>NC_135235.1:390180578-392868078 GCF_051348905.1 Ranitomeya variabilis | reverse complement strand
GGGTCAGGTAAGTATACTCACCCTCCGCCTCCTGGCTCGTCCCTGCTTGTCCGGTGGAGATCGCGGTGTGCGTTCAGCGCTTACGCATACCGCGATCTCCTGGGAGCGTCGCTCTGTGCGGTCCAGACTGCGCCGGCGCTTGCGCTTGCGCAGTCTATAGAGGCTTCGGACAGAGTGACGCTCCCAGCGTTATATTATAGATATGTGTTCATTCCCCTATTATCTACATATATTACATGTTCATTCCCACCTATAAAGCACAGGGAATATAATATGCACCTGGTTATATGGGATATGTGTTCATTCCCCTATTATCTACATATATTACATGTTCATTCCCACCTATAAAGCACAGGGAATATAATATGCACCTGTTTATATGGGATATGTGTTCATTCCCCTATTATCTTCATATAGTTCATGTTCATTCCCCACTTATCAAGCACTGGGAATATAATATACACCTGTTTATATGGGATATGTGTTCATTCCTCTATTATCTTCATATAGTTCGTGTTCATTCTCCACCTATCAAGCACAGGGAATATAATATACACCTGGTTATATGGGATATGTGTTCATTCCCCTATTATCTACATATATTACATGTTCATTCCCACCTATAAAGCACAGGGAATATAATATGCACCTGTTTATATGGGATAAGTGTTCATTCCCCTATTATCTACATATATTACATGTTCATTCCCCACCTATAAAGCACAGGGAATATAATATACACCTGTTTATATGGGATATGTGTTCATTCCCCTATTATCTACATATATTACATGTTCATTCCCCCCTATAAAGCACAGGGAATATAATATACACCTGTTTATATGGGATGTGTTCATTCCCCTATTATCTACATATATTACATGTTCATTCCCACCTATAAAGCACAGGGAATATAATATGCACCTGTTTATATGGGATATGTGTTCATTCCCCTATTATCTTCATATAGTTCATGTTCATTCCCCACTTATCAAGCACTGGGAATATAATATACACCTGTTTATATGGGATATGTGTTCATTCCCCTATTATCTACATATATTACATGTTCATTCCCACCTATAAAGCACAGGGAATATAATATGCACCTGTTTATATGGGATAAGTGTTCATTCCCCTATTATCTACATATATTTCATGTTCATTCCCCACCTATCAGGCACAGGGAATATAATATACACCTGTTTATATTGGATATGTGTTCATTCTCCTATTATCTACATATATTTCATGTTCATTCCCACCTATCAGGCACAGGGAATATAATATACACCTGTTTATATGGGATATGTGTTCATTCTCCTATTATCTACATATATTTCATGTTCATTCCCACCTATCAGGCACAGGGAATATAATATACACCTGTTTATATGGGATATGTGTTCATTCTCCTATTATCTACATATATTTCATGTTCATTCCCACCTATCAGGCTCAGGGAATATAATATACACCTGTTTATATGGGATATGTGTTCATTCTCCTATGATCTACATATATTACATGTTCATTCCCACCTATAAAGCACAGAGAATATAATATACACTTGTTTATATGGGATATGTGTTCATTCTTCTATTATCTATATATTTCTTGTTCATTCCCCGCTATAAAGCACAGGGAATATAATATACACCTGTTTATATGGGATATATGTTCATTCTTCTATTATCTATATATTTCTTGTTCATTCCCCGCTATAAAGCACAGGGAATATAATATACACCTGTATATATGGGATATGTGTTCATTCCCATATGGTCCATGTTCATTCCCCACCTATCAGGCACAGGGAATATAATTTACAGTAAATTAGTAATTTTTAGTTCATTCCTTTAGTCGTCTCTCAGAACGAGGGCAGAGCGGCAGCGATCAGACACAGCATGGACATGCTATCAGCCCCACAGCCAATGGACCCATGAACAGTGAGTGCAGCAGGCTGAATATTTTTATTATACAGATTAATTCCCACTACTGCGCAGCCTCCTACTATCAGGCATCTGAAGACCTGGCGCCCACCCCTCCATTCCACGTCAGCTGACTGGCCGGCCTTGCTGCAGGACGACCCCCGGGCCCAGCCGTGACGCCACCGGCCTCTGCTGCCCGCACAACCACAGCACTCGCAGACCGGCGCCAGTGCCTTCCGTGCACCGCCAGCGCAAAGTCCGTTCTCTCGGTCTGACGCAATTGACACTGGGCGAGGCGTCCATGCACTCTTACTAACACGCAGGTCGCCGGGTAAGGAGCGTGTCGGCCATGTTGTTGTAGCCCCAACCCACAATGCCCTGCGGTACGAGTACTACTTCCCTAATTCTTGCTGCTAATCCTGTATTTCCTGTGTGACCGATGTAGAAGCTGTTTAGTCGTGGCCTGCGTCCAGTGAGAGGTAACCGATGTGTTGGTCCGGCAATGGCTCTGTCCCTGCGGCCGGCTGGGGGTGGTCGTCCCTTCCCCTGGCATTGTCCCCCCACTGTGCACACGGTGGTTGCTGAGCATGGGCTGCCATTACTGATCCCGGTGTGGCTAGGGCGGAGTACACAGCTGTTATTGGCTGATACTCCTATAGAACTAATAATAATTAGAATTGTGGAGTCTTCCCACTCCCGTGGTGTTGTCCATTGGCAGACAGTGCGTTTCTGCTGATTTCTAAAAGTAAATGACTATTATCCTTTCTTTTAGAGAGCTTTTATGGATGGCACAGTTTCATTGCGCATCGCTCTCATAATGGAGCATCTGCTGGAAACCTTTCTGGTGGCAGGGAGCTTCCTCCTTGGGTACGAGGCCAAGCCAAAAATCGGAACCGTTAAGGCCTCATTCACACGTCGCTTTTCATGTATGATAGATCATGTACCCATTACAATCTATATTTTTTAAAATCATATTTTTCATCTCGGACTAAACTCTTATAACACTCAGACCATTTATTGCCGTCTTGAAAAACCAGAGACGTCTGAGGCCAAGGGTATGTTCACACAACATCTTTTTCAGGCAGCTCTGTGCCAAAACCCTTGTGAAAAAGCTCCCAGAGATGCTGGAAACAATGAGCGTTTCTGTGTGAAAACCACGTGCCGTTCATAGGTCCAGTCTTCGGAGCATCTTGTAACCTCCTCAGGTGTCCACAGAAGCGAGCAGACCTTTCTGCGGTTTTCTGCTCTGAAGACGCTCCGTATTTTATAAAAGAAGTCAATGGGAAGTGCCTGATGTCCAGGGGTCTTTTTGAGCTCTTTTTTTTTTTAACTTGAAAGACTACTAGCAATTTCCTAATTGTTGAATGGAATAAAAAAAAAAATAATGGAAAACTGTGACACCATTGACAGTCAAAACTGTTAAAAAAGCACACAGAAAAAAGAGCTAAAAAACCTGCTTCAAAAAACCCACTGTTGTTTCCAGAAGTCTTTATGTTGGAAAAACTCAACTGGTTAATTTGCCTGACAAAGACGTCGTGTGCACATATCACCCTGGGGCATCTGCACAAATGGCGTTGGGGAAAATTCCCAGAGGAAAATCTGCACCAAATGGTGTGGATGGTACTGCGGATTTATCTAACTTCCCTGCCATTAGTCATACTTACCCGTCGCTGTTTTCTTCTGTTTTCTGTGGCTCCGGTCGGTCTCCAACAATTTGTGACCTTCTGGACTGCTCCAGTGTTTGCTGGGCGAGCCGCCTCCGGTGACTACTCAATGTCGGTCTATGGGAGCCAGAACAAGTGTGTCACTGACTTAAGGCCCCGTCACACTTAGCGACGCTGCTGCGATACAGACAACGATGCTGATCGCTGCAGCATCGCTGTGTGGTCGCTGGGGAGCTGTCACACAGACAGCTCTCCAGCGACCAACTATGCCGAGGTCCCCGGGAAACCAGGGTAAACATCAGGTTGCTAAGCGCAGGGCTGAGCTTAGTAACCCCATGTTTACCCTGGTTACCAGTGTAAAATGTAAAAAAACAAACAGTACATACTCACCTTCGCGTCCCCCGGCGTCCGCTTCCTGCACTGACTGAGCGCCGGCCCTAACAGCAGAGCGGTGACGTCACCGCTATGCTGTGCTTTCACTTTACGGCCGGCAGTCAGTCAGTTCGGGAAGCAGACGGCAAGGGACCTGACGGACACCGGAATGTGAGTATGTAGTGTTTTTTTTTTTTTTACATTTACGATGGTAACCAGGGTAAACATCGGGTTACTAAGCGCGGCCCTGCGCTTAGTAACCTGATGTTTACCCTGGTTACCAGTGAAGACATCGCTGAATCCGTGTCTCACACACCGATTCAGCGATGTCAGCGGGACCTCAACGATCAAAAAAAGGTCCAGGCCATTCCGACACGACCAGCGATCTCACAGCAGGGGCCTGGTCGCTGGTACGTGTCAAACATAGCGAGATCGCTACTGAGGTCGCTGTTGCGTCACAAAACTTGTGACTCAGCAGCGATCTCGCTAGCGACCTCGCTTAGTGTGACGGGGGCTTTACACTGAGAGCTTGTGAGTGTTACCTCTGACTTACGGTCAGTCACAAGATGGCGGTGAGGGACCAGAGCGACGTCGGGAAGAGAAGATGGCAGCTAGTGAGTAGAATACTAGTATCAGGGAACTTAGATTAGTGGCACCACTCAAGTGCTGACATCAAAAACTGAAGTGGCGCTCTAACAATTTGTGAGGTGATTTTCGTTTTTTGTTAACCCAGCAATAACTTCCTTAACTCAGCTCTGGGGACTTGTTTGTGTTATGGATTCCGTGTCTAATTCTGGGCAGATCCTGCCACAGTGTACATGACGGGCATACGGGACTGCATTCACATGTTCCCAAACAAGAAAACATGAGTCTATGCCCGATTAATGAGTGTGCTCTGGATTTTACAGTACATTGTGCCGCATGCTCATTGTTCACATGGATACCACACTGCAAAGCTCCATTCAGCTTCAGTGGAACTAAGTTCCGTTCAAATTCTTGGCAAAATCAGAATTGACCTTGCTTTTTGCGTCACTGTTGTTATCCGCACAACTTGTATAAGTGACTCGTTAAAGCGTGCTTCACTTACAGAACCAAATATGTGGTAAAAAGTGCAGAGTTTGTGGCTGTGCAGCACATTACCTTTGCCATTCAGCACTCGAATATTTTAATTAATGATTATAGCAATATGCATAATGTAATGTTCTTATTTGTAGCTCATCTGTTCATTGTTATATTAATTTTGCTTTCTATTTGTATTGTATCGGGACCTTGTATGTTGTATACTCCTTTTTTTTTTTTTTCTTTTTTTTAATTACGTGAAGATGGACCAAGACAAGAGTCTCAAAGCTGAGAATATATTGAAGATCACCTTCGAGATCATCTATGTACTGACTGGAGAGGTAAGAGATTCTGGAAATGTTGTCAAATTACATCAGACTTGTCTTTAACAATAAATGTCAGGAGAGGTGAGAGGTTTATGAGGTTTGGGATTTTTGCAACTATTACCTCCTTAGTGACAACAGCCGTACATGTGTGGCATCCATACGCTATTTCTGTATGGAGAGGGCTCAAGAGCTGAGCACACTCCATGTAGCGCAGGTATCGGCTATGTTATATGGTCAACAATTAACACTAGCTAATGCAATAGGATCTAAAACCAATCCCATCAGTTTCATTTCTTAAATGCGACTGTCAAGCATGAAAGCGGCATTTACAAGTCTTCAAGATGACGACTGTCACTATTCATGACCACCAGCACCCTGTGATCGCGGGCTGCTGATCTGTTGCTCTTGCAGCCAAGTTCCTTGTGAAGGTCCCTTTGTCCTGTGTAGATCCTCGATGACGACTCGTGGATGGACGTCATAGGAGATTACCTTTTTCACAACACACTGCAATTTAAATGTATTGCAATGGATTGCATAGATGGTCAAGAGATCCCATATTCAAGTCTCCAAGATGCACAGAGTGTCTTGTACTTGGTTTGAATAGTATATTCTGGGGAATCTGTCTGCAGGATTCACCCACAACTTTCTATGCGCATGTAGCTGTTTCAATCACAAAGTCCAGCAATAGTTTAATATGGACAGTCACGCTCCTTCATTACTGAAAAATCAGCATCTGAATTGATATGAATATGAGGCTGAATAATTATTTGTAGATCTGAAGCCTTTTGCCACTCAAGGTCTATTCCCAGCTCAGTGCTGCTTCCTCCTGCTATAATGACAGCTTTTTTTTGCCTGAAGTCACACAGAATAGAGACTGTCAGTCAAACAAAAGGTGGAGCTGGGTAGGTAGTAGAGCTGGAGTTACAAAGGTTTCAGATCTACAAATAGTTGTTCAGCCTCATTTCCATATCGATTACAACACTTATTTCTCAGCGCCACATCTCCTGCACAGCAGGGCATATCTCTGGCGCCGTATCAGACTTTCTCAGAAGGCTCCCCTGTTATAATGAAGGCCATGTAACTGGCCGAAACGTCAGCATTGTTTATACTGCGGATGAACCTGTTCTAATAAAATACCTTTACGTTCTTTGCATCTACTTTGGAGCACCAAATTTATTTTTACGACACTTATTTCTCAGTAATGGAGGAATGTGACTGTTCATGTAAAGGTTATAACTAACCCCCCATTTGTTATTCTCACATCAGGCACCCCCACCACCCCATTGCATCCAGCTTCAAGCAGCCCTTCATCTGACAGTATCCTCCTGTCTCCAACTTCCCCCTATTTGTCCCCACTTGCCCTCCGCCAGTCTTTGTGCATCCAGATCTGCTCTCCTGTGCTGCTCATCTGGAGACCTTCTCTTCATAATAGTTTGCTAGACCTGGGGCTAATGCATTCAGTTGACAGACAGCCACAAGCCACGGGTTGTTAGTGGTTTCGTTTTGGATTCCTTTTTTTAACACTGAGCATGCCCAGAACACTGAAAGTGTTTCCAGAATAAATATGGATGCAAAAGGAAAACCAAACTGTTTGTTCAAAAATGGATATTTGGGACTTTCCATCTATTTTTTTTTGATCCAGTTGTAAAGCATATTGTTAATTTTTTTTTAAACACTGGATCCATCCCTGACGTATGACAACTGGACATGTTAGCAGAATCTTAGTGCGACTCACATAGTACTGTGGCTAAAATGGAGTGGATAATTCACAAAGTGTTCTGTAAGTAAACTAATGTATCTATGTATGTTACAAATGAATGATGCAAGATGTTTTTTTCTGAAATGCTTCTTTAAAGTGTGGCTGTCCTTTTACTTCTTAGAGCCCCATTAAGATGCCTCGATCGCTGCAGCTTGAGAAACCCAGTGAGAAAAAGATCCTGCAACTCGCTGACAAGATCATTGAGCTGCTGACTGGAGAGGTGAGCACTGCCGGGACATTATGCTGTAAGTCTATGGGATGAAGTGTGTGGATGATGACTGTATCTCTGTGGTCTCAGGTTCCTGCTGGGCAATACGCAGAAGAACCCAGAGACCTGGATAAGTTTGATCTGGAGAACAGCGAGCCCCTCTCATCACCAGGTAAGAAGAGACACTTGCTGACATCTGTTATATGCAGATGTGTGTGTTATCCAAGGATCCCAGATCCTGAAGAATTTAGCATGAGTGTTAGACGTTAGTGAGTTGTTTATTGGTCTTAAAATTATGTATTCCGGATAGAAATTCCGGGTACTGTATGTGTCTATTTTTTCTCAAGCATAAGCTATTTTAGCGCTAAAAGAAGGTGCTTGTACTCGGTGTGGGCTATTTGTGGTGTAACAGAGCTTCCCAGGGATCTCTCATCAGTGTACGTATACATGAGACCTGCGGCCAAGTCCATCACACTTACAACATGTCGCCTTCAGAAGAAGAGACTTTATTTGATAAAAAGGAAAAAGCCGTTTTAAAGGCCCCATACATATTAGACTAATGTTGACTACACACGCCGATAACAATGGGTCCGTCTGATAGTCTAATGTGTATGGGGGTTCCAGCCAACTGATAGTCGGGGATATGTTGATTGGGCATGTATAATTTTGGACTGCCAATTGCTTTGTTCTGTCAAAAATAAGCCGCTGGCAGAGATATGTTTACGGCTCTATCATAAAGCACTCGACAAAACAAGCGCTCCTGTGCTTAGGAGAGACAGCCGAAATGGCTGTCTGCCAGGCTCAGCCGAAGCATCATTTGGACCGACAGCCATCTACTGTGTAAGGTTTCACAGAAAAACTAAATATCTATATTCTGGTCATCATAAAGAATATAAGTCCGTCTTTTGTGTTCCCTACAGAAGGATCCAGTGACAGCAACGCACAAAGACCTTCCAGCCCTGTTTTTTCCGATTATAGTGAAGAGGAGCAAAGTGATTCACAAGTTTGTGATGTACGTAGAGCTGAATATGTCACCATGATCCTCGGCTGTACTTGTGCAGATGTGTGGAAAACCTAAAAGTTTTCTGTCTTATTTTGTTACATGATATCACACTTTATTGGACACTGATTATCAGGGAGAAGAATCCTTTCAGATTAAAGTTGAAGTTGTTGAGGTAGAAAATGAGTTGTACCATACCGGTGAAGTTCAGTGTAAGAAGGAGGAAATACCCATAGACATATCTACAAGTAAGTAATAATCCCAAATTAAAGAGTATTTTAGTTTAGAAAATTGTTTGAATAATTTCATGGATAACAAATACCGTATTTTTCAGATTATAAGACGCTCTTCCCGCCACCCACATATGGGTGGGAAAATGGGGGTGCGTGGTATAATACGAATATACCTTACCAGCCACAGTGGAGCAGTGTTCCAGGGTTGCTGCTGGAGGAGGCAAGAGTGGAGCATTGCTGCAGGCTGGGATGAGGGGGCGTTCGGATGTGCAGCACTTAGCGCTGAGATCTCATCTCCCGAGATTTTGGTGCTGAGATCTCCCTCTGCGCATTCGCTAAACGCCAGTTTCCAAGAGTCCACACCACATAGGAAACCATGTAAGTGCGGGGGCTCTGGGCTTTCACAAGATGTCGGCAGAGCCCCCGCAGCTGCGCGCCGCACATCTGAACACCCTCTCATCCCTGCCTGCAGCAACGCTCCACTCCTGCCTCCTCCAGCAGCGACCCTGGGACCCTGCTTCACTGCAGCCACCACCCCCGGTAAGCAATAAGACGCATGGATTATAGGAAGCACCACCATTTTATTAAAGTTTTTTTTTTCCGCCTCACAATTTGGGATGCGTTTTATAATCCAGTGCGTCTTATAATCCGCAAAATATGGTAAATATTTACTCATTTATATGTATTTCTATTGACCGTGAAATTGTAGTGGCTCCAGGTTTACACTATTTGACCAGCGACATCAATTGGCTACATGTTTCCTGATCAGCAGTCATTTAATAGCCTGTTTAGACAGGTTAGATGCGTTTATTATGCACAAAGATCAATCAGTAATTGATCACTCTGTGCACATACAGTCTTTATTGTCTGCAAGCACATGTCCTTATTAGCCCTTTCACCCTGTTTTCACCTCTATGACCAGGCCAATATTTTTCAATTCTGACCAGTGTCATTTTACGTGGTAATAACTCTGCAACACTTCAAAGTATTCCAGTGACTCTGAGAATTTTTAAACATTTTTTCATGTTACTGGTAAATTTTGGTTGCTATGATTTGCGTTTATTTATTAAAATATTAAAAATTTGACAAAATGAAATTTTGGGGATTTTTCAAAAATTTGAATTTTTATACCCTTAACCCCTTAAGCCCTGAGGGTGGTTTGCACGTTAATGACCGGGCCAATTTTTACAATTCTGACCACTGTCCCTTTATGAGGTTATAACTCTGGAACGCTTCAACGGATCTTGGCGATTCTGACATTGTTTTCTCGTGACATATTGTACTTCATGGTAGTGGTAAAATTTCTTTGATATTACCTGCGTATATTTGTGAAAAAAATGGAAATTTGGCGAAAATTTCGCAATTTTCTAACTTTGAATTTTTATGCAATTAAATCACAGAGATATCACACAAAATACTTAATAAGTAACATTTCCCACATGTCTACTTTACATCAGCACAATTTTGGAACCAAAATTTTTTTTTGTTAGGGAGTTATAAGGGTTAAAAGTTGACCAGCAATTTCTCATTTTTACAACACCATTTTTTTTAGGGACCACATCTCATTTGAAGTCATTTTGAGGGGTCTATATGACAGAAAATACCCAAGTGTGACACCATTCTAAAAACTGCACCCCTCAAGGTGCTCAAAACCACATTCAAGAAGTTTATTAACCCTTCAGGTGTTTCACAGGAATTTTTGGAATGTTTAAATAAAAATGAACATTTAACTTTTTCTTCACAAAAAAATTTACTTCAGCTCCAATTTGTTTTATTTTACCAAGGGTAACAGGAGAAAATGGACCCCAAAAGTTGTTGTACAATTTGTCCTGAGTACGCCAATACCCCATATGTGGGGGTAAACCACTGTTTGGGCGCATGGTAGAGCTCGGAAGCGAAGGAGCGCCATTTGACTTTTCAATGCAAAATTGACTGGAATTGAGATGGGACGCCATGTTGCATTTGGAAAGCCCCTGATGTGCCTAAACATTGAAACCCCCCACACCATTTTGGAAAGTAGACCCCCTAAGGAACTTATCTAGATGTGTGGTGAGCACTTTGACCCATTAAGTGATTCACAGAAGTTTATAATGCAGAGCCGTAAAAATAAAAAATCATATTTTTTCACAAAAATGATCTTTTCGCTCCCAATTTTTTATTTTCCCAAGGGTAAGAGAAGAAATTGGACCCCAAAAGTTGTTGTCCAATGTGTCCTGAGTATGCTGATACCCCATATGTTGGGATAAACCCCTGTTTGGGCGCACGGGAGAGCTCGGAAGGGAAGGAGCACTGTTTTACTTTTTCAACGCAGAATTGGCTGGAATTGAGATCGGACGCCATGTCGCGTTTGGAGAGCCCCTGATGTGCCTAAACAGTGGAAACCCCCAATTATAACTGAAACCCTAATCCAACCACATCCCTAACCCTAATCCCAAAGGTAACCCCGACGCACCCCTAACCGTAAATGTAATCCAAACCCGAACCCTAACTTTAGCCCCAACTCTAACCGTTAGCCCTAACCCTAATGGGGAAAATGGAAATAAATACTTTTTTTTTTTTTTTTTTTTTTTTAATTTTTCGCTAACTAAGGGGGTGATGTAGGGGGGTTTGATTTACTTTTACAGCGGGTTTTTTAGCGGATTTTTAAGATTGGCAGCCGTCACACACTGAAAGACGCTTTTTATTGCAAAAAATATTTTTTGCGTTACCACATTTTGAGAGCTATAATTTTTCCATATTTTGGTCCACAGAGTCATGTGAGGTCTTGTTTTTTGCGGGACGAGTTGACGTTTTTATTGGTAACGTTTTCGGGCACGTGACATTTTTTGATCGCTTTTTATTCTGATTTTTGAGAGGCAGAATGACCAAAAAACAGCTATTCATGAATTTCTTTTTGGGGGAGGCGTTTATACCGTTCCGCGTTTGGTAAAATGGATAAAGCAGTTTTATTCTTAGGGTCAGTACGATTACAGCGATACCTCATTTATATCATTTTTTTATGTTTTGGCACTTTTATACGATAACTATTTTATAGAAAAAATAATTATTTTTGCATCGCTTTATACTGAGGACTATAACTTTTTTATTTTTTCTTTGATGACGCTATATGGCGGCTGTTTTTTTGCGGGACAAGATGACGTTTTCAGCGGTACCATGGTTATTTAGATCCGTCTTTTTGATCGCGTGTTATTCCACTTTTTGTTTGGCGGTATGATAATAAAGCGTTGTTTTTTGCCTTTTTTTTTTTTTTTTCTTACGGTGTTCACTGAAGGGGTTAACTAGTGGGACAGTTTTATAGGTCGGGTCATTACGGATGCGGCGATACTAAATATGTGTACTTTTATTGTTTTTTTTTAATGTAGATAAAGAAATTTATAGGAACAATATTTTTTTGGGGGGGGGGGATTTTTTGGGGGAATTTTTTTAAAAATTTTTTTTACACGTGAATATTTTTTTTTTTTTACACTATAACATTGCCCCGGGGGGGCATCATGTTGTAGTGTAAGATCGCTGATCTGACCCTTTGCTGTGCACTGTCTCAGATCGGCGATCTGACGTGCACAGCTCCAGGCTTCCCGGCGCCTGCTCTGAGCAGGCGCTGTGAAGCCACCTCCCTGCAGGACCCGGATGCCGCGGCCATTTTGGATCCGGGCCTGCTGCAGGGAGGAGGAGGTAAGAGACCCTCGGAGCAACGCGATCACATCGCATTGCTCTGGGGGTCTCAGGGAAGCACGCAGGGAGCCCCCTCCCTGCGCAATGCTTCCCCTATACCACCGGAACACTGCGATCATGTTTGATCGCAGTGTGCCGGGGGTTAATGTGCCGGGGGCGGTCCGTGGCCGCTCCTGACACATAGTGCCGGATGTCAGCTGCGGTAGTCAGCTGACACCCGGCCGCGCTTACCCCCGTGAGCGCGGCCGATCGCATATGACGTACTATCCTGTCACTTGGAATTAAGTCCCAGGTCACCTTGACGGGATAGTGCGTCATATGGGATTAAGGGGTTAAGCCAGATGTTTATTCCACACAAAATAGTTAATAAATAACATTTCTTATGTGTCTACTTTATATCAACATACATTTTTAAACAGTTTTTTTTTTGTTGGAAGTTAGAAGGGTTAAAAGTTTCAGTAATTTTTAATTTTTCCAACAAAAGTAAAAAAAAAAAAAAATTTTATGAACCGCATCACATTTGAAGTGACTTTGAGGGCGTATGTGACAGAAAATACCTAATCAGTTGAAACCCCACCACAAGTGGGGGACCGTGGTCTGAGCTCTTGCCATGTAAAGTTGCAGGAGTTCTGAGCTCCCACACAGCTACTCTTAAAAAGCTGTGTGGGAGCTCAGAACTCCAGCAACTTTACATGGCAAGAGCTCAGACCACGCAGAAAAGAGGTTTTGCACCCAAATGTTTTACATTTATTACCACTCCTCTACTGAACATGTTGACTCCAAGAATGTGCATTTTGGCTAAGGCACAGTGGAGTTATCCTCCCCAGAGGATGGCAGGGCAGGAGCTCTGCCGTGACTGTGGAACTCCCAACCTGAATATGAGCTCAGGTAACTCATAAGCAAAGGAAATCGGGAACTAGATCCATCATTGCGAATACCCCTGGATTACAAGCTTTGTCCCTGGATCGTTTTAAGACCAAGATTGGGCATTTTGACCAAGCCACATCGGAGTTATTCCCTCCAGAAGCCGGCGGGGCAGGAGCTCTTCCGTGACTGTGGAATTCCCGACCTGGATATTAACTTGGATAATTTATAAGCAATGGAGATCAGAAAATAGGTCTATCATTGTGAATTTCCCTGGATTACAAGCTTTGTCCCCAGATCATTTTAAGACCAGGATCGGGCATTTTGACCAAGACACTCTGGAGATATTCTCTATAGAAGTTGGCGGTGTGAAGCGCTGCCGGGACTTGTAAAACTCGTAAGCGGGTGTCAGGTGAGGTAGTGTTTATGCTGCTGCAATTCATGATTTAAATATATCATCTTAGACCTAAAATAATAACTTCCCGAGAATAGAATTGAGTAAGTGAATTCTTATAGTAACGGTACTTTACAATTAATATAACTTAGCAGGGGACTACCATTACCCATAAGTTTACATAGGTGTAAATCCTTTGCTGCGTACGTGGCAGTGTTACTAGTCATTCTTTACGTTTGTCCCCTCACCTCTGAGAGGCCTCTTCCCTGGACTTGTCGCTTAGGCCATGTTCACACGTTGCGGTTTTTACCTTGGATCCGCGGCATTTTTGACGCTGCGGATCTGCAGCAGTTTACCATGCGGTTTACAATACCATGTAAACCTATGGAAAACCAAATCCGCAGTGCACATGCTGCAGAAAAAACGTGCGGAAACGCAGCGTTGTTTTTTCCGCAGCATGTCAATTTCTTGTGCGGATCTGCAGCGTTTCTGCACCCATTGACATGTATTGAGTCTGGCACTTCCGCAGCAAAACCGCAGATGTAAAAAAGATCTGCGGTTTAGCTGCGGGTGAAACGCTGCAGATCGGGAGGGGGGGGGGAAGTGTGTGGGCGGTGACTGCGTGTCTGTGTGTGCGGGCCTGTCGGTGGTCTGTGCGGGCCTCTCGGGGGGGGGGGGGGGGGTCTGTGCGGGCCTCTCAGGGGGGGGTCTGTGCGGGCCTCTCAGGGGGGGTCTGTGCGGGCCTCTCAGGGGGGGTCTGTGCGGGCCTCTCAGGGGGGGGTCTGTGCGGGCCTCTCAGGGGGGGGGTCTGTGCGGGCCTGTCGGGGGGGGTCTGTGCGGGCCTCTCAGGGGGGGGGTCTGTGCGGGCCTCTCAGGGGGGGGTCTGTGTGGGCCTCTCGGGGGGGGGGGGGGTGTGTGTGTGTGCAGGCATCGTCCGATGGGACTACAAGACCCATCGGGCTATGCCTGCTACAATGACAGTGATTGACACATTAGCCAATGATGGGACAGTAGTAGTCCCATCATCCGGCTAATGTGTTGAATGTAAAAAAAAACACACAAAAACACAAACATACAACATATAACAGAACATAGAACATATAACCGAACATAGAACATAAAACAGAACATATAACAGAACATAGAACATAAAACAGAACATATAACAGAACATACAACATATAACAGACTATACAACAGACCATACAACATATAACATACAATACATATAACAGAGTACATACTCACCATCACCTTGTCACTTTTGATCCCAGAAGCCAGTGTCACCTGTAAAAAATATTAAAATAATAAACAAACACTATACTCCCTGATCCGCAGGAATCCAATTAAAACGAGTGTCCCAACGACGATCTCCCGTGGAGAGCATCAGCTGATGCGTCCGCTCTCCAGGGGCTCCAGGCATACAATGACGGAAGGTATCCTTCCGCACTGTATTCCTCCGCCATTGTAAAAAATAGTCCCTAGTCTCACTTGTGGCACTGCTGTGTGAGAAAGTTCCCACGCAGCAATGCCATAAAGCGAGACTCTGAACTCAGGTAACCTCTTCAGTGATGCACTGCAGGAGCCATTGTCTCCTGTCAGTGTGTCACTGGAGGGCCTATAGAGCAGTGACATCACCTGGTGTCACTGTTCTATAGGGGAGATCGTCGTGGGACACTAGTTATTAATTGGACTACGGCGGACAGGTAGTATACGGTTGGTTTATTATTTTTAATTTTTTTGCAGGTGATTGAGTATGGTAAGTATGGTGAAATTAGGAATATTAAAATACTTTTTTCTGGCTGTGTCTTTATTTATTTTTTTTTAACTCTTTCACTACTATAGGATTAATAATGGATAGGCGTCTTATTGACGCCTCTGCATTATTAAGCCGGCTTAATGTCACCTTACAATAGCAAGGTGACATTAACCCCTTATTACCCCATATCCCACCAGTACTCGGGAGTGGGAAGAGAGGGGCTAAGTGCCGGAATTGGCGCATCTCACAGATGCGCCATTTCTGGGGCAGCTGGGGGCAGGTATTTGTAGCCGGAGGGGGGGGGGGAGCAATAGCCATGGCACCTCTCTAGGTTATGAATATCAGCCCGCAGCCTTTCTGGCTATAAAATATAGGGGGACCCCACGTCATTTTTTTTGGGGGGTCCCCCTATTTTAATAGCCAGTAAAGGCTACGCAGACAGCTGCAGGCTGATATTCATAGCCTGGGAGAGGGCCATGGGTATTACCCCCTTCCCAGGCTGCAAATATTGGCCGTCGGCTTTCCCCCTCTGGCTCAGAAAATTGCGCGGGAGCCCACACCTTTTTTTTCCTTTTTTTTTTTTTAAATTAAACGTTCATTAAGAAACATAGGCCTCGCTATTATATATCTATGGATATATCCATTGATAAAGCTATATATCTATACATGAATATCTATGGATATATGTATAGATATATCTATAGATATAACTATGGGTATATCTACAGATATAACTATGGATATATCCAATCTATAGATATATTTATAGATAGATTTTTATCTGTAGATAGATAGATCTATGTATCTATCTATCCATATATCTATCTGGCTACTTTCACACATCAGGTTGTAAGGAGCTTGTAAGGGCAAAGTGCCCACCAAAAGAATGCAACCCACCTATGTGTATTTGAGACAAGCTGAAGTGTCCAGAGGGCCGAGTGGACCGTGGCCCTTACAAGCTCGGACTTATACATATATGGGAGCTTTTGTGGCTTTTCAGATTCCCCATGAGCCATTAGGTAGGATGCTATTATTACAAATACCCATGTAAATGGGATTTATTGATCGGCTGCACACTATATTGTGTATATATGTATTGTACTGTCCAGATGGTCCGGAGTGACGTATTGATTTTAATTGTTTTTAATATCTATGCCAATAAAGTGTTGTTTTGTATGTTCATATAATTGATGGTGTGCATTCCTTTATAGCAGTGTCTTTTTTCTTCTTCCTTTTTGTACATACCCTAATGAATCTATAAGATTAGGTTTTGAGATACAAAACAAAACTCTCCAATCTGCTTGTAGTCATTTTAATCAGATTTGATGAGAATGAAAAAGAATTACAGTGGTAGAAAACAAGACAGAAACCCTCATGAAATAAAACTTGGATTTTCAAGCAGAAATCCAAACATTAAAATCTAAACTGGCCAATATAGAGGATCATAGCAGGCGGAATAACCTTAAATTTCAGGGTATACCAGAGAATATTCCGCAAAACTATTTATCAGAATATGCTAAAGCTATGTTTAAAAAAGTCTTACCTTCTCTATCCGATTTAGATTTAAACAAGGTGGCTACTTTGAAGAACCTAAAATATAAGACATATTTTCAGTTGTTTCACACTTTTTTGTTAAGTATATAATTCCACATGTGTTAATTCATAGTTTTGATGCCTTCAGTGTGAATTTACAATTTTCAGTCATGAAAATACAGAAAAGTGTGTCCAAACTTTTGCTCTGTACTGTATGTGAGACGTAGACTGCATTCCTGCTACATAGACTACATAGACATACAGTATGGGCCTTGTGCTTCACCTCAGCCCAACTCCATTGAATAGGTCTGAGCAGCAGAGCAATGGGGCATAGTTAGAGTTTGCATGATATTTAAGAACTGCGGTTTCTATTTTCAGCCGATGCCGACAACATGAAGAATTCCTCTCCTTATTGGGAAGAAGACAACAAAGATTTGGATAGCTTACCAGAACAACATAGTTTCCAAAACAGACATCCAACACTTCAGGCCATCAATGATGGGGAAGATACTTCAAATAAATCCACTTTTCCTCCATATGAAACGGCTCACAATGACAACATTTTTACCTGTCTGGAATGTGATAAATGTTTCACTGAGCGTGACGCACTTTTAATACACCAGAGAAATCACGTGGAGGAGAAGTCTTATCTTTGCTCTAGCTGTGGAAAGTGTTTCAAAAAGAAATCGAACCTTATGCAGCACCAGAAAATCCACACGGGTGAAAAACCTTTCCTCTGCTCTGAATGTGGTAAAGGTTTTACCCGAAAAGCTGATCTCGTGAAACATCTGAGAATCCACACGGGTGAGAAGCCTTTTCCTTGTAAGCAGTGCGGGAAGTGTTTTACTCAGATATCTGCTCTCATAAGACATCGGAAATTCCACTCAGGTGAGAACCTGTTACCTTTTCATGATGGTGAGACATGCTTGTTACATACACCCACTCTACACTCCCTGACAGAAGTTATGTCGCTTATCCATGTTATGTAAATAGCAGCTTATACCCTGACGTTAAATTCATCCATTGGTTGTTTAAATTATTCTTTTGAAAGCTGAAACCCTCCGAAATGTGGTTTAGGTTAAGAAAATAAATTGGCATCAATGCAGAAATATTGATCAGTTAATGGACACAGAATGGTCAGATTTTGGCAAGGCAAAAGTTTTGTCGCCCACAGAAAGTAATGTGATATTCAAACAAATAATTAACTTAGAATACAAATATATGTTGCATAACATTGGTGAATAAAGTTGTGGTGCTATTAGTCATATTTAATATTTTGTGTGACTTCCATGAGCTTGAAGGACTGCATCCATGCAATTCAACAATGATTCATACAATTTATTAATGACGTCATCAGGAATGGCAAAGAATGCAGTCCTACATGCCTCCCAGAGTTCATCTAGATTCTTTGGTTTTGTCTTCCAAGCTTCCTCTTTCATCCTACCCCAAACATGCTCAATGATGTTCATGTCTGGTGACTGGGCTGGCCAGTCCTTGAGCACCTTGATCTTTTTTGCCTGGAGGAACTTTGTTGTAGAGATTGATGTATGGAATGGAGCACCATCCTGCTGCAGAATTTGACCCCTTTTATGCTTTGGAATATGAGGTAGCTTATACTTCTTGATGATATTTAAGGCTCTTAATATTGCCTTCCACCTTGCAAATGTTTCGCACACCCCCATACCGAATGTAACCCCAGACCATGATCTTTCCACCACCAAATTTAACTGTTCTCTTGTTGTATTTTGGATGCATACGGGCTCCAGTAGGTCTCCTGCAGTATTTGCGGCAGCTGTGGTGTAATTCTACTGAAGATTCATCAGAGAAATCCACCTTCTGCCACTTTTCAATTGTCCATCTGTTTAGCAGGCTGTGGGACATTGCAAATGCCACACGTTTTTTTTATTTGCCTTTTGTTTAGTGCTGGCTTCTGGGCACTGATTCGACCATAAAGGCCATTTCGAGACAGAATCCTACAAACTGTTCGAGTTGACACAGGGACTTGAGGTGACTAGGCCTGTTGGAGCTCTGCTGCAGTGGAAGAGGGGCTTGCTTTGGATTTTCTAACCAACAAACGTTCCTCCTGAGCAGTTGTCTTGCGGGGTCTGCCAGACCTGGGCTTGTCAATCTCCAGTCTCTTCAAATCTTTTTTTTAATTCTTTGTACTTGATCCTGAGACACATTAAAGGTGCCAGCCACCTCTGCAGTGGATCTGGTTTTCAGCCTCTTGATAATCCAGGCTTTGGTTGCAGGGTGGATTTTTGGCATGTTGTCAGAGCTCAAGTTGCAGTTCAAGTGAAGGTCTGGGGTGCTGGGTTTCTTTTTATACACACACACTAATTAACCGATCATTTACTGAGCAGAGGTGAGGATGGAAACTTGGATTGGGTGCATTATATGACCAGGCGACAAAACTTTTGTCTTGCCAAAATCTGACCATTCTGTGTTCATTAACTGATCAATATTTCTGCATTGATGTCAATTTATTTTCTTACCCTCCGAAATGTGGATTAGGTTAATTTATACAACCAATGAATGAATTTAACGTCCGGTTATAAGCTTTTATTTACATAACATGGATAAGCAACATATTTTCTGTCAGGGAGTGTACTAGACAATAGAAGACTCTCATGCGAGAGTGAGGAATTGCCATTTGAACAATTGAAATCCTCTAAACATTGCCATAGTTGTACATAAAAAGCCACGAACCACACATTCCAAAAATCATACATTTGATCTAATGCCACCCAAAAATGTATAAAATTGATCATGAGGTTCTTAGGTTAACATTCTTTATCAGACTGTATGAAGCCCACTGCTACGTCAGTGTTAATTTCCCAGTGGGTTCCTGACCTAAAAAGATGTGGCGCTGACCACCGCCACAGCACACCATTAGAGGAGTGACCTGGTACCCCTCAGCATGCATGCTGCAGGGCAAAGCCCCTGTGACTCTTAGCCACACCACCCCACCCCACCGGCGCAGCAGCCATGGCTACAACGTCTTTTTTTTTTTTATATTATTTACTGATAGCCAGCCGCAGTGTAGAGCAAGTGTTGGGGCCGGCTGCCCTGTATACTCAGAGCGGTGACTGAACCAGAGGCAGCCAGCCCCTATGACTGAAAAATGAATTCTGGCGGGGAGAATAAAGATCATTTTCTCTCCGCTGCTTGCAGGCATCGGATAGCATCAAAACAACCCCATATCTGCAGGTTAACAGCTTTATTCCTGGTGACAGGTTCCCTTTAGGCTGGTTTCACACGTCCTGATGTTTCAGGTACCGGAAAAAAACTGTACTGGAGATGACAGTGTCCGGATGTGTAATACTTGCGGCACACATGTGGCCACCATGTGATGCACGTGTGCCAGGGAAGAAGCTCTACAGTAAGCGCTGTTCCCCGGCGCCTCGTGCTGAAGATGGCTCTCCTCATTCTCCCTTGCTCTGCCAGTGATCAGCGTGGGTAGGGAAGTATCACGGGGTCCTTCTCCGGTACCACACAATCAACAGAGCCAGCGAAGAGTGAACAATCCCAAGACCTTTATTTAGGCAAAAATACGAAAGGTCCATATACGATCCACCACACAAAGGATAAAATAGTCCAGAACACGAATGCAGTTCAGTAACACAGTAACAGGATAAAAGTCCAACAATCCAGCAGACAGAGGATCACATAGTCCATATACTCTTTCTCTCTGAGATGCTGTGAACACATCATCATTCCACACAGGACTGAGATTGTGTCTCACCTCCCTGATATTTTTAAGTCTCCCTCCTCATTCACAAGTCAGGAGGGGGAAGGTCTCAGGGGCTCATTGTTTCAACAAGCTAGGTCAACATGTCATTAGCATATTAGCAAACAATACAGTGCTGTGGGGCTGATATCAGATGACAGCAACAGCCATTCATCAATTAGCAAAAGACTCCTTCTACAAGAGAACACCATGAAAATAAGTCAAATAGAAATATACACAAAAATTATACCCACATAGCATATCACACCATCACAGGAAGGTTGATGAGCGTTATATTCAAGTGATAGCAATGACAGCAGGCAACGGCTGATGGGACTATTACTCCCTTCAGCCTACACCTGCTGCTGCTAATAACAGAGACAGCAGGAGTGGCCTATGGGAGGATTCATCACCTGCGTTATAAATAAATTAAAAAAACAAAACAATGTGGTTTCCCTTGTATTTTCTATAACCAGCCAGGCAAAACTCACAGCTGGGGTCTGCAACCCTCAGCTATCACATTCAGCAAGGCTGGTTATCAAGAATAGAGGGGTCACAGCAGATCACTGTGAGATTTTTTAACGGTGATCTGCTGTGAAGACACTGAGCTTGAACTGCGGTGACCTCATCACTGACACTTTCCCATGCTGCTGAGGTCAATGCAGTTCAGCCCTGCTGGGAACGCAGCCTCACTGACCGGTGGTAACTTGGATGTCACCACTGGTCAATGATGCTCCTCTCGTAGGAGCTCATTCACCAGTGGTTCTCAGCCTGGACAGTCGCATCTAGGCACCTTCCAGGTTGAAGACCATATATCCCCCAGACATGGATTACGGCGTGGGACAGAAAGACGGAGAGGTGAGGGATATTGTTTTTTTTTTCTTTTAAGTTTTATTACAGAAGACGAGGGCTTCTGTGGCATTGGGTGTTAGGTGAGAATAACTGTTTGTTATTTTTAAATAAAAATGAAAAACTGTGCTTTGTTTTATTTCTAATAAAATTGAATTGGTCTATGTGTCAGGGTCTCCAGTACGTGTGAAAGTCACCACGCGTACTGGAGACACTGATGTGTGAAAGAACCCTGAAGCATAGAATATGTGCTGAAATCTACATGTGAAAAACAATCAGCTATCTTTGGCAATCTCATAGACATAAGTGGCCATCACTTTATTTAAACAGTGGAACAAATCAGTGCTCCATTTTTAGGATTAGTGGAGGTCCAGTAATGGGGGGAGATGAGGGCAAATCCACCCTCCGCCATCAGCAGTCACTGTCAGCTGCAGAAATGTAGGGGTACTGCACTGTAGCAGCACCACTATATTGCTGCTGTGCCGTTGTATACAGCTGAAGATTGCTGAATTTTCCTAGACCCAAGATCTGTCCCTAGCCCATTAGAATCCTGTAGCTGCTTAGTGTTAGTCATTTGTGCTTAAATTATTTTATTTGCACCGCCTTTGGTTGTGTGTCTTGTATGCTCTGATCAGAAGGTTTTACATTAGAAAAACAAAGCTACTTCCCTTAAAGGGAATCTCGTCACCAGGTTTTTGCTACCTCAGGTGACATCAGCATTATGATTCCAGAGATCTCACTTTCTGGGCTGCTTGCCATAGCTTTTATGAAATCACTGTTTTCTCAGCAGGAGATTATCACTAGAGGGCTAGTAAACCTGCTGCTATGGAGTCCAACCACGTCCACACCACTGACTGGCAGTTTTCCGCCTATGCACAGTGTACACAGAAAGCTGCAAATCGTGGTGTAGGCAGGGTTTTACAGAGCTCAGCATTCAGAGAACTGTTAATCTACAGCAGAGAATACTGCAGCAGCCTGTAAAGTGATACATTGCTGGCATCAGCCTCTCTGCCTCTACATCATGTTGATCTCTGAGGGGCAGCAAAAACCTGCTGACAGATTCTGTTTAATTCGAAGGGACTGGCAATACTAGAGACAAAACACAGGCAAGAATGGTTCTCTTCCTGGAGGGCTCCTTATACCAGAGAGAGACAAAGAAAGAGTTCTAAAATGTAATTTTTTACTACTTCTTAGTCAATATTTTTCCTAAAAATCTGTATTCACAGTTTTTTGTATTATTCCCTGTAGATGGACACAACATGAGGAAAACCATGGAAGATCAATATACCGGTATTTTATTTCCTGATTTTAAAGTAGAAGATAAACCTGTCCCAGTTCTTCAGGATGCCGATATAAATAGTAACCCTTCCAAGAACCCTTCTCCTAATGTATCAGATTTCATTGGCAGTGGACCTCCTAAAAGTGACAAAATATTTCCCTGTTTAGAATGTGATAAAACATTCACTCGGTATACTAAACTCTTGATCCATCAGAGACGTCACACAGGTGAAAAACCATTTTCATGTTCTTACTGTGGGAAAAGTTTTCCTGAAAAGTCCAACCTAATTCAGCATGAGAGAATCCACTCTAGTGAGAAGCCGTTTATATGTTCCGAATGCAGCAAAGGCTTCACACGGAAAGCCGACCTCATCAAACACTTGCGAACTCACACAGGGGAGAAGCCGTATCACTGTCTTCTATGCGATAAATGTTTTACCCAGAATTCTGCTCTTTTAAGACATATGAAGTTTCACACAGGGGAAAAACCATTTGAATGCATGGAATGTGGCAAACGCTTCAAGCACAGATCTGGTCTTAATAATCATCAGAAAATTCACAGCCGGGATGAAAGTGGACCACAAAGTAAATGTAGCAACTACAGCAATTAAGTATTGTCACTTGGCCAGAATTGGAACATCTTGGGTCAGACTTGCAGCAGTAACTGCATTCACTTTCCAAATCTACAGTATATATATATATAAATGTGTGTGTGTGTGTATATCTATTGGCGACCAATCACTGAGCATCTTTCATTTCACCAGAGCTGTTTATAAGAAGCTGAGCTGTGATTGGTTGCTATGAGCAACAGTTTTCCTTGTAGACAGTTATGGTAACTGAGGCCTATTATTCTTATTTCTATGGTGTTATCGTCTTCTGTAAGGCTGTAAATAACATAATTTATTACCGTGCTGACACAGACCACCCTCTGATACAGACTGCAGGGAGAGCCCAGTATCACACAAGATAGGATTAGATACACAGCTCAGCAGACTGTATCACACAGGAGAGGACTAGATGCACAGCTCAGCAGTCAGTAACACAGGATAGGATTAGATACACGGCAGCAGACAGTATCACACAGGATAGGATTAGATACCCAGCTCAACACACAGTATCACACAGTCTGCTGAGCTGTGTCTAATACTCTCCTGTGTGATACTGTGTGCGGAGCTGGGTATCTAATCCTATCCTGTGTCATAAATCTGCTGAACCGTGTATCTAATCTTCTGTGTGCTATTGTCTGCTGAGCCGTGTATCTAATCCTATCCTGTATGATACTGTCTGCTGATCTGTGTATCTCATCCTATTCTGTGTGTAAGGGTACCGTCTCACAGTGGCACTTTGATCGCTACGACGGTACGATGCGTGACGTTCCAGCGATATCCATACGATATCGCTGTGTCTGACACGCAGCAGCGATCAGGGACCCTGCTGAGAATCGTACGTCGTAGCACATCGTTTGGAACTTTCTTTCGTCGCTGGATCTCCCGCTGTCATCGTTGGATCGGTGTGTGTGACACCGATCCAACGATGCGTTCGCTTGTAACCAGGGTAAATATCGGGTTACTAAGCGCAGGGCCGCGCTTAGTAACCCGATGTTTACCCTGGTTACCATCGTAAAAGTAAAAAAAAACAAACCGTACATACTCACATTCCGGTGTCCGTCAGCGTCCCTCGCAGTCTGCTTCCCGCTCTGACTGCCGGCCGGCCGGAAAGTAAGCAGAGCACAGTGACATTGCCGCTGTGATCTGCTTTCACTTTACGGCGGCACTCAGTCAGAGTGGGAAGCAGACTGCGAGGGACGCTGACGGACACCGGAATGTGAGTATGTACGGTTTGGTTTTTTTACTTTTACGATGGTAACCAGGGTAAACATCAGGTTACTAAGCGCGGCCCTGCGCTTAGTAACCCGATGTTTACCCTGGTTACCCGGGGCCTTCGGCATCGTTGGTCGCTGGAGAGCGGTCTGTGTGACAGCTCCCCAGCGACCACACAACGACTTTCCAACGATCACAGCCAGGTCGTATCGTTGGTAAATCGTTTTGTGAGACGGTACCCTTAGTCTGCTGAGCTGTGTCTAATCCTCTCCTAACACACAGAATAGGATTAGATACACAGCTCAGCAGACAGTATCATACAGGATAGGATTAGATACACAGCTCAGCAGACAATAGTACACAGGAGAGGATTAGATACACGGTTCAGCAGTCAGTATCACACAGGATAGGATTAGATACACGGCTCAGCACACAGTATCAGGAGAGGATTAGATAGACAGCTCAGCAGACTATCACACAGCATAAGATTAGATACACGGCTCAGCAGACAGTATCACACAGGATAGGATTTGATACACGGTTCATTAGACAACACACAGGAGAGGATTAGATACATGGTTCAGCAGTCAGTATCACACAGGATAGGATTAGAAACACGGCTCAGCAGACTATCGCACAGGATAGAATTAGATACACAGCTCAGCAACAGGATGTGCCAAAGGAAAGGACCTTTTCATTCCAAGAAATCCTCTCATTCCATTTACCTTTTGATTTTAAAGGCCTCCAGTTTCCAGTTTGACTGAAATTTGCAATGTCTATTAACAAGGCTCAGGGACAGTCCTTGAAAGTAGTATTGATCGATTTGCAATCTCCATGCTTTTCTCATGGTCAACTTTACGTGGCCTATTCAAGAGTTGGAACTGCCAAAAATCTGTTCATATTTGCATCGGAAGGAAAAAAACTAAAATGTTGTTTATCCAAAAGGCTCTTGAATGCGTTGAAAATAAAGTACTATCAATACTTAGGTAATCGTTTAGTTAATTTATGTTGCAAATCTGCAGTGCTGCGTATATGATATATGATGTGAAATGTTTTTATGTGTAATGTAATCATTGGAATTTGTTATAACTAACCACAGTTAGTTACTATGCCCGGGCAACGCCGGGCTCTTCAGCTAGTGATCTTATAAAACTGAGATACGGAATCTGATTTGTTGCTATTGGAAAATATGCCGCTTTTCATTCACACTAGTATAGATGAAGAGTCTGAACACACATGATAACATTGTAACACTGCTATTATTATTTAAGGCCCCCCAGACACGTTAGGCTAACGTCAGCCGAACTGCCAATATCGATAGGTTCAGCCCACAGACTAATGTCTGTCACTTTGCTCTCCCGGAGATGAGCCGCCGCCAGACATGTTTTTCATAGAGAACACAGACCCGCTTCGGTGAACAAGCACGCTCGTGTACAGGAGAGCCATCCATCATAGGAAAAAGAATTGGCCAAACGATTGCTCGGCTGGCAGTCAGCTAATGTGTATGGCGAGCCATAGATTTCAATTCTTTAGCATTTTTGTTGCCAAACAGCCATATTCTAGGAGACCAGATGTCTATCCATTTTTATTCTTAAACCAGAGTGATATTTAATAAAAGAAAAAAGGTGAACCAGAGCTATAACTTTTTATTTTTCTATTAAGACTACTATTTCCTGATGGAAGTCCAACATCACTTCTTCCTATGCCAAAGCAATTTCACTGTTTATTAATAACTATAATTATTGCACCAAGTTTTAACCCTCAACTCATTTTCTGGCAGTGTTCCCTGGCCTGAAAATGCATGGATTTAAAACTACTGCCATTTTAGATGTATTTTCATTGCTGTTTTTGGAGCTTTTTTGTCCGTTTAACACTGTACTAAAATATTAATGTATCTTATTTTTATTTGTTTTGTTTTTTTATTTTATAGCGAATCATGCTATTCCAAGATTTTGCCACTACAACCCATGGAATTGTATTCACAAATGCAACGTTCAAAAATCCACTAACACTAAAAAAAATAGGAGTTTATGGGAGAAATATGTCACTTTGGCAATTTTGAAAAAATAACTAGCTCACTAATCCAGCCAGCCCTAGACAAGAGTTTACACAAAGCAAATGTTGCTAAAGTTTAGTAAAACTTTAAATCAATTGTAAAACTGATTTTTCTTCAAAAATACATGCATTTAGGTAAAAAAAAGGCTATAGAGGTATCCCTATCTTTGTATTGGCCTAATTTTATCAATATTGCGTAAAATGTATGTAATAGACTAGTTTCTCTTAATTTTGTAGTAGTTCTATCCAGTGTTCAATCTAGTTGCCGCCATGGATTTTAAACTGCTTATTTTTAATATTTATTAAGAATTTTATGAATATTTAAAGGGATTTTCTGAGGGTATCCTATTGACCTATTCTGAAGATGGGTCATCCATATCAGATAACTGGGGATCCGACACCCCCATTGCTTATCTGTTTTTAGCCTTGGTGGCGTACAGATGTAAACTGTGAACAGCTCGGCTCCATTCTTTTGTGTAGGAACCATTTCTGGGAACTGCTCCTATCCCCCTTGACTAGCTGCGGGACCTGAGAACAACCACTACACCTCAAATCTGATATTGATGTCCTATCCTTCTCTAGGTCAATAATATTGTAAGCCTGGAAACCCCTTTAAGTAGTATTTCAACAGGATTTTTCTATAGGTTTATTTATGTTAATCAAAATTGCATATCATCTGATGTGCAGCAAATCACAACACAAAGTGAAGCTGCATATATTTAGTATTGACTATAATGTATTTATATAGTGTGTTTAGTGCAATGAAGTGTAGTGTTTTGTATGTGTACCCGATGGGAGATATACAGTGGGTACAGAAAGTATTCGGACCCCTTTAAATTTTTCACTCTGTTTCATTGAAGCCGTTTACTAAATTCAAAAAAGTTCATTTTTTCTCATTAATGAACACTCTGCAGCCCATCTTGACTGAAAAAAACAGAACTGTAGTAATTTTTGCAAATTTATTAAAAAAGAAAAACTGAAATATCACATGGTCAGAAGTATTCAGACCCTTTGCTCAGTATTGAGTAGAAGCACCCTTTTGAGTTAGTACAGCCATGAGTCTTCTTGGGAATGATGCAACAAGTTTTTCACACCTGGATTTGGGGATCCTCTGCCATGCCATCCTTCCTTGCAGATCCTCTGAAGTTCCGTCAGGTTGGATGGTGAACGTTGGTGGACAGCCATTTTCAGATCTCTCCAGAGATGCTCAATTGGGTTTAGGTCAGGGCTCTGGCTGGGCCAGTCAAGAATGGTCACAGAGTTGTTCTGAAGCCACTCCTTTGTTATTTTAGCTGTGCGCATAGGGTCATTGTCTCGTTGGAAGGTGAAGTCAAGTCTGAGGTCCAGAGCACTCTGGAAGAGGTTTTCATCCAGGATATCTCTGTACTTGGCCGCATTCATGTTTCCTTCAATAGCAACCAGTCGTCCTGTCCCTGCAGCTGAAAAACACCCCCATAGCATGATGCTGCCACCACCATGTTTCACTGTTGGGATTGTATTGGGCAGGTGATGAGCAGTGCCTGTTTTCTCCACACATACCACTTAGAATTATTACCAAAAAGTCTTATCTTCATCTCATCAGACCAGAGAATATTATTTCTCATAGTCTGGGAGTCCTTCATGTGTTTTTTAGCAAACTCTATGCGGGCTTCCATATGTTTTGCACTGAGGAGAGGCTTCCGTCAGGCCACTCTGTCATAAAGGGCCGATTGGTGGAGGGCTGCAGTGGTAGTTGACTTTGTGGAACTTTCTCCCATCTCCCTACTGCATCTCTGGAGCTCAACCACAGTGATCTTGGGGTTCTTCTTTACCTCTCTCACCAAGGCTCTTCTCCCACGATTGCTCAGTTTGGCTGGACCGCCAGGTCTAGTAAGACGTCTGTGGTCCCAAACTTCTTCCATTTAAGGATTATGGAGGCCACTGAGCTCTTAGGGTATGGCTCCACGGTCCGGAGGGGCGGCGGTATCGCTCGGCGCTAAGCCCCGCCCCCTTCCTGGGACGCGATCATGCCGGATGTGTTAACTCTTCACATCCGGGATGATCGCTCTGTCCCATAGGGCCCTGTGATATGCCTTGCGGGGACGCTGCGTCCCCGCAAGGTGTACGGACATGCTGCGATCTGAAAAGACGCGCAGCATGTCTGGAGTCGCAGGGCCGCCGCGTGCGGGTTTCCACGCAGAGTGGAGACGGGATTTCATAAAATCCCCTCCATTATGCTGGAACATCTGGACGCTGCTTTTTTGACGCTGCAGCTCTGCGCAGCGTCAAAAAAGCAGCGTTTCCTGACCGTGGAAACATACCATTAGGAACCTTGAGTACTGCAGAAATTCTTTTGTAACCTTGGCCAGATGTGTGCCTTGCCAAATCAAGTCCTATTAGCTTAATTAAACACAGCTGGACTCCAATGAAGGAGTAGAACCATCTCAAGGTGGATCACAAGGAAATGGACAGCATGTGACTTAAATATGAGTGTCTGAGCAAAGGGTCTGAATACTTTTAACCATGTGATATTTTGGTTTTTCTTTTTTGATAAATATGCAAAACTTTCTCTTTTTTTTTTCATAGTTAAGATGGGGTGCAGAGTGTACATTAATGAGAAAAAAATGAACTTTTTTTGAATTTACCAAATTCCTGCAATGAAACAAAGAGTGAAAAATTTAAAGGGGTATGAATACTTTCTGTACTCACTGTACTATGCATACACATATATTCAATAAACTATTCTCAACATAAAAGTGTGGTTGTGTGATTTAGCAAACTTCTTATGAGGGGAATTCTGAGGCAATAGAGCAGGGGTCTCTTGTCTAGGATGGTCGTCTATAAGTCAGGTTGGTGAATTGTTATAAAGAACGACCATCTCTCTGAAGCACCCTGCACATTGATACATTACATAGATAGAAAATTTATTTTTCTAAGAACTGTGTAATGTTTTTCCTATGGTGAACAGTTTATGAAGGTGCCAGCAGTGGGAATCTCTGACAGTGGCATTTAAGTGATAGTCACATACCACGGCCCACTTGTGGTATTGTAGCACTTAGAAAAAATGATCGCAGGATCAATGAGTAGAGCAGAGGGTCGGCATTTTGTGCTAAGGTCTCACCGGGTATGTTTCCACGTTCAGGAAACGCTGCGTGTTTGACGCTGCGCAGAGCCACAGCGTCCAGATGTTACAGCATAGTGGAGGGGATTTCATGAAATCCCGTCTCCACTATGCGTGGTAACACGCAACCGGAGGCCCTGCGATTCCGGACATGCTGCGCGTCTTTTTAGATCGCAGCATGTCCGTCTACCTTGCGGCGACGCTGCGCCGCTGCAAGGTAAAACACAGGGCCCTATGTGTGGGGTGTAATGATTCCGGATGTGTGCAATGAACACATCCGGCATCATCGCTTCTCCAGAAGGGGGCGGAGCGAGTTTGCCGCTCCGTCCAAACCACCGGCCATCCTGAACGTGGACACGTACCCTCCTATGCACTGCTGATTGCAGCTTTAATAAGCCAGGCAGCTATGTAACCATGCCAAGACCGCACTATTTGCTCTGATCCTGCTATCAGAGTGAAATGGAAGTCAAGAAGACTTTTTTTTTATATAAAAAAAAAATTTTATTTGTCAAATTCAACAATGATAAAGAAACATTGTCATTATATATCTCATACATATATAGCAAAAAAAAGTTACATTTTCCATATAGAAACAAACATCAAAACTGGATAAACTAACCCCTTTCACCTCCCATGTTCCAACTCCTCCCCGCTTCCTTCCAGGTGTGCAACCACACACAAACTCAAATGATATTATATATTAGAGTATTGGATCTGACCTTATCTTGTCCCCCACCAAACCCAGGATACATGTCTTAGGATTAAGTGGAATTGGAAGGCCATAAACTTCCATGATTAATTTTCCTGCATTCCCCCAAAATTCAGCCAATTTGGAGCATGCCCAAAACATATGCATTAAGTCCACTTCTTCACCCTGCATCTCAGACAGACACCTCCTCTCGAGATCCTATATACCCTGTGCAGCAGAAATAAGAGAAGACCTTTATTAGCCAGCTGAGAAATTCGGAACGTGCAGGCTGAGAGGAGGTCTTGGGATGTGAGGAGAAAATGACAGGAGGCACGCCTTAAGATCCACGTCGACTGCATTCCTAGGAACGCTCATTTCACAATAGTCTTTGTGTGATCAGGCTGCCGATCAGTCATTGAACGCCCATTAGTTGTAGTTGAGTGAAATTATCTTTAGGTTTGCACAAAACATTATCGTTCTCTGTTCCCCAGTGTCCTGTGTACAGAGCCTGTGCTGCCGAAGAACTATGAATATCTATGGCACTGAATTATTATGTGACTTTCAGTGTGCGTCAGAAATTGGGTCTGCCTGGGTAAATGAGCTATTAAACTACCTGTTTGCTGGTCAGCGGCTGTTTATCTGTATTATTTGTATTGATTAGCAGGTATAAAGTTGGATTTACATTAACCCCTTAACAACTGCCAATACATCTATAAAGGGCAGCAGTTAAGGGTACTTAATCCTCACTGCCGTTTTTAAAAGGCGCTGAGAAATAAGGGTATAGCGCCACTCAGTGTTGGAAAATCTCTGGGGTCTCATCTACCAGACGTAGCTGAAACCCTAGAGACCATGATCAGGGCCGAATTTTATGGTCACTGTCACGTGATTGCCGTTATTCACCAAATAACGGCGATCACCAAAAAAAGCAAATTTACAATCCATTTATCTCTCCTCTTTGATTTAGCATATAAGAGAAGAGAGAAATGGGGTACCCGAACTCCCCCCGGTACGTCTGCCATCCCCGGGCCCTCCTGCTCCATTCTCCGGCTCTCCGAGCCATCTTCCTGGAAGAAAATGGCGGGCTCAGTGCACCTGCCAAGATCTGCCTGCCAGTACCCGGCAACAATAAGAATTTTTTTCTAATGGTTCCTTTTGATCACTGTGATAGGGTCTATCATAGTGATCAAAATAAAAAAATAGTAAATCAAATCCCCCTTTGTCACCCCTTAGAAGAAAAAGTTATAAAATGAATTTTTTTTCCATTCTGTGCGGTTGGGGTTGTGTTTAGGGGTAGGGTTAAAGCTAGAATTGGGGGTTTTTCAAAAGTGAAAAAAAAAATTATGACAATATGACGGGTAGTTTTGTGCGCAAGTGTCCGATACTCAAATTTGCATCTAGTGCTCGGGTATGCACGGAGTATCGCAGATCCCCACATGTCTTTTTTGGGGTGTCAAACAGTCACGAAAGATGCGGGGCAGGGACTTGAGCATGTCACTCGAGCAGCCATGATATCTGGTGCATACCCAAGCACCTGATACAAACTGAAGTAGCAAGCACTTGCTCTCAACACTAATGACACATTCAATATGACAACCTCATGTTATCAAGCGTCATATATTTAGGTTCAAAATGCTCATTATACCCCTGGATAAAATCCTTGAGGGGTGTGGTTTCCAAAATAGGGTCACTTGTGGGGGGTTTTCACTGGTTTGGCACATCAAGGGCTCTCCAAACGCAACATGGTGTCCGCCTTCGTACAACCAGGGATCACCTTAAAATGATTTTTAGATAAAAAAAGACACAAGTATACAACCATATAAAATATTTAAAAAGCCAAATGTGGTCCTCCCCTAGATGAGGGTACACCATCAAGCTCATGATAACACAAGCCCCACTATTGACGGTAAATAAAAACAAGGACACAAGATATAAGTTTTGGAATAAATATTTTCTTGGCCGTGACGTTTATTTTTTGAGTAACATGAATAATAATTTAAATAAATTATAACCAAATAAATCTTTATAAAAGTTTTCCCATACTTGAATACCAACTGACCATAAACTGTCCAAATCCACCCGAATCCGGGCGATTTTCCCACAAAATTAAACGACACGGCAAGAGGATTAACAGTCGAAAAAGCGGGAGGGCGGGTGGGATCTTCAAATCTTCTTGTGGTCGACTGATGACAGGACCCAGGAAACAGCTGGTTATATAGACAAATTTCTTCCTTCACAGAACTTGTTAGCCAATCAGGATGCCACAAAATTGCGGGAAGAACACAGAAAATAAACCTGTAAAAACTGGTTAGAACCTGCTCGTGCCTCGCACAGCTGACTGAGAAAAAAAATATTAACCCTTTATTGTTTACCACCTTAAAAACACCATTACCTTTATAAAACTGGGGTTGTATCAAACCATCACATATAAAAATTGGGGGCTGTGTTCTCATGCGACCCCCCTAAGATAAACTCAGGGGAGGGCGTTCATGATAACACAAGCCCCACTATTGACGGTAAATAAAAACAAGGACACAAGATATAAGTTTTGGAATAAATATTTTCTTGGCCGTGACGTTTATTTTTTGAGTAACATGAATAATAATTTAAATAAATTATAACCAAATAAATCTTTATAAAAATTTTCCCATACTTGAATACCAACTGACCATGAACTGTCCAAATCCACCCGAATCCGGGCGATTTTCCCAAACGCCAATCCTCATTGAGGAATGGCCCCCCCTCCCAAACGCCACAGCCAAAGCTCAATAATGGCCTGAAGATCTAAATTAAAGATATCCAGGCCAATATCCGACAAATGAATCCAATCCCTCCTATATAACCCCGGGACAGAATCTTCAAGATTAGAATGCCTAAAGGAAAAACCGTGAATCAAAGGCATAAATTTCTGCATCGCCCTGTTAACCCTTTTTCTGATACGCTCCAAAAAACGAGTATTAGGAAGAAGCCATAAAAATCTGGGAACAATCTCAGAAAAAAAAAAAGTTGTATCGAAAAATTCAGTCTTAAGAGAACACATATCCCTTTTAATAGATGCTAACAGATCCAGAGTACCTACTTTGCCTATATCATTACCACCCAAGTGAAAGATGACTAGATTAGGATGGGGTCTTCTCTCCGCTAGTCTATGCAATTCAAAATTTAAGTTCTGCCAAACCATCCCTCTCTTGCTATGCCAGAAAATTTGCAAAGAAGAACTATCAAACGATAAATTCTGCGTATAGCATCTCACTGTAGCCCTCTTCTCTGCCCAATGAATAAAGGAATGTCCGATGATCCATACTGTGAGGGTACCTAGGAATGAATAACATGTTAATGATAATATAAATCTGGTCGGACATACAACTTAAAGCGGTTCGAATCCCATCTACCAATTCTTTTTATAATGGATTCACTCAGGCCTAAATTTGCCGCTTCTGTGGCCGCACCAATGCGGAACGAATGAGAAGAAAAATTCTGGCCCTCTAAATTTAAATGCTTTAATGCCTTCTTAAGGACAAAATTAAACTGAAACACCGTCGCGGGTTGTCCATTCTTATGTATGAAAAATGGGCCAACAGAGTTAGGCCGATGTTCCAACCATCTAGACGCGTTAAAAACTGGACAAACAACTGAATCCGAAACCGAATTTAGCTTTAGAGAACACCCCCTGCCCAGCTGATCCGTCTTAGATCTATTAATAAATAGATGCAATTGGCGATCTCGTAATTGAACATTCTCAAAAAACAAACCCGATGGGGAGGTTTTATTCAAAGAAACGACTTCCGAAACACGCAAAGCTGCAAAAAATGAAAAGGAAAAGGCAGCGGAAAAAAGAAACGCCTCAAATTGATCGTCGCAAACCGAAAAAAGAGCAAGACAAATATCTCTTAAAATATTAACTGATATTGGGCGGCGACGATCCGGAGAAAAATTAGATTTTTTAAAACCTTTCATAAACTGCTTCACTAAAAAATACTCAGTTAAGGGTTTTTTGCCAGAAACTTTAAGAAAAAATGAGATACCAGCTAAATTCTTAGATATGGTTGAATGAGATGAACCATTCTTAACTAACTGTTCCAAGAAATGTAAAGCAACAGCTTGATCAGACTCGTTAAAGGGGTAACTATGTATTAGGCAAAAATTAACCCATAACTTCCAAGCGGCCGAGTAATCGGCCCAAGTTCTATTCGCCAAAGAATTCTTTACAAAATGCTGGATTAGACCTGAATCAGGTCCCATAACTGTAGAGGACAAAATGCTCTTCCCGTGACTTCTTCTGCAGCTTGATCCAAATGACGATACGCCTGGCGGTGACAAATAAACTGTGCATTATAAATATTAGCTTCGTTAGAAAAAACAGCCTTCAACCAGATGTTGAATTTTAAACACACCAGAGTAAGATGTCTCAGGATGGTAGCACACTGTTTATTTTTAGATGAGAGGGTGTTCAGCATGAAAACCAGATTATGTTTGTCAGAGCGAAACATAATCCGTTTGTTAGAGAGATGAAAACCCCAGAGATTGACGGCTAAGAAAATGGAAAACAAGTCCAAAAAGGATGGGTTCTTAATGGCCTTGCTAGCCACCCATGACTGGGGCCATTGCTCAAAGGCCCAAAGAGAAGCTAGAGAAAGGCCCAGGCCTAGCTGTTCATGAGCAAAAATAGACAGACCCAGGTTGTCAGCGAAGGTGAAAGGGGTTTGCCATACATTTCTACCGTTAAAGTCTGATAAAAATCTAAGCCAAATCCCCAAATCATCCTTGACCTCTCTGTTCAACTGAATTTGGGAATGAGGAGAAGACTGGCCAGATGTCAATTCATAAAGCCGTTTAGAGAAAACGCGACCCATAGGAATGATTTTAAGTGCAAAATTTAGCATACCCAAAAGAGATTGAAGCTCTTTAAGGGTAACCGTTTCCTTTAACAGGAATAGTTTGATTAAAGAGCATATTTTTGAAATTTTGTCAGATGGCAGGGAACAAGTCATGTCAGCCGAGTTAATATGAATGCCTAAAAATTCCAACGAAGTGCAGGGGGAAACAGTTTTTTCTGTGGCGATAGGAACGCCAAAATGGTGACAAATTTTTAGGAACCTATCCAGAAGGGAGCTACAAATGTTTGAACTGCCGGGGCCTATAAAAAGGAAGTCGTCCAAATAATGAAGAACCCCACCATCTGAAAGGGAAAACTGGACCACCCAATGTAAAAATGAAGAAAATGATTCAAAATAATAACATGACAACGAAAAACCCATGGGGAGGCATTTATTAAAAAAGAATTTATCGTTGAAGTAAAAACCGAGGGAATTGAATCCGTCTGGGTTCACTGGTAAAAGTCTAAAGGCTGATTTTATGTCCGACTTAGCCATCATAGCATTACTACCGAATTTTTGTAAGATCGAAATAGCCTCGTCAAAAGAAGAATACTTAACCGAGCATAAAGTAGGGTCAACTTCGTCATTGAGAGAGGCCCCTTTAGGATACAATAGATGGTGTATTAAACGAAAGGAGCCTGGCTCTTTTTTTGGAACTACCCCAAGCGGGGAGATCCTGAAATTTAAAAAGGGGGGTGAATCAAAGGGGCCAGCTACCCTACCCGTTTCCAGTTCTTTAAATATTTTTTCTTTCACAATTAAAGGGAATACAGAAGCTGACGGTAAATTTTGAACTAAAACGCAACCGACCCCTTTAAACTGTGGAACAAAAAATCCAAAGTAAAAACCGCGAAAAATCATTGAGCTAATCTCCTGATTTGGAAATGCCTCGAGCCATGGAACCATGTTTTGTAATTTCACTGGAGTCGAGGCCCTTTGAAACTGGTTCCTTAGAGGGCCCTTGCTGTCCAGACTGAAGCTGCTTTTTGTAACATTTGAACATGGGGTGGCTGTTTCCGCAAAAGGAGCATTCATGCCGAAAACGGCAATTTGACGCCCACTTACAATTGCTTTCAGTGAACGCAAAACAAACTCCTTTTTTTGTAGGAGCAGCCACGCCTTGTCTGGATGAAGGGAATTTTTGAGGTAACATTAAATTAATCCATAGACCTATTTCTTTCTTGCCCCAAGCTAGATTGGGGTGCATGGCTAGCTTCTGTCTGAAGGATTCATCATATATAAGCCATGCCATGCCCCCAAAATTTCTATAGGCCTCTAAAATGGAATCCAGATGTTGAAAGAGGCCTGAACATAGGTTAGGGAATTTCTCTCCAAGAACTGCAGCATAGATAGAGAATGCCTGGAGCCAATTATTAAACGATTTTGTATAAGAATATTTCTTTCTATCCTCCTGCTCGTCTCTCTTCTCGTATCTATGCTGCTGATCTCTGACAGAAGGCAATAATGAAAAGATGTCAACATAATCCTGATTCCAAATCTGCTCTTTAAGAGAAGAGCTCAGATGGAATCCAAGCGGTGACACCTCACATGTAAGGGACTCCTTTAAAAACACCTCAGGCAAACCCGGTTTATGTATAATATTAACCTTATCTGCAACACATTGTGAAGCAGGTGAATTAAGAGTTTTAGAAGGAGACCCTTTGGAAAGATAATCAATAACAGTATCCCTTACAATAGCTTTTAAATCAAAAGAGGGGACAGATAGAGGCAAATTTAAAATCTCACCCCTATCCGTTTGGTCCTGGTCCACTGGAGCAGAAGCACTCAAGCCCATGTTAGAGGGCGAATGCTGCTGCGGGGGGAAATCCTCCATTTCATCTGAGCCGGGTGATCCAGATCTCCAGGCCGCCGCTGCAGCGCCAGCGGCACTTGATCTTCTTACTGATGCACTTCTAGGCAGATGCGCTCCAGGTGCTGGAACTCCCTGGGCCCTCGCACCTCTTTTATGGGTGTGAGGGCTAGACGGATCCCTGCCAACGTCGCCGCCGCCTGCCACAGCTGTACAGCTTCCTCGGCTAACTGCGGCAGAGGAGGCGGCCGAAGATGACGTCGGCAGCGTTGCTTTATGGCCGCCGACAAGCTCTCGCACTGGGCTGCGAGAATTCGGCTGCGGCGGCTTCCTGTTCCTGTTCCTGGCACCGCGGTTCCTGTCAGACGCTCTCAAAGATGGCGGCGGTGATCGGGATCTCTTCTGCTGGCGGTTCCTCACGGAGCTGCGAGATGCTTGCTGAGGTGCTGGGGACACAAGAGGGGCAGCGGGAGAGAGCGGAGGCCGAGGGTCACCAGCTGCGAGAACCTCCGGACCGGAGGTAGGTAATATAGCAGGTTTTAAAGCCAAGCAGCTCTGTAACCACTCGGCACCGCCCTCTTCTTCAGCCCTCCTCATCAGCTGTTCCATCAATGCTTCCATCTTCAGTCTTCCTATCTTCAAATGTTCTTGTGGTCGACTGATGACAGGACCCAGGAAACAGCTGGTTATATAGACAAATTTCTTCCTTCACAGAACTTGTTAGCCAATCAGGATGCCACAAAATTGCGGGAAGAACACAGAAAATAAACCTGTAAAAACTGGTTAGAACCTGCTCGTGCCTCGCACAGCTGACTGAGAAAAAAAATATTAACCCTTTATTGTTTACCACCTTAAAAACACCATTACCTTTATAAAACTGGGGTTGTATCAAACCATCACATATAAAAATTGGGGGCTGTGTTCTCATGCGACCCCCCTAAGATAAACTCAGGGGAGGGCGTTCAATAGTAAACAGCAAGTTTTGACAATGAGTACAGTCAAAAATATTGAATTGTTAGCCAATGCAGATAGATACTCAAAGTCAATTCACTGGTATACATAGCCCCCCATCCCTATCCTGGTATACATAGCCCCCCATCCCTATCCTGGTATGCATGGTCCCCAGGGGTGGGATTCAAATTTTTAACAACAGGTCCTCTAAGTCGCGGCGGCCGGAATTTTGGTCACGCCCATTTTAAATAACCCCGCCCATACTAATAAGCCACGCCCAGTGGCACGATTCATATTTTTGGAAGCAGTTTGTCTCCCTTAATGACAAGAATACGTTGTGACATACGGTATTAAAGTCATGGACCATACTGTATAACGGCCACACGATGCTCCATACTGTATAACGGCCACACATGATGCTCAATACTGTATAACGGCCACACATGATGCTCAATACTGTATAACGGCCACACATGATGCTCAATACTGTATAATGACCACACATGATGCTCCATACTGTATAATGGCCACACATGATGCTCCATACTGTATAACGGCCACACGATGCTCCATACTGTATAATGGCCACACATGATGCTCCATACTGTATAACGGCCACACATGATGCTCAATACTGTATAATGGCCACACATGATGCTCAATACTGTATAATGGCCACACATGATGCTCCATACTGTATAATGGCCACACACAGTTCTCCATACTGTATAATGACCCCCCCCCTGTATGCATGGCTCATACTCCCCCCCCCCATATGCATGGCTCATACTCCCCCCCCCGTATGCATGGCTCATACTCCCCCCCCCCGTATGCATGGCTCATATTCCACCTCCCCCCTGTATGCATGGCTCATCTCTCCACCCCCCACCCCCCGTATGCATGGCTCATCTCTCCACCCCCCCCTGTATGCATGGCTCATAATTCCCCCCCCCCCCGTATGTATGGCTGATGGCTCATATTCCCGTATGCATGGCTCATAATTCCCCCCCCCCTGTATGCATGGCTGATGGCTCATAATTCCCCCCCCTGTATGCATGGCTGATGGCTCATATTCCCCCCCCCCCCATATGTTTGGCACGCAGCAGCGATCTGGATCCTGCTGGGATATCGCTGGTTGCAGGGAGAGTGGACGAACTTTCTTTCGTCGCAACTCTCCCGCTGACATCGCTGGATCGCCGTGTGTGACGCCGATCAGCGATGTCTTCACTGGTATCCATGGTAAACATCGGGTTACTAAGTGCAGGGCCGCGCTTAGTAACCCGATATTTACCATGGATACCATGGTAAAAGTAAAAAAAAAAACACTACATACTCACCGTCTGTTGTCCGTCACGTCCCCTGGAGCTTGCCGTACTGACTGTGTCAGCGCCGGCCGGCTGTAAAGCAGAGCCCAGCGGTGAACCTGCAGTAACACCGGTTCACCGCTGGGCACCGCTGTTACGGCCGGCCGGCGCTGAGACACAGTCAGTGCGGCAAGCGCCGAGGGACATGAAGGACGACAGAAGGTGCGTATGTAGTGTTTTTTTTTTTTTTACATGGGGACTTCGGCATCGCTGAAGACAGTTTCAGCGATGCCGAAGTCGCTTGGTCGCTGGAGAGCGCTGTCTGTGTGACAGCTCCCCAGCGACCACACAGCAACTTACCAGCGATCACGTCGCTGGTCGCGATCGCTGGTAAGTTGCTCAGTGTAACGGCACCTTAAGTGACAAGTACACAGCGGCGCACTCACCCTTAAATCCAGCCTTATTCCTGGCAGCCTGAAATACAGAAGTCAGCAGTGAATCCCAGGCGCCGGTCACATGACCCTGGAGGACCCCAGATGATGGGCTCACTCACCATAGCGCAGCGCCGGGCCGCCTCATACACGGCTCCTGCTGGGAGTGGGACTCATAACAAAGCCGCGCTCAGGCCGGAACCGCAGCTGCTGCACAGCACGGGGCGTCTCACTGTTACCATGGCAGCCGATAGCTCCCAGTCTCCTCCCACCATGCCACTGCGTTTACTAGTTATCTCGGCCACTCACATTAACCGCCACTCTACCCGTGCCCTGCAGTAGAGGCGCTTCCGGTGTGAGCGAACTGCATTATGGGGATTGTAGTTTACACCCTCCCGGGGTGAACAATCCCCACCAGCAGCACAGCAACCCATCCGGGGGCGGTCCGGAGGCGGTCCGGGGGCGTGGTAACCATTTTCAATTACCGGAACGCTGGCAGATAGAAATTTTAGTAAACGGCTGCCCCGTACCGGGTCGTACCGGCTGAATCCCACCACTGATGGTCCCTCATCCCTTCCTGGTCTGCATGGCCCCCTCATCCCTATCCTGGTATACATGGCCCCCTCATCCCTATCCTGGTATACATAGCCCCCATCCCTATCCTGGTATGCATGGTCCCTCATCCCATCCTGGTCTGCATGGCCCCCTCATCCCTATCCTGGTATACATAGCCCCCCATCCCTATCCTGGTCTGCATGGTCCCTCATCCCATCCTGGTCTGCATGGCCTCATCCCTATCCTGGAATGCATGGCCTCGTCATCCCTATCCTGGTATACATAGCCCCCCATCCCTATCCTGGTATGCATGGTCCCTCATCCCATCCTGGTCTGCATGGCCTCCTCATCCCTATAGCCCCTCATCCCTAGCCTGGTAGGCATGGCCCCCTCATCCCTAGCCTGGTAGGCAATGCCCCCTGGTAAGCATGGCCCTATCCTTTTCCTGGTATAATTGGTCCCCATCCCCATATACATGGTCCCATCAGAAAACATTTAAAAAAAACATAAACCATTATACTTACCTTCCTGCGCTCCCTTGCAGCGTCTTGTTCTTTTCCAGCAGCTTATTTAGGCTGCTTTCACACTAGCGTCGGTACGGGGCCGTCGTGCTGCGTCGGCCAGACGTACCGACGCATACTGTGAAAAAAATGCCCGACGTGGGCAGCGGAAGCAGTCTTAGGACGCTTCCGCTGCCCCATTGCAAGGTCCGGGGAGGAGGGGGCGGAGTTTCCTGTAACTTACATGTAACTTTTTTGTGGCGGCGGTCCGCCAAAACACGACGCAACCGTCGCACGACGGTTGCGACGTGTGGCACTGCGTCTCAATGCGTCGCTAATAAGTCTATGGAAAAAAAACGCATCCTGCGGGCAACTTTGCTCCACAACGATGCATTGCGACATGCAGTGCCCGACGCTAGTGTGAAAGTAGCCTTATACTTGTAAGCAGAGTATGGCAGGGACGTCATGCACTGCCTACAAGCTGAGGACAGCTGCCAGAGTACTCACTGTTCCCCACCACAGCAGGTACACCATTTCAAGTGAATGTGCATCTAAGGACGCACATTCAGCTGAAATAAGACACTGCCATTGGCGGATGCCAAGGGGTCTACATTGCCTGCGGGCCACATTAAACAGCCTCAGGGGCCACGTGTTTGCGACCTCTGTTCTAAGTTATGGTTATTTGATATAGGAGAGGAAGGTAAACACAACAATGAAAATTAACTGCATCCTTAAGGCTATGTGCACACTTTGCAGATTTCCCTGCGGATTTTTCTGCTCGGATTCTGCAGAATCGCCCTGCGTTTTACCTGCAGATTCACAAGGGATTACCTTTGGATTTAACGCAGTTTTGTGCGGATTTAGTGCAGTTTTTGTGCGGATTTCACCTGCGTTTTCACACCTGCGGATTCCAAATATGGAACAGGTGTAAAACACTGCGGAATCCGCACAAAGAATTTACATGCTGCGGAAAATAATCCGCAGCGTTTCTGTGTGGAATTCTCCGCAGCATGTGCACAGCGGATTTGGTTTTCCATAGGTTTACATGGTACTGTACAACACATGGAAAACTGCCCTGAATCCGCAGCATCAAATCCACAGCAAAATCCGCAATGTGTTCGCATAACCTAAGGGGTTAGGAGTCTGAAATCGGCCTATGAAAAGGCAGCATTAGGTTATGTTCACACATTGCGTTTTTGCTGCGGTTTTTAGGTACATTTGTCTCTTGTGCATGCAGATACAGTGCAGTACCTGTTTTTCCGAGTTTTCTGCACCAAAAACGCAGTAAAACCTGATACCTGTGTTTTTGCACTTACTGAATGCTTTCTATGGGTGAAAAAAATAGTGAAAGAATACACATGCTGCATTTTACAAAAAAACGCAGCAGTTTTCCAATTCAGTCAGGAAAAAACCCCAACGTATGTGCATGAGATTTCTGAAATCACAGTGTTTGCTGGTATGGTATAATGCAGCTTTTAATTTGCATAAAAAACTGCAGCAAAAACACGACGTGTGAACATAGCCTAAGGCTATGTGCACACATAGGAAATGTGGTGCAGAATTTTCTGCACTAAATTTGCATCTCCTGGCAGAATCCGCAGGTGCGGTTTTTGTGCTTTTTTATGCGTTTTTTTGTGCGTTTCTAGTGCGTTTTTTGTGCAGATTTTATTTCTATAATGGAGGGGTGCAGAAACGCTGCAGAACTGCACAAAAGAAGTGACATGCACTTCTTTGAAATCTGCAGCGTTTCTGAGCAGATTTTTCTGCACCATGTGCACAGCTTTTTTTTTTTTCACATTGATTTACATTGTACTGTAAATCACAGTGCAGTTCTGCAGCGTTTCTGCTGCAGAAAAATCTGCAGATCTGCACCAATTCTGCACTAAATCTGCATCGTGTGCACATACCCTTATGGTCTGGAGCTAATCGGGTCTACTTTATGACAGGTGCTCTTTATGTACCTGAGGAGGGGCCTGCCCTCACCTGTCCAGTCGGTGGTCCTCCCATCCACTATATAATTGTCTAAGGGTCACTTCCGTCTGTCCTTCTGTCTGTAACGGTTATTCGTTCGCTGATTGGTCTCGCCAGCTGCCTGTCATGGCTGCCGCAACCAATCAGCGACGCGCACAGTCCGGAAGAAAATGGCCGCTCCTTACTCCCCGCACTCACTGCCCAGCACCTGCATACTCCCCTCCGCTCACACAGGGTTAATGCCGGCCGTAACGGACCGCGTTATGCCGCGGGTAACGCACTCCGTTACCGCTGCCATTAACCTTGTGTGAGCAGCCTATGCAGCGCCAATAGTAAAAACATCTAATGTTAAAAATAATTAAAAAAATAAAAAACTATTATATACTCACCTACGCCGCCTTTCCCGCTCCTCGCTATGCAACCGCCACGTTCCGGTGGCACGGATCGTGTGGCAGAAGGACCTGCCGTGACGTCACGGTCATGTGACCGCGACGTCATCACAAGTCCTGCGCGCCTGCGCGGAAAGGACCTGCCATGACGTCACAGTCATGTGACTGCTACACGGTCATGTGACCGCAACGTCATGACAGGTCCTGCACGACAAGGACCTGCCGTGACGTCACGGTCATGTGACCGCGTCACGGTCACGTGACCGCGACATCATCACACCCTGGGACCGGAAGATGCCGCCTGCACCCCACACAGGCAACAGAGCTACAACGCGCCTGCGGAAGGTGAGTAGTATATGTTTATTTTTATTTTTTTAACCTGTGTCATACGTGGATGGGCAATATGCTACATAGCTGGGCAATATACTACCTGTGTCATACGTGGCTGGGCAATATACTACATAGCTGGGCAATATACTACATGGGCTGTGCAATATACTACGTGGCTCTGTGCTGTATACTACGTCACTGGGCAATATACTACATAGCTGGGCAATATACTACATGGGCTGTGCAATATACTACGTGGCTCTGTGCTGTATACTACGTCACTGGGCAATATACTACGTGGCTGGGCAATATACTACGTGGGCTGTGCAATATACTACGTGGCTGGGCAATATACTACGTGGCTGGGCAATATACTACGTGGGCTGTGCAATATACTACGTGGCTGGGCAATATACTACGTGGCTGGGCAATATACTACGTGGGCTGTGCAATATACTACGTGGCTGGGCAATATACTACGTAACTGGGCAATATACTACGTGGCTCTGTGCTGTATACTACATCACTGGGCAATATACTACATAACTGGGCAATATACTATGTGGCTTTGCTGTATACTACGCCACTGGGCAATATACTACGTGGCTCTGTGCTGTATACTACGTCACTGGCAATATACTACGTAACTGGGCAATATACTATGTGGCTCTGCTGTATACTACGTGGCTGGGCAATATACTACGTGGCTGGGCAATATACTACGTCACTGGGCAATATACTACGTCACTGGGCAATATACTACGTCGCTGGGCAATATACTACGTAACTGGGCAATATACTACGTGGCTGGGCAATATACTACGTGGCTGGGCAATATACTACGTGGCTGGGCAATATAGTACATTTTCATACATATTCTAGAATACCCAATGCGTTAGAATCGGGCCACCATCTAGTTATTGGATAAAGCATTGTGTAACCTAAGGGTATGTTTCCACGTTCAGGCAGCGTCCAGATGTTACAGCATAGTGGAGGGGATTTCATGAAATCCCGTCTCCACTATGCATTAAAAGACACATGCGGCAGACCCGCGAAAACGGACATGCGGCGCATCTTTTAAGAACGCATGTGCTTACATTGCTGAAACAACGCAACAACAACGCAGGTGACCTGTCAGTGACCTCAGGTGCAGATTTGGTCAGGATTTTACCTGCATAAAATCTTGACCAAATCCAGAGGCAATCCTGAACGTGGACACATACCCTAAGGCCGGCCTCACACTCAGCGTATGTAAATACGGTCCGTTTTTTACGGCCGTAATACTCAGAAAAGTCCCCAAAATAGTGGTCCGTATGTCATACGTAGGCAGGGTGTGTCAGCGTATTTTGCGCATGGCATCCTCTGTATGTAATCCATATGGCATCCGTACTGCGATATTTTCTCGCAGGCTTGCAAATGTTCGGTAAAACATATATACAGTATATATATATATATATATATATATATATATATATATATATATATATAATACCCAAAAATTGGAACAGCACAACTCCTATACTTAGCTTCAGGTGCAATGCCCATAGACCACCCGTCCACCGGTCGTCTCCAATCAATATTCTGACAAAGCAGGCAGCACTCCAGTTTCCAAAAATATGCAGGACTTTAATGAACCCACATGTCTCAGCAACGTTTCGGCTCAACTGAGCCTTTCTCAAGCCGAGTGCTTTAGCACAGCTCCTGCCTGTAAAATGATTTAACCCCTTCAGATGGATTTACTTCGTGGGACGTGACAGATCATCTGAAGGTATGTATATTGTTGGTTTATTATTTTTCAGAGCGAGGGTCTTCAGGTGGATTGAGAGAGCAATAAAATATTAAAACAACCTGTGTGTTTATTTCATTAAAATACTTTTTATTAATGTGTGTGTGTGTTTTTTTAACCCTTTCATACAATTGGATTAATAATGGATAGGTGTCATAATTGACGCCTCTCCATTATTAATCTGGCTTAATGTCACCTTACAATAGCAAGGTGGCATTAACCCTTCATTACCCCATATCCCACAGCTACACGGGAATGGGAAGAGAGTGGCCAAGTGCCAGAATAGGCGCATCTTCCAGATGTGCCTTTTCTGGGGTGGCTGGGGGCAGATGTTTGTAGCCAGGGGGGGCCAATAACCATGGACCCTCTCCTGGCTATTAATATCTGCCCTCAGTCACTGGCTTTACCATTCTGGTGGAGAAAATTGCGCGGGAGCCCACGCCAATTTTTTCCGCCATTTAACCCTTTATTTTAGCAGCTACAGCGCCCAAATTTTGCACATACACACTACTAACAGTAGTGTGGAATATGCAAAAAAAAGGGATATGAGATGGTTTACTGTGTGTAAACCATGTCTCACATCATGTTGGGTTTGGGAAGGAGAAATGAAAAGCCGGCAATTGAATTATCGGCTTTTCTATAGAACAGCGCTGCGTATTTCTCACAAGTCACACGCATGGTCCGTGTGGAATCCGTATTTTTCTCGCCCCCATAGACTTTCATTGGCAATTTTTTTGCGCAATACGGTGACAAACGCAGCAAGCTGCGATTTTCTACGGCCGTACAAGACCGTATATTACGGATGCGTAATATACGGCAGATAGGAGCTGGGCCATAGAGATTCATTGGGCCGTGTGTTATGCGTATTTTACGGACGTAGTTTATGCGCTCATACGTCCGTAAAACTCGCTAGTGTGAGGCCGGCCTAAGAGCTTCAAGCCCAGAGCCAGCTGACGGGGCGCACCCAAGGAGCCGCCTTACAAATCCTTGGTATCGGGAGGATATCCCAGGCTTCACCCGCTGTAGAAATACGAACAGTACGATGGATTGAAAATCACTTTTCCGCCCCCTAATGGCTGTTGTTTGTATTACGTCTCCCATCTGATGTTTCTGAATAAGGCAACGTGTTGTTGCCATCATGTGGGTATTATTGGAACTGCAAGGGGAAAAGGGGTTTGGAGCGCTCAACCTGATGGCTGGAACGCACAGCACATTGTTCAACGGAAGTACGGGCAGGAAGGGTCAAAAACCTGGAACGCAAAACCGGAAGTGGTAAGGAATACAAAGAAGGCTTCTTCCTGCCTGTGGAGAGGCGCCCGGTGTCTGTGTTCGCTGCCTGTAGCGCTCTGGTGTACAGGTGAGGGCTGAGTGCAGACACCTTACAGAACCTTATGTGTGTGATTGTATAAACAAGCGAGTCAGGAGCTCGGCAGCCGCAAGGCGTGCTGGGATATGTAGTCCGCCTGAGCTGTTCACCGTCTACAGTACGTAGCGTTGGCTTTAAAGAGATCCCGTCACTGCTTATCGGCTGTTGTAATCGTGCCCTTGTGAAGGCCAAGGACATGTGACTGGCCCTTCACTATAGCTGCAGGGTGCTGCCAGTTTAGAAATTCTCTTTAACCCTTTATGGACATGGCCCAGTTTGCTACATTAAGGGGGTTTCTGCTACCAGATAACACATTCTTAAAGGGATTGTCTGGGGGCTTAGGTATTTGACCTATCTACAGGATGTCATTAAAAGCAGATTAGTTGGGGGGGCCAACAACCAGCACCGAAATGTAGCACCCCACTAGTTGGCTTTTTTTTCTCTCTCTGATGCATACAACGTGAATGAGAGTTGCTGAGCGCACTGTCGGCTGTTATTGGCTGCTGCAGCACAGCTTCTATGCCAAAGAACAGGCGCTGTGCCGCACTACCTGGTGGTGGCCATCCAGATGCTGCAGCTGATCGGGTAAGACCCCCACCGATCTGCTACCACTGACCTATCCTCTAGATAGGTCATCAAATACCTGTGCCCGGACCGCCCCTTTAACTGCTATAGTGAAAGAAAAATAAAACCCCTCCCAGACCTGCGCTGCAGGGTCTCCCGCCAGTCACAGGACACTATTATATCATGTCAGCTGACTGGTACAGTTGTGAAAAATCCAGAAGTGGCAAAAATTGTAAAACATTTTAAAGTGTTTTACATTGGAATTCTGGCAAAAACACCTTGACCAGCTGGGGGAAACTAATAAAACAAATATTTGTTGTAGTTGCTGCATTTGAGCACCATGACATTTTTCCTTTTCCATAGATAGGGCTATGGGAGGGCCGCTGTTTGTAGGATGTGTCCGAGCTTCACGCCTTTGGAGGAACATCACATAAATGGACGTAGGGAGAGCGCAGCAGCCATTAGTGGCCGCTGATTGGTTACAGGGCACACGTGGTATAACAATGTCACGTGACGCCTGGCGCTGGAATGGTGGGGAGTACAGGAGGCGAGTATACAGGGGTTTTATTTTATAAGACGCACTACTTTATTTAAACAGGGGTTGCGAGGTTGTGGACAGCCTCTTTATGAGAAGCTATGAGCTTATTATTATAATTTTAGTGTGCCTAATTCCAGGGCTTTTTTAGTTTAGTTTTTTCATCAGTGAATGATGACCAATCCAAAACACTGAAGAACAAAGGTCTGTTTTTACATATGAGAAATCATGGACGTCTCATTTAGGACTAAAGCCAAAATTGTTGCCTAAATTAGAACCATTAGAAACTGATGTATCGGACACATTCTTGTCTACTGAAATGCTACACTGCCAAGATCCATAATAGAACCACAATAGTAACACCTTTCGGGATAACACAGAATTTTTCTATAAAAATAAATATATAATATTACATTAAAAGTACCCGGTGTACTAAAAAAACAGTGAGTAAATCATTACTCATAGAGTGAAGAGAAACCTATTATTTTTTTGCCATTGTTGCTACTGGAATTAATAAAGGCATTTTAATCATAACTCTTGCCTGGGATTCGTATGGTTTTCCATGGTGTTGGTTTCTCTTCACTGCCAAGATCCATGTAGCAGAGAAAGGCTTGTCCTTTTGGTGTGTGACAGGTGCCAACAGCTGTTTTGGAGCTTATAAGGTCCCTCAACCAATGGCTGCTTTAGACGTCTGAGCATGGACTGCAATACACCAGCTGGCCATGGCTCTCCTGATCCAAGTGTCAGTCTTATAGACGAATATAAAGTAGAGCCGCTCGGATCTAGGGAGAACTACAGCCGGTCTGTGCTCCGACTCATCTTGCACAGACGTCTGTAACAACCATTGGTTGAGTTATAGATCATATTGACTATTGTGTACAACCCAATATCTGAGAACTGCACAGTGCTGCCATTGTGCTCCAGTGCAGGTGTTCATGTACAAGGACACTATTATCAGTTTGGTTCCCTGTAATAGGAGGTCACAAGAAGATAGAAGTCACTACAACCCCTGTCAAAAATTATGGAATCACCGGCCTTGGAGGATGTTCATTCAATTGTTTAATTTTGTAGAAAAAAAAGCAGATCACAGACATGGCACAAAACTAAAGTCATTTCAAATGGCAACTTTCTGGCTTTAAGAAACACTAAAAGAAATCAAGAGCAAAAAATGTGGTAGTCAGTAATGGTTACTTTTTTTAACCAAGCATAGGGGAAAAATTATGGAATCACTCAATTCTGAGGAAAAAAATATGGAATCACCCTGTAAATGTTCATAACCAAAACTAACACCTGCATCAAATTAGATCTGCTCGTTAGTCTGCATCTAAAAAAGAGTGATCACACCTTGGAGAGCTGTTGCACCAAGTGGACTGACATGAATCATGGCTCCAACATGAGAGATGTCAATTGAAACAAAGGAGAGGATTATCAAACTCTTAAAAGAGGGTAAATCATCACGCAATGTTGCAAAAGATGTTGGTTGTTCACAGTCAGCTGTGGCTAAAATCTGGACCAAATACAAACAACATGGGAAGGTTGTTAAAGGCAAACATACTGGTAGACCAAGGAAGACCTCAAAGCGTCAAGACCGGAAACTTAAATCAATATGTCTCCAAAACCGGATATGAACAACAATACAAATGAGGAGCGAATGGGTGGAAACTGGAGTCAATGTCTGTGACCGAACTGTAAGAAACCGCCTAAAGGAAATGGGATTTACATACAGAAAAGCTAAACAAAAGCCATCATTAACACCTAAACAGAAAAAAACAAGGTTACAAGGGGCTAAGGAAAAGCAATTGTGGACTGTGGATGACTGGATGAAAGTCATATTCAGTGATGAATCGTGAATCTGCATTAGGCAAGGTGATGATGCTGGAACTTTTGTTTGGCGCCGTTCCAATGAGATTTATAAAGATGACTGCCTGAAGAGAACATGCAAATTTCCACAGTCATTGAAGATATGGGGCTGCATGTCAGGTAAAGGCACTGGGGAGATGGCTGTCATTACATCTTCAATAAATGCACAAGTTTATGTTGATATTTTGTACACTTTTCTTATTCCATCAATTGAAAGGATGTTTGGGGATGATGAAATCATTTTCCAAGATGATAATGCATCCTGCCATAGAGCAAAAACTGTGGAAACATTCCTTGAAAAAAGACACATAAGGTCAATGTCTTGGCCTGCAAATAATCCGGATCTCAATCCAATTGAAAATCTTTGGTGGAAGTTGAATAAAATGGTCCATGACAAGGCTCCAACCTGCAAAGCTGATCTGGCAACAGCAGAGAAAGTTGGAGCCAGATTGATGAAGAGTGCTGTGTGACACTCATTAAGTCCATGCCTCAGAGACTGCAAGCTGTTGTAAAAGTCAGAGGTGGTGCAACAAAATACTAGTGATGTGTTGGAGGTTTTTTTTGTTCGTTTTTCATGATTCCATAATTTTTTCCCTCATAATTGAGTGACTCCATAATTTTTACCCTATGCTTGGTTAAAAGAAAAAGTAACCATTACTGACTATCACATTTTTTGTTCTTGATTTCTTTAAGGCCATGTTCACACTTTGCGGGTTTTACCGCGGATCCGCGGCGATTTTGATGCTGCGGGTCCGCAGCAGTTTCCATAGCATTTACATTTACATGTAAACCCTATGGAAACGGCAAACCGCTGTGCACATGCTGCGGGAAAAACCGCGCAGAAACGCAGCGGTTTACAACCCGCAGCATGTCACTTCTTTGTGCAGAATCGCAGCGATTCTGCACACATAGAAATGCATTGATCCGCTTACTTCCCGCATGGGGCTGTGCCCACGATGCGGGAAGTAAGCGGATAATGTGCGGTTGCAAGCGGATAATGAGCGGTTGCTACCCGGGGTGGAGGAGAGGAGACTCTCCTCCAGGCCCTGGTAACCATATTTGTGGTAAAAAAAAAAAAAGAATTAAAATAAAAAATAATGCTATACTCACCTCTCAGCGCTGCACGCGGCCGTCCGGTCTCAGGTTTGCTGTGCGAGCAGGACCTGCGGGGACGTCGCGGTCACATGACCGTGATGACGCCGCAGTCACATGACCGTGACGTCACGAAGGTCCTTCTCGCACAGCATCTTTGGAAACGGACCGCCGCGTGCAGCGCCGAGGAGATCGGGACGTCAGAGGGGGTGAGTATAACCATTTTTTTTATTTTTAACATTACTATTGATGCTGCATATGCAGCATCAATAGTAAAACCAAAGCCCGCAGCGGAAACCGCAAGACAAAACGTGATAAATCTGCAGGGATAACCGCAGCAGTTTTGCCCTGCAGATTTATCAAATCCGCTGCGGGAGAACCCGCAGGGACCCGAACCTACGTGTGCACATAGCCTTAGTGTTTCTTAAAGCCAGAAAGTTGCCATTTGAAATGACTTTAGTTTTGTGCCATGTCTGTGATCTGCTTTTTTTCTACAAAATTAAACAACTGAATGAACATCCTCCAAGGCTGTGATTCCATAATTTTTGCCAGGGGTTGTACTATGCTGTCCACATGTCATGTTCTCACATGCAGCTGGATTCCAGGGAGCTGCTCTGGATGTCTGTGCTTTCTGTTCATCACCTCTGCACATTGGAAGGCTCTTGACTTTGTAGCACATTGTTTATAGCACGTGGCTCTAAAGATCAATTTTTGTAGGGCTAAATCAAAGTGCCAAAAATGTTATAATGAGATTGGTATTGAATCATTTACAAAATTTGGGTTGAAGAAATTGCAAGGCCATGAGAAGAAGGAAGCACTTCAGTCTATCATATGTCATCCTCTACTGGAACGATTAGGAGATCTGAAATCTGGCCTATGTGAGCTGAACTGGTGCTGACCAGTATGATGGGGCTGTACATCAGGGCTGTAGAGTCGGTAAGCCAAACCTCCGACTCCTCAATTTCCATGACACAGACTCCGACTCAACAGCCCTGCTCACCAAGGGAAGCATGTGTGCACCATATACAGTCAGTGAATAGACATGTGGCAGCTATGTTCCTTTCATGACTTAACAACAAGGCTAATATAACATGCTTACATATAAGATCTGAGGGTGGGAAGTCTTGTTATTGGCCAACAATCAGTATTGCCACTTGATGAATATGTCCCCATTTTTGGTGCGTATTGTTATACTGAAGTTGTCTCTATGGAAAGTTTTCAAGTTGTTGAGACTAAAAAATAAAAAAAGTGCATTATATAACAATTCAATGGGGTAGTTGTATGAATTCAATAGTCAGCGTGAGATCAATGTAGATCTAGACGAACAAGATAAGAGCCACCAGATCCTTTAATTAACCCCTTCACTCTGAAGCCAATATTTACTTATTCTGCTTTCATCTTTTTCCTCGCCTTCTTTCATGAGCCATAACTTTATTTTTCCTTTATCAAAGCTGTATGAGGGCTTGCTTTTCATAGTATGGAATGACCACAGTCATTTTCTCATTCAATGTACTGGAAACCAGAAATAACATTCCAAGTACAAAAAAATGGCAAATTGTCTTTTGAGTTTAATTTTTGCAGAATTAATTGCCTGGTAAACATGAAGAAGCGGTGATTCAAACTTTTTGTTTTTTGTATATTTTCAACTTTTTTTTTTTCCTTTTACTTTGTTTGTAGTCCCTTCTTTTAATCACTTGCTCTGTATATACTTATATACTGCAATCTCCTTAAATGCTGCTGACAGAGAACTAAAAAAAACAACAACTTGAATTGCCACATTTCCCCCTTATTAAAAAGAAACATTTTGTATGATCAGATCTATCAAAATATCAAACTATTTAACCCATACAGTAAATCTGTAAAGTTGAAATTTCTGTAATTGCCTTTTTCAGTCATCACATCTTCACAAAAAATGCAATGAAAAGTGATCAAATCATTATATGTACCCTAAGATGGTATCAATAAAAAGTCAGCTAGCCACAGAAACCCCCCCCCCATACTGTTCAATCAACCGAGAAATAAATAGTTACGTTCTCGAAAAGTGGCAACACAATGCAAATGTATAATTACTTTTTTTTTACAAATATCTGTCTTTTGTTTTCGCTACTAAAATAATAAAAATAACAATACAAGTTTGATATCACCATAATTGTACGAACCTGGAGAACCATGCTGTCATGACATTTTAACCAGCTATATGTAAAAATATTAACCCCTCCCCCCCAAAAAAAAAAAAAAAATGAAGAAAATGTGGGGGAGGTGTAGGAAGGGATCTGATTTCACCACACTTGGAATTTTGTTCCCACTTTCCATCACATTGTATGGTAAAATTAATGGTGTTATTCAAAAGTACAATTCATCCCACAAAAAACAAGCCCTGATACGGCCATATTGACAAAGTATTAAAAAACTTATGGTTCTAGGAAAAGGGGAGGAAAACACAAAAACGAGAATTGGTTTCAGCGCAATGGGGTTAAATAAAGGCTAAGTGGCTTGTATCCTGTTTGGCTCGCTCTATTCTGATTTTCTCTCTTGAAAGCAAGCACTGCTGGAAAATGTAGTCCGTGCCTGGGGACCCAGAAGCCGTCTATCTGATGAGCTGGCAAAACTCTGACATTGTTTCTCTAATAATGAGTGCTTGCCCTTTACTTATGTAGAATGCCATCCTGTATCGTAAAAGGATGTTCCTTCTGCTGGAAGAAGAAGAATCCGGACATCACGATCCATGCCTTCCCAAGGAGCAAGGAGATGATCAAGGCATGGCTAATGCAGACAGGCCAAGACTTTGGAGACATTGATGCTTTTACTGATAAAGTATTTGAAGGGAAAAAGACGGATGCATTTCGCATATGCTCTCAGCATTTTACTTCAGAGTCCTATACTAACGAGGGAATGAGGAAGAGCCTCAAGAAGGGCGCTCTCCCAACAATCTTTAACTGTACTGTACAGGCGAACACTACCGTGAAGAAGATACAGAAAAAAAAAGGTATTTGCTGCTTGTCTCTTGGCCAGCGACTTAGTGACTGGATTGGGGTGCAGTGGGGTGGATAGAACGGAGAATATTTTTCTAGTCTGGCTTGAGGCATTTGTTCATGTTTCTCAGACTCTTAAATTATGTGCAGCTTACAGCAGAGGTGTTATGCACATCTCAAGGGTAAGGCCAGGTGGTCTTGATGCAGCCCCAGCACGTGTTTTAGTTGACTGTTGGGCTGCTTTCACACCTGGTGGCTTTGTTGCAATTTTTCTGCATGGTAGGACAGCAATATTTTTGCAATATCTTTGGGAAAAAAATGGCAAAACAATATAACAAACACAATGTAGCTGCAATGTGTTAAAGGGAATCTGTCACCCCAAAATTCTCATATAAGCTGCGGCCACCGGCATCAGGGGCTTATCTACAGCATTCTGTAATGCTATAGATAAGCCCCCAATGTACCCTGAAAGATAAGAAAAACAGGTTATATTATACTCACCCAGGGGCGGTCCCGGTCTGGTCCGATGGGCGTCGCGGTGCAGGTCCAGCGCCTCCCATCTTCATACGATGACGTCCTCTTCTTTTCTTCCTGCTGCGGCTCCTGCACAGGTGTTCTGATTTGCCCTGTTGAGGGCAGAGCAAAGTACTGCAGTGTGCAGGCGCTGGGAAAGGTCAGAGAGGCCCGGCGCCTGCGCACTGCAGTACTTTACTCTGCCCTCAATAGTGCAGATAAAGTGCGCCAGAGCCGCCGCAGGAAGAAAAGAGGACGTCATCGTATGAAGAAGGGAGGCCCCAGACCGGACCGTGACGCCCATGGGACCCGAACCAGGACCGCCCCTGGGTGAGTATGATATAAGCTGTTTTTCTTATCTTTCAGGATACATCGGGGGCTTATTTACAGCATTGCAGAATGCTGTAGATAAGCCCCTGATAGCGGTGGCCGCAGCTTATATGCAAATTTTTGGGTGACAGATTCCCTTTAAGGATGAATATAGCCTTATACAGAGGCTTGATTTTGCAGGAAAACTACAGCAAAACCACACAGCCATTACAATCATTTGTTAGTAACATAGTTGTTCTCCTGTGTTAAGAAGTTGCTAGCCCACTCAGTAGTCAACTGGGTTACGGCTCCACCATAGACGTGATTCCACCTCTCCCTCTGACCTTTCCTTCATTCATGTACTGTGCCAGTCCCCTACCCAACATGGCCACCCTTGCCTGACACATATGAGTGGGTGGCTGCTGCAGAAATCAGTTGAGTTCTTGTCCCATACAGAGCTTCTGTGCATTTTTTTTCTGCCATGGATAATGATGCAATTGGCCGCTGGTGATCTGTCTGATGATGGAGCACGAGAATCACACACACACAAGAAACCATCAGGAAGTATTGGAGGCTTTGGCAAGGCTTTAAAGTAGAGATTAGCAGATCAAGCAAAATTTAATTTTGTGTACATTTTCATGGGAAATTCATTTCTCATAGAAACTAAATCTGCATGGAAGCTAATTAGAAAATATCCATATTTTGGCAAATGCAGATTATTTTAGTAAAGTTAGAGTAAAATTGATTCTCACCTATCTGTACTTAACTTTTCAAGACGTCCTGGAGATTTCCGTTTTTTTCAGGAACCTGGAAAATCTTGGATATTTGGCATTTAAGATTATACATAAATACACGTGCATATGCACAATACACACTTATACTAATACATTTACCGATCATGTGTGCAGTTTTATGCACGTATACACATTACACCTTCACATATACACAAATAGTAGTGTACAGGCACACGAAGGGTATTGCCGATCTTGGGAGAAATTGAGTAATCACGGGTTCGATTTTTTTTTCTTATCTTTTGTAGGGAAAAAGTTTTCAGCTAAATCTATATAATATTTTAACAAACACAATTCTTCATTTGTACAGCCAAGTGATAAAAAAAATTGTGAAACATTTGTGGGGTAAAATGTTCACTATCTACATAGATGAATTCCTTCAGACTGTAGTTTCCAAAATGGTGTCACTTCTGAGGGGTATATTGTTACCTCAGGGGCTCTGCAAGTTGTGATACTGTGAACAAATACCAATCCAGCAAAATTTGCCCGCAAAGCCAGATGCCACTGCTTCACTTATGAGCCATGCCGTACTCCCAATCAGTAAGATAAGCTATAGCAGGGGAGGGCAGCTAATTTTGCCCAGGGGCACATGAGAGATCGTGACTGTTGTGGAGGGCCAAACCAATAGACTGAAATTAATTCTACTCAATCTGCTTTACCTTTGCTGGTCATGAAAAATAGGGAGGACCTCACATAATTTTTGTATTTAGTAGCTAAATAGAAGTACTGTAAACTTCACACGCTGTGCACTAATTATATATCTCACAGCTATCCATCTATATTTTGCGCATCTAACACTTAAACATCTGTCATTTCTCTTCCAGTAGGGGTTACATGGATGGTGTGCATGGATGTCACATTTTGTCATCCGTGTTCACTTGTGCGAGATGCATTGACATCCTGGCTGCTGGGAAAAAATGGACATGTCCACGTGTGGGTCACATGAACACACAGACATGTATGCAGTCCCATAGATTATAATGGTTGTGAGTGCCTCCAATCGGTGTGAAAACTCTCCACACCTAGTGGAAAACCTGACTTGTGAAGGGGACCTAAGACCATTGTACATGTTTATTGCACACATATAGAAAAGATAGGGTCAGGGTCCATGATGATATTCATGTGTTGTTCCTAGAAACAAAAGGAAATTAGTCTAAAAATCATTTACATACATAAATACATACATTTAACACAAAAACCTGATTTAAACAGTAGGTTATGTTCTTATAATAGCTGCCCTCTAATCCCTTACCGACATATGACACAATGATACATCATATGCTATTCTAAATGCCCCTGACGTCTGTGAAGGCAGAGGGCCAATAGGGCGCTGTGACAGCCAGGGGTCTGCTGAAAATTGCCCTGGCTCCTAGAGGCGCAAAATGTAAAAAGAAAAAACCTACTGGCAACAAAAGGGTTACTATATTGAGTGTGACTTAACAACACCATTCATTTTGTAGAACGTCCTTCTCGCCCCAAGAGTGCAAAGAAGATCCGAAGCCGAATGACCCAGAGGCTATTAAATATCACCCTGGAGATCATTTACCTGTTGACTGGAGAGGTGAGGGAAACTGGGAATGACATCACATTTTACTTTTATCGCTAATAATAATAAATCAGGAAGTCTTTCTTTCTCTGTATTTGGTTGGGTACTTTTGAAATCCACTAGTAACCTCACCCACTATTGTATAAAATGAACTTTTCTGATTTTAAGGTTTACTTTTATTTTCTGAATACATTAACAATGTAAGGTGGGCTGGCCCAGTGTGAAAAATGTTGGACTTAGTTGGTGATAATGTTTTCATTCTTCCTACCAAGGATTACACAGTGGTGAAGTCTCGTAAACGCGCAAAAATGAGGGAATTGGGAGAATTAGATAGGCCACAAACCCCAACAGCAATGACACCACCTCCTCCCTGCCAGAGCAATGATGAAACCAATGATCGACAGATTCTAGAACTCGCCTACAAGATCATCCAGCTGCTGAATGGAGAGGTGAACACAACAGGGAATGCTGGGGCATTATACCTTGGCATCATTGGCAATGTCTGAATGATGGCTGGTTCATAGGTTCTGGTAACATTGTACCATCCTTGTTTTTCTAGGAGGGAGACTATTTAGAAGGACACCATGACTTTTATGCGGACATGTTGAGTAATGAGCAGTCATTTAGATCACACGGTAAGAATTATTGCATATAACCTCTGACGTGTGAGAAGCCTTGCCCATTATATTATTAGTAGCGTTGGGCGGATCGATATGCAGGTCTCTGGCCCAGGTCAGTACTCTGTGACCGCTGGACGGACGCTCTGCAAATCTCTTGCCTTCCAGAATCCCCAATGTGGCTTTTTGATTAGCCTGGCTGGTGTGACACTATCTATCCATCACGCCGGAATGATGATGCCACACCACCCTGGCTAATCAAAAGCCGCAATGGGAATCCCACAAGGTAAGATATTCTTGAGCCTTCTGTTCAGCAGCCAGAGATTACTCGCCTCTCTGATGGACAAGATTCCCGTGAAAAATTCCATCCATATCTACACTGTGTGCAGAATTATTAGGCAAGTTGTATTTTAGAGGATTATTTTTATTATTGATCAACAACTATGTTCCAATCAACCCAAAAGACTCATAAATATCAAAGCTTAATATTTTAGGAAGTTGGAGTGTTTTTTTTTTTTTTTAGATTTGGCTATCTTAGGAGGATATCTGTTTGTGCAGGTAACTATTACTGTGCAGAAATATTAGGCAACTTAATAAAAACCAAATATATTCCCATCTCACTTGTTTATTTTCACCAGGTAAACCAATATAACTGCACACAATTTAGAAATAAACATTTCTGACATGCAAAAACAAAACCCCCCAAAATGAGTGACTAATATAGCCACCTTTCTTTACACTGTGTTCCAAATTATTATGCAAATAATATTTCCTCATATTTTCTCTAAATTACCTATCTGAATTGCAGTCATTGTTATTTTCCAGTCATCTACTATTCTAGTATAATTGCAATGTTTTGGAACAAACTGCCTATGAAAACAGTATCTTTTTAAAAAAAATAAACACTCAAAATGCATGTTCCAAATTATTATGCACAGCAAAGTTTTCAACCTTTTTTTTTTTTATTTTGGACAAAAAAATTGGTCAATTGTGAAGATATAAGCATTATCAGCTTATTACAAAATGAAATCAAACAGTTTTCAAGTGAAAACTTTATTCTAGGTGATGTTACATTTGCACATAGGACCCCTTGTTCGAAAGAAGCTTCTGAACTCTCTCGTCCATTGAATTTGTCAGTTTTTGGATGGTTTCTGCTTCAATTGTTTTGCGTGTGGACAGAATACCCTCCCAGAGCTGTTGCTTAGATGTGAACTGCCTCCCGCCATCATAGACACTCCTTTTGATGATGCTCCAGAGGTTCTCAATGGGGTTGAGGTCAGGGGAAGATGGTGGCCACACCATAAGTTTGTCCTCTTTTATGCCCATAGCAGCCAGAGATGCAGATGTGTTTTTTGCAGCATGAGACGGTGCATTATCATACATGAAAATGATCTTGCTGCGGAAAGCACGGTTCTTCCTCTTGAACCATGGCAGGAAGTGTTGTTTTACAAACTCCACATAGATTATGGAGTTCATCTTTACCCCTTCAGGGATCATAAAGGGGCCGACAATCTCTCTCCCCATGATTCCAGCCCAAAACATTACTCCACCTCCTCCTTGTTGGCACCTTAGCCGTGTTTTCATGGGGTGTCCATCAACCAGCCATCCTCCACTCCATCCATCTGGACCATCGAGCATTGCACGGCACTCATCGGTGAACAAAACAGTTTGGAAGTCAGTCTTCATGTATTGTTTGGCCCACTGGAGCCGTTTCTGCTTGTGTGCAGTGGATAGAGGTGGTCGACAGGATGGCTTACGCACAGCTGCAAACCTCTGAAGGACCCTGCATCTTGCTGTTCTGGGGACGTTGGAGGCACCAGCAGCTTCAAAAACTTGTCTGCTGCTATGACAAGGCATTTTTGCAGCTGCTCTTTTAACCTTACGCAATTGCCTGTTGGAAAGAGTCCTCAATTCTTCCTTATCAGCACGCACACGTGTGTGCTGGGAATCAGCTACATACTTCTTGATTGTGCGATGATCACGATGAAGTGTCTTGGCAATGTTGATTGTAGTCATGCCTTGACCTAAATACTCCACAATTTGTTGCTTCTCAGCAGCCGACACATCCTTTTTCTTTCCCATTTTGGCAAAAAATGTAGGCTGCTTAATAATGTGGAACATCCTTCTTAAGTAGTCTTGCCTTTATTTGGACACACCTGCCAAACTAATTTGCACAGGTATCTGCAATTGCTTTCAGTGATATAAAGAGCCCTGACACACATCACCATCAATGAGTTTAAATGACAAACAAAAAAATTCTAACCTTATCACTCCTAAACTCTTTGTGCATAATAATTTGGAACACAGTGTACAGGTCCTTCTCAAAAAATTAGCATATAGTGTTAAATTTCATTATTTACCATAATGTAATGATTACAATTAAACTTTCATATATTATAGATTCATTATCCACCAACTGAAATTTGTCAGGTCTTTTATTGTTTTAATACTGATGATTTTGGCATACAACTCCTGATAACCCAAAAAACCTGTCTCAATAAATTAGCATATTTCACCCGTCCAATCAAATAAAAGTGTTTTTTAATAACAAACAAAAAAACCATCAAATAATAATGTTCAGTTATGCACTCAATACTTGGTCGGGAATCCTTTGGCAGAAATGACTGCTTCAATGCGGCGTGGCATGGAGGCAATCAGCCTGTGACACTGCTGAGATGTTATGGAGGCCCAGGATGCTTCAATAGCGGCCTTAAGCTCATCCAGAGTGTTGGGTCTTGCGTCTCTCAACTTTCTCTTCACAATATCCCACAGATTCTCTATGGGGTTCAGGTCAGGAGAGTTGGCAGGCCAATTGAGCACAGTAATACCATGGTCAGTAAACCATTTACCAGTGGTTTTGGCACTGAGCAGGTGCCAGGTCGTGCTGAAAAATGAAATCTTCATCTCCATAAAGCATTTCAGCCGATGGAAGCATGAAGTGCTCCAAAATCTCCTGATAGCTAGCTGCATTGACCCTGCCCTTGATGAATCACAGTGGACCAACACCAGCAGCTGACATGGCACCCCACACCATCACTGACTGTGGGTACTTGACACTGGACTTCAGGCATTTTGGCATTTCCTTCTCCCCAGTCTTCCTCCAGACTCTGGCACCTTGATTTCCGAATGACATGCAAAATTTGCTTTCATCAGAAAAAAGTACTTGGGACCACTTAGCAACAGTCCAGTGCTGCTTCTCTGTAGCCCAGGTCAGGCGCTTCTGCCGCTGTTTATGGTTCAAAAGTGGCTTTACCTGGGGAATGCGGCACCTGTAGCCCATTTCCTGCACACGCCTGTGCACGGTGGCTCTGGATGTTTCCACACCAGACTCAGTCCACTGCTTCCTCAGCAATCTTCCTCAGGGTCCGGTCACCTCTTCTCGTTGTACAGCATTTTCTGCCACATTTTTTCCTTCCAACAGACTTACCATTGAGGTGCCTTGATACAGCACTCTGGGAACAGCCTATTTGTTGAGAAATTTCTTTCTGGGTCTTACCCTCTTGCTTGAGGGTGTCAATGATGGCCTTCTTGACATCTGTCAGGTCGCTAGTCTTACCCATGATGGGGGCTTTGAGTAATGAACCAGGCAGGGAGTTTTTAAAAGCCTCAGGTATCTTTTGCATGTGTTTAGAGTTAATTAGTTGATTCAGAAGATTAGGGTAATAGGTCGTTTAGAGGACCTTTTCTTGATATGCTAATTTATTGAGACAGGTTTTTTGGGTTATCAGGAGTTGTAGGCCAAAATCATCAGTATTAAAACAATAAAAGACCTGACAAATTTCAGTTGGTGGATAATGAATCTATAATATATGAAAGTTTAATTGTAATCATTACATTATGGTAAATAATGAAATTTAACACTATATGCTAATGTTTTGAGAAGGACCTGTATAATGACACTCAACAGCCTTCCATCCATAGATTCTGTCAGTTGCTTGGTCTGTTTACGATCAACATTGCGTGCAGCAGCCACCACAGCCTCCCAGACACTGTTCCGAGAGGTGGACTGTTTTCCCTCCCCGTACATCTCACATTTTATGAAGGACCACAGGTTCTCTATGGGCTTCTGATCAGGTGAACAAGGGGGCCATGTCATTATTTTTTCTTCTTTGAGACCTTTACTGGCCAGCCACGCTGTGGAGTAGTTGGAGGCATGTGAGGGAGCATTGTCCTGCATGAAAATCATGTTTTTCTTGAACGATACCGACTTCTTCCTGTACCACTGCTTGAAGAAGTTGTCTTCCTGAAACTGGCAGTAGGTCTGAGAGTTGAGCTTCACTCCATCCTCAACCCAAAAAGGTCCCACAAGTTCATCTTTGATGATACCAGCCCATACCAATACCCCAACTCCACCTTGCTGGCGTCTGAGTCGGAGTGGAGCTCTCAGCCCTTTACTTATCCAGCCTCTGGCCCATCAAGAATCACTCTCATTCATCATTCCATAAAACCTTTGAAAAGTCAGTCTTAAGATTTCTTGGCCCAGTCTTGACGTTTTATCTTATGTTTCTTGTTCAAAGGTGGTCGTTTTTCAGCCTTCCTTACCTTGGCCATGTCCCTGAGTATCGCACACCTTGTGCTTTTAGTTACTCCAGTAACGTTGCAGCTCTGAAATATGGCAAAACTGGTGGCAAATGGCATCTTGGCAGCTTCACGCTTGATTATTCTCACTTCATGGGCAGTTATTTTGCACCTTTTTTTTCCCAACACGCTTCTTGCGACTCTGTTGGCTATTTGCCATGAAACGCTTGATTGTTCGGTGATCACGCTTCAAAAGTTTGGCAATTTCAAGACTGCTGCATCCCTCTACAAGACATCTCACAATTTTGGACTTTTCAGAGCCCATCAAATCTCTTTTCTGACCCATTTTGACAAAGGAAAGGAAGTTGCCTAATAATTAATCACACCTTATATAGGGTTTTGATGTCATTAGACAACACCCCTCCTCATTACAGAGATGCACACCACCTGATTTACTTACTTAATTGGTAGTTGTCTCTCAAGCCTGAACAGCTTGGAGTAGGACAACACGTATAAAAAGTAACTTGATCAAAATACAACTTGCCTAATAATTCTGCACACAGTGTACATGCCTTTTAATTCATATTTATAGGTGTGTAGTGTATGTCACTTGTTGAATACATGGTTCCATGCAATATTTATCATAAAGTGGCCGACAGACTAATTGAAAGTTTCCATTTGCTTTAATTTTATGAATCATTGCACTACATTTAAAAATAAGTTGGAATGATGGCCTTTACAAGAGGACATACTTGTGACTTTTTACTGTGTTTTTTTGTGTGAGAGAGAGATATATATATTTTTTTTCCCCCGGATTTGAAAATCCGGCCGGGGAGAAACTGGATCCGTCGCTGGATTCCTGTGTGTGATGCTCAGTGACGGATCCTGCGTCCATAGGCTTCCATTATAGACGCCAAAGGGCACCGCAGGATGCGTCGCTGACCGATTTCCCGACGTGCACAAAAAATGTTCCTATGAACGTTTTCTCCGCACGACGGACCGTTATTTTCCGACAGATCCAGTGCACGACGGATGAAACGGATGGCCATCCGTCACAATCTGTCGCTAATACAAGTCTATGAGAAAATGCAGGATCCTGCATTCTCAAAAATCGATGGATTGTGACGGAAGCTGAAAAACGCAAGTGTCAAAGTAGCCTTAAAGTGTGTCCTCCTTTATGCCATGATGCGCACCCAGACTGATATTACAATTGTGAACACCTTGGTAGACTACAGTCAGATTTTCCATATTATAGTTGATTCCCCATCCTTTGACATTATTTTCCCAAGGAAATCTATTTTTAGAAAGTATAAATCTACATAATTTCCCTGATAAATCATTTCTTTTGGACTGTATTGTGTGCCCTAGATAGGCTTAAGCCCTCCGTGAACCTAAGCTAGTCATGGAAACCTGCCTATATCTGGTCAGGTGTATGCGGGAGTGACGGCTGTTGGCTTAATGCTCATGTGATGGCTATTGTTCATGAATGGCTCACTTTATATCTGTGCTACAGCTGCTTACATTATGCTTTGTTATTGGGGGATGGTGTCCCAAAGCAGTGGATGTGTTTCATGTACACACCACCGCATGTAAAGGTATTCTAAAAGGATAGGAAAATAAATCATGATAGCAATATTGATTTTTCACATTCCCAGTGAAGGTTAAAAAGGATTGAACGTTTGCAATTTACTTAAAAGTAATACTCTACAGTCAAGTATACCAAGTATACTTTTTATGTGAACACAGGACCCTGCATCAAAGCCTTTTTATGTGGCAGATTTCTAACACTCGGTGTAGCCCAAGTTCTTGACTCAATAGCAGGTTTCCTTCCTTGTTATCATAACTGTAGAAAAAGACATGGACTGCAATATTATACACAGATATAATATTAAAATTTTGATCAAAATGTATAAAGCCCACTGCAATCTCATGGCGAGCCTCTCAGTCCCAACAAGACATGCGTAGCAAGACGACCATCATCACCATGACACTGCATAAAGAGGGGAAGCAACCCAGGTGACCTGTGGATGTCTCCTTGCATGAGTCCACCAATTTTGCTCTTAGCTTTTTCTTTTTGAGACCACATAAAAGGTTGTATGTTTGTTTGTTTTTTTTCTAGATCTGTTCACTTGGTGTTGGTGCTGAATAGTGCCTATTGTTGCTGTAGTACTATCTGTGGGGTTGTCTTTGCCTGTCGACATGGGTGCTGTGGGGAACCTGGATCACTACCTGTGTTGGCGCAGTGGCAGTGGTCGCCATGCGACACTACTGTCAGGTTGGGGACTCACCGAGCGATTCCCTGTAACAAGGCAGTGGACTTTATTCATTCTAATCAAAATGTTAACTAAGGACCTCATGTTTATTCTTGCAAAATTTGTTTAGCCACAGTGGATCAATGTATAATTTTTGGATGTACAGTCCTTGTCTTTGTCTACAGTTATGTTATTTTCCTTACTTTATGCCTTCTTGAGTTAGGTTATCCAAGTATGGAATAACAGTCTGCTTTTCAGCTTCAAGAAATATCACTCTGGTTAATGGATTTACATGTTCTTGCAGTTGACCTCCTTTGAATTGATTGGCGTGTAGCTTCAATACCAAGCACACCCCATGAATGAGAGTCCACATGAGGGCAGTTCAGGGTCTCGTTCAAGAGACCGGCTAACCATGACTATGTTGCCAAGGCTCATTTAAAGGGTTGGGCATTGACTTATTGGTAGCTATCTCTCTTAGATAGTACTTCTGAAGTACTTCTGAGTTAGTGTCTTCCTTTTGTGAGAGAGCTAGTTTACATATATAGACAAGAGTGGCACTTTTTCTATAAGCAGAAAAATCAGCTCTTTGCTCTGATCTTAACTACTAAATAACAGTGTTGCAGTAACTTCTAAAAAAAAAAAAAAAAAAAAACTTGTTTCAATCATTTGATGGTTATGATTACGGTATTTTCCTTTCTGCAGATATAAATAAGGATGGCCTTGTTATATATACTTCTGACAGCAAGGAAGAATCCATGCTATATGAAGAAGGAACTCTCATGAACACCTCAATTTATACTTCTGATGGCCATCATTCATATATATCAACACATGATAAGGATGAATTCATCTCACAAGAAGAAGAGCATGAAGAACTTACAGACGCTGATATTACATGTACTCTAGTTAAGGAGGAACCACCATCATGTGATGAGGAAACTCTCGCAAACAAAGATGACTGTGAATTTACTGATCATAGGCAACAAGATTCATCCGCTCCTGTTCAAGAGGAAGAAGCCTTGCGTGACAAAAGCAACAAATCGAATAATGGTGCTTTTGCACCTATTTGTCATAGACAAGCAGTAGATGAATCTTATGTTGAGAAGCGACCATCAAATCCGCTACTACCAAAACCAAATAAATCAATCTCATGTAAAGATGGACATCATAAGGCTCTTTCAAAGGAAAAAGTTCATGACCCAGATGGTGAGATTGAATACAGACTTGTTCGTATTAAAGATGACAATACTGCCACTGAAGAGTTTCTCAAGGATAATGTTGACATGCAGGAAGATAATATTGTTACTGTAAATCCCACCCAGCAACATAAAACCATAAATCCTGTGACCTGCTCTCCTAATGATGAAGTAAAGATCTATCAATGTGTTGGATGTCAGAAACACTTCACCACCAAGATAGATCTTCAGACACATCAGACAATCCATAAAACATTTCAGAAGAGCATTTGTCCTGAATGTGGGAAATGTTTTCTGTGCACTTCAGCTCTTATCACACACCGGCGGAGTCACACTGGAGAAAATCCTTTCTCGTGTACTGTTTGTGGCAAATCGTTTAGACAGTTGTCACAACTTAAAACACATGAGCGCATACATACAGATGAGAGGCCCTTCTCTTGTTCAGTCTGCGGAAAATCCTTTAGGTGCCGGTCCCACTTGATATCACATGCAAGAATTCACAAGGAAGACACTATATCTGTAGTGTGAAAAGTTATCTGGTGTCCACCCCCCTTTTTAACGTCAAGGCTGTAAAGTTAAACTTCATCCTTTATTTTGGGTACTGGTGGACTGGTTAAGGTCCTGCCAATATTACTTTATCATTCGCCATTACTTGCGGACAAAAACCTAGTCCTCCGGTGGTTGTCGTCTCTTATTCTACACAAAGCTGAGAAAGAGAGGGGAGAGAATACAGTATAATCTGCTGAAGCAAAAAATGTGAGTGATGCTTGTTGGAATTACTCGTTAAATACACATTTGTTTTATTTCAGTACCTATCAAAAGAGCTTGTGCTAGCCGAATATTTGCCAAGTGAAATATTATTAAAGGGCCACTGTCACCCCCTCCAGCCGTTATAAACTAAAAGAGCCACTAATGCTGCAGTCTAACAAGGTGGCTCTTTTAGTTTTTGATTCAGTTATTCCCTCAATAAAGCGTTTTAAAATTTGCCCTAAATACCTGTCCTTAGACCTGGAGGCGGTCCGAAGCCTCCTCGGTGAATCTCCCAACGGCCGTCACTCTTCTCTTCTGGCGATGTGGTCGCCGCCCCCTTCGCGCTGTTTCTTCTTAAATCCGGCGCCTGCGCTGTGCGTGCCTGCCTGGGACAGGCGCAGTCTTCATTGTCCGTCATAGGTCAGATGCAGGGTGCCTGACTGCGCCTGGGCATGCGCACTGCGCTGTTCAGACGGTCCCCCGCCTTCCAGCGTTGCCGGAATATACAGGTTTCCTTGCCAGCGTTTGGAATGAAGCAGCCGCAAATAACAACGCTGGAAGGTGGGGGAGCTGGGGGAGCGTCTGAACAGCGCAGTGCGCATGCCCAGGAACCCCAGCCCCGCACTGTGCATAATGAATAACAGTGCGGGGCGGGGATTCAGCAACAGGGTGGCCGCACTGCCCGCACAGGCGCAGTCAGGCACCCTGCATCTGACCTATGACGGACAATGAAGACTGCGCCTGTCCCAGGCAGGCACGCACAGCGCAGGCGCTGGATTTAAGAAAAACATCGCGAAGGGGGCGGCGACCACATCCCCAGAAGAGAAGAGTGACGGCCGTTGGGAGATTCACCGAGGAGGCTTCGGACCGCCTCCAGGTCTAAGGACAGGTATTTAGGGCAAATTTTAAAACGCTTTATTGAGGGAATAACTGAATCAAAAACTAAAAGAGCCACCTTGTTAGACTGCAGCATTACTGCTGCACAAGGTGGCTCTTTTAGTTTATAACGGCTGGAGGGGGTGACAGTGGCCCTTTAAAGATAACACAGGTGTACAAAACATTTTTTTTCAGGGGCCAAGTTTTTTTGATGTTTTAGGGTATTTTGAGGGTGCTGAATTCAATAATCCCATTACTTTTGATGAATTGGTTCTAGTTTTTGAGACGATGGACATGTATGAACATAATGCATTCCCCCAATGCGACTTGTGTGTGATAACAAATTCAATAGCTTTCGGTCTATTTTTATTTAATTTTTTTTGCTCTTTAACAGTGTCTTAGGTAATGAAATATCCCATATAATTATTTTGTATTCCAATTTGTAGGCTTACAGTGCTATAAAAGCGACTGTTTGAAGCCAGAATTCTACCTTAATTAACTATTGAAAATCTCTCAGAAACTGGAGCCAATCTGGCACAACAGAAGTCATATTCTTAATCAGCACCATAAAACCATTCAGACATCATTGGCACCAAAATCACTGTATTCCAGTGTAATAATACTGTTCTCTGGATAACACCATATTGCGCTTCTCTTATTCCCGCAGACACTCCTCTATTATTAAAGAGTACCTCCAACTCAACTAAGACTGAAAATTCTCCTTATTCACAGCCTCCCACTTTGTAAATTTTAATTCCTTGGGGTCTGCTGTGGGGGTAACAGTAAGATAAAGGTGTCCTCAATTGTTCTACCATCCTTTAAGAGCAAACTATTCATCTATTGTTTCGTACAGATTCATCTCTATTATGTCAGAGTATTTATGCTTGCCTTATCATAAATGAGCTATGACGACACTGATGTATTCAGAGAAAACTTCAGAAAGAGAAATGAGATGCAAATTACATGTGAGTAAACGCTGTAATCATCTGGTGGTTTGCGCCACAAGAGTGTGCAAAGCAGTCATCAAAGCAAAAGGTGGCTACTTTGAAGGACCTAGAATATAAGACACATTTTTAGTTGTTTCACAGTTTTTTGTTAAGTATATAATTCCACATATGTTAATTCATAGTTTTGATGCCTTCAGTGTGAATGTACAATTTTCATAGTCCTGAAAATACAGAAAAATCTTTAAATGAGAAGGTGTGTCCAAACTTTTGGCCTGTACTGTATGTGGGGGTAGAAGAAATTGGACCCCAAAAGTTGTTGTCCAATGTGTCCTGAGTACGCTGATACCCCATATGTTGGGGTAAACCACTGTTTAGGCGCATGGCAGAGCTCGGAAGGGAAGAGGAGCACCGTTTTACTTTTTCAACGCAGAATTGGATGGAATAGAGATCGGACGTCATGTTGCGTTTGCAGAGCCCCTGATGTGCCTAAACAGTGGAAACCCCCCAATTCTAACTTCAACCCTAACCCAACACACCCGTAATCCTAACCACACCCCTAACCTTGACACACCACTAACCGAACCGTAAACTTAATCCAAACCATAGCCCCAACCCTAACTTTAGCCCCAACCCTAACGGGAACATGGAAATACATTTTTTTTTTTTTATTATTATTATTTTTCCCTAAGGGGGTGATAAAGGGGGTTTGATTTACTATTTATAGCTGGTTTTTATAGCGGGTTTTTGTTTGGCAGCTGTCACACACTAAAAGACTCTTTTCACCACATTTTGAGAGCTATAATTTTTCCATATTTTGGTCAACAGAGTCATGTGAGGTCTTGTTTTTTGCATGACAAGTTGACGTTTTTATTGGTACCATTTTCGGGCACATGACATTTTTTGATCGCTTTTTATTCCGATTTTTGTTAGGCAGAATGAACAAAAACCAGCAATTCATGAATTTTTTTGGGGGGGGGTTGTTTATACTGTTTCGCGTTTGGTAAAATTGATAAAGCAGTTTTATTCTTCGGGTCAGTACGATTACAGCAATACATCATTTATATCATTTTTTTATGTTTTGGCGCTTTTATACAATAAAAACTTTTATATAAAAAATAATTGTTTTTGCATCACTTTATTCTGAGAGCTATAACTTTTTTTATTTTTTCGCTGATGATGCTGTATGGAGGCTCGTTTTTTGCGGGACAAGATGATGTTTTCAGTGGTGCCATGTTTATTCATATCCATCTTTTTGATCGCGTGTTATTCCACTTTTTGCTCGGCAGTATGATGATAAAGCATTGTTTTTTGCCTCATTTTTTTTTTTGTTTTTTTTATGGTGTTCACTGAAGGGGTTAACTAGTGGACAGTTTTTTAGGTTGCGTCGTTACGGATGCGGCGATACTAAATGTGTATTTTTTTATTTTTTTTTATTTACATAAAGAAATGTATTCATTGAAACTTTTTTTCTCTATTTAGGAATTTAAAAAAATATATTTTTACACGTTATTTATTTTTTTACCTTTTTACTTTGTCCCAGGGTGGGACATCACTACATAGTGTCAGATCGCTGATCTGACACTTTGCAGAGCACTGTGTCAATCAGCAATCTGACAGGCAGTGCAGGAGACTTGCTGGCAAGCCACCTCCCTGCAGGACCCGGAAGGACCCCGTGGCCATCTTGGACCCGGGGGCCTGCAGGGAGGAGGATGGAGGAGATGGATCACATCACGTGGTTCTGAGGGTCTCAGGGAAGTACGCAGGGACCCCCTCCCTGCGCGATGCTTCCCTATGCCACTGGAACACTGCGATCTTGTTTGATTGCAGTGTTCCGGGGGTAAAAATGTCGGGAGCGGTACGTGACTGCTCCTGTCACATAGTGCTGGATGTCAGCTGTGATAATCAGCTGACACCCGGCCGCAATCTGCTGCGCTCCCCCCGTGAGCGCGGCTGATCACATATGATGTACTATCCTGTCGATGGTCATACGGGCCCAGGTCACCTCGACGGGATAGTACGTCTAATGTCAGAAAGGAGTTAAAGCTGTGCTAGAATGGAGCCAAAAACCTGAATAATAAAAGTAACTAGTGTGCATTATCCCAAGTTTAATTTTCCTGGAACCCATGTTTCACTTCCTTCCAGTCCCCCCCATGTATGACAATTGCAGATCACATTATTAGCAGAGTTTAGTGTTTAACACGGCACTATAGACCCATACTTGTTTTGGTGTTTGCATAACCGTTTTTTTTTTTTACTTTTTTTATTGTCACATTCTAAGATTCACAACATTATTTTTGTTTTACTTCATTGGCAACAGCCGTATCGGGGCTTGTTTTTTACTGGATGAGTTGTATTTGTCAGCGGCTGTATATAGGGTTACATATAACTTATGAAGAAAATGTAATTAACTCTTTTTGAAGTATAACTGTATTTTACTTTTTGAAGTTCCACTGTATTTTACTTAATTTATCGTGCTCCACAAATCAGGTGTTAACCTTATTCTGTGGGTCAGTACTATTGTGACAGTTACATTTATGTAGATATATGTGTGTGTATATATAAATGTATTTAGATATAGTTATTTATGTTTTATTATTTTTCTACAATAAATACTCTTTGAAAAAAAAAAAAAATGTGTGGCTATATTCTGAGACATGTCATTTTTTTGACAACAGGTCTGTGTTAGGTCTTATTGTTTTGCCTGTAGTTTTCATTAGAACAATTTAGTGGTACTTGCAATTTTTTTTATCACAATTACAATTTTTGACAGGCAAAATGAAAAAAAACAAACAGCCAGCAATTCTATCTTTTATTTTCTCCAAGGGCATCTGTTACCCCCAAAATACAAATTAAACTAAGCATATACATGGGGACTAGGCTCCTATAAAAATCCGACCTTTAGTGTTTTAAGCCTGTCCCTCCATTGTGCAAAAAGCGCTTATTCCCACATGCTAATTGGCGTGCTCGGGGCATCTTTGGCTGAGTGACATCAATTATTGAATTTGGATATGCCTGCCTCCCACTGGGTGACTCAGGAGAAAGCTGGTGCCTGTGCTTAGTCACTAGTGGAGTTTCTAGATTGGCACTCTGTCTGCTGCAGCCACTTCAGTACAATGTGTAGCGCGCGGGCGCAGCAAAGAGGAGAGTGCTTCATGTGGAAGCTGACGCCAGCTTTCCCCTGACATTGCTGGCTCTGGATAAGCAAGGACTGTCGGTCAACATAGAGGCAGACACCAGTTTTCTCCTGAAACATTGCTGACTCTGGACAAACAAGCACAGTTCATCAGTAGAGATGGAGGAGGGGTTCAACAAATTCTAGGGACGGAACGGTGCGTTGAAGCTGCCTGGCCACGCATGTACCAAGTACACTCAGCCCCTCATAAACACTGTGCTCTATTACGTATTCGTTTATATAGGTTATTCTTTATATTTTTCTGCTTTTCGACAAAACAAATGAACTTTTTTGTTTTCGTTGCAATATTTTAATATGATTAACTTTTATTTTTCTCTACACAAGCCACTGAAAGTTGTCTTTTGCAGGACGAGCCGTATTTTTTAAATGGTTCAGTTTTTCGGCACATGCGACTTTATCACTTCTTATTTCATTTTTTTTGGGTAGAAGGCAAACAAATTTAAAAATGTTTATTGTGGAAAAACTATTTTCACTTTACAGTATGCACATTACTTTTCTTCTGAAGGTATAGCAAAAAAAGGAAAAGGAGAAATGCCAGACAAAAATAAGACTAAATAACCTTTATTACATTTGATATAAAAGAACATTGAAACGGTAATAAAAAGGAGACCATAGCAGAGGACAGCTGCATAAAAGTGGGTAGACATGGTAAATGGCTATGTTGGTAGAATTACATAAAATACACCTTCCCAGATTTTTTGGCACCACTTGGCAAACTTTAATACTTAGTAGTAGTACAGCATCATCGGGAAACGTTACCTTGATATAAACTGGAATCAGAATTACTGGATGAAGAAAAATATTTAAATAAATGCATTTTTTGTAACAGTTTTAGGCCATTATCCGTGTGTGTAATACTTGCGGCACACGTGGCAACTGTGTGCCACATCAGTACATACGGACGGGTGCCAGGGAAGAAGCGGTACAGTAAGCGCTGTTCACCGGCGCTGGGTGCTGAAGACGGCTCTCATATTCCCCCTACTCTGCCGGCGATCAGCGCGAGCAGGGGAGAAAGATGAGTTATATTCAAGTGATAACAATAGCAGCAGGCGGTGGCTGATGGGACTACTACTCCCATCAGCCTACACCTACTGCCACTACATGGTAAATAAAGACACAGCCAGAAATAAGTATTTTTTTAGAAATAAAACAATACACTGTTCATTTTTATTTAAAAATAACAAACACAGTTATACTCCACCGAAGCCCTCGTCTTCTAGAAAAAATCCCAATATCCCTCACCTGTCTGTCGTTCTGTCCCACACCATAATCCATGTCTGGGGGATAAATAGTTTTCATACTGGATGGTGCCAAGATGCGACCGTCCAGGCTGAGAACCTCGGAGGAATGAGCTGCTGTGAGCGCAGCATCAGTGACCAGCGGTTACATCATCGAGGTTATGTCCGGTCACTGAGGCTGCATTCCTAGTCGGGCTAAACTGCGGTGACCTCAGCACCATGGGAAAAAGCCAGAGATGAGGTCACCACAGTTCAAGCTCAGTGTCCTCACAGCAGATCACGGACATGTGAAAGAGCCCTTAAATAGATCAATTTTAAAGTCCACAATATCAAACTTCTCTGATAATGAAAAACCCAAACCTTTTAACAATACTGACGAGGAATCTGCGTCCAAAACATGATCAGTCAAATTAACTACATTATTGCACTGGGCTTTATCAATTAGTTACTCCTCCACAACACCTGCTTTCATTTCACTCCCGGATTGCTGCTTGTGCTTCCTACTGTTTCTCTTGATGTGTCTTGTAAAGGGAGGAGACATTGAGGAGTAACGGTTGGGAAAGAGAGGGGGTCATGGGATCTTAAATTCCCTGTGTCCTCTGACGTGCTGGAATCTGTGTCCGTTGTCCAGCATTCATGATGGGATTTTCTTGTTCTCCTAAATTTCTGCGGTTTGGAGAGGGTGAATGTACTTGAACAAGGAGGGAAACATTACAAAATACTGCTAAGAAGAGAAGCCAAATTGATTATTCAATCAAAAGCACAAGGTCCACAGCATTTTATTGACAACATTGATATGTCAGTGTTTTTGTAATCTTGATATGTAGGTTTTTGAATAAAAACTTTTTTATATGTAAAGTTTTCTGTGATGTGCAAGACAGGTGTGTCCTATATAAAGTGGAGGTCTTCATGTCTTTCCGTATCTGAACTTGTTGAAGCGTCAGCCCAACGCAGAACAGCCGACGTCCCCTGTGTGACCCGCCTGCCCGTATCCATGTTTGAATGCGTGCTAGTGATGAGCAAGCACGCTCGAGTGTTATCAGAGTATCTCAGGCGTACTCGAGTAATATGTTTAGAGTCCCCACAGCTGCATGTTTCGTGGCTTTCAGACAGCCACAACACATGTAGGGATTGCCTAACAAACGGGCAATGCAGCCTCGGGGACTTGAACATATTACTCGAGCACGCCTGAGATACTCTGATAACACCCGAGCATGCTCGCTCATCTATATATATAATTGTCTAAGGGGTACTTCCGTCTGTCTGTCCCGGATATTCATTGGTCGCGGCCTCTGTCTGTCATGGAAATCCAAGTCTCTCATTGGTCGTGGCAAAACAGCCACGACCAATCAGCGACGGCCATGGTCCGATTAGTCCCTCCCTACTCCCCAGCAGTCAGTGCCCGGCGCCCGCTCCAGTCTCCCCGCAGGCGACAGAACTACAAGGGGCCCTCGGAAGGTGAGTATATGTTTATTTTTAGAACCTGTGACACGTGGCTGGGCAATATACTACATGGCTCTGCTGTATACTACGTCACTGGGCAATATACTGCGTAACTGGGCAATATACTACGTCACTGGGCAATATACTACGTGGGCTGGGCAATATACTACGTGGACATGCATATTCTAGAATACCCGATGCGTTAGAATCGGGCCACCATCTAGTCACTAAAAAAGATCATTTTATGGGACAGAGAGTGCCACCTTTCATCTTGTGTGCGATTACGTGAAGTGAAGCAAACGGATATCCCGACAGTTGCAATGTGACGGAACACAATCCCATAACAGAGGTATGTTATTTGGAATAGTGCTGGATTACCTCTTCACGTCTGCTATGGTAACCACATCTAAATAGCAAAATATTTGACTTTGTCTTGTGAGAAAGCGGAAATTCCTTACTGCCGTCAAACTCAAAAAGCCCTCCATAAAACCACATTAAGATAGCAGCAACAATTGTGCTCTTGCATTACCTATTGAGGGTATATCAGTAAACGACAAAGTCAAAAAAGCCAACTCAAGAATGAAATGTGACAAATGATCCCACTCATTACAAATGACAATCACCAATTTGGACATAAATTGCACTACATTGGTAAGAGTAATTTGTGTGTCAATTTGGGTCATTTGGAACCATGTCACAAGCAGCATTGCAACCTAGCTCTTGTAGGAACATTTTAATGAAAACACCTTACAAAGTTGCTACATTTTTAAGCAAATTACCGTATATACTCGAGTATAAGCCGACCCGAGTATAAGCCGAGACCCCTAATTTTGCCACAAAAAAACTCTTTATTAAAAAATAAAATTTGTTTATAATTTAGTAAAATATGAAAAATAATTTGAAAAGGTTTGGAATTTCCACTTCTAAACACTAGGGGGAGCAGCTACTGAAATTGAACAAAAACCTAGTGTACAACCAGCTCACATTACAGCACTGCAGTAATTATGGGCGGAGTCTGCTGACGTGTGTGATGTCTCCTCTCCTCCCCTTCTGGGTGTTTGCTAAGGCTACTTTCACACTAGCGTCGTTTTGCCTACGTCGCAATACGTCGTTTAGGAGAAAAAACACATCCTGCAAAGTTGTCTGCAGGATGCGTTTTTTCCCCATAGACTTACATTAGCGACGTATGGCCACACGTCGCATCCGTCGTGCTTTGGCGGACCGTCGGCACAAAAAACGTTCCATGTAACTTTTTTTGTGCGTCGAGTCTGCAATTTTCGACCGCGCATGCGCGTCCAAAACTCCGCCCCCTCCTCCCCGGACCTCACAATGGGCAGCGGATGCGTTGTAAAACTGCATCCGCTGCCTACGTTATGCTACATTTAGCACACTGTCCGTCGGGCTGACGGTTTGCGACGGCCTGTACTGACGGACTAGTGTGAAAGTAGTCTAAGAGATGATGATATTCAGGAACACAGTGAGCAGCCATTTTGTTGGTGACTGCAAAGTTAGGCTACTTTCACACTAGCGTTGTTTGCTGTACGTCACAATGCGTCGTTTAGGAGAAAAAACGCATCCTGCAAAGTCCGCAGGATGCGTTTTTTTCCCCATAGATTTACATTAGCGATGCATGGCCACACATCGCAACCGTCCTGCGACGGGTACGTCGTGTTTTGGCGGACCGTCGGCACAAAAAAAGTTACATGTAACTTTTTTTGCGCGTCGTGTCCACGATTTTCGACCGCGCATGCGCGGCTGAAACTCCGCCCCCTCCTCCCCGGACATTACAATGGGGCAGCGGAATCGTCGTAAGACTGCATCAGCTGCCCACGTCGGGCATCACTTTCACAACGCGATGCATAGCGACGGCCCCGTGCCGACGCTAGTGTGAAAGAAGCCTTATACTGACAAGTAGGCAGTCACCGAGGATGGCAGGCAGCAAGGATTCTGGGAGATATATGGTGGAGGGAGCAGGGTGACAGCAGCACAGAGTATTTCAGGAGAGCAGTGTGCTGGTCTATGGGGGGGCACCCTGTTTGGTGCGCGGAGCAGCCAGGGATTGTACATAGAGCGCGCTGTCTTTTATACACATGGATGGACCGTCAACTCCACAGAAATCCAGGAAACATTGCTGTGGATTGATGGCCTGTTCTGATCCAGACATTGCATGCTAAGACCCTATTCCCCTCCTCAGATCCTGTCTTCTCCATCCTGTCCTGGTGATGTGTGAAAGCGAGGCGACAGGCGAAGTACGGGAAGGAAATGTAGCCATATAGTAACGATAAACATGAGACCCCTCTCTTCAGCTGCCTCACCAGCCTTCCCCTGACTGCACCAAACTGGGGGTCACGCTTCCCCCTCTATTACCCCAGACCCGTGTGCAGGTGCTCAGCCAGAACCACCCTAGAATAGGTCCCCTTTCTGCAGATAATACTGCCATAGTGTTCTCACATAATACCGCCATATAGATCACACATAATTAAGCAAAGGCCAAAAAAAGACATCTGTCCATCCAGTTCAGCCTATATTCCGTCAGATTAAATCCCCAGATCTAAGTCCTTGTAAAGAACCTAATAACTGTAAGATACTATATTGTTACGCTCCAGGAAGATATCCAGGCCTCTTTTGAACCCCTCGACTGAGTTCGCCATCACCACCTCCTCAGGCAAGGAATTCCAGATTCTCACTGTCCTAACAGTAAAGAATCCTCTTCTATGTTGGTGGAAAAACCTTCTCTCCTCCAGACACAGAGAATTCCCCCTTGTGACCGTCACCTTCCTTGGTATAAACAGATCCTCGGAGAGATATTTGTATTGTCCCCTTATATACTTATACATGGTTATTAGATCGCCCCTCAGTCATCTTTTTCTAGACTTTGCTAATCTCTCTGGGTATTGTAGCTCCCCCATTGCCTCTAGTTCCCACATAGATCACACATAATGCCACCATATAGTTCTCACATAATACCAGCATATAGATCACACATAATACAGGCATATACTTCTCACATAATACCGTCATATAGATCACACATAAAACCACCATTAGAAATATACCTTGTAGGAAAGAAAAACCGCAGATAGTGTCTTATCTCACAATTTAAGAGAAGATTCGCCAGTAATGTAACTGCTCACCTGATGTAAAGTATTCATAAGCATATGGTGCCGGCTGTTGCAGATCCACCGGTCGACACGCGACCGTAGCTAAAACGCTGAATAGGAGGATTTGTGGGTTATGATCCGCGCTGCCAGCTCATCCAAAACAGAGAGTGTACAATGAGCTGGCAGCTCGGATCATAACCCACAAATCCTCCTATTCAGCGTTTTATAAAACCACCATATAATTCTCACATAATACTGCCACATAGATCATACATAATCCCACAATATAGTTCTCATATAATACCGTCATGTAGTTCTTACATTATTGCAGTATCTAGTACAAGCGATTAAATGATCGCAGGTTCAATTCCCCTAGCAGGTCTAAATATTTCAAGAAAAAGTTACTGCAATTGCGTTATGTAAACATGAGAAACTCTGGAAATGGATATAAAATATAACTTTTAATGTAAACAATTAAAACAACACAAACACCATACATAAAAGTGCACACTAAATTCACCCTACATTCAAGACCCTGTCTTGACACCTGCCTGCCAGCGGAGGTTGGCACCCTAATTTTGTGTGTGCGAAAATGAGGTCCCAGCTCCTCGGTGGCTGATCCTGACTGCCCTGAAAATTCCTTAGGATAAATGAAGTCAATCACCCAATATTGGGGAAAACTGAGAAAAGGCAAGATGGGCGGGCAGCCGAAGCTCACTCACAATCAGAAATTAGCAATGTGAAGACAACATGTGATGCACTACATAGAAAAAATTAGGGTGCCAACCTCTGCTGACAGGCGTCAAGACAAGGATCTTATAGTAGGGTGAATTTAGTGTGAACTTTTTATCTATGGTGTTTGTGTTGTTTTAATTGTTTACATTAAAAGTTATATTTTTGTATCCATTTCCGGGGTTTCTTATATAGGTCACTTGTTAATTTGAACCCTCCACTTGCAATTTTTTCAATTTGCACATTATGTGAACATGGCCATACACACAGTCACATTATAAGTTGCCATGATGAAATTCACACAAATTGGATTTCATTATGATTTTTTTTTTGTTTTAATTTATTTTGGGGATTTTGCAATCTGCCCTCAGTTGGTTAATAATCTTGTTTTCCATTGACGCTTCATTTTGTTCTCCACAATTGTCACTGTGCTAGGTGAACTGATACTGCTATTGTATTCTAAAGAGCATGGACTCACCAAAATGGCAAAATAGGCAAACCGATGAGTCCACCTCCAATCCAATAAGGTCTGAGTACAATGCCTCTTTACTATTCAGATGTTGTGCAGAAGTATCCACTAAGGCTTCTTTCACACTTCCGTCAGTACGGGGCCGTTGCTAAGCGTCGGCGCAGCGTAACGACGGACGTTGTGAAAATTCGGCATTATAAGCTGCGGCTCTCCATCTGCTGCAAAACTACACCTCCGATCATGCCCTGGCAGCGGCAGGATGTCAAGGCATGATGTGAGTTACATTTTTGCAACTGTTTTAAAGAGAGACACATGTTGGTGAACACTGCAGTCTATACTCGCCCCTTCTCCCACACACGCAAGTTTGTACCTCCTTTGTGAAGAAGTTAAAATTCACCAGCTTTTGAATGCACGCTGGAAAAATTGTTTATTATTATAGCGCCATTTATTCCATGGCGCTTTACATGTGAGGAGGGGTATATATAATAACAAATAAGTACAATAATCTTAAACAATACAAATCCACTACTGGTACAGGAGGAGAGAGGACCCTGCCCGCGAGGCCTCACAATCTACAAGGGATGGGTGAGGATACAGTAGGTGAGGGGGCAGAGCTGGTCGTGCAGCGGTGTGGTGGTTACTGCAAAGGGATTGTCCACTACTAGGACAACCCCATTTCAATCTGAGTATTTGTCCCCATTAAAATAAAAACACGTATATTTACCTCCCATGTCGGCGCCGTTCCAGCAGTGTCACCACTTGCATTTCTGAGGCTCACATGCGTTTCTGTGACACGTGAGCCCTGCACCCAATCATTACTGGTGTCACTGTGCCCGCCTTTGGCCATATACAGTTGTGGCCAAAAGTATTGACACCCCTGCAATTCTGTCAGATGATACTCAGTTTCTTCCTGAAAATGATTGCAAACACAAATTCTTTGTTATTATTATCTTCATTTAATTTGTCTTAAATGAAAAAACACAAAAAGAATTGTCCTAAAGCCAATTTGGATATAATTCCACACCAAACATAAAAAAGGGGGTGGACAAAAGTATTGGCACTGTTCGAAAAATCATGTGATGCTTCTCTAATTTGTGTAATTAACAGCACCTGTAACTTACCTGTGGCACCAAACAGGTGTTGGCAATAACTAAATCACACTTGCAGCCAGTTGACATGGATTAAAGTTGACTCAACCTCTGTCCTGTGTCCTTGTGTGTACCACATTGAGCATGGAGAAAAGAAAGAAGACCAAAGAACTGTCTGAAGACTTTAGAAACCAAATTGTGAGGAAGCATGAGCAATCTCAAGGCTACAAGTCCATCTCCAAAGACCTGAATGTTCCTGTGTCTACCGTGCGCAGTGTCATCAAGAAGTTTAAAGCCCATGGCACTGTGGCTAACCTTCCTAGATGTGGACGGAAAATAAAAATTGACAAGAGATTTCAACGCAAGATTGTGCGGATGTCGGATAAAGAACCTCGACTAACATCCAAACAAGTTCAAGTTGCCCTGCAGTCCGAGGGTATAACAGTGTCAACCCGTACTATCGGTCGGCGTCTGAATGAAAAGGGACTGTATGGTAGGAGACCCAGGAAGACCCCACTTCTTACCCCGAGACATAAAAATGCCAGGCTGGAGTTTGCCAAAACATACCTGAAAAAGCCTAAAACGTTTTGGAAGAATGTTCTCTGGTCAGATGAGACAAAAGTAGAGCTTTTTGGGCAAAGGCATCAACGTAGAGTTTACAGGAGAAAAAAAAAGAGGCATTCAAAGAAAAGAACACGGTCCCTACAGTCAAACATGGCGGAGGTTCCCTGATGTTTTGGGGTTGCTTTGCTGCCTCTGGCACTGGACTGCTTGACTGTGTGCATGGCATTATGAAGTCTGAAGACTACCAACACATTTTGCAGCATAATGTAGGGCCCAGTGTGAGAAAGCTGGGTCTCCCTCAGAGGTCATGGGTCTTCCAGCAGGACAATGACCCAAAACACACTTCAAAAGGCACTAGAAATTGGTTTGAGAGAAAGCGCTGGATACTTCTAAGGTGGCCAGCAATGAGTCCAGACCTGAATCCCATAGAACACCTGTGGAGAGATCTAAAAATGGCAGTTTGGAGAAGGCACCCTTCAAATATCAGGGACCTGGAGCAGTTTGCCAAAAAAGAATGGTCTAAAATTCCAGCAGAGCATTGTAAGAAACTCATTGATGGTTACCGGAAGCGGTTGGTCGCAGTTATTTTGGCTAAAGGTTGTGCAACCAAGTATTAGGCTGAGGGTGCCAATACTTTTGCCTGGCCCATTTTTGGAGTTTTGTGTGAAATGATCAATGTTTTGCTTTTTGCTTCATTCTCTTTTGTGTTTTTTCATTTAAGACAAATTAAATGAAGATACCAAAGAATTTGTGTTTGCAATCATTTTCAGGAAGAAACTGAGTATTATCTGATAGAACTGCAGGGGTATCAATACTTTTGGCCACAACTGTATATAACTAAGAGGAAGAGAGAGCTGTGGCTCCCTTTAATTCCCCTTAAAGGGAATCTGTCACCCCAAAAATCGTACCTGAGCTAAGCCCACCGGCATCAGGGGCTTATCTACAGCATTCTGTAATGCTGTAGATAAGCCCCGATGTAACATGAAAGATGAGAAATAAAGGTTATATTATACTCACCCAGGGGCGTTCCTGCTGTGGTCCGGTCGGCGTCGCGGTCCAGGTCCGGGGCCTCCCATCTTCATTCGATGGCGTCTCCTTCCTGCAGCAGCTCTGGCGTACTTTGTCTGCCCTGTTGCGGGCAGAGCAAAGTACTGCAGTGCGCAGGCGCCGGGCCTTCTGACTTTTCCCCGCACCTGCGCCAGAGCCGCAGCATGAATACAAGAAGAGGACGTCATCGTAAGAAGATGGGAGGCCCCGGACTGCAACACCCATCGGATTGGACCACAGTGGGACCGCCCCTGGGTGAGTATATACTAACTTGTTTTTCTTATGTTTCAGGATACATCGGGGGCTTATCTACAGCATTATAGAATGCTGTAGATAGGCCCCTGATGCCGGTGGGCTTAGCTCAGATACGATTTTTGGAGGGGCAGAGTCCCTTTAATTACTAATAAGCCCCCAACACCCATTAAAAAAAGTGAAAATAGAATTTAAAAAAATTTGTTCTCATTCACACACAAAAAAACACGAACATACATATTTTAATCCTAGTACTAATGTGGTAGTCTAGACTTGACTATGTGATTGCAGACGACTGAATCTTGACAGTGTGTGAACCACACACTGTAAGGATTCTCTGATGTTGCCAGTGACAGCGGGTGGTCACATGGTCACAAGTATGTGATTCGCTGGTTATAAATCAATAAAAATCTATTTGATTTAAAAAATAAAATGCAATAAACATTTAACAATAACAAGTGTTTTTCAATTTCCCCCCCAGCATTAACCCCCTTTACCCATCCCACCCCCTTCATTCCCATCCCTCCACCCTTTCCCACTTAGACAGCTCACGTCTTTCTTTTAACATGTCTTGTAGCATTATATACTTTAGTATAATATAATGTCCTTCACTATGAATTTATATACCATTATTTTATAGGTGAAACCTCCTCAGGCCTATTTTCCCTTAATCTCCTCCTAACCCAATTCCAACCAAGGCGTCCACAATTTGTCATACAGAACCATTTTCCCTCTTTTCTGATATACTCCCTTTTCTAAGGCTATGACCTTCCCCGCATACTTGATGTATTCTCCCCTCGAGGGAGGCTCCTCTTTCATCCAATTTCTTGTATTGAACTTCCGAGCCATGTATAACAGTCTAGTGATTGCTATTTTCAATGTGTTATCTACAATTATCTCATCCACATATCCCAGCACGCACACCACTGGTTCCCTTGGAATTACACATCTATACTCCCCTTCTATCCGGCTGGGAACCACTAACCAAAAAACAGTCAACCTCGGACACGACCAGAGCATGTGGAACATTCCTACACCTAGGGCATTCGGAATCGGGTCTCAACCCAGCTCTATATAGGACATCCGGAGACCTACTGTATATACTCTGTGTATAACATAAAGCTGAGGAAGTCTATACGGCTCATTCATTGATAGCTTCGGTACCCATTCCAAAACAGATTCCCATGTTTCATCCTCCAAGCGACCCAACTCTCTTTCCCATCTAGCCCTCGCCCCAAACGGATATCCCAATAAGTATGGAGTAAGTCCTTATATAAGGAAGAGATAACACCCCTCGATGTTCCCGCTCCGCAGATATATTCCAATACTAAGTCATTTTGGATTTTGAGGCAATCCCCCATATTCTGAGCCAAAATGGCATGTCGAACTTGTGCATATTGATAACCCCCGGATGTCTCGAGGCCATACTCAGACTGCAGCTGGGAAAAGGACTTCAACTCCCGTCGCTCTAAAATCTGATAAACATATCGAATCCCTTTAGCCTGCCATCCTGATATACACCCCATTGCCAAAAATTCTGGTAAATTATTATTAAACCATAGTGGAGAAAACCTGGTAAGACAAGTGACCCCACGAATATGTTTGACTCTTCCCCATATTTTATATATCAAAAGCAATGTTGGATATATTTTCCCAAGCATCCCAAGGGAGCCATCCTCTAAACACTGTACCCGCCGGATTTCTTTTGGTAATCTTTTCTATTAAGAGTTGTACCCCGTTGGCGGACGTCACCTGCTCCCAGCCCTTTAAATGTTGACATTGGGCCACAAGGAAATATATCTCAGGATTAGGCAAGGCCAGACCCCCCGCGTCTTTAGGCCGCTGAAGCATCTCCAACCTAATTCGTGGGTGCTGTCTCCCCCACACCAAACTTCTAAATAATGAGTTAATCAGTTTGAATTTCCCACGTGGTATCCAGATAGGTGAGTTATGAAGAACATACAATATTTTAGGCATCAGAATCATTTTGATAAGATTAACTCGTCCCACAACAGACAAATGCAGCTTAGACCAAGCCCCTACATTAGCCTTAAGAGTTTCCAGTACCAGTGTCAGATTCTTATGCAAGTAATTTGTAATCGGCAAAGAGATTAATATCCCCAGATATTTGAATTTGTCTGCTATCTTAAGTCTACCCCCTTCCGTAGAATCACCCAGCTCACCCCCACATCATCCACCATGAATAAAAATGATTTATTCCAGTTTATTTTTAGTCCTGATAGAGAGCCAAATTCCTCGATGAGCCGCATAGCATTGCTCAATGAGTCATGCGGGTTTCCCAGAAATAGCAGTATATTGTCTGCGTAAAGCGCTATCTTCTCTTCTATCGACCCATATTCAAACCCTAAAACCTCGGTGGACTGTCGAATTTTGGCGGCCAACGGTTCCACGGCCAGAGCAAACAAAAGAGGGGAGAGCGGACACCCCTGTCTCGTTCCTCTATGCAGCTGTATCGTGTGAGAAAGCTCGCCATTCACTCTCATTCTAGCTGATGGTTGCTCATATAGCAGCTGAACCCAAGACACGAAATGTGGGCCAAAGCCAAAACAGTGTAATACCTGCCACAAGTACCCCCCATTCCACACTACTGAATGCCTTATGGGCATCTAAGGAAGCAATAACTCTATGCCCACCGTTATTAGCCCCCAGTTGTAAATTCAAAAAGAGTCTTCTTAGATTCACTGCTGTAGACCTATCAGGCATAAAGCCGGACTGATCTGGGTGAATTAATTTAGAAACAACACCTGTTAATCGGGCCGCTAACACCCCGGCCAGGAGCTTAACATCTGTAGTAAGTAGAGAGATCGGGTGATACGATTCAGGCCGTTGCAGATCTTTATCTTCCTTCGGAATTTCTACTATTATGGCTTCCCTCAAGGAAGCTGGCAAGGTTCCCCTAAGCTTGGCCTCCTCCAATGCCACTCTTAATCTGGGTATTAACACCTCTTCCATCTCTTTATACATTTCGGCTGGTAGCCCATCTACTCCTGGTGCCCTACCTCTTGCCATCGCCCTTAAAGCTCGACTTAGTTCTTCATCAGAAATAGGGCCCTCCAAACTTTCCCTATCCTCCTCACTCAGTCTAGGCAAGGCAATGTACCCCCCAAAAAATATTTACTGACAACACAATAAATGATTTTTAATCAAATTTATTTTATTTATATTAAAAGGACATTACACAACAATTATCATTATTTTAATAAAAATTTTTAGCCGTTAAAATAACTGAATATATGCTAAGATATATAAAAAATAATGTATATAAATATATAACCTGTATGTGGGGGGCTGTGGTTCACACAAATCGAATGGCACAAAAATGACAATAAATCAGATAAAGTGCTGATGCAATCACAATCAAGATAATTTAAATATTAAAAGTACAATCATAAACCGGCCATAATGTGCACATATTATAAAATATACAGAACAATTGGAGACAAAATTTATATATAAATAATACAAGTATAGGCACCTAATTAATATATAATTGGAAAAACCCAATAAATATATAAATAAATATAAAAGATATACAGTACAAGAGATAATAAATAATAATTGATAACCCAAGTGAATATTAGCAAATATACATGAAATGTGTCTATATAAAATATGTAAGTAGTATTAAATATGTGTATATATATTCATAAATAATTAGTGAAAAATGTGAATCAACACAAAATTTACAAAATCATATGTGAGAAAGCTGAAAAAGCGATAACTCTAAATTTTATATAAATAAACACATCAAGCAAATAACTGTGAATGTGAGTAATAAGAAATATATAATAAATATATATAACATATATATGTACCAAAATGTGACAGTTATTTAAGTGTAAAGCAATTATATTATAACCAACTGTATATCTATAACACTGTCTTAGTATATATCTATAACCCTCCAAGTTCTGGATCACAGTAATGATGTGATTAGTTTTTCATGCACATGTTATGCTAAAACAATACAGGTGGAAGCCGGACCTTACCAGACAGACAAGTGCACCGCAGCCCCCACACACACCACTCCAGGCAAGGCGATGCCCTCCAAAAATGCCATATTGTGTCCCTCCGATGGGACCACACCAGAGGAGTACAGATCCGCGTAGAATTCCATAAAGACTCTTAAGATCTCAGAGGTCTTCGATACTTTCATACCATTGTCAAGTTCCAATGAATGCACGAATGATGTACTCTTCTGAGCAGAAGCTACCAATGACAACATATGTCCAACTACCTCCCCCTCCTGGTAAAACGCCAGATGTTGGAACTCTCTCTGCCCTCTCCATTAGAATTTTATCCATGCGGTTCTGGGCTTCTTTTAGCAGTTTCCCAGCCTCAGCAGTACCCAGTTTAATCAAATCATCTTCAGCAATTCTCAGCCTTTCCCTCGTGTCCTTCTCCACCTGTTTTGACCAACGTTTACATCTACTAATATCCCTAAACAGCAGCCCTCTCAAAAAAGCCTTCATAGTCTCCCAAATGGTAAGCATATCCGCACTACCCTCATTAATCTCAAAGAACTCCTCTACCTCTCGCTGTATGGTCTCCAAGCTCACACTATGCAACCAGTTAGGATGAATTTTCCACTCTCCCCTTTGTCACGCCCATGTCCCCACCGGACTCAACTCCACCTCCAACGGATTATGATCCGAGAACGCCCGTGGCAAATACCTTACTTCTCCCACTAAAGTGTCAAACATGTTATTCCCGAGCGCCATGTCTATTCTAGATAGCGCATCATGAGCCGGTGAGTAGCAAGAGTATCCCCTCTCCCCCACGTGTCGCACTCTCCACAGATCAATCATACCGATCTCTCGCACATATGTTCCAAATGCCGTAGTATGACTTTCCGTCCTACGCTGTATGTTTTTATTTCTAGCCCAAAAATCATCGCAAATGTTATTGAGGTCTCCTATAATTAAAAGTGGCCACGGATCTCCCCGTCCAATCAATTCCAAAACTTCTCTAATTTTTTTTGCTAGAATAGGGGGGAGGGATGTACATAGCCACCACATACATCAAAACCCCAAGCAGTCTACATTTCACTATCGCATATTGCCCTTCCACATCAACATACACCTTCACCTCTTCATAACGCACACCTGCAGGGACCAGCACCGATACTCCTCTTGCGTACGTAGAGAAAGTGGAGTGATATGACCTCTGCAGCCATCTCCTACTCAAGACATTGACCCTCTCACGTACCAAGTGCGTTTCCAACAGACATATCAAGGAGGCCCTTTGATGTCAGGCATCCAGATGTAGCAGAGCTGGACTCGTGTACACATACAACACACACCATACAACATACACCATGCAACAACATGCGACAACTTGCGACATGCAGCAACATGCGACATCATGCAAAATTCGACAACATGCAGCGACATGCAAGATGTGACATGCGACAACATGTGACATGCAACACGATGCAACATGCGACATGTAACATGCGACGACATGCAACATGCGACGACATGCAACATGCAACAACATGCAACATTTGACATGCACCATACAAAATGCAACATACACCATACAACACATACATACAGTACATACATACAACATATAGTACATTAAACATAGATTACATACTCACCATCACTTGTCACTTGGATCCCCGAAGCCAGTGTCACCTGTAAAAAATATTAAAATGATAAACAAACACTATACTCCCTGATCCGCAGAAATCCAATTAAAACAAGTGTCCCACAACGATCTCCCGTGGAGAGCAGCAGCATCAGCTGATGCGACCGCTCTCCAGGGGCTCCAGGAATACAATTAAGGAAGGTATCCTTCCACACTGTATTCCTCCGCCACTGTAAAAAATAGTCCCTAGTCTCACTTGTGGCACTGCTGTGTGAGAAAGTTCCCACGCAGCAATGCCATAAAGTGAGACCCCGAACTGAGGTAACCTCAGTGATACACAGCAGGAGCCATTGTCTCCTGTCAGTGTGTCACTGGAGGTCCTATAGAGCAGTGACATAACCTGATGTCACTGTTCTATAGGGGAGATCGTTGTGGGACACTCGTTATTAATTGGACTATGGCAGACAGGTAGTATACGGTTTATTATTTTTAATTTTTTGCAGGTGATCGAGTATGGTAAGTATGGTTAAATTAAGAATATTAAAATACTTTTTTCAAGCTGTGTCCTTATTTTGTTTTTTAACTCTTTCACTACTCTAGGATTAATAATGGATAGGCGTCTTATTGACGCCTCTCCATTATTAACCAGGCTTAATGTCACCTTACAATAGCAAGGTGACATTAACCCCTTATTACCCCATATCCCACCGCTACACGGGAGTGGGAAGAGAGGGGCTAAGTGCCGGAATTGGCGCATCTTACCGATGCCCCATTTCTGGGGCGGCTGGTATTTGTTGCCGGGGGGGCGCCAATAACCATGGCCCCTGTCTAGGCTATGAATATCAGCCCGCAGCTCTCTGGGTAGCCTTTCTGGCTATAAAATATAGGGGGACCCCACATCTTTTTTTGGGGGGGTCCCCCTATCTTTATAGCCAGTAAAGGCTACGCAGACAGCTGTGGGCTCATATTCATAGCCTAGAGAGGGGCATGGGTATTACCTCCTTCCCAGGCTACAAATATTGGCCCCAGCTTTCCCCCTCTGGTGCAGAAAATTGCGCGGGAGCCCACGCCATTTTTTTCCCATTTTTTTTTAAATTAAACGTTCATTCATAAACATCGGCCTTGCTATTACATATCTACTAGATGGTGGCCCGATTTTAACGCATCGGGTATTCTAGAATATGTATGTAGTTTATTTACGAAGTGGTGTTTAAATCCCGATGCAATATCGTTGATTGGTCGCAGCCGGCCGGGCGCGAGCAATCAGTGAAGCGTGGTTTAAATCCCGCGCCAATTCACGGCTGGACTGCACCTGTCGCTGATTGGTCGCGCCAGCCTTCCACGACCAATCAGCGACGCGGGATTTCCGTTACAGACAAACAGACCCTTAGACGATTATATATATACTAGATGGTGGCTCGATTCTAACGCATTGGGTATTCTAGAATATGTATGTATGTACGTCGCGCTGTGAGTGGGGGTTAAATTCCGCACCAATATCGCTGATTGGTCGCGGCCGGCCACGTATTATATAGCACAGCCACGTAGTATATAGCACAGCAATGTAGTATATAGCACAACCCACGTAGTATATAACACAGCCACGTAGTATATAGCACAGTAAAACACAGTAGATAGCACAGCCACGTAGTATATAGCAGCCACGAAGTATATAGCAAAGCCACGGAGTATATAGCACAGAGATGTAGTATATAACAGCCCACGCAGTAGACAGAACAGCCACGTAGTATATAGCACAGCCACGTAGTATATAGCACAGCCACATAGTATATAGCACAGCCACGTAGTATATAGCACAACAATGTAGCATATAACACAGCCCACGTAGTATATAGCACAGCCCATGCAGTAGATAGCACAGCCACGTAGTATATAGCACAGCCACGTAGTATATAGCACAGCCACGTAGTAAATAACACAGCCCACAAAAAGAATTAAAATAAAAAATAGTTACTCACCTTCCGTCGTCCACCGAAGCTGTCCCGCTCCTCGCGATGCGGCCGGCAGCTTCCATTCCCAGAGATGCATTGCGAAATTACCCAGATGACTTAGCGGTCTTTGCCAGAGACCGCTAAGTCATCTGTGTAATTTCGCAATGCATCTCTGGGAACAGAAGCTGGCGAGAGCATCGGGAGGAGCGGGAAAGCTGCGGAGGCGACGGAAGGTCAGAATAGCATGATTTTTAATTTTTTTTATTACTTTTACTATTATATAAAAGTTGGTCCGGGATGGGGAGTAGGGAGGGGCCAATTCGCGGCCGGACTGCCGGCCGCGACCAATCAGCGACTCGGGATTTCCGTTACAGACAGAAAGACAGACAAACAGACGGAAGTACCCCCTAGATGATTATATAGATAGATGGATAATCTATCTATAGATATATTTATAGATAGATATATCTATAGATACATAGATATACTAAACATCGGCCTTGGTATTATCTATCTATCGTATCTATCTATTATCTATCATGTATCTATCTATTATCTATGTATCGATATATCTATCTAGCTATCTATAGATATATCTATCGATAGATATATTTATAGATAATAGATACAATAGATCTATCTATTAGCTATCATCTATCTGTCTGTGGGTGTAAACATTATTCTTCAATGGAGTATGTAAACGAAGAGGTTGGACAAGAAATGACATCACCATTTTTTTTTTATATATCTTTATTGAGCTTACAAAAACACAAATCTGTATGAAAAAAACGCGTCAAAAAACGCATGAAAAACGCAGGTGACCTGCCAGTGACCTCAGGTGCAGATTTGGTGCAGATTTTACCTGCGTCAAATCCTGATCAAATCATGATACAATCCTGAACATGGACACATACCCTAAGGCTGCATTCTGTGAAGGTGGCTCTAAGGGTATGTTTCCACGGTACGTAAACGCTGCTTGTTTGACGCTGCAGCGTCAAACAAGCAGCGTCCAGATGTTCCAGCATAGTGGAGGGGATTTTATGAAATCCCGTCTCCACTATGCGTGGAAACCCGCACGCGGCGGCCCTGCGACTCCGGACATGCTGCGCGTCTTTTCAGATCGCAGCATGTCCGTACACCTTGGGGGGACGCAGCGTCCCCGCAAGGCATATCACAGGGCCCTATGGCGAGGGGGGCGATGATCCCGGATGTGTACTGTACACATCCGGCACCATCGCGTCCCAGAAAGGGGGCGGGGCTTAGCGCCGAGCGGCTTCGCCGCTGCGGCGAACCCGCCGGCAAACCGTACCGTGGAGCCATACCCTTATGTTAATTATCCCTAGGAATGCTGAAATCATGAGTTTTAGAAATTTCGCGCCATACCTGTATTGCGTCAGGGAGGTACGATTTCTCCCTGACTCAAGCGCCTTGCAGCCATCCATCATCCCACTGGGCGCCACCTCCTCTCTGTCTTGTGCCGTCACCGTCGCCTGCGCTCTGCAGTTATTTCTCGGGCATGCGCCGTGCCCGCTGTTCTGGAACTCACATCAAGTGATGTAAGTAGATCGCGCCTGCGCACAGCGCCAGATTCCCAGTCCCGCGGTGTGAATAAATCATAACACACTGCTTGGTGGGATCTGGGGCCTCCGCTGTGTGCAGACGCGATATCAGTACATCAGCTGATGTGAGTTCCAGGGCAGCGCGCACGGCGCATGCCTGAGAGATGATTGCAGAACGCGGGCACCGGCTCAAGACAGAGAGGAGGAGGCGCCCGATGGGATGATGGACAGCTGCGAGGCTCTTGAGTCAGGGAGAAATCATACTGCCCTGGCGCAATAGAGGTATGGCGCTAAATTTATAAAAGTGATTTCAGCATTCTTAGGGATCAAAAGCATAAGAGCCACCTTCACAGAATGCAGCCTTAGTGCTGCTGAAGTTGGCTCCTTTACCTTAAATAGGCCCGGGGGTGATAGGTTCCCTTTAACCCCTTCACCCCCAAGGGTGGTTTGTACGTTAATGACCGGGCCAATTTTTACAATTCTGACCACTGTCCCTTTATGAGGTTATAACTCTGGAACGCTTCAACGGATCTTGACGATTCTGACATTGTTTTCTCGTGACATATTGTACTTCATGATAGTGGTAAAATTTCTTCGATATAACTTGCGTTTATTTGTGAAAAAAAACGAATATTTGGCGAAAATTTTGAAAATTTCGCAATTTTCCAACTTTGAATTTTTATGCCTTTAAATCACAGACATATGTCACACAAAATACTTAATAAGTAACATTTCCCACATGTCTACTTTACATCAGCACAATTTTGGAACCAAAATTTTTTTTTGTGACGGAGTTATAAGGGTTAAAAGTTGACCAGCAATTTCTCATTTTTACAACACCATTTTTTTTAGGGACCACATCTCATTTGAAGTCATTTTGAGTGGTCTATATGATAGAAAATACCCAAGTGTGACACCATTCTAAAAACTGCACCCCTCAAGGTACTAAAAACCACTTTCAAGAAGTTTATTAACCCTTTAGGTGTTTCACAGGAATTTTTGGAATGTTTAAATAAAAATGAACATTTAACTTTTTTTCACACAAAATTTATTTCAGCTCCAATTTGTTTTATTTTACCAAGGGTAACAGGAGAAAATAGACCCCAAAATTTGTTGTACAATTTGTCCTGAGTACGCTGATACCCCATATGTGGGTGTAAACCATTGTTTGGGTGCAGGGCAGAGCTCGGAAGGGAAGGAGCGCCATTTGACTTTTCAATGCAAAATTGACTGGAATTGAGATGGGACGCCATGTTGCATTTGGAGAGCCCCTGATGTGCCTAAACATTGAAACCCCCCACAAGTGACACCATTTTGGAAAGTAGACCCCTTAAGGAACTTATCTAGATGTGTGTTGAGCACTTTGACCCAACAAGTGCTTCACAGAAGTTTATAATGCAGAGCCGTAAAAGTAAAAAATCATATTTTTTCACAAAAATGATCTTTTCGCCCCCAATTTTTTATTTTCCCAAGGGTAAGAGAAGAAATTGGACCCCAAAAATTGTTGTGCAATTTGTCCTGAGTACGCTGATACCCCATATGTGGGTGTAAACCATTGTTTGGGCGCAGGGCAGAGCTCGGAAGGGAAGGAGCGCTATTTTACTTTTCAATGCAAAATTGACTGGAATTAAGATGGGATGCCATGTTGCGTTTGGAGAGCCCCTGATGTGCCTAAACATTAAAAAACCCCACAAGTGACACCATTTTGGAAAGTAGACCCCCTAAGGAACTTATATAGATGTGTTTTGAGAGCTTTGAACCCCCAAGTGTTTCACTACAGTTTATAACGCAGAGTCGTGAAAATAAAAATTCTTTTTTTTTTCACAAAAATGATTTTTTAGCCCCCAGTTTTGTATTTTCACAAGGGTATCAGGATAAATTGGACCCCAAACATTGTTGTCCAATTTGTCCTGAGTACGCTGATACCCCATATGTGGGGGGGAACCACTGTTTGGGCGCATGACAGAGCTCGGAAGGGAAGGAGCGCCATTTGGAATGCAGACTTAAATGGATTGGTCTGCAGGCGTCACGTTGCATTTGCAGAGCCCCTGATGTACCCAAACAGTACAAACCCCCCACAAGTGACCCCATATCGGAAACTAGACCCCCCAAGGAACTTATCTAGATGTGTTGTGAGAACTTTGAACCCCCAAGTGTTTCACTACAGTTTACAACGCAGAGCCGTGAAAATAAAAAATCTTTTTTTCCCACAAAACTTATTTTTTGGCAACCAGTTTTGTATTTTCCCAAGGGTAGCCAGAGAAATTGGACCCCAAAAGATGATGTCCAATTTGTCCTGAGTACGCTGATACCCCATATGTTGGGGTAAACCCCTGTTTGGGCACACGGGAGAGCTCTGAAGGGAAGGAGCACTGTTTTCCTTTTTCAACGCAGAATTGGCTGGAATTCAGATCGGATGCCATGTCCCGTTTGGAGAGCCCCTGATGTGCCTAAACAGTGGAAACCCTCCAATTATAACTGAAACCCTAATCCAAACACACCCCTTACCCTAATCCCAACAGTAACCCTAACCACTCCTCTAACCCAGACACACCCAACCCTATTCCCAACCGTAAATGTAATCCAAACCCTAACCCTATCTTTAGCCCCAACCCTAACCCTAACCCTAGCAATAACCCTAGCCCTATCACTAGCCGTAACACTAGCCGTAACACTAACCCTAGCCCTAACCCTAGCCCCAACTCTAGCCCTAGCCCCAACCCTAGCCCTAACCCTAGCCCTAACCCTAGCCCCAACTCTAGCCCTAACCCTAGCCCCAACCCTAGCCCCAACCCTAACCCTAGCCCTAACCCTAGCCCTAACCCTAGTCCTAACCCTTGCCCTAACCCTAGCCCTAACTCTAGTCCTAACTCTAGCCCTAACCCTAACCCTAATGGGAAAATGGAAATATACATTTTTTAATTTTTTTATTTTTCCCTAACTAAGGGGGTGATGAAGGGGGGTTTGATTTACTTTTATAGCGGGTTTTTTAGCGGATTTTTATGATTGGCAGCCGTCACACACTGAAAGACGCTTTTCATTGCAAAAAATATTTTTTGTGTTACCACATTTTGAGAGCTGTAATTTTTCCATATTTGAGTCCACAGAGTCATGTGAGATCTTGTTTTTTGCGGGACGAGTTGACGTTTTTAATGGTAACATTTTTGGACACGTGGCATTTTTTGATCGCTTTTTATTCCGATTTTTGTGAGGCAGAGTGATCAAAAACCAGCTATTCATGAATTTCATTTGGGGGAGGCGTTTATACCGTTCCGCGTTTGGTAAAATTGATAAAGCAGTTTTATTCGTCAAGTCAGTACGATTACAGCGATATCTCATTTATATCATTTTTTTTTATGTTTTGGTGCTTTTATATGATAAAAACTATTTTATAGAAAAAATAATTATTTTGGTATCGCTTTATTCTCAGGACTATAACTTTTTTATTTTTTTGCTGATGCTGTATTGCGGCTTGTTTTTTGCGGGACAAGATGACGTTTTCAGCGGTACCATGGTTATTTATATCAGTCTTTTTGATCGCGTGTTATTCCACTTTTTGTTCGGCGGTATGATAATAAAGCGTTGTTTTGTGCCTCGTTTTTTTTTTTTTTTTTCGTACGGTGTTTACTGAAGGGGTTAACTAGTGGGGCAGTATTATAGGTTGGGTCGTTACGGACGCGGCGATACTAAATATGTGTACTTTTATTGTTTTTTTTATTTTATTTAGCTAAAGAAATGTATTTATGGGAATAATTTTTTTTTTTTCTTTTCTTTATTTAGGATATTTTTTTTATTTTTTTTTTACACACATGTGGGGAATTTTTTTTTTACTTTTTCCCAGGGGGGGACATTAGAGATCATTGATCTGACAGTGTGCACAGCACTCTGTCAGATCGACGATCTGCTGTGCAGGGCTGCAGGCTTACCAAGTGTCTGCACTGAGCAGGCGCTCGGTAAGCCACCTCCCTCCCTGCAGAACCCGGATGCCGCGGCCATCTTGGATCCGGGACCTGCGGCGAGGAGGGAGGTAGGAGACCCTCGGAGCAACGCGATCACATCGCGTTGCTCCGGAGGTCTCAGGGAAGCCCGCAGGGAGCCCCCTCCCTGCGCGATGCTTCCCTATACCGCCGGTACACCGCGATCATGTTTGATCGCGGTGTGCCGGGGGTTAATGTGCCGGGGGCGGTCCGTGACCGCTCCTGGCACATAGTGCCGGATGTCAGCTGCGATATGCAGCTGACACCCGGCCGCGATCGGCCGCGCTCCCCCCGTGAGCGCGGCCGATCGCGTATGACGTACTATCCCGTCGGTGGTCATACGGGCCCACCCCACCTCGACGGGATAGTACGTCTGATGTCAGGAAGGGGTTAAAATTGATTTATTAGTTTGTAAGGCTACGTTCACATTTGCGGTCAGCGCCGCAGCGTCGGGCGCCGCAGCGTCGCCGCATGCGTCATGCGCCCCTATATTTAACATGGGGGCGCATGGACATGCGTTGTGCTGCGTTTTGCGCCGCATGGCCGCAAGCGTTGGACGCAAGAAACGCTTCAAGTTGCATTTTTTTTGCGTCCAACTTTCGGCCAAAAAGGACGCATGCGGCGCAAAACGCAGCGTTTTAGCGTGCGTTTTGCCACGTTTTTGTTTGCGTTGTGCGCTGCGGCGCCGATGCTGCGGCGCACAACGCAAATGTGAACGTAGCCTAAACTGGCTTTAAATGACAGATAATTAAAGTATGTAAAAGAGGATGTCAAAAAGCATTGCATACAGATTGAATGCGCATGTCATACGGATGCTGGGTGAGGAAAAAAACACATGAAACTTGCCAACTTTTCTGGCTGAGAATGTCAGCGAGTTTATATATGCAGATGTGAGCGATCCCTTGCTGTGGTAATATTACCTTTGATAGTCCATTTTTACATTGTGGACAGCTACGTTATAGTAGGGGTATAGCTGTCCCTGTTAGGCTGCTTTCACACATCAGTTTTTTGCCATCAGTCACAATCCATCGAATTGTGAAAAAAAGGATCCGTTGCAGATTGTGAAAAACTGATGCGACGGATAAGGTTTTTTTGCCGGATCCGACTAGCTGATCCAGCTAATTGGATCCTAAAAAAATCAGAGCATGCTCAGTAAAAAAAAAAAATTGAATCTGCTGCCGGATTTCGTCATTTGACGGATCCTGGGCCCATAGGCTTCCATTCTAGCATACGACGGACGTCAACGGATCCGTCACTGTCCGTTTTTTCGACGGACACATAAAATGTTGCTATGTCCATTTTCTCAGGCCGCCGGATAAACAATTTTCGACGGATCCGGCATAAAATGTATGAAACGTGAGGCCATCCGTCGCTAATACAAGTCTGAGAAAAAAACGGATCTGGCGGCAACTTTTGCCGTATCTGTTTTTTTCACAATTCGACGGATTGTGACTGATGGCAGCCTGAGGGTATGTGCACACGTTGTGGATTCATGCGGATTTTTCTGCGCAGAATCAGAAAAATCAGCAGGTAAAAAGCCCTGCGTTTTACCTGAGAATTACCTGTGTTTTTAACCTGCAGGTTCCTATTAAGGAATTTGTGTAAAACGCTGCGGAATCCGCACAAAGAATTGACATGCTGCAGAAAATAAACTGCAGCAATTCTGTGCAGAATTTTCCTCAGCATGTGCATAGCGGATTTGGTTTTCCATAGGTTTACATGGTACTGTACAACACATGGAAAACTGCTGCAGATCTGAAGCGTCAAATCTGCAACGTATGCACATACCCTTAAGCTAGGGCTGCACAATATTGTGACAGCCATTAGCGCGGCTGAAGTCCGCTCAGTGCTGCTGCTACATTGGTGTGCTATTGGAGTGAATGGGGTCTGATTTTATGCAACTTGCTTGGCACAGCTGTCTAGGTAGCAATGCTATCCAATTCACAAGTGTAGTTCTGTTGTGGCCAAAATGGCGGTGTACACCTAGCCTCATACGGATGACAGCAATTCCACCATAACGGTGTGAGACAACGCTTCACAGGAGAAGTAAAAGTGTTTTTTCCCCTCAGGCTGTGTTCACCACAGATGCGGTAGTGTGCTGCACCTTTTTCATCTCGTCTTACCTTACCAGACACTGTAAACCTACAACAGCGACATTAATAATGTCCTTACAACACGGTTAGATGCAGTGCTACCATTAGGCCGGGATTACATGGCGACTTTGGCCACAACACTGGTCCTGTGGCCTAAGATTGCTCTAGGCTGCTGTTACGCAGCAGAATAATGCGCTCACATTGTGATCCGCACGGTACTAGCCACGCAGGTCCACAAGTGGGATGTCTGAGACTGGCTTGTTGAGAGCGTCGTACCTTGCAAGTCACAGTTGTACCCGGTGTACCTTCATTATGCTGAGATGTATTAGTGGAATCACATGACCTGTATCGCAGCCAAAGTCGCCAGGTTACCGCAATCCAATAGTGACGGCCACAGGTACATGAGATAAGGGATAGAAAAAGTGGCCATATAACTATGGTGGCCAGAGTTCTCATAGTAGTCACTAACACAGAAGCTTCCACAGTACAGCCAGGTACATGGAGCCCATGACAGAGCAGGTACCGGAGTCACATACCCAATTGTTCGCTCACCCAGCCCCCGCTTGTTCCTACTACCAGCATTATGCACCCAAAGTGGCCAGAAAAGCGTCAGTCTCTGGGGCATAATGACTGGCTGAGCTGCAGGCTGACTATTTCCAACATATTACACTGACAGTCGCTCCCTCCTCACACTGCATTGTATGCACTCCATCCACTTCACCTTTAGCTAATAATGGAAGCTGAGGGGGAATTGTAGTCCAGAACTCCTTCAGCAACTCTGTAATCACCAGCGTTCTTGGACTACAACTACCAGCGTTCCATCTCCCAAGCAAGGGCAGAGCCGCTGACACGCACACATAAGTAGCACATTGGAACGCACATACGGGAGGCAGTCCGGAAGCCAGCGCAGCTGGAACGCACAGGCAGGAAAAGCTTTATTGACAACTTCCGGTTTGGCAGCCTTGACAGACAACAGACAGAGGATGCGTTGATGCAGGTACATTTGGGGCTAGCAGCAGACTCCGAGCTTTGCATGCGCTGGTGGATGGCGGGGGCTCCTTTTCCTGCTGCTCGGAGCCGTAAATGATAGCGCAGCAGTTCCCACCATGTTTCACTACCGCATTGTAGTGAACAAAGCCCAGGGAATCAGACTTCGTTCCATGGGAACAGTCCCACAAGAGGTGAACCCAGGAGGTTTCATGACTAGAGAAGGTTTTCCAGAGGGCTCATACTGGTTAGAAATAATAAAAGTAGTTCCCTCTCTGCCCCCTAAATCCACCGCTCACGACCCCGCTTGTCTCCATTTGCTGATTTCAGCCCATTACATTGGACATGGCCGGATAAGCGCACCTAACCAGCTACTGGCGCAGCGGCCACCCACCGGGGCGCTTAACCCAGTCAGAGGCCTTCTAGAAGTCATTTCTGGCCTGAGAGACCCTTCAAAAACATTTTGGCGACATTCCGTCTTCGCGTCGTCTGTGATAGTTTTTCAGTCATTGTGGCATCTTTGCTTCCAACTTTTATTCTTCCATTCAACATGTTAAATAGTATCCTGGAGAAAATGAACCTTATTTCTCCAGGGAACCTCCGGCTTTCAGTCAGAGAGGCACTGCAGGATCTGATACTGTGTGCTGAGCAATGACTGACAGACGACTGCAAGCACACCGCATCACTTTGATTGACAGCTGGCTTTGCAATGCATTTGTGCAGAGAAAGCAGTCAGTCACCTCTGGGCGTAAGGGAGTGTGCCCACAATCTGGAACTGCATGTTCACTGCGGCCCCACGCTGCCGTCTATTGAACGCATGTGTTCACTGAACCGTGTGGATTCACCGCCTCCAATACATTGTACGGGTGACATTTCTCTTTCGGAGTCTAGCGTCTCTGCAAGAGAAATTTGACGTGCTGCGGTCTGGAGAGAAGCTCCACATGTCCGTCTCCGCAGGTGTCTCTGCACACATAGTGGGCATGGGATTTTTAAAATCCCATCCTCGATGCTGTAACAGCCCAAGCCGCTGTCTAACCTGCAGCGTTTACTGATCGTGTGCACATAAGTGGTGAATTTAGCAGCTCTGGGCATACCTCTTTAACTGAAAGCTGGCTGCTCCCAGGACGAATAAAGTTCATGTTCCCCGTTTTCAGTGGTGTGGTGCTTATCTACCCTTCACACTGAAATTCGTAGCAAAGGGAGACCTGCTTAGGTTTCAGCAGGAGTGGCATACTGGGAATATTAATGTACTCCGTGGGTGGGCAATTAATTTTCCCCTAGGGGCCACATGAAAGACCGTGACTTTTATGGAGGCCAAACCAATAGGTTGAAATTAATTCTACTCAATATTAATAATAACATGAATTATTGTTTGTATTAAATTATATCACTTAATATTGAGCAAAATTGAGTATGCCAACATCCCCCTATATACCGTAAGAGCCGGCACCCAACCCCCCTATATACTGTAAGAGTCGGCACAGCGCCACCCCCCCACCTCCCGTATACAGTGATAGGCTGCACACAGCCTCCTGTATACAGCATCAACCCGCACACAGTCTCCTGTATACATACAAATATCCCATGCACATGAAAATAAGAAACACAACACATACTCGCCTTGCTCCCGTTCCCCAATGCTCCGCTCCTGTGCACTGAGTCTCAGTAGCAGCGTGATGAAATGATGTGGTCGCATCTGCTGTCTCACGTGCTGATTGGTGGAAGATGGAGCCGGCGGCCCTATCCTTCACCAGTGTAGTCACCGCTGTCTGCTTCCTCAGTGACAGTGGGCGGGAGAGGGTATGGTGCGGCCCTTGGGCCACTGGTTCAGTCCGCGTGCCAGACGGCTGGATGTGGCCCGATGTTTGCCCAGGTCTGGTGTACCCTATACTAGGCAGTTCTGCATGTCCTGATAAGGGCTGCAGAGCGGCGATTGAGACAGCACTGAACTCTGCCTGCCACAAACGGATGCATTACACTTTGCCTGTCAGAGTCCCAGCCAGAGTCATCTGCATCCTGAGTTAGCCATCATTGAGACCTACTGTGGCTGCTGAATGGTCACAATGATACATTTACATTGTGGTCAGTCAGACTGCTGTTACCAGGACGTTACAATTAATGAGAAATCAGGGCAAAAGCTTTGTGCTTTACCGTAATTTGGCATTAATCATGGCAAAAAAGCAGGATTTAACCTCAGCATGTGTCTTTTGATACATTTCATGCTTGATCCATTATTGTATTTGTGCCTATTTTTTTCTTATTAATGTTCCCTATTTTAAAGAGTAACCGTCGTTTTTAATTTTTACTTCATAAATTAATATTGCACATGAAGATAATAAACTTTGTAACAGATCTACTTTCAAGGAGAAAAAAAGAAGGAATGCCAGTACTCACTTTAAAGCGTGGTGCGTTTATCCAATCAAGGATCAAATATGTATTAGCAACTGGATAAAAATTAGCCTTTATTTAGGTATATTAAAAAGCCAATTAATTTAGCAAAATTAAAAACGAAAAGAAAAATGTGAGAACCCTAATGTGATTTGTGCCCTATTACCAACACAAAAATGGTGAAATAAGAACAAGACAAACAACAATTACAAACGTAAAAAAAACTGACAGTGCTGAATATAATTTCATCCTGAACACTCCTGTTGTCCAATATAGACTATAATCAATGTATATAATTTGGACTCAAGGAGTCTTAGTTTACGGGATAAGTTTACAGCTTTTTCGGAGCAAAACAAGCCACTAAATATATATCAAGCAATATCTCAACATCAAAGGCCTGCCTAACTTTTGGCCTTACAGATTTGTCTTTCAATAATTGTGAATGAAGCAATTTCACCTGTCTGCCTCATCAATAATTTGTTCAAAAGATCCACGTACCGTTATTCTGCTCATATAACCAAGAAATGCAAATACCATATATAAACATGTCAGTTCAGCAGCACAGCGTTTCCTTAAAGCTTCAACATACCTTTGAAAAATAAATGACCATCCACATGTTTATGGGAACCAGTTTTTTCCATTCAAACAATGTCCCTGTCCCCTATGGATTCGTTCATAGTCTCTGACATAGCAAATTATACAAGCCTTATACCAAGAGGCTAATGTGGGTGGAACAATATATAAAGAGGTTGATATACATAAGACGGTATGTTTAAACAAACCCATGTCCATGGGTAGATCTCACCCCACACCGGCCATCCCCAGCCATTTCTCTGTTCCTGTCCACTTTGTACCGGACACTATATTGAAGCTTTGTGCTGTGGAAAGAGTCTCCCGACGCGTTTCTTCCTTACGGATTTCATCAGGGGAGAATGCTAATCATGTCCTCCGCTCTTGCGGGTCTCACCCCTCTGTGATATTAATAGATTTCGCTCGGTGTCGCGTTCAACAGACTTTGGCATGTGACTCGTACCATGAGCTCTACAGCGTATTTCCGGTTCTCTGAAGCCGTTCTCCCGCTTAGTGAAACGCAGGGATTCCCTGTCGTGGAGCGCATGCGCACCACTAGGCAGAGACCGAGCGTGACTCGGGATGTATAGGCTACTTCTGCCGATAATTATGAACAATGGAACGTGAATGCATATGTTAATGCTGTAGCGTCCCACAAAGTGCCAACCTGTGTTACAGTAAAAATGCTACATCTTCTTTATACTGCCTACATCTCTGACACTTTAGAAATAGGAAAAGTTATGGAAATAAACTTTATCCTATTCACCAATTGACATGATTCAGGAATCTCTCAGTGTATTATCATGACACCAACTGTGGTAAGCAGAGGCTGGGTACTTCTCCATCATACTGAATTACCACTTTTTTGTTTTAATGGATGAAGAAAGCGAGCAAAGGACAAGAACAAAAGTTAAAAAACAATACAAAACGAAAAAGAAAGAAAAAAAAAAAAAATAAACCCTGGAGGGAAAAATTTATATGAGTGGAACAACACCTACCTCTATGTAAGGTGGGAAATAGTAACCCTATGAATACCCTAGATTTATAGATGTCTACACTCCTTTCGCCTGCCTATCGTGGAGGTTGGCACCCTAAAAGAAACCTGCGCATATGGTGCCCCCCCACTCAACGTCGACTAAAAATAAACCCTGGAGGGAAAAATTTATATGAGTGGAACAACACCTACCTCTATGTAAGGTGGGAAATAGTGACCCTATGAATACCCTAGATTTATAGATGTCTACACTCCTTTCGCCTGCCTATCGTGGAGGTTGGCACCCTAAAAGAAACCTGCGCATATGGTGCCCCCACTCAACGTCGACTATCCCCAACTAAACTTTCCCTATTGGTCCCTCAAACCTAGGAAAGGAAAGCTGGGGCGGATTGGGAGAAACAAATACTCCAAAAGGAAACAAGATGGATATTTACGCTAAAAACTGTACAACCTTCTGAACTGAATGAGCTACAATCCTACAGCTGTTTCTTATAAAATCTATCCTGAGATACCGATCAGAAAAATAAATCGTAAATAGAAAACGATAGACAGTCCATCATGTCTATCCTTTTCTTTTCAAATCCCTGTGCCTGCATTGTTAGGATTACCGCACTTTGTTATTGTCCAGGATGGAAATAAAAATAAAAATTGACTCATTTACCTTCAGATCGGGTGAGTGCTGGCATTCTTTCTTTTTTCTCCTTGAAAGTTTGACACGTCTTTGATGTTGCACCACGCAGAAGAGATCTGTGTAGTAGGTTGAGGAATAGCAATACGGGGCAATTAACATTGAAAAAAGTCCCTTAGGCTGTGTGCACACGTTGCGGATTTTTCACGTTTTTCGCTATAAAAACGCATACATATGCATCCCATCATTTAGAATGCATTTCGCAATTTTTGTGCACATGATGCGTTTTTTTTTCCACTAAAAAAACGCATCATGTTCATTAATTTTGCGGATTTCCCACTATATTATTGCATTGGGAAATCTCCAGAAAAAACGCTAAAAATCCACACACAAAAACCGCGCAAAAAACGCATGCGGATTTCTTGCAGAAAATGTCCGGTTTTGGCCAGGAAATTTCTGCAAGAAATCCTGACGTGTGCACAAACCCTTACACTTTCCTGTGCATGATTTGTAATAGATCTTATCAGATGAATCTACTACTTTCTCTTCCAGGACTGATCATTACTTTTCAAAATTCTCAATGCTTGGGTGAAATCTGTATTCAGGTAAGACAGATTTTTTACATTACTGAGATAAATCTTATCAGTACCCTATGTAGATGAGAAAAGGAGGAGCTCTGATTCTAGCTCCTCCACTCTATATAGAATCTTACCAGTAACAACTGCAATCTTCTATCTCAGTAATGTAACGTTCTGTCTTCACTGAATAGAGATTTTTCTCCTAGAATTGAGAATTTTGATAAAGACTGATCAATCCCGGTGGAGAAACCAGCAGATGTATCTGATAAGAAACTGTGTAATAGATCTTATTTTCATTTGTAATATTGATTTATGAAGTAAAAATTAAAAAATATGGTTACTCTTTAACGCCTTCATGACCTTGGGATTTTCCTTTTTTCCGTGTTCGTTTTTCGCTCCCCTCCTTCCCAGAGCCATAACTTTTTTATTTTTCCGTCAATATGGCCATGTGAGGGCTTATTTTTTGCGAAACAAGTTGTACTTTTGAACAACATCATTGGCTTTAGCATGTCGTGTACTAGAAAACAGGAAAAAAATTCCAAGTGTGGTGAAATTGCAAAAAAGTGCAGTCCCACACTTGTTTTTTGTTTGGCTTTTTTGCTAGGTTCACTAAATGCTAAAACTGGCCATTATGATTCTCCAGGTCAGTATGAGTTCATAGACACCTAACATGACTAGGTTATTTTTTATCTAAGTGGTGAAAAAAAATTCCAAACTTTGCTAAAAAAAAAAAAAAAAAAAAAAAAAAATTGTGCCATTTTCCGATACCCATAGCGTCTCCATTTTTCATGATCTCGGGTCAGGTGAGGGCTTATTTTTTGCGTGCCGAGCTGGCATTTTTAATGATACCATTTCGGTGCAGATATGTTCTTTTGATCACCCGTTATTGCATTTTAATGCAATGTCGCAGCGACCAAAAAAACATAATTCTGGCGTTTCGAATTTTTTTCTCGCTATGCTGTTTAGCGATCAGGTTAATGCTTTTTTTTAATTGATCGGGCGATTCTGAACGCGAAGATACCAAATATGTGTAGGTTTGTTGTTTTTTTTTATTGATTTATTTTGGAATGGGGCGAAAGGGGGGTGATTTAAACTTTTATAATTTTTATTTTTTTCACATTTTTTTTTTACTTTTTTTTTTTTTTTTTACTTTTGCCATGCTTCAATAGCCTCCATAGGAGGCTAGAAGTTGTCACAACTCGATCGCCTCTGTTACATAGCAGCGATCATCAGATCCCTGCTATGCAGCAGAAATGCAGGTGTGCTATGAGCGCTGACCACAGCTACCGGGGATCAGTAACAATAGAGATCTCGAGGACCTCTATGGTTACTATACAGAAGCATCGCTGACCCCCGATCATGTGACGGGGTCAGCGATGCGCTCATTTCCGTCCGGAAGCGCCGGTTAAATGCCGCTGTCTGCGTTTGACAGCGGCATTTAACTAGTTAATAGCGGCGGGTGAAACGCGATTTCACCCGCCGCTATTGCGGGCACATGTCAGCTGTTCAAAACAGCTGACATGTCCCGGCTTTGATGCGGGCTCATCGCCGGAGCCCGCATCAAAGCGGGGGTTCTGACCTCGGACGTACTATCCCGTCCGAGCTCAGAAAGGGGTTAATCATTTCACGACCTTTGACGTACTTTTACGTCATATATTATGTTGTCCCTACCTCTGATGCAGGCTCGCACACCGAGCCTGCATCTTTCCCAGCACATCACGTCTAATTTAAATCAGCAGTTATGTGCCTTTAACACCTGTTAAATCCTGCTGTCAATCTCTGACAGAGGCCTCTAACATGCACTAACAGGCATTTCACGTGCTTATTGGCACCCCCATGATGTCATCGCGGGGTTCTGATGGGTTGACATGAGATCCACGGTTCTGCTGAAGATCCCTGTGCTTGCCATTACAATCCTCCTGTAAAAGTCAGCCTGTGGCTGGCATTCATAGGAGATGGTGATTTTAGCTATACATAGCAGTACTGATGCACTATATATAGCACAAGTGGTGATCGTAAATTCAGGTCCCTTAAAGAGACTATTAAAGGGGTAATGGAGATGAGAGTGGGAGATGCAGCTGGCCGTTTACTTCCTTTTGAATATTAATACATCTGAAGGCGGGAATAGTGACATCAGCGGTGATTGGGCCCGGACCGTGCCCACATATTAATGGCACATGAGCCCCGAGAACATGAGTGCTGACATCACTGGATCGGCACCAGCGTGTGAGGTGTGTATAGGGTTTTTATTTTATGGGGCCAAACATGGGGAATGAGAAGGAGCTGTCCAAGTAGTGGACCACTACTTTAAATACAGTAAAACAAGAGAAAAAGGTTTAAAAAAATATGAAACAAAAAAAGTTCAAATCACCCCCATTAAAAAAACACATATTTGGTATCGCTTACTCAGGGCTCAATAATAAGCCCTTACCCATCCCCATACTCCTAAAAATGAAAACATTACAGGTCCCGGAAAATAGTGATACAAGCAAAACATTTTTTTCGTGCAAATTTCCAAAAATGTTCACCACTTAAATAAAATAAAGCTGTTCATGTTTGGTATCTGGAGATTCATATTGACTGGTCAGTTTTGCCATGTAGTGAACACGGTAAAATTTTTTAAAAAAAACTATCAATTGTACAATTGCATATTTTTTTTTTTACAATTTCAATGCATTTGGATTTTTGTTCCTCTTTCAAGTGCATCACATCAAAAAATAAATTGTCATTCAAAAGTACAACTCCTCGTGAAAAAAAAAGCCCTCATTCAGTTATGTGGACGGAAGCATAAAAATAAGGTCGGGAAGGGCTTAAGGCAGGTTTTTTTGCTTTCCACCAAAATTCTTCTTTTATGTTGCACCTGTTTTGTAGTCTATTTTCTACTTGCTCATCTGTTTTGTTTTTTTCTCTATTGTGAGCCTGCTTTTTGTAATCCATGGTTTCAGAGAATATATTGTTTGTGGCTTTTTAAAGAGTTTCTACATTTCTGTGTGAATGTACATATGAGTGTTTTTTTATTTTTTACACTCCAGAAATGTTGGTACAAATGTTAATAGTTGCATGGATCATTTTTAATGGATCATGCATCTTTTTTGTTTTAAAAGGCATAAAAATGTAAAAGACAAAAAGCATTTTTATTTATTTTGCGCAAAATTATGTTGAAGAATTTGGTGCTAAAACAGACAACGGATACCACATGTCAGAAAGGAGAAGTGACTTATAAGAACCTGACGGAGCTGATATATGCTGCCAGACCGACGTACAGCATGTATCAGACTCTGAAACACTGCTGCTTTACAAAGCAAAATACAGTTTGAAAACCGTTGGAGACCAAACTGCACGGGAGACTAGTAGAAAATGCGGGTCCCAAGTGGTTTCTTCGCACCTACTCCCCTTTAATGATACGTCTCTTCTTGCTTGCTTGTATAGGGAAAGACCGGGCAGTCATTGGCAGCGAGTGGGGAAAAGCCGTGAGGGAAAATGTTATAGAATAGGAAGGAATATAGAAAACGACATACAACTAACATTATTGTATATTAGCATAGAAACTTAAATGTTAGTGTAGTGGCAGTGAGATACTGTACTCACCAATCACCATTTCCTGTGCTGTCCAGGAGATATCGGCTCTTTAGGCCGGCGTCACACTCGGCGTAAGACAATACGGTCCATTTTTTACGTCCGTACTACGGCCGTAATACGGAGAAATGTTCCCAAAATAGTGATCCGTAGTCAGGGTGTGTCAGCGTATTTTGCGCATGGCATCCTCCGTATGTAATCCGTATGGCATCCGTACTGCGAGATTTTCGCGCAGGCTTGCAAAACCGACATCTAATGGATTTATGTGCTCAAATGTTAGGGAAAACATATATACAGTATATATATATATATATATATATATATATATATATATATAAGTCATTGAGACACATATATATATATTCTGTATTTATATTTAATTCAGCGCGATATCTGTGAACAGCCGGTAAATCAATTGCCGGCTTTTCATTTCTCCTGCACAAACCCGACAGGATAGGAGACATGGTTTACATACAGTAAACCATCTCATATCCCCTTTTTTTTGCATATTCCACACTACTAATGTTAGTAGTGTGTATGTGCAAAATTTCAGCGCTGTAGCTGCTGAAATAAAGGGTTAAATGGCGGAAAAAATTGGCGTGGGCTCCCGCGCAATTTTCTCCGCCAGAGTGGTAAAGCCAGTGACTGAGGGCAGATATTAATAGCCAGGAGAGGGTCCATGGTTATTGGCCCCCCCGTGGCTACAAACATCTGCCCCCAGCCACCCCAGAAAAGGCACATCTGGAAGATGCGCCTATTCTGGCACTTGGCCACTCTCTTCCCACTCCCTGTAGCGGTGGGATATGGGGTAATGAAGGGTTAATGCCACCTTGCTATTGTAAGGTGACATTAAGCCAGATTAATAATGGAGAGGCGTCAATTATGACACCTATCCATTATTAATCCAATTGTATGAAAGGGTTAAAAAACACACACACACATGATTCAAAAGTATTTTAATGAAATAAACACAGCGGTTGTTGTAATAATTTATTGTTCTCTCAATCCATTAGGAAACCCTCGCTTGGAAAAATAATAAACGCACAAGATACATACCTTCTGATGTCAGATCACATCCCACGAAGTAATCCATCTGAAGGGGTTAACTAATATTACAGGCACGAGCTGCGATAAACCACTCGCTGGTGCCTGTAATCCCCGGGTGCTGAAAGGAAAGCTGGATCTGTACTTACATTGAGTCGCGGTGATGCGCCCTCTGGTGGATGTTCTCATGAACTGCAGCCTGGGAACTTTTTCCCACGCTCCAGGTCATATGAGGACATCCACCAGGGGGCGCATCACCGCGACTGAAGGAAATGTATGTCAATGACCTACATTTCATTCATTCGCGGGGAATTACAAGCAGGAGCACACCGCTGCATTTAGCAGGGCTCGTGCCTGTAATATTAGTTAACCCCTTCAGATGGATTACATCGTGGGAAGTGATCGGACATGAGAAGGTATGTATCTTGTGCGTTTATTATTTTTCCAAGCGAGGGCCTGGAAATGGAATGAGAGAACAATAAATTATTAAAACAACCGCTGTGTTTATTTCATTAAAATACTTTTAAATCATGTGTGTGTGTGTGTGTGTTTTTTAACCCTTTCAAACAATTGGATTAATAATGGATAGGTGTCATAATTGACGCCTCTCCATTATTAATCTGGCTTAATGTCACCTTACAATAGCAAGGTGGCATTAACCCTTCATTACCCCATATCCCACCGCTACAGGGAGTGGGAAGAGAGTGGCCAAGTGCCAGAATAGGCGCATCTTCCAGATGTGCCTTTTCTGGGGTGGCTGGGGGCAGATGTTTTTAGCCACGGGGGGGGGCCAATAACCATGGACCCTCTCCTGGCTATTAATATCTGCCGTCAGTCACTGGCTTTACCATTCTGGCGGAGAAAATTGCGCGGGAGCCCCACGCCAATTTTTTCCGCCATTTAACCCTTTATTTTAGCAGCTACAGCGCTGAAATTTTGCACATACACACTACTAACATTAGTAGTGTGGAATATGCAAAAAAAAGGGGATATGAGATGGTTTACTGTATGAAAACCATGTCTCATATCCTGTCGGGTTTGTGCAGGAGAAATGAAAAGCCGGCAATTGAATTACCGACTTTTCACTAACACCGCTGCGTATTTCTCGCAAGTCACACTGCAGGTCCGTGTGGAATCCGTATTTTTCTCGCCCCCATAGACTTTCATTAGCGATTTTTTTGCGCAATACGCTGACAAACGCAGCATGCTGCGATTTTGTACGGCCGTAGAAAGCCGTATAATACTGAACCGTAATATACGGCTGATAGGAGCAGCCCCATTGAGAATAATTGTGCCGTATGTAATGCGAGTTTTACGGACGTAGTTTCTGCGCTCTTACGTCCGTAAAACTCGCCAGTGTGACGCCGGCCTTAGAGCATAGAGTAATCTGGAAAGTCTGTGTGTGAGCTGGATGTCTTTTTAAGGCCATGTTCAGAATTTGCTCAGTGTCAAAGATCACAGCCAGGGTGGTCACGCTGACCCCACTAAGCTGTTCTCTTTCTGTCACAAACAGCCCTCTGCTGCCCGTAAGATCAGGACAATTACACAATTGATCGAGGATTAATGGATGAGGCTGCGGCTGTTACCACTATTAGGTTGGTTATTGGAGAACTAACAGTGAGTATATGGTATATACACATTTCCGATTCCAACTCATGGAATATACAGTGGGTACAGAAAGTATTCCGACCTCTTTAAATTTTTCACTCTTTGTTTCATTGCAGCCATTTGGTAAATTAACCCTAGAACCCATACCCATAGAAATCTACACATTCACGAACCTGGGGCCTTTTAGGCCTGTTTACAATTATCATGGAATAACTCAAATAAAAATACTTTTCAAAGTTTATTGCAAAGTAAGGATGCATTCCCACTAGCGCAGGGGTCCGCCAGGACGGGATTCCGTAATGGATCTGACTTCCTGGTGACCCCAGCTAAGGCTGGCGGACGCATACCTGGGGCCTCGCAGGCCTGCCAGGTTACTTGTTTTCTTTTTTCTGTAAAAGTACATTAGTTATAATTTTTAAACTCTAGGTATTCCTCAGGTATATAGTTGTTAGTAATTTCCAGTTGTTCATATATTTTTATGTTATAGGCATTTCGGTATAACAACCTTTTTTTGGGACTACCCCATATTCATGCACCTGGGGCCTTTTAGGCCTGTGTGCAAATAACACGGAATAACTCAAATAAAAATACTTTTCAAAATTTATTTTACAATAGCAAGGTAAGGATGCATTCCAACTAGCGCTGGGGTCCGCCAGGAGGGGATCCGTAATGGATCTGACCTCCTGGTGACCCCAGCTAAGGCTGGTGGAATCCCGCCATTCCGGCAGCCTTAGCTGGAGTTCCCAGGAGGTCAGATCCATTACGGATCCCCTTCTGGCGAACCCCAGCGGTACTGGGAACACAGCCTAAGATGTGTATATTTCAAAACATAATTATGTGCATAAAACAACAAAAAAGTAAGTAAACGGGCACGCCAAATATAGGCATTCTATATGCAATTTTTTTATGAAAACATTTTTTGGTTGTAGCAAACTTGGTGCAGGAATATTTATTTGTAACTTTACATATTCTCGCATATTATTTTTTCGGCTGAATGTTCCTTGCATACATTTTGTCCGCAAGTAGAACAGAAACGCTCCGATTTTCTTTCCTTCTTTGCTGGACAAATATAGCAACGCTTTCTTTTATTTTCTCTTTGCTCTGGATTTTCCAGAAAGCGTATTCCACATCGGATCATTGCCTCCGTAATTTGCCTTGATAAGCATAGCATGCTGCTTCTCTCCATCATAGTAGGCATCAAAAGTTCATAACAAAGTTCTGTCAAAAATAGACGTCTCTTGTCTTTCCTGTTGGCATGGAATTCTGGATTAGTTTGACAATAAACAATGTAGCTATTGAGGGCTGACACATCAAGGATATTGGAAAAAATGGCAACAGGCCAATGTTTAGTCTGCCTTTTGCACGAATACTCTCCAATCATTTCGTCCATCTTGTCAACACCTCCTTTTGTCTTATTATAATGCAGTATGATTTCAGGTTTATTTTCCTGTCATTGGTGTCAATACTTCCAATAGCAGAGTCACAAAAGTTCTTCCCCAGCAACAATACAGACAAAAAGACTGAGTATCACATGTAAACCTAGTACAGGCCTTAAAAGGTCCCAGGTGCGTGAATATGGGGTAGTCCCAAAAAAAGGTTGTTATACCGAAATGTCTGTAACATAAAAATATATGAATAACTGGAAATTACTAACAACTATATACCTGAGGATTACCTAGATTTTCAAAATTCTAACTAAAGTACTTTTACAGAAAATAGAAAACAAGTAACCTGGCAGGCCTGCGAGGCCCCAGGTATGCGTTCTAGGGTTAAAAAAAAAGTCCATTTTTTTCACATTAATGTACACTCTGCACCCCATCTTGATTGGAAGGAAAAACAGAAATGTAGACATTTTTGCTAATTTAATTAAAAAAAAACACAAAAACTGAAATGTCACATGGTCATAATTATTCAGACCCTTTGCTCAGACACTCATATTTAAAAGGAACCTGTCACCTGAATTTGCCTTGCGCATGCGCAGTATGCTTTGCCCAACTGCAGGCAAAGCCGAAAAGCATTAGTGCGCATGCGCCGGCGCACTATGTCCCGGAACACAGCGAAATACTTCCGGGACATAGTGCGCCGGCGCATGTGCACTAATGCTCTTCGGCTTTGCCCGCAGATGGGCAAAGCATACTGCGCGTGCGCAAGGCAAGATTGCCTTGCGCAGGCGTGTACTACGGAGGACAGAGCATGAACTTCAATCAATATAATCCAGCATGCAGCCAGCGGGTAAGGAAAGGGTGACTCAAACACCCGAAAACCCTGCCCATATGACCGCAAACCTGTCCCGCCAAATTCAGGTGACAGGTTCCCTTTAAGTCACATGCTGTTCATTCCCTTGTGATCCTCCTTGAGATGGTTCTACTCCTTCATTGGAGTCCAGCTGTGTTTAATTAAACTGATAGGACTTGATTTGGAAAGGCACACACCTGTCTATATAAGGCTACTTTCACACTAGCGTCGTACGACGCACGTCGCAATGCAACATGACGACATACCGATGCATACTGTGGCAAAAAAACACAACGGGGGCAGCATCCGCTGCCCCATTGTGATGTCCGGTGAGGCAGGGGCGGACACGACGCACCAAAAAACGTTACATGTAAGGTTTTTTGTGCCGACGGTCCGACGCAACACAACACATCCGTCGCATGACGGATGCAACGTGTGCCAATCTGTCGCAATGCGTCGTTAATGCAAGTCTATGGAGAAAAAACGCATCCTGCAAGCAATTTTGCAGGATGCGTTTTTTTTCCAAAACGACGCATTGCGACGTGCGTCGTACGACGCTAGTGTGAAAGCAACCTTAGACCTCACAGCTCACAGTCAGACCAAAGGAGAATCATGAGGTCAAAGGAACTGGCCAAGGAGCTCAGAGACAGAACTGTGGCAAGGCAACAACAAAAGGTAACAAGGTGCAAGGTTACAACAGAATTTCTCCAGTACTCAGGGGTCCTAAGAGCACAGTGGCCTCCATAATCCTTAAATGTTAGAAGTTTGGGACCACCAGAAGTCTTCCTAGACCTGGCTGTCCAGCCAAACTGAGCAATCGTGGAAGAAAAGCCTTGGTGAGAGAGGTAAAGAAGAACCCCAACATCACTGTGTCTGAGCTCCAGAGATGCAGTAGGGAGATAGTTGACTTTGTGGAACTTTTTCTTATCACTGCAGCCCTCCACCAGTCGGGCCTTTATGGCAGAGTGGCCCGACTGAAGCCTCTCCTCAGTGCAAGACATATGAAAGCCCACATAGAGTTTGCTAAAAACACATAAAGGACTCACAGACTATGAGAAATAAGATTCTCTGGTCTGATTAGACGAAGATAAGACTTTTTATTGATTATGCTAAGCGGTATGTGTGGAGAAAACCAGGCACTGCTCATCAACTGCCCAATACAATCCCAACAGTGAAATGTGGTTGCAGCATAATGCTATGGGGGTGTTTTTCAACTGCAGGGACAGGACGACTGGTTGTCATTGAAGGAAACATGATTGCTGCCAAGTACAGAGATATCCTGGATGAAAATCTCTTCCAGAGTGCTCTGGACCGGAGTCTTGGCCAAAAGTTCATCGTCCAACAAGACAATGAGCCTAAGCACACAGCTAAAATAACAAAGGAGTGGCTTCAGAACAACACTGACCATTCTTGACTGGCCCAGCCAGAGCCCTGACATAAACCCAATTGAGCATCTCTGGAGAGACCTGCAAATGGCTGTCCACCAACGTTCACCATCCAACCTGCAAGGAAGAATGGCAGAGGATCCCCAAATCCAGGTGTGAAAAACGTGTTGCATCATTCCCAAGACAACTTATGGCTGTACTAGCTCAAAAGGGTGCTTCTACCTAATACTGAGCAAAGGGTCTGAATACTTATTACCATGTGATATTTCAGTTTTTCTTTTTTAATAAATTTACAAAAATGTCTACTTTTTTTTTTTTTCAGTCAAGATGCGTGCAGAGTGTACATTAATGAGGAAAACAAAAACCTGTCACAGTGATCAAAATAAAAAAAATAGTAAATCAAACCCCCCTTTATCACCCCCTTAGGTAAAAATAATAAAATAAATGTATTTATTTCCATTAGGGTTAGACTTGGGCTAAAGTTAGGGTTGTGTTGGGGTTAGGTTTATGGTTAGGGTTGGAGTTAGAATTGGGGGGGTTCCACTGTTGAGGTACTTCAGGGGGTCTCCAAACGTGACATGGCACCACCATTGATTCCAGCCAATTTTGCGTTCAAAAAGTCAAACAGTGCTCCTTCCCTTCTGAGCCCTGCCATGCGCATAAACAGTGGCTTTCCCCCTCATATGGGGTATTGGCGTACTCAGGAGAAATTGCAACAAATGTCCATTTTCTCCTGATACCCTTTTGAAAATAAAAAAAAATTGGTTTCAGAGTAAATTGTTTGTGAACAAAGTAAAAAATTCATTTTTTTCCTTTCACAATGCTTTAGTTTTCGTGAAGCATCTGAAGGGTTAATAAACTTCTTGAATGTGGTTTTGAGCACCTTGAGGGGTGCAGTTTTTAGAATGGTGTCACTTTTGGGTATTTTCTGTTATATTGACCCCCCAAACTCACTTCAAGTGTGAGGTGGTCCCTAAAAAAATGGTTTTGTAAATTTTGTTGGAAAAATGAGAAATCGCTGGTCAACTTTTAACCCTTCTAACGTCCTAACATAAAAAAAAATTGTTACCAAAATTGTGCTGATGTTAAGCTGGCATGAGGAAAATGTTATTTATTAACTATTTTGTGTGACACCACTCTCTAATTTAAGGGTACAAAAATTAATAGTTTGAAAATTGCGACATTTTCAAAATTTTTCCAAAATCAGTGGTATACGTTGAAGCGTACTAGAGTTAGAACCTCAAAGTGACAGTGGTCAGAATTGTAAAAATTGGCTTGGTCCTTAAGTACCAAATTGGCTCTGCGCCTCTTCACACCAGGGAGTCTGGGCTTTAAAAGGAATTATAGGCTATATGCACACGCTGCGGATTAGACTGTGGAATTTTCTGTGCAGATTCTGCATCTCTTGGCAGAAAACGCAGGTAAAAATCCACGCTTTTTTTGCAGATTTTGTGCTGGTTTTTTCTGCTTATTTGGTGCGGATTTCATACCTTTTTTAACCCTGTGGATTTCTATTATGGAATGGGTGCAGAAACGCTGCAGATCCTCAAAAAGAATTGACATGGTCCTTTTGAATCTGCTGCATTTTCCGTGTGGATTTTTTCCCCACCATTAGCACAGTATTTTTTTTCCCATTGATTTACATTGTACTGTAAATCAATTGCAGATCTGCAGTGAATCTGCGCGTAAAAAAAACGAGGATCCGCTGGAAATCTGCAACGTGTGCACATACCCTAAGTTAGTTTTGTCATTTCTCAGCTATACGTAATTTTCTCACTTCCCAGATGGCAACTGTGTAATTCTACTACTGGCAGGGTTGTAGATTGTAAGTTTTTTTTCTCCTTCTACGATTCTGTGTGAGAGGGGGGGTGAATGCCCACTCACTGGAGCTGTGTTATCGATCTTAATGTTTTCTATTGCAGTCAGTATTTTACATCAGTATTTGTAAGCCAAAACCAGAAGTGGAACAATTGGAGGAAAAATATAATAGAAACATATGCACCACTTATGTATTTTTTTCACCCACTCCTAGTTTTGACTTACCGGTAAATACTGAAATAAAATACTGACTACATACTGAATATGTGAATGTGGTCATATAGTGTAAGTCTATGGAGCCTCGTTCTGACCTTCCATAGGCTACACTGTAAAAAGCCACTTTTGGGTCACACATCTCAGTGTGGCTCAGAGTCTGAATTGCTGTTGCATGAATGAGAAGAGGTACAAAGCTGCGCTGAATACTGGAGAAGATAGCGATAGGTGAGTATATTAACACACTGATACTACGCTAACATTTAAACAGGTTTAAGGGCTGGGAGGGCCTCTTTAACAATAAGAATACACACTTAACTAAGAAATGTTACTGGATTTCAATTATTTGCATGCAATGTTTGGGGAAACCCTTTAACCAAACTGTTTTTTTTTCTTTTTGTTTTCTTTTTCTCCCCAGCACATGTCACTAGAAATACAGAGATATTTGAAGTATTTGAAACCTCATTTCTTCACCAGACAACATGAATGAAAATCAAAGTACCTTTTAAAAATTTCAGACTATAAAAAATACTCATCAAAGCAACTAAATATGATCACCTGTATGGAGAACGCTACTAAGATATCTGTATCAGACGGTACAGAACTTCTCACTAATACCAAGGTGAACACAACTGTGGATGATATAACATGGCCATATACAACTATTAAAGAAGAATCATCTGATGAAGAAAATCTCATTAATATAACTACAGATCATATAAATGAAGATTTATGCTATGTAGGAAAAAATTCTACTAACATTCATACATCCTTACATCATACACAACCAGATCGGTCCAGCCAAATTAAGGAGGCCTCTGATCTTTATAAATTCACAAAGAATACTCAGCAGCAGTATTCTCCTACCCCTGTTAAAGAAGAAATATTTCCGATTTATACCCCAAACGACCATTCACAACATTTTTACTGTATAAAGACGGAATCTGTCACACATGATCAAGCAATTACTTCTGATCACACACAATATATATCTATACATATAAAAGAGGAATATGACTCCACTGAGGCCGATGAATTAATTTATGCAGGAATTCATATGGGCGCAAATCATACACAACAGGATTCTTGTGCTTATATCAAGGAGGAATCCATTCCATTTGCTGCAGGAAATCTCGTAGACAATGACCTTTATAAATCTGCAGATCATATGCAACAATATCTACCAATTATTAAGGAGGAATCTGTGTCTGATGAAGATGCAAAGCTTGCTGAACTTTATACACCTGCAGATCCTCTACATTACATGTCTCTTCATATTAAAGAGGAACCCATCTCATGTGAAGAAGGAGGTATCACTGATACGGACCTTTACATACCCATAGGTCATTCACAATACACGTTTTCTCATATTATGGATGAATCCACCTCCTATGAAGAAGTCAATTTATCAAACATTGATATTTATACACCCACAGATGATACACAATATACCACTTTGTCTACTTTTACTGATGAATATGGGAGTGAAGACACAAATCAATCTCTAGAAGAGACAGATATGCTATGTACTACTTGTGGAAAGTGGTTTAAAACAACATCACTTCTTCAGAAACATCAGCAGATTCACATATGTGAAACGCCATACAGTTGTACAGAATGCAGTAAATATTTCAGCAGTAACTCAAACCTTATAGCGCACAAGCGAACACACACAGGGGAGAAACCGTATTCTTGTCCAAAATGTGATAAAAGTTTTAGTACCAACTCAAACTTGATTGCGCATCAGAAAATCCACACTGGAGAAAAGCAGTATTCCTGTTTTCAGTGTGGTAAATGCTTCAGCAGTAATTCATATCTTGTTGTACACCACCGGATACACACGGGAGAGAAACCGTATTCCTGTTCAGAATGTGGGAAGCGTTTTACCAGCTATTCAGAACGGAACAGACATCAGAGGATCCACACAGGAGAAAAGCCTTATTCCTGTCCAGTGTGTGGAAAAGCTTTTCTAAGTAGCTCTGAACGAAACAGTCACCAGAGAATCCACACCAAGGAGAAGCCATATTCTTGCATGGATTGTGGGAAACGATTTATAAGGAACTCAGACTTCATCAAACATCAAAGGATTCATACAGATGAGAGGCCATACCCATGTTCGGAATGTGGAAAATGTTTTCGTAGCTCATCAGAGCTTAATAGACATAACCGGTTCCACACAGGAGAAAAACCATTTTCTTGTCCAAGTTGCGATAAATGTTTTCTCAATAACTCCAAACTTGTACGGCACCAGAAAAGTCATACAGGAGAGAAACCATTTTCTTGCTCTGAATGTGGGAAATGTTTTATGAGTAATTCTCATCTTGTTAGACATCAAAGGGTCCACATCAGGTATACAACATAGAAAGTACGCAATGTTGGCTCTTCACATCAAGAACCCACTAAATGTATTAAATGACAATGTGCTGCCTTCTTAAAACAATGACCCTTGAGTGCCCCCTTTAGAAAATATTAATTCCCTGTAACCTTTATTTATGGCCCTTACATTTCCCCCAAAAAGAAATTATGCCACCTCCCCTGTTAAAAGCAAGTTTATACTCACCTAATCTAAAGAATTTAGTCCTCCGCTGCGCACACAGTGACCCAGCACAGGTCTCGCAATACAGTGACGTTGCACTGGGACATCTTGTAGGCCAGGGGAACGGAGCCTATGTCCTACCAGAGGATCCAGCTTTATCATCATGATGAAACCAATGCAGTTCAAAGTAAGGCTCGCCCTGAGATCATGGCCACCTTGCCAGAAGTTCTTGTCACATACACTACCCTTGATTTTCAGCTATAGCGAAACCGATACCACTTCTTAGGGGTTTCAATTGAAATTTTGTGCTCAGAGCAACCACCTATGTGCCTCCTTGCTGTTTGCACACATTTCTAATATTCATATGTACTGCAATTGGTTCTCGGAGTATGGCATATGCTGGTAATGATGTTAGGTTATCCAAGGACCTGATAAGCTCTAAACCCTTAAATACCACATAAAAAATCTTGCGGTCCACTATCTTTTTTTCTATATCCGAGGGTTTGGTGATTTTTACCTGGTGATCCACATAGTCCTAAGCTATGCATGTTTCTTTTTCCTGTATTTCCTCTGTTATTTCACATGTAAAAACTTGTCACATGGATGCATTTTTTAATGTAATAAACAGCAATCCAAATGGTTGTGCAAATCCTTCTTTACCCTCAAATGAAAACGAGACATTTCAGATGGAGGTGTTTAAAAAATAGAATTGTAAAAAAAATAAAATCTCCAATATCTTTCTAAGAGATCTGTATTATTCTGTAATGATTATTCCGAGGTGAGAGTTACCTAAATGATTATCTTTTAGAGAATCACATAAGGACAAGCTCACAGTGCCTATTTTTTCTATTCCTTCAGTGGAAATCTTCAAACAGAAGCTGGACAGACATCTGTCTGAGATGGTTTAGTGAATCCCGCATTGAGCAGGTGGTTGGACATGGTGACCCTGGAGGTCCCTTCAAACTTTAACATTCTATGATTCTAATTTTCTAATACACAGTATATTTAACCTGGAGTCATTAACATTGTGGCCACGATTTAGCAAAGCTTTTACACCCGAAAACTGGCATAAATAAGTTAGAGAAGTTGCCAGATTGTTTTAAGGCAACGCTAGGATGCACAAAAATTTAGTGAATTTTTGACATTTTCAAGGCCATTTTTGATTAGCTCCAACAAAGTTGATGAAGCTGGGACAGAGCGTGATGACTCCTGCCTGTCAAATTAAGGATGAGTGGTGGAGTTCCTTCATCACAAATCTTACTCCAGTCCCCAACTACAGTGCGATTTGCACCTCTTAATAAATTGGATGCCTTGCACTCCACCATGCCCCCTCATCAAGACTGGCGTGAAAAACGACGGTCTTTATGAATTGAGGCCTGTGTTCTTATTTCTCAGGGCAAAAATACAAAAATGTCTTTCACATGTGTGACAAAATAGATGTTCCAATAATAGAATTCTCATATAGATTAGGAGTTCAAATTGGTGAGTGCCACATATAATTGTTGTCTGAAGACCCTGGCCCAGGGGCCCCTTCCCAGTCCCTAATGCTAGGGGAGCCCTAGCTATTCCTGCTTCCCTTATTACTTCTGATGGTGCATACGCCAGGGCCACGTACCTTGCTGAACTTCTGAATCAACCCTATATCTGTTCCCCTCCAAATCCAAGGAAGCGGGGAGTAATAATGTAAGAATTTACACAAATCAGTCTAACAAGGGAGGACGTACAGGGATAAATGAAATGCCAAACATACAAATATGCACTCACAGACAACAGTAACACCAGGGAGAAAATGAAGGTAAATCAAATGGAAGAGGTTGAGGATTTGTACACAACCAAAACACCAAGCAGTAGTCACAGATCAACACTCCAAACGCTTCTACGAAGAACCAACTCCTCCACACCAGGCAGTAGAAGACTAAGGCTGGAGTCACACTAAACGTATAAAAAAATTGGTTTGATTCTCACTGCCAAGAGTTGCACGAGTGTCATGAGAGTACAACATTTTTCATACCTAGCATCAGATTTACCTCCGTAAACAGTGCGATTGATATCCAATTGCAATGCGATTTTAACAAGAACTTTTACATAGAGAATTGCTATCATTTACACAGTGTTTTCATTCTTTAAAACACTTTTTATATATAATAAAAGCCAGCAATTTATCTGCCACGTACAGTAAAATCACAGCGTGACAGGATAGAATAGATATAAAGATGTCAATGACACACATATATATAGTAGATAAAAGAAATGCTGGAAATTCAGAAGCCACGTACTGTAAAATCACAGCAGGACCCGGCAGCATAGAATAGATGAATTACATACAGTATATACATATAGAATAGTTATACAGATGTCAGTGACATATACTATTAGTACAATGTGTGTGCAGTGCACTGTACATGTATTTAATGATTAAAAGATTATTTCTCTGAAAAAATGGCATGGGCTTCTGCATAATTTTCTTATCCAGCAGAGGGAATGCTTTGGGCTGCTGTTTATAGTCTGGGAAGAGGGTAATACCCATGGAGGTTCCCAGGCTATTAGCAGCTCACAACTGTATACTTAGCCTTTACTGGCTATTAAAATGGGGTACCCCATAAAAAATTATGTAGGGTCCCCTATAATTACCAGCAAAGGTTATGCAGAGAGCTGTGGGCTGATATTAATAGCCTAGGAAGGGGCCATGGATACTGGACCCCCCACCAAGGCTAAAAATGATCAGCTCTCAGCCTCCCCAGAAAAGGCGCATTTTTAAGATGTGCCAATTCTGGCACTTAGCCTCGCTCTTTTTACTATCACCCCACTTGCTACCGCTACAGGGCAAGTGGGGTAATAGTTGGGGGGCTGATGTCACCTTTGTATTGTCAGGAGACATCAAGCCCTGAGGTTAGTAATGGAAAGGCGTCAATAAGACATCCCTACTAACTCCCATCAGGGCCGGACTGGCCATCTGGCAATTCTGGCAAAAGCCAGAAGGGCCTGTCTGGTCGTGGGTTGCATTGCCTGCTACGTTGTTAACAGAATCAGTGTTTGCAAGACACCCATACTGCTAAGAGTTGTGATGGAGCACAAAGTTGCTGACTCCGTCAACCCAGCAGCCACGGGCATCATTAGAAATATTGGTCTTGTAGAAAATCTTCCTTTCCTCCATCCAGGGTAATATTAGTGATATATCCCATCTGGTTCATGGGGACGGGGACAACATGGGCCTGTGTGGTTTCAAATGCCAGGGCTGAATTTCAACCCCAGTCCGTACCTGAACCCCATAGTCATATTGTATAAGAAGACACTCCCCAAAAAAGTCCTCACCCTCCCAAAAAAATCATCAAATTTTCCGCTCTTAAATACAAATGCCCCTTCCCCTCTGTGCCCCACCGTGTACCTAAACCACAAACAGCGTCCACATGTTTGGCATTTCTGAAGTGATGAGAGGCCGCCTGACATATGGGTGCATGTCTCCAGAAGCACAGGCTGGGCATAATGTACTGGTCACTAGAGCGGCAATTTGCAATTTTCACTCGACAAAATTCATTGCTGCTTGTTTCTGGAAAATACCCATGGAGTCAAAATCAGCACTACACCTGAAGATAATTTCCCAAAGGGATATAATTTCCAAAATGGGGTCACTTGATGGGGATTCTGCTCTTCTAGCAACTAGGGGCTCTGTATATGGAGTCTGCAAACTGTTCTAGGAAAATCTGCGCTCCAGGAGGCAAATAGCACTCCGTTCCTCCCAAGTCTCCTTGTATGGCTAAGCAGTACTGTACAGTGACATATGGGGTATTGCCACATTCAGTAGAAATTGTAGGACAACTTATGGTGCCATTTTTACCCACTTTTTATGTGAAAATATAAAATCTGGGGCTAAAACAAAATTTTGATGGTAAAAAAGTAGTTATTTTTCATCACTGCCCAATAGTATAAAATTCTGTGACACACCCGTGGTGTCAATGAGATCACTGCACCCCTAGATAAATTGATTGAGAGGTGTAGTTTGTATAATGGGATCACTTATGGGGGACTTTGCTGTTAAGGCACCTCATGGGCTCTCCCAGTGGGTCATGGCACCTGCAAAACATAAGGCTATGTGCACACTTTGCAGCGTCCTCTGCGGGTTCTCCCGCAGCGGAATTAATAAATCTGCAGGGCAAAACCGCTGTGGTTATCCCTGCAGATTTATCGCGGTTAGTTTTGTGGTTTCCGCTGCGGGTTTACTCCTATACTATTGATGCTGCATATGCAGCAATATGCAGCATCAATAGTAATGTTAAAAATAATAAAAATTGGTTATATACTCACCGTCTGACGTCCCAATCTCCTCGGCGCTGCACGCGGCGGTCCGGTTCCAAAGATGCTGTGCGAAAAGGACCTTCGTGACGTCACGGTCATGTGACCGTGATGTCATCTCAGGCCCTGCTCGCACAGCAACTGAGACCGGACGGCCGCGTGCAGCGCTGAGAGGTGAGTATATCATTATTTTTTATTTTAATTCTTTTTTTTCACCACAAATATGGTTCCCAGGGACTGGAGGAGAGTCTCCTCTCCTCCACCCCGGGTAGCAACCGCACATTATTCGCTTACTTCCCGCATCGTGGGCACAGCCCCATGCGGGAAGTAAGCGGATCAATGCATTTCTATGTGTGCAGAATCGCTGCGATTCTGCACAAAGAAGTGACATGCTGCGGGTTGTAAACTGCTGCTTTTCTGCGTGGTTTTTCACACAGCATGTGCACAGCGGTTTGCGGTTTCCATAGGGTTTACATGTAACTGTAAACGCTATGGAAACTGCTGCGGACCCGCAGCATCAAAAGCGCCGCGGATCCGCGGTAAAACCCGCAAAGTGTGAACATGGCCTAACAGTAAAATATGGCGTTCCTTGCCTTCTGAGCTTTCCACTGTGCCTGAAGAATATTTCCCGATTACATGTAGGGTATTGGTGCACTCAGGAAAACATGGACCTCCGTTTGTTGTAAACAAAATTTCTATTAGTCCATGTGAAGGCACAGCATTGTATCTTAATTATGCCAGATGTAAATTGTGTAGGCCCAGAATCATAAATTGTTGTCTGAAGTATTGACTCTTCTTGTAGGACAGGACAAATATTTACCTCTAATATCTCCTACAGTGTATTTTCTGTTGTTTTTGCAAAACAGTAATGCATGGCCACTAAATCACTAAATAATGAGGTTTGCTGATATGCTAATTATGCATTGTGTTGTGGAGCTAGTTTGTTGACTTCGCAAGCAGAGAAGGAAAAACTATGCAAATAGATTAAATAATAAAATAAAGCTACTTGATCTCATCACTATTATTCCCCTTATCTGTGATGCTGGACGGAAGGACACTTGTTAGATATAAAAATAGGTTACATGCCTCTGTATAAAAAGACTCAGAGAGACAGCCAGAGATTCTGCCTAGACACACATACATCCAAAGGACCAGAGACAAGACGGCAGCCAATTCATCATGGCACCATCACAAGGGACACAGAGCTATCATTCTACAGCAAACAACCTAGGGGATTTCTGCTCTGGTTGGAAGAATACAGATTTGCTCCACTGGCCATCGCTGAACCATGGATACGTTTGGAGAAAGCAAGGATTGGGGCATGCTGGTTGCCTGGCTTCATGGAGATGTTCAGAGAAGCCAGGTTGTGACTCTCGGGTCAACTGGCCTTGTACCTGAATAGACTGTCATCTCCATATACTTGTCATTACCTCCTCTCTGTGTGCGTGCCACAGGTGCTGTAGTTGACTCTGGAAGCTCTGAAGTAGCTGCCATTATCCCAGCGAGTCAGCGGAAGGGTCAGACTCTGCAATGTGCACCATCTTGGGCTATTTTGCAGGGACTGTTCTGTTATCTATCTGTTTTGTGGTTTAATAAAGCTTTGCCACAATGCTCACCCTGTGTTGTCTGAGTAGCGTTATGCCCACGTTAAAAGGAGCACGGGCATTCGGTAAGACGAAGCCTGGTCCATGCGGTTTCAGCTACCGGACTGAGGCTCCAATATGGCACCCCTTTCCTTCTGAGTTTTGTTGGGCTCTCCATGCATGTGTTGTGACTGTCACACAGCCGTGATACATACAGCTGCAGCGCCATACAGCTGATTATCGGGAGCGCGCCAGGTATCCGGGCTCCCAATGCAGTTATTCGGTAAGCGCATTAGCTATTTGGATAAGGCGTTAGCCGAAGCTATTCACTGATCCCTAATTAAAATATAAAATATATTAATCTGAGTGGTAAACGGCGTAATGTGAAGCAATCAAAATAACAGAATTATTGTTTTATTTTTGAGGCAGCAACTTTGCAATAAAACGCGACAGGCAATTAAAACATTGTATTTACCCGGAAATGGTATTAATATAAAAATCAGCTCAAGGAGCAAAAAATAAGGCCTCCTCCAGGCCCAGATTCTGAAAAATGTAATCGTTAAGAGTCTTGGAAAATGACAACAAAAGCAAAAAAATTTTTTTCTTACAAGGTTTAAATTTTTTTTTCACCACTTAAATAAACAAACCCATATACATGTTTGGTATCTTTGTAATCATACAGAGCTGGAGAATAATATTGCCACATCAGGTTTACCATAATGAGCATGGTAAATAAAATGCCCCAAAATACAATTGTGGAATTGAACTTTTTTTTCCAATTTCACCACACTTAGAATTTTTTTTCTAATTTTTCCAGTACATTATATGGCAGAATGAAAGGTGGCATTCAGAAGTACAACTTGTCCCGTAAAAAAAAAAAACAAGCCCTCATATGGTCATATTGACAGAAAAGTAAAAAAGTTATGGCTCTTGGAAGACAGTGAGATAAAAATGGCCCCGGGGGTGAATGGGTTAAAATTCCTGTGTAAAAACAAAGCCTAAAAATAAATATCGGTAATCGGACTTCATGTCTAATCCTTTGCTCACCATTTTTGCTAAAAATAAAATTAAGGTAGTCACATACATTTATATACAGTAAGTGTCCTTTATACAAGAATGCTATGTCCTAGTGGGCTAGAGGAAGCTAAATCCTAGTGGCATAAAGGACCTGGTGCCACTGCACACTAGCTTTAGCTTTCTCACAGAGCCGGCTATTCCCTAGTGGGCAGAGGGACCAGGTCCTTTAGCCCCCTGGGATTTAGCTTCCTCACACAGAGTAGGCTATTTACTAGTGGGCAGAGGGACCTGATTCTTTATCCCACTATGACTTAGCTTATTCACTTAGAGTTGGCTATTTCTTTGTAGGCAGAGGGACCCGGTCCTTCTATCCACCAGGATATTGCTTCCTCATACAGAGAAGGCTATTTCCTCGTGGGCAGAGGGACCAGGTCCTTTAATCCCACTAGTATTTAGCTTCCTCACACAGAGATGGCCATTTTCTAGTGGGTAGATGGACCTGGTCCTTTATGTGAGAAAGCTAAATCCTAGTGGGATAGAGACAGCTAATCCTAGTGGGCAGAGGACAAGGGTCCTTTATCCCACTAGTATTTAGCTTCCTCACACAGAGCAGGCTATTTCCTAGTGGGCAGAGGGACCTGGTCCTTCTATCCACTAGAATTTAGCTTTCCCAAACAAAGTAGGTTATTCCCTAATGGGCAAATGGACCCAGTCCATCTAGCCATTAGGATTTAGCTTTCCCACACAGAGCCGGCTATTTCCTAGTAGGCAGGGGGTCCTGGTCCATTATCTTTATGGATTTAGCATCCTCACACAAAGAAGGCAGTTTCCTAGTGGGAAGAGGGACCCGGTTCTTCCATCCACTAGGATTTAGATTCTTCACATGGAGCAGGTCATTTCCTAGTGGGCATAAAGACCCAGTCTTTCTATCCACTAGGATTTAGCTTTCTCATACAGAGCCGGCTATTTCCTAGCAGGCAGAGGGACCAGGTCCTTTATCCAACTAGGACATAGCTTTCCCAAACAGAACAATCCATTTCCTAGTGGGCAGAAGGACCAGATCCTAAATCTCGCTAGCATTTATCTTCCTCACTCAGAGTCAGCTATTTCCTAGTGGGCAGAGGGATGAGGTCCTTTAGCCCACTGGGACTTAGCTTTCTCACACAGGGCAGGCTATTCCCCAGTGGGAGAAGAACCTGGTCCTTCAATCCACTAGGATTTAGCTTGTTCACCCAGAGCCAGCTATTCCCCAGTCCAAGTAGTACAATTCACTTCCCATAGTATAATGCACCCCATAGTTCTTCATATAGTATAATGTATTCCTCATAGTCCTCGATACAGTATCATGCAGCCCACATATAGTAAAATGATACCACTCCAGAATATAATGCAGCCACCCCACAGAATATATTGTAGCCCCCTGAGTATAATGTAACCCCCAGAGAATATAATGCAGCCTCTGCATATATATGGTAGCCCCATCATAGAGCATAATGCAGCCCCCCATAGAATATAATGTAGCCCCTCCATAGAATACAATGTAGCCCCTCCATAGAATACAATACAGCCCTCCTCATATAGTATGATGCAGCCCCCATAGAATATAATGTAGCCCCCAGAGAATGCAATACGGCCCCCCATAGAATGTAATACAGCCCCCCATAGAATGTAATGCAGCCAGCCCGCATAGAATGTAATGCAGCCAGTCCCATAGAATGTAATGCAGTCAGCCCCATAGAATGTAATGCAGCCAGCCCCATAGAATGTAATGCAGCCAGCCCCATAGAATGTAATGCAGCCAGCCCCATAGAATGTAATGCAGCCAGCCCCCATAGAATGTAATGCAGCACAGCCCCCATAGAATGTAATGCAGCCAGCCCCATAGAATGTAATACAGCACAGCCCCCATAGAATGTAATACAGCACAGCCCCCATTGAATGTAATACAGCACAGCCCCCATTGAATGTAATACAGCCTGACCCCATAGAATGTAATGCAGCCTGACCCCATAGAATGTAATGCAGCACAGCCCCCATAGAATGTAATGCAGCCAGTCCCATAGAATGTAATGCAGCCAGCCCCATAGAATGTAATGCAGCCAGCCCCCATAGAATGTAATGCAGCACAGCCCCCATTGAATGTAATGCAGCACAGCCCCCATAGAATGTAATGCAGCACAGCCCCCATAGAATGTAATGCAGCACAGCCCCTGTCAGGACATTTTTTACCTTTTGTGCATTACTGCCCTTTTCCAGTATCCTCAAGAATAACTGTGCTTCATAGACTTTCTGCTTGATTGCATTTTCCTCTGAAGTTTCCTATAGACTGCTAAGCTGCGTTTAATATTTACTCCAAGTGTTGTGGACTTGAGTTTCTCTCTGCACCTGTTTGAATCACCGTGTGATAATATAGACTTTACCACTTATAAAGCTGTGTCCTGTAGTTGTCTTGTTCCACGCAAAGAGTCTCCTGAGTTATCCCCTATAATTATTACAGGATACTCTAGCCATAAAAAAAAGGAGACTGCTGGAACAATGACTGCAGAAAGCAGACTAGAGCAGGTGTTTTCCATAATTAGATCACTGCAGAAAGATGTGGAAGGTCTGCAAAAGAAGTTTGGAAGCTTTGAACTCAATCAACAAGTGTTTGGACAAACTTTGCAGGACTTAAGCAACCGCATGGCAGCCCAGGAAAACAAACTTGCTGGCATAGAGTCCCAGTATGGACGGGCTTTTCAGGACATAAGCACGCAAATAGCTGTACAAGTGACTTTACCCTCTGGGCAACCGCCACCAGCTAGCCCACCTAAGTTGCCCCCATTCAGATTTAATGGTGATCGCGACAAATTTCGTGGCTTTGTGAATCAATGTATGCTATATTTTGATATGCATGCTGACCGTTTTCCTACTGATAGATCCAAAGTATTGTGTGTAATAATGCTACTGACCTCACGAGCGCTCGCCTGGGCGAATCCGATGATTGAGTCTCGTGACCCACGGTTAAATAACTTGGATGATTTCTTGGCCACTATGGCATTAATGTTTGATGACCCTAATCGCCGTGCAACCGCTGAATCTGCTTTGTTGTCTTTACGCCAGGCTGAATGTTCTGTTATTGAGTATGCCACTGAATTCAGGAGATTAGCGGTAGAAACCAATTGGGACAGTTATGCACAATTGCCTATTTTTAAAAGGGGTCTGTCTAGTATTATAAAAGATGAACTAGCTCACTCTGAGTCACCCCAAGAGCTAGAGACATTTATACAGCATTGTGTGCGCATAGACATTCACCTTACTGAGCGTAGGCAGGAGAAATTTGCTGCTTATAACCGTATTTCTAACTTTTCCCTTCCTTCCAAAGAGCCTGCAGGTAAAACATCTCGGGAGGTGGAGGAGGTGCCCATGCAAATTGATTCCGTTCAAAGGCGCGAGATCAATGAGCGCCGGGAGCATCGCCTTCGTGAAAGTCTATGTTTCTACTGCGGCCAATCTGACCTCTTCTTGATCAATTGTCCTAAGTGTCCTATACGGCCAACAAGGTGCTAGCAGCAGTAGTATGACAACTGTGATGATGAATCTGACATCTCTGAATGTAGCCTGCCTTTAAACGCTGTATTCCATTCACTTTCTATGACTTCACCCCCCAAGGAGCTGAAGGAAAAGAACTCTCACTGTTCTCTCCCTATTAAGATCCTGTGTTCAGGACAGTGGATTTCCAGTGCAGCTATGATTGACTCTGGTGCAGGTGGCAATTTCATGGATATCGCATTTGCCAAGGAACATGGTATTGAAATTCAGCAAAGAGCCTCTCCAATTACCATGGAAACAGTGGATGGATCACCTTTAATCTCTGGGCCTGTGGATCAGTAGACCGTACCCCTTGAAATTGTGTTGGAGCCTAATCATCAGGAGCAACTTTCTTTCTTTCTAATTTCTTCTCCTCATTTTCCTGTGATTTTAGGCATTCCTTGGTTGCGTTCTCAGAACCCAATTATCAACTGGGAGACCAAAGAGATTACCTTTCCAACAAGGAGCAACTCAGCGTTAACAGAAGTTGTCCCGGAGTCCACGGCTACGGAACCTGTTATGACCCCAATGGCAGAGGGTCTCAGAAATAATTACTAAGTCTGCAAACACAAAAAAACCAGCTCATAGGGCAGTGGTAACTGAGCTGACCATATATCTAATCCTAGCACCACAAATAGCAGCAGCCGGGGAACGTGCCTACGTTGGTTCTAGACGTCTCGCGCCAGCCGGAGAACGAACTAACCCTAGAAGGGAAAAGAAAGACCTTTCTTGCCTCCAGAGAAAAGACCCCAAAAGTTGGATACAAGCCCCCAACAAATAATAACGGTGAGGTAAGAGGAAAAGACAAACGTAAGAATGAGCTAGGTATTTAGCAAAGAGAGGCCCACTAGCTAATAGCAGAATATAGTAAGATGACTTATATGGTCAGCAAAAACCCTATCAAAATATCCACGCTGGATATTCAAGAACCCCCGAACCGTCTAATGGCCCGGGGGGAGAACACCAGCCCCCTAGAGCTTCCAGCAAAGTCAGGAATCACATTTAGTACAAGCTGGACAAAAATAAGAGCAAAGCAAATAACCAAAAAACAAAGAAGCAGGACTTAGCTTAATTTTGCACGAACCAGGACCAGCAGACAGGAGCAAACAGAAAGGATCTGATTACAACGATGCCAGGCACTGGACTAAGGATCCAGGAAGTTTATATAGCAACACCCCTGGACTAACGACCCAGGTGGGTGCCAAACTGAGGAAAGACAATCCCAGAGTCATATCACTAATAACCACAAGAGGGAGCCAAAAAGTCTAATTCACAACAGTACCCCCCCCCTTAAGGAGGGGTCACCGAACCCTCACCAAGACCACCAAGGCGATCAGGATGAGCAGCGTGAAAGGCACGAACTAAATCGGCCGCATGCACATCAGAAGCAACCACCCAGGAATTATCCTCCTGACCATAGCCCTTCCACTTGACCAGATACTGAAGCCTCCGTCTGGAGAGACGAGAATCCAAGATCTTCTCCACCACGTACTCCAACTCGCCCTCAACCAACACCGGAGCAGGAGGCTCAACAGAAGGAACCACAGGTACAACGTACCGCCGCACCAAAGACCTATGGAACACGTTGTGAATGGCAAACGACACCGGAAGATCCACGCGAAAGGACACAGGATTAAAGATTTCCAATATCTTGTAAGGACCGATGAAGCGAGGCTTAAATTTAGGAGAGGAGACCTTCATAGGAACAAATCGAGAAGACAGCCATACCAAATCCCCAACACGAAGTCGGGGACCCACACCGCGGCAGCGGTTGGCAAAACGCTGAGCCTTCTCCTGTGACAACTTTAAGTTGTCCACCACATGATTCCAGATCTGGTGCAACCTATCCACCACAGAATCTACCCCAGGACAGTCAGAAGGCTCCACATGTCCCGAGGAAAAACGAGGATGGAAACCAGAGTTGCAGAAAAATGGCGAAACCAAAGTAGCGGAACTAGCCCGATTATTAAGGGCAAACTCAGCCAACGGCAAGAAGGTCACCCAATCATCCTGATCTGCCAAAACAAAACACCTCAAATAAGCCTCCAGAGTCTGATTAGTTCGCTCCGTTTGTCCATTAGTCTGAGGATGAAAGGCAGACGAAAACGACAAATCAATGCCCATCCTAGCACAAAAGGATCGCTAGAACCTGGAAACAAACTGGGATCCTCTGTCAGACACAATATTCTCAGGAATGCCGTGTAAACGAACCACATTCTGAAAGAACACAGGAACCAGATCGGAAGAGGAAGGCAGCTTAGGCAAAGGCACCAAATGGACCATTTTAGAAAAGCGATCACATACCACCCAGATGACAGACATGCCCTGAGACACCGGGAGATCTGAAATGAAATCCATAGAAATGTGTGTCCAAGGCCTCTTCGGGACAGGCAAGGGCAAGAGCAACCCGCTGGCACGAGAACAGCAAGGCTTAGCTCGAGCACAAGTCCCACAGGACTGCACAAATGACCGCACATCCCGTGACAAGGAGGGCCACCAAAAGGACCTAGCCACCAAATCTCTGGTGCCAAAAATTCCCGGATGCCCTGCCAACACCGAGGAATGAACCTCGGAAATTACTCTGCTGGTCCACTTATCAGGAACAAACAGTCTGTCAGGTGGACAAGAGTCAGGTCTACCAGCCTGAAAGCTCTGCAACACACGTCGCAAATCAGGAGAAATGGCCGACAAGATAACTCCCTCTTTAAGAATACCAACTGGTTCTGCGACTCCAGGAGAGTCAGGCACAAAGCTCCTTGAAAGAGCATCAGCCTTCACATTCTTTGAACCTGGTAAATACGACACCACAAAGTCAAAACGGGAGAAAAACAATGACCAGCGGGCCTGTCTAGGATTCAGGCGTTTAGCAGACTCGAGATACATCAAATTTTTGTGATCAGTCAAGACCACCACACGATGCTTAGCACCCTCGAGCCAATGACGCCACTCCTCCTGAGGTGAGTTTTGCACGTGTGGCGAGTTTTGCATGTGGAGAGTTTTGTGCGTGGCGAGTTTTGAGCGGCGACTTTTGTGTTTCGACTTTTATGTGGCGAGGTTGGTGTATGTGTGGTAAAATGTGCGCTGAGGGTGGTATATGTGTTCGAGCACGTGGTAGTGTGTGGCGCATTTTGTGTGTGTGTGTTCATATCCCCGTGGTGGTGTGGTGATTATCCCATGTCGGGGCCCCACCTTAGCAACTGTACAGTATATACTCTTTGGCGCCATCGCTCTCATTCTTTAAGTCCCCCTTGTTCACATCTGGCAGCTGTTAATTTGCCTCCAACACTTTTCCTTTCATTTTTTCCCCATTATGTAGATAGGGGCAAAATTGTTTGGTTAATTGGAAAGCGCGGGGTTAAAATTTCACCTCACAACATAGCTTTGACGCTCTCGGGGTCCAGACGTGTGACTGTGCAAAATTTTGTGCCTGTAGCTGCGACGCCCCCAACACTTTTCCTTTCACTTTTTCCCCATTATGTAGATAGGGGCAAAATTATTTGGTGAATTGGAAAGCGCGGTGTTAAAATTTCACCTCACAACATAGCCTATGACGCTCTCGGGGTCCAGACGTGTGACTGTGCAAAATTTTGTGGCTGTAGCTGCGACGGTTCAGATGCCAATCCCGGACATACACACATACATACATACATACACACATACACACATTCAGCTTTATACACTCACCGGCCACTTTATTAGGTACACCATGCTAGTAACGGGTTGGACCCCCTTTTGCCTTCAGAACTGCCTCAATTCTTCGTGGCATAGATTCAACAAGGTGCTGGAAGCATTCCTCAGAGATTTTGGTCCATATTGACATGATGGCATCACACAGTTGCCGCAGATTTGTCGGCTGCACATCCCAAAGATGCTCCATACAAGGCAGGATGGATCCATGCTTTAATGTTGTTTACGCCAAATTCTGACCCTACCATCCGAATGTCGCAGCAGAAATCGAGACTCATCAGACCAAGCAACGTTTTTCCAATCTTCTACTGTCCAATTTCGATGAGCTTGTACAAATTGTAGCCTCAGTTTCCTGTTCTTAGCTGAAAGGAGTGGTACCCGGTGTGGTCTTCTGCTGCTGTAGCCCATCTGCCTCAAAGTTCGACGCACTGTGCGTTCAGAGATGCTCTTAGGCCTACCTTGGTTGTAACGGGTGGCGATTTGAGTCACTGTTGCCTTTCTATCAGCTCGAACCAGTCTGCCCATTCTCCTCTGACCTCTGGCATCAACAAGGCATTTCCGCCCACAGAACTGCCGCTCACTGGATTTTTTTTCTTTTTCGGACCATTCTCTGTAAACCCTAGAGATGGTTGTGCGTGAAAATCCCAGTAGATCAGCAGTTTCTGAAATACTCAGACCAGCCCTTCTGGCACCAACAACCATGCCACGTTCAAAGGCACTCAAATCACCTTTCTTCCCCATACTGATGCTCGGTTTGAACTGCAGGAGATTGTCTTGACCATGTCTACATGCCTAAATGCACTGAGTTGCCGCCATGTGATTGGCTGATTAGAAATTAAGTGTTAACAAGAAGTTGGACAGGTGTACCTAATAAAGTGGCCGGTGAGTGTATATATATATATATATATATATATATATATATATATATATATATATATATATATATATATTGTACACCATATCTTTCACTCTCTGGGTATTAGTATATTAGTGTGTGGTTCTCTAGTTTCACAGTAGATGGGAATAGACAGAACACGTTGAACAGAGCTGTGCTGTTCTGCTAAGTTCATTGTTTAGATCCAACTCTAGTTGAAAACAGCTGTGTAGTGTGGTTCTGGATGATGGACCCCCACCTATCTGATAAGATAAAGGTATCTGATCTGTTGGCCATCAGTATCTTAGGGTACTGTCACACTCTGCAACTTTCCAACGATCACGACCAGCGATACGACCTGGCCGTGATCGTTGGAAAGTCGTTGTGTGGTCGCTGGGGAGCTGTCACACAGACCGCTCTCCAGCGACCAACGTTGCCGAAGGCCCCGGGTAACCAGGGTAAACATCGGGTTACTAAGCGCAGGGCCGCGCTTAGTAACCCGATGTTTACCGTGGTTACCAGCGTAAAAGTAAAAAAAAACAAACAGTACATACTGACATTCCGGTGTCCTTCAGGTCCCTTGCCGTCTGCTTCCCGCTCTGACTGAGTGCAGCCGTAAAGTGAAAGCAGAGCACAGCGGTGACGTCACTGCTGTGCTGTGCCACTGCCTTACGGCCGACAGTCAGTCAGTGCGGGAACCAGACGGCAAGGGACCTGAAGGACACCAGAATGTGAGTATTTACTGTTTGTTTTTTTTTACTTTTACGCTGGTAACCAGGGTAAACATCGGGTTACTAAGCGCGGCCCTGCGCTTAGTAACCCGATGTTTACCCTGGTTACAAGCGAACGCATCGCTGGATCGCTGTCACACACAACGATCCAGCGATGACAGCGGGAGATCCAGCGACGAAAGAAAGTTCCAAACGATCTGCTACGACGTACGATTCTCAGCAGGGTCCCTGATCGATGCTGCGTGTCAGACACAGCGATATCGTATGGATATCGCTGGAACGTCACGGATCGTACCGTCGTAGCGACAAAAGTGCCACTGTGAGACAGTACCCTTAAAGAGAACCTGACGCTTGATTCACATTGCTCAATTTTCAGACAGCATGATTAGGGCCTGGTTGCACAATTGTATGTTTTTCTCTGAATCACTTCCGTGTTTTAGAAGAAGCATAATTTAAAGATCCGGCCAGGTGAGACGTGATGAGTTTACCCCTTCACACTGCTCAATCTCCTGTAGTGTGGCAGTGAGACGTTGCATCAGACTCATCCCATCTCTGTCGGCCGGATCTATAAACTTAGGCAGTGATTCACGTTGTGCATAGTTTGCGCAGCTAGAATCAAGTGACAGCAGGGCCGGACTGGCCATCGGGCACTTTTGGCAAATGCCAGAAGGGCCGATGCCAGTAGTGGGCCGCTGCACGCCGACACCCCCCTGCGAGCGCCGCTGCCGCATTCAACCCGGTACAGTTGAATACAATGATGGAGGAGAGCGTCTGCTGATGCCCCCTCTCCCATCATTCCCCGCTCTGTCTCTGACACTGCGGTGCGCGCGCACTCACTGTGTGCCAGGCAGTGCAGCGGCAGCCGCCGAGACAGGAGCAGGGAGCAATGCGGGCATGAGGAGAGGTGAGGAGTGTGTTTTTTTCTTTTTTTACTGGACTGTGGGGCCATTCTCGGGGGACGGCTGTGCAGTATAATACTATGTGGGCTGTGCTGTATACTGCTAAGTGGGCTGTGCTGTATACTACTATGTGGGCTGTGCTGTATACTGCTACGTGGATGTGCTGTATACTGCTACGTGGGCTGTGCTGTATACTGCTACGTGGGCTGTGCTGTATACTGCTACATGGATGTGCTGTATACTGCTACATGGGCTGTGCTGTATACTGCTACTTGGGCTGTGCTGTATACTGCTACGTGGGCTGTGCTGTATACTGCTACGAGGGTGTGCTGTATACTGCTATGTAAGTGTGCTGTATATTGCTACATGGGTGTGCTGTATACTGCTACGTGGGCTGTGATGTATGCTGCTTCGTGGGCTGTGCTGTATACTGCTACGTGGGCTGTGCTGTATACTGCTACGTGAGCTGTGCTGTATACTGCTACGTGGGCTGTGCTGTATACTGCTACGTGGGCTGTGCTGTATACTACTATGTGGGCTGTGCTGTATACTACTACGTGGGCTGTGCTGTATACTACTGTGTGGGCTGTGCTGTATGCTACTACGTGGGCTGTGTTATATGCTATGCGGGTTGTGCTATATACTATGCGGTTTGTGATATATGCTATGCAGGCTTTGCTACATACTATGGGGGATATATTATATTCTATGGGGGAGGCGGTGTTGTATACTATGTGGCTGTGTTATATACTATTGTGGGGGTATATTCTATTCTATGGGGGAGGCTGTTATATACTATGGGGAGTATATTATATTCTATGGGGGAGACTGTCATATACTATGGGGGGCTGCATTATATTCTATGGGGGGCTACATTATATATTATGGGGAGGTGGGCTGTATTATATTCTATGGGGGGCTGGATTAGATTTTATGAGGGATGATTGCATCATACTCTTTCATGGGACTGCATTATATTCTGTGGGAAGGTGGGCTGTATTATATTCTATTCGGGGCTACATTATATTCTATGGGGGCTGTATTATATTATATTCTATGAGGGGTGATTGCATCTGAGGGGGCTGCATTAAACTATGAGGGGGCTGCATTATATTCTAAGGGGTGGCTGCATTTTACTCTGGTGTGGCTGCATTATACTCTGGGGTGGCTGCATTATATTCTGTAGGGTGGTGGCTGCATTATACTATATGTGGGCTGCATTATACTGTATCGAGGAATATGGGGAATACGCTATACTATATGAAGAACTATGGGGTGCATTATACTATGGGAAATTAATTGAACTACATGGATGACTATGGCGGTGCATTATACTATATGGAGCACTATGAGGAGTGTATTATGCTATATGGACGACTATGAGGAGTGTATTATACTATGTGGAGGACTGAGCAGTGTATTTTAATATATGGAGGACTATAGAGAGTGTATTATACTATATGGAGGACTGGCGCACATTATAATATATGGAGGACTATGGGGTGTATTATACTAAACAAGTAAAATGCTGCATATGCAGATTGTTTTTGCTGGAACAAAAATCATTGTTCTCAGCAGCACATCACTGGTGTAAACTGTAGATGTGCTGCTGATAACATGATACTGTATGGTGATCTGCTAGTGATCTATTATTGATCATTCTGTCCCGTCATTATTCCTCAGCTGGTGAAAAGAGGCCGGGAAACTAGCGTTGAACAACTTCAGTATTGTCGGTCAAACTCATTTAGCTGCCTGAACTCAGCGCTTGTAAATACAACCGAAATGCTTTTTTGTGATGTGCAATATGTTAGCATTTGGGGCCCCATTTTAAACTTTGCCTAGGGCCTCACTTTGCCTAAAACAGGCCCTGCCTACAAGTGTACAAAGATATTATACAGTCACCATGTGACAAGTGGGCCTGTGTAACTTCAAATGCCAGGGCTGAATTTTAGTCCCAGTCCGGCCCTGGTCACGTGACCCCCAGGCTGCAGCCACCACTAATTTCTGCCGATGCCACGTCAATTTCCAGACTCTGGAAATTGACGTGACGTCATGAGCAGGCGTGACCCAGCCTCCACAGACAGCGGTCACTCATCAAGAGTGACTGGGCTTTGGGCGGGGCTGGGGTCTGCCTGCGGGGCTGCGCTGGGATCTGCGGGCGGGGCTGGGATCTGCAGGCGGGGCTGGCCGTGCACATGTGCTGGGGTCTGCTGGCTGGCCGCGCTCATGTGCTGGGATGTGTGGCCGGTGCGGTGGCGGCGGGGGGGTCTGCGCGGTGAATCTGCCGTCGATGGATCTGCTGGCGGTGGGGGTTCTGGGCAGTGGATCTGCGGAACGTGCTGGAGTGTGCAGGCGGGGGGTCTGTGGGGCTGTGCGGTGGGTCTGCTTTTGTGCGGTGGGTCTGCTTCGGACGGGGGGGTCATTGGTGTGTGTGTCTCTGTGTGCAGTCATCGTCCGATGGGACTACAAGTCCCATTGGGCTATGCCTGCTACAGTGACAGTGAGTGACACATTAGCCAGAAAATATAGACGCTACGGGTATCGGAAACTGGTTCAATAATTTTTTTTTTTTTTTAGCAAAGCTTGGAAATTTTTTTCACCACTTAGATAAAAAGGAACCTAGACATGTTTGGTGTCTATGAACTTGTAATGACCTGGAAAATCATAATGGCAGGTCAGTTTTAGGCTGTGTGCACACGTTGCAGATTTGGGTGCAGAATTTTCTGCACAGAATCTGCATCTCCTTGCAGAAAACACAGCTGCGTTTTTTATGCGTTTTTGTGCGCTTTTCATGGTTTTGATGCGGTTTTTGCACGGTTTTGATGCAGTTTTGGTGCGGTTTTGATGCCGTTTTTGTGCGGTTTTGGTGCTGTGTTGATGCAATTTTGGTGCGGTTTTGATGCAGTTTTTGGTGCAGTTTTGATGCAGATTTTGTTGTAGTTTTGATTCAGTTTTTGGTGCGGTTTTGATGCAATTTTGGTGCGGTTTTGATGCAGCTTTTGGTGCCGTTTTGATGTGTTTTTGCGTGGTTTCGATGCATTTTTTGATTCATTTTTTGTGCGTTTTTTTCTCGTTTTTGATGCAGTTTTTGGTGCAGTTTTGATGCAGTTTTTGGTGCAGTTTTGAAGTGTTTTTGATGCAGTTTTTGGTGCAGTTTTGGTGCAGTTTTGATGCGTTTTTGGTGCAGTTTTTTGTGCGTTTTTTGCGCGGTTTTGAAGCATTTTTAATTCGTTTTTGGTGCGGTTTTGATGCAGTTCTTGATGCAGTTTTTGGTGCAGTTGTGATGCGTTTCTGATTCAGTTTTTGGTGCGGTTTTGATGCAATTTTGGTGCGGTTTTGATGCAGTTTTTGGTGCAGTTTTGATGTGTTTTTGCACGTTTTTGATGCATTTTTTTATTCATTTTTGGTGCATTTTTGCGCATTTTTATGCAGTTTTTGGTGCGGTTTTGATGCAGTTTTTGGTGCAGTTTTGATGCAGTTTTTGGTGCAGTTTTGATGTGTTTTTGGTGCATTTTTTTGCATGGTTTTGATGCATTTTTTAATTTGTTTTTGGTGCGGTTTTTATGCGTTTTTGTATGTGTTTTTGAAAGCTAAATAAAGATGTATTATTAAACAAAAAAAAAAGATTTATGATGTCATTATTGTCCAACCCACACTCCATTACACACACAGATAGATGATAGATGAAATGGATACACAGATCTACATATAGATAGATCTATAGATACATACATCTATATATTCATATATCTATCTATAGATATATCTGGATAGATATATCTATTGATAGATGTATGGATAGTGTAGGGTGCGTGTCCACTGTCTGGATTACATCCGAATTAGCTGCAGATTGGATGCTGCGTACTTGTAGTCCCATTAGATGATGCCTGCACACACACCCCAAAAGACCCCCCGCACAGCCCCGCACGCACTCGAGCAGCCCCGCAAACACCTGAACAGCCCCGCACACACCCGAACAGCCCCGCACACACCCGAACAGCCCCGCACACACCCAAACAGACCCGCACTGCTAGGCACACACCCGAACAGCCAGGCACACACCCACACAGTCCCGCACACACCCGAACAGTCCCGCACACATCCGAACAGCCCGCAGTCCCCGCCCGCACACACATACACTCACACAGTCACTGCCCACACACTTCCCTCCTCCTGCAGATCTTTTTTACATCTGCGGTTTTGCTGTGGATGTGCCCGACTCAATGCAAGTCTAAGGCCGGGGTCACACTCAGCGTAGGGAAATACGGTCCGTATTTTACATGCGTAATATGCAGAAATGTTCCCAAAATAGTGATCCGTATGTCATCTGTAGGCAGGGTGTGGCAGTGTATTTTGCGCATGTAAACCTCCGTATGTAATCCTACAACAAATCCAATCAGGAAAAAGAAGCAGATGCCAAAAAGAATATAAAACTACATAATTTTATTAATACACAGACTAAAATGGTTAAACAACCACATAAAAAATGGAGTAGCAATACAAAAGAAGGGGCAACCCAATCAGATGGTACAACCACAATGAATAATGAGAAGATATAACAAAATAAAGCTATGAGCAAATAAGTCCTCAATAAATGGCTATTTATGACAAATTAAGTACTGTACCAAACTAGTCTCATATATATTCCAAGCCATATGGGTAAGTATAACACACAAATTTGCTGGATCATTTGTTAGCCCATAGTCAACAGTAAATCTACCACTTTTCAATGTCATGTGGACATAATAATTATGGTGTACCTAGTGTAGATCCCAATGACTCAAATCAAGGTATAGTGCATAATGCTCAGAATATACAATGCACCGGTCTCTACATATAAGTATTTCCACCTAGATAGAAGTCATAAATGCAGTGTGCTATATGAACAGGAAATAACGATCTTATGATTATACTGTCCTATTAACTAAGGGGCAATCACCTCCCACACATAGAAGTATGCTAGGCACCACATATTAACGTGATATACATGTAAATACAAAAAAGTGTACGACCTGATTAGGCTGTCCGTGTCCCCGACGCGCGTTTTGCATGCAGCTTCTTCAATGGGGGTTTCGTGTGTGTGCGCTATGTTAATGCCGCTATATATACACGTGGTTTGTGGATGGCAGCAGTTGGAATCGGCGCTTCCGCCGGCGAGCCCGATATGACGTCACCCCCGGGTCAGCGTCACGTGCTGCCTGCCTTACACTCCCATCTGACGCGTCAACATGGGGCGGGGCCAGCAGCAACACAGACGCGTCTCCAGGGAGACACATACTCAGGAAGCCAGCGAGAGCGCACACCGCTAGGGAGGCTGAGATCAAGGATGTCAGCTACGTGCAAGGGGCATATATTGCCTGACACTGATTACAACAAACCGAAGTCCAAAGAACTTAAGAACTCTATGAAATATTTGTTGAAAAAGAGAACACGTATGTGGTGGAATAAAGCGTCATTGGAAAATTACCTTGCAAAGGGACTCATTCCGAGAGGGTTAAGGATACGGATCATGCCTTCCTATCTGGTTGAGGATACTACCTTCAGGTCTAGATGGGAGGAGACATGCAATGTGTGCTCTAGATCTCTAATAGAACTGCTGATTGGGAACAATAAAAAAAGTCTGGAAAAATTGGATGCAGACATTGAGTCCACACGGACTAAACTATTGGAGAATCTATCAGGTTCTGAAGTTGAAATATTAAACAAGGACATTGAGACACAGTTTGTTGTATGGGAGAAAGAAGTAAAAGATTTAAAAACAAAAAAATTTCAGAGAGACCTACAAGATTTAAAAAATGGCACAGTCTATAGGTGGCAATCCACCACCCATACTGAGTCAAATATGATGAGAACATCCTCCCTCTCATCCCTATCCTCAAGGGAAGAGGACAACACCTATGGTTATCGTAAATATAACCTGAGGAAAAGTCATAACTGGAAAAGGAAGGATAACTCAAAAAGAAAGGAGAAGAGAGTGGATACTCCTTCAACCTCAAAACTTCAGGTAATCAATCTATCTGAGATTGAGCTAACTAAACCCCAGATAGAAGTTTTGAGTTTAGGCCTTTCCTTCTCACCTACTGCCCCATTTGATTCCTTTTTAGCCATAAAGAACCTCCATCTGTTCGCACGGAAGCTAGTACTGAAAAGTCTGCATGATAAACCCGATACGGGAGAGGAATGGAATACAAGAGAATTGGAGGCAATAGCGACACTGGAAGAACTTAGTGGGGAAAGTGACAAAACTAACATTCGGGGTAAGTATCCTATACTAATCCCAAAAAAATTCCCCCCACTGAACCTCTACCCAAATATTGAGTTATTTGTGAAACTAGTAACGGAAGAATTAGAAAGAATCCCTAAAGGCATTGCACATGGCAATTTGACCTATGCTCAGAGGGAGGCGCTTAACCCCTTCACCCCCAAGGGTGGTTTGCACGTTAATGACCGGGCCAATTTTTACAATTCTGACCACTGTCCCTTTATGAGGTTATAACTCTGGAACGCTTCAACGGATCTTGGCGATTCTGACATTGTTTTCTCGTGACATATTGTACTTCATGATAGTGGTAAAATTTCTTCGATATAAGTTGCGTTTATTTGTGAAAAAAACGAATATTTGGCGAAAATTTTGAAAATTTCGCAATTTTCCAACTTTTAATTTTTATGCCCTTAAATCACAGACATATGTCACGCAAAATACTTAATAAGTAACATTTCCCACATGTCTACTTTACATCAGCACAATTTTGGAACCAAAATTTTTTTTTGTGACGGAGTTATAAGGGTTAAAAGTTGACCAGCAATTTCTCATTTTTACAACACCATTTTTTTTTAGGGACCACATCTCATTTGAAGTCATTTTGAGGGGACTATATGATAGAAAATACCCAAGTGTGACACCATTCTAAAAACTTCACCCCTCAAGGTACTCAAAACCACTTTCAAGAAGTTTATTAACCCTTCAGGTGTTTCACAGGAATTTTTGGAATGTTTAAATAAAAATGAACATTTAACTTTTTTTCACACAAAATTTATTTCAGATCCAATTTGTTTTATTTTACCAAGGGTAACAGGAGAAAATAGACCCCAAAATTTGTTGTACAATTTGTCCTGAGTACGCTGATACCCCATATGTGGGGGTAATCCACTGTTTGGGCGCATGGCAGAGCTCGGAAGGAAAGGAGCGCCATTTGACTTTTCAATGCAAAATTGACTGGAATTGAGATGGGACGCCATGTTGCATTTGGAGAGCCCCTGATGTGCCTAAACATTGAAACCCCCCACAAGTGACAACATTTTGGAAAGTAGACCCCCTAAGGAACTTATCTAGATGTGTGGTGAGCACTTTGACCAAACAAGTGCTTCACAGAAGTTTATAATGCAGAGCGGTAAAAATAAAAAATCATATTTTTTCTCAAAAATGATCTTTTCGCCCCCAATTTTTTATTTTCCCAAGGGTAAGAGAAGAAATTGGACCCCAAAAATTGTTGTGCAATTTGTCCTGAGTACGCTGATACCCCATATGTGGGTGTAAATCATTGTTTGGGCGCAGGGCAGAGCTCGGAAGGGAAGGAGCGCCATTTGACTTTTCAATGCAAAATTGACTGGAATTGAGATGGGATGCCATGTTGCGTTTGCAGAGCCCCTGATGTGCCTAAACATTAAAACCCCCCACAATTGACACCATTTTGGAAAGTAGACCCCCTAAGGAACTTATCTAGATGTGTTTTGAGAGCTTTGAACCCCCAAGTGTTTCACTACAGTTTATAACGCAGAGCCGTGAAAATAAAAATTATTTTTTTTTTCACAAAAATGATTTTTTAGCCCCCAGTTTTGTATTTTCACAAGGGTATCAGGATAAATTGGACCTCAAAAGTTGTTGTCCAATTTGTCCTGAGTATGCTGATACCCCATATGTGGGGGGGAACCACTGTTTGGGCGCATGACAGAGCTCGGAAGGGAAGGAGCGCCATTTGGAATGCAGACTTAAATGGATTGGTCTGCAGGCGTCACGTTGCATTTGCAGAGCCCCTGATGTACCCAAACAGTACAAACCCCCCACAAGTGACCCCATATCGGAAACTAGACCCCCCAAGGAACTTATCTAGATGTGTTGTGAGAACTTTGAACCCCCAAGTGTTTCACTACAGTTTACAATGCAGAGCCGTGAAAATAAAAAAATTCTTTTTTTCCCACAAAACTTATTTTTTGGCCCCCAGTTTTGTATTTTCCCAAGGGTAGCAGGAGAAATTGGACCCCAAAAGATGATGTCCAATTTGTCCTGAGTACGCTGATACCCCATATGTTGGGGTAAACCCCTGTTTGGGCACACGGGAGAGCTCGGAAGGGAAGGAGCACTGTTTTCCTTTTTCAACGCAGAATTGGCTGGAATTCAGATCGGATGCCATATCCCGTTTGGAAAGCCCCTGATGTGCCTGAACAGTGGAAACCCCCCAATTATAACTGAAACCCTAATCCAAACACACCCCTTACCCTAATCCCAACAGTAACCCTAACCACTCCTCTAACCCAGACACACCCAACCCTATTCCCAACCGTAAATGTAATCCAAACCCTAACCCTATCTTTAGCCCCAACCCTAACTGTAGCCCCAACCCTAGCCCCAACCCTAGCCCTAACCCTAGCAATAACCCTAGCCCTAACACTAGCCCTAACACTAGCCGTAACACTAGCCGTAACACTAGCCGTAACACTAGCCCTGACCCTAGCCCTGACCCTAGCCCTAACCCTAGCCCTAACCCTAGCCCTAGCCCTAACCCTAGCCCCAATCCTAGCCCTAACCCTAACCCCAACCCTAGCCCTAACCCTAGCCCTAACCCTAGCCCCAACCCTAGCCCCAACCCTAGCCCTAACCCTAGCCCTAACCCTAACCCTAACCCTTGCCCTAACCCTAGCCCTAACTCTAGTCCTAACTCTAGCCCTAACCCTAGCCCTAATGGGAAAATGGAAATAAATACATTTTTTATTTTTTTTATTTTTCCCTAACTAAGGGGGTGATGAAGGGGGGTTTGATTTACTTTTATAGCGGGTTTTTTAGCGGATTTTTATGATTGGCAGCCGTCACACACTGAAAGACGCTTTTCATTGCAAAAAATATTTTTTGCGTTACCACATTTTGAGAGCTGTAATTTTTCCATATTTGAGTCCACAGAGTCATGTGAGATCTTGTTTTTTGCGGGACGCGTTGACGTTTTTATTGGTAACATTTTTGGACACGTGACATTTTTTGATCGCTTTTTATTCTGATTTTTGTGAGGCAGAGTGATCAAAAACCAGCTATTCATTAATTTCTTTTTGGGGAGGCGTTTATACCGTTCCGCGTTTGGTAAAATTGATAAAGCAGTTTTATTCATCGGGTCAGTACGATTACAGCGATATCTCATTTATATCATTTTTTTTATGTTTTGGCGCTTTTATACGATAAAAACTATTTTATAGAAAAAATAATTATTTTGGTATCGCTTTATTCTCAGGACTATAACTTTTTTACTTTTTGCTGATGATGCTGTGTGGTGGCTCTTTTTTTGCGGGACAAGATGACGTTTTCAGCGGTACCATGGTTATTTATATCAGTCTTTTTGATCGCGTGTTATTCCACTTTTTGTTCGGCAGTATGATAATAAAGCGTTGTTTTTTTGCCTCGTTTTTTTTTTTTTTTCTTACGGTGTTTACTGAAGGGGTTAACTAGTGGGCCAGTTTTATCGGTTGGGTCGTTACGGACGCGGCGATACTAAATATGTGTACTTTTATTTTTTTATTATTATTATTTAGATAAAGAAATGTATTTATGGGAATAATATTTTTTTTTTTTTTCATTATTTTGGAATAATTTTTTTTTTTTTTTTTTTTTACACATTTGGAAAATTTTTTTTTTACTTTGTCCCAGGGGGGACAATACAGATCGGTGATCTGCCAGTTTGCATAGCACTCTGACAGATCACCGATCTGAGAGAAGTGCACGCTGCTTCACAGTGCCTGCTCTGAGCAGGCTTCTGTGAAGCCACCTCCCTCCCTGCAGGACCCGGATCCGCGGCCATCTTGGATCTGGGTCTGGAGCAGGCAGGGAGGGAGGTAAGACCCTCGCAGCAACGCGATCACATCGCGTTGCTGCGGGGGGCTCAGGGAAGCCCGCAGGGAGCCCCCTCCCTGCGCGATGCTTCCCTGCACCGCCGGCACATCGCGATCATGTTTGATCGCGGTGTGCCGGGGGTTAATGTGCCGGGGGCGGTCCGTGACCGCTCCTGGCACATAGTGCCGGATGTCAGCTGCGATATGCAGCTGACACCCGGCCGCGATCGGCCGCGCTCCCCCCGTGAGCGCGGCCGATCGCGTATGACGTACTATCCCGTCGGTGGTCATACGGGCCCACCCCACCTCGACGGGATAGTACGTCAGATGTCAGGAAGGGGTTAAAGAGCTAAAAAACTTAAAAGAAGCAGTGATCAAACCTGCCGATAAAGGTGGCAATGTGGTAATATGGCCTCTGAAGCTATATGAGAAGGAAGCCTACAGGCAACTGAGGGACACCACATGCTACCAAAGGCTCACATTCAATCCTACCCTCACATATCAGGGAAAGATAATGGACATTCTAGAGGAGGCTTTCCAGAGAGGGATAATCACTAAGGAATTGAGAGACAACTTGGTACCTGTATACCCTAAAGTAGCTTGTATCTACTTTGTCCCAAAGGTACACAAAAGCGTAACAGCCCCTCCTGGACACCCCATTGTGTCAGGCATCGGAAGCCTATGCGAGACAATCTCCAAATACCTAGACTTTTATCTGAAACCAATGGTATTGGATTTACCATCACATGTTAAAGATACGGGGGACGTCCTAAGGAAAATAGAGGGTATACCAATGGAGAGTGACATGTGTGTTGTGAATTTGGATTCTGGGCTCCCCCGGTGGCTACTGGTGGAATTGAACTTGTGACATCATCTTCCCTGTTCACCTGTTCTGATTAGATCTGGGTGTCGCTATATAACCTGGCTTCTCTGTTAGATGCTTGCCGGTCAACAATGTTATCAGAAGCCTCTCTGTGCTTGTTCCTGCTCCCAGACATCTACTAGATAAGTTGGACATTCGTCCATGTTTTGTTTTTGTATTTTGGTTCCAGTTCACAGCTGCAGTTTCGTTACTGTGTCTGGAAAGCTCTTGTTGATCAGGAATTGCCACTCTGGTATTATGAGTTAATGCCAGAGTCCTAAAGTAATTTCTGGATGTGTTTTGTTAGGGTTTTCTACTGACCATGAAAGTATGCTTTCTGTCTTCTGCTATCTAGAAAGCGGACCTCAAATTTGCTAAAACTATTTTCCTGCTGCGTTTGTTGTTTCATCTCATATCACCGCCAATATATGTGGGGGGCTTCTGTCTCCTTTTTGGGCATTTCTCTAGAGGTGAGTCAGGTCTTATATTTCCCTCTGCTAGCATTATTTAGTTCTCCGGCCGGCGCTGGGCATATAGGGATAAAAAGTAGGACATGCTACCTGGCTACTTCTAGATGATGCGGTAGGTTTAGTTCATGGTCAGTACAGTTACATCTTCCAAGAGCTTGTTCCTATTGAGGCTTATGCTAGTTCTCTGGCCATGGAGATCATGACAGTTTGACCGGCCCACTAAAGGGTTAAAATCCTTGGCTGAGAAAGGAGAGAAATAAGAAGTCTGCTGAAAATTTTTTTTTTTTTTTTTTTCTCTAGTAGTTAGTGTGCTCTTAATTGGATCACTTGCCAGTCTGTCTATGCTGCAGTCTTTCTTTTTTTTCTCTCTCCTTCTAATCTTTGAATGGCTCTATGTTCACCTGTCTATAATGGATCTACAGAGTGTAACTGCAGGTTTGAATAATCTCGCCACGAAAGTACAAAGTTTGCAAGATTTTGTTGTTCATGCTCCGGTATCAGAGCCGAGAATTCCTTTGCCGGAATTCTTCTCAGGGAATAGATCTAGCTTTCAGAATTTTAGAAATAATTGTAAGTTATTTTTGTCCCTGAAATCTCGTTCTGCTGGAGACCCTGCACAGCAGGTTGGGATTGTGATTTCCTTGCTCCGCGGCGACCCTCAAGATTGGGCTTTTGCATTGGCACCAGGGGATCCTGCGTTGCGCAATGTGGATGCGTTTTTTCTGGCCTTGGGCTTGCTTTATGAGGAACCTCATTTGGAACTTCAGGCAGAAAAAACTTTGATGTCCCTATCGCAGGGGCAAGATGAAGCTGAAATTTACTGCCAAAGATTCCGTAAATGGTCTGTGCTTACTCAGTGGAATGAGTGTGCCTTGGCGGCTACTTTCAGAGAGGGTCTTTCTGATGCCATTAAGGATGTTATGGTGGGGTTCCCTGTGCCTGCAGGTCTGAATGAGTCCATGACAATGGCCATTCAGATCGATAGGCGTCTGCGGGAGCGCAAACCAGTGCACCATCTGGCGGTGTCCACTGAGAAGACGCCAGAAAACATGCAGTGTGATAGAATTCTGTCCAGAAGCGAGCGGCAGAATTTTAGACGGAAAAATGGGTTGTGTTTCTATTGTGGGGATTCTACTCATGTTATATCAGCATGCTCTAAGCGTACTAAAAAGCTTGATAAATCCGTTCCCATTGGCACTTTACAGTCTAAATTTATTTTGTCTGTGACCCTGATTTGCTCTTTGTCATCTATTACTACGGACGCCTATATCGACTCTGGCGCCGCTTTGAGTCTTATGGATTGGTCCTTTGCCAATCGTTGTGGGTATGATTTAGAGCCTTTGGAGACTCTTATTCCTCTGAAGGGGATTGACTCCACCCCATTGGCTAATAATAAACCACAATACTGGACACAAGTGACTATGTGTATTAATCCGGATCACCAGGAGACTATTCGTTTTCTGGTGCTGTATAATCTACATGATGATTTGGTGCTAGGATTGCCATGGCTGCAGTCTCACAACCCAGTCCTTGACTGGAGAGCTATGTCTGTGTTGAGCTGGGGATGTAAGGGGACTCATGGGGACGTACCTTTGGTGTCCATTTCATCATCTATTCCCTCTGAAATCCCTGAGTTCCTGTCTGATTATCGTGACGTCTTTGAAGAACCCAAGCTGGGTTCGCTACCTCCGCACCGTGAGTGCGATTGTGCTATAGATTTAATTCCGGGTAGTAAATACCCAAAGGGTCGTTTATTTAATCTGTCTGTGCCTGAACATACTGCTATGCGAGAATATATAAAGGAGTCCTTGGAAAAGGGACATATTCGTCCATCGTCATCTCCCTTAGGAGCCGGTTTTTTCTTTGTGTCAAAAAAAGACGGCTCTTTGAGACCATGTATTGATTATCGGCTTTTGAATAAAATCACGGTTAAATATCAATACCCATTGCCGTTGCTGACTGATTTGTTTGCTCGCATAAAGGGGGCCAAGTGGTTCTCTAAGATTGATCTCCGTGGGGCGTATAATTTGGTGCGGATCAGGCAGGGGGATGAGTGGAAAACCGCATTTAATACGCCCGAGGGCCACTTTGAGTATTTGGTGATGCCTTTTGGTCTTTCTAATGCCCCTTCAGTCTTCCAGTCCTTTATGCATGATATTTTCCGCGATTTTTTGGATAAATTTATGATAGTGTATCTGGATGATATTCTGATTTTTTCGGATGATTGGGACTCTCATGTCCGGCAAGTTAAGAGGGTTTTTCAGGTTTTGCGGTCTAATTCTCTGTGTGTCAAGGGTTCTAAGTGCGTTTTTGGGGTTCAGAGAATTTCCTTTTTGGGATATATTTTTTCTCCCTCTTCCATTGAGATGGATCCTGTCAAGGTTCAAGCTATTTGTGATTGGACGCAGCCCTCTTCTCTTAAAAGTCTTCAGAAATTTTTGGGCTTTGCCAACTTTTATCGTCGATTTATTTCTGGTTTTTCGGATGTCGTTAAGCCATTGACCGATTTGACTAGACAGGGTGCTGATGTTGCTAATTGGTCCCCTGATGCTGTGGAGGCCTTTCAGGAGCTTAAGCGCCGTTTTTCTTCTGCCCCTGTGTTGCGTCAGCCTGATGTGACTCTTCCTTTTCAGGTTGAGGTCGACGCTTCTGAGATCGGGGCTGGGGCAGTGTTGTCGCAGAAAAGTTCTGACTGCGCCGTGATGAGGCCTTGTGCCTTCTTTTCCCGTAAATTTTCGCCCGCTGAGCGGAATTATGATGTTGGGAATCGGGAGCTTTTGGCCATGAAGTGGGCGTTTGAGGAGTGGCGCCATTGGCTCGAGGGGGCCAGACATCAGGTGGTGGTATTGACTGACCACAAAAATTTGATCTATCTTGAGACCGCCAGGCGCCTGAATCCTAGACAGGCGCGCTGGTCATTATTTTTCTCTCGGTTTAATTTTGTGGTATCGTACCTACCGGGTTCTAAGAATGTTAAGGCGGATGCCCTTTCTAGGAGTTTTGAGCCTGATTCACCCGGCAACTCTGACCCCACAGGTATTCTTAAGGAGGGAGTTATCTTGTCAGCCGTTTCTCCAGACCTGCGGCGGGCCTTGCAGGAGTTTCAGGCGGATAGACCGGATCGTTGTCCGCCTGATAGGTTGTTTGTTCCTGATGATTGGACCAGTAGAGTCATCTCTGAGGTACATTCTTCTGCATTGGCAGGTCATCCTGGAATTTTTGGTACCAGGGATTTGGTGGCAAGATCCTTCTGGTGGCCTTCCCTGTCACGAGATGTGCGAGGCTTTGTGCAGTCTTGTGACGTTTGTGCTCGGGCCAAGCCTTGTTGTTCTCGGGCTAGTGGATTATTGTTGCCCTTGCCTATTCCTAAGAGGCCTTGGACACACATCTCGATGGATTTTATTTCAGATCTGCCTGTTTCTCAGAAGATGTCTGTCATCTGGGTGGTGTGTGACCGTTTTTCTAAGATGGTCCATTTGGTTCCCCTGCCCAAATTGCCTTCTTCTTCCGAGTTGGTGCCCCTGTTTTTTCAAAATGTTGTTCGTTTGCATGGTATTCCTGAGAATATCGTTTCTGACAGAGGAACCCAATTTGTGTCTAGATTTTGGCGGGCATTCTGTGCTAGGATGGGCATAGATTTGTCTTTTTCGTCTGCTTTTCACCCTCAGACTAATGGCCAGACCGAGCGGACTAATCAGACCCTGGAGACATATCTGAGGTGTTTTGTGTCTGCTGACCAGGATGATTGGGTTGCTTTTTTGCCATTGGCGGAGTTCGCCCTCAATAATCGGGCCAGCTCTGCCACTTTGGTGTCCCCGTTTTTCTGTAATTCGGGGTTCCACCCTCGATTTTCCTCCGGTCAGATGGAATCCTCGGATTGTCCTGGAGTGGATGCGGTGGTGGAGAGATTGCATCATATCTGGGGGCAGGTGATGGACAATTTAAAGTTGTCCCAGGAGAAGACTCAGCTTTTTGCCAACCGTCACCGTCGTGTTGGTCCTCGGCTTTGTGTTGGAGATTTGGTGTGGTTGTCTTCTCGTTTTGTCCCTATGAGGGTCTCATCTCCTAAGTTTAAGCCTCGGTTCATCGGTCCGTATAAAATATTGGAGATTCTTAACCCTGTTTCCTTCCGTTTGGACCTCCCTGCATCCTTTTCTATTCATAACGTTTTTCATCGGTCGTTATTGCGCAGGTATGAGGCACCGGTTGTGCCTTCCGTTGAGCCTCCTGCTCCGGTGTTGGTTGAGGGTGAGTTGGAGTACGTTGTGGAAAAAATCCTAGACTCCCGTGTTTCCAGACGGAGACTCCAGTATCTGGTCAAGTGGAAGGGATACGGCCAGGAGGATAATTCTTGGGTCACTGCATCTGATGTTCATGCCTCTGATCTGGTTCGTGCCTTTCATAGGGCCCATCCTGATCGCCCTGGTGGTTCTGGTGAGGGTTCGGTGCCCCCTCCTTGAGGGGGGGGTACTGTTGTGAATTTGGATTCTGGGCTCCCCCGGTGGCTACTGGTGGAATTGAACTTGTGACATCATCTTCCCTGTTCACCTGTTCTGATTAGATCTGGGTGTCGCTATATAACCTGGCTTCTCTGTTAGATGCTTGCCGGTCAACAATGTTATCAGAAGCCTCTCTGTGCTTGTTCCTGCTCCCAGACATCTACTAGATAAGTTGGACATTCGTCCATGTTTTGTTTTTGTATTTTGGTTCCAGTTCACAGCTGCAGTTTCGTTACTGTGTCTGGAAAGCTCTTGTTGATCAGGAATTGCCACTCTGGTATTATGAGTTAATGCCAGAGTCCTAAAGTAATTTCTGGATGTGTTTTGTTAGGGTTTTCTACTGACCATGAAAGTATGCTTTCTGTCTTCTGCTATCTAGAAAGCGGACCTCAAATTTGCTAAAACTATTTTCCTGCTGCGTTTGTTGTTTCATCTCATATCACCGCCAATATATGTGGGGGGCTTCTGTCTCCTTTTTGGGCATTTCTCTAGAGGTGAGTCAGGTCTTATATTTCCCTCTGCTAGCATTATTTAGTTCTCCGGCCGGCGCTGGGCATATAGGGATAAAAAGTAGGACATGCTACCTGGCTACTTCTAGATGATGCGGTAGGTTTAGTTCATGGTCAGTACAGTTACATCTTCCAAGAGCTTGTTCCTATTGAGGCTTATGCTAGTTCTCTGGCCATGGAGATCATGACACATGTGGCTGGTGAGCTTGGATGTGGCATCACTTTACACATCAATCCAACATCATGATGGCATACAGGCGACGAAGACCTTCTTGATGATGACCGAGCACGATAAGGAATTTGTTGAGTTTCTTCTGATCCTCCTTGAATTTGCATTAAAACACAACTTTTTTATGTTTAAGGAAACTATTTATTTACAGAAACAGCGCACGGCTATGGGGGCAGCATTTACCCCCTCATATGCAAATGTATTTTTAGGTATGTGGGAGAGGCAAATTTTTTTCATTCATCCCATAGCCTATATAAAGAAGTTCCTGTTCTGGGTCCGCTTCATTGATGATATTCTCATGATCTGGCAGGGCACAGAACAGGACCTCCTCGGCTTTCTGGATATTCTTAATAACAACAAAATGAATATTAAATTGACATGCAAGTATAGCCAGACAACAGTCGAGTTTTTGGATATGCAGATTTCAAGGAGCCCGGATGACACTCTGCAGACGAATGTGTACCGCAAGGAAACGGCTGTGAATTCAATACTACATTCCACTTCCTCGCACCCATTATCCCAGATTAACGGCATTCCTACTGGCCAATATCTGAGAGCTAAGAAGATTTGCTCCAACAATGACACCTTTCTTGAGCAAGCTGAAACACTCACCGCGAGATTCAAGGAGAGGGTATATTCCAATAGGAGTATTAGGAGGGGTCTGAAGAGAGCCACAAAAGTACAACGCACGGACCTACTGATACCTAAGGTAAAGGAGACAACTGGGCAAAAAGTAAGATTTATCTCTACGTATAATGAGAAATGGGCCGGGGTCAGGAATGCCCTTCAGAAATATTGGCCATTATTACTCACCGATAGGACACTGGCCAAACACCTTAGTGACAAACCATCAGTCACTTATAGAAGATCAAGCAACCTTAGAGACCAATTGGTCCACAGCTACTACAGCGGACCGACTCCTGAGAAAGCATTCGGCTCCAAAGGGCCAAAATGGGGATTTTTCCCATGCAACACCTGTATAGCATGCCAGAATATGGTACGAGCCTCTACATTTGAATCTAGTTCGGGTGAGAAAACTTTCTCCATTACCCAACACATCACCTGTAATACCAATGGGGTTGTATATTACGCCTGGTGCCCCTGCATAAAGATCTATGTAGGTCTAACCTCTAGACCCTTGAAGATCAGGGTCAGGGAACATTACAGGGACATAAAAAATGCAAGGGAGATTGAAGATGTAGTCTCGCTTAAACCAATTCCCAGGCATTTTAAACAACTACATGACTGTGATGGGAGGTTGCTAAAGGTAATGGGGATAGACAAATTACATATTGACTCAAGGGGTGGTAACTGAAGAAAGAATCTGGCCCAGCTGGAGGTGCGATGGATTTCAAAAATAGAATCCATTCAACCTAGTGGATTGAATGAGGTTCTAAGTTTTGCCCCCTTCCTCTGGTATGTTTCTTGTGTTTTTATTATTAGTTTTTATTATGTCTTGTTGATGTATTGTTTTATTGATATGTTACTCTTTTTCCTTTTCTTTTAGTTTTGTGCTATGTAACTGTGCCTTACTCACTTCCGTGGAGGTTAGGTGGTCCTAAAACTTTGGATAGAGATGAATGAACAGCAGGATAAAGTCATATGAACTGATTACCTACCTGGAAGACTGTCATCATGGGACCAGGAGAATCATGGCTATAGATGTGTAATATAGCATTTGAAAACTGGATTTCATACATTCTAACTGTGGGCTATTTGTTATGACCCCAATGGCAGAGGGTCTCAGAAATAATTACTAAGTCTGCAATCACAAAAAAACAGCTCATAGGGCAGTGGTAACTGAGCTGACCATATATCTAATCCTAGCACCACAAATAGCAGCAGCCGGGGAACGTGCCTACGTTGGTTCTAGACGTCTCGCGCCAGCCGGAGAACTAACTAACCCTAGAAGGGAAAAGAAAGACCTTTCTTGCCTCCAGAGAAAAGACCCCAAAAGTTGGATACAAGCCCCCAACAAATAATAACGGTGAGGTAAGAGGAAAAGACAAACGTAAGAATGAGCTAGGTATTTAGCAAAGAGAGGCCCACTAGCTAATAGCAGAATATAGTAAGATGACTTATATGGTCAGCAAAAACCCTATCAAAATATCCACGCTGGATATTCAAGAACCCCCGAACCGTCTAACGGCCCGGGGGGAGAACACCAGCCCCCTAGAGCTTCCAGCAAAGTCAGGAATCACATTTAGTACCAGCTGGACAAAAATAAGAGCAAGCAAATAACCAAAAAACAAAGAAGCAGGACTTAGCTTAATTTTGCACGAACCAGGACCAGCAGACAGGAGCAAACAGAAAGGATCTGATTACAACGATGCCAGGCACTGGACTAAGGATCCAGGAAGTTTATATAGCAACACCCCTGGACTAACGACCCAGGTGGGTGCCAAACTGAGGAAAGACAATCCCAGAGTCATATCACTAGTAACCACAAGAGGGAGCCAAAAAGTCTAATTCACAACAGTACCCCCCCCTTAAGGAGGGGTCACTGAACCCTCACCAAGACCACCAGGGCAATCAGGATGAGCAGCGTGAAAGGCACGAACTAAATCGGCCGCATGCACATCAGAAGCAACCACCCAGGAATTATCCTCCTGACCATAGCCCTTCCACTTGACCAGATACTGAAGCCTCCGTCTGGAGAGACGAGAATCCAAGATCTTCTCCACCACGTACTCCAACTCGCCCTCAACCAACACCGGAGCAGGAGGCTCAACAGAAGGAACCACAGGTACAACGTACCGCCGCAACAAAGACCTATGGAACACGTTGTGAATGGCAAACGACACCGGAAGATCCAAGCGAAAGGACACAGGATTAAGGATTTCCAATATCTTGTAAGGACCGATGAAGCGAGGCTTAAATTTAGGAGAGGAGACCTTCATAGGAACAAATCGAGAAGACAGCCATACCAAATCCCCAACACGAAGTCGGGGACCCACACCGCGGCGGCGGTTGGCAAAACGCTGAGCCTTCTCCTGTGACAACTTTAAGTTGTCCACCACATGATTCCAGATCTGCTGCAACCTATCCACCACAGAATCTACCCTAGGACAGTCAGAAGGCTCCACATGTCCCGAGGAAAAACGAGGATGGAAACCAGAGTTGCAGAAAAATGGCGAAACCAAAGTAGCGGAACTAGCCCGATTATTAAGGGCAAACTCAGCCAACGGCAAGAAGGTCACCCAATCATCCTGATCTGCCAAAACAAAACACCTCAAATAAGCCTCCAGAGTCTGATTAGTTCGCTCAGTTTGTCCATTAGTCTGAGGCTGAAAGGCAGACGAAAACGACAAATCAATGCCCATCCTAGCACAAAAGGATCGCCAGAACCTGGAAACAAACTGGGATCCTCTGTCAGACACAATATTCTCAGGAATGCCGTGTAAACGAACCACATTCTGAAAGAACACAGGAACCAGATCGGAAGAGGAAGGCAGCTTAGGCAAAGGCACCAAATGGACCATTTTAGAAAAGCGATCACATACCACCCAGATGACAGACATGCCCTGAGACACCGGAAGATCTGAAATGAAATCCATGGAAATGTGTGTCCAAGGCCTCTTCGGGACAGGCAAGGGCAAGAGCAACCCGCTGGCACGAGAACAGCAAGGCTTAGCTCGAGCACAAGTCCCACAGGACTGCACAAATGACCGCACATCCCGTGACAAGGAAGGCCACCAAAAGGACCTAGCCACCAGATCTCTGGTGCCAAAAATTCCCGGATGCCCTGCCAACACCGAGGAATGAACCTCGGAAATGACTCTGCTGGTCCACTTATCAGGAACAAACAGTCTGTCAGGTGGACAAGAGTCAGGTCTACCAGCCTGAAATCTCTGCAACACACGTCGCAAATCAGGAGAAATGGCCGACAAGATAACTCCCTCTTTAAGAATACCAACTGGTTCTGCGACTCCAGGAGAGTCAGGCACAAAGCTCCTTGAAAGAGCATCAGCCTTCACATTCTTTGAACCTGGTAAATACGAGACCACAAAGTCAAAACGGGAGAAAAACAATGACCAGCGGGCCTGTCTAGGATTCAGGCGTTTAGCAGACTCAAGATACATCAAATTTTTGTGATCAGTCAAGACCACCACACGATGCTTAGCACCCTCGAGCCAATGACGCCACTCCTCAAATGCCCACTTCATGGCCAGCAACTCCCGATTGCCAACATCATAATTCCGCTCAGCAGGCGAAAACTTCCTAGAGAAGAAAGCACATGGTCTCATTACCGAGCAACCAGGGCCTCTCTGCGACAAAACGGCCCCTGCCCCAATCTCAGAAGCATCCACTTCGACCTGAAAGGGAAGTGAGACATCAGGCTGGCACAAAACAGGCGCCGAAGTAAACCGGCGCTTCAACTCTTGGAACGCCTCCACGGCTGCAGGAGCCCAGTTAGCAACATCAGAACCCTTCTTGGTCATATCCGTCAAAGGTTTAACAACGCTAGAAAAATTAGCGATAAAACGACGGTAGAAGTTAGCAAAACCCAAGAACTTCTGAAGACTCTTAACTGACGTGGGTTGAGTCCAATCATGAATAGCTCGGACCTTGACTGGGTCCATCTCCACAGCAGAAGGGGAAAAAATAAACCCCAAAAAGGGAACCTTCTGTACTCCAAAGAGACACTTTGAGCCCTTAACAAACAAAGCATTCTCACGCAAAACTTGAAACACCATCCTGACCTGCTCCACATGTGAGTCCCAATCTTCAGAGAAAACCAGAATATCATCCAGATAAACAATCATAAATTTATCCAGATACTTCCGGAAAATATCATGCATAAAGGACTGAAACACTGAGGGAGCATTAGAGAGCCCAAAAGGCATCACCAAGTACTCAAAATGACCTTCGGGCGTATTAAATGCTGTCTTCCATTCATCTCCTTGCTTAATGCGCACAAGGTTGTACGCACCACGAAGATCTATCTTGGTGAACCACTTGGCACCTTTAATCCGGGCAAACAAGTCCGACAACAGAGGCAAAGGATACTGAAATTTAACAGTGATTTTATTCAGAAGCCGATAGTCAATACAAGGTCTCAAAGATCCGTCCTTCTTGGCCACAAAAAAGAATCCCGCACCAAGAGGGGAAGAGGAAGGACGGATATGCCCCTTCTCCAGAGACTCCTTGATATACGAACGCATTGCGGCATGCTCAGGTACAGACAGATTAAATAGTCTTCCCTTAGGAAATTTACTACCTGGAATCAAATCTATGGCGCAGTCACAGTCCCTATGAGGAGGCAGAGCACTGGACCTGGACTCGCTGAATACATCCTGATAATCAGACAAATACTCAGGAACTTCCGAAGGAGTAGAGGAAGCAATAGACACCGGCGGGGAATCAGCATGAATTCCCTGACAGCCCCAACTTGACACAGACATTGCCTTCCAATCCAAGACTGGATTGTGGGTCTGTAACCATGGCAGACCCAAAACGACCAAATCATGCATTTTATGCAGAACAAGAAAACGAATCACCTCCCGATGTTCAGGAGTCATGCACATGGTTACCTGCGTCCAAAACTGCGGTTTATTTTCCACCAATGGCGTAGCATCAATACCTCTAAGAGGAATAGGATTTACCAACGGTTCAAGAACAAAACCACAGTGCTTGGCAAATGACAGATCCATAAGACTCAGGGCAGCACCTGAATCCACAAACGCCATAACAGGGTAAGAAGACAATGAGCAAATTAAAGTCACAGACAAAATAAATTTAGGTTGCAAATTACCAATGGCGACAGGACTAACAACCCTTGTTAGGCGTTTAGAGCATGCTGATATAACATGTGTAGAATCACCACAGTAAAAACACAACCCATTCTGACGTCTATGATTTTTCCGCTCATTTCTAGTCTGAATTCTATCACATTGCATTAAATCAGGTGTTTGTTCAGACAACACCACCAGAGGATTAGCGGTTTTGCGCTCCCGCAAACGCCGGTCAATTTGAATAGCCAGCGCCATGGAATCATTCAGACTTGTAGGAATGGGGAAACCCACCATCACATTCTTAATGGCTTCAGAAAGGCCATTTCTGAAATTTGCGGCCAGAGCACACTCATTCCACTGAGTAAGCACGGACCATTTCCGAAATTTTTGGCAATACATTTCAGCTTCATCCTGGCCCTGAGAAATAGCCAGCAAGGCTTTTTCTGCCTGAACTTCAAGATTGGGTTCCTCGTAAAGCAATCCGAGCGCCAGAAAAAACGCATCAATATTTGCCAATGCCGGATCTCCTGGCGCTAGCGAGAAAGCCCAATCCCGAGGGTCGCCCCGTAAAAAAGAGATAACAATTTTAACTTGCTGAGCTGAATCTCCAGATGAACGGGGTCTCAGAGATAGAAACAATTTACAATTATTCCTGAAATTCCTAAACTTAAATCGGTCTCCAGAAAACAGTTCAGGAATAGGTATTTTAGGTTCAGACATTGGACTACTGGTAACAAAATCTTGTATGCCCTGCACACGAGCAGCAAGCTGGTCTACACTTGTAATCAAGGTCTGGACATTCATGTCTGCAGCAAGCACAAGCCACTCAGAGGTAAAGGGGAGGAAGAGAGGAAAAAAAAAACTCAGAATTTCCTTTCTTACTATCCCACTTCTGCAATGCATTAAACATTCAATGTTGGCCTGGCATACTGTTATGACCCCAATGGCAGAGGGTCTCAGAAATAATTACTAAGTCTGCAAACACAAAAAAACAGCTCATAGGGCAGTGGTAACTGAGCTGACCGTATATCTAATCCTAGCACCACAAATAGCAGCAGCCGGGGAACGTGCCTACGTTGGTTCTAGACGTCTCGCGCCAGCCGGAGAACTAACTAACCCTAGAAGGGAAAAGAAAGACCTTTCTTGCCTCCAGAGAAAAGACCCCAAAAGTTGGATACAAGCCCCCAACAAATAATAACGGTGAGGTAAGAGGAAAAGACAAACGTAAGAATGAGCTAGGTATTTAGCAAAGAGAGGCCCACTAGCTAATAGCAGAATATAGTAAGATGACTTATATGGTCAGCAAAAACCCTATCAAAATATCCACGCTGGATATTCAAGAACCCCCGAACCGTCTAACGGCCCGGGGGGAGAACACCAGCCCCCTAGAGCTTCCAGCAAAGTCAGGAATCACATTTAGTACCAGCTGGACAAAAATAAGAGCAAGCAAATAACCAAAAAACAAAGAAGCAGGACTTAGCTTAATTTTGCACGAACCAGGACCAGCAGACAGGAGCAAACAGAAAGGATCTGATTACAACGATGCCAGGCACTGGACTAAGGATCCAGGAAGTTTATATAGCAACACCCCTGGACTAACGACCCAGGTGGGTGCCAAACTGAGGAAAGACAATCCCAGAGTCATATCACTAGTAACCACAAGAGGGAGCCAAAAAGTCTAATTCACAACAGCTATTGGAAATGTATATGATATTTGCATATGGTTGTATGTTTTTATAATATTATTAGTTATAGAGTATTGGAACATTATTGGTCAACACTGATGCCATTTGCACTATATAATTTGTATTTAGTTTGGATATTATTTGTATATAAGTGTAATTTGTAAACACATATTATGGGTTTATATCACACATAGTTAAACACATGTATTGGGATAATATGCACTAATAATGAATCCAACAATTTGAAAATAAAATAGTAGTTGCATGTCTATTTACTACTCTTTCATAATTCATTTGGATCCTTTTGAATAGGGTTTTCCTAATTTAATTTCACACTTGGGATTAGGTCTTTATGTTCACCATTAACGGTCTGTCCCTCTGCAGATTATTTATGGCCCATATAGATGTCGCAGGCACTATATGGCTTGTAGTTAGTAAGGATATGACCTGGATATTAGTGTTCTTAGTTAATATATATATGTGGGTGCATATTGACACCCAGCATAATATGCATATTGTTTATATACACATTTAATGGATCTAACATTTTGCCATAAATAATTTCACATTGATGCACCTTTTATATATGTGCAACACAAATTTCACTATCACTTTAATTAGGATTCCTGTACCTTCACTTTTTACACATGTGAAATGTAGGGTTTATCATTCATAATTACCTTCATTGTTTAAAAAATTGTTTTTTAATTTTTTTATTCTTTTAATTTGAGTGGTGTCATATTTATTATGGGTCATGTGCAAATATTTAATTTGATGAGAACTCTTTTCTAGCTTTATTAATTGTTTATATATTGGTTATATTAATGGAGTATTTCCACACTGAAAAATATCAACATGTAGTGTAAATATCTAACATACCCATGTATTTCTTTGGACTTCGGTTTGTTGTAATCAGTGTCAGGCAATATATGCCCCTTGCACGTAGCTGACATCCTTGATCTCAGCCTCCCTAGCGGTGTGCGCTCTCGCTGGCTTCCTGAGTATGTGTCTCCCTGGAGACGCATCTGTGTTGCCGCTGGCCCCGCCCCATCTTGACGCGTCAGATGGGAGTGTAAGGCAGGCAGCACGTGACGCTGACCCGGGGGTGACGTCATATCGGGCTCGCCGGCGGAAGCGCCGATTCCAACTGCTGCCATCCACAAACCACGTGTATATATAGTGGCACTAACATAGCGCACACACATGAAACCCCCATTGAAGAAGCTGCATGCAAAACGCGCGTCGGGGACATGGACAGCCTAATCAGGTCGTACACTTTTTTGTATTTACATGTATATCACGTTAATATGTGGTGCCTAGCATACTTCTATGTGTGGGAGGCGATTGCCCCTTAGTTAATAGGACAGTATAATCATAAGATCGTTATTTCCTGTTCATATAGCACACTGCATTTATGACTTCTATCTAGGTGGAAATACTTATATGTAGAGACCGGTGCATTGTATATTCTGAGCATTATGCACTATACCTTGATTTGAGTCATTGGGATCTACACTAGGTACACCATAATTATTATGTCCACATGACATTGAAAAGTGGTAGATTTACTGTTGACTATGGGCTAACAAATGATCCAGCAAATTTGTGTGTTATACTTACCCATATGGCTTGGAATATATATGAGACTAGTTTGGTACAGTACTTAATTTGTCATAAATAGCCATTTATTGAGGACTTATTTGCTCATAGCTATATTTTGTTATATCTTCTCATTATTCATTGTGGTTGTACCATCTGATTGGGTTGCCCCTTCTTTTGTATTGCTACTCCATTTTTTATGTGGTTGTTTAACCATTTTAGTCTGTGTATTAATAAAATTATGTCGTTTTATATTCTTTTTGGCATCTGCTTCTTTTTCCTGATTGGATTTGTTGTATGGTTCTGGGAAGCGCCTAGTATAAGCCTACTAAATTTTGGGAGTAGCTCCGTATGTAATCCGTATGGCATCCGTACAGCGAGATTTTCTCGCCGGCTTGCAAAACGGACATACAATGGATCAATGAGCTCAAATATTCATGAAAACATATATACAGTATATGTATATATATATATATATATATATATATATATATATATATATATATATATATATATATATATATATATATATATATATATAAATATATATATCAGTGAGACACACACACACACACTATATATATATATATATATATATATATATATATATATATATATATATGTATAAGTCACAAAAATAGGCAGCACTCCATATTCTCAAGATAATCTGCAGGTCTTTATTGAGCCCACATCTCGTGCAACGTTTCAGCTCTCAACTGAGCCTTTCTCAAGCAACAAACAGACCTTTTGACAGTGTATATATAGAGGGACATTTCCCCAACATCCCCTCTGTGCAGCCAATCAGTGAACTTCATAAATTTACAAACAATTACATTGCATCATAAAGTGTATTAAGTGCCAGCGGTGTACTATTAAAATCATATAGGACAATTACTGAATTAAACATACCCTTGGAGAGACATAGCTTTCAAGGAGGAGGCAGCATGTTTTCGGCGTCCCCGGACAGCTACTGCGCATGTCCTAATCCTCCTATGTGACTCATGATCACGTGTTAGGTAGAGGGCCAATAGGAACCGCTATTTTCCACACGGCGTATTGCGCCTGCGCAGTAGCGCTCGGAGTCTCTATATTGATAATAAACTCCAATGTTTTCCTGTGACTCATGGTCACATATATATAGAGGGCCAATAGGAGCCACTATTCTCCATTTGTCATAACGCGCCTGCGCAGTAGCGCTCATGATCCCCATCTTGGTAATGGAATCTAGTTCCTTCAAGACTTAAAGCGCATGCGCCGTAGCGCCTATGGCAGCGATATTACTCAACATCACTTAGTGTTGTATATGGCATTTTCAGGGCCACATTATATAAGAATAAATAAATAAATAAAGTGCCACCAAGTGCCTTTATATTAATAATGCCAGCACTATAATATAGAGTACATTCTTTAACCCTTATGGTAAAATCCATTTTATCCATTTCTATGTTCACTAAGGCAGCTCAGCTGCTCATATGCCATAAGGACCAATGTGAGATGTGCATAATCCTACCTTGAGCTAACAGAGAGTATCTTGATTCAGATCCTCACCTGGCACTCATACAGTGTCTATAGGGTGCCCCTCACCCCTTCGAGTCAGGCGCATCCATTCTAGACCTCTGCATAGCAGTAGCACGTAAGTCCTGGCTTGTGTGAACATATATGGTTTATGGATCCCCAATGGGTATATTGCACATAGCCCTTTTGGCCACATTTATCAATATACAAAAGCAAAAGAAGTCTATAGGACAAAAAGAAATATATTTATATTTATATAATTTATTAATTGGCCTCCTACCATCCACGTACATGGTTAATTCAATATAAAATTGTATATCTTTTTCAAATAGTTATAATAACACAACATATATATTGCTCAAATTAATTTTCCTCCTCCATCTCGAATGTCTCTCCAAATAGGATCTTCTGTTATACATAACAGCAACAGTACCTGGACAAAAATGTTATGTATAACAGAAGATCCTATTTGGAGAGACATTCGAGATGGAGGAGGAAAATTAATTTGAGCAATATATATGTTGTGTTATTATAACTATTTGAAAAAAGATATACAATTTTATATTGAATTAACCATGTACGTGGATGGTAGGAGGCCAATTAATAAATTATATAAATATAAATATATTTCTTTTTGTCCTATAGACTTCTTTTGCTTTTGTATATTGATAAATGTGGCCAAAAGGGCTATGTGCAATATACCCATTGGGGATCCATAAACCATATATGTTCACACAAGCCAGGACTTACGTGCTACTGCTATGCAGAGGTCTAGAATGGATGCGCCTGACTCGAAGGGGTGAGGGGCACCCTATAGACACTGTATGAGTGCCAGGTGAGGATCTGAATCAAGATACTCTCTGTTAGCTCAAGGTAGGATTATGCACATCTCACATTGGTCCTTATGGCATATGAGCAGCTGAGCTGCCTTAGTGAACATAGAAATGGATAAAATGGATTTTACCATAAGGGTTAAAGAATGTACTCTATATTATAGTGCTGGCATTATTAATATAAAGACACTTGGTGGCACTTTATTTATTTATTTATTCTTATATAATGTGGCCCTGAAAATTCCATATACAACACTAAGTGATGTTGAGTAATATCGCTGCCATAGGCGCTACGGCGCATGCGCTTTAAGTCTTGAAGGAACTAGATTCCATTACCAAGATGGGGATCATGAGCGCTACTGCGCAGGCGCGTTATGACAAATGGAGAATAGTGGCTCCTATTGGCCCTCTATATATATGTGACCATGAGTCACAGGAAAACATTGGAGTTTATTATCAATATAGAGACTCCGAGCGCTACTGCGCAGGCGCAATACGCCGTGTGGAAAATAGCGGTTCCTATTGGCCCTCTACCTAACACGTGATCATGAGTCACATAGGAGGATTAGGACATGCGCAGTAGCTGTCCGGGGACGCCGAAAACATGCTGCCTCCTCCTTGAAAGCTATGTCTCTCCAAGGGTATGTTTAATTCAGTAATTGTCCTATATGATTTTAATAGTACACCGCTGGCACTTAATACACTTTATGATGCAATGTAATTGTTTGTAAATTTATGAAGTTCACTGATTGGGTGCACAGAGGGGATGTTGGGGAAATGTCCCTCTATATATACACTGTCAAAAGGTCTGTTTGTTGCTTGAGAAAGGCTCAGTTGAGAGCTGAAACGTTGCACGAGATGTGGGCTCAATAAAGACCTGCAGATTATCTTGAGAATATGGAGTGCTGCCTATTTTTGTGACTTATATGGACTGAAAGCAACCAAGGGACGGGTTGCCTGGGCCTTGCACCCGAAGATAAGTAAAGGATTTGTGCTGTTCCAATTTTTTCTATTATGTTTATGTCTGGAAATTTTTGCACATTTAGTATTTATTTATTGATTTTCTCTAACATCCTTAAGCCATTTTTTGGGGTCATGGATTCACATACCATGAACCCGGGGATTTTTAATTACACTATGGAAGATGAGGAACGTATTCTGGGTAACATGGAGGGGGATGCAGCTTTCTTGAAGATACCCTCACAAACTGATTTAAAACATAAGTATCTGAATGACAAAAAACGCCTGATCAGTTCACAGCTACACCTGACTACGTTAGGACATTATATAAGGGAGCGCAAGATACCTAGAGGCCTAAGATCAAATATACGCCCTAACCTATTCTCTGGTAATGCGGCATTTTGCAGCAGATTTGCACAAATATCAAATAAATATGCTATAGATATCATGCTATTGAATATTGAGTTCCTGCAAGACGAGGTCAAAAAGATACAGCATAACACGGAGGAGATGGAAATAAAGATGCAGGAAATATTTAATAAAGATGATTGGACAAATTTTAAAAGTAAAGTTGATAAGGACATGTGCAAATTCCGTGGAGATTTGGAGGAAACAAAAAGAAAAAAATGGAGTCGGGATAGTGGTGACTATGAGACTGGCCGTATTTACTCTTGGCAAACGGACAATTCAAAAATATCATGGAAGAAAAGAGGTCTTTTGGGCACTAAGGAATTATATTCAAATAATGTTGGGTATGCAAATAATGACTATGTTCCTTTTAGATCTAGCGAACATACCAGAGGAAGAAAAAGACGCGGAGGCAGGCGCCAGCATCGGAAGCAAAAAGAAATCAGAAAAAATCAAAACTCAACCTCAAAAGACACTGAATCTCAGAAGGAGGGAACAGACCTCATAGTAAACATCTCCCATAAGGTACTTACGGACATGCAAATTTCAGTACTGAGTAAAGGACTTACTTTTAGCCCATGCTCGCATATAGACTGGTTCGAACTACAATTAGATCTGGAACGATTTTTTAGACAAATAAAATTAAGAGAGTGGTTTAGAGATAAAAATATGGGTAAGAAGGTTAAACTAAGTGAATTTGACTTAAATGAGGTACAACTGAGAAAAGAGAGTAATTTTATACCTCCAACTAGCCCTGCAGTAATTGAGGCCTTTGAAAAAGCTGTAAGGTCGGACATTGAACAGCTGAGAGAAAAGGGAATAAAGGAGTTTATGCACCCAAATATCCGTAAAGAGGAGTTTGAGGCATTGCAGGAACTTGTCCATGACGGCGACATAGTAGTGAAACCCGCAGACAAAGGGGGAGCAGTCGTCGTCATGGACAAGGATATTTATATTGCCGAAATATTGAGGCAACTAGAAGATGAGGATGTGTATGCTAAAATGGTTGGGGACCCCAAATTTGTTATTTTGAAGGATATTAAAGCCTGTCTTAAAGAAGCCCAGGATTCAGGTGTGATTGACCAGGATTTGTATGAATACCTACTGGTAGAGAACCCACGTACTCCGGTGTTATATATAACACCGAAGATACATAAGACCCTAATTAATCCCCCGGGACGTCCTATAGTCTCGGGGGTGGGGTCTATTTTCAATAACATGGGTATCTTCCTGGATAAGGTACTTAATCCAATGGTCAAAAAATGCAAGTCATATATTAAAGACACAACTGACTTTTTAAACAAATTGGAGACACTACAAGTTGAAGGGGATGTCATACTGGCGTCCTTTGACGTAGTGTCATTGTACACCTCGATAGACCATGAACAAGGTCTGAAAGCAGTTGGTAGGAAATTAGAGTGCAATAAGTACACACCTGAAGGTAGTGCTTTCATACTAAAATTATTAGAGATTATTCTGAAAAGAAATTATTTTTTGTTTGGGGACGCGTTTTACACACAAAAACGAGGAACAGCCATGGGGGCCAATATGGCCCCCTCTTATGCTAATTTGGTGATGGAAGCCATGGAGGAGGACCTCATCTATGTGTCCCACCACTACCGACATGTTTTGGCGTGGTGGAGATACATAGATGATGTCTTCCTCATATGGACAGGTACACAGGGCGAATTGGAAGAATTCTTTCAATTCTTAAATACCATTGATAATACAATCAAATTCACACTTGTAATGTCCAGAAAGGAAATTCAGTTCCTAGATGTACTCGTCAGTCTAGAGAAGGGACAATTAAGTACTACATTATTTGTGAAAAATACAGACAAAAATAATTTGTTACTTTACGATAGCCAACACCCTCGATCTATGGTTAAATCCATTCCTCTTAGCCAACTCTTAAGGATTAGGAGGATAGTTAAAGATGAAAAGGACATAGATACAGTGGTAGACAAATTAGTTAAAAAATTTCTGGATAGAGGTTACCCCATGAATTTATTGGAGAATACCAAAAATAAAGTACTACAAATAAGTAGAGTGGAACTTATCCAAAAGAAGACATACAACCGATGTGAGAGGAAACAAAAGAGAGTCCCATTAGTCACCACATATGCGGAGGAGAGTAGGGAAGTTGCCAACGTGATCAGTAAACATTGGGGTATGCTGGGAAAATGCTTGCCTGATATAAAAGAACTGCAATTACCGCCATTATATTCCTATAGACGTAATAAGAACATTAAGGATTATTTGATTAAGTCAGATATTGGCCCAAGAAGAGTAAGTAAACAATTATCCCTGACAGGCTCAAGCAAAACAGGCTGTTTCCCATGTTTAAATTGTGTGAACTGCACCTATATGGTGAAAGGAGCAACATTTGAACATCCGCAAACGGGGAAAATATATAATATCAAACATTATTTAACTTGCAGCTCTGACTTTGTTGTGTACCTTTTGATGTGTCCATGTAAGCTGTGGTACATCGGTGAAACGACGTGCGAGTTCAAGGTACGAATGAATCAACACCGATACTCAATTAGAAAAAAGAGGACCGATCTCCCGGTTCCAAAACACTTTGTGGAGTGTAATCATCTAGAGAAGGATTTAAAGTTTATGATTATAGACAGGGTACCTATAGAGAGGAGAGGAGGTGATAGAGAGTTAGTCCTCCGCAAAAGGGAACTTATGTGGATATATAAATTGAATACGCTTAGGCCCAAGGGCCTCAATGTAGATTTTAAATTACATAGAGTTATATAATATTATGTTCCAGCATCGAGATAGTGTAGTTAACAAGTCTGGTATATGTTGTATTTATATAATTGGGAATACTTTCTTAATAGTATGTTCCTAATTTTAATTTGTATATGTTTTTTGTCCAGGTACTGTTGCTGTTATGTATAACAGAAGATCCTATTTGGAGAGACATTCGAGATGGAGGAGGAAAATTAATTTGAGCAATATATATGTTGTGTTATTATAACTATTTGAAAAAGATATACAATTTTATATTGAATTAACCATGTACGTGGATGGTAGGAGGCCAATTAATAAATTATATAATATAAATATATTTCTTTTTGTCCTATAGACTTCTTTTGCTTTTGTATATTGATAAATGTGGCCAAAAGGGCTATGTGCAATATACCCATTGGGGATCCATAAACCATATATGTTCACACAAGCCAGGACTTACGTGCTACTGCTATGCAGAGGTCTAGAATGGATGCGCCTGACTCGAAGGGGTGAGGGGCACCCTATAGACACTGTATGAGTGCCAGGTGAGGATCTGAATCAAGATACTCTCTGTTAGCTCAAGGTAGGATTATGCACATCTCACATTGGTCCTTATGGCATATGAGCAGCTGAGCTGCCTTAGTGAACATAGAAATGGATAAAATGGATTTTACCATAAGGGTTAAAGAATGTACTCTATATTATAGTGCTGGCATTATTAATATAAAGGCACTTGGTGGCACTTTATTTATTTATTTATTCTTATATAATGTGGCCCTGAAAATGCCATATACAACACTAAGTGATGTTGAGTAATATCGCTGCCATAGGCGCTACGGCGCATGCGCTTTAAGTCTTGAAGGAACTAGATTCCATTACCAAGATGGGGATCATGAGCGCTACTGTGCAGGCGCGTTATGACAAATGGAGAATAGTGGCTCCTATTGGCCCTCTATATATATGTGACCATGAGTCACAGGAAAACATTGGAGTTTATTATCAATATAGAGACTCCGAGCGCTACTGCGCAGGCGCAATACGCCGTGTGGAAAATAGCGGTTCCTATTGGCCCTCTACCTAACACGTGATCATGAGTCACATAGGAGGATTAGGACATGCGCAGTAGCTGTCCGGGGACGCCGAAAACATGCTGCCTCCTCCTTGAAAGCTATGTCTCTCCAAGGGTATGTTTAATTCAGTAATTGTCCTATATGATTTTAATAGTACACCGCTGGCACTTAATACACTTTATGATGCAATGTAATTGTTTGTAAATTTATGAAGTTCACTGATTGGCTGCACAGAGGGGATGTTGGGGAAATGTCCCTCTATATATACACTGTCAAAAGGTCTGTTTGTTGCTTGAGAAAGGCTCAGTTGAGAGCTGAAACGTTGCACGAGATGTGGGCTCAATAAAGACCTGCAGATTATCTTGAGAATATGGAGTGCTGCCTATTTTTGTGACTTATATGGACTGAAAGCAACCAAGGGACGGGTTGCCTGGGCCTTGCACCCGAAGATAAGTAAAGGATTTGTGCTGTTCCAATTTTTTCTATTATATATATATGTATATATATATATATATATATGTATATATATATGTATTTATATTTCATACAGCGCTAGATAGCAGAAAAGCCGGTAATTCAATTGCCGGCTTTTGCTATCTCCTTCCCAAACCCGACAGGATATGAGACATGGTTTACATACAGTAAACCATTTCATATCCCTTATTTTTGTACATATTCCTCACTAATAATGTTCCAAGTGTCTGTGTGTAAAATTTTGGGGCTCTAGCTGTTAAAATAAAGGGTTAAATCACGGAAAAAATTGGCGTGGGCTCCCGCGCAATTTTCTCCGCCAGAGTGGGAAAGCCAGTGACTGAGGGCAGATATTAATAGCCTAGAGAGGGACCATGGTTATAGGACCTCCCCTGGCTAAAAACATCTGCCCCCAGCCACCCCAAAAAAGGCACATCTGTAAGATACGCCTATTCTGGCACTTAGCCTCTCTCTACCCACTCCCGTGTAGCTGTGGGATATGGGGTAATAAAGGGTTAAATGCCACCTTGCTATTGTAAGGTGACATTAAGCCAGGTTAATAATGGAGAGGAGTCAACTATGACACCTATCCATTATTAATCCAATAGTACGAAATGGTTAAAAAACACACACATTAGGAAAAAAGTATTTTATTGAAATAAAGACACAAGGTGTTGTAATAGTTTATTATACTCTCAATCAAATTGAAAACCCTTGTCACCTGAAACAAAGTTAAAATAAAAAATCAACAATATTCCATACCTTTCGTCGTTCAGTCTTGTCCCACTCTGTAAATCCATCTGAAGGGGTTAAATAATTTTACAAGCAGGAACCTGCTAATGCAGCCGCCCCTGCCTGTAAAACCTGGGGAATGAATGGAAAGCAGGGGAACATAGCTACCTAGACTTGCGGTGATGCGCCCCCTGCTGGCATAACCTCAGATGAACTCGAGCGTGGGAATTTTTCTGATTATTTTCTCACGCTTGAGTTCATCTGAGGTTATGCCAGCAGGATATCCCTTATCCTGCTGTGTGTATATATACTTAAATGTCAAACACATGTAAATAAATACACCATTTTTGCAAGTTATAACCTGAGGGAGTGTGGCTGTTTTCTCGCTTATTCGATTTATACGGCTGTCTGACTGCACCCTAATAATCTGACTTGATTCTGTTTAATTTGTACCTTACTATTCTCCCAGTGGACATTCCTGACTTTAGACCTCGGCTTGTTTTTTTACTATTTTTTCTTACGATTTTGTCCCTCCACTGATCTTCTTTTTCTGAGCCGGCTACCCAACTATTCTCTTGCTTTTATTTTGCTCATCCAGACAGTGGATCTCACGTGGAAGCAATCCAGTGGACCCTATTTTAAGAACATATTCCTGTATAGGGGTTAAAGGCTGAAGGCCGGGGTTCTTCTGGTATCTGCCAAATGGAGAGGCTTACGCCAAGTCTATCTGAGCTAGCCTTTCTGGTCTACAACCTTGATGTGACAACATTTTTTCCAGCCTGAACAAAGATTAAAATTGTGGCTCAAAATTAATAATGATTAATTAATTAATAATAAGCTAGTTGAAGAGTGTGGGTTTTGCTGCGTAAGGAACTAGACCAGGGTACACATGGTATGAGCAGTGATAGCCTTGGACTATGGTTGAGAGACGTAACAAGCTGGTCCCTCTGCCGTTAGATGGTAAATGGTGGGAAGGTTGCTAAAGTTGTAGACTAGGAGTTGAAAGATGTGACGGAAAAACCTGTGAGGAACTGAGAAGAGGTCGCTTGTTGGATCGTGAGTAGACCTCCAGGTGTAGGGTGCTGTCGTTGCTTTGTATGATGAGGTTTGGCGAGTAAGTCACGGAGTGTGGATGTGGTTTGGAGCTAATATAGTTGTGCTATGTAGTAGATGAACCTGTGAGTGCCCCTTGTGGCCTGCTGTCAGACCCAAGATGGCTGAAATGTATTCTCAACCTCAGTGGTTAGAAACTTCAACCAAGGATCCTCCCTACTGCCACTACTTCAGGCCACCTACGTGTTGGCTGCTCTTCACTCTACCCTATAGCCCATTCAATCACAGTGCACCCAGCTGACCTGTCTCCTTGCTCTCTCCATGTTCACTAGAGTCTGTCTCTTTTTCACCATTTTGTGGCTCTCGGTTTTGTTTTTTTTTCTTCTCACTTTGCATCTGTGCAGCTCCCTTGGATAATGCTAAATTGGACACCTCTGCTACTACTCTGTAACGGGCCTGCACCCAGCAATGCCCGCTATGAATTGGCCACCTTTTTTTTTTTTCACTGGTGGCTCACATATAAGATATATAGAGTCAGTGATCTTGCATTTCTGATTGGAGCACCCCTTTACCCCTTTTCACCACCAATTTTACACAGTGCAATGCACAGGGTGAAAATCTATGGAAAACCCCATATTTTTTTCTGATATAGAAGCTTGGAGGTCTATTCAGAAAAAAAATAAATTTAAAGACAGTATGTTAAGTTGCGCACAGGGGACGTTCAAAGGATTGTAGATTTTAGTGAAAATTTGCGGCCAATTTTTACCTTTGATTTTCAGGTAGGGTAGTAATGGAGTGTGGTTGCCACATGGTTTGCCGAAAAGAGGGTTTCTTTATGCAAATTTTTCAGAGAATAATTTAGAAAATTCTAATTTATCTAATATTGTGTAACAAGGTCACTTTAGGAAGGACAGATAAATACCCCTGTAGTAACTTACTGTAATGGCAGCCATATTGATTATCATCCCAATTTCTTAAGAAAATGAGGGAAGAAATTGACTCGAGGAGTTAAATTGACTGATTTCTAATTTTTTTTATCGTTTTTTGGGTCAATTCTCTCCAGTTCCTATAACACAGAAAAAAGTCGCTAATTCCTTTAAATCCAGAGGTTCTCTCGCATATTTCTCCTTCTTTCCCCCTTATTTTGTACGGCACAGTCATATTGAATGTTCTCAGTTTTTGGCAGTAACGTGACGTTCCTGCAGACCTGTAAGCACATAACCATGTCTGACTGGTGTCACAAGAATTTACCAACACGGTCATTGTCATTATATGTCTCACTGACATATATATACTGTATATATATATATACCCCTATACTATGTGTAGACATTTATTTTAGCTATTCTATTCTAACCTGTCATTGTGATATTACAGTACACCGTGCTGAATTGCCGGCTTTTCTATAGAACACCGCTGCGTATTTCTCGCAAGTCACACTGTTGGTCCATGTGTAGTCCATATTTTTTTTGCGCAATATGCTGACAAACACAGCATGCTGCGATTGTCTACGGCCGTACAAGACCGTAAAATACGGATGCGCAAAATACACCAGATAGGAGCTGGGCCATAGAGAATCATTGTACTGTGTGCAATGCGTATTTTCTGCGCCTCTCATACGTCCGTAAAACTCTCTAGTGTGACCCCGGCCTAAGTGCAGAAACGCTGCAGTTCGGCACAAAAGAAGTTACATGCTGCGGAAAAATAATGCTGCGTTTCGGTGCGGCCTTTTCCGCAGCATGTGCACAACAAGTCTGCGGCTCCCATAGACTTACATTGGTTGTGCACTACACTGCGGATTTGATGCAATTCTGTGCGGCAAAAATCGCTGCGGATCTGCAATCAAATCCGCAACATGTGCACACAGCCTCAGCATTTAGTGAACCTAGCAAAAAAGCCAAGGAAAAAACAAGTGTGGGATTGCACTTTATTTGCCATTTCATTGCATTTTGAATTTTATTCACATTTTCTGTTAAACGACATGGTAAAACCAATGATGTAATTCAAAAGTAGAACTTGTCCCGCAAAATATAAGCCCTCACATGGCCATATTGATGGAAAAATGATGGCTCTGGAAAGAAGGGGAGCAATAAACGAAAAAAGCTCCAGGGGTGAAGGGGTTTAGAAACATGGATATGGACATATCTATGGAAATAGACATAGATATATAGATATATCTGTATGTATTCATCTATCTATCTATCTATCTATCTATCTGTCTATCTGTCTATCTATCTATCTATCTATCTATGTGTAATGGAGTGTGGGTTGGACAAATGTAAAAGAGGAGGTTGGACAGAAATGACATCACAAATCTTTTTGAAGATAGAGGGGGAGAGGAGGGAGGGGTTGGGGTGTGTTTTGGAGTGGGTGTGCCAGGTGCAGAGTTACAGGCGAGTGCAATGCATCATGGAACTTGTAGTATTAGAGCACAATAAGTCAGGAGAAAGGAAGTTGTTGATTAACCCTATGAGAGCTGGATCCAGCACTAAAGATGTGCTGCTACAGCATGATAAAAGGTAATATTGCTAAAATAAACACAGTGGATGTTTAGCAAGATTTATGAAAAAAAAAGTTATTGTAGTGGACAACTTCTTTAAGCGTATGTGCACACATTCAGGAATTGGGAGCGCTTTGGAGGCAGCACTGTCCACTGCGTCCAAATCGCTGCCGGTTATTACACGCAAGGATATTCGCATGTGTTCACTGAACTGTGTAGATTCACCGCCCCTAATACATTGTACGAGTGAAATTTCTCTTGCGGAGGCTCGTATCTCAGAAAGATAAATAGACATGCTGCGGCCTGGAAAGACGCGCCGCATGTCCGTCTGATAAACAGGCGTCGGTAAACGCAAGTATGCAGCATTCAACCTGCAGCGTTTATCGTGTGCACATATCCTTACAGTAAACCTGTCACTAGGTTTTTGCTACTCCGTCTGAGAAGAAACCCTTACTCCAGAATCGCATTACATACTAGACCTGTTTGTATATTTTAGATAAAATCAGTCATTTATCTGCTGCAGGTCTAGCATTGCAGCAGGTTTACTATTCCTCTAATGATAATCGCATGATGATAAAACAGTGATTTTATCAAAACTACACTAAGCAGCCCAGTAAGTGACACATGGCTGGAATCAGGGTTACAGGTCTCGGACGATACACTGCCCTGCTCTCAGATTAGTATGATGATGCCCCCACATACGTGCACATGGTATGATGCCCCCACAGCCACATTGTGTACTTTTGTGTAAACCCCTGCAGAAAACACAAGGATAAAACGCATAAGAAAAAAATCAGCATTTATGCTAGGTGGGAACTTGGCCTTGAAGATTGCACTGTAATCAATGAGGGCAATTATACCCATGAAAACCTTTGACTATTTTGAATCTATTTTCATCTGTATTCCATAAAGCTGGCCATACAGGAGAAGGCTGTCGGATGAACGATGATTTGGCCAATCGTCCGTCCAACAGCCATCTAAACCGACTGTTCAACAGAAGCGATTTCTCGGCCCAGCACTCTTCTGCTCTCTAAGAGAGCGCCACTAACATGTCAGCTGACAGCTTAGCTCAGAGAGAACATTGCGATCAGCAGTCCAAAATTGGACATGCATGATTGACAGCTGCCCCCAGCATCAGTTGATGGCGCTCCCATATCCCATCGATATTGGCTAAAGGGAACCTTAACTTAATGGGTCTGAAAATTAGTAGGGAAGGGAGCACAGCATGAGGCAAACACTGATCTGGCTGAGCAAGTATTGAAACTCATCTATTCCGGAAAAAGCATGTAAATTTATTGTAATTCATTGTTGTCAAGATTTTTTGTCTTTTCGTTGAAAGAATGGACATTTGCAACTAATTACCATTAAATACACAGGTGTGTTGTATAAATATCATGCCTAAAGACTTTTTGCAAAAAAAATGTCTGTGTTTTATTAAGTAGCGAGAAGGCCGCAGCATCTCAATTCTTTGTGTGGATTCCGCAGTGTTTTACACCTATTCCTTAATAGGAATCCGCAGGTGTAAAAATCCGCAATGGAATCCGCAACATGTGCACATACCCTCAAAGTCAGCACAACAAAGCAATTGGACATTTGTGGATGAACATAAATAATTCCTGTTATTGTATTTAATTTTCTGTTGATCAATAAAAATTTGTAAACTAAAGTTTGATTTATTGATGGTTCACTATAAAACATAGAAACACCTTAATCCAAGTAGAAAAACCAGGGGGAATAACAGTTATCATTTAATAATTTGTATGACACTAACATACCCTGCAGCAATGTTTGCAAATTAGCTAAAAAAAGATATGCAGAGAAAGGCTTAAATAAGAAATATTATATTATTAATAAGGGGTTGTCTACCTCTAGGGAGATTTTTTATGTTAGTGCATGTATTTAGGGCTTAAAGTGATTCTTTCTATTGTGTTTTAATAAAAATGTTGCACAGCTTGTATTTTACAGGCTCTTTGTTTTCCTGCACATTCAACTGTGAAGCGTCTGTGGTCATAAATCAGCTGAGAAGAGCTCAGAAAAAGATCTGCAAACTCTCCCCTTATTCCTACTATCCACATTACACTAATGTTTGCTGTACGGGTTGATGTCAACAGGTTTGATCAAGAGTCTAAAATGTATGGGGGCCCAGGCCAACTGAGCGTGGGGGAAATAATGGTCAGACATGTCCAAATTTCTGATCCTCTTGTTTTCCTGGAGATAAGCCACTGGCTGACATGTCTGTCAGTGGCTGTCTCATAGAAACCATAGGAATGCTTGCCGGAGCAAGCACTCCTGTGTATGGGAGAGCTGGCCAGGATGGCTGACGAAAAAGATGGCAGAACCATAGTTTGGCCCACAGCCATATGCTGTGAATGACGGGCACTAGGTGAAGTTGACATAAGCATATATAAAATTGCCTGATTTTCTTCCTGAATAAATGGACAATTTTTCATCTGTATTGTCATTGTGTTCAATCCATATAGCATCATTTTTATACATCAGCCAAAATCAGAGCAGATGCAATACAGTTCTGTATGGGATGCAATATTTTCTGAGCACCCATAGACTGGAATAAGCGAGTCTAACTCAAATACAGAAATATTTAGTGCATGATGCGATTTTTGTTTCACAGACATCTGGTCCATGAGGAAAAACATTCATCTGAACAGTGGAGGGGCAACTGAATAACATTGGCCCAAACACTTTCCAAGTGTAGTCAATTTTTTTCACGGACAACACTTGGACCAAAACTATGGTCATGTGAACATTCCGTTAAGGCTCATTTACACTGGTCAATAATCTGTCAGATTGTAAGACTGATACATCATAATTGTAGAATGCGAATTGGTTGAGTGACTGAATGATGCGTATTTCATCTTGCATGAAATCGTTTAGACAAGTAAAAAAAATCTCATTCAATTTTAGAAAATCGTGTAATGTTAGCCCCCCCCCCCCCGCCTAAAAAGGGCGAAGAAATATGGCGGGGGTCTCATGGTCTCATAGACCCTAATATGGCTTTCCTTTGGCTGTTTCCCTCAGAGAAGACCAAGGAAGAGTCTGGGCGCTGGGAGCTATTTTTAGAAGCACCAGTTTGAGCCAGTTTTTATTGGAGCTATTGGCGCCTCTTTTTTTCATTGGTGGTTAGTGGTTTTGGCGGTCTTTTTCGAATTATTAAAGCCGCCGCTTCTGTGGTTTCTCTCATTCCGTCGGCGCCAGAGGATTAAGAAGAGCCCTTACCCAGAAGATGGAGAGTCTACTGCAGCAGCTGATAGCGAGAGCTGTAGGCGAGGACGGAGTGGATTGGCTCAAGCACTGCCTGGCTATAAAACTTCCACCGGCAGTTGCTGACGATGTCCCTCCTCCTCCAGAAGACAAAGCACAGCCATTACCTCTATATCTCCAGCAGTTTTGGTCCAGCCACCTTCCACCGCTACAGCGAGGTCTAGGAGTCTACTCCGGCAGCCAGCCGCTTACTGCATGAGGAGAGCAAGAAGTTGTGGCGCCCTCCCCCTCAAAGTCTCGCAGCCCAGTGCGAGACTTCCGCCGCCGGCGTCATCAAAGAGCGCAAGTCTCGTCATCTGGAGCAGCTGGGAAATCTTCCGGTCACTGCAGCCGTAAAAGCTCTGCAGTGTTACCGGATGCACGTACCTCAGCGGCTTCGGCAGCAGCACAGCAGAGCACCGGAGCATCTCCAGCAGACCTGCAGTCATCACAGTCGGATGATGATGAAGACATGCCAGCAGCAGCAGCCACGAGCTTGCCTAACATGGAGGTTTTGATCTCGGGCCGCACAAGGGACCTGAGGACCAACGAGCAGCCTGCAAGGGGTGAGACTTTATGTGTGTCCCTGTCTGTCCAACATACTCAGCTGAGAGACATATTTAAAAACGTGTTAGCAGAGGCTTTAGGGGAAGCTGTGTGCTCCCGTGCTAATGTACCTTTACTGGCCACATCGGCTATGGAAAATCCTTTAGCTAACTCTATTCCCATTAACCGCTTCAAGGAAGCTCTTACTTGTGAGCTGTCACCTTTAGGATTCCATTTAAGCCCTTCAGTTAAAGAGCTTATATGGACTGATCAATACGTAGATATTTTTTCTTTGCTCCCACGTAAAGATCAGCTTATTAAGTCCGACAAAAAGGACGAAAAAGCTGAGGCTGATGATTTTAAATGAAGTAACTAAATTATTTAACAATTGGGTGCAGGCTTTTTCTATCTTTGCTGCAGTGTTGGGTGAAAATTCCCCCCATCTCTGCAGCAAACTGTTTCAGCACATGGACATAATTTTGGAGGCTTATCGGAACTTCGGCGGCTCTGCCTGGCTGAATTACGATGAAGCCTTCAGACACAAACTATCGGTTCACCCAGAGATTCACTGGGGGGGTCAAAGATATTGGCCTATGGATTAATTTGATGCTTCCTCAGAGGCATACTACAGGCAGACAGATTTCAAGTATCAACTCTAAAAAGGGCGTTTGTTTCGCTTATAATGAGTCCTTTTGTAAGTGGAACACCAATTGCAGATTCCGCCACGAGTGCTCATTTTGTGGGAATTCACACCCTATGGCAAAATGTTTTAAAAAGCAAGCAGCCCAGCAGTCATCCATTAAGGAGCCTAATTCTAAAGGCTCAGAACCCAGTGATTCTGGAAAACATGGCCCCTTGGCTAAGCAAATATCCAGACCAGGAGAGCAGTAGGCTGTTATTTGATGGTTTTTCCGAGGGCTTTTTTGTTCCACAGTTCAAAGGGGTGGGCTGCACAATTGTTGATAACCTTCCCTCCTTAAATGTTCACAAGGAAGTAGCTAGGGACAAAATCCTTAATGAAAATGAATTGGGTAGAGTTTCGGGCCCGTTTTTAGCTCCACCGTTTGTAAATTTTCGCATTTCCCCCTTAGGCATCGTTCCTAAGAAGGAGTCTGGTTCATTCAGATTAATTCATCAATTATCGTACCCAGTCGGCTCATCTTTGAATGATGACGTGGACAAGGCTTTATGCTCCATGTCCTATTCTTCATTCGATAACGCAATTGACATACTTAGGAGCTTTGGCAGAAACGCTTTAATGGCTAAGTCAGATATTAAATCTGCGTTCAGATTGCTTCCCGTTCATCCTGACGGTTTCAATTCTTTAGGTTTTTGTTTTGATGATTGCCTTTTCTTCGACAAATGTTTACCAATTGGTTTTTCCTTATCTTGTTTTTATTTTGAAACCTTTTCTTCTTTTTTACATTGGGCTTTACAATCTACAGGTAATCATTCAGGTATTCTTCATTACTTGGACGATTTTATTGGTCCTGCCTGTTCTCCAATTTGTGGGTACACCCTTAATGGTTTTATTCAGCTGTGCAATTTCTTTGGTGTACCAATCGCTCATGAAAAAACGGTTGGTCCATCAAATTGTATTGAATTCCTGGGTATTACCCTAGATTCTCAAAAAATGGAATCTAGGCTTCCTGAAGACAAAATTCAAAAATATGTTAATTCTGGATGCAGTATTTTATTTTCCTTACACTGGCTTTCAGTTCCTTGGCCAGACAATTGGGTGTCAAGGAAAATTACTCACAATTCGACGGTCTTGGAGCTTTTTTCGATTTTTTTGGTTTTACATTTAGGGGGCTTGGATATGCGGAATTCCAGGATTTTATTGTTTTCCTCTAGTCAGGCAGTGTTTTTTTCAATTAACACCTTATCATCAAAGAATTACTGGGCAGAAAAAAGTTTAAGGCAGCTAGTTTTTACATGCCTGAAATTGAATATATGGTTGAAAGCAAATTTGGGGAAAAGTAAATTCGGTTGCATAACTGATTCTTTGCCCTCTCGTCAGTGGTCGAATTTCTATCAACAGATGCCCGAGGCGGATGCGGAGGTGACATTCTTACACCCTTCAGTCTGTAACATAATTTAAATTTCAGTTCTTATTTTATTGAACATTCAATAGCGCAACAATCATGGGCCGCATATTCGGCTGCATGGAGTAAATGGAATAATTTGTGTGATTTATTTGATCCCCAATCTTCTGACCCTGTCTCAGCTTTGAATTTTGCTGAATCTATGGTTCCTAAAGGTCTATCTTGCCTCGCTGGTGTTTCCTTCTTTTTAAAGCTTCTGGGTAAAACCGCATTATCTAACCTTTTTCCTGTGAAGCAATTTTTAAAAGGTTTGAAAAGGAATAAGTTTACACCTGACGAACGTCGTCCTATTTCTCTTTCACTTTTAAAGGAGTTGTGTTCGTGTCTTTTGCAAGTATGTTTAAATTATTATGAGGCTTGTTTATTTAGTTCTATTTTTTCACTGTCATTTTTTGGAGCACTTTGCATTGGCGAGGTGGTTTCTGCAAAAAAATCGGAACCTTCTGGGCTCTGGATTTCTGATATACAGAAACATGATTCCTTTATTGTTTTATTTATCAGAAGATCCAAAACAGACCAGCTAGGTAGGGGGACCAGTTTGAAAATTCATTCTAACCCCGATCCAATAATTTGCCCAGTGGCTAACGTGGCTAGGTGGTTTGGTTTTAGACTCAAGGTACAAGGCCTGTTGTTCATTCATGCCGATCTTACTCCCGTTACCATCTTCCAATTTAATTTTATCCTTAACCCCTTCATGACCCAGCCTATTTTGACCTTAATGACCTGGCCGTTTTTTGCAATTCTGACCAGTGTCCCTTTATGAGGTAATAACTCAGGAACGCTTCAACGGATCCTAGCGGTTCTGAGATTGTTTTTTCGTGACATATTGAGCTTCATGTTATTGGTAAATTTAAGTCGATAATTTTTGCGTTTATTTGTGAAAAAAATGGAAATTTGGCAAAAAAAATTAAAATTTCGCAATTTTTAAATTTTGAATTTTTATTCTGTTATACAAGAGAGTTCTGTGACACAAAATAGTTAATAAATAACATTACCCACATGTCTACTTTACATCAGCACAATTTTGGAAACAAATTTTTTTTTTTGCTAGGAAGTTATAAGGGTTAAAATTTGACCAGCGATTTCTCATTTTTACAACGAAATTTACAAAACCATTTTTTTAGGGACCACCTCACATTTGAAGTTAGTTTGAGGGGTCTATATGGCTGAAAATACCCAAAAGTGACACCATTCTAAAAACTGCACCCCTCCAGGTGCTCAAAACCACATTCAAGAAGTTTATTAACCCTTCAGGTACTTCACAGCAGCAGAAGCAACATGGAAGGAAAAAATGAACATTAACTTTTTAGTCGCAAAAATGATCTTTTAGCAACAATTTTTTTATTTTCCCAAGGGTAAAAAGAAACTGGACCCCAAAAGTTATTGTACAATTTGTCCTGAGTACGCCGATACCCCATATGTGGGGGGGAACCACTGTTTGGGCGCACGAGAGGGCTCGGAAGGGAAGGAGCGCCATTTGACTTTTTCAATGAAAAATTGGCTCCAATCTTTAGCGGACACCATGTCGCGTTTGGAGAGCCCCTGTGTGCCTAAACATTGGAGCTCCCCCACAAGTGACCCCATTTTGGAAACTAGATGCCCCAAGGAACTTATCTAGATGCATAGTGAGCACTTTGAACCCCCAGGTGCTTCACAAATTGATCTGTAAAAATGAAAAAGTACTTTTTTTTCACAAAAAATTTCTTTTAGCCTCAATTTGTTCATTTCCACATGGACAAAAGGATCAAATGGATCGTAAAATGTGTTGGGCAATTTCTCCTGAGTACACCGATACCTCACATGTGGGGGTAAACCACTGTTTGTGCACACGGCAGGGTTCGGAAGGAGCGCCATTTGACTTTTGAATGAAACATTAGCTCCAATCGTTACCGGACACCATATCGCGTTTGGAGAGCCCCTGTGTGCCTAAACATTGGAGCTCCCCCACATGTGACCCCATTTTGGAAACTAGATCTCCCGTGGAACTAATCTAGATGTGCGGTGACCACTTTAAACCCCCAAGTGCTTCACAGAAGTTTATAACGCAGAGCCGTGAAAATAAAAAATCATTTTTCTTTCCTCAAAAATGATTTTTTAGTCTGCTATTTTTTATTTTCACAAGGGTAACAGGAGAAATTAAACCCCAATAGTTGTTGCCCAGTTTGTCCTGAGTATGCTGGTACCCCATATGTGGGGGGGAACCACTGTTTGGGCACACGTCGGGGCTCGGAAGGGAAGTAGTGATGTTTTGAAATGCAGACTTTGATGGAATGGTCTGCGGGCGTCATGTTGCATTTGCAGAGCCCCCGATGTGCCTAAACAGTAGAAACCCCCGACAAGTGACCCCATTTTGGAAACTAGACCCCCCAAGAAACTTATCTAGATGTGTGGTGAGCACTTTGAACGCCCAAATGCTTCACAGAAGTTTACAATGCAGAGCCATGAAAATAAAAAATTATTTTTCTTTCTTCAAAAATGATGTTTTAGCAAGCAATTTTTTATTTTCGCAAGGGTAACAGGAGAAATTGGACCACAATAGTTGTTGCCCAGTTTGTCCTGAGTATGCTGGTACCCCATATGTTGGGGTAAACCACTGATTGGGTGCACGTCGGGGCTCGGAAGGGAGGGAGCTCCATTTGACTTTTTGAACGCAAGATTCGCTGGAATCAATGGTGGCGCCATGTTGCGTTTGGAGACCCCTGATGTGCCTAAACAGTGGAAACCCCTCAATTCTAACTCCAACACTAACCCCAACACACCTCTAACCCTAATCCCAACTCTAGCCATAACCCTAATCACAACCCTAACCCAACATACCCCTAACCACAACCCTAACCCTAATATACTGAATCTCTTCCTGACAGTTGCCAACCTCCACTGTCAGGAAGAGATTCAGTATATTAGGAGTCCTGATAGGGTTCTAGCCTGGAATAATTTTCTTCATTAAAAAAGTTCCCGTAGCACGCCGTTGGTAGCACCTCCCCGCCCATACCTAATAGTTGTGGTGTTGGTAGTTGTATTTATTTAATTATCTATTAATATTTTATGATGATTCATTAAAGATATTTTTTAGGGCGTTTTTTCTTTTTTGGTTTACTACAGTACCACTCCCCCTGTCCCTGCAGATCAGGTGAAATTGGAGCTAACCCTTTCACCCGATCTGCAGGGATGCGATCCCTCGATAACGCCACATAGGCGTCACAGGTCGGATTGGCACAGACTTTCATGACGTCTACGTGGCGTCACAGGTCAGGAAGGGGTTAAAAAGTGCTTGAGTTTTTTAGGAAAGGATCACCTTAAAATGTCATCCCATTCCTTTAGAATCGGAGCAGCCACTGAAGCTTCCAGGGCTGGCCTATCCGATTCTGGGATAAAGAAATTAGGAAGATGGGACTCAAGACGGTTCAAGCTTTATGTACGTCATGATTTGTACGATTATTAATTGTTGGTTTTCTTTCAGGTCCACTAGTTATTTGGATCGTTGGGCATTCTTTTATCTTCTGGGCCCAGAAGAGGGCCAGTCAACGGTCTTATACTGACAATTTATCTTTTAATCCCTTTGATATCCAGGTTTCGTGGCATGGAGTTCGCGGTTTGAAGTGGCCCTCGTTAGTTTCTGAAGTTGAAAAGTGGTTAATTTCTTTTCCTTTCCCAGATCTGGTCATTTTTTCACATGGCTGGGAACGATATCGGGACCATTAAGACTTTGGATTTGCTGTCGGTTATGCGAGCTGACGTTATTTACCTCAGGCAACTTTTGCCTGATTCCTTTTTGTTTTCTCCGAAATTGTTCCCAGACTTGTATGGCAACAAAAGCAATTTAGTTTTTTGGATAAAATCCGGAAAAGGGTTAACCGTTCCATGGCAAAGTTTTTGCCCTTGATTTCAGGTTTCTCTTTTAGACACTCAGATTTAGAGAGGTTTTTTTTTGCCAGGTTTATTTAGACATGACATCGTCCATTTATCAGATATAGGCCTGGATATTTTCAATTTGGGATTACAAAGTATTATTGAGAAATGGCTGTGTGGTTTGGGGGGGGGGGGGGGCAAAACTCGATGAGTATTGGCCTGGTGGGAAAATCGCCCTTGCGGGTGGATTGGTTTTTGGACATTATGGAATTTTAAATGGTTATGTGAGAGGTTATTTATTGGTTATTTATTAAGTTTTATGTAACCCTAAATAAACTGCACGGCCATTTTGATCCACTAATAAAAGTGTCATGTCTATTTATTGGAAGGAATGGGTTTTATGGGGCCATGTTAGCCCCCCTCCTAAAAAGGGCGAAGAAATATGGCGGGGTTCTCATTAGACCCTAATATGGCTTTCCTTTGGCTATTTCCCTCAGAGAAGACCAAGGAAGAGTCTGGGCGCTGGGAGCTATTTTTAGAAGCACCAGTTTGAGCCAGTTTTTATTGGAGCTATTGGCGCCTCTTTTAGCAGTTTTTCATTGGTGGTTAGTGGTTTTGGCGGTCTTTTTCGAATTATAAAAGCCGCTGCTTCTGTGGTTTCTCTCATTCCGTCGGCGCCAGAGGATTAAGAAGAGCCCTCCCTCCCTCATTTATTATATTTAGTTTACTGTCGTGTAGTTTACTTGTGGGAAAATCGCCCTTGCGGGTGGATTGGTTTTTGGACATTCTGGAATTGTAAATGGTTATATGAGAGGTTATTTATTGGTTATTTATTACGTTTTATGTAACCCTAAATAAACTGCACGGCCATTTTTATCCAGTAATAAAAGTGTCATGTCTATTTATTGGAAGGAATGGGTTTTATGGGGCCATGAAAATGGCAATTGCTCGATCATTCAACAATTAAGGTACCTTCACACGAAACGACTTTGTAACGATATCGCTAGCGATCTGTGACGTTGCAGTGTCCTCGCTAGCGATATCGTTTAGTTTGACACGCAGCAGTGATCAGGATCCTGCTGTGATGTCGCTGGTCGCTGAATAAAGTCCAGAACTTTATTTGGTCGTCCGATCGCCGTGTATCGTTGTGTTTGAAAGCAAAAGCAACGATACCAGCGATGTTTTACACTGGTAACCAGGGTAAACATCGGGTTACCAAGCGCAGGGCCGCGCTTAGTAACCCGATGTTTACCCTGGTTACCAGCGTAAAAGTAAAAAAAACAAACAGTACATACTCACCTGCGCGTCCCCCAGCGTCTGCTTCCTGACACTTACTGAGCGCCGGCCCTAAAGTGAAAGTGAAAGCACAGCGGTGACGTCACCGCTGTGCTGTTAGGGCCGGAGCTCAGTCAGTGTCAGGAAGCAGACGCCGGGGGACGCGCAGGTGAGTATGTACTGTTTGTTTTTTTTACTTTTACGCTGGTAACCAGGGTAAACATCGGGTTACTAAGCGCGGCCCTGCGCTTAGCAACCCGATGTTTACCCTGGTTACCCGGGGACCTCGGCATCGTTGGTCGCTGGAGAGCGGTCTGTGTGACAGCTCCCCAGCGATCAAACAGCGACGCTGCAGCGATCGGCATCGTTGTCGCTATCGCTGCAGCGTCGCTTCGTGTGAAGGTACTTAGACAGACAAAAGTCCTAAATAGATATCTGTCATTTAGAACACAGTGCAGGATGTTTGATGTTACAGTATAACGATCTTTATCCAACCATTCTATTCACGATTCTTATATACACTAAGCCCTTATTTACTAGTTTAGTCAATTGTTTTCTAGTTGTGAGGTATGAACATTCATCCTTGAAAGGATTATCTGATCATGTAAACGAACCCTTAGCATAAGCTCGTTTGCGGACTCTCCACAATAGTGTAAAGGTACCTTCATACTAAAGGTACCTTCACACTAAACGATATCGCTAGCGATCCGTGACGTTGCAGCGTCCTGGATAGCGATATCGTTGTGTTTGACACGCAGCAGCGATCTGGATCCTGCTGTGATATTGCTGGTCGTTGATTAAAGTTCAGAACTTTATTTGGTCGTCAGATCGCCGTGTATCGTTGTGTTTAACAGCAAAAGCAATGATACCAGCGATGTTTTACAATGGTAACCAGGGTAAATATCGGGTTACTAAGCGCAGGGCCGCGCTTAGTAACCCGATGTTTACCCTGGTTACCAGTGTAAAATGTAAAAAAACAGACAGTACATACTCACCTTCGAGTCCCCCGCAGTCCGCTTCCTGCACTGTGTCAGCGCCGGCTGGCCGTAAAGTGAAAGCACAGCACAGCGGTGACGTCACCGCTCTGCTGTTAGGGCCGGCGCTCAGTCAGTGCAGGAAGCGGACGCCGGGGGACGCGAAGGTGAGTATGTACTGTTTGTTTTTTTACATTTTACACTGGTAACCAGGGTAAACATCGGGTTACTAAGCGCGGCCCTGCACTTAGCAACCCGATGTTTACCCTGGTTACCCAGGGACCTCGGCATCGTTGGTCGCTGGACAGCGGTCTGTGTGACAGCTCTCCAGCGACCAAACAGCGACGCTGCAGCGATCGGCATCGTTGTCTGTATCGCTGCAGCGTCGCTTAGTGTGACGGTACCTTAAGCGACTTTACAACGATAGCGATCCGTGACGTTGCAGCGTCCTGGCTAGCGATATCGTTGTGTTTGACACGCAGCAGCGATCAGGATCCCGCTGTGAGATCGCTGGTCGTTGCTGAAAGTCCAGAACTTTATTTCGTCGCTGGATCTCCCGCTGACATCGCTGGATCGGTGTGTGTGACACCGATCCAGCGATGTCTTCACTGGTAACCAGGGTAAACATCGGGTTACTAAGCGCAGGGCCGCGCTTAGTAACCTGATGTTTACCCTGGTTACCATTGTAAAAGTTAAAAAAAAACACATACTCACATTCCGGTGCCCGGCGTCCGCTTCCCTGCACTCCTCCTGCATCCTGTGTAAGTGCCGGCCGTAAAGCAGAGCGGTGACGTCACCGCTCTGCTTTACGGCCGGCACTTACACAGGATGCAGGAGGAGTGCAGGGAAGCGGACGCCGGGCACCGGAATGTGAGTATGTGTTTTTTTTTTACTTTTACAATGGTAACCAGGGTAAACATCGGGTTACTAAGCGCGGCCCTGCGCTTAGTAACCCGATGTTTACCCTGGTTACCAGGGGACTTCGGCATCGTTGGTCGCTGGAGAGCCGTCTGTGTGACAGCTCTCCAGCGACCACACAACGACTAAACAGCGACGCTGCAGCGATCGGCATCGTTGTCTGTATCGCCGCAGCGTCGCTGAGTGTGACTGTACTTTAACACTGAGACTATAGATATCAAACAGTGGAAAAGTTTCAATGTAACCAAATAGGATAAAAGATTTTTATCCCCAAGTAGATGCATTTTATTTAAAAAAAACAATGTTTCCAAAGCTGTACAAGCCCTTTAGGGTCCACAATCCATCCACGTGGACAGAAAGGGCTTCTTGCCATTTACTTCTGCTATGGAAGATGACATCTGGAGGGCCATTGTAAGATGACATTTGTCAAACAGCAAAGCCATACAACATAAAATACCTACAGGACAATGACAGTCCTAATGGTTAAAAAGGGTTAACTTCCTATCTCTTTTAAGGAATCTGCTCTACTAATCCTCTCAGGGAGGAGACTTTTTTGTGATTCAATTACTAACAAATGGGCCCCATTGCCCTATGAACATGGTAACACAAGCCCCATTAAAATCCCAATAAATACACGACACCAAATTTTGTTGGAAGGAAATGGCCGTGGCATTTTATTTTGAGTTACGTATAAAATTATATTTTAATCCAGTAACCATCAATAAACCATTTTGAATAAATAAATTAATATTACTCCAATTCATTACCAAATCCACCCGAACTCAACGGGCGATTCTCCCAAACGCCTCACCTTGAAAAGGTGAGGCCCCCCAAAAACGCCAAAGCCATTTTTCAATCATTGACTGAAAATCCAAATTCAAAATGTCCAAACCCACTTCTGACAAGTGAACCAGATCCCCCCTGTACATGCCTGGAATTACTTCTTCAAGTTCTAAATGCCTGAAAGAAAAACCGTCTGTTAAGTATATAAATTTTTCCATGCTTCTATTGAGTCTTTTACGGATTTTTTCAAGAAAAACCATGTTGTTGTTAAACCATAAAAACCTCGGAACAATTTCTGAAAAAACTAGAGAACAATTAAAAAACTCAGTTTTTAAAATGGAGATATCCCTCCTCATTGAAGCAATTAGGTTAAGGGTGCTAACTTTACCCAGATCATTACCACCCAAGTGCAATATTATCAAATCAGGATTAGGCCAAATCTTCTTCAATCTTCTCACTTCCTCTATCAGTTCCTTCCATTGCATTCCACGCCTACTAAACCAAAAAACTTGAAGAAAAGAAGCATTAAACGATAGGTTTTTTGAATACGATCTCACACTCGCCCTTTTTTCTGCCCAAAAAACATAGGAATGCCCAATAATCCAGACTGACAGTAAACCTAAAAAGGAACCAAACATTAAGAAATATACAAATCAGGGCGAATATAAAGCTTAAACCTATTAGACTCCCATCTGCCTATACTCTTTATTCTGATATCCTGAAGACCCACTCTAGCGGCTTCTGTTGCTGCCCGGATCCGAAAAGAGTGAGAAGAAATTTTTTGGTCTGATAGATTCAGCGCTTTCAGAGATTTTTTGAGAATGAAATTGAATTGAAAAATGGTTGCAGGTTCCCCATTGGAGTGAATAAAAAATGGTCCATTAACTTTGGGGCGTAATAACGCCCATCTCTTAACATTGGAGACAGGGCATATGACCCTGTCTGCAATGGCATTTAAACGTAAGGAGGAGCCTCTACCCATCTGGTCCGTCTTAGATTTTTTAATAGATAACATGACATGCGAATCAAATAACCTAACATCATCAAAAGACAAACCAGAAGGAAGAGCCTTCTTTTGAGATACTATTTCGCTTACCCGGAGGGCCGCAAAAAAGGCTAGAGAGAAGGCTGTAGAGAAAAGACATGCTTCAAAATTATTAACACAAACCGAGGGGAGGCATGAGCAAAGGTCCTTCAACAAATGAATACAAATAGGGCGACGATCATCTGGTTTAAAATAGGTTTTCTTAAATCCCTTTAAAAGCTGCCGATCGTGAAATATATCCGACATTGGCTTTACACCTAGCATTTTCAGAAAAAATTATATTCCTGCGACATTTTTTGATAAAGCTGAAAACGATAAGCCTTTCCGTACCAGATGCTCTAAAAAACTAAGCGCTATCCCTACCGTATAATTACTGTGAGGGTGATTCCTAGCCAAACAAAAGTCCATCCAAAGCTTCCATGCTGCCGAATAATCGGCCCATGTTCTATCAGCCAAGGATTTAGCAATGAAGTGTGAAATTATTCCTGAATCACATTCCATATCCAATGTGGGCAGAGAGCTCTGTCCTCCTCCTCTTTCAGTGATTCACTCTTGAAAAGAAACAGCTGACGGTGGCAAACAGATGTTGTATTAATATTATACCCCTTAGAGAAAAAAGAGGCTTTTATCCAAATATTAAATTCTAAGCAAAGAAAGACAATATGTCTAATAATCCTAGCTGCCCATTTATTCTTGGACGAAAGAGTATTTAAAGCAAAAATTACACCTTGATTATTAGAAGGAAACAAGATTCTTTTGTCCTTGAGAAGCACTCCCCATAACTGTAAACACAAAAATATTGAGAATAAATCCAAAACTGTCTGGTTATTCAACACCTTAAGTTCCTGCCAAAACGGCGGCCAAGTCTCTGATGACCAACGGGAGGCTAATGATATGACAAATCCAAACTCTCTATCAGAATAATAGTACAAACTGATATCTTCTGCTGACACGAAAGAATTCTGCCACATAGTCCTACCATTAAAGCTAGATAAAAATCTTAGCCAAACTTTCAAATCATCCTTTAAATCCTTCCCCAGGCGTATATGAGACTTAGGGTACCTTTACACAGTGCAATTTTGATCGCTACGACGGCACGATTTGTGACGTTCCAGCGATGCATTTACGATATCGTTGTGTCTGACACGCTACTGCGATCCGGATCCCCGCTGAGAATCGTACGTCGTAGCAGATCGTTTGAAACTTTCTTTCGTCGTCTAGTGTCCCGCTGTGGCGGCATGATTGCATTGTGTGACACAGGTTGTATACGATGTGCGCACAGTAACCAACGGCTTCTACATCGCAAATACGTCATGAAATTATCGCTCCAGCGCTGTGTATTGCAACGTGTGACCGCAGTATACGACGCTGGAGCGATAATCAAGCGACGCTGCAACGTCACGAATCGTGCCGTCGTAGCGATGAAAATGGCACTGTGTGACGGTACCCTTAGGGGAAGAATGACCAGCTGTGGCCTCATACAGCCCCCTAGAAAAGACCCTTCCAATGGGGATAATTCTTAATGCAAAATTTAAAAGTCCCAATAATGACTGTAATTCTTTCAACGTAACTTTCTCTAAAATTAAACAGCGAGAAATTGCAGATTGTAATTTAGACAATTTTTCAGAAGGTAAGGAGCAACACATACTATGAGAATCGATTACAATGCCTAAAAACTCAAGTGACGTACAAGGAGGTACCGTTTTTTCGTTGGCAATTGGGACGCCGAACCGGTCACATACTTCCAAAAACCTATCCAACAAAGACTGACATTTAACTGAATCAGACGGGCCAATGAACAGAAAGTCATCGAGATAGTGTAACATGCCACCTCCTGAAAAATCAAACTCCACTACCCATTGAATAAACTTAGAAAAGGATTCAAAATAGAAACATGAGAGAGAAAACCCCATCGGGAGACATTTATCAAAAAAGAATTTATTCTGAAACGAAAAACCCAGGGAGTTGAACCCTTCCGGATTAACTGGTAAAATCCTAAATGCAGACTTTATGTCCGATTTTGCCATAAGGGCATCGCAACCAAATTTCCTTAATAAATCTAGTGCTACATCAAAAGATGTATACTGAACTGAACAATTATAACCGCCCACTTCATCATTCAGCGATTCACCCTTCGGGTAAGATAAATGATGAATGAGTCTAAAAGACCCACTGTCTTTTTTAGGAACAACACCTAACGGTGAGATCCTGAAATTCTCAAATGGGGGAGTATCAAACGGACCAGACACCCTACCCAAATTTAGCTCTGCTACGATTTTTTCCTCTACTACATGTGGAAATTCAAGCGCAGACGGAAGGTTAACCACATTCTTGCAACCTATGCCTGAAAATGGGGGTACGAAAAATCCCTTTAAAAAAACGTCAAAAAGAAGCGAACTACTCTCCTGATCTGGGTATATTTTTAACCATGGGACCATGTTTCCCAGATTCACAGGCGTCGTTGCTTTTAGAAAAGGTTTCTCTATTGCCAGTGTGCTGAATACCTTGCATCTGTTTTTTATAACATTTGGCCATCGGATGAATGCCCCCACAGAAGGAGCATTCATGCCGAAACCTGCAATTCTGAGCCCATTTACATGATGACTCATTAAATGCGAAACACACGCCCTTTTTTATCATAGGGTTAGGGTTCTGTCTATGGGATGGAAACCTCTGAGGTATCATTAGGTTAATCCATAGCCCAACATCTTTATTGCCCCAAGATAAATTAGGGAACAATGACAGTTTCTGCCTGAACGCCTCGTCGTAAAGAAACCAGGTCATACCTCCAAAGTTACGGTATGCTTCTAAAATAGAATCTAAGTGTTGAAAAAGCCCGGAGCAGAGATTGGGATACTTCTCGCCTAGGACCGCAGAATAGATAGAGAAAGCTTGGATCCAGTTATTAAAAGTTTTAACTGGATTAGATTTCTTTTTATCATCCATGTCCTCTTTTTTCTCATACCTGTTCTGCTGATCCCTGCCAGAAGGTAATAAAGAAAATAAATCAATAAATGCTCTGCTCCAAATCTGCTCCTTTACTACAGGGCTCAGATGAAAGCCCAAAGGTGACACTTCACATGTTAGTGATTCTTTCAAAAGAATCTCCGGCAGCCCAGGCTTCAAAACCATACCTGAGCTGCCAGAATTCGTTTCGCTAAAAGAAGATCTATGGGCAACAGACAAAGCATTGCTGCCCAAATAGTCTACTAAAGCTTCCCTAACTAAATCCTTCACATTCAGAGAGAGGACAGACAGAGGGACAGGTAAAGTCTCACCACTTCCATGACGTCCCGGGTCCTGTGTGACAGCGATACCGGCACTCAAGCCTAAGCCTGTAGGCGAATGCGGACGCTGGGAAGGATGCATTTCTTCATGGCTGGGCGATGGAGCGCTGATCCAGGATCTGGCAGCTGCAGCGGTGGCGGATGGAGTGCCTGGAAATATATTCTCGGCACTGTGCAGCGATGCTGTGGCCCAAGCTCCCTGGACCGCTGCAGCGCTTGTACGGCTACAGCGGTTAGACGGATCTTTGCCGTTCCTCGCTGCGACCGGAACTATGTCAGGATCTTCTGCTCTTGACGCGCCGGCTCTGACGGCAACATCCGGTGCTAGATCTCGCGACGGGCTCCGAGATTTCCGCTGAGCTGATCTCCGACCGCTGGCGCGCCCACTCCTTGAGCGCTCAGGGACGCGTGAAGATGGCGGCACCGGTGAATACACGACTCTCGCCCTCCGATTCCTCTTGGGGCTCCGACTTGCTCTCGCCGACAAAGGAGAGGATTCTAAAGGCTGAGAAGAAGGCGGCGAACGCGGAGCAGGAGAAGCCGGGACCTGTGGCTCAGTGGTAGGTTTTATAGCCAGTCCCATAGATAAGCAACTCCGCAACCACTCGGCGCCGCCCACAGCCTCCGCCCTCTGAATCAGCTGCTGTAGTAGGGAATCCATCAGCTGTCTTCTGTCTTCATCAGGTGACTGAGCGACAGCTGATGGAACAGCTGATTATATAGGAAACATTCTTCCCGCACTTTTCCTACAGACCAATCATAACTCGTAAAAAGTGCGGGAGTAAAACCAGGTAAAACCAGTTAGAACCTGCTCACGCATAGCGCAGCTTACTTTATAATTTAACCCTTTCATACCGAACTTCAAAAACCCATAAATCCTATTGAATCCTAATGCCAGCAATTAAATAAAAACCCAATGTGGGGGTTAGGAGTGAGGTAAATACAGGGGCTGTGTTATCATGCGACCCCCCATGTATTCTTCAATGGGGGGGGCGTCCAGTCTTGTAGAGCCTAAAACTTTTCCACAAACTGATGTTATATACTGTTGGCCACTCAATATCTCCACTCAGTACTCCCTTTACTGTGATCTCGAAAAGAATTTATCACTAGTAATGTATATGAATGACTAATATGTTAGCTCATAGAAATGGGTCAGCCAATTCAGATCAACCTAAAGTGGGGTGGTTTCCACCTGGACCTTTCAAATTCGAAAAAAAAAAACCACATGAAAGGGACAAGTGTTAATTGTGTTTTCCAATTAATATATATATCAGTCCTCTATGGTAAGAAAGTGCAGTAGAAAAGTGCCCAAAAATTCATCTGGAAAGTCATGGGCTGGCAATTGTAAAGGGAGCTGTCCGCAGTGGACCTTGATGATTTGCATGCCCAAGTGTATTCCGTGTGGCAGAACATAAAATCATTAATAGCATGCCATGTGTAATTGTGTGCATGGCAGTTGTACGTGATACTAAATATGTCAAGATATTTTGAATTTTTTATTTTTATTTTTTCATCATTTCCATATCATTAAGATGTACATCCAGCCTGTGATTCTTGGTTTTGTAATGTCAATGTTGACGAGTATATGTACAATAAACACTGAGTCCTGATTTTGCCTCTGAAAGCTTCTGGAGGTTCATCAATTAACTTGCAAATTAATGTGCCTAGTACAGGAATGGCACCTGGTTTTTTTTCACAAGTTGGTTTCCCCCAGAACTGAATCCCATAATTCTGATATGTCTTCATATTACTAAATGTGCACTTTCATCTCATGTAATCTTCTGTAGAGTATCTAATAACAAAAGTATGATACCAGGTAAATAGAGGGATGAATAATAATGGGACCAATAATGTTTATCTGCACCTCCATGCTTGAAGGGGTAAAATATACAGAAATAAGGAAAAATACAATTTTCTTTGCTTTTAGAAACAGTTGGTTTTCTTCCCTAAAAAATTTACCACAGAAATGAATCTTGTAATTCTGCTGTGTTCGTGTTGCTAATTCATTTTATTGTACTACTTTTGTTTCATTAAATCTGATGTAGAGTCTAATGAAGCCAAAGAATGGGACTTTATCATCATACTAAACTGGGACCAATACATTTTCTTACAAAACCAAGGAAAAACACAATTTGCATTGGTATTAATGGTTTAGCCCCATAAAATTTCCTCAGAAATGTATCCCTTCATTTTGTCTGTGTACACCTGGACCAGCACTAATTTCAATAGGAAAATGTCCCTCGGCGTTTGTTCATACAGTGGTTTTTTTTTTATCTGTGATTGCCTCATACACTCTTTGAATAAGCTTTTGGTGGATTTTAATAGACATTGTTCATACAGCAAGTTTTTTACAATGTGGTTGTAAAAAGTATATTGCGTTAAAAAAAAAAAAAGTTGTGTGTGTTCCTAGTCGAATTTGCGGTAATCTTCTCAATTAAGCCAAAGGGCAACAAAAAAAGCTTTAAAAATTGCTATCTTAAAAAAACCTGAAAATCACATTAACAATCTGCAAGGATTTCTGATACGTATTTCTTTTGAAATTACTGGACTTTTCCATCTCAAAAAACACTGATCATACTGTGTTTTGACGATTTTTTAGACCAGAAACGCACTAAATTCTTCCTCTATAACTCAAAACTCCTCAAAAACTCTTTTGGCAAATTTTGGGCAATTTTTAGTCATATTATTAACACACTTGAGTTATTGAAACACAAATGTTATTAATATTCTCTAACCTAGATTAACTACTAGAGGCTCCGTGATTTACCTTTATGTCATAGATGAAGCTGGTGCCCGCGCCACAAAACGCTGATACCAGCTGAGCTCCAAACTCTGCTATAAATCCCTTTCATGATACTGTCAATCACTGAAAGCTGCATTTATGACTGCCACCAAAGATTTACAGTACTGCTGCCAGCGATTGGCAGTACTGCTATCAGCGATTTTCAGTCCTGCTGTCAGCGACTGACAGGTCTGGTGTTAGGCTACTTTCACATTAGCGTCGTGCACTGCACGTCGCAATGCGACGTTGCGGTGCACCGACGCATACTGTGGAAGTGGAGCGCCCCCACACCACCGCAGGGCCGAGGGGATACCCGGAGCCGGGCCTCTGAGTTTCAGTCCTGGGGTTGTCACGGTGGCTAGACCCGGTCCGTGGCCCTGTCTGTCAGTGGGGGACGTCCGGTGCAATAAGCGGTGTTGTAACGGTGCAGGTCGCGGTAAATAATGAAGACACCAGGTTGCAGTCTCTTTACCTCTTTACTGAAGATGTTGGAGACCTCAGTCCAGAGCGCTGTTAACTGGGTTTTCAGAGACCGGCCGGTCCAACGACACATCAGGAGTTCCTCCTTACAGGTGGGAATCAGTATCTACCTTCTAGCGCTGTGTGTTGTAGTTCTTCCCTGCTGAGCTCCCGGGATAGTCCTCACAACTGTTTCTTTCTGTCTCTACTGTTCTTTCTCCGTCCTCCAGATGATATGGTAGGACGCACCCGTATGACGGGGTAGGCCTGGAGTTCTTCCGGGACCCTAGAGTCGCCCCTCTCCCACAGCTGCCTCCGTTGTCTGCTTAGGTGTTAAGTGAGACAGCCAACCTGTAATTAGCTGTCCGGCCGTGGTTTGCAATGTACTTAAAGTCTCTTACTTGCTCGGCGTTCCGGCCACCGACTGTTTGCGCCTCAGAAGGATGTTGCCTCGGTCTAACAGCAGGACCCCTTCTGGTATTTCTCCTTTACTGTATTCCCGTTGTTTACTGGTTAGTTCTGCTCTGAGGAGTCTGCCAGGATCCCATCCCTGACAGGTCCTCCCACTAGCTCTTCCCAGCTACTTCTCCCTGTCTTCCTGTCCAACCCCCAGTTTTACCAGAGTTGTGAGGAGTGGCCTACTAGATAGGACCACCCCCCCTGGTGGCCGGAGTGTGAAGTGTGGTGTGAGTGTACCTGGTCAGAGAAACTCCTTTAGTGCAATCAGACGTACCACAGCTCCCCATAGTGGCGGAGCCACAGTACTGCAACAACCAGGACTCTGGGGTGCTGCACTCCCCCCCGGTTAAATCCAGTACTCCGGGACTGGGAAAACAAGAACAATAATACATGTTAACAGGAAACACACAAACTTTTGAAATAGCATAACAATTGAACATAACAAGGCTTCCCTTTACGGGAGGTGAGGATTCTTGAACGTTGCAAAAGTTAGGTCATGCACAGTTTATGACTCTCAGTTCAGTGATTGAAACAGCGGGGACCCCGGGTAAACAAAGGGGCCCCCCTTTTTGAAAGTTTTTGAGCAATTCACCGTCCATTACTCTATTGTCCATTTAAAAACCTGTAACAAAAAGATATATATACAACATTTTCAATTAAATAGCAGCCCTTATTAATACCTCCAAAGTTTGTAGCGGAGGGGAGTTTGATTTTGAGTGCTGCGTGTGGACCTTCGCAGCGCAGGGGTTGCTATTGGCCTAACAGGGCCCGCTATGCTTGCTACCACTGGTGTAGTGCGCTGTCTTCTAACTACACTTCTAGTGAGTCTGGGTAGCACTGGCAGGTTGGGGCTCTCAGAGCTGCTGCTATCAACAGTGGGTACGGCAGGCTCACTGATAGCAGAGGGAGGATTTGCCGGTTCAACGGTTGGCATGGCTTCTTCAGGCAAGGCTTGTTGAGGTTGCGGGGCCGGATGATCTGGTACCACCATTGTTTCTGGTGGGTCCGGCTGTGGAAACGTTAGAACAGGTACCGCGATGGCCTGATTTATCTGAGTCCAGGACTGGGGAAAGTCACCAAGGACAGTATGGAACATCTTCTCCTTTTCCACCGGCGGGGAGATTTCTGGGGCCGTGCCCCTCTCTTTCAACTTATCGGGGCAGACCTTAAGGTGATCCCTGGATACCGCTGTCGAGGTCTCCCCTCTGTCCTTGCTGATGAGACAGACCTTAGTGTTGTCGAAGTCGGATGGCAAGATGGTATACGGTTCCGCTTCCCATTGGTCATCGAGCTTGTGTAACCTCCTCTTTCGTTTAAGCACTTGCTCACCAGGTGACAGGGGAATCGCAGGAGCGTGTTGGTTGTAGTCCCTTTCTTGCTTCTGCCTAGCCTGGGCGAGACTTCTCTCTACACACTCCTGTACTTCGCGGTACCTTCGCTGCCTTTCTGCATCCTAATCTGCATCCGGCGAGGTATCTTCGGGTACTAGGACCCCCATGTCCAGATCAACGGGTAACCGACTAGACCTTCCTCGCATCAGGTACGCTGGAGTACAGTTGGTGGAACTTACTGGGATGTGGTTGTACATATCCACTAAGTCAGGCAACTTTGTCGGCCACAGATTCCGTTCCTCCACAGGCAAGGTCTTCAACAAATCGATTACTACCTGGTTCATCTTCTCGCACATCCCGTTAGTTTGAGGGTGGTACGGTGTAGTTCTGATCTTCTTACACCCGTACAACTGGCAGAATTCTTGGAACACTTCCGCTTCGAATGCAGGCCCCTGATCGGTCAGTACTTTCTCTGGGTAGCCATGGGGTCTACAAAAGTGCTGCTGGAAGGCCCTGGCGGCAGTCCTAGCTGTTAGATCCTTGACAGGCACAACCACCAAAAACCTGGAGTAGTGGTCCACGATGGTAAGGGCGTAGATATAGCCCGACCGGCTAGGCGTCAGCTTCACATGATCCAGCGCGACCAGTTCGAGCGGCCGTTTGGTGATGATAGGCCGCAGGGGAGCCCGTTGACTGTCACGGTCCTTCCTTCGCAGACTACACGGACCACACTCTCGACACCACTTCTCAATGGTTCTCTTCATGCCAATCCAATAGAACCTCCCTCGGAGCAGCTTCTCCAGCTTCCTCCATCCGAAGTGTCCGGCTCCATCATGGTAGGCTCCCAGAACCATGGGCGCATCTCGCCTTGGCACCACTATCTGCCACACCAATTCATGAGTACGTGGGTCGATGCTCCTCCTGCACAACTTGCCATCATGGATAAACAGTTTGCTTCTCCCCTTCCACAGCTGTTGAGTTTCTTGTGGATCATCTGGGCCAGGGTGCAACCCAGCCTGCGTCAAGAGTTCCTTCACCTGACGGACCGCGGGGTCACTATCCTGGGTTTCTGCCCATCCGTGGTGGGGCAGGGGATTCAGCGTGGCATCCGGTTGGTTCTTGTGCCTGTTCTTCACATGGTGAGAGTTCTGAGTGGCTTTGGGGCGATGGAAGGCAGGCAGCTCCACCTCTTCAAGTGCCTCCGGGTCTTCTCCCACTTCTGGTAGATTGGGCATTCGGGACAGAGCATCGGCATTGGCATTCTGGTGTCCTGCCCGATATTTGATGGTGAAATCATAGTTGGACAGCCGGGCCATCCACCGCTGTTCCAAAGCCCCGAGTTTGGCAGTATCCAGATGCGTTAGCGGATTGTTGTCCGTGAAGACGGTGAATTTCGCAGAGGCCAGGTAGTGCTTAAACCTCTCTGTCACTGCCCAGACAAGGGCAAGGAATTCCAGTTTGAAGGAACTGTAGTTGTCAGGGTTCCTTTCCGTGGGACGGAGTTTCCTGCTGGCGTAAGCGATCACCCTTTCTTTGCCGTTCTGAACCTGGGACAGCACGGCTCCTAATCCCACATTACTGGCATCTGTGTACAGCACAAACGGTTGATCGTATTCGGGGTAAGCCAGTATCTCTTCTCCCGTCAGTGCCGACTTCAAACAGGTGAAGGATTCCTCCAGCTCTTCGTTCCAATCAAAGGGGGTTTTCCTCCCCTTGGTCTTCTTTGGTTGGCCCACCAGCAGATTTTGCAAGGGTGCGGCCTTCTTGGTGAAATCCTTAATGAATCTCCGATAGTAACCTACCAACCCGAGGAACTGCCGGACTTCGTGGAGGTCACTGGGCTTTGGCCAGTCCTTGATCACTGTGACCTTGTCGGAGTCTGGGGCCACTCCTTCAGCGCTCACCACATGGCCCAGGTACTGCACTTTAGGTTTCAGCAGATGACACTTGGACGGTTTCACCTTTAGGCCGAAGTTGGACAAGGCTTCGAACACCTCGGCCAGGTGCTTCAGATGGTCTTCGTAGGTTTTAGAGAAGACTATGACGTCATCCAGATATAGCAGCACGGTTTCAAAGTTCAGGTGTCCCAGGCAGCTCTCCATCATCCTCTGGAACGTTCCGGGAGCATTGCACAATCCGAAGGGCATGTAGTTGAACTCACAGAGGCCCATTGGCGTCGTGAAGGCCGTCTTCTCTTTGTCCGCCTCCGCCACAGGAACCTGCCAGTACCCACTGGTGAGATCTAAGGTAGAGAAATAGTTAGCAGATTTTAAGGCAGCCAGGGACTCCTCTATCCTGGGCAGTGGGTATGCGTCCTTATGTGTAATGCGATTCAACTGTCTGTAATCAACACACATCCTCATTGTACCATCTTTCTTTTTAACGAGGACTAACGGAGCTGCCCAGGGGCTACAGCTGTCTCTCACCACCCCAGCCTCCTTCATTTCCCGCAACATGTCCTTGGCACACTGGTAATGAGCTGGGGGTACAGGGCGATATCTCTCTTTTATGGGTCGGTGATCTCCCGTGGGGATGTGATGTTGGATCCCTTTCACCTGCCCAAAATCTGAGGGGTGTTTGCTGAATACCTGCTCGTACTCGTGTACTACCCTGTAAGCCCCCTGTATTTGATGAGATGGGGTAGAGTCAGTGCCCACATGCAATTCCCGACACCAGTCTTTCGAGTGCTCTGCAGAACCTTTGTTCTCCGCCACGTTTGACGGGACCAAGGGTTCAGGTGTCTGTATTACACTATTATTGACAGTGAACAGTTTGGCGAGCGTGGTATACTTGGTTAGGTGGACCTCTTCCTCCCCACAATTGAGGACACGTACGGGCACTCTCCCCTGTCGGACGTCGACCACCCCCCGAGCTGTCAGAACAGTAGGCCTATTGTCTGAATATACAGGTTCTACCAAGGCCTGGTAGTCCCTACCCCTGAGGCCTATGGCTGCTCGACACCATATTAACATTTCACTCTTGGGAGGTATCGCGATGGGGTTTGAATCACTTACAGTGACACGACCAATCTCGCCACCAGTCAGCTCTACCTGCTGTCTCTGCATCAGAGCCCTGATTTCCTTCTGCAGGGCACGTTGCTCACTGTGGCCAGCGTTTTCTGCCACCTGTTGCAACAAAACAATCACTTCTGCAAGACAATTTTCTATAACATTAGTACCAAGAGTCATCATGGGATTACATTCTCGACGATCAATATCTACAATCACAATCCCTTGGGCTTTCAATTCCACCCGCCCCACTTTGATGGTGACCTCCTTATACCCCACTTGTGGCAACGGCTGACCATTACTGGCGATTATGGTGAAATCATCGTCAGGGCCACGAGTAATATCAGCGTCCTCCCAATACCGTTTGTAGAGCACGTGAGGTATAGTCGTCACCTGAGAACTGGTGTCCAGCAAAGCATTCAAGGGGATTCCATCAATCACTACAGGGAGAACTGGTCGTCCTCCAATATACTTGGTTCTCCAATGCTGCGGGCCTGACCGTCCTACTCCTGGGGGTTGGCCCTTTGCCCCAGGGGTTGCTCGTTTAAAGGACAGTACCTTGCAAGATGGCCCACCTGGTGACAGCGGCGGCAGATGGGTCGTCCATCCTGGTGGAAGCGATCGTCGGGCCGGCTCCTGGTCGGCGGAGTCCTCCTCCGTCGCATCCAAGGGACATCCTCCGGGCTGGAAGCCAACTGGATCTTCTCTTTGGGGGCCTCCTGCAGGGACTGCACTGTCCGGGCCAGGGCAGCAACGCTCTTGGTTAGCTCTTGCATCTGGAGACGGAGTCCTGCAGGGGAGTCGTCCTCGAAGCTCTGGGCGTCGGCCTCCGCGGCAACTGGGGTATCCGATGCCACCTCCTGGTGGTAGGTGAGAGCGGGGCGCCTGGGTGGTACTGCGCGGCTGGGCTGTCGCTCCTGCAATGCCTGGATAGCTTTATCTTTAAACTGCGCAAAAGTCAAGTCTGGATTTTGCATGGCCAGGAAGTGCAATTGGCCCCGCTGGTGACTGCACAGGAGCCCCTCAATGAACCGCTCCTTCAGGATTTTATCCTCATCCTGCATGCTGCCGGGGTCACTCTGCTTAATGGCCCGCATCGCTTCCTGGAGATCAAGGGCATAGTCCCGTAAGCTATCCTGCGACCTCTGTTTGCATCCATAGAAAGTCAGTTTAATCTCTGTGGCAGTGCGAGTATCAAAGGTGGCTTTAAGCTTGGCAAAAATCTGTTGTGCAGTTCCTTTATCCTCAGCGGGCCAGGATTTCAATTCTCTCAGAGCCGCCCCAAAGAGTTGGCCGGTTATCATATGGACCTTCTGGGGCTCGGTTAGGGGATAGAACTCGAGCAGGCTGCAGAGCCCTTCTTTAAAGTCAGTGAACGTATGCGCCTCCCCAGAATATCGTGGGAGCCAGGCCGCTCCTGGCAGGTAGGGCATGGAGAAGGGCATTATGGCTTTCGCATTAGCGGCAGTGTCCGACTGGCTGATGGGGGCAGCGGGTTCTGCGGCAGCCAGTGGTGGTATTAGGGCCGCGGCTTCGGCCGCTGCGGGGACCGGAGCTGCCCCTGCGTCCGCGGCTGCGACCGCCACCTCCTCTCCTCCCGACTCGGACATGGCCGTCCCTTCCTCCCACTAACCTGCTGGAGGTCGGAGTTCCTCTTCCGGGATTGGCGTCTCACCGCGCATTCCGTTCCGCGCTTCTTTTGGCTGATCCCGCCCACGTAGCTAAGGCTCCTCCCTCCGCGCGCGGCAATGGCGAATTTTGGCGGAAACTTTCCGCGGCAAGCAGTAGCACACAGTTCTCTCAATAAAGTACAGTCCAAGCACGATAAATCACAGTTCCAAGGCACACATGACCTGATTCTTCAGGCTTAAGTAAATCCTGTTCGTGACGCCAAGTTGGAGCGCCCCCACACCACCGCAGGGCCGAGGGGATACCCGGAGCCGGGCCTCTGAGTTTCAGTCCTGGGGTTGTCACGGTGGCTAGACCCGGTCCGTGGCCCTGTCTGTCAGTGGGGGACGTCCGGTGCAATAAGCGGTGTTGTAACGGTGCAGGTCGCGGTAAATAATGAAGACACCAGGTTGCAGTCTCTTTACCTCTTTACTGAAGATGTTGGAGACCTCAGTCCAGAGCGCTGTTAACTGGGTTTTCAGAGACCGGCCGGTCCAACGACACATCAGGAGTTCCTCCTTACAGGTGGGAATCAGTATCTACCTTCTAGCGCTGTGTGTTGTAGTTCTTCCCTGCTGAGCTCCCGGGATAGTCCTCACAACTGTTTCTTTCTGTCTCTACTGTTCTTTCTCCGTCCTCCAGATGATATGGTAGGACGCACCCGTATGACGGGGTAGGCCTGGAGTTCTTCCGGGACTCTAGAGTCGCCCCTCTCCCACAGCTGCCTCCGTTGTCTGCTTAGGTGTTAAGTGAGACAGCCAACCTGTAATTAGCTGTCCGGCCGTGGTTTGCAATGTACTTAAAGTCTCTTACTTGCTCGGCGTTCCGGCCACCGACTGTTTGCGCCTCAGAAGGATGTTGCCTCGGTCTAACAGCAGGACCCCTTCTGGTATTTCTCCTTTACTGTATTCCCGTTGTTTACTGGTTAGTTCTGCTCTGAGGAGTCTGCCAGGATCCCATCCCTGACAGGTCCTCCCACTAGCTCTTCCCAGCTACTTCTCCCTGTCTTCCTGTCCAACCCCCAGTTTTACCAGAGTTGTGAGGAGTGGCCTACTAGATAGGACCACCCCCCCTGGTGGCCGGAGTGTGAAGTGTGGTGTGAGTGTACCTGGTCAGAGAAACTCCTTTAGTGCAATCAGACGTACCACAGCTCCCCATAGTGGCGGAGCCACAGTACTGCAACAACCAGGACTCTGGGGTGCTGCAGAAGCGCCGCACAACGGGGGCAGCGGATGCTGTTTTTCAACGCATCCGCTGCCCCATTGTGAGGTGCGGGGAGGCGGGGCAGGAGTTCCGGCCACGCATGCGCAGTTGGAAATGCTGGACACGACGCACCAAAAAACGTTACATGCAACGTTTTTTGGTGGCGACGGTCCGACGCAACACGAAGCAACCGTCGCACGACGGTTGGGACGTGTGGCAATGCGTCGCACTGCGTCGCTAATGCAAGTCAATAGAGAAAAAACGCATCCTGCAAGCACTTTTGCAGGATGCGTTTTTTCTACAAAACGACGCATAGCGATGTGCAGTGCATGACGCTAGTGTGAAAGTAGCCTTAGCGATTGACAGTACTGCATTTATGACGTTACTCGTGATTGACAGTACTGCAATACCATGGTATTCCAGTATATACACCAAGTGATCAAACTTTTTCAGACTGATGTCTTCAATGGGACTTAAAAAAGTGAAAAGTAAAAAAAAATGCATATTTAAAAACAACATTAATCATTCCTTAATTTCCCCAGTAAAAAATATAGAAATGTAGAAATTTACATATTTGGTATTACCACGTCCATAAAAGTCTACTAAAATATAAAACAGTAACCTGTACAGGTGCATTCATGAAAAAAACTATAAAAAAACCTAGTATGCAGCCTGAAATTATACCAATAAAATCTATAGCTCAGCATGCGAAATCCAAGCCCTCAGACAGTTTGGAAAAATGGCAGCTTACACCAAATTGCATTTTATTTTTTAGAAAATTCAGAATTTTTTGAAGCCGCTGAAATAGTAAAAGACAAAACTGTGCATGCATGGCAGCACAATAATGGTAGCGACCTACAGAATTATGCTGCCACATAATGTCATAAGAATTGACCCCCAAACACTGATGGGCCACTGACACTGACCCTCAAACACTGACCCCCAAACATCATTTCTCCTCACTATTTTTTTCCCCATTTCTAAGTTCATAATATGGTAAAATGAATGATGTCAATCAAAACTACAACTCGTCCCACAAAAAACAAGTTCACATATGGCTATCTAGACGGAAAAATAACCAACATCGTATCACTGAATTTTGCATCAATTAATTGAATGCGGTCCTACATTTTCTTTTTTGTCAAAATGGCTGACATCACAGAAAAGCAGTGTTGGTGTAGATACACTACAGTGATTTCATCAGGCACGTATCATTTATATTTGTAACCGATGATAACCTGAGCAAACGCTAGATCCCTGGAAAAGTGTAATGGAGACATTTTGGGAGAATCAAGTATATTACAAATATAAAATATGCCATCATTAGTCCTTAGCACCAGTAAATGTTTGTATAGATGGAGAAATATCCATTTATTATTTTATTCCTATAAGGACTTGTTCACACGACCGTATTTTCAGTCCAAGTACAAAATGGACAGCACAAGTACAAAATGGACAGCACAAGCACAAAATGGACAGCACAAGTACAAAATGGACAGCACAAGCACAAAATGGACAGCACAAGCACAAAATGGACAGCACCAGTACAAAATGGACAGCACCAGTACAAAATGGACAGCACCAGTACAAAATGGACAGCACCAGTACAAAATGGACAGCACAAGTACAAAATGGACAGGACTCGGACCAATGTTATTCTATAGGGCGCTGCAGAGGAGCGATTATTTTCTGAATGTGAAAAACATGGCAGCATGCACAAGTTTATTCTAAAAATGGGATGAGACTCGCCTGTTCAGGTCTATAGGGGCGCAAATCAGATGCCATACCGAGCCACAGTGTAACATCCGATGTTTAGGGATATATTGCAATTCTGTACCTTAGGAAACTGTAAATGATTAATAGATGCTGCTGTAAAAAACGGATTGTATATAGATAAGTGAAAAAAAAACCTCACTTTTCTGGATGATTTTTTATACCTACTCTTGGACACATATCTATTTCTCAGGCTATGTTCACACTGATTTTTCTTTTAATGAGAGTTGCTTCAAGAAACAATATTTTTTAGAGACATTTTTTTCTGAAGAGGTTTAGAAGAGATGGCGATGAGTTTTTGGAGAGTTTTACTTTAAAATCTATTTAAAAAAAAATGTCATGCACTTTTCCCCCCTTCAATAATTTTTCAAATTTTGAGGAAAAAAATGTTGAGAAAAAAATGTTAAAAATCTCCTCATGTGAAACACAAAGTAGAGATGACGAGTTGTGAGGTGAATTTTGGAGGATTATGCGTCAGTGAATGTATCTATAACCTGAGAAATCCCATATTTGCTCCAGAACTGTATCTATGATAGAAAACTGACTGGATGTCATCACTTCTCTACATATTAAGGCATACTTGTCTCATGGGTGCCACACACAGGACAAATGTCACTCAGGCATGTAAGGAGAGGATGCAGGAGTGGGGGGAATTCCTGTTTTTCACACTCCCCCACACCACCCAGGCTAAAGTAGCCCTACTACCATGTCTGCATGATAACACACAGACGGCCCAGCAGGGGACCAAGTGTATTCAAAACATTTGAAACAAAAGTTAATTGCATAGGAATAGATAAAGAATTCCAGGATAAAGAATTCCAGGATAGCAAGTGACAAGAACTTGACCCTATGAGCTCCCCAGAGCACTGGCCAATCACAGCACGGGATTCAAACACTACCCCGCCCAGAACCTGGAGGCTCAGGGGATAAAGCTGTCACCTAAGGTCCTGAGATTTCAGAACTATCACAATCTGTGACTGATCTCACCTGAGTCCCAGGACTAAGGACCTCCATAACTACAGACTACCAGGACTAAGGACTTCCAGGATCAAGGATCCAAGAACCCAGTGAGACCTGAGCATCTGCTACGTCCCATCTCGTAAGTATACTTCTTCCTTACACTGTCATAGTGAGCTTGTACCAGTGCTGTGATGTTAAAGGGCAGTTGTCCCTGCAAGTGGGAGGCTGGTGGGATAAACACGTGTGGGAATGTTTCTGAAAGGTTCGGGATTAGAGACGCTGTGACTTTTCTGATTCACTTTCTTGTTAGACTGTTGTCATGTTGTCAGTAATTCTTGTGCAGCCACTCTGATGGGGAACAATAGATTGTGATCTGCTCCTCCACAAATTGTGGGGAGATCAGCATGGTGGCAAGTGTTTCTTGTGTGTGCTAGGTCCAGACCTGGGCGTTCGGCTGAACAAAGACCACACAAGAACTGGTACCAGTTGAAATAATTTTTTTCTTTAGCTGGATGCTGGATGCGTGCGTTTTGTTAACAAATTGTTGCTGGAAATGTGAACATAGCCTAAAGGTACCGTCACACTCAGTGATGCTGCAGCGATATAGACAACGAGCCGACCTAAACTAGATCGCTGGAGCGTCGCTGTTTAGGTCGCTGTAGAGACGTCAAACACAGCAACTCCAGAACGATGCAGGAGCGATCAAGTGACATAACGGTGTCTCACTTCTTGTTCTCGCTGGTTGTTAGCTCCATGTCAAACAGCCGGAGTGTACCGATCCGACACACATCTAGGGGCATTGCAGCGTAGCCAGATAGGCGTGTTTCTCCACAGGGAGACACCCAGGATGTGACGTCCCGGCGTCCCGGAATATAAATCGCGACTCTACAGCGATTCAGTCTTTCCATATTTTTTGAAAGTTGCGTCTTCACGTTCTGCCTTTCCAGCGTCCTGTCCGGAACGACCCTCCGCCAGCTACGATCCTCTTCTCCTGGGAGCGTTCTGTCCGGAACGCCATACTCAGTATACTGCAGGCGTCTTCATCGGTTCTTTTCTTGCTCATCAACGGTATGAAATATCTTTGAGTTGTTCTTTGTTTCTTCTGTGTATAGTTATGGCTATGCATCAATGCTTATCTATGTACTAGGTAAAATGATGTATAAAACATCTCTGGCAGCCATCTTGTGCATCTGGCAAGCGGACGCACAAGATGGAGGCACTTTAGGATGCGGTTAGAAAACTCTTTTGCGCTGGCTGCCATTTTGTGCGCACACTATATGGAAAGGTAAACCAACTCTTTTGTGTCTGCCTTGGCTTGGCTGGCCCTGGCCTGCTCCGCTAGTTAATTAAATCAGCACACAACATAACGGTAATATAAAACATTTACTTTTTACAACTATAAAAAAAAAATGAACAAAAAAAAATCAAAATCTCCCACGGCGGTGGGCCAAAAGATGACGCAGCGTGCGCCCCTGCTGCTTTATTTGCTGCGACAGGTCTGTTGCGGCCTCCAGCAGGCGCGCAGAAGTTTTCTCCAGCCACTTCTGCCTGGTCAGCAGCTCTTTCACGGTGGGCGTTTCTGTGGATAGAAGAGGTCGGAGAACGGACGGTAATTACGCTGCAAATATGGCATGTGTGAACATACCCTGAGATTTACTACACACTCAATTTGGTCCTGTCACAGAGGGCGACAAGGTATTTTTTTCTCGCTGTCAAATGTGACATCCCACCGATAACCCCTCCCACTGTCTGTATACTTATGGAGAAGGGACGCCGGTTGCTCATCCCCGGAAGAGCTACTGACCTCCCAACCCCTTGCTTGTGCCGCACCGACTAAGGAACCAAATACATATCTGGTTAACAATTGAACACGCTGTGGGGAACTGCTCGCAGTTTTAGTCACTTACCAATTGATCCACTGCTCTCTGCCGCTGGGGAGAACACCGCCGACCCGGGGGAAGAAGGCGAGTGGCGGAAGGGAGGTGTTGTGGATGCTGGAGGGGTGCTACTGCGCCTGGTCCTAATTGCGTCTGTAATGTATACAATATTTCAGCTCCCCTCTAATGTCCCGTATGCAGTAATAAATTCGCAATGAATGATGGTTAACATACGTGACGGCCCGGGCTGTGGGCTGCCGCTGGTGGCGGATGAAGGGCCAGTGCTGGCAGGTGACGACCCCTCTTGCCGGCGCCGTCTCTCTACACAAAAATTAAAGAACCGCAATGTTTAGACACCAAAAGTACAGGGCTCCAGACTAAAAAAAAATACCTAGGCACCATTGGCAGCAAAAGTTAGGAGCCTAATGAAATTTTGATTCACCAAATGTACGTACATATATAGAAAATAGAGATCATGCTTCCCAGTGATGCTATACTCTGCATTGTCTGGGGGCTCTGGTGTTCAATGCTCTGCGTGGCCTGGGACACGTATTATTGCATCACTAGGAAGAGCCTCCCGGCAGCGCACGTCTCCTGATTCCCCCTTCCCAGCAGCGCGCGCAGGATTGCCAACCTCCTCCTAAATGATTTCTGGACAATCTGGCTAAAAATTGCGGACATCCCAAAATTTGATATGTTTGTGGAGATTCTGGAACCCCTGACCTGACCATTTTTCACGGACACCGCATTTTCCTCTCGGACAATACGGACATGAGGAAAAAGTGGCATGTTTTTCCGGGAATTCTAGGACAAGTTGGCAACCACGAGCGCGAGTCTCCCGATTCCCCCCTCCCGGCAGCGTGCATCTCCCGATTCCCCCATACTGGTACTTGCCACGCCTTGTCTCCGCCCACAACTCTGCCAGATGCTGTGGGGTCTTGTACCGCAAGTCGGCCCACTTCTTGCGCAGCTGCAGCGCACTGCGGCGGATGCCGAATCGCCTCTCCATGAGGCACCCAATGCGGCGCAGCACTTCCTGCTTGTGGAGGTTCCTGTGGGCTGGTGCAGTCTCCAGGCCCTCGTAATCCCAGGCATACATCTTGGACACAAAAAACTTAAGCTCTGTGTGCCCCAGAGGAGTACAACGCTGTCTTGCCACCATTTTACCAGGAAAAACACTGAATGGCACCGCCTAACCACGCCCAGAGGAGGTCCTTGACTCAGGCGTGATGCCGCGCGATCCGAATCGCTATAGCGTCTCTGTTTATGCACAGTGTCGCGGTTGTGGCGCCGGTATACACAGCGTCGCGGTTGTGGCTCCGGCTCCTGAAATCACTCTTTGGCGTTCCCGGTTTCAAGCCGCAGCGCTCATCGTCCTGGTTTCAGCGGCTTGTACAGTGATTTTAGGGTACGTTCACACATTGCAACTCAGCTGCATACTGTACGTCTATCTGTGCAGCGTATATGCTGCATAAATTGACATGCTGCTTATGAAAAATACGCACCTGCGTAAAGATACACAGCGAATTTTTGTATGCAGTGTGTGAGCTACTGTTATTAGCAAACGAAGGGTGTCTATGGGGAACGGCAGTTGCGTCAACGCTGCTTATTAGCCCTGCGTATTTAACGGACGTAAAATATGCGGCAAATACGCGATGTGTGAACGCTACCTTACAGTATTGGATGTCTTGTGTCAGTTTAGCAAATCATAAATAGTAATTCTTTTTTTTGCTTTTTCAGGTTGCCATGTCTTTTACAGATGTAGCTGTGATTGTAGCGGCTGCGTTGTTGGTTGAAGCTCACCGCCAGCTGGAGGCTCATGCGTGGAACACTCGTACTAAGCGACAGCGCAGCATGTGGACCAGACAGTGGCTGCAGAAGAGGAATCAATTGTCCAGTACGGGCCTAATAAGGGAACTACAGGAGAACAACCCGCATGATTTCAGGAACTACCTGCGAATGTCGGAGGATTCCTTCAATGTGCTACTTGCAGCTGTGGAACCTTTTATCAGGCGGCAAAATACCAGGATGCGAGCTGCTGTCCCTGTGGATGAGAGACTGGCTGTCACGCTGCGGTTCCTGGCGACTGGCAGGTCTATGCAAGACTTGCATTACTGCGCAGCTATTTCCCGATCCCTGCTCAGCGTCATCATCCCAGAGACATGTAATGCAATCGTCTCAGCTTTACACCGCACTTACATGCCTTTCCCGGAGACCCAGGATGATTGGAAACAGATTTCCCATGAATTTCAGCAGCAATGGCAGTTCCCTAATTGCGGTGGGGCCTTGGATGGGAAACATGTCCGCATCACCCAACCACCACACTCCGGCTCATTTTTCTACAATTACAAGGGTTATTTCAGCGTTATTCTGATGGCCCTCGTTAATGCAAACTATGAATTTATAAGTGTGGATGTAGGGATCAACGGGAGAGTATCTGATGGTGGAGTTTTGGAGCACACCGATTTTGGGGACCGCTTGAAAGAACACAAACTGGCCTTGCCGCCCAACAGCGACACTACTGAAAACATTAACTTTGTGTTTGTCGGAGATGAGGCGTTCCCACTGCATCCCAACCTTCTGAAGCCCTTCTCCCAGTAAAACTCTGACACAGGAGCAACGCATTTTTAATTACAGACTTTCCAGAGCTCGACGCGTTGTGGAGAATGCTTTTGGTATTATTGCAAACCGATTTCGGGTTTTCCACACTGCACTCAACATGAAACTCTCGTCTATTGACTCTGTGGTGCTTGCCTGTTGCGTCCTGCACAACTTTCTACGCCGCCGTGATGCCAGTGCATACAGCCCTCCACAATATGTAGACTCTGTTGACGCTGCAAACGGAGATGTAACCCAGGGCGAATGGCGTCTCGACGAGCACAGGGTTTCAGGCTTGGAAAGTCTTGGATCCGGAAGGAACTCTGATGATGCGACGATTTGCAGGGAGAAGTACTGTGACTTTTTCAATGGGCCAGGGGCTGTCCCATGGCAGCATCTCCAGCAGTAGCGCAACTGTTCCCATTTCCTTGTACCATGTATTATGGACTAAATTGTTTTAGGTTGATGTGCTCTCATGTACCATTTTGTTGATCACCCATGCAATTCCTTTTTCTGTCTCAATGTCTACATAAATATATCTATCTATGCACATACTCTTACGAATCCTGGGAGTCCGCAGCATCCTCTGCGCTAGTGCTTTCCTGATATATATATATATATATATATATATATATATATATATATATATATATATATATAATATATATATATATATATATATAATATATTAACTTATACATTATGTGACTATGTAAACAATAAATCTAAAGAAAAGAGACCATGTGAAGCTTATAAGGTTTATTGACATATTACACCAGTAACAATTGACTGTAACGAGAAATCAACACAAATAGTAACGATACAGGCAACAAATGGTTTATTGACAGATTTTCTATGAAAAATAAATAATAAAAAAAGGTAAATGAAGGCCAAAAAAAAAAGGTAATTCAAGGCCCCCCCCAAAAAAACAGCAGTGTGAACGCATGAAGTGCTTAGGAAACAGAAGTCTCTATCATTTTCAGTCCAAGAACACTACAGATGTTGATAGTAGGTGTCCATCTAGCTGTACTGGTGTGTGGCCGTAGAAGGTCCATGCGAAAAGTCACCAAAAGAAGGGGGTGGAGGTGGTGTCCGGAACTGCAAATGATGTGGGGCCGGTCTGCGGACAAGAGTGCTGTGCATGGGCTCTTGCTGGTGTCCCCAATAAAACTGGCCACTGGGCTGACGGTCGCTGCTGGTCAACGTTGTTGTCTCAGTCAGTTTGCCTGCGGCTGCCGCGTTCAAAGCCTCGAACATGACTCTCTCCGCGTGCGTTTGCTGGGTAACGTCCAATCTATTTAAGCGTTCCGCAACGAAGGATGGGAATCCGGTGAGCTGGGTTGTGGCATCCTGGGTCATTATGTTGCTGGCCAGTGCCAGGAGATCCACAGGTGTGCCCGCAGTCGCCTTTCTTTTGCAAGATGGGCGCTGTGGACATGTCTGCTCCTCGACACACGAGCTTATGGAGGACTGAGGGGTCTCGTCATCATTGCCTTCCGGTGTTTGGAGCTGTTCAGGAGGCACCTGCGAGTACAGGAAATACAGAAAAAAAAAAAAAAGTCAATAACATACAAGCACATCGGCCCTAGAGAGCCCCAGCCTCCCCAACACCTCTATGCCCATCCGTGGGAAGCTATGAGGAACAGTTATCTGGGTAGCGAGGAACAGTTATCTAGGTAGCAAACCACAGGGGTTACAGAGCTGGGCTGAACTACTTTTGCCGGCTATACTGTACGAATGTGCAGAAGACACAAAATTTAAATTTATTTTCGACTTTTGAAATAAGACAGCATTTAAAGGTAGAAAAAAGACAGCGCCACAATGGACAGTGATAACAATCCCACGTTTCCAATCTGCCTTCTGCGGCGACGCCTCGGTCCAATGACCTTTATCAAGCACATTTGTCATTGGACCGAGGTGTCGCCGCAGGAGGCAGATTAGAAACGTGCGATTGTTATCACTGTCCATTGTGGCGCTATCTTTTTTCTATTTTGGATATGGACTTGTAGCCGGGTTGGACCCCCTGGTATTGACATGCGCCAACATGCACATAGAGGCTGTATGGACATAGGGTGCGGTTTAACCTCTTTTTGGATTTTAGCATTTAAAGGTAGGGAAGGACTGTTTGGACATACTTATCTGAACAGGATGTGGCAACTGTTATTATCTGGTGGATTAAACATGAAAAACGTGAATTATTATTATTGGAAACCGTGCAGTATCATAAACATACAAGACACAGGGCATGCTACAAGCAGGGAAGCTAGGGGGTACTTACATGCTCGTCAGGAGACTCAGGCAGGATCTCTTCTGCAGATGGCGCACAAAGGCTTGTCACGGTCTGGGACGGGCGAGGGATTTCCTGGTCCCGAGTGAACGCCAGCAGGTCATAGTACCACAACTTGGGCACATAGACGTCGTCGGTTCCGGCCCCAGACTTCACGGACTTTTCCACCTTGTTCACTTCTTTTTTGTAGACTGTGCGGAGAGCCTGGATCTTCTTCCGCACAATGTTTTCATCCACCGTCTCAGTGGGATGATGCTGCTTGTAGAGGGCCACCAGTTTCTCGTACGCAGCTTTCTTCTTGTAGCGGTTGCTGTAATCCGCAGACTTGATCTTCCACAAGCAGGGCAGGGAGCGGTACATGTCGATGAGTTCCGAATTCCGATAGCAGCCATTTTGTAGATGGCAAATGTGCTATTTCAAATGGTAGCCATTTTGTGGATGGCAAATGTGCGATTTCTACTTGTAGCCATTTTGTGGATGGTAAATTTGTTAATGCTGGTAGCAGCCATTTTGTGGATGGCTAATGTGTTCATGCTGGCAGCAGCCATTTTGTGGATGGCAAATGTAATTCTGACGGTGGCCATTTTCTGGATGGAAAAAGTGTTAATTCTAATGGTGGCTATTTTGTGGATGGCAAATGTAATTTTGGTGGTGACCATTTTGTTGGTGAACGTCTTAAGGCTACACACCACATCACCAAATCCTTGTTACCCAGTAATGACCACTAACGGCCAATACTACAGCGCAAAAGCGTATTTGTTTACAAACTTGCAAGCTCAAACAGATCTCTGCAGAGATGTAGTATACATCACTCTACAATACACTTTCCATAAAGCGAAAGCTCAAAATGACTGCCAGCCAGCGCAAAAGCGTATTAGTTTACAAACTTGCAAGCTCAAACGGATCTCTGCAGAGATGTAGTATACATCACTCTACAATACACATAAATTAGCATTGCTGCATGGCAGATGAAACAAACAGCACAAAGATATTACTAACCGTTGATAAGCTGAAAGAGATAGAGGACGAAGACGTCGGGAGTATGCAGAGTTCCGGACAGGACGTTCCCATGAGGCTCATAGGTGGCGGAGGGACGTTCCGGACAGGACGCACAAGTGATCGCAAAGTAAAGACTGAGTAGAGTCGCGGTTTATATTCCGGAACGCAGCTACAGATGATCCCGCTGTGGTCTATCAGCTGGCGGAGGGTCGTTCCGGACAGGACGCTGGAAAGGCAGAACGTGAAGACACAGCTCGCAAAAAATATGGAAAGACTGAATCGCTGTAGAGTTGCGGTTTATATTCCGGGACGCCGGGACGTCACATCCTGGACGTCACATCCTGGGTGTCTCCCTGTGGAGAAACACGCCTATCTGGACGCTGCGACTCCCCCTATGCTCGTTGCTGGCGTCGTTGCTTTTGATGTCACACATGACGATACACGCCGACCTAGCGACGAAATAAAGTTCTGGACTTCTAGCTCCGACCAGCGATGGTACAGCGGGATCCAGATCGCTGCTGCGTGTCAAACACAACGAGATCGCTATCCAGGACGCTGCAACGTCACGGATTGTTGTCGTTCTCGTTGCAAAGTTGCTGAGTGTGACGGTACCTTTAGCCTCTGTTCACATGTACAGTAATCATTCATTAGAACGGATCCAGCAGCAATCCATTGTCAGAAAGTTGTGCTAAATAAAATTGATTTCAACTGGATCTGGTCTTTTAACATTGAAGTCTATGGAAAACAGTTCTGTTAACTAGCCATCCAATTTTCTCCTTACTGGATCAGTTTCAAACGGATGGCTATTTAGCTTTCAATGTTAAAAAAATGTATCCAGTTGAAATATTTTTATTTTTTTTTGTCTGGACAACTTGTTTGTCAATGGATTGCTGCTGGATCTGTTCTAACTGATTATTGGTAATTCTGTCTGAGGCTAAGTAGGATGACCTTTATGTGTAAATGAAGCCCCTCATTACTTCCTGAAAATGGCCTTTTCCAGAGAGTGACCGGTCTCCAGTAGTGCAGTGATGTCTTTGAATCCCGGTAGATCGTTCACGACGGCCATTTCTACACTATATAAAACCATACATTTTTCATGCTGTGAATATCTCTAACATTGTTTGACCCAATGTTTCTCACCACAGGACCAATTATGGCCAAGATAAAGGAATGTATCCTGACTGACAGTGAGCATGACAGCGTGGAGCTGGAAGTTCCCGGGTCAAAGAGGAAGTGCAGAGGCAATCTGCCGAAAGAGGCTGTGAAAGTCCTATGCGACTGGTTGTATGAGCACAGACACAATGCTTATCCCTCAGACACGGAGAAAGATATGTTATCTCTACAGACTCGTCTCACAGTGCTGCAGGTACGGCCCCCAAACATTTCTTGTATATGAGTACATATTGGGTTCTCCTTTGAAGCCAGTATTTTAGGGTAGTTGGATAATAATAACACAATAGTGGTGGTGGTGTATCAAAATTGGTTTTCTGGAACCTGTCAATGCTTTTGTACTTGTTGGAAAAAAAAGATTGAAAGAAAAATGATTTGCCCCCTTAAATAGTGCCTCTCTTGACTTTGTGGTATTGCAGCGTGGCCTTATTCCCTTACATGGGGCTGCTCTGCCATACCATGCAAAGTCTTAGCAGTGCTTTCTATATCTCATACACCCCCTGCAATACTATAATTGTTTGATCATGTAAGGGTTTAGCTGATCATTTTCTCTTTTCACATGTAGATTTCCAACTGGTTTATAAATGCTCGGAGACGGACCTTGCCGGACATGCTGCGTAAGGATGGTAAAGACCCTAACCAGTACACGATCTCTTGGAAGGGAAACAAGAACCCCGAGTCTCCCCCAATTCAGCATAGACCAATTGCCTTCTCGTCAATGACACAGATGGAGCACCATACCATACCTGGCATGCTGGTTGTCCCCACTATGGCTGGTAACTTAGTACCTCTGCCTCTGATCTACCCTGTTAGACAACCTGTTCATGCTTTCACTACAGTGAGTCCTGATGTTACTGTGCAGGATGTGGTCCAAGACGTGAAGACTGAATGGACATCTCCAGAACTGCCCACATCTTCAACACAGCCCAACAAGAAAAGACGTTGCAATTCACCAGTTGATGATTCAACAGATGATGATGTAACACTTTCTCCTTCAGACTTTGAGGAATGTGAAAACATCAGCCCATTGAATATCCTGGCGATAGTAGCAACCAAGGAATTAAATTTCTTACTGAGAGCTGAAAAAGCCAAGCGTGATGCTGAGAGACGTTCTGGCGGCCAGCATCCGGATTCCCCTTCCAGGGATGATGACAATGGATTCCAAGTGTAATTCCTTTGCATCCTTAAGGGTTTTTTTTCTTTTGCCACTTTAATAAGAATGTTGCTTACCTCAAGGAAAGACCAAGCCAGGATGGAACTGACTCTTTACTATGTGCAAAGAATGCACAAACCCTCATCCTTTTTGTGGGGGCTCTTTGCAAAGAGGTGAAATGGCAGGTCATAATCTAATCAATTTTTTTTTTCTCTTTTTTACCGACTTTAAGCACTTACGGTTTACATTACATATTGAACCCTCAGCTGCTTTTTCTGCAGCTGGGACATATAATGGAGCATAGGCACCTTGGAACACTGCAGGTGGGGTGGGCATGTTATTTGAACCCTTACAGCATAGTGTTCTGCAAATCTGCTGCTACCCCCCTCTGCACTTTATTGATCATGGCTCATCCAGTAATGTAACAACTATGGCCGACGCTAGGAGAAGGTCACTTGCACGTGGCTATAACCCAGCCTTCTCTGACATGCTCGGCCTCTTTATCATGCATTGCCGTTTGGTTATTAAGTGTTTGATGGGTAGGAGGGGTGACTCATTCTCATTAATTGAGTTCCTTCTAGACATTGTTTACTTAGAATTGTATTTTTTTTCAAGGTTTTTGATACTGTGAATATTATTTGCTGTACTATGATCTTAAAGTAATCAGTATGTACTACATATTTTTTTTTCTTGATTTTTGTATTCCAGTGTGATTCTCATTTGACGCCAAATTCCCATGAATAGAAAAAAGAGTATTATTTAAAAATATTTTCAATTTGCTTCAGAGATGTCTGTCTTCGGCTCTTATAGGATTAAAAAATGATATTTTTTCTTAAATCTTTGTATTTTTATTTTTTTTAATTTAATGCCCAACAATGCTGTGTGCAAATTACTTAGGCCACGTGCACACAGTCAGTAGGTTCCATTTATAAGCCAAAACCAAAGGAAATGTGTAATAGAAACACGTGCACCATTTTTGCATTCATCACCTACCCCTGGTTTTGGCTTACAAACATTGAGGTAAAATACTGACCGTGTGAACATGGTCTTAAAAGTTGGATATTTTGATATTTTGTGTATGGTTACTTTAATAGAATAACCACTGGAAGGTGCAATAATACAAACCTCAATTTTTCCAAGGTTTTTTTTAACCTGATGGCTCTCTGCAATGTACAGCTCTGCTTTTCACCCTTCCCCCGCTTATTATTTTATATATTATGTAACGGTGGAGAAACACAAAAATCTTAAGCTAGACTGAACTTGTTCCTATTTTAGTGTTTTTTAGCATACATTTTTTTTAAACCTATTTGTGTTTTCATAAGCGCAAGACGCACAAATGAAACATTTACATAAAAGTATACTATTCACCATATAAAAATGGCACAAACTACAATCTTACCTCTTCCTATATTTAAGCCAAAAACAAGTGCCGAAAATGATTTCCAAAGGCCTTTTTTTCAGTGCGCTGCCATATTATGTGATTGCATGAAATGTAGAACCCTTATATCATAGCCAGTACTCTCCACTTGCTGTATATACGACTATATGGAAAAGTGGCTTTTATTGATTGAAATCTGTGCGTAGATTTACAATGAGCCTTCATTTTCATGGACTTAAGGATTTTATACACCCAATGACATGTAAGTAAAGGCACTTTATTGCTGAGAAAATCCTTACCTTTCTTGTAGAAATCTGTTTTCCTGTTATTATAAGTGCAGAGGGGCGGTCACTGCAATTACAGCTCTCCTGCTTCTTTCCCTATTCTCTGCCCACTGCCTGCCTCCTGTCCCTGGCATACAGGTCACTGACCCGAACGCCAGAGGCAGGAGGCAGGGAGTAGACCGAGAGATCAAGAGAGCTGCAAGTGCATTCTCCAACACTGCTGCACTTGCAGCTCATTAGCATACAATTTCAACTGGATTTCTCTAAATCTGCAAAATCGATTTCTACAAGAAAGCTAAGGAATTACTCAGCATTAAAGCGCCTTTAACCCCTTTACCCCCAAGGGTGGTTTGCATGTTCGTGACCAGGCCAATTTTTACAATTCTGACCACTGTCCCTTTATAAGGTAATAACTCTTGAACGCTTCAACGGATCTTGGGATTCTAAAAATGTTTTCTCGTGACATATTGTACTTCATGATAGTGGTAAAATTTCTTCGATATAATTTGCGTTTATTTGTCTAAAAAATTGAAATTTGGCGAAAATTTGGAAAATCTTGCAATTTTCAAACTTTGAATTTTTATGCCCTTAAAAAAGAAAAAAATGTCGCACAAAATAGTTTATAAATAACATTTCCCACAAGTCTACTTTATATCAGAACAATTTTGGAAACAACATTTTTTTTGTTAGGAAATTATGAGGGTTAAAAATTGACCAGCGATTTCTCATTTTTACAACAAAATTTACAAAACTATTTTTTTTAAGGACCACTTCACATTGGAAGTCATATTTAGGGGTCTATGTGGCAGAAAAGACCCAAAAGTGAAGCCATTCTAAAAACAAGCTGATCAAAACCACATTCAAGAAGTTTATTAACCATTCAGGTGTTTCACAGGAGCAGAAACAATGTGGAAGGAAAAAATTAACATTTAACTTTTTAGTCTCAAAAATGATCTTTTAGCAACATTTTTTTTTATTTTCCCAAGGGTAACGGGAGATATTGGACCCAAAAAGTTGTTGTCCAATTTGTCTGGAGTATGCCGATACCCCATATGTTGGGGGGAACTACTGATTGGGCGCACGGCAAAGCTCAGAAGGGAAGGAGCGCCTGTTCACATTTTCAACCTAAAATTGGCTGGAATTGAAATTGGATGCCATGTCGTGTTTGATGAGCTCCTGATGTGCCTAAACAGTGGAAACTCCCCACAAGTGACCCCATTTTGTAAACTAGACCCCCAAAGGAACTTATCTAGATGTGTGGTGATCTTCGTCATGAAGATCGGCGAAACGCGCGTTGAAGCGGCAGGCTGGGGTCCTAGGTCTCTCACCACATGTAGGTATTATCGCATATATAACTCATCTTGAACAAATGATTTTGCACTAGACATGCACTTTAGTCTAACAATGCAGCTTTGCACTCTATTTTCCTCTTCCTAGCTTTTTTTTGCACTTTGCTTGTGATTGTATGGATAGCGGCTGAGTTGGAGGGGTTTCATGCAATTAAAGGCAACCTGTCACTTGATTCTAGCTGCGCAAACTATGCACAACGTGAATCACTGCCTAAGGGTACTGTCACACAGTGGCACTTTGATCGCTCCGACGGCACAATCCGTGACGTTGCAGCGTCGCTTGATTATCGCTCCAGCGTCGTAGACTGCGGTCACACTTTGCAATGCACGGCGCTGGAGCGATAATTTCATGACGTAGTTGCAATGTAGAAGTCATACGGGACATTGGGAATATCGTGCACACCTTTGTTACACGCTGCGATCATGCCGCCACAGCGGGACACTTGACGACGAAATAAAGTTTCAAACAATCTGCTACAACGTACGATTCTCAGCGGGGTCCCTGATCGCAGTAGCGTGTCAGACACAGCGATATCGTAACTATATCGCTGGAACGTCACGGATCGTGCCGTTGTAGCGACCAAAGTGCCACTGTGTGACAGTACCCTAAGTTTAAAGATCCGTCTGACAGAAATGGGATGAGTCTGATGCAACATCTCACTGCCACACTACAGGAGATTGAGCAGGGTGGAGGGGTAATCTCATCACGTCTCACCTGGCCGGATCTTTAAACTATGCTTCTTCTAAAACACTGAAGCGATTCAGAGAAAAACATACCTGGTTGCAATTGTGCAGCAAGGCCCTAAAGGTACCTTCACACTAAACAACTTTCCAACGAGAACGACAACAATCCGTGACGTTGCAGCGTCCTGGATAGCGATCTCGCTGAGTTTGACACGCAGCAGCGATCTGGATCCCGCTGTTATATCGCTGGTCGGAGCTAGAAGTCTGGAACTTTATTTGGTCGCTAGATCGGCGTGTATCGTCATGTTTGACAGCAAAAGCAACGATGTCAGTAATGTTTTTACATGGAGCGTGAACGATAAGTGAGTCTCCGTTACGTCACTGGATGGCTCCTGCATCGTTCTGGAGCTGCTGTGTTTGACGTCTCTACAGCGACCTAACAGCGACGCTCCAGCGATCTAGTTTAGGTCGGATCGTTGTCTATATCGCTGGAGCGTCGCTTAGTGTAACAGTACCTTTAGTCATGCTGTCTGAAAATTGAGCAATGTGAATCAAGCATCAGGTTCTCTTTAAGATACTGAACGCCCTCCCCATTAGTGTAATCTATGGGGGGGTCGCATGATAACACAGCCCCCAATGAAATTCATTATAATTAAGGTTGAATCCTCCTCAGTTTATTTTTCTGTCAGGTAAAGCTATTAATAGCTATGTAAGCTGTGCTGGGCACGAGCAGGTTGATTCTGTTTTTTTCTGGTTTTTCCCTACTGTTATTCCCGTTTTTTTTCCAGTGTTCTGATTGGCTGACAGGTACCGAACTGAAGGAATCGCTGGCTATAAAAACAGCTGTTCAGAGCCAGTGTCACTAGTTTACCTCAGAAGATTCAAGATAGAAGATCAGCTGATGGAATCGCTGGTTCAGCATCTGCTGCGAAGGGCTGAAGATGAGGGCGGTATGGAGTGGTTGCAGAGCTGTTTAGCTACAAAACCTGCTATAAAACCTACCTCCGCTCCAGAGGTTTCTACAGCTCCTGCTCCACGTTCTCCGCCCTCTTCAGATGCCCAGCGCAAGTCTCAGCTGCCGCCGCGTCCATGCCGCAGCTCCAGGAGGAATCGGCGGCCCAGGAAGTCTTACTCACCGCCGCCATCTTCGGGCCCAGCTGACGCATCGCAGGAAGTGCGTAACCGAAGTCGGAGGTCATCGCGCTGGAGGTCTCGCAGCTCCTCGCGCAATCCAGCAGCAGAGCAACAAGTGTCGCTGCCGGCATCATCATCTACGGCCCCTGGTAATTCTCCTCGTCGCAGCCTGCCGGAAGTCCCGGAAAAGAGAGGCGGCAGGACCAGCGCATCTAGCCACCGCAGCCTTAAAAGAGTTGCGGTGGCCCAGGGAATCCCAGAGGCTGCGTCCCAGCAGAGGCATCGGTCATCAGTAAGGGATACGAGCGCATCTTACGCTGCAGGTGCGTCATGGAGATCTGCATCTCCATTCTCCAATCAAGAAGATGATCTTGGACCTCTTCACCAGCTGCATTCGCCCATTACAATGGGCTTGAGTGCTGAAGATCCCGTGGATCAAGAAGCCGTCCAGCCGGATGGGGGTGAGATTATCAATGTGCCCCTGTCCGTCTCTGTCCTCAATATTAAATCCATAGTGAGGGAGGCTATTAATGAATACATGTCCAGCAGTGTGCCTGCACCTGTTAACACTTTGACTGCTTCATCTATTGATGCAAGCAGTGAAAGGTTTATTGTTAAACCCGGGCTGCCTGAGATATTTTTAAAAGAGTCACTTACGTGTGAAGTTTCCCCATTGGGGTTTCATTTAAGCTCAGCTTTAAAAGAGCAGATTTGGAAAAGGGAATATGTAGATATCTTTTCCCTTTTACCGTCAGTTAAAGAACAGCAGCATAAATATGACAAGAAAGACGATAATGAGTATAAGAAGAGAGCTACGAATGTGAAATCTTTCAACAATTGGCTTCAAGCATTCTCTATTTATGCTGCTGTTCTGGGGGAAAAATTTCCTCATTTGTGTTCAGGCCTTTTTCAGCATGTAGACTCTATATTGGAAGCTTATAGGAATTTTGACGGGATGGCTTGGCTACAATATGACGAGTCTTTTAGACAGAAATTAGCCATGTACCCCGGTCTATCATGGGGTAAAAAAGATATAGGATTGTGGATCAATGTAATGTTGCCTCAAAAATTTCCAACATCCAGGCAGCCCGTAAATCCCCCTGCCAAAAAAGGGATATGCTTTGCATTCAATGAAGGTAATTGTAAGTGGGCTCTTAACTGCTGCTTTCGGCACGAATGCTCCTTTTGTGGGGGCAACCACTCCATGTCAAAGTGCTACAAGAAGCAGTTTCAATCCGGGCAGCAAATGTCATCTAAAGAATCTTTTTCAAAAGGCACTGACTCCGGTGAAAGTGCTAAACATGGTCCCATGGTTAGAGGTGTATCCAGATCAACGGATTAGCTCTGAGATATTTCATGGGTTTTACTATGGATTTTTTGTACCTCAATTTAAAGGAGTCGGTTGCACTTTAGTTCGTAACCTACCATCAGCTTCTGAATTTCCGTTAATTGTTAAAGAAAAAATTTCAAAGGAGCTGGAATCGGGTAGAGTTTCTGGCCCCTTTGATTCCCCTCCTTTCACGAATTTTAGGATCTCCCCCCTTGGGGTAGTCCCTAAAAAAGAACCAGGCTCCTTTAGATTGATACACCACTTGTCATATCCTAAAGGCTCTTCTCTGAATGACGAGGTTGACTCTAACATCTGCTCTGTTAAATATTCTTCTTTTGATGAGGCAGTTGAGATTTTGCAAAGGTTTGGCAGTCATGCTCTGATGGCTAAATCAGACATAAAATCTGCCTTTCGCCTTTTACCTGTTAATCCTGATGGCATTAACTCCCTCGGTTTTACTTTTAATAACAAATTCTTTTTCGACAGATGTCTCCCTATGGGGTTTTCGTTGTCTTGTTACTATTTTGAATTGTTTTCTTCCTTCTTACATTGGGTTGTTGAGTTTTCTTTTTCAAAAGGGGGGGTTCTTCATTATCTTGATGATTTTTTGTTTATTGGCCCTAGGGATTCTGACATATGTTTTTTGTTATTGCTTAGGTTTAGGAGTATTTGTGATAAGTTTGGTGTCCCTATCGCAGAAGAAAAAACAGTTTCTCCTTGCACTTCTCTAGAGTTTCTCGGTATTCACATTGATTCTGTTAACATGTCTTGTTCCCTTCCAAGGGATAACATTTTTAAACTTTCTTCTTTTATTGTTAATTTTTTGTCAAGAGACAAGGTTACCCTTAAGGAGCTTCAGTCCTTGTTGGGTATCTTAAATTTTGCTTTAAAAATTATCCCTATGGGTCGGGTTTTTTCTAAGCGTCTCTATGATCTTACATCTGGTCATTCTTCCCCTCACGCCCATTTACGTTTGGGTAGCGAGGTTAAGGATGACTTGCGTATTTGGTTGCATTTCTTATCAGAATTTAATGGAAAAAATCTGTGGCAAGCCCCTTTCATGTTTTCGGATGAAATTGGCTTGTCATATTTTACTGACGAGCATTTAGGCCTAGGATTAACATTTACTTCAAACTGGGCCTTTGAAATTTGGCCTGAGTCATGGGTTATTAATAAGGCTACTAAATTCCCCGCTTTTTTGGATTTATTTTCCATTTTGGTAGCTATTCATTTATGGGGTTCCTATCTTTCCAATAGGCGCATTACGTTTCGGTCTGAAAAACAAAGTTTGGTTTTCATGATAAATACCCTTTCTTCTAAGAATAAGTTTGCTGCATCGATACTTAGGCATCTGACACTTACTTGTTTCAAATTTAACATTTGGTTAAAAGCTTTTTTTTCCACCCATACGTTTAAGGATAATGAATAAATGATAATGATAAAGAATTTGTTTGTCATCGTCAGGCGTCACAAGCTTTGGAGCACATTCCAGAAGTGGAAAAAGGAAGATTACCGTATATACTCGAGTATAAGCCGACCCGAGTATAAGCCGACCCCCCTAATTTTGCCACAAAAAACTGGGAAAACTTATTGACTCGAGTATAAGCCTAGGGTGGAAAATGCAGCAGCTACCGGTGAATTTCAAAATTAAAAATAGATGCTCCATACCATTCATTATTGCCCCATAGATGCTCCACATAAAGCTGTGCCACATATAATGCTCTGCACCGTTCATTATGGCCCCATAGATGCTCCATAGAAAGCTGTGCCATATACAATGCTCTGCACCTTTGATTATGGCCCCATAGATAGCTGTGCCATATACAATACTCTGCACCTTTGATTATGGCCCCATAGATAGCTGTGCCATATATAATGCTCTGCTCCTTTGATTATGGCCCCATAGATAGCTGTGCCATATATAATGCTCTGCACCTTTGACCTTTGATTATGGCCCCATAGATGCTCCACATAATGCTGTGCCTTATATATAGTGCTCTGCACCGTTGCCCCATAGATGCTCCACATAAAGCTGTGCCTTATATATAGTGCTCTGCACCGTTGCCCCATAGATGCTCCACATAAAGCTGTGCCTTATATATAGTGCTCTGCACCGTTGCCCCATAGATGCTCCACATAAAGCTGTGCCTTATATATAGTGCTCTGCACCGTTGCCCCATAGATGCTCCACATAAAGCTGTGCCTTATATATAGTGCTCTGCACCGTTGCCCCATAGATGCTCCACATAAAGCTGTGCCTTATATATAGTGCTCTGCACCGTTGCCCCATAGATGCTCCACATAAAGCTGTGCCTTATATATAATGCTCTGCACCGTTGCCCCATAGATACTCCACATAAAGCTGTGCCTTATATATAGTGCTCTGCACCGTTGCCCCATAGATACTCCATATAAATCTGTGCCATTGCTGCTGCTGCAATAAAAAAAAAAAAAAACATACTCACCTCTCTTGCTTGCAGCTCCTCAGCGTCCCGTCCCGGCGTCTCTCTGCACTGACTGATCAGGCAGAGGGCGTCGCGCACACTATATGCGTCATCGCACCCTCTGACCTGCACAGTCAGAACAAGAGGACGCGAAGACTGAGCGGCGCCCGGCGTGTGGAACGAGGGAAGGTAAATATGTAATACTTACCTGCTCCCGGCGTCCCTGGCTCCTTCTCCCGGACAGCTGGTCTCCGGGTGCCGCAGCTTCTTCCTCTGTCAGCGGTCACCGGCACCGCTGATTAGAGAAATGAATTATGCGGCTCCACCCCTATGGGAGGTGGAGCAGCCTATTCATTTCTCTAATGAGCGGTCCCATGTGACCGCTGAACAGGGGAAGAGCTGCAGCACCGAAGACCGTGGGACGGGCAGGGGGAGCGCCAGGAGCGCCGGGACTAGGTAAGTATGCCTCAGCGCTCTCTCCCCCTCACCCGCTGACCGTGACTCGAGTATAAGCCGAGGGGGCACTTTCAGCCCAAAAATTTGGGCTGAAAATCTCAGCTTATACTCGAGTATATACGGTAATTTGTCCTCAGCACTTATGGGATTTAATTCAAATATAATTAAATGTTTTGTTGAAAATTCTTTAGCGACTAAAACTTGGGCTGACTATTCAGCCGCTTGGAGCTTATGGGTAAAGTTTTGTCATTGCAATAATTATTTGTTTATTGTGATCCTGTTATGGCTTTGCGTTTTGCTGAACATTTAGTTAAAAATAAATTATCCTATTCTGCTGTATCTAAACATCTTTCTGGAGTTTCTTTCTTTTTAAAACTTTTCGGTAAGAAAGCGTTATCTGAGTATTTTGTTGTTAAGCAGTTTTTGAAGGGTTTTAGAAGGGCAAATTTTCAGCCAGATAGTCGCCACCCTATTTCGGTCCAACTCTTGAAAGATATTTGTTTATCCCTTCCATCAGTTTGTTCGGATCTTTTTGAAGCGTCACTTTTCTCTGCGGCCTTTTCATTTGCATTTTTTGCGGCTTTGCGAGTAAGCGAATTAGTTTCCCTCAAGAAATCTTTACCGTCGGGTTTGCTTTTGGATCATGTTCAGTTGCATAATCATCATTTGGTTCTTTTTATTAAGAAATCCAAAACAGACCAATTGGGCCGTGGGTCGTCTGTAAAATTGAATTCCATTTCAGATAAAGCCATTTGTCCAGTCTACAATGCTTATAATTGGTCGTCTATTCGGCCCGGTTTTGATGGCCCTTATTTTATTCACAAAAATGGCGATCCTGCAACTGTGTTCCAATTTAATTTTGTGCTTAAGAAATGTTTGAAACATTTAGGATTAGAGAAACTTAATATTTCTTCCCATTCCTTCCGCATTGGAGCAGCCACAGAACCGCCAGGTTGGGCCTTAGTGAATCCCGTATTAGAAGAATTGGGAGATGGGAGTCTAATCGTTATAAATTGTATATTCGTCCTGATTTATGCCTTCATTAACATTTTATTCATTCCCTAGGAGTTATCAGTGTTTGGATCATCGGACACTCATTTATTTATTGGGCCGAGAAGAGGGCAATCGTGAGGTGTTACACAGAAAATTTATCTTTTAGCAAGTCCTCCTTACAGATATTTTGGCATAGCAAAAGAGGCATGTTATGGCAGAACTTGATTCCTGAAATGCATAAGTTAGCTGAGACCAGACCACATCCGAACTTAGTTATTTTTCATTTAGGTGGTAACGATTTGGGGAAGATAAACACTCTTGATCTTTTGTCTTTCATTAAAAGGGACTTGTGTTTACTAAGAATGGAATTTTTTAATACTACTTTTGCTTTTTCAGAAATTATCCCCAGATTTGTTTGGTTTCATGAAAATACTCGGTTTTTGGAACGAATTAGAAAAAGGGTAAATCGGAACATTCAAAAATTTATGCCGTTAATCCAAGGTTTCTCTTTTAGGCACAGCAATTTGGAGGATGTGATTCCAGGAATGTTTAGGAGAGATTGGGTCCACCTCTCTGATATCGGCCTGGATATCTTTAATCTGGATCTCCACGCCATTATTGAGAATTGGCTAGGGCGTTTTGGGGGGGCCACGCCTCTTTAAGGCATGGCGTTTGGGAAAAATCGCCCGGTGTCGGGTGGATTGGATTTTTTAATGGTGAAATTTAATTCAGATGATGAATAATTATTTAATTCTGGTTGGTTATTTATTAATAATTTATTCTTCATGTTACTCAGAAATAAACGCCACGGCCAATTTTTATTCCAAAACTAAATCTGGTGTACTTGTCTTATTTGTTTGAATGGTGGGGCTTGTGTTACAATGAACGCCCTCCCCATTAGTGTAATCTATGGGGGGTCGCATGATAACACAGCCCCCAATGAAATTCATTATAATTAAAGGGCACCTGTCACCCCGTTTTTTGAAGATGAGCTAAAAATAGCGTTAAATAGGGGCAGAGCTGGGCGTTACATTAGTATCTTTTGTGTGCCTTTATAACCTACCTAAGCTGCCGAAATACCTTTGTAAAGTCGCCGTTTTCTGCTGTCACTCACGCTGGTCTGGTCATATGGGCGTGGTGACAGCGCTGTTTCTCCCCCAGAAACCTGCTCATCATTACGTTGGTGGCGTAGTGGTGTGCGCATGTCCAAAGCGAAGATCCACTGCCCAGGAGATTCAAAACAGCGCGGTCTTCGCTATTCGCCGTTTACTGGTGGGCGCGGCCATCTTTCCTGTGGCCGCGCGTGCGCACATGGAGCGCTCTGCTGCCCGGGGCTTCAGGAAAATGGCCGCGGGATTCCGCGCGTGCGCAGATGGAGATCGCGGCGGCCATTTTCCTGAAGCCCCGGGCAGCAGAGCGCTCCATCTGCGCACGCGCGGCCACAGGAAAGATGGCCGCGCCCACCAGTAAACGGCGAATAGCGAAGACCGCGCTGTTTTGAATCTCCTGGGCAGTGGATCTTCGCTTTGGACATGCGCACACCACTATGCCACCAACGGAATGATAAGCCTGATCTGGGGGAGAAACAGCGCTGTCACCACGCCCATATGACCAGACCAGCGTGAGTGACAGCAGAAAACGGCGACTTTACAAAGGTATTTCGGCAGCTTAGGTAGGTTATAAAGGCACACAAAAGACACTAATGTAACGCCCAGCTCTGCCCCTATTTAACGCTATTTTTAGCTCATCTTCAAAAAACGGGGTGACAGGTGCCCTTTAAGGTTGAATCCTCCTCAGTTTATTTTTCTGTCAGGTAAAGCTATTAATAGCTATGTAAGCTGTGCTGGGCACGAGCAGGTTGATTCTGTTTTTTTCTGTTTTTTCCCTACTGTTATTCCCAGTTTTTTCCAGTGTTCTGATTGGCTGACAGGTACCGAACTGAAGGAATCGCTGGCTATAAAAACAGCTGTTCAGAGCCGGTGTCACTAGTTTACCTCAGAAGATTCAAGATCCCGCCCTCCCACCCCTTTTACGGTTCTGTTTTAACCTTGTCGTGTCGTTTATTTCGTGGGAAAAATCGCCCGGTGTCGGGTGGATTGGATTTTTAATGGTGAAGTTTAATTCAGTTGATGAATAATTATTTAATTCTGGTTGGTTATTTATTAATAATTTATTCTTCATGTTACTCAGAAATAAACGCCACGGCCAATTTTTATTCCAAAACTAAATCTGGTGTACTTGTCTTATTTGTTTGAATGGTGGGGCTTGTGTTACCATGATGGCCTCCAGATCAGATAGCTTTATCTTATCAGACAGGTGGAGGTCAATCATCCAGCACCCACACTACACAGCTGTTTTCAACTCTGGAGTTGATTGGATGTAAACAATGAACTTAGCAGAACAGCACAGCTCTGTTCAACGTGTTCTGTCTATTCCCATCTACTGTGGCAGAGATCATATTCACTTTTAATAGGAGGATGAGGGAAGGTTCTGAAGTACCATGCTGAGTGATGGTGAAGTCAGAGGACTAAGTAAGGGAAGACAGAAAATGTGTAGGAAGACGTTCCATGTATTAAGTGAAATGTTCATGAAGTTATGCACCCACTATCTTTTGTACATAATTCCCACCAAGTTACTGTTCGGTAAAAGACCGTTCCATTTTAAGTAGTGGTCTATCTCATTGAACTTTGTAAGACCTGGTCCTGACCAGCCAAAGTCACCGGCATCATGCTGCCTGCAAGGGTGTGACATCCCGAAGCTAAGGTCCACACACCCAGCCAGGACCCCATCTTCATGTATTATGCCAGGGCGAGAAAGACAAGTATCTCACCCTCGGCTACCACCATTTGCCACGTTACACATGTTGCCCAATCCGCAGGCAGCATGTATCAGACACTGGTTAAATTAATTCAAACAGGTATGTCTGACTCTGAAACACTGCGGCGTTTCAGATAAAAACATTCTTTAAAAGCCGCTGGGGACCAAGACCGCCCTGTAGACTAGTCGGACATCACAGTGTTCCAGAGTGAAACTTACCTGGCCAAGTGGATATATCTAGTGTCTGACACATGCTGCACACGGTTTGGGCAGTACGTATCAGCTGAGGTTTACGTTAAGTTCTGATAATACTATTGTTCTGAAGCTAAAAAGGTATTAAATCACTGCTTTTAGTTACATTTTATGTGTCTTCTAGGTTTATATGATATTCTGGGCCCAATTAATTAAGACTGGCATTGTGCCCAGTATTGGCAGAGCTGGCAGAAACTAGTGTAAAAACTAGAACTAGAAACTAGTGTAAAACCAACAAACATCACAAAAGTTTTATATAACTTCGAATTGCGCAAAAGTTTTGTGACACTTCAAGATATGCATTCTCCCGACTCGACGGTTTCTGTCTTGACTCAATTCTCTTGCATTACATTTTAACCTATTACAGCTAATTTTTAATTAATGGAACTATATAAATGTGAAAAAAATATATAGAGCCAAAAAGTGATGCCCCCGCCCCCACCCCTCCATTCTATATGGAACAATTGCTGCTGGTTATTACACGCAAGAATGTTCGCATGTGTTCGCTGAACCGTGCATATTCACCGCCCCTAATACATTGTACGGGTGAAACATCTCTTGCGGAGGCTCGTATCTCACCGTCTGAGAAGAAACCCTTACTCCAGAATCGCATTACATACTTGACCTGTTTGTATATTTTTGATAAAATCAGTCATTTACAGTTAGGTCCATATATATTTGGACAGAGACAACATTTTTCTAATTTTGGTTATAGACATTACCACAATGAATTTTAAACAAAACAATTCAGATGCAGTTGAAGTTCAGACTTTCAGCTTTCATTTAAGGGTATCCACATTAAAATTGGATATCAAAACTACATGGACTGGATTGGATATCAAAACTACACTAAGCAGCCCAGTAAGTGACACATGGCTGGAATCAGGGTTACAGGTCTCGGACTATACATTATCCTGCTCTCAGATTAGTATGATGATGCCCCCACATACGTGCACATGGTATGATGCCCCCACAGCCACATTGTGTACTTTTGTGTAAACCCCTGCAGAAAACACAAGGATAAAAAGCATAAGAAAAAAAATCAGTATTTATGCTAGGTGGGAACTTGGCCTTGAAAATTGTACTGTAATCAATGAGGGCAATTATACCCATGAAAACCTTTGACTATTTTGAATCTATTTTCATCTGTATTCCATAAAGCTGGCCATACAGGAGAAGGCTGTCGGATGAACGATGATTTGGCCAATCGTCCGTCCAACAGCCATCTAAACTGACTGTTCTACAGAAGTGATTGCTCGGCCCAGCACTCTTCTGCTCTCTAAGAGAGCGCCACTAACATGTCAGCTGGCAGCTTAGCTCAGAGAGAACATTGCGATCAGCAGTCCAAAATTGGACATGCATGATTGACAGCTGCCCCCAGCATCAGTTGATGGCGCTCCCATACAAACTGGACCATCAATCGAACCCATCGATATTGGCTAAAAGGAACCTAAACGTAATGGGTCTGAAAATTAGTAGGGAAGGGAGCACAGCATGAGGCAAACACTGATCTGGCTGAGCAAGTATTGAAACTCATCTATTCTGGAAAAAGCATGTAAATTTATTGTAATTCATTGTTCTCAAGATTTTTTGTCTTTTCATTAAAAGAATGGACATTTGCAACTAATTACCATTAAATACACAGGTGTGTTGTATAAATATCATGCCTAAAAAGACTTTGTATTTTTTAAGTTGGGAGAAGGCAATGATTCAAGGTTTTGTTGAAACACTTTCCTTCAACAGACATTTTATTTGACATGAATGTTTTTCTCTCTGTCTAAAGTAGATGCCAAAGGACAGTGAAGGGGGTGGGATGTCACAAAATGGAGCCTGTGGCTGCAGGAAGCTGTATTAGAGGGAAAGCCTCTCTCCTATCACCCGCAATGTCAGATTTCACATGCACCCTGCACTATTATACTGTATATGTGAAGGTGGACAGAGGGGGGATTTTGTTTTCTCAAAGAATTTTAGCTTGAGATCTCCTTGGCTGGAGAAAAGTGGTCAGCCTGGTTGGTGGCGGGGCACGTGATAGCCCTTAGGAGAAAGGAAATGCCTTCACTCCTGAAATGCCTGTCCATGTAAGACTTAATTAGTGTAAACTCATTTGAAAGTGGCAGCAGATATAAAATAAAACACCCGCCAAAAAAATCACAGCTTTCAGGACAACTTGTCATTTGGCTTCAGAGTTCTCAAGCTCATTTGCAGCCAACCCTAAGCAAATAACAGAAATGGGATTCCTTTTTTTAGATGAGTGGGGTGCCAATGCCAATCAGATAGATAGATAGATTATAAGATAGTTAATAGATAGATGGATAATAGATAGATATGATATAGATAGATAGATAGATAGATAGATAGATAGATAGATAGATAGATAGATAGATACGAGTAGCAGTTTTGTACCAAAATATACTCTTCTTACTATAAGGCCACATACATGCACATCAGATGAATATAAGTCCATGAAGTCCATGCGGCTCCTTACTACTGAGCTCTGGGCACTCTGAGTAACGCCATGTGGTGTAATTTTCATATTCACCAGAATAATTCCATACAACAGAATCCTATGGAGAATGTCACCATTTGTTGGATTCTGTATAAATGGCACTGTATGACATTAGAGGCATATCATTTCATGCGATTCATGCTGCCCAAGCAATAGCAGCCAAGTATATTATTATCTGAAATACTTTGATATATCAGAGAAAATATACTTTGAAGATCCAAGCGGGGCCATAGTAAAAGATGAGACTAGTCCAGAAACACCCCTGGATGACTCTTGTCAGTGCTGCTGCAGATGATTGACAGGCCTCACTTCTATGTAGGGAAAGATCTGTTAATCATCTGCATATTCATAGAAAACCATGTGGTTATTGGGATTACTGATCCCAGTGCCTTTTGTATTTTCAATGTAATTTATTTGTATCTCATTGTCATTGGAATGTGACATGAACAAATTCTGGTAATTAATCTGATCATATTACTTGAAGAGTAGAAATCAAAAAAGAGAATTGTGTTTGGGGATCTGTGAAAAAGTCAAAAGTATTTTCCAAAAATGCTATAAACACAGTGCCACAAGGCACTGTGCACATCATGACTTGTCTTTACATTTTGGGTATTTTAGAAACTAAACAGAAACACCCATGTTCTCAAAAACTGCAAATTCAGAAATGATAGATGTGTTTCAAACAGGTCCCCCAAAAACTGATGGATCTTATTAAATAGGGCACATCAGGTTCACAGTGTTTTTGACATCAAAAACATTACAGCAAATTCCGTGTTATCACAAACTTGTGCCCTCATCAGCCCATGTAGGTGACAATGGCTGTCAGGTGCATGTGGCAGCGCACCATGAGATGTTCCCTTAGTAAATGTGCTCTGATGTCTAACCTAACAGACAACCCTTTCAGGGTACGCACACACGTTGCGGATTTTGCTGCGGATTTGACGCTGTGAATTTGCAGCAGTTTTCCATGCGGTGTACAGTACCATGTAAACCTATGGAAAACCAAATCCTCAGTGCACATGCTGAGGAAAATTCCACACGGAAACGCAGTGGTTTGTTTTCCCCAGCATGTCAATTCTTTGTGCGGAATCCGCAGTGTTTTACACCTATTCCTTAATAGGAATCCGCAGGTATAAAAATGCAGGCGAAATCCGCACAAATTCCGCAATGGAATCTGCAACATGTGCACATACCCTCAAAGTCAGCACAACAAAGCAATTGGACATTTGTGGAGGAACATAAATAATTCCTGTTATTGTATTTAATTTTCTGTTGATCAATATAAAATTGTAAACTGAATTTTGATTCATTGATGGTTCACAATAAAACATAAAAACACCTTAATCCAAGTAGAAAAACCAGGGGGAATATCAGTTATGATTTAATAATTTGTATACACTAACATACCCTGCAGCAATGTTTGCAAAGTAGATAAAAAAAGATATGCAGAGAGAGGCTTAAATAAATAACAAATAGTATATTATTAATAAGGGGTTGTCTACCTTTAGGGAGATTTTTTATTTTAGTGCATGTATTTAAGGCTTAAAGTGAGTCTTTCCATTGTGTTTTATTAAAAATGTTGCACAGCTTGTATTTTACAGGCTCTTTGTTTTCCTGCACATTCAACTGTGAAGCGTCTGTGGTCATAAATCAGCTGAGATGAGCTCAGAAAAAGATAAAAAGATCTACAAACCCTACTATCCACATAATGTTTGCTGTACGGGTTGATGTCAACAGGTTTGATCAAGAGTCTAAAATGTATGGGGGCCCAGGCCAACTGAGTGTGGGGGAAATAATGGTCAGACATGTCCAAATTTCTGATCCTCTTGATTTCCTGGAGATAAGCCACTGGCTGACATGTCTGTCAGTGGCTGTCTCATAGAAACCATAGGAATGCTTGCCGGAGCAAGCACTCCTGTGTATGGGAGAGCTGGCCAGGATGGCTGACGAAAAAGATGGCAGAACCATAGTTTGGCCCACAGCCATATATATTGTGAATTACGGGCACTAAGTGAAGTTGACACAAGCATATATAAAATTGCCTGATTTTCATCTTGAAAAAATAGACAATTTTTCATCTGTATTGTCATTCGCGTTCAATCCATATAGCATCATTTTTATACATCAGCCATTAATAAAATCAGAGCAGATGCAATACAGTTCTGTATGGGATGCAATATTTTCTGAGCACCCATAGACTGGAATAAGCAAGTCTAACTCAAATACAGAAAAATTTAGTGCATGATGCGATTTTCGTTTCACAGACATCTGGTCCATGAGGAAAAACATTCATCTGAACAGTGGAGGGGCAACTGAATAACATTGGTCCTAAGGCTAGGGTCACATTGCGTTAGGGCAATCCGTTAAGCGCATAGCGCTAGCGGGTTGCGCTAACGCAATGCTTCCCTAGGGTCCGCGTTCGGCGTCCCCGCTAGCGCAGATCCCCGATCTGCACTAGCGAGGAACGGACCTCGGGCGCGCCGCGGACGCTGCAAGCAGCGTCCGAGGTCCGTCACTCAAATGACGCGACATCGCTAGCGCCCGCCCAATGTGGGCGGGCGCTAGCGACGCGCTCACTATTACAGGCTATGGCGGCGTTAATGGACTACGTTAACACCGCGTTATGCCGCGGTGTAACGTAGTCCGTTAAATGCGGTCACATAACGCAATGTGACCCTAGCCTAACACTTTCCAAGTGTAGTAAATTTTTTTCACAGACAACACTTGGACCAAAACTATGGTCATGTGAACATTCCGTTAAGGATTATCTGATGATGTAAACGAACCCTTAGCATAAGCTCCTTTGCGGACTCTCCACAATAGTGTAAAGGCCCCGTCTCACATAGCGAGATCGCTAGCGAGATCGCTGCTGAGTCACAAGTTTTGTGACGCAACAGCGACCTCAGTAGCGATCTCGCTATGTTTGACACGTACCAGCGACCAGGCCCCTGCTGTGAGATCACTGGTCGTGTCGGAATGGCCTGGACCTTTTTTTGGTCGTTGAGGTCCCGCTGACATCGCTGAATCGGTGTGTGTGACAGGGATTCAGCGATGTCTTCACTGGTAACCAGGGTAAACATCGGGTTACTAAGCGCAGGGCCGCGCTTAGTAACCTGATGTTTACCGTGGTTACCAGCGTAAAAGTAAAAAAAAAAAAAAACGTACATACTCACATTCCGGTGTCCTTCAGGTCCCTTGCCGTCTGCTTCCCGCTCTGACTGCCGGCAAGTAAGAGCAGATCACAGCGGTGACGTCACCGCTGTGATCTGCTTTCACTTTACAGCGTCACTCAGTCAGAGCGGGAAGCAGACGGCAAGGGACCTGACGGACACCGGAATGTGAGTATGTACGGTTTTTTTTAACTTTTAGGCTGGTAACTACGGTAAACATCGGGTTACTAAGCGCGGCCCTGCGCTTAGTAACCCGATGTTTACCCTGGTTACCCGGGGACCTCGGCATCGTTGGTCGCTGGAGAGCGGTCTGTGTGACAGCTCCCCAGCGACCACACAGCGACAAAACAGCGACGCTGCAGCGATCAGCATCGTTGTCTTTATCGCTGCAGCGTCGCTGTGTGTGACGGGGCCTTAACACTGAGACTATAGATATCAAACAGTGGAAAAGTTTCAATGTAACCAAATAGCAAAAAAGATTTTTATCCCCAAGTAGATGCATTTTATTTTAAAAAAAACAACGTTTCCAAAGCTGTACAAGCCCTTTAGGGTTCGCAATCCATCCACTTGGACAGAAAGGACTTCTTGCCATTTACTTCTGCTATGGAAGATGACATCTGGAGGGCCGTTGTAAGATGACATTTGTCAAACAGCAAAGCCATACAACATAAAATACCTACAGGACAATGACAGTCCTAATGCTAAAAAAGGGTTAACTTCTTATCTTTTTTAAAGGAATCTGCTCTACTAATCCTCTCAGGGAGGAGACTTTATTGTGATTTAGTTACTAACAAATGGGACCCATTCCCCTGTGAACAGTCTTGTAGAGCCTAACTTTTCCACAAACTGATGTTATATACTGTTGGCCACTCAGTATCTCTACTCAGTACTCCCTGTACTGTAATCTCGAAAAGAATTCATCACTAGTATTGTATATGAATGACTAATCTGTTAGCTCATAGAAATGGGTCAGCCAATTCAGATGGAAACCACCCCACTTGAGGTTAATCTTGACATTTCAAATATGAAAAAAAAAACACATGATGTGTTATTTGTCTTTTCCAATTAATGTAAATATATCAATCCTCTACAGTAAGAAAGTGCAGTAGAAAAGAGCCCAAAAATTCATCTGGAATGTCATGGGCTGGCAATTGTAAAGGGAGCTGTCCGCAGTGGACCTTGCTTATTTGCATGCCCAAGTGTATTCAGTATGGCAGAAAATTCCTTGAACATAAAATCATTAATAGCATGCCATGTGTAATTCTGTGCATGGCAGTTGTACTTGATACTAAATATACCAAGATAATTTGATTTTTTTATTTTTTCTTCATTTGCGTATCATTAAGGACTGTCCCACACGTCCAGATAATTCCGGTACCGGAGTTATCCGTGTCCGTGTGTCCGTGTGCTCACGTGGCACATTAGTGTGGCACACGTGCGGCAGCGGTGTGCCGCCCGTGTGCCGACTGGGTACCACACGGACCGTGTAGAGATAAGCGCTGTCCCCTGCATCTGGTGCTGAAGCCGGAATTCTCTCCAGCGAACGCTGCTGGGAAGAAGGAATGAAGGAATGAAAAATCATTGTTTTTTTTGTGTTTAAAATAAAAATCCTTGTCAACAACCCCTTCCCACCCCCTGTGCACCCGCCCGCTGGAAATAAAATACTCACCCGGCTCCCTCGATGCTTCCTCTCAGCGCCACAGCTTGTCCTGTATGAGCAGTCACGTGGTGCCGCTCATTACAGTGATGAATATGCGGCTCCACCTCCCATAGGGGTGGAGCCGCATATTCATCACTGTAATGAGCGGTACCATGTGACCGCTCATACAGGAAGAAGCTGCGGCGCTGAGAGGAAGCATCGAGGGAGCCGGGTGAGTATTTTATTTCCAGCGGGCGGGTGCACAGGGGGTGGGAGGGGGTTGTTGACAAGGATTTTTATTTTAAACAGAACAAAAACAATGATTTTTCATTCCTTCATTCCTTCTTCCCAGCAGCATTCGCTGGAGAGAATTCCGGCTTTAGCACCAGATGCAGGGGACAGCGCTTATCTCTACACGGTCCGTGTGGTACCCAGTCGGCACACGGCTGCCGCACGTGTGCCACACTGATGTGCCACGTGAGCACACGGACACGGATAACTCTAACGCTACTGGAGAGAAGAAATGAATGGCGGCTTCAGCACCACAAGCTGGGGGGACAGCGCTTACTGTAGCGCTGTCTCCTGCAAGGTACACGGAGGGCACACGGACAGCATCCGTGTGCGGTACGTGTTTTACACGGACCCATTGACTTTAATGGGTCCGTGTGATACTTGCGCTCCCACGAACACTGACATGTCTCCGTGTTTTTCAAACGGACACACAGTCCATGAAAACATGCTGACATGTGCAGAGACACATTGATTTTAATGTGTCTACGTGAGTCAGCCAAAGAATGGGACTTTATCATCATACTAAATTGGGACCAATAAATTTTCTTACAAAACCAAGGAAAAACACAATTTGCATTGGCATAAATGGTTTAGCCCCATAAAATTACCTCAGAAATGTATCCCTTCATTTTGTCTGTGTACACCTGGACTTGGCGTACATTAACTGCACAATGCAGAGGATATAATAAGTGCTCTGAGGGACTAAAGGAATTAATTTTTATCTGTGCTGTGCAAACTCTAATATCCCATTTATATAAATAAAGCCACAAGAAATCAGCACTAATTTCAAAAGGAAAATGTTCCTCTGCGTTTGTTCATACAGTGTTTTTTTTATTTGTGATTGCCTCATACACTCTTTGAATAAGCTTTTGGTGGATTTTGATAGACATTGTTCATGCAGCAAGTTTTTTACAATGTGGTTGTAAAAAGCATATTGCGTTAAAAAAGTGATGTGTGTTCCTAGTTGAATTTGTGGGAATCTTTTCAATTAAGCCAAAGGGCAACAAAAGGGCAACAAAAAAAGCTGTAAAAACTTATCTTAAAAAACGAAGTGAAAATCACATTAACAATCTGCAAGGATTTCTGATACTTATCTCTTTTGAAACTACTGGACTTTTCCACCTCAAAAAACACTGATCATACTGTGTTTGGAGGAGTTTTTAGACCAGAAACGCATTAAATTCTTCCTCTATAACTCAAAACTCCTCAAAAACTCTTGACAAATTTTGGCCAATTTTTTGTCATATTATTAACACAATAGAGTAATTGAAACACAAATGTTATTAATATTCTCTACTCTAGACTAACTATTAGAGGCTCCGTGATTTACCTTTATGTCATAGATGAAGCTGCTGCCCGCTCCACAAAACGCTGATACCTGCTGAGCCCCAAACTCAAACCTCATAAATCCTTTTCATGATACTGTCAATCACTGAAAGCTGCATTTATGACTGCTACCAAAGATTTACAGTACTGCTGCCAGTGATTGATAGTACTACTGTCAGTGACAGACAGTACTGCTATCAGCAATTAATATTACTGCTGTCAGCGATTGATAGCACTGCTGTCAGCGATAGGCAGTACTGCTGTCAGCGATAGGCAGTACTGCAGTTATGACCGCTACTCGTGACTGACAGTACTGCAATACCATGGTATTCCAGTATATACACAACAAGCGATCAAGCTTTTTTAGATTGATGTCTTCAATGGGGACTTAAAAAAGTGAAAGGTAAAAAAAAACTACATATTTAAAAACAACATTAATTGCTCCTTCATTTCCCCAGTAAACAATATAGAAATGTAGAAATTTACATTTTGGTATCACCACGTCCATAAAAGTCTACTAAAATATAGAACAGTAACCTGTACAGGTGCATTCATGAAAAAAACTATAAAAAACCTAGTATGCAGCCTGAAATTATACCAATAAAATCTATAGCTCAGCATGCGAAATACAAGTCCTCAGACAGTTTGTAAAAAAAAATTTGGTGTATGCTGCCATTTTTCCAAAGTTCAGAATATTTTGAAGCCGCTGAAATAGTAAAAGACAAAACTATGCATGCATGGCAGCACAATAATGGTAGCAACCTACAGAATTATGCTGCCACATAATTAATGCCTTAAGAATTGACCCCCAAACACTGATGAAGTTGTGTTTTATTCATTATTTCTCCTCACTATTTTTTTTCTCCATTTCTAAGTTCATAATATGGTAAAATGAATGATGTCAATCAAAACTACAACTCGTCCCACAAAAAACAAGTTCACATATGGCTATGTAGATGGAAAAATAACAACTTTATGGCTCTTTAATTAAAGAAATGGAAAAATAAAAGCGAAAACAAAAAAGGAAAATTAGGGGGTAAAAACAATGCTATAAGTCTGTATGTAATCAATGTAAATGCACTATTGAAAAGGTGTAATGTATAGCTGATAAAGGAAATATATAGTTCATTGTTTATATTTTGGCTCATTTTACGATCCATTTCCAGTTTTGACTAATAGACAAGTGCACGCGCAAATGCAAGAAATTAAGTATTTTTGACAGGTTATTGAAGTGAGATGCAAAGTATGACATATTTTATTGGAGAGAAAAGGGCAACAAAGAGAACGTAGGAGGGCTCGAATGAACGAGCACTCCTGTATGTGGGAAAGCTGGCCGAGATGGGAACATTTTGTCACTTTTTTTTTTAGACATTTTATTATCATTCCACATTAACTAGTAATGGCGCCAGTTATACCTTCCTTTGTGTTAAGTCAAAATAGTAAAAAGACTTTCTGAATCCACAACACGGCATCACTGAATATTACGTCAATTAACTGAATGCTGTCCTACATTTTCTTTCTTTGTCAAAATGGCTGACATCACAGAAAAGCAGTGTTGGTGTAGATACACTACAGTGATTTCACCAGGCACGTATCATTTATATTTGTAAGTTGTAACCGATGATAACCTGAGCAAACGCTAGATCCCTGGAAAAGTGTAATGGAGACATTTTGGGAAAAGCAAGTATATTACAAATATAAAATATGCCATCATTAGTCCTTAGCACCAGTAAATGTTTGTATAGATGGAGAAATATCACTTTATTCTTTTATTCTATAAGGACTTGTTAACATGACCGTATTTTCAGTCCAAGTACAAAATGGACAGCACAAGTACAAAATGGACAGCACAAGTACAAAATGGACAGCACAAGCACAAAATGGATAGCACAAGCACAAAATGGACAGCACAAGCACAAAATGGACAGCACCAGTACAAAATGGACAGCACAAGTACAAAATGGACAGCACCAGTACAAAATGGACAGCACCAGTACAAAATGGACAGCACAAGTACAAAATGGACAGCACAAGCACAAAATGGACAGCACCAGTACAAAATGGACAGCACCAGTACAAAATGGACAGCACAAGTACAAAATGGACAGCACAAGCACAAAATGGACAGCACAAGTACAAAATGGACAGCACAAGTACAAAATGGACAGCACAAGCACAAAATGGACAGCACAAGCACAAAATGGACAGCACAAGCACAAAATGGACAGCACCAGTACAAAATGGACAGCACAAGTACAAAATGGACAGCACCAGTACAAAATGGACAGCACAAGTACAAAATGGACAGCACAAGCACAAAATGGACAGCACAAGCACAAAATGGACAGCACCAGTACAAAATGGACAGCACAAGTACAACATGGACAGCACAAGTACAAAATGGACAGCACTCGGACCAATGTTATTCTATAGGGCGCTGCAGAGGAGAGATTATTTTCTGAATGTGAAAAACATGGCAGCATGCACAAGTTTATTCTAAAAATGGCATGAGACTCGCCCGTTCAGGTCTATAGGGGCGCAAATCAGATGCCATACCGAGCCACAGTGTAACATCCGATGTTTAGGGATATATTGCAATTCTGTACCTTAGGAAACTGTAAATGATTAATAGATGCTGCTGTAAAAAAACGGATTGTATATAGATAAGTGAAAAAAAACCTCACTTTTCTGGATGATTTTTTATACCTACTCTTGGACACATCTATTTCTCAGGCTATGTTCACACTGATTTTTTTTTAAAGGCGAGTTGCTTCAAGAAACAATATTTTTTAGAGACTTTTTTTTGTGAAGAGGTTTAGAAGAGATTGCAATGAGTTTTTGAAGAGTTTTACTTCAAAATCTATTTTTAAAAAAATGTCATGCACTTTTAACCACTTCAATAATTTTTCAAATTCTGAGGAAAAAAGATGTTGAGAAAAAAATGTCAAAAATCTCCTCATGTGAAACACAAAGTAGAGATGACGAGTTGTGAGGTGAATTTTGGAGGATTATGCGTCAGTGAATGAATCTATAACCTGAGAAATCCCATATTTGCTGCAGAACTGTATCTATGACAGAAAACTGACTGGATGTCATCACTTCTCTACAAATTAAGGCATACTTGTCTCATGGGTGCCACACACAGGACAAATGTCACTCAGACATGTAAGGAGAGGATGCAGGAGTGGGGGGAATTCATGTTTTTCACACTTCCCCACACTACCAGGGCTGAAGTAGCCCTACTACAATGTCTGCATGATAACACACAGGCGGCCCAGTGGGGTACCAAGTGTATTCAAAACATTGGGTACAAAAGTTAATTGCATACAAATAGATAAAGAATTTCCAGGATAAAGAATTCCAGGATAGCATGTGACAAGAAGTTGACCCTATGAGCCCCCCAGAGTGCCGGACAATCACAGCACGGGATTCAAACACTACCCCGCCCAGAACCTGGAGGCTCAGGGGATAAAGCTGTCACCTAAGGTCCTGAGATTACAGAACTATCACAATCTGTGACTGATCTCACCTGAGCCCCAGGACTAAGGACCTCTATAACTACAGACCACCAGGACTAAGGACTTCCAGGATCAAGGATCCAAGAACCCAGTGAGACCTGAGCATCTGCTACGTCCCATCTCGTAAGTATACTTCTTCCTTACACTGTCATAGTGAGCTTGTACCAGTGCTGTGATGTTAAAGGGCAGTTGTCCCTGCAAGTGGGAGGCTGGTGGGATAAACACGTATGGGAATGTTTCTGAGAGGTTCGGGATTAGAGATTCTGTGACTTTTCTTATTCACTTTCTTGTGAGACTGTTGTCTTGTTGTCAGTAATTCTTGTGCAGCCACTCTGATGGGGAACAATAGATTGTGATCTGCTCTTCCACAAATAGTGGGGAGATCAGCATGGTGGCAAGTGTTTCTTGTGTGTGCTAGGTCCAGACCTGGGCGATCGGCTGAGCAAAGACCACACAAGAACTGGTACCAGTTGAAATATTTTTTTTCTTTAGCTGGATGCTGTATGCTTAAGTTATGGTAAAGGGACTCTGTCACCTGAATTTGGAGGGAACAATTTTCAGCCATAGGGGCGGGGTTTTCGGGTGTTTGATTCACCCTTTCCTTACCCGCTGGCTGCATGCTGGCTGCAATATTGGATTGAAGTTCATTCTCTGTCCTCCTTAGTACATGCCCGCACAAGGCAATCTTGCCTTACGCAGGCGTGTACTACGGAGGACAGAGAATGAACTTCAATCCAATATTGCAGCCAGCATGCAGCCAGCGGGTAAGGAAAGGGTGAATCAAACACCCGAAAACCCCGCCCCTATGGCTGAAAATTGTTCCCTCCAAATTCAGGTGACAGAGTCCCTTTAGCAAAGTGTTGCTGGAAATGTGAACATCATCTTTGATTACTGTACATGTGAACAGAGCCTTTCAGTAGAACGGATCCAGCAGCAATCTATTGTCAGAAAGTTGTGCTAAATAAAATTGATTTCAACTGGATCTAGTCTTTTAACATTGAAGTCTATGGAAAACAGATCTGTTAAATAGCCATCCATTTTTTCCTTACTGGATCAGTTTCAAACGGATGGCTATTTAGCTTTCAATGTTAAAAAAATGTATCCAGTTGAAATAATTTTTTTGGTTTTTTTTAGTCTGGACAACTTGTTTGTCAATGGATTGCAGCTGGATCTGTTCTAACTGATTACTGGTAATTCTGGCTGAGGCTAAATCTACCCTCCCCATGGGAAATACAGGAATGCTCAGCTGAGTTGCTGTGTAGGAGTTTGAGGGAGTAAGGAAGATAGCTGTCAGTAGAGCCAATGGTTTTCAATATTTTTGTATGGCCAGCCTTTATACTGTGACAGTTGACCAATGAGTGTCTATAGCTACTTATAGGAGTCCCATGAGGTTAATAATTTACATACTTCTATTTTTCACTATTTTATTCTTTCCATTTTTTATGGCTTATGCACATGATATTGCCTTTTAGGACCCATATCTATCTAATATTTATGGCGTATCCTATAGATATGTCATGTCATTGATTGAAGGAAGTCTAGACAATGCTAAGTAGGATGACCCTTATGTGTAAATGATGCCCCTCACCACTCTGGAAAAGGCCAATTTCAGGAAGTAACCAGTCTCCTGTAGTGCGGTGATGTCTTTCAATCCCGGGAGATTAGAAATGGCCGTCATGAACACACTATATAAACCATACATTTTTCATGCTGTGTATTGTTTGACCCAATGTTTCTCACCACAGGACCAATTATGGCCAAGATAAAGGAATGCATCACGACTGGCAGTGAGCATGACAGCGTGGAGCTGGAAGTTCCCGAGTCAAAAAAGAAGCGCAGAGGCAATCTGCCGAAAGAGGCTGTGAAAGTCCTACGCGACTGGTTGTATGAGCACAGACACAATGCTTATCCCTCAGACACGGAGAAAGATATGTTATCTCTACAGACTCGTCTCACAGTGCTGCAGGTACGACCCCCAAACATTTCTTATATATGAGTACATAGTGGGTTCTCCTTTGAAGCCAGTATTTTAGGGTAGTTGGATAATAATGACACAATACTGGTGGTGGGGGCGTATCAAAATTGGTTTTCTGAAACCTGTCAATGCTTTTGTACTTGTTGCAAAAAAAAAAAGATTGAAAGAAAAATGATTTGCCCCCTTAAATAGTGCCTCTCTTGACTTTGTGGTATTGCAGCGTGGCCTTATTCCCTTACATGGGGCTGCTCTGCCATACCATGCAAAGTCTTAGCAGTGCTTTCTATATCTCATACACCCCCTGCAATACTATACTTGTTTGATCATGTAAGGGTTTAGCTGATCATTTTCTCTTTTCACGTGTAGATTTCCAACTGGTTTATAAATGCTCGGAGACGGATCTTGCCGGACATGCTGTGTAAGGATGGTAAAGACCCTAACCAGTACACGATCTCTCGGAAGGGAAACAAGAACCTCGAGTCTCCTCCAATTCAGCATAGACCAATTGCCTTCTCGTCAATGACACAGATGGAGCACCATCCCATGCCTCGTATGCTGGTTGTCCCCACTATGGCTGGTAACATAGTGCCTCTGAATCTGATCTACCCTGTTAGACAACCTTTTCATGCTTTCACTACAGTGAGTCCGGATGTCACTGTGCAGGATGTGGTCCAAGGCGTGAAAACTGAATGGACATCTCCAGAACTGCCCACATATTCAACACAGCCCAACAAGAAAAGACGTTGCAATTCACCAGTTGATGATTCAACAGATGATGATGTAACACTTTCTCCTTCAGACTTTGAGGAATGTGAAAACCTCAGCCCATTGCATATCCTGGCGATGGTAGCAACCAAGGAATTAAATTTCTTACTGAGAGCTGAAAAAGCCAAGCATGATGCTGAGAGACGTTCTGGCGGCCAGCATCCGGATTCACCTTCCAGTGATGATGACAATGGATTTCAAGTGTAATTCCTTTGCATCCTTGAGTTTTTTTTTTCTTTTGCCACTTTTATAAGAATGTTGCTTACCTCAAGGACAGACCAAGCCAGGATGGAACTGACTCTTTACTATCTGCAAAGAATGCACAAACCCTCATCCTTTTTGTGGGGGCTCTTTGCAAAGAGGTGAAATGGCAGGTCATAATCTAATCAAATTTGTTTCCCTTTTTTATGTACTTTAAGCACTTACGGTTTACATTGCATATTGAACCCTCAGCTGCTTTTTGTGCAGCTGGGACATATAATGGAGCATAGGCACCTTGGACCACTGCAGGTGGGGTGGGCATGTTATTTGAACCCTTACAGCATAGTGTTCTGCAAATATGCTGCTACCCCCTCTGCACTTTATTGATCATGGCTCATCTGGCAACGTAACAACTATGGCCGACGCTAGGAGAAGGTCACTTGCACGTGGCTATAACCCAGCCTTCTCTGACATACTCGGCATCTTTTTCATACATTGCTGTTTGGTTACCGACCTCCGCCGTACTATTACTGTGGAGATCAGTATCCCCACTTTGATGCGGGCTGCGGCGGTGAGCCCGCATCAAAGCTGAGATATGTCAGCTATTTTGAACAGCTGACATGTCCCGCAATAGCGACAGGTGGAATCGCGATTCACCCGCTGCTATTACCTAGTTATATGCAGCTGTCAAACGCTAACAGCGGCATTTAACCGGCGCTTCCGACCATGTATATACAGCTAGTTATGATCTTATGAAATATATGGAAATACGGAGGTGGTAGTAATACTCCACAAAAACATGATATAGCCCCCGGAAGAAGCTGTGGGCGAAACGCGCATCGGGGCGCACGAGGGAGAAGTGACTGACCTATATACAGCACCTCCCGGCCTGTTTGGGGATGGATTGCTTAAGGTATTATTTGATGAAGTAGGGGAATTGTAACCCCATATGTTTGACTGGTGACTTATAATATGGTTGGGGATATAATGTTTTTGTGGATTACTACCTCCTCCGTATATCCATATATTGGATAAGATCATAACTAGCCGTATATACATGGTTATACAGCACTAGGCTTCCCACAGTAAATGTATAGATATTCCACTATTGCAGGTTAAGATAGCCATCATTGGTACAAGACAGTGGGTAGGCTCTTCTCTTTCTGGACACCCTGTCATATTACGGTATATCACCTGGTCTTGTTGTTTTTAACTTTTAGAATTAAATAAAGATTTGTCTTTTATTATATGGTTCTCTTCTTGCGGCTAATGGGATTTAAGTCCGCTTTGGATTACATAGTATTTTGAAGTGCCATAACAATTTATCAAGAACAGTGTTTGTGTCAGGGATGTAATGTGATTGCATGAAATGTAGGACCCTTAAGTCATAGCCAGTACTCTCCACTTTGCTGTATATACGATTATATGGAAAAGTGTTTTTTATAGATTGAAATCTGAGCATAGATTTACAGTGAGTCTTTATTTTCATGGACTTAAGGATTTTATACACCCAATGACATGTACCGTAAGTAAAGGCACTTTATTGCTGAGAAAATCCTTGCCTTTCTTGTAGAAATCTGTTTTTCGGTTATTATAAGTGCAGAGGGGCGGTCACTGCAATTACAGCTCTCCTGCTTCTTTCCCCATTCCCTGCCCACTGCCCGCCTCCTGTCCCTGGCATACAGGTCACTGACATGAATGCCAGAGACAGGAGGCAGGGAGTAGACAGATCAAGAGAGCTGCAAGTGCATTCTCCAACACTGCTGCACTTGCAGCTCATTGGCATACAATTTCAACTGGATTTCTCTAAATCTGCAAAATCGATTTCTACAAGAAAGCTAAGGACTTAATCAGCATTAAAGCGCCTTTAAACCCTTTACCCCAAAGGGTGGTTTGCACGTTAATGACCAGGCCAAATTTTACTATTCTGACCACTATCCATTTATGAGGTAATAACTCTTGAACGCTTCAACGGATCTTGGCGATTCTGAGAATGTTTTCTCAAGACATATTGTACTTCATCATAGTAGTAAAATTTCTTCAATATAACTGGCATTTATTTGTATAAAAAAAATGGAAATTTAGAGAAAATTCAGAAAATTTAGCAATTTTCAAAATTTAAATTTTTATGCCCTTAAAACAGAAAAATATGTCACACAATATAGTTAATAACATTTCCCACAAGTCTATTTTACATCGGATCAATTTTGTAAAAAAAATTTTTTGTTAAGAAGTTATAAGGGTTGAAAGTTGACCAGCGATTTCTCATTTTAACAACAAAATTTACAAAACAATTTGTTTTAGGGACCACCTCACATTGGAAGTCATATTTAGGGGTCTATGTAGCAGTAAATACCCAAAAGTGACACCATTCTAAAAGTTGCACCCCTCAAGTGGATCAAAACTACATTGTAGAAGTCAGGTGTCTCACAGGAGCAGAAGCAACGTGGAAGGACAAAATGAACATTTAACTTTTTAGTCACAAAAATTATTGTTTAGAAATAATTTTTTTTATTTTCCCAAGGGTAATAGGAGAAATTGGACCCAAAAAGTTGTTGTCCAATTTGTCCGGAGTATTCTGATACCACATATGTTGGGGGAGCCACTGTTTGGGCACACAGCAAAGCTCAGAAGGGAAGGAGCGCCTTTTCACTTTTTCAACCTAAACAACTTGGCTGGAATTGAGATCGGACACCATGTCGTGTTTGACGAGCCCCTGATGTGCCTAAACAGTGGAAACCCCCCACAAGTAACCACATTTTGGAAACTAGACCCCCAAAGAAACGTACCTAGATGTGTGTTGAGCACTTTTAACTCTCAAGGGCTTCACAGAGGTTTATAACGCCCGGGCATGAAAATAAAAAATCATATGTTATTTTCACTCCTGGGCATTATAAACTTCTGTGAGGCACTTGCAGGTTCAAAGTGCTCACCACACATCTAGATAAGTTCCTTATGGGGTATAGTTTCCAAAATTGGGTCACTCATGAGGTGTTTCCACTGTTTAGGCACATCAGAGGCTCGCTAAACCTGACACCGTGTCCGACATAAATTCCAGCCAATTCTGCGCTGAAAAAGTAAAACGGCGCTTCTTCCCTTTCGAGCCCCGCCGTACACCCAAACAGTGGTCCCCCCACCACATATGGGGTATCGGCATACTCACGACAAATTGGACAACAACTTTCCGGGTACAATTTCTCCTGTTACCTTTGGAAAAAAAAAAATTGGGGACTAAACGATCGTGTTTGTTTGTGGAAAAAATATGATTTTTTACACATTCGTTTAGTCCCCAATTTTTTTATTTTCCCAAGGGTAACACGAGAAATTGGACCCCAATTCTTGTTGTCCAATTTGTTCTGAGTATGATGAAATCCCACATTGGGGGGACCACTGTTTGAGTGCACGGCAGGGCTCAGAAGGGAAGGAGCACCATTTGACTTTTTCTAACTAAAATTGAGCGGAATTTACATTGGACACCATGACACCATGTCGCGTTTGGCAAGCCCCTGATAAACAGTGGAAACCCCCAACAAGTGACCCCATTTTGGAAACTAGACCCCCAAAGGAACTTATCTAGATGTGTGGTGAGAACTTTGGACCCCCAAGTGTTTCACTAAAGTTTATAATGCCCGGGCTTGAAAATATAAAATCCTATTTTTTCCCATCCAGGCCCCGGCAAAAACACCCCGGATTGGCGAGCTCGCCGATCGCATCGATCTCGCCAATCGCAGGGCACAGCACTAGTATTACTAGGGTATCTGGAGAAATTGGACCCCAAAAGCTGTTGTCCAATTTGTCTTGAGTACGCTGGTACCCCACATGGCCTCAAAACGCTTCTGAACCATGACCATTCAGAACACTGGTGTGTTGTATTAAAGATCAACACTCCAATATTGCCAAATTTCTGGCTTCTTCACAATCCCCATGTGGAGGACCAGGCCCCAAAACTGCATCATTTCAACTGTGTCTACAAGAGACCAGTTAGAAAATGATGAACTGGGGTTTTGTTCCAAAAATAGAAGAGCGCACAAATTAGTTTGCTCCACCATGAGGTTAATAAAATCCTCAGAGAAAAAGACTTTGAAAAAATCTATTTCAGTGAGGCTGGTGGTGTCAAACTTGATTCCTGATTCTGCCACAAAATCAGGAATCAATGTCTCATAATTTTTTTGGGCGAAGTCCATATGGGGTCCACAGTGGGGCACACTGGTTCAGGTTCGGGAATGTTGGGCGCCGCCTCATCTTCTGTCCTGGGGCGTCTGCGTGGCAGTTCCATATGACCTGAGGAGGAAGATGAGGAGGAGGAAGAGGATGAGAATGAAGAATTGGAAAAGTAAAGAAAAGTGGGATCCTCTCCCTCGCTATCAATGTCACAGGCAAGGAAAAAATATGCCTCCTCCAATGAATAGAGCTGTTGTGACGAGCGGGACATTTTTGTGTGAATATGGTGCTAGGGTGTACTTTATTTATAACTACGCGTATGTGTGGGGGGATAGTGATTGGTGCAAACTATTATCTTAAAAAAAAAAAAGAAAAGAAAATAGGTAGTAAAAAAAAACCCTGTGAAACGAACAGTCTAAAGGTACCTTCACACGAAGCGACGCTGCAGCGATAGCGACAACGATGTCGATCGCTGCAGCGTCGCTGTTTGGTCGCTGGAGAGCTGTCACACAGACCGCTCTCCAGCGATCAACTATGCCGAGGTCCCCTGGTAACCAGGGTAAACATCGGGTAACTAAGCGCAGGGCCGCGCTTAGTAACCCGATGTTTACCCTGGTTACCAGCGTAAAATCTAAAAAAAACAAACAGCACATACTTACATTCACGTCCCCCTGCGTCCACTTCCTGACTGACTGAGCGCCGTACAGTGAGAGCAGAGCGGTGACGTCACCGCTGTGCTGCTTTCACTTTCACTTTGCGGCGCTGAGTCAGAGGAGGAAGCAGACTGCAGGGGACGCAATGTGAGTATGTGCTGTTTGTTTTTTTTACATTTTACGCTAGTAACCAGGGTAAACATCGGGTAACTAAGCGCGGCCCTGCGCTTAGTAACCCGATGTTTATCCTGGTTACCAGTGTAAAATATCGCTGGTATCGTTGCTTTTGCTTTCAAACACAACGATACACAGCGATCGGACGACCAAATAAAGTTCTGGACTTTATTCAGCGACCAGCGACATCACAGCAGGATCCTGATCGCTGCTGCGTGTCAAACGAAACGATATCGCTAGCGAGGACGCTGCAACGTCACGGATTGCTAGCGATATCGTTATAATGTCGTTTCGTGTGAAGGTACCTTAAAACAGGAGGCCCTAGCTCTGATAAGCGAACTGCATCACTTATCAAAGTTTGGCGGCTGCTGGATGTGCGCACAGAGATGGAGAAAATAAAAGTGTCTAGAACAGCAGGCCCAGCTCTGATAAGTGATCTGTTTCACATATCAAATTCAGTGGCTGCTGGATGTGCGCTGGGGTGGGGTTAAGGAAGGGTGAAAGAAAAAAAAGAAAAAAAAAAAAAGGAAAACATCAGGCACAAACTCTGATAAGTTTACTGCGTCACTTATCAAAGTTTGGTGGCTGCGGGATGCGTGTACGGAGGTGGCGCAATGGGGGCTGAGGAAAAAAAGCGAGCGCGAGATTTAATCGGTGAACTACATCACCATTTAACGCTCGGCGGCTACTAAATGTGTGCATGGACGCGGCGCAAAGGTGGGTGGAGGGGGGTAAAAAGAGGGGGAAGGGGGGATTGGGGTGGATGAAGTGAGATCAGGCAGGGATCAGGGATAACACTTTCCTTTTAGGTGTCTTCTTTCTTTAGAAGGGATTGTGGTGCTTAAGGCTGCTGTGGCACCACAACACCCAGCACAGCAGGGAGATCCAGTAGGCAGATCCAGCAGTAGGACATACTGTAGGAATCCTCAGCTAGAGTGAGGACCCCTGAAGATAAGTCATACACAGGTCAGGCAGGTGTCAGACAGGTCACAGAGCAGTCATACCTGTCATTTGGGGGGGATCGACCATAACATCGATCCTACCAATCAGAGCTTTCCTGGTCACCCTGGCAACTGCCTAGGATCAGAGCTCACAGCTCCGATTCCTAGGCAGGTCACAGCCAGGTCATCAGGAGGGCACAGAGCGGTCACAGCGTAACCACAGCTATGCCCTGTGATTGGCTCAATTGATGTCATCGTCGATCGCGCCAATCAGCTCCTGCAGGTGGGTTCCAGCAGGGCACAGCGTGGTAATACTAGTGCTGTGCCCTGCGATTGGCGAGATCGATGCGATCGTCAAGCTCGCCAATCTGGGGTGTTTTTGCTGGTGCCTGGCATTGCCAAGCACCGGACTAGGATCGGATACATCTGTACTCTATCCTAGGCTCTGATCTCATTGTTTCAGCCGCTCCGATTAACTGAAACAACGAGAATGACGGTTCAGAATTGAATAGCCAATCACAGCGATCGGGAGGCCAGGTGGACAGGGACAGTGCCCTGGATGCCGACACCATCTTCCCGAAGGCAAGATGGCATCGGAGTTTTAATGCAATCACCGGTATCGCTTTAACCCCTTCATGACCTTGGGATTTTCCATTTTTCCGTGTTTGTTTTTCGCTCCCCTCCTTCCCAGAGCCATAACTTTTTTATTTTTCCATCAATTTGGCCATGTGAGGGCTTATTTTTTTGCGGGACAAGTTGTACTTTTGAATGACATCATTGGTTTTACCATGTCGTGTACTAGAAAACAGGAAAAAAATTCCAAGTGTGGTGAAATTGCAAAAAAAGTGCAGTCCCACACTTGTTTTTTGTTTCGCTTTTTTGCTAGGTTCACTAAATGCTAAAACTGACCTGCCATTATGATTCTCCAGGTCAGTACGAGTTCATAGACACCTAACATGTCTAGGTTATTTTTTATCTAAGTGGTGAAAAAATGTTCCAAACTTCGCTAAAAAAAAAAAAATTGCACCATTTTCCGATACTCGTAGCATCTCCATTTTTCATGATCTGGGGTCGGTTGAGGGCTTATTTTTTGCGTGCTGAGCTGGCGTTTTTAATGATACCATTTCAGTGCAGATACATTCTTTTGATCACCTGTTATTGCATTTTAATGCAATGTCGCTGCTACCAAAAAAAACGTAATTCTGGAGTTTCTAATTTTTTTCTCGTTACGCCGTTTAGCAATCAGGTTAATGCTTTCTTTTATTGATAGATCGCGCGATTCTGAACGCGGCGATACCAAATATGTGTAGGTTTGATTATTTTTTTATTGATTTATTTTGAATGGGGCGAAAGGGGGGTGATTTAAACTTTTATATATTTTTTTTCACATTTTTTTTTTACTTTTGCCATGCTCCAATAGTCTCCATGGGAGGCTAGAAGCTGGCACAACACGATTGGCTCTGCTACATAGCAGCGATCTGATGTTCGCTGCTATGTAGCAGAAATGCAGGTGTGCTATGAGAGCCGACCACAGGGTGGCGCTCACAGCTGTCGGGGATCAGTAACCATAGAGGTCTCAAGGACCTCTATGGTTACTATTCAGAAGCATTGCCGACCTTCGATCATGTGACGGGGGTCGGCGATGCGCTCATTTCCGGCCGGAAGCGCCAGTTAAATGCCGCTGTCTGCGTTTGACAGCGGCATTTAACTAGTTAATAGCGACGGGTGAATCGCGATTTCACCTGCCGCTATTGCTACAGCTGACATGTCCCGGCTTTGATGCGGGCTCACCACGGAGCCCTGCATCAAAGCATGGGATCTGACCTCGGATGTACTATCCCGTCCGAGGTCAGAAAGGGGTTAAAGGGCATGACGTACTATCCCGTTGAGGGTCAGATAGGCCCAGGTCACCTCGACAGGATAGTACATCTATGGTCAGAGAGGGGTTAAAACATACCATTAATTTGGGGTATAAAATCCTGATTACTGGTCACTGTGGAAGCCAATTCTGTACATCAGCTCTATGGGCAATTCTTGAGCACTTTTTTAAGCAAGAAATTGCTCTGTCATGGTTTGAATGAGAAATCACTTTCCCCCGCTGGCTAAATATACACAATACATGAATATACGGTAATCACTTTTTTTCATTTATAAAAACTTTACCAAAAATGTGAGTGATTGCTCAGAAGGTGGAACAGTTGTCATAGGTTCTCCATTTTTAGCAAGTCAATGTCTTGTGATAAAAAGTGGAGATACCTTTTTTTAAAATGCGATTAATTACAGTTTTAAACTCAAATTGTTTCCTTCTCTATCTTATCAAAATAGCATCTTTTTCTGATTTTGGAGCACCATTTATTTTTTCAGTTATCTAGCATACATTGTGCAAATATGCTAGAACGTGGCATAATTGAAAAAGTAAATGTTTAAGCTTCATGAGACAATTGAACTTTGAGTTTGTATGTGTGTATTCCAACGTATAATAGCATTAAAGGTACAGTAGATACCGAAGAATGAATTTTGTGGGTAGGCTTGTAAATGTAATTGAATGTTGGTTGCTGCTGCATTTCAATGGTACTCACTTAAAATGAAATTTTCTGCATTTTTTGTTTGTTGTTTTAATTACATTGGATTGAAATAAAGATTTTCATACTTAAATATTCTCTGTCCTTATTTTAGCGAATCTTTATTAAAACTGCACCCACAAGCTACAGCGTACATTTAGGATATCTATGAAACTCTGAGTGGTCACTACCCTTCAGATTACTTGATCACATTTGTTAATGTATTTACTACAGTAGAATTAGTTAGAAGTACTGGGCACAAGATTTATGCCCACAGATTTATTTAATTCTCAGGATTGCAACAATGGAAATGCTATTCCATTGGGATTCACAAATGTTATATCTGCAGTTGTCTGTCCCAAAGGGGCGACACACACTAACTCTCAGATAACTCTCTTCTCGACCCTCTTCAATCTGGCTTCTGCTCTTTACACTCTACTGAAACTGCCCTCACTAAAGTCTCTAATGACCTACTAACAGCTAAATCTAATGGTCACTACTCCATGCTAATTCTCTTGGATCTCTCTGCAGCATTCGATACTGTGGATCATCAGCTCCTCCTCACTATGCTCCGCTCCATCGGCCTCAAGGACACCATTCTCTCCTGGTTCTCCTCCTTTCTCTCTGACCGATCCTTCACTGTATGTTTTGCTGGTTCCTCCTCCTCTCACCTTCCCCTTACTGTTGGGGTTCCTCAAGGATCAGTCCTAGGCCCCCTCCTCTTCTCTTTGTATACTGACCCTATTGGACAAGCAATCAGTAGATTTGGTTTCCAGTACCATCTCTATGCTGACTACACCCAATTATACACCTCTTCTCCTGTTATCACGCCGACCTTTTTAGAAAACACCAGTGATTGTCTTACCGCTGTCCCTAACATCATGTCCTCCCCCTATCTGAAACTGAACCTGTCAAAAACTGAACTCCTCGTGTTCTCTCCCTCTACTAACCTACCTTTGCCTGACATTGCCATCTCCGTGTGCGGTTACACCATTACTCCAAAGCAACATGCCCGCTGCCTTGGGGTCATCCTTGATTCCGAGCTTTCATTCACCCCCCACATCCGATCACTGGCTCGCTCTTCTTATCTGCATCTCAAAATCATTTCTAGAATTCGCCCTTTTCTTACTTTTGACTCTGCAAAAACTCTGTTTCACTCATTCATTCTCGTCTGGACTATTGTAACGCTCTACTAATTGGCCTCCCTCTTACCAAACTCTCCCCGCTCCAATCTGTCCTGAATGCTGCAGCCAGGATCATATTCCTCACCAACCGTTACACCGATGCCTCTACCTTGTGCCAGTCATTACACTGGCTACCCATCCACTCCAGAATCCAGTACAAAACTACTACCCTCATCCACAAAGCACTCCATGGCTCAGCACCACCCTACATCTCCTCTCTGGTCTCAGTCTACCACCCTACCCGTGCCCTCCGGTCCGTTAATGACCTCAGGTTAGCATCCTCAATAATCAGAACCTCCCACTCCCGTCTCCAAGACTTTACACGTGCTGCGCCGATTCTTTGGAATGCACTACCCAGGTTAATACGATTAATCCCCAATCCCCACAGTTTTAAGCGTGCCCTAAAAACTCATTTGTTCAGATTGGCCTACCGCCTCAACGCATTAACCTAACTATCCCTGTGTGGCCTATTAAAAAACAAAACAAAAAAAAACCACTGGATTACTTACCGGTAATGCTCTTTTATAGAGCCACGACAGCACTCACTTGAGAGAGGGGATCCGCCCCTTAGGAACAGGAAACCCTATGGAGAGAATAAAAGGGGCGGTCCCCCTCGCTCCCACAGTTGGGTTACAGAGATTGCGAGGAACCACCCACCAGATTTAGTAGGCAATTCAATAACATCATTTATCATTAGTTAACTTAAGTATGGCTAACTAGAAGAACCAATCACCCTTAACAGTGCTCAAATGCAAAACTAACTTATTAGGGAGGGAAGTGAAGGGGTGCTGTCGTGGCTCTATAAAAGAGCATTACCGGTAAGTAATCCGGTGTTTTCTCTTCGCCACGACAGCACCCACTTGAGAGACTTACAGAGATAGTCATTTGGGCGGAATCACATGTTAAGAATTGATCTACCGAAAGACAAGTCAGATGAGGAAGACAAGTCTAATCTATAGTGAGTATAGAAAGTAGTAGGAGAAGACCAGGATGCAGCCTTACATATCAGTTCTTTTGGAACCTCCGCTCTCAGCCCAGGATGAAGACATCGCCCGGGTAGAGTGTGCTTTTACAGTCTCAGGCGGGTTCTCCCTTTTGCTGAATAGGCCAGGCAAATTGTGTCTCGAATCCATCGAGATAACGTGTTCTTAGTGACACTGGAACCTTTCTTATGGCCCTGGAAGGAAACAAAGAGTCCTGCTCTTCCTCCAGGGGCTAGTTCTGTCTAGTTAAGCTATTACGGCTCTTATTACATCTAACGTATGGTATCTTTCCTCTTCCTGATTTGTGGGGTTACTATAGAAGGAAGGAAGGAAGATTTCTTGGGATCTGTGGAATTTAGTCTCTACTTTAGTCTTTAGGCAAGTAAGAAGGGTCTGTTTTTAAAACAATCCTATCCTGGAATATTGACAGAAAAGGAGGGTCTACCGATAATGCCTGAATATCGCTTACTCTTCTGGCTGATACTAAAGCAACAAGAAAAGCTGTTTTAAGAGAAACATATTTTATGTAGGCTGAGTGTATTGGCTCGAATGGTTCCCCTGTTAGGGCCTCTAGAACTAAATTAAGATCCCATGGTGGTATGTGGGGAATCTGGACTGGTTCTGCCCTTTGGCATGCTGAGATGAACCGTGCTACCCATCTGTCTCCTGCAATATTGTGACTATACAGGGCTCCTAGAGCAGAGACCTGCACTTTTAGTGTACTGACTGATAAGCCTAAGTCACGCCCTTTCTGGAGAAATTCTAAAATAGCAGAAATAGAACTTTCTCTTGACAGAGCTGCTGGGTAGAAAGTTAGAAATTTTCTCCATATTCTTACATATATGGTTGTTGTAGACCTCTTTCTACCGAGTATCAATCTCTCTGAAAACCCCCTTAGTTTTAATAGTTGCCTTTCAAACACCAGGCTGTCAACCGTTGGCCCTTCACATGAGGGTGGTTGAGGGACCCTGAGAGAGAAGGTCCTGAGTCTCTGGAAGGATCCATGGATCCGCAACAGACATTGCTCTGAGGCAGGAAAACCATGGTCTCTTGGGCCAGAATGGCGCTGCCAGAATTATGTTTGCTTTGTCTTCTCTTATCTTCCTGCTTACAGTCGGAAGGAGTATTAATGGAGGAAAGGCGGAAGCTTGCCGGAATGTCCATGGAACCTGGAGAGCATCTAGGATATCGGGGTTGTCGGACAGGAACAATGAAGCGAACTTTTTGACCTGTCTGTTGTCTCTTGTTGCAAAAAGGTCTATGTCGGGAGTGCCCCACTTCTTGGCTATCATCCTGAAGATACGCCGACTGAGTACCCACTCTCCTTGATGGAGAGTGTGACGACTGAGGAAATCTGCTTTCGAGTTGTCCACCCCTCTGACATGCAGTGCTGACAAAGACAGGAGATGTGTCTCGGCCATAGACAGGATCTCGTCTGTTATAGACATGAGAGCTCCTGATCTCGTTCCTCCCTGATGGTTTATATACGCAACAGATGTCATGTTGTCTGAAAGTATCCTTGTGTGGGTTCCGTGTAACTGCGGAAGGAATTTACAAATGGCATGATATACTGCTTTTAGTTCCCTTTCATTAGATGAATCACTCGACTCACTAATAGACCATTGGCCTTGAACTATTTGGTTTTCCAGATGTGCCCCCCAACCAGTAGGACTAGCATCAGTAAAAATTACTTTTGAAGGTCTAATCACCCAAGGGACTCCTTCGACCAGATGGTCCGGCTCTAACCACCAGTAGAGGGACTCTATTACATTTAATGGAAGGTATAAACGACTATCTAAATGGCTTTGAAATTTACTTTCCTCCTGTAAAATTAAATATTGTAACCGCCTAGCGTGGAATTGAGCCCATGGAACCGCCGGAATACACGACGTAAAGGAACCTAAAAGGGACATACCATCCCTAAGGGAGATTATAGGGTTATTAATCACCGATTGTACTTTTTTTATTATTATAGACTGTTTGGATTCTGGAAGGAAACATCTTTGACATCCAGAGTCTAGGATAATACCCAAGAACGTTTGACGGGTTGTTGGAGATAATCTGGATTTTTCCCAGTTAATCAACCATCCTATTTCCTGCAGGGATGAGATTGTGTTAGATAGGCGCTGTTTACACTGCGAGGGAGAGTTTCCAACTACCAGAAGGTCATCTACAGTAGATATGGAACTATAAGGGTATCTTTTAATCTTAAGAACGACATCATCTCCGACATTAATTTAGTAAAGACTCTGGGAGCTATTGACAGTCCGAAGAGCATGGCCGTGCATTGAAAATGACGTATTTGTCCATTAATCATTATTGCCACACGCAGATACTGCTGGTGTTTAATATAAATTGGCAGATGATAGTATGCATCTTTTAAGTCGAGGACTGCCATAAAGCACCCTGGAAATAGAAGTTTAATCGCGGACCTGATTGATTCCATCTTGAAGGTCTGGTTTTCCAGAAAGATGTCTAGCTTTTTAAGATTTATTATAGTTCTATATGATCTGTCAGGTTTTGGGATCAAAAATAAAGAGGAGTAAAAACCTTTCCCCCTCTGATGATACGGGACTTCCACTAATACTTTTTTAGAAAGGAGATTAATTATTTCCTGTTCTAAAAACTGTTGTTGAGATTGAGACTTCACAGAAGTCAACAGGAATGAGTCCGGAGGGACCTGGGCAAATTTTAATTTTAAGCCTGAGTTTATGAGGCTAGTAGCCCAAGGGTTGGAGGTTACTGTGCGCCACTGTGGGGCGAAAAGAGATAGTCTACCACCTACTGGTAGATCCGTATTAACGCGGTTTATCTTCCATTTTAAATGGACGTTTCCCCTATAGGACGGAAAATAGTTATTAGGGAACCCCTTTTTTCTTTCGCCCGCTTTGGTTAGGATCTCATCTAACTTTGTACCAAAAACGTACTCGCCCTGGCAAGGAAGGCCACATAATTTTGTCTTTGTCTGGGCGTCCCCCTTCCAGCCTTTTAGCCACAGGGCTCGACGAGCCGCGTTAGTTAGGCCTGCTGATTTGGCAGCCAATCTAATCGAGTCCGCAGATGAATCCGCTAAAAATGCCGTAGCGCCTCTGAATTAGGGGTAAGGAAGAGATCAATTTTTCTCTGGATAGACCTCGTTTTAAACCCTCTTCCAGGTCATTAAGCCAGACTAACATGGACCTTGCAGTGCATGTAGCCGATATAGCCGGTCTAAATGCCCCAGAACATGATTCCCAAGCCAGTTTTTAAAAAGGTATCGGCCTTACGATCCAGTGGGTCTTGTAAGGAACCCGAATCTTCTACAGGGAGTAAGGATTTTTTGGACGTGGAAGCAACCGCCCCGTCCACCTTCGGGGCTTTAGCCCAGATAGACATGTCCTCGTCCTTAAAGGGATAACGTCTTTTTGACTAAGATGGTAATCCTTTCTGCCCCTGGTTCTCCCATTCTTTAATAATTAAATATTTTATTGGAGTTATTAGGGGAAAGGTAGGCTTTTTCTTTTCTGACAATCCCGCAAACATTATATCCTGTGGTGTTTTAGGATCTTTACTGCTTTTAATACCCATGGTGTTACATACAGCCTTCACCAGATTATCTATGCTCTCTGTAGGAAAACACGTATCTTGCTCTCCTTCTGAGGAAATATATTCCAGGGAGGCATTCGTATCTTCTTTATCAGAATGATCTGACCTTGGCAAATTATACTTTCTGTTCCCAGAATCAGGAATACTTTCTGAACTATGGAAAGCCCGTAACTCGTCCCTGATCATCTGTCTGATGTCATCGGATCTTACAAAGGCTTCCTCCCGTACCGTTTTCTCAATACAAACGTAACACATTTTCTTTGTATAATTATCCGGGAGGGGCTGGGTACATAAGGCACATTGTTTGTGCTTTGATTTTTCCGATCTTTTTGCCTAGGGTATATAAATAAGAGGGGCCATAATTAGCTTAATAGGGAGGGTACACACTCACCCCAGTGAAGCAGATGGTCAAGGTTCCGGCCGTAGAGAAGGAGAAGCAGGCACAGGCTGAGATGAAGATCGGTCAGATCTCTTCTCTTTTGCGCTCTTTGTGGAGGATTTTCGTCCGCTGCTGCGAGGGAAATTAGCTGTGTCCTCTGAAGGCACCGCTGAGTCCTGAGGTGGCGTCGCCATGCTTGGACGCCGAGGGATCAGTGCCGGCGTCTTTTAATGCTGGGCACCGCCATCTTCTTCCTGTTGAACCCGGAAGTCCTCACCACTTCCGGGTCGCGGCCATCTTGGATCTCGTGCGCACTGCCCGGCGTCATCTCTCCTCTGCTCTCACCCTGGATGCTTCCACATCACCTCCAGGGGAGCCAAATGGCAGCTACATACTCCCGCATATCGCCAGCAGCGGCGTCGCGCTCCGGAGCATAATTACCTGCCACAGGCCCGCTGATGCGTCCTCCTGTCCGTGATCCATGCGACCTCCTGCCCTGGCCTCACGGAGCATGCCAGCAGAGGGGGAAACTGACACCAGGACCCCCGACACTGCTTCCAGCACTGGAGGCCCCGCCGTCCTCACAGGTAAACCGCACAGGCGGCATCCAGGCTAGGTATCCTCTTCTCCATGGGTTCCCTTAGGAACAGGAAACCAACTGTGGGAGCGAGGGGGACCGCCCCTTTTATTCTCTCCATAGGGTTTCCTGTTCCTAAGGGGCGGATCCCCTCTCTCAAGTGGGTGCTGTCGTGGCGAAGAGAAAAACATAATCAGGTTCCTCGCATCATGTTCTCATACACTTTATGCAGTTAATAGCACTGTGTCTGTACTGCTACACACTTAGGCAGTTACCGTATATACTCGAGTATAAACCGAGATTTTCAGCCCAATTTTTTGGGCTGAAAGTGCCCCTCTCGGCTTATACTCGAGTCATGATCGGTGGTGGGGTCGGCGGGTGAGCACTGTCATATACTCACCTAGTCCCGGCGTTCCTGGCGCTCTCCCTGCCTGTCACACTGTCTTCGGTGCCGCAGCCTCTTCCCCTGAGCGGTCACGTGGGACCGCTCATTAGAGAAATGAATAGGCTGCTCCACCTCCCATAGGGGCGGAGCCGCCTATTCATTTCTCTAATGAAGCGGTGCCGGTGACCGCTGATAGAGGAAGAGGCTGCGGCACCGAAGACCAGCTGTCCGGGGGAAGGAGCGGGACGCCGGGAGCAGGTAAGCATGTCATATTCACCTGTCCTCGTTCCACACGCCGGGCGCCGCGCCATCTTCCCGGCGTCTCTCCGCTCTGACTGTTCAGGCAGAGGGCGCGATGACGCATGTAGTGTGCGCGCCGCCCTCTGCCTGATCAGTCAGTGCGGAGAGACGCCAGGAAGATGGCGCCGAGGAGCTGCAAGCAAGACAGGTGAGTATGAGTTTTTTTTTTTTTTATTGCAGCAGCAGCAACAGCTATGGGGCAATAATGGACGGTGCAGAGCACTATATGGCACAGCTATGGGGCAATGGTGCAGAGCACTATATGGCACAGCTATGGGGCAACGGTGCAGAGCACTATATGGCACAGCTATGGGGCAACGGTGCAGAGCACTATATGGCACAGCTATGGGGCAATGGTGCAGAGCACTATATGGCACAGCTATGGGGCAACGGTGCAGAGCACTATATGGCACAGCTATGGGGCAACGGTGCAGAGCACTATATGGCACAGCTATGGGGCAACGGTGCAGAGCACTATATGGCACAGCTATGGGGCAACGGTGCAGAGCATTATATATATGGCACAGCTATCTATGGGGCAATGGTGCAGAGCACTATATGGCACAGCTATGGGGCAACGGTACAGAGCACTATATGGCACAGCTATGGGGCAATGGTGCAGAGCACTATATGGCACAGCTATGGGGCAATGGTGCAGAGCACTATATGGCACAGCTATGGGGCAATAATGGTGCAGAGCACTATATGGCACAGCTATGGGGCAATAATGGTGCAGAGCACTATATGGCACAGCTATGGGGCAACGGTGCAGAGCACTATATGGCACAGCTATGGGGCAACGGTGCAGAGCACTATATGGCACAGCTATGGGGCAACGGTGCAGAGCACTATATGGCACAGCTATGGGGCAACGGTGCAGAGCACTATATGGCACAGCTATGGGGCAACGGTGCAGAGCACTATATGGCACAGCTATGGGGCAACGGTGCAGAGCACTATATGGCACAGCTATGGGCAGGGCCGGACTGGGACTAAAATTCAGCCCTGGCATTTGAAGTCACACAGGCCCACTTGTCGCATGGTGACTGTATAATATCTTTGTACACTTGTAGGCTACAAGAAGTGAGGGGAGTGTAACACAACTATATAACATATAATTACAGCTGTATCCAACATTACAGCTCAGCCCCCATAGACTATAATACAGCACAGCCCCATAGAATGTAATACAGCACAGCCCCCATAGACTATAATACAGCACAGTCCCCATAGAATGTAATGCAGCACAGCCCCATAGACTATAATACAGCACAGTCCCCATAGAATGTAATGCAGCCCAGCCCCCATAGAATGTAATGCTGCACAGCCCCCATAGAATGTAATGCAGCACAGCCCCCATAGAATGTAATGCAGCACAGCCCCCCATAGAATGTAATGCAGCACAGCCCCCATAGAATGTAATGCAGCACAGTCCCCATAGAATGTAATGCAGCACAGTCCCCATAGAATGTAATACAGCACAGCCCCCATAGAATGTAATACAGCACAGCCCCATAGAATGTAATACAGCTCAGCCCCCATAGACTATAATACAGCACAGCCCCATAGAATGTAATACAGCACAGCCCCCATAGAATGTAATGCAGCCAGCCCCATAGAATTTAATGCAGCGCAGCCCCCATAGAATGTAATACAGCACAGCCCCCATAGAATGTAATGCAGCACAGCCCCATATAATGCAATGCAGCCAGCCCCATAGAATATAATACAGCACAGTCCCATAGAATTTAATGCAGCACAGCCCCCATAGAATGTAATGCAGCACAGCTCCAATAGAATGGAATGCAGCCAACCCCATAGAATATAATGCAGCACATGCCCATAGAATGGAATGCAGCCAGCCCCATAGAATATAATTCAGCACAGGCCCATGGAATGGAATGCAGCCAGCCCCATAGAATGTAATGCAGGCAGCCACCATACAATATAATGCAGCACAGCCCCCATAGAATGTAATGCAGGCAGCCCCCACAGAATGTACTGCAGGCAGGCAGCCCCCATAGAATGTACTGCAGGCAGGCAGCCCCCATAGAATGGAATGCAGGCAGGCAGCCCCCATAGAATGTACTGCAGGCAGGCAGCCCCCATAGAATGGAATGCAGGCAGGCAGCCCCCATAGAATGGAATGCAGGCAGGCAGCCCCCATAGAATGGAATGCAGGCAGGCAGCCCCCATAGAATGGAATGCAGGCAGGCAGACCCCATAGAATGGAATGCAGGCAGGCAGACCCCATAGAATGGAATGCAGGCAGGCAGCCCCCATAGAATGGAATGCAGGCAGGCAGCCCCCATAGAATGGAATGCAGGCAGGCAGCCCCCATAGAATGGAATGCAGGCAGGCAGCCCCCATAGAATGGAATGCAGGCAGGCAGACCCCATAGAATGGAATCCAGGCAGGCAGCCCCCATAGAATGGAATGCAGGCAGGCAGCCCCCATAGAATGGAATGCAGGCAGGCAGCCCCCATAGAATGGAATGCAGGCAGGCAGCCCCCATAGAATGGAATGCAGGCAGGCAGACCCCATAGAATGGAATGCAGGCAGGCAGCCCCCATAGAATGGAATGCAGGCAGGCAGCCCCCATAGAATGTAATGCAGGCAGGCAGCCCCCATAGAATGGAATGCAGGCAGGCAGCCCCCATAGAATGGAATGCAGGCAGGCAGGCAGGCAGTCCCCCCCCCCCCCCCCCAATAGCTCCACAATCCACTCATCACTCTTTGTTAAAAAACAAACAAACACTCTACTCACCTCTCTCCTCGTGTCCCGCGCTGCTCTCCTCTGGCTCCGGTCTCAGCAGCTTAAGTCTGCCCGGCGCCCGGTCACACTGCAGGTGCGCGATGATATGACGTCATCGCGCACCCGCAGTGTCAGCGGCAGGCAGAGCGGGGAATGATGGGAGAGGGGGCGTCAGCAGACGCACTCTCCTCCATCATTGCATTCAACTGTACCGGTGTCTATGACGCCGGTATAGTTGAATGCGGGGCCGGGAGTGTGCCGCGACAGCGTGGGGAAGAGTGCCGACAGCGGCACACTCAAGCGGCCCACTACTGCCATCGGCCCTTCTGGCATTTGCCAGAACTGCCCGATGGCCAGTCCGGCCCTGGCTATGGGGCAACGGTGCAGAGCACTATATGGCACAGCTATGGGGCAACGGTGCAGAGCACTATATGGCACAGCTATGGGGCAATGGTGCAGAGCACTATATGGCACAGCTATGGGGCAACGGTGCAGAGCACTATATGGCACAGCTATGGGGCAATGGTGCAGAGCACTATATGGCACAGCTATGGGGAAACGGTGCAGAGCACTATATGGCACAGCTATGGGGCAACGGTGCAGAGCACTATATGGCACAGCTATGGGGCAACGGTGCAGAGCATTATATATATGGCACAGCTATGGGGCAACGGTGCAGAGCACTATATGGCACAGCTATGGGGCAACGGTGCAGAGCATTATATATGTGGCACAGCTATGGGGCAATGGTGCAGAGCATTATATATATGGCACAGCTATAGGGCAACGGTGCAAAGCATTGTATATATGGCACAGCTTTATGTGGAGCATCTATGGGGCCATAATGAACGGTGCAGAGCTTTATATGTGGCACAGCTTTATGTGGAGCATCTATGGGGCCATAATGAACGGTATGGAGTATCTATTTTTAATTTTGAAATTCACCGGTAGCTGCTGCATTTTCCACCCTAGGCTTATACTCGAGTCAATAAGTTTTCCCAGTTTTTTGTGGCAAAATTAGGGGGGTCGGCTTATACTCGGGTCGGCTTATACTCGAGTATATACGGTTACTGGTTCATCCAGCTTTACATGAACACCCGAGCCTTACACTATGGCTGGTCCAAATAATTAAAGCAATTGTTACCATCCACCTCTCGTGTCTCCCCTTTTCCTCATAGTTTGTAAGCTTGCGAGCAGGGCCCTCATTCCTCCTGGTATCTATTTTGAACTGTGATTTCTGTTATGCCATAATGTCTATTGTCTGTACAAGTCCCCTCTATAATTTGTAAAGTGCTGTGGAATATGTTGGCGCTATATAAATAAAAATTCTGAGGGGCGTGGCCTGGAGTCTGTAAGGTGCAGACGTGTCTGCTGTGAGCTCCCCAGATTTTATAGTCTGAGAGCTCTAATTTTGCACCAAAATCCCCTTATTGGCCCCAAACTTGGGGGATATAGAGTCCTTCACCCGGTGCTACCGGATCCCTGCACTAGGAGAAACTCCGGGAGGACGAGTCGCCGGAGAAAGCCCGCAGAGCCCCAGACGGACGGCGCCATTACTGTCTCCCCGCGGGGCCCCAGCGGGGAAGGAGCAGCAGGGAACATACCTCTACCGGACCGGAACACAGGAGGGAGAAGGGGAGATTGCGGCGCAGCCTGGAGGGTTCCGGTGAGTCGGGGAGCAGCGCCGGAGCAAGGAGAGTCCGTCCATCACATCGGCGGCCATTGCAGCACGGAGACCGCTGCGGCACCTGTGGCTCACCGGTCCGGGACACTCACGCCGCTTAGCCTTACCGTCCCCCCGCGCCTGCCTCCTATATAACGCACCCTCTGGTGCAGGTGTTGAGTGGAACCCTGTGGAGATCCGAAGCGGTGACGGTCCTGGCCCCTCCCCCCTTCTTCTCCAGCTCCCTCTTTTGGCGCCAAAAAACCTCCATTATCCGCAGGAGCAAGCTACACTCTCCTGCAACGGTTTCTGAACTGCCCACAAGTACAGCGCCAGATTGTTCGTGCCTGCCTGCCGGTTTGCCCTTGTAGGACTTCAGTTTACCCCCCCAAATAAATAAAAAGGGGGAAATCTCCCAGGGAGAGGTTTCTACCAGGAGGGGGACGAGTCGCCTGATGTAGCTCCTTGGATCTCGCTGGTACCCACCGCGGCTAATTATTTGCCTATAAAATCTCTACTGTTCATGGGCAAGCCCAGGAAACGCTTGGAAGCACTATTGAACCCTGCAGCCCACTCTACAGAGATGGACCGCTTTTTATCTGTTAATAAACAGCATAGAAACACCAGATCTCAGTCTTCTAGTAAGCTATCAGAAGACCGTTTACTATCACAGGACTTAATGACCCCACATAACTTCCCTGAAAGGGCAACTGAGGAAGTTGATGATGGCAATGAACTTTCAGAAGACCTGACCATACAGGATCTCAGCAAATTCATAAGGTCCCTCCCTACCAAATTAGACTTAGAGAAATTTGCTTGTAGAATAGAAAATTCCTATAAAAAAGAACTTCAAGCATTAAAATCAGAATTTACAGCCAGGGTAGAGGAGGTAGAGAATTCTCAGGAACTTGTTTTACAAGAGTTACAAACCCACAGAGAAATCATAACAAACCATACTCTGAGACTGGAAGAACTAGCAACCGGAATGGAAGATCTAGAAAACCGGAACAGACGTAACAACATCAGGATCCGTGGTTTACCGGAGTCCATAAGCCCATCTGAATTAGACACCACGGTCCAGAAACTGTTTCTTGAAATCCTAAATGACGAGGGGACAGATACCATAGAATTTGATCGAATCCATAGATCCCTGGGTCCAAGACCACAATCAGATTCAAGACCCAGAGACGTTATCTGCAGAGTACACTATTACAAAACTAAGGATTCTATCATGCTGGCTGCTAGACGGAAAGGCACAATTCATTTTCGCGGATCGCAGGTTCTAGTTCTCTCGGATCTTTCCAGCCGAACCCTACAATTGAGAAGAGCCCTACGTCCATTGCTGTCCCTCCTCCAGGAAAAAGACATTCCTTACAAGTGGGGCTTTCCATTCCAACTGATAGCCTTTAAAGGAGGGAAGACGGCTACCTTTCGTAACCTAGGTGACCTGGCCAATTTCCTGGGTACTTTTGAGTTGCCAATGACGGCCCTGCCTGATTGGCCTAGCTCTCCTCAGCTCCCTGATCTTTCACCAAGATGGTCAAAGGTCCAACGCTCTAAACAACTCAAGAAACAAGATCTACCAACGGACCTGACCTGAGGGTTTTTTTTTTTTTTTTTTTTCTCCAATTTCCGTTTGCTTTCATTGTAACTTAAACTACCTGGTCTTTTCTGTCTAGACCATTCTAGCTGTGGGCTAGCTATCTGAGAGGAATTGGTCATGTTCTTTTACCTGATTTGCTTCAATATAAGTTAAATTTGAATATGTTTTTTTGCTGAGGTTTGGCATAATATTGAGGCGCTATTAGCTTAACTTTCTTTGCTAACATTTATATCATCTTGCTGGAGTTCTGGTTAATCCAAGCAGACGTAGTTTCCAATATCTGTAGTTTGACCCTCTATGATGTTATATTATTGCTAATATGTTTTTTTGTATTAAGGCCGCGGGGGTGCCGGGGAGACCGAACCCCGCCCTCGGCTTTTCCTCACCTAAATTGGTACGAGTGGTGACTTTCAGGTTCACCACCGCGTCAAGATTTCCCCCCCTAGGTGTTCAATCACCTCTTTGTTCCTCCTCTTCTTTAACCTAGTCTATATGGGTTTCTTTTCTCTTTTTCTCGCAGCTTTTCCCTCTTCATTCCTTACCTTCTTCCCTATCCTGAGAAGTTTTATGGACTTATCATCGACCTGGTTTCACTGTTCTCATAGTCATTCATCTAATCAACATCTTGACTATGGCTAGAGTCAAATTTTGCTCTTTTAATGCTAAAGGGCTTAATATACCGGAAAAGAGAAGACAGACATTGTACTCTAGTCATAAGCAACATGTCTCAATATTATTGCTACAGGAGACCCACTTTAAAACTGGAGTGACTCCTAATTGTACTTCCTACCATTACCCCAAATGGTTCCATAGTACAAATCCTCATTCAAAGTCTAAAGGGGTCTCTATTGGATTCCATAAGTCCTTCCTTCCCGAGGTGCTTGACTCAGTGATCGACACAGAAGGGAGATTTATCTTCTTGAAGCTGGCATGGCAGTCTCGTAATCTCATTCTGGCAAATGTTTATTTCCCCAATCAGGGTCAGCATAAATTCAGCTCTACATGCAAACAGCTCTTAGAAAAATTTGCAGGAGGCTCGCCGATCATCCTTGGAGGTGACTTCAATCTCCCGATGAATCCTCTGCTCGACGTGTCATCGGGTAGGTCCTCATATCCTATATCCTCTATCAAAAAAGTAAAGAAGCAGTTGAGTGACTTGCGTTTGATGGATGTGTGGAGGGCGCTGCACCCGGGTGTGAGAGACTATAGCTTTTATTCTCCAATCTATTCTACATATAGCAGAATTGATTATTTTTTTGTCTCCCATTCCTTGTTGGGTGGCAATATCGGGGCCGATGTGGGGTCCATTCTGCGGTCTGACCATGCACCTATTTATCTCACGATGCAACTGGACCCTTCTGTGAGATCCAGGTTCTCGTGGAGGCTAAATGAGAATCTTCTGCAGGATCAGACCTGTGTATCGGAAGTGAAACGCTCCATCGAGGGCTTTGTGGTGGACCATGTTGACGACCCCACGTCGCCCTCGATTAAATGGGAGACTTTAAAGTGCATTCTGAGAGGTGTATTTATTTCACATGGCGCTCGTCTTAAACGAGAGCGGACCGCAGAGATCACAGAATTGTCCTCCCGGATTCATAAACTTGAAACAAAACATAAACAGGATCTCTCCCCGCTCACTCTGTCGGAGCTATCCTTGGCCAGGCAAAAATTACGCACTATCCTAGATCAGAAATCCCGATGTCTGAGAGAAAGAGTAAAGAGCCGTTTCTATCATCTAGGTAATAAAAGTGGCAAACTTTTGGCGAGGGCTCTACACCCCAGGGGCCCCCAAACATTTATCCCATATATTAAAAATTCCAGAGGTAAAAAAGTCTACAGCACGCAGGACATATTATCTAGCTTTTATGATTATTATAGTTCACTTTATAATCTAAAGGGCCATTACAGTGATCTTCCCCCGCACTCACTTCGTGACAAAATCAAATCATACATCCAATCAAATCGGCTTCCTGCGGTCTCGGAGGAGTGTCTGGCGGAGCTGGAGGATGACTTCTCACTAGAGGAGATCTCTTCTGTGGTCGGGGACTTGAAATCCGGCAAGAGCCCTGGTCCTGATGGCTTTACAGCCAGCTTCTATAAACGGTTCTCGGACCTGCTGTGCACTCCTCTGTTAGCCTCTTGTAATTATGTAGTCTCGGGAGGGTCCTTTCCACCACAGGCATAAGCGGCACATATAACAGTTATTCCTAAACCAGAGAAGGACCTTCTGTTATGTAGCAGCTACCGTCCCATTTCACTTATTAATGTAGATGTAAAAATCTATGCTAAAATGATAGGTCAAAGATTAAATGGTCTTCTGCCCCGTCTGATCAACCAAGATCAGGTTGGCTTCATCCCTGGCAGGGAGGCGAGAGACAATACTATAAGATCGATTTCCCTGATTGATAGGTCAAACAGAGGTGGAGTCCCCATGTGTATACTTTCAATTGATGCTGAGAAGGCATTTGATAGAGTGGGATGGGAATTCATGCGGGGAGCACTGGAGGGCATTGGACTAAAAGAGAAGATGTTGCAGAGCATCATGGCGCTTTACGAGACTCCCTCGGCACGGATCAAAATAAACGGATCCCTGTCGAACTCCATACAAATCTGTAATGGCACTAGGCAGGGGTGCCCCCTCTCGCCCCTATTATATATCTTAACCATGGAGCATTTGGCTACCGCGATCCGCAATAATCCGTCCATAAAGGGTGTGGAGATCCAGTCTGAAGAACACAAACTCGCCTTGTTTGCTGACGATGTTCTCTTGTACATCACTTCCCCCGTGGTTACCATTCCCAATATCATCTCAGAACTTCAGAGATTTGGGGTCCTGAGTAATTTCAAGATAAATTCACACAAATCAGAAATATTGAATGTCTCGCTCCCGTCTTCCTTGGTCTCCCAGCTACGCACCTCTCTCCCATTCAGATGGCAGACTGATTCTCTCAGATATCTGGGCATTACACTTACTTCAAAAACAACACAGCTATTTGAAGCCAACTATAGCCGGGCGCTCCGCAGGGTGGAGATAGATCTAGATAAGTGGAATAAACTCCGCTTGTCCTGGCTGGGTAGAATTAATTCTGTCAAGATGGATCTGTTACCACGCCTCCTCTATTTTTTTCAAACGATTCCCATGGCCCTCCCGCCCTCCTTTTTTTCCAGGCTCAAAGCTATGATCACACGATACATCTGGTCTGGTAGGCGCCCACGTCTATCACACCAGTTATTAAACAGATCCAGGTTAACAGGGGGTTTAGGCCTTCCAAACTTTCAAAATTATAATTATGCATCCCTGGGTACTTGTGTCTTGGATCTCTTCCACCATGCACACACCAAAAAATGGGTTAAACTGGAATTTGACCTCTCGACAATCAATCCTATCGCTAATATCTGGCAAAAAGAGCACACTCAGAGATCGAGAGAAGAATTCCCCCTACTTACAAGGAATTTAGTACTCTTCATTAAAAAGTGTAACCAAACTCTCAATATTTCCTCAATCCCGGGACCCATGACACCAGTTATCGACAATTTAGAATTTCCTGCTGGTCAAGATAAAATCTTTTTTCTCCATAAACATAAAGACAATCACCCAATAATCTATGACTATATAAACCAAACTGACATACAGCCTCTGCGGTCCCTTTTTACCGATTCAGACCCGCCTCCTGGATCATGGTTCCCCTATGAACAAGTTAAAAGTTTTATTAAAGGGATCTCGAAACATACCAATATTTTTAGACCCCTCACACCCTTTGAGTCGGCATGCCTGGGTGCGGGCCCTCCTACGCGCCCGGTATCATTCTTATACAAAATGTTTCATGACCGTCGGGTGGATGAATTGGGCTATCCTGCTTTCTTTGTGAAGTGGGAGAATGATCTGAACAAAACCTTTTCATCAGAGGATAGATCCAAGAGCCTCCTCCTCACGTCCAGATCTTCGCTATGTGCTGATTATCAGGAGAGAAGCTATAAGCTATTGTCTCGATGGTATAGGTGCCCAGACAATATTCATAAAATGTTCCCGTCCACTACAGATGTGTGTTGGAGGTGCTGGACAGATAAGGGTTCATACTCACATATTTGGTGGTCCTGCCCCCCGATTCACAGGTTTTGGAGGAGGCATTTGATCTTCATAACAAATTATCTTTTCATAGAACACAGCCGACTATAGAGCTGGCCTTATTATCGATTTGTGATATTTCCGTTGCCAGATTTAAGAAAGGTCTCCTTAGACATCTCCTCACTGCTGTGCACAATTTGATACCTAGATACTGGAAACAATCCAATTCCCCATAGCGATCTGATCTTGTGGTGGAGTTGAACCATATATTCAGAATGGAACAATTGATTGGACAGGACACTGACACCCTGGACAGGGTGTTAAGCATATGGTCCCCATGGATCATGTTCAGGGAGACTCCGGATTTGATATCTTGGATAGAACATGGTAGATTGTAAACAGGAAACCAGGTCCCAACCCCCTCCCCCCTCACCTTCCTCTCTTCCCTTCTATCTACTTTGTCTACTCTCAAAATTATTAGTGTTTATGCTATTTTGTAACTGTTATATGTTGTTTCTAGTAATTACTCCAGTGTCTATACCGCTGGCGTTTACTCATACATGTGCCTTTTGATGATTGGTTTTGCATAGAATTTTTATGTAACTTGTCTCAATAAAATGATTTACACAAAAAAGTATTATTATTATTATAACTTGCCATTGAAGCAAAACCAGTAAACTTGAAGGGCAACAATGACCATATTGAAGATCACTCCTGTGCTTCACCCTGAAGCCTGTTTTCATCTTCCTAACCAGAACAATTTTTTTCAATTCTGACCGCTGTCACTTGAGGTCTGGAATGCTTCAATGGATCCCACTGATTCTGAGTTTTTCCATGACATATTGTACTTCTTGATAGTGGTAAAATTCAGCAATTTTCAAATTTTTTATTTTTTTGCCCTTCAGTCATGTCCCACAAAATAGTTATTAAATAACATTTCCTACATGTCTACATTACATCAGCACAATTTTTGAAACATAATTATTTTTTTTGTTAGGATGTTATAAGGGTTAAAATTTGACCAGCAATTTCTCATTTTTACAACCAAATTTACGAAACCATTTTTTTTGGGGGACCATATCACATTTGAAGTGTCTTTGAGGGGTCTATATGACAGAACATATCCAAAAGTGACACCATTCTAAAAACTGCACCCCGTCAAGGTGCTCAAAACCACATTCAAGAAGTTCATTAACCCTTCAGGTGCTTCACAAGAATTAATGGAATGTGGAGGAAAAAATAAACATTAATTTTATTTCACAAAAAGTTTACTTTAAATTTTTTTTTTAACTTTCACAAGGATAACGGGAGAAAATGGGCGATACAATTTGTTGTGCAATTTCTCCTGAGCATGCCGATACCCCATTTGTGGTAAGGAGCGCCATTTGACTTTATGAATGTAAAATTTGCTGGAATAATTAGCGGACGCAATGCCCCTGATGTGCCTAAACAGTGGAAACCCCCCACAGGTTACACCATTTTGGAAACTAGACCCCTCTAGGAACTTATCTAGATTTGTATTTAGTACATTGAAACCCCTGGTGCTTCACAGAATTTATAACATTGACCCATGAAAATATAAAAAATCTTAATTTTTCCCATTGTTTTTAGACCTAAATTTTGTATTTCTACAAAGGTAACAGGACAAAATGGACCCTGAAATTTGTGCAATTTCTCCTGAGTACACCGATACCACATATGTGGTCGAAAACTACTTTTGATGTAAGTTCAAAGCTCAAAAGGGAAGGAACGCCATATTATGCTTGAGTCACACTACCGTAGAATACATCGCATAGCACTCGGCTCAGTGTTAATCTATGGGGCAGCTCACATCAGCATTTATATTCTCAGCCGTATTTGGCGTGCGGGTAAAATCGCAGCATGCTATATGTATAGATATATACACATAGAATACATAGATATATAGATATCAGTAACACATACAGTGGGGCAAAAAAGTATTTAGTCAGTCAGCAATAGTGCAAGTTCCACCACTTAAAAAGATGAGAGGCGTCTGTAATTTACATCATAGGTAGACCTCAACTATGGGAGACAAACTGAGAAAAAAAAATCCAAAAAAATCACATTGTCTGTTTTTTTTATCATTTTATTTGCATATTATGGTGGAAAATAAGTATTTGGTCAGAAACAAAATTTAATCTCAATACTTTGTAATATATCCTTTGTTGGCAATGACAGAGGTCAAACGTTTTCTGTAAAGGTACCGTCACATTAAGCGACGCTGCAGCGATAGCGACAACGATGCCGATCGCTGCAGCGTCGCTGTTTGGTCGCTGGAGAGCTGTCACACAGACCGCTCTCCAGCGACCAACGATGCCGAGGTCCCCGGGTAACCAGGGTAAACATCGGGTTGCTAAGCGCAGGGCCGCGCTTAGTAACCCGATGTTTACCCTGGTTACCAGCGTAAAAGTAAAAAAAACAAACAGTACATACTCACCCAGCGTCCCCCAGCTTCTGCTTCCTGACACTGACTGAGCTCCGGCCCTAACAGCACAGCGGTGACGTCACCGCTGTGCTTTCACTTTCACTTTAGGGCCGGCGCTCAGTAAGTGTCAGGAAACAGACGCTGGGGGACGCTGGGTGAGTATGTACTGTTTGTTTTTTTTACTTTTACGCTGGTAACCAGGGTAAACATCGGGTTACTAAGCGCGGCCCTGCGCTTGGTAACCCGATGTTTACCCTGGTTACCAGTGTAAAACATCGCTGGTATCGTTGCTTTTGGTGTCAAACACAACGATACACGGCGATCGGACGACCAAATAAAGTTCTGGACTTTATTCAGCGACCAGCGACATCACAGCAGGATCCTGATCGCTGCTGCGTGTCAAACTAAACGATATCGCTAGTGAGGACGCTGCAACGTCACGGATTGCTAGCGATATCGTTTAGTGTGACGGTACCTTAAGTCTTCACAAGGTTGCCACACACTGTTGTTGGTATGTTGGCCCATTCCTCCATGCAGATCTCCTCTAGAGCAGTGATGTTTTTGGCTTTTCGCTTGGCAACACGGACTTTCAACTCCCTCCAAAGGTTTTCTATAGGGTTGAGATCTGGAGACTGGCTAGGCCACTCCAGGACCTTGAAATGCTTCTTACGAAGCCACTCCTTCGTTGCCCTGGCGGTGTGCTTTGGAACATTGTCATGTTGAAAGACCCAGCCACGTTTCATCTTCAATGCCCTTGCTGATGGAAGGAGGGACGAGGGGGGGGGGGAACGAAAGGGACAGGGGGGGGGGAACGAAAGGGACAGGGGGGGGGGAACGAAAGGGACAGGGGGGGGGGGAGAACGAGAGGGACGAGGGGGGGGGGGAACGAGAGGGACGAGGGGGGGGGAACGAGAGACGAGGGGGGGGGGGGAACGAGAGGGACGAGGGGGGGGGAACGAGAGGGACGAGGGGGGGGGAACGAGAGGGACGAGGGGGGGGGAGAACGAGAGGGACGAGGGGGGGGGAGAACGAGAGGGACGAGGGGGGGGAGAACGAGAGGGACGAGGGGGGGGAGAACGAGAGGGACGAGGGGAACGAGAGGGACGAAGGGGGGGGAACAAGAGGGACGAGGGGGGGAACGAGAGGGACGAGGGGGGGGAACGAGAGGGGGGGGAACGAGAGGGACGAGGGGGGGGAACGAGAGGGACGAGGGGGGGGGACGAGAGGGACGAGGGGGGGGAACGAGAGGGACGAGGGGGGGGAACGAGAGGGACGAGGGGAGGGGAAACGAGAGGGACGAGGGGGGGGGAAACGAGAGGGACGAGGGGGGGGGAAACGAGAGGGACGAGGGGGGGGGGAAACGAGAGGGACGAGGGGGGGGGGAAACGAGAGGGACGAGGGGGGGGGGAAACGAGAGGGACGAGGGGGGGGGAACGAGAGGGACGAGGGGGGGGGAAACGAGAGGGACGAGGGGGGGGGAACGAGAGGGGGGGAACGAGAGGGACGAGGGGGGGGGAACGAGAGGGGGGGAACGAGAGGGACGAGGGGGGGGAACGAGAGGGACGAGGAACGAGAGGGACGAGGGGGGGGGAACGAGAGGGACGAGGGGGGGGGAACGAGAGGGACGAGGAACGAGAGGGACGAGGGGGGGGGAACGAGAGGGACGAGGAACGAGAGGGACGAGGGGGGGGGGGACGAGAGGGACGAGGGGGGGGAACGAGAGGGACGAGGGGGGGGGAAACGAGAGGGACGAGGGGGGGGGGAAACGAGAGGGACGAGGGGGGGGGGAACGAGAGGGACGAGGGGGGGGAACGAGAGGGACGAGGGGGGGGAACGAGAGGGACGAGGAACGAGAGGGACGAGGGGGGGGGAACGAGAGGGACGAGGGGGGGGGAACGAGAGGGACGAGGGGGGGGGAACGAGAGGGATGAGGGGGGGGAACGAGAGGGACGAGGGGGGGGGGAACGAGAGGGACGAGGGGGGGACGAGAGGGACGAGGGGGGGGACGAGAGGGACGAGGGGGGGGGACGAGAGGGACGAGGGGGGGACGAGAGGGACGAGGGGGGGACGAGAGGGACGAGGGGGGGACGAGAGGGACGAGGGGGGGGACGAGAGGGGGGGACGAGAGGGACGAGGGGGGGGACGAGAGGGACGAGGGGGGGACGAGAGGGACGAGGGGGGGACGAGTGGGACGAGGGGGGGGGCCAGGGGAGGAGGGGGGGACGAGAGGGACGAGGGGGGGACGAGGGGGGGGAACGAGAGGGACGAGGGGGGGGGGAACAAGAGGGACGAGGGGGGGGGAACGAGAGGGACGAGGGGGGGGAACGAGAGGGAAGAGGGGGGGGGAACGAGAGGGAAGAGGGGGGGGACCATTAATTCCATGGTACTGTACAGGAGAAAGGGGTTATGTACAGAGATATAGATATCGTTTACAGGGAACAAATTTACAATGACAGACTGGTACAGAGGGGAGAGGACCCTGTCCTTGCGGACTTACATTCTATGGGATCATGGGGAGGAGACAGAAGGTCGGGGGTGGAGCGGCAGCTCGGGTGGTGGTGAGACGGCAGAATGGTTATTGCAGGCTGTAGGCTTTCCTGAAGAGATGGGTTTTCAGGTTCCGTCTGAAGGATCCGAGGGTGGTGGATAATCGGACGTGTTGAGGCGTGGAATTCCAGAGGATGGGGGATATTCGGGAGAAATCTTGGAGGCGGTTGTGTGAGGAACGAATAAGTGTGGAGGGGGGTAGGAGGTCTTGGGAGGACCGGAGATTACGTGAGGGAAGGTATTGGGAGATTAATTCAGAGATATAGGGAGGGGACAGGTTGTGGATGGATTTGTAGATCAGTGTTATTAGTCTGAACTGGATTCGTTGGGGAATTGGGAGCCAGTGGAGGGATTTGCAGAGGGGAGAAGCAGGGGAGTAGCGAGGAGAGAGGTGGATTAGTCGGGCAGCAGAGTTGAGGACAGACTGGAGCGGTGCAAGAGAGTTAGCGGGGAGGCCACAGAGGAGGGTGTTGCAGTAGTCAAGGTGGGATATGATGAGGACATGCACAAGCGTTTTAGTAGATTGAAGGCAGAGGAAGGGACAGATTCTGGCAATATTTTTGAGTTGGAGGCGACAGGAGGTGGCAAGAGTTTGGATATGCGGGATGGGACGGGGCGAACAGGACAGAGAACGGGGCGCACAGAGGGTGGGACGGACAGCCAGGGGGACAGACCCTAGCAAGACAATATAAATGGAGAGAAAGGGAGTTTTTTTTTTTTTTTTTAGGAATTATACTCATCTATGTGACATTATCAGACGCCCACAGTGTCATCCCTTTGGGTCCTCACATGGATTGGTGGGGCACCAGCATTCCACTTGGTGAAGAGAAGTCCAGTGATGAAATGACATCTGCAGGAAGGTCACTGCTCTGGGGGGGGACACAGGATGGGGAAAAGCCACAATACCTAGAATAAAACAGAAAAAAATCACGCAGAAAACTCGATACAAGTAGTGGCCTCCAGGCTTATACTGAACAGCACAGCGTGCGAGGAGAGAATAAAGCCCGGGATCTGGAGACATTATTGTCATGCAGTTTCGCTCCCAGAGGTCATAGGTCAGTCATCAACCTGACGTCATGTGTCACCAATAATATTAACCCCTTACCGACCTCCGCCGTACTATTACTGTGGAGGTCGGATGCCCTGCTTTGATGCGGGCTCCGGCGCTGAGCCTACTTCAAAGCCGGGACATGTCAGCTGTTTTGAACAGCTGACATGTGCCCGCAATAGCGGCGGGTGAAATCGCAATTCACCTGCCGCTATTAACTAGTTAAATGCCGCTGTCAAATGATGATAGCGGCATTTAACCGGCGCTTCCGGCCGCGCGGCAGGAAATGAGCGCATCGCTGAGCCCAGTCACAAGATTGGGGGTTAGCGATGCGTCGGCACAGCAACCAGAGGTCTCCTTGAGACCTCTATGGTTGCTGAAGCCGGACTGCTGTGAGCGCCACCCTGTGGTCGGCACTCATAGCAAGCCTGCAATTCAGCTACATAGAAGCGATCTGATGATCGCTGCTATGTAGCAGAGCCAATCAGGCTATGCCAGCTTCTAGCCTCCGATGGAGGCTATTGAAGCATGGCAAAAGTTAAAAAAAAAAAAAGTAAAAAAAAATATGAAAAAAAAATCACCCCCCTTTGCACAGAATTAAAATAAAACAATAAAAAAAAAAAAAAAAAAAAAAAGAACTACACATATTTGGTATCGCCGCGTTCAGAATTGCCCGATCTATCAGTAAAAAAAAAGAATTAACCTGATCGCTAAACAGCCTAGTGAGAAAAACATTTGAAATGCCAGAATTACGTTCTTTTGGTCGCCGCGACATCGCATTAAAATGTAATAACGGGCGATCAAAAGAAAGTATCTGCACCAAAATGGTATAATTAAAAACGCCAGCTCGGCACGCAAAAAATAAGTCCTCATCTGATACTAGATCACAAAAAATTAAGACGCTACGGGTATTAGAAAATGGCCCTTTTTTTTTTTTTTTTTTTTTTTTTTTTTTTTTTTAAGCAAAGTTTAGAATTTATTTTCACCACTTAGATAAAACGTAACCTAGACATGTTTGGTGTCTATGAACTTGTCATGACCTGGAGAATCAAAATGGCAGGTCAGTTTCAGCATTTAGTGAACCTAGCAAAAAAGCCAAACAAAAAACAAGTGTGGGATTGCACTTCTTTTGCAATTTCACCGCACTTGGAATTTTTTTCCTGTTTTCTAGTACACGACATGCTAAAACCAATGATGTCGTTGAAAAGTGCAACTTGTCCCGCAAAAAACAAGCCCTCACATGGCCAAATTGACAGAAAAATAAAAAAGTTATGGCTCTGGGAAGGAGGGGAGCGAAATAAGAGGACGCAAAAACGGAAAAGGGCAACGTCGTGAAGGGGTTAATGAGAAAACGTTTTATGTAAAGGAAAAAAAAACAAAAAAACAGGACTCACTCCTCACCATCAGGCAGAGATTCTCATGTTAAGTAATATCAATCCCTCAGATTTGCAACAACATCATTCACCCCCTCCCCTGTTCGCCCCCACACACGTAGCACTATACTTCCCTGAGCACCAGCACCGCAAGTGACATCACACACTGACCTGCAAAGCGCATGTAACATCAGCCCCCTACACCATGCGAGTAACATCAGCCCCCCACACCACGCAGACCCATGAAAGTAACATCAGCCTCCTACCCCACGCAGATCCACACGAATAACATCAGCCCCATTCTGCAGGTAGACCCCCCCCTGCATGCAGCCTCCCTTCCCCAGAGACCCCCAGCACGCAGCCCCCCTTCCCAACAGAAACCCAGCCCCGCTCGCAAGGAACATGACCCCCTTCCCCACAGAGACCCCCAAGCATGCAGTCACCCTTCCCCAGGCAGGCCCCTCCAGCACGCAGTCCCAGTCAAGCAACGTCACCCCCTTCCCCAGGCAGGCCCCTCCAGCACACAGTCCCAGTCAAGCAACGTCACCCCCTTCCCCAGGCAGGCCCCTCCAGCACGCAGTCCCAGTCAAGCAATGTCACCCCCTTCCCCAGGCAGGCCCCTGCAGCATGCAGTCCCAGTCAAGCAAAGTCACCCCCTTCCTCAGGCAGGCCCCTGCAGCACGCAGTCCCAGTCAAGCAATGTCACCCCCTTCCCCACGCAGTCCCAGGCAAGCAACGTCATCCCCTTCCCCCAGGCAGGCCCCTCCAGCACGCAGTCCCAGTCAAGCAATGTCACCCCCTTCCCCACGCAGTCCCAGGCAAGCAACGTCACCCCGTTCCTCAGGCAGGCCCCTCCAGCACGCAGTCCCAGTCAAGCAACGTCACCCCCTTCCCCAGGCAGACCCCTGCAGCACGCAGTCCCAGGTAAGCAACGTCACCCCCTTCCCCAGGCAGGCCCCTGCAGCACGCAGTCCCAGTCAAGCAATGTCACCCCCTTCCCCATGCAGTCCCAGGCAAGCAACGTCACCCCCTTCCTCAGGCAGGCCCCTCCAGCACGCAATCCCAGGCAGGCCCCTCCAGCGCGCAGTCCCAGGCAAGCAACGTCACCCCCTTCCCCAGGCAGGCCCCTCCAGCACGCAGTCCCATGCAAGCAATGTCACCCCCTTCCCCAGGCAGGCCCCTCCAGAATGCAGTCCCATGCAAGCATCAACCCCTTCCCCAGGCAGACCCCATGCACGCAGTCCCATGCAAGCATCACCTCCTTCCCCAGGCAGACTGCAAGCACGCAGTCCCATGCAAGCATCACCCCCCTTCCCCAGGCAGACTCCCATTGTGCAGTCCCATGCAAGCATCACCTCCCTCACCAGGCAGACTCCCAGCGCGCAGTCCCATGCAAGCATCGCCCCCTTCCCCATGCAGACCCCCAGCGCGCAATCCCACGCAAGCAACATCTCCCCCTTCTCCCCAGACAAACCCTCCTCCTCCAGCATGCCATGCAGCCCCATGCAAGCATCACCACCCCCTTCCCCCCAGGCAGACCCACTCCAGCATGTACATGCAGCCCCATGCAAGCAACATCACCCCCTTCTCCCCAGGCCGCCCCTCCCTCCAGCATGCAGCCCCATGCAAGCATCACCCCCTTCTCCCCAGACCGCCCCTCCCTCCAGCATGCAGCCCCATGCAAGCATCACCCCCATTCTCCCCAGGCAGAGTCCCCCTACTGCATGTACATGCAGCCCCATGCAAGCATCACCCCCTTCTTCCTAGGCAGACCCCCATCCAGCATGTACATGCAGCCCCATGCAAACATCACCCCTTCTCCCCAGGCAGACCCCCCATCCAGCATGCAAATGCAGCCCCATGCAAGCAACATCACCCCCTTCTCAGGCAGACCTCCACCATGTACATGCAGCCCCATGCAAGCAACATCACCCCCATCTCCCCAGGCAGACTCCCAGCTCGTGCATGAACATCAGCTTACCTGATCTGTGACCCCAAAATCATCCAAATCCCCCCATAACATCCACAGCTTCCTGAAATCCTGAAGTCTGCTCTACTGCTCTATGGAGGAAGAGGCGCCGCCCCTTCTGGTCACATGGGCATGACGTCAGCAGAGGCCCTTCAGCCGACTTGGATTTAGCCTCTACCATTAGAGCAGCGCTGCGGGTGAGTAGCGAGCAGACGTGTGGCTGCAGCTGGTGGAAGCGGCTTATTATCCGGGCCTGGCACTCACCGCTCCTGCCCTCAGTGTACAGACACGTGGAGCTGGGAGCTCCGGCTCATTCCCAGGCCTCGGAAACATGGCCACCGGCAGCATGTCCACCCTGCCTCTCATTGTGCTTGCTAAATGCCACGGGAATGTCTGTGCATCGCAGCAGGAAGTCCTCACAGCTGCTCCCTGGCGCGTTATAGTGCCACCAAGCCTGCTGTATCTGAGAGCAGTGTTCTGTTGCAGACTGGGGGCCCCGAGTCCCCAGCCCCGACTGTTTGGGGGGGCCCCCGAGTCCCCAGCCCCGACTGTTTGGGGGGGCCCCCGAGTCCCCAGCCCCGACTGTTTGGGGGGGCCCCGAGTCCCCAGCCCCGACTGTTTGGGGGGGCCCCGAGTCCCCAGCCCCGACTGTTTGGGGGGGCCCCGAGTCCCCAGCCCCGACTGTTTGGGGGGCCCCGAGTCCCCAGCCCTGACTGTTTGGGGGGCCCCGAGTCCCCAGCCCTGACTGTTTGGGGGGCCCCGAGTCCCCAGCCCCGACTGTTTGGGGGGCCCCGAGTCCCCAGCCCCGACTACATGGAGTTTGGTAGTGTCTCCTCCAGACAGTCTTCTTTCACATGTTGATTTACGGTAAGTATGGCCGTACCTATACGTCTTGTATTCGCCTTCTCACGTGTAGATACGTCTCATTTCAGATCAAGATGTCCTCCGATGACCAGCTTACTGGAGGAACTTCTGAAGCTGGAGGATCCTGGCCATCTTCCAGCGGGCCTTCCACTAAGTTTGAGCTAGAGAAAGAGACAGAGCTGCGGCTGGAGGTGGAAGGCTCGGCCCCAGTACAAGTGGAGCTGATCTCCGGGCTCGCGGAGGCGTTTGGCACAGAGCTGACAAAGAACAAAAAATACACATTCCCCCCAGGGAGCAGGGGGGCTGTGTTTACATGGCATGGCTGTACTGTCCAGCTGTGGGGAAGCCCTGATGTGGCGTATGTGTCAAAAGATACCCCTATGTTGCTCTATCTCAACAGCCATGTGGGACTTGAGCAGATGCGAGCCCAAGCGGAGCGAGAAGGAGAGCGAGGGCCTCGGGTTTTAGTGGCCGGCCCTTCAGATGTGGGAAAGTCCACGCTCTGCCGTCTTCTATTGAATTATGCTGTGCGGAGAGGTCGGAGACCAACGCTGGTTGAGCTGGATGTGGGGCAAGGCTCAGTGTCAGTACCTGGCACAGTTGGGGCCTTGTGTGTGGAGAGACCTGCAGATGTGGAGGAAGGGTTCTCTGCTCAGGCTCCACTTGTTTATCACTTTGGATCTACTACTCCAGGAACGAACATTAAGCTGTACAACAAGGTGAGTATCTGGGGCACTGTTGGGTGCTCCGTAGCTCGTATTTAAAAACCGGTCTAAATAAGTTCTTGGTATATGGTGACCTGGCCCAGGTCTTGATTTTGGTCAGAATTAGATACACAAACGGATCCTGAAGCTCTTTATACTTTCCAAGTCGTGTGGTTCTGTAAGTTTTTTTCGATACCCTCTGAAACAATAACACTGAGGACAACAGAAGAGTACATTGCATTGTGATGACATAACCTGTTTCAACATAAGCCAAACCAGGTACCACCTCATAGTGCATTCTGCTGTCATTAAGTTATTGTTACCTTTCTTTGTGATCTTTTTCAGAACATGTTCTTATAATTTAGAGCAGAGTAAAAAGATTTGTGGTACCCAGTTAGACCTCTAGTACAATCCATGGTTCTAGTCACTAGGCCTCACCCCTTGTCATGACTTTACATGGCGCAGGAAGAAACTGGCGCCCAGGAGATGTAAAACCAGGGGTGCTGGATACAAAGTTCAGCTGCAGCAGAGGACTGTTGGAGTTGAGTACTGCAAATCATTTTGCCCATCTCTGCTGAGTTTTTAGGCATTTTTATTTTGTATCAGTTATCCATACTTTATTACGTCATTACAGTTGCCATATCTGTTAAATGAAAGGTTGTCATGAGATCTCACTATTCTAAGTGAGCAAGAGCAGTTTGCATTTTTAAACTAGTTAGGCCGGTTTCACACTAGCGTTTGGAGGAGCTGCGGAGGGCTGCGGACTTCCTCCGTGAAGCCCCGCCCTCGGCCGCACCTCCGCCTCTAGCTCCGCCTACTTCTGCATGCGGCCTATCTTTAACATTAGGTACGCAGGTCGTGCCGCTGTATGCGGATGCTTCCGCATGCATCGTTTTGACGATGCGGTGACCAGCGTAGGACGCAGCTTGTAGCTTTTTTTTTTTTTTTTTTTTTCCCCCACATCGTCAAAACGCCGCATGCGGAAGCATCCGCATACAGCAGCATGACCTGCGTACCTAATGTTAAAGATAGGTACGCAGGCCGCATGCAGAAGTAGGCGGAGCTAGCGGCAGAGGTGCAGCCGAGGGCGGGGCTTCACGGAGGAAGTCCGCAGCGCCTCAAAAGGCTAGTGTGAAACTAGCCTTACAGATTGGTAAATGTTCTTTTACGGTACAAACTCTGCTTTAGTCAGGACAAGATCTCACAATAATCTGCAAGATCTCAGTCTGACTGTATAGCTGGCTGTGAAGAGTTGTGGAAAGCCACACAGGATACTGGATTCCCACAACCTGTAATTTTGGACATGACTTTTGCTAAAAAGTAGAGTCATTTTAGCGTTAGTGTAGGGACTATTTTCTTCATTTGTTAATTAGGGTTATTTCAAAAAGTTTTTGGTATGTGTCTTTCTATCTACTATATAATTGTCTTCCGTCTTTCTGTCTTTCTTTCTGTCACGGATATTCATTGGTCGCGGCCTCTGTCTATCATGGAATCCAAGTCGCTGATTGGTCGTGGCAAAACGCCCACAACCATTGCCACGACCAATCAGCGACGCGCACAGTCCGGAAGAAAATGGCCACTCCTTACTCCCCGCACTCAGTGCCCGGCGCCCGCATACTCCCCTCCGGTCACCGCTCACACAGGGTTAATGCCGGCGGTAACGGAGCACGTTATGCCACGGGTAACGCACTCCGTAACCGCTATTAACCCTGTGTGTCCTCAATTTTTTACTATTGATGCTGCCTATGCAGCATCAATAGTAAAAAAATAAAAATGTAATGTTAAAAATAATAAAAAAAACAAAACCTGCTACACTCACCGTCCAGTAGTCCGCTGAGCTGCTCGCGCCGGCCGCCATCTTCCGTTCCCAGGATGCATTGCGAAATTACCCAGACGACTTAGTGGTCTCGTGAGACCGCTAAGTCTTCTGGGTAATTTTGCAATGCATCGACGGGAACGGAAGATGGCGGGCGGCGCGAGCGGCTCGGTGGATCCCAAGCGTCGGTAACCGCTTCCTGGATCCGAATCCGGATCCGGGGGCCAACGGAAGGTGAGTATATAACTATTTTTTATTTTAATTCTTTTTTTTTTTTGACAGGGATATCATGCCCACATTGCTATATGCGTGGGCTGCGCAATGTACAGCGTGGGCTGCGCAATGTACAGCGTGGGCTGCGCAATGTACAGCGTGGGCTGCGCAATGTACAGCGTGGGCTGCGCAATGTACAGCGTGGGCTGCGCAATGTACAGCGTGGGCTGCGCAATACACTACGCATACATATTCTAGAATACCCGATGCGTTAGAATCAGGCCACCATCTAGTTTGTAAATAAAATGCAAGTCACATACTAGTGATATGTGCTTTTTAAAGGTTTTATAAAGGAATTATTGCTAGTGATGAGTGAGTATACTCGTTGCTCAGGTTTCCTGAGCACGCTCGGGTGATCTCTGAGTATTTGTTAGTGTTCGGAGATTAAGTTTTCATCGCCGCAGCTGAATTATTTACAGCTATTAGCCAGCTTGAATGCATGTGGGGATTCCCTAGCAACCAGGCAACCCCCACATGTACTCAGCCTGGCTAGTAGATGTAAATCCTTCAGCTGCCGCGATGAAAACATAATCTCCAAACACTAACAAATACTTGGCGATCACCCGAGCGTGCTCAGGAAACCTGAGCAACGAGTATACTCACTCATCACTAATTATTACATAGCTTGTTTGTAAATTCTCACTTCCATTCTCTCTTCCCTCAGCTGACATCCCGTCTGGCTTCTGTCTTCAACCTCCGATGTGAAGCGAATCGTCGTGCATCAGTCAGTGGCTGTCTTATAAACACCTGTGGTTGGGTTAAAGGATCTGGTTATCAGGCATTGATACATGCAGCATCTGCCTTTGAAGTAGATGTTGTCATAGTCCTGGACCAAGAAAGACTGTACAATGATTTGCGGAGGGACCTCCCCCACTTTGTCCACACACTGCTTCTTCCAAAGTCTGGTGGAGCTTCAGAACGTTCTAAAGAATGTCGGAGGGAAGCCAGGGATATGCGGGTTCGGGAGTATTTCTATGGCCCACGTAGATCGCTTTATCCTCATGCCTTTGAGGTAAAATTCTCAGAAGTGAAAGTCTACAAAGTTGGAGCTCCATCGATTCCTGACTCCTGCCTTCCACTGGGGATGTCACAAGAAGACAACCAGCTGAAACTAGTGCCTGTCACACCAGGCAGAGACATGGCACATCATCTCTTGAGTGTTGTTCCCATAGATAATAGTACAGCAGATGAGGGTTTGGATGAAAAAAATGTTGCTGGCTTTATTGTAATCACCGGAGTTGACACTGAAAGACAGACATTGACTGTACTCTCACCAGCACCTAGGCCACTGCCTAAATGTGTCCTGCTCATTATGGACATAAGGTTTATGGATTTAAAATAATTTACAGAAACAACAATATTTGGAATGTCTTCTGTGTTGGGGTGGGACAATAGACCTAACATTGTAATAAAGAAGATTTATTTTATTTTTTTGGAATGTTTACTATGAACTCTGTTCTATAGATTTGTCTCTTTCTATAAAAAAATTTCATCTATGTAATGTAAACCATCTTAAACATCACTCTATAGTTCTTGTATTTTTCAGAAAAATAATATTTCCCATTTATCAGAAAGAGGAAAAAAAAAATCTCCCGGTAGAAAAGCTAAATACTGGGTAATCAAGTAATCTTGTTTATAACTCCTGTTCTAGTTAAAGAAGAGTGAAAATCAACATGTTACATAGTTATTAAGGTTGAAGGAAGACTTTAAGTCCATCTAGTTCAACCCATAGCCAAGCATGCCCTAACATGTTGATCCAGGGGAAGGCAAAAAAAACCCATGTGGTAAGAGTAAGCTCCATCATGGGGAAAAAAATTCCTTCCCGACCCCACATACGGCAATCAGACTAGTTCCCTGGATCAACGCCTTATCAAGGAATCTAATATATATACCCTGTAATATACTTTTCCAGAAAGGTATCCAGTCCCCTCTTAAATTGAAGCAATAAGTCACTCATTACAACATCATACGGCAGAGAGTTCCATAGTCTCACTGCTCTTACAGTAAAGAATCCGCGTCTGTTATTATGCTTAAACCTTTTTTCCTCCAGATGTAGAGGATGCCCCCTTGTCCCTGTCACCGGTCTATGATTAAAAAGATCAGCAGAAAGGTCTTTGTACTGTCCCCTCATATATTTATACATTAACATAAGATCACCCCTTAGTCTTCGTTTTCCAAACTAAATAGCCCCAAGTGTAATAACCTATCTTGGTATTGCAGACCCCCCAGTCCTCTAATAACCTTGGTTGCTCTTCTCTGCACCCGCTCCAGTTCAGCTATGTCTTTCTTATACACCGGAGACCAGAACTGTGCACAGTATTCTAAGTGTGGTCGCACTAGTGACTTGTATAGAGGTAAAATTATGTTCTCCTCATGAGCATCTATGCCTCTTTTAATGCATCCCATTATTTTATTTGCCTTTGTAGCAGCTGCCTGACACTGGCCACTGAATATGAGTTTGTCATCCACCCATACACCCAGGTCTTTTTCATTGACGGTTTTGCCCAGAGTTTTAGAATTAAGCACATAGTTATACATCTTATTACTTCTACCCAAGTGCATGACCTTACATTTATCCCCATTAAAGCTCATTTGCCATTTATCAGCCCAAGCTTCTAGTTTACATAAATCAGCCTGTAATATAAAATTGTCCTCCCCTGTATTGATTACCCTGCAGAGTTTAGTGTCATCTGCAAATATTGAAATTCTACTCTGAATGCCCCCTACAAGGTCATTAATAAATATGTTAAAAAGAAGAGGGCCCAATACTGACCCCTGTGGTACCCCACTACTAACCGTGACCCAGTCTGAGTGTGCTCCATTAATAACCACCCTTTGTTTCCTATCCCTGAGCCAACTCTAAACCCACTTGCACATATTTTCCCCTATCCCCATTATTCTCATTTTATGTATCAACCTTTTGTGTGGCACCGTATCAAAAGCTTTTGAAAAGTCCATATACACTACATCTACTGGGTTCCCTTGGTCCAGACCGGAACTTACCTCTTCATAGAAGCTGATCAAATTAGTCTGACATGATCGGTCCCTAGTAAACCCGTGCTGATACTGGGTCATGAGGTTATTCCTCTTCAGATACTCCAGTATAGCATCCCTTAGAATGCCCTCCAGGATTTTACCCACAGTAGAGGTTAAACTTACTGGCCTATAATTTCCGAGTTCAGTTTTTGTCCCCTTTTTGAATATTGGCACCACATTTGCTATACGCCAGTCCTGTGGTACAGACCCTGTTATTATGGAGTCTTTAAAGATTAAAAATAATGGTCTATCAATGACTGCACTTAATTCCTGCAGTACTCGGGGGTGTATCCCATCCGGGCCCGGAGATTTGTCAATTTTAGTGATTTTTAGACGCCGCCGTACTTCCTGCTGGGTTAAGCAGGTAACATTAAATTGGGAATTATTATCACTAGTCATATTGGCTGCCATGGGATTTTCTTTTGTAAATACTGATGAAAAAAAGTCATTTAGCATATTGGCTTTTTCCTCATCCTCATCCACCATTTCACCCAGACTATTTTTAAGGGGGCTAACACTATCATTTTTTAGTTTCTTACTATTTATGTAGTTAAAGAATATTTTGGGGTTATTTTTGCTCTCTCTAGCAATGAGTCTCTCTGTCTCAATCTTTGCTGCCTTGATTTGCTTTTTACATAATTTATTTAATTTTTTGTATTTATTTAATGCCTCCTCACTCCCTACATCCTTTAATTTTCTAAATGCTTTCTTTTTGTCACTTATTGCGCCCCTTACAGCTTTATTTAGCCATATTGGTTTCCTCCTATTTCTAGTATGTTTATTCCCATACGGTATATACTGTGCACAGGTCCTATCCAGGATGCTAATAAATGTCTCCCATTTTCTTTGTGTATTTTTGTGTCTCAGGATATCGTCCCAGTTAATTGCACCAAGATCCTCTCTCATCCGTTGGAAATTTGCCCTCCTGAAGTTTAGTGTCCTTGTCACCCCTCTACTACACATCTTATTAAAGGAGACATGAAAACTTATTATTTTGTGATCACTATTCCCCAAGTGACCCCCAACCCTTATATTTGATATGCGGTCTGGTCTGTTGGTTAATATTAGGTCTAGCAGTGCCCCCCTTCTTGTTGGGTCCTGAACCAGTTGTGAAAGGTAATTGTCTCTCATAGTTGTCAAAAACCGATTACCTTTACTGGAACTGCAGGTTTCTGTTCCCCAATCTATTTCAGGGTAGTTGAAGTCCCCCATAATAATGACTTCTCCTTGAGTCGCAGCTTCATCTATTTGCTTTACAAGGATATTCTCCATTGCTTCCATTATTTTTGGAGATTTATAACAAACCCCTATCAGTAATTTATTATTTTTTCCCCCTCCCCTTATCTCCACCCACAGGGACTCTACATTTTCATTAGATTCACCTATATTATTACACAGGATGGGTTTTAAGGTCGATTTTACAAACAGACACACCCCACCCCCTCGCTTATCTGTACGGTCATTTCTGAAAAGGCTATAGCCCTGCAAGTTAACAGCCCAGTCATGGCTCTCATCCAGCCATGTTTCAGATATCCCCACCATGTCATAATTATGTTCCAACAACATTAGTTCTAATTCGTCCATTTTGTTGGCGAGGCTTCTGGCATTAGTATACATGCACTTGATGTTCCTCTCTGTACCTCTATTCTTTCTTAAATTACTAACTGTTCTAACCCCACCCCCCATGCCTCCGCCACCCCCAACTTCCTTATTTGTGCCCAGGTCTCTATCTGCACTATCTTCCCCACCTATAAAATGAATACCCTCCCCCCCCCCCATTCCCTAGTTTAAACACTCCTCCAACCTTCTAACCATTTTCTCCCCCAGCACAGCTGCACCTTCCCCATTGAGGTGCAGCCCATCCCTAGCGTAGAGCCTGTAGCCCACTGAAAAGTCGGCCCAGTTCTGCAGGAACCCAAACCCCTCCTTCCTACACCAATTCTTGAGCCACTTATTAACCTCCCTAATCTCCCGTTGCCTCTCTGGCGTGGCACGTGGTACAGGCAGTATTTCAGAAAATACCACGTTGGAGGTCCTTGCTTTCAGCTTGCAGCCTAAGTCCCTGAAATCATCTTTAAGGACCTTCCACCTACAGTGGGGCAAAAAAGTATTTAGTCAGTCAGCAATAGTGCAAGTTCCACCACTTAAAAAGATGAGAGGCGTCTGTAATTTACATCATAGGTAGACCTCAACTATGGGAGACAAACTGAGAAAAAAAAAATCCAGAAAATCACATTGTCTGTTTTTTTATCATTTTATTTGCATATTATGGTGGAAAATAAGTATTTGGTCAGAAACAAAATTTCATCTCAATACTTTGTAATATATCCTTTGTTGGAAATGACAGAGGTCAAACGTTTTCTGTAAGTCTTCACAAGGTTGCCACACACTGTTGTTGGTATGTTGGCCCATTCCTCCATGCAGATCTCCTCTAGAGCAGTGATGTTTTTGGCTTTTCGCTTGGCAACACGGACTTTCAACTCCCTCCAAAGGTTTTCTATAGGGTTGAGATCTGGAGACTGGATAGGCCACTCCAGGACCTTGAAATGCTTCTTACGAAGCCACTCCTTCGTTGCCCTCGCGGTGTGCTTTGGATCATTGTCATGTTGAAAGACCCAGCCACGTTTCATCTTCAATGCCCTTGCTGATGGAAGGAGGTTTGCACTCAAAATCTCACGATACATGGCCCCATTCATTCTTTCATGTACCCGGATCAGTCGTCCTGGCCCCTTTGCAGAGAAACAGCCCCAAAGCATGATGTTTCCACCACCATGCTTTACAGTAGGTATGGTGTTTGATGGATGCAACTCAGTATTCTTTTTCCTCCAAACACGACAAGTTGTGTTTCTACCAAACAGTTCCAGTTTGGTTTCATCAGACCATAGGACATTCTCCCAAAACTCCTCTGGATCATCCAAATGCTCTCTAGCAAACTTCAGACGGGCCCGGACATGTACTGGCTTAAGCAGTGGGACACGTCTGGCACTGCAGGATCTGAGTCCATGGTGGCGTAGTGTGTTACTTATGGTAGGCCTTGTTACATTGGTCCCAGCTCTCTGCAGTTCATTCACTAGGTCCCCCCGCGTGGTTCTGGGATTTTTGCTCACCGTTCTTGTGATCATTCTGACCCCACGGGGTGGGATTTTGCGTGGAGCCCCAGATCGAGGGAGATTATCAGTGGTCTTGAATGTCTTCCATTTTCTAATTATTGCTCCCACTGTTGATTTCTTCACTCCAAGCTGGTTGGCTATTGCAGATTCAGTCTTCCCAGCCTGGTGCAGGGCTACAATTTTGTTTCTGGTGTCCTTTGACAGCTCTTTGGTCTTCACCATAGTGGAGTTTGGAGTCAGACTGTTTGAGGGTGTGCACAGGTGTCTTTTTATACTGATAACAAGTTTAAACAGGTGCCATTACTACAGGTAATGAGTGGAGGAAAGAGGAGACTCTTAAAGAAGAAGTTACAGGTCTGTGAGAGCCAGAAATCTTGATTGCTTGTTTCTGACCAAATACTTATTTTCCACCATAATATGCAAATAAAATGCTAAAAAATCAGACAATGTGATTTTCTGGATTTTTTTTTTTCAGTTTGTCTCCCATAGTTGAGGTCTACCTATGATGTAAATTACAGACGCCTCTCATCTTTTTAAGTGGTGGAACTTGCACTATTGCTGACTGACTAAATACTTTTTTGCCCCACTGTACCTCTAACTTTGTCATTTGTGCCAATGTGCACCATGACCGCTGGGTCCTCACCAGCCCCTCCCAGTAATCTGTCCACCCGATCAGCGATGTGTCGGACTCGAGCGCCAGGTAGGCAGCACACCGTTCGACGATCCCTGTCTTTGTGACAGATTGCCCTATCTGTTCCCCTAATAATTGAGTCCCCCACTACCAGCACCTGTCTGGCCTGCCCTGCTCTCCTATTTCCCTCCTTACTGGAGCAGTCACTCCTCCGGCTTTCAGAGGACATGCCTGGCTGCAGCAGTGCTACCCCTGTACTGGCATCCCCCTCATCTGCCAACTTAGCAAACTTATTGGGGTGTGAAAGATCAGGACTAGCCTCCCTGGCACTCTTCCCTCTACCCTGCTTCCTAACGGTCACCCAGCTAACTGCCTCACTGTCCTGCAGCTCCATCCTACCATCCCCCTCCTCATCTATCCCATTGAGCGTCTGCTCTGTGAGCAGAAGACTCCTTTCCATATTGTCTATGGATCTCAGTGTTGCCAGCTGCACATTTAGATCCAGTATCTGGGTTTCCAAATGCACAACGTGCTCACATCTCGCACAGCAGTATGCACCCTCGACCGGCTGATCAAGGACTGCATACATGTGGCAAGATGTGCACTGGATGGCATTAACAATTGTGGAGCACATTTCCTAATGGGGATTGCACCACACAAACGTTAATTAAAAATAAATACAAAGTATTAATTAACACTTGGAACAGCAATTCCTCCCTTGGAAACTCCCTGATTCCAAAGTCACTGAGTCACAAGTCACACTTACCGCCGTCCACACTTACACTCAGGTCACACTCAGCTCGCTCACACTCGCTATGCTGAAGATTTAAAGATTTATTTTTTTTCCTCTATTTCCCTTCAACAACAAGCCACCTTGCTGTTCACATGCACTTCCAAAAAGGACTTGAGCCTCAAACAGCTGCCCCTTATAAACCCTTGATTATGACCGCCCACCCTAAGTTAACCCCTTGTGAATATAGCTACTCCCAATTCAACAACTCACACAAATTCACACAGGTATTTGTTAAAGGCCTTCCAAATACCTCCTCACTGAATCACAAGTCACACTTACCGCCGTCCACACTTACGCTCAGGTCACACTCAGCTCGCTCACACTCGCTATGCTGAAGATTTAAAGATTTTTTTATTTTTTCCTCTATTTCCCTTCAACAACAAGCCACCTTGCTGTTCACATGCACTTCCAAAAAAAAATGTGACTTGTCATTGGTTTTTAGTATCTCCTTATCAATGCGACAAGTTTTGGAGAGGGATCTTCCCTTTTTTTAGGTAAGACTAAAAATATCCTAGTTCTCTGGGTTCCTATGAGTGAAATAGAAACATAGAAACTTAACTTCCCGTTCACAATGATGTTGCTTGTAAGATTCTAAGTCAGGGAGCAGTCACATGGGACAACAGAAGAGAGTGAGCAGATAATTCACCAATAAAGAATTATTTATATTTTCATGGATAAAGAAGGGTCTTAGGGCTCATGCAGACAAACGTATAAGTTTGACATGTTCTAGCTGATTTTTAATCGTATAGCACACTGACCCATGTTATTCAATAGGGCCATTCAGATGATCAGTCTTTCTCGTGGTCCAACTCTCCATGAGAAAATAATATTCAGTCTCGGATAAGATTCACCCATTCAAGTTAATGGGTGTGTAAAAAAAAAAAAAACGGATCCCACACGGAACATCTAATTTTATGGATAGATTTCTATTACAGACCTTGGAAACCATATTTGATCATAAGCAGCAACCAAAGGAAACAACGATGTACAAGTCCAGATCAATAAACATTGTATACTTCATTAGCAAAAATGACAACCATGACACACAGAAGGGGGGTTCATAAAATTTACACTACAAATATATATGCTGTAACACGATAGGGCACACACATCCCTAAATTATTCCATTAGCTAGTGAGAAATCAGAGAGTTGCTGATAATACTAATGCATTATATATTAATGATCTTGTCACTTTTTTTTTATAGCAACACAGTTATTAAGGTTGAAGGAAGACTTTAAGTCCATCTAGTTCAGTGTTCCCCCAACTCCAGTCCTCAAGAGCCACCAACACATCATGTTTTCAGGATTTCCTTAGTATTGCACAGGTGATTGAATGCTTGCCTGTCCAGGTGATGCAATTATCACCTGTGCAATACTAAGGAAATCCTGAAAACATGATGTGTTGGTGGCTCTTGAGGACCGGAGTTGGGGAACCCTGATCTAGTTCAACCCAAAGCCTAACCTAACATGCCCTAACATGTTGATCCAGAGGAAGGCAAAAAAAAACCATGAGGCAAAGAGTAAGCTCCACATTGGGGAAAAAAATTCCTTCCCGACTTCACATACGGCAATCAGACTTGTTCCCTGATCAACACCTTAAGGAATCTAGTATATATAACCTGTAAGGGTATGTGCACATGCTGCGGATCCGCAGTGTTTTCCCATGCATTTACAGTACCATGTAAAGCTATGGGAAATGAAATACGCAGTGCACATGCTGCGGAAAAAAACGCGCGGAAACGCAGCGGTTTATTTTCCGCAGCATGTCAATTCTTTGTGCGGATTCCGCTGCGGGTTTACACCTGCTCCAATAGAAATCTGCAGGTGAAAACCCGCAATAGAAACCGCGATAAATCCGCAGTAAAAACCGCAGCGGTTTTGCACTGCGGATTTATCAAATCCGCTGCGGAAAATTCCGCAATGCAATCCGCAGCCTGTGCACAAGCCCTTACATCAGGGGTGTCAAACTGCATTCCTCGAGGGCCGCAAACAGGTCATGTTTTCAGGATTTCCTTAGCATTCCACAAGGTGCTGGAATCATTCTGTGCAGGTGATTAAATTATCACCTGTGCAATACAAGGAAATCCTGAAAACATGACCTGCTTGCGGACCTCGAGGAATGCAGTTTGACACCTCTGCCTTACATTATACTTTTCAAGAAAGGCATCCAGTCCCCTCTTAATATTGGCACTGCACAGGGACAATAAACCTTCATCCTTAGGCCGGGGTCACACATGCGAGTTTTACGGACGTAAGAGCGCAGAAACTACGTCCGTAAAACTCGCATAACATACGGCACAATTATTCTCAATGGGGCTGCTCCTATCAGCCGTATATTACAGTTCAGTATTATACGGCTTTCTACGGCCGTACAAAATCACAGCATGCTGCGTTTGTTAGCGTATTGCGCAAAAAAATCGCCAATGAAAGTCTATGGGGGCGAGAAAAATACGGATTCCACACGGACCAGCAGTGTGACTTGCGAGAAATACGCAGCGGTGTTAGTGAAAAGTCGGTAATTCAATTGCCGGCTTTTCATTTCTCCTGCACAAACCCGACAGGATATGAGACATGGTTTACATACAGTAAACCATCTCATATCCCCTTTTTTTTGCATATTCCACACTACTAATGTTAGTAGTGTGTATGTGCAAAATTTCAGCGCTGTAGCTGCTGAAATAAAGGGTTAAATGGCGGAAAAAAATGGCGTGGGCTCCCGCGCAATTTTCTCCGCCAGAGCGGTAAAGCCAGTGACTGAGGGCAGATATTAATAGCCAGGAGAGGGTCCATGGTTATTGGCCCCCCCGTGGCTAAAAACATCTGCCCCCAGCCACCCCAGAAAAGGCACATCTGGAAGATGCGCCTATTCTGGCACTTGGCCACTCTCTTCCCACTCCCTGTAGCGGTGGGATATGGGGTAATGAAGGGTTAATGCCACCTTGTTATTGTAAGGTGACGTTAAGCCAGATTAATAATGGAGAAGCGTCAATTATGTCACCTATCCATTATTAATCCAATAGTACGAAATGGTTAATAAAACACACACACACATGATTTAAAAGTATTTTAATGAAATAAACACAGCGGTTGTTGTAATAATTTATTGTTCTCTCAATCCATTTCCAGGCCCTCGCTTGGCAAAATAATAAACCAACAATATACATACCTTCTGATGTCAGATCACTTCCCACGATGTAATCCATCTGAAGGGGTTAATAATTTTACAGGCACGAGCCCTGCTATAATGCAGCTGTGCTCTGTGCCTGTAATCCCCCGGCGAATGAAGGAAATGTAGGTCATTGACCTACATTTCCTTCAGTCGCGGTGATGCGCCCCCTGGTGGATGTCCTCATATGACCTGGAGCGTGGGAAAAAGTTCCCAGGCTGCAGTTCATGAGAACATCCACCAGAGGGCGCCTCACCGCGACTCAATGTAAGTATAGATCACTGCTTTCCTTTCAGCACCCGGGGATTACAGACACGAGCGAGTGGTTTATCGCAGCTCATGCCTGTAATATTAGTTAACCCCTCCAGATGGATTACCTCGTGGGACGTGATAGGACATCAGAGAAGGTATGTATATTGTGTGTTTATTGTTTTGCCAAGCGAGGGCCTGGAAATGGATTGCGAGAGCAATAAATTATTAAAACAACCGCTGTGTTTATTTCATTAAAATCCTTTTTAATAATGTGTGTGTGTTTTTTAACCCTTTCCAACAATTGGATTAATAATGGATAGGTGTCATAATTGACGCCTCTCCATTATTAATCTGGCTTAATGTCACCTTCCAATAGCAAGGTGGCATTAACCCTTCATTACCCCATATCCCACCGCTACAGGGAGTGGGAAGAGAGTGGCCAAGTGCCAGAATAGGCGCATCTTCCAGATGTGCCTTTTCTGGGGTGGCTGGGGGCAGATGTTTGTAGCCACGGGGGGGCCAATAACCATGGACCCTCTCCTGGCTATTAATATCTGCCCTCAGTCACTGGCTTTACCGCTCTGGCGGAGAAAATTGCGCGGGAGCCCACGCCAATTTTTTCCGCCATGTAACCCTTTATTTCAGCAGCTACAGCGCCCACATTTTGCACATACACACTACTAACATTAGTAGTGTGGAATATGCAAAAAAAAAGGGGATATGAGATGGTTTACTGTATGTAAACCATGTCTCATATCCTGTCGGGTTTGTGCAGGAGAAATTAAAAGCCGGCAATTGAATTACCGGCTGTTCACAGATATCGCGCTGAATGAAATCTAAATACAGAATATATATATATGTGTCTCAATGACATATATATATATATATACTGTATATATGTTTTCCCGAACATTTGAGCACATAAATCCATTAGATGTCGGTTTTGCAAGCCTGCGCGAAAATCTCGCAGTACGGATGCCATACGGATTACATACGGAGGATGCCATGCGCAAAATACGCTGACACACCCTGACTACGGATCAATATTTTGGGAACATTTCTCCGTATTACGGCCGTAGTACGGACGTATAATATGTGGCGTATTGTCTTACGCCAAGTGTGACCCCAGCCTTATCCATATACATTTTATCTAACCACCACAGGGAAAGCCAGAATCAGACCCCATGTTAAATGGAGATCAACCTTTATGGTAGTTACCTGTGCAAAAAGTGCAGCTCCTAGCAGTGATACAGAAGGGTGCATTGCCCTGCCCCAATGCATGTTTCGGTCCTGCCTTCGTTAGGGGGCACACACAACTTGTTTCTGGTGCAGTATTTATAGGATGTCCACGCCAGTCCGGGAGCGGCACAGCTCAACCAGAAGTGACGTTCCCAGCCGGAAGGGACAAGCTCATCGCTATGCCAACCGCAACGCCCCCTGGTGTTGGCGTCATGCGATGGGAGGCAACATGGTGCCAATCAACACAGACGCCGAGAGCCAGAGGGGGAAGTGGGAGCAGAGCACACACCCACATGCAGGCAGGGGGCGCACTACCAGTGTATGTATGGCGAAAATCAATTTGATTCATCACCAACCCAGAGGCAAGCCTCATAACCTTAACCCCTTTACCCCCAAGGGTGGTTTGCACGTTAATGACCGAGCCAATTTGTACAATTCTGACCACTGTCCCTTTATGAGGTAATAACTCCGAAACGCTTCAACGGATTCTGAGATTTTCTCGTGACATATTGTACTTCATGTTAGTGGTAAAATTTCTTCGATATAACTTGCGTTTATTTGTGTAAAAAACGGAAATTTGGTGAAAATTTTGAAAATTTCGCAATTTTCAAATTTTGAATTTTTATTCTGTTAAACCAGAGAGTTAAGTGACACAAAATAGTTAATAAATAACATTTCCCACAAGTCTACTTTACATCAGCACAATTTTGGAAACAAAATTTTTTTTCGCTAGGAAGTTATAAGGGTTAAAAATTAACCAGCGATTTCTCATTTTTACAACAAAATTTACAAAACCATTTTTTTATTGACCACCTCACATTTGAAGTCATTTTGAGGGGTCTATATGGGAGAAGATACCCAAAAGTGACACCATTCTGAAAACTGCACCCCTCAAGGTACTCAAAACCACATTTAAGAAGTTTATTAACCCTTCAGGTGTTTCACAGGAGCAGAAGGAACGTGGAAGGAAAAAATGAAAAAATTTACTTTTCAGTCACAAAAATGATCTTTCAGCAATAATTTATTTCTTTTCCCAAGGGTAAAAGGAGAAAGTGGACCTCAAAAGTTGATGACCAATTTGTCCTGAGTACGCCGATACCCCATATGTGAGGGAGAACCACTGTTTGGGCGCACGGCAGGGCTCAGAAGGAAACGAGCGCCATTTGACATTTTCAAGCTAAAATTGGCTGGAATGCAGATCGGACGCCATGTCGCATTTGGTGAGCCCCTGATGTGCCTAAACAGTGGAAACCCCTCACAAGTGACCCCATTTTGGAAACTAGACCCACTAAGGAACTTATCTAGGTGTATGTTGAGCATACACCTTCACAGACGTTTATAAGGCCCGGGCGTGAAAATAACATAAATCCTATTTTTTTCCCACAAACATGATCTTTTAGTCCCCAATTTTTTATTTTCCCAAGGGTAACAGGAGAAATTGGACCCCAAAAGTTGTTGTCCAATTTGTCCTGAGTACGCTGGTACCCCATATGTGGGAAAAAACTCGGCACCTCGGGACTCGGAAGGGAAGCAGGGACGTTTTGGAATGCAGACTTTGATGGAATGGTCTGCAGGCGTCATGTTCCGTTTACAGAGCCCCTGATGTGCCTAAACAGTAAAAAAAAAAAACACAAATGACATCATTTTGGAACCTAGACCCCCAAGGAACTTACCTAAATGTGCCCCCTCTTTGGAACTAATCTACTGGTCCCTGTAAAGTAAATTAGTGCATGGAGGTGTGGTACAATTTGAAGCAATTCTTCATACACAGGCCAGGTTTGTCAGGGCAGGTGTTGCATTGATAGATGGTGTCCTTGCGTATTCCTCTTTTGGAACCTTTTGTGCGGCTTACGTTTACTTCCAGTTGGAACCACCCCCTGGAAAATGCTGACCTGGTACGATACGATCACCCTTAGTTCCGGAAGTACTGGGGCCCGCTCCTTCCCTCGTGCCAAATATCAGGGCCTTAACCACTACTTCCTGGAACTGAAGGTACGACGTATCGGTGTGGCATGCACATCGTGACAGAAGGAAAGCGTTGAGCATTGCCATTTGTACGATGTACACGGAGAGCTTTTTGTACCACATCTTGGCCTTTCTCAAAGCACTGTAAGGTTGGAGGAGTTGATCGGAGAGATCAATGCCCCCCATGTTTTTGTTGTACCCCAGTACACAGTCCAGTTTGCTGACCTGTGTAGAGGTGCCTCGTACACAGTACTGAGGGCACTGCCATAACCGTGTATGGTGATCAAGAGAAGGACATCCCTTTTGTACTTGACTACCAGCAGGTGGTCGCTACATTGGACTCTGCTCCCACCTTTTCTGAGCATTTGCCCAAGTAGCATCTTCGGGAGGCCTCTCTGATTTTTGCGGACAGTACCACAGGCAGAGAGGGATTTGTAGAGTGGGATGCTGGAATAAAAGTTATCGGTGTAGAGCTGATAACCTTTATCCAGCAGTGGGTGCACCAAATCCCACACAATTTTCCCACTCATTCCCAGGACAAGGGGACACTCGGGGTTCAATCCTGGTGTCCTTCCCTTTGTATACTCTAAAGCTGTAGGTGTACCCTGAGGTACTCTCACACAGCTTGTAGAGTTTGATTCCGTACCTGGCCATCTTGTTGGGCAGGTATTGACGGAATCTGAGCCACCCCTTAAAATGAACCAAAGACTCATCCACGCAGATGTCCCTTTGGGGCACGTACACTTCAGCAAACGTTTTGCTGAAGTGTTCGATGACCGGCCGGACTATGAACAGACGGTCAAAGTTGGGGTCATCTCGTGCAGGACACTGTGCATTATCGGAATAATGCAGAAATTTATGGATGGCCTCAAAACGCGTCTGGGCCATGACCATTCGGAACACTGGAGTGTTGTATAAAATATCAACACTCCAATATTGCCGAATTTCTGGCTTCTTCTGGATCCCCATATGAAGGGCCAGGCCCCAAAACTGCATCATTTCAACTGCGTCTACAGGAGACCAGTTAGAAAATGATGAACCGGGGTTTTGCTCCAAAAATTGCCGAGCATACAAATTAGCTTGCTCCACCATGAGGTTAATAAAATCCTCAGAGAAAAAGACTCTGAAAAAGTCTATTTCTGTGAGGCCGGTGGTGTCAAACTTAATTCCTGATTCTGCCACAAAATCAGGAATCAGTGGCTCGTAATTTTCAGGGGGCCAAGCCCATACGGGGTCCGAAGAGGGGTGCGCTGGTTCATCTTCAGGAGTGGGCGCTGCTTCATCTTCATGAATGGTGGGCACTGCTTCTGTCCTGCGACGTCAGCATGGCGGTTCCGCAGGACCTGAGGAGGAAGATGAGGAGAAAGAGGATGAAGAATCTGAGTAAAGGAATGTGGGATCCTCTCCCTCACTATCAGTGTCGGAAGTAATGAAAGAATATGCCTCCTCCAATGAATAGCGCTGTTGGGATTAGCGGGACTTTTTTTTGTGAGTATGGTGCTTGGGTGTACTTTATTGGTAACTGTGTACATGTGGGGGGGATAGTGTTTGGTGCAAACTATTCTGAAAAGAAAAAGCTAAAGGAAAAAAAAGCAAATAGGGAGATAAAAATACCTGTGAAAGTAAAAGTCTAAAACAGCAGGCCCTAGCTCTGATAAGTGAACCGCGTCACTTATCAGAGTTCGGCAGCTGCTGGGTGTGCGAACGGGGATGTGAAAAAAAAAACCGGCAGGCACGAGAACTCTGATAAGTGAACTGCGTCACTTATCAAAGTTCGGCGGCTGCTGGGTGTGCGAACGGGAATGTGAAAAAAACCGGCAGGTACGAGAGCTCTGATAAGTGAACCGCGTCACTTATCAGAGTTCGGCGGCTGCTCTGTGTGCTAACGGGGATGTGAAAAAAAAGAAAAACGGCAGGCACGAGAGCTCTGATAAGTGAACCGCGTCTCTTATCAAAGTTCGGCGGCTAGTTCGGCGGCTGCTGGGTGTGCGCACAGGGATGTGAAAAAAAAGAAGGGAAGGCATGGGTTAGACGCGGCGGCTGGGTGAGCGCACGGAGATGGGAAAAAAAGAAAAGGGAAAGCACGGGTTAGACGCGGCGGCTGGGTGAGCGCACAGAGATGGGAAAAAAAAAGAAAAGGGAAAGCACAGGTTAGACTCAGCGGCTGGGTGAGCGCACGGAGATGGGAAAAAAAAGGGAAAGCACGGGTTAGACGCGGCGGCTGGGTGAGCGCACGGAGATGGGAAAAAAAAGGGAAGGCACGGGAAAGACGCGGTGGCTGGGTGCGCGCGCGGGGATGGGAAAAAAAAGAAGGGAAAGCACGGGTTAGACACAGCGGCTGGGTGCGCTTGCGGGGATGTGAAAAATAAAATAAAAGGGAAAACACGGGTTAGACGCGGCGGCTGGGTGTGCGCGCAGGGATGGGAAAAAAAAAGAAAAGGGAAAGCATGGGTTAGACGCGGCGGGTGGGTGAGCGCACGGAGATGGGAAAAAAAAGAAAAGGGAAAGCACGGGTTAGACGCGGCGGCTGGGTGAGCGCACGGAGATGGGAAAAAAAAAAGAAAAGGGAAAGCACGGGTTAGACGCGGTTGCTGGGTGAGCGCACGGGGATGGGAAAAAAAGAAAAGGGAAAGCACGGGTTTGATGTGGCGGCTGGGTGAGCGCACGGAGATGGGGAAAAAAAAGAAAAGGGAAGCACAAGTTAGACGCGACGGCTGGGTGAGCGCACGGAGATGGGAAAAAAAAAAGAAAAGGGAAAGCACGGGTTAGATGCGGCAGCTGGGTGAGCACACGGGGATGGGAAAAAAGGTAAGGGAAGGCACGGGTTAGACGTGAGTGCACGGAGATGGGAAAAAAAAAGAAAAGGGAAGGCACAGGAAAGATGCGGTGGCTGGATGCGCGGGCGGGGATGAGAAAAAGAAAAGGGAAAGCACGGGTTAGACGCAGCGGCTGGGTGCGTGCGCTGGGAAGGGAAACAAAAAGAAAAGGGAAAGCACGGGATAGACGCAGTGGCTGGGTGTGCGCGCAGGGGTGTGAAAAAGAAAAGCGAGCACGAGTGTTGATCAGTGAACTGCGTCACCAATCAACGCTCAGCGGCGCTAAGGGGGGTGAAAAAGAAAAGCGAGCACGAGTGTTGATCAGTGAACTGCGCCACCAATCAACGCTCGGCGGCTGCTAAATTTGGTCACGGAGGCGGCGCAAAGTGGGGGTGGAGGGGGAGGGGGGGTGAAGAGGGACGGGCCGGGATCAGTAATCAACACTTACGGTTGTTGTCTCTCTTCTGTCTTCTTTCTTTTTTCTTCAGCAAGAACTGTGGTGTCACAGGCTACTGTGGCACCACAAGTCCCAGCACAGGAGGGGATCTCTCAGCGTGACCACTCTGCAGGAATCCTCAACTAGTGTGAGGATTCCTGCAGAGCAGTGAGGCAGGTCAGGGACAGGTGAGACAGGTCACAGAGCGGTCATACTGCTGCTGTGACCTGTGATTGGTGGGATCGATGATCACATCGATCCCACCAATCAGAGGAGGCCCTGGTGACGCCGGTGTTGCTAGGCACCGGCCTATGTTTGGAGCTCACAGCTCCGATCCTAGGAAGATCACCGGCAGGTCACCATCAGGGCACAGCGCGGTCACACCGCTGCTATGCCCTGTGATTGGCGCGAACAACGATCACATCGATTGCGCCAATCAGTAGCTGCAGGCTCTGGAGTAGGATCAGTGCTATTACAGCACTGATCCAGGAAGTTACAGGCAGGACACAGCGTGGTAACACCGCCGCTGTGCCCTGCGATTGGCGTGATCGATGTGATCGTCGATCGCGCCAATCCGGGGGGTTTTGGCCGATGCCTGGCATTGCCAGGCACCGGCCTAGGATCGAGTACATCGGTACTCGATCCTAGTCTATGACCTCACAGTTTCAGCCAATCTGATAGGCTGAAACAATGAGAAAGGCTGCGATTGGCTGTTCAGAATTGAACAGCCAATCACAGCGATCGGGAGGCCAAGGGGGCGGAGACAGGCCCTGGGATGCTGACACCATCTTTCTCCAGGTAAGATGGCGTCGGAATTTTAATGCGATCACCGCGATTTAAGTCGCAGTGTTGCATTAAAGGGCATGACGTACTATCCCGTCGGTGGTCATACGGGCCCATACCACCTTGACGGGATAGTACGTCATATGTCAGAAAGGGGTTAATAAAGGGGATTCTTATCTGTAGTTGAACTTTTGTCAATCTCAATTCAAAAGAGTTCCCGTGATAGTCATGGATCCCTGAGTACTTCGCACTAGACTAGGTGCTATGGCACAGAAATTCAGAGACAGACATTACCCACCAAGACTCCCAGCAAGGGAAGAAACTCGCACCCTGACCCACCAATCCCCGCATTTCCTCCAAACTTGGGAGAGTGCTGTTTGTAAACACATATCCGCTGAAGCCCAAGGTTCATGCCATCATTAGCAAACACTGGCCAATTCTATCCAGAGCATATCCCAATATTGAACCCTTTAACATGACCACACTGATGTGTGCCAGAAAGCCTCCCAACATTAAGGACAAACTGGTTCAGGCTGATATAGGGAGTACACGTTTGACCGCTACCCAGCGGCTACTCCGCACCTGCAGACAGGGCACCTTCCCATGCCTTAGCTGCACAGCTTGATCAAATGTCAAAATCCTATCCCATCAGAGGGTACCACACTTGTGACTCCAACTTTGACATCTACGTGATCAAATGCCCCTGTGGTCTCCTTTATGTCGGTGAAACAACCCAACACACCAAGGACCAGATTGACAGCCATAAATCCACAGTACGTTGCGGTAAAACATGGCTACCGCTACCAGATCATTTCTTTAAACTAAGGCACACTGTGGCACAACTAAAGTTCCAGGTTATCGAACAAGTCCCATGACCCAGCATGGGTGGCAATCATATTAAACTTCTCAGGTCCAGGGAAACTCTGGATACACACATTTGAGACCCTGACACCTAAGGGTCTCAACAGGGAAATTGATGTGAATAACATCTAACCCTGATCTCTGCTTGCCTTACAGACACGCTGACCCTCCACATCAACAGGTTTCCTGTCTCATACCTTACTAACACCCCCCACGCCCACCTCCTCCCCTTCCCAATTCTGATGCCACCATTACATAGTCCCGTCATGAGCGACCCCTTGGTTCAAGTATTAACTGTCCTTTGGTTACCTAGCACTGCCTCCCCCTGTGGGCGGTTACACCCCTTAGCCAATATCTTAGCCCTATGTCTAGATATGAGCTCTTTTTAGAATGATCAGCCCCTTTAATGATAGGTTCCGTAACTCATGCCTAACTAACCCCCCTCCAGGTCATGGTGCCACATTTACTTGGTCTTTTATGATTAACTGCCCCTTGCTTCATATTTTAACTCTCCTATGGACACCTAGTTCCACCTGGGGGCGGCTACATACCCTTGCCCAATGTCTGGTTATTAGCCATCCTTGCACCAATGGTCCGCTCTCATAATAACAGCTTCTTTGACTCATGCCTGTCAGGAAATAGGAAGAAGTTCTTATTACTTCAATTACACATACAGCGCTCTCAGCTGCAGTTTCCTCTGCCTGCCAGCACAGGCTGGAATTCTAAGCCACTCTTCCTCCCTCCCCCTGCTATATAGCTATAATGTGAGACTGGCGTGCCAGCAACATTCACTGAGGAATTTTTATGGCTTTGAGCTGGTAAAGCTAGTCTTCTGTCTAAACTCCTCATCCCCCCTCCCACCTGATACCAGCTATAACTGGTACAGCAACGTTCCAACCACACGGGACTCCTTTCTTCTTGAAAAGTTATATATAATGGCACTGATCAGGGATAGAGATATAAATGTTACATATTCCGGATGTCCACCGAGAGATCTATAACTCGCTGAAATCGCTAGGATCAAAACCCAACGAAATGCAAGGAATGGAGTTCTCTGTAAGCGGGTCATATATCTACTCTTTGTTTATACTTAAAGGAACCCCCATGACATGGTGAGCATCATGATCATTGTGTCATTCTTCTGTGAGGTTCATACAGCGAGTTATGTATAGAAATGACTTGTCATAACTCTAAGAAAGGGGAGTATTCAGACTCTGAGTGAGGTCACCACAGGGGGAGTTCCTTGGTTTTGGGCATGGGGATAAGTGAGTGAGCCATCAGTCTTCACTAGTCTTTTGTCCCGGTCTAGCTGAGAGCCTGTCATGCACTGGGATATATGTCCGCCCTTCCCCCGAGCCACACAGTTTGCCATGATCTGAAATGATGTGAGAAAACTGTAAGTCTTTCTTTTAAACTTTAATCCTTTTTATTTGTAATTGTTTGTACATGCCATAGTTGTCTACTTTTATACTATCTTTTCATACTTTTGTAAACGCTGCCTACCTTTTCTGGAGTAAAATATATAAAATTACTAGCTTTGTTACTCCTTACTCTATAACGTAGTGTCGCGTCCTCTGAAGTGAATTATGTTACTAATTTGGGTTGGTTCTGGACCCGTTATTAATTAAGAAATCGGAGCTGGTGGCAGCGGATTTGTCCTGTGCATTTGGAAGACTTTGTAGCGACGGACGGTGTTGATAATTATTGTTCCCGCCTGAGTGGGAGTAGTTATATCTCCCTCGCTGCAGTGTGCCCATTAGCCAGTACAAAGTAAGGCAGCCTTTCTGGCGACTAATTATCCTAGGTGTAGTACCCTGTCTGACCTGAGGGTAAGGGGGCGCCAGAGAGCTGCAAGTTCTAAACCGGAAATGGGAAGTGGGATATAGATAAATCCCCTTCAGAAAGAACTGGGCAACCAAATAACCCTGGTTCATGACATATTAGTGTGAGCGGTGGGGATGATATAGATATCCTCCCTGTGAGTCCCTGACACTAACTATCCCCACCCCTCTGACCATTGTGCCATCTTAACATAGACTCTTTGGTGCTACTTCAACATAATGTATAACGGCCTGCACCATCAGTTGGCGGCTACACACTCTTGCCCTATACCAAGCTCTAAGCTCCTTTTGTTGGTCTGCTCTTGGTAACGCCCATAATACTCCACCCTTAGTTCTAGCAGTGCCATAACAAGAAACATCACTGCTTCCCTAACCAGCGCCACGCATGCGCAGCAATGGTCCTCTCTGTGGTGCTTTGTCACTTCTGTTTCTGGGCCAGATGACGCACTTCCGGTCCGGCGGCTAACACCGCTATTTATATCCCTCCTCCTGCCTCTTAAGATCATGTCAGCGCAGCAGCAAGGCACGGGAGCGCTGCTACACTGAAACCGAAATCCAATGCTCCAAAGCTAGTGTATCTCCCCAGACAGTGCTGTTACCTGGCTACGTACTGACCCTGCCTCTTGGTCCATTACAGGTCTCCAGCATTACCCTCTCGTATGCTTCTTATATACTTGACACAGATAAACTAGTACTTACTATACATTATCTCTGTCCTCTCTTTCTCCTCCCCTCTCTATTACACCGGTGGGCGTTTTAGCCACCACTAATCTCCCACCCATCAAACATGCTGAGCTTATTTTATTTTTTCACACATACCGCTCTGAATAACCTGTTAGTTTATTTTCATTTTTTCATTTTCTCTGGATTTTGTTGCATGGTCTCGGCCTCTTTACCTGCAACGTCTGGGTCATTGTTTTTACTTTTTTCTTGCGACTGTCTCCCCCTTTCTAGCATTTGGTTTGTTACTGCTTTGTTGTTTATTTTATGTCTCTTTTCATTCAGCGACTCAATGACTAAGATCTGGGATGGGTCAAAACGTCTGTGTGTAATTTTAGTCGCTCTGCATTTTGACCATTTATTTTGCTCCCCTGCATTATGATTTTGTTAAATTCATAGTAATAAATTAAAACTCTTTGCATGATAAAAACTAGAGTGTGTGGTGAATTTTGATTCTCTAGTAAAAGGGGCTTTACAGTCCATTCCACCAGCACCTCACTCTCCCAAAGGAGACCTTTCTACGGACAGTAAATGTGACGTTAAATGACCTATATATTGCGATATGCAGTCCAACAAGGAATATAACGAAAATTACAAAAATTATGTCCAAATAATAGTGAGCTCTGTAACTTTCTCTTGAAATGGACTCTAGCTACAAATGGCACGTTAATCTATACTGTACACGACCCATTAGAAGAATGGTAATGCAAAATGCAATAGTAACATGTAATGTTTAAGTAAGACCAGACAGCCGGGGATGGATAAGTAATCACACAACCTGTGGTTCCCCTAAAAATGCCAATACCTACATAACAATATCAATAAGAAGTATGGCAATTGTTGGGCGTCTGCTGAGTTACTGCAAAGTAGAATGGGTGTTGTGTAGTTGATTCTGGGGGGACTCCTACATGTACAGGCGTGTTTTTGTAAAGCTTGATATCTTTTCTCAAGAGGTGATGCTGTCAGATGGTTGTATTGGATAATGGGCAAGAGATTGGGGGGAGGGAGAGGGGGGTTGGTTAGGTGGTAAGGGTGTTGTTTAGTAAAATGAAAATATATTATCAGGTCAGGTATCTAATGTACGGTATTTGTCTGGAAATTGTATCGGACTGTGTTAATGGCGTGTCATATCTAATATATAATTGCCTAGAATACTACTTCCTGCAATTTGTGCCAACTTCCGTGGCTTTGTCCGGAGCTAATGTCCGGAGATAATGTCTGGAGCTAATGTCCGGAGATAATGTCCGGAGCTAATGTCCGGAGCTAATGTCCGGAGATAAGTGACGTCACCAGTGTCCTACACCCAGGCAGAGCACAGGGGCCCCAGGCAGCATATGGGGCCCCAGGCAGAGCACAGTGGCCCCAGGCAGAGCACAGGGGCCCCAGGCAGCATATGGGGCCCCAGGCAGAGTACAGTGGTCCCAGGCAGAGCACAGGGGCCCCAGGCAGCCTATGGGGCCCCAGGCAGAGCACAGTGGCCCCAGGCAGAGCACAGGGGCCCCAGGCAGCATATGGGGCCCCAGGCAGAGCACAGGGGCCCCAGGCAGCATATGGGGCCCCAGGCAGAGCACAGTGGCCCCAGGCAGAGCACAGGGGCCCCAGGCAGAACATGGGGCCCCAGGCAGAGCACAGGGGCCCCAGGCAGAGCACAGGGGCCCCAGGCAGCATATGGGGCACCAGGCAGAGCACAGGGGCCCCAGGCAGAGCACAGGGGCCCCAGGCAGCATATGGGGCCCCAGGCAGAGCACAGTGGCCCCAGGCAGCATATGGGGCCCCAGGCAGAGCACAGTGGCCCCAGGCAGAGCACAGGGGCCCCAGGCAGAACATGGGGCCCCAGGCAGAGCACAGGGGCCCCAGGCAGAGCACAGGGGCCCCAGGCAGCATATGGGGCCCCAGGCAGAGCACAAGGGCCCCAGGCAGCATATGGGGCCCCAGGCTGAGCACAGTGGCCCCAGGCAGCATATGGGCCCCAGGCAGAGCACAGTGGCCCCAGGCAGAGCACCGGGGCCCCAGGCAGTATATGGGGCCCCAGGCAGAGCACAGTGGTCCCAGGCAGAGCACAGGGGCCCCAGGCAGCTTATGGGGCCCCAGGCAGAGCACAGTGGCCCCAGGCAGAACATGGGGCCCCAGGCAGAGCACAGTGGCCCCAGGCAGAGCACAGGGGCCCCAGGCAGAACATGGGGCCCCAGGCAGAGCACAGGGGCCCCAGGCAGCATATGGGGCCCCAGGCAGAGCACAGTGGCCCCAGGAAGAACATGGGGCCCCAGGCAGAGCACAGGGGCCCCAGGCAGAGCACAGGGGCCCCAGGCATCATATGGGGCCCCAGGCAGAGCACAGTGGTCCCAGGTAGAGCACAGGGGCCCCAGGCAGCCTATGGGGCCCCAGGCAGAGCACAGGGGCCCCAGGCAGCATATGGGGCCCCAGGCAGAGCACAGGGGCCCCAGGCAGCATATGGGGCCCCAGGCAGAGCACAGTGGCCCCAGGCAGCATATGGGGCCCCAGGCAGAGCACAGGGGCCCCAGGCAGAACATGGGGCCCCAGGCAGAGCACAGGGGCCCCAGGCAGAGCACAGGGGCCCCAGGCAGCATATGGGGCCCCAGGCAGAGCACAGGGGCCCCAGGCAGCATATGGGGCCCCAGGCAGAGCACAGTGGTCCCAGGTAGAGCACAGGGGCCCCAGGCAGCCTATGGGGCCCCAGGCAGAGCACAGGGGCCCCAGGCAGCATATGGGGCCCCAGGCAGAGCACAGGGGCCCCAGGCAGCATATGGGGCCCCAGGCAGAGCACAGGGGCCCCAGGCAGCATATGGGGCCCCAGGCAGAGCACAGTGGCTCCAGGCAGAGCACAGGGGCCCCAGGCAGAACATGGGGCCCCAGGCAGAGCACAGGGGCCCCAGGCAGCATATGGGGCCCCAGGCAGAGCACAGGGGCCCCAGGCAGAGCACAGGGGCCCCAGGCAGCATATGGGGCCCCAGGCAGAGCACAGGGGCCCCAGGCAGCATATGGGGCCCCAGGCAGAGCACAGTGGCCACAGGCAGAGCACAGGGGCCCCAGGCAGAACATGGGGCCCCAGGCAGAGCACAGGGGCCCCAGGCAGAGCACAGGGGCCCCAGGCAGAGCACAGGGGCCCCAGGCAGCATATGGGGCCCCAGGCAGAGCACAGGGGCCCCAGGCAGCATATGGGGCCCCAGGCAGAGCACAGTGGCCCCAGGCAGCATATGGGGCCCCAGGCAGAGCACAGTGGCCCCAGGCAGAGCTCAGGGGCCCCAGGCAGCATATGGGGCCCCAGGCAGAGCACAGTGGTCCCAGGCAGAGCACAGGGGCCCCAGGCAGCTTATGGGGCCCCAGGCAGAGCACAGTGGCCCCAAGCAGAACATGGGGCCCCAGGCAGAGCACAGTGGCCCCAGGCAGAGCACAGGGGCCCCAGGCAGAACATGGGGCCCCAGGCAGAGCACAGGGGCCCCAGGCAGCATATGGGGCCCCAGGCAGAGCACAGGGGCCCCAGGCAGCATATGGGGCCCCAGGCAGAGCACAGTGGTCCCAGGCAGAGCACAGGGGCCCCAGGCAGCCTATGGGGCCCCAGGCAGAGCACAGTGGCCCCAGGCAGAACATGGGGCCCCAGGCAGAGCACAGTGGCCCCAGGCAGAGCACAGGGGCCCCAGGCAGAACATGGGGCCCCAGGCAGAGCACAGGGGCCCCAGGCAGCATATGGGGCCCCAGGCAGAGCACAGGGGCCCCAGGCAGCATATGGGGCCCCAGGCAGAGCACAGCGATATTTTGGACCACTGTGCGGTGTTTCAGACCCCCTGTGTGATGTCTGGGGCCCTGTTCTTAAGTATATTAAAGATTAAAGTAACGTATATTAAAGTATATTATAGATCAAATTTGACACGTTTATGAGCACCATTGAGTGATATACTCAAGAATGACATAATTTTTCAACATTTTATGGTTTCAAACTGTAAACACTCAGAGTTTTTTTTACTTCAACCAGAAAACCTTAACGGTTCATAAAAAACTTGACTGTTCAGGATATGATAAAAGTCATAGTATTCTGAATCTTTAACTTATAAAGATACCTTTACATGGGGTGATTATTGGTTCCAGAGAGGCTTTCGGCCGATAATTGTACACATGGCTGGTGACAGGACAATATAATATAAACGTTCAAAGGTAAACACTGATAACATTAAAATCTAATATATAATTGCCTAGAATACTACTTCCGGCAATTTGTGCCAACTTCCGTGGCTTTGTCCGGAGATAATGTCCGGAGATAAGTGACGTCACCAGCGTCCTACACCCGCTCAGGGTGGACAAAGATATATGCCTTCGTGGTGCGCGGCACTTTTCTGATTGGTTGCCGCCTGCCGCGAGCGACCAATCAGAAATGTGCCGTACTGTCAAGAATTGTCAAGAGCTGGTGAGTGCAGCCATTTTTTGTTCTTTCTTACTATTATTTATTAATTGTATTATTCTTACATTTGAATAAATAAAGTATATATGGATTCTAGACTCCCGATTCTTTAGAATCGGGCTGCCATCTAGTGCTTTAATAAAAAATACATGATTTAAAAAAAAAAAAAAAAGAAGTATAGTAATGCAATATGCAATAATTACATGGTCAAAGTAACCCATGGTAATATTCAAATGAGACCAAACAGCAGTGGGTAGAAATAGTTATCCGCTAAAATGCAGATATCTACATAATAACAATAAGATACCTACAGGTGCGTCTCACAAAATTAGAATATCATAAAAAAAATAATTTATTTCAGTTCTTCAATGCAAAAAATGAAACTCGTATATACCGTCTTTACAGAGTGATCCGTTTCAAGTGTTTCTGTGAATGTTGATGATTAAAATATATCCTGACTTGCCTGACCAACTTGCCAAGGTACGCCGTGTCAGCGCATATTTTTTTACAACACGCACACTTTGTGAGGTAGCCCCCGGGAGAAGCAAGGCAAAACTCACATTGGGGTGAGGGGACACAATGCCTGACACTGATTGGACCTCGGCTACCAGTATTATAGTATAAGTGCTTCTCACAAAATGAGAATATCATCAAAAAGTTAATTTATTTCAGGTCTTCAATACAAAAAGTGAAACTCATATATGATATAGTCATTACAAGCAGAGTGATCTATGTCAAGTATTTATTTCTGTTAATGATGATTATGGCTTACAGCCAATGAAAACCCAAAAGTCATTATCTCAGTAAATTAGAATACTTTATAACACCAGCTTAAAAAATGATTGGCCTACTGAAATGTGTGTTCAGTAAATGAACTCAATACTTGGTCGGGGCTCCTTTTGCATCAATTACTGAATCAATGTGACGTGGAATGGAGGCGATCAGCCTGTGGCACTGCTGAGGTGTTATGGAAGCCCAAGTTGCTTTGATAGCAGCCTTCAGCTCATCTGCATTGTTGAGTCTGGTGTCTCTCATCTTCCTCATTACAATACCCCATAGGTTCTCTATGGGGTTAAGGTCAAATGAGTTTGCTGGCCAATCAATCACAGTGATACTGTTGTTTTTAAACCAGACATTGGTACTTTTGGCAGTGTGGACAGGTGCCAAGTCCTGCTGGAGAATGAAATTTCCATCTCCAGCAGATGACATGGCTCCCCAAACCATCACTGATTGTGGAAACTTCACACTAGACCTCAAGCAGCTTGGATTGTTGCCTCTCCACTCTTCCTCCAGACTCTGGGACCTTGATTTTCAAATGAAATGCAAAATTTACTTTAATCTGAAAACTACACCTTGGACCACTGAGCAACAGTCCAGTTTTTTTTTTTCCTTGGACCAGGTAAGACACATCTGGCTTTGTCTATTGGTCATGAGTGGGTTGACACAAGGGATGCAACACTTGTAGCCCATGTCCTGGATACATCTGTGTGTGGTGGCTCTTGAAGCAATTACTCCAGCAGCAGTCCACTCCTTGTGAATCTCCCCCAAATTTTTGAATGGCCTTTTCTTAACAATCCTTTCAAGGCTGCAGTTATCCCGGTTGCTTGTGCACCTTTTTCTACCACACTTTTTCCTTCCACTAAACTTTCCATAATATGCTTGGATACAGCACTCTGTGAACATCCAGCTTCTTTAGCAATGACCTTTTGTGGCTTACCCTCCTTGTGGAGTGTGTCAATGACTGCCTTCTGGACATCTGTCAAATCCGCAGTCTTCCCCATGATTGTGGAGCCTACTGACACAGACTAATGGACCTTTTTAAATGCTTAGGAAGCCTTCACAGGTGTTTTTTGTTAATTATACTAATTTACTGAGATAATGACTTTTGGGGTTTCATTGGCTGTAAGCCATAATCATCATTAACAGAAATAAATACTTGACATAGATCACTCTGCTTGTAATGACTATATCATATATGAGTTTCACTTTTTGTATTGAAGACCTGAAATAAATTAACTTTTTGATGATATTCTCATTTTGTGAGAAGCACTTATACTATAATACTGGTAGCCGAGGTCCAATCAGTGTCAGGCATTGTGTCCCCTCACCCCAATGTGAGTTTTGCCTTGCTTCTCCCGGGGGCTACCTCACAAAGTGTGCGTGTTGTAAAAAAATATGCGCTGACACGGCGTACCTTGGCAAGTTGGTCAGGCAAGTCAGGATATATTTTAAAAACTGCTGTACAACTAATTTCAGCACGTGGGCCATGCATGGAACGTGTACCAGCTTGCCGAGCTTTAAAGCCGCCACCAAGTTACACCCAACATTCCCTACAATTTCCACAGGACTGAGCCCCACTATGTGAGCAGGTCGCGGGATGCAGTGACGGACAGGAGGCAGAGCAAGGAAAGGGTTAACAGATTTATTAACAAAGGGATTACTCCTCGCAGGGAGATGAGGACCCAGTATAAGGGTGGGTTTAAGTAAACAACGACAAGAGTTAAAGCAACTGTTCATTAGGGGTTAAACTTATCAGTCTGATGGCTTCTTAGCTGCAGAGTCCTAATATCCAATGGTGGCGCCTTCGCAACCTGCGTGTGATGGTAGTAGTAGAAGAAGGTAGTCCTGGAGAAGTTGAAGATCCGGTTCCTAACGGTAATGACAAATCCTCGCTGTCTCGAGCAGGGTCCTGGATCTGGATTCTCCAGGTGGGGTGAAGAACAGTCTATGATGCTGCGCGAATGTGGTTCAGCTTGGCAGAACACTACGGATGAGGTAGAACACAGTTCTATGAAAGTCACCCTGTCTGTCTCAGGCGGCACACGCGCAGCAAAAACTGGCCACAAGCGTCTGGCACTTTCGGATGCAGAAGCCAGCAGGCATAATGCAGATTTCTGCTCAAAGTCACTGTACTTGACAGTCAGGGGTCTACAACGTGGGCTTGCACTGTCACGTTGCTCCAACCTTCCCCTGCTGCGCACACTGTCTTCCCGCCAAGTTTGTGTCTCCCTTCCCGCACACAGCCCCTTTTTTATCTGACACACCCTCTGTTGAGCAGTGCAAAGGTTGGTCCAGGTCAGAAAGCTTCCCTCCGGGCAAAAATGGTGACAGCCCGACAGTTCCGGAACCGGCGCAAGAAAGGTACCCCCAGTCTGGTCCATCTTCTTACAACTACATAAGCCAACAAATAGTGTCCCCTCTCTCTCCCGGTCTGTGCAGTTTACAGGACGCACTAAATGGTTGTCAATCATGGTGACATGTCCAGTGTCCATATGTGACACAACCTCTCCATTACTAACCCCTGGGCATGATGTCAGTGACCATAAAAAAGCTGACATCAACACTAAACCTATTACCCCACTTGCCACCGCACCAGGGCACGTGGAAAGAGCCGGACAAGGCGCCTTTTCTGGAGTGGCTGCAGGCTATTTTTAGGCAGGGGAGGGTCAATATCCATGGCCCTTTCCCAGCCTGAGAATACCAGCCACCAGCTGTCTGATTTAGCTTGGCTGGTTGTTAAATAACTTAAAAATAAAACATTGTGGGAACCCTCTATTCTTGATAACCAGCCATGATAAAGCTGGTTATGTATTGCACAGGAACAAAGTAATCCAAAATATAAACATACACACACAAAAATACTTTATTTGGAAAAACACTCCCCCAACCTTTCTCTGGTTCATTAATTTATTTAAAAAAATATAAAAAACCATGTAGTCCAGGGAATCTGACGTAGTCCAGGGAATCCGACGTAGTCCTCAAATGGATACCTGAAAAAAAACATAAAAAGACAGAAAAAAAAGAACTCAACTTAAGTGTATATTGCAGTGAAGTTTATTGCAGCATAAACAGAAAAACGTTTCGGTCCGTGGCGACCTTCATCAATTACGTAAAATTCAATAGCAAAGGTAGACTCTGGATACGTAGTGCCCTTCACATGAGGCAAATAGAGAACTTCTAGCACAGTAAAGTTCACTGTGCGAGAGAATAAATGAAGGTAATAACTAGAGCCAACGTGCTCACTGACACGGAGTCCAACGCTCGTCGAGTTCCAGAGTCTGGATGAAATAGTGGAGAGGCCACAATCCAAGCTACTTGAGGTGTAGTATGAAGTTTCCACAATCAGTGATTGTTTGGGGAGCCATGTCATCTGCTGGTGTAGGTCCACTGTGTTCTATCAAGACAAAAGTCAGCGCTGCCGTCTACCAGGAAACTTTAGAGCACTTCATGCATCCCTCTGCCGACAAACTTTTTGGAGACAGAGATTTCATTCTTCAGCAGGACTTGGCACCTGTCCACACTGCCAAAAGTACCAATACCTGGTGTATAAACAACAGTATCGTTGTGCTTGATTGGCCAGCAAACTCGCTTGACCTTAACACTATAGAGAATCTATGGGATATTGTCAAGAGGAAGATGAGAGACACCAGACCCAACAATGCAGACGAGCTGAAGGCTGCTATCAAAGCAACCTGGGCTTCCATAACACCTCAGCAGTGCCACAGGCTGATCACCTCTACGCCACGCCAGATTGATGCAGTAATTGATGCAAAAGGAGCCCCAACCAAGTATTGAGTGCATTTACTGAACATACATTTCAGTAGGCCAAAATTTCAGATGTTAAAATCATTTTTCAAGCTGGTGTTATAAAGTATTCTAATTTACTGAGATAATGACTTTTGGGTTTTCATTGGCTGTAAGCCATAATGATCAACATTAACAGAAATAAACACCTGGAATAGATAAAGGTTGGTAATGACTCTATACCAGGCCCGGATTTAGGGGGGCCCAAGGGGCCCGGGCCCTGGGCCACCCACCAAGCGGGGGTCTCCCACCAATATAGGGATAAATATCTCAAAACATGTAAAATACACGTCTCTTTGCTGTAAACATTTCTAATGGTAAGGAACATTTAACAAAAGAGAAACTATTGAAAGTGTAGGGACCTGGCTATGGTCCTACATCTCAGTGGCTGACACAGAGCGGCAGAGTCATGGCACCTGACCTGCGTCAGCATCCACTGACCTGGCTAGCCTAGCCAGACTTCCTTAGTACCCTCCCTGTACCTAATGCTTAGCTTATGGCATGTAGCAGCCTTCTCCGATCCCAACAGAAGCTTCTAGGTGCTACCTATTCAGCTATATGATCGCTCCCTCGGATTAGATCAGATGAAAGTTTGTTCAGCTACCTTCGAGGAAGGAGGCGGAGCCACGATGTCAGCACGAGAAGAGGATTTTCCACCGCGGAGCGCGGCAGGACTTCACTCTGGATATTCAGTCACTGAAGATCCAGATGTGAAGTGGGTCAGTCTTCACAGTGTCATGGTGGGTGAGTATGATCTCTGTCTGTCTGTGTGTGTCCGTGTGTGTCTGTCCGTGTATCTTTCTTGCAGCTCCTGTCCTACACAGTACCATACTGTATATACACGTCCACACTATATCCTGCATTACAGTGTGTCTCTGTATACTGTACAGGGCCGGACTGGGACTAAAATTCAGCCCTGGCATTTGAAGTCACACAGGCCCACTTGTCACATGGTGACTGTATAATATCTTTGTACACTTGTAGGCTACAAGAAGTGAGGGGAGTGTAACACGACTATATAACATATAATTACAGCTGTATCCAGCATTACAGCTCAGCCCCCATAGACTATAATACAGCACAGCCCCATAGAATGTAATGCTGCACAGCCCCCATAGAATGTAATACAGCACAGCCCCCATAGAATGTAATGCAGCCAGCCACCATAGAATGTAATGCAGCCAGCCACCATACAATATAATGCAGCACAGCCCCATAGAATGTAATGCAGCACAGCCCCCATACAATATAATGCAGCACAGCCCCATAGAATGTAATGCAGCACAGCCCCCATACAATATAATGCAGCACAGGCCCATAGAATGGAATGCAGCACAGCCCCATAGAATATAATGCAGCACAGGCCCATAGAATATAATGCAGCACAGGCCCATAGAATATAATGCAGCACAGGCCCATAGAATGGAATGCAGCCAGCTCCATAGAATATAATGCAGCACAGGCCCATAGAATATAATGCAGCACAGGCCCATAGAATATAATGCAGCACAGGCCCATAGAATGGAATGCAGCCAGCCCCATAGAATATAATGCAGCAGAGGCCCATAGAATGGAATGCAGCACAGGCCCATAGAATATAATGCAGCACAGGCCCATAGAATGGAATGCAGCACAGCCCCATAGAATGGAATGCAGCACAGCCCCATAGAATATAATGCAGCACAGCCCCATAGAATGGAATGCAGCACAGGCCCATAGAATATAATGCAGCACAGGCCCATAGAATATAATGCAGCAGAGGCCCATAGAATATAATGCAGCACAGGCCCATAGAATATAATGCAGCAGAGCCCCATAGAATGGAATGCAGCACCCCCCCCCCCCCAATAGCTCCACAATCCAGTCATCACTCATTGATAAAAAAAAACAAAAAAACACTCTACTCACCTTTCCTCCTGCCCTGCGCTGCTCTGGCTCTGGTCTCAGCAGTGGCAGTCTGCCCGCCCGGTCACACAGCAGGTGCGCGATGATATGACGTCATCGCGCACCCGCAGTGTCAGCAGCAGGCAGAGCAGGGAATGATGGGAGAGGAAGCGTCAGCAGACGCTCTCTCCTCCATCATTGCATTCAACTGCACCGGTGTCTATGACGCCGGTATAGTTGAATGCGGGGCCGGGAGTGCGCCGACAGCGGGGAGAGTGTGCCGACAGCGGCACACTCGAGCGGCCCACTACTGCCACCGGCCCTTCTGGCATTTGCCAGAACTGCCCGATGGCCAGTCCGGCCCTGATACTGTATGTATTTAGTGTGGACCTGTTTACAGTATAGTGCTGTGTATACACTTTATACAGCCCCTCAGCCTCTATTCTATATACAGCCAGCACAGCAACAGCCTCTGATATATATACAGCCCGGCAGCAGCCTCTCATACATATACAGCCCAGAAAAAGCCTCTCATACATACACTCACCGGCCACTTTATTAGGTACACCATGCTAGTAACGGGTTGGACCCCTTTTGCCTTCAGAACTGCCTCAATTCTTCGTGGCATAGATTCAACAAGGTGCTGGAAGCATTCCTCAGAGATTTTGGTCCATATTGACATGATGGCATCACACAGTTGCCGCAGATTTGTCGGCTGCACATCCCAAAGATGCTCCATACAAGGCAGGATGGATCCATGCTTTCATGTTGTTTACGCCAAATTCTGACCCTACCATCCGAATGTCGCAGCAGAAATCGAGACTCATCAGACCAAGCAACGTTTTTCCAATCTTCTACTGTCCAATTTCGATGAGCTTGTACAAATTGTAGCCTCAGTTTCCTGTTCTTAGCTGAAAGGAGTGGTACCCGGTGTGGTCTTCTGCTGCTGTAGCCCATCTGCCTCAAAGTTCGACGCACTGTGCGTTCAGAGATGCTCTTAGGCCTACCTTGGTTGTAACGGGTGGCGATTTGAGTCACTGTTGCCTTTCTATCAGCTCGAACCAGTCTGCCCATTCTCCTCTGACCTCTGGCATCAACAAGGCATTTCCGCCCACAGAACTGCCGCTCACTGGATTTTTTTTCTTTTTCGGACCATTCTCTGTAAACCCTAGAGATGGTTGTGCGTGAAAATCCCAGTAGATCAGCAGTTTCTGAAATACTCAGACCAGCCCTTCTGGCACCAACAACCATGCCACGTTCAAAGGCACTCAAATCACCTTTCTTCCCCATACTGATGCTCGGTTTGAACTGCAGGAGATTGTCTTGACCATGTCTACATGCCTAAATGCACTGAGTTGCCGCCATGTGATTGGCTGATTAGAAATTAAGTGTTAACAAGAAGTTGGACAGGTGTACCTAATAAAGTGGCCAGTGAGTGTATACAGCTCAGCAGCAGCCTCTGACATACAGAGCCCAGCAGCAGTCTTTGATATAGATAGCCCAAATTTCTACACTATACATACATATGCACATATTTTAATCTTTAGTTCCCTTTCAGGACTTCAAGGGTTGACAATGTCATTTTGTTACTTTTAGATTACTATCATGGACAATGGTGAAGGAGATAGGCACAGACATTGCATAAGAATTTAGGAGTCTGGGGCTTCTAAAAGACGTAAGGCAAAAGAAGCAACAATGAAATCAACAGAAGAGATAGCGAAGACAAGAAAATTGGACGAGTTCTTCACTGTTCATTCAAGGCAAGTGTCGGAAAGGAGTAATGACCTTGTAGAATCTGATCAACCTGACAATGCGTCAGTGGAATTGGTTGTTAATTCTGGCAAAGAAGGTTGAAGTAGTAACGTGTACAACTGAAGAACACAAAGAAAAGGAGACTGATCGTCGCACATCTTATGAAGAAGGTGAAGTTGAGGGCCCACCAGGGGGCGATGACATTGGACTTTGTCCATCCATTATTTCAGAACAGATGCGAGATTACTGGTTGAAAATGGGTGTAGCAACAATCCATCACTGTGATGAAAGTTTGTTCATTGCACACTCGGTTCAACAACCTAGAAAGGACCGCAATATTCCAAGAATGTGCACACTTGGTCTTTTCTGTCGTCAAAACTATAATGGAGAAGTCATAACGAGTAATTGGTTATGCTTCTCTCCCTCTAAAGGACACATTTACTGCTTCACGTGCAGATTGATGTGCTTTATTACAGCATCTGAGTCTTCTCAACTTTCGTCTAATGGATTCTGTGATTGGAAACATTCACAAGACCGTATAAAAAGTCATGAGCAGTCAGCGGAACATCTGAACTCTACAATTGCTTTCAATATGAGGTTAAAATCGATTGGGCGAATTGATATGAGCTAACAACAGGTCGAGGCTCAGGAGCATTCTTGGAGATCAGTATTGAAACGAGTAGTAAATGTTATTCAGTTTATTGCCGAGCGTGGCTTAGCATTTAGAGGAATTGGTTGGATCACATAGAAATGGAAACTTTCTGGGCATTCTTGAACTCATCGCCCAGTATGACTACTTTCTTGCACAGCATATCAAAACTCAAGCCAATCGTGGCAAAGGTCATACAAACTACCTGTCATCTATAATTATGGAAGAAATTATCAATGTAATGGGCGAACAAGTCCGCAGAGAAATTATTTCTCGAATTAACAAATCAAAATACTACTCCATCTCTTTGGACTCCACACCTGATGCCGCTCACGTTGACCAACCCTTGTATTGAGGTATATGGAGAAAGATGGCCCTGTGGAACGCTTTGTAACATTCATGGCAAACAAAGGCCATGGCGCTCAAGACATGTTCAATGCCTTGTTGTAATTTTTGAAGAGACGTGACCTAGACCTGGGAAATTGCCGCTGTCAAAGTTATGACAATGCATCTGCAATGAGTGGCAAATACAACAGCCTGCTAGCCAGTGAGAGAGAACTACTTGCATCCTGGATTCCTTGTACGGCACACTCTTTAAATCTGGTTGCTAAAAATGCTGTAGAAAGCTGCTCGAGTGCTGTACATTTTTTTTGACTTCCTTGAAAAGAGGTTCCTCTTCTTCACAGTTTCAACGCATTGGCATCAGCTCCTGACTGAGGCTTTGAAAAATATTGACTCAGCAACAGCATTGGCTCTCAGACGTGTCACAACAACGCGTTGGTCCTGCAGAGCTGATGCTACTAAGGCCCTTAAGCATGACTGTCAGCAGATTAAAGATGTACTTAAACAGATTGTTGATGACTTTGAAGAAAAAAAGCTGTGTACGGTGTGAAGCAGAATGTCTTAACAGTCCAACGAATCATCTTGAAATTGGTATTACCACCTTCTGGAATGCTATCCTGCCAAGAACAGATGCTACTCGTAAAAATCTACAACACGCAGAACTTGATCTAAACACTGCTGTGGCGTCACTGACCAGCTTAAAAAACTATGTCGCATCAAAGCGTGACTCCTTCAAAATGTATGAGAAGCAAGGCGAAGAGCTGTCTGGTTCATCTGAGAATGATCAGACGATAACTCGACACAGGCGCCGAAACGTGTCTCAATCCATTGGATTATGGCCATACGAAAGAAGTACAACTCAGCCCTTCTGAAAAATACAGAACAGAAACTTTCTTGCCTATCAGTGATCAGTTTATCGCTTCTCTTGACCAGCGTCTTCAAGCATATAAAGATATATCAAGCAAATTTCGCTTTTTTAGAACTGTCTTCAGACGAGCTTAAGGCCACAGCAGAGCAACTCGTCAGGTCTTATTCAGATCACTTGGACATTACATTTAGCGATGAACTGGGTCAGTTTGTATCATTTTTCAATTTGTTCACAGACGAGGAGCCAAAAGATATCAGCACTGAACTTTTCATGTACAAGCTTATGGAAAAGACTGTGCAGGACACTTTCCCAATATTGAGATAGCTCTAAGGCTATAGCTAATTTTGATGGTAACAAACTGCAGTGGTGAGCGTTCCTTCTCAAAAACCGATTAAGGACATCCATGAAGCAGGAGTGACTTGTAAATTTGGCTATCATGAGGATCGAGTCAGATATACTGCGTGAAGTGGACTTTACTGACATCATTAGTGATTTTACAGCATGAAAGTCAAGGAAAGTGCCTGGATTGTGAAAAATGAATGATTTTACCTGAAGTACTCTGCGGAAATGATTTCTGTAAATAAACTTGCGTTCGTTTCATTTTGTGTTTTTGCATTACATATTGCAGCACCTTGAAAAATGGGCCCCGGGCCACCCACCTCTTAACTCCAGCCCTGCTCTTTATAATATATGAGCTTCACTTTTTGTATTAAAGAACTGAAATAAATTAACTTCCTGACGATATTCTAATTTAGTGAGGAGCACCTGTAGATAAATGGGAAGTAGTTTGTGAGCCTACTGTGGTGATTAAAGCACAGAGATTAAGAGAAGCATGTGAAAATTAGAAAAATAAAAAGGAAAGACCGGGGGCATAAAAAGTAAAAAGGGGGGAGGGGATATTATAAAACAGGAAAAAAGGTGGAGCACTAATTACTCTGGGCTGTAGTTCATGTTCTAGCCTGCAGGGAGCGCTCATTACAGTGACCTGCAGTTCCCATCGAGGTCGGCAGTGAGAGCTCTCATTACACTGAACTACAGTAACAGTTCTCCTTGTGGTCGGCAGGGGGAGACAAACTTCAGCTAGGATCGTGACATCATGAAAGGTCCTTTCGCTAATCTAGTAATAGTCTAGAGTTTTCGGCACGTGACTGATCACATGTCTGACATCATCTAAGGTCCTTTCCACTACTAGCCACAAGCCGCTGCACAGAAGACGCGCACCCAGCAGTTCCCATGGAGCAGCTATGGCCGGGAGGCCCCGGCGTCCCTGTGTCCTCAGCGGCCCTGCACACAACTACTAAGTAGCTGAACTGTAGGGAGGACGGCCGGCCATATTCCCACTGGCCCCATAACGTGTCGGTCCCGGAGAATAGGCAGGGGCGTGTCCTGGACAGGTAAGCTCCGCCCCTCTCAGGGCTCCACAGTGCGCAGCGCTGGGAATGCTGGGACTCTGGTGTCAGATTCTGCGCACTGCTCCCTGTGTGGGGCTGATGCCGCCCGTGTTACCCAGCCAGCACCTGCCCCGATCCCTGGGAACTCCGGAAATCACACATGTAAGTGGTGGGCTGCCATGGTGCTCATCCTACTGCCGGCTTCATCGGAGCACTTGTTAGTTACTGTATAGTCTATGTAAGAAACCAAGAGGTCGCCAGTTCAAGCCCCCATGAGGATTGTAGGCAGTGGCGTAACTACAAAGTTATGGGCCCCGGTGCGAACTTCCAAATGGGGCCCCCCCGCCATAAAATTCAATGTAAGCCCCATAGAATACAATGCAGCCCCCCTCATAGTATAATGCAGCCCCTCCATACAGGGGCAGTGACAAAGACACGAGCAAATGGTGACGAGGGGGCAGAGGAGAGGGAACAAGGAGGCAAGGAAGACAGGCACTAGGGGACACATGGGGGCTAGGAGGCAGGGGAGAAGGATACAAGGGGTCTAGTGGGCAAGGGAGACTGACACAAGTGGGCAAGGGAGACTGACACACGGGGACAAGGGACAAGCACAAGGGGACAAGGGAGACAGGCACAAGGGGACACATAGGGACTAGTGAGCAAGAGACTGACACAAGGGGACAAGGGATACAAGCACAAGGGGACACACAGGGACAAGTGGGAAAGGGAGACTGACACACAGGGACTAGTGGGCAAAGGAGACTGACACAAGCACAAGGGGACAAAGGAGACTGACACAAGCACAAGGGGACATAGGAGACAGGCACATGGGGACACACAGGGACTAATGGGCAAGGGAGACTGGCACGCGGGGACACAAGCATAAGGGAGACAGGCTCAAGGGGACACACAGGGACTAATGGGCAAGGGAGACTGGCACACGGGGACAAGGGACACAAGCATAAGGGGACAAGGGAGACAGGCACATGGGGACACACAGGGACTAATGGGCAAGGGAGACTGGCACATGGGGACACAAGCATAAGGGAGACAGGCTCAAGGGGACTCACGGCCCCCTGACCTGCCAGAGCCGCTTGCAGCTGCGACCGTAGTAGTTACGCCGCTGCCTCACACACACACATACTACAGATATCACACACACACTACAGATATCACACACACACATCATACTACAGATATCACACACACACACACACATCAGTTACTACACACACTACAGATATCCCACACACATCATATTACAGATATCACACACATACTACAGTTATCACACACACACACTACAGATATCACACACACACACACTACAGATATCACACACACACATACACACACTACAGATATCACACACACACACACACATCAGTTATTACACACACTACAGATATCACACACACATCATATTACAGATATCACACACATACTACAGTTATCACACACACACACTACAGATATCACACACACACACACTACAGATATCACACACACACATACACACACTACAGATATCACACACACACACACATCAGTTATTACACACACTACAGATATCACACACACATCATATTACAGATATCACACACATACTACAGTTATCACACACACACACTACAGATATCACACACACACACACTACAGATATCACACACACACATACACACACTACAGATATCACACACACACACACACATCAGTTATTACACACACTACAGATATCACACACACATCATATTACAGATATCACACACATACTACAGTTATCACACACACACACTACAGATATCACACACACACACAGATATCACACACACACACATCATACTACAGATATCACACACACACACACTACAGATATCACACACACACACACACACACAACAGATATCACACACACACACAGATATCACACACACACACATCATACTACAGATATCACACACACACACACAACAGATATCACACACACAACAGATATCACACACACACACACAGATATCACACACACACACATCATACTACAGATATCACACACACACACACTACAGATATCACACACACACACACACACACTACAGATATCACACACACACACACACATACACACACTACAGATATCACACACACACACAGATATCACACACACACACATCATACTACAGATATCACACACACACACTACAGATAACACACACACACACACACTACAGATATCACACACACACACACACATACACACACTACAGATATCACACACACACACATCATACTACAGATATCACACACACACTACAGATACCACACACACACACACACACACACACCAGAGATACCAGCTCATATACACAACTCACAATCTCCTCTCTGGTACAGGGGTGGCTGATGTAAACCGGCTGCAGCTCCTCAGCTTCTCCTGACTAAGGCTAGTTTCACACTAGCGTCGGGAACAACCCGTCGCTGTGCGTCGGGCCGAGGTTCCCGACGCTAGCGTGGTCTCCGCCGCACAACGGGGGCAGCGGATGCATTTTTCCCACGCATCCGCTGCCCCATTGTGAGGTGCGGGGAAGTGCGGGGAGGTGGGGGCGGAGTTCCGGCCGCGCATGCGCGGTCGGAAAAAGTGGACCGTCGGGAGCAAAAAACGTTACATGTAAGGTTTTTTTCTCCCGACGGTCCACTACCACACGCCCAAGCGTCGCAAAACGGACGCAACGTTTGGCAATGCGTCGCAAATGCGTCGCTAATGTTAGTCTATGACGAAAAAACGTATCCAGCAAGAACTTTTGCTGGATGCGTATTTTCGGCAAAACGACGCATTTGCGACGTATTGCAGTTAACGCTAGTGTGAAACTAGCCTAAAGCGGCTCTGTCCCGCACCTCCCCCCTGCTCTCGCCTTCTGTCCCGGGTTTATTTTGGCTTTCTCTTAAAGGGCACCTGTCACCCCGTTTTTTCCGTATGAGATAAAAATACTGTTAAATAGGGCCTGAGCTGTGCATTGCAATAGTGTATTTTGTGGACCCCGATTCCCCACCTATGCTGCCGAAATACGTTACCAAAGTAGTCGTTTTCGCCTGTCAATCAGGCTGGTCTGGTCAGATGGGCGTGGTGTCTTCCCCCAGATCTTGCTTAGTTTTCCGTTGGTGGCGTAGTGGTGTGCGCATGCCCAAGGTCCCGAATCCACTGCACAGGGGAGTGAAAATAGCGTAATGTGCGACATTTCATTGGTGATCGGTGGGGGCGGCCATCTTCCTTTGGCCGCGCGTGCGCAGAAGCGGCGCTCTGCTGGCCGCGGCTTCAGGAAAATGGCCGCAGGATGCCGCGCGTGCCCAGATGGAGATCGCGGCGGCCATTTTCCTGAAGCAGAGATGCGACACCTCGTACACACCCGACTCCGCTCCGTACACACCCGACTCCGCTCCGTACACCTCGTACACACACGGCTCCGCTCCGTACACCTCGTACACACACGGCTCCGCTCCGTACACCTCGTACACACACGGCTCCGCTCCGTACACCTCGTACACACACGGCTCCGCTCCGTACACCTCGTACACACACGGCTCCGCTCCGTACACCTCGTACACACACGGCTCCGCTCCGTACACCTCGTACACACACGGCTCCGCTCCGTACACCTCGTACACACACGGCTCCGCTCCGTACACCTCGTACACACACGGCTCCGCTCCGTACACCTCGTACACACACGGCTCCGCTCCGTACACCTCGTACACACACGGCTCCGCTCCGTACACCTCGTACACACACGGCTCCGCTCCGTACACCTCGTACACACACGGCTCCGCTCCGTACACCTCGTACACACACGGCTCCGCTCCGTACACCTCGTACACACACGGCTCCGCTCCGTACACCTCGTACACACACGGCTCCGCTCCGTACACCTCGTACACACACGGCTCCGCTCCGTACACCTCGTACACACCCGGCTCCGCTCCGTACACCTCGTACACACCCGGCTCCGCTCCGTACACCTCGTACACACCCGGCTCCGCTCCGTATACCTCGTACACACCCGGCTCCGCTCCGTACACCTCATGCACACCCGGCTCTGCTCCGTACACCTCGTGCACACCCGGCTCTGCTCCGTACACCTCGTGCACACCCGGCTCTGCTCCGTACACCTCATGCACACCCGGCTCTGCTCCGTACACCTCATACACACCCGGCTCCGCTCCGTACACCTCATACACACACGGCTCCGCTCTGTACACCTCATACACACACTGCTCTGCTACATCCACCCAAACCCCTCCTGACCTCACACAAAAGCTTACCCTCCAGCACGATGACAAACAGCACTGCACTACTGTCCTGCACTACACGGAAGCCCTTGATCATGTGACTCCAACTCCTCCCCTCCTGTGACCTCATCACATGTCCTGTGCGCACAGAGCAGTGGCAGCTATAGTAGTGGTGTGCGGCTCTCTGCGGTGGAGGGGCTCTGCTGCGGGTCAAGTGCAGTCCCACCCGTGATCGCGAGTGCACGCGCAGCAGGGCCTGTAAGGAAGAATTATTTAAAGGGCCGGCGGCCCATTTTGTAGCTTAGAGTTCTTAGGAGCCCGCCCAGTCTGCTGGACTGGGTGGGCCCCTAAGCACTGCGGGCCCCGTCGCAATTGCGACCCCTGCGACCGCGGTAGTTACGCCCCTGATTGTAGGAGATCTGCAGTACAGCTGCTTAGTTAGCGGCGCCCCCCTCCGGCTGACGGACAGGTCATTGCTCAGGTACATGGTCGCTGACCTGTTGGTCACCCAGGGGAGGGCGCTAGTGTAGGAAATACAGGAGCTGTGGGTGCAAATTCTCTTCCCAATGCCCTTCCAGAGTGAGCTTCAAACGCGGCTTCTGGCTGCTGACGCATCACTTTGGAGTCGTAAAGGGCTCAGCGGGCTCATCATATAAAGGGTTACACGGTCACGGTTTGGGGCAGGCGAGGGTGCTAAAAGATTTTGTTTTTTGCAAAGTCCAGGATGAAAAAGCGTATTCGAGCCCAGTGTTCGGCAGCCCCTAGGGAATGAATGGTTGTGCTTACACGCTACTGATCGGTGTGGGTCCCATCGGCCAGACCCTCACTAATCAACAAACTATGACATATTCTGTGGCTAGGTGACAATTTCTTTTCATTGAACAATCCCTTTAATACACTGGTTTTTCCACATAATGAATTATTATAATTTATTTATATAGCGCCATTAATTCCATGGTGCTGTACATAAGAAGGTTACATACAGAATTATAGATATCATTTACAGTAAACAAATTTACAATGACAGACTGGTACGGAGGGGAGAGGACCCTGTGCTTGTGGACTTATATTCTATGGGATAATGGGGAAGAGACAGAAGGTCGGGGGTGCAGCAGCTCCGGTGGTGGTGAGGCGGCAGAATGGTTATTGCAGGCTGTAGGCTTTCCTGAAGAGATGGGTTTTCAGGTTCTGTCTGAAGGATCCGAGGGTGGTGGATAATTGGATGTGTTGAGGCATGGAATTCCAGAGGATGGGGGATATTCGGGAGAAATCTTGGAGGCGGTTGTGTGAGGAACGAATAAGTGTGGAGGAGAGCAGGAGGTCTTGGGAGGATCGGAGATTAGTTCAGAGATGTAGGGAGGGGACAGGTTGTGGATGGCTTTGTAGATCAGTGTTAGTAGTTTGAACTGTATTTGTTGGGGAATTGGAAGCCAGTTGAGGGATTTGCAGAGGGGAGAAACCGAGGAGTAGCGAGGAGAGAGGTGGATTAGTCAGGCTGCAGAGTTGAGGACAGACTGGATCGATGCAAGAGAGTTAGCAGGGAGGCCATAGAGGAGGGTGTTGCAGTAGTTGAGGCGGGAGATGATGAGAGCATGCACAAGAGTTTTAGTAGATTGAGGGCTGAGGAAGGGACGGATTCTGGAAATATTTTTGAGTTGGAGGCGACAGGCGGTGGCAAGAGTTTGGAAGTGCGGTTTAAAGGACAGGGCAGAGTCGACAATTACTCGTAGGCAGCGGATTTCAGGTGCAGGAGAGAGCGTGATGCCATAGATAATAGATAATAGATAGATCGGTAGGGAGGAAAGATGATGAGTTCGGTTTTGTCTACATTGAATTTTAGGAAGCGAGAGGTGAAGAAGGAGGATATGGCTGATAGACACTCCGTGATTCTGGACAGCAGAGAGGTGACATCTGGGCCCGAGAGGTAGATCTGAGTGTCGTCCGCATACAGGTGGTACTGGAAGCCATAGGACTTTGAGTTGTCCTAGGCCAAGGCTATAGATGGAAAAAAGTAGGGGCCCCAGGACAGAGCCTTGAGGGACTCCAACAGAGAGAGGGCGGGATGAGGATGTAGTATGAGAGTGGGAAACGCTAAATGTGCAGTCGGAAAGGTATGAGACAATCCAGGACAAGGCAAGGTCTTTGATGCCAAGGGAAGAAAGAATCTGTAGCAGTAGGCAGTGGTCGACTGTGTCAAAGGCAGAGGACAGGTCGAGAAGGAGGAGGATGGAGAACTGTCTGTTAGCTTTGGCTGTGAGTAAGTCATTAGTGATTTTGGTCAGGGCAGTTTCGGTGGAGTGGTGGGGGCGGAAGCCAGATTGGAGGTTGTCAAGGAGAGAGTTAGATGAGAGGTGGGAGGAAAGTTGAGCATGGACATGATGCTCTAGGAGCTTGGAAGCGATCGGGAGCAATGATATGCATTAAGAAAACCTGCCAAGTTGTTGCTTTCCTTCTCTTTCTCCCATGAAACAGTTATTAAATATTAATCATCATATTATAAGTAAAATCAAATAATGCCATTGAAGAAGGCAACTCATTCCTCAAAAAATCAGCCACTCAAATGGCTATGTCGACATAAAAAGAGACGTGACTCTCGGAAGGTGAGGATGAAAATGCATCACAAAGACCACTTGACACATTTAAAGTCGACAGAACTGACTATGTATTATGTATGGGGGATTATTCTGATGTTCCCTGAGCAGAACGTGTCTGGGGAAAGATCAGCCCAATCCTTTTGTTTTTGTTTGACCGCCAGTCATGTCTGCCACTGCTCACTCCGCTGTCCCACTGAAAACACATAAGCTTGCGACAAAGCCAAGCAGTCTTGTATGGAGGAGTTGAGAAAGCTATCTCTCCAAATTGCATAGACACGATTAAAAGGGCTCTCTCTGGTCTAGCTTAGTGTACTGGGTCCACCCTCCACATCCCCCAAGCCTTCTGAAAATGATGAATAACCTTTCAGCATCCTCCTAAGTAAGTAATGAATGGATATGCACATACTCTGAACTACATTTGTTAAAATGGCATCCGCCCCAATTTTCCTTTTAGGGTACGTGCCCACGATCATGAATTGCTGCAGGTTGGACGCTGCGTATTTATGTAGCATCAAACCCACAGTTACTAGATGTTACAGCAACATGGATTGGATTTCTAGAAATCCCATGTCCACTATGTGTGCATAGACGCCTACGGATCACCTGCAGAGATGGACATGCGGAGGGTCTTTAAAACCGCAGCATGTCAATTTCTCTTGCAGTGACGCTAGACTCTGCAACAGAAATTTCACCAACGGAATGTACTGGACGCGGTGTAGCTGTACAGTTCAGTAATCACATGTGGATTTACCTGTGTTCAATAGACGGCAACGCTTTGGACGCAGCGAACAATACATTGTGTCCAAAGCGCTGCTACATCCGAGTTGTGGAAACATAGCCTTATTCTTATGCCAAAGCTAGACCTTTTTGTAAATGAATGTTGCCAACGTGCTGTGTTCTTAAGCCTGTAGTATTGTGCGTCAATCTGTACATTGTCTATGAACATACTCATAGGCCTGGCATCATTCAGTTCACCTACATTGTAGTTGCTCTATTCTTTCCAGGGCATTCCTGATTTGGGCTCGAGGAGGAAAGGGTACATGTGATAATATAGAGCTTGGGCTGAAATGATAAAAGTGAGCACTGTAACAATTTTCAGTGAATATTAACAGTTGATATTGACTCACAGTGCATTTATGGTTGGCCCATTGGTTCCGGCACCTTTCAGTGAGAGCGATGTGGACACCAGTAGCTCCGATGTTCTCTCCACAGTTCCTGCCAGTTTTTCATGAATGCTAGGTCAGAGATTTACTAAGCTAAAAGCACTGGTGGCTTAAATGTTCACAAAATAATTGTCCAAAGTAAGGGTCGGGGGAAGATGAAGAAGTTCATATAACTTAATATTGAATTAATGCATTTTTTTTACCCTGACAGATGTATTCAACACTGGAATCCCATCATGAGGGTACTTCATCATCTCGCCCAACTACTGGTGTTTTTCTGTAAATGGAAAATCTTAGAATACACCCAAATAGGATGCAAAGCTCTGTGAGGATGGTGACCAAGCAGGTCGCTTTATTTAAAGATCACAATGTCACAGAATCCAACGTGGCTATATTGGTAAATGATCCAAGGCAATGTTCATCTGTATTTATCAAGGGGGAACCAGCCTCATGCGATGCAAGTAACCCTACTGACACTGCTGAATATGCAATCACAGAAAGTAAATGGCGAGGTGAACCTGCTGACATGAAGGAGGAACCTACCTCATGTGATATTCAACAACTCGAGGACAATGCTGTCTACACACCCAAAGATCATACACAAGATTCATCTACTGATATCAAGGAGGAACATGCTGTATATGACATAGAGAATTCCATTAATGCTGACAGTTGTACCCCCGCTGATCACAGACCAGATCTGTCTTCTCATATGAAGGAAGAATCGGACCCAAGTCATGATGGAAGTCTCATCAATGCTGACCTTTCTAAACCTTTGCATCATGTAGAACAGGACCCCGTTGAAATGAAAAAGGAGCCAGTCTCTCATGATGGAAGAATTATATCTGTCCACTGTAGTGATAAATCAATAGATCATACACACGAATATTTACCGGCTAATGTTAAGGAGGAATCTGATTTTAGAGAAGCGTCAAATAATGCTATTTCAACTGTATGTTCTCACATAAAGGAGGAACCGGATTCATTCACTGAAAAATATACAACGGACCAGAACATAATTGTGCCTAGAAATAATACAGTTTCTTCAAATTTTCGGAGGAATGAAGTCAAGCAGGAAAACTCTGTTATCGCTCTCAGTAAGCAGAGTGGAAGGAACGAAGACTGTGAATTTATATGTGTTGAATGTGGAAGAAGTTTTAATGATATCACAGCTCTGGGAAAACATCAGCGACATCATGTGAAACAGAAAGTGTTTCACAATTATGAATCTGAAGACATCCAGCCTCCAAGCCAATGTGAATGTCCAGAATGTGGTAAAAATTTCCAGACAAATTGTCAACTACTTGTCCATCAAAGAAGCCACATTAGAGAAAAGTCATTTAAATGCAGTTTTTGTGGAAAGCGGTTCTCTGAGAGGGGAACGTTAGTCCGGCATGAACGAATTCACACTGGTGAGAGGCCATATGCCTGCTTGGAGTGTGGTAGACCGTTTGCTGAGAAAGGCAAGCTGGCCAGGCATCAAAGAACTCATCGAGGTGAAAAATGCTCAGAATGTGGAAAGCATTTTCCAGGTAATACCCAACTAGCTATACATCAACGAATTCACAGAGGAGAGAAACCGTATGAGTGTTCAGAGTGTGGCAAATGTTTCCAAAACAATGAACGTCTTGTGGTGCATCAAAGAAGCCACACGGGTGAAAAACCTTATGAATGTACCCAGTGTGGAAAACGGTTTACTGACAAAGGAACACTAGTGAGACATGGAAGGACTCACACTGGTGAGCGGCCATTTGAATGTTCTGACTGTGGAAAATGTTTTGCAGAGAGTGGAAAGCTTTCTAGGCACCAACGAACCCACTTGAGCGAGAAACAATTTCGTTGTTCTGAATGTGGTAAAGATTTGAGCAATAAGCTGTCCCTCATCATTCATCAGAGAATACACACAGGGGAGAAGCCATATGTTTGTTCCCATTGTGGTAAATGCTACACCTATAAGTCCTCTCTAACGAAACATCTGAACATCCACTCACAGAAGAATCAGTACACCTGTACCGAATGTGGGCGACATTTTAGCGAGAAAAGGAACTTGGTAAAGCATTACCGTTCTCACACAGGAGTGAAGGAGTTTCTATGTTTGGAATGTGGCAAAAATTACAGTGACAAATCATCACTAGTCATCCATCAGAGGATTCATACTGGGGAGAAGCCATATGTTTGTTCATACTGTGGAAAATGTTACAGTGACAAGTCTTCTCTAGGTAAACATGAGCGACTTCACAGGGAAGATAAATTGTAGAATGGCTTCTAAGTGACGAGAGCCGGATCAAGACCAGATGAAGACTGGTAAATTAATATCAAGAATGCTTTTACATCACAAAGGCAGTCAGTTCTTTGAACCTGGTCATTTGTTGTGATGCTTTCTTTATCAGGGACACACAATTTTATTCATTGACACTGTTAAGATGGGTGGAACTTTGGACAATCCCAAAAATAGATAGCACATAGTTGTCAATTCTAAAACCTAATGTAAGCACGGCAGGCTTTGTTTAGCCTATTCAAAATAGTTAAAATAAAAATGGAAGTAAGGCTGTGCAAGAAGAATAGAGGAATGGTTTGTGTTGGGTTTTCTTTTATGGAGAAAATGCATAAAAAATTCTAAGGTATTTATATGCATAAGCTGATGTATGTACATGAGGGTATTCACACATTATACAATGCTGGAAAGGCATAAAGGGATGTGTGCTAAAATACTTATTGCCCTGATCCTAGTGGTGAAAATGTGTTCTATTTAGTGTGCTGCAGGAGAGTTGCTGAAGCAGATCACGGTGGGGCTCTTCTTTTACTTGTCCATGGTTTTCACATATACCACTTGTACCTATGATATTCTATGGGGCTGTGCTCATGTCCCATTTTTTTCTAAGACTAAGTAGTGTGTGGAAAATATTGGAGACATATTCGATTTTGATCTGAGTGTCTGAACAAAATCAGCAATGCAGGTGTATGGGTCCGTGAAAAAAAAAATGGGACTGACATCTGATATGGTCCAATTTTCACTGACTGTCAAATAGAAGCTGAAGAACTTTTTTTTCTCTCCATATCCGAGAAAAACTGATGCCACTCTGATCAAAATACCGTATTTTGCGGAGTATAAGACACATCGGGCCATAAGATACACCCCAAATCAGGAGACAAGACTTCAATCTGCGAATGTGCTGCCACCGGCGGCCATTTTTCCGCGGCCGACCGCAGGGAAATCATTGGGAAAGGGGACTCTCTGACATCTTATGAGAGCCCAGGGCCCACAGCATTGCCCCACTCCTGCCGCTGCCGACCTCCTGTGATGCCGCTGGCGCCCCACCCCCCTTGGTAAGCTACTTACGGATTATAAGAGGCCCCCCAATTTCCTCCTAAATTTGGAGGAAAAAAGTGCATATTATAATCCGAAAAATACTGAAATTAGTCAGTTTTTCTCAGATGTGAAGAAATTGGTTGTGTAAACCTTCCGTTAGGGAGAGTACTAAAACCATCATGTTCTCAGTTTCATGGCTGGATTTAAATGTATTATTTTCTGCCAGACTTCAGAATGTTCCAAATAGCGTTCATTTTACTGTAGATGAAAATTGCATGATAATGTTGAATGTTTGTTTATTTTCTTCAGTGTTTATGTTTTTTTGTTTTTTTTTGTTTTTTTTTAAGTCCGTCATTTGGCTCTAGGGATCTGGGCCTTTTTAATTGCTACTTTCTAGAAGGCATGGCTTACATGGTTATATGAGGTAAGTCTTTAAATTGCTCTGTATAATTAGTCTATGAGCCATGTCACCTTGTAAAGACCATGAAAATTAGCACTGAGTAAGCACTTGGGCCCATTACTCTGAAACATGTGGCAAATAAAAAGCAAAACCAAACATGGAATATGCAGGGAGCAACAAGCTAAAAAGATCACTTCTTAATTTGCTTTTTAAAGGGAACCTGTAACCAGAAAGAAAATGCTATTAACCTGCAGATATGGGGTTAATCTGTACTTTCCCAGTGCCTGCACGCAACCTAAGGCTGCCGTCACTCTATCCGTATTTGGTCAGTATTTTACATCATAAAAAAGGGTACCCCGTACCACTACTGATGAAAGCCCAAAAGGAAATAAGTGAACTATCAAGAGAATCTATACTTCAAAAAAAGAACAACAGATCTATTAAGGAAAGAGAGGGCCCCATAGCGGAACAGATCCGGAACCTATCATTCATAACACAATTTCATACAGGGCATCAACGATTTGTCAACATTATACGCAAACACTGGCCAGTCTTACAAAATGATAAGGTGGTGGGCGAACTACTCCCAAGTAATCCTAGATTTGTATATAGAAAGGCTCAATCCTTGGGGCATATAGTAGCCCCTACAACAAAAATGACCCTTACAGAGGGAATGAAAGGGAATCCAACCATAGGAACCCCTAAAGTGGGTTTTGTACCATGTGGCGGGTGCTATGGATGTACACAGACCACATTCAGGAAGACAAAAAAACTAGCATTCCAGGACATGGATGGTATGAAGGAATTCTTGATTAAAGACAGTATGTCCTGCCATACCGCGGGCGTGATCTATGTAATCCAATGCCCATGCAATAAGATTTATGTGGGACGCACTAAAAGGCAATTGAAGATATGTATATCAGAACACTTCAAGAATATCCAAAAAGGGTTCCTGGAACATCCCCTATCACGTCATTTCAAGGAGAGACATGGGCAATCTGTGAAAAGCACTATCTTTTATGGCATCCAGATAGTACGCCCAAACAAAAGAGGGGTCGATTTTATAAAAGCCATGTCTAGAGTAGAATCCCAGTGGATTTTTACCCTGAATAGCCTAAAACCGAAGGGCTTAAATCATGAATTAGAACTATACGCTTTTTAAAATCTATTTATGCTATCCACCCAGGTATAATCATCACCCACTTAGTCCACCCGTTTGTATGGCCATACTCCCAAATGGTAGGAGCTAGTCTACAGGGGGAGGTTGGACCCGTATTCCCCACTTGGGTGGGTCGAGAAATTCCCCCTACATATCACCAATATACGCTTTTTAACCGCTTAAGGGGAAGAGCATTATAATTTTATAGTAATAGACATTTCTAACATAATTTTAACGTTCTCCAATAAATTTTAATTTTTATGTTTTATATCTGTGTTCATCACATATTTACATTATATTTTTTTTTATATATTTATGGTCTTAATAAAAGTGAAATTTTAACTATGGTAGGATAGGACCCCTTAGAACTACTCCATACAGGATTACGTATCGATCAGACTTAATATCAGTAGAGGGTTTTTCTGAAATCGTTTACACAAAGATGGTGATATTAACTCACACTCAAATATATATCTGTGAACACTGGACACTTAGTAACTGGGTGCCTATATGTGGAGGGGCAACATATGGCTGCCGGTATTACATGGGCGGTCAGTAGCAGGCAAAAACATGCAACCCCATGGGGGTGAGAGCAAAACACAGCGGGGTGCGAGCAGGGCGCCTATATAATGGGTTGGAGACAGCGGGCGGTAACCCTGACGAAGAAGTGCGTGTCACTTTGAAACGCGTAGGTTGAATTGGCCCAACTAGGCTTCCATAGGCCAGTGACGTCACTCACTGCTCTGCAGTGTCGGCCATTTTCCACGTGTATCCAGGGACGCCTCTGGCCGGGACGTCTCTGTCAATACACGTAGTACTCGCGGTCTCCACCAGCAGCATCCACAGCCACTATCACCGGCTTGCGCTGGTACTTGCAGACCCACTCCCTGGGAGGACGGACACCTAGGAGCGAGAGGACCCGTCTAACAAGCAGCCCAGCCGCTAAGCGATCCGCACATAGTAAGTGATTCAGTACCATCAGTTGTCAGTTATTGTTCTAATTTGCTAGCCCTATCTAGTCTCGGCTGCGGTAACCACCAATTGGGTATTATTCTGCAAACTGGGCATTACGGTTCGACGTTACAATAGTACCGCAGATGCGGTTTAGTTCCAGCCGCTCGTAGCGCCGTATCTCCAATTATTTTACACTGTTTTTTCCTCCATCGGATTGGGCACAATATCCGATTGAGATACAGGCAGCACGCGTGCAGCGTATATTTTGTTATAGCGCCAGTGTATATTTCTTAACCAGTATTTTACATCAGTATCTGTAAGCCAAAACCAGGAGTGGGTGATAAATACAGAAGTGGTGCATATGTTTCTATTATACTTTTCCTCTAATTGTTCCACTCCTGGTTTTGGCTTACAAATACTGATGTAAAATACTGACCAAATCCTGCTAGTGTGACGGCAGCCTAATGCTGTGGGGAGAAAGTTAACTTTATTCTCCCCTGCAGTATTCTGGTTTCAGTCACGGGGGCGGCACCTGTTTAGTAACGGGGGCTATTTGCAGGGTAATAGCATTTTTTTATGGTAACAGGTTCCCTTTAAATGTGTTTTTGCATAGATATTTTTTTATTATTGAGGGTTTTTTGTCCAGAGTAAACATTAAGTGTGACATATTGTATGCATAGATTTTCCATTGCAATAACCACCTAAAACATGGGAAGGTCATATTAAAAATAATAATAAATGATATAAAATGTATTAAAAACAGGAGTAGCCACACACAGACAATCCATAATCTGTACTTATCCCACATGGGAGAAAAGCTGCATATAGTGCAGTGTAACTGTATGTAAAGAGGGCACCACCCAATATTTGGGATCAGCCTGTAGGATGAGAAAAAAACAATCATATGAAAGGAATCAATAGACATGCTATTTAGGCAGGGATCACCATGAATGAAAAATAATATTTTTTTATTGGACAAACAGCAAACAAATTAAAGTTAAAAACACTTAAAAGTCAAGAAATGACACAAATAACAAAAGTTCATAATAAAGCTTAACTCCGCCAGAAAAGCAACCATGTAAATGGACCATGTAGAGCAAACAGAAAAGATAGAATATTTGCATGTATGGTCTGCTACAATGACAACTTGTACTGTAATAGATGGCGTGCATAGAAAGAGTTCTAATCGGATCAATGCCTACATAAAGAAAAATATACTGGCTACAGATCCAATACAAAGAACAATATCGTACAGATCCCTCAAAGTGCAAAAAAAACAACTTATATTAAACCAATATAATTGGCAATATAGATATAGAAAAAATAAAGCTAATTTCAATAGGGGATTTTGATGTTTCGCCCCCAGCAGTTCACCCCCTGGTACATTTCGTTCCCAGCAGTTCTCCCCCATTTGTCCTTGTGGTTCATGAATTCCCATCCATCATCAGTCCAAATGTCACAAAAGTACTGTACAGAGTGCTGCACTTTTGTGACATGTTAAATCAACTGTTTCCATCTGACGTCATGGGGAAGCGCTAGACTGCACTCCGTGACTCAAGTTGCTGCGACAGCTAAGTATCATCCTGGGGGCCAAATGCTGGGGACGAAATGTACCCGGGGGTGAACTGCTGGGGGCGAAACATCCTATAACCCCTCAAAAAAGAAAAACAAGTGTCACGGGGTTTGCGCAACAGAGAGGAGCCAGAAGACCGCAGCAACTGATTGCTCCTACTCCTGCGCTGAGAAGAAGCACTTCTCCTTCATTTCTTCATTTTAATGGTGTTTATTCCTTTTGGCAGAACGGGTTAATCGTCCATGTTGGAAAACCCTCAGCTGATCTCAGTTAGCCACTCCTGTCCCCTTTACAATCTGGCTCCTGATTCAAATCCATGTCAGAGCTAGTATTTGCTGCATGGCTTGGAGGAGAGGTGTTCATATGAGTTCAGGAGGAGTTACCTGTGACTGTTGCATGGTTTGTAAGTGTGGTAATTTGCTTCCCTCCTTTACTTTGGTTTATTTCCCTTCCTCCACTTCCAGGCGCATTCCTCTGTTATATGTGAGTGATTATTTTGTATGCCTGGTGTTTTCTGTTTACCCTCGTTTATGTTGCCTTGTTTGTTGGGTTTGTGTACCGCGGTGCATGGTAATGCCCCTCTTCCCTTTGGTGGGGGAAGAGAACAGACAGACCACTCATCAGAGTTGCCAGCTCCCACTGCGCTTTGCGAAACCTAGCAGCTCTAAACAGCTATGAAATCAGTAACTATACCGCTCATCAGAGTCGCCGGATTTCCTAGCAGGTAGCGTTTCCCTGCACATTCACTTTATCTTGCAGGGTAACAGGTTCACCTACAAAACCGTGGGGCACTTATGATCGGCTGTGCCGTCTTCAGATGAAACACCTGTTATCAGCAAAATTAAGTGATTGTGCAGGGAAACAGAGGAAAGTGTGTGGCTTCTCAGCTGTAGCATAACTTCTACTTATGAGCGCAGCCTTATGGCCCAAGAAATGTCTAGATTTTCTTTCATTGTTTTACCACTGAATCTATTAAAACAATGAAAATATATAACGTGTTTAGAATTTTGGGGTAAGTTTATTAATATTTCCTTCATTTTCTTTTATGTTCCAATAATTAAGAGAAATTTTAGTTACCATATATTGAAACATATATCCCAACATTCACCTACTGTCTCAAGTGTCCGCAGACATGCCCCCCACCTATACTAAGCCTGTTCCACAGGTGTATACAGCACACCCCCCACACTGTAACCATGTGCCTGCACATATGAATCCTGCAGCTTACTTTTGCATCCCCATATAGCTACCATGCGTGCCACCATTCACCATGTTCCTCTAGATCTAAAACCTCCATACAACCATGTGCCTTCTGTGCACCCCCACGCTGCCACCATGACCCTATTGTGTGTTCCCTTACCACCCTCATATGCTTCAGTTTTCCCCTACAACCCTCAGTGCTCCCCAATGCCATGCCCATGCGTCTCAATGCTCCCCGACACTGCCCCTATGCACCTCACTGATCACCCATACTATGACTCGACAGTCCCCAGACCACCATGATATGCCTCATTATACTCTCAGACACATGTAACCTGGTGCAGGGCGGTAACCATAGGCGGGGTACTCATCTCTTGCGCCCCGATACATTACATGAAGAGGGGGTCCCTGGCTGGGTGTGTGAACTCGTGCTGTGACGGCCTCATGTAACCGATGATGCTGGTTTGCCAGGACCAGATGTTTCACAGTTCAATGAGGGAGACTACCATTCAAAAATGAACTTTATACTGAACAGGAACTTGGTAGGGAGATAGAGCGCGCACACAACATGATGTACGTGTCATTCTATATTCCTTCCTCTTTTTTTTAATTTGTCCTCTTTCTGCACCTGTTCCTGCCAAAACATGGTATCCATCCACAGCTGTTTCGGGGTTCCATGGATACCATGTTTTGGCATAGGTGGTTTCCTTTATTGGATGCTGCCCTTCCTGTGGTTGTTCCTTCCCGGTGAAAGACCTGGCTATTCATTGCTTGCGTTGAGAAACATGTGATGGTGTCTCCACGGCTTTTCTACATGCATTTGCATATTTCCCATAAGTGATGAGGGCAGTGTTCTGGATCACTGCGTTGAGAAACACGTGATGGTTTCTCCGGTGTTGATGTTTTGATCTCCCCGAGGTCATTCATCCTTATGTTTATATCTTTTCACTAGGCACTGCTCCTAATAGCCAGTTTCCTACTCCACACTGAGGGGCAAATACCCCGAAACAGCTGTCTGTGGGTGGGATTGCTCCTCGCCTTTTGGCTGCGATCTTGTGTCGCGGTCAGAGGGTGCGAGTATTTCTTGGCAGCGTGCTGCTAATTTTCGTCTGCGGTATTTGTATCGGCAGTGAAGACTGAAGATGTTCATCAAGAATACGATTCGTGTGGTGGTGGAAGGTGGTGCCAGAAACAACGTGCTGTATGTGGTTCGTGACCTGCTGGAGGGAAAGGCTGGAGCTCATCGGACTGATATCTTCAGTGTGAACGAGTTTCACAACCAGGGTACATATGATGTTACCTTTGTGAGTGAGCCTTGCTGTCTGTTTTTGAGTGGTTCAGAAGCCATGATGGTGACCCATGCCTGGAGGGAGTGTGAGTGGAGCCTCTGTTTGGGCTCATGGAGAAAGTAGTGGCTGTTACCGTGTACAATCCTTACACAGAAGTAAGTCTGCTGGAGCAGTTCCTGGCTCGGTACTGCGAATATGTGAAGGGTGGAGAGAAACAGAAATTGTTTGGGCATTTTTAATTGTAAATGTGTTTCGTGCGAAACTGAGGAAAGACTCAAGTTGTTTGGGAGGTTTCACCCATCCCCTGGCGAACTTTTCAGTGGCGGGTCATAGGGGCTTTCTGTCATATGCAGGGCAGCCTCTATACTGCAGGAAGTGTTTCCAATTTGGGCACTTACAGAACACGTGTGAGAAGAGCATGGTTTGTCGTAACTGTAAGCAAGAAGGCCATGCGGCGGCTCAGTGTCCGATGCCACGTGAATGTGACCAGTGTGGTAATACAGGGCACCTGTATAAGGACTGTCCATACGGTTGGCCAGGGAGGCCATCTAGAGAGGAGAGGCGGGAGGAGGAAGAAAAGAAACGTGAGGAGGAGCGGAGGCAGGAGGAGGAAAAAAAGAGGAGGAGGTCAAGAAACGGGAGGAGGAGAGGAAGCGGGAGGAAAGCGAGGCATCTGTGCAGCAAAGCGCTGAGGTAAATCCGCCCTCTATGATTGAGAGACGGCGGGATAAACGGCAGGAGGACAAGGAGGCTGAAAGGAGGAAGGAGGAGTGGGAGGACAAGTTATTCTGGAGAGCCGCAAAGCAAGAAGAGCGTGCTATGGTTAAAAAGAAAAAGAAAAGAAAGAGGCCCCAGTTACCAAAGCAGAGGAGTTGGGTGTTTTGATGGACACTTCTGGGGCGGAAGAGATGGCTGCGTCATTGATTCTTGATTCTGATCCAGAAAGCATTGGCGTTTTTTCCTCAGAAGAGGAGCCTGGAGGTCGAATGTGTCCCAGGGAGGGTGGTGGGGAAATCTGTGACTCAGAGGTTCGTGAAGGTGGAGGGCCCCAGAGGAAGGCTGGGCAGAAGAAGACGCGTGTGGAGGAGTGTATGGAGGTCAGCGGCTCTGAAAGCTGCTCAGCGCAGATGGTGGAGGAGGACAGTGGCGGTGCTGTGTAGTTATGTGTTATTATTTCAGTAGCTAGGTGGTTTTGTATATAGCATTTGCCTTTATAAATGTTTTTTGTGTTTTTCATGTAAGTTGAGTAATGTCATGTTCGTAGGTTGTTTTTTTTAGTATTTTTTTGTGTATGTGATGGGTTATGTAATCATATCACAAAATGTGAGGGTCTTTAAAAGCAGGTTGCGGCGGGCGGCCATTTTGGATTTTTTTGCAATCCAGAATGCAGGAATTTTTTGTCTGCAGGAGTGTGGGATTGTGGATGGTGTGAAGGGGAGTGAATGGCCTCATGGTGCGTCTGTGTGGTCAGGGAGTGCCTGTAATAAAAATGATGGTGTGGGTTTTTTGGTGAAGGGAAATGATGTGAGTTTGTGTGACTATATGGTGATTGAGGTTGGAAGGTGTGTGTTGGCTAATTTTGATTTTAGAAATGTTCGTTTTTGCGTTATTAATGTATATGCGCCTGTGGGAAAACAGGAGCGTAGAGTTTTATTTTAAAAAATTAAGTTTTTTATTCCAGGAAGAGTGCCTGTTGTGATAGTGGGTGATATGAACTGTGATGTGGGAAGTGTGAATGTCGATGCGTCAGGGAAAGTGTTAATGGATATGGTGAGTGATTTTGGTTTAACCCCTTTCTGACATCTGACGTACTATCCCGTCGAGGTGGGGTGGGCCCGTATGACCACCGACGGGATAGTACGTCATATGCGATCGGCCGCCTATCGCAGCTGACATCCGGCACTATGTGCCAGGAGCGGTCACGGACCGCCCCCGGCACACCGCGATCAAACATGATCGCGGTGTACCGGCGGTACAGGGAAGCATCGCGCAGGGAGGGGGCTCCCTGCGGGCTTCCCTGAGACGATCGGTACAAGGGAATGTACTCACCTTGTACCGAGCGAAATTCATGAATAGCTGGTTTTTGGTCAATCTGCCTCACAAAAATCGGAATAAAAAGTGATCAAAAACTGTCACGTGTCCGAAAATGTTACCAATAAAAATGTCAACTCGTCCCGCAAAAAACAAGACCTCATATGACATGGACCAAAATATGGAAAAATTATAGGTCTCAAAATGTGGAGACGCAAAAACGTTTTTGCTATAAAAAGCGCCTTTTAGTGTGTGACAGCTGCCAATCATAAAAATCCGATATAAAAAAACGCTATAAAAGTAAATCAAATCCCCCTTCATCACCGCCTTAGTTAGGGAAGAATAATACATTTAAAAAAATGTATTTATTTCCATTTTCCCATTAGGGCTAGGGTTAGGGCTAGGGTTAGGGTTAGGGTTGGGGCTAGGGTTGGAGGTAAAGTTAGGGTTGGGGCTAAAGATAGGGTTAGGGTTGGGGCTAAAGTTAGTGTTAGGGTTTGGATTACATTTACGGTTGGGATTAGAATTATGGGTGTGTCAGGGTTAGGGGTGTGGTTAGGGTTACCGTTGGGATTCGGGTTAGGGGTGTGTTTGGATTAGGGTTTCAGGTAGAATTGGGGAGTTTCCACTGTTCAGGCACATCCAGGGGCTCTCCAAACCTGACATGGCGTCCGATCTCAATTCCAGCCAATTCTGCGTTGAAAAAGTAAAACAGTGCTCCTTCCCTTCCGAGCTCTCCCGTGCGCCCAAACAGGGGTTTACCCCAACATATGGGGTATCAGCGTACTCGGGACAAATTGGACAACAACTTTTGGGGTCCAAGTTCTCTTGTTATCCTTGGGAAAATAAAAATTTGGGGGGCTAAAAATCATTTTTGTGGGAAAAAAAAAATATTTTTTATTTTCACGGCTCTGCGTTGTAAACTGTAGTGAAACACTTGGGGGTTCAAAGTTCTCACAACACATCTAGATAAGTTCCTTGGAAGGTCTAGTTTCCAATATGGGGTCACTTGTGGGGGGTTTGTACTGTTTGGGTACATCAGGGGCTCTGCAAATGCAACGTGACGCCTGCAGACCAATCCATTTAAGTCTGCATTCCAAATGGCGCTCCTTCCCTTCCGAGCTCTGTCATGCACCCAAACAGTGGTTCCCCCCACATATGGGGTATCAGCGTACTCAGGACAAATTGGACAACAACTTTTGGGGTCCAATTTATTCTGTTACCCTTGTAAAAATACAAAGCTGGGGGCTAAAAAATCATTTTTGTGAAAAAAAAAAAAAGAATTTTTATTTTCACGGCTCTGCGTTATAAACTGTAGTGAAACACTTGGGGGTTCAAAGCTCTCAAAACACACCTAGATAAGTTCCTTAGGGGGTCTACTTTCCAAAATGGTGTCACTTGTGGGGGTTTTTAATATTTAGGCACATCAGGGGCTCTCCAAACGCAACATGGCATCCCATCTTAATTCCAGTCAATTTTGCATTGAAAAGTAAAATAGCGCTCCTTCCCTTCCGAGCTCTGCTATGCGCCCAAACAGTGGTTTACCCCCACATATGGGGTATCGTCGCACTCAGGACAAATTGCACAACAACTTTTGTGGTCTAATTTCTTCTCTTACCCTTGGGAAAAGATCATTTTTATGAAAATATATTTTTATTTTTACGGCTCTGCATTATAAACTTCTGTGAAGCACTTGTTGGGTCAAAGTGCTCAACACACATCTAGATAAGTTCCTTAAGAGGTCTACTATCCAAAATGGTGTCACTTGTTTAGGCACATCAGGGGCTCACCCAACGCAACATGGTGTCCCATCTCAATTCCAGTCAATTTTGCATTGAAAAGTCAAATGGCGCTCCTTCCCTTCCAAGCTCTGCCATGCGCCCAAACAATGGTTTACACCCACATATGGGGTATCAGCGTACTCAGGACAAATTGCACAATTTTTGGGGTCAAATTTCTTCTCTTACCCTTGGGAAAATAAAAAACTGGGGGCGAAAAGATCATTTTTGTGAAAAAATATGATTTTTTATTTTTACGGCTCTCCATTATAAACTTCTGTGAAGCACTCGCGGGGTCAAAGTGCTCACCACACATCTAGATATGTTCCTTAGGGGGTCTACTTTCCAAAATGGTGTCACTTGTGGGGGGTTTCAATGTTTAGGCACATCAGGGGCTCTCCAAATGCAACATGGCGTCCCATCTCAATTCCAGTCAATTTTGCATTGAAAAGTCAAATGGCGCTCCATTCCTTCCGAGCTCTGCCATGCGCCCAAACAGTGGTTTACCCCCACATATGGGGTATCAGTGTACTCAGGACAAATTGAACAACAACTTTTGGGGTCCATTTTCTCCTGTTACCCTTGGTAAAATAAAACAAATTGGAGCTGAAATAAATTTTGTGTGAAAAAAAGTTAAATGTTCATTTTTATTTAAACATTCCAAAAATTCCTGTGAAACACCTGAAGGGTTAATAAACTTCTTGAATGTGGTTTTAAGCACCTTGAGGGGTGCAGTTTTTAGAATGGTGTCACACTTGGGTATTTTCTATCATATAGACCCCTCAAAATGACTTCAAATGAGATGTCCCTAAAAAAAAAATGGTGTTGTAAAAATGAGAAATTTCTGGTCATCTTTTAACCCTTATAACTCCCTAACAAAAAAAAACTTTGGTTCCAAAATTGTGCTGATGTAAAGTAGACATGTGGGAAATGTTACTTCTTAAGTATTTTGCGTGACATATCTCTGTGATTTAAGGGCATAAAAATTCAAAGTTGGAAAATTGCGACATTTTAAAAATTTTCGCCAAATATCCGTTTTTTTCACAAATAAACGCAAGTTATGTCGAAGAAATTTTACCACTACCATGAAGTACAATATGTCACGAGAAAACAATGTCAGAATCGCCAAGATCCATTGAAGCGTTCCAGAGTTATAACCTCACAAAGGGACAGTGGTCAGAATTGTAAAAATTGGCCCGGTCATGAACGTGCAAACCACCCTTGGGGGTGCAGGGGTTAAAAGATATGCAGCGGGCATGCAAGATAACTCCGTTGTTAAATACGTTTTTTTCTGACAGTGGGAGGGTGGCGTCTAGATTGGACTATTGTTTTGTTTCAAAAAATCTGATTCCTGTTAGTTAGGGTACTGTCACACAGTCACACTTTGATCGCTACGACGGTACGATTCGTGACGTTCTAGCGATATCGTTACGATATCGCAGTGTCTGACACGCAGCAGCGATCAGGGATCCTGCTGAGAATCGTACGTCGTAGCAGATCGTATGGAACTTTCTTTCGTCGCTTGATCACCCGCTGACATCGCTGGATCGTTGTGTGTGACAGCGATCCAGCGATGTGTTCGCTTGTAACCAGGGTAAACATCGGGTAACTAAGCGCAGGGCCGCGCTTAGTAACCCGATGTTTACCGTGGTTACCAGCGTAAACGTAAAAAAAACAAACAGTGCATACTTACATTCCGGTGTCTGTCCCTGGCGTCTCAGCTTCTCTCCACTGTGTGAGCGTCTGCCAGCCGGAAAGCGAGCACAGCGGTGACGTCTGACGTCACCGCTGTGCTTTCCGGCCGCTGTGCTTACACAGTGGAGAGAAGCAGAACGCCGGGGACAGACACCGGAATGTAAGTATGCACTGTTTGTTTTTTTTACGTTTACGCTGGTAACCAGGGTAAACATCGGGTTACTAAGCGCGGCCCTGCGCTTAGTTACCCGATGTTTACCCTGGTTACCGGGGACTTCGGCATCGCTCCAGCGCCGTGATTGCAACGTGTGACCGCAGTCTACGACGCTGGAGCGATAATCATACGATCGCTGCGACGTCACGGATCGTGCCGTCGTAGCGATTAAAATGGTACTGTGTGACAGTACCCTTATGCACAGGAGAGGGTGGTTTTTTTCGGATCATGTGTGTATGAAGTGTGAATTGGATTTGCATGTTAATGAGGTGGCTGGGAAAGGTGTGTGGAAGTTGAATGTGAGTTTGCTGGAAGGAGGGGGGTGAGAAGGAGTATGAAAGACATTATGCAGAGTGGTGTGGGTGCAGGAGTGATTTCAGAAATGTGTGTGAATGGTGGGATTGGGTTAAATGGAAAACCAAGAGTTTTTTTTAAAAAAACTCGGGTACAAGTGTGCGGCTGCAAAGAGAGAAAGGTTTGTTTTTTAAAATGCAAGACTGAGTGTGTTGTATAAGTTGAGGGCGGGAGGGATGGATGTGAGTGAAGATTTAGTGAAAGTGAAAAAAGAAGTGAATGATTTTTTGTTAGCAAGAGGGAGGAGTATTGTGTATAGGGCCAAATTAGAGAATTTGGAGAAGAATGAGAAGTGTTCGAGTTTTTTCTTTAAAAAAGTTTTTGGGAAGAGACAGGGTATGAGTGTTTTGAATGGGATGGATGGAAATGAGGTGAGTGGCACGGACTTGTGTGAGGAAGTGGCAAAGTTTTATGATGAATTGTATGCTGTGAAATGGAGGGATGAAGGTTTGGAGAGAGGTGCTGAGTGTTTTGGAAAATAGTTTGAATAGGATAGAAAGGGAAAGTTTGATGGGTGATGTGACGGGTGAAGAAGTATGGAAGGTGGTGTGCAGTATGGCGCTGAATAAAACACCGGGGGAGGATGGTCTACCGGTGGAATTTTATCGGGTGATGTGGGATGTGATTGGGAAGGATTTTGTGGATGTATGTAAGTATATGTGGGCGAATGCAGAGGTGGCAAATGGTATGCGTGCAGGGGTGGTTGTGTTATTGCCAAAAAAAGGTGATTTGAAAAATCTAAAAAGTTGGAGGCCGATCACATTGCTAAATTGTGATTATAAGATTTATGCGAAACTTTTGGCTAACAGGATGCGTGGCGTGGTTGGGAGTGTGGTGGGTGAGGAGCAATGTTGTGCGGTACCTGGAAGACGAATACATGGAAGTTTGTGTATGTTGAGAGATTGTGGGACTGCATGAATCGTAAGAAAGGGGTGTATGTGTTGAGTTTGGATTTTGAGAAGGCGTATGATAGATTGGCGCATGGTTTTTTGTTTAGTGTGTTGGTGAAGATGGGGTTTCCTTCTGAGTTTGTTGAGTGAGAAGTTTGTGTAAGAATATTTATAGTTGTGTGTTGTTGAATGGAAATGTGGGGAGGAGAGTAAATGTATTTTCGGGTGTTCGGCAGTGGTGTTCTTTGTCCCCTATCGTTTTTATTTGCGCAATTGAGCCTTTGTTATGTCTGTTAAGAAAAGATAAGGTGATTCGGGGTGTGCAAGTACCCGGGGGTGGGGGGAGAGAGTGGAAGATGAGTGGTTATATGGATGATGTGTGTGTGCTGTGTGATTCAGAGTGTTCGGTACGGCGTGTGAATTTGTTGGTTTCTATTTTTTGTGGAGCATCTGCTTTTAAAGTGAATTGGGAGAAGAGTGAGTGTAAGAATTTTGGGGGAAGGAGTCTGAGCGATGATGTTGGAGTGAATGTGGTGAGTGGATCGATAAAGGTTTTGGGTGTGAAATTTTCAGAGAAATTGGATGGAGAGGAAAGTTGGGTGGATGTGAAAGAGAGAGTGGAGCGCAAGTTAAATTTTTGGAGTTTGAGGGATCTTACGTTTTTTGGTAATTTTAGTTATTAAGAGTGTTGTGTTACCTATTTTTTTGTATGTTGCGATGGTTTTTCCACCAAGCTACATGTGTATTAGAAGATTAAATAGGGTTTTGTTTGTCTTTTTTTGGGGTTCATGTATGGAGCGTGCGAGGAGAGAGATTGTTATGAAGAGTTTGAGTAAGGGGGGACTGGGTTTCCCAAATTTGAATGTTTTTTTCGGCGTGAATATTAGGGTGTTTGTACTAGGTGTGATTAGGATGGATGGGAAGTATGCATGCATGTGCAGGTTTTTGTTTGGAAATTTCTTGTTTTGTTTGAAATGGCGTGAAAGAGATCTTAGGAGTCCAGTGGCTTTTGATTTTCCTGTGTGGTATATGTGGGTTTACAAATTTTTAGTAAAGTATGAACTGTGTGATGTGGATGTGAGATTGTTAGAAAAGAAGAAAGCTGTATATAAGATGATTGAGTGTAGAGAGGTGGAATGTGACATTATTTTTGGACTAGCCCATAGGCTGTCCTTGCCAGATCTTAAATTGGTAAGAGGGGATGATGTGCAGAAAGTATGGAAGAAGGTACATGTAAATGGTATGACAAATAGGCAGAGTGAGATTGTATGGCAGTCATTGCATGGGGTGTTGCCGGTGAGGGAGTTTCTGAAAAATTGGGGTTTAGTGAGGAGTGAGAGGTGTCCGAGGAGTGGGTGTGGTGGGAGTGAGAGTGTGGTGCATTTGTTTTGGAATTGTCAGTATGCTAGAAGTGTGATTGCAGGTCTGGGTCGTTTGTGTAAGGAGTTGTGTGAGGTGAATTTGTTGTCTTTTGAGCTTTTTATGTTTGGATTGGGTATGTGTGGGGAAAAGGAGAGAGTATTGTGGTTGATGATGGCATGTATAAAAAAGGTTTTGTGGGATGTGAGGAATGTGTATGTGTTTAAAAGGAAGGATATTGAGGTTAAAAACTAAAAATTATGAGAAAATTGTATTTTTGCTTTGTGTGTGATCAGAGGAGGAGAGGGGAGGTGGATGCAGAGGGAATTTGGAAGACGTTTTTTGGTTGTTAAGTGACGCGTGAAGTCTCTGGCCTGATCCTGAAGAAAGTTGATGGAAGCAGCGTATCCTGTCTCTCTGAGACGAGGTCCTGGGTTACTGGAGCGACGTATGTGATGTGAAGTAGTCTCTGATACTGAAGGAAGGTGTCTCAGATCAGTGGCGGTGATGGGGATGAAGCTACCCACTTCTGATTCACCTGGTCAGACTTAGGCCGCGCGCTCGCGGCAGTCGGCGGAAAGGTGTGGGAAGGATTCCCAGTCACAGGGGTGAGTGGGCACACAAATATGTGTTCCTCACAGTCTGCGCAAGGGCTGGGGAGCTGCAGCGCAGGCCTGAACTATCATGTAGCCCCACTGAGAGTGAATCAACTTTCTCCTGCTGCACGCTGTCTTCCTGCCAAGTGATCTGATTTCCCGTGCACCGTCCCTTTTATCCCTGACACACCCCCTACAGTTGAGTGCAAAGGTCTGTCCGGGTCAAAAAGCTTTCCCCCCAGCAACAATGGAGACAGCCACGATAGTTCCGGAACCGACATGAGAGAGGCATCACCGACCTGGTCCATCTTCCTACACTCCCCTTCTCTTGCTCGCCATTCCATGGGCGAGTGTTCTTGCAAAACGTATGGTCAGTCTTCTTTTTTCTGAACAGTTTGCTGCCAAATAAATTGGTCCTGATTATATCAATTTGGGGGTATTCCATCTGTTGTTTGTTCGCAGCGCTGTAAGTCAGAAGGAGTAGTTGAGTCTCCTTGGGTGGTCGAGTCGGGTTGCATAGGTGAGGGCGGTAGCGTGTCCGCTCTCACTGGGACAAATTCTTTGGGATCTTCAGGTACTCTTTCTTCCCTTAGATTTTCGGTGACTGTTCAGGATTTTCTTCCTCTTCACAATCTACTGTAACTGGTGAAGGTACTTCAGGCACATCTTGCACCTCTTCCATCTGATCAGGATCCTTTGACAGACAGGGCCGGAGCATATTCCGGTGAACTACACGGGTGGTGGAGTTTTCTTCCCCTTCAAGCTTAATTTCATAAACAGCTGATCAGGCATTTTACCCGATACGGGTTCTTCTCCCACCGGTACTCTAGTTTGTCTCGAGGATGTTTTTCTCATACTAGTACATGGTCCCCAGCTTGGAGGTTGTCCCCCGCAGCGGAGTTTTTTCTGCATGCTCCAATTCCTGGAATCTGATCCGCACTAGGCGATGTAAAGTCTGTAAATGATGGCGATGCTCTCAAACCCAGGTGGACACCCCCATCCGCGGGTAGTGCTCCTCTGGGTCCAGCTCAGTGATTTCTTTCCCTGAAAGACCAAATAGCAAGGTATACGGAGTATAACCGGTAGTCCTATGGATGTGGTTGTTGTACACACACACTAGATCAGCTACGAACTTGGGCCATTGGGCCCTCCGGTCCTCTTCCAGTGTTCTCAGCATCTGAATTAGGGTGCGGTTGAACCGTTCACAGGCTCCATTTCCCTGAGGATGATACGGCGTGGTGCGAGACTTCTCGATCTGGTACAGATGGTGTAATTATTCCATCAATTTCCCCATAAGGCATCTGAATGAGTATTCTCAGCCCCTCTTTTGTAGGTGATTTAATATTGATACTTTGCCATTCTAGCCACCCATCGTTGCTCCAGAGCTCCTAGTTTAGCATTTTCCAAATGAGACAAAGGGTTGTTATTGGTACGCACCAATACTTCAGACCCGGATATGTATTCCGTGAACTTCTCCATCATAGCCCACACCAATGCCAGCATCTCTCTTGAAGGAACTGTAATTGTCACGATTTTGTTCGGAATCATGAAGGGACCGACTAGCATAAGCAATCACCTTCTCTCTCCCGTCCTGTATCTGCAACAACACAGCCCCAAGTCCATGCAAGCTTCCATCGGTGTGGAGAATGAACGGTTGAGAGAAGTCCACATAAGCCAACACAGGTGCTTCTGTCAATACCTTCTTAAGATCTTGAAATGCCTTTTCCTGCCGTTCTCCCCATCGAATAGTCCTGTTCTTGGCACCTGAGAGTACTCCCTTTAACAGTTCTAGTAGAGGGTTCACTATGTGGGTAAAATTTTTCACAAAGCGCCGATAATATCCAGTCAGGCCCAAGAATGCTTGGACATCTTTCAACGTCATTGGGGTAGGCCAATCCTGTACTGCAGCAATATTTTCCCGGGACGGTTTCACTCCTTCAGCAGAAACTACATGACTCAGGTACTCTATGTGAGTGTGAAACATGACATTTCTGAGGCTTCACTTTTAAACTGTGTCTTTGAAGGTGACTCAACACCTGTTCCGGTCTTTGGTCCTCAAACGAAGCAGCATAGACTATGATGTCATCTAAAGACATGAGCGTGGCTTCAAAATTTAAATCACCTAAACACCCCTCCATCAATTATTGAAACGTTCCAGGGGCGTTGGCCAGACTGAATGGCATCCGGTTAAATTCATATAATCCCATAGGAAGTATAAAAGCTGTCTTTGGCCGGTCTTGCTCTGACATCGGTACTTGCCAGTAGCCACTGGCTAGGTCCAGCGATGAAAAGAATTTAGCATTTCCTAGTGCAGACAAAGATTCTTCAATCCTGGGTAACGAATAGGAATCTCGCACAGTGCAGGCATTGAGTTTACAATAGTCTACGCAGAAATGCAGAGTGCCATCCTTGTTTCGCACTAGCACAATGGGGGTGGCCCACGGACTTTGACTCTAATGATGCCATTCTGCAACATCTGAGTTAGCATACCCTTCATGTTTTGGTATAGTTGTTGCAGAATTTGTCGATACTGCTCCCTTATGGGTGCGGAAGTCCCAGTCGGTATCTCGTATGTGATTGCCGTAGAGCAGCCAAAATCATCTTCAGGGTGTGCGAACACGTCAATTTTATCACTGGGCCCCACTCAGGCTGCATTGTTTCAGGAAAGTGTCACCTGTGAGCCTGCATCCACCAGACAACGTACGGCTCGACCGTCCAGTTCGGCCTAGACAACAGGGCATGTAGAGACTAGATTTGTGGGACTTCTGTTACTCCTTGGTGACTGTTCAGGCTCCGGGCCGCGTTCCCCAGGCTCGGAACCCTCTAGTTTAATGGACAACATTGAAGGGACCTACCCCGTCATGGGCATTCCTGAGCCAAATGTCTAATTTCTCCACAATTATAGCAGGTGAGGGGTTTCTCTCAACGGAACATCATTGTTTCGCGGCAAGGTTTGGGACCATCTCTGCCCCCTGGCGGATTCGAAGTTCCTACTGATTTCTTCTTTGCATCAGCCAACTCTCCTCGAATATCTTGAATTTCCTTCCGCAATTCCTCCATCCAGTGTGGTTCGGTGATCATGTTTACAGATACCTCTCTGCTCCTGACCTTCCCCACTGGAACTGTCACCCCCTGCTCTTGCTCGCATATGCCTGCTTCGCTTCCTATCTCAGAAAAGTTCATGCGAGGATTTAACCGCAAGTGCTCCCGCAAAGCCTGTGTCCTCAGCACGACCGGCAAGCCTGTCACCAACTGATCTCGCACCATTACATCAGTCCGTCCTATGCCGTCTTTTCTAATGATAGCAGTATGGGTCTCCTGGAGAGCGTTCATGTATTGAGTCACCATCTCCCCCTCCCTTTGCATACAGCTGAACAAAGGTATCCTTAACTCCCCTACATCTATGGGGTCCCCATGAGTCTCCTCCAAAATTTTTAGCACCGTGTTAAAGGTGTCTCATTCCCTGGGGGGTCTTAACATGACTGAGTCTCTGGCTTCTCCATCTAGAGCCATCATGGTCACCTCAGCCTCTAATGCAGGGGTCATGGAATGCATCCTCATCATCCCCTTCATGTGCTCAGTCCACCGCCATAACATGGTATTATTCCCCGCAAACTTAGAGAGATTGTTCACCATTGCCCCCAGAGAGATACTGAACCTAGGGCTCACCCCAACTGCTTGGTCTGCCACCTCTGTAGTGTTAAACTGCATCCTGCCGACTACGCCAAGTGTAATAATTGTAAGAACGTGGGATGCAGTGACGAGCAGGAGGCAGAACAAGAGTTAGAGGGTTTATTACAGAGGATACTCCACGCAGAGAGAAAAAGGGTTAAGAGGGAAGTACAACTGGATATAGTGTCAGGGTAAGAATTAACGGTAATGAAACAGGTAATCTTATCAGTGTGATGGTTTCCAGGCTGTGGGAGCTTGAAATCCCATGGTGGCGCCGTAAGTGATCCGTGAAGTCTCTGACCTGATCCTGAAGAAAGTTGATGCACTGTCTCTTGACGGAAGCGGTGCATCCTGGCTCTCCGCGACGAGGTCCTAGGTTACTGGAACGACGTACGTGATGTGAAGTAGTCTCTGATACCGCCGGAAGGTGTCTCAGTTTGGTGGCAGTGACGGGGATGAAGCTACGGTGACTTCAACTACCCTGACATAGATTGGGGAACAGAAACCTGCAGTTCCAGCAAAGGTAATCGATTTTTGACAACTATGAGAGACAATTACCTTTCACAACTGGTTCAGGACCCAACAAGAAGGGGGGCACTGCACTGCTAGACATAATATTAACCCATTTCTGTCATTGGACGTACTATTCTGTCCATGTGGGTTGGGCCCTACTTGCCAAGGATGGAATAGTCCGTCCAGCGCGTTCAGCCGCGCTCACGGGGGGAGCGCGGCCGGGTGTCAGCTGACTATCGCAGCTGACATCCAGCACTATGTGCCAGGAGCGGTCACGGACCGCCCCCGGCACATAAACCTCCGGCACACTGCGATCAAACATGATCGCAGTGTTCCGGCGGTACAGGGAAGCATCGCGCAGGGAGGGGGCTCCCTGCGTGCTTACCTGAGACGATCGGTACAAGGCGATGTGCTCACCTTGTACCGAGCATCTCCTCCCTGCAAGCCCCGGATCCAAAATGGCCACGGGGCTGCATCCGGGTCCTGCAGGGAGGTGGCTTCACTGCGCCTAATTCCTAAATAAATAATTAAAAAAATATATATTGTTCTAATAAATACATTCCTTTAGCTAAATAAAAAAAAAAAAAACAATAAGTACACATTTAGTATCGCCGCGTCCGTAACGACCCGACCTATAAAACTGTCCCACTAGTTAACCCCTTCAGTGAACACCGTAAAAAAAAAGAGGCAAAAAACAACGCTTTATTATCATACCGCCGAACAAAAAGTGGAATAACACGCGATCAAAAAGACGGATATAAATAACCATGGTACCGCTGAAAACGTTATCTTGTCCCGCAAAAAATGAGCCGCCATACAGCATCATCAGCGAAAATATAAAAAAGTTATAGTCCTCAGAATAAAGCAAAAATAATTTTTTCTATAAAATAGTTTTTATCGTATAAAAGCGCCAAAACATAAAAAAATGATATAAATGAGGTATCGCTGTAATCGTACTGGCCCGAAGAATAAAACTGCTTTATCCATTTTACCAAACGCGGAACGGTATAAACGCCCCCCCAAAAGAAATTCATGAATAGCTGGTTTTTGGTCATTCTGCCTTACAAAAATCAGAATAAAAAGCGATAAAAAAATGTCACGTTCCCGAAAATGTTACCAATAAAAACGTCAACTCGTCCCGCAAAAAACAAGACCTCATATGACTCTGTGGACCAAAATATGGAAAAATTATAGCACTCAAAATGTGGTAACGCAAAAAAACATTTTTTGCAATAAAAAGCGTCTTTTAGTGTATGATAGCTGCCAATCATAAAAATCCGCTAAAAAACCCGCTATAAATAGTAAATCAAACCCCCTTCATCACCCCCTTAGTTACGAAAAATTAAAAAAATGTATTTATTTCCATTTTCCGATTAGGGTTAGGGCTAGGGTTAGGGCTACAGTTAGGGTTAGGGTTGGGGCTAAAGTTAGGGTTTGGATTACATTTACGGTTGGGAATAGGGTTGGGATTAGGGTTAGGGGTGTGTCAGGGTTAGGCGTGTGGTTAGGGTTACAGTTGAGATTAGGGTTAGAGGAGTGTTTGGATTAGGGTTTCAGTTAGAATTTGGGGTTTCCACTGTTTAGGCACATCAGGGGCTCTTCAAATGCGACATTGCGTCCGATCTCAATTCCAGCCAATTCTGCTTTGAAAAAGTATAACAGTGGAAATTTTTTTTTTTATTTTCACGGCTCTGCGTTATAAACTGTAGTGAAACACTTGGGGGTTCAAAGTTCTCACAACACATCTAGATAGGTTCCTTGGGGGGTCTAGTTTCCAATATGGGGTCACTTGTGGGGGGTTTCTACGGTTTAGGTACATTAGGGGCTCTGCAAATGCAACGTGACGCCTGCAGACCATTCCATCTAAGTCTGCATTCCAAATGGCACTCCTTCCCTTCCGAGCTCTCCCATGCGCCCAAACGGTGGTTCCCCCTGACATATGGGGTATCAGCGTACTCAGGATAAATTGGACAACAATGTTTGGGGTCCAATTTCTCCTGTTACCCTTGGGAGAATACAAAACTGGGGGCTAAAAAATAATTTTTGTGGGGAAAAAAAGAATTTTTATTTTCACGGCTCTGCGTTATAAACTGTAGTGAAACACTTGGGGGTTCAAAGCTCTCACAACACATCCAGATGAGTTCCTTAGGGGGTCTACTTTCCAAAATGGTGTCACTTCTGGGGGGTTTCAATGTTTAGGCACATCAGTGGCTCTCCAAACGCAACATGGCGTCCCATCTCAATTCCAGTCAATTTTGCATTGAAAAGTCAAACGGCGCTCCTTCCCTTCCGAGCTCTCCCTTGCGCCCAAACAGTGGTTTACCCCCACATATGGGGTATCGGCGTACTCAGTACAAATTGTACAACTTTTGGGGTCCATTTTCTCCTGTTACCCTTGGTAAAATAAAACAAATTGGAGCTGAAGTAAATTTTGTGTGAAAAAAAGTTAAATGTTCATTTTTATTTAAACATTCCAAAAATTCCTGTGAAACACCTGAAGGGTTAATAAACTTCTTGAATGTGGTTTTGAGCACCTTGAGGGGTGCAGTTTTTAGAATGGTGTCACACTTGGGTATTTTCCATCATAGACACCTCAAAATGACTTCAAATGAGATGTGGTCCCTAAAAAAAATGGTGTTGTAAAAATGAGAAATTGCTGGTCAACTTTTAACCCTTATAACTGCCTAACAAAAAAAAAATTTTGGTTCCAAAATTGTGCTGATGTAAAGTAGACATGTGGGAAATGTTACTTATTAAGTATTTTGTGTGACAGCAACAATGGTGACAGTCCCGATAGTTCCGGAACTGACATGAGAGAGGCATCACCGACCCGGTCCATCTTCCTACACTCCCCCTCTTTTGCTCGCCATTCCATGGGCGAGTGTTCTTGTAAAACGTGTAGGCAGTCTTCTTTTTCCTGAACAGTTTGCTGCCAAATAAATTGGTCCTGATTGTATCAATTGGGGGGTATTCCATCTGTTGTTCGTTCGCAGCGCCGTAAGTCAGGAGTAGTTGAGTCGCCTTGGGTGGTCGAGTCGGGTTGCATAGGTGAGGGTGGTAGCGCGTCCATTCTCACTGGGACAAATTCTTTGGGAACTTCAGGCACTGGTTCCTCCCTTAGATTTTCAGGTGGCCGTTCAGAATTTTCTTCCTCTTCAGTTGCTCAGTGGTCCAAGATTTTGTTTTCAGATGAAAGCAAATTTTGCATTTCATTTGGAGGGAAGAGTGGAGAGGCACAGAATCCAAGCTGCTTGAGGTCTAGTGTGAAGTTTCCACAATCAGTGATGGGTTGAGGATCTATGTCATCTGCTGGTGTAGGTCCACTGTGTTTTATCAAGGCCAAAGTCAACACAGCCATCTACCAGGAAGTTTTAGAGCACTTTATGCTTCCCTCTGCTGACAAGCTTTTTCGAAATGGAAATTTAATTCTCCAGCAGATCTTGGCACCTCTTCCACACTGCCAAAAGTACCAATACCTGGTTTAAAAACAACAGTATCACTGTGCTTGATTGGCAAGCAAACTCACCTAACCTTAACCCCACAGAGAATCTATGAGATATTGTCAAGAGGAAGATGAGAGACACCAGACCCAACAATGCAGACGAGCTGAAGGCTGCTATCAAAGCAACCTGGGCTTCTATAACACCTCAACAGTGCCACAGACTGATTGCCTCCATAACACGCCACATTGATGCAGTAATTGATGTAAAAGGAGCCCTGACCAAGTATTGAGTGCATTTACTGAACTTCCATTTCAGTAGGCCAACATTACAGATTTTAAAATCATTTTTCAAGCTGATGTTATAAAGTATTCTAATTTACCGAGATAATGACTTTTGGGTTTTCATTGGCTGTAAGCCGTAATCATCATTAACAGAAATAAACACTTGTAATAGATCACTCTGTTTGTAATCACTCTATATAATATGAGTTTCACTTTTTGTATTGAAAAACTGAAATTAACTTCTTGATGATATTTTAATTTAGTGAGAAGCATCTAATTATATAATTGCCCTGTCATGTTTTTTTTTCCTGTTCTGTCCAGCTGTCACCGTATCCCAGAATTCCAAGCGGAGGAAGTTCACCGACCGCCATATTGGGACACCCAAGTGATGGGTGTCTCAATATGGAAACTGCTGCTGGTACCAACCTATTGTTGGTAGATCAGCTGAATGATCCACTTACTGCTGCCATCTTTGTACAGGAGGAGTGTATGCACAGTTTTAATGTGAAAGCTGCTATATCATACCTCCCAACCGTCCCGGATCCCGCGGGACTGTCCTGATTTTGACAGTCGGCCCCGGGATCCCGGACGGGACATTAGTTGTCCCGCACTACGTGCCTAGGGCGGGGACAATGCAGCAGGGGGCGGCACCTGAATAAGGTTTGTGGCTCTTTCTTTTTTTTTTTTAATAAAAGCTGGGTCTCACCTCCCGATGACCCCCCCCCCCCCCGCCCCCTGTGCGGCTCTGCCACTCTGAGGGAGAGAGCTAGCAGCAATCAAGATGAAAGGTCAGCGACTCAGCATACCTCCTGTGTGTGCACGGAGCTCCGGCTTCTCCTGCTCTTATCTGCTATCCCGGCAGAGAAGGAGAGACGGGGGAGGTGCCGGGACAGTGCAGAGCTGTGAGCAGGAGAAACTGAAGAGCTGCACATGGACATCAGCCGCCCCTGCACCACAGAGGAGATTGTGTGATGTGTGTGTGTGAGCTGTGTGATGCTGCATGTGTGTGTGTGTGTATGAGGTATCTGGTGTGTATGTGATGGCTGCGTATGTGTAATGGCTGTGTGTGTGTGTGATGGCTGTGTGTGTGTGTGATGGCTGTGTGTGTCTGTGATGGCTGCGTGTGTCTGTGATGGCTGCGTGTGTGTCTGTGATGGCTGCGTGTGTGATGGCTGCGTGTGTGTGTGATGGCTGCGTGTGTGTCTGATGGCTGCGTGTGTGTCTGTGATGGCTGCGTGTGTGATGCATTTGTGTCAAAGCTGCATGTGTTTGTGAGCTGCGTTTGTGATGCTGTGTGTGTGTGTGTGATGCTGCATGTGTGTGAGCTGCGTGTGTGTGTGCTGTGTGTGTGCTGCGTGTGTGTGAGCTGTGTGTGTAGGCTGTGTGTGAGCTGTGTGCCTGTATGTCATTATACAGTGGGGTTGTGTGTGTGTCATTATACAGTGGGGCTGTACGTGTGTGTCATTTTACAGTGGCGCTGTGCGTGTGTGTGTCATACAGTAGGGCTGTGCGTATGTGTCATTATACAGTGGGGCTGAGTGTGTGCCTGTCATTATACAGTGGGGCTGTGCGTATGTGTCATTATACAGTGGCGCTGTGCGTGTGTGTGTCATACAGTAGGGCTGTGTGTATGTGTCATTATACAGTGGGGCTGAGCGTGTGCCTGTCATTATACAGTGTGGCTGTGTGTGTATTATACAGTGGGGCTGTGCGTGTGTGAATGTCATTATTCAGCGGGGCTGTGCGTGCGTTACCCCGCCGTACTTATTTAGTTCTTTATCTCTTTTTCCCTGCAGCCTTCACCTGTCTCGGCTCCCCAGCCTCTCCGGTCTGACGTCCATCTTCCTGGTCCTGAGGTTCGGTCCTGCCTTCCCGGTTTTCCTTTTTTGTTCTCCACCCTCCTTCGGCATTTTCCCCTCTGTTCTTGTTTCCGCTCTCTCTAGAGCCGCCCCTCTTGGTACAGCTACTGCGGTTTTGGCTCCTCTGGGCTTGCCCCTGACGGTCCCTGTATAGGGGTCGGGTCCATAAGGTCAGCTCGCCCAGGGGTAGGTCTTTTCCGCGGTCCAGAGGGTCCACTCTCTTCCCTACACGTTCGCGCTACAGTAAAGGAAAATCGGGAAGGCAGGACCGAACCTCAGGACCAGGAAGACGGACGTCAGACCGGAGAGGCTGGGGAGCCGAGACAGGTGAAGGCTGCAGGGAAAAAGAAATAAAGAAGAACAAAATAAGTACGGCGGGGTAACTGAAAAAAAGCAACAAACACAGGGGCGAAGCAGGCAGGACAAGGACAATAGGCTCAGACTACGCAGTACACAAAAGACAGAGCACAGGTAGAGCGAACTGGCCAGATGCACAAGCGGAGGCAATATGACAATCAGGCATCGCAAAGCAGGAAGGTCAGCCTCTTATAGGAGAAGTCTTACCCAGATTGGCTGTCACTGGAGAGCTCCGGGGAAGAAGGAATAGCAGAGGAACGCATGCGTCCTTTGATGATTCCAGAGCGCCTGCGCAAACACCGGATGCCCCTAACAGAGCAAGATACCGGAATTGAAGAGACGATCTGAGGACGAGCGAACTGTGACCTGGAAGAGGAGCGGCGGGGACTCGCAGCGGCAGGAGGATGGGACATTGCACCGGAAGAGAAACTGGCGCGCTGGAACCTGGAGGCACGCAGTGACAGGAGTGGTAACGGGCTGTGCGTGTGTGCCTGTCATTATACAGTGGGGCTGTGCGTGTGTGCCTGTCATTATACAGTGGGGCTGTGCGTGTGTGTGTCATTATACAGTGGGGCTGTGTGTTTGTGCCTGTCATTATACAGTGGGGCTGTGCGTGTGTGTGTCACTATACAGTGGGGCTGTGCATGTGTGCCTGTCATTATACAGTGGGGCTGTAAGTTTGTGCCTGTCATTATACAGTGGGGCTGTGCGTGTGTGCCTGTCATTATACAGTGGGGCTGTGCGTGTGTGCCTGTCATTATACAGTGGGGCTGTGCGTGTGTGCCTGTCATTATACAGTGGGGCTGTGCGTGTGTGTGTAATTATGCAGTGGGGCTGTGCATGTGTGTGTGTGTGTGTGTGTGTCATTGGTGCATTCACTCTGTGTCATTCTATGTGACTGCAGACTTGTGCATCTCACATTGCTCACAAAGCTGTGGATATTTGGCGGGTGTCTGGCTGCAAGTTTGTGATTTGCATACATGCAGTCACATGCCGACTAAACTTGCATGGTGAATGCAAATGTATTGAACAAGGCCCAAAACAGTCTAGTCGAAATGTGGCTGGGAATATATATATTGCATTATTGTGGTCACAAGACCACCTGTTGCCGGCACCAGAGAATCTTCACAGCGCACAGTGCGCACGATATGAGGATTCACACATAGTGACTGTAGACATGTAGCATAAGATCCGACAACCCCTTTAAGGATGAGCCGATACAGTATGGAGCATCATGTGTGGTCATTATACAGTATGGAGCACTGTGTGGCCATTATACAGTATGGAGCACTGTGTGGCCATTATACAGTATGGAGCATCATGTGCGGACATTATACAGTATGGAGCATCATGTGCGGACATTATACAGTATGGAAAATCATGTGTGGCCATTATACAGTATGGAGCACTGTGTGGCCATTATACAGTATGGAGCACTGTGTGGCCATTATACAGAATGGAGCATCATGTGCGGTCATTATACAGTATGGAGCATCATGTGTGTTCATTATACAGTATGGAGCACTGTGTGGCCATTATACAGAATGGAGCACTATGTGGCCATTATACAGTATGGAGCATCATGTGCGGTCATTATACAGTATGGAGCATCATGTGTGTTCATTATACAGTATGGAGCATCATGTGTGTTCATTATACAGTATGGAGCGTCATGTGTGGTCATCATACAGTATGGAGCATCATGTGTGACCATTATACAGTATGGAGCATCATGTGGAATCATTATACAGTATGGAGCATCATGTGTGTTCATTATACAGTATGGAGCTCATGTGCAGTCATTATACAGTATGGAGCATCATGTGTGGCCATTATACAGAATGGAGCACTATGTGGCCATTATACAGTATGGAGCATCATGTGCGGTCATTATACAGTATGGAGCATCATGTGTGTTCATTATACAGTATGGAGCATCATGTGTGTTCATTATACAGTATGGAGCGTCATGTGTGGTCATCATACAGTATGGAGCATCATGTGTGGCCATTATACAGTATGGAGCACTGTGTGGCCATATTTTTTTGTTTATAATTATTGTATATGAAACAGTGTGATCAGCAGTGCTAAATGGGTGTGGTTGGGACGTGGATATGGGTGTGACTAATTATGAATGGGTGTGGTCAGAGGCGTGCCCTAAAATTTGCCGCGCCGCGCTTTGTGCACCGCTAACTTTGTCCCTGTTTCCCATCTTCAAAAGTTGGGAGGTATGGCTATATCTCTGCACAAAGATGGTGGCGGTTTGATTTACTGCACCTGCGCGACTTACGCACAGGTTCAGTGAATCATTCGGCTGATCTCGACCAGTGGCGTATCCAGGGGGGGCAGCCGGGGCATGTGCCCCGGGCGCAGCCGACGGGGTGCGCCAGCGGGCCGCCTGATGATGCGGCGGTCCAAGGAGGCTCCTCGTCGAGTCATACCCAGGGGTCGGCGGGGGCTTTCTAATTATACTCACCTGCTCCTGGCGCGGTCCCTGCACGTCTTTTCCCCGGGAGCTTCTTCCTGTACTGAGCGGTCACATGGTACCACTCATTACAGTAATTAATATGCGGCTCCACCTCCCATAGAGCGGTTATGGTGACCACTCAGTACAGGAAGAAACTGCCGGCGCCGGGGAAGCAGGGACTGCACAGCACCAGGAGCAGGGGAGTATAACGGGGAGGGGAGAGGGGAGTGCTGCGCGATATTCACCTGCTCCTCGTTCCAGCCGCCGCTCCGTCTTCAGCGTCTTCTGCAGTGACGCTCAGGTCAGAGGGCGCGGTGACGTGGTTAGTGCGCGCCCTCTGCCTGAATGACAGTGCAGAAGATGCTGAAGATGGAGCGGCGGCTGGAACGAGGAGCAGGTGAATATTGAAAGTGCCGGGGTCTGAGCGACGAGAAGTGAGTATGTGATTTATTTTTTATCGCAGCAACAGCAAATGGGGCAAGTGTCTGTGTGGAGCATCTTATGGGGCCATAATCAACGTTTCTGCAGCATTATATGGGGCAAGTGTCTGTATGGAGCATCCTATGGGGCCATAATCAACGTTTGTGCTGCACTATATGGGGCAAGTGTCTATATAGAGCATCTTATGGGGCCACAATTAACGTTTCTGCAGCACTATACGGGTAAATGTCTCTATGGAGCATCTTATGGGGCCATAATCAACGTTTCTGCAGCACTATATGGCCCAAATATCTTTATGGAGCATCTTATGGAGCCATTATTAACCTTTATGCAGGATTATATGGGGCTCCTGATTCAATATGGATATTTGAAAACACTTAACCTACTGATGTCTCAATTAAATTTACTTTTATTGGTATCTATTTTAACATTATGGGGATTCAGGAATGTACCTTAGCTTGGTCATACAGTTACAATAGCGTTAAGGTTCAAATGGGGGAGGTTTGGGGGGGGGGGGGGGGGGGCGCCAAACTGATCCTTTCCCCCGGGTGCAGGAAAGGCTAGATACACCTCTGATCCCGACAGCAGATGCACAACGTGTCTACAGGCAGAGGAAGCCGGTCACATGAAAGGGGCTTTCCCACGAACGAAAGTACATTTTAAAAATTGACTGTGTCTGACCGTGTACGGAGCATACCACATCTCCAGGGCAGGGGAGGAAGCAAAAGACAATACTGACATTACAGCAGGGAATCACAGTGGATTCTTTTTGTGAGGTAAAATATTGCACTGACTGTTTTTAAAATAATATTTTACCTCACAAAATGTATCCTTTGCGATCTCCTGCTGTAATGTCAGTATTGTCTTTTGCTTCCTCCCCTGCCCAGGGCTGTGGTATGTTCTGTACACGGTCAGACACAGGTGTGAGTGTGTCTGACCGTGTACGGAGCATACATCTCCTGGGCAGGGGAGGAAGCAAAAGACAATACTGACATTACAGCAGGGGATCACAGTGGATTCATTTTGTGAGGTAAAATATTTCACTGTTTTTAAAAAATATTTTACCTCACAACATGTATCCTCTGCGATCTTCTGCTGTAATGTCAGTATTGTCTTTTGCTTCCTCCCCTGCCCAGGAGCTGTGGTATGTTCGGTACACAGTATGACACAGACAATTTTTAAAATGAACTTCTGTTCATGGGAAAACCCCTTTGAAAAGCAAATATCAATGCCAACATGGCTCCTCATAAAAAGTACGCGAAGACAACAAAGGGCAAATGAGACTCTTGAAGAACAACAGCATCGCTGGGACAAAAACAATGCATATAAGTGTAGGCCTCAAGCACGAGTTTCCTGATGCAAAAGTCATTAGATTATCACAGGATGCCATTAGGCAACAACAGTGCCACATGCCTGCCCCTATCGTGACATTACCGCCCTCCCTATGCAATAGCATCGGGCCTCCATCTAGTTTGTATATAAATGGGAAATAGTCGCGTATCCCCCTTACCTGATCTATTATGGTAAACGGCATCACGCTCTCTCCCGCACCTGAAATCTGCTGCCTCGGAGTAACCGTTGACTGTGATGTCCTTCAAACCGCACGTCCAAACTCTTGCCACCTCCTGTCGCCTCCAACTCAAAAATATTGCCAGAATCCGTCCCTTCCTCAGCCCTCAATCTACTAAAACTCTTGTGCATGTCCTCATCATCTCCCGCCTCGATTACTGCAACACCCTCCTCTGTGGCCTACCCGCTAACTCTTGCACCGATTCAGTCTGTCCTCAACTCTGCTGCCCGGCTAATCCACCTCTCTCCTCGCTACTCCCCTGCTTCTCTCCTTTGCAAATCCCTCCACTGGCTCCCAATTCCCCAACGAATCCAGTTCAAACTACTATCACTGATCTACAAAGCCATCCACAACCTGTCCCCTCCATATATCTCTGAACTAATCTCCTGATATCTTCCCTCACGTAATCGCTGATCCTCCCAAGACCTCCTACTCTCCTCCACACTTATTCGTTCCTCACACAACCGCCTCCAAGATTTCTCCCGAATATCCCCCATCCTCTAGAATTCCACGCCTCAACACATCCGATCATCCACCACCCTCGGATTCTTCAGACGGAACCTGAAAACCCATCTCTTCAGGAAAGCCTACAGCCTACAATAACCATTCTGCCGCCTCACCACCACCTGAGCTGCCGCCTCACCACCACCAGAGCTGCCACTCCCCCAACCTTCTGTCTCTTCCCCATTATCCCATAGAATGTAAGTCCACAAGGACAGGGTCCTCTCCCCTCTGTACCACTCTGTCATTGTAAATTTGTTTAGTGTAAACGATATCTATAACTCTGTATGTAACCCCTTTCTCCTGTACAGCACCATGGAATTAATGGTGCTATATAAATAGATAATAATTTGTGAGACTACTGTGGTGAGTCAAGCACAGACAATGGGAGGGTAACTATGGGGGATAAAAAGTAAAAAAAGGAGCAGCACTTATAATACTGAACTGCAGTTCTCATTGTAGTCGGCAGGGGGAGACAAGACTTCATATGATAGTGACATCATGAAAGGTCCTTTCGCTAATAGTCTAAATTAATAGTCTAGAGTTTTCTGCACGTGACTCATCACATGATTATGACATCGTCAAAGGTCCTTTAGCTCCCCGGACTCTGGAGTGCACGATCCTCCCTGGAGCCCATCCTTTCTAGCCAGTTCCCCGGGGAAGAGCCCAGAAGGTACGTCCTCCTCCTCGCGCCGTCCACTTCCCGGACACGTGACTGATCACATGTCTGACATCATCTAAGGTCCTTTCCACTACTAGCCACAAGCCGCTGCACAGAAGACGCGCACCCAGCAGTTCCCATGGAGCAGCTATGGCCGGGAGGCCCCGGCGTCCCTGTGTCCTCAGCGGCCCTGCACACAACTACTAAGTAGCTGAACTATAGGGAGGACGGCCGGCCATATTCCCACTGGCCCCATAACGTGTCGGTCCGGAGAAGAGGCAGGGGCGTGTCCTGGACAGGTAAGCTCCGCCCCTCTCAGGGCTCCACAGTGCGCAGCGCTGGGAATGCTGGGACTCTGGTGTCAGATTCTGCGCACTGCTCCCTGTGTGGGGCTGATGCCGCCCGTGTTACCCAGCCAGCACCTGCCCCGATCCCTGGGAACTCCGGAAATCACACATGTAAGTGGTGGGCTGCCATGGTGCTCATCCTACTGCCGGCTTCATCGGAGCACTTGTTAGTTACTGTATAGTCTATGTAAGAAACCAAGAGGTCGCCAGTTCAAGCCCCCATGAGGATTGTAGGAGATCTGCAGTACAGCTGCTTAGTTAGCGGCGCCCCCCTCCGGCTGACGGACAGGTCATTGCTCAGGTACATGGTCGCTGACCTGTTGGTCAGCCAGGGGAGGGCGCTAGTGTAGCAAATACATTTGTGAGTGCAAATTCTCTTCCCAATGCCCTTCCAGAGTGAGCTTCAAACGCGGCTTCTGGCTGCTGACGCATCACTTTGGAGTCGTAAAGGGCTCAGCGGGCTCATCATATAAAGGGTTACACGGTCACGGTTTGGGGCAGGCGAGGGTGCTAAAAGATTTTGTTTTTTGCAAAGTCCAGGATGAAAAAGCGTATTCGAGCCCAGTGTTCGGCAGCCCCTAGGGAATGAATGGTTGTGCTTACACGCTACTGATCGGTGTGGGTCCCATCGGCCAGACCCTCACTAATCAACAAACTATGACATATTCTGTGGCTAGGTGACAATTTCTTTTCATTGAACAATCCCTTTAATACACTGGTTTTTCCACATAATGAATTATTATAATTTATTTATATAGCGCCATTAATTCCATGGTGCTGTACATAAGAAGGTTACATACAGAATTATAGATATCATTTACAGTAAACAAATTTACAATGACAGACTGATACAGAGGGGAGAGGACCCTGTGCTTGTGGACTTACATTCTATGGGATAATGGGGAAGAGACAGAAGGTCGGGGGTGCAGCAGCTCCGGTGGTGGTGAGGTGGCAGCTCCGGTGGTGGTGAGGCGGCAGAATGGTTATTGCAGGCTGTAGGCTTTCCTGAAGAGATGGGTTTTCAGGTTCTGTCTGAAGGATCCGAGGGTGGTGGATAATTGGATGTGTTGAGGCGTGGAATTCCAGAGGATGGGGGATATTCGGGAGAAATCTTGGAGGCGGTTGTGTGAGGAACGAATAAGTGTGGAGGAGAGCAGGAGGTCTTGGGAGGATCGTAGATTAGTTCAGAGATATAGGGAGGGGACAGGTTGTGGATGGCTTTGTAGGTCAGTGTTAGTAGTTTGAACTGGATTTGTTGGGGAATTGGGAGCCAGTGGAGGGATTTGCAGAGGGGAGAAGCAAGGGAGTAGGGAGGAGAGAGGTGGATTAGTCAGGCTGCAGAGTTGAGGACAGACTGGATCGATGCAAGAGAGTTAGCAGGGAGGCCACAGAGGAGGGTGTTGCAGTAGTTGAGGCGGGAGATGATGAGAGCATGCACAGGAGTTTTAGTAGATTGAGGGCTGAGGAAGGGATGGATTCTGGAAATATTTTTGAGTTGGAGGCGACAGGCGGTGGCAAGAGTTTGGAAGTGCGGTTTAAAGGACAGGGCAGAGTCGACAATTACTCGTAGGCAGCGGATTTCAGGTGCAGGAGCGAGTGTGATGCCGTTTACCATAATAGATCGGTAGGGTGGAAAGATGATGAGTTCGGTTTTGTCTACATTGAGTTTTAGGAAGCAAGAGGTGAAGAAGGAGGATATGGCTGATAGACACTCCGTGATTCTGGACAGCAGAGAGGTGACATCTGGGCCCGAGGGGTAGATCTGAGTGTCGTCCGCATACAGGTGGTACTGGAAGCCATAGGACTTTGAGTTGTCCTAGGCCAAGGCTATAGATGGAAAAAAGTAGGGGCCCCAGGACAGAGCCTTGAGGGACTCCAACAGAGAGAGGGCGGGATGAGGATGTAGTATGAGAGTGGGAAACGGTAAATGTGCGGTCGGAAAGGTATGAGACAATCCAGGACAAGGCAAGGTCTTTGATGCCAAGGGAAGAAAGAATCTGTAGCAGTAGGCAGTGGTCGACTGTGTCAAAGGCAGAGGACAGGTCGAGAAGGAGGAGGATGGAGAACTGTCTGTTAGCTTTGGCTGTGAGTAAGTCATTAGTAATTTTGGTCAGGGCAGTTTCGGTGGAGTGGTGGGGGCGGAAGCCAGATTGGAGGTTGTCAAGGAGAGAGTTAGATGAGAGGTGGGAGGAAATTTGAGCATGGACATGATGCTCTAGGAGCTTGGAAGCGAACGGGAGCAATGATATGCATTAAGAAAACCTGCCAAGTTGTTGCTTTCCTTCTCATTCTCCCATGAAACAATTATTAAATATTAATCATCATATTATAAGTAAAATCAAATAATGCCATTGAAGAAGGCAACTCATTCCTCAAAAAATCAGCCACTCAAATGGCTATGTCGACATAAAAAGAGACGTGACTCTCGGAAGGCGAGGATGAAAATGCATCACAAAGACCACTTGACACATTTAAAGTCGACAGAACTGACTATGTATTATGTATGGGGGATTATTCTGATATTCCCTGAGCAGAACTTGTCTGGGGAAAGATCAGCCTAATCCTTTTGTTTTCCTGGAAGATAAGTGACCGCCAGTCATGTCTGCCACTGCTCACTCCGCTGTCCCACTGAAAACACATAAGCTTGCGACAAAGCCAAGCAGTCTTGTATGGAGGAGTCGAGAAAGCTATCTCTCCAAATTGCATAGACACGATTAAAAGGGCTGTCTCTGGTCTAGCTTAGTGTACTGGGTCCCCCCTCCACATCCCCCAAGCCTTCTGAAAATGATGAATAACCTTTCAGCATCCTCCTCAGTATGTAATTAATGGATATGCTCAAGGATTCCCTTGTAGTTTCCTTCTATAAAAAAGTGTAAGGACAAAATAGAGACTAGAGCACATACTCTGAACTACATTTGATAAAATGGCATCCGCCCCAATTTTCCTTTTAGGGTACGTGCCCACGATCATGAATTGCTGCAGGTTGGACGCTGCGTATTTATGTAGCATCAAACCCACAGTTACTAGATGTTACAGCAACATGGATTGGATTTCTAGAAATCCCATGTCCACTATGTGTGCATAGACGCCTACGGATCACCTGCAGAGATGGACATGCGGAGGGTCTTTAAAACCGCAGCATGTCAATTTCTCTTGCAGTGACGCTAGACTCTGCAACAGAAATTTCACCAACGGAATGTACTGGACGCGGTGTAGCTATACGGTTCAGTAATCACGTGTGGATTTACCTGTGTTCAATAGACGGCAACACTTTGGACGCAGCGAACAATACATTGTGTCCAAAGCGCTGCTACATCCGAATTGTGGAAACATAGCCTTATTCTTATGCCAAAGCTAGACCTTTTTGTAAATGAATGTTGCCAACGTGCTGTGTTCTTAAGCCTGTAGTATTGTGCGTCAATCTGTACATTGTCTATGAACCTACTCATAGGCCTGGCATCATTCCGTTCACCTACATTGTAGTTGCTCTATTCTTTCCAGGGCATTCCTGATTTGGGCTCGAGGAGGAAAGGGTACATGTGATAATATAGAGCTTGGGCTGAAATGATAAAAGTGAGCACTGCAACAATTTTCAGTGAATATTAACAGTTGATATTGACTCACAGTGCATTTATGGTTGGCCTATTGGTTCCGGCACCTTTCAGTGAGAGCGATGTGGACACCAGTAGCTCCGATGTTCTCTCCACAGTTCCTGCCAGTTTTTCATGAATGCTAGGTCAGAGATTTACTAAGCTAAAAGCACTGGTGGCTTAAATGTTCACAAAATAATTGTCCAAAGTAAGGGTCGGGGGAAGATGAAGAAGTTCATATAACTTAATATTGAATTAATGCATTTTTTTTACCCTGACAGATGTATTCAACACTGGAATCCCATCATGAGGGTACTTCATCATCTCGCCCAACTACTGGTGTTTTTCTGTAAATGGAAAATCTTAGAATACACCCAAATAGGATGCAAAGCTCTGTGAGGATGGTGACCAAGCAGGTCGCTTTATTTAAAGATCACAATGTCACAGAATCCAACGTGGCTATATTGGTAAATGATCCAAGGCAATGTTCATCTGTATTTATCAAGGGGGAACCAGCCTCATGCGATGCAAGTAACCCTACTGACACTGCTGAATATGCAATCACAGAAAGTAAATGGCGAGGTGAACCTGCTGACATGAAGGAGGAACCTACCTCATGTGATATTCAACAACTCGAGGACAATGCTGTCTACACACCCAAAGATCATACACAAGATTCATCTACTGATATCAAGGAGGAACATGCTGTATATGACATAGAGAATTCCATTAATGCTGACAGTTGTACCCCCGCTGATTACAGGCCAGATCTGTCTTCTCATATGAAGGAAGAATCGGACCCAAGTCATGATGGAAGTCTCATCAATGCTGACCTTTCTAAACCTTTGCATCATGTAGAACAGGACCCCGTTGAAATGAAAGAGGAGCCAGTCTCTCATGATGGAAGAATTATATCTGTCCACTGTAGTAATAAATCAATAGATCATACACACGAATATTTACCGGCTAATGTTAAGGAGGAATCTGATTTTAGAGAAGCGTCAAATAACGCTATTTCAACTGTATGTTCTCACATAAAGGAGGAACCGGATTCATTCACTGAAAAATATACAACGGAACAGAACTTAATTGTGCCTAGAAATAATACAGTTTCTTCAAATTTTCGGAGGAATGAAGTCAAGCAGGAAAACTCTGTTATCGCTCTCAGTAAGCAGAGTGGAATGAACGAAGACTGTGAATTTATATGTGTTGAATGTGGAAGAAGTTTTAATGATATCACAGCTCTGGGAAAACATCAGCGACATCATGTGAAACAGAAAGTGTTTCACAATTATGAATCTGAAGACATCCAGCCTCCAAGCCACTGTGAATGTCCAGAATGTGGTAAAAATTTCCAGACAAATTGCCAACTACTTGTCCATCAAAGAAGCCACATTAGAGAAAAGTCATTTAAGTGCAGTTTTTGTGGAAAGAGGTTCTCTGAGAGGGGAAAGTTAGTCCGGCATGAACGAATTCACACTGGTGAGAGGCCATATGCCTGCTTGGAGTGTGGTAGACCGTTTGCTGAGAAAGGCAAGCTGGCCAGGCATCAAAGAACTCACCGAGGTGAAAAATGCTCAGATTGTGGAAAGCATGTTCCAGGTAATACCCAACTAGCTATACATCAACGAATTTACAGAGGAGAGAAACCATATGAGTGTTCAGAGTGTGGCAAATGTTTCCAAAACAATGAACAACTTGTGGTGCATCAAAGAACCCACACGGGTGAAAAGCCTTATGAATGTACCCAGTGTGGAAAACGGTTTACAGTCAAAGGAAAACTAGTGAGACATGGAAGGACTCACACTGGTGAGCGGCCATTTGAATGTTCTGAATGTGGAAAATGTTTTGCAGAGAGTGGAAAGCTTTCTAGGCACCAACGAACCCACTTGAGCGAGAAACAATTTCGTTGTTCTGAATGTGGTAAAGATTTGAGCAATAAGCTGTCCCTCATCATTCATCAGAGAATACACACAGGGGAGAAGCCATATGTTTGTTCCCATTGTGGTAAATGCTACACCTATAAGTCCTCTCTAACGAAACATCTGAACATTCACTCACAGAAGAATCAGTACACCTGTACCGAATGTGGGCGACGTTTTAGCGAGAAAAGGAACTTGGTAAAGCATTACCGTTCTCACACAGGAGTGAAGGAGTTTTTATGTTTGGAATGTGGCAAAAATTACAGTGACAAATCATCACTAGTCATCCATCAGAGGATTCATACTGGGGAGAAGCCATATGTTTGTTCATACTGTGGAAAATGTTACAGTGACAAGTCTTCTCTAGGTAAACATGAGCGACTTCACAGGGAAGATAAATTGTAGAATGGCTTCTAAGTGACGAGAGCCGGATCAAGACCAGATGAAGACTGGTAAATTAATATCAAGAATGCTTTTACATCACAAAGGCAGTCAGTTCTTTGAACCTGGTCATTTGTTGTGATGCTTTCTTTATCAGGGACACACAATTTTATTCATTGACACTGTTAAGATGGGTGGAACTTTGGACAATCCCAAAAATAGATAGCACATAGTTGTCAATTCTAAAACCTAATGTAAGCACGGCAGGCTTTGTTTAGCCTATTCAAAATAGTTAAAATAAAAATGGAAGTAAGGCTGTGCGAGAAGAATAGAGGAATGGTTTGTGTTGGGTTTTCTTTTATGGAGAAAATGCATACAAAATTCTAAGGTATTTATATGCATAAGCTGATGTATGTACATGAGGGTATTCACACATTATACAATGCTGGAAAGGCATAAAGGGATGTGTGCTAAAATACTTATTGCCCTGATCCTAGTGGTGAAAATGTGTTCTATTTAGTGTGCTGTAGGAGAGTTGCTGAAGCAGATCACGGTGGGGCTCTTCTTTTACTTGTCCATGGTTTTCACATATACCACTTGTACCTATGATATTCTATGGGGCTGTGCTCATGTCCCATTTTTTTCTAAGACTAAGTAGTGTGTGGAAAATATTGGAGACATATTCGATTTTGATCTGAGTGTCTGAACAAAATCAGCAATGCAGGTGTATGGGTCTGTGAAAAAAAAAAAATGGGACTGACATCTGATATGGTCGAATTTTCACTGACAGTCAAATAGAAGCTGGAGAACTATTTTTTTTCTCTCCATATCCGAGAAAAACTGATGCCACTCTGATCAAAATACCATATTTTGCGGAGTATAAGACACATCGGGCCATAAGATACACCCCAAATCAGGAGACAAGACTTCAATCTGCGAATGTGCTGCCACCGTCGGCCATTTTTCCGCGGCCACACCACAGGGAAATCATTGGGAAAGGGGACTCTCTGACATCTTATGAGAGCCCAGGGCCCACAGCATTGCCCCACTCCTGCCGCTGCCGACCTGTGATGCCGCTGGCGCCCCACCCCCCTTGGTAAGCTACTTACGGATTATAAGAGGCCCCCCAATTTCCTCCTAAATTTGGAGGAAAAAAGTGCATATTATAATCCAAAAAATACTGAAATTAGTCCGTTTTTCTCAGATGTGAAGAAATTGGTTGTGTAAACCTTCCGTTAGGGAGAGTACTAAAACCATCATGTTCTCAGTTTCATGGCTGGATTTAAATGTATTATTTTCTGCCAGACTTCAGAATGTTCCAAATAGCATTCATTTTACTGTAGATGAAAACTGCATGATAATGTTGAATGTTTGTTTATTTTCTTCAGTGTTTGTTTTTTTTTTTTTTTTTTTTTTTTTTAAGTCCGTCATTTGGCTCTAGGGATCTGGGCCTTTTTAATTGCTACTTTCTAGAAGGCATGGCTTACATGGTTATATGGGGTAAGTCTTTAAATTGCTCTGTATAATTAGTCTATGAGCCATGTCACCTTGTAAAGACCATGAAAATTAGCACTGAGTAAGCACTTGGGCCCATTACTCTGAAACATGTGGCAAATCAAAAGCAAAACCAAACATGGAATATGCAGGGAGCAACAAGCTAAAAAGATCACTTCTTAATTTGCTTTTTAAAGGGAACCTGTAACCAGAAAGAAAATGCTATTAACCTGCAGATATGGGGTTAATCTGTACTTTCCCAGTGCTTGCACGCAACCTAAGGCCGGTTTCACACGTCAGTGATTCTGGTACGTGAGGTGACAGTTTCCTCACGTACCGGAGACACTGACACACGTAGACCCATAAAAATCAATGCATCTGTGCAGATGTCATTGATTTTTTGCGGACCGTGTCTCCGTCTGCCAAACACGGAGACATGTCAGTGTTCGTGGGAGCGCACGTTTTACACGGACCCAATAGAGTCAATGGGTCCGCGTAAAACACGGACCTCACACGGACATTCTCCGTCTGGGGTCCGTGTGCGTGCAGGAGACAGCGCTACAGTAAGCGCTGTCCCCCCCACATGGTGCTGAAGCCAGTATTCATATCTTCCCTGTAGCAGCGTTTGCTATAGAGAAAATATGAAGAATAGTGTTAAAAATAAAGATCCCTGTGCGCCCCCCCGCTGGTCAGAAAATACTTACCCGCTCCCTCGCTCCTTCCTGGTCTGGCCGCGCCTCCTACTGTATGCGGTCACGTGGGGCCGATCATTTACAATCATGAATAGTCGGCTCCGCCCCTATGGGAGGTGGAGCCACATATTCATGACTGTAAATGATCGGGCCCACGTGACCGCATGCAGGAGAAGCCGCGGCCAGACCAGGAAGCAGCGAGGGAGGCGGGTAAGTATTTTCTGACCAGCGGGGGGGGCGCACAGGGGGTGGGGGGGCGGCGGACACATAGATCTTTATTTTAAACACTATTCTTCATATTTTCTCTACAGCAAACGTTGCTGCAGGGATGATATGAATCGCAGCTTCAGCACCATGCAGAGTGGGTACCACACGCTCCGTGTGGTACCCACTCGCCATACGGGCGGCACACGTGTGCCGCACGTATGGCCTCCGTGAGTTCCCAGGCACACGGACACGGATAACTCCGGTACCGATTTATTCCGGTACCGGAATTATCTGGACGTGTGGGACAGCCCTAAGGCTGCCGTCACACTAGCAGTATTTGGTCAGTAAAACATTAGTATCTGTAAGCCAAAACCAGGAGTGGAACAATTAGAGGAAAAGTATAATAGAAACATATGCACCACTTCTGTATTTATCACCCACTCCTGGTTTTGGCTTACAAATACTGATGTAAAATACTGACCAAATCCTGCTAGTGTCACGGCAGCCTAATGCTGTGGGGAGAAAGTTAACTTTATTCTCCCCTGCAGTATTCTGGTTTCAGTCACGGGGGCGGCACCTGTTTAGTAACGGGGGCTATTTGCAGGGTAATAGCATTTTTTTATGGTAACAGGTTCCCTTTAAATGTGTTTTTGCATAGATATTTTTTTATTATTGAGGGTTTTTTGTCCAGAGTAAACATTAAGTGTGACATATTGTATGCATAGATTTTCCATTGCAATAACCACCTAAAACATGGGAAGGTCATATTAAAAAAAATAATAAAATGATATAAAATGTATTAAAAACAGGAGTAGCCACACACAGACAATCCATAATCTGTACTTATCCCACATGGGAGAAAAGCTGCATATAGTGCAGTGTAACTGTATGTAAAGAGGGCACCACCCAATATTTGGGATCAGCCTGTAGGATGAGAAAAAAACAATCATATGAAAGGAATCAATAGACATGCTATTTAGGCAGGGATCACCATGAATGAAAAATAATATTTTTTTATTGGACAAACAGCAAACAAATTAAAGTTAAAAACACTTAAAAGTCAAGAAATGACACAAATAACAAAAGTTCATAATAAAGCTTAACTCCGCCAGAAAAGCAACCATGTAAATGGACCATGTAGAGCAAACAGAAAAGATAGAATATTTGCATGTATGGTCTGCTACAATGACAACTTGTACTGTAATAGATGGCGTGCATAGAAAGAGTTCTAATCGGAACAATGCATACATAAAGAAAAATATACTGGCTACAGATCCAATACAAAGAACAATATCGTACAGATCCCTCAAAGTGCAAAAAAAACAACTTATATTAAACCAATATAATTGGCAATATAGATATAGAAAAAATAAAGCTAATTTCAATAGGGGATTTTGATGTTTCGCCCCCAGCAGTTCACCCCCTGGTACATTATGTCCCCAGCAGTTCTCCCCTATTTGTCCTTGTGGTTCATGAATTCCCATCCATCATCAGTCCAAATGTCACAAAAGTACTGTACAGAGTGCTGCACTTTCGTGACATGTTAAATCAACTGTTTCCATCTGACGTCATGACTGCACTCCGTGACTCAAGTTGCTGCGACAGCTAAGTATCATCCTGGGGGCCAAATGCTGGGGACGAAATGTACCCGGGGGTGAACTGCTGGGGGCGAAACATCCTATAACCCCTCAAAAAAGAAAAACAAGTGTCACGGGGTTTGCGCAACAGAGAGGAGCCAGAAGACCGCAGCAACTGATTGCTCCTACTCCTGCGCTGAGAAGAAGCACTTCTCCTTCATTTCTTCATTTTAATGGTGTTTATTCCTTTTGGCAGAACGGGTTAATCGTCCATGTTGGAAAACCCTCAGCTGATCTCGGTTAGCCACTCCTGTCCCCTTTACAATCTGGCTCCTGATTCAAATCCATGTCAGAGCTAGTATTTGCTGCATGGCTTGGAGGAGAGGTGTTCATATGAGTTCAGGAGGAGTTACCTGTGACTGTTGCGTGGTTTGTAAGTGTGGTAATTTGCTTCCCTCCTTTACTTTGGTTTATTTCCCTTCCTCCACTTCCAGGCGCATTCCTCTGTTATATGTGAGTGATTATTTTGTATGCCTGGTGTTTTCTGTTTACCCTCGTTTATGTTGCCTTGTTTGTTGGGTTTGTGTACCGCGGTGCATGGTAACGCCCCTCTTCCCTTTTGTGGGGGAAGAGAACAGACAGACCACTCATCAGAGTTGCCAGCTCCCACTGCGCTTTGCGAAACCTAGCAGCTCTAAACAGCTATGAAATCAGTAACTATACCGCTCATCAGTCGCCGGATTTCCTAGCAGGTAGCGTTTCCCTGCACATTCACTTTATCTTGCAGGGTAACAGGTTCACCTACAAAACCGTGGGGCACTTACGATCAGCTGTGCCGTCTTCAGATGAAACACCTGTTATCAGCAAAATTAAGTGATTGTGCAGGGAAACAGAGGAAAGTGTGTGGCTTCTCAGCTGTAGCATAACTTCTACTTATGAGCGCAGCCTTATGGCCCAAGAAATGTCTAGATTTTCTTTCATTGTTTTACCACTGAATCTATTGAAACAATGAAAATATATAACGTGTTTAGAATTTTGGGGTAAGTTTATTAATATTTCCTTCATTTTCTTTTATGTTCCAATAATTAAGAGAAATTTTAGTTACCATATATTGAAACATATATCCCAACATTCACCTACTGTCTCAAGTGTCCGCAGACATGCCCCCCACCTATACTAAGCGTGTTCCACAGGTGTATACAGCACACCCCCCACACTGTAACCATGTGCCTGCACATATGAATCCTGCAGCTTACTTTTGCATCCCCATATAGCTACCATGCGTGCCACCATTCACCATGTTCCTCTAGATCTAAAACCTCCATACAACCATGTGCCTTCTGTGCACCCCCACGCTGCCACCATGACCCTATTGTGTGTTCCCTTACCACCCTCATATGCTTCAGTTTTCCCCTACAACTCTCAGTGCTCCCCAATGCCATGCCCATGCGTCTCAATGCTCCCCGACACTGCCCCTATGCACCTCACTGATCACCCATACTATGACTCGACAGTCCCCAGACCACCATGATATGCCTCATTATACTCTCAGACACATGTAACCTGGTGCAGGGCGGTAACCATAGGCGGGGTACTCATCTCTTGCGCCCCGATACATTACATGAAGAGGGGGTCCCTGGCTGGGTGTGTGAACTCGTGCTGTGACGGCCTCATGTAACCGATGATGCTGGTTTGCCAGGACCAGATGTTTCACAGTTCAATGAGGGAGACTACCATTCAAAAATGAACTTTATACTGAACAGGAACTTGGTAGGGAGATAGAGCGCGCACACAACATGATGTACGTGTCGTTCTATATTCCTTCCTCTTTTTTTTAATTTGTCCTCTTTCTGCACCTGTTCCTGCCAAAACATGGTATCCATCCACAGACAGCTGTTTCGGGGTTCCATGGATACCATGTTTTGGCATAGGTGGTTTCCTTTATTGGATGCTGCCCTTCCCGTGGTTGTTCCTTCCCGGTGAAAGACCTGGCTATTCATTGCTTGCGTTGAGAAACGTGATAGTGTCTCCGCGGCTTTTCTACATGCATTTGCATATTTCCCATAAGTGATGAGGGCAGTGTTCTGGATCACTGCGTTGAGAAACACGTGATGGTGTCTCCGCGGTGTTGATGTTTTGATCTCCCCGAGGTCATTCATCCTTATGTTTATATCTTTTCACTAGGCACTGCTCCTAATAGCCAGTTTCCTACTCCACACTGAGGGGCAAATACCCCGAAACAGCTGTCTGTGGGTGGGATTGCTCCTCGGCCTTTTGGCTGCGATCTTGTGTCGCGGTGAGAGGGTGCGAGTATTTCTTGGCAGCGTGCTGCTAATTTTCGTCTGCGGTATTTGTATCGGCAGTGAAGACTGAAGATGTTCTTCAAGAATACAATTCGTGTGGTGGTGGAAGGTGGTGCCAGAAACAACGTGGTGTATGTGGTTCGTGACCTGCTGGAGGGAAAGGCTGGAGCTCATCGGACTGATATCTTCAGTGTGAACGAGTTTCACAACCAGGGTACATATGATGTTACCTTTGTGAGTGAGCCTTGCTGTCTAACTGTTTTTGAGTGGTTCAGAAGCCATGATGGTGACCCATGCCTGGAGGGAGTGTGAGTGGAGCCTCTGTTTGGGCTCATGGAGAAAGTAGTGACTGTTACCGTGTACAATCCTTACACAGAAGTAAGTCTGCTGGAGCAGTTCCTGGCTCGGTACTGCGAATATGTGAAGGGTGGAGAGAAACAGAAATTGTTTGGGCATTTTTAATTGTAAATGTTTCACGCGAAACTGAGGAAAGACTCAAGTTGTTTGGGAGGTTTCACCCATCCCCTGGCGAACTTTTCAGTGGCGGGTCATAGGGGCTTTCTGTCATATGCAGGGCAGCCTCTATACTGCAGGAAGTGTTTCCAATTTGGGCACTTACAGAACACGTGTGAGAAGAGCATGGTTTGTCGTAACTGTAAGCAAGAAGGCCATGCGGCGGCTCAGTGTCCGATGCCACGTGAATGTGACCAGTGTGGTAATACAGGGCACCTGTATAGGGACTGTCCATACGGTTGGCCAGGGAGGCCATCTAGAGAGAAGGAGAGGCGGGAGGAGGAAGAAAAGAAACGTGAGGAGCGGAGGCAGGAGGAGGAGGTCAAGAAACGGGAGGAGGAGAGGAAGCGGGAGGAAAGCGAGGCATCTGCAGCAAAGCGCTGAGGTAATTCCACCCTCCATGGTTGAGAGACGGCGAGATAAACGGCAGGAGGACAAGGAGGCTGGAAGGAGGAGTGGGAGGACAAGTTATTCTGGAGAGCCGCAAAGCAAGAAGAGCGTGCTATGGTTAAAAATAAAAAGAAAAAAAAGAGGCCCCAGTTACCAAAGCAGAGGAGTTGGGTGTTTTGATGGACACTTCTGGGGCGGAGGAGATGGCTGCGTCGTTGATTCTTGATTCTGATCCAGGAAGCATTGGCGTTTTTTCCTCAGAAGAGGAGCCTGGAGGTCGAATGTGTCCCAGGGAGGGTGGTGGGGAAATCTGTGACTCAGAGGTTCGTGAAGGTGGAGGGCCCCAGAGGAAGGCTGGGCAGAAGAAGACGCGTGTGGAGGAGTGTATGGAGGTCAGCGGCTCTGAAAGCTGCTCAGCGCAGATGGTGGAGGAGGACAGTGGCGGTGCTGTGTAGTTATGTGTTATTATTTCAGTAGCTAGGTGGTTTTGTATATAGCATTTGCCTTTATAAATGTTTTTTGTGTTTTTCATGTAAGTTGAGTAATGTCATGTTCGTAGGTTGTTTTTTTTTAGTATTTTTTTGTGTATGTGATGGGTTTTGTAATCATATCACAAAATGTGAGGGTCTTTAAAAGCAGGTTGCGGCGGGCGGCCATTTTGGATTTTTTTGCAACCCAGAATGCAGGAATTTTTTGTCTGCAGGAGTGTGGGATTGTGGATGGTGTGAAGGGGAGTGAATGGCCTCATGGTGCGTCTGTGTGGTCAGGGAGTGCCTGTAATAAAAATGGTGTGGGTTTTTTGGTGAAGGGAAATGATGTGAGTTTGTGTGACTATATGGTGATTGAGGTTGGAAGGTGTGTGTTGGCTAATTTTGAGTTTAGAAATGTTCGTTTTTGCGTTATTAATGTATATGCGCTTGTGGGAAAACAGGAGCGTAGAGTTTTATTTGAAAAAATTAAGTTTTTTATTCCAGGAAGAGTGCCTGTTGTGATAGTGGGTGATATGAACTGTGATGTGGGAAGTGTGAATGTCGATGCGTCAGGGAAAGTGTTACTGGATATGGTGAGTGATTTTGGTTTAACCCCTTTCTGACATCTGACGTACTATCCCGTCGAGGTGGGGTGGGCCCGTATGACCACCGACGGGATAGTACGTCATATGCGATCGGCCGCGCTCACGGGGGGAGCGCGGCCGGGTGTCAGCTGCCTATGTGCCAGGAGCGGTCACGGACCGCCCCCGGCACACCGCGATCAAACATGATCGCGGTGTACCGGCGGTACAGGGAAGCATCGCGCAGGGAGGGGGCTCCCTGCGGGCTTCCCTGAGACGATCGGTACAAGGGAATGTACTCACCTTGTACCGAGCGTCTTCTCCCTGCAGTCCCCGGATCCAAAATGGCCACGGGGCTGCATCCGGGTCCTGCAGGGAGGACTTCCGGGTCAGGAGCAGGCTGCAGCTGCAGCTCTGTAAGCCTGCAGCGATGAGTGAGATCGCCGATCTCAGAGTGCTATGCAAACTGTGAGATCGGCGATCTGTGATGTCCCCCCTGGGACAAAGTAAAAAAGTTAAAAAAAATTTTTCCACGTGTTAAAAAAAAAAAAGAAAATTCCTAAATAAAGAAAAAATATATATATTATTCCCATAAATACATTTCTTTATCTAAAAAAAAAGAAAATCAAAGTACACATATTTAGTATCGCCGCGTCCGTAACGACCCAACCTATAAAACTGTCCCACTAGTTAACCCCTTCAGTGAACACCGTAAGAAAAAAAAAACGAGCCAAAAAAACAACGCTTTATTATCATACCGCCAAACAAAAAGTGGAATAACACGCAATCAAAAAGACGGATATAAACAACCATGGTACCGCTGAAAACGTCATCTTGTCCCGCAAAAAACAAGCCGCCATACAGCATCATAAGCAAAAAAATAAAAAAGTTATGGTCCTCAGAATAAAGCGATGCCAAAATAATTATTTTTTCTGTAAAATAGCTTTTATCGTATAAAAGCACCAAAACATAAAACAATGATATAAATGAGGTATCGCTGTAATCGTATTGACCCGAAGAATAAAACCGCTTCATCAATTTTACCAAACGTGGAACGGTATAAACGCCTCCCCCAAAAGATATTCATGAATAGCTGGTTTTTGGTCAATCTGCCTCACAAAAATCGGAATAAAAAGCGATCAAAAACTGTCACGTGTCCGAAAATGTTACCAATAAAAATGTCAACTCGTCCCGCAAAAAACAAGACCTCACATGACTCTGTGGACCAAAATATGGAAAAATTATAGGTCTCAAAATGTGGAGACGCAAAAACTTTTTTGCTATAAAAAGCGTCTTTTAGTGTGTGACAGCTGCCAATCATAAAAATCCGATATAAAAAAACGCTATAAAAGTAAATCAAACCCCCCTTCATCACCGCCTTAGTTAGGGAAGAATAATAAATTTAAAAAAATGTATTTATTTCCATTTTCCCATTAGGGCTAGGGTTAGGGCTAGGGTTAGGGTTGGGGCTAGGGTTGGGGCTAGGGTTGGAGGTAAATTTAGGGTTGGGGCTAAAGATAGGGTTAGGGTTGGGGCTAAAGTTAGGGTTAGGGTTTGGATTACATTTACGGTTGGGATTAGAATTATGGGTGTGTCAGGGTTAGGGGTGTGGTTAGGGTTACCGTTGGGATTAGGGTTAGGGGTGTGTTTGGATTAGGGTTTCAGGTAGAATTGGGGAGTTTCCACTGTTCAGGCACATCAGGGGCTCTCCAAACGTGACATGGCGTCCGATCTCAATTCCAGCCAATTCTGTGTTGAAAAAGTAAAACAGTGCTCCTTCCCTTCCGAGCTCTCCCGTGCGCCCAAACAGGGGTTTACCCCAACATATGGGGTATCAGCGTACTCAGGACAAATTGGACAACAACTTTTGGGGTCCAAGTTCTCTTGTTATCCTTGGGAAAATAAAAATTTGGGGGGCTAAAAATCATTTTTGTGGGAAAAAAAAAATTTTTTTATTTTCACGGCTCTGCGTTGTAAACTGTAGTGAAACACTTGGGGGTTCAAAGTTCTCACAACACATCTAGATAAGTTCCTTGGAAGGTCTAGTTTCCAATATGGGGTCACTTGTGGGGGGTTTGTACTGTTTGGGTACATCAGGGGCTCTGCAAATGCAACGTGACGCCTGCAGACCAATCCATTTAAGTCTGCATTCCAAATGGCGCTCCTTCCCTTCCGAGCTCTGTCATGCGCCCAAACAGTGGTTCCCCCCACATATGGGGTATCAGCGTACTCAGGACAAATTGGACAACAACTTTTGGGGTCCAATTTATTCTGTTACCCTTGTAAAAATACAAAGCTGGGGGCTAAAAAATCATTTTTGTGAAAAAAAAAATAATAATTTTTATTTTCACGGCTCTGCGTTATAAACTGTAGTGAAACACTTGGGGGGTTCAAAGCCCTCAAAACACACCTAGATAAGTTCCTTAGGGGGTCTACTTTCCAAAATGGTGTCACTTGTGGGGGTTTTTAATGTTTAGGCACATCAGGGGCTCTCCAAACGCAACATGGCGTCCCATCTTAATTCCAGTCAATTTTGCATTGAAAAGTCAAATGGCGCTCCTTCCCTTCCGAGCTCTGCTATGCGCCCAAACAGTGGTTTACACCCACATATGGGGTATCAGCGTACTCAGGACAAATTGCACAACAACTTTTGTGGTCTAATTTCTTCTCTTACCCTTGGGAAAAGATCATTTTTGTGAAAAAATATTTTTATTTTTACGGCTCTGCATTATAAACTTCTGTGAAGCACTTGTTGGGTCAAAGTGCTCAACACACATCTAGATAAGTTCCTTAAGAGGTCTACTATCCAAAATGGTGTCACTTGTTTAGGCACATCAGGGGCTCTCCCAACGCAACATGGCGTCCCATCTCAATTCCAGTCAATTTTGCATTGAAAAGTCAAATGGCGCTCCTTCCCTTCCGAGCTCTGCCATGCGCCCAAACAATGGTTTACACCCACATATGGGGTATCAGCGTACTCAGGACAAATTGCTCAACAATTTTTGGGGTCAAATTTCTTCTCTTACCCTTGGGAAAATAAAAAATTGGGGGCGAAAAGATCATTTTTGTGAAAAAATATGATTTTTTATTTTTACGGCTCTCCATTATAAACTTCTGTGAAGCACTCGCGGGGTCAAAGTGCTCACCACACATCTAGATATGTTCCTTAGGGGGTCTACTTTACAAAATGGTGTCACTTGTGGGGGGTTTCAATGTTTAGGCACATCAGGGGCTCTCCAAATGCAACATGGCGTCCCATCTCAATTCCAGTCAATTTTGCATTGAAAAGTCAAATGGCGCTCCATTCCTTCCGAGCTCTGCCATGCGCCCAAACAGTGGTTTACCCCCACATATGGGGTATCAGCGTACTCAGGACAAATTGTACAACAACTTTTGGGGTCCATTTTCTCCTGTTACCCTTGGTAAAATAAAACAAATTGGAGCTGAAATAAATTTTGTATGAAAAAAAGTTAAATGTTCATTTTTATTTAAACATTCCAAAAATTCCTGTGAAACACCTGAAGGGTTAATAAACTTCTTGAATGTGGTTTTAAGCACCTTGAGGGGTGCAGTTTTTAGAATGGTGTCACACTTGGGTATTTTCTATCATATAGACCCCTCAAAATGACTTCAAATGAGATGTCCCTAAAAAAAAAAATGGTGTTGTAAAAATGAGAAATTGCTGGTCATCTTTTAACCCTTATAACTCCCTAACAAAAAAAAATTTTGGTTCCAAAATTGTGCTGATGTAAAGTAGACATGTGGGAAATGTTACTTATTAAGTATTTTGCGTGACATATCTCTGTGATTTAAGGGCATAAAAATTCAAAGTTGGAAAATTGCGACATTTTAAAAATTTTCGCCAAATATCCTTTTTTTTCACAAATAAACGCAAGTTATATCGAAGAAATTTTACCACTACCATGAAGTACAATATGTCACGAGAAAACAGTGTCAGAATCGCCAAGATCCATTGAAGCATTCCAGAGTTATAACCTCATAAAGGGACAGTGGTCAGAATTGTAAAAATTGGCCCGGTCATGAACGTGCAAACCACCCTTGGGGGTGAAGGGGTTAAAAGATATGCAGCGGGCATGCAAGATAACTCCGTTGTTAAATACGTTTTTTTCTGACAGTGGGAGGGTGGCGTCTAGATTGGACTATTGTTTTGTTTCAAAAAATCTGATTCCTGTTAGTTATGCACAGGAGAGGGTGGTTTTTTTCGGATCATGTGTGTCTGAAGTGTGAATTGGATTTGCATGTTAATGAGGTGGCTGGGAAAGGTGTGTGGAAGTTGAATGTGAGTTTGCTGGAAGGAGGGGGGTGAGAGGAGTATGAAAGACATTATGCAGAGTGGTGTGGGTGCAGGAGTGATTTCAGAAATGTGTGTGAATGGTGGGATTGGGTTAAATGGAAAACCAAGAGTTTTTAAAAAAAACTCGGGTACAAGTGTGCGGCTGCAAAGAGAGAAAGGTTTGTTTTTTTAAATGCAAGACTGAGTGTGTTGTATAAGTTGAGGGCGGGAGGGATGGATGTGAGTGAAGATTTAGTGAAAGTGAAAAAAGAAGTGAATGATTTTTTGTTAGCAAGAGGGAGGAGTATTGTGTATAGGGCCAAATTAGAGAATTTGGAGAAGAATGAGAAGTGTTCGAGTTTTTTCTTTAAAAAAGTTTTTGGGAAGAGACAGGGTATGAGTGTTTTGAATGGGATGGATGGAAATGAGGTGAGTGGCACGATGAATTGTATGCTGTGAAATGGAGGGATGAAGGTTTGGAGAGAGGTGCTGAGTGTTTTGGAAAATAGTTTGAATAGGATAGAAAGGGAAAGTTTGATGGGTGATGTGACGGGTGAAGAAGTATGGAAGGTGGTGTGCAGTATGGCGCTGAATAAAACACCGGGGGAGGATGGTCTACCGTTGGAATTTTATCGGGTGATGTGGGATGTGATTGGGAAGGATTTTATGGATGTATGTAAGTATATGTGGGCGAATGCAGAGGTGGCAAATGGTATGAGTGCAGGGGTGGTTGTGTTATTGCCAAAAAAAGGTGATTTGAAAAATCTAAAAAGTTGGAGGCCGATCACATTGCTAAATTGTGATTATAAGATTTATGCGAAACTTTTGGCTAACCCCGGGCGCAGCCGACGGGGGGCGCCAGCGGGCCGCCTGATGATGCGGCGGTCCAAGGAGGCTCCTCGTCGAGTCATACCCAGGGGTCGGCAGGGGCTTTCTAATTATACTCACCTGCTCCTGGCGCGGTCCCTGCACGTCTTTTCCCCGGGAGCTTCTTCCTGTACTGAGCGGTCACATGGTACCACTCATTACAGTAATGAATATGCGGCTCCACCTCCCATAGAGCGGTTATGGTGACCACTCAATACAGGAAGAAGGTGCCGGGGAAGCAGGGACTGCACAGCACCAGGAGCAGGGGAGTATAACGGGGAGGGGAGTGCTGCGCGATATTCACCTGCTCCTCGTTCCAGCCGCCGCTCCGTCTTCAGCGTCTTCTGCAGTGACGCTCAGGTCAGAGGGCGCGGTGACGTGGTTAGTGCGCGCCCTCTGCCTGAATGACAGTGCAGAAGATGCTGAAGATGGAGCGGCGGCTGGAACGAGGAGCAGGTGAATATTGAAAGTGCCGGGGCCTGAGCGACGAGAGGTGAGTATGTGATTTTTTTTTTTTTTTTCGCAGCAACAGCAAATGGGGCAAGTGTCTGTGTGGAGCATCTTATGGTGCCATAATCAACGTTTCTGCAGCATTATATGGGGCAAGTGTCTATCTAGAGCATCTTATGGGGCCACAATTAACGTTTCTGCAGCACTATACGAGCAAATGTCTCTATGGAGCATCTTATGGGGCCATAGTCAATGTTTCTGCAGCATTATATGGTGCAAATATCTTTATAGAGCATCTTATGGGGCCATAATCAACGTTTCTGCAGCACTATATGGGGCAAATGTCTCTATGGAGTATCTTATGGGGCCATAATTAACGTTTCTGCAACACTATACGGGGCAAATGTCTCTATGGAGCATCTTATGGGGCCATAATCAATGTTTCTGCAGCACTATATTGCCCAAATATCTTTATGGAGCATCTTATGGAGCCATTATTAACCTTTATGCAGGATTATATGGGGCTCCTGATTCAATATGGATATTTGAAAACACAACCTACTGATGTCTCAATTAAATTTACTTTTATTGGTATCTATTTTAACATTATGGGGATTCAGGAATGTACCTTAGCTTGGTCATACAGTTACAATAGCGTTAAGGTTCAAATGGGGGAGGTTTGGGGGGGGGGGGGGGGGGCGCCAAACTGATCCTTTCCCCCGGGTGCAGGAAAGGCTAGATACACCTCTGATCCCGACAGCAGATGCACAACGTGTCTACAGGCAGAGGAAGCCGGTCACATGAAAGGGGCTTTCCCACGAACGAAAGTACATTTTAAAAATTGACTGTGTCTGACCGTGTACGGAGCATACCACATCTCCAGGGCAGGGGAGGAAGCAAAAGACAATACTGACATTACAGCAGGGAATCACAGTGGATTCTTTTTGTGAGGTAAAATATTTCACTGACTGTTTTTAAAATAATATTTTACCTCGCAAAATGTATCCTTTGCGATCTCCTGCTGTAATGTCAGTATTGTCTTTTGCTTCCTCCCCTGCCCAGGGCTGTGGTATGTTCTGTACACGGTCAGACACAGGTGTGAGTGTGTCTGACCGTGTACGGAGCATACATCTCCTGGGCAGGGGAGGAAGCAAAAGACAATACTGACATTACAGCAGGGGATCACAGTGGATTCATTTTGTGAGGTAAAATATTTCACTGTTTTTAAAAAATATTTTACCTCACAACATGTATCCTCTGCGATCTTCTGCTGTAATGTCAGTATTGTCTTTTGCTTCCTCCCCTGCCCAGGAGCTGTGGTATGTTCGGTACACGGTATGACACAGACAATTTTTAAAATGAACTTCTGTTCATGGGAAAACCCCTTTGAAAAGCAAATATCAATGCCAACATGGCTCCTCATAAAAAGTACGCGAAGACAACAAAGGGCAAATGAGACTCTTGAAGAACAACAGCATCGCTGGGACAAAGACAATGCATATAAGTGTAGGCCTCAAGCACGAGTTTCCTGATGCAAAAGTCATTAGATTATCACAGGATGCCATTAGGCAACAACAGTGCCACATGCCTGCCCCTATCGTGACATTACCGCCCTCCCTATGCAATAGCATCGGGCCTCCATCTAGTTTGTATATAAATGGGAAATAGTCGCGGATCCCCCTTACCTGATCTATTATGGTAAACGGCATCACGCTCTCTCCCGCACCTGAAATCTGCTGCCTCGGAGTAACCGTTGACTGCGATGTCCTTCAAACCGCACGTCCAAACTCTTGCCACCTCCTGTCGCCTCCAACTCAAAAATATTGCCAGAATCCGTCCCTTCCTCAGCCCTCAATCTACTAAAACTCTTGTGCATGTCCTCATCATCTCCCGCCTCGATTACTGCAACACCCTCCTCTGTGGCCTACCCGCTAACTCTTGCACCACTCCAGTCTGTCCTCAACTCTGCTGCCCGGCTAATCCACCTCTCTCCTCGCTACGCCCCTGCTTCTCTCCTTTGCAAATCCCTCCACTGGCTCCCAATTCTCCAACGAATCCAGTTCAAACTACTATCACTGATCTACAAAGCCATCCACAACCTGTCCCCTCCCTATATCTCTGAACTAATCTCCTGATATCTTCCCTCACGTAATCTTCGATCCTCCCAAGACCTCCTACTCTCCTCCACACTTATTCGGTCCTCACACAACCGCCTCCAAGATTTCTCCTGAATATCCCCCATCCTCGAGAATTCCACGCCTCAACACGTCCGATTATCCACCACCCTCGGATTCTTCAGACGGAACCTGAAAGCCCATCTCTTCAGGAAAGCCTACAGCCTACAATAACCATTCTGCCGTCTCACCACCACCCGAGCTGCCGCCTCACCACCACCAGAGCTGCCACTCCCCCAACCTTCTGTCTCTTCCCCATTATCCCATAGAATGTAAGTCCACAAGGACAGGGTCCTCTCCCCTCTGTACCACTCTGTCATTGTAAATTTGTTTAGTGTAAACGATATCTATAACTCTGTATGTAACCCCTTTCTCCTGTACAGCACCATGGAATTAATGGTGCTATATAAATAGATAATAATTTGTGAGACTACTGTGGTGAGTCAAGCACAGACAATGGGAGGGTAACTATGGGGGATAAAAAGTAAAAAAAGGAGCAGCACTTATAATACTGAACTGCAGTTCTCATTGTAGTCGGCAGGGGGAGACAAGACTTCATATGATAGTGACATCATGAAAGGTCCTTTCGCTAATAGTCTAAATTAATAGTCTAGAGTTTTCTGCACGTGACTCATCACATGATTATGACATCGTCAAAGGTCCTTTAGCTCCCCGGACTCTGGAGTGCACGATCCTCCCTGGAGCCCATCCTTTCTAGCCAGTTCCCCGGGGAAGAGCCCAGAAGGTACGTCCTCCTCCTCGCGCCGTCCACTTCCCGGACACGTGACTGATCACATGTCTGACATCATCTAAGGTCCTTTCCACTACTAGCCACAAGCCGCTGCACAGAAGACGCGCACCCAGCAGTTCCCATGGAGCAGCTATGGCCGGGAGGCCCCGGCGTCCCTGTGTCCTCAGCGGCCCTGCACACAACTACTAAGTAGCTGAACTATAGGGAGGACGGCCGGCCATATTCCCACTGGCCCCATAACGTGTCGGTCCGGAGAAGAGGCAGGGGCGTGTCCTGGACAGGTAAGCTCCGCCCCTCTCAGGGCTCCACAGTGCGCAGCGCTGGGAATGCTGGGACTCTGGTGTCAGATTCTGCGCACTGCTCCCTGTGTGGGGCTGATGCCGCCCGTGTTACCCAGCCAGCACCTGCCCCGATCCCTGGGAACTCCGGAAATCACACATGTAAGTGGTGGGCTGCCATGGTGCTCATCCTACTGCCGGCTTCATCGGAGCACTTGTTAGTTACTGTATAGTCTATGTAAGAAACCAAGAGGTCGCCAGTTCAAGCCCCCATGAGGATTGTAGGAGATCTGCAGTACAGCTGCTTAGTTAGCGGCGCCCCCCTCCGGCTGACGGACAGGTCATTGCTCAGGTACATGGTCGCTGACCTGTTGGTCAGCCAGGGGAGGGCGCTAGTGTAGCAAATACATTTGTGAGTGCAAATTCTCTTCCCAATGCCCTTCCAGAGTGAGCTTCAAACGCGGCTTCTGGCTGCTGACGCATCACTTTGGAGTCGTAAAGGGCTCAGCGGGCTCATCATATAAAGGGTTACACGGTCACGGTTTGGGGCAGGCGAGGGTGCTAAAAGATTTTGTTTTTTGCAAAGTCCAGGATGAAAAAGCGTATTCGAGCCCAGTGTTCGGCAGCCCCTAGGGAATGAATGGTTGTGCTTACACGCTACTGATCGGTGTGGGTCCCATCGGCCAGACCCTCACTAATCAACAAACTATGACATATTCTGTGGCTAGGTGACAATTTCTTTTCATTGAACCATACCTTTTACACTGGTTTTTCCACATAATGAATGCATTAAGAAAACCTGCCAAGTTGTTGCTTTCCTTCTCTTTCTCCCATGAAACCGTTATTAAATATTAATCATCATATTATAAGTAAAATCAAATAATGCCATTGAAGAAGGCAACTCATTCCTCAAAAAATCAGCCACTCAAATGGCAATGTCGACATAAAAAGAGACGTGACTCTCGGAAGGCGAGGATGAAAATGCATCACAAAGACCACTTGACACATTTAAAGTCGACAGAACTGACTATGTATTATGTATGGGGGATTATTCTGATATTCCCTGAGCAGAACTTGTCTGGGGAAAGATCAGCCCAATCCTTTTGTTTTCCTGGAAGATAAGTGACCGCCAGTCATGTCTGCCACTGCTCACTCCGCTGTCCCACTGAAAACACATAAGCTTGCGACAAAGCCAAGCAGTCTTGTATGGAGGAGTCGAGAAAGCTATCTCTCCAAATTGCATAGACACGATTAAAAGGGCTGTCTCTGGTCTAGCTTAGTGTACTGGGTCCCCCCTCCACATCCCCCAAGCCTTCTGAAAATGATGAATAACCTTTCAGCATCCTCCTCAGTATGTAATTAATGGATATGCTCAAGGATTCCCTTGCAGTTTCCTTCTATAAAAAAGTGTAAGGACAAAATAGAGACTAGAGCACATACTCTGAACTACATTTGATAAAATGGCATCCGCCCCAATTTTCCTTTTAGGGTACGTGCCCACGATCATGAATTGCTGCAGGTTGGACGCTGCGTATTTATGTAGCATCAAACCCACAGTTACTAGATGTTACAGCAACATGGATTGGATTTCTAGAAATCCCATGTCCACTATGTGTGCATAGACGCCTACGGATCACCTGCAGAGATGGACATGCGGAGGGTCTTTAAAACCGCAGCATGTCAATTTCTCTTGCAGTGACGCTAGACTCTGCAACAGAAATTTCACCAACGGAATGTACTGGACGCGGTGTAGCTGTACAGTTCAGTAATCACATGTGGATTTACCTGTGTTCAATAGACGGCAACGCTTTGGACGCAGCGAACAATACATTGTGTCCAAAGCGCTGCTACATCCGAGTTGTGGAAACATAGCCTTATTCTTATGCCAAAGCTAGACCTTTTTGTAAATGAATGTTGCCAACGTGCTGTGTTCTTAAGCCTGTAGTATTGTGCGTCAATCTGTACATTGTCTATGAACCTACTCATAGGCCTGGCATCATTCAGTTCACCTACATTGTAGTTGCTCTATTCTTTCCAGGGCATTCCTGATTTGGGCTCGAGGAGGAAAGGGTACATGTGATAATATAGAGCTTGGGCTGAAATGATAAAAGTGAGCACTGTAACAATTTTCAGTGAATATTAACAGTTGATATTGACTCACAGTGCATTTATGGTTGGCCCATTGGTTCCGGCACCTTTCAGTGAGAGCGATGTGGACACCAGTAGCTCCGATGTTCTCTCCACAGTTCCTGCCAGTTTTTCATGAATGCTAGGTCAGAGATTTACTAAGCTAAAAGCACTGGTGGCTTAAATGTTCACAAAATAATTGTCCAAAGTAAGGGTCGGGGGAAGATGAAGAAGTTCATATAACTTAATATTGAATTAATGCATTTTTTTTACCCTGACAGATGTATTCAACACTGGAATCCCATCATGAGGGTACTTCATCATCTCGCCCAACTACTGGTGTTTTTCTGTAAATGGAAAATCTTAGAATACACCCAAATAGGATGCAAAGCTCTGTGAGGATGGTGACCAAGCAGGTCGCTTTATTTAAAGATCACAATGTCACAGAATCCAACGTGGCTATATTGGTAAATGATCCAAGGCAATGTTCATCTGTATTTATCAAGGGGGAACCAGCCTCATGCGATGCAAGTAACCCTACTGACACTGCTGAATATGCAATCACAGAAAGTAAATGGCGAGGTGAACCTGCTGACATGAAGGAGGAACCTACCTCATGTGATATTCAACAACTCGAGGACAATGCTGTCTACACACCCAAAGATCATACACAAGATTCATCTACTGATATCAAGGAGGAGCATGCTGTATATGACATAGAGAATTCCATTAATGCTGACAGTTGTACCCCCGCTGATTACAGGCCAGATCTGTCTTCTCATATGAAGGAAGAAACCGACCCAAGTCATGATGGAAGTCTCATCAATGCTGACCTTTCTAAACCTTTGCATCATGTAGAACAGGACCCCGTTGAAATGAAAGAGGAGCCAGTTTCTCATGATGGAAGAATTATATCTGTCCACTGTAGTGATAAATCAATAGATCATACACACGAATATTTACAGGCTAATGTTAAGGAGGAATCTGATTTTAGAGAAGCGTCAAATAATGCTATTTCAACCGTATGTTCTCACATAAAGGAGGAACCGGATTCATTCACTGAAAAATATACAACGGACCAGAACTTAATTGTGCCTAGAAATAATACAGTTTCTTCAAATTTTCAGAGGAATGAAGTCAAGCAGGAAAACTTTATCGCTCTCAGTAAGCAGAGTGGAAGGAATGAAGACTGTGAATTTATATGTGTTGAATGTGGAAGAAGTTTTAATGATATCACAGCTCTGGGAAAACATCAGCGACATCATGTGAAACAGAAAGTGTTTCACAATTATGAATCTGAAGACATCCAGCCTCCAAGCCAATGTGAATGTCCAGAATGTGGTAAAAATTTCCAGACAAATTGCCAACTACTTGTCCATCAAAGAAGCCACATTAGAGAAAAGTCATTTAAGTGCAGTTTTTGTGGAAAGCGGTTCTCTGAGAGGGGAAAGTTAGTCCGGCATGAACGAATTCACACTGGTGAGAGGCCATATGCCTGCTTGGAGTGTGGTAGACCGTTTGCTGAGAAAGGCAAGCTGGCCAGGCATCAAAGAACTCACCGAGGTGAAAAATGCTCAGATTGTGGAAAGCATTTTCCAGGTGATACCCAACTAGCTATACATCAACGAATTCACAGAGGAGAGAAACCATATGAGTGTTCAGAGTGTGGCAAATGTTTCCAAAACAATGAACAACTTGTGGTGCATCAAAGAACCCACACGGGTGAAAAACCTTATGAATGTACCCAGTGTGGAAAACGGTTTACAGTCAAAGGAAAACTAGTGAGACATAGAAGGACTCACACTGGTGAACGGCCATTTGAATGTTCTGAATGTGGAAAATGTTTTGCAGAGAGTGGAAAGCTTTCTAGGCACCAACGAACCCACTTGAGCGAGAAACAATTTCGTTGTTCTGAATGTGGTAAAGATTTGAGCAATAAGCTGTCCCTCATCATTCATCAGAGAATACACACAGGGGAGAAGCCATATGTTTGTTCCCATTGTGGTAAATGCTACACCTATAAGTCCTCTCTAACGAAACATCTGAACATTCACTCACAGAAGAATCAGTACACCTGTACCGAATGTGGGCGACGTTTTAGCGAGAAAAGGAACTTGGTAAGGCATTACCGTTCTCACACAGGAGAGAAGGAGTTTCTATGTTTGGAATGTGGCAAAAATTACAGTGACAAATCATCACTAGTCATCCATCAGAGGATTCATACTGGGGAGAAGCCATATGTTTGTTCATACTGTGGAAAATGTTACAGTGACAAGTCTTCTCTAGGTAAACATGAGCGACTTCACAGGGAAGATAAATTGTAGAATGGCTTCTAAGTGACGAGAGCCGGATCAAGACCAGATGAAGACTGGTAAATTAATATCAAGAATGCTTTTACATCACAAAGGCAGTCAGTTCTTTGAACCTGGTCATTTGTTGTGATGCTTTCTTTATCAGGGACACACAATTTTATTCATTGACACTGTTAAGATGGGTGGAACTTTGGACAATCCCAAAAATAGATAGCACATAGTTGTCAATTCTAAAACCTAATGTAAGCACGGCAGGCTTTGTTTAGCCTATTCAAAATAGTTAAAATAAAAATGGAAGTAAGGCTGTGCAAGAAGAATAGAGGAATGGTTTGTGTTGGGTTTTCTTTTATGGAGAAAATGCATACAAAATTCTAAGGTATTTATATGCATAAGCTGATGTATGTACATGAGGGTATTCACACATTATACAATGCTGGAAAGGCATAAAGGGATGTGTGCTAAAATACTTATTGCCCTGATCCTAGTGGTGAAAATGTGTTCTATTTAGTGTGCTGCAGGAGAGTTGCTGAAGCAGATCACGGTGGGGCTCTTCTTTTACAAGTGCTGTCCATGGTTTTCACATATACCACTTGTACTTATGATATTCTATGGGGCTGTGCTCATGTCCCATTTTTTTCTAAGACTAAGTAGTGTGTGGAAAATATTGGAGACATATTCGATTTTGATCTGAGTGTCTGAACAAAATCAGCAATGCAGGTGTATGGGTCTGTGAAAAAAAAAATGGGACTGACATCTGATATGGTCGAATTTTCACTGACTGTCACATAGAAGCTGGAGAACTATTTTTTTTCTCTCCATATCCGAGAAAAACTGATGCCACTCTGATCAAAATACCATATTTTGCGGAGTATAAGACACACCGAGCCATAAGATACACCCCAAATCAGGAGACAAGACTTCAATCTGCGAATGTGCTGCCACCGTCGGCCATTTTCCCGCAGTCCACCGCACGGAAATCATTGGGAAAAGGGAACTCGCCAACATCTTATGAGAGCCCAGGGCCCACAGCATTGCCCCACTCCTGCCGCTGCCGACCTCCTGTGATGCCGCTGGCACCCCGCCCCCCTTGGTAAGCTACCTTCGGATTATAAGACGCCCCCCAATTTTCCTCCCACATTTGGAGGGAAGAAGTGCATATTATAATCCGAAAAATACTGAAATCAGTCCGTTTTTCTCAGATGTGAAGAAATTGGTTGTGTAAGCCTTCCGTTAGGGAGAGTACTAAAACCATCATGTTCTCAGTTTCATGGCTGGATTTCCACAAAATGTATTGTTTTCTGCCAAAGATCAGAATGTTCCAAATAGCGTTCATTTTACTGTAGATGAAAACTGCATGATAATGTTGAATGTTTATTTTCTTTAACCCCTTAAGCCCAGAGAGTGGTTTGCACGTTAATGACCGGGCCAATTTTTACAATTCTGACCACTGTCCCTTTATGAGGTTATAACTCTGAAACGCTTCAACGGATCATGGTAATTCTGACACTGTTTTCTCGAGACATATTGTACTTCATGATAGTGGTAAAATTTCTTTGATATTACCTGCCTTTATTTGTGAAAAAAATGGAAATTTGGCGAAAATTTTGAAAATGACACAATTTTCCAAATTTGAATTTTTATGCCCTTAAATCACAGAGATATGTCACACAAAATACTTAATAGGTAACATTTCCCACATGTCTACTTTACATCAGCACAATTTTGGAAATACATTTTTTTTTTTTTGTTAGGGAGTTATAAGGGTTAAAAGTTGACCAGCAATTTCTCATTTTTACAACACCATTGTTTTTAGGGACCACATCACATTTGACGTCATTTTAAGGGGTCTATATGATAGAAAATAACCAAGTGTAACACCATTCTAAAAACTGCACCCCTCAAGGTGCTCCAAACCACATTTATTAACCCTTCAGGTGTTTCACAGGAATTTTTGGAATGTTTAAAAAAAATATGAACATTTACCGTATATACTCGAGTATAAGCCGACCCGAGTATAAGCTGAGACCCCTAATTTTGCCACAAAAAACTGGGAAAACTTAATGACTCAAGTATAAGCCTAGGGTGGAAAATGCAGCAGCTACCGGTAAATGTCAAAAGTAAAAATAGATCCCAATAAAAGTGAAATTAATTGAGACATCAGTAGGTTAAGTGTTTTTGAATATCCATATTGAATCAGGAGCCCCATATAATGCTCCATACAGTTCATGATGGGCCCCATAAGATGCACTATACAGACACTTGCCCCTTATAGTGCTGCACAAACGTTATGGCCCCATAGATGATCCATACAGACACTGACTGCCCCTTATAGTGCTGCACAAACATTATGGCCCCATAGATGATCCATACAGACACTGACTGCCCCTTATAGTGCTGCACAAACATTGTGGCCCCATAGATGATCCATACAGACACTGACTGCCCCTTATAGTGCTGCACAAACATTATGGCCCCATAGATGATCCATACAGACACTGACTGCCCCATATAGTGCTGCACAAACATTGTGGCCCCATAGATGATCCATACAGACACTGACTGCCCCTTATAGTGCTGCACAAACATTATGGCCCCATAGATGATCCATACAGGCACTGACTGCCCCTTATAGTGCTGCACAAACATTGTGGCCCCATAGATGATCCATACAGGCACTGATTGCCCCTTATAGTGCTGCACAAACATTATGGCCCCATAGATGATCCATACAGACACTGACTGCCCCTTATAGTGCTGCACAAATATTGTGGCTCCATAGATGATCCATACAGTCACTGACTGCCCCTTATAGTGCTGCACAAACATTGTGGCCCCATAGATGATCCATACAGACACTGACTGCCCCTTATAGTGCTGCACAAACATTATGGCCCCATAGATGATCCATACAGGCACTTGCCCCATATGCTGTGGCTGCGGTAAAAAAATAAAAATCACATACTCACCTCTGCGTCGCTCAGGCCCCTGGCACTTTTCACCTGCTCCTCTTTCCTGTGTGGCTCCGTCTTCAGCGTTCTCTGCACTGACGTTCAGGCAGGCGGCGCGCACTGACCACGTCACCGCGCCCTCTGACCTGAGCGTCACAGCCAGAGGACGCCGAAGACGGAGCCACACAGGAACGGAGGAGAGGTGACTATTGCGCTGCGCTCCCCCTCCCCGTATACTTATCTGCTCCCGGCGCGGTCCCTGCACGTCCCTGCTTCCAGCGCTGCATCTCTTTCCTGTACTGAGCGGTCATGTGGTACCGCATATTACAGAAATGAATATGCGGCTCCACCCCTATGGGAGGTGGAGCTGCATATTCATTACCGTAATGTGCGGTACCATGTGACCGCTCAGTACAGGAAGAAGATGCAGCGCTGGAACCAGGGACGTGCATGGACCGCGCCAGGAGCAGGTAAGTATAATTACACAGCTCCCCCTCCCCTGCCGACCCCCGGGTATAAGCCGAGAGGGGGGCTTTCAGCCCAAAAAAATGGGCTGAAAATCTCGGCTTATACTCGAGTATATACGGTAATTTTTTTTTCACAAAAAATGTACTTCAGCTCCAATTTGTTTTATTTTACCAAGGGTAACAGGAGAAAATGGACCCCAAAAGTTGTTGTACAATTTGTCCTGAGTACCCCGATACCCCATATGTGGGGGTAAACTACTGTTTGGGCGCATGGCAGAGCTCGGAAGGGAAGGAGCGCCATTTGACTTTTCAATGCAAAATTGACTGGAATTGAGATAGGATGCCATGTTGCGTTGGGGAGCCCCTGATGTGCCTAAACATTGAAACCCCCCACAAGTGACACCATTTTGGAAAGTAGACCCCCTAAGGAATGTACCTAGATGTGTGGTGAGCACTTTGACCCATCAAGTGCTTCACATAAGTTTATAATATAGAGCCGTAAAAATAAAAAATATTTTTTTCACAAAAATGAACTTTTCGCCCCCAATTTTTTATTTTTCCAAGGTTATCAGAAGAAATTGTACCACAAACGTTGTTGGGCAATTTGTCCTGAGTACGCTGATACCTTATATGTGGGGGTAAACCACTGTTTGGGTGCATGGCAGAGCTCGGAAGGGAAGGAGGGCCGTTTGACTTTTCAATGCAAAATTGGCTGTGTTTCACTACAGTTAATAACGCAGAGCCGTGAAAATAAAAAATCATTTTTTTTCCACAAAAATTATCTTTAACACCCAGTTTTGTATTTTCCCAAGGGTAACAGGAGAAATTGGTCCCCAAAATTTGTTGTCCAATTTGTCCTGAGTACACTGATACCCCATATGTGGGGGGGGAACCACTGTTTGGGCACATGGCAGAGCTCAAAAGGGAAGGAGCGCCATTTGGAATGCAGACTTAGATGGATTGGTCTGCAGGTGTCACGTTGCATTTGCAGAGCCCCTGATGTACCTAAACAGTAGAAACCCCCCACAAGTGACCCCATATTGGAAACAAGACCCCCCAAGGAACTTATCTAGATGTGTTGTGAGAACTTTGAACCCCCAAGTATTTCACTACAGTTTATAACGCAGAGCCGTGAAAATAAAAAAATCATTTTTTCCTAGAGAAATTGGATCGCCAGAAGTTGTTGTCCAATTTGTCCTGAGTACGCTGATACCCCATATGTTGGGGTAAACCCCTGTTTGGCGCACGGGAGAGCTCGGAAGGGAAGGAGCACTGTTTTACTTTTTCAACGCAGAATTGGCTGGAATTGAGATCGGACGCCATGTCGCGTTTGGAGAGCCCCTGATGTGCCTAAACAGTGGAAACCCCCAATTATAACTGAAACCCTAACCCTGACACACCCCTAATCCCAACCGTAAATGTAATCCTAGCCCCAACCCTAGCCCTAACCCTAATGGGAAAATGGAAATAAATACATTTTTTTATTTTTCCTTAACTAAGGGGGTGATGAAGGGGGGTTTGATTTACTTTTATAGCGGGTTTTTTAGCGGATTTTTATGATTGGCAGCCGTCACACACGAAAAGACGCTGTTTATTGCAAAAAATATTTTTTGCGTTACCAAATTTTGAGAGCTATCATTTTTCTATATTTTGGTCCACAGAGTCATGTGACGTCTTGTTTTTTGCGGGACGAGTTGACGTTTTTATTGGTAATGTTTTCGGGCACGTGACTTTTTTTGATTGCTTTTTATACCGATTTTTGTGAGGCAGAATGACCTATACCGTTCCGCGTTTGGTAAAATGGATAAAGTAGTTTTATTCTTCGGGTCAGTATGATTACAGTGATACCTCATTTATATAATTTTTTTTATGTTTTGGCGCTTTTATACGATAACTATTTTATAGAAAAAATAATTATTTTTGCATCACTTTATTCTGAGGACTATAACTTTTTTATTTTTTCGCTGATGATGCTGTATTGCGGTTAGTTTGTTGCGGGACAAGATGACGTTTTCAGCGGTAGCATGGTTATTTATATCTGTGCTTTTGATCGCGTGCTATTCCACTTTTTGTTCGGTGGTATGATAATAAAGCGTTTCTTGCCCCGGTTTTTTTTTTACAGTGTTCACTGAAGGGGTTAACTAGTGGGACAGTTTTATTGGTCGGGTCGTTACGGACGCGGCGATACTAAATATGTGTACTTTTGTTTTTGTTTTATTATTTGGACAAAGGAATGTATTTATGGGAACAATATATATACATATATATATATATTTTATATAGGATTTTTTTTTTTTGGAACATCTAAATGTGTGAGTGTGTGTATATATATATATATATATATATATATATATATATATATATATATATATATATATATATATATATATATATATATATATATATATATATATATATATATATATATATATATATATATATATAATTTTACTTTATAACATTGCCCCGGGGGGGTTATCATGTTATAAGGTCAGGTCGCTGATCTGACACTTTGCAGAGCACTGAGTCAGATCAGCGACCTGACATGCAGGGCTCCAGGCTTCCCGGCGCTAGCTCTGAGCAGGCACTTGGTAAGCCACCTCCCTGCAGGACCCGGCAGTAGCCCCGCGGCCATTTTGAATCGGGGGCCTGCAGGGAGGAGACGCTCGGTACAAGGTGAGCACATCGCTTTGTACAGAGGGTCTCAGGGAAGCACGCAGGGAGGCTGCTCGATGCTTCCCTATGCTCCCAGAATGCTGCGATCATGTTTGATCCCAGTGTGCCGGGGGTTAATGTGCTGGGGGCGGTCCGTGACTGCTCCTGGCACATAGTGCCGGATGTCAGCTGCGATAGTCAGCTGACACCCGGCCGCGCTCCCCCTTGAGCGCGGTGAACGCTATGACGTACTATCCCATTCCTGGGAATTAAGTCCCAGGTCACCTTGACGGGATAGTACGTCATATGGGATTAACCCCTTTCTGACCTCGGACGGGATAGTACGTCCGAGGTTAGAACCCCCGCTTTGATGCAGGGCTCCGCGGTGAGCCTGCATCACAGCTGGGACATGTCAGCTGTTTTGAACAGCTGACATGTGCCCGCAATAGCGGCGGGTGAAATCGCGATTCACCAGCCGCTATTAACTAGTTAAATGCCGCTGTCAAACGCAGACAGCGGCATTAAACCAGCGCTTCCGGCCGGGCGGCCGGAAATGAGCGCATCGCCGACCCCCGTCACATGATCGGAGGTCGGCGATGCTTCTGAATGGTAACCATAGAGGTCCTTGAGACCTCTATGGTTACTGGTGCCGGCCTGCTGTGAGCGCCCCCCTGTGGTCGGCGCTCATAGCAAGCCTGCATTTCTGTTGCATAGCAGCGATCTGATGATCGCTGCTATGTAGCAGAAGCGATCGTGTTGTGCCAGCTTTTAGCCTCCCATTGGAGGCTATTGAAGCATGGCAAAAGTAAAAAAAAAAAATGTGAAAAAAAAATATAAAAGTTTAAAACACCCCCCTTTCGCCCCATTCAAAATAAATCAATAAAAAAATAATCAAACCTACACATATTTGGTATCGCCGCGTTCAGCATCGCCCGATCTATCAATAAAAAAAAAAGCATTAACCTGATCGCTAAACGGCGTAACGAGAAAAAAATGTGAAACGCCAGAATTAAGTTTTTTTGGTCGCCGCGACATTGCATTAAAATGCAATAACGGGCGATTAAAAGAACGTATCTGCACCGAAATGGTATAATTAAAAACGCCAGCTCAGCACGCAAAAAATAAGCCCTCAACCGACCCCAGATCATGAAAAATGGAGACGCTACGAGTATCGGAAAATGGCGCCATTTTGTTTTTTGGTGTTTTTTTTTTTAGCAAAGTTTGGAATTTTTTTTCACCACTTAGATAAAAACAGAACCTAGTCATGTTAGGTGTCTATGAACTCGTAATGACCTGGAGAATCATAATGGCATGTCAGTTTTAGCATTTAGTGAATCTAGCAAAAAAGCCAGACAAAAAACAAGTTGGGACTGCACTTTTTTTTGCAATTTCACCGCACTTGGAATTTTTGTCCCGTTTTCTAGTACACGACATGGTAAAACCAATGATGTCGTTCAAAAGTACAACTCGTCCCGCAAAAAATAAGCCCTCACATGGCCAAATTGACAGAAAAATTAAAAAGTTATGGCTCTGGGAAGGAGGGGAGCGAAAAACGAACACGGAAAAATGGAAAATCCCAAGGTCATTAAGGGGTTAATGTTAGTTTTGGTTTTTTACGTCCGTCATTTGGCTCCAGAGATCTGGGGCTTTTCAATTAGTGCTACTTTCTTGAAGGCATGGCTTACATGGTTAAGAAAAGGGAAATCCACCGGCACGTCCAACAGGAGAATAAAATGTACTATTTATTAGAAAAAACTTGAAAACTTACATGGTTATATGGGGTAAGTCTTTAAATTGCTCTGTATAATTAGTCTATGAGCCATGTCTCCTTGTAAAGACCATGAAAATTACCACTGAGTAGGTACTCGGGCAAGCTGAAAAAAATCGCTTCTTAATTTGCTTTTTAAAGGGAACCTGTCACGAGAAAAAAAAAAAATGCTATTAACCTGCAGATATGGGGTTAATCTGTACCTTCCCGGTGCCTGCATGTAGCCTAACGCTGCGAGGAGAAAATTACATTTATTCTCCCCTGCAGCATTCCGGTTTCAGTCACGGGAGCGGCACCTATTTAGTCACGGGGGCTATCTGCAGGTTGATATCATGTTTTATGGTCACAGGTTCCCTTTAAGCGTTGTTTTGCATAGATTTTTTTTTTATTATTGAGTTTATTTTTGTCCAGAGTAAACATTAGATGTGACATAGTGTATGCATAGATTTTCCATTACAATAACCACCCAAACATGGGAAGGCCATATATAAATAATAATATAAAGTATATTAAAAACAGGAGTAGCCACACCCCAGATAATCATATTCTGTATTATCCCACATGGGAGGAAAACTGCAGATAATGCAGTGTAACTATATGTAAAGAGGGCACCAACCAATATTTGGGATCAGCCTGTAGCATGATAAAAACAACAGTCATATGAAATGAAGAAAAAGAATATGTAGACAGGGATTCACCATGAATGAAAGAATAATTTTTTAGTGGACAAACAGCAAACAAATTAAACTTAAACGCAGTTAAAAGTCAAGAAATGACACAAATAACAAAAGCCCATAATAAAGCTTAACTCCGCCAGACAAGCAACCATGTAAATGGACCATGTAGAGCAAACAGAAAAGATAGAATATTTGCATGTATGGTCTGCTACAATGACAACCTGTGCTGTAATAGATGGCGTGCATAGAAAGCGTTCTAAGATCCAATACAAGGAACAATATCGTACAGATCCCTCAAACTGCAAAAAAAAACCAACTTATATTAAACCAATATAATTGGCAATATAGATATAGAAAAAATCAATAAAGCTAATTTCAACATCATGCATATAAATCCAATAATTACATCTGTATACCATCTGCACTACTTGGCAAATGCTGTAAAAGCCAACAGATGAAATGCCTGTATATATATCTAATAGTTGGTGCCTGACATGAAATAACGCTTGCACAAAACCATTTCAAACCTGTGTAACTCTAGTGAATAAAAAAGAACCTGAACTGCATCATGGCTGACGAGAAAGAAGCAAGGAATAAGTGCCCAAGTGCCCTTAATCCTGTGCATAAGCAACAAGAAGCCAGTGCCCATGGAAGGGCGGAAATGTAACGTGGAATATCGCAATTACAGGGCGCAGGAGAACCACTAGACAACGCTGTTGGGAGGTGACCGATACGCTAATGAAGACCAGAGGCTGAGATTTCTTCCAGGCACTGCACGCCCCAGAGCCTGGAAGAACGCATTCGCATAAAGGATTAAAAGATGATTTCTGCACAACAAGACCGCATATAGGAGGCATACAGATATGACTATTGTAAGTATTCTAGGTTCGATATGTCAAGGTGGTGAGAGATTCTCTTTAATAGACATCTGCCACTTCCTGAGTTTGGTGCAATCTTCCTCCAGCACACAGTTTATCAAGACTCGCATTTTCTGTACCAGTCTTGGCGAATCAGGGCCCTCTAAGCAATGCTTCTTGATCTTTTAAAAAAAAAACTACTTCTACTTCATTGCTCCATAAAAAGAAAGTTTCAGGTGGAGGACTCTGACTCAGTCAGACGTCTCTTATGAGTCATCCTCAGGTAGATGGGAAGAGTCCATTTGTATTGCCGCCAGATCTTTGGTCCAGGCTACCTCGGCCAGAAGGGCCCTCTGGCTCAAGATGTGGAGCGGAGATGTAGCCTCAAAAATAAAACTATGCTCCATTCCCTTTAAGGGTGAGTGTATTTGGGCCAGCTCTGGATGAAATCCTGGAGAAGGCCACAGATAGAAAAAAGACCCTTCCTGAACAAAGACCACTCAGGAAGCGTTTTTTTTCGGCCATCCCAATCTCAGCCCTCCCAATCCAGGCTGAAGGGGAAATCTGGGAGATGGAGCTATGCCAAGGAGAAACCCAAGAATATTCTTATCCCCCAGCAACCATACCAAGAGAAACAATTACTCCGATCCGGTGGGGGGGAGGCTCGCGAGGTTCGTCCTCAATTGGCAGTCCATTTCCACCATCCATTGGGTCCTAAGCATCCGAGATGGCCTTCTATTAGAATTCGAGGCCCCCCTCCACGGATCTTGAGAGTCACCTCCCCTCCATCTCCGGAGGCTCAAGCCCTAATGATGTCAGGGCTTCAGGAGCTGTTGGTCTCAAGGGCAATATTCCCAGTTCTTGCAAACGAACAGGGAAGAGGTCATTATTCCTGTATTTTCATGGTAAAAAAGCCCACGGGACAAGCCCGGATTATCATAAATCTAAAGGCTCTCAATCATTGCATCACTTACCGCAAATTCAAGATGGAGTCAATAAAATCAGCCATCCCTTTGATAGGTCCAGGCTCCTTTATGGCGACTATAGATCCCATACATCCTCAACACAGGAAGTACCTAAGATTTGCGGTTCGATTGAATCAGAGAATATTGCATTTTCAATACAATGTGCTTACCTTCGGGATCTCTTCTGTCCCAAGGGTCTTCCCCAGGATCATGGCAGAAGCTGTAGCACGTATTCGAGGACAAGGTATCTCCATCGTGCCATACCTGGATGATCTACTGATTATTGGTCCTTCCGCTGAGGTCCTCGGGGACTATGTATCCAGATCCCTAGACATCCTACAGGCCATGGGTTGGATCCCCAACCTAAAATGGTCCCAACTCCAGCCTTCAAGATTAAGGTTTTTGGGAATCCTGCTAGACTCAGTGAGTCAGAAATCCTTTACCGGAGGACCATTGCCAAAATCTGATAGCAAGAGTCCTGAACTTCAAAAAACAGAGGTCACCTACCCTACGGATGGCTATGTCTCTCCGAGTGTCAATGACGGCCTGCATCCAGTCAGTGTCTCGGGCTCAAGCAAACTCAAGAATTCTGCAGACACACATTCTGGGAAACTGGAATGGGGATCCCAGCTCGTTAAACAAGAAGATCCTAATGACAGGGAGGGTAAAGGCCTCTCTAACCTGGTGGTTAAATCAGGCAAACCTACGCAGAGGCGTAGACTGGATACAATCCCCCCTGATGACAGTAACAACGGATGCCAGCAGAAGAGGCTGGGGGGCTGTTGTGTCTCATTCCATTCCAGGGTCTCGGGAATCAGCAAATAAGTGTCAAATCCTCCAATTGCAAGGAGCTAAAGATGGTGGAGAAGGCTCTTCTAGCAGCAGTCTGATCTTGGAGCACAACGTAAGAGTTTACTCAGACAATATGACTACCGTAGCCCATCTCGGGAATCAGGGAAGCATGAGATTCAACAGGCTGAGAGGAATCTCGGGCTGAATTTTCTGCTGGGCCAAAAAGCATCTTCTCTCCTTGACAGCAGTACACCTGAAGGGGCCCGCAAATCTACAGGCAGACTTTCTAAGCCGCCGGGACATTCATCCAGGAGAGTGGAGTCTGAAGAAGGAGGTCTACAGTATGTTGACAAATAGGGCCTACCGGAGGTCAATCTACTGGCCTCGGGCCAGAACATGCAAACCAAGGCTTACTTCTCCCTAAATCCCAGGGACACTTCTCAGGGAGTGGATACCTTTGCCCACAAATGGAACTTTTGGCTAGCATATGTCTTCCCTTCAATACCATTGCTTGCAAGGACCCTTCGGAAAATTGAGGATGACCAGGTACCAACTATCCTGGTAGCCCCATTATGGCCAAAGAGGAGCTGGTTCAATCTTATCATAGAGCTCCAAGTGGATGGACCGATTCACTTACCACCGTTGGACGACCTTCTTATGCAGTGTCCTCTTCGTCACCCAAATCCAGGAAGGTTGAACCTGGCTGCCTGGTTACTGTGGCCCAAGTATTACGAGCTAAGGGACTCTCAGAATAAGTAATTTCTACCTTTGAAAAATCAAGAAAACCTGTTACTTACGCCATCTATAATAAGATATGGAAGAAGTTCTCGTGGTGTCACCCTAATACAACTGATCCCTTCCACCCAAACATATCTCAAATACTAGACTTTTGCAAAAGGGGCTGGAATTGAGCCTTAAACCATGTACACTAAAGGTTCAGGTTTCTGCTTTAAGCTCCGTTTTTGACCAGGATCTAGCCAACCATAGGTGGATAAAAAGATTTATGGTTTCAGCTCTTAGAACTCACCCCAAAAGACAGGTCTTCGTCCCATCATGGGATTTAAACTTGGTCCTTAAAGGCCTAATGGGCCCTCCATTTGAGCCCCTATCTTTGTGTACTCCTCAGCTCTTCTCATGCAAGGCAATGTTCTTCGTGACCATATCTACAGCAAGGCGTGTAGGGGAGTTACAATATCTATTGGTCAGAGAACCATACTTAAGCATCAGAGATGACTCCATTATATTTTGTCCGGACCCATCCTTTCTTCCAAAGGTGGTGTCAAAGTTTCACCGATGACAGGACATAGTCCTCCCATCCTTCTGCCAAAACCCGGCGAATTCAAAAGAAGAACATTTTCTCACCTTGTATGAACGACGTATAATCCTACACTACCTGGAACAATCCAAGCTCTTCAGAATTGACCAAAATCTTTTTGTCCATTTGTCTGGCCGAAACAAAGGCAAGAAGGTAGCAAAAAGTACAATTGCGAACTGGATAAAAAAGGCTACAACTGAAGCTTATCTGGCCCAGAACATGATGGCACCTGCGGGTTTAAAGGCTCACTCTACCAGATCCAGCTCGGTCTCCTGGGCTGAAAGGGCTGGCGCATCTACAGAGCAGATCTGCAGGGCTGCAACGTGGTCTTCACTACACACATTTACCAAGCATTATAGGTTGGACTTTTGGACCTCTGGTCCAATCGGGATCTAGTCTTTGGCCGGAAAGTTCTCCAGGTCGTGGTTCCCCCAGTGCAGAATTGGTTGGTATTCCTCCTATACTGTTGTGGAAGGTGATTAGAGAAAATAGAATTAGACCTACTGGTAATTCAGTTTCTAGGAACCTTCCACGACAGCACTAATTCCCTCCCGATACTCTTGGATAATTCTCTAAGAAGTTAAAGGTAACCGGTGCTATGGTGTTAGTTATAAGTCACTGGCTAATGGGAGGTGAGAGGGGTTTTTAACCTCTTTGTGCTTCCTGTCCCCCGTTAAGGTATGGAGACATCCTCCTATGCTGTTGTGGAAGGATCCTAGAAACCGAATTACCGGTAGGTTTAATTCTATTTTCTGTTAATGTTGATGATTATGGCTTACAGCCAATGAAAACCCAAAAGTCATTATTTCAGTAAATTAGAATACTTTATAACACCGGCTTGAAAAATTATTATAAAATCTGAAAAATTGGCCTACTGAAATGTATGTTCAGTAAATGCACTCAATACTTGGTCGGGGCTCCTTTTGCATCAATTACTGCATCAATGCAGTGTGGCATGGAGGTCATCAGCCTGAGACACTGCTGAGGTGTTATGGAAGCCCAGGTTGCTTTGATAGCAGCCTTCAGCACGTCTGCATTGTTGGGTCTGGTGTCTCATCTTGCTCTTGACAATATCCCATAGATTATAGGGTTAAGGTCAGGCGAGTTTCCTGGCCAATCAAGCACAGTGATACAGTTGTTTTTAAACCAGGTATTGGTAATTTTGGCAGTGTGGACACGTGCCAAGTCCTGCTGGAGAATGAAATTTCCATCTCCAAAAAGCTTGTCGGTAGAGGGATGCATGAAGTGCTCTAAAATTTCCTGGTAGACAGCTGCGCTGCCTTTGGTCTTGATAAAATACAGTGGACCTACACCAGCAGATGACATGGCTCCCCAAACCATCACTGATTGTGGAAACTTCACACTAGACCTCAAGCAGCTTGGATTATGTGCCTCTGCACTCTTCCTCCAGACTCTGGGACCTTGATTTCCAAATAAAATGCAAAATTTACTTTCATCTGAAAACACTTTGGACAACTGAGCAACAGTCCAGTTCTTTTTCTCCTTGGCCCAGGTAAGACGCTTCTGGTGTTGTCTATTGGTCATGAGTGGCTTGACACAAGGAATGTGACACTTGTTGCCCATGTCCTAGATACTTCTGTGTGTGGTGGCTCTTGAAGCAATGATTCCAGCAGCGGTCCCCTCCATGTGAATGTCCCCAAAACTTTTGAATGGCATCTCCCCAAAATTTTTGAATGGCCTTTTCTTAACAATCCTTTTAAGGCTGCGGTTATCCCAGCTGCTTGTGCACCTTTTTGTACCACACTTTTTACTTCCACTCAGCTTTCCATTAATATGCTGGAATACAGCACTCTGAACAGCCAGTTTCTTTAGCAATGACCTTTTGTGGCTAACCCTCCTTGTGGATTGTGTCAATGACTGCCTTCTTGACATCTGTCAAGTCAGCAGTCTTCCCCATGATTGTGCAGCCTACTGAAACAAACTAATGGACCTTTTTAAATGCTTAGGAAGCCTTTGCAGGTGTTTTTTGTTGATTATTCTAATTTACTGAGATAATGACTTTTGGGTTTTCATTGGCTGTAAGCCATAATCCTCAACTTTAACAGAAATAATCAATTGAAATAGATCGCTCTGTTTGTAATTACTCTATATAATATGAGTTTCACTTTTTGTATTGAAGAACTTAAATAGATTAACTTTTTGATGTTATTCTAATTTAGTGAGAAGCACTTGTATATTGAGCATGCAGTGGGGGGAATTGAAGGATAGTGACGAGCCCCAATTCCTCAAATGTTGAAGATCCAAATTATGCCAATTTTCTTGTAAAGGGTAAATGCATGAAGCTTTACTACAAATTGTTGCAGTCTTCAAATTGATTACACTGGTCAACAGCATTTTTGGTGCCAAAGATATTTCATCGAATTTAGGGTATTTTTGGGGTGCTGATTCTGAATATGTCATCAGTTTTGCCAGATTGGCTTAAGTTTTTGAGATTTTTGGTATCTTATTTATAGCACTTGTTGGTAAATGCGACGCATCATCTCATTAATTTCTTTGGATTAGTACTTGAACTGAGCAGTTCTCAATATAGTTTTGTGTTAATTAGTGTTCTAAAAGTTTGTTCATAGCTTGATTTTTGCACTAACTTTATGTTGTTGTCTGTTTTCCAGTGAAAAGCATGAACTCATCAAGAAGAAGTTGTCTTAACGATCCAGACTCATTCTGTTACATTTGTGGTGAATACACACTGCCAAAACATAGAAGAAACATAACTGACTTCGTAAAAAAAGTGTATTTTGCCTATTTTGGGGTTATGCTTGGGGACCAAGACAAGTTTTGGGCACCACACATAGTGTGCAAAGCATGTATCGAATTATTACGAAAATGGAGCAAAGGACAAAGAAAAAGCTTCAAATTTGGTGTTCCAATGGTGTGGAGAGAGCCAAAAAATCATCATGATGACTGTTATTTATGGTAAACACAGGTACAGGCACATCTTCACAATGAGGGACAGGCCTTCTTGCAGATTCCATGTTACTCCCATTTTCGTTTCTTATGCTTATTGAATCCTTGCACTTGCACTGCACAGAAATAACAGTCATCATGATGATTTTTTGGCTCTCTCCACACCATTGGAACACCAAATTTGAAGCTTTTTCTTTGTCCTTTGCTCCATTTTCGTAATAATTCGATACATGCTTTGCACACTATGTGTGGTGCCCAAAACTTGTCTTGGTCCCCAAGCATAACCCCAAAATAGGCAAAATACACTTTTTTTACGAAGTCTGTTATGTTTCTTCTATATTTTGGCAGTGTGTATTCACCACAAATGTAACAGAATGAGTCTGGATCGTTAAGACAACTTCTTCTTGATGAGTTCATGCTTTTCACTGGAAAACAGACAACAACATAAAGTTAGTGCAAAAATCAAGCTATGAACAAACTTTTAGAACACTAATTAACACAAAACTATATTGAGAACTGCTCAGTTCAAGTACTAATCCAAAGAAATTAATGAGATGATGCGTCGCATTTACCAACAAGTGCTATAAATAAGATACCAAAAATGTCAAAAACTTGAGCCAATCTGGCAAAACTGATAGCATATTCAGAATCAGCACCCCAAAAATACCCCAAATTCATTAAAATATTTTGGACACCAGAAAAAAAAATTTTTTTTGTTGACCTGTGTTATTAGTTGCATGTTTTAGCAGTTTTGCCCTCTGTACTGCATGCCAAATAACTCCTTCACCCCTGAACCTGTTTTCACCTTCATGACCAGGCCAAATGTTACAATTCTGACCAGTGTGACTTTATGTGGTAATAACTCTAGACCAGATCCCACTTGATTCTTAGATTTTTTTTTCCTGACATATTGTACTTCATGGTAGTGGTAACATTTGATCGATATGACTTGTGCTCATTTGTGAAAAAATGGAAATTTGGCCAAAATGTTCAAACTTTTAATTTTATGCCCTTAAATCAGAGAGATATGTTATACAACATAGTTAATAACATTTCCCACATGTCTATTTTACATCCGCACAATTTTTGAAACATAATTTTTTTTGTTAGGAAGTTAAAGGGTTAAAAGTTGGCCAGCAATCTCTTATTTTTTCCAATAAAATTTTTTTAAAAAAATTTTTAGGGACCACATCTCATTTGAATTGACTTTGAGGGACCTATATGACAGAAAATACCCAAAAGTGACACAATTCTAAAAACTGCACCCCTCAAGGTGCTCAAAACAACATTCAATATGTTTATTAACCCTTTAGGCGCTTCACATGAATGGGATGTGGAAGGAAAAAATGAACATTTTACCTTTTTTTTCAAACATTTTACTGTAGACCCAATCTTTTTATTATTACAAGTGTAACAGAAGAAAATGGATCCGTAAATTTCTCCTGAGCACGCCGATACCCCATATGTGGGGGAAAACAACTCTGTGGGTGCAAGGCAGAGCTCGGAAGGGACTGAGTGATGTTTGACTCTTTGAATGTGAAATTTGCTGGAATAATTAGCAGGTGCCATGTCCCTTTTGGAGAGACCCTGATGTGCCTAAACAGTGGAAACCCCCCACAAGTGACACCATTTTGGAAAATAGATCCCTCAGGGAGCTTATCTAGATGTGTGGTGAGCTCCTTGAAACCCCCAGGAGCTTCACAAAAGTTTATAACACTGAGCCATGAAACTAAAGAAATCAAATTTTTGCAAAAAATAAATTTTAGCCCCAAATTTTGCATTTTCACAAGGGTAACAGGAGAAAATGGACCCCAAACTTTGTGCTATTTCTCCTGAGTACGCAGATGCCCATTATGTGAAGGAAAACTACTGTTTTGGTGAACAGCAGGGCTCAGAAAGGAAGGAGTGATGTTTTGGAATGCATACTTTGATGAAATGGTCTGCAGGTGTCATGTCGCATTTGCAGAGCCCCTAATGTGCCTAAAGAGTGGAAAACTTATGGAATCTTTCAATAAAGAGTTTAAAAAAAAGAGTGGAAAACACCCACAAGTGACCCCATTTTGAAAACTAGACTCCTCAAGGAATTTAGACATGTGATGAGCACCTTGAACTCAGTTTCTTCACATAAATTTACTATATTAATCTGTGAAAATGAAAAAAAAAATATATATTTCCCACAAAAATGTTTTAGCCTTACATTTTTTCATTTTCACAAGGATAGGAGAAAATGGACCCCCAAATTTGTTGTGCAATTTCTCCTGAGTATGCTGATACCCCATATGTGGTCAACAACTACTTTTAAGGCACAGTGCAAAGCTTAGAAGGGAAGAAGCGCCATATTGGAGTTCAGATTTTGCAGGGGTAGTTTGAGGGTGCCATGTCTTATTGTCAGAGCCCCTGAGTTGACGGAACATCAGAACGCCCATATAAGACCCCATTGTACAAACTACACCTCTCAGTGAATTCGCATAGGGGTGCATTAATCATATTGACACCACAGGGGTTAGAAAAAAATAATTAAATTTTTACCACCAAACTTTTTGTTTTAGCCCCAGATTTTATATTTTTACACTGGGGAAATAGATAAAATTGGCATTAAAATGTTTACCACGATTTCTGCTGAATGTAGAAATACTCCATATGTGGTTTTACAGTACTGCTTAGCCATACGGAGAGACTCGGGAGGAACAGAGCGCTATTGGCCTCCCGGAGCGCAAATTTTCCTATGGTATACAGACTTCATATACAGAGCCCCTACGTGCTAGAAGAGCAGAATCTCCCTTCAAGTGACCCCCATTTTGAAAATAATACCCCTTTGGGAATTTCTATAGTTGTAGTGATGATTTTGACTCCATGGGTGTTTTCAAGGAACAAGCAGCAGTGGATATTGCTGAATGAAAATTGCAAACTGCCGATGTAGTGACCAGTACGTTGTAATGCCCTTACATTGTGCCCAGCATGCACCCATAAATTAGGCAGGCTGTCCTTGGTACAGAAATGCCAAACAAGTGGACGATAACTGCGGTTTAGGCACAATGTGGTGTTCAGAAGGGAGGGGGGCATTTGGATTTGAAATCGCATATTTCCGAGATTTACACGGAAACCCTATATCACTTACAGCATTTAGCGGGTTAAAGTGCCGGGATCGGTGTGGGCGCCTCTCCTGGCTCCGAGTGCTGGGTGTCAGCTGTCAGAATCAGCTGAAACCCGCCGGATATCGCCTCCTGTGCACGGGAGATCTCCATGACATGTAAAGTTGTGCTCAAAAGATTACATAACCCTTTTTCTCCACTCATGGTTAGTGGTTGGGTGAAGTCATTTATTGTCAAAGTACTGTGTTTTCTCTTTTTAAATTATGACAGCCCAAAACATCCAAATAACCCTGATAAAGTTCACATACCCTGGTGATTTTGGCCTGAGAACATGCACAGAAGGCGACACAAATGGGTTTGAATGGCTACTAAAGGTAACATCCTTACCTATGACCCGTTTGCTTGTAATCAGTGTGTGCATAAAAGCTGAGTGAGTTTCTGGGATCCAAACAGACTCTTGCATCCTTCATCCAGCCACTGACGTTTCTAGATTGTGAGTCATGGGGAAAGCAAAAGAATTGTCAATGGATCTACGGGAAAAGGTAGTTGAACTGTATAAAATGGGAAAGGGATACAAAAAGATATCCAAGGAATTGATGATGCAAAACAGCACAGAGACCAGCCTCAAAACTTCTGGAGCAAGGTAATTTGGAGTTATGAGACCAAAATTGAACTTTTTGACCACAACCATAAACGTTACATTTGGAGGGAGGTCAACAAAGCCTATGATGAATGCAACACCATTCCTACTGTAAAGCACGGAGGTGGATCACTGAAGTTTTGGGGATGTGTGAGCTATAAAGGCACAGGAAACTTGATCAAAGTTAAAGGAAAGATGAATGCAGCACGCTATCGGCAAATACTGGAGGAAAATTTGCACTCATCAGCTCGAAAGCTGCGCATGGGACGTACATGGACATTCCAACATGACAATGATCCAACTCACAAGACCAAGTCGACCTGTCATTGGCTACAGCAGAACATGTGACGAGGTCACCGGTGTGCACATTTCCGGCCGAGTGGCCGGAAGCGCTTGTTAAATGCCGCTGTCAAACTGTGGGCGGATTGCAATTTCGCCAGCGCCTATTGCGGGCACATGTCAGCTGTTCAATACAGCTGACATGTCCCGGCTTTGATGCGAGCAAAAACTTCCAGGGCTTTGCCTCTCAACCCTTGGGTTAGATTCTGCACCCACTGCTCACGGGATAGATGGTATTGCCTACAGGTTTTTTCAAACCCCGAAGGAAAGTATCCAAGTCCGTATCCTTCTCCATCACAGGGAAGTTTTCCAGACAGGGTCTCCTTGGATTTATGTCCTGGGAGGGGGTTAGCTGAGGACTGATACCCCTCTCTATTTGAGCCATCTGAAGCGGGAAGGCTCTCTCCTCACGGCGTTCTGCAGCAGCAGTCTCTCGGTACTGTAGAATAAGCTGCAGGCGCAGATTGGGATTACTTGTTCCCAGCTCTTGTAAGGCCATTTGTAAAGTCCATAGACTCCTCAGCACTGGCATTGATGGCTCTTCCATCAGGTATCTCCTGTGCAAGAACTGGCATTGCTGGGTCTCTCTGAGGTGAACTTTCTCTCCTTGGCCAAATGCTTCAGCACTTTGCTCTATGTCCTGTTTGACCAAGGCGCGTATCAGCAGTTCCTTGGATTTGTCAGCCGTCTTTATTCCTCTCTGTTCACAGAGGTCGGTCAGAGCCTCTTTGCTCTGCTTCTTGTACTGGGCTGCCATATCGATGAACAGCCTTTGCCAAATAAAAGATAGAAAAGAATAACAGGGAAGGGAAACTGCAAGTATGTCTAAGTAAGCACTGAGTTGAACATTGTAGAACTGGTGCACTCCTCGCAAGGATACCAATTATTTAGTACAGGGCATAATTGCTTAAACCATGCACTAATGCTCTAATAGAAATAATTCTATCCCACCGCTCTGCCACCAATTGTCATGGATCCCACCATGCTGCCTCCAATTTGTCAAATACCCACTTCTCAGCACGTGACTTGGGGTTGCGCCTGCAAGGGTTAATCTATCTCCCCTCTCAGTCCAGTATTCAACCTCTGTCCTATGCTGTAATGCGAGCATAAATCACACACCGACCCTGGCCACACACCCGCTCATACACGCTGCCACCACTCACCGAACACACGGGCGATGAGTCCTGGAATTATTACTACTACTGTCTGCCAATCATAAGGATCAAACACTTTAAGGCTATGAATTCTTTAGAACATACAAGGTTCAACTTGTTAAAGTTTTATGCTTTAGTTCAAAAGGTACAGTGCTTACAATAAACAAAAAGATATAAAATATGGTAATAAAAAGACATACAAATATGCAAAACAGTTATAAAATAAACAGGAGAAAACTTACAGAAATAGCTAACTTTGTAGTCTGCTTTCTGCTCCCTGAGTATGGGGGGTGAATATGGACTGGAACACATCAGCTAGGCTGCCACTCAATCTGTGAACATGATTCTATGTATACAGGCCTGATTTATAGAGTCACCCCGGAGGTCAGATTTCTAGACCAGCCTCTCAGGCTAATATTATAATTGCTTGTTTTTTCATTGGCCCATGGCCACTCCACCAATGAATATATTATTTTCTCTGAAGTTCTTGGTGTAAAGTTTCCCACAGATAGTGTCAGGCTGTAATTTACATCTCTCTTCAAAAGAGCTAGAAGGTGTGAAATGCTTTCCCTTCTTCCTGGTTCCCAGTAGACCCCCTGTCGAGATTGGAGACAGTAGACTGCTTGCTCAGGATATCTTATGGTGTGACCTTTGTGAGACCTGCAGTTTCAGGGCAGATGTTAAACTACTGCTGGTCACACATATAAACCTATACATATTTCACTACATACATATATACCTACACATATTTCACCACAGGTGCTATTTGTGGTAAAAGCGCTTAGCAGTTTGATTTTTTTGTTGGGAAAATTGTAGTTACTTTTGGCCACTACATGTGAGCTCATTCTTGAAGGCTTATTAAAGAGAATTTATCACCTTATTTTGGCCCTATAAACTGCGGCCACCGCCATCAGGGGCTTATCTACAGCATTCTGTAATGCTGTAGATAAGCCCAGATGTAACCTGAAAGATAAGAAAAACAAGTTAGATTATACTCACCCAGGGGTGGTCCCGGTGCGGTCCGGGTTCGATGGGCATCGTAGGTCCAGGTCCAGCGCCTCCCATCTTCATACGATGTCGTCCTCTTCTTTGCTGCTGTTGTGGCTCTTGCACAGGCGTACTTTATCTGTCCTGTTGAGGGCAGATCAAAGTACTGCAGTGCGCAGGCGTCGGGAAAGGTCAGAGCGGCTCAGCGCCTGCGCACCTCAGTACTTTACACTGTCCTCAACAGGGCAAATCAGTACGCCTGCGCAGGAGCTGCAACAGAAGCAAGGAGGATGACGACATTGTATGAAGATGGGAGGCCCCGGACCTGCGACGCCCATCGGACCCGAACCAAACCGGAACCGCCCCTGGGTGAGTATAATCTAACTTGTTTTTCTTATCTTTCAGGTTACATCAGGGGGCTTATCTATAGCATTACAGAATGTTGTAGATAAGCCCCTAATGGTGGTGGCTGCAGTTTATAGTGCCAAAATGAGGTGACAGATTCCCTTTAAAAGTAATTGCCTATCGATAGAATGAATAACATGCTGATTATTGAGAGCTCTGAAGACTGCTGGCTTCTACCAATCCTAATTACGAGGCTCTGACATGCCCTGTGTGAATGGAGTAGTGACTAGACATGCACACCACGGTTTCATCTGAATACAGCATTCTGCTTTACCCGATAGTCCCATAGAAAATAAGTGAAGCAGTAGTGCGCATGCTGACCACTGTTCCATTCAGATGTGGCATTTCATAGCCTCCTTCTTGGAATTGGTGGGGGTCCCAGTGGTTGGCCCACCACGATCAGCCAGATGTCACCTTTAGACCAGATACAATGGGGAAAATATGTATTTGATACACTGCTGATTTTGCCAGTCTTCCCTCCTACAAAGAATGGAGAGGTCTGTAATTTTTATCGTAGGTACACTTCACCTGTGAGACACAGAATCTAAAAATAAAAAAACTGAAAATCACCTTGTATGATTGTTAAATAATTAAATTGCATTTTGTTGCATGAAATAAGTATTTGATGCAATATAAAAACAGAACTTAATATTTGGTACAGAAACCTTTGTTTGGTATTAGAGGTCAGACTTTTCCTGTAGTTCTTGACCAAGTTTACACACTGCAGCAGGGTTTTTAGCCTCGGTAGTGGTGGTTCAGTCCGCGCTTTGTGTATAGAGAGCACTGATTGACAGCCTGGTCCTAATGCTGAGTTGCTGTCAGTGTTGGGGCTGTGGTTACAACCGCCGCACTTTATACAGAGTGGTGACTGAACCCATGGCGGCACAACTCGTGACTCAAACCCAAATGCTACCAGGGCAATAAAGTTCATTCCTTCCAGCTGCGAGGGTCTAAGTGCATGCGCTGGGCAGGTTCAGAATGACAGGTTTCCTGTAAGCTCTTTTGTGGTATGCAGTTTTTCTCTTCATAACCCCTTTGCTCCCTCCATAAGCCTTGGTGCTTTCGGTCACTGTTATAATAAACTTTGCATAAACCAACAGTACCAGCAAATGTAAGACATTTTGTAATATATCATATCAGACATGTACTTGTTATTCTACTGATGAGTCACTTCCTCTCCTCTCCTGAATTCATTATTCAGTTTGAAAAACGGCAATAATCCGTTTTGCTTAAAACATAGTTCTATTTAACTCACTAAGGTGTGCCTATGGAGGACTATGGAACAGACACAAACACAGAATTGCTGCTCATTCTAGTGGTTTATCTCACCCATAAGTGGATTCACAGTTGCACTGCTCAGTAATGCTGTATAATGCTTTCTATGATGATGCTTATGAACATGCGCTATGAGACAGAAGATCAGAAATCTCTCATGTTTCTGTGTAGTGTGAATTGGAGACATTGTCAGGGAGCTTCCACCTACGATCTGTGACAGCCTAAAATTACAAATAGAGGAGAAATCTGGTGAAAGATGCAAAACACAAGTTTTATAATTGACAGAAATAATTTAATTTCCTTTGTACACAATTGACAGCTCATTCTAAAATGTCTGAAATAACCAATATGCATTAAACCATCTACATAAGTGTTCAAAATAATAACCATGTGTTCAAAAACATGAATTAACCACAAAATCTTTATACTAGTTTTTATTTCCATGCACTGGGAACATGGTACACTGTTTTCTAACGCAAAACATGAAGAGAAATATACGGTATATAATTTTTAACTACTTTACAGAAAATAACAAAAAATGAATATTGGACCGTTCTAAAAAATAGCAGTGTCTGCATTTGTCTTTACAAACTCACAATATGTATTATTTTTAATGACTCGCATTCCTTTGAATCACTGACCTAATATTTAGTCGGATACCCACAGTTATTTAGACCAGCTTCACATCTATGTTGCATAGAGTCACCCAACTTCTGGCACCTGTTATTCCAGCTCAGGATGCTTGAACTACATCCAACAATTTTGTGGCATTTGTTGGCTTTGCCTCAGAAACACCCCTTCATGACCCAGCCTATTTTGGCCTTAATGACCTGGCCATTTTTTGCAATTCTGACCAGTGTCCGTTTGAGGTAATAACTCAGGAACGCTTCAACGGATCCTAGCGATTCTGAGATTGTTTTTTCGTGACATATTGGGCTTCATGTTAGGGGTAAATTTAGGTCGATAATTTCTGCGTTTATTTGTGAAAAAAAATGGAAATTTGGCGAAAATTTTGAAAATTTCGCAATTTTCACATTTTGAATTTTTATTCTGTTAAATCAGAGAGTTATGTGACACAAAATAGTTAATAAATAACATTTCCCACATGTCTACTTTACATCAGCACAATTTTGGAAACAAAATTTTTTTTTGCTAGGAAGTTATAAGGGTGAAAATTTGATTGTGCACATGTAATCCCTTTAAAACTTAGCTTTTAATATAGTAATAATAATTATAAAACCCTGACCCAAAGCAAACCTTGGTTTAATACCATAAAAATACAATACCACACTTTAGGTCACCTGTTAAATTACTGTACTATAACCTACTGTTCTCGCCTGCCTTACTGTGGAGGTTGGCACCCTAAGAGACGATTTTTTGGCGCCCCCACTCAACGCAGGCTGTCCCTCTCTTCCCTACAATGTCCCTCTAGATGTAGGTGGGAAAACAATATAGCGGAGAACAGTGGTGAAGAAAAATAGGATATTACCAAATATATGCAAACAATAAGGGAATTTTAACAGGTGCCTCCAAATGCTACATTAATGATCCAGCACATAGCTAAACACCAATAGAATATGGATATTCAGTCCAGCCAACAGACATATTTGTCCCATGTCAATAATGAACATTCAATGTCATATATACAATACCAAGGGACCAGCCCAAAAGGATCAGAATATACCAATATGCAATATAAAATATGACTTAGCGTGTGCTGGTATTGCCCCGACGCGTTTCCCCGTTAACACGGTTCATCAGGAGGGGATAATGTGGTCTTCAGTGCCACCGGATGCCATATGGATAACTAGCATAAGCCGGCGGTAAAGTGTGCGAGCATAAATAGCTACCATTAAATCCACGCGCCGTAATAGGCCCCGCCCACACACGGATATAGCGGAACTCCATCCAGGTCAAAGCAGCGTTTCATACCCCAGTTTTAAATAAAATGCCGATACCACCAGTCCAACATTACTTAATCATGCGATGCCATATTTAAATAGATACTTAATATTGTTATTCTTATTCATACGTTCTCCATCGCCTATACCCGATGCTTTACTTCCGGGTTATGGTGTGTCCAGGTACGCATAAGATATTACCGCTCATGCGCAGTCCTGATTTTCATGACACGCAGCTATCACACACCTTGCGTACCATAGGGAGTTTGCGCAATGCCACCTGAAGGAAAACTCCACCGCCAAGGTATACTCTATTTTCTATTGCTCATGCGCACTCCTAATCGACATGACATGCATACCTGATATAGCGTGCATGTCACAGGGAGTATGCGCCATGCCAATAGATATGCGTACCTTTTACCTGCCAATGTACCACTGATCTACCAATGATTATAGTAGTACATTGTTGCAGATTGCATAAGGCAAAGGAAACGCAACTGCAAACATATGTACACAGAGAGTTTAAGGATGTATTATCAATTCCAAAATGGTTAGATATATGGTCGCAGAAGAACTGCCTTAATAATACTAAAACTGGGAAAATTAGACTCCTTTAAATAAACTGTACAACCGATATTCATACAATAATATAAAAATAATTGCCCCTATATAATCGGGAACATGCAAAAGCATGCATAGGGATATGGGACTATTCCGGACAATACTCCAATTACAAATTACCCTAAGTGTGACAGGGACGGACAAGCAAGTATTCCAACAGATGTTGTTAAATGAACCAGGTATATGACAAACAGATGTTATTAAATGAAACATGTATATGACAAACATTCATTGAGCCCCTTTGGGGACAGTGATTGCAATCTGTATATCCACTCTGTCTCCCTCCTCAGTATGATCTTGTCTAGATCACCCCCTCTAATTTTTGGTTTAACCAGTTCAATCATACTGAATGAGATTTCACGGAGATTCCCACCGTGGCAGTTGTTCATGTGTCGAGCCACTGGGGTATCCCGTTTGTGCCTGATATCCCCCAGGTGCTCGCCAACCCTAACCCTGAGTTCCCTCAGGGTTTTGCCTATGTAGTCCAACGGACAGGTACAGGTCGCCTTGTAGACTACACCAGTGGACTTACAATTTCCAAAGTCTCTCAGGTAGAAGACCTTCCCATTTGAAGCACTGGTAAAGGTCTTCCCTTGGGTCATAACATCACATCTGGCACAATTGCCGCATCTAAAGAACCCCAGCGGTTTCCTGTCCAACCACGTTCCTGGTTTAGACGGTCTCTGGTATAGGCTATGCACCAAACGATCACCTATTGATCTACCCCTCCTATATGTTACATTTGGTTTAGAGGGTAGGTACTTCCTTAGTCCGGGATCAGCCAAAAGAATCCCCCAGTGCTTTTTAAGTACCTGGTAGACCCTTTCTGATTGTCCATCATAGGTGCCAATAAGCCTAACCATCTCTTCCTTTTGTAAACTGGAGGTGTCTTTTGATCTCAGCAGAGACTGTCTATCGGTTCTCAGAACCTCATGAAAAGGACCATCCAATACCTCACATGGATAATCCCTTGCCCTAAAGCGTTGATATAAATCTCTAGCTTGTTTTCTATACATCCCCTCATCCGTACAGTTTCTTTTGATTCTCATGAATTGTCCTTTTGGTATACCTCTCTTAAGGGGGACCGGGTGATGACTTGTCCATCTTAACAAGCTATTAGTGGAGGTCGGTTTCCGATATGTACAGGTGCTGATGTTTCCGTTAGGTTCCTTGGAAATACTTAAATCAAGGAAATTAATACTTCTGTCATGATATTCATGGGTAAAGCGGAGTCCAATGCTATTAATGTTAATCACCTCCACAAACCGTTGTAGCTCATCCTCTGGGCCAGACCACAATATCAAAATATCGTCGATGTATCTGGCCCAGAGGCTGATGTACGGGTTCCACCACGCTCCCCCTTCCTCAAAGATGACGGTTTCCTCCCACCAGCCCAGGAAGATGTTTGCATACGTGGGGGCACACGGGCTCCCCATTGCAGTACCCCTGAGCTGGTGGAAGTACTTCCCATCAAAGAGGAAGTAGTTGTGAGTTAGACAAAACTGCAACAGTTCCTCCACAAACAAATTGTGTTGACGACATTCAATCGCTCTCGTCTGCAGATAATAACTAATAGCCTCCATCCCGCAGGCATGCGGTATGCTGCTATAAAGAGCCTCAACATCGATTGATACAAGTAAAGTGTTGGCTTCCACCGTAATACCCTCCAACTGACATAATAAATGTGTTGTATCACGGACATAGGAAGGTAAAGAAGTAACGAAGGGTCTTAAGATCTTATCGAGGTAGATCCCACTGTTTTGCGTCACTGAGTCAATCCCTGACACAATTGGGCGTCCTTTCAGGGGGGGAAAGGCCCTTATGAACTTTCGGTAGGGCATAGAAAGTAGGCCTGACTGGATTATCTGGTACCAGAAATTTCCATTCATTCAAAGATAATAATTTATCCTCTTTCGCCCTATCCAAGATATCTCTTAGTTCAAGACTATATCTACCAGTCGGGTCACACCCCAAGACCTTAAAAAGCACTGGGGGATTCTTTTGGCTGACCCCAGACTAAGGAAGTACCTACCCTCTAAACCAAATGTAACATATAGGAGGGGTAGATCAATAGGTGATCATTTGGTGCATAGCCTATACCAGAGACCGTCTAAACCAGGAACATGGTTGGACAGGAAACCGCTGGGGTTCTTTAGATGCGGCAATTGTGCCAGATGTGATGTTATGACCCAAGGGAAGACCTTTACCAGTGCTTCAAATGGGAAGGTCTTCTACCTGAGAGACTTTGGAAATTGTAAGTCCACTGGTGTAGTCTACAAGGCGACCTGTACCTGTCCGTTGGACTACATAGGCAAAACCCTGAGGGAACTCAGGGTTAGGGTTGGCGAGCACCTGGGGGATATCAGGCACAAACGGGATACCCCAGTGGCTCGACACATGAACAACTGCCACGGTGGGAATCTCCGTGAAATCTCATTCAGTATGATTGAACTGGTTAAACCAAAAATTAGAGGGGGTGATCTAGACAAGATCATACTGAGGAGGGAGACAGAGTGGATATACAGATTGCAATCACTGTCCCCAAAGGGGCTCAATGAATGTTTGTCATATACATGTTTCATTTAATAACATCTGTTTGTCATATACCTGGTTCATTTAACAACATCTGTTGGAATACTTGCTTGTCCGTCCCTGTCACACTTAGGGTAATTTGTAATTGGAGTATTGTCCGGAATAGTCCCATATCCCTATGCATGCTTTTGCATGTTCCCGATTATATAGGGGCAATTATTTTTATATTATTGTATGAATATCGGTTGTACAGTTTATTTAAAGGCGTCTAATTTTCCCAGTTTTAGTATTATTAAGGCAGTTCTTCTGCGACCATATATCTAACCATTTTGGAATTGATAATACATCCTTAAACTCTCTGTGTACATATGTTTGCAGTTGCGTTTCCTTTGCCTTATGCAATCTGCAACAATGTACTACTATAATCATTGGTAGATCAGTGGTACATTGGCAGGTAAAAGGTACGCATATCTATTGGCATGGCGCATACTCCCTGTGACATGCACGCTATATCAGGTATGCATGTCATGTCGATTAGGAGTGCGCATGAGCAATAGAAAATAGAGTATACCTTGGCGGTGGAGTTTTCCTTCAGGTGGCATTGCGCAAACTCCCTATGGTACGCAAGCTGTGTGATAGCTGCGTGTCATGAAAATCAGGACTGCGCATGAGCGGTAATATCTTATGCGTACCTGGACACACCATAACCCGGAAGTAAAGCATCGGGTATAGGCGATGGAGAACGTATGAATAAGAATAACAATATTAAGTATCTATTTAAATATGGCATCGCATGATTAAGTAATGTTGGACTGGTGGTATCGGCATTTTATTTAAAACTGGGGTATGAAACGCTGCTTTGACCTGGATGGAGTTCCGCTATATCCGTGTGTGGGCGGGGCCTATTACGGCGCGTGGATTTAATGGTAGCTATTTATGCTCGCACACTTTACCGCCGGCTTATGCTAGTTATCCATATGGCATCCGGTGGCACTGAAGACCACATTATCCCCTCCTGATGAACCGTGTTAACGGGGAAACGCGTCGGGGCAATACCAGCACACGCTAAGTCATATTTTATATTGCATATTGGTATATTCTGATCCTTTTGGGCTGGCCCCTTGGTATTGTATATATGACATTGAATGTTCATTATTGACATGGGACAAATATGTCTGTTGGCTGGACTGAATATCCATATTCTATTGGTGTTTAGCTATGTGCTGGATCATTAATGTAGCATTTGGAGGCACCTGTTAAAATTCCCTTATTGTTTGCATATATTTGGTAATATCCTATTTTTCTTCACCACTGTTCTCCGCTATATTGTTTTCCCACCTACATCTAGAGGGACATTGTAGGGAAGAGAGGGACAGCCTGCGTTGAGTGGGGGCGCCAAAAAATCGTCTCTTAGGGTGCCAACCTCCACAGTAAGGCAGGCGAGAACAGTAGGTTATAGTACAGTAATTTAACAGGTGACCTAAAGTGTGGTATTGTATTTTTATGGTATTAAACCAAGGTTTGCTTTGGGTCAGGGTTTTATAATTATTATTACTATATTAAAAGCTAAGTTTTAAAGGGATTACATGTGCACAATTGACTTTTGATTAGTCCTAAATTCATTCCTATAATTTTCTCGATTTGTTTAAAACCTATGGGATATGGCGAGTTTTCTTTTGGCACCAATTAATACTGACTTATGGGCGCAGGACGCCAATCAGGTTTTTTCCACGAACACACTACCCTCAGAGAACTCAGAAAACCCCTCATTAAAAACACTTTTCAAAGAACTATATTGGGGATATAAGGAGAATATAAAATCGTGGTGGGAGGTGAAGGGTCTGGAAAACTATATTAAAAATCAAATTGTCCCTAAGGGACTACGTATAAACATACAGCCCTCACCACGTACATCGAATCCCCAATTGTTGGTGGCGTGGACAAAAGAATCTGTGGAATCTTCGATTCGCTTCATGCAAATCCTATTAAAAGAGGAGCAGAAGCTTTTTGAAGAGTCCACAAAAAAATTGAATAACCTCATTGATAAGGTACAGAAATTCAAATCTGATCCAGAGTTTGTTAAAAGAGAGAACACACTACAAACTTCGGTGGAGAAATTCCAAATAAATCTGAAAGACCGCAAGCACAATCAGTTTTTGCGGGATTTCACGGAATTCAAGGAAAATCGAGCATACGATTACCAACTGAGAGTCAATACTGATGTGTCATCATCAGATATTGACACATCAGATACGGAACGGACAGAGGGGTTTTCTGGTTACCGTGGGAGGGGTAAATATACTAAAGGTAGATGGCGGACATCAAAAAACTACCACAGACAGAGAGGGACCGGAAGAGGGAGTCAGCCAATGTCCGATGCGGCTGTGCCATCCTCATCCTCACACTCACAATCTTTTTTAGATCGGGGCCTGATGACATCAGGTTACGATCTACGGAAAAGACATCTGTAAGCCAAGGACAAATTATAAATTTATCATCATATAGTTTGTCTGGAGATGAGTACTCGGTCCTACGAAAAGGTTTAAACTTTGTGCCAACAGGGGCCTTTAATTGTTTCCAATGGGTGAAGGACATCAATTTATTTGGTAGAAATCTAAAATGGAAATTGTTTTTTCAGAAAAATGATTCTGAACAGTGCAAACGATTGGGTATATCAGAAGAGGACATGGAGGGGGTACGGACATTGACCGACCTCCTGAGAGAGAACGAGCAGGAGAGAGGAAAGGGTCCATTTACAGATCTTAAGAATAGGAGTACCAGGATGCCACCCATAAATGACACCACAAGTGTGGACATCTTTATGCAGTTGGTTGAGGCTGATTTATGCAAAATACCTCGCTTCAGCCAGCAAGGATGCTCTAACCTCTCTGGTGAAGAGATTACAGCTCTAGAAAATCTAGAAAAGAATAGGGATGTCATCATCAAGGCATCAGATAAGGGTGGTAACCTGGTACTTATGGACCAACACGTCTATTTAAAGATGTGCCATCTACTGCTAGATGAAGTGGATACCTATGAGGTCTTGGGGTGTGACCCGACTGGTAGATATAGTCTTGAACTAAGAGATATCTTGGATAGGGCGAAAGAGGATAAATTATTATCTTTGAATGAATGGAAATTTCTGGTACCAGATAATCCAGTCAGGCCTACTTTCTATGCCCTACCGAAAGTTCATAAGGGCCTTTCCCCCCTGAAAGGACGCCCAATTGTGTCAGGGATTGACTCAGTGACGCAAAACAGTGGGATCTACCTCGATAAGATCTTAAGACCCTTCGTTACTTCTTTACCTTCCTATGTCCGTGATACAACACATTTATTATGTCAGTTGGAGGGTATTACGGTGGAAGCCAACACTTTACTTGTATCAATCGATGTTGAGGCTCTTTATAGCAGCATACCGCATGCCTGCGGGATGGAGGCTATTAGTTATTATCTGCAGACGAGAGCGATTGAATGTCGTCAACACAATTTGTTTGTGGAGGAACTGTTGCAGTTTTGTCTAACTCACAACTACTTCCTCTTTGATGGGAAGTACTTCCACCAGCTCAGGGGTACTGCAATGGGGAGCCCGTGTGCCCCCACGTATGCAAACATCTTCCTGGGCTGGTGGGAGGAAACCGTCATCTTTGAGGAAGGGGGAGCGTGGTGGAACCCGTACATCAGCCTCTGGGCCAGATACATCGACGATATTTTGATATTGTGGTCTGGCCCAGAGGATGAGCTACAACGGTTTGTGGAGGTGATTAACATTAATAGCATTTAACTCCGCTTTACCCATGAATATCATGACAGAAGTATTAATTTCCTTGATTTAAGTATTTCCAAGGAACCTAACGGAAACATCAGCACCTGTACATATTGGAAACCGACCTCCACTAATAGCTTGTTAAGATGGACAAGTCATCACCCGGTCCCCCTTAAGAGAGGTATACCAAAAGGACAATTCATGAGAATCAAAAGAAACTGTACGGATGAGGGGATGTATAGAAAACAAGCTAGAGATTTATATCAACGCTTTAGGGCAAGGGATTATCCATGTGAGGTATTGGATGGTCCTTTTCATGAGGTTCTGAGAACCGATAGACAGTCTCTGCTGAGATCAAAAGACACCTCCAGTTTACAAAAGGAAGAGATGGTTAGGCTTATTGGCACCTATGATGGACAATCAGAAAGGGTCTACCAGGTACTTAAAAAGCACTGGGGGATTCTTTTGGCTGACCCCGGACTAAGGAAGTACCTACCCTCTAAACCAAATGTAACATATAGGAGGGGTAGATCAATAGGTGATCGTTTGGTGCATAGCCTATACCAGAGACCGTCTAAACCAGGAACGTGGTTGGACAGGAAACCGCTGGGGTTCTTTAGATGCGGCAATTGTGCCAGATGTGATGTTATGACCCAAGGGAAGACCTTTACCAGTGCTTCAAATGGGAAGGTCTTCTACCTGAGAGACTTTGGAAATTGTAAGTCCACTGGTGTAGTCTACAAGGCGACCTGTACCTGTCCGTTGGACTACATAGGCAAAACCCTGAGGGAACTCAGGGTTAGGGTTGGCGAGCACCTGGGGGATATCAGGCACAAACGGGATACCCCAGTGGCTCGACACATGAACAACTGCCACGGTGGGAATCTCCGTGAAATCTCATTCAGTATGATTGAACTGGTTAAACCAAAAATTAGAGGGGGTGATCTAGACAAGATCATACTGAGGAGGGAGACAGAGTGGATATACAGATTGCAATCACTGTCCCCAAAGGGGCTCAATGAATGTTTGTCATATACATGTTTCATTTAATAACATCTGTTTGTCATATACCTGGTTCATTTAACAACATCTGTTGGAATACTTGCTTGTCCGTCCCTGTCACACTTAGGGTAATTTGTAATTGGAGTATTGTCCGGAATAGTCCCATATCCCTATGCATGCTTTTGCATGTTCCCGATTATATAGGGGCAATTATTTTTATATTATTGTATGAATATCGGTTGTACAGTTTATTTAAAGGCGTCTAATTTTCCCAGTTTTAGTATTATTAAGGCAGTTCTTCTGCGACCATATATCTAACCATTTTGGAATTGATAATACATCCTTAAACTCTCTGTGTACATATGTTTGCAGTTGCGTTTCCTTTGCCTTATGCAATCTGCAACAATGTACTACTATAATCATTGGTAGATCAGTGGTACATTGGCAGGTAAAAGGTACGCATATCTATTGGCATGGCGCATACTCCCTGTGACATGCACGCTATATCAGGTATGCATGTCATGTCGATTAGGAGTGCGCATGAGCAATAGAAAATAGAGTATACCTTGGCGGTGGAGTTTTCCTTCAGGTGGCATTGCGCAAACTCCCTATGGTACGCAAGCTGTGTGATAGCTGCGTGTCATGAAAATCAGGACTGCGCATGAGCGGTAATATCTTATGCGTACCTGGACACACCATAACCCGGAAGTAAAGCATCGGGTATAGGCGATGGAGAACGTATGAATAAGAATAACAATATTAAGTATCTATTTAAATATGGCATCGCATGATTAAGTAATGTTGGACTGGTGGTATCGGCATTTTATTTAAAACTGGGGTATGAAACGCTGCTTTGACCTGGATGGAGTTCCGCTATATCCGTGTGTGGGCGGGGCCTATTACGGCGCGTGGATTTAATGGTAGCTATTTATGCTCGCACACTTTACCGCCGGCTTATGCTAGTTATCCATATGGCATCCGGTGGCACTGAAGACCACATTATCCCCTCCTGATGAACCGTGTTAACGGGGAAACGCGTCGGGGCAATACCAGCACACGCTAAGTCATATTTTATATTGCATATTGGTATATTCTGATCCTTTTGGGCTGGTCCCTTGGTATTGTATATATGACATTGAATGTTCATTATTGACATGGGACAAATATGTCTGTTGGCTGGACTGAATATCCATATTCTATTGGTGTTTAGCTATGTGCTGGATCATTAATGTAGCATTTGGAGGCACCTGTTAAAATTCCCTTATTGTTTGCATATATTTGGTAATATCCTATTTTTCTTCACCACTGTTCTCCGCTATATTGTTTTCCCACCTACATCTAGAGGGACATTGTAGGGAAGAGAGGGACAGCCTGCGTTGAGTGGGGGCGCCAAAAAATCGTCTCTTAGGGTGCCAACCTCCACAGTAAGGCAGGCGAGAACAGTAGGTTATAGTACAGTAATTTAACAGGTGACCTAAAGTGTGGTATTGTATTTTTATGGTATTAAACCAAGGTTTGCTTTGGGTCAGGGTTTTATAATTATTATTACTATATTAAAAGCTAAGTTTTAAAGGGATTACATGTGCACAATTGACTTTTGATTAGTCCTAAATTCATTCCTATAATTTTCTCGAAGGGTGAAAATTTGACCAGTGATTTCTAATTTTTACAACAAAATTTACAAAACCATTTTTTTTAGGGACCAATGCACATTTGAAGTCAGTTTGAGGGATATATATATATATATATATATATATATATATATATATATAATTACCAAAAGTGACACCATTCTAAAAACTACACCCCTCAAGGTGCTCAAGACCACATTCAAGGAGTTTGTTAACCCTTCAGGTGTTTCACAGCAGCAGAAGCAACATGGAAGGAAAAAATGAACATTTAACTTTTTAGTCACAAAAATGATCTTTTAGCAACAATTTTTTTATTTTCCCAATGGTAAAAGGAGAAACTGGACCACAAATGTTGTTTTCCAATTTGTCCTGAGTACGCTGATGCCTCATATGTGGGGGTAAACCACTGTTTGGGCGCATGGCAGGGCTCGGAAGGGAAGGAGCGCCATTTGACTTTTTGAATGAAAAATTGGCTCCAATCTTTAGCGGACACCATGTTGCGTTTGGAGAGCCCCCGTGTGCCTAAACATTGGAGCTCCCCCACAAGTGACCCCATTTTGGAAACTAGATGCCCCAAGGAACTTATCTAGATGCATAGTGAGCACTTTAAACCACCAGGTGCTTCACAAATTGATCCGTAAAAATGAAAAAGTACTTTTTTTTCACAAAAAATTTATTTAGCCTCAATATTTTCATTTTCACATGAGCAATAGGATAAAATGAATACTAAAATTTGTTGGGCAATTTCTCCTGAGTACGCCGGTACCTCATATGTGGGGGTAAACCACTGTTTGGGCGCACGGCAAGGCTCGGAAGGGAAGGCGCGCCATTTGACTTTTTGAATGGAAAATTAGCTCCAATCATTAGCGGACACCATGTCGCGTTTGGAGAGCCCCTGTGTGCCTAAACATTGGAGCACCCCCACAAGTGACCCCATTTTGGAAACTAGACCCCCCAATGAACTTATCTAGATGCATAGTGAGCACTTTAAACCCCCAGGTGCTTCACAGAAGTTTATAACGCAGAGCCGTGAAAATAAATTATTTTTCGTTCCTCAATAATTATTTTTTAGCCCGGAATTTTTTATTTTCCCAAGGGTAACAGGAGAAATTGGACCCCAAATGTTGTTGGCCAGTTTGTCCTGAGTACGCTGATACCCCATATGTGGGGGTAAACCACTGTTTGGGCGCACGGCAGGGCTCGGAAGGGAAGGCACGCCATTTGGCTTTTTGAATGGAAAATTAGCTCCAATCATTAGCGGACACCATGTCGCATTTGGAGAGCCCCTGTGTGCCTAAACATTGGAGCTCCCCCACAAGTGACCCCATTTTAGAAACTAGACCTCCCAAGGAACTAATCTAGATGTGTGGTGAGCACTTTAAACCCCAAAGTGCTTCACAGAAGTTTATAACGCAGAGCCATGAAAATAAAAAATAATTTTTCTTTTCTCAAAAATGATTTTTTAGCCTGCAATTTTTTATTTTCCCAAGGGTAACAGGAGAAATTTGACCCCAAAAGTTGTTGTCCAGTTTCTCCTGAGTACGCTGATACCCCATATGTGGGGGTAAACCACTGTTTGGGCACACGTCGGGGTTCCGAAAGGAAATAGTGACGTTTTGAAATACAGACTTTGATGGAATGCTCTGCGGGCGTCACGTTGCCTTTGCAGAGCCCCTGATGTGCCTAAACAGTAGAAACTCCCCACAAGTGACCCCATTTTGGAAACTAGACCCCCAAATGAACTTATCTAGATGTGTGGTGAGCACTTTGAACCCCCCCAAGTGCTTCACAGAAGTTTTATAACGCAGAGCCGTGAAAATAATAAATGTTTTCTTTCCTCAAAAATATTTTTTTAGCCTGCAATTTTTTATTTTCCCAAGAGTTACTGGAGAAATTTGACCCCAAAAGTTGTTGTCCAGTTTCTCCTGAGTACGCTGGTACCCCATATGTGGGGGTAAACCATTGTTTGGGCACACGTCGGGGCTCGGAAGGGAGAGAACACCATTTGACTTTTTCAACGCAAGATTGGCTGGAATCAATGGTGGCGCCATGTCGCGTTTGGAGACCCCCTGATGTGCCTAAACAGTGGAAACCCCTCAATTCTAACTCCAACACTAACCCCAACACACCCCTAACCCTAATCCCAACCCTAACCGCAACACACCCCTAACCCTAGTCTTAACCCTAATTCCAACCCTAACTCTAATTCCAACCCTAAGGCTATGTGCCCATGTTGCGGATTTTTCCGCACTGTTTTTGAAACATCTGCAGGTAAAACGCACTGCGCTTTCCCTGCGGATTTACCGCGGATTTCCAGTGTTTTTTGTGTGGATTTCACCTGCGGATTCCTATTATGGAGCAGGTGTAAAACGCTGCGGAATCCGCACAAAGAATTGACATGCTGCAGAAAATACAACGCAGCGTTTCCATGCTGTATTTTCCGCACCATGGGCACAGCGGATTTGGTTTTCCATAGGTTTACGTGGTACTGTAAACATGATGGAAAACTGCTACCAATCCGCAGCGACCAATCCGCTGCTGATCCGCAGCCAAATCTGCACCGTGTGCACATAGCCTAATTCTAACCCTAATTCCAACCCTAGCCCTAATTCTAACCCTAACCCTAATTGCAACCCTAACCCTAATTCTAACCCTAATTCTAACCCTAGCCCTAAGTGCAACCCTAGCCCTAAGTGCAACCCTAAGTGCAACCCTATCCCTAAGTGCAACCCTATCCCTAAGTGCAACCCTAACCCTAAGTGCAACCCTAACCCTACCCCTAACGGAAAAAAATAAATAAATATATTTTTCTGTATTTTATTATTGTCCCTACCTATGGGGGTGATAAAGGGGGCGTTTATTTACTATTTTTTTTTATTTTGATCGCTGTGATAGAACCTATCACAGCGATCAAAATGTACAGGGAATGAATCTGCCGGGCGGCAGATTCGGCGGGCGCGCTGCGCATGCGCCTGCCATTTTCCAAGAAGAAGACCATGCGAGAAGACCGAGGACACCGGGAGGGACACCGGGACTAGGTAAGTATGGGGGGTGTGATCGGACAGCGGGGGGGGGAGGGCGGAGGGGAGGACGGGGGAGGGTCGGAGGGGAGAGGAAGGCGCATAGGACAGGACGAAGGGGTAGAGAACAATGACGGCGGCTGCAGATCACCGCCGTCAGTCGGTGGGGGGGCCAGATCTGGGTCTCCAGCCATGGCCGATGCTATTGCAGCATCGGCCATGGCTGGATTGTAATATTTCTCCAATTTTCATAGGTGAAATATTAGATTGCTCTGATTGGCTGTTTCACTTTCAACAGCCAATCAGAGCGATCATAGCCACGTGGGGGCAAAGCCACCCCCCCTGGGCTGTAGTACCACTCCCCCTGTCCCTGCAGGTCGGGTGAAATTGGAGTTAACCCTTTCACCCGATCTGCAGGAACGCGATCATTCTGTGACACAGCATATGCGTCACAGGTCGGATTGGCACCGACTTTCATGACGCATACGCTGTGTCACAGGTCGGGAAGGGGTTAATGTCACCCCACAAGTTTTCTATAGGATTAAGGTCCAGGGACTGGGTTGGCCATTCCACAACCTCAATTTTGTTGCACTGGAACCAAGATTTTGCTTGTTTACTGGTGTGTGTAGGGTCGTTGTCTTGTTGAAACTCATTTCAAGGGCATATCGTCTTCAGCGTAAGGCAACATGATCTCTTCAAGTATTTTAATATATGCAAACTGGTCCATGATCCCTGGTATGCGGTACCTAGGTCCAGCACCATAGTAAGAGAAACATGCCAATATGATGCTTGCACCACCAAGCTTCACTGTCTTCACAGTGTACTGTGGCTTGAATGCAGAGTTTGGGGGTCGTCTGACGAACTGTCTGCAGCCCTTGGACCCAAAAAGAAGAATTTTACTTTCATCTGTCCAAAAAATGTTTCTCCATTTCTCTTTAGGCCAGTTGATGTGTTCTTTTGGCAAATTGTATCCGCTTTAGTACATGTCTTTTTTTTTTACAGTGGGACTTTGTGGGTACTTTTTGCAAAGAGATTACCGTATTTTTCCTACCATAAGACGCACTTTTTTCCCTCCAAATTTGGGAGGAAAGTGTGGGTGCGTCTTATGGGTCCCGATGATTAAGTGCAGTGAATATTCATTAGCGGCTCCCCGCCCACCGATCAGCTGAGCAGTGAGCCGGGAGCAGCAAATGAATACTGCACTTAAGCAGGGACACGCATGGCTTCCTCAGCGCTGATTGCTGCAGCAGCTAGGGAGATTTGTGTGTCCTGGGGAGGAGGCAGCAGCAGGGTCCGGAGATCGCTGTATACCTGCCTGCCATGCCTGGATGCCGAGTGCTGTGCACAAACAGGATCTGTGTGATGTCAGGAGTGGGCGGGCTGAAGCATCACATGGCAGCTCAGAGCCCTCCCTCTTCTTGACATCATCACAGGTCCTTCAGGCTCTCCACTAGAATCTGCTGGCTTCCTCAAAACCTGTGCTGTGGAGAGGCAACAAGAGAGAGGGCTCTGTGTGTGCAGCCATGGGATGCTTTTACCTCACCACAGGCTGGCTGCCACAATTAAGAGGTTAGTCTTTACAATACACAATAAAGCACTCTGCCACTCCTGTGGTGAACTATAACTCCCAGCATGTCATAGGATCTGCAGGACATGCTGGGAGTTATAGTTCTCCCATGGGATTTTAAAGCAGCACTCCAGTGCTATTTTGCAGTGCTGGAGTGGTGCTTTTAATATCAGCCCTGTGCCCCCATTCTTATACTCACCCTCCAGTGTCTTCATATAGTACTGTACAGACACCACACTGGTCCTGCAGCTTCCAACATAATAACATACTATTATATAATAACACCACATATAATAGTATGTTATTTATGTTATTAAATATTTTACCACATTTTTTTGCTTCAAATATTTTTTTTCCCTATTTTCCACCTCTAAAACCTGGGTGCGCCTTATAGTCCGGTGCATCTTATAGTCCGAAAAATACGGTAGCTTCACACAGGCATCTTCTAACTGTCACAGTACTCACAGGTAACTTGAGACTGTCTGATCAACCTGGACCTGATCATTGGATGAGCCTTTGCCATTCTGGCTATTCTACCATCCATTCGAATGGTAGTCTTCCATTTTCTTCCACCTCTCTCTGGTTTTGCTTTCCGTTTTAAAGCATTGGAGATCATTTTAGCTGAATAGCCAATCATTGTCTGCACTTCTTTATAAGTTTTACCCTCTCCAATCAACTTTTTAATCAAATTACGCTGTTCTTCTGAACAAAGTCTCGAATGACCCATATTTTTCAGGCTTTCAAGGAGAAATGCATGTACAACATGTCCTGGTATCACCCTAACATAACGGCCTCTGGATTCACACCTGTGTCTTCACAGAATGATTGACCTCACTAATTGGAACTTCACACTGCTATTATTTTGAACAACACCCCTTTCAATTAATTACTCTAATTAACAGACTCAAAAAGATGCAGAGCCCTGACCAAGTATTGAGTGCATTTACTGAACATACATTTCAGTAGGCCAACATTTTGGATTTTAAAATCATTTTTCAAGCTGGTGTTATAAAGTATTCTGATTTATTGAGATAATGACTTTTAGGTTTTCATTGGCTGTAAGCCATAATCATCAACATTAACAGAAATAAACACTTGAAATAGATCACTCTGTGTGTAATGACTCTATATGAGTTTCACTTTTAGTATTGAAGAACTGAAGTAAATTAACTTTTTGATTTATATTCTAATTTAGTCAGAAGCACTTGTAATTTATACCAAAACAGTGAATAAAAAATGCTAGCAATATGCCACTTTCATGTTATTTTTTATTGGCTCTTTTAAACCATAATTCTCTTGGATGTCCTGGTGATCTTCTATACACCAGTATCTGTATTAAGGGACTCAAATTCACCATTTTTTCCATTGCTGCTGCTTCCTTCAAGGTGGAAAGTAGCTACGGCTCGTAATATGACCTGCCGTGTCCAAATCCTCAGATTAAATATGGGAATAGCTATGGAGGATATTCAATAAGTTAAAACATAACTTTTAATAAATATATAAAATACTTGGACCCTAACAAAAACACATAATAGACAGTGTAACAAAGTGCTAAAGTGAACCAGTGCTAGAAAAGTTTAAAAGAATTGGAACAGTCTTACCAATTTGGACGGACAACTGGAAGAGGTCTCACCAGTTCTGTGGGGTGGGTGGTTCCAAGATGAATACACAATGCAGGGGCAAATAGGCCAAGGGTAGGGATAATTAATGTAACCACTGTCTTCCCTGTGAACCCTTAAAGAGCTCCTGTCCTCACAAGGACAGGCCCCAAGTGAGCCCTGCTATGGCCTCCCACCAACCACAGTATACCCTAATTGTCTCTTATTTCCCTACGCGTTTCAACTCCGATAGCGGAGAATCCTCAGGGGAGTTATATAGAAAAAATGTCAGTGGATCTATTAGAGATTCAAAACAAACAGTCCATCATAGTCCATACCCAGGGGGGTTAAATGGAAAAAATGCCGATGAGTCTCCTGATGAAAAAGAGACAGTCCATCAGAGTCCCTACTGGTCCGAGTATGTCTCCAAATAAGACGGATCCCGCAGTGGCTGGGATTCCGCCATGCAACAGCAAAAACTACGGATGTGTCCGCCGTTTATCATCCTCACATGCTGACCAAATACCCTCCCTTTATGTACATCTCCGTTTATCAGGTGAAAACGTTCATCCCCCAATTAGAAAAAAGCGGGCGTAATACTACATACCGAGTCCTGCGTCCATTGTCTCTCCGCATAGTAAAGCACTTCCGGTAACCGATACACGCATACCGGAAACAACAGCATATTGCAAGAGGTAACTTCCGCCCACCATCTTTGTGAAGCCTGCGCTGACCAGAGGGGACGGCAAAAAGCCACTACACGGTACATATTAGTGCTCATGCAGATACAGCGCTAGTACTCTAGCCCCACAAGATCACCAAAGGCACACCTCTCAAATCCGCCAAACCCATTCGCAACCAGCCTAATGCAAGGCGGGACTACTTGTCCACGCCATCTTCAATTTGTCAGTTCAGGCAAACGTTCTATACTGGATGCAAATGAGTGACGCCGTAGTACCATCTTCTATGCGTCATAAAGGTCCCCATACTGCGATGTTTAATCCATAACTATAAAGAGGGTATCCAATATATTGGGCTTCTTGTTACCAAAACTCAATACCCTGAAAAGGGAATAATATAAGCGTTCTCTCATTGCCGTTGAATAGACCGGAGTTTGAACAGTATGGTGCGTAAATCTGCGGCATAGTCTGAACATGTATATTGTTATTATTACATGAGCTGGAATAGTATGGTAATATAGGTATATCCGCACCATATTATGTGCCATTAAGGTATGGTTCAAACACTACATCCACAGCATAGTTAGGTATCTTCATAATATCTACTTGTCCAACTCCAGATTATATATCCTTACATTTAGTAGGATTAGTACCTAATAACTGGGAAATGAGGGAAAAGACCCCTAACTCACAGAAGGGAATTTTTGTTAGGCATAAATCAATATCCTATAAGCAATACTGATAATGACACATATATCCCTATTCAAATTATACATGTGAGACCTTATTAAAATTCAACAGTTATAACGGAGGGGGCCAGATATGGAGGATGCTGTGAAAAACATAAACATTAGGTCCCAAGAGAGAGAGTAGTAATTGCTTCTCGAGGCTCCAAATGGATATAATGTCCAAAGTATGACCTCCATAAGATATTGCCGACGGGAGCAACTGTAAATAAGGGCAATAGCTCCATTATTACATGATACAATTAAATATGACTTATTTTGTTTTCTTTGGCTGTTTCCATAGTACAGACACCCAGATGTAGTACCGGTGACACACAGTTGATAACAAAGATTATCAGCAAATCACTGCCACTCAACGGGCCGACAGTTTCAATTATTATGGTAAGGTGTGATGGAGGGGTAAGGGAATATAAGGGAGAGGGGACGGGGGCCAGGGGGATTATTTTATAAAAAACATGCATAATTGATCTGATCGTTCAGGCCTAAGGGATGGCAGGTATCCAGCCTAAATATCCAGCTGGCCTCTCTCTGAAGTAATAATCTGTCAAGATCACCACCCCTGGCTGGCATATCAATTTTGTCAATCCCCATAAATCGTATTGCTCTCACATCTCCCCCATGCATGCCATTTATGTGTTTGGCAATTGGAGTGTCTCTTTTGTTACGTATATCACCCAAGTGTTCACCCACCCTTCTCCTCATTTCCCTAATTGTCTTCCCGACATAGGTGATACCACACTGGCAAATGGCTCTATAGATGACACCTGTGCTTTTGCAATTAATAAATTTATTCAGTTTGAAGACTTGTTGTGTGTTTTCATTAAAAAATTCCTTTCCGGTGCACATTGAGTCCACATCACACATCCACCACACCGAAAAAAGCCCACCGGTCTTTGTGGGAGCCAGGTCGTTTCTCTTGGTGTGCTGAAATGACTGTGTACTAGTCGATCGCCCAGTGTCTTCCCTCTACGGTAAGTGATGACTGGATCATTTCCCAGGGCATCCTTTAGATCCCCATCCATCTTTAGGATGCCCCAGTGTTTCTGTATGATCTTTTTAACGGATGATGTCCCGTTGTCATAGGTACAGATAAGCCTCGTCGTTTTAGAGGGTTCAATTTCCTCTCTACAAAAATGTCATCAATATACCTGACCCATATTGATCTATGGGTCAGGTATATTGATGACATTTTTGTTCTATGGAAGGGGACAAGAGAGGAGTTCAGTGACTTTGTGAGGTCCCTCAATGAGAATGATGTGGGACTCAAATTCACATTTGACATACAGGACACACAGTTACCTTTCCTGGATGTGTTGATTTCCAAGTCAGAGGATGGAGATCGTTTGGAGAGTACCATATATAGGAAACCCACTGCAACCAACTCTCTCCTGAGATGGGATAGTAACCACCCTTATTCCCTTAAAAAAGGCATTCCCAAGGGTCAGTATCTGAGATTGCGACGCAACTGCTCCAACCAAAGAGATTTTAAAATCATGGCCGATGACCTTAGGCAGAGGTTTTTGGCTAGAGGTTACCCGGACCGGATCCTGCGGGAGGCCTTCCGGTATGCTAACCAACAGGATAGGGAGAGGCTACTAACACCTCGTAGAGAGGAAATTGAACCCTCTAAAACGACGAGGCTTATCTGTACCTATGACAACGGGACATCATCCGTTAAAAAGATCATACAGAAACACTGGGGCATCCTAAAGATGGATGGGGATCTAAAGGATGCCCTGGGAAATGATCCAGTCATCACTTACCGTAGAGGGAAGACACTGGGCGATCGACTAGTACACAGTCATTTCAGCACACCAAGAGAAACGACCTGGCTCCCACAAAGACCGGTGGGCTTTTTTCGGTGTGGTGGATGTGTGATGTGCGACTCAATGTGCACCGGAAAGGAATTTTTTAATGAAAACACACAACAAGTCTTCAAACTGAATAAATTTATTAATTGCAAAAGCACAGGTGTCATCTATAGAGCCATTTGCCAGTGTGGTATCACCTATGTCGGGAAGACAATTAGGGAAATGAGGAGAAGGGTGGGTGAACACTTGGGTGATATACGTAACAAAAGAGACACTCCAATTGCCAAACACGTAAATGGCATGCATGGGGGAGATGTGAGAGCAATACGATTTATGGGGATTGACAAAATTGATATGCCAGCCAGGGGTGGTGATCTTGACAGATTATTACTTCAGAGAGAGGCCAGCTGGATATTTAGGCTGGATACCTGCCATCCCTTAGGCCTGAACGATCAGATCAATTATGCATGTTTTTTATAAAATAATCCCCCTGGCCCCCGTCCCCTCTCCCTTATATTCCCTTACCCCTCCATCACACCTTACCATAATAATTGAAACTGTCGCCCCGTTGAGTGGCAGTGATTTGCTGATAATCTTTATCAACTGTGTGTCACCGGTACTACATCTGGGTGTCTGTACTATGGAAACAGCCAAAGAAAACAAAATAAGTCATATTTAATTGTATCATGTAATAATGGAGCTATTGCCCTTATTTACAGTTGCTCCCGTCGGCAATATCTTATGGAGGTCATACTTTGGACATTATATCCATTTGGAGCCTCGAGAAGCATATACTACTCTCTCTCTTGGGACCTAATGTTTATGTTTTTCACAGCATCCTCCATATCTGGCCCCCTCCGTTATAACTGTTGAATTTTAATAAGGTCTCACATGTATAATTTGAATAGGGATATATGTGTCATTATCAGTATTGCTTATAGGATATTGATTTATGCCTAACAAAAATTCCCTTCTGTGAGTTAGGGGTCTTTTCCCTCATTTCCCAGTTATTAGGTACTAATCCTACTAAATGTAAGGATATATAATCTGGAGTTGGACAAGTAGATATTATGAAGATACCTAACTATGCTGTGGATGTAGTGTTTGAACCATACCTTAATGGCACATAATATGGTGCGGATATACCTACAGTCATATGAAAAAGTTTGGGCACCCCTATTAATCTTAAGCTTAATGTTTTATAAAAATTGTTTTTTTTGCAACAGCTATTTCAGTTTCATACATCTAATAACTGTTGGACACAGTAATGTTTCTGCCTTGAAATGAGGTTTATTGTACTAAAAGAAAATGTGCAATCTGCATTCAAACAAAATTTGACAGGTGCATAAGTATGGGCACCCTTTTCATTTTCTTGGTTTAAATACTCCTACCTACTTTTTACTGACTTACTAAAGCACTTTTTTTGGTTTTGTAACCTCATTGAGCTTTGAACTTCATAGCTAGGTGTATGCAATCATGAGAAAAGCTACTTAAAGTGGCCACTTGCAAGTTGTTCTCCTGTTTGAATCTCCTCTGAAGAGTGGCATCATGGGCTCCTCAAAACAACTGTCAAATGATCTGAAAACAAAGATTATTCAACATAGTTGTTCAGGGAAAGGATACAAAAAGCTGTCTCAGAGATTTAACCTGTCAATTTCCACTGTGAGGAACATAGTAAGGAAATGCAAGAACACAGGTACAGTTCTTGTTAAGGCCAGAAGTGGCAGGCCAAGAAAAACATCAGAAAGGCAGAGAAGAAGAATGGTGAGATTAGTCAAGGACAATCCTCAGACCATCTCCAGAGAGCTGCAGCATCAACTTGCTGCAGATGCTGTCACTGTGCATCGGTCAACTATACAACGCACTGTGTTTTTTTGCCACCATGCATAACGCCTTTTTGTATTACCAAACAACTCAATCTTGGTTTCATGAGTCCACAGGACCTTCTTCCAAAAAGAAATTGGCTTCTCCAAATGTGCTTTTGCATACCTCAGCCAACTCTGTTTGTGGCGTGCTTGCAGAAACGGCTTCTTTCGCATCACTCTCCCATACAACTTCTCCTTGTGCAAAGTGCGTTGTATAGTTGACCGATGCACAGTGACACCATCTGCAGCAAGTTGATGCTGCAGCTCTCTGGAGGTGGTCTGAGGATTGTCCTTGACTGATCTCACCATTCTTCTTCTCTGCCTTTCTGATGTTTTTCTTGGCCTACCACTTCTGGCCTTAACAAGAACTGTACCTGTGTTCTTCCATTTCCTTACTATGTTCCTCACAGTGGAAATTGACAGGTTAAACCTCTGAGACAGCTTTTTGTATCCTTCCCCTGAACAACTATGTTGAATAATCTTTGTTTTCAGATCATTTGACAGTTATTTTGCGGAGCCCATGATGCCACTATTCAGATGAGATTCAAACAGGAGAACAACTTGCAAGTGGCCACTTTAAGTAGATTTCGTCATGATTGCATACACCTAGCCTTGAAGTTCAAAGCTCAATGAGGTTACAAAACCAAAAAAAGTCCTTTAGTAAGTCAGTGAAAAGTAGGTAGGAGTATTTAAACCAAGAAAATGATAAGGGTGCCCATACTTATGCACCTGTCAAATTTTGTTTGAATGCAGATTGCACATTTTCTATTAGTACAATAAACCTCATTTCAAGGCAGAAACATTACTGTGTCCAACAGTTATTAGATATATGAAACTGAAATAGCTGTTGCAAAAAAAACAATTTTTATAAAACATTAAGCTTAAGATTAATAGGGGTGCCCAAACTTTTTCATATGACTGTATATTACCATACTATTCCAGCTCATGTAATAATAACAATATACATGTTCAGACTATGCCGCAGATTTACGCACCATACTGTTCAAACTCCGGTCTATTCAACGGCAATGAGAGAACGCTTATATTATTCCCTTTTCAGGGTATTGAGTTTTGGTAACAAGAAGCCCAATATATTGGATACCCTCTTTATAGTTATGGATTAAACATCGCAGTATGGGGACCTTTATGACGCATAGAAGATGGTACTACGGCGTCACTCATTTGCATCCAGTATAGAACGTTTGCCTGAACTGACAAATTGAAGATGGCGTGGACAAGTAGTCCCGCCTTGCATTAGGCTGGTTGCGAATGGGTTTGGCGGATTTGAGAGGTGTGCCTTTGGTGATCTTGTGGGGCTAGAGTACTAGCGCTGTATCTGCATGAGCACTAATATGTACCGTGTAGTGGCTTTTTGCCGTCCCCTCTGGTCAGCGCAGGCTTCACAAAGATGGTGGGCGGAAGTTACCTCTTGCAATATGCTGTTGTTTCCGGTATGCGTGTATCGGTTACCGGAAGTGCTTTACTATGCGGAGAGACAATGGACGCAGGACTCGGTATGTAGTATTACGCCCGCTTTTTTCTAATTGGGGGATGAACGTTTTCACCTGATAAACGGAGATGTACATAAAGGGAGGGTATTTGGTCAGCATGTGAGGATGATAAACGGCGGACACATCCGTAGTTTTTGCTGTTGCATGGCGGAATCCCAGCCACTGCGGGATCCGTCTTATTTGGAGACATACTCGGACCAGTAGGGACTCTGATGGACTGTCTCTTTTTCATCAGGAGACTCATCGGCATTTTTTCCATTTAACCCCCCTGGGTATGGACTATGATGGACTGTTTGTTTTGAATCTCTAATAGATCCACTGACATTTTTTCTATATAACTCCCCTGAGGATTCTCCGCTATCGGAGTTGAAACGCGTAGGGAAATAAGAGACAATTAGGGTATACTGTGGTTGGTGGGAGGCCATAGCAGGGCTCACTTGGGGCCTGTCCTTGTGAGGACAGGAGCTCTTTAAGGGTTCACAGGGAAGACAGTGGTTACATTAATTATCCCTACCCTTGGCCTATTTGCCCCTGCATTGTGTATTCATCTTGGAACCACCCACCCCACAGAACTGGTGAGACCTCTTCCAGTTGTCCGTCCAAATTGGTAAGACTGTTCCAATTCTTTTAAACTTTTCTAGCACTGGTTCACTTTAGCACTTTGTTACACTGTCTATTATGTGTTTTTGTTAGGGTCCAAGTATTTTATATATTCCTTCAAGGTGGGCAGCATTCCACGGGCTACAGGTACCAGCAGCAGTGTCTCAGGTTCCATTGCTGGGACCCTGCACTGTATCTATATTTGCACAAGTGAGGAGAGCCTTCATTATCCTTTCTGTTATTGTGTTGTACAAAAGCTTTGGAATATCAAAATTTCGATATTATAAAATTATAATTGTACACTGGAGTTTAATAATTGTCCTCTGTGATGGTGTGATATGCTATGTGGGTATTATTTTTGTGTATATTTGTTTTACTTATTTTCATGGTGTTCTCTTGTAGAAGGAGTTATTTGCTAATTGATGAATGGCTGTTGCTGCCATCTGATATCAGCCCCCACAGCACTGTATTGTTTGCTAATATGCTAATGACATGTTGACCTAGCTTGTTGAAACAATGAGCCAGAGACCTTCCCCCTCCTGACCTGTGAATGAGGAGGGAGACTTAAATATCAGGGAGGTGAGACACAGATGAGTCCTGTGTGGAATGATGATGGGTTCACAGCATATCAGAGAGAAAGAAGAGTATATGGACTATGCTATCCTCTGTCTGCTGGATTGTTGGACTTTTATCCTGTTACTGAACTGCATTCGTGTTCTGGACTATTTTATCCTTTGTGTGGTGGATCGTATATGGACCTTTCGTATTTTTGCCTAAATAAAGGTCTTGGAATTGTTTACTGTACTCCAGCCCTGTTGATTGTGTGATATCGGAGGAGGATCCCGTGACAACTGGTGGAAAGCAGTGGGATCAACAGAGCGTAAACTAATGGAGAACCACCCACAGAGCGAGTACAGAAATTGGACTGTATCCAGTTTACAGGAGAGAGCCAGAGACATGGGCCTGAACTTCTAGGGACTGACTAGAGAGGCTTTAATTGGCCTACTAGTGGGTGCCAGCCCGGCCACCTCCTCCCATATGTCTGAAGGACGAGCACTGGAGACGAGAACCCCCACCCCAAAAAGCCCAGGCATCTCTCAGGACTACAAGGAGGCTGCCTGCTGGGCACAGCAGTGGCAAGAAGCAATAGAGCTTGAAAGAGGGAGTAACGCAATGTGGAATGTAAACCCAACGATCCGGGAGCCTGTACGGATCACCCGGACAGAGTTTAAGCCATTTGATGAGGCTTCTGATGTTATACAGGTGTTCCTAATAGAAGAATTTCTTGCAAAGTGCCTCACAGAGGTACGGGAATGGGTCCGGGAGCGCATGCCGTGCACCATGGATAGAGCTGCAGCATTGGCCGATGAAGCCCTTACTATCTGACCGCAATGGAGGAGGCTTCTGGACACTGAACAATGGCCTTCTCCTACACCCCGTCCCCCTCCGATTATATCTGCCCTACCACCTAGTCGCAAGCCGATGACAATCACGCCTCACAATCCTGGGCCCCAACAGTTCCGACCACGACCTGGGGGTATCACAGAGATCTTATGGATGTGGGCAACCTGGACATTTGCAGTCTGGCTGTCCCTCAAGGATTCGGAGGGAGCCCCACCTCATCCAGTACATCTTGTGCACTCCAATCCCGCCTGAGGAAGAGCTACCACCACCCCAACCAGAGTGGACCACTGACCACAGCACCATAGATACCCCTCCTGGAGTGTACGGACTCCGGCCTTTGTCCATCAGAAATACAGAGCAACGGCATTGCCACCTGCAGGATGTCTTAATTGATGGATACAAAGTGTCAGAATTTAGAGACACGGGGGCAATCCTGGCTATCGCTGACCCCAGTGTGGTTCGACCCGAGGCAATTCACCAGGGCCCGGGAATTCCCATTGTCCTGGCGGGGGATGTCCGCAAATATATACAGCGAGTTTGGTACATTTGGATTATGGTTTTGGAGTTATGGGAGGACTTCCTGCAGATATCCTCCTTGGAAATTACTTTGGGGAGTTAAAGTCATTTTGTGGGAGCAGAAGGTCCGTGGGCCTCTCACTCTTCTGAAAGAACAATTGGAGGGAGATATCGCAGATACCGGAATGCCCATCATTCCCTACGTTCTAGAGTTCAGAGACTGTCTCGCCCAGATAGTCTGTCTCGCCTTGACTAATGAACATAAGCGAACGGCCCAGTCCAGTCAAAAAGCCTGGTATGACCATAAAGCAAGGAACGATAAACAGAGGAGCAAAGTGGACTAAAGTGAGCAGGCCAGAGGTCTGTGTAGACCTCATAGCATGGTCACTAATGAGGGGGGAGAGGTTGTGATGGTGATATGCTGTGGGTATCATTTTTGTGTATATTTCTATTTTACTTATTTTCATGGTGTTGTCTTGTAGAAGGAGTTATTTGCTAATTGATGAATGGCTGTTGCTGCCATCTGATATCAGCCCCCACAGCACTGTATTGTTTGCTAATATGCTAATGACATGTTGACCTAGCTTGTTGAAACAATGAGCCCCTGAGACCTTCCCCCTCCTGACCTGTGAATGAGGGAGACTTAAATATCAGGGAGGTCAGACACATACGAGTCCTGTGTGGAATGATGATGGGTTCACAGCATATCAGAGAGAAAGAAGAGTATATGGACTATGCTATCCTCTGTCTGCTGGATTGTTGGACTTTTATCCTGTTACTGAACTGCATTCGTGTTCTGGACTATTTTATCCTTTGTGTGGTGGATCGTATATGGACCTTTCGTATTTTTGCCTAAATAAAGGTCTTGGAATTGTTTACTATATTCTAGCTCTATTGATTGTGTGATATTGGAGGACCCCGTGACATCCTCTATAACCCCTGCCACAGATTCTTGTAAAGAAGGTCCATTTAAAAAATGGAAAAGGTCCCAACCACACGTAAAGCTATGAATGTTTTGGATGAGAAAACCCTTTTAAATAAACGGTGATAAATGTGTGTTCCACTGAGGATCCAGTGGTTCACAAGAACAAGTGTTCCAAAGTCCTTCATGTGGATGAAGCGGGAGTATAGATTCCATGTTCTCTGCTGCAGTTATAATGGAATATATCAGTGCTAAATGAAGAAGTCGTCCGCTTCATACACGGGTGAATTCTCTACAATGCAGGAAGCTTGGTGATGTCGTTTGTTATTCAGCAGTAGTTTGCCAAGGAGACTAATACAGCATCCAGAGGCTAGGTAGCATGAGAACATCAGGTGGTGTATGATGATTTGGAGAGCCCAACACATAGGCTCTCCATGCATGTGTTGTGACTGTGACACATGCAGCTGCGGTGCCGAACAGCTGATTATCGGGAGCGATTCAGGAGGCCGGGTTCCCGATGCAGCTATTCGGTAACCGCTATAGCTATTCGGAGAAGGTCTTATCCTGATCTTTTCGCTCATCCTTATTTGCAATACATCTTATATATACCGGTGGATGCGTCCTGGCTGAAGCCGGGATGGGTGGCGCCTGTGCAGTGTGGCGCTGGAGTCGCGAAGCCTGATGAATAAAGTACTTACACAGCACAGAGGAGAAGCTCCCTCACTGGACAGGCCGGTCCAGTTTTGCTCAAGTAACAGCAGTCATTTGAAGTGAACTCTCTCCCAGTAAGTGCGCTCACCCAAAACAAGTATGAGAAGAAACTATAAGCAGCTGGCTGAGACTGCCTTCTGCACCCAGGCTGCTGTCTCCCTTTCTGTCTGAGCTGTCAAAGACAGTCACGTGACTCTGAGCACTTGCCAAACACTACTATGGGGGGAGGGAAAGGGGTGCATTATACTATGGGGTGCATTATTCCACTGTGGGGTGCAATGTACCGCTGTGGGGCTGCATTATACTATATATGCCTATGGGGTGCATTAGACTGCTGTATATGACCATGGGATACATTATACAATTATGGATGACTATGGGGGCAATACGGAGAGATATGAGGCAGAATGGGAGGACACATGGGGTCTAGAATGTAGGATATTATTACTGTAGGGGCTAATTAAAAGATATTATTTTTGAGGATACTGGTTTTCAAGGTGGGGGAGGAGGTCCTGTTACTGTGCAGAGACGAATCCTGGCTGGAAGAAGTGATGGCGGTGTGTGCTGGATGAAGATGAAAAGCAAAGATGAAGGACTTCAACTTGAGACGTCACTGTTGAGTCAGTGTGTTTACCTGTACACTGACACTATACACTGTATACTATATACAGAGCTCCTATGTATAATGACACATGATGATATTAATATTTTTTTTTATTAATGATCAGTATTGTAGTATTCAGTCACTGTGGTGGTAATATGTGATCTGGTCATGGTGTGGCGGTATTTCTTTGTATATGCTATTATTCGGTCACTGTGCTGGTAACATGTGATCTGGTCATGGTGTGGCGGTATTTGTTCCTTGTATATGCTATTATTCGATCACTGTGCTGGTAACATGTGGTCTGGACATGGTGTGGCGGTATTTGTTCCTTGTTTGTGATATTATTGGTTATTTTAACCCCTTAATGACAGGAGCTTTTTCGGTTTTGCGTTTTTCGATTCCCAGAGGAATAACATTTTTATCTTTCCATCAATATGGCCATGTGAGGGCTTATTTTTTGCGGGATGAGTTGTACTTTTGAATTACACCATTGGTTTTACCATGTCGTGTACTAGAAAGCAGGAAAAAAAAAATTCCAAGTGCAGTGAAATTGCAAAAGTGCAATCCCACACTTGTTTTTTGTTTGGCTTTTTTGCTAGGTTCACTAAATGCTAAAACTGATCTGCCACTATGATTCTCCAGGTCATTACGAGTTTTCATAGATACCTAAAAAATAACCTAGACCTGTTTGGTAAGTGTTGAAAAAAAAAAAAAGCAAACTTTGCGCAATTTTCCAAGACCCGTTGCGTCTCCATTTTTCGGGATCTCGGGTCGGGTGAGGGCTTATTTTTTTGCACACCAAGCTGACGTTTTTAATTATACCATTTTGGTGCAGATACAATCTTTTGTTTGCCCATTATTGCATTTTAATGTAATGTCGTAGCAACCAAAAAAAAGGTAATTCTGGCGTTTGGAATTGTTTTTCTCGCTACGCCGTTTAGCAATCAGGTTAATCCTTTTTTTATTGATTCTGAACACAGCGATACCAAAGATGAGGTTTGGGGTTTTTTATTTTATTTTGAATGGGGCGATTTGAACTTTTCAATTTTTTTTTTTTTTTTATCTTTTTTCTATATTTTTTTTAAACATTTTTTTTTTTTACTTTTGCCATGCTTCAATATCCTCCATGGGAGGCTATAAGTTGGCATAGCCTGATTGGCTCTGCTACATCGGAGCGATGCTCAGATCGCTCCTATGTAGTAGATTACAGCATTGCTATGAGCTCCGACCACAGGGTGGCGCTCACAGCAATCTGGCATCAACAACCATAGAGGTCTTCAGGAGACCTCTGGTTGTTATGCCAACGCACCGATGACCCCCGATCACGTGACGGGTCACCGGTGTGCACATTTCCGGCCGGATGAGCTTGTTAAATGCCACTGTCAGCGTTTGACAGCGGCATTTAACTAGTTAATAGCGGTGGCTAGATTGTGATTTCACCCACCGCTATTGCGGGTATATGTCAGCTGTACAAAACAGCTACATAAAAAGAACCCGGCACTAAACTTAAGTTTGTGTGATGGTACTATAAATAAATTTGAGTTCAACAAACGTATCGGTCATAAAGACCTTCATCAGTTACATACTAACGTTAGAGAGTAGTAGGTAATAGTTTGTGGTAGGTCCGTTATAGCGTCATCTGAATGTTGAAAATTATGTAGCCTTACTCAGACAAGCGGTGGATACCGCATCTGTATACGGTCTCTTCATCCTACTAAGCACGGATCTTCCTGTATCCGATCTTAAGGCTACATAATTTTCAACATTCAGAGGACGCTATAACGGACCTACCACAAACTATCACCTACTACCCTAACGTTAGTACGTAACTGATGAAGGTCTTTATGACAAACGTTTGTTGTACAAATAAATTTGAGTTCATCACACAAACTTAAGTTGAGTGCCGGGCTCTCTTTATCTATATGTATGGTGTGAGAACCTACCCGTGCACCCTCTCCGGTAGTGCTCACGTTTTTGTCTCTCTGCATACAAGACAGCTGACATGTCCCGGCTTTGATGCGGGCTCACCACCAGAGCCTGCATCAAAACAGGGGATCTGCCATCGGACGTACTGTTCCGTCCGATAGCAGAAAGGGGTTAAAAATTGAAAAATAAATAAAAATATACATAAATTGTATTTGATATAGTGATGAGCGAGTGTACTCGTTGCTCGGGTTTTCCCGAGCATGCTCGGGTGGTCTCTGAGTATTTGTAACTGCTCGGAGATTTCGTTTTCCTTGCCGCAGCTGCATGATTTGTGGCTACTAGACAGCTTGATTACATGTGGGGATTCCCTAACAACCAGGCAATCCCCACATGTACTCAGGCTGGCTATTAGCTGTAAATCATGCAGCTGCGTCAACAAAAATTAAATCTGAGCAGTCGCCAATACTCGGAGACCACCCAAGCAACGAGTATACTCGCTCATCACTAATTGGATAGTTTAACAAATGTTTAATAAGTTACAGTAGAGTAGGACCGGGCCAAAAGAGTCTACCTTGTCATGTTGGCAGATTAAAAAATCTTTTGGGCAAAAGCTGCTAGCTATTTATGTGGTGATGGGAACCGTAAATGTGTGATTGGTGAGGATGTGGTGCAGAAATGGAGTTTGTGCAAGAGAAGGCAGTGGGACTGAAGACAGGGCTGGGGTGAAGCGTGGAGGACTCTCAAGGGGGCCCTGAAAATGTTGCCAGTATGGGGCCACAAAATTCCTAGTGGCGGCCCTAAACCCTGCTGAACATGATTTAAATTCATTTTACCTGCAGATTACCACTATGTATACAGGTAAATAATGTTTTTGGACATGACAGGTTAAAGGGTATATCTGGAACTTCATGAAAACAAAAATTGTGCCTAAGCACAAACAGGCGGGTAATTGCAACTTACCTGCCTGTTGTGCACGGTTTCATTTTTCCCTGGCACAGAACGGTCACAGACCACTCCCGCTGGGGAGGGATTCAGCTGCCTCTGCTGATGCGATGGAGCATGACTTAGGACAGTGATGACCTTTTAGAGACCGAGTGCCAAAACGGCAACCCAAAACCCACTTATTTATCAGACAGTGCCAATAAGGCAATTTAACATCACATCTCAGAAGATCTGCAAGATACATACACACACACTACCAGCCCCCCATCCCCACCTCTCTCAAAACTAAACTTAGTACTTTTAATGTCCAGCTCGCACTTTGGACATGGGTCTGACAGCATCGCTGGGGAGGCATATAGATCACCGGGGGTGGCACGAACGAAGATCACAGGGGCACATAGCTGGAGGAGACAGAGATATCACAGGGGGTAGAGAGATTATAATGGGGCACATAGCTTGGGGGGGGGGGGGGGGGGGGGAGGGATCACAGGGGGCACAGATCACCAGCAGAAAGACACAGAGATCGCTCTGGCAGCAGCTCCTCTTCCGGGACAGGAAGACTGGAGTGCATTGGGCGCTAACCCCACCCACCAGGATGACGCAATCATTCATGTGCAGGCAGCGTTCTGAAATGAACACTGTATCGTGCACTTGGGGCTTGAAGGGCCGACAGCTGGCAGGATATAGTTGACGCCTGAGCATTGCGGACTCCGGGGACCTGAAAAATCACATGAAATGTCACTGCGGGCCGCATGCAGCCCACAGGTTCCCCAGCCCTGGTTTAAATGTATTAGCGCCTAAAAGACGCAAATACATTTGAACATCGGGAGTGGAGTGTGTGCAGTGGCAGGCCTGGTGTGCGTGCCCCCGGTGGCACGAATGCCATAGGTTCGCCATCACTGACTTAAGATGTCATTGTGATTAACTCCCAGCTCCCCTGGTTAGGCAGCAGGTATCTGACTGTCAATCAAAATGACATCTGAAGTCCCGCCCGGTCAACAGAGCCGAGTGGAAAAGAAGCCTCCACTCTGTCAACGTGACGTCAGCACAGGCAACTGAATCCCCGGCAGGAGCAGTCTGTATCGGTGAGAAACGGCGCCAGGCACAACAGGCAGGTAAGTAGCAACTACCTGCCTGTTAGTGCTCAGGCACATTTTTTTTTGCTTTTCATAAAGTCCTGGACATACCCTTTAAAACAGCATACACAGAGGTATATTCACTACTAAAAGCTATGTATACTTTTGCATTAAATTTCTTTTTAATTACTTTTTTAATTTGCTTCTTAAATGCAAAAACAAATTGTTATTGCAAAGTCTGTCTAATGCTTTCACATAGTTGGCTTTCTTCCTGTTCCTGTCACATATCTCCCTTTTCTCGGATTTCATGAGATAGCAGCAGCTAAGAGGTGGAGGATGTACACTGCAGATCAAAAAGTATAATGTGGGACAACGCTTTCAAGATTCTTGGAGCACATATCACAAATGTACTAAATAAAATAATAAACACATGGCAGTCTGATGAGGTTGAATTGCACCAAATGTGCTATATATCTTTGAAAAGAGAGACCATCCATTTAATCATCTTGGGGTGAAAGAACAGAAAACAATCCTGGCAATCCGTATCAGAAACAAGGAGAAGTTTGCAAACTGAATATTACAGCCAAGTTAAAGTGTTACACACAAACAGTAGATAAGTTTGGCACAGTTTTTGAAAGAAAGTAGCCATGTTTTTCTATTCCGGAAAATCTATTTAACGCTTTACAGGGCTTGAGAAAGCCACACATTTTTTATAAGCATTTTAGAAACGTAAAAAAAGGCACATATTTTAGTGGACATACTGTAAATAATTTTTTTTTCAGAAATTACTTTCTGTGAGTTTTCTGATGCTCTCGAAGATGTGGCTTTTGGGAGAAACATTTTCCACATTCAGAACATTTAAAAGGTCTTTCTCCTGTGTGGATTCTTGTATGCCGCAGAAGATCTGAGTTACTGATAAATCCTTTACCACATTCAGGGCAGGAATATGGCTTCTCCCCTGTGTGCGTTCTCTGGTGTATAATTAACTGAGAATTGCAGGGAAACCGTCTCTGACACTCAGTACAGCAATAAGGTTTTTCTCTTGTGTGTATTTTATGATGGATAATGAGAGTGGATTTGGTAACAAATCGCTTTCCACAAATGTTGCACATGAAAGGTTTTTCTACAGTGTGGATTCTTTCATGAATAACCATATGAGAAGAACTACTGGCAGAACACTTCCTAAACTCTGAACATACCTTTCCATTAAAAACTGATTGTGCCTGTGATTTCAACCCTAAAACTCCTCCACCCTCCACATAAACTGCACTATTAATGTCTTTCAGATCATTTGGTTGTCTATCTAGAAAATTCTGATGTTGATATTTCTTATATCTTCCTCCCATAGTATTCACTTTACAATCTTCAGTAGACTTCAGCAGCTTTTTGTTCCCAGTTAGCTCAGTAACAGAATCAGAAATTATCTGCTCAGGGAGAAAATCCATATCTTCCTTTACCTTCTTTTCATGGCCTATGTGAATTATTTGATGCCTAAAGAGACCCATTTTCGTACTAAAACATTTATTGCATACAAGACAAGAAAACATCTTCATTCCTGAGTGACATTTTGGATAATTTGTTAAATTTGACTGATCAGACAATAAATTTCCATGTTCAGAACATGAATATTGGTCTTTTCCTGTGGTGGTTCCTGGATTTGCAGCCAAAAGTGATCTACAAGGCATCTTATTTTCTAGATTCCTGATATCAACGTTAGAAGAACTAGTAGGACCAATAAAACCATCTTCAGTTTTGTGAATTCCACAATATTCATTGAGCTCTTGTGAATTATGAGTTATTGGATTATCTGATTTAGTACAACCCTTGGGTGTATAATTTTCAGAAAAAATAAAAGATTCATTTTCACTTGATTCTTTCACAATATGAGATGAATGATGCTGCATATGATCTATGGATGTGGAAATATCAGGGTCAGCAAGATTCATTTGTTCAGGAGAGGTTGGTTCCACCTTAAGGGCAGAATTGGTGCTTGTACGATTGTCTGTAACGTTTCCCCCATTGTACGAGTTTGGTTCCTCCTTATTAAGCACATGCTCTGTAGGTGCATATATGTTGATGTCTATAAGAGTCCCATCTTCGTGTGATCCTGGCTCTTTACTCACTTGGGTCTTTGATAAATCTATTGAAGAAAAAAAAACGTATTTAAGATATTTTAACACACAAACATTTTTCAACTAAACAATGTTAATAACCCTTTTCCCGCACAAGATGTTAATGACCTGGGATTTATGGATACTTCCGGGCGACCACCACCTGGTGTCAGCTGATTCTGACAGCTGACACTTCGTGCCAGGAGCAGTCCCGTACCGCTTCTGGCACTTTAACCCGCAAAATGTTGCGAATGAACTCGATCTGCCCTTGGATCAGAGACCCAGCAACTTATCGCGGGGTCCCGATCGTTGCCATGGTGACCTAATGTCGCCATGACGACATCCGGGTCAGAAGAGCTAGAAAAGTTGCCTGATCATGCTCACAGCATGATTAGAAAGTTTGTCTGTCAGTGCAGTGCTGACATAATATAAATTTATATTTATGATACACACACACACAGAATAAAAGTACACATACAGCTCTGGCAAAAATTAAGAGACTACTGCAAAATGTTCAGTTTCTCAGATTTTTCTCTTTATAGGTATATTTTTGAGTAAAATGTAAGTTGTTCTTTTAGTCTATAAACTACTGACAACATGTCTCTGAAGTTCCAAGCAATACATTTTGTATTTATTTTCTAAAAATGAGAAATGGTCAAAATAAAAAAAAATGCATTGCTTGCAGACCTCAAATAATGGTAAAAAAAACAAGTGCATAATCATTTAGAAACAACAATACTAATGTTTTAGCTCAGGAAGAGTTCAGAAATCAATATTTTGTGGAATAACCATGATTTTTAATCACAGCTTTCATGCGTTTTGGCATGCTTTCCAGCAGTCTATCATGCAGCTTTTGGGTGACCTTATGCCACTCCTGGTACAAAAATGTAAACAGTTCTTCTTTGTTTGATGGCTTGTGACTATCCATCTTCCTCTGGATTACATTCCAGAGGTTTTCAATGGGGTTCAGGTCTGGAAATTGGGCTGGCCATGACAGGGATTTGATGTGGTGATCCTTCATCCACACATTGATTGACCTAGCTGTGTGGCATGACGCATTGTCTTGCTGGGAAAAACCAGTCCTCAGAGTTGGGGAACATTGCCTGAGCAGAAGGAATCAACTGTTTTTCCAGGATAACCTTGTATACGGCTTGATTCATACGTCCTTCGCAAAGAATAACCTGCCCAATTCCAGCCTTGCTGAAGCATCTCCAGATCATCACCAATCCTCCATCAAATTTCACAGTGGGTGCAAGACACTGTGGCTTGTACGCCTCTCCAGGTCTCCGTCTAACCATTAGATGAGCAGGTGTTGGGCAAAGCTGAAAATTAGACTCAGAAGATTACCTTATTCCAGGCCTCTATTTTCCAATCCTTATAGTCTTTCGCAAACTTCAGCCTGGCTCTCCTTTGCTTCTCATTGATGAAAGGCCTTTTCTAGCTTTACATGACATGAGTCCTGGCCTCTAAGGCTACTTTCACGCTAGTCCGTCGGTACGGGCCGTCGCAAACAGTCGGCCCGACGGACGTTGTGCTAATTAATCACAATGTGGGCAGCGGATGCAGTCTTACGACGCATCCGCTGCCCAGTGTGATGAGCGGGGAGGAGAGGGCGGAGTTTCGTCCGTGCATGTGCGGTCGAAAATGGCGGACTCGATGCACAAAAAAAAGTTACATGGAACTTTTTTTGTGACGACGGCCTGCCAAAACAGGACGCATCCGTCGCAGAGGCCTCTTTCACACTTGCGTCTGTATGGGTCCGTTGCTAAGCGTTGGCGCACCGTACCGACACACGTTGTGAAATTTCGGCACAGCGTGGGCAGCGGATGCAGTTTTTCAACGCATCCGCTGCCCATTGTAAAGTGCCGGGGCGGAGTTCCGGCCGCGCATGCGCGGTAGGAAATGGCGGACCCGACGTACAAAAAAAGTTCCCTTGAACGCTTTTTTCGTGACAGCGGTCCGCCAAAACACGACGCATCCAGTGCACGACGGACGCGACGTATGGCCATACGTCGCGATCCATCAGCAATACAAGTCTATGGGCAAAAAACGCATCCTGCGGGCACATTTGCAGGATCCGTTTTTTACCCAAAACAACGGATTGCGACGGATTCCAAAAAACGCTAGTGTGAAAGAGGCCTTAGCTCACCTTCGATTTTGGGGGTGACAGGTTACCTTTAAAAGTTATTTTTTCATTCCTATTACATGTGGGATATTACCAGCACTTGTTTTGCCATCCAGCTTATCCTATTGCAAGAGGATTGTGAAGACCACAGCAGGGTTTTTTATACTTTCCTTAGTTAAATAAAATTTGGTTCAGGTGATCACCTAATCAGAAGCACATTAAGTAGAATGAGGTGTACTCTGGTTGGAATTCAACTGACACTGGAATGGAATGGCTGTCAGACATGTAGAGAAGCTGATTTTTATAAAACTGTGCAGTGGTCCCTTAATTTTTGCCAGAGCTGTATTTGATTTGGTATCGCCACGTCAAGAAAGACCCAAACTATAAGGGCTTGTGCACACGCTGCGGATTTCATTGCGGAATTTTCCACAGCGGAATTGATAAATCTGCAGTGCAAAACCGCTGCGGTTTTTACTGCAGATTTATCACGGTTTTTACTGCGGATTCCGCTGCGGGTTTACACCTGCAGTTTTCTATTGGAGCAGGTGTAAACCCGCAGCGGAATCCGCGCAAAGAATTTACATGCTGCGGAATATAAACCGCTGCGTTTCCGCGCGTTTTTTTCCGCAACATGTGCACTGCGGATTTCGTTTCCCATAGGTTTACATTGTACTGTAAACTTATGGGAAACCGCTGCGGAGCTGCAGCTGCGGAAACGCTGCGGTTCCGCAGCGAAATCCGCAGCGTGTGCACATACCCTAAAACTGCCCCACTAATTAACCCCTTTAGTGAACACCAAAAAATAAGAAAAAAAAGGCAAAAAAATATACTTTATCATACCACCAAATATAAAGTGGAATAAAACAAGATCAAAAGGACGAATATAAATAAACACGGTACCGCTGAAAACAATCTTATTCCGTAAAAAAAACAAACCGTAATACAGCTCTATCAGCGGAAAAATAAAAGTTATCGCTCTGAGAATAAAGCGCTGCAAAAAAATTTTTTTTTTCTATAAAAGTTTTTATTACGTAAAAGCGTCAAAACATAAAAAACAATATAAATGTGGTAGTCATACTGACCCAAAGAATAAAGTTGCCTTATCAATTTTACCACACTCGGAATGACATAAAAAAAAATAAAATCCTGAATTACCGGTTTTTGTTCATACTGCCTACCAAAAATCGAAATAGAAAGCGATCAAAAATGTCATGTGCCTAAAAATGGTACCAATAAAAATGTCAACTTGTCCTGCAAAAAACAAGCTCTCAAAATATGGTGATGCAAAAACTAGTTTTTGCAATAAAAGACGTTCTTTAGAGTGTGACAGCAGCCAAACATAAAAACCTGATACAAATCTGGTATGGCTGTAATCGCTCCGACCCAAAGAATTAAGTCACCATATCGCTTATACCACATTACAAACAGTGTAAAAAATAAAACCAATTCTTCACCAGCTGTTGATTTGTCTATTCAGCCACCCAAAGATCGCAATAAGGCTCGACACACATTTATCCTGCGCTCTGCACTGAGCGCTTACCTCCGTGTAAGTTTTTGAAATACGTTATTCAGATGTAATCCGTCAGAAGATTCATAATAATAAGGCAGATGAGGAACTGGACGCCATAGAACCTGTGATATGACGGTGTCCGTCTTTTTAGGACTGCATAAAAGTGCCGTCAGACACAGTTCTGTGCACTTTGAGAAGGACACCGCTGAACAGAGGCCAGACGGAGTCCAGAGTAACTACGGTGCCTCATTATAGTGAATGATCCCTCTGGGGTTTCATCTTAATCACGTTACTCAGAGATTTAGATCGAAACCCCAATGTAATTGCTCAGCGTAGAGTGCTGGATAAATATGATCCCAAATGTTACATAAAATGTTTCCAATAAAAGCTTCAACTCAATCCACAAAAAAAAAGCAAGTCCCCACTCAGGTCTGTCATCTGTTAATGGAAATATAGGAGGCTTCCACGTTACTGGTAGCACAAAAGGCTCTGGGAAAGCAAAATGGCTCCTCATCCTCTAAAAGAAATCCAGTGAATACTGCATTGCCAAATCAACCCCACTCTGAGCCCACAGTGTATCTAAACCACATTTAGCGTCCATTTGTTTGGCATTTCTGTAGCGTTGAAAGCCCACTTAAATTTACGGGTACATGTCTCCAGAAGCACGAGCTGGGCAAAACGTACTGGGCACTACAATGTCAGATTTGCAATTTTCATTCAGCAACATTTATTGCTGCTTGTTTCTGGAAAACACCCATGGAGTCAAAATAGTCATTACATCTGTAGATAAATTCCCAAAGGGGTAGCATTTCCAAAATGGGGTCACTTGAGGGGAGGATTCTGGTCTCCTAGCAATTAGAGGCTCTGTATATGGAGTCCGTAAACTCTTCTAGGAAAAGCTGTGCTCCAGGAAGCAAATAGCTCTCCGTTCCTCCCGAGTCTCTCCGTATGGCTAAGTAGTACTGTACAGCCTGTACTGTACATATGGGGAACTGCCACGTTCAGTATAAATTGTGGGACAAATTTTGGTGCCATTTTTACCCACTTCTTGTGTGAAAATGTAAAATCTGGGGCTAAAACAAAATGTTGCTGGTAAAAATGTAATTATTTTTCCTTCACTGCCAAATGGTATAAAATTCTGTGACACGCCCATGGTGTCAATATGATCACTGCACCCCTAGATGAATTCACTTAGAGGTGTAGTTCGTAAAGTGGGGTTCTGCTGTTCTGGCACCTCATGGGCTCTCCCAGTGGGTCAAGGCATCTGCAAACCATAACAGGAAAATCTAGCAATCCTTGACTTCTGATAGGTGATAAATCAAGATTCCAGGCTCATATGCACAAGAGCTCAGGAAAGCACAGCCATCTTGGCGCACGTCCTTTACATTCTCCCCCCAACAGTAGGCTTTTTTTCCATCACAAATTGAATATTACCAAGTTTGGGAGAAATTTCATAATACATTTGAGTTTATTTTCTCCTATTGCTCCTTCTGAAAATGAAAAATGTGGGGCTAAAGCAATATTTTACTGGAATTTTTTTTATTTATTATTCCACTTTGCGTTAATTCCTGAGAAACACTTTAGGCTAAGTTCACACTGCGTTAGCAGCAGCCAGTTCAGCACATACGCTAAAGGGCTGCTGCTAGCGCAAGTGCCAGCGTTTGCATCCCGCTAGCGCAGATAGAGCTCTGCTAGCTCTATCTGCGCTAGCAGTGACGGACCCGGAAACGCTGCAGCCTGCGTCTCAGGGTCCGTCACTCAATGACGGCACATCGCTAGCGCACGCCCATTGTGGGCGTGCGCTGGCGATGCGTCCGCCATTGCATTCAATGGCGGCGTTAACGGACTACGTTACACCGCGTTATGCCGCGGTGTAACGTAGTCCGTTAAACGGGTCACACTAACGCAGTGTGAACCCAGCTTAAAGAGTTAACCAACTTTCTGACTGCAGTTTTGAATACATTAAGGGGTATAGTTTTGAAAATGGTATGACTTTTGGGGATTTTCCATTAAATAAGCCCCTCAAAGTCACTTAATAGGTCATAGGATTTGTAAGTTTTCTTGGAGAAAACAAGTGAATTAGCTACTAAACTTTTAACTCTTTTAATACCCAAACAAAATGAAAGATTGCTGGAAAAATTATGCTGACAAAGTAGACACATGGGAAATGTTATTTACTAACCATTTTGTTTGCTATGACTATCTACCTAATGCTAATCACACTCTGATCAGACTTATAGTGTGAACATAGAGTGATCCGATTTTCTCCGATATAAAGATAGAGATTTTTTTTTCTCTATGTACTCCATTGTGTCAGTCTGTGGAAATCAGACAGCACTCAGGTGCCATTAGAGTGCAGTCTGATGGTTTCCGCGGACTCATTGACTTGCATGATCAAGTGCTATCCGAATTTCAGATGAAACTCAAGCATGCAGCGATTTTTTCCTCGGATCGGCACTGTCAGTCGAAAAAAAAATAAATCGGACATGTACACAGCCCTATAAGCTAATATTGGTCTGAGTGCAATCTGATGTTTTGTCAGACCGCACTCAGACTGGTAATACATTTGTCTGAACAAGCTTAAAACTTCAATGTTTGAAAATTGCTAATTTTTCAAAATTTTAACCAAATTTCAGATAATTTCATGAATAAACTCAAAATTGTAACCTAAATTTACAACAAACATAAATAGCAATGTCATAGAAAAAAAAAACAACATTCTCAGCATCACTGGGATAAGTAGAAGCATGTCAGAGTTATTGCCACAAAGGAACACATCAGAATTGAAAATTGGATTGGAGACTTATCACAAGATAGCACTCACCCTTGAGGGTTAAACACCTTGTGTCAGAGGTAGATGCAGGCTGAAAATCGCAGATGGCACCTCCTGTGTATGGAGCACGCTATGCTCGGTCCATACATATCAGGAAGGGTTATGGATAGTACTACATGATACTATAATAGTCTGGAATATGGGACTAAGGGTATACTAAAACTTTTCTAGTAGGATAGAAATGTCCCAATGAATGACAAGTATGAGGACTACAGAACCGCTTCTTACCCAATGATGTGATGAGCTGACGATTCTCCATCATTACATATTTGTAAAGATGTTCCTCTAAATACTGCCATACCTGGAAGAATATGTATATAGTTATTCTCTCAAACAAACATGCCTACGTATTGGTGTATGCTGTACCAAAAGTCCAAGAAACTAGAGGATTTGATGAAAAAAAAAATAAAATTAGCATTTATTTAATCTGTTGATTAAAAAAATAAATCCAGAAGAATAAAACAAATTCCCGTGTTTTATTCTGATTCGTATTTTGTATCACAACGGCCATTTTAGCCAAAACGCTGAGATGCGTTTTTTAATGGATGGATTTCTAGAAAGCCAAGTGCTCGTTACTCAAGTTTGAATCAGGTGCTATAGTGACATGTTCCAGCCGCAGTGGCCGCATGTTTTCCGGCTTTTAAGAGAGCCATAAAACATGCTGGGATAGCCTGACATAGGCTGGAGTCACACTAGCGATTTTAAAAATCAGTCAGATTTTGATGCAGGAGAGTCGGAAGAGTGTAATGCGTTTTTTATGCAAGTACAATCCAATTTTTCACACCTAGAATCCGATTCACATCAGAATGCAGTGTAATTGCTATCCGATTGCAATGCGATTTTAACATGAGCTTTTCCATACAGCAATTCTGTCATTTACACATCGTTTTCAAATGAAATATTCTTCAAAACACACATATTATATATATATATATATATATATATATATATATATATATTCAAAAAAGAGGCAGCACTCCATAGTAAAGGTGAAAAATGTGGTAGGTTTAATCGACCCACATAGCCGGGCGACTGTTATGATCCTAGTGGCAAGGATCGCAGGTCGGACTAGCTAAGTAACTGAACAGACTACTAGCTCTGGGGAAGTGGTAACTAGATTGACCGCAACCTGATCCTATCCGCAAACAACTATAGGCAGCCGTGGAACGTTACCTAAAAATCCTAGACGTCTCGTCACGGCCTGAGAGACTGACTATTCCTGGAGGGAAAGTAAGTCCTTACTTGCCTCAGTGGAATGACCCCAAAGATATAGAATAGCCCCCCACAAATATTAACAGTGAGTTAAGGGGAAAGGACAAACGCAGAGATGAAATCAGATTTAGCAAATGAGGCCCGCTAATACTAGATAGCAGAAAATAGGAAGGAAACTGTGCGGTCAATAAAAAACCCTATTCAAAATATCCACGCAGAGATTGCTCGAGCCCCCGCACCAACTAACGGTGCGGGGGAAGCAACTCCGTACCCCAGAGCTTACCAGCAAAAAGAAATCACGTTAGCAAGCTGGACTAGACTCATCATACACAGAAATCATATTGCAGGCAGATGAGCAAAAAATATTCAAACAGAACTTAGCTTATCCTGAAGAGGCAGAAAACGAGATAATCAGGAGTAATCAGAATAGCACTGAATACATTGACAGCCGGCAACAAGTGGAAGTGAAGCAGAGCTAAATAGGAGCCTCCCTGGTGAATAACGAGGCAGCTGATCCAGCAGACCCGCAGGATAATAAACCAAACCACCAGGGGGAGCCAAAAAACCAAAGTCACACAATACCATCTGTGACCACAAGAGGGAGCCTGAAAACGGAGTTCACAACAGGCAACGTTTCAGCTCAAACTGAGCCTTTATCAAGGCTTGATAAAGGCTCAGTTTGAGCTGAAACGTCGCCCGGCTATGTGGGTCGATTAAACCTACCACATTTTTCACCTTTACTATGGAGTGCTGCCTCTTTTTTGAATCTTTGTGAATCTGGAGTAATCATTGGACTGGTTGCCTGGGGCCTTGCACCCGAAGATAAGTACTATTGTTGTGCTGTTCCTTTTTTTTTTCTCTATATATATCTATATATATATATAGATATATATATACCGTATATACTCGAGTATAAGCCGACCCGAGTATAAGCCGACCCCCCTAATTTTGCCACAAAAAACTGGGAAAACTTATTGACTCGAGTATAAGCCTAGGGTGGAAAATGCAGCAGGTACCGGTGAACTTCAAAATTAAAAATAGATACTCCATACCGTTCATTATGGCCCCATAGATGCTCCACATAAAGCTGTGCCACATATAATGCTCTGCACCGTTCATTATGGCCCCATAGATGCTCCACATAAAGCTGTGCCATATATAATGCTCTGCACCGTTGCCCCATAGATAGCTGTGCCATATATATAATGCTCTGCACCGTTGCCCCATAGATGTGCCATATATACAATGCTCTGCACCGTTGCCCCATAGATAGCTGTGCCATATATATAATGCTCTGCACCGTTGCCCCATAGCTGTGCCATATAGTGCTCTGCACCGTTGCCCCATAGCTGTGCCATATAGTGCTCTGCACCGTTGCCCCATAGCTGTGCCATATAGTGCTCTGCACCGTTGCCCCATAGCTGTGCCATATAGTGCTCTGCACCGTTGCCCCATAGCTGTGCCATATAGTGCTCTGCACCGTTGCCCCATAGATAGCTGTGCCATATAGTGCTCTGCACCGTTGCCCCATAGCTGTGCCATATAGTGCTCTGCACCGTTGCCCCATAGCTGTGCCATATAGTGCTCTGCACCGTTGCCCCATAGATAGCTGTGCCATATAGTGCTCTGCACCGTTGCCCCATAGCTGTGCCATATAGTGCTCTGCACCGTTGCCCCATAGCTGTGCCATATAGTGCTCTGCACCGTTGCCCCATAGATGCTCCACATAAATCTGTGCCATTGCTGCTGCTGCAATAAAAAAAAAACACATACTCACCTCTCTTGCTTGCAGCTCCCCAGCGTCCGGTCCCGGCGTCTCTCCGCACTGACTGATCAGGCAGAGGGCGGCGCGCACACTATATGCGTCATCGCGCCCTCTGACCTGCACAGTCAGTGCGGAGAGACGCCGGGAAGATGGCGCGGCGCCCGGCGTGTGGAACGAGGGAAGGTAAATATGACATACTTACCTGCTCCCGGCGTCCCGCTCCTTCCCCCGGACAGCTGGTCTTCGGTGCCGCAGCCTCTTCCTCTATCAGCGGTCACCGGCACCGTCATTAGAGAAATGAATAGGCGGCTCCGCCCCTATGGGAGGTGGAGTCCATATTCATTTCTCTAATGAGCGGTCCCACGTGACCGCTCAGGGGAAGAGGCTGCGGCACCCGGAGACCGTGGGACGGGCAGGGGGAGCGCCAGGAACGCCGGAACTAGGTGAGTATATGACAGTCCTCACCCGCCGACCCCACCACCGATCATGACTCGAGTATAAGCCGAGAGGGGCACTTTCAGCCCCAAAATTTGGGCTGAAAATCTCGGCTTATACTCGAGTATATACGGTAGATAAATTAAAAGCCGGCTTCTGTAAAATCACTGCAGGAGGCGACATGGTTTACATACAGTAAATAGATAAATATATAACATAGATGTAATAGATAAATATATAACATAGATGTAACATAGTTATTAAGGTTGAAGGAAGACTTTAAGTAAATCTAGTTAAACCCATAGCCTAACCTAACATGCCCTAACGTTGATCCAGAGGAAGGCAAAAAAAACCCCATGTGGCAAAAAAGTAAGCTCCACATTTGGGAAAAAAAATTCCTTCCCGACTCCACATACGGCAATCAGACTAGTTCCCTGGATCAACGCCCTATCAAGGAATCTAGTGTATATACCCTGTAACATTATACTTTTCCAGAAAGGTATCCAGTCCCCTCTTAAATTTAAGTAATGAATCACTCATAACAACATCATACGGCAGAGAGTTCCATAGTCTCACGGCTCTTACAGTAAAGAATCCGCGTCTGTTATTATGCTTAAACCTTCTTCCCTCCAGACGAAGAGGATGCCCCCTTGTCCCTGTCTCAGGTCTATGATTAAAAAGATTATCAGAAAGGTCTTTGTACTGTCCCCTCATATATTTATACATTAAAATAAGATCGCCCCTTAGTCTTCGTTTTTAAAAACTAAATAGCCCCAAGTATAATAACTTATCTTGGTATTGCAGACCCCCCAGTCCTCTAATAACCTTGGTCGCTCTTCTCTGCACCCGCTCTAGTTCAGCTATGTCTTTCTTATACACCGGAGACCAGAACTGTGCACAGTATTCTAAGTGTGGTCGAACTAGTGACTTGTATAGAGGTAAAATTATGTTCTCCTCATGTGCATCTATGCCTCTTTTAATGCATCCCATTATTTTATTTGCCTTTGTAGCAGCTGCCTGACACTGGCCACTAAATGTGAGTTTGTCATCCACCCATACACCCAGGTCTTTTTCATTGACGGTTTAGCCCAGAGTTTTAGAATTAAGCACATAGTTATAGATCTTATTACTTCTACCCAAGTGCATGACCTTACATTTATCCCCATTAAAGCTCATTTGCCATTTATCAGCCCAAGCTTCTAGTTTACATAAATCATCCTGTAATATAAAATTGTCCTCCTCTGTATTGATTACCCTGCAGAGTTTAGTGTCATCTGCAAATAATGAAATTCTGCTCTGTATGCCCCCTAAAAGGTCATTAATAAATATGTTAAAAAGGGGGCCCAATACTGACCCCTGTGGTACCCCACTGCTAACCGCGACCCAGTACGTGTGTGCTCCATTAATAACCACCCTTTGTTTCCTATCCTGAGCCAGCTCTTAACCCACTTACACATTTTCCCATCCCCATTATTCTCATTTTATGTATCAACATTTTGTGTGGCACCGTATCAAAAGCTTTTGAAAAGTCCATATACACTATGTCCACTGCGTTCCCTTGGTCCAGTCCGAAACTTACCTCTTCATAGAAATTGATCAGATTTGTCTGACAGGAACGGTCCCTAGTAAACCCGTGCTGATACTGGGTCATGAGGTTATTCCTCTTCAGATGCTCCAGTATAGCATCCCTTAGAATGCCCTCCAGGAATTTACCCACAGTAGAGGTTAAGCTTACTGGCCTATAATTTCAGAGTTCAGTTTTTGTCCCCTTTTTGAATATTGGCCCCACATTTGCTATACGCCAGTCCTGTGGTACAGACCCTGTTATTATGGAGTCTTTAAAGATTAAAAATAATGGTCTATCAATGACTGTACTTAATTCCTGCAGTACTCGGGGGTGTATCCCATCCGGGCCCGGAGATTTGTCAATTTTAGTGATTTTTAGACGCCGACGTACTTCCTGCTGGGTTAAGCAGGTGACATTTAATGGGGAATTTTTGTTATCACTGATCATATTGTCTGCCATGGGATTTTCTTGAGTAAATACTGATGAAAAAAGTCATATTGGCTTTTTCCTCATCCACCATTTCACCCAGACTATTTTTAAGGGGGCCAACACTATCATTGCTTAGTTTCTTACTATTTACGTAGTTAAAGAATATTTGGGGATTATTTTTACTCTCTCTGGCAATGAGTCCGTCTCAATTTTTGCTGCCTTAATTTGCTTTTTGCAGTATTTAATTTTCTGTATTTATTTAATGCCTCATCACTACCTACTTCCTTTAATTCTCTAAATGCTTTCTTTTTGTCCCTTATTGCGCCTCTTACAGCTCTATTTAGCCATATTGGTTTCCTTCTATTTCTAGTATGTTTATTCCCATACGGTATATATTGTGCACAGGTCCTATCCAGGATGCTAATAAACGTCTCCCATTTTCTTTGTGTATTTTTATGTCTCAGGATATCGTCCCAGTTAATTGCACCAAGATCATCTCTCATCTGTTGGAAATTTGCCCTTCTGAAGTTTAGTGTCCTTGTAACCCCTCTACTACATATCCTATTAAAGGATGGGTTATTCCATATCAAGTGAACCAAATATGAATATTTTTTTTACCCGACGTCTTTACATTTTTTTTTTTTGTTTGTTTTTATGAAGTAAAACTTTAGTTAATTACAAATTAAAAGTTTTGAATTTTTTTCTTCATCAGTTATTTTTTTACAGGTTTCTAAAGTTTCAAAAAAGCACGAATTTTGGCCTGGTATGGCTTTACATTTTTTGTCATATCTCGGGCTAGAATTAAGATAAAGAGTTGGGAGATGCATCATTTTTGTCAGAACGGTACCGGCTTTGATTTGATATGTCACAAGACTGTGTTTCTTTATATTTTGTTTTGGAGAAATCAAATTAAAAATTTTGATGTGCAATTCTAAAAAAAACGTATGTTTTAAAATTGTGAAAACATGCATGTGTGTTACTTGTGTCCTTATTTATATTTGTACAGGGATTCAACTTGGGATCTATCAAATTTGTATTGCTTTTTAAGCCTTGAATCATCTGATTTTATGTTTGTGTGAGTTTCTTCCTTTTTTCTTTTCAAATTACAACTTATTGAATTCAACATTTATATGTAACAATAAAGAAACACAAAAAACAACTACTGAAGTGCCAGAATAAACACATCTTCATCATCATAACACAACTTGTTCAATGCATTCAGGTTGAAAATGCTGAGCAAGCCAAAAGAAAAAAGGTGATCATATCCTCAAGTGTGGTTTTCTAAATACAGTCTTGTCCTAATTATATGTTAAAAACAAGATTAAAAGAACCAATATTTTTACGACCTATTTATACATGGAACAATTTTTTTCTATTATATCACTAAACATGTCATTTATGAAGTGTTTAAGAAGAATAGTCCAGTAGTTAAATCCTCGTTGTATAAAATATGAACTAATCAAACAATTAATAGTAGGTTTTTACACTGGCCTTCTATCATCAATGTGTCCCTTCTAGTGGGTGAAATGTCATCTTGTCCATAAGCGCTCACTAGCAATGGCCGTTTCCTTTTGTGTCAGAGTATGTGCGGCTGGTCATGGTGCTCGGCTCCACCTGAGTTAATATCGGATTTTTGTTCACTTTTACAATGTCTGGTTTTCTTGGATACACAAAGGACGGCACTGGACCACACGGTGCAGAAAAGTGACTTCTACTTCTTCATTTTCACAATCTTTGGAGAGTACAGTAGCCACCACCAGCGCCAATCATATTCACAGGTCACATCACCAGTTATGTCATCCATTGCCAATCTTGTGCCGCCTTCTACCACTTCATGGACGTCACTGTCTTTATTTCCACTACATGGGATGACAGTCCGATATTGCTGAGTCCTTGTGATGGGTTCTGCTTCCTGTAACCGATGTTTTCACAAACTCTCCTCCTCTTCGTAGTCCTGGTTTGTACAATACATGAACTGGATGTTAGGAATATTTTTCTCCCTCCATTTGAGGAGTTTCCTGGGTGTTAAGATTTGGTGTGAATCTGGCCTCTGGAGGCTCGAGCTGCTGCCTGTCATCTGCTCTGCAGTCACTGTCTACCCCGGTCATTCTCAGCCCTAACAAAGCTTTCTCCTCTGTCCTCTTCTGTTTCTACGCTTTAAAACACAATAAAATAATACCGTAACATCTAAAAATCATGGATTATTTGGTAAATATAGACCCCACACTACACCACAGGCTGAACAGATCTGAATTTGAGATGTTTGAACTGACACTAATAGTTTTATTTTTTAAAATATGATCCAATCACGATCCCAACATGTTTTTTGGTACAGATGTGGCTAGGAGTATAACAGGCACATATGCAGTTTTTGAATTTTTTACATTAAACGTTTTTTTCGGAAATGCGTTTTAAAATTTTGCGTTTGCTTTCACATGAGTAAAATATTATTAAAGATACTCTTGTGACATGTCTGGTGAAAGCCTGTACAGTTCTGAGTAGAATGATGTTTATTTGGTTTCTCTATCTTTTTTCTAGCCTGAGTTATGAGGAGAAATGGAAAGGCAGGCAACACCGAAATTCGCACTTTTTCCAAACTTTGAAAATCAATTAAAAAAAAATAAAAATATCTAGAATGTTTTTTTCTTCACATTTTGCATTCTCTGACACACTATTACCAAATAACAAACTCTCAAAAGAATTAAAACTATAGAGGTAAAAATCATTGGTTCACTTGACATGGAATGACCCGGATACATGAAAACGTATTATTTTGTGATCACTATTCCCCAAGTGACCCCCAACCCTTATATTTGATATGCGGTCTGGCCTGTTGGTTAATATTAGGTCTAGCAGTGCCCCCCTTCTTGTTGGGTCCTGAACCAGTTGTGAAAGGTAATTGTCTCTCATAGTTGTCAAAAACCGATTACCTTTACTGGAATTGCAGGTTTCTGTTACCCAATCTATTTCAGGGTAGTTGAAGTCCCCCATAATAATGACTTCTCCTTGAGTCGCAGCTTCATTTATTTGCTTTGAGGATATTCTCCATTGCTTCCATTATTTTTGGAGACTTATAACTAACCCCTATCATTAATTTATTATTTTTCCCCCCTCCCCTTATCTCCACCCACAGGGACTCTACATTATCATTAGATTCACCTATATTATCACGCAGGATGGGTTTTAAGGATGATTTTACATATAGACACATCCCTCCCCCTCGCTTATCTGTTCGGTCATTTCTGAACAGACTGTAGCCCTGCAAGTTAACAGCCCAGTCATGGCTCTCATCCAGCCAGGTTTCAGATATCCCCACCATGTCATAACTATGCTCCAACATTAATTCTAATTCGTCCATTTTGTTGGCGAGGCTTCTGGCATTAGTATACATGCACTTTATGTATCTCTCTGTACCTCTGTTCTTTCTTAAATTATTAACTGTTCTAACCCCACCCCCCATGCCGCCGCCCCCAACTTCCTTATTTGTGCCCAGGTCTCTATCTGCACTATCTTCCCCTCCAATAAAATGAATACCCTCTCCCCCTATTCCCTAGTTTAAACACTCCTCCAACCTTCTAGCCATTAAATATAGATGTCAGTGACCAATCCAATTGGTAATGTGTGAGCAAATTAGGGGACATGTACAACCCCTGGCAAAAATTATGGAATCACTGGCCTTGGAGGATGTTCATTCAGTTGTTTAATTTTGTAGAAAAAAAGCAGATCACAGACATGGCACAAAACTAAAGTCATTTCACATGGCAACTTTCTGGCTTTAAGAAACACTAAAAGAACAAAAAATGTGGTAGTCAGTAATGGTTAATTGTTTTAACCAAGCATAGGGAAAAAATTATGGAATCACTCAATTCTGAGGAAAAAATTATGAAATCACCCTGTAAATTTTCATACCCAAAAAAAGCACCTGCATCAAATTAAATCTGCTCGTTAGTCTGCATCTAAAAAGGAGTGATCGCACCTTGGAGAGCTGTTGTACCAAGTGGACTGACATGAATCATGGCTCCAATACCAGAGATGTCAATTGAAACAAAGGAGAGGATTATCAAACGCTTAAAAGAGGGTAAATCATCACGCAATCTTGCAAAAGATGTTGGTTGTTCACTCAGCTGTGTCTAAAATCTGGTCCAAATATACACAACATGGGAAGGTTGTGAAAGGCAAACATACTGGTACCAAGGAAGACATCAAAGCGTCAAGACCGGAAACTTAAAGCAACATGTCTACCAAACAGGAAATGCACAACAAAACAAATGAGGAACGAATGGGTGGAAACTAGAGTCAACGTTTGTGACCGAACTGTAAGAAACCTCCTAAAGGAAATGGGATTTACATACAGAAAAGCTAAACGAAAGCCATCATTAACACCTAAACAGAAAAAAAACAAGGTTACAATGGGCTAAGGAAAAGCAATCGTGGACTGTGGATGAAAGTCATTCAGTGATGAATCGCGAATCTGCATTAGGCAAGGTGCTGATGCTGGAACTTTTGTTTGGTGTCGTTCCAATGAGATTTATAAAGATGACTGCTTGAAGAGAACATGCAAATTTCCACAGTCATTGAAGATATGGGGCTGCATGTCAGGTAAAGGCACTGGGGAGATGGCTGTCATTACATCTTCAATAAATGCAAAAGTTTATGTTGATATTTTGGACACTTTCTTATCCCATCTATTGAAAGGACGTTTGGGGAAGATGAAATCATTTTTGAAGATGATAATGCATCCTGCCATAGAGCAAAAACTGTGGAAACATTCCTTGAAAAAAGACACAATGTCAATGTCATGGCCTGCAAATAGTCCGCGTCTCAATCCAATTGAAAATCTTTGGTGGAAGTTGAAGAAAATGGTCCATGGCAAGCCTCCAACCTGCAAAGCTGATCTGGCAACAGCAATCAGAAAAAGTTGGGGCCAGATTGATGAAGAGTACTGTTTGACACTCATTAAGTCCATGCCTCAGAGACTGCAAGCTGTTATAAAAGCCAGAGGTGGCGCAACTAAATACTAGTGATGTTTTGGAGTGTTTTTTGTTTGTTTTTCTTGATTTAATAATTTTTTCCTCAGAATTGAGTGATTCCCTAATTTTTCCCTATGCTTGGTTAAAAAAAGTAACCATTACTGACTACCACATTTTTTGTTCTTGATTTCTTTTAGTGTTTCTTAAAGCCAGAAAGTTGCCATTTGAAATTACTTTAATTTTTTGCCATGTCTGTGATCTGCTTTTTTTCTACAAAATTAAACAACTGAATGAATATCCTCCAAGGCCGGTGATTCCATAATGTTTGCCAGGGGTTGTATGTAATTAATAAAAGATTATTTTTGGGGGAAAAAAATGGAGTGGACACCGGCACAATTTTCGGAACCAGCAGAGGGAAAGCAAATGACTGGGGGTAGATGTTTATAGCCTGGGAAGGGGGTAATACCCATGGAGCTTCCCAGGCTATTAATATCAGCTCAAGACTGTATACTTAGCCTTTACTGGCTATTAAATTGGGGGACCCCCCCCCCTAAAAAAAAAAGATCAGCAAAAGGCTATGCAGACAGCTGCAGGCTGATATTATATTAATAGCCTAGGAAGGGGCCATGGATATTGCCCCCCCCAACCGACTTAAAACATTAGCACTCAGCGCCACCTCAGAAAAGGAGCATCTCTAAGATGTGCAAGTTCCAGCTCTTAGCCTTGCTCTTCTTACTTGCCCTGTAGCTGTGACAAGTGGGGTAATAGTTGTGGGGTTGATGTCACCTTTGTATTGTAAGGTGACATCAAGCCCACGGCTTAATAATGGAAAGGTGTCAATAAGACACCTATCCATTATTAATCCTATAGTTGTTACATGTTAAATAAAGACACAGCCAGAATAAAGTCTTTTAATGAAATAAAACACAACAATAAAAATAACAAACCAACAATATACCATAACTGTCCGTCGTTGTGTCCCACGCCGTAATCCATATCTGGGTTATATACAGTTTTCAACTAGGACGGTGCCAAGATGCGACCGCCCCGGCTAAAAACCACTGGTGAATGAGGAGATGCTGCCAGCACAGCTTCAGTGACTAGCGGTGCCGTCACTGATGCTGCGCTGCCTCACAGCTGTGCGATTTTTTTCTCACTCCCATTGACTTCTATTGCAGGATGCGATCCGATTTCTGATTACAATAGCAGCATGCTGCTATTTTTTTCCAGTCCGATAGTGATACGATCCGAGTTGAAAAAAAAAACGCAGATGAAGACACATAGAATAACATTGGTCCGAATTCAATCCGATTTTTTATCGGATTGCATTCGTCCGATTACATCTCAAGTGGGCATGAGCCCATAGACAGGTAATCATCGCATGTTTTGTGCCTGTCTAATAGCTGCAAAACATGCAGCCGCAGGGACTCGAACATCTCACTCGAGCACCCACGATACCCAAGCACACAATGCAAACTTTAGTAATGAGCACTTGCGTTCATCCCTAGTCCTGATACTCCCAGCAGCGCTCACCTCTCCAGTCAGCAGATGAATGATCTTGTTGGCGAGTTCTAGGATCTTCTTGTCATTGGTTCGACCTTGCGTCAGTGAATGAGGCGACAGCTCCATGATGGGGCTCTGGATCTCATTTAACCCTTCTGAATTATATGAACGTAATGTGTCTTGTTCTCTAGAGGTCTTCTTTACAACTGTATAATCCTATAAAGAGACAGTGATGAATACTGAACCACACATCACTCCATGTCAAGTATTTCACTTTAGAAATTACTACTACATATAATAGAGGTATCACACATATATTGTATATACCTTTGTTACATTTACAATCAGTCAAGCTAGACATGACCAGTAAGGCCACACTCAGACTTTTTTTTTTCTATCATCTGTTTTCCTCATTTTTGAACTAACAGATGCAGGATCTCAATGTTCTAGCGGTCATCTGCCTAGGATGGTATCAATGTGAGGTCTTAGTCTTTTACAGTCCTATAAAATTGAATGAGCGACCTCAATCCATGTTGTGGATACAAAACGGACAAGACTCTGTTTTTCTTTTTTTTGCCGACACTTGGTCTGCTTGAAACAGCCCTACAAGAATATATTTTTGGGGTATGTGTTCTATCGGTGAACGCATACATGATACACGGACATCTAAATGTAGGGCTTCTCCATATGCAAAATCTGCATAGAACTAAGGTGATGGCACAATCTTTTCCCACACTCTCCACTCCACTACAAGTTGGTCCTTCCTTAACCTGTTCATTTACTCACTGATACGACTGTATCCCCTCCAGTCTCAGCATGCACCCATCTTACTCCGCTGCTGCCCATAAGCTTTTTCTGAAGTAGTTCATTGCCTGCAGGCCATGGGTATTGGTCTTTTGGTTGGCCAGAATCCCCCTGCTGTCATTAGCTGCCTTAGGTTCTAAAACACAACACCATAAGAATATTACAGCAGCTCTTTATTAAATGGTGATCGGGGTATTACACAATATATAATATTATGATCAGTAATAGGATTTGCCATAAAACTAGTTGGTGGAGGCTATAGCCCCTCAAAACCCCACCAATCTCAAGCATGTAATACCTTCAGTGCCAGCTGTCCAATACTGTAGAAAAACTACATTAGTCTCAGTTTCCCAAATGACTATGATAAAAACCGTATTGCCTCACCTCACCAGTTAGCATGTAAATGATCTCCAGTGTAAGATTTAAGACTCCAGTCATCTGACTTCTGTTAGGATTCATTGTCACGAAAGGAGAAGAACTCCTTAATTCCGAAGACCAATCTAGGGCGCACTTATTGCTCTAAAAGAAGCTTTCAAAGAGAAATGATGAACATGTTGAAAATAGGAATGTCATCAATTATATATTATATATATACATACATATATATATATATATATATATATATATATATATATATATATATATATACACACACACATATATATATATATATATATATATATACATATATATATATATATATATATATATATATATATATATATATATATATATTGTATTATATACGACCTTATCTGGGTGATAAAATGACTTGCATGGAAATATGAACAGCTCCATAGACTATAATTATATTATTATATATATAGCACCATTAATTCCATGGTGCTGTAAATTAGACGGGCTTACATCAAAATACAAATATCACTTACAGTAAGAATACTAACAATGACATATACAGAGGGGAGAGAACCCTGCCCTTGCGAGCTTACATTCTATAGGATGGTGGGGAAGGAGACAATAGGTTGGGGGTTGCAGTAGCTCCGATGGTATTGAGGTGGCTGTGTGGTCATTCCAGGCTGAAAGCTTTCCTGAAGAGGTGGGTTTTCAGGTTCCGTTTGAAGAATCCAAATGTGGTGGATAAAAGGACATGTTGGGGAACAGAATTCCAGATGATGGGGGATATTCAGAAGTCTTGGAGGCGATTGGGTGAGGAGCAAATAAGTGTGGAGGAGAGGAGGAGGTCTTGTGAGGACTGGAGATTACGTGAGGGAAGATATTGAGAGAATAGTTCGGAAATGTATGGAGGGGAAAGGTTATGAATGGCTTTGTAGGTCAGTTTTAGTAGTTTAAACTGAATACGCTGGGAAATTGGGAGCCAGTGAAGGGATTTGCAAAGAGGGGAAGCAGGAGTGTAGCGAGAAGAGAGATTAATTGGTCGGGCAGCAGAGTTAAGGACGGACTAGAGAGGTGCGAGTGTTAGAAGGTAGGCCACAGAGGAGGATGCTGCAATAGTCGAGGCGGGAGATGATTAGGGCATGCACAAGCATTTTGGTAGAGTGAGTGTTGAGGAAAGGACGAAATCTGGAAATATTTTTGAGCTGGAGGCGACAGGAGGTGGCGAGAGCTTGGATTTGCAGTTTGAAGAACAGGGCAGAGTCAAAGGTTACACCGAGGCAGCGGATTTCCGGGACAGGGGAAAGTGTGATTTCATTTATTTTGATAGATCAGGTAGGGAAGGTATGCGACATGGAGGAAAGATAATTTGTCCATATTGAGCTTGAGGAAGCGAGAGGAGAAGAAGGATATGGCTGATAGACACTCTGTGATTCTGGACAGCAGGGAAGTGACATCTGAGCCAGAGAGGTAGATCTGAGTGTCATCAGCATATAGATGGTACTGGAAGCCATAGGACTTTGAGTTGTCCCAGGCCAAGGGTATAGATTGAGAAGAGAAGGGGTCCTAGGACAGAGCCTTGAGGGACACCAACACAGAGGGGGTGAGATGAAGAGGTAGTATGGGAGTAGGAAACGCTAAATGTGCAGTCGGTAAGGTATGAGGAGATCCAAGATAGGGCGAGGTCTTTGACACCAAAGGAAGAGAGGACTGTAGTAGGAGGCAGTGGTCAACTGTGTCGAAGGCAGAGGACAGGTCTAGAAGGAGGAGTATAGAGAATTGTCTGTTAGCTTTGGCTGTAAGTCGTTAGTAATTTTGGTCAGGGCAGTCTCAGTGGAATGATGGGGACAGAAGCCAGGTTGTCGAAGAGCGAGTTAGATGAAAGGTGAGAGGAAAGTTCAGCGTGGACGTGCTGCTCAAGGAGTTTGGAAGCAAATGGGAGCAAAGATATTTGGCGATAGCTGGACATAGCACTCGGGTCAAGGGAAGGCTTTTTGTGTATAAATGTGATTGTGTCATGTTTGAAAGCAGAGGGGAAGGTACCAGAAGTTAGTGATAGATTGAAGAGATGGGTTAGGGATGGGATTAGTGTAGTGGTGAGGTTGGGGAGGAGGTGGGATGGGTTCAAGTGCACAAGTAGTGAGGTGTGATCTGGAGAGGAGATGAGTAAGCTGTCCTTCAGTGTTTTTGGAGAGGGAAGTTATGGGGTTAGGGCATTGGTCTGGCAAACAAAGGGGTTGTGGTTGTCGGACAACAAAGACTTGCTTTGTTTGGGGGTATCTTATTTTTGAAGTGCGTGGCAAAGTCCTCGGCAGAGATTAGGGAAGTTGGAGGGGGCAGTAGTGGGCGGAGGAGGGAGTTAAAGGTGTTGAACAACTCTTTGGGGTTGTGGGATAGGGAAGATACAAGGGATGTAAAGTAGGCCTGTTTAGCAGAGGTGAGAGCTGATTTGAATGCGAGTGTTGCTTGTTTGAGGGCAGTGAAGTCATCTTGCAAATGCGTTTTCTTCCAACGCCATTCGGCAGTTCTAGATACTTGCTAAAGCTTTTTAGTGATGCTACTGTAATGATTACAAGTTGTGTGAAACTGAGGTCTGAATGAACCCTTATAAGTGAGCAACAAAGAACTGGCTGCAATATATTATACAGTATATGGGAGATACAACCAGCTGTATGTGCATATACTATATAGCATGCGCAGATGACGGTATAACAGGTATCAGCGTATGTAATGAGTATTATACATGATGGTATAAGAAGAGCCCTAATATGTACTGTATGTGTATTATACAATACGTGCTGATGACGGTATAACAGATGTCAGCCCATATATTGAGTATTATATATGACGGTGTAACAGCCCCAATATGTATGTGTATTATACAGTATGTGCCGATGACAGCATAAGACGTCAGTGTATATAATGAGTATTATATATGACGGTATAATATTGGCTCCAATATGTGTGTACTATACAGTATGCGTCGATGACAGTATAACAGATATCAGTATTATACTTGATGCTATAAGACAGGTCAGTGTATATATGACGATATAAGAACAGCCCCAATATGTAATGACAGTATAACAGATGTCAGTGTATATAATGAGTATTATACATGCCGCTATAAGACATGTCAGTGTATATATGACGCTATAAGAACAGCCCCAATGTGTGGACTATACAGTATGCGCCGATGAACAGATGTCAGTGTATATAATGAGTATTATACGTGACAGTATAACAACAGCCCCAATGTGTGTGTATAGTATACAGTATGTGCATGATGGAGGCCACACACACTATATGGCCAGTGTGCAGACACCTGACCCTCACCCCAGTCCGAGCCTTGGTGCACTATGTGCAGTCGGACGAGTGCTATGGTGGCGTTGGCAACTTCCACCTTTGTGAGGTCTGGCACTGAGGAGGGCGAGGCTCATAGTCTTTCTATAAGCGGCTGACAGGTTGGCGGGAAGGACACTATCTGCCTGAAGTGACTGAACGCCTCACATATAGGTCATGTGCCGCTAATGATGGCTACTAGCACAGAGCCCCACGGCCACGTACCTCATACTCAGGCTGCGGGCACTATGGTGCCTAGACATGAAGCCGAAGTCCACACTTCATACACACACTGAGGCAAAGGCAGCTCTCCGTCTACGGCAGATGCTAAACCCTCGGGGCTCCAGGACTTCCGATTACGTCACGCCCATGTGACCAGACACTTGTGTGGGAGGAGCCGTTCTACAGCTTGCACTGCAGGAAGTGAGGTGTTTCCCTGGGCAGGAAGCATCCACATGTCAGAGGCAGGTAGTGACCAAAGCAGGACCATGTGTTGCCCCCTAGTGGTCAGGCCTGGATAGAACCAGATTCCAGCAGCTGACAGTGCAATGACTGTTTCCCCCAGCCCAGAAGGCCCTTTCTCCTGTTATATAGAGAAAAGGTTTCATTCCTCTGAAGTCCTTTGCTGTAATGGGATTTAGCTAAGTTTTGTAAACATGACTATTTCCCATACTCAAGAAGGAGGCTTCCCATGTCACACACGTCACCGAGTGCTCGTATACAACACCATTATTGGGGCAGACACAGAAGAGGGGTCCCAGTGCAAAAACGGACTATGGGCCAATACTGTGCCTGTGACAGAAGCTGCTGTGGAAGCAAAAGTGGCCCCTTAGCTCTTGGGTCCCTGTGCGGCCGCTCCAATTGCATCTATTGGTGAGTGAACACTCGGGTGCTCAGTGCTTGAATCGAGCAGGTTGGATATTCGACTCGCATGATGGAAGTCAATGGGAAACTCAAGCATTTTTTCTGCGGACCCTCCTAGGATGTCTGGGGGGGCAGGAAAATTGCTGAAATGGATGGAAAAAGTGCTCACATGGAATGGGAACAGCATGGGGAAGACACCGGGACGCATCTCTGACTCCAAGGTCGCTGCTGGGAACAATGTGGTCAGAGTATTACAACACTTTTACCGACTGATAATAAAACATACAAAACCGAAGATAAAACAGATTTTACACGAAAAAAAGGTTAGGAAACATTCTTTCCTGTATAATGACTTGTATATAAGACAAAATGAAAAAGAGTTTTTGCTGCATTTTTGCGACTTCTCATTGCTTTCAATGGTGAAAAAACGTTGCAAAAACGCTGAAATAATTGACATGCTTCTTTAAAAAAATGCAGCAGTTTTCCATGTCAGTCAGGAAAAAAAGGAATCAAGGTCATGAGATTTCTGAAATTCTTTCCCACTTGTAAGGATTGGGACACCTGGACTGGTGAAGCCTATGCACTAAGTGCAAGGCCCAGGGCCGGACTGGCCATCTGGCAAGTCTGGCAAATGCCAGAAGGGCCTCTCCGGCTGTGGGCTGCATTGTTTGCTACTTTGTTCCCAAGATACCCCTACTGTTAAGAGCTGTGATGGAGCACAAAGTTCCTGATTCTGTCACTTACCCCAGCAGGCCACGGGTATCATTAGAAATATTGTTCTAGTAGTAAATCTTCTTTACTCCATCCAGGGTAATATTAGTAACATATTCCATCTGGTGCTTGGGGTTGGGGACAACATGAGCCTGTGTCATTTCAAATGCCAGGACTGAATTTCAGCCCCAGTCCGTACCTGGCAAGGCCTATCAAAAATTGATAGAAGGGATTGCAATACACCTTGGATACACGTAGAGGAGGGCCACTGAAAACATGTTTTCCCCATTTGGAAGGAATGGGACTCCTAGACTGGTAAAGCCTATACACTATGTGCAAGGGCTTCCAAAAATTAGAAACAGGCACTCCAATACACCCTGGAACATACACAGAGGAGGGACTCAGGAAACATTTACCGTATTTTTCGGACTATAAGATGCACTTTTTTTCACCCAAAATTTGGGGAAATGGGTGGAGCATCTTATAGTCAGAATGTAGCTTACCAGGTTGTTGTGGCAGCTGAGGTGGAGTGGGATCACAGGAGGCAGGGTCCTTTCCTCAGGAAGCCAGCAGAATCATAAGCAGTGGAGTGCATTGCTTTCCCAGTGGCCATGTTCCCAAAGCCACAGGTGCCGCGTGCAGACTGGGATTTCGGCACGGACAAAATCTCTATCTGCACAAGTGTTGCCAGAGGTAGCTATTTCCCTTAAGCACATGGCTTGTGCAGATTGAGATCTCGGCCAGGCTGAGATCACAGTCTGCGCAGGCACCACTTCCGGCTGCAGACAGCTTCTGGAATGTGGCCACTGGAAAAGCAACGCACTCAACTCTGCCTCACCGCCGACACCAGGCCCACAGCAACCGCTCTGCTGACAGCATGCCACAGCATCGCATCGCTGGGGCACCCACTTCTCCCATCCAGGGCCCGCAGCATTGCCACACTTCTGCCGCTGCCGGCTACCTGAGGAAGGGACCATGCTTCTTGTGACACTCACTTCGCCGCCATCGCCCCCCCCAGAGAAGATACCTTAAATTAGGATTATAAGAAATACCACGTCTTATAAAAAAAAGTTTTTTCCCTATTTTCCTCCCCAAAATTTGGGGTACGTCTTATAGTCTGAAAAATGGTACATTTAGAAGGAGTTGGACTTCTGTGGCCACCTACAAGGAGTCCCATATTTAAGGCCACTACTCAGGGTACAACTGGCACAACAAGGACCTTCAGGCATCCAACTCTGATTTTTTTCCACCTAAGGTGGGCGGCAGTTCCTCCTGTTCCGGCTCAGGGCATCAGGCAGCACCAAGGCTTCGAATAGATTGAAGCAGGGGTTTCAAAACATTTTATTTTATCTCCTTGGAGACCTTTGCCAATGAAAATTCATGAATCATATGGAGGAAATTTCTTCAACCCATCCTGGGGAAAGAACAACATAACTCCTTTGTCCATTTATTCACACAAAAAGGGCATTTGGGTCTTCCTCCCATGGTATGAATGCATCTTTATTTTTATTTTAGAGAGAGCTGAGGCAAAGCTGAGGCAAATCTGAGGCTCGCAAGCAGCAGTCATTGCTCCCTCCCTCCTTAAGTTGATTCCGTGGATTTTTAGTGCCACGGGGACAATAACTAATAGGTGCATCAGCCTGTCAACTGAAAATGCTGACATAGTGACTTTTCTCAAAATGAACAAGGCCTGAATTGAGAGCGTAACATAAAGGCAATTTAAATGTTTGTTTTTTTCTGGTGTATTCCCATGCACCCATTTCCACTCCAAAAAAGGTACACGGTTCATGGTTTATTATTTTTCCTGTCCTCCTCCTCCTCCTCCACCATATATATAGGGTTATCATGCCCTCAGTCCAAATTTTTTTAGGCCAGTGGCTTTCAGTCATACAGTTTCATGGGAAATCAGGCGACCATCAGTCATAAGTATAAGGCTCATGTTTTTTTTGTCCTACTCTTCCTACACCATACCAACATAGTTATCATGCGTCATTTTGGAGGGCCATTGCATACCTCCCAACCATCCCGGATCCAGCGGGCAGTCCCGATTTTTACAGTCTGCCTCGCGGTCACGGGCGGGACCTTAGTTTTCCCACACTGCAACACTGCAATGTCAGCCTCAGCCCTCCACCTGCAGAGCAGCACACCACATATATGGCTGCTCTGTGCGCACAGGACCTGTGATGAGGTCACAGGAGAGAAGGATTCAAGGGTCACATGATCGGGGCCTCCGTGTATGCATGCAAGACTCCGCTGCTTGTCATGGTGCTGGATGAGGGTAAGTTTATGTGTGGGGTCAGGAGGTGTTTACAGTGTGGATGTAGCAGAGACGCGTGTGTAGAGGTGTACGGAGCGGAGCCGTGTGTGTACGAGGTGCACGGAGCGGAGCCACGTGTGCAAGGTGTATGGAGTGGAGTCGTGTGTGTGTATGAGGTGTACGGAGGGCAGCCACATGTGTACAAGGTGTACGGACCGCAGCCGCGTGTGTACGAGGTGTACAGAGCAGAGCCACATGTGTACGAGGTGTACAGAGCGTGCTGCAAACTTTGTCCCTATTTTCCTTCTTCAAAAATTGGGAGGTATGCCATTAGGCGGCCTTCAGTCATACATTTTGAAGAGCCATTAGGCGGACCTCAGCATGGCCTGGATGAGGGGTAGGCACCCACCTAGGGAGCTACCTCCTGCCTATCCAAGGGTGGTACAGTTTGAAAAAAAATTAGATTGCTGAATGCCTGCGGCCGCCTGGCACTTTCATCCGGCCACAGACATTCAGCAGAGTGAAGTTGGCAAGTCACTGCCTTGCTGTCACGCTGTATAAGGCCGGGGAAAATGTCCCCTGTGTTGTGTCCCAATGCCTTGCAGCAGATTCGGCTTCCTATGGTGTTCTGGGTAAAGCAGGCAGGACCCAGAGGACGTTCCTGTTCTCACTTGAACTTCTGACCCCTCTCAGCTCCTCACACCGGGAAGGAGCCAATGACTCATTACAAGCTCCAATGGGACAGGGAGGAGAGATGTCTGCAGCCATGGTGATGCACCCTGAGGAAGCGGCAACAATCGAATGCGAAACGTGCGTTGGGGTATGTGATCCAGGACCCTGACAGGACTTTTCCACACACATGGGTAATTTATTCATTTGACTTAAACTAGATGTTACCATTAGTATACTTATGGTGATATGTGGTGATCTTTAGAATACGACCACTGGGAGTATACCATTTTTTCTGATCGCCACACACCTGAGTTAGCTAAGCCCATGTGTGGGTAGCACTTGTTTTGATATTTATGATTTATTACACTGTTTCTTACACTCATTCTGGTCTTGTCTTGTTCACCTGGATGACCGGATGTATTCATGGATGCAGTTACCATATGTTTTTTTATAAACTATTTGTCACTGTTTATCATACTTGTATTTATGTAATTGATTTTTTCAATAAATATAATTTTTTGTGAATTTTTTGGCCAGTTTTGACTCTTGGTTCTCCTATATTATTATCTGCTTTATGAGTCGCCATATATGTTTATACAGTACTTTCAACTGACGCCTTTTTTGTTCATAGTGTATATATGTGTTTATATAATAGTGTATATAAAATGTGTCTCTGTATATGTCTATATATAATGTGTGTGTAAAATAGTATATATATATATATATATATATATATATATATATATATATATATATATATAGTAAAGAAAAAGGAACAGCACAACACAGGTACTTATCTTCGGGTGCAAAGCCCCAGGTAACCAGTCCAATGATTACTCCAGATTCACAGAGACTCAAAAAAGAGGCAGCACTCCATACTCAAAGTGAAACATGTGGTAGGTTTAATCGACCCACATAGCCGGGCGACGTTTCAGCTCAAACTGAGCCTTTATCAAGGCTTGATAAAGGCTCAGTTTGAGCTGAAACGTCGCCCGGCTATGTGGGTCGATTAAACCTACCACATGTTTCACTTTGAGTATGGAGTGCTGCCTCTTTTTGAGTCTCTCTCTCTCTCTCTGTATATATATATATATATATATATATATATATATATATATATATATATATATAAATATATATATATATATATTCTGCCTACGTATGTAATAGTGTATATATGATGTGTGTGTACAGTTGTGCTCAAAAGCTTACATACCCTGGCAGACTTTTTGCTTCCTTGGCCTTTTTTCAGAGAATATGAATGATAACACCAAAACTTTTTCTCCACTCATGGTTAGTGATTGGGTGAAGCCATTTATTGTCAAACTACTGTGTTTTCTCTTTTTAAATCACAATGACAACCCAAAACATCCAAATGACCCTGATCAAAAGTTTACATACCCCATTTCTTAATACCGTGTATTGCCTCCTCTAACATCAATGACAGCTTGAAGTCTTTTGTGGTAGTTGTAGATGAGGTTTTTTATTTTCTCAGATGGTAAAGTTGCCCACTCTTCTTTGCAAAAAGCCTACAGTTCCTGTAAATTCCTGGGCTGTTTAGCATGAATTGTGTGCATGAGATCTCAACCGAGAGGGGCTCAATGATACTGAGGTCAGAAGACTGAGATGGCCACTCCAGAACCTTCACTTTGTAGCAAATGACGGGTCGATTTGGCTTTGTGTTTTGGATCGTTGTCATGTTGGAACATCCAAGTACATCCCATGCACAGCTTTTGGACTGATGAGTGGAAATTTGCCTCCAGTATTTGCTGATAACGTGCTGCATCCATCTTTCCTTCAACTTTGACCAAGTTTCCTGTGCATTTGTAGCTCTCACATCCCCAGAACATCAGCGATCCACCGCCATGCTTTACAGTAGCAATGGTCTTCCTTTCATCATAGGCATTTTTGACGTCTCTCCAGATGTAACATTTATGATTGTGGCCAAAAAGTTCAATTTTGGTCTCATCACTCCAAATTACCTTGTTCCAGAAGTTTTGAGGCTTGTTTCTGTGCTGTTTTGCTTATTGTAGGCGAGATACTTTGTGGCATTTGCGCAGTAATGTCTTTCTTCTGGCGATTCGACCTTGCAGCCCATTTATCTTCAAGTGCCTCCTTATTGTGCATCTTCAAACAGCCACTCCGCTAGTTTTCAGAGAGTCCTGTATTTCAGCTGATGTTATTTGTGGGTTTTTCTTTGCATCCCGAACAATTTTCCTGGCAGTTGTGGATGACATATTTGTTGGTCTACCTGACTGTGGTTTTGTTTTTACAGAGCCCCTGATTTTCTATTTGTTAATCACAGTTTGAACGCTGCTGACTGGCATTATCAATTCCTTGGATATCTTTTTGTATCCCTTTCCTGTTACATACAGTTCAACTACTTTTTCCCGTAGATCCATTGACAATTCTTTTGCTTTCCCCATGACTCACAATCCAGAAACGTCAGTGGCTGGATGAAAGGTGCAAGAGTCTGTCTGGATCCCAGAAACTCACTCAGCTTTTATGCACACACACTGATTACAAACAGGTCACATGTGAGGATGTTACCTTTAGTAGCCATTCAAACCAATTTGTGTCAACTTCTGTGCATGTTCTCAGGTCAAAATCACGAGGGTACGTGAACTTTTGACCAGGGTCATTTGGATGTTTTGGGTTGTCATTATGATTTAAAAAGAGAAAACACAGTAGTTTGACAATAAATGGCTTCTCCCAACCACTAACCATGACTGGAGAGAAAGTTTTGGTGTTATCATTCATATTCTCTGATAAAAGGCCAAGAAAGCAAAAATTCTGCCAGGGTATGTACACTTTTGAGCACAACTGTATATAATGTGTGTGTATATAATAGTGTATATATACAGTAAAGTTTGTGTATATAATAGTATATATATAATGTGTGCGGGACATAATATGGAAAGGCTGAAGTGGCATCTGATATGAGGGGCTGTGTGTGCACATGATATGACCAGCTGTGTGGGTACATCATATGTAGGGCTGCTGGGGGACCTGATATGAGGGGTGGTGGGTAGACCAGATATGAAGGCTGGGGGGGACATTATATGAGGAGCTGTGGTGGACATTATACCTGGGATGTGGGGACATCATACTGCAAAAGCGGCTGTGGTGGATATACTGTGTGGGGTGTTGTGGGAGACATTACTGTATATAAGGGGCTGTGGGGGCCATTATACTATATTGGGGACTGAGGGGACTATCATACTGTATAAGGGTGCTGTGGTGGTGACCATACTATATAATGGGTGGGCTGTGATGGACGTCATACTGTATTGGTTGCTGTGGTGACCATCATACCGTGTGACGACTGGGTATAGCTTGGAGAGAAAAGTGTGGTGGACAGTATGAGAGCATAATTTGTAGATGGGGCAGAGTCAGAGGTGTAGCTAGGGTTTTGGTTCAGGGGGGGAAGCTTCTGAGTGGGCCCCTAACCAGGTAACCTTGATTACAACTGGGTGACGCACCCTAATACTGGAGGAGAACCTCAGCAGATGACCGCGCTGTTACTGAAGATAATCTCTATATAAAGACCAATATGGATATTACCGCCATATGGTCAGTGGTAGATACCAGCCCTACAGAACATATAAGAGATCACAGCACAGTTACAGATAATGTCTTACCGCTGACGTCCTTTCACTTTTCCCGTCTTTTCCATCTTGCCCAGACTGACATGACAGCTTCTTCCAGCCAGGACTCGGCTGCAGAGAATACAACAAAGACACATTTCACTTCTCATATTCCAGCTCCATCACATCTATTCCCAACCTGCACAAACTCCTCATCCTGCTGATACCCCAATACTGAGCCGCTGCTGCCATATGTGTCCCTATTACTGCACCTGATACCCCGATAGTGAGCCTCTGCTGCCGTATGTGTCCCTATTACTGAACCTGATACCCCGATACTGAGCCTCTGCTGCCATGTGTCCCTATTACTGAACTTGATACCCCAATACTGAGCCTCTGCTGCCGTATGTGTCCCTATTACTGAACCTGATACCCCAATACTGAGCCTCTGCTGCCGTATGTGTCCCTATTACTGCACCTGATACCCCGATACTGAGCCTCTGCTGCCGCATGTGTCCCTATTACTGAACTTGATACCCCAATACTGAGCCGCTGCTGCCGTATGTGTCCGTACTACTGCACCTGATACCCCAATACTGAGACGCTGCTGCTGTATCTAACCCTATTACTGCACCTGATACCCCAATACTGAGCCTCTGCCCTATGTGTCCCTATTACTGCACCTGCTGTGCGGTTCTCTGTGCCCTCTAAATTCTAAAGCAACCCTCTATAATATAGTAATGCCAGAGCCCACATTGTGCCCCCTAGTAAGTAATAATGCCCTGTGTGCCCCTTTGATAGTCACAGTAACCTGAGTTCCCCAATAACAATAAGTGCCCACTTTACATTTAATAATGTCCCGAGTTGCCCCCCCCCCCGTACAGCTCATCTATACACAGTATGATGCTCTCTTATGCACAGTATAATGCCCCCTCACTGTATAGTACCACTCACCCAGTATACTGGCCCCTTAGTAGCCCCCAAACTGTTTGATGGCTCCAACACTGTATGATGGCCCCTTCACTGTAATCCCCACACTGTATGATGGCCCCATAGATAACCTCTATATAGTATAATGTGCCAGATAGTCCTCAATATAGCACAAGGCAGCACCCCCATAGGCAGACCCTGTAGTATAAGACACTACCCACATAGGCAGACCCTGTAGTATAAGACAGTACCCCATAGGCAGACCCTGTAGTATATGACATTACCCCCATAGGCAGACCCTGAAGTATATGACAGTAACCCCATAGGCAGACCCTGTAGTATAAGACATTACCCCCATAGGCAGACCCTGTAGTATGAGACAGTAACCCCATAGGCAGACCCTGTAGTATAAGACAGTAACCCCATAGGCAGACCCTGTTGTATAAGACAGCACCCCTATAGGCAGACCCTGTAGTATAAGACAGTATCCCCATGGGCAGACCCTGTAGTATAAGGCTAGTTTCACATTTGCGTTTAAAAACGCAGCGTTTAAAACGCAAACGCAGGTGGTGAAAAAAACGCATGTAAACGTGTGCAAACGCTGCATTTTTTAGACGCATGCGTTTTCTCATGCGGTAAAAAAACCGCGGCGTTTTGACGCGTTTACATGCGTTTTTTCCTGCGTTTGCGTTTTTGAAACGCATGCTGAGAAGTGTGTGACAGCTGCCAATCGTCAAAATCATCTAGAAAACCCACTATAAATAGAAATAGCTAAGGTTGGGGTTAGGGTTAGGATCCCTAGGGTTAGGGTTAGGATCCCTAGGGTTAGGGTTAGGGTTAGGATCCCTAGGGTTAGGGGTAGGGTTAGGGTTAGGGTTTGGATCCCTTTATCACCTTGATGGTGGGGGGTGGCTTATCAGTGTGTATTCTAGTTTTTTTCTATTGAAATGCATGCGTTTAAAACGCAACCAAACGCATGTGCTTAAAAACGCATGCGTTTACATGGACAGCAATACGTTTTTTTGGGGCAAAAAAACGCATGCGTTTTTTTGCGGCAAAAAAACGCCTCTAGAAATTACTACATGTTGCATTTCTGCAACAAAACGCATGCATAGAAACGACGCATGCGTCGTCAAACGCGGCAAAACGCATAAAAAAAACCGCATGCGTTTTAATGTTAAATATAGGGGGGAAAAAAGCATGCTTTTTTTGTGCTAAAACGCAGCGGCAAAAAACGCAAATGTGAAACCAGCCTTAGACAGTACCCCTACAGGCAGACCCTGTAGTATAAGACATTACCCCCATAGGCAGATTCTTTTATGTAATACAGGAACCCCATAGGCAGACCCTTTTATATAATACAGTACCCCCATAGGCAGACCCTTTTATATAATACAGTACCCCATAGGCAGATCCTTTTATATAATTCAGTACCCCCATAGGCAGACCCTTTTATATAATAAAGTACCCCCATAGACAGATCCTTTTATATAATGCAGTACCCCCATAGGCAGACCCTTTTATATAATGCAGTACCCCCATAGGCAGACCCTTTTATATAATACAGTACCCCCATAGACAGACCCTTTTATATAATGCAGTACCCCCATAGGCAGACCCTTTTATATAATACAGTACCCCCATAGGCAGACCCTGTAGTTTAAGGCAGCCCCCATAAAAATAAATACCACAATACTCACCTCTCTTCCTCCTGCATTCTGCGCTCCCGCTCATCTCGGACACTGACAGGGGGCGCGATGACGTCACTGCCCAGCGCCCGCTGTCAGTGTCAGCGACGCCAGGAGGCCATACGCTGACAGAGGGATGATGGGAGAAGGAGCGCAGCGCTCCGTCTCCAATCAATGTGGTGAGCTATATCGGCTATCTGCCGATACAGCTCACCTTGCGATGACAGGCGGGGGGCCCACTGCTGGTACCGCCCCCCCCCCCCCGCCTGCTCCGGGGCCCCATAGCGGCAGAGCAGGGAGATCAATTCTCCCTGCTCCGCCGCAGAATGTAACTGCATCGGCGCGCGCAGTTACAGTAGTGCAGCTCCGGGTGGGCCCCCTCAGAGCTCCGGGCCCGGGGCGACTGCACCCTCTGCCCCCCCGGTAGCTACGCTACTAGGCAGAGTAAAATGTGGGCACAGCAGGGCTGCCACCAAGAATTTCAGGGCTCCATACTGGCAAAAATACCACCACAACATGACACAAATAATAAAGTGATCAATGACATTATACACATGAGCCCTGTATATAGTGTCACTGCACAAATAATATAGTGATCACCGGTGACATTATACACAGGACCTCTGTATATAGTATACAGTGTATAGTGTCAGTGTACAGGTAAGACACCTACTCACAACGGTGACGTCACTAGTTGAAGTCCTTCATCTTCATGACAGTGACATCATACGCCACCAACGTGCGCGCTGAAATCATCTGCCAGCCTGTGATTGACTGGCGGCTGTTAACTTTTACTGTGCAAGAGGATATCCAGTTACTGAACCGGCAGAATCCTGCCACTGGGGCCCGGTGAGCAGAAGAGAGGGTGCACTCTCTGCTCGCAGGGCCCCATAAGCCTGTAAAGATAGTAATGCCCTGACAGTGGCCCTGGAGCACAGTATGGAAATAGGTTAGCATGGCGGCGGGACAGTGTGGAGATATAGAGTATGTAAGGGAAAACAGTGAAGGGGGGACAGCCATGGATTAGGCTGTGTTTCATAAGGATGGACGGCGTGGCGCTTAAATCTGATAATGACAGACAATGTGGTGGTTATAGATCATTAAGGCAGACACGGTGGAGGTCATATACCATAGGATGCTTATTTAGGGCACATTATGGATAGATATTTTTTTGCAGGTGGCATTATAAAAACACTTTTATTTTTAAGTAACAGGGCAATAACTGTCACTTCCAAACAGAAACCAGGTGTGTACAGGTGCAAACCAAAAGTAGCCATACAGTGGAGGAAATAAGTATTTGATCCCTTGCTGATTTTGTAAGTTTGCCACTGACAAAGACATGAACAGTCTACAATTTTAAGGGTAGGTTAATTTTAAACGCTTCATGACTGACCACTGTAGATAAACGTCGGCGCTAGCAGGGCTTTGTGCAGCGCCGTCGTTTATCAACGGTGGGTGGTCTCGCAGCGCTCAGGACTCCCAAGGTCCTGCAAGCGCTGCGATTCCTGTGCAGTGCGGTTGCTCTGACAGCGTCAAAACGTTAAAAAAATATAAATGTGGCATCACTGTAATCGTACTGACCCAAAGAATAAAGCTGCCTTATTAATTTTACTACACACGGAACGTCATAAAAAAAAAAACAATTCCTGAATTCCTGGTGTTTGATCATTCTGTCTCCCAAAAATCAGAATAGAAAGCGATCAAAAAATGTCATGTGCCCGAAAATAGTACCAATAAAAACGTCAGCTCGACCTGCAAAAAACAAGACCTTAAATGACTCTGTCAGCTGAAATATGGAGAAATTATAGCTCTCAAAATGTGGTGATGCAAAAACTTGTTTTTGCGATAAAAAGAGTCTTTTAGTGTGTGACAGCAGCCAAACATAAAAACCCGATATAAATCTGGTACTCTTTCAGACTATCATGTCATAAGTAATTATACTATTTATCTCATTGAATTTATGCTTTCCGCTATTGTGCGGTGGGTGTCTGGCACCGGTGGTCTTATAACATCATCTTTGTGCACCATATTTTTTTCTTTTGTTTACGATTTTGTACCTTTTTACTATATATTTAATAAATACTCTTTTTGTAAACTGATATACTCCTTTTTCCTCTTTATTCTGCTAAATAGGAAGCTTTGTATGTGGACCAGGTGGAGATGGAGGAAGAAAGTACACAGGGTGATACTACAGCCTCATCTCATTTTCTCAGTTCGGACTTTGTGATAATGAGGAGAAACAGGAGATGGTTGCATGTACTAAAGAGGCCAATACCCACAGCAGCTTCATCCCCTCTGTTCAGCGAGGATGAACTGAAGAAGAGGAGAGGGAGGAAGATATGGAGAGTCATCCTCCTAGTAGGGACAGGGAAGACTTGCTTGTCGGGAGTCTGGCACACAAAGCTGACTTTAACCCCTTCACCCCCAAGGGTGGTTTGCACGTTAATGACCAGGCCAATTTTTACAATTCTGACCACTGTCCCTTTATGAGGTTATAACTCTGGAACGTTTCAACGGATCTTGGCGATTCTGACAATGTTTTCTCGTAACATATTGTACTTCATGATAGTGGTAAAATTTATTCGATATAACTTGCGTTTATTTGTGAAAAAAACGGATATTTGGCGAAAATTTTGAAAATTTCGCAATTTTCCAACTTTGAATTTTTATGCCCTTAAATCACAGACATATGTCACGCAAAATACTTAATAAGTAACATTTCCCACATGTCTACTTTACATCAGCACAATTTTGGAACCAAATTTTTTTTTGTTAGGGAGTTATAAGGGTTAAAAGTTGACCAGAAATTTCTCATTTTTACAACACCATTTTTTTTTAGGGACCACATCTCATTTGAAGTCATTTTGAGGGGTCTATATGACAGAAAATACCCAAGTGTGACACCATTCTAAAAACTGCACCCCTCAAGGTGCTCAAAACCACATTCAAGGAATTTATTAACCCTTCAGGTGTTTCACAGGAATTTTTGGAATGTTTAAATAAAAATGAACATTTAACTTTTTATCACACAAAATTTATTTCAGCTCCAATTTGTTTTATTTTACCAAGGGTAACAGGAGAAAATGGACCCCAAAAGTTGTTGTACAATTTGTCCTGAGTACGCTGATACCCCATATGTGGGGTAAACCACTGTTTGGGCGCATGGCAGAGCTCGGAAGGAAAGGAGCGCCATTTGACTTTTCAATGCAAAATTGACTGGAATTGACATGGGACGCCATGTTGCATTTGGAGAGCCCCTGATGTGCCTAAACATTGAAACCCCCCACAAGTGACACCATTTTGGAAAGTAGACCCCCTAAGGAACTTATCTAGATGTGTGGTGAGCACTTTGACCCAACAAGTGCTTCACAGAAGTTTATAATGCAGAGCAGTAAAAATAAAAAATCATATTTTTTCACAAAAATGATCTTTTCGCCCCCATTTTTTTATTTTCCCAAGGGTAAGAGAATAAATTAGACCACAAAAGTTGTTGTGCAATTTGTCCTGAGTACGACGATACCCAATATGTGGGTGTAAACCATTGTTTGGGCGCAGGGCAGAGCTCTGAAGGGAAGGAGCGCCATTTGACTTTTCAATGCAAAATTGACTGGAATTGAGATGGGACGCCATGTTGCGTTTGGAGAGCCTCTGATGTGCCTAAACATTAAAAAACCCCACAAGTGACACCATTTTGGAAAGTAGACCCCCTAAGGAACTTATCTAGATGTGTTTTGAGAGCTTTGAACCCCCAAGTGTTTCACTACAGTTTATAACGCAGAGCCGTGAAAATAAAAATTCCTCTTTTTTTTCACACAAATGATATTTTAGCCCCCAGCTTTGTATTTTTACAAGGGTAACATAATAAACTGGACCACAAAAGTTGTTGTCCAATTTGTCCTGAGTACGCTGATACCCCATATGTGGGGGGGAACCACTGTTTGGGCGCATGACAGAGCTCGGAAGGGAAGGAGCGCCATTTGGAATGCAGACTTAAATGGATTGGTCTGCAGGCGTCACGTTGCATTTGCAGAGCCCCTGATGTACCCAAACAGTAGAAATCCCCCACAAGTGACCCCAAATTGGAAACTAGACCTCCCAAAGAACTTATCTAGATGTGTTGTGAGAACTTTGAACCCCAAGTGTTTCACTACAGTTTATAATGCAGAGCCGTGAAAATAAAAAAAAAATTTTTTTTCACAAAAATGATTTTTTAGCCCCCAGTTTTGTATTTTCCCAAGGGTAACAGGAGAAATTGGACCCCAAAAGTTGTTGTTCAATTTGTCCTGTGTACGCTGATACCCCATATGTGGGGGTAAACCACTGTTTGGGCGCATGGCAGAGCTCGGAAGGGAAGGAGCGCTGTTTGGAATGCAGACTTAGATGGATTGGTCTGCAAGCGTCACGTTGCATTTACAAAGCCCTAGATGTACCAAAACAGTAGAAACCCCCCACAAGTGACCCCATATTGGAAAGTAGACCCCCCAAGGAACTTATCTAGATGTGTTTTGAAAACTTTGAACCCCCAAGTGTTTCACTACAGTTTACAATGCAGAGCCGTGAAAATAAAAAATCCTTTTTTTTCCCACAAAACTTATTTTTTAGCCCCCAGTTTTGTATTTTCCCAAGGGTAACAGGAGAAATTGGACCCCATAAGATGTTGTCCAATTTGTCCTGAGTACGCCGATACCCCATATGTTGGGGTAAACCCCTGTTTGGGCACACGAGAGAGCTCTGAAGGGAAGGAGCACTGTTTTACTTTTTCAACGCAGAATTGTCTGGAATTGAGATCGGATGCCATGTCCCGTTTGGAGAGCCCCTGATGTGCCTAAACAGTGGAAACCCCAGAATTATAACTGAAACCCTAATCCAAACACACCCCTTACCCTAATCCCAACGGTAACCCTAACCACACCCCTGTTATGACCCCAGTGGACAGGGTCTCAGAGGAACGTGTAAGTCTGCAAGATACAAAAATCCAGCTCATAGGGCTGTGGTAACTGGGTTGACCAAATAGCTACTCCTAACGCCAACACTAGAAGTAGCCGGGGATCATGCCTACGGTGATCGCTAGATGACTCGCGCCAGCCGGAGAATCTAACTACCCCTAGGAGAAGAAAACAAAGACCTCTCTTGCCTCCAGAGAAAGGGACCCCAAAGCAAGATACAAGCCCCCCACAAATAATAACGGTGAGGTAAGAGGAAATGACAAACACAGAAATGAACCAGGTTCAGCAAAGAGAGGCCAGCTTACTAATAGCAGAATATAGCAAGATAACTTATCTGGTCAACAAAAACCCTATAAAAATCCACGCTGGAGATTCAAGAACCCCCGAACCGTCTAACGGTCCGGGGGGAGAACACCAGCCCCCTAGAGCTTCCAGCAAAGGTCAGGATACAGATAGGAACAAGCTGGACAAAAAATACCAAACAAAACAAAAGCAAAAAGCAAAGAAGCAGACTTAGCTTGAAAAACAGGAACCAGGATCAGAGGACAAGAGCACAACAGATTAGCTCTGATTTCAACGATGCCAGGCATTGAACTGAAGGTCCAGGGAGCTTATATAGCAACGCCCCTGAACTAACGGCCCAGGTGAGGATATAGAAAAAGACAGACGCTCCAGAGTCAAATCACTAATGACCACTAGAGGGAGCAAAAAGCAAAATCACAACAGTACCCCCCCCTTAGTGAGGGGTCACCGAACCCTCACCACGACCACCAGGGCGATCAGGATGAGCGGCGTGAAAGGCACGAACTAAATCGGCCGCTTGAACATCAGAGGCGACCACCCAGGAATTATCTTCCTGACCATAGCCCTTCCACTTGACCTGAACTGAAGCCTCCGCCTGGAGAGACGAGAATCCAAGATCTTCTCCACCACGTACTCCAACTCGCCCTCAACCAACACCGGAGCAGGAGGCTCAGCAGAAGGAACCACAGGCACAACGTACCGCCGCAACAAGGACCTATGAAACACGTTGTGGATAGCAAACGACACAGGAAGATCCAGGCGAAAGGATACAGGATTAAGAATTTCCAATATCTTGTAAGGACCAATAAAACGAGGTTTAAATTTGGGAGAGGAAACCTTCATAGGAACAAAGCGGGAAGAAAGCCACACCAAATCCCCAACACGTAGTCGGGGACCCACACCGCGGCGGCGGTTGGCAAAGCGCTGAGCCCTCTCCTGTGACAACTTCAAGTTGTCCACCACAAGATTCCAGATCCGCTGCAACCTATCCACCACAGAATCCACCCCAGGGCAGTCAGAAGGTTCCACATGACCCGAAGAAAAACGAGGGTGGAAACCAGAGTTGCAGAAAAACGGCGAAATCAAGGTGGCGGAACTAGCCCGATTATTAAGGGCAAACTCAGCTAACGGCAAGAAGGTCACCCAATCGTCCTGATCAGCAGAGACAAAACACCTCAAATAAGCCTCCAAAGTCTGATTAGTTCGCTCCGTCTGTCCATTAGTCTGAGGATGGAAAGCAGACGAAAACGACAAGTCAATGCCCATCCTACTACAAAAGGATCGCCAGAATCTGGAAACGAACTGGGATCCTCTGTCTGACACAATATTCTCAGGGATGCCGTGCAAACGAACCACGTTCTGGAAAAACACAGGAACCAGATCGGAAGAGGAAGGCAGCTTAGGCAAAGGAACCAAATGGACCATCTTGGAGAAGCGATCACATATCACCCAGATAACAGACATGCCCTGAGACACCGGAAGATCAGAAATGAAATCCATGGAGATATGTGTCCAAGGTCTCTTAGGGACAGGCAAGGGCAAGAGCAACCCGCTGGCACGAGAACAGCAAGGCTTAGCTCGAGCACAAGTCCCACAGGACTGTACAAATGACCGCACATCCCTAGACAAGGAAGGCCACCAAAAGGATCTGGCCACCAGATCTCTGGTGCCAAAAATTCCTGGGTGACCTGCCAACACCGAGGAATGAACCTCGGAAATGACTCTGCTGGTCCACTTATCAGGCACAAACAGTCTGTCAGGTGGACAAGAATCAGGCCTATCAGCCTGAAATCTCTGCAACACACGTCGCAGATCTGGAGAAATAGCTGACAAGATAATACCATCCTTAAGAATACCAACAGGTTCAGCGACTCCAGGAGCATCAGGCACAAAGCTCCTGGAAAGAGCATCGGCCTTCACATTCTTTGAACCTGGTAAATACGAGACAACAAAGTCAAAACGGGAGAAAAACAATGACCAGCGGGCCTGTCTAGGATTCAGGCGTTTAGCAGACTCGAGATACATCAGATTTTTGTGATCAGTCAAGACCACCACACGATGCTTAGCACCCTCGAGCCAATGACGCCACTCCTCAAATGCCCATTTCATGGCCAACAACTCCCGATTGCCCACATCATAATTTCGCTCCGCAGGCGAAAACTTCCTAGAGAAAAAGGCGCAAGGTCTCATAACAGAGCAACCAGGGCCTCTCTGCGACAAAACGGCCCCTGCTCCAATCTCTGAAGCATCCACCTCAACTTGAAAGGGAAGCGAGACATCAGGCTGGCACAAAACAGGCGCCGAAGTAAACCGACGTTTCAACTCCTGGAAAGCCTCCACGGCAGCAGGAGCCCAATTAACCACATCGGAGCCCTTCTTGGTCATATCCGTCAAAGGTTTCACAATGCTAGAAAAGTTAGCGATAAAACGACGGTAGAAGTTAGCGAAACCCAAGAACTTCTGAAGACTCTTAACTGACGAGGGCTGAGTCCAATCAAGAATAGCTCGGACCTTGACTGGGTCCATCTCCACAGCAGAAGGGGAAAAAATGAACCCCAAAAAGGGAACCTTCTGTACACCAAAAAGACACTTTGAGCCCTTGACAAACAAAGAATTTTCACGCAAAATTTTAAAGACCATCCTGACCTGCTCCACATGCGAGTCCCAATTATCAGAAAAAAACAGAATATCATCCAGATAAACGATCAGAAATTTATCCAGATAGTTCCGGAAAATGTCATGCATAAAGGACTGAAAAACTGAAGGGGCATTAGAGAGCCCAAAAGGCATCACCAAGTACTCAAAATGACCTTCGGGCGTATTGAATGCGGTTTTCCATTCATCCCCTTGCTTAATGCGCACAAGGTTGTACGCACCACGAAGGTCTATCTTGGTAAACCACTTGGCACCTTTAATCCGGGCAAACAAGTCAGACAACAGCGGCAAAGGATACTGAAATTTGACAGTGATCTTATTTAAAAGCCGATAGTCAATACAAGGCCTCAAAGATCCGTCCTTTTTAGCCACAAAAAAGAATCCCGCACCAAGAGGGGAAGAAGACGGACGGATGTGTCCTTTCTCCAGAGACTCCTTGATATATGAACGCATAGCGGTATGTTCAGGTATCGACAGATTAAACAGTCTTCCCTTAGGAAATTTACTGCCTGGAATCAAATCTATTGCACAGTCACATTCCCTATGAGGAGGCAATGCACTGGACCTGGACTCGCTAAAGACATCCTGATAATCAGACAAGTACTCCGGAACTTCCGAAGGCGTAGAAGAAGCAATAGACACAGGCAGGGAATCCTCATGAATACCACGACAGCCCCAACTAGACACAGACATAGCCTTCCAGTCAAGGACTGGATTATGGGTCTGTAACCATGGCAGCCCCAAAACAACCAAATCATGCATTTTATGTAGAACGAGAAAACGTATCACCTCGCGGTGTTCAGGAGTCATGCACATGGTAACCTGTGTCCAATACTGCGGCTTATTTTCTGCCAATGGCGTAGCATCAATACCCCTAAGAGGGATAGGATTTTCTAATGGTTCAAGAATAAAACCACAGCGCTTAGCAAATGAGAGATCCATAAGACTCAGGGCAGCACCTGAATCTACAAACGCCATGACAGGATAAGATGACAGTGAGCAAATCAAAGTTACAGACAGAATAAACTTAGGATGCAAATTACCAACGGTGACAGGACTAACAACCTTAGATATACGTTTAGAGCATGCTGAGATAACATGTGTAGAATCACCACAGTAGTAGCACAAGCCATTCCGGCGTCTATGAATTTTCCTCTCATTTCTAGTCAGGATTCTATCACATTGCATCAAATCAGGTGTCCGTTCAGACAACACCATGAGGGAATTTGCGGTTTTTCTATCACATTGCATCACATCAGGTGTCTGTTCAGACAACAACATGAGGGAATTTGCGGTTTTGCGCTCCCGCAACCGCCGGTCAATTTGAATAGCCAGGGACATGGTATCATTCAGACCTGTGGGAATGGGAAAACCCACCATAACATTCTTAATGGCCTCAGAAAGGCCATTTCTAAAATTAGCGGCCAGTGCACACTCGTTCCAATGTGTCAGCACGGACCATTTCCGAAATTTTTGGCAATACACCTCAGCCTCGTCCTGGCCCTGAGACATAGCCAGCAAGGCTTTCTCTGCCTGAATCTCAAGATTGGGTTCCTCATAAAGTAAACCGAGCGCCAGAAAAAACGCATCAATATCAGCCAATGCCGGATCTCCTGGCGCCAACGAAAAAGCCCAATCCTGAGGGTCACCCCGTAAGAATGAAATAACAATTTTTACTTGTTGAGCAGAGTCTCCAGACGAACAAGGTTTCAGGGACAAAAATAATTTACAATTATTCCTGAAATTCCTAAACTTAAATCGGTCTCCTGAAAACAGTTCAGGAATCGGAATCTTGGGTTCAGACCTAGGATTTCTGGTAACATAATCTTGTATACCCTGCACACGAGCGGCAAGCTGGTCCACACTTGTAATCAAGGTCTGGACATTCATGTCTGCAGCAAGCTTAAGCCACTCTGAGGTAAAGGGGAAAAGAAAAAAAAAAAAAAAAATGAGAGAGGGAAAAAAAAAACCTCAAAATTTTCTTTCTTATAATCCCACTTCTGCAATGCATTAAACATTTAATACTGGCCTGGCATACTGTTATGACCCCAGTGGACAGGGTCTCAGAGGAACGTGTAAGTCTGCAAGATACAAAAATCCAGCTCATAGGGCTGTGGTAACTGGGTTGACCAAATAGCTACTCCTAACGCCAACACTAGAAGTAGCCGGGGATCATGCCTACGGTGATCGCTAGATGACTCGCGCCAGCCGGAGAATCTAACTACCCCTAGGAGAAGAAAACAAAGACCTCTCTTGCCTCCAGAGAAAGGGACCCCAAAGCAAGATACAAGCCCCCCACAAATAATAACGGTGAGGTAAGAGGAAATTACAAACACAGAAATGAACCAGGTTCAGCAAAGAGAGGCCAGCTTACTAATAGCAGAATATAGCAAGATAACTTATCTGGTCAACAAAAACCCTATAAAAATCCACGCTGGAGATTCAAGAACCCCCGAACCGTCTAACGGTCCGGGGGGAGAACACCAGCCCCCTAGAGCTTCCAGCAAAGGTCAGGATACAGATAGGAACAAGCTGGACAAAAATACCAAACAAAACAAAAGCAAAAAGCAAAGAAGCAGACTTAGCTTGAAAAACAGGAACCAGGATCAGAGGACAAGAGCACAACAGATTAGCTCTGATTTCAACGATGCCAGGCATTGAACTGAAGGTCCAGGGAGCTTATATAGCAACGCCCCTGAACTAACGGCCCAGGTGAGGATATAGAAAAAGACAGACGCTCCAGAGTCAAATCACTAATGACCACTAGAGGGAGCAAAAAGCAAAATCACAACACACCCCTAACCCTCACACACCCCTAACCCTAATCCCAACCCTATTCCCAATCGTAAATGTAATCCAAACCCTAACTTTAGCCCCAACCCTAACTGTAGCCTTAACCCTAGCCCCAACCCTAGCCCTAACCCTAGTCCTAACCCTAGCAATAACCCTAGCCCTAACCCTAGCCCTAACCCTAGCAATAACCCTAGCCCTAACCCTAACCCTAACCCTAACCCTAGCCCTAACCCTAACCCTAACCCTAGCAATAACCCTAGCCCTAACCCTAGCCCTAACCCTTGCCCTAACCCTAATGGGAAAATGGAAATAAATACATTTTTTTTATTTTTTTTATTTTTCCCTAACTAAGGGGGTGATGAAGGGGGGTTTGATTTACTTTTATAGCGGGTTATTTAGCGGATTTTTATGATTGGCAGCCGTCACACACTGAAAGATGCTTTTTATTGCAAAAAATATTTTTTGCGAAACGACATTTTGAGAGCTATAATTTTTCCATATTTGAGTCCACAGAGTCATGTGAGGTCTTGTTTTTTTGCGGGACGAGTTGATGTTTTTATTGGTAACATTTTCGGGCACATGACATTTTTTTATCGCTTTTTATTCCGATTTTTGTGAGGCAGAATGATCAAAAACCAGCTATTCATGAATTTCTTTTGGGGGAGGCGTTTATACCGTTCCGCGTTTGGTAAAATGGATAAAGCAGTTTTATTCTTCGGGTCAGTACGATTACAGCGATACCTCATTTATATCATTTTTTTATGTTTTGGCGCTTTTATACGATAAAAGCTATTTTATAGAAATAATAATTATTTTGGTATCGCTTTATTCTCAGGACTATAACTTTTTTATTTTTTTGCTGATGATGCTGTATGGCGGCTCGTTTTTTGCGGGACAAGATGACGTTTTCAGCGGTACCATGGTTATTTATATCTGTCTTTTTGATCGCGTGTTATTCCACTTTTTGTTCGGCGGCATGGTAATAAAGCGGTTTTTTGCCTCGTTTTTTTTTTTTCTTACGGTGTTTACTGAAGGGGTTAACTAGTGGGGCAGTTTTATAGGTTGGGTCGTTACGGACACGGCGATACTAAATATGTGTACTTTTATTGTTTGTTTTTTTTTATTTAGATAAAGAAATTTATTTATGGGAATAATATTTTTTTTTTCTTTATTTAGGAATTTATTTTTTATTTATTTTTTTACACATGTGGAAAAATTTTTTTTTAACTTTTTTACTTTGTCCCGGGGGGGACATTACAGATCGGTGATCTGACAGTGTGCACAGCACTCTGTCAGATCACCGATCTCACTAGAGTGCAGCAGGCTTACCAAGTGTCTGCTCTGAGCAGGCACTCGGTAAGCCACCTCCCTCCCTGCAGGACCCGGATGCCGCGGCCATCTTGGATCCGGGACTTGCGGCGAGGAGGGAGGTAGGAGACCCTCGGAGCAACGCGATCACATCGCGTTGCTGCGAGGGTCTCAGGGAGGCCCGCAGGGAGCCCCCTCCCTGCGCGATGCTTCCCTATACCGCCGCTACACCGCGATCATGTTTGATCGCGGTGTGCCGGGGGTTAATGTGCCGGGGGCGGTCCGTGACCGCTCCTGGCACATAGTGCCGGATGTCAGCTGCAATATGCAGCTGACACCCGGCCGCGCGGCCGATCGCGTATGACGTACTATCCCGTCGGTGGTCATACGGGCCCACAGCACCTCGACGGGATAGTACGTCAGATGTCAGAAAGGGGTTAAGTTCCGCTGCCTTTCCCATGACCCTTGAGTTATACAAGTTTTGGCAACACTGATTACTGGTTGTTCACCCTTCTTGACCCAAGGTGCAAGGAAAACTTATCTCTCCTTCCTTCAGCGGTGAGGGCTAGTAAAATGGTGCAATACCAGAAGGCCCTATTCAAACAATTACCGCATTTTTCGGATTATAAGACGCACCACAAATTTTGAGGAGAAAATAGGAATTTTTTTTAAAAAAATAAAATGGTGGTGCTTATAATCCATGCGTCTTATTGCTTACCCGGGGGTAATTGCTTCTGTGTGGATCCCAGGGTCGCTGCTGGAGGAGGCAGGAGTGGGGTGATGCTGCAGGCCGCAGGCTGGGATGAGGGGGCGTTCCGCTGTGCGGCGTGCTGCTGCGGGTGTCCGCGCCAAGATCTCATCTCCCGAGATCTTGGTGCCGAGAACTCTATCTGCGCATGCGCTGCCCCCGGCGGCCATTTTTCTGGAGTCCACCACACAGGAAACCATGGAACTGCAGGGCCCTGGACTGTCACAAAATGTCGGCAGGGCCACCCACAGCACCGGAGACCCCCACAGCACGGAACACATGAAGCAGCACCGGATACCCCCTCATCCCAGTCTGCATCAATGGTACCGGTAAGGTATATCCGCATTATAAGACGCACCCCCATTTTCTCCCCAAATTTTGGGGAAAAAAAGTGCATCTTATAATCCGGAAAAATACGGTAGTACAAAAATTCCCATCTGACAACGCTAGAGGCAGAAATCATAGTTCCGTTGGCAACTAAGGAGGAGAGACAAGGGACACACCAGGTCCAACAGAGGCAGGGCAACACTATCAAAAGTCTGGGACAGTGTCATTAGACTCCCCCAGTGCCCAGGCCCTGATGCATGGGGTAGTCTGACAAGTAGGGAAAAGTTTTGAAAGATACTGAAGATCTATCAAGCCGACCTTACCAGTGTCCTCCGTGATTCCTTTGTGCTGTACAACTATTGGATATCCAAGCTGGACACGTGGAATGAACCGTCCCTATCCACATTGTAGGTGCTGGCCTACCCTGCTGCTAGCGTTTTGTCAGAGCGGGTTTTCAGTGCTGCCAGGGGCATAATAACTGTTAGGCGCATCCACCTGTCAACTGAAAATGCTGACAGGCTTAACATAAAGCCATAACTTATAGCCAATACAAATCATACTTTTTTCCTGGTGTATTACCATGCATCCATTCCCTCCCAAAAAAGGGTATATGGTTCATGTTTATCACAAGAAAAAACGAAGTGATGCCGCGCTCGGGGGTGAATGTATCGTGATACATTCACCCCGGAGCGCGGCAGCACTTCGTTTGTTCTTGTGATAAATCTTTACCTTCCTCCAGGATAGGCACAGATCCTGTTTTGTGATCCCAGCAGCCAGGGGTGTACAGTTCTACCTTCGATTCTTCCTGTCACCTACTTCCAGCTCCCAAGCGTGGTGAGCGCCAGTGTGTGTCATTTGGTATATGGTACATGGTTTCAGCTTTTTCTTGTCCTCGTCCTCCCCTAATCAAAAATGCTCTCTCCTCCAGCACCTTTCCCTACATGAATTGCAGTTAACAGTGGTATTAATAGGGAATTGTTATGATCTGGTGGCCTAAGAGCAGCATGAGACGTACTCTGGAGAAGGTGGTACCTGTACTGACCGCAGACCCTGAACTTAACACCGCAACTAGAAGTAGCCGTGGAATGTACCTAGCGCTCCCTAGACATCTCGACACAGCCGGAGGACTAATTACCCCTAGAGATAGAAAAGGGAAAACTATCTTGCCTCAGAGAAAATCCCCAAAGGATAGGCAGCCCCCCACAAATATTGACGGTGAGAGGAGAGGGAAAAAATATACACAGACTGAAATGAGAATTTAGCAAAGGAGGCCACTTCTAGCTAAATAGAAAGGATAGGACAGAGTACTATGCGGTCAATATTAAAACACTAGAAAATATCCACCACAGAAAATACAAAATCTCCACAGCTAACTAAAGATATGGAGGGTATATCTGCATCTCCAGAGATACCAGCTTGGCTAAACAAATCCTTATACAGACCAAGCTGGACAAGACAAAACATAGAAAAGAACTGAACAATAAGGCCACAGCATGTGGACAGCAAAATCAAGGCCAGAACTTATCTTTGTTGAAATGAACTGCAAAGCAGAAGAGACCAGGCAGGGATGTGAATCCTCCAGGAACAATGGACAACTGGCACTGACCAAAGGGTGAAGCAAGACTAAATAGCCCAGTCAAAATTGCAAAAAGTGAACACACCTGATAAATGCTGCGACTCAGAGACAGCAGCGCTACCACTCACAACCACCGGAGGGACCCCAAGAGCAGAATTCACAACAGTACCCCCCTCTTGAGGAGGGGTCACCGAACCCTCACCAGAGCCCCCAAGCCAATCCGGACGAGCCAAATGAAAGGCACGAACCAAATCATCAGTATGAACATCGGAGGCAACAACCCAAGAATTATCCTCCTGGCCATAACCCTTCCATTTGACAAGATACTGAAGCTTCCACCTCGAAAAACGAGAATGCAAAATCTTCTCCACCACATACTCCAACTCCCCATCAATCAACACCGGGGCAGGAGGATCAACAGAGGGAACAACGGGCACCACATATTTCCGCAACAAAGATCTATGAAAAACATTATGGATGGAAAAAGAGACTGGAAGGGCCAAACGAAAAGACACTGGATTGATAATCTCAGAAATCCTATAAGGGCCAATAAACCGAGGCTTAAACTTAGGGGAAGAAACCTTCATAAGGGACATGACGGGAAGACAACCAGACCAAATCCCCAACCCGAAGCCGGGAACCAACACACCGACGACGGTTAGCAAAACGCTGAGCCCCCTCCTGAGACAACACCAAATTGTCAACAACATGAGCCCAAATTTGCTGCAACCTGTCAACCACAGAGTCCACCCCAGGACAATCAGAAGGCTCAACCTGCCCCGAAGAAAAACGAGGATGAAAACCAGAGTTACAAAAGAAGGGTGAAACCAAGGTAGCAGAACTAGCCCGATTATTAAGGGCAAACTCGGCCAATGGCAAGAAAGCCACCCAATCATCCTGATCAGCAGACACAAAGCATCTCAAATAAGTTTCCAAAGTCTGATTAGTTCGCTCGGTTTGGCCATTTGTCTGAGGATGAAATGCGGAAGAAAAAGACAAATCAATGCCCAGCCTAGCACAAAAGACCCGCCAAAACCTAGAAACAAACTGGGAACCTCTATCGGACACAATATTCTCCGGAATGCCATGCAGACGAACCACATGCTGAAAAAACAACGGAACCAAATCAGAATTGGAAGGCAACTTAGGCAAAGGTACCAAATGAACCATCTTAGAAAACCGGTCACAAACCACCCAGATAACTGACATCCTCTGGGAAACCGGAAGATCTGGAATAAAATCCATAGAAATATGCGTCCAAGGCCTCTCAGGGACCGGCAAAGGCAAAAGTAACCCACTAGTGCGGGAACAGCAAGGCTTGGCCCGCGCACAAGTCCCACAGGACTGCACAAAAGAACGCACATCCCGTGACAAAGAAGGCCACCAAAAGGACCTACCAACCAAATCTCTGGTACCAAAAATCCCAGGATGACCAGCTAACACAGAACAATGAACCTCCGAAATCACTTTACTAGTCCATCTGTCAGGAACAAACAATTTCCCCACTGGACAGCGGTCAGGTTTATCAGCCTGAAATTCCTGAAGAACCCGTCATAAATCAGGGGAGATGGCAGAAAGAATCACCCCTTCCTTCAGAATACCGACCGGCTCAAGGACCCCAGGAGAATCAGGCAAAAAGCTCCTTGAGAGGGCATCAGCCTTAACATTCGTAGAACCCGGAAGATACGAGACCACAAAATCAAAACAGGAGAAAAACAGGGACCATCGGGCCTGTCTAGGATTCAGTCGTTTGGCAGACTCGAGATAAATAAATTAGATTCTTATGATCGGTCAAGACCACAATACGGTGCTTGGCCCCCTCAAGCCAATGTCGCCACTCCTCAAATGCCCACTTCATAGCCAACAACTCACGATTGCCGACATCATAATTGCATTCCTCAGGCGAAAACTTTCGAGAAAAGAAGGCACACGGTTTCATCAAGGAACCATCAGAATTCCTCTGAGACAAAACGGCCCCTGCCCCAATCTCAGAAGCGTCAACCTCAACCTGAAAAGGAAGAGAAACATCCGGCTGACGCAACGCAGGGGCAGAAGTAAATCGGCGTTTAAGCTCCTGAAAGGCAGAAACAGAAGACCAATTCGTCACATCAGCGCCTTTCTTCGTCAAATCGGTCAGGGGTTTAACCACACTGGAGAAGTTGGCAATGAAACGGCGATAAAAATTAGCAAAGCCCAAAAATTTCTGAAGGCCCTTCACGGATGTGGGCTGGATCCAATCATGAATGGCCTGAACCTTAACCGGATCCATTTCTATAGATGAGGGAGAAAAAATGAAGCCCAAAAAAGAAATCTTCTGTACTCAAAAGAGGCACTTAGACCCCTTCACAAACAAGGCATTATCACGAAGGATCTGAAATACCATCCTGACTTGTTTCACATGAGACTCCCAATCATCTGAAAAAATCAAAATATCATCCAAATATACAATCATGAATTTATCAAGATAATTCCGAAATATATCATGCATGAAGGACTGAAACACAGATGGAGCATTAGAGAGTCCGAATGGCATCACAAGGTATTCAAAATGGCCTTCGGGCGTATTAAACGCAGTTTTCCATTCGTCACCCTGCTTAATACGAACAAGATTATATGCCCCTCGAAGGTCAATCTTAGTAAACCAACTAGCCCCCTTAATCCTAGCAAACAGATCAGAAAGCAAAGGCAAAGGGTATTGGAATTTGACCGTGATCTTATTCAAGAGGCGATAATCAATACAGGGTCTCAAGGAGCCATCTTTTTTGGCAACAAAAAAAAAAACCTGCTCTCAATGGTGAAGAAGATGGCCGAATATGCCCCTTCTCCAAGGACTCCTTAACATAGCTCCGCATGGCGGTATGTTCTGGCACAGACAGGTTGAAAAGTCGGCCCTTAGGGAACTTACAGCCTGGAATCAAGTCAAAAGCACAATCACAGTCCCTACGCGGTGGAAGGGAATTGGACTTGAGCTCATTGAATACATCCTGGAAATCTGACAAAAACTCAGGAATTTCAGAAGAGGGGGAGGAGGCAATTGACATCAAAGGAACGTCACCATGAACCCCCTGACAACCCCAACTAGTCACAGACATAGATTTCCAATCTAATACCGGATTATGCACCTGTAACCATGGGAAACCCAGCACAACGGCATCATGCAAATTATGCAACACCAGAAAACGGCAATCTTCCTGATGGGCTGGCGCCATGCACATGGTCAGTTGTGTCCAAAACTGAGGTTTATTTTTAGCCAACGGTGTAGCATCAATACCCCTCAAAGGAATAGGACTCTGCAAAGGCTGCAAGGGGAAACCACAACGCCTGGCAAATTCTAAGTCCATTAAGTTTAGAGCGGCGCCTGAATCCACAAATGCCATGACAGAAAATGACGATAATGAACCGATCAGGGTCACAGATAACAGAAATTTAGGTTGTACAGTACTGATGGTAACAGAACTAGCGATTCTCTTGGTACGCTTAGGGCAATCAGAAATAACATGAGCAGAATCGCCGCAGTAAAAACACAACCTATTCTGACGTCTGAATCCTTGTCGTTCAGCTCTAGACACAATCCTATCACACTGCATAGGCTCAGGACTCCGCTCGGAAGACAATGCCATAGTGTGCACAACTCTGCGCTCGCGCAAGCGCCGATCAATCTGAATGGCCAGAGACATAGAATCACTCAGACCAGCAGGCGTGGGGAACCCCACCATAACATATTTAACGGATTCAGAAAGACCCTTTCTGAAGATTGCCGCCAAGGCATCCTCATTCCATTTAGTCAGTACAGACCATTTTCTAAACTTCTGGCAATATGATTCTGCCGCTTCTTGACCCTGAGACAGGGCCAACAAGGTCTTCTCAGCATGATCCACTGAATTAGGTTTGTCATACAATAACCCAAGCGCCTGAAAAAAGGTGTCTACATTAAGCAACGCCGGATTCCCAGGTTCCAGGGCAAATGCCCAATCCTGGGGGTCACCATGCCGCAGAGATATAACAATTTTAACCTGCTGGATGGGATCACCAGAGGAACTGGGTTTCAGAGCAAAAAACAGTTTACAGTTATTTTTAAAGCTCAGAAATTTGGACCTATCCCCCCCAAAAAAATCAGGAGTTGGAATTCTAGGCTCTAAAACCGGAGTCTGAACGATATAATCGGAAATACCCTGTACTCTAGCAGCAAGTTGATCCACACGAGAAGCCAATCCCTGAACATCCATATCAGCGCCGAACTCCTGAGCCACCCAGAGGTAAAGAGGGAAGAAAAAAACAAAACACAACAGACTACAGAAAAAAAAAATGGCTCAGCACTTTCCTTCCCTTCTTCTGAGATGCGGTTAACTCATTGTGGGCCAGTTGTACTGTTATGATCTGGTGGCCTAAGAGCAGCATGAGACGTACTCTGGAGAAGGTGGTACCTGTACTGACCGCAGACCCTGAACTTAACACCGCAACTAGAAGTAGCCGTGGAATGTACCTAGCGCTCCCTAGACATCTCGACACAGCCGGAGGACTAATTACCCCTAGAGATAGAAAAGGGAAAACTATCTTGCCTCAGAGAAAATCCCCAAAGGATAGGCAGCCCCCCACAAATATTGACTGTGAGAGGAGAGGGAAAAAACATACACAGACTGAAATGAGAATTTAGCAAAGGAGGCCACTTCTAGCTAAATAGAAAGGATAGGACAGAGTACTATGCGGTCAATATTAAAACACTAGAAAATATCCACCACAGAAAATACAAAATCTCCACAGCTAACTAAAGATATGGAGGGTATACCTGCATCTCCAGAGATACCAGCTTGGCTAAACAAATCCTTATACAGACCAAGCTGGACAAGACAAAACATAGAAAAGAACTGAACAATAAGGCCACAGCATGTGGACAGCAAAATCAAGGCCAGAACTTATCTTTGTTGAAACGAACTGCAAAGCAGAAGAGACCAGGCAGGGATGTGAATCCTCCAGGAACAATGGACAACTGGCACTGACCAAAGGGTGAAGCAAGACTAAATAGCCCAGTCAAAATTGCAAAAAGTGAACACACCTGATAAATGCTGCGACTCAGAGACAGCAGCGCTACCACTCACAACCACCGGAGGGAGCCCAAGAGCAGAATTCACAACAGGAATAGAGTAGATGTAACCCTGATAAGGACTGTTGGTGTTAGGTTGCAGTAGCAAGGACTGTAAAGCTATAAATCCTGCCTATATGCCTCTAATGCACAACTATCCCTTCTTCAGAAGCAAACAGCGATAGTCATAGGGAATAGAATAGATGTAACCCTCTAAAGGAATTTTGGTACCTGCAACAAGGCCGGTACGGCAATAATCACTGCCTAAATGCCTCTAATACACTATCCCTACTCTAGCTGTTAGCCCTACACTAATTCCAGCTAAGAGCGGTATTATTAGAAAATAGAATATTTTGGAATTACCCCTCAAAAGGAATTTTGTTTTAAGATAGGACCAATGACTGTAAGGCAATAATCCCTGACTAGATGCCTCTAACACATTATCCCTATTCCAGAAGCTAACCCTACACTAAATGCAGATAAGAGCAGTATTATTATAGAATAGAATGTATTTAAATTTGCCCTGAAAGGACCTTTGGTTGTACAGTTATTATTATTATTATTTATTTATATAGCACCATTGATTCCATGGTGCTGTACATGAGAAGGGGTTACATACAAGTTACAGATATCACTTACAGTAAACAAACTAACAATGACAGACTGATACAGAGGGGCGAGGACCCTGCCCTTGCGGACTTACATTCTACAGGGATTATGGGGAAGGAGACAGTAGGTTGGGGGTTGCAGGAGCTCCGGTGTTGGTGAGGCGGTAGCTTTGGTAGTGATGAGGAGGCAGCGGGGTCAGTGCAGGCTGTAGGCTTTCCTGAAGAGATGAGTTTTCAGGTTCCGTCTGAAGTATCTGAATGTGGTTGATAGTCGGACGTGTTGGGGCAGAGAGTTCCAGAGGATGGGGGATATTCAGGAGAAGTCTTGGAGGCGATTGGATGAGGAGCGAATAAGTGTGGAGGAGAGAAGGAGGTCTTAGGAGGACCGGAGATTACGTGAGGGAAGATATCGGGAGATTAGTTCAGAGATATATGGAGGAGACAGGTTATGGATGGCTTTGTAGGTCAGTATTAGTAATTTGAACTGGATACGCTGAGGGAATGGGAGCCAGTGAAAAGATTTGCAGAGGGGGGAAGCGGAGGAGTAGTGAGGAGAGAGATGGATTAGTCGGGCAGCAGAGTTAAGGATGGACTGGAGAGGTGCAAGGGTGTTAGCAGGGATGCCGCAGAAAAGGATGTTGCAGTAGTCAAGGCGGGAGATGATGAGGGCATGCACAAGCATTTTAGTAGATTGAAGGTTGAGGAAAGGACGGATTCTGGAGATATTTTTGAGCTGGCAGCACAAAGGACTGTAAGGCAATAATCCCTGACTACATGCCTCTAATATGCTATCCCTACTCCAGCAGTTTACCCTACACTAATTACCGATAAGAGAGGTACTGTTTTAGAATACAATCTATTTAATTTGGCCCTGAAAGGACTTCTGGTTGCACATTGCAGCATGAAGGACTGTAAAGCAATAATCCCTGATTACAAGCTCCTAAAGGTACCGTCACACTCAGCGACGCTGCAGCGATATAGACAACGAGCCGATCGCTGCAGCGTCGCTGTTTAGGTCGCTGTAGAGACGTCAAACACAGCAGCTCCACAACGATACAGGAGCGATCCTGTGACGTAATGGTGACTCACTTATTGTTCTCACAGGTCGTTAGCTCCATGTAAAACATTGCTGACATCGTTGCTATTGCTGTCAAACACGACGATACACGCCGACCTGACGACCAAATAAAGTTCTGGACTTCTAGCTCCGACCAGCGATATCACAGCAGGATCCAGATCGCTGCTGCGTGTCAAACACAACGAGATCGCTATCCAGGACGCTGCAACGTCACGGATCGCTGTCGTTCTCGTTGTAAAGTTGCTGAGTGTGAAGGTACCTTAATAAGCTATCCCTACTCCAGCAGCTAACCTTACACTATTTGTAGATAAGAGCAGTATTATTATTATTCAATCGGTTTTATTACATTTTCTCACATAAACAGACATTTTACAATAAACATAAGAATCCCAGCCGCGCAGGGCCCTAACAAAGGCAATTAAGCCAAGATATTTCAAGAATGTTTCAAAACAATATGCGTAACAGATAACGTATGCGAATAGCTATCTTTTTACTTCCTTTCTTTTCTCTTTCCTTCTCTTTCTTAAGTCTGTTCCTTATCTAAATTTTGATTGATTGTGGGTTCTAACGAGGCATGTGACTGATCTGTCTTAGGGTACTGTCACACTCTGCAACTTTCCAACAATCACGACCAGCGATACGACCTGGCCGTGATCGTTGGAAAGTCGTTGTGTGGTCGCTGGAGAGCTGTCACACAGACCGCTCTCCAGCGACCAACGATGCCGAGGTCCCGGGTAACCAGGGTAAACATCGGGTTACTAAGCGCAGGGCCGCGCTTAGTAACCCGATGTTTACCCTGGTTACCAGCATAAAAGTAAAAAAAAAAAAAAACGTACATACTCACATTCCGGTGTCCTTCAGGTCCTTTGCCGTCTGCTTCCCGCTGTGATCTGCTGTTACTTTACGGCGGCACTCAGTCAGAGCGGGAAGCAGACGGCAAAGGACCTGAAGGACACCGGAATGTGAGTATGTACGTTTCTTTTTTTTTACTTTTGCGCTGGTAACCACGGTAAACATCGGGTTACTAAGCGCGGCCCTGCGCTTAGTAACCCGATGTTTACTCTGGTTACAAGCGAACGCATCGCTGGATCGCTGTCACACACAACGATCCAGCGATGACAGCGGGAGATCCAGCGACGAAATAAAGTTTCAAACGATCTGCTACGACGTACGATTCTCAGCGGGGTCCCTGATCGCAGTAGCGTGTCAGACACTGCGATATCGTATGGATATCGCTGGAACGTCACGGATCGTACCGTCGTAGCGATCAAAGTGCCACTGTGTGACAGTACCCTTAGAACTAACACATATATCCTACCGTATATACTCGAGTATAAGCCGAGATTTTCAGCCCAAATTTTTGGGCTGAAAGTGCCCCTCTCGGCTTATACTCAAGTCACGGTCGGCGGTGGGGTCGGCGGGTGCGGGGGAGAGAGCGCTGAGGCATACTCACCTAGTCCCGGCGATCCTGACGCTCCCCCTGCCTGTCATTGTCTTCGGGTGCCGCAGCTCTTCCCCTGTACAGCGGTCACGTGGGACCGCTCATTAGAGAAATTATTATGGACTCCACTCCCATAGGGGTGGAGCTGCATATTTCTCTAATCAGCGGTGCCGGTGACCGCTGACAGAGGAAGAGCTGCGGCACCCGAAGACAGTGTGACAGGCAGGGGGAGCGCCAGGACTAGGTGAGTATTTTATATTCACCTGTCCACGTTCCACACGCCGGGCGCCACTCTGTCTTCCCGGCGTCTCTCCGCTCTGACTGTTCAGGTCAAAGGGCGCGATGACGCATATAGTGTGCGCGCCGCCCTCTGCCTGATCAGTCAGTGCAGAGAGACGCCGGGACGGGACGCTGAGGAGCTGCAAGCAAGAGAGGTGAGTATGTGTTTGTTTTTTTTATTGCAGCAGCAGCGTTATATATGGCACAGATTTATGTGGAGCATCTATGGGGCAACGGTGCAGAGCATTGTATATGGCACAGATTTATATGGCACATCTATGGGGCAACGGTGCAGAGCACTATATATGGCACAGATTTATATGGCACATCTATAGGGCAACGGTGCAGAGTATTATATATGGCACTGCTTTATATGGCACATCTATGGGGCAACGGTGCAGAGCATTATATATGGCACAGATTTATATGGCACATCTATGGGGCAACGGTGCAGAGCATTATATATGGCACAGATTTATATGGCACATCTATGGGGCAACGGTGCAGAGCATTATATATGGCACAGCTATATATGGAGCATCTATGGGGCAATAATTAACGGTATGGAGCATTATATATGGCACAGCTATATATGGAGCATCTATGGGGCCATAATGAACGGTGCAGAGCATTATATGTGGCACAGCTTTATATGGAACCTCCTTTGGGGCAATAATGAACGGTATGGAGCATCTATTTTTATGTTTGAAATTCACCGGTAGCTGCTGTATTTTCCACCCTAGGCTTATACTCGAGTCAATAAGTTTTCACAGTTTTTTGTGGCAAAATTAGGGGGGTCGGCTTATACTCGGGTCGGCTTATACTCGAGTATATACGGTATGTTAATTGTGTTTAGAAATACTTTGCATAACAATAACAAGAGCTGGGTATTAGCTTAACAATTTTGTTAGAGTCACCGGGTCAGAAAGAGCCGTATTATTATAAAACAGAATCTAAGTCCGCAAGGACAGGGTCCTCTCTCCTCTGTAACAGTCTGTCATGGTAAATTTGTTTACTGTAAAAGATATCTATAACTATGTACGTAATGTACGTAACCCCTTTCTCATGTACAGCACCATGGAATTAATGGTGCTCTATAAATAAATAATATTTGAATTGGCCCTGAAAGGACTTTTAGTTGTATGTAGCAGCACAAAGGACTGTAAGGCAATAATCCTTGACTAGATGCCTCTAATATGCTATCCCTTCTCCAGCAGCTTACTGCTTGAACTGGCTTTAAATGGAATCTGTGGCCATGTTTCTGTTGTCCTTTCTGAGGGCAGCAACATCTAGTGATGGACATACAGATTCTGGCACACCTTTAATTGCCATTTTTCTTGCCGCTATTTCCATGAAGACCCTCATCAGATGCACCCTAATGGTATGCACACATGTTGCATTTTTGCCACATTTTTCCATGAAAAATTACTGTACCAGTAAAATGAACAAAATTTGTAAAGTCATAGACGGTTTATTTTTTCCTTGCAGATTTGAGGCAGTTTTGGATCTGCAGTATGTCAATTATTTCAGCATTTTGACCCATTCAAATTAATAGGAAAAAAATGCATAAACAACGCACATAAACATGTGCATATTTTACAGGGTTTTCCCTGTTATCCCAACAGTATTTGCAACTGATTTTTCTGTTGCAAACACTGTATGTGTGCAATATGTTAAGGTATGTGCTCACAACATCTTTTTCAGGTGGGTTCCACCTGAAAAAAAACCTTAAAAAAATGCTAAAAATACTTGCTGTTAATATATTCCATCTTTTTAAAATTTCTTTTAACCACTCCAGGCTTCAAAAGCCGTGCAGCGGGTAAAAGGTGGCCCAACCATTCTTCAGGCAGTCAGTAACTTTTATGAAAATGTTGCCTTTGGTTAAAATCAGGGGGTATCCCGCATCTAAAATAGGGATTTTTATGTACTCACCGTAAAATCCTTTTCGCCAAGCCATTCATTGGGGGACACAGACCGTGGGTGTTATGCTGCTGCCACCAGGAGGCTGATAATAAGTCTTACAAAGAAAGTTAGCTCCTCCCCTGCAGTATACACCCTCCTGCTGGCTCTCAGAGAACCAGTTCAGTGCAAAAGCAGTAGGAGATCAATAAAAACATATAAGAGTATAACGTCAAATTATAGACCAAGCACAAACTAATAAAAGGGTGGGAGCTGTGTCCCCCAATGAATGGCTCGGAGAAAAGGATTTTACGGTGAGTACACAAAAATCCTTATTTCCCCTTCGCCTCATTGGGGGACACAGACCATGGGACGTCTCAAAGCAGTCCCTGGGTGGGGATAACATCAGATCAGGCCTTGTGTAACTGCTACGTAAAAGTGCACTACCGCTGCCTGCAGAGTCCGCTTGCCCAGAATCACATCTGTGGAAGTCTGGGTGTGAAAATTATAGTGCTTCAATAATGAATGCGGACTGGACGAACCTGCAAGCTTGCATGAGTGCTTTGCAAACACCTGGTGCCTAATAACCAAAGAAACGTCACTCGACAGAGTGGAGTGTGCGCTGAGATTGGCTGACCTCTGACACGGAAAGACTCCTGGAAGGTGGAACGAATCCACCTGGCTACCATAGCCGAAAATACGGCTAAATCCCTACTGTGACCATCAGAAAGCCCGAGTAATGTGTCCGACATTCGGAAAGACGCCGTCCTCGATACATACCTTCTCAGAGCTTTCACCTCGTCCAGAGCATGGAGATCCCTTTCCACTTTGTGGACTGGAGCTGGACAAGACGAGGAAAGAACAATATCCCCATAGACAGAGTGGCTAACTCCGAAAAACTCACCTGAATGACGTGACTGCCACGAAAAAAGGCGACCTTTCATGCCAGTAAGATAGTGGATCAAAAGGAGTCTGCCGTAAGACTCCCAGGACCAATTAAGGTCCCAAAGATCTAGTGGTATGTGACAGGGAAGTACCCATGTGAACTCCCTTCATGAAAAATTGCAGTAGCTGTTTTGTTGCAATAAGACCAAAAAAGCCAAAATTTTAACTATCAGCGAGGTGAACACCCGGCCTGAATCGAGATTATTTTGAAGAAAAAAATAAAAAGGGGGGAGTCCGAGATCCCAGCTCCAAGCTAAGTGCATACTGAAGCGGGCTACAAGCACTAGTCGCTGACAGCCTGTTGTGAGGGTCCCGCCTGGGTCAGAACCCAGGGTTCAACGGCCAAGTTGAGAAACACGGGACCCCTGGGATCTGGTGACAAAACAGGCCCTGGAGAGTGGTTCTGGACAATCCGACAACCGCCAGAAAAAGACGGCGACGAATTGTGCTAGCGCCGCAAACAACACCTGACGTGGTCAGACCGGATCGCACAGGAGCACTGGGACTCCTTCTGTTCCTAAGACTCTCGGAAGTAGCGGAAGAGGGGAAACGTAACTGGTACCACGGAAGAACCAGAGCATGCACTGCGATGGCTTTTGGATCTCTAGACTGAGCTATGAACTCGAGTACTTTGGCATTAAGTCCGGATGCCATCCAGCAAAGGCAGATCTGTTAGAAGACTTCCAGATGAAGTATGCTCTCACCAGAGGCGAGACTCTGGTGGCTAAGGGAGTCTGCCGCCCAGTTTTCTTGCACCGCCAAGATCACCAAGTGATTGATCTGCCCATTGGAGAATGTGAGCGACCTCGGCCATGGCCGCTCGGCTGCGGGTACCCTCCTGATGATTAATGTATGCCGCGGCGCTATCTGAATGAATTCGGATGGGGTGACCCTGCCAGAAGACAGTGGAACTGCTGTAGGACTAGCCTTATCGCTCGGATCTCCAGAAGCATTGATCAAGAGTTCCCTGAGTTGACCAGCAGTTTTGAGCAGTATGTTGAAGTCTCCCCAGCCCAGCAGGTTGGAATCGGTAGTCACTACTAACCATTAAACCGGAAGAAAGGATCTCCCCTGGTTGAGGGAGGAGTTCACAGCCCCCCAATCTGAAAACCTGTGTGATCCGCAGAGATAAGCGGAACGAAGGGGACTGCTTCCATTGCCGCCACCATTTTTCCCAGAACCCTCATAGCCAATCGGATGGAATAAGGGAGCGAGAGAAAAAGAACGCAAGCTCTCTGTTGAAGGGCCAAGGTCTTGCATCACGAATCCACTGGAGGATTTATCAGCCAGCCCAGGCAAAAAGGTGTTGCAAATGATACAGACAGACTCAGCGCAGTCCTGGAAGGACGGTCCCTTGATTACAGAGTCGTCCAGATAGGGCAGGACTACCACATCCCCAGAGTGAAAGACGGACACGACAGCCACCATGACCCTTGAGAATCACTCTGGGAGCGGTAAGAAGGCCTAAAGGCAAAGCCCTGAACTGAAAAGCTGTTCCTGAATGGCGAAGCACCGGAATTGCTGGCGAGGGGAAAAAAATCAGAATGTGGAGGTAAGCAACCCGAATGTCGATGGATGCCAGAAACTCCACTGTTTTCCATTGCGGTAACGACCAAACGGAGGGACTCCATCCGAAAATGGCGGGCCTTGACAAATTTGTTAAAGGTTTGAGGTCCTTTTCCCTTCCTTTATTTGGAACCTAGATACATGATATCTAGCCTATCTAGGACAACTCTTCCAGTGCTGGTTGAGTCTGTAGAAAACTTGTGACCCTTGTTCCAGCGTGGGGAACGTCCTGATTGGGAAGTAGAAGTGGGCCAGCCTGTCTTGGTTCCAACTTCTCACTGAATAACCGACCAGTCTTGTAAGTGTCCGAGACTTTTAGGACGCAGAGTCCGCTTTCCATCTTCTGAGCCACAATGCCCTTCTGAAAGTAATGGCATTTGCTGCTAACAGCGCTGCACATTAGCTGCGCCCAAAGAGACGTGGACCACATAATCTCCCCTCGAGATTTGATTGGCCAGCTGTACTGCCTCCGGGAGGTTACTGTTCTGAATAAAAGGTCTCCGATTGGGAGCACATTGCTTTAGCAACCCATGTGGCGGCTAAGGAAGGGTAGAGCGTTTACCCGGAGAAACTGCACTGTGGTAGAATGCGCAGCTGTATCCAGCAGGTCAGGATAAACCATCTCTTGCTGTCACTGCTGTCTTTGGACGATGTAGGTTGAAATGATGAAGCCTCGATCCACCGTCCCTTAAACAGAGAAGTGGAGAGGGACCGCCTGCCTCCTTGCATCATTTGCTTAACAGTGGTGATGCAGTGGGGGCTGCTCGGACGCCAAGAAGGGAGTGTGCCTGCACATCCTGGAGTTCCAGCCCCCGGGGTACAGGACTAGTAGTCTGGCATTAGGCCTGGATGTAAGAGAGGATACATAGAAGCGACACTCTATGTGCTTGTCTGTTGTGGTGTGGGCAGATCGGTGCCCTTAAGGACCTGTCGCCTCTAAAAATCAGCCCAGGCCTGGCATCCTATGTTGTGCATCGCTTATCCGGACACCTCTGCCTGGGTAACTGACAAATGCAGGTCTGGGAAACCTCCGAATCATACTCAGAACCATGTTCGTTACACACCTCCAGTGAGAGTGAGAAGCGGTGCTCGCAGATGCCAAGGCACTTGATAGTTTGGTAGGTATACCACGGATCCGTTTTCTAATCACCTGCACGTTTCTAGAATGCATGCAGCCACTGCTAGCCGATGGCCCCCTGGTAGGAGAGGATCCATCTACCTCAGTCATGGGAGCTGCGATCCACGGAGGGATTCAATCGCTTTGGAGAAGCCATGGAGTGTGACAGTGATGAAGCCCACTTAGGGGGCCTAGGTACACTGGCCTCTGACAGTGGGGGGCTCCTGAGTGTATTTAGGGTCACAGGCTTTGCAGAGTGGCGAGATCTGCGCTTTGGAAAACGCAAACTGGCAGGATATACAGGCAGTGAAACAAAAAGGACTGATGCCTAAGGAACCCTACTGTGAGCCGTTTTACAGGTCTTCTTACAGAAATGGTAGAGAAATACTTCCAAGGGGAGGGGGGTTTGCGGTCACTTACCCTGAGCCAATGATGTTCCAGATCCTGTCCTGTGGTTTGGGTTCTGATGTCGGTTAGCACTGGTCTCCGGAAGCGGAGAGGGGCAGGAAGATGGCCCCTGCGAACACAACAGGCGCTTTCGACCTGAACGAGAAACACCATGATCGTGGTAGGGGCCGCCGGAACGCGTTATCACGTGAGTGGTGCCTCCGGGTTGCGGCCTACACCCGGCCGCAAGCTGGGGGCTAAATTTTTCCGGCGCCAGAACAGAAAGATGGGCGAGTTACCGGCTTGCGGCCTAGCACAGGCTGCAAGCCAGGGACTAAATTTTTCCGGTGCTAGAACCGATGTGGGCGAGATACTGGCCTGCATCAAGCGCAGGCCGAAGCCAGGGACCAAGTTACCAGTGCCCGACCCGAAAGTGACGTGAAAAAGATCCCAAGGGTTGCGACATGCTGCAGGAGCCCCCCCAGATCCCGAACTCACTGTCGGAACTTGAAGGAAGGCAGAGCCAGCACTATGCTTGCAGGTGAGGGTTGCGATGAGGACAGTGCAGGAACCCTCCATCCACCATCCCCTTTTAGAAGGGAGGTGGAGGGGGACCGTCCAGCTCCTTGCAGCACCGCTGTTCAATCAGTGGTGGTGCATAGGGAGCAGCACGTTCGCCATAGAGGCCTCTGTGAATCCTAAGGGTTCATTCCCCTAGGATGAAACAGGGATGTGTCCGGCTGTATTTTACCTATCGCCACATAGTCCTAGATTTGCCACAACATAATAATGTTGCTTAGTGCATCCCGGGCTATATAGATGAAGAGGAGACCAAATAATAGTCTGTACATATATAACGAAATATAGCAAATTTTATTATATGTATCAAAATAATACGTAAAATCACATGGACAAATCAAATACCGTGAGCAAGTACAAAGAAGGCAATCCAAGACAAAACAACAACATCCACCATAGTAGGACTAGCCGGGGGTGCCAATAAGCCAATGGTACTAGAGATGGAACACATGAAAAACCTCAATGAGAGGAAACATAAATATACCTATGGTAAAGTATATAGATAGCTGAGACCAGGGATATCAAATTATATCTACACAAGTGGAGAAACTATACCAACATATCATCATTAATATAGCATAAGTCCCTTTCACAATACACAAATAGTGGAACTTGTATAATCCTATACCTAAGTATAGTCACCAACTTGTGAAAGAGTCACAACTGGTCATAGCATGAACAAATATTCATGTAGTACCTGTGGCCATAGCTAAAGCTGGTGTATCTCCCCTGCTGTCACGCTGGTGGGCACCTCGATGCGCCTTTCGCCACTAAGGCTTCGTCAGGAGGTGTGGCTAACATGAGGGAAGTGAGTTCCCTATATAGTGCCGTCTATTAGAGTGTATAAGGAACTGGTGTGTAATTAGGGCGTTAGTATGGCTATTGGCCATAGGGTCAGCATATTCAAAGCCATAAGTTTCCTTAGGATTTACTGGTTGCAAGGACCTTTTAAGATCTCCACCAATAGGAGATCTCAAAAAGATCACATGATCAGGTCACATGTACCGGATAGTAGTAGGTGAGTGCATGAAGGACCTTTGAAGGCTGAACCAATGGCCGTTCTGGATATGATCACATGTTGGCTATTTACAAAAAAAATAAAATTGTAGTATAGTAATGCACCAATCGGCACGCCTCCTCGTGATACAACGCTCTCAAAACGGCCGACCCCGATAACCAGCACCCCGCAGAATTGGAGGGAGGAAAAATATCATCTCCCCAATCCCGGACGCTGGACCGTGGCAGCGCATGCGCACGGCGCATCTGGGCGCAATAAAGTAATTAAAACAGCCCTAACAATGCAAAGAACAACATTAGATAGACCAATAACATCATAATAATGATTAGCAGATCTGAGGGAATAGTAATGCTCAATACTGAACTATACATAGTTAAAAGAGACGTAAATGTAACACTATGTATAACGAATAGGGTAATGGTCCTTCTTTGTTTTCTTTTTCTTTCTTCATAATCCTTGTCCATATCCCTCTCGTTGGATTATTCATAGTATATATTCATGCCCCCTGAGGAAGTGTTACGAAACGCGCGTCGGGGTTCAGGAACGGTGACACGGACATCATACCTTATGTGAGTAAAAAACCTCTTTAGCCTGATTACTGTATTCATAGTGTGCAGTTGCATTGTACCAATGAGGTAGTGAGCTTTTTTCGGTATACATGCTGGATGGCAGTAAAATAAATTTAAGCTCCGATTCATGGTGGCTAATGCACTTTTTGTATGTAACATTAATGAGTACTCACAGGCATATGAGTGATAGGCTGCCATTTATGGTGAGACTATTGTCCCTCTATTAGAGGCAGTGGTGGTTTATAGATGTATATTAGAATTTTTTCTCACATATGGGTTTAAAAATTGATGTTATGTGTATGTATCCGCTCCATTTCACATTGGAGGTTATTACTGTTAAAATTATGAATTAATACATGTTGTAATTATTAATAAACATTATAGTATTAAAATTATTGGAATTTGTGTTTTGAGTCTTGTTGCATTGGTCTTGGCAATGTTAAGACTTATTTTGGATTTCAGAAATGCAACCTGTAGTAATTTCTAGCGGCGTTTTTTTGCCGCAAAAAAAACGCATGCGTTTATTTGCAGCAAAAAAATGCATTGCTGTCTATGTAAACGCATGCGTTTTTAAGCACATGCGTTTGCATGCGTTTTTAAATGCATGCGTTTCTATAGAAAAACACAAGAAAACACAAAAAAAACAAGAAAACCCTAACTCTTGGGTTACTAGGGATCCTAACCCTAAGGTTAGGATCCCTAGTAACCCTAGAGATCCTAACCCTAACCCTAGGGATCCTAACCCTAACCCTTAGGGTTAGGATCCTAACCCTTAGGGTTAGGGTTAGGATCCCTAGGGTAACGGTTAGGGTTAGGATCCCTAGGAATCCTAACCCTAGGGATCCTAACCCTTAGTGTTAGGATCCTAACCCTTAGGGTTAGGATCCCTAGGGTTATGGTTAGGATCCCAAGGGTTATGGTTAGGGTTAGGATCCCAAGGGTTAGGGTTAGGATCCCAAGGGTTATGGTTAGGGTTTGGATCCCTTTATCACCTTGATGGTGGGGGGTGGCTTATCAGTGACCTGGTGACCAGGACATTCTTTTAATAAAAAGCTACCCCTAACCCTAGGGATCCTAACACTAACCCTAGCTAATTCTATTAATAGTGGGTTTTCTAGTTGATTTTGATGATTGGCAGCTGTCACACACTTCTCAGCATGCGTTTCAAAAACGCAAACGCAGGAAAAAACGCATGTAAACGCGGCAAAACGCCGCGTTTTTTTTTCTGCATGCAAAATCGCATGCGTCTAAAAAACGCAGCGTTTGCATGCGTTTTTTCACCACCTGCTTTTTTTTTAAAAACGCTGCAGATCAAAACGCAAGTGTGAAACCAGCCTAACTTGGTTTTCATAGTTCTTCCCAAATGTGAATGACTAAGACGAAGGCAGCACAGATAGTTTGGGAAATCTTTATTAAACAGCTATTATAGGAGGCCCCATAGATTGTAGTTACAGATGAAGCATTGCTTAGAGTATACAATATCCTTGTGACGATTGAAATCCTTTGTTTTTGTGTCCTTCCACAATTCCATAGACTGTAGCACTCCACTTTCTGTGAGGAACATACAGAACTATTCACTGTAAGCCTCCTGGTTCACTACTAGATGCGCAAACTACAGAAGCCCTTCACAAGCAACAATGGGAGAGAGGGAACAGATTGGGGATGTAATGTAATGAACTGTAAGTCACAGTATGCAGTGGTTTCAACAATTTTGTGAGTGATAATTTCAAATGCCACATTTCATAAAGCTTGGCATGCCTTTCCCTGATGCGGATAAGTGCATGGAGTTGGAAATACGCGTAGATGCAGGAATTGACACATTTTATGGAAAGTTAGGCATCAACACCTTTAGGCAGCTCTTGGTTCAGAAAATGACCGCTAGTGCTCGAGCATGTGTGACCAGATCAGTCCATCGGCATCGTCCAATTGAAAACGACCTCATGTGGAAAAGATGCTTTACTACCAGAGGAGGCTGATGGACAGGTCTGGTCTCAGGGCTTTAAGGACTCAGGTTAATTTACAGCCATTTGTGACCTAAAGAGTTGAGATTTCAAACGGTCAGTTTAGCCAGGGTGCATACACTGAGGCGTCCCCCTCTCCAGACTAGTAATATTGTTTCATTACTCTCACAAACATGCCTCTTTGTGTACTAGGGAAAGTACATAACGGGAAGACAAAGGCTGAGGTAGGAGAACCTACTTTCTTGCCCTGGGAGCTAGTAATGCAAACTCCTCGGGCTTAATTTTTCCATTTTTGTCAATGCAGAAATCAGTCATACATGGCCCAGGAGACAACAGCTAAATATGTACAGTAATACAATAAGGCATGCAGTTTTCTAACATAACATGTTAATATTGGATCCTGAGGCACATCTCTACAAGACATTTTGTACAAAGAACTGGAAATTCAAATTTCATTGTAACTCTACCTAGAAAAAAAAACATACATCCTTTGATCCTCGCTCACTTTACAGAAGGTTTACTGCAGGCCTAAATCTAATCTATTTTACATATCATATACTAACCATTAATAGATAAAAGATCTGACAACCACTCTCTTCTTCTGAGGTCCCTCCTGACATTTGAAAATATCTACCTCAAACTTGATGATGCCTCTGAGGATGTACACTAGCGAGAACTCTCACTAATTACTCCTTACAACCATTGTGTTTGGCCAGGAACTATACATATGTGGTGGAATTTGTCAAAACTGTCTACAAGAAAACTATGTTAGATATAACAACCAATCACCGTACAGATTTCATTTTAGAAGAGCCATTTAAGAAATTAAATTGGAGTTCTGATAGGCTGCAGGTTGTTCTTTTAGACTGGTAATGTGGCCTTCACATATCTATCGGCAAGGTTTGGCAAAACATCACTAAGGTCAAATGAAAAAAGCTCCCTTCTTCTGAGTTCAGAATCTGTGTGAAGAAAGGGAGGAGGGACTTCTGCTGTGTTGCAAACAGTTGGGCGCTATGATAGGAGTAGCACAACCTTCAAACATTTAAAGGGGTTGTCCTCTATTAGAAGGTTTTGGTCGCCGGGTTTATAATAAATAAAAACCCAAAACTGTACATAGGTCAGCGACAAGTCCCTGCCGCTGTTCCCAGTATCAGTTATTGGCTGTAGCCCTGAAGTCAAGTTGACAGATCAATCATTGAGCGCAGCGGCTCTGAAGGGGGCATTCCATCTAGTCCGGAAGAGCCATGGAGCTCACCAACTGGCTGCTGCACTAAGGACACAACGTCAGTATTACAACCAATACTGGACAGCGGGAGATCAAGCAGAGACTCAGTGCTGGTCACCAGGTGGAGGGCGGTGAATATAGCGCTTTTTTTTCTTACAACAAACTGAACTTGGGGACCAGGAGTTTCTAAAATGGGACAATGTTTTTAAGCTTAACCCTTCCTATACTACCAGAGAGACATGGTTACATGTCTACATTTTTTTTTCTAAAATGTGTGTGATGGCAAGTATTTAGGTTGAAGGGACGAATTGAGGAAACAATACTGTCATTAAGTTAGGGTACAAGGATACTAGACAGCTGAAAACCCAGACAAATGTATCAGAATGGCACCTGCTAAATGATAAACATCTGGAAACACGTTAAAATTATTGAGGCTGGTACAATAAGTATTGGCACTCACTATGTAGTACACTTTTTGGCAGTGTGTATATTTTGCTCAGTAAATCTCTTAAATCGTTTTTTGTCTTCCTAAGAGATCCTTTTTACAAGAGGTTCTAATGTTTTCAGTTACAGTAACTACTTTCTTGCACACTTTGCCCATTAGCTGGGAGAATGAGCCTAGAAACGATTTTATTGTAAAATCTTACAGGTGAATTTTTGCTTGTAGATGAAGGTAAGCTGTTTTAAGGTCCACGTTGTAAAACAAAGAAGCCATTATGACTCTCTAGCTCATAAGCATGGAGGTGTAGTCCTTCCCAAAATAAGTGCTTTTTTGACCAGCCAGTTCTAACTACATGCATGCACAATCTGATAGCTGACTATTAGCATTTAAAATATTTTTATCAACCAGGCATTATCTTTTGCTACTATAGGCACATTGGAGCAAATCTGTATAAACTATAACATATTGATAAGAATGAGACAGTATTATCTTCATGCAGAAAAATCCATCAGATACAAACAAGAGGATATGCTTTTGTTTAGTAATATTAAGCACATTGCTTAAATAAAATGGCAATGCACCAATATTAGCTGAAAGGCACTTTCCAGGCCATTTATAAAACTAGTAAGGCAGTCTAATAAGCAATTCCTAACAGTGTAAATGTACAATTGAAACAAGGGTAAAAGAAAGTGATTGGCCTGTAATCATTGCAAGTAAGCAAATCGCATGAGCAGTCACATGACAACTGTGGGAACTGCGAAACAGGGCGGCATCCCAACAGAGGACTGCCTTCTAGTTTTATAAATGTCCCAGAAAATCCCTTCAATAGATGCAGATCTAGGTCCGAGCAGCACTAAACTTACTGCTACTACATACTGTTATAGGAGAGGTCTCATGTCACGAAACTACAATACCGAATGTCCATATTGTGCTGACATCTGGGGGCCAATGTGAAAATTGCAATATTTTAGAATTAAATAGTCATTTCCAAAATTAAATATTATTAGCTAAACATGGGATTGGTAATAACTTTGTGATCGGTGAGGATCTGACTGATAAGGACCCCCACTGATCCTTTGGAGCATCAGGAGATAGCAGAGTATTCTGCTTTATTCAGAAGTCCTAGCGCAGTGGTGCCAATGTGTGCCCCAACTCTATTCTGAAGGGGCATTTAAGAATTGGTGAGGCTCCCAGTAGTCATAATCCCACTGATCTCAAAGTTGTCATTTATCCTGTGGAAAGGCTATACATTTTAATGATGGGAATAACCCTTTAATGTCTATATTGAGATTCAATGAAAACTAAAAAATACCTGCCTGTGTAAACAATGAACAGACTGCAAACCTTGATGCAGTGTAGCAGATTCCTCATTCAGCTGATCTACGGGATGCTAGGGGATTAGATCCCCAACATTAAAGGTCTATCTCAGGGATTCAGAACTCCAGTCCTCCAGGGCCACCAACAGGTCATGTTTTCAGGATTTCCTTAATAATGCACAGGTGATAATGCAATCCCCTACACAGATGAGGATTCCAACACTTTGTGCAATGCTAAGGAAATCCTGCAAACATGCACTGTTGGTGGCCCTTGAGGACTGGAGTTGTGCATCCCTGGTCTATCTGAAGAACATGTTATATGTTTAAGTCTGAAAAACCTCTTTGAGGTTGTGACCCAGAACAATTTAAAGTGAAAAAGGAACTTCACCAAACAAACTACTCCGATGCTTATTATTCAGGGTAGCTCTTCAAGTAGATCCATTAAATGGGTTGTCCAACTTTATGGACAATTTTTTCCTCACTTAAAATTCATGTATTTGGGGCCAAAACTATTTTTACAATTGGGATTTATTAAATATTTTGCACCATTTGCCTTCTGTAGCCTGTGTTGGAGTGTCCAAGGCGGCTACAGAAAAAGTTAACGGAGATTTTCATTTTAACTTTCAACTGTCTTTGAGCTGATTTATGACCACATCAAAGTTGAACATGCAGGGAAAATTAAGCTGCATTTACACTGCCCAATATGCAGTATTAAATAACTGCTATCTTGTAACATGTTTGGCAGTCGTTTATTAGTCTGTTTACACAGTCAGACCGCCATCAAATGATCATTGAAAGATCTGCAAAAGATTCTTCAGAGCACATAAGCTGACATTGTTCTCAGCATCACAGGATCATGAGCTGCCAATTTCACCCGATCAACAAGCATTTTGCTAGTTCGTTGGGTGATCGGTAGTCTCTTTAGACTACACAATTATTATGAAGCCAAAGTTTCTAAGAACGCTCCTACCTAATAATTGTGTACTGTAAATGCACCATTAGTCTTTAAAACTCAAAAAGGTACAAAACATTTAATGAAACCCAACTGCAAAAATTATTTTCAGCCCCAAGTTCATGCATTTAAGAAAAAAACAAAATACATTTTCTTCTAAAGGTAGGCAAACCCTTTAAGACACTGATCATATCGTTTGTAAAACATTTCACCAAGATACAAACATGATCCATGTCCTAATCCAAAAGCTTAATTTCAGCCTCAAAACTCTAACCTATAAAGAATACAGTATTTATATAATATAAATATCTTCATGTGCAGAAGACTGAGGGTTTTCGGCTGCATGGATATGACTGTGTTGAATAAGACGCGCTGGAGAACTGAAATATTTCCCACAGTGCAGGCATGGAAATGCTTTCTTTCTTGTGTGACATTTCTGATGCCTTTTGAGATGGGAATTTCTGGAGAAACATTTTCTGCATAAAGGACAAGAATACGGTCTCTCTCCTGTGTGAATTTTTTGATGCCTATGAAGATACGATTTACACGTAAAACTTTTACCACATTGAGAACAAGAATATGGCCTTTCAGTCCTATGTATCCTCCTGTGCTGGACAAGACTTGAGTTGGTGGCAAAACCTTTCCCACATTCAGCACAAAAATGTGATCTTTCCATTACAGAAATCCTCCAATCCTTGGTGGGATCTGTTGGATCATTTATGTTTTCCTCACCAAAGGTCTCAGAATATGCTTTCTCTTCAAAGTGAGTTCGATGATGTCGTTTGAGTTCATAATTACTGACGAAACATTTTTCGCATTCTGGGCAAGTATAAGGCTTTTCCCCTGTGTGAACTCTCTGATGTCGAACAAGATGAGAGTTTATCGTGAAAGATTTCCCACAATCCGTGCAAGAGTATGGTTTCTCTCCTGTGTGGATCCTTTGGTGAAGAGCCAGGTTTGCACTTGTGGTAAAACTCTTCTCACATTCAGAACAGTGATAAAGTCGGGCTCCAGTGTGGATCTTCTGGTGTAGAACAAGATTTGACTTGGTTGTAAAACATTTGCCACATTCTGAGCAAGAATATGGTTTTTCGCCTGTGTGAATCCTCAGATGTATAGCAAGGTTGGAGTTATTAGTAAAACATTTGTGACATTCAGGGCAGTAATATAAATTTTCACCTGTGTGGATTCTTTTGTGGATAGTAAGATTTGAATTTGTGGTGAATCGTTTTCCACATTCGGAACAGGAATATGGCCTTTCACCAGTGTGTGTTCTTTGATGTATGAGAAGGTGTGAGTTCCGGAAAAAACGTTTTCCACACTCTGAGCAGGAGTATGGTCTCACACCTGTATGTATCATCTGATGTCTTTGGAGCTGTGACTTGCGTGTGAAACACTTCCCACACTGAAAGCATATGAATGGTCTAGGTTTGGTTGAATATATTTGGCCATTCTCTTGTATATGGTTTACTCCTAAATATACATCTTCAAGATCTTCTTCATCACATATTATTGGTTCTTCCTTAATAAGGTGAGAATGACCATGTGGAGTGTGATCAAATGTACATATGTTTGTGTCATCCACAGTAACTTCTTCAAAGGAAAGTGGATCTATCTTAATATGAGCAGATGGATACTGCCGTCTGTGATTTACGGATGTGTATATATTAGTGTTTAGATTTTCTTCATCACTTGAGACTGGTTCCTCCTTAACTTGAATAGATGAATAGTCTTGTGTTGGATCTGTTATTGTATAAATCGTGGGATGGTCTCGATTTTCTTCTTCAAAGGAGAATGACTCTGCATTAATAAAAGAAGCTGGATAGTTCTGTTTGTGTGCTGTGGGTATATATAGATGGGATTCTTTGAGAACTATTTTTTCATATAGTTCCTCTTCAATGTGAGGTTGTACTTTATTTGTTACATATATATCAGCATCAGTAAAATCTAGTTCTTCACATGAACGAGGCACTTCTATAACATCCTCCATGTCATGTGCCGTATTTGAAATACTGTGATTGTCATTCGAACAATCCAATGAAGAAACATGACTGTAGGATGCTTTAGGATTTGTGGTTTGAGGAAAATCTGTTGGGAGAGAAATATATTGTGCTTACAATATACAAATCAAATTCTATAAATAATAAAAAAAATAGAAATATAAGCATCAAAGTTTCATTATGAGTTCAATACTATAAAGAGGACTTTTCACCAAATTTTTCAATGTGATAGTGGTTGCAGACAAATGGGTGTTATTAGTTTTCACTGGGGGGGCGTGTACTTTTCCCTGTCTGATGCTGACCAATCCTAACCAGGTAACAGCACTTAGAACATGCCCCCACCAGAACTTAGAGCAGATTTCTCATTGTGTAAGGTGTAATGATACAGCACTGATCTAGTGGTCTAACCTCCTGCATGAGTCCGTGTGAGAGGAGGGGCAGTGCAGCGGAGTTCAGCTGTGTCACATTACAAACCCTTTTATCAGCTTTCCTGATTACTGAGTGTTTCAATAGTCACTTATCACTGCTGTGCTCAAGCAACTTGTAACAGCTCTGCAGTAAGATCAGGTCTGTCATTACATCTCACACAGGATCAACCTGCCTGATCTAAGCTACCTGTGTGAGATATAATGACACCCTGCTCTGATCTTATTGCAGAGTGATACGTTTTCTGAACACAACAGACATAGATATGATACTTTCACTATGAGTGCTCATATCTGGATAGGCAGTGTTGGGAAGGAGCAAACCAGCAGAACCAACAGGAGAGAAGTATAGGTGATAAAAGAAATTTGTAATGTGAAACAGCTAAACGCCATTAATTAGAATCATATAGAACAGGGGTGGGGAACCTCTGGCCCGCAAGCTGTTTATGGTTCATGATGACCTTTGCTACAGCCCCCCAGGCAGATTCCTGGGACTGCAGTACTTAGGCTAGAAGCCGTCTCTTTAATTTCTTATTGCACTGCGATCACACAGTGCTCAACACTGGGGGGCACACAATAAAGGATTAAATCCTAATGCTGACCAGTGTCAGCATCTGGATATATTCTGTGAGCAGAGTTAGCGCGCAATGCGCTCCTGTCCCACAGATGAAGACTGCAGCCGCAGCCCCAGATGTCTCCTGTGATGCGTGCACCAGCCCCAAATGTCCCCTGTGATGTATATACTCCAGCTCCAGTGTCTCCTATGTGATATACATGCTAATGTCAATAGAGCCCACAGAAGTCTTTGGAAGCCACATTAGCATGCACAGTAAATACTGGTGCAGTGTCAGCTTCTCATAGACTTCTGGGGCTCCATTGAAGTCAACAGAATTGTGTATCCCGAAGTGATGCAGTTAATAAATACAACTCTTCCTGCAAAAAAATCAAGCTCTCACATGTCTACAATCGACAATTTTTTCTTAAAGTTATACAGTGCTCAGCATAAATGAGTACACCCCCTTTAAAAAAAAAATAGCAATCTCACTAAATAAAAGAATAATTTCCAAAAGTGACAAACTGAGTTTTAGAGAACATTTTTTATCCCATGAAGTAAAGTTAATACAACTTTCATTTCAAAATCTTCAGTTTTACTAAAAAATGAAAAAATGAATACACCCCACACCAAAAACTAGTACAGCTCGTATTTTGTATGACCAAGTCCTCTAGGAATGGAATGAACAAGATGGTGACAAACTACAACATCTGTCTATTTCCATTCTTTAAGAATGACCTCTTTTAGAGAGTGATGGCGCTGGAGTGATGCTCAACTTGTCTTTACAGAATGTCCCATAAGTGTTTTAATTGGGTTCAGATCAAGAGATATACTTGGCCACTGAATCAATTTCACATTGTTGTTCAACAGAAATACAACAATGGCCTTAGATGTGTGTTTTCTAAAACTTGAAAATTACCGTACTTCAGTTGGGAAGCTGCAATGTTGCATCTTGATAGGGGAATAAAACTGCATTTTTTTTTTCACTTTAAAGGTACCTTCACACATAACGATTTCGTTAACGATATCGTTGCAACGTCACGCTTTTTTGTGTGACAGCGACCAACGATCAGGCCCCTGCTGGGAGATCGTTGGTCGTAGGGAATGATCAGGACCTTTTTTTGGTCGCTGATCACCCGCTGTCATCGCTGGATCGGCGTGTGTGACGCTGATCCAGCGATGTGTTCACTTGTAACCAGGGTAAATATCGGGTTACTAAGCGCAACGTCAACTTAAAACAGCTGCGATGACACACACACACACAAAAAAAAATATAAGAACGGTTTAGTCTCACTATGGACTCACCATAATTAAGATGTTAGTCGAAACACGTCGGAAGAACGCTGCCATGTGTGCATAATGCTGTAAGAAATAACTTATTTACAAGTGGTGTACCATAGGATACAACCCTTTCCTTTTTTTAAAAATGAAGAAATAAATATACTAATTTTACTACATTCCTGCTGGATTCAACGATTTTTCTGTGGACTGAGTGCTCAACTTTTCCATGCAGGAACAGGTGTGGAATAGCCGATATTCAGGTGAGCTGACTATCTTTTGTTTTTTTTTGTGGCTAATTATTTTAAGGCTAGAGAACAACCTCTACACCAACTTGGGTTGGTGGCAAAGCAGTAACCACATGGGCAACATCTCTAACAATTTCAGGGTATAAAGGAATTGCCTCGTGCACAGTCAGTTTTGATGAACGATTGAACTCTTCTACTTCTTTGAGAGCAAGTGAAAAATTTTGCTGAAATATGGTCAATCAGCTTTCTATGGGAGTGGAATCTTTTTGCCTGCAGCAACGCTTGCCTGCTCCATGTCGTCCAAATACTTGTCGAAATCAAACTCTTCATCTGATGAGGATGAAGGAACGGCAGCAGCACTGGCAGCGAGTCCTCTTGCTCTTGGCCGTCCTGTAGCCCACTCATCCTAACTGCTACCTCAATCAAAGCTTCTTTTCCTTTAGTAAGCTCTTGATCATCCAGCAATATACAATGACTCAGGTCCATATAAACAGCTGCCAGAAGAATTTTATTTTCTAATAGTGTCTCTCTCCGTTTCATTGAAGCAGCAATGCCATCTGTGATTAAACCTCCTCTTTGGGACAGGCAAAACAACAAGTTCTTCTGCTCCTTTATAAAAATGCCAGGAGTTAAATCCTCAGCTTGTAACTTTTTAGTCACTGTAAATGGGTGATGAAGCAATTCCTTCAATTCAGCCACCTGTGCCCATTGACCTTCATGTAGTGTTACCTGAGGGTTGGCCATATCTACAAGGAAAGGTTTCAGCTCAAGCAATCGCTCAATCATTAAATAGGTGCGGCCTGTTGTGAATTCTGCTCTTGGGCTCCCTCCGGTGGTTGTAAGTGGTAGCGCTGCTGTCTCTGAATCGCAGCATTTATCAGGTGTGTTCACTTTTTGCAAATCTGACTGGGCTATTTAGTCTTGCTTCACCCTTTAGTCAGTGCCAGTTGTCCATTGCTCCTGGAGGATTCACATCTCTGCCTGGTCTCTCCTGCTTTGCAGTTCTTTTCAACAAAGATAAGTTCTGGCCTTGATTTTTTGCTGTCCACATGCTGTGGCCTTATTGTTCAGTTCTTTTCCATGTTTTGTCTTGTCCAGCTTGGTCTGTATAAGGATTTGTTTAGCCGAGCTGGTATCTCTGGAGATGCAGATATACCCTCCATATCTTTAGTTAGCTGTGGAGATTTTGTATTTTCTGTGGTGGATATTTTCTAGTGTTTTAATACTGACCGCATAGTACTCTGTCCTATCCTTTCTATTTAGCTAGAAGTGGCCTCCTTTGCTAAATTCTGATTTCAGTCTGTGTATGTTTTTCCCTCTCCTCTCCCAGTCAATATTTGTGGGGGGCTGTCTATCCTTTGGGAATTTTCTCTGAGGCAAGATAGTTTTCCCTTTTCTATCTCTAGGGGTAATTAGTCCTCCGGCTGTGTCGAGATGTCTAGGAAGCGCTAGGTACATTCCAAGGCTACTTCTAGTTGCGATGTTATGTTCAGGGTCTGCGGTCAGTACAGGTACCACCTTCTCCAGAGTACGTCTCATGTTGCTCTTAGGCCACCAGATCATAACAGTACAACTGGCCAACAATGAGTTAACCGCATCTCAGAAGAAGGGAAGGAAAGTGCTGAGCCATTTTTTTTTCTGTAGTCTGTTGTGTTTTTTTTTTTCTTCCCTCTTTACCTCTGGGTGGCTCAGGAGTTCGGCGCTGGTATGGATGTTCAGGGATTGGCTTCTCGTGTGGATCAACTTGCTGCTAGAGTACAGGGTATTTCCGATTATATCGTTCAGACTCCGGTTTCAGAGCCTAGAATTCCAACTCCTGATTTGTTTTTTGGGGATAGGTCCAAATTTCTGAGCTTTAAAAATAACTGTAAATTGTTTTTTGCTCTGAAACCCCGTTCCTCTGGTGATCCCATCCAGCAGGTTAAAATTGTTATATCTCTGCAGCGTGGTGACCCCCAGGATTAGGCATTTGCCCTGGAACCTGGGAATCTGGCGTTGCTTAATGTAGACACCTTTTTTCAGGCGCTTGGGTTATTGTATGACGAACCTAATTCAGTGGATCATGCTGAGAAGACCTTGTTGGCCCTGTCTCAGGGTCAAGAAGCGGCAGAATCATATTGCCAGAAGTTTAGAAAATGGTCTGTACTGACTAAATGGAATGAGGATGCCTTGGCGGCAATCTTCAGAAAGGGTCTTTCTGAATCCGTTAAAGATGTTATGGTGGGGTTCCCCACGCCTGCTGGTCTGAGTGATTCTATGTCTCTAGCCATTCAGATTGATCGGCGCTTGCGCGAGCGCAGAGTTGTGCACACTATGGCATTGTCTTCCGAGCGGAGTCCTGAGCCTATGCAGTGTGATAGGATTGTGTCTAGAGCTGAACGACAAGGATTCAGACGTCAGAATAGGTTGTTTTTACTGCGGCGATTCTGCTCATGTTATTTCTGATTGCCCTAAGCGTACCAAGAGAATCGCTAGTTCTGTTACCATCAGTACTGTACAACCTAAATTTCTGTTATCTGTGACCCTGATCTGCTCATTATCGTCATTTACTGTCATGGCATTTGTGGATTCAGGCGCCGCTCTAAACTTAATGGACTTAGAATTTGCCAGACGTTGTGGTTTCCCCTTGCAGCCTTTGCAGAGTCCTATTCCTTTGAGGGGCATTGATGCTACACCGTTGGCTAAAAATAAACCTCAGTTTTGGACACAGCTGACCATGTGCATGGCGCCAGCCCATCAGGAAGATTGTCGTTTTCTGGTGTTGCATAATTTGCATGATGCTATTCTGCTGGGTTTCCCATGGTTACAGGTGCATAATCCGGTATTAGATTGGAAATCTATGTCTGTGACTAGTTGGGGTTGTCAGGGGGTTCATGGTGACGTTCCTTTGATGTCAATTGCCTCCTCCCCCTCTTCTGAAATTCCTGAGTTTTTGTCAGATTTCCAGGATGTATTCAATGAGCCCAAGTCCAGTTCCCTTCCACCGCATAGGGACTGTGATTGTGCTATTGACTTGATTGCAGGCTGTAAGTTCCCTAAGGGCCGACTTTTCAACCTGTCTGTGCCAGAACATACCGCCATGCAGAGCTATGTTAAGGAGTCCTTGGAGAAGGGGCATATTCGGCCATCTTCTTCACCATTGGGAGCAGGTTTTTTTTTTGTTGCCAAAAAAGATGGCTCCTTGAGACCCTGTATTGATTATCGCCTCTTGAATAAGATCACGGTCAAATTCCAATACCCTTTGCCTTTGCTTTCTGATCTGTTTGCTAGGATTAAGGGGGCTAGTTGGTTTACTAAGATTGACCTTCGAGGGGCATATAATCTTGTTCGTATTAAGCAGGGTGACGAATGGAAAACTGCGCTTAATACGCCTGAAGGCCATTTTGAATACCTTGTGATGCCATTCGGACTCTCTAATGCTCCATCTGTGTTTCAGTCCTTCATGCATGATATATTTCGGAATTATCTTGATAAATTCATGATTGTATATTTGGATGATATTTTGATTTTTTCAGATGATTGGGAGTCTCATGTGAAACAAGTCAGGATGGTATTTCAGATCCTTCGTGATAATGCCTTGTTTGTGAAGGGGTCTAAGTGCCTCTTTGGAGTACAGAAGATTTATTTTTTGGGCTTCATTTTTTCTCCCTCATCTATAGAAATGGATCCGGTTAAGGTTCAGGCCATTCATGATTGGATCCAGCCCACATCCGTGAAGAGCCTTCAGAAATTTTTGGGCTTTGCTAATTTTTATCGCCGTTTCATTGCCAACTTCTCCAGTGTGGTTAAACCCCTGACCGATTTGACGAAGAAAGGCGCTGATGTGACGAATTGGTCCTCTGCGGCTGTTTCTGCCTTTCAGGAGCTTAAACGCCGATTTACTTCTGCCTCTGTGTTGCGTCAGCCGGATGTTTCTCTTCCTTTTCAGGTTGAGGTTGACGCTTCTGAGATTGGGGCAGGGGCCGTTTTGTCTCAGAGGAATTCTGATGGTTCCTTGATGAAACCGTGTGCCTTCTTTTCTCGAAAGTTTTCGCCTGAGGAATGCAATTATGATGTCGGCAATCATGAGTTGTTGGCTATGAGGAGTGGCGACATTGGCTTGAGGGGGCCAAGCACCGTATTGTGGTCTTGACCGATCATAAGAATCTGATTTTTCTCGAGTCTGCCAAACGGCTGAAACCTAGACAGGCCCGATGGTCCCTGTTTTTCTCCCGTTTTGATTTTGTGGTCTCGTATCTTCCGGGTTCTAAGAATGTTAAGGCTGATGCCCTCTCTAGGAGCTTTTTGCCTGATTCTCCTGGGGTCCTTGAGCCGGTCGGTATTCTGAAGGAAGGGGTGATTCTTTCTGCCATCTCCCCTGATTTACAACGGGTTCTTCAGGAATTTCAGGCTGATAAACCTGACCGCTGTCCAGTGGGGAAATTGTTTGTTCCTGACAGATGGACTAGTTAAGTGATTTCGGAGGTTCATTGTTCTGTGTTAGCTGGTCATCCGGGGATTTTTGGTACCAGAGATTTGGTTGGTAGGTCCTTTTGGTGGCCTTCTTTGTCACGGGATGTGCGTTCTTTTGTGCAGTCCTGTGGGACTTGTGTGCGGGCCAAGCCTTGCTGTTCCCGCGCTAGTGGGTTGCTTTTGCCTTTGCCGGTCCCTGAGAGGCCTTGGACGCATATTCCTATGGATTTTATTCCGGATCTTCCGGTTTCCCAGAGGATGTCAGTTATCTGGGTGGTTTGTGACCGGTTTTCTAAGATGGTTCATTTGGTACCTTTGCCTAAGTTGCCTTCCTCTTCTGATTTGGTTCCGTTGTTTTTTCAGCATGTGGTTCGTTTGCATGGCATTCCGGAGAATATTGTGTCCGATAGAGGTTCCCAGTTTGTTTCTAGGTTTTGGCGGGCCTTTTGTGCTAGGCTGGGCATTGATTTGTCTTTTTCTTCCGCATTTCATCCTCAGACAAATGGCCAAACTGAGCGAACTAATCAGACTTTGGAAACTTATTTGAGATGCTTTGTGTCTGCTGATCAGGATGATTGGGTGGCTTTCTTGCCATTGGCCGAGTTTGCCCTTAATAATCGGGCTAGTTCTGGTACCTTGGTTTCACCCTTCTTTTGTAACTCTGGTTTTCATCCTCGTTTTTCTTCGGGGCAGGTTGAGCCTGCTGGTTGCCCAGGGGTGGACTCTGTGGTTGACAGGTTGCAGCAAATTTGGGCTCATGTTGTTGACAATTTGGTGTTGTCTCAGGAGGGGGCTCAGCGTTTTGCTAACCGTCGTCTGTGTGTTGGTTCCCGGCTTCGGGTTGGGGATTTGGTCTGGTTGTCTTCCCGTCATGTCCCTATGAAGGTTTCTTCCCCTAAGTTTAAGCCTCGGTTTATTGGCCCTTATAGGATTTCTGAGATTATCAATCCAGTGTCTTTTCATTTGGCCCTTCCTGCCTCTTTTTCCATCCATAATGTTTTTCATAGATCTTTGTTGCGGAAATATGTGGTGCCCGTTGTTCCCTCTGTTGATCCTCCTGCCCCGGTGTTGATTGATGGGGAGTTGGAGTATGTGGTTGAGAAGATTTTGGATTCTCGTTTTTCGAGGCGGAAGCTTCAGTATCTTGTCAAATGGAAGGGTTATGGCCAGGAGGATAATTCTTGGGTTGTTGCCTCCGATGTTCATGATGATGATTTGGTTCGTGCCTTTCATTTGGCTCGTCCGGATCGGACTGGGGGCTCTGGTGAGGGTTCGGTGACCCCTCAAGGGGGCTACTGTTGTGAATTCAGCTGCCCCACCGAGTGGCTTGATCCACAATTGCCCCTTTTCCAGCACGTCTCTTCAAGATGGAATCAATTTTAGGGGTTCTGGCAGCAATAGCCAATTTCCTAATCAGAGTTCCAGCATGTCTCTCTTGCAGGCTATCTCTTATTGCCAGCTGCAGCGCGCGCGCACAAAACAGCTCATGTGATGAATAGGAAAGAGGTGTGAAGCAGCTTCAACAAGATCATCTAATTGTAAACAATCATTTTGCTGTTCTTCTGTAGTAATATCTGTTTGTTCCTCCGTTAGGGGAACAGGACTGTGGCCTTCCATCTCCGACATACTGAATGTGAAATGTTCTTCTAGCTGCTGTTCACCTTCATTATTCTCCTTAATCAGTTTAATTGTACTTATGTTTGAAGCATTATCAGTTACAATAGCAAGAACCTGTTCTTTTTTGAGTTCATAATCTTGCAGAACTTTTTCCACTTATGTCTGGAGAAACTGGCTGCTGTGATGATCTTTAGGATCCTTTACTGCCAGTGTCTTAGTAACAATTTTTTTGTTGTCACAAACATATCGAACGTTGATAGCAAAATAGTTCACTCTGTGACGTGTGCAGGCATCCATTTTAAAAAATGCAAAGCGTTTCTGGAGAGTCTTTTTAAGATCTTCCTTTTGGTTATATGCTGCTTCAATCACTAATTTTCTAATACTTTCTCTTTCCAGAGAAACACCAAGTTTGCGAACCATTTCTCCATTAAGAGCTGTAAAAGCTGGTCTTGCAAATAATGATAATGGTACACAGTCCTTCACAACAAGCACAATGAGCTGTCTTTTAAACACATCTGCTGTCATTGTTACAGTAACTTTGTCACTTACAAAATATCTTGTTAACTGACGTTTGAGATGCTCTTTCCTCCTCCTTTGCCTGACGGAAAGTGCTGGTCTCTAGTTTCTTGGTGCTGCTGTGATCTTTTTCAGTCACAGCTTTGTAAACTAACGCGACTGCAATTCTGCAACTCCTGCCACGGGTATATCACATGCGGAATTGGCATGCATAGTCCCTTTAAACACTAGTATTTTGCAAGCGTAATTAGCTTGCAGATTGCTATTGTTTTCCAAGCGATCTGTAGCATCGTTTGGAAAACTGATTGACAGGTATGCAGCATCAACAGTAAAAAGATATAATGTTAAAAATAATTTAAAAAAATAAAAAATCGTGATATTCTCACCTTCCGGCGGCCCCAGCAGCCTTCCCACTCCTCGCGATGCTCCCGTTCCCAGTAATGCGATACGTCATCCCAAGTCATTTTCGGAAGGCATTACTGGGAACGGGAGCATCGCGAGGAGCAGGAAGGCTGCCGGGGCCTCCGGAAGGTGAGACTATCACGATTTTTTATTTTAATTATTATTTTTTTTTTTTTTTACAATTATATGGTTCCCAGGGCCTGGAGGAGAGTCTCCTCTCCACCACCCTGGGTACCAACCGCACATGATCCGCTTACTTCCCGCATGGTGGGCATAGCCCCATGCGGGAAGTAAGCGCATCAATGCATTTCTTTGTGTGTGGAATCCCTGCGATTCCGCACAAAGAATGAACATGCTGCATTTTTTTCCGGAATGCAATTCCGCCGTGGAAAAAACGCAGCATGTGCACAAAAATTGCGGATTGCATTCTAATAAATAGGATGCTTAATATAAGCATTTTTTTAGCGTTTTTATAGCGAAAAAACGCAAAAAAACGCAAAAAGTCCTCAACGTGTGCACATAGCCTTATAACTTCCTAACAAAAAAAAATTGTTTCTAAAATTGTGCTGATGTAAAGTAGACATGTGGGCAATGTTATTTATTAACTATTTTGTGTGACATATCTCTCTTATTTAAGGGCATAAAAATTCAAAGTAGAAAACTGCAAAATGTAAAATTTTTTAGCTATATTTCTGTTTTTTTCATAAATAAACGCAAGTAATATTGAAGAAATGTTACCACTATCATGAAGTACAAAATGTCACGAAAAACAATCTCAGAATCAGCGGGATTCGTTAAAGCGTTCCAGAGTTATAACGTCATAAAGTGACAGTGGTCAGAATTGTAAAATTGGCCCGGTCATTAACCCCTTTCTGACCTCGGACAGGATAGTACGTCCGAGGTCAGAACCCCCGCTTTGATGCAGGCTCCGGCGGTGAGCCCGCAACAAAGCCAGGACATGTCAGCTGTTTTGAACAGCTGACAAGTGCCCGCAATAGCGATGGGTGGAATCGCGATCCACCCGCTGCTATTAACTAGTTAAATGCCGCTGACAGCGGCATTTAACCGGCGCTTCCGGCCATCGGGCCGGAAATGAGCACATCGCCGACCTCCGTCACATGATCGGGGGTCAGTGATGCGTCTGCATAGTAACCATAGAGGTCTTGAGACCTCTATGGTTACTGATGCCGGTTTGCTGTGAGCGCCACCCTGTGGTCGGCGCTCATAGCAATTCAGCTACATAGCAGCGATCTGATGATCGCTGCTATGTAGCTGAGCCGATCGAGTTGTGCCAGCTTCTAGCCTCTCATGGAGGCTATTGAAGCATGGCAAAAGTAAAAAAAAAAAAAAAAAGTAAAAAAAAGTGAAAAAAATTAAAAAAAAATATAAAAGTTTAAATCACCCCCCTTTCGCCCCATTCAAAATAAATCAATTAAAAAAATCAAACTTACACATATTTAGTATCGCCGCGTTCAGAATCGCCTGATCTATCAATTAAAAAAAAAAGCATTAACCTGATCGCTAAACAGCACAGCAAGAAAAAAATTTGAAACGCCATTATTACGTTTTTTGGTCGCCGCGACATTGCATTAAAATGCAATAACGGGCGATCAAAAGAACGTATTTGCACAAGAGTGGTATCAATAAAAACGTCAGCTCGGCACGCAAAAAATAAGCCCGCACCCGACCCCAGATCACGAAAAATGGAGACGCTACGGGAATCGGAATATGGCGCAATTTTTCTTTTTAGCAAAGTTTTGAATTTTTTTTCACCACTTAGATAAAAAATAACCTAGACATGTTTGGTGTCTATGAACTCGTAATGATCTGGAGAATCATAATGACAGGTAAGTTTTAGCATTTAGTGAACCTAGTAAAAAAGCCAAAAAAGCCCGTTTTCTAGTACACGACATGGTAAAACCAATGATGTCGTTCAAAAGTACAACTCATCTCGCAAAAAATAAGCCCTCACATGGCCATATTGATGGAAAAATAAAAAAAAGTTATGGCTCTGGGAAGGAGGGGAGCGAAAAACGAACATGGAAAAATGGAAAATCCCAAGGTCATGAAGGGCTTAAGCTGCACATTGGCTCCGTCACTAAGGCGTTAATGAACAGGCGTGTACAAACTTTGGACTGTACTTTATAACAGAAGCACTTAATTCTGTGCCTATTTAATATTCTACCCAGTTTTACCATTCAATGCCTTGAAATGTCAAATGTGTCTCAAAAAAGCACAGAGCAGAAACGCACTAGAGAGACAATTAAGACTCATTAAATGGGTTGTTCCTCTCCAGACAATGATCTGCCCTGGCTTCAGTTTGTTAAAGAAAAACAAATCGCGCTGTATTCACCGTTATAACGCTGAGCTTTCACCTCTTTTCCCAGTGTCCGCTATTGACTCCAACGCTCATGTCAAGTCAACAGCTTGGCAGCCAATCAGTGAGATTTTACCGTGTTGATGGAATGCCCCCTCACTGATTGGCTTCCGCAGTGTTGATGTGAGTGCCGCAGTCAATGCCAGACAAAGAGCAGCAGCCAAGACTCACCGGTAGACTACAGGAAGGTGAGTACAGCATAGTTTGTCCTTTTTTTTTTTTTTTTTTTAACAAGCTGCAGTCTAGGCACAGAATTGTCTTACAGGAGACAATCCTTTTGATTCTCTTTCACTTTCTACATGCAAAGAATTGGTGAAAAATGTAAAAGTGAGTCATAAAATACAGAGTTGGTAGTGGTCTCCCAACATGATAAAACGGATAGGAATCACTGATCTAAATAATGATCTTGTGACTGCAGACCACACCTAACATTTTGATGACAGTTTATTAATCTACAAAAAAAACACATCAATCAAACTCCTATTACCCAATGATGTGAGGGGTTGGCAAGTCTTCATTATAACCTCCTGGTACAAATCCTTGTGTTCTTCTAAATACTCCCACTCTTCCAAGGAAAAATGGACTGTGACATCTTGGCATCTTAAAAGAACCTGATACATACAATAATAGTCATCATTCAAACACCTAAGTGTTACTGTATAATAACCCCACCAAACCCAGCAGAGCTCACCTCTCCAGACAGCAGTTCAATTATCTTGTTGGTGAGTTCAAGAATTGTCTTCTCCTGGTTTCTTTCGTGCATATCTAGATGAAGAGGAGACTCGTTGATGGAGATTTGGCTCCCGCGCCATCCTCTTGATACACCTTGATGTCTGTTTCTTTTCTTCGGGTTACTGGACTTTTTCATAGGTCCATAGTCCTGAGATACAAGCACACACTGATCAGCGACACGTTAGGTAAATAACCGATTATCGCTAGACAATGGCAACTGTCATGGGGTGGGATGTATGAGGCAGGAAGTGAACAGTCAATTCTTGAAATTTAAGAGATGGAAGCTTAAAAAAAATAGGCAACGAAGATGTGAATGATTTTTGATATGGGAAAAATAGTGATGACTGGATTAGAGGAACTGCAAAACAACAGGTCGGCTGGAATGCTCCAGCTATGAAATGGTTAGTACTTACCAAAAGGGGTCCAAACAAGACAACTAGTGAAGCAGGAAGAGGGTCATAGCTGCCTAGGGCTACTTTCACACTAGCGTCGGTACGGGGCCGTCGCCACGCGTCGGCCCGACGTACCGACGCATGCTGTGAAATAAAAGCACAATGGGGCAGCGGTTGCAGTTTTTCAACGCATCCGTTGCCCCATTGTAATGACCGGGGAGGAGGGGGCGGAGTTTCGGCAGCGCATGCGCGGTCGAAAATGGCGGACACGACACACAAAAAGTTACATGGAACATTTTTTGTGCCGACAGTCCGCCAAAGTACAACGCATCCGTCGCACGACGGATGCGACGTGTGGCTATACGTCGCAATGCGTCGCTAATGTAAGTCTATGGGGAAAACAAACGCATCCTGCGGACAACTTTGCAGGATGCGTTTTTTCTCCTAAACGACGCATTGCGACGTAGGCAGAACGACGCTAGTGGAAAAGTAGCCTAAGTATCATTGATCTGAGTGGTAAGCAAAACATGCCCTATCTGGCCCAATCCCACTGAAGAGATACTGTAGCACAAACTACTAAAGAAAAATGGTACTGGCTATGTTGAAAAGTTGTAAAAACAGACAATGGATAGGAACTTGCCACATATAGGGCTGCAAAGTTGCAAGCCAATCAGGATGCCCACTGCTGAAAATGCCTGCATTTTGAAAGTAATTATCAAAACTGGACCATAGAACAACAAAGTGTCCTGGGTCTGGTCATATTTTTGTGACAGTGCCAGAATGCACTATAAAGAAGTAAAGCAGGTGGGGGCAGTGTGATCATCTCTTGTGTATTCTGCTGTGATGCCTTAGGCCGGGTTCATATTGCGTTGGTGCAGTTCGTTCAACGCATGCATTAAACGGACTGCACCAACGCTAGTGCCTTTTAAAGATCGCGCTATGCGATCGCGATAGCGCAGATGCTCCACTTACGCTAGCGGTGACAGACCCGGAAACGCTGCAGACCGCGTTCGAGGGTCCGTCACAGAATGACGGCACATCGCTAACGCATGCCGATTATGACATGCGTTAGCGATGCGCTACATAATGGCAGTCAAAGGGTGCGCTGAAGCATCCATTACATTGCGTTAGCGCCGCTATGTAGAGGATGCCGTTGACGCAATGTGAACCCTGCCTTATATCCTGACCAATCATGTGGATTGACACCTTCCACCTACGTTATTTGGGAAGCAGATCAAGTACACCCCAAGGTAATAGTGGTTTAGGAATGGTTTAAACAATTTAAAAAAGGGAGCCTGTCATGTCATTCATGCTGCCCAAACCAAAGGCAGCATGAATCAGAGTCTGGCTGCATGATTGCAGTCAGGCATATTTTTCTCAAACACTCAGACAACATATTCTAGTCTTGTTCCGATCAGGGATGAGATTGGTCTGGCTTCTCCCCTGGCTGACCCTTCCCAGAGCCACTGTAGGTGATTTTTCAGGTCGCTTCCATAGCGAGAGGCTGGTCAAATACCTGCAGTGGTGCTGGGAAGAGCTGGTCAGGGGCAGAGCTCAGATCTTTAAAGCTTATTTTCTCTGAAACAGCAGAGCATTTCAGAGATAAAATATACCAGGCTGCAGTCATACAACTAGGTTCCGATTCAAGCTGTCCGAGGTTGGGCAGGATGAATCAGATTACAGGTTTCCTTCAAGATGTTGATTTAGCCTCCAGATCTCAATGTGACCTAGCAGATATGCTGTAAAAAAAATGTGATCCATAGCTAGGCCCACATCACAATATATAAGACTTAAAAACTCTGTTACTAATGTCTAGGTACAAGATACCACAAGAGACCTTCAGAGGTCTAGAGGAGATCATGCATCAATGGTCCGGATCTGTTATAGTGACACTATGGTCGTTTGGCTGGAGAGACTAACAGCATAATGGCATAATACAGTACCAACTAAATAAATGAGATTTCAAAAAATATCTCATCTACATGTTGTTGAAATTTTGTGTGGAAATTGACCTATGGTGGGGATTTAAGTAGCTGCAGGGTTTCAATTCTTTTTGTGCAGATTTCACCCTTTGCAATAGAAAATGTAAAGCCAGCAGCAAACGCTCAACAAAATCTGAATTTAACAAGCCAAGATATTGCTGCAAAGAAATCTGCAACATATGAACACAACCTTAACAGGTTTGTACCAAGGTAATAAATTATCCTCTATCAATAAGCGATAACTTATTGACCTGCTGCGTGTCTAAGCAGTGGGACTTACAGCGATCCCATGAATGTGGCTCCTCCTGCCTGAATGGAGTGGAGGTCAAGCATGGGCATCTCCTTTCCATTCATTCTCTGTGGGACTGCAGGAGATAGCAGATTGCTGAAATTTGTTTTCCATAAAAAATAGAAACTAAGCAGTGGTCACAGCCGGGTACTCTATTCACATGAACAGGAGTGAGTCTGCTGTACGCGACTGTTCGAGCAATGTCGGCGCCAGTTCTCCCGGGGTCTCGCATTATGTTATGTCACTCGAGCCCTGCAACCCATCAGAGGAAGCTTCACTCTCACTTCCTTTGGACGTAACTGACAACTTGGGGGAAGTCAGAGCAGCAGCTGCTCTCCTTTCTTCTGGACAACGGTTTAGTCCACAAGAATGGAGTGTGAAGTGGCCGCTGATTGGCTGCATCCTCCGACTCCTCAATTTCCCTGATTCCAACTCCACAGTAGTGGTGACTACTGAGCATGTGCATAAAGTGCAGCACAGATTCATCTCAACTAAAAGCTGAGGTCGGGGACAGAACAGATATTTATACATTTTATAACTTTCCCAAGTCCTTAGGAAAAAATTTACAGCACATCCTGCATTGTACTACTGTACCCAATTTATTATATATTTTAGGATTCTGAGTCGGTCCATTTTATACTGGCTCCAACAAATGGACACCGACTCCACAGTCCTGACTGGGTCATGTCGACCATGTAAAGTTTTCTTTTGTATGCACCATATTAGAACCTAAAATAAAAAATAATTTTTCATTCCTCAAAAATTGTTTTAGCAAGCAATTTTTTATTTTCACAAGGGTAACAGGAGAAATTGGACCCCAATAGTTGTTGCCCAGTTTGTCCTGAGTACACTGATACCCCATATGTGGGGGTAAACCACTGTTTGGGCACAAGTCGGGGTTCGGAAGGGAGGTAGTGACGTTTTGAAATGCAGGCTTTGTTGGAGTGGTCTGCGGGCTGTTGTGAATTAGACTTTTTGGCTCCCTCTTGTGGTTACTAGTGATATGACTCTGGGATTGTCTTTCCTCAGTTTGGCACCCACCTGGGTCGTTAGTCCAGGGGTGTTGCTATATAAACTTCCTGGATCCTTAGTCCAGTGCCTGGCATCGTTGTAATCAGATCCTTTCTGTTTGCTCCTGTCTGCTGCTCCTTGTTCGTGCAAAATTAAGCTAAGTCCTGCTTCTTTGTTTTTTGGTTATTTGCTTTGCTCTTACTTTTGTCCAGCTTGTACTAAATGTGATTCCTGACTTTGCTGGAAGCTCTAGGGGGCGGGTGTTCTCCCCCCGGGCCGTTAGACGGTTCGGGGGTTCTTGAATATCCAGCGTGGATATTTTGATAGGGTTTTTGCTGACCATATAAGTCATCTTACTATATTCTGCTATTAGCTAGTGGGCCTCTCTTTGCTAAATACCTAGCTCATTCTTACGTTTGTCTTTTCCTCTTACCTCACCGTTATTATTTGTTGGGGGCTTGTATCCAACTTTTGGGGTCTTTCCTCTGGAGGCAAGAAAGGTCTTTCTTTTCCCTTCTAGGGTTAGTTAGTTCTCCGGCTGGCGCGAGACGTCTAGAACCAACGTAGGCACGTTCCCCGGCTGCTGCTATTTGTGGTGCTAGGATTAGATATATGGTCGCTCAGTTACCACTGCCCTATGAGCTGGTTTTTTGTGTTTGCAGACTTAGTAATTATTTCTGAGACCCTCTGCCATTGGGGTCATAACAGTATGCCAGGCCTCATTGAATGTTTAATGCATTGCAGAAGTGGGATAATAAGAAAGGAAATTCTGAGTTTTTTTTTTTTTTTTTTCCCTCTCTTCCTCCCCTTTACCTCTGAGTGGCTTGTGCTTGCTGCAGACATGAATGTCCAGACCTTGATTACAAGTGTAGACCAGCTTGCTGCTCGTGTGCAGGGCATACAAGATTTTGTTACCAGTAGTCCAATGTCTGAACCTAAAATACCTATTCCTGAACTGTTTTCTGGAGACCGATTTAAGTTTAGGAATTTCAGGAATAATTGTAAATTGTTTCTATCTCTGAGACCCCGTTCATCTGGAGATTCAGCTCAGCAAGTTAAAATTGTTATCTCTTTTTTACGGGGCGACCCTCAGGATTGGGCTTTCTCGCTAGCGCCAGGAGATCCGGCATTGGCAAATATTGATGCGTTTTTTCTGGCGCTTGGATTGCTTTACGAGGAACCCAATCTTGAAGTTCAGGCAGAAAAAGCCTTGCTGGCTATTTCTCAGGGCCAGGATGAAGCTGAAGTGTATTGCCAAAAATTTCGGAAATGGTCCGTGCTTACTCAGTGGAATGAGTGTGCTCTGGCCGCAAATTTCAGAAATGGCCTTTCTGAAGCCATTAAGAATGTGATGGTGGGTTTCCCCATTCCTACAAGTCTGAATGATTCCATGGCGCTGGCTATTCAAATTGACCGGCGTTTGTGGGAGCGCAAAACCGCTAATCCTCTGGTGGTGTTGTCTGAACAAACACCTGATTTAATGCAATGTGATAGAATTCAGACTAGAAATGAGCGGAAAAATCATAGACGTCAGAATGGGTTGTGTTTTTACTGTGGTGATTCTACACATGTTATACCAGCATGCTCTAAACGCCTAACAAGGGTTGTTAGTCCTGTCGCCATTGGTAATTTGCAACCTAAATTTATTTTGTCTGTGACTTTAATTTGCTCATTGTCTTCTTACCCTGTTATGGCGTTTGTGGATTCAGGTGCTGCCCTGAGTCTTATGGATCTGTCATTTGCCAAGCGCTGTGGTTTTGTTCTTGAACCGTTGGTAAATCCTATTCCTCTTAGAGGTATTGATGCTACGCCATTGGCGGAAAATAAACCGCAGTTTTGGACGCAGGTAACCATGTGCATGACTCCTGAACATCGAGAGGTGATTCGTTTTCTTGTTCTGCATAAAATGCATGATTTGGTCGTTTTGGGTCTGCCATGGTTACAGACCCACAATCCAGTCTTGGATTGGAAGGCAATGTCTGTGTCAAGTTGGGGCTGTCAGGGAATTCATGCTGATTCCCCGCCGGTGTCTATTGCTTCCTCTACTCCTTCTGAAGTTCCTGAGTATTTGTCTGATTATCAGGATGTATTCAGCGAGTCCAGGTCCAGTGCTCTGCCTCCTCATAGGGACTGTGACTGCGCCATAGATTTGATTCCAGGTAGTAAATTTCCTAAGGGAAGACTATTTAATCTGTCTGTACCTGAGCATGCCGCAATGCGTTCGTATATCAAGGAGTCTCTGGAGAAGGGGCATATCCGTCTATCCTCTTCCCCTCTTGGTGCGGGATTCTTTTTTGTGGCCAAGAAGGACGGATCTTTGAGACCTTGTATTGACTATCGGCTTCTGAATAAAATCGCTGTTAAATTTCAGTATCCTTTGCCTCTGTTGTCGGACTTGTTTGCCCGGATTAAAGGTGCCAAGTGGTTCACCAAGATAGATCTTCGTGGTGCGTACAACCTTGTGCGCATTAAGCAAGGAGATGAATGGAAGACAGCATTTAATACGCCCGAAGGTCATTTTGAATACTTGGTGATGCCTTTTGGGCTCTCTAATGCTCCCTCAGTGTTTCAGTCCTTTATGCATGATATTTTCCGGAAGTATCTGGATAAATTTATGATTGTTTATCTGGATGATATTCTGGTTTTCTCTGAAGATTGGGACTCACATGTGGAGCAGGTCAGGATGGTGTTTCAGGTTTTGCGTGAGAATGCTTTGTTTGTTAAGGGCTCAAAGTGTCTCTTTGGAGTACAGAAGGTTCCCTTTTTGGGGTTTATTTTTTCCCCTTCTGCTGTGGAGATGGACCCAGTCAAGGTCCGAGCTATTCATGATTGGACTCAACCCACGTCAGTTAAGAGTCTTCAGAAGTTCTTGGGTTTTGCTAACTTCTACCGTCATTTTATCGCTAATTTTTCTAGCGTTGTTAAACCTTTGACGGATATGACCAAGAAAGGTTCTGATGTTGCTAACTGGGCTCCTGCAGCCGTGGAGGCGTTCCAAGAGTTGAAGCGCCGGTTTACTTCGGCGCCTGTTTTGTGCCAGCCTGATGTCTCACTTCCCTTTCAGGTCGAAGTGGATGCTTCTGATATTGGGGCAGGGGCCGTTTTGTCGCAAAGAGGCCCTGGTTGCTTGGTAATGAGACCATGTGCTTGCTTCTCTAGGAAGTTTTCGCCTGCTGAGCGGAATTATGATGTTGGCAATCGGGAGCTGCTGGCCATGAAGTGGGCATTTGAGGAGTGGCGTCATTGGCTCGAGGGTGCTAAGCATCGTGTGGTGGTCTTGACTGATCACAAAAATTTGATGTATCTCGAGTCTGCTAAATGCCTGAATCCTAGACAGGCCCGCTGGTCATTGTTTTTCTCCCGTTTTGACTTTGTGGTCTCGTATTTACCAGGTTCAAAGAATGTGAAGGCTGATGCTCTTTCAAGGAGCTTTGTGCCTGACTCTCCTGAAGTCGCAGAACCAGTTGGTATTCTTAAAGAGGGAATTATCTTGTCGGCCATTTCTCCTGATTTGCGACGTGTGTTGCAGAGATTTCAGGCTGGTAGACCTGACTCTTGTCCACCTGACAGACTGTTTGTTCCTGATAAGTGGACCAGCAGAGTCATTTCCGAGGTTCATTCCTCGGTGTTGGCAGGGCATCCGGAAATTTTTGGCACCAGAGATCTGGTGGCTAGGTCCTTTTGGTGGCCTTCCTTGTCACGGGATGTGCGGTCGTTTGTGCAGTCCTGTGGGACTTGTGCTCGAGCTAAGCCTTGCTGTTCTCGTGCCAGCGGGTTGCTCTTGCCCTTGCCTGTCCCGAAGAGGCCTTGGACACACATTTCCATGGATTTCATTTCGGATCTCCCGGTGTCTCAGGGCATGTCTGTCATCTGGGTGGTATGTGATCGCTTTTCTAAAATGGTCCATTTGGTGCCTTTGCCTAAGCTGCCTTCCTCTTCCGATCTGGTTCCTGTGTTCTTTCAGAATGTGGTTCGTTTACACGGCATTCCTGAGAATATTGTGTCTGACAGAGGATCCCAGTTTGTTTCCAGGTTCTGGCGATCCTTTTGTGCTAGGATGGGCATTGATTTGTCGTTTTCGTCTGCCTTTCATCCTCAGACTAATGGACAAACGGAGCGAACTAATCAGACTCTGGAGGCTTATTTGAGGTGTTTTGTTTCGGCAGATCAGGATGATTGGGTGACCTTCTTGCCGTTGGCTGAGTTTGCCCTTAATAATCGGGCTAGTTCCGCTACTTTGGTTTCGCCATTTTTCTGCAACTCTGGTTTCCATCCTCGTTTTTCCTCGGGACATGTGGAGCCTTCTGACTGTCCTGGGGTAGATTCTGTGGTGGATAGGTTGCAGCAGATCTGGAATCATGTGGTGGACAACTTAAAGTTGTCACAGGAGAAGGCTCAGCGTTTTGCCAACAGCCGCCGCGGTGTGGGTCCCCGACTTCGTGTTGGGGATTTGGTATGGCTGTCTTCTCGATTTGTTCCTATGAAGGTCTCCTCTCCTAAATTTAAGCCTCGCTTCATCGGTCCTTACAAGATATTGGAAATCCTTAATCCTGTGTCCTTTCGCTTGGATCTTCCGGTGTCGTTTGCCATTCACAACGTGTTCCATAGGTCTTTGTTGCGGCGGTACGTTGTACCTGTGGTTCCTTCTGTTGAGCCTCCTGCTCCGGTGTTGGTTGAGGGCGAGTTGGAGTACGTGGTGGCGAAGATCTTGGATTCTCGTCTCTCCAGACGGAGGCTTCAGTATCTGGTCAAGTGGAAGGGCTATGGTCAGGAGGATAATTCCTGGGTGGTTGCTTCTGATGTGCATGCGACCGATTTAGTTCGTGCCTTTCACGCTGCTCATCCTGATCGCCCTGGTGGTCTTGGTGAGGGTTCGGTGACCGCTCCTTAAGGGGGGGGGGGGTACTGTTGTGAATTAGACTTTTTGGCTCCCTCTTGTGGTTACTAGTGATATGACTCTGGGATTATCTTTCCTCAGTTTGGCACCCACCTGGGTCGTTAGTCCAGGGGTGTTGCTATATAAACTTCCTGGATCCTTAGTCCAGTGCCTGGCATCGTTGTAATCAGATCCTTTCTGTTTGCTCCTGTCTGCTGCTCCTTGTTCGTGCAAAATTAAGCTAAGTCCTGCTTCTTTGTTTTTTGGTTATTTGCTTTGCTCTTACTTTTGTCCAGCTTGTACTAAATGTGATTCCTGACTTTGCTGGAAGCTCTAGGGGGCTGGTGTTCTCCCCACGGGCCGTTAGACGGTTCGGGGGTTCTTGAATATCCAGCGTGGATATTTTGATAGGGTTTTTGCTGACCATATAAGTCATCTTACTATATTCTGCTATTAGCTAGTGGGCCTCTCTTTGCTAAATACCTAGCTCATTCTTACGTTTGTCTTTTCCTCTTACCTCACCGTTATTATTTGTTGGGGGCTTGTATCCAACTTTTGGGGTCTTTCCTCTGGAGGCAAGAAAGGTCTTTCTTTTCCCTTCTAGGGTTAGTTAGTTCTCCGGCTGGCGCGAGACGTCTAGAACCAACGTAGGCACGTTCCCCGGCTGCTGCTATTTGTGGTGCTAGGATTAGATATATGGTCGCTCAGTTACCACTGCCCTATGAGCTGGTTTTTTGTGTTTGCAGACTTAGTAATTATTTCTGAGACCCTCTGCCATTGGGGTCATAACAGCGGGCGTCACATTCCATTTGCAGAGCCCCTGATGTGCCTAAACAGTAGAAACCCCCCACAAGTGACCCCATTTTGGAAACTAGACCCCCCAAGGAACTTATCTAGATGTGTAGTGAGCACTTAGAACCCCCAAGTGCTTCATAGAAATTTACAACGCAGAGCCGTGAAAATAAAAAATAATTTTTCATTCCTCAAAAATTGTGTTTTAGCAAGCAATTTTTTATTTTCGCAAGAGTAACAGGAGAAATTGGACCCCAATAGTTGTTGTCCAGTTTGTCCTGAGTACGCTGGTACCCCATATGTGGGGGTAAACCACTGTTTGGGCACACATCGGGGCTCGGAAGGGAAGCAGTGACGTTTTGAAATGCAGATTTTGATGGAATGGTCTGCGGGTGTCACGTTGCATTTGCAGAGCCCCTGATGTGCCTAAACAGTAGAAACCCTCAACAAGTGACCCCATTTTGGAAACTAGACCCCCCCAAGGAACTTATCTAAATATGTGGTGAGCACTTTGAACCCCCAAGTGCTTCACAGAAGTTTATAACGCAGAGCCGTGAAAATAAAAAATAATTTTTCATTCCTCTAAAATTATGTTTTAGCAAGCAATTTTTTATTTTCACAAGGGTAACAGGAGAAATTGGACCCCAATAATTGTTGCCCAGTTTGTCCTGAGTATGCTGGTAGGGAGCACCATTTGACTTTTTGAATGCAAGATTGGCTGGAATCAATGGTGGCGCCATGTTGCGTTTGGAGACCCCTGATGTGCCTAAACAGTGGAAACCCCTCAATTCTAACTCCAACACTAACCCCAACACACCCCTAACCCTAATCCCAACTCTAGCCATAACCCTAATCACAACCCTAACCCCAACACACCCCTAACCACAACCCTAACCCTAATCCCAACCCTAACCCTAATCCCAACCCTAACCACAACTTTAACCCAACACACCCCTAACCCTAACCATAACCTTAACCACAAGCCTATTCTTAACCCTATTTCCAACCCTAGCCTTAATTCCAACCCTAACTCTAATTCCAACCCTAAGGCTATGTGCCCACGTTGCGGATTCGTGTGAGATTTTTCCGCACCATTTTTGAAAAATCCGCAGGTAAAAGGCACTGCGTTTTACCTGCGGATTTACCGCGGATTTCCAGTGTTTTTATGCGGATTTCACCTGCGGATTCCTATTGAGGAACAGTTGTAAAACGCTGCGAAATCCGCACAAAGAATTGACATGCTGCGGAAAATACAACGCAGCATTTCCGCGCGGTATTTTCCGCACCATGGGCACAGCGGATTTGGTTTTCCATAGGTTTACATGGCCAATCCGCTGCGGATCCGCAGCCAAATCCACACCGTGTGCACATAGCCTAATTCTAACGCTAACCCTAGTTCTAACCCTACCCCTACCCCTAACCCTACCCCTAGTTCTAACCCTAGTTCTAACCCTAGTGGAAAAAAAATATATTTTCTTTATTTTATTATTGTCCCTACCTATGGAGGTGATAAAGGGGGGGTTCATTTACTATTTTTTTTATTTTGATCACTGTGATAGGTTTTATCACAGTGATCAAAATGTTCATGGAATGAATCTGCCGGCCGGCCGATTCGGCGGGCGCACTACGCATGCGCCCGCCATTTTGGAAGATGGCGGCGCCCAGGGAGAAGACGGACGGACTCCGGGAGGATCGGTAAGTATGAGGGGGGGGTGGATCGGAGCACAGGGGGGGGGGGGTGGATCGGAGCACGGGGGAGCGGACAGGAGGACGGGGGAGCGGACAGGCGGACGGAGGGGAGTACGGGACAGAACGGAGGACTGGGGAGAAGATCGGTGGCGGTGGGGGGGTGCAGATATGGATTTCCAGCCATGGCCAATGATATTGCAGCATCGGCCATGGCTGGATTGCAATATTTCACCATTTTCATAGGTGAAATATTGCAAATTGCTCTGATTGGCTGTTGCACTTTCAACAGCCAATCAGAGCGATCGTAGCCACGTGGGGGCAAAGCCACCCCCCCTGGGCTAAAGTACAACTCCCCCTGTCCCTGCAGATCGGGTGAAATTGGCGTTAACCCTTTCACCCGATCTGCAGGGACGCGAACCCTCCATGACGCATACGCTGCGTCACAGGTCGGATTGGCACCGACGTTCATGATGCAGCGTATGCGTCATAAGTCGGGAAGGGGTTAATATTTCATAATTGAACTGTCATATGAATATTATAAATGTTACTCAAATATATATGTTCTATCAAACTATGAACAACAGTGATAAACAGTTCTGCTGGAGATAGAGACATTTCTTACTTCTTGTGTGTCACTGTTCTCCACTGCCCTTATCTAATCTTATACTTGGTTAACCTAATTCTGCCCCAACCCCCCTACTTACAATGTATGAAACTAAAAGTGAAAATGTGTTGCAAATTCTTAGTAGTAAAGCTCCTCCTCTAGACTAGATGTTTACTAGGTGTGCGTCTTCCAAGCATCTCACAGCTGCTACTCAGAAGAGGAAGACTGTAAGAAGTATTATCCTTTCAAGAAACTTTGCATCAGTTAACTGTGAGTACATGAGGAATAACAGTATTACTGACCACTATATCAGTTGTACGACGTACGACCTGGCAATAATTTTGTACAATTATTTTTAGGAAAAACAACTGTCATTTGGATTGTGATGCAGAATTAAAAACCTGAGAATGTCAAAGAAGCGTGTAATAATTATAGGGGATAACTCAGGAGACTCTTTGCGTGGAACAAGACAACTACAGGACAGTTTTATAAGTGGTAAAGTCTATATTATCACACGGTGATTCAAACAGGTGCAGAGAGAAACTCAAGTCCACAACACTTGGTTTAAATATTAAACGCAGCTTAGCAGTCTATAGGAAACTTCAGAGGAAAATGCAATCAAGCAGAAAGTCTATGAAGCACAGTTATTCTTGAGGATTCTTGACACGAATAAATCCTTGTCTTAGTCCAAACACAGATAGATAAGCTTATAAGGCAGTTCAAATCATATCTTAGCTCAACCAGGGATGCCTGGTTAATAGTCTCAGGTTATTGCAGAGCAGGAACAGCTTACATGTCCAGCAAATGCAGATGGAAGTAAACACGAGCAGCAGATGAAGGAGGATTACTGGAAACTGGTGTATGCAGCAGGAACTCAGAGCAGAGTAGCAGGATCACCACACAGGTTCACAGGAGCAGGTATATAGCCAGGGAGTAATCAGAGGAGAGGAGCTGGATGCAAGGCAGAATAGTCTAGCACAGACTGAAGGCTGGGGTGGAGTTTTATAGCAGGAAGACACAGTGCACATGAGACCAAAGACGCCATCTTGGAAAAGGGCAGTAATGCACAAAAGGTAAAAAATGTTCAGAGTGCTGACATTACTCCCTCCTTAGAAGCGGCCTCAGGAAGATCCTGCACCTGGTTTCTCAGGGAATCTCTGATGAAAACGAGAAATCTTCTGTTGGGCATTGATGTTTTCCACAGGTTCCCAAGAGTCTTCCTCAGGGGGATATCCCTGCCATCTTATCAGATATTGGAGCCGATTCCTGCGAATCCTGGAATCAATAATTTCCTCCACCACAAATTGTTCTTGCCCATCAATCACCACAGGCTGCGGAGGTGGCACAACACGTCCCTGGAAAGTATTAGGAGATACAGGCTTTAATAAAGATACATGAAAAACTGGGTGTACCTTCATAGTCCTAGGCAGCTTCAGCCGGCAGGCCACAGAGCTCACAATACCGTTGATCTTGAAAGGGCCAATGAATTTCTGTCCAAGTTTTTGTGAAGGAACGTTTAACTTCAGATTCTTAGTTGCTAACCACACGGAATCTCCTACCTTGAACATGGGTGCAGGTTTACGGAATCTATCAGCCGATCTCTTATAATGTTCTTGAGCTGTGGTCAGGGATTCCTTCAGAACCTCCAGATTTTGTCTCATCGCAGTCAGCCTTTCCTCCACTGCCGGAACCGGAGAATTAATTGGAGACCTAGGTAAAATACACGGATGATAACCCAGATTGGCAAAGAAAGGTGTAAATTTAGTGGAGGCGCTCTGAGAATTATTATATGAAAATTCGGCTAACGGCAGCAACTCCAACCAATCATCCTGGAGATGGCTGACCTAGCATCTTAGATATTGTTCCAGCGTCTGGTTGGTATGCCCAGTCTGACCATTTGTCTGGGGATGGTAAGCGGAAGAGAGACAGACATTAATATTGAGTGCAGAGCAAAACCCCTTCCAGAATCTTGAAATGAACTGTACTCCACGGTCAGAGATGATCTCATCCGGAACCCCTTCAACCGAAAGACATTCTGTATAACCAAGTTCACTGTATCTTTAGCTGAGGGGAGGCCGGTGCATGGAACATTCTTCGGTGTTGGCGGGGCATCCTGGGATTTTCGGTACCAGAGATTTGGTGGCTAGGTCCTTTTGGTGGCCTTCCTTGTCGCGGGATGTGCGTTCTTTTGTGCAGTCCTGTGGGATTTCTGCTCGGGCTAAGCCTTGCTGTTCTCGTGCCAGCGGGTTGCTTTTGCCCTTGCCTATCCCGAAGAGGCCTTGGACGCACATTTCCATGGATTTCATTTCGGATCTTCCGGTATCTCGGAAGATGTCTGTCATCTGGGTGGTGTGCGATCGTTTTTCTAAAATGGTCCATTTGGTGCCCTTGCCTAAGTTGCCTTCCTCCTCTGATTTGGTTCCTTTGTTCTTTCAGAATGTGGTTCGTTTGCACGGCATCCCTGAGAATATTGTGTCTGACAGAGGATCCCAGTTTGTGTCCAGATTCTGGCGATCCTTTTGTGCTAAGATGGGTATTGATTTGTCTTTTTCGTCGGCTTTTCATCCTCAGACTAATGGCCAGACCGAGCGAACTAATCAGACGTTGGAGACTTATTTAAGATGTTTTGTTTCTGCTGATCAGGACGACTGGGTTACCTTTTTGCCACTGGCCGAGTTTGCCCTTAATAATCGGGCTAGTTCTGCCACTTTGGTTTCACCCTTTTTCTGCAACTCTGGTTTTCATCCTCGTTTCTCCTCGGGCCAGGTTGAACCTTCTGACTGTCCTGGGGTTGATTCTGTGGTGGATAGGTTGCAGCGGATTTGGAACCATGTGGTGGACAATTTGAAATTGTCACAAGAGAAGGCCCAGCGTTTTGCCAACCGCCGCCGCGGTGTGGGTCCCCGACTTCGTGTTGGGGATTTGGTTTGGTTGTCTTCTCGGCATGTTCCTTTGAAGGTCTCCTCTCCTAAGTTCAAGCCTCGCTTTATCGGTCCTTATAAGATTTTGGAAATCCTTAACCCGGTGTCTTTTCGCTTGGACCTTCCAGCGTCATTTGCTATTCATAATGTGTTCCATAGGTCCTTGTTGCGGCGGTACGTGGTGCCTATGGTTCCTGCTGTTGAGCCTCCTGCCCCGGTTTTGGTTGAGGGCGAGTTGGAGTACGTGGTGGAGAAGATTTTGGATTCTCGTATTTCTAGACGGAGACTTCAGTATTTAGTTAAGTGGAAAGGCTATGGTCAGGAGGATAATTCCTGGGTTGTCGCCTCTGATGTTCATGCGGCTGATTTGGTTCATGCCTTTCACGCTGCTCATCCTGATCGCCCTGGGGGTCTTAGTGAGGGTTCGGTGACCCCTCCTCAAGGGGGGGGTACTGTTGTGAACTGTGTTTCTGGGCTCCCTCTGGTGGTCACTAACGGTATTGTGTTAGGCATGTCTTGTTGCAGGCCTAGGCTCCAGCTGTGTCATTAAGCAGCGGGTGTTCCCTATTTAGGTCTCCTCTGGACTCAGTCTCTTGCCTGGCATCGTTGTATCCAGTCCTATAAGGTCTCCTCCTGATTCCTTTTCGTCTGTCTCATGCAAGAAAAGCTAAGTCCGTTTTGAATACTTTGGATCTTTTGCATTTTTCAGTGTTTTTGTCCAGCTTGCTTTATATGTGATTTTCTAGCTCGCTGGAAGCTCTAGGGTGCTGATATTCTCCCTCCGCACCGTCAGTCGGTGTGGGGGTTTTTGAAATATTCAGCGTGGATGTTTTTGCAGGGTTTTCTGCTGACCGCATAGTTCACTATCTATTTTCTGCCTATCTAGACTAGTGGGCCTCACTTTGCTGAATCTAGTTCATCTCTACGTTTGTGTTTTCCTCTTGCCTCACCGTTATTATTTGTTGGGGGCTTTCTATATCTTTGGGGTTCAATTTCTCTGGAGGCAAGTGAGGTCTTATTTTCCCTCTAGGGGTAGTTAGTTCTCCGGCTGGCTCGAGACATCTAGAATCAACGTAGGCACGTTCACCGGCTGCTTCTAGTTGTTGTGTTAGGATCAGTTATGCGGTTAGCCCAGTTTCCACCTCCCTAGAGCAGTTCTTTTGTTTTTGTTGTCCTTCCCGGAATTCCAGAGATCCTCTACCACTGGGATCATAACAGTACGGTCTCCTGATCCACAGGCCCAGAGATTAAAGGTGACCCATCCACTGTTTCCATGGTAATTGGAGAGGCTCTTTGCTGAATTTCAATACCATGTTCCTTGGCAAATGCGATATCCATGACATTTCCACCTGCACCTGAGTCAATCATAGCTGCACTGGAAATCCACTGTCCTGAACACAGGATCTTAACAGGGAGAGAACAGTGAGAGTTCTTCTCCTTCAGCTCTTTGGGGGGTGAAGTCATAGAAAGTGAATGGAATACAGCGTTTAAAGGCAGGCTACATTCAGAGATGTCAGATTCATCATCACAGTTGTCATACTCCCCTACTTCTGCTAGCACCTTGTTAGGCCGTCTAGCACACTTAGGACAATTGTTCAAGAAGTGGTCAGACTGGCCGCAGTAGAAACATAGACTTTCACGAAGGCGATGCTCCCGGCGCTCATTGATCTCGCGCCTCTGAACGGAATCAATTTGCATGGGCACCTCCTCCACCTCCCTAGAGGTTTTACCTGCAGGCTCTTTGGAAGGAAGGGAAAAGTTAGAAATATGGTTATATGCAGCAAATTTCTCCTGCCTACGCTCAGTAAGGCGAATGTCTATGCGCACACAATGCTGTATAAATGTCTCTAGCTCTTGTGGTGACTCAGAGTGAGCTAGTTCATCTTTTATAATACTAGACAGACCCCTTTTAAAAATAGTCAATTGTGCATAACTATCCCAATTAGTATCTACAGCTAATCTCCTGAATTCAGTGGCATACTCAATAAGAGAACGTTTAGCCTGGCGTAAAGACAACAAAGCAGATTCAGCGGTTGCACGGCGATTAGGGTCATCAAACATTAATGACATAGCGGCCAAGAAATTATCCAAGTTATTTAACCGTGGGTCACGAGACTCAAATCATCGGATTCGCCCAGGCGAGCGCTCGTGAGGTCAGTAGCATTATTACACACAATACTTTAGATCTATCAGTAGGAAAACGGTCAGCATGCACATCAAAATATAGCATACATTGATTCACAAAGCCACAAAATTTGTCGCGATCACCATTAAATCTGAATAGGGGCAACTTAGGTGGGCTAGCTGGTGGCGGTTGCCCAGAGGGTAAAGTCGCTTGTGCAGCTATTTGCGTGCTTATGTCCTGAAAAGCCCATCCATACTGGGACTCTATGTGTTATGACCCCAATGGCAGAGGGTCTCAGAAATAATTACTAAGTCTGCAAACACAAAAAACCAGCTCATAGGGCAGTGGTAACTGAGCTGACGATATATATCTAATCCTAGCACCACAAATAGCAGCAGCCGGGGAACGTGCCTACGTTGGTTCTAGACGTCTCGCGCCAGCCGGAGAACTAACTAACCCTAGAAGGGAAAAGAAAGACCTTTCTTGCCCCCAGAGAAAAGACCCCAAAAGTTGGATACAAGCCCCCAACAAATAATAACGGTGAGGTAAGAGGAAAAGACAAACGTAAGAATGAGCTAGGTATTTAGCAAAGAGAGGCCCACTAGCTAATAGCAGAATATAGTAAGATGACTTATATGGTCAGCAAAAACCCTATCAAAATATCCACGCTGGATATTCAAGAACCCCCGAACCGTCTAACGGCCCGGGGGGAGAACACCAGCCCCCTAGAGCTTCCAGCAAAGTCAGGAATCACATTTAGTACAAGCTGGACCAAAAATAAGAGCAAAGCAAATAACCAAAAAACAAAGAAGCAGGACTTAGCTTAATTATGCACGAACCAGGACCATCAGACAGGAGCAAACAGAAAGGATCTGATTACAACGATGCCAGGCCCTGGACTAAGGATCCAGGAAGCCTATATAGCAACACCCCTGGACTAACGACCCAGGTGGGTGCCAAACTGAGGGAAGACAATCCCAGAGTCATATCACTAGTAACCACAAGAGGGAGCCAAAAAGTCTAATTCACAACATCTATGCCAGCAAGTTTGTTTTCCTGGGCTGCCATGCGGTTGCTTAAGTCCTGCAAAGTTTGTCCAAACACTTGTTGATTGTGTTCAAAGCTTCCAAACTTATTTTGCAGACCTTCCACATCTTTCTGCAGTGATCTAATTATGGAAAACACCTGCTCTAATCTGTTCTCTGCAGTCAGGCTATGTGCACACGTCAGGATTTTGTCAGGATTTTGTCAGGATTTTTCCTCAGGATTTGTAGCCAAAACCAGGAGTGGAACAAATAGAGGAAAAGTATAATAGAAACATATGCACCACTTCTGCATTTATCACCCACTCCTGGTTTTGGCTACAAAACCTGATGAAAAAGCCTGACAAAATCCTGACGTGTGCACATAGCCTCATTGTTCCAGCAGTCTCCTTTTTTTATTGCTAGAGTATCCTGTAATAATTATAGGGGATAACTCAGGAGACTCTTTGCGTGGAACAAGACAACTACAGGACACAGTTTTATAAGTGGTAAAGTCTATATTATCACACGGTGATTCAAACAGGTGCAGAGAGAAACTCAAGTCCACAACACTTGGTGTAAATATTAAATGCAGCTTAGCAGTCTATAGGAAACTTCAGAGGAAAATGCAATCAAGCAGAAAGTCTATGAAGCACAGTTATTCTTGAGGATACTTGACACGAATCAATCCTTGCCTTAGTCCAAACAGATAGATACACTGTGTTCCAAATTATTATGCACAAAGAGTTTAAGAGTGATAAGGTTAGAATTTTTTTGTTTGTCATTTAAACTCATTGATGGTGATGTGTGTCTGGGCTCTTTATATCACTGAAAGGAATTGCAGATACCTGTGCTAATTAGTTTCGCAGGTGTGTCCAAATAAAGGCAAGACTACTTAAGAAGGCTGTTCCACATTATTAAGCAGCCTACATTTTTTGCCAAAATGGGAAAGAAAAAGGATGTGTCGGCTGCTGAGAAGCAACAAATTGTGGAGTATTTAGGTCAATGCATGACTACAATCAACATTGCCAAGACACTTCATCGTGATCATCGCACAATCAAGAAGTATGTAGCTCATTCCCAGTACACACGTGTGCGTGCTGATAAGGAAAAATTGAGGACTCTTGTTGTGAATTAGACTTTTTTGGCTCCCTCTTGTGGTCACTAGTGATATGACTCTGGGATTGTCTTTCCCTAGTTTGGCACCCACCTGGGTCGTTAGTCCAGGGGTGTTGCTATATAAACTTCCTGAATTCTCAGTCTGGTGCCTGGCATCGTTGTAATCAGTTCCTTTCTGTTTGCTCCTGTCTGCTGGTCGTGGTTCTTGCAAAATTAAGCTAAGTCCTGCTTCCTTGTTTTTTGGTTATTTGCATTGCTCTTATTTATTTGTCCAGCTTGTACTAAATGTGATTCCTGATTTTGCTGGAAGCTCAAGGGGGCTGGTATCCTCCCCCCGGGCCGTTAGACGGTTCGGGGGTTCTTGTATATCCAGCGTGGAAATTTTGATAGGGTTTTTGCTGACCGTATAAGTCATCTTACTATATTCTGATATTAGTCAGTGGGCCTCTCTTTGCTAAATATCTAGTTCTTTCTTACGTTTGTCTTTTCTTCTTACCTCACCGTTATTATTTGTTGTGGGCTTGTATCCAACTTTTGGGGTCTTTTCTCTGGAGGCAAGAAAGGTCTATCTTTTCCCTTCTAGGGTTAGTTAGTTCTCCGGCTGGCGCGAGACGTCTAGAACCAACGTAGGCACGTTTCCCGGCTGCTGCTATTTGTGGTGCTAGGATTAGTTATACGGTCAGCCCAGTTACCACTGTCCTATGAGCTGGTTTTTTGTGTTTGCAGACTTGGTAATTTCTTCTGAGACCCTCTGCCATTGGGGTCATAACTGTATGCCAGGCCAAAGTTGAATGTTTAATGCATTGCAGAAGTGGGATAATAAGAAAGGAAATTCTGAGGTTTTTTTTTTTTTTTTTTCTTTTCCTTTCTTCCTCCCCTTTACCTCTGAGTGGCTTGTGCTTGCTGCAGACATGAATGTCCAGACCTTGATTACAAGTGTAGATCAGCTTGCTGCTCGTGTGCAGGGCATACAAGATTTTGTTACTAGTAGTCCTATGTCTGAACCTAAAATACCTATTCCTGAACTGTTCTCTGGAGACCGATTTAAGTTTAGGAATTTCAGGAATAATTGTAAATTGTTTCTGTCTCTGAGACCCCGTTCATCTGGAGACTCAGCTCAGCAAGTTAAAATTGTTATCTCTTTTTTGCGGGGCGACCCTCAGGATTGGGCTTTCTCGCTAGCGCCAGGAGATCCGGCATTGGCAAATATTGATGCGTTTTTTCTGGCGCTCGGATTGCTTTACGAGGAACCCAATCTTGAAATTCAGGCAGAAAAAGCCTTGCTGGCTATTTCTCAGGGCCAGGATGAAGCTGAAGTGTATTGCCAAAAATTTCGGAAATGGTCCGTGCTTACTCAGTCGAATGAGTGTGCTCTGGCCGCTAATTTCAGAAATGGCCTTTCAGAAGCCATTAAGAATGTGATGGTGGGTTTCTCCATTCCTACAAGTCTGAATGATTCCATGGCGCTGGCTATTCAAATTGACCGGCGTTTGCGGGAGCGCAAAGCCGCTAATCCTCTGGTGGTGTTGTCTGAACAAACACCTGATTTAATGCAATGTGGTAGAATTCAGACTAGAAATTAACGGAAAAATCATAGACGTCAGAATGGGTTGTGTTTTTACTGTGGTGATTCTACATGTTATATCAGCATGCTCTAAACGCCTAACAAGGGTTGTTAGTCCTGTCGCCATTGGTAATTTGCAACCTAAATTTATTTTGTCTGTGACTTTAATTTGCTCATTGTCCTCCTACCCTGTTATGGCGTTTGTGGATTCAGGTGCTGCCCTGAGTCTTATGGATCTGTCATTTGCCAAGCGCTGTGGTTTTGTTCTTGAGCCGTTGGTAAATCCTATCCCTCTTAGAGGTATTGATGCTACGCCATTGGCGGAAAATAAACCGCAGTTTTGGACACAGGTAACCATGTGCATGACTCCTGAACATCGGGAGGTGATTCGTTTTCTTGTGCTGCATAAAATGCATGATTTGGTCGTTTTGGGTCTGCCATGGTTACAGACCCATAATCCAGTCTTGGATTGGAAGGCAATGTCTGTGTCAAGTTGGGGCTGTCAGGGAATTCATGGTGATTCCCCCCCGGTGTCTATTGCTTCCTCTACTCCTTCGGAAGTTCCTGAGTATTTGTCTGATTATCAGGATGTATTCAGCGAGTCCAGGTCCAGTGCTCTCCCTCCTCATAGGGACTGTGACTGCGCTATAGATTTGATTCCAGGTAGTAAATTTCCTAAGGGAAGATTATTTAATCTGTCTGTACCTGAGCATACCGCAATTCGTTCGTATATCAAGGAATCTCTGGAGAAGGGGCATATCCGTCCATCCTCTTCCCCTCTTGGTGCGGGATTCTTTTTTGTGGCCAAGAAGGACGGATCTTTGAGACCTTGTATTGACTATCGGCTTCTGAATAAAATCACTGTTAAATTTCAGTACCCTTTGCCTCTGTTGTCGGACTTGTTTGCCCGGATTAAAGGTGCCAAGTGGTTCACCAAGATAGATCTTCGTGGTGCGTACAACCTTGTGCGCATTAAGCAAGGAGATGAATGGAAAACTGCATTTAATACGCCCGAAGGTCATTTTGAGTACTTGGTGATGCCTTTTGGGCTCTCTAATGCTCCTTCAGTGTTTCAGTCCTTTATGCATGATATTTTCCAGAAGTATCTGGATAAATTTATGATTGTTTATCTGGATGATATTCTGTTTTTTTCTGATGATTGGGACTCGCATGTAGAGCAGGTCAGGATGGTGTTTCAGGTTTTGCGTGAGAATGCTTTGTTCGTTAAGGGCTCAAAGTGTCTCTTTGGAGTACAGAAGGTTCCCTTTTTGGGTTTTATTTTTTCCCCTTCTGCGGTGGAGATGGACCCAGTCAAGGTCCGAGCTATTCATGATTGGACTCAACCCACGTCAGTTAAGAGTCTTCAGAAGTTCTTGGGTTTTGCTAACTTCTACCGTCGTTTTATCGCTAATTTTTCTAGCGTTGTTAAACCTTTGACGGATATGACCAAGAAAGGTTCTGATGTTGCTAACTCCTGCAGCCGTGGAAGCTTTCCAAGAGTTGAAGCGCCGGTTTACTTCGGCGCCTGTTTTGTGCCAGCCTGATGTCTCACTTCCCTTTCAGGTTGAAGTGGATGCTTCTGAGATTGGGGCAGGGGCCGTTTTGTCGCAGAGAGGCCCTGGTTGCTCTGTAATGAGACCATGTGCTTTTTTCTCTAGGAAGTTTTCGCCCGCTGAGCGGAATTATGATGTTGGCAATCGGGAGTTGTTGGCCATGAAGTGGGCATTTGAGGAGTGGCGTCATTGGCTCGAGGGTGCTAAGCATCGTGTGGTGGTCATGACTGATCACAAAAATCTGATGTATCTCGAGTCTGCTAAACGCCTGAATCCTAGACAGGCCCGTTGGTCATTGTTTTTCTCCCGTTTTGACTTTGTGGTCTCGTATTTACCAGGTTCAAAGAATGTGAAGGCTGATGCTCTTTCAAGGAGCTTTGTGCCTGACTCTCCTGGAGTCGCAGAACCTGTTGGTATTCTCAAAGAGGGAGTAATCTTGTCAGCCATTTCTCCGGATTTGCGACGTGTGTTGCAGAGATTTCAGGCTGGTAGACCTGACTCTTGTCCACCTGACAGACTGTTTGTTCCTGATAAGTGGACCAGCAGAGTCATTTCCGAGGTTCATTCCTCGGTGTTGGCAGGGCATCCGGGAATTTTTGGCACCAGAGATTTGGTGGCTAGGTCCTTTTGGTGGCCTTCTTTGTCACGGGATGTGCGGTCATTTGTGCAGTCCTGTGGGACTTTTGCTCGAGCTAAGCCTTGCTGTTCTCGTGCCAGCGGGTTGCTCTTGCCCTTGCCTGTCCCGAAGAGGCCTTGGACACACATTTCCATGGATTTCATTTCAGATCTTCCGGTGTCTCAGGGCATGTCTGTCATCTGGGTGGTATGTGATCGCTTTTCCAAGATGGTCCATTTGGTATCTTTGCCTAAGCTGCCTTCCTCTTCCGATCTGGTTCCTTTGTTCTTTCAGAATGTGGTTCGTTTACACGGCATTCCTGAGAATATCGTGTCTGACAGAGGATCCCAGTTTGTTTCCAGGTTCTGGCGATCCTTCTGTGCTAAGATGGGCATTGATTTGTCGTTTTCGTCTGCCTTTCATCCTCAGACTAATGGACAAACGGAGCGAACTAATCAGACTCTGGAGGCTTATTTGAGGTGTTTTGTTTCTGCAGATCAGGATGATTGGGTGACCTTCTTGCCGTTGGCTGAATTTGCCCTTAATAATCGGGCTAGTTCCGCTACTTTGGTTTCGCCATTTTTCTGCAACTCTGGTTTCCATCCTCGTTTTTCCTCGGGACATGTGGAGCCTTCTGACTGTCCTGGGGTAGATTCTGTGGTGGATAGGTTGCAGCAGATTTGGAATCATGTGGTGGACAACTTAAAGTTGTCACAGGAGAAGGCTCAGCGTTTTGCCAACAGCCGCCGCGGTGTGGGTCCCCGACTTCGTGTTGGGGATTTGGTATGGCTGTCTTCTCGATTTGTTCCTATGAAGGTCTCCTCTCCTAAATTTAAGCCTCGCTTCATCGGTCCTTACAAGATATTGGAAATCCTTAATCCCGTGTCTTTTCGCTTGGATCTTCCTGTGTCGTTTGCCATTCACAACGTGTTCCATAGGTCTTTGTTGCGGCAGTACATTGTACCTGTGGTTCCTTCTGTTGAGCCTCCTGCTCCGGTGTTGGTTGAGGGCGAGTTGGAGTACGTGGTGGAGAAGATTTTGGATTCTCGTCTCTCCAGGCGGAGGCTTCAGTATCTGGTCAAGTGGAAGGGCTATGGTCAGGAGGATAATTCCTGGGTGGTTGCCTCTGATGTGCATGCGGCCGATTTAGTTCGTGCCTTTCACGCTGCTCATCCTGATCGCCCTGGTGGTCTTGGTGAGGGTTCGGTGACCCCTCCTTAAAGGGGGGGTACTGTTGTGAATTAGACTTTTTTGGCTCCCTCTTGTGGTCACTAGTGATATGACTCTGGGATTGTCTTTCCCTAGTTTGGCACCCACCTGGGTCGTTAGTCCAGGGGTGTTGCTATATAAACTTCCTGAATTCTCAGTCTGGTGCCTGGCATCGTTGTAATCAGTTCCTTTCTGTTTGCTCCTGTCTGCTGGTCGTGGTTCTTGCAAAATTAAGCTAAGTCCTGCTTCCTTGTTTTTTGGTTATTTGCATTGCTCTTATTTATTTGTCCAGCTTGTACTAAATGTGATTCCTGATTTTGCTGGAAGCTCTAGGGGGCTGGTATCCTCCCCCCGGGCCGTTAGACGGTTCGGGGGTTCTTGTATATCCAGCGTGGAAATTTTGATAGGGTTTTTGCTGACCGTATAAGTCATCTTACTATATTCTGCTATTAGTCAGTGGGCCTCTCTTTGCTAAATATCTAGTTCTTTCTTACGTTTGTCTTTTCTTCTTACCTCACCGTTATTATTTGTTGTGGGCTTGTATCCAACTTTTGGGGTCTTTTCTCTGGAGGCAAGAAAGGTCTATCTTTTCCCTTCTAGGGTTAGTTAGTTCTCCGGCTGGCGCGAGACGTCTAGAACCAACGTAGGCACGTTCCCCGGCTGCTGCTATTTGTGGTGCTAGGATTAGTTATACGGTCAGCCCAGTTACCACTGTCCTATGAGCTGGTTTTTTGTGTTTGCAGACTTGGTAATTACTTCTGAGACCCTCTGCCATTGGGGTCATAACAGACTCTTTCCAACAGGCAATTGCATAAGGTTAAAAGAGCAGCTGCAAAAATGCCTTGTCATAGCAGCAGACAAGTTTTTGAACCTGCTGGTGCCTCCAACGTCCCCAAAGCAACAAGATGCAGGGTCCTTCAGAAGTGCATAAGCCATCCTGTCGACCACCTCTATCCACTGCACACAAGCAGAAACGGCTCCAGTGGGCCAAACGATACATGAAGACTGACTTCCAAACTGTTTTGTTCACCGATGAGTTCCGTGCAACGCTCGATGGTCCAGATGGATGGAGTGGAGGATGGCTGGTTGATGGACACCCCATGAAAACACGGCTAAGGCGCCAACAAGGAGGAGGTGGAGTAATGTTTTGGGCTGGAATCATGGGGAGAGATTGTCGGCCCCTTTATGATCCCTGAAGGGGTAAAGATGAACTCCATAATCTATGTGGAGTTTCTAAAACAACACTTCCTGCCGTGGTTCAAGAGGAAGAACCGTGCTTTCCGCAGCAAGATCATTTTCATGCATGATAATGCACCGTCTCATGCTGCAAAAAACACATCTGCATCTCTGGCTGCTACGGCATAAAAGAGGACAAACTTATGGTGTGGCCACCATCTTCCCCTGACCTCAACCCCATTGAGAACCTCTGGAGCATCATCAAAAGGAGTGTCTATGATGGCGGGAGGCAGTTCACATCTAAGCAACAGCTCTGGGAGGGTATTCTGTCCACATGCAAAACAATTCAACCAGAAACCATCCAAAAACTGACAAATTCAATGGATGAGAGAGTTCAGAAGCTTCTTTCGAACAAGGGGTCCTATGTGCAAATGTAACATCACCTAGAATAAAGTTTTCACTTGAAAACTGTTTGATTTCATATTGTAATAAGCTGATAATGCTTATAACTTCACAACTGACCATTTTTTTGTTCAAAATAAAAAAAAAAAGGTTGAAAACTCTGCTGTGCATAATAATTTGGAACATGCATTTTGAGTGTTTATTTTTTTTTTAAAAGATACTGTTTTCATAGGCAGTTTGTTCCAAAACATTGCAATTATACTAGAATAGTAGATGACTGGGAAATAACAATGACTGCTATTCAGATAGGTAATTTAGAGAAAATATGAGGAAATATTATTTGCATAATAATTTGGAACACAGTGTAAGCTTATAAGGCAGTTCAAATCATATCTTAGCTCAACCAGGGAGGCCTGGTTAATAGTCTCAGGTTTTTGCAGAGCAGAAACAGCTTACATGTCCAGCAAATGCAGATGGAAGTAAACACGAGCAGCAGATGAAGGAGGATTACTGGAAACTGGTGTATGCAGCAGGAACTCAGCGCAGAGTAGCAGGATCACCACACAGGTTCACAGGAGCAGGTATATAGCCAGGGAGTAATCAGAGGTCAGGAGCTGGATGCAAGGCAGAATACTCTAGCACAGACTGAAGGCTGGGGTGGAGTTTTATAGCAGGAAGACACAGTGCACATGAGACCAAAGACGCCATCTTGGAAAAGGGCAGTAATGCACAAAAGGTAAAAAACGTTCAGAGTCCTGACAAAGCGTCACATTAAATCTGCTGTATTTGAACATTTCACCATCACTCAAGATAGAAAACATTATGTCTATCAGTGTATGACAAATGATCCAGACGAAAACAAATGCTGTGAAGCCAAGAGTGCATATTCAGGCAAAGATAAAAATGCTCCTACCAGAGGTTCTAATCTAAAGAGACATTTACAGCGCTTTCATCCAGAAGTACTGAAAGCAGTGGATGAGAAAGACTGCATCCAAACCAATGAACCAGTGCCCAGCTCTTCCAGCCAAACAAAGGAGCAGAGAACTTTGCAGCCATCAGTTGCAAGATATTTTGTCAGTGACAAAGTTACTGTGACAATGACAGTAGATAAATTTAAAAAACAGATCATAGAGCTTGTTGTAAAGGATAGTGTGCCTATTTCATTATTTTCACGACCAGCTTTTATGTGTCTGAATGGGGAAATGACCCGCAAGCTTGGTGTTTCTCTGGAGAGAGAATTAGAAAATTAGTAATCAAAGAAGCTTTTAAACAAAAGGAAAAACTTAAAAAAAAACTCTCAAGGGACGCTTTCTGTTTCTTAAAATGGATGCCTGCACACGTCACAGAGTGAACTATTATGCCATCAATGTCCGATTTGTTTGTGACAAAAATGAAATAGTTACCAAGACATTGGCAGTAAAAGACACCAAAGCTCATCACACCAGTGAGTTTCTCCAGGTCTTGGTGGAAAAGGTTCTGCAAGATTATGAACTTAAAAAAGAGCAAGTTCTTTCTGTCGTAACTGACAATGCTTCAAATATGATAAGTACCATTAAGCTAATGAATGAGAGTAATGATGGTGACCAGCAGCTAGAAGAACATTCTGGGTCCACAGACACAGAATGTTTGAAATAGAGGAACACAGTATTGTAACTGAGGAGCAAACTGAAGTTGCTTCAGATGAACAGCAACATGATACAGTAGTTTAGATGATCTTGTTGAAACTGTGTCAATACATTCTTTCATTCATCACATGCGCTGTGTTGTGCATACGCTACAGCTGGCTATAAGAGACAGTCTGCAAGAAGGACATGCTGCTGCACTGATTGGCAAGGTGAAAAAATTGGCTACTGTTGCCAGAACCCCTAAAGTTGACTCAATTTCGAAGAGATGTGCTGGAAAAGGTGCAATTATTGATCAAGCCACACGATGGGGCAGTACTTACTTAATGATTCAGCGCTTGGTTGAACTGAAAACCTTTCTTGTAGACATGGCTAACCCTCAACTGACGCTAAATGAAAGTCAGTGGAATCAGGTGACTGAGCTGGAAAAATTGCTAGAGCACCCATTTACAGTGACTAAAAAATTACAAGCAGAGGACTTAACTCCAGGTATTTTCTTAAAGGAGTGGAAGAACCTGATGTTTCGCCTGTCCCAAAGAGGAGGGTTAATTGCAAGTGGCATTGCTACATCAATGAAACGGAGAGAGGAGATACTATTACAAAATAACATTCTTTTGGCAGCTGTTTATGTAGACCCAATGCATTGGATTCTTCTAGAATCTAGATGATCAACAGCTAACTAAAGGAAAAGAAGCTCTGTTTGAAATAGCAGTAAGGATGAAAGGGTTGCAGAACAGTCAGGAGGAACAAGAAGAATTTGGTCGTCCTGCCACATCTTCACCCTCATCAACTGATGAAGAATTTAATTTCGAAAAATATTTGGATCACAAGGACCGTGCAAAGCGTTCCCGCATAGAAGAAGAGTCATGCCCATCAAAGAACACAGCCAGTACATTTCAGCAGAATATTTCATGTGCACTAAAAGAAATTGAGAAATTTGACCGTTCATCAAAAATAACAGTGCAACAAGCGATTCCTCTGTATCCTGACATTGTCTCAGATGTTGCCCGAGTGGTTACTGCTTTGCCACCAACCCAAGTTAGTGTAGAGAGGTTGTTCTCTGCTCTCAAAATAATTAGATCACATTTGAGGGCATCCATGAAGGAGGATCTGACAGAGGCAATACTTTTTCTGAGGACAAATTTATAGATTTCTTCTTATTAACTGCATAACAGTGTTTATTGCATATTTACTTACAAGAGTTTATAAAAGTTTATAAAAGTTATTTGCTATATTCTAATTGTATTCTAATAAATATAGTTTTTGCCCTAAGTGGTCTGATTACTTATATGATGGTGAGAAACTGAATAAGCACGATGTTAATATTTTACAACAGTAAATTTATTGTTACGAATTGGCCATTTATGAAGGAGCCGGAGTCGGAGTCGGAGCTGGAGTCGGAGCCGAAACCTGATAAAATCCAGGAGTCGGAGTCGCAACTGTGGCTTACCGACTCCACAGCCCTGCTTGCCCCAGGAAGAAGCGGACATGCAGTGTGTCCGAGTTACCTTTTTGTGTTTTATTTCCTTTAGTCTTGTGCTGCTCTAAAACTCACTACAGAATGATTGGCAGAGATTGCTTGGGGAACATCTGATCTCTCCAGGAGTGATAGCAGTACATTGGATGGGCACACCGATAATGGACGTGTGATGAAGAGGAAGGATTCTGCTCTGAAAATAGTAGATGCAGTAAAGCTTTATTTTATCTTATACAAGAGTGGAAATTTAGTTTTTGGTAGAATTGCGCAAATTTCATATCAGGAATCTACAGCTGTGACCACTGTCATACAAGTTTATTAAATGGCAGGTTTTATGTTACAACTACAACTTGTTTCAAAGGAAAGATACAAAAGGCACTGTAAAAAAACATAGATCAAAATATGAAAAAGTCATATGATATCTACAAAGGCAAGGGCTTATGTGCTCAAAAAAATAAAGACAATGGCCAAGCAATCTGTAAAAAAAAACAAAAAAAAAACATACAATACTGTACAAAACTTTTAAGGAGGTGTGGAAAAAAATCCACACTTTGAGAAGTAGAAGAGTTAATAGCTTATTTTTAAACAATTATCAGAATGTAAAGTGAAAGAACATAAGAGCACTGACTAGGATATTGTGGAATTAGTCAGTGGCATTTCATCAGTCAATGAAAATGGAATTTCCCATTAGGGGTTGGTTGGTTTTTTTTCCGAATACTTTTTACAATGTCTGTTGACAAGCCATCCTCTATAGACTAGCCATAAGGCTGTAGGGAACATTGCACATTGTTTTTTACCATTATGCTATTGTATGGAGCATCAAGGCATGCTGCACTATTGCACACAGGTAGAAACAAGTGTGCCAATGTATAACAGCCAATCTGAGGCCATGCTTGTACCCGCCATGCGAGCCTCTGGGCACAGCTGCCATTATGCTGGGTGAATTCTGATAAAGGCAGCATGATTGCAGTCTGAATGATCTGCTCCATCATTTGGATATTTATTGGACAGTCCTCTCTGGCTGTAGTAGGTTCACACTGACGTATTCTATGAGGGTAAGGATAGTGTAAAGAAGAAGAGCTTTACTATATAAGTCATGTTTGCGCATAGATATATAGATAGATAGATAGATAGATAGAGATATATATATATTTATATACATACACTGTGTGCAGAATTATTAGGTAAGTTGTATTTTGATCACATGATACTTTTTTTTTTACATGTTGTCCTATTCCAAGCTGTTCAGACTTGAGATCCAACTACCAGTTAAGTAAATCAGGTGGTGTGCATCCCTGTAATGAGGAGGGGTGTTGTCTAATGACATCAAAACCCTATATAAGGTGTGCTTAATTATTAGGCAACTTCCTTTCCTTTGGCAAAATGGGTCAGAAGAGAGATTTGACGTGCTCTGAAAAGTCCAAAATTGTGAGAGGTCTTGCAGAGGGATGCAGCAGTCTTGAAATTGAAATTGAAGCGTGATCACGGAACAATCAAGCGTTTCATGGCAAATAGCCAACAGAGTCGCAAGAAGCGTGTTGGGCAAAAAAGGTGCAAAATAACTGCCCATGAATTGAGAAAAATCAAGCGTGAAGCTGCAAAGATGCCATTTGCCACCAGTTTTGCCATATTTCAGAGCTGCAACGTTACTGGAGTAACAAAAAGCAAAAGGTGTGCAATACTCAGGGACATGGCCAAGGTAAGGAAGGCTGAAAAATGACCACCTTTGAAAAAGAAACATAAGATAAAACGTCAAGACTGGGCGAAGAAATATCTTAAGACTGACTTTTCAAAGGTTTTATGGACTGATGAAATGAGAGTGACTCTTGATGGGCCAGATGAATGGGCCAGAGGCCGGATCAGTAAAGGGCAGAGAGCTCCACTCCGACTCAGATGCCAGCAAGGTGGAGGTGGGGTACTAGTATGGGCTGGTATCATCAAAGATGAACTTGTAGGACCTTTTTGGGTTGAGGATGGAGTGAAGCTCAACTCCCAGACCTCCTGCCAGTTTCTGGAAGACAACTTCTTCAAGCAGTGGTACAGGAAGAAGTCAGTATCGTTCAAGAAAAACATGATTTTCATGCAGGACAATGCTCCATCACATGCCTCCAACTACTCCACAGCGTGGCAGGCCAGTAAAGGTCTCAAAGAAGAAAAAATAATGACATGGCCCCCTTGTTCACCTGATCAGAAGCCCATAGAGAACCTGTGGTCCCTCATAAAATGTGAGATCTACAGGGAGGGAAAACAGTACACCTCTCGGAACAGTGTCTGGGAGGCTATGGTGGCTGCTGCACGCAATGTTGATCGTAAACAGATCAAGCAACTGACAGAATCTATGGATGGAAGGCTGTTAGTGTCATCATAAAGAAAGGTGGCTATATTGGTCACTAATTTTGGGGGGGTTTTGTTTTTCCATGTTAGAAATATTTATTTCTAAATTGTGTGCAGTTATATTGGTGAAAATACCTGGTGAAAATAAACAAGTGAGATGGAAATATATTTGGTTTTTATTAAGTTGCCTAATACTTCTGCACAGTAATAGTCAACAGCACAAACAGATATCCTCCTAAGATAGCCAAATAAAAAAAACACCACTCCAACTTCCTAAAATATTAAGCTTCTATATTTGAGTCTTTTGGGTTGATTGAGAACATAGTTGTTGATCAATAATAAAAATAATCCTCTAAAATACAACTTGCCTAATAATTCTGCACACAGTGTATATATATATATATATATATATATATATATACATATATATATATATATATATATATATATATATATATATATATATAGTTAATTATGGTACACGAACAAAAGTTAGCCACTGAAGACTAGAGGAGAAACATCATAGTCACTCACTCCTCACATATATTGCAGCTAGGCCCAAAGTCTGGCACCCATTCAAAGCCAAGTTTTGGCATTACACAATAACAGAACCCCGGAACAATATTCATATGGCAGCCCATGCTCGAAGTCACGTCATATTCACTCTGTCTTGGTAATAAGAGGGATAATAGCGATGACAGGAAGGTCATGTGACATAGGCAATGTAAGGGAATATAGGACCTATCATCTTCCTCTATTATTAAGAGTTATTTCCAAAAAGGCCTATCCACAAGTTATAACTTGCAGAGTTCCGGGGTCTGACCACTGGGGCCCCCAAAGATCCTGAGATCAGGGCTGTGCAGGTGTGCATGAGACTGCTGGAAATCCGAACGCCGAACTTGGCTGCCCTAACAGACAATGAATGGTGTCGAGATCGCACATGAGCACCTCTGCTATATTCAGGATGGGGCCGACCTCAGGATTCTTGTGGGACCCTGTTGTTGGGCCCCAGGCAATCCGTAAGTTATTCCTCATCCTACTGTTAAGGATACATTGCTTTTTCAGGAATAACCCCTTAATAGAGGTAAAAGTAACGTCATGCCACTGGATTCCCAAAGCCCTCACCTCTCCGGTCAGCAGGTAGATTATCTCCAGGGTGAGGTGCAGCACCCGCTCCGTTACGTTAGTCTCGCCCTTGTCCATCCTCAGTACCCGATTCCGCACAGAACTGGAGGAGATCCCAATGGTTTGGGGTTCTGCACTTTCCCCTCCTGGTCATCACATACAGGAATAAAACAGCAGAAATCATAGTCGTTATCCACGGGGCACAGTCTACCATGTCATACTACAAACTCATCATTTAGCCACGAACTTGTCATTGTGTTGTGTCCCATTGTGGACAAGTAATACCTACAGCGCCCCTACTGGCTACGGGCAGTAATGACACTGGAAATGTATTAAAATACAGCCTCGACACTCTGTATCATGCAACCTAGTGTAAACCGGGCAACCTGCTCCTATTCCACCGTTTCAGAAGGATGCCCGGTTCATTCACCTGCCACTAGCACCGAAGATAAGCATCAGCCTCTTCTAACTCCTCACGACAGGAAGTTCCGAGGCCACTTCCGGTCTCTGTCGCGTCCTCATGCGTTCCACCTCGTGCGTGTCACAGTCTGCTTGTGCGCTCACTTTCATCCTCCGCCGTATCCCCAGTTCTATGGTTCCCCGGGATTTTTTCGCTGGTCGAGCGATAAACCATCGCCGATAATATTTATACAGTAATTACAATCTATAATCAGTAGGTGCTGGAGATGGACGCCATTACCTCTTCTTACCCCATTACAGATAGACCAGGACTATCACAAGTATTGTAGTGCAGCACGTAAAAGGTTTGCCTAGTGAAAACAAGTCACCAGTAGGATAGATGATAACATTGATCCCTGGGTGTCCGGCCACTCGGACTGGTCGGCTCAACAGGACGCTTTATACTTGTTAGGGCTCGTTCACACACGTAGTTTCAGTCCCAGTGCTATCTGTGCAGAACCCAGTCAGGACTCGGACCTATGTTATTCAATGGGGGCAAATAAGTGACCTTTTTCACTGACCGGGTCTACGTGTGAAAAAAATGGCAGCGTGCACTAGTTTCTTCCGTAAATCAGATGACACTCGCCCATTTATGTCTATGAGTGCGCAAAAAATCTGGAGCCATAATGTAGTGTCTGTTTTTTACAGATCGATTGAAATTCTGTAACTCGGGAAACTGTAAATCATTAATAGCTGCTGTAAAAAGCGACTCGTGTACGGATCACAGATGAGAAAAAATGTCCCACTTTTCTGGACGAAACTCTGAACGATTTCATACGGTACCCTTATGCTATGTGCACACGTTGCGGATTTTGCTGCGGATCTGCAGCTGCGGGTCCGCAGCAACTTTCCATGAGTTTACAGTACAATGTAAACCCGTGGAAACCGCAATCTGCAGTGCACATGCGCGGAAACCCTGCGGGTTACATTCCGCAGCATGTCAATTCTTTGTGCGGATTCCGCTGCGGTTTACACCTGCTCCATAATAGGAATCCACAGGTGTAAAACCGCAGTGGAATCCGCACTAAATCCGCAGGTAAAACGCAGTGCCTTTTCCCTGCGGATTTCTAAAGTCCGCTGTGGAAAAATCCGCAGAGGTCAATTCTACGTGTGCACATAGCCTTAGAATGAAGCACCAGTTCCCATGTGCACCCGCTGCTCTATTCATTCCCTATGGGGTTGGTGAACGCTGCACTCGTTGGTTTCCGGCATTTCCGGCAGCCCCAGAGGGAATGAATGGAGCAGCGGTCGGACATCCAGCATGTTGCTCCATTTTGTAACGGTGATGAAAGTTCCCCATCAGGATAGTCTGTCAATCAGTGCGGGTAGCAGTGGTCGGACCCCCACCCATCAGTAACTTATCACCTATCCTACCTAGAGGGGATCCTTGTTTTCACTGGATATGATATACCTGGTGTGCTTAATTAACTCATTAAAGTTTAGAAGCAGAAACAAATTTTGCATCCAGATTTGCCTAAAAACTTGATGTGAGCATACAGTTGAGAGGTTTATGTGGACAGATGTTGGGCCATAACGAGTGCGATGTACAATATGACAGGTCTCTTACTGTAGACTTGGTTCACAAAATGTTTGCGCCCACTATTAGACACATACTCAGGAGGTATGCGGCCAATAGTGTGCACAGTCAGGATGGATGCTGAGGCATCCGTCCACCATAGGAAACTAGTGTAAAGAAATGTGCTCCGCATGGTATACGTTTCTGCGCAGTAGCCCTCTGTATAGGAATATGCAGTCTGCTGTGTTTTCCTACACAACATGACAATCAATATGCAGACGCTTACCGGCCAGATGGCGGCTAAAAAAACAGGTTGGCCTCATCGGTTGAATGGTCACCTAAGGTGACATTACAGTGCATATCAGGAAACGTTTTACTATGGGCTCGGTGCACAGATGCGGACTGCACGTAGCCTTATATGTGCTATTACAAACTGCATGTGGACGAATGATAATACAATCTTTTTGGTCCCCATCAGTGACATATTGCCAATGGCGGCAGGCCACACCACTGCTATGGGGCCCGTGAGCTGGGTTCCCCCTTCACCCGTCAGCATAGAATGATAGGGGTGGAAATGTCTGCTGACGCTCCCTCCTCCATCATCATTGCTCGCATTGACAGCCGGAGGGGGACCAGGCTGTCAGCACAAGCAATGATCACAGAGGAGGGAGCGTCAGCAGACACTTCCACCCCCATCATTCTTCCTCGGAGTCTGACATGTCATAGCAGCCGACGCGATGATGTAATTACAGTGTGCCCACTGTTCTGTGATGTCCAGCGCGTCACACCACACGCTCAGCAAACCAGAGCATCGGGTGGAACAAGGAGAGGTGAGCATTGTATTCATTTGTTTTAATCAGTGACTGGTGGCCAAAATAGCGTATGCAGGACCATGGGGGTGCATTATATTCTATAGAGGACCATGGGGGTGGATTATATTCTATGGAGGACTATGGGGGAATTAAATTGTATGGAGGACCATGGAGTGAGGGGGTGCATTTTATTGTATGGGGGATGATGAAGGATGAATTATATTGTATGGAGGACTATGGGGGTTCATTATATTCTATAGAGGACCATGGGGTGGATTATATTCTATGGAGGATTATGGGGGAATTAATTTGTATGGAGGACCATGGAGTGAGGGGGTGCATTTTATTGTAGGGGGGATGATGAAGGATGAATTATATTGTATGGAGGACCATGGGGGTGCATTATATTCTATGGAGGACCATGGGGAGTGCATTATATTCTATGGAGGACCATGAGAAGTGCATTATACTATATGGAGGACTAGGAGGGGTACATTATACTATATGGAGGATTATGGGGGAGCGCATTATACTATGTGGAAGGTTATGTGGGGCCATTATATTTTGAGGGCTATGTGGGGGGCCATTATACTGTATGCAGGCAATTATGCAGTGTGAAGATTTGTGTGGGGTCCATCATACTGTGTGGAGGACTAGTGCAGGCCACTATACAGTGTGGGGCAGTTATACTGTATGCAGACCCATTATACTGCATGGAGGGCTGTGTGGTGGGTCACAGTTGTTGAATCATACTGTGTTGGGGTCGCTATACTTTGCCTGTAGAGGCTGATGTGGAGGACTTTGTCATGGGGGTATCACACTGTGTTTGGGGGGCAGTTTTGTTATCATCATACTTAGATTTATGTACATGTACATACTTACATTAGGGCAATGAAAGAGGAATCTAGGACTTCAGCAGGAGAAAAATTACTATGTAAATGCTGGAAAGTTGTGAGATACTGTATACTCTTCTGTGACCCTGACAATTATTTATTTATTTTTTGCTTTGGGAGGGGCACAATTAGAACTAGCAAAGGAAGGGAAAAAAAGTTCCAGCACCAGGCATCTCTTCATTAAAATCTTCAATATTTTATTTTCATGTCAAGAATAAAACAACATGCGGGGACACAGCCCCTAAATTCCTGACGCGTTTTGAATAAAGTTCTTTGTCATAGGCATATGAACACTACATAAAAACATCCTTATATAACCATTCCATTAAGTAAAACCATGTACACCTGTTAATTTACAATCATTACAAATTCAAATGTGAGACAGCCTACCAGAAATCATGACGTCTACATAGATTGTCGCCTCCTTATCAACACAAAATAAGTTTGTAAAAGACATCGCTACTTTCCCAGTGCAGCAACTTTATGTATTTTTTCTAAATGGTAAAAGTATAAAATAATATAAAGCAAATAAGGAGAAAAAACAACAACATTCTTTTGCAACATTGTTCTCTGCTAGTCTCTATACTGATTTATCCTATCTAGATGTTTGCAATGCAAAACCTTCAACCATTTGAAATGGAAAATGTATATGCGGTTTTCATGGTGGAAACAAAAACCGCCATCCGCTATTAATAAAAATAGCTAATGTTGCTGCGATAATTTAGCCCTATAGGGAATCTAGCTCCCAACTCTATTATCCAGTAAGCCTTACAACACCTCAAAGTGCGCTCCCAGTCCCCACCCCGAGCCGGCTTCCCAACTCTCTCTATGCCTTTAACCCTAAGGGAACTTACATCTCCATTATGATTCTCCCGAAAATGTTTGGATAGTCCCGACAATCCCCGTCGATTGACAATACTGTCAGGCTTAGAAGCCATAATATGCTCTCCAGTTCTTTTCTTAAGGGGTCTCACAGTGCACCCTATGTAGTACTCATTGCACACCACACATGTCGCCATATAAACAACATGTGTGGTGTTACAATTAACAAATGCTTTAATCAAATATTTCTTGTTGGTCAAATTATTACAAAATTAATTTGTTCTCTCAACATGCCTACACAGGGTGCACTTCTTTCCCCCACACTTATAACACCCTTTTTGTGTCAAGCAGGTAGGTCTCCTTTCCGCACTGACAAAAAGACTTGGGGATAAGATATTACCTAAAGTTCTGGCACATCTGGGAACACAACGATAGCCTTTTTTCAAGATTTTGGCCAGAACCGCATCCTAGTAGAGGATGGGCAAAAAGGTATGCATCAGTGCGACAATGTTATTATAGTCCACATTATAGGTGGTTGAAAATGTAGGCATATTCTGTGCATTAACCCTGTCTATACGGTTCTCGTCACCTAGCCAAGCTTACAACCTGCCATTATGCTCTGATCTAGGTAATACCTCCTCTTCTGTGCTAGATGTAATCTGTTTGAATAAGAGGAGGTGGATAAAGGTTTTGTAGGAAAAATACCTTATTCTCCCATGACATGGTATTTTGACTAGTGCAAGTAACTGCAATTACTATTGGTAATATAGTTTTTAGATTGTTATTTGGTTGTGTGTCAACGTTGCATCGGTAAAAAGTGCTGGTTAACTGATGTTGATATTTCCTAGAAATTCTTCTCTTACGATAACAGTGGTTCTTGGAGTTGAAATACTTCTCTTGCCAGCAAAATTGGTGCTGGAAGAAGAGTAGTGTCTTCTGCGGTTAAGACTCTATGGACCCATTCAGTTCTTTGGATAACTGTGGGCATTGAAACTGCAGTGACAAGGACTGGCATCTGTGGGCATTGAAGTTGTAGTGATGAGTTCTGGCAACTGCACATTGAAGTTGCAGTCATAAGTACTGGCATCTGTGGGCATTGAAGTTGTAGTCATGAGGACTGGTAACTGCAAGGAAATAAGCAACGTCAGAGGTACCACCCTTGTCCCTGCATGTGATACAGTGGAAAGACTAAGAAGTAATGGGAGAAGCGTATCTGCAATTGGGAAGGATGGCTGAAAGATAGATAAGAAAAGACTTGAGCTGGCAGGGATGTGGTTAGAAGTAGTCAAAGTGTCTGTCAATAAGTGAAAATAAATCAGATTAATAGACATAGAACTGTGTATGTAATCTATGATAGTATAAAATGCAGAGACCCCTGCAGTCTCTGTATTTGATGTAAACCTTGCATCCTTTTTGATACCCCTGCAGGAATGATAGGATGAAACTGCAGATATTGTGGCCATCAGAATCTCCGTGGGATTAATTACTGTGTCCTGTGGTTCACGACGCTCATGGATGCCTAAGGTGCGTCTGCTCCCCATGAGGACCACAAGTCATTTACACTTTCTGCCTCCTGGGAGAGGAAATAACCTGCTGGTACATGATTTACTAGAGGTATAGCCAATAGTGTTAAATTGGCCCTGGCCCCCCAGTGAGCTCATTGCTATCGTTACCCAAGTCCTGGACCCCTAACATTTAGAATGCCTCTCCAGGGTGTTGAAGAGACTTATTGGGCCACATGCGATGATCTAGTCTCGGTCATTTTATAGTGACCCATTACTTACTATTGCTGCAGTATTTCATGAATAGCTTTAGACCCATACTCCAGATTACAGTAGGTACTAGTCGCCCAGAGTGGCATAATATGCAATGGGTTGATCTGAAGGAAATAGCCCAGGGTGCTGAACTAAAAAGCATGTAACCATCAAGGAAGGAATAGAGACTGCAGTAAAGTCTTGTGGGCAAAAAGTATATTTTTCTTCCAAATGTTTTACAAAATCAGTAGCTACCATCCTGAACCCCCCATAGGAAACTGGCAATCCAGATGTCTCCATGTGCTCCATTATCACCTCCCAGGAACCTACACTCACTGTCTGCATTTTTCTGGGGAGGGACAAACTGTTTCATTAATGACAGACACTGGAGCAGCATGCACATTATTAATGTAAAGAACTCATCTCAGAAAACATACTACCCCCCGAATATGTAACTTGTGAAGGGGTAGAGGGACAACCTACTAAATTACAATTACTCAGCCTCTCTGACTGAATTTGCTTGATTCAATCTCAATTGTGACCCAGGTTTTAGTTTCTCCTGATGTATTTTTTAATTTGATAGTGACAGATGTGTTGCAGAAAATTGGAGCCTGCATAGAATTCACTCCAAATGGCTCGAAGATGACTACCCCCATAGACGAAGGCCCCCTGTGTAGTCTCCTGTCCCTGACAATTTCTGCAGACTTGCACAGTACATGCTCTGAACCCCATTCCATACCTACTTGGTTGGTGAACATACCAAGCCAGCTGTGGGCATGTAACAAACTTTATTTGGGACAACTACCCATTCCCCGATGACAGTAAAACTTAAACCAGGTCTCCAACTCCCTGTATAAAGCAGAACCCTATAAGTGCTGTCCAGATTGCGGTGATACATGGTGTCCCATAGCTCCAGATAGGAGGTCTTATTGTCACTATGTAGGGGGGTGGTGCTGTTATGGACAGTGGAAACACGCTGCTACTTTAAGAGACAGCACCCTCCTTGTCTGGCGTGATGGAATGTTCTGCTTCCCCCTGCAATAGACTGTGTAAAATGAACTGCCCTGTGCTAGGGGAGGAATTGAGCCTTGGGAGTGTGTGAGCAGATCAGAAGCTGCTGCAGAGAACGTCGGTGCTAAGTTTGTACCTGTAAAAGAGGTCCCACAGCCTGGGAGTGGACTCATAAAATTGGACAGATTCTTCGGGTGTAGCAAAGGTGGCTGTTCTGTGCTAGTTTAAGAAGCCACGAAGATACCGCAAAAGGGATTTACAGTTTCCAGGTGCACCTCCAGGACCCAGAAGCAAGGAGAAGACCACTTTTCACGGAGTTGGCAGAGAGCCATGCACACCACCAGACTAGACTGTTGGGGCCCCCCAGTACTGGATCTGAGTCCCCAACATCACTGTGAGCTTGTTAGTGTTTATTGCACATGTCATGGCCTAGTGTAGGCTTCAATAGACAGAACACAGCAGCCGTATGGCCTGCTTGGTAGAGGCCAGGGAGGCTATACGTAGAGTAGCATCATTCTTTGTTTATTGTTTGCATTTGCTTTTGTGACGTATGTTGATTCTGTAATAGTTGGAGTACTGTGCTATTTGACGGCCAAGCTAAAGAATACAACTCTTGTAAATTATCTTTTGCCATTGCATACCCCTGTTTGCACCTTCCTCATCCACTTCATTCCTTGCCTTCCAATAAATTTACCTTTTGTTGTTTGCACCTCATCTTGTGTACGTTAGTCTCCCTGCACCGTGGTGGTCTCCCAGACATCGCTTCAAGTGGCGCTGCGAGCAGGGTACTGTCACCAAGATGGAGGCAGCAGATAGCAATGGCGGGAATGCTAATGTTAATGGGGATGCTGTGGGCATTGGTGGAACCCCTGCAAAGTTTGACGGCAATAATATGCCACTGTCCAACTGGGTGTTCCAGCTGCAAAGCACCTTGAAGATTTATAATATCAGCCCAGACCTTGAAGTGGATATCGCTTTAACTGCCCTAGAGGGAGAAGCCCGTAGAAACGTCTGCCTACAATTAGAACTCACTTGTAGTATCCTGAAAGAGCTAGTGAAGTTCCTGGAAGAGATCTATGGCGAGACTGCTAGCGTGGGACACCTTTGCACCAAATTTTTCTCTAGGCTGCAGTGGGAAGAAGAAGGAATTTCTCAGTATGCAACAGCACTGCAAGAAGTGTTAGCGGAGGTGGAGAGAAAGGAGTCGGATGGACTTGGCGGCATGGGCTCTAAAGACCGGATACTCTGGGAGCAATTCATTCTGGGACTGCTCAGCACATCCTTGAGGCGAGCACTGTCAGAATGGGTCTGGGCAGATCCGGCTCTTACGTTTCATCAAATCCTGGTGGAAAAGTGGCCTGAAGTAAAGAAGAAATGGAGCGAAGAATGGGAGAACTACAATAGTCTGACCCATCGTACTCATGCAACTATTCTTCGGCTCGACCAATAAGGGATCAGTGGGAGCAAGCCCCCTCCTGAAAGGCATCGGAGACACGAGGACAGGCTCGAGGTGCCCCCCGGCGAGGAGGAGGTATCTAATGCTGGGAATGTGGAGGATGGGGACACCTTGCCAAAGACTGCTGGAATTACGCTCAAGGCCAGCGGAAGCCGCCGTTAAACTACCAACCCCCGCCGTAGTGCGGCACTCTGCGGGGGAGGTGAGGAGAGAGGCCGCTCCGTATCATAACGAACACTTGATTGCTAGGAGTCCCATCCTGCGTGCTGAATTCGAGGGTGTTCTAGTGGATTGCTTGATAGATACCGGGTCACAAGTGACGACGATGCCAGAAAGGTATTTCAAGCAGCATTTCCAGGCCCTGGCCAAGCCAGAAAAAGAGACATTGATTCGGGTGTTTGCTGCCAACCAACAACCGATCCCGGTCACATGGGTCATGTGGATCAATATTCGAATCTGTGGGCAAGAAGTGGAGAGAAAAGGTATCCTGCTAGTCCCTGAGCCTATCAAAGCAGCTGTGCCTGTAGTACTGGGAATGAATATCCTACATGAACTTGATCAGATTATGTTTACCAAACGGGGACCTGGATATTGGAAGAAGGCTACTACACATAAGCCTACTCAAGAAGCCCTTCAACGACTGATCCGCATCTGTGGGACGCAGAAGAGTGTGCCATCTTATCAGACGGTAGGGGTCATCAGGGCCCCTGGTAAAGAGCTTCCCGAGCGAGAAACTATATTATGCCTCCCAGTGGGGACTCCTCGCAACCTCGATGGGTTGAAAGTGATTGTTCAGCCTGTGGTAGGCGGAGGAGTGGATCAAGAAGTCATGATAGCTCATACGATAGCTGTGGTCCAGCGAGGACCCGTCCCCATATGAGCTTTGAATGTGGGCCCCGGGGAGGTCACCTTATCACGAGGGACAGATCTGGCCCTGGTGTACCTACATAAGGGTGAATTGGTGAGTCAGAAAGAGATGTCTTTATCACCGATAGAAGGTGAGGGGTGAACCCTAGCAGTTGATGCAGGGGCCGAAGAGACACCATCCCCAGAGTGGCGTGGACGGGTCATCCTTGATCAAATGGAAGTGGATGTGAAGGCTCGGGGCCCTGAACGTGTGCAAGTGATAGAAGCTATGCTGTGGGAAAATCAGGCCGCGTTAGCCCATCATGCCGTGGATTTTGGCTGTACTGAAGCTATCACGCATGAGATACCGACTGGGGAAGCTCGTCCAATTCGAGAACTATTTCGACAGATCCTGCCCAAGATGTACCAAGAGGTGAAGACATTGCTGAGGCAGATGCTGGATTCAGGAGTAGTGCAGAGTAGTCAGAGCCCTTGGGCAGCCCCGGTGGTGCTCGTCAAGAAAAAGGATGGGACCATCCGGTTCTGTGTAGATTACAGGAAACTCAATGGCTGCACTGTTCGAGACTCATATCCGTTACACCGCATCGAGGAATCCTTGACAGCGTTGGGGAAAGCCAAGTACTTCTCCACCTTGGACCTAGCAAGCGGATACTGGCAAGTTGCTGTGGCAGAGAAAGACAAAGAAAAAAACGCCTTCATCCTCCCTATGGGACTGTTTGAGTTTAACCGGATGCCTATCGGGCTCTCCAATGCTCCGGGCACGTTTCAACAGCTGATGGAAAAGTGTTTGGGAGACTTAAATTTTGAGGCTACCCTGATCTATCTGGATTACATCATTGTGTTTTCAGCCTCATTTGAAGAACACCTTGCCCGGCTTGGACAGGTACTCGGAAGACTGCGGGTTCATAACCTGAAGGTGAAGCCAAAGAAGTGCCACCTCTTCAAAAGAGAGAGATCGAGTATCTGGGCCACATAGTGTCACAAGATGGAGTTCTACCCTCACCAGAAAAAGTGGCCAGTCCCTCGAACAGTGAGAGAACTCCAGACCTTTCTGGGGCTTGCCGGGTACTACCGCAGATTTGTCAAAGACTTCGGAAAGGTGGCGAGTCCTCTGAATGAGCTGCTGAGTGGGACCGCTGGAGTACCGAAGACCCAGTACATCCCTTGGGCTCAGAAACAAGACGAGGCCTGTTATGATCCTAGTGGCAAAGATCGCAAATCTGACTAGCTAAGAAACTGAACCAACGACTAGCTCTGGGGAAGTGTTAACTGAATTGACCGCAACCTGATCCTAACCGCAAACAACTATAAGTAGCCGTGGAACGTTACCTGGAAATCCTAGACGTCTCGTCACGGCCTGAGAAACTGACTATTCCTAGAGAGAAAGTAAGTCCTCACTTGCCTCAGAGAAATGACCCCCAAAGATATAGAAAATCCCCCCACAAATATTAATGGTGAGTTAAGGGGAAAGCACATACGCAGAGATGAAATAGATTTAGCAAATGAGGCCCACTAACACTAGATAGCAGAAAATAGGAAGAGAACTGTGCGGTCAATGAAAAACCCTATTCAAAATATCCACGCAGAGATTGCTCGAGCCCCCGCACCAACTAACGGTGCGGGGGAAGCAACTCCGTACCCCAGAGCTTACCAGCAGCAAGAAATCACATATTAGCAAGCTGGACTAAACTCATCATAAACAGAAATCATATTGCAGACAGATGAGCAAAAAATAATCAAACAGAACTTAGCTTCTCATGAAGAGACAGAAAACCAAGATAGTCAGGAGTAATCAGAATAGCACTGAATACATCGAAAGCCGGCAACAAGTGGAGGTGAAGCAGAGCTAAATAGGAACCTCCCTAGAGAATAACGAGGCAGCTGATCGCCACAGACCCGCAAGATAACAAACAAAGACACCAGGGGGAGCCCAAAAATAAAACTCACGCAATACCACCTGTGACCACAAGAGGGAGCCCGAAAACAGAGTTCACAACAGTACCCCCCCCTTGAGGAGGGGTCACCGAACCCTCATCAAAACCCCCAGGGCGATCAGGGTGAGCCACATGGAAGGCACGAACCAAATCGGCCGCATGAACATCAGAGGCGACAACCCAGGAATTATCCTCCTGACCATAGCCCTTCCACTTAACCAAATACTGAAGCCTCCGTCTAGAAACACGAGAATCCAAGATCTTCTCAACCACGTATTCCAATTCCCCCTCAACCAGCACAGGGGCAGGAGGCTCAACCGAAGGAACCACATGCCCCACATACCTCCGCAACAACGACCGATGGAACACATTATGAATAGCAAACGATGCTGGGAGGTCCAGACGAAATGACACAGGGTTAAGGACTTCCAAAATCTTATAAGGACCGATAAACCGAGGCTTGAACTTAGGAGAGGAGACCTTCATAGGAACAAAGCGAGAAGACAACCACACCAAGTCCCCAACGCGAAGTCGGGGACCCACACAGCGACGGCAGTTGGCAAAGCGCTGAGCCTTCTCTTGTGACAGCTTCAAATTGTCCACCACATGATCCCAAATCTGATGCAACCTATCCACCACAATATCCACTCCAGGACAGTCAGAAGGCTCCACCTGACCCGAGGAAAAACGAGGATGAAACCCCGAATTACAAAAAAAAGGAGAAACCAAAGTAGCAGAACTAGCCCGATTATTAAGGGCAAACTCGGCCAATGGCAAAAAAGTGACCCAGTCGTCCTGATCAGCAGAAACAAAACATCTTAAATAAGTCTCCAAGGTCTGATTAGTTCGCTCGGTTTGGCCATTCGTCTGAGGATGGAAGTCCGACGAAAAAGACAAATCAATGCCCATCTTAGCACAAAAGGTCCGCCAAAATCTAGACACAAACTAGGATCCTCTGTCGGAAACAATATTTTCAGGGATCCCGTGCAAACAAACCACATTTTGAAAAAGCAGTGGAACCAACTCGGAGGAGGAAGGCAACTTAGGCAAGGGCACCAAATGGACCATCTTAGAAAAACGATCACACACCACCCAGATGACAGACATTCTCTGAGAGACAGGGAGATCTGAAATAAAATCCATGGAAATGTGCGTCCAAGGCCTCTTCGGGACAGGCAAAGGTAACAACAAACCACTGGCACGAGAACAGCAAGGCTTAGCCCGAGCACAAATTCCACAAGACTGCACAAAGGAACGCACATCCCGCGACAAAGAAGGCCACCAAAAGGACCTGGCCACCAAATCTCTGGTACCAAATATTCCAGGATGGCCCGCCAACACCGAAGAATGAACCTCGGAAATTACTCTACTGGTCCATCTATCTGGGACAAACAGTCTATCCGGTGGACAACGGTCAGGTCTATCCGCCTGAAACTTCTGCAACACTCGTCGCAAATCTGGGGAGATGGCGGACAAAATCACCCCTTCTCTGAGGATACAAGCCGGATCTGAATCTCCAGGAGAGTCAGGCACAAAACTCCTAGAAAGAGCATCAGCCTTCACATTCTTCGAACCAGGCAGGTACGAGACCACGAAATCAAAACGAGAGAAAAACAACGACCAACGAGCCTGTCTAGGATTCAGCCGCTTGGCCGACTCGAGATAAATCAGATTTTTGTGATCAGTCAAGACCACCACACGATGCTTAGCTCCCTCGAGCCAATGTCGCCACTCCTCAAATGCCCACTTCATAGCCAACAACTCCCGATTACCGACATCATAATTCCGCTCGGCAGGCGAAAAATTTCTTGAAAAGAAAGCACATGGCTTCATCACAGAGCCATCAGAGCTTCTCTGCGACAAAACAGCCCCCGCTCCAATCTCAGAAGCATCAACCTCGACCTGGAAAGGAAGAGAGACATCTGGCTGACATAAGACCGGAGCAGAAGAAAACCGGTGCTTCAGCTCCCGAAAGGCCTCCACAGCCGCAGGAGACCAATTAGTAACATCAAAACCCTTCTTGGTCAAATCCGTCAAAGGCTTAACAACACCAGAAAAATTAGCGATGAAGCGACGGTAAAAATTAGCAAAACCCAAGAACTTCTGAAGACTCTTAACAGATGTAGGCTGAGTTCAGTCATGAATAGCCTGAACCTTGACTGGGTCCATCTCAATAGTAGAAGGAGAAAAAATGAAACCCAAAAAAGAAACCTTCTGGACTCCAAAAAGACATTTTGAGCCCTTCACAAATAAAGCATTGGCACGCAGGACCTGAAACACCATCCTGACCTGCTTAACATGGGACTCCCAATCATCAGAAAAAAAAACAGAATATCATCCAGATACACAATGATAAATTTATCCAGATATTCGCGGAAGATGTCGTGCATGAAGGACTGAAAGACAGAAGGAGCGTTAGAAAGTCCAAAAGGCATCACCAAGTACTCAAAGTGGCCTTCGGGCGTATTAAATGCAGTTTTCCATTCATCACCCTGCTTAATACGCACAAGGTTATAAGCACCACGAAGATCTATCTTGGTGAACCAACTAGACCCCCTAATGCGAGCAAACAGATCAGATAACAATGGCAAAGGATACTGAAATTTGACCGTGATCTTATTTAGAAGGCGATAATCAATACAAGGTCTCAGGGAACCATCCTTCTTAGCCACAAAAAAGAACCCCGCACCAAGAGGGGAGGAGGAGGGGCGAATAAGTCCTTTCTCCAAAGACTCCTTTATATAACTCCGCATAGCAGCATGCTCCAACACTGACAAATTGAAGAGTCGTCCCTTAGGAAACTTACTACCAGGAATCAAATTTATAGCACAATCACAATCCCTATGAAGAGGTAGAGAACTGAGTTTGGGCTCATCAAATACATCCTGGTAGTCCGACAAAAACGCAGGGACTTCAGAAGGAGTGGATGAAGCAATTGACACCACAGGAGCGTCGCCATGAATTCCCTGGCAACCCCAACTTGACACAGACATTGCTTTCCAATCCAGGACTGGATTATGAGTCTGCAACCATGTCAGACCCAACACGACGACATCATGCAAATTATGCAGTACAAGAAAGCGAATCACCTCCTGATGAACAGGAGTCATGCACATGGTCACTTGCGTCCAGTACTGAGGTTTATTCATAGCCAATGGTGTAGCATCAATTCCCCTTAGTGGAATAGGGAATTTTAAAGGCTCCAAAACAAAACCACAGCGCCTGGCAAATGACAAATCCATCAGACTCAGGGCAGCACCTGAATCCACAAAAGCCATAACCGGGTAAGATGACAGGGAACAAATCAGGGTAACAGACAAAATGAACTTAGGCTGTAAAGTACCGATGGTGACAGACTTATCAATCTTTTTTGTGCGCTTAGAGCATGCTGAGATAACATGAGCTGAGTCACCACAGTAAAAGCACAACCCATTTTGCCGTCTATAATTTTGCCGTTTACTTCTGGTCAGAATTCTATCACATTGCATAGACTCAGGTGTCTGTTCAGAAGACACCGCCAAATGGTGCGCAGGTTTGCGCTCCCGCAAACGCCGATCAATCTGAATGGCCAGAGTCATTGACTCATTCAGACCTGCAGGCGTAGGGAACCCCACCATGACATTCTTAATGGCTTCAGAAAGACCTTTTCTGAAATTTGCAGCCAGGGCACACTCATTCCATTGAGTAAGCACCGACCATTTCCGAAATTTCTGGCAATACACCTCTGCTTCATCTTGCCCCTGAGAGAGGGCCAACAAAGCTTTTTCAGCCTGGTTCTCAAGATTAGGTTCCTCATAGAGCAATCCAAGGGCCAGAAAAAATGCATCCACACTGAGCAATGCAGGATCCCCAGGCGCCAATGCGAAGGCCCAATCTTGAGGGTCGCCGCGCAAGAAAGAAATAATAATCTTAACTTGCTGAACGGAATCACCAGAGGAACGAGGTTTCAAAGAAAGAAACAACTTGCAATTGTTCTTAAAATTCAGGAACCTAGATCTATCTCCAGAAAACAACTCCGGAATAGGTATTCTAGGCTCTGACATAGGACTGTGAACAACAAAATCCTGAATACTTTGTACCCTTGCAGCAAGATGATCTACACTGGAGGCCAAACTCTGGATATCCATGTCAGCAGCTGAACTCAGAGCCACACCAAGATTAAGAGGAGAAGAGAGGCTAGACACACAGCAGCTAGACACACAGAAAAAAAAAACAAAAAAACAAAAACAAAACTCAAGGCTTCTCTTCTCCTGCTTCTGCCATGCAATTAACACTTTATAGGCCGGCTGTACTGTTATGATCCTAGTGGCAAGGATCGCAAATCTGACTAGCCAAGAAACTGAACCAACGACTAGCTCTGGGGAAGTGGTAACTGAATTGACCGCAACCTGATCCTAACCGCAAACAACTATAAGTAGCCGTGGAACGTTACCTGGAAATCCTAGACGTCTCGTCACGGCCTGAGAAACTGACTATTCCTAGAGAGAAAGTAAGTCCTCACTTGCCTCAGAGAAATGACCCCCAAAGATATAGAAAAGCCCCCCACAAATATTAATGGTGAGTTAAGGGGAAAGCACATACGCAGAGATGAAATAGATTTAGCAAATGAGGCCCACTAACACTAGATAGCAGAAAATAGGAAGAGAACTGTGCGGTCAATGAAAAATCCTATTCAAAATATCCACGCAGAGATTGCTCGAGCCCCCGCACCAACTAACGGTGCGGGGGAAGCAACTCCGTACCCCAGAGCTTACCAGCAGCAAGAAATCACATATTAGCAAGCTGGACTAAACTCATCATAAACAGAAATCATATTGCAGACAGATGAGCAAAAAATAATCAAACAGAACTTAGCTTCTCATGAAGAGACAGAAAACCAAGATAGTCAGGAGTAATCAGAATAGCACTGAATACATCGACAGCCGGCAACAAGTGGAGGTGAAGCAGAGCTAAATAGGAACCTCCCTAGAGAATAACGAGGCAGCTGATCGCCACAGACCCACAAGATAACAAACAAAGCCACCAGGGGGAGCCCAAAAATAAAACTCACGCAATACCACCTGTGACCACAAGAGGGAGCCCGAAAACAGAGTTCACAACAGAGGCCTTCCCGGCTATAAAGAATACCCTTACTTCAGCCCCGATTTTGGCCTACACAGATTTCGATCAACCATTCCTGTTGTACACAGACGGTAGCCTTCATGGACTCGGTGCAGTACTTTCTCAGATACAGGATGGACATGGGAGAGTCATCGGGTATGCCAGCAGGTCCCTGCGAGACAGCGAAAGAAACTCCCACAATTACAGCTCCTTCCGGTTAGAGCTCCTGACCCTGGTGTGGGCCATGACAGAGAAGTTTGCAGGCTTCCTGACAGGGACCAAGATTCAGAACAGACAATAATTCCCTGGCCCACCTTGAGAATGCTAAATTGGGGGCCTTAGAACAACGGTGGGTGGCTCGCCTAGCCAAGTTTGACTTTACCATCCATTATTGCTCTGCTAACAAAAACACAAATGCTGACGGGCTGTCAAGAGTGACTGTGCAGACTCCATTGGGGGATCTCGATGAACAACTCGAAGAGGAGGAAACTCCAGACTTTCGTAAGTTTAAGCCCCTGGTGGTTGCGGCCCAGTCAAGAAGGGAGGCCTGCGCACTACCCCGGTCCCTGGGGAGAACCAATGAGGAATGGGGACATGTTCAGGATGAAGACAAAGGGCTGAGACAGATGAAATGGTGGATAACTCAGAAGCGGAAACCTGGAAAACAAGAGAGAGATGATCTGGATGCTGAAATAAAGAGTGTCTTACACCAGTGGGATAGAAAGGATGTGCGAGAATCAGTGTTATATCGTAAGAGACAACAGCCAAAAGATATGGAAGTAAGGTGGCAGGTGATCATCCAAGAATGGCTCAAGAAGTAGCTAAAGAAGCCCACGAATTTGGAGCTCACTTCGGACCCATAAAGACCTACCAATGGTTACAGCGGTATGTGTATTGCCCCTGGTTGGAGTCTGTGGTGGAAGAGGCTTCCCGGCAATGTCGAGTATTCGACCTCATTAAGAGTACCAAACAGAGGGCACCCATCTAGACCATACAAACTAAGGAACCGCTAGAAGTCTTGATGATCGACTATCTCCTCGTGGGACACTCGGCCCAGGGGCTACAGTACTGTTTGGTGATGACCGATCATTTCTACAAGTTCGCAGTAGTCACCCCGACTAGAGATCATAGTCACTGTTATGGACCTGGTGGTTAGGAGCACCCGGAATGACCTGATGAGTAAACTCAAAATTGGGACTAGATCTGGGGAAGTGGGAACTCTGCTGACCGCAAACCCTACTCCTATCACACACACTAGAAATAGCTGTGGAGCGTACCTAACTCTCCCTAGATGCCTCTTCACAGCCTAAGAGCTAACTACACCTAAAGATAGAAATAGAAGCCTTACCTTGCCTCAGAGAAATTCCCCAAAGGTAAAGGCAGACCCCCACATATATTGACTGTGAGTTAAGAGGAAAGTCACAAACACAGGAATGAAACAGGTTTTAGCAAAGGAGGCCAGATTACACTAGTCAGAGGATAGAAAAGGGAACTATGCGGTCAGCACAAAAGACTACAAAAAACCACGCAGAGTAAGCAAAAAGACTCCCCACACCGACTCACGGTGTGGAGGTGCCACTCTGCACCCCCAGAGCTTTCAGCTAGCAAGGGAATATCAGATAGCAAGCTGGACTAGAAATTAGCAGTACTAAGAAATATATTCAGGAAGCAGTAACAACAAATGAACTAGCAAAGACTTAGCTTCTGCTGCAGTAGACAGGTCCTCAGAGAAGTCCAAGAGAGATCTGAACCAATACTGAAACATTGACAGCTGGCATGAAGTAACGATCTGAGTGGAGTTAAATAGGGAAGCCAGCAAAGCAATAAACGAGAGCAGCTGATAAAGCCAACCTCAGTGACCAGCAGTTCCGCTCGAAGCCACCAGAGGGAGTCCAAGAGCAGAACTAACCAAAGTACCATTCATGACCACAGGAGGGAGTCCGAGAACGGAATTCACAACAGTACCCCCCCCTTGAGGAGGGGTCACCGAACCCTCACCAGGGCCCCCAGGCCGATCAGGACGAGCCAAATGAAAGGCACGAACTAAATTGGCAGCATGGACATCGGAGGCAACAACCCAGGAATTATCCTCCTGACCATAGCCCTTCCACTTAACCAGGTACTGAAGCTTCCGTCTCGAAATACGAGAATCCAAAATTTTTTCCACCACATACTCCAACTCCCCCTCAACCAACACCGGAGCCGGAGGATCAACGGAGGGAACCATAGGCGCCACGTACCTCCGCAACAACGACCTATTGAACACATTATGGATGGCAAAAGAAGCTGGAAGGACCAAACGAAATGACACAGGATTGAGAATTTCAGAAATCTTATAAGGACCAATGAAACGAGGCTTAAACTTAGGAGAAGAAACCTTCATAGGAACATAACGAGAAGACAACCAAACCAAATCCCCAACACGAAGTCGGGGACCAATACAACGACGGCGGTTAGCGAAACGTTGAGCCTTCTCCTGGGACAACGTCAGATTGTCCACTACGTGAGTCCAAATTTGCTGCAACCTGTCCACCACAGAATCCACACCAGGACAGTCAGAAGGCTCAACCTGCCCCGAAGAAAAACGAGGATGAAAACCAGAATTGCAAAAAAAAGGCGAAACCAAAGTAGCCGAACTAGCCCGATTATTAAGGGGCGAACTCAGCCAATGGCAAGAAGGTCACCCAATCATCCTGATCAGCAGAAACAAAGCATCTCAGATAGGTTTCCAAAGTCTGGTTGGTTCGTTCGGTTTGGCCATTTGTTTGAGGATGGAAAGCCGAAGAAAAAGACAAATCAATGCCCATCTTAGCACAAAAGGACCGCCAAAACCTAGAGACAAACTGGGAACCTCTGTCCGACACAATGTTCTCCGGAATGCCATGCAAACGAACCACATGTTGAAAAAATAATGGCACCAAATCAGAGGAGGAAGGTAATTTAGGCAAGGGTACCAAATGGACCATCTTAGAAAAGCGATCACAAACCACCCAGATGACAGACATCCTTTGAGAGACAGGAAGATCTGAAATAAAATCCATGGAAACATGCGTCCAAGGCCTTTTCGGGACTGGCAAGGGCAAAAGCAACCCACTGGCACGAGAACAGCAGGGCTTAGCCCGAGCACAAGTCCCACAGGACTGCACAAAAGAACGCACATCCCGTGACAAGGAAGGCCACCAAAAGGACCTAGCCACCAAATCTCTGGTACCAAAAATCCCAGGATGACCAGCCAACACCGAGCAATGAACCTCAGAAATAACTCTGCTAGTCCATCTATCAGGGACAAACAGTTTCTCCGCTGGACAATGGTCAGGTCTATCAGCCTGAAACTCCTGCAGCACCCGCCGCAAATCAGGGGAGATGGCAGACAGAATTACCCCCTCTTTGAGAATACCAGCCGGCTCAGGGACTCCCGGAGAATCAGGCACAAAACTCCTAGAAAGGGCGTCCGCCTTCACATTCTTAGAACCTGGAAGGTATGAGACCACAAAATCGAAACGGGAGAAAAACAGCGACCATCGAGCCTGTCTAGGATTCAACCGCTTGGCAGACTCGAGATAAGTCAGATTTTTGTGATCCGTCAAGACCACCACGCGGTGCTTGGCTCCCTCAAGCCAATGTCGCCACTCCTCGAATGCCCACTTCATAGCTAGCAGCTCCCGATTGCCAACATCATAATTACGCTCAGCAGGCGAAAACTTTCTAGAAAAGAAGGCACATGGCTTCATCACAGAGCCATCAGAACTTCTTTGAGACAAAACAGCCCCTGCTCCAATTTGAGAAGCATCCACCTCGACCTGAAAAGGGAGCGAAACATCTGGCTGACACAACACAGGGGCCGAAGAAAAATGACTTTTCAGCTCCTGAAAAGCCTCAACGGCCGCAGAAGACCAATTCACCACATCAGCACCTTTCTTTGTCAAATCAGTCAAAGGTTTAACCACACTAGAAAAATTAGCGATGAAGCAACGGTAAAAATTAGCAAAGCCCAGGAATTTCTGGAGGCTCTTCACAGATGTAGGTTGAGTCCAATCATAAATGGCCTGAACTTTAACAGGATCCATCTCGATAGTAGAAGGGGAAAAAATGAAGCCCAAAAAGGAAACCTTCTGAACTCCGAAGAGACATTTAGACCCCTTCACAAACAAGGAATTAGCACGAAGGACCTGGAATACCATTCTGACCTGTTTCACATGAGACTCCCAATCATCCGAAAAGACCAAAATATCATCCAAATATACAATCATGAATCTATCCAGATACTTTCGGAAGATGTCATGCATAAAGGACTGAAACACAGATGGAGCATTTGAAAGCCCGAATGGCATTACCAGGTACTCAAAATGGCCCTCGGGCGTATTAAATGCTGTTTTCCATTCATCGCCCTGTTTAATACGCACAAGGTTATACGCCCCTCGAAGATCTATCTTGGTGAACCAACTAGCCCCCTTAATCCGAGCAAACAAATCAGACAGCAGAGGCAAAGGGTACTGATATTTGACTGTGATTTTATTGAGAAGGCGGTAATCTATACAGGGTCTCAGAGAACCATCCTTCTTGGCCACAAAAAAGAACCCTGCTCCCAACGGTGATGAAGACGGGCGAATATGCCCTTTCTCCAAGGACTCCTTTATATAACTCCGCATAGCGGCGTGCTCTGGCACAGTTAAATTGAAAAGTCGGCCCTTAGGAAACTTACTACCAGGAATCAAATTTATAGCACAATCACAATCCCTATGAGGGGGTAGGACACTGGATTTGGGCTCATCAAATACATCCTGGTAATCCGACAGAAACTCAGGGACTTCAGAAGGAGTGGAAGCAGAAATTGACACCAACGGAACATCGCCATGTACCCCTTGACAACCCCAACTAGACACAGACATTGATTTCCAATCCAATACTGGATTATGAACCTGTAGCCATGGCAAACCCAACACGACCACATCATGCAAATTATGCAACACCAAAAAGCGAATATCTTCCTGATGTGCAGGAGCCATGCACATGGTCAACTGAGTCCAGTACTGAGGTTTATTCTTGGCCAACGGCGTGGCATCAATTCCCCTTAATGGAATAGGATACTGCAAAGGCTCCAAGAAAAAACCACAGCGCCTGGCAAACTCCAAGTCCATCAAATTCAGGGCAGCGCCTGAATCCACAAATGCCATAACCGAGTAGGATGACAAAGAGCAAATCAGAGTAACAGACAAAAGAAATTTAGGCTGTACAGTACCAATGGTGACAGACCTAGCGAACCGCTTAGTGCGCTTAGGACAATCAGAGATAGCATGAGTGGGGTCACCACAGTAAAAACACAGCCCATTCTGACGTCTGTGTTCTTGCCGTTCAGTTCTGGTCAAAGTTCTATCACATTGCATAAGCTCAGGCCTCTGCTCAGAGGACACCGCCAAATGGTGCACAATTTTGCGCTCGCGCAAACGCCGATCAATTTGGATGGCCAAGGACATTGATTCATTCAGACCAGCAGGCGTGGGGAATCCCACCATAACATCCTTAAGGGCTTCAGAAAGACCCTTTCTAAAAATTGCTGCCAGGGCACACTCATTCCATTGAGTAAGCACAGACCATTTTCTAAACTTCTGACAATATATCTCTGCTTCATCCTGACCCTGACACAAAGCTAGCAAGATTTTCTCTGCCTGATCCACTGAATTCGGTTCGTCATAAAGCAATCCAAGCGCCAGAAAAAACGCATCTACATTAAGCAATGCAGGATCTCCTGGCGCAAGGGAGAATGCCCAGTCTTGAGGGTCGCCACGCAACAAAGAAATAATAATTTTTACTTGCTGAATGGGGTCACCAGAGGAGTGGGGTTTCAAAGCAAGAAACAGTTTACAATTATTTTTGAAATTCAGAAACTTAGATCTATCCCCAGAAAACAAATCAGGAATTGGAATTCTAGGCTCTAACATCGGATTCTGAACTACATAATCTTGAATGCTTTGTACCCTAGCAGTGAGATGATCCACACAAGAGGACAGACCTTGAATATCCATATCTACACCTGAGTCCTGAACCACCCAGAGGTTAAGGGGAAAAGAGAGACAAAACACACTGGAAAGAAAAAAAAAATGGGTTCAGAACTTCTCTTATCCCTCTTTTGAGATGCATTAACACTTTAGGGCCAGCTGTACTGTTATGGACCTGGTGGTTAGGAGCACCCGGAATGACCTGATGAGTAAACTCAAAATCGGGACTAGTTCTGGGGAAGTGGGAACTCTGCTGACCGCAAACCCTACTCCTATCACACACACTAGAAATAGCCGTGGAGCGTACCTAACTCTCCCTAGACGCCTCTTCACAGCCTAAGAGCTAACTACACCTAAAGATAGAAATAGAAGCCTTACCTTGCCTCAGAGAAATTCCCCAAAAGTAAAGGCAGACCCCCACATATATTGACTGTGAGTTAAGAGGAAAGTCACAAACACAGGAATGAAACAGGTTTTAGCAAAGGAGGCCAGATTACACTAAATAGTCAGAGGATAGAAAAGGGAACTATGCGGTCAGCACAAAAGACTACAAAAAACCACGCAGAGTAAGCAAAAAGACTTCCCACACCGACTCACGGTGTGGAGGTGCCACTCTGCACCCCCAGAGCTTCCAGCTAGCAAGGGAATATCAGATAGCAAGCTGGACTAGAAATTAGCAGTACTAAGAAATATATTCAGGAAGCAGTAACAACAAATGAACTAGCAAAGACTTAGCTTCTGCTGGAGTAGACAGGTCCTCAGAGAAGTCCAAGAGAGATCTGAACCAATACTGAAACATTGACAGCTGGCATGAAGTAACGATCTGAGTGGAGTTAAATAGGGAAGCCAGCAAAGCAATAAACGAGAGCAGCTGATAAAGCCAACCTCAGTGACCAGCAGTTCCGCTCGAAGCCACCAGAGGGAGTCCAAGAGCAGAACTAACCAAAGTACCATTCATGACCACAGGAGGGAGTCCGAGAACGGAATTCACAACAAGTAACATAGTTATTAAGGTTGAAGGAAGACCCTAAGTCCATCTAGTTCAACCCATAGCCTAACCTAACATGCCCTAACATGTTGATCCAGAGGAAGGCAAAAAAAAACATGTGGCAAATAGTAAGCTCCACACTGGGGAAAAAAATTCCTTCCCGACTCCACATACGGCCATCAGACTAGTTCCCTGGATCAACACCCTAACAAGGAATCTTGCATATATACCCTGTAACATTATACTTTCAAGAAAGGCATCCTGTCCCCTCTTAAATTTAAGTAATGAATCACTCATTACAACATCATACGGCAGAGAGTTCCATAGTCTCACTGCTCTTACAGTAAAGAATCCGCGTCTGTTATTATGCTTAAACCTTCTTTCCTCCAGATGTAGAGTATGCCCCCTTGTCCCTGTCTCAGGTCTATGATTAAAAAGATCATCAGAAAGGTCTTTGTACTGTCCCCTCATATATTTATACATTAACATAAGATCACCCCTTAGCCTTCGTTTTTCCAAACTAAATAGCCCCAAGTGTAATAACCTATCTTGGTTTTGCAGACCCCCCAGTCCTCTAATAACCTTGGTCGCTCTTCTCTGCACCCGCTCCAGTTCAGCTATGTCTTTCTTATACACCAGAGACCAGAACTGTACACGGTATTATAAGCGTGGTCAAACTAGTGACTTGTATAGAGGTAAAATTATGTTCTCCTCATGAGCATCTATGCTTCTTTTAATGCATCCCATTATTTTATTTGCCTTTGTAGCAGCTGCCTGACACTGGCCACTAAATGTGAGTTTGTCATCCACCCATACTCCTAGGTCTTTTTCATTGACGGTTTTGCCCAGAGTTTTAGAATTAAGCACATAGTTATTCATCTTCATACTTCTACCCAAGTGCATGACCTTACATTTATCCCCATTAAAGCTCATTTGCCATTTATCAGCCCAAGCTTCTAGTTTACATAAATCATCCTGTAATATAAAATTGGCCTCCTCTGTATTGATTACCCTGCAGAGTTTAGTGTCATCTGCAAATATTGAAATTCCACTCTGTATGCCCACTACAAGATTATTAATAAATATGTTAAAAAGAAGAGGGCCCAATACTGACCCCTGTGGTACCCCACTGCTAACCGCGACCCAGTCTGAGTGTGCTCCATTAAAAACCACCCTTTGTTTCCTATCCTGAGCCAGCTCTTAACCCACTTACACATATTTCCCCTATCCCCATTATTCTCATTTTATGTATCAACCTTTTGTGTGGCACCGTATCAAAAGCTTTTGAAAAGTCCATATACACTACGTCCACTGGGTTCCCTTGGTCTAGTCCGTGACTTACCTCTTCATAGAAATTGATCAGATTAGTCTGACAGGAACGGTCCCTAGTAAACCCATGTTGGTATTGGGTCATGAGGTTATTCCTCTTCAGATACTCCAGCATAGCATCCCTTAGAATGCCCTCCAGGATATTACCCACAGTAGAGGTTAAGCTTACTGGCTTATAATTTCCGAGTTCAGACTGCGGAGTAGGCGGTGCGAGCCATCTGTCAAGACTTCATCCGGGTTTATGGGTGCCCAAAGTGCATCCACTTCGACCAAGGCGCATGTTTCCAAGGCAAGGTGATGGAAGAACTGTATCGTATGTATGGCATCGAGCGGTCCCAGACCACCCCTTACCATCCCCAAGGCAACGGAGCATGTGAACGCTATAACCGAACCCTACTTCAAATGCTGAGGACGGTTGAGGAGGATAAGAAGGCATGTTGGCCAGACTACCTGCCAGAGTTGGTCTGGACCTACAACAATTGGGTCCACTCCACCACTGGTTATACCCCCTATCTACTGCTGTTTGGAAGAGCTGGACGAGAGATCATTGACCTGAATTTGGAACAGCCAGAAGAGCTGATGGAGCGAACTGTCACTTCATGGGTGAAAGAGCATTGGCAACGATTACAAACGATACGTTGGTTGGCGGCTCAGCAGCTGCGGGAAAAAGAACATATGGTCCGTAAACCATCTCAAGAGATACCGCTCCAACACGGAGACCGAGTATTAGTCAGAGAGAAACGCCCAAAGGAAAAACTAAGTGAGAGATGGGAAGTACAGCTTTACAAAGTAATCGAGCGAGTGTATGCTGAAGGCCCGGTCTACAAGGTGCAGATTGAGAGTGGGGCATCCGCCCCTAGAGTACTTCACAGAAATATGCTGCGGCCCTGCCGGTCTGAGGTCTGTTCTGCGCCATTGCCGCCTGAAGGCGCTACTCCACTTCCTGAATCTGTCATGCCTGATGGTGAAAACGATGATGAGTGGTGGAGTGTCCCTGACACAGTAGGGGGTCCTCAGCTATACAGAGACAGTAATCCCATGGATGTACCAATACTGCCACGTGAGGACGAGACCCAACAAGAGCCCACTATGACTCCTGCAGAAAGTGTTCCTCTCTCTGGAAGATAGTCAAGCCTTGCCTGACAGCCAAGAGCTCCAGAGGTCTACTGCAGGGGTTCCACCAGTCCGATACGTAGAACAGTGTACCCTGTCTGTTTTTTCCAACTTTGTTGCCTTCTCTATAGGTGCTGTTTCCACATTGCATGTTCCTTCATTACAGCCTGGGACGGAGTAGACTTGTGAAATTGGACAGATTCTTCGGGTGTAGCAAAGGTGGCTGTTCTGTGCTAGTTTGAGAAGCCACGAAGATACCGAGAAAGGGATTTACAGTTTCCATGAGCACCTCCAGGACCCAGAAGCAAGGAGAAGACCACGTTTTATGGAGCTGGCAGAGAGCCATGCACACCACTGGACTAGACTGTTGGGGGCCCCCCGGGACTGGATCCCCAACATCACCGTGAGTTTGTTCCTGTTTTGTGCATGTGTCATTGCCTAGTGTAGGCTTCAATAGACAGAACATGGCAGCCGTGTGGCCTGCTTAATAGAGGCCAGGGAGGCTATACGTAGAGTAGGATCATTCTTTGTTTATTGTTTGCATTTCCTTGTGTGACATAAGTTGATTATGTAATAGTTGGAGTACTGTGCTATTTGACAGCCCAGCTTTGCCATTGCATACCCGTTTGCACCTTCCTCATCCACTTCATTCCTTGCCTTCCAATAAATTTACCCTTTGTTGTTTGCACATCATCTTGTGTACGTTAGTCTCCCTGCACTGTGGTGGTCCCATGGCCATCGCTTCAACTATAACATTCCCGTTTAATATGCTCTCCCCCCCATAAAACTATCATACGCTGTAATGTTGTAAATCCAGCTACACTATCAGTGGATTTAGAAAAGTAAGTACAATATCAAGATGGGGAGAAGGGAGGGACTGAGAGCCAAAACCTGCCCTTGTTTTTCAACTAGCAGATGAGGAAGCTGAGTTTGACTTTGACACATGAACATGACTGTCAAGCATTGATGGAGGCAGAAACATAGGGCTTGCTGAGTATCTTGTAGATGGTTCCAGAGCTTGCATCAATAATCCAATGATAAAGGATGGTTCATCACCAGGTATGCAGTAGTCCACAATGGTAAGGCAGTAATACAAGAGCCACTCTCCTCCAGCTGCTCTGCGCCAGAGGCTGAGCTGAAGGCACTCACTGCAGCGTGCAATCTGGGAAAAGGTAATGAGATTAATGTATTTTTGGACTCGAGATATGTTTTAAAGGGTCACACATGCCATTTGTGCCATTTGACGGAGCCATAATTTTCTGGCCTCTGCTGGCAAACTTGTGAGGCAGTAAAGCAGCTACTCACAGCACTCACCCTTCCCCGAAGGGCAGCTATTGGTGCACACAAGGGAACAAACTCCCCTTGCAGTAGGGAATGCCTTGGACGATCAGGCGGCTAAGGAAGCAGGATGACTACCTCTGACAGGTATATTGGCCATAGCAGACGCGGATACCCAACGGGATTCAGTAACCAAAAGTGCGGGAAGCTCCTTTTTGACAGAGGAGATTGTCACCACACCGGCCCCAGTGGCTGTTGATCTCAAACTACTGCAAGCTTTTCCAGACCCAGGCTCCCCACATTTACAGGGCGCATGGGCCTAAGCGAGTGCTGTACGGTTATTGTCAGGGGTATGGCAGGTAAACACCCGGATTTGCCTCCCACGCTGCCTGTTCCCATGATGGCTGCCCCAGCACATTTCCCCGGTGCACACCTCAAAGGGTATGATGTGTGCAGTAGTGCTACAAAACAGGGTTCCCGAATGCGGCTACAAAGATTGTCTCATTTGTGCGAAGCATAACCCCGGTAGACCTATTTGAATCCCACAGAAATGCACACCAAAACCAAATTACCCATTTCAGAGACTGCAGGTGGACTACATACAGCGAACTAAGGTGGGTACTGTTTGGTAATGTCCCTAAGACAGGGTTGTATTTCCCGCAGCAGCTACAGTCCTCCTACAGTTCCTTCACAGAATGTCTTGGAGTTGCACAGACATCTGACTATTACTCATACCGTGTTCTTTCCTCTATCCCAGACCCTACCTGTACAGGCGGCACACACACTAGCACCAGGAGACTGGGTCGTGGTCAAAAGACAAATGAAGAGACTACTGGGACCCAGATACAGAGAGCCATTTCACATACTACTGACCACTGCCACTTATGTCAGGCGCCAAGGCAAAGACACTTGGATTCATGCCGGACACTGAAAAAGGTCCTGAATCCCAGCAGCAGCAAAGATGGTGGCCCTACCCCTTTGGAAAATGCTGATGACAATTGCATCCCTTGCTCTAACTCTCAATGAGGTACTGAAGGAGGACTGGGACAACAAACTGGTAAGTATCACCAAGTCCTGCAGCTACACATAGTTTCTAAAGACGTTCCTAAAAACTGCTGGATATGCATCCATAGCCCAATATCCTCTAATACTATGCCTTATCTCACAGTGCCACTAACCCTATATGAGGCTTTCAACTATAGCTTCCACGAAGAGACTTTTGATTCTGCCCATTGTGACAGAGGAAACCTCACCAGCAGCCATGTGTTTCCGGTCAAGATTGTGGGGAGGGTGGGGAGTCCATGGTTACAGATAAATCTTACAGGTAGCTTAAAACATTGGTATAAGCTGGACCTAGTACTAGGTAAATTCATAACACACAGGGCTCAGAAGTTTCCAATAGGTGAGATTCCAGTAAAAGGACTTAAAGTGAAGCCTGTAATGCCCACACTCCGAGGACTAGGAAAGGTGTGAGAGCTCGTCTATGATGCGATGAAAGATATTTTCAGGAAAAAAACATGGATATTTGGACAATATTGAATTGTGGATTACAGATTCTACCCAGACTTCTGAACAACTTGACCCATTAACCATTTTTGAGTCTAAGGCTAGTGTCACATTTGCTTTAGAATCAGCAGTGTTTAATCTGCAACCTCAAACGCACAAAAAACCGCATGCAAACGCGTACAAACGCAGCGTTTTTTAGAAGCATAAGGTAAAGCATGCGGGTAAAAAACGCAGCGTTTTCGCGCTTTTTTATGTGTTTTGCATGCGTTTGCGTTTTCTGTGCGCATGGTGGAAAATTTAACAGGAGAAAAATCTAGATAAACAGACACTGCCAATGGGACTACAGTGGGGGTGTATTATGGGATATCTATATATAGACCCTTGGACTGCTGAAATCTTAAGAGTTTGCTACTGTATCCTGTGTCATGATGGATCTTCGCATGGCGAGCTTTTATTTCAACCTGGATTTAAGCATCAAGCTGTTTCTTGCCTATGCGTTTGCTTGGGAGCAACAAAGAAATAGAGAACAGAGAAGGACACGGCGTAGGCGTTTTTGGAGACACCCCATTATTGAACTCTGGGAGAGCCATGGAGCCTATCACACGCTATATGGCATGCTTAATGCCAACCCGGACAAATTCCCGGAATATACCAGGATGTCTCAAGACTCTTTTCGGCATTTGCTTGGTCGTGTCTAAGCAGCCATCCGGAGACAGGACACCCAGCTCGGTAGAACAATTCCTGCAGAGGAACATCTCCTGGTTACATTAAAGGGACTCTGTCACCTGAATTTGGAGGGAACAATTTTCAGCCATAGGGGCGGGGTTTTCGGGTGTATGATTCACCCTTTCCTTACCCGCTGGCTGCATGCTGGCTGCAATATTGGATTGAAGTTCATTCTCTGTCCTCCGTAGTACATGCCTGCACAAGGCAATCTTGCCTTACGCAGGCGTGTACTATGGAGGACAGAGAATGAACTTCAATCCAGTATTGCAGCCAGCATGCAGCCAGCGGGTAAGGAAAGGGTGAATCAAACACCCGAAAACCCCGCCCCTATGGCTGAAAATTGTTCCCTCCAAATTCAGGTGACAGAGTCCCTTTAAGGTACGTAATAATTCTAAACAAATGTCAGTCATAATTATTGTTGGTCTGCCATGTATTATTTGTATTTTCCTTTATGTATTTAGCAGAACACCACCATAAATGGAATTGATTGTAATTTTATTTTTTTATTTTATTTCAGATATCTGGCAACCGGAGAGAGCTTATCATCCCTCCACTTTCAGTACCGGCTTGGAATTTCCACCCTGTCTGGAATAGTTGCGGACACCTGCCGGGCTTTGTGGAATGTTCTCCGGGATGAGTTTATACCCCTACCCACGGAGGACATGTGTGTTATGATGAGCTGGTGGTTAGGAGCACTAGAAATGACCAGATGAGCAAATGAATAATACAGGACGAGCTCTGGGAAGTGGGAGCTCTGCTGACCGCAACCCCTAATCCTATCACAACAACTAGAAATAGCCGTGGAGCGTTCCTGACTCTGCCTAGATGCCTCTTCACAGCCTAAGAGCTAACTACCCCTAAAGATAGAAAATACAGCCTACCTTGCCTCAGAGAAATTCCCCAAAGAAATAGGCAGCCCCCCACACATATTGACTGTGAGTTAAGATGGAAGTCACAAACACAGGAATGAAATAGGTTTCAGCAAAGGAGGCCAGACTTAACTAAACAGACTGAGGATAGAAAAGGTATCTTTGCGGTCAGCATAAAAAACTACCAAAAAACCACGCAGAGTGTGCAAAAGAAACCACCGCACCGACTCACGGCGCGGTGGTGCCACTCTGCATCCCAGAGCTTCCAGCTAACAGGACAAATTCATGATAGCAAGCTGGACAAAAACAGTGGTAACAAATAAGCTAGCAGGGACTTAGCTTTTGCTCAAGTAGACAGGTCATCTGAAAGATCCAAGAGAACTGAACCAGTACTAGGACATTGACAGCTGGCATCAAGTAACGATCTGAGTGGAGTTAAATAGAGCAGCCAGCCAAGGCCTAAATGAGGTCAGCTGGAGAAGGAACCTCAGAACCAGCAGCTCCACTCACAGCCACCAGAGGGAGTCCATGAACAGAACTCGCCGAAGTACCATTCACAACCACAGGAGGGAGTTCGAGAACAGAATTCACAACAGTACCCCCCCTTGAGGAGGGGTCACCGAACCCTCACCAGAGCCTCCAGGCCGATCCGGACGAGCCAAATGAAAGGCACGAACAAGATCGGCAGCATGAACATCAGAGGCAACCACCCAAGAATTATCCTCCTGACCATAACCCTTCCACTTGACTAGGCACTGAAGTTTCCGTCTCGAAATACGAGAATCCAAAATCTTCTCCACCACATACTCCAACTCCCCCTCAACCAACACCGGGGCAGGAGGATCAACGGAGGGAACCATAGGAGCCACATATCTCCGCAATAACGACCTATGGAACACATTATGGATGGCGAAAGAAGCTGGAAGGTCCAAACGAAATGACACAGGATTAAGAATTTCAGAAATCTTATAAGGACCAATGAAACGAGGCTTAAACTTAGGAGACGAAACCTTCATAGAAACATAACGAGACGACAACCAAACCAAATCCCCAATACGAAGTCAGGGACCAACACAGCGACGGCGGTTAGCGAAACGTTGAGCCTTCTCCTGGGACAATGTCAAATTGTCCACTACATGAGTCCAAATTTGCTGCAACCTGTCCACCACAGAATCCACACCAGGACAGTCCGAAGGCTCAACCTGCCCTGAAGAAAAACGAGGGTGGAAACCAGAATTACAGAAAAAAGGCGAAACCAAAGTGGCCGAGCTGGCCCGATTATTAAGGGCGAACTCAGCCAAAGGCAAGAAGGACACCCAATCATCCTGATCAGCAGAAACAAAGCATCTCAGATATGTTTCCAAAGTCTGATTGGTTCGTTCGGTTTGGCCATTTGTCTGAGGATTGAAAGCTGAAGAAAAAGACAAATCAATGCCCATCTTAGCACAAAAGGACCGCCAAAATCTTGAAACAAACTGGGAACCTCTGTCCGACACGATGTTCTCCGGAATGCCATGTAAACGAACCACATGCTGGAAAAACAATGGAACCAAATCAGAGGAGGAAGGCAATTTAGGCAAAGGTACCAAATGGACCATCTTAGAGAAGCGATCACAAACCACCCAGATAACTGACATCCTCTGAGAGACAGGGAGATCTGAAATAAAATCCATGGAAATATGCGTCCAGGGCCTTTTCGGGACCGGCAAGGGCAAAAGCAACCCACTGGCACGAGAACAGCAGGGCTTAGCAAGAGCACAAGTCCCACAGGACTGCACAAAAGAACGCACATCCTGCGACAAGGAAGGCCACCAAAAGGATCTAGCCACCAAATCTCTGGTACCAAAGATTCCAGGATGACCAGCCAACACCGAACAATGAACCTCAGAGATAACTCTACTAGTCCATCTATCAGGGACAAACAGCTTCTCCGCTGGGCAACGGTCAGGTCTATCAGCCTGAAACTCCTGCAGCACCCGCCGCAAATCAGGGGAGATGGCAGACAAAATTACCCCCTCTTTGAGAATACCAGCCGGCTCAGGAACTCCCGGAGAATCAGGCACAAAACTCCTTGAAAGGGCATCAGCCTTCACATTCTTAGAACCCGGAAGGTACGAAACCACAAAATTGAAGAGGGAGAAAAACAGCGACCATCGAGCCTGTCTAGGATTTAACCGCTTAGCAGACTCGAGATAAGTCAGATTCTTGTGATCCGTCAAGACCACCACGCGATGCTTGGCTCCTTCAAGCCAATGTCGCCACTCCTCAAACGCCCACTTCATAGCCAACAAGTCTCGATTGCCCACATCATAATTGCGCTCAGCAGGCGAAAACTTTCTAGAAAAGAAAGCACATGGTTTCATCACAGAGCCATCAGAACCTCTTTGAGACAAAACAGCCCCTGCTCCAATCTCAGAAGCATCCACCTCGACCTGAAATGGGAGCGAAACATCTGGCTGACACAACACAGGGGCAGAAGAAAAACGACGCTTCAGCTCCTGAAAAGCCTCAACGGCCGCAGAGGACCAATTGACCACATCCGCACCTTTCTTGGTTAAATCAGTCAATGGTTTAACAACACTAGAAAAATTAGTGATGAAGCGACGGTAAAAATCAGCAAAGCCCAGGAATTTCTGAAGGCTCTTCACAGAAGTAGGCTGAGTCCAATCATAAATGGCCTGAACTTTAACAGGGTCCATCTCGATAGTAGAAGGGGAAAAAATGAAGCCCAAAAATGAAACCTTCTGAACTCCAAAGAGACATTTAGACCCCTTCACAAACAAGGAATTAGCACGAAGGACCTGGAACACCATTCTGACCTGCTTCACATGAGACTCCCAATCGTCCGAAAAGACCAAAATATCATCCAAATATACAATCATGAATCTATCCAGGTACTTTCGGAAGATGTCATGCATAAAGGACTAAAACACAGATGGAGCATTAGAAAACCCGAATGGCATCACCAAGTACTCAAAATGGCCCTCGGGCGTATTAAATGCTGTTTTCCATTCGTCGCCCCGTTTAATACGCACAAGATTATACGCCCCTCGAAGATCTATCTTGGTGAACCAGCTAGCCGCCTTAATCCGAGCAAACAAATCAGACAGTAGCGGCAAAGGGTACTGAAATTTGACGGTGATCTTATTGAGAAGGCGGTAATCTATACAAGGTCTCAGAGAACCATCCTTCTTGGCCACAAAAAAGAACCCTGTTCCCAACGGTGACGACGACGGGCGAATATGCCCTTTCTCCAAGGACTCCTTTATATAACTCCGCATTGCGGCGTGTTCTGGCACAGATAAATTGAACAGTCGGCCCTTCGGAAACTTACTACCAGGAATCAAATTAATAGCACAATCGCAATCCCTATGAGGAGGTAGGGCACTGGACTTGGGCTCATCAAATACATCCCGGTAATCTGACAAGAACTCAGGGACTTCAGAAGGATGGGAAGACGAAATAGACAACAATGGGACATCCCCATGTACCCCTTGACAACCCCAACTGGATACAGACATTGATTTCCAATCCAATACTGGATTATGGACCTTTAGCCATAGCAAACCCAAATGACCACATCATGCAGATTATGCAACACCAAAAAGCGAATATCCTCCTGATGTGCAGGAGCCATGCACATGGTCAATTGAGTCCAGTACTGAGGCTTATTCTTGGCCAAAGGTGTAGCATCAATTCCTCTCAATGGAATAGGATACTGTAAGGGCTCCAAGAAAAAACCACAGCGCCTGGCAAACTCCAAGTCCATCAAATTCAGGGCAGCGTCTGAATCCACAAATGCCATAACAGAATAGGACGACAAAGAGCAAATCAGAGTAACAGACAAAAGAAATTTTGGCTGTGCCGTACCAATGGTGGCAGACCTAGCGAACCGTTTAGTGCGCTTAGGACAATCAGAGATAGCATGAGTGGAGTCACCACAGTAAAAACACAGCCCATTCTGACGTCTGTATTCTTGCCGTTCAGCTCTGGTCAAGGTCCTATCACATTGCATAGGCTCAGGCCTCTGCTCAGAAAACACCACCAAATGGTGCACATTTTTGCGCTCACGTAAGCGTCGATCGATCTGAATGGCCAAGGACATAGACTCATTCAGACCAGCAGGCGTGGGGAATCCCACCATAACATCCTTAAGGGCTTCAGAAAGACCCTTTCTGAAAATTGTCGCTAGGGCACACTCATTACACTGAGTAAGCACAGACCACTTTCTAAACTTCTGACAATATACCTCCGCTTCATCCTGACCCTGACACAAAGCCAGCAAAATTTTCTCTGCCTGATCCACTGAATCTGGTTCATCATAAAGCAATCCAAGCGCCATAAAAAACGCATCTACATTACGCAATGCAGGATCTCCTGGCGCAAGGGAAAATGCCCAGTCTTGAGGGTCGCCACGTAGCAAAGAAATAATGATTTTTACTTGCTGAATGGGGTCACCAGAGGAGCGGGGTTTCAAAGCAAAAAACAGTCTACAATTATTTTTGAAATTCAGGAACTTAGATCTATCCCCAGAAAACAAATCAGGAATTGGAATTCTGGGTTCTAACATCGGGTTCTGAACTACATAATCTTGAATGCCTTGTACCGTTGCAGTGAGTTGATCCACACAAGAGGACAGACCTTGAATGTCCATATCTACACCTGTGTCCTGAACCACCCAGAGATTTAGGGGAAAAGAAAAACAAAACAAGCTGCAGAAAAAAAAAAATGGTGTCAGAGCTTCTCTTATCCCTCTATTGACATGCATTAACACTTTACTAGCCAGCTGTACTGTTATGATGAGCTGGTGGTTAGGAGCACTAGAAATGACCAGATGAGCAAACGAATAATACAGGATGAGCTCTGGGAAGTGGGAGCTCTGCTGACCGCAACCCCTAATCCTATCACAACAACTAGAAATAGCCGTGGAGCGTTCCTGACTCTGCCTAGACGCCTCTTCACAGCCTAAGAGCTAACTACCCCTAAAGATAGAAAATACAGCCTACCTTGCCTCAGAGAAATTCCCCAAAGAAATAGGCAGCCCCCCACACATATTAACTGTGAGTTAAGATGGAAGTCACAAACACAGGAATGAAATAGGTTTCAGCAAAGGAGGCCAGACTTAACTAAACAGACTGAGGATAGAAAAGGTATCTTTGCGGTCAGCATAAAAAACTACCAAAAAACCACGCAGAGTGTGCAAAAGAAACCACCGCACCGACTCACGGCGCGGTGGTGCCACTCTGCATCCCAGAGCTTCCAGCTAACAGGACAAATTCATGATAGCAAGCTGGACAAAAACAGTGGTAACAAATAAGCTAGCAGGGACTTAGCTTTTGCTGAAGTAGACAGGTCATCTGAAAGATCCAAGAGAACTGAACCAGTACTAGGACATTGACAGCTGGCATCAAGTAACGATCTGAGTGGAGTTAAATAGAGCAGCCAGCCAAGGCCTAAATGAGGTCAGCTGGAGAAGGAACCTCAGAACCAGCAGCTCCACTCACAGCCACCAGAGGGAGTCCATGAACAGAACTTGCCAAAGTACCATTCACAACCACAGGAGGGAGTTCGAGAACAGAATTCACAACACATGTGGATTGAAATTGCAGAAAAATTCTGGAGTGTGTGTGATTTTCCCCAACTGTTTGGCAGTGGTGGATGGAAAGCACATACGCATTATCAAACCCGCCAGAACTGGATCGGAGTACTTCAACTACAAAAAATATTTTTCTGTTGTGCTCATGGCAATAGCAGATGCGGACGGTCGCTTCATCGCCGTAGACATTGGAGCTTTTGGCCGTGGCAATGACTCACAGACTTTCAAGAACTCTGATATGGGCCGACGTGTGTATGGCAAAAATTTTAATTTTCCACTGCCATGACCTCTCCCCAACACTCAAGGCCCACCGATGCCATTTGTTATGGTTGGGGATGAGGCCTTTCAGATGTGTGAAAACCTACTGAAGTCATATTCCAATCCAGTCGGAACTGGAACCACACTAAAAGGATTTATAACTACAGACTGACCAGGGCCTGAAGATTAGTAGAGTGTAGCTTTGGGATTCTTGTCTCAAAATGGTGCATTCTTGGGACAGCCATTAATCTAAAAATGGAGACAGTCGATGAGGTGGTCAAAGCCTGTGTGGTTCTCCACAATTACATAATGACTAAGGAGCGACCCAACATTGAACTGGATGAACCAGTTGCAAACCCATTGCCAGATTACCAGCATCACCCGCTGCGGTCAACTGTTGAAGTTGGCCACATGCGACACCAATTTGCTGCCTTTTTTGATTCTGATACTGGACATGTGGCATGGCAAGACAATATTGTGTAAAATGTCCTGTTGGGTTTGAGTCTGTACCAATCATGTTTTAAATGTTACTAATATTTTTTGTTAATAAACTACGTGTTTTGATATCTTGACCGAGTCTCCTATGTATTTCCTCTAAAAACCACTTAGGTTGCTAGTGATAAGGTAGTTGACGTCATTACGTCCTGATTCTGTTCTGCAGTATCTATTGGACGCAGACTGAAGAGACAATGGAGGTTTAATACAAAGATCTATACTCATCAAGTCAGGTGTCAGAAATAATGAATTCATGATGCACAAATAACAGCCTCATGAATTCACTATTTCTGACACATGTCCAGGTGAGTATAGATATGCCTTGTATGACCTCCATCGTCTCTTCAGTTTGTTTGAAATAGATTACGTACACTGAAGAAAAACTGGAGGTTATACAAGGCAGTTCTCTACTCACCAGGTCAGGTGTCATAAATAATTAGTTTTTTGAAACATGACCTGTTGAGTATAGTTCTGCTTTGTATTACCGCCATTTTCTCTTCAGTCTACAACACAGATTAATCAGAAAAGAAGAGATTATGGAGAAAATACAAGTAATTTTTTTTTTGCCACCTCATTGGACGAAGCATTGGACGAAGCATTTCTTGCAAAACGTGCGTCGGGTGTGGTGGGTCCTCAGTGCGCTCCCCCAACTGGTAACTATACCTTGGTCCTTATGCATTTGATATTATAGAATTTGCTTACAGTGTTACATGCCTACTCACTTTGTGCACATACAGGATTTTTGCTATATTGTGGTAGATGTATCCCCTATTTGGATATGCATATATTTTTTACCTAATTTGTAAGTATGTGCCTAATCGCACTTTACTATCCTGTATGGCACATGTGTAGTACTAGTTAATTTTTTACATATTGTGTGCTAATTTACTATGACATTAGGAAGTAGGATTTAGGGGTTGACGCTCAGAGGTACTCCACCTTCCTTTTTCCTGTATTGTGGGAATTGCTATGCTTTTTGATACAATTATTATTATTATTATTATTATTATTTATTTATATAGCACCATTGATTCCATGGTGCTGTACATGAGAATTAGTGTGAAAATTAAGATATATATATATATTTTCTATTACGTTGCCTTGTGTGAAGTTGTTTGTTTCGGTTTTCTATGTGCATTGCTTCATGGTCCCCTACGGGATTTATTTAGGTGTTTCCCAAAAAAAGAGGCAGCGGACTGGGACAGGGGAACACCTGATGGACCAGCTTCCTGGTCTCCAGTCTGTATGGCAGGCCCACTTTTTGCAGCGCTGCTGGATGGCTGCGACGGGTCCGTGGCTGTTTGATGTAGGACCCCTCCAGAACCAGGGTCAAGAGTGCTGCTCCATGTGCTGTGAAAAAAAAGAAAAAATAATTTAATCCCAAACATTTACAAAAGTAAAGCGCCAACTCCTGTGGAATAGAAAAATACAGATTAGGCAATACAATACAACCCAATACACCACAAAAAATACTTACGTTCTCTGGGCAAGGACCGGTCTGAAAAATTCAAGGATGCGGTGATATTTGTATTTGCGGATCCTTGCTCCAGAACCACTAGGAACCCGTCTCTCTTGACGAAGGTCCTTGTTGAAGCGATCCTTCATTGAATGCCAACGTGTTTTGACTTTGAGCACTGTTGAAAAAACAAAAAAGAATAGTTAGACAATGGACTTTTGGCCGTGCTCACACAACTGTGTGTGATAAGAGAAACTCTCATCACACACAGTTGTGTGATCCCGGCCAAGGTCACTGCTGCAGCACACCGCACACCGTGGGTTTCCCACAAAGGGACTCGCTCATGGACAAGGGAGATTAGGAGGTCATTTTCAATGAGGTCCTCATCCCGTTCTGGAACCTAAAAAATAAATACAGACATTAATGTTGGAGACATTAACATAAGGAAACATAGACAGAAAACTGGCATGAATATTGAAAGTCAAGAAAAAAATGGAGTCAAGAAGAAAAAGGTAAAGAAAGAGGAAAGTAAAGAAATGAACATTCAAGAATAGTACAGTGAGGATACAATAAACAGTCAGCCACGTATACGTACACGCTGCCGCTTGCCTCTCGACCGTGACCCCGCTGCTCCTGCTCAGCCTCTGCCACAGTGGAAGAAGTGCTCTAATAAAAGGAAAAAAAAATTGTCACGTGTAGATGTGACAGTGAATACTTACCAATCTGAAGAGGTGAGTACTCACTTCACTGACATTTTCCCCTTGTGCAGACCCAGGCCGTTGCTCCTCCTTGACCAATGGGTTAAGGATAACCAGAACAATCAGTCTAATAAATTATCAAGGGATCAGAAAGATGTTAATAATGGGAGAATCTACAGATGGTGCAAATATCAACCTACTGAGGATTTTCGGGACTGCACTCCTTCAACATCATCCAATCCACCTATATGCGATGTTTCTGGTGCCTCCTCTTCCGCCTCTGTTTCAGTTTCTATGCTTTCTACTCCAAAGCGGAAACGTGAACCACGTTATATACCGGCTAAATGTAACTTCAGATATTTCCCGGAAAATAACAGGAGCAACCTCAAGGTAATCAGCCTAAGCACACCCTTTTTTTATGTACTGAGGTTGATGTTTTGAATAAGGGTCTTATGTTTTGCCCCACAGCACAATTTGATAAATTCACCGCTATTAAGGATTTGCACCTATTTGCAAGAAAATTAATTTTCAAACTTTACTTTCATGTTGAAAATGTATTGAAACTATTTTTTACAGAGGTGGAACAGGAGGCACTAGCTATACTGGACGAACTTACACGAGAACATAGCATCCCGGAAGGTGGTGAGATTCCAAAATCGATTTGACCACGATCACATAAATTTCCCTCCTTGTCAGCTTGCCCTACAATTGAGGTGTTTGTGAGAACTGTTAGTAGTGATTTTGAGAAAATTCCCCGATACTCTGATACAAACAATTTAAGTATAGAAGAGAAATTGGGTCTGAAGAGATTAAGGGAACTAGAAGATGCTGTTTTCAAACCAGCTGACAAGGGTGGCAATAAGGGTAGTGTGGCTTAAATCTCTATATGAAACAGAAGCCTTTCGGCAATTAAGGGATAGTACCTGTTATAAAAAATTAACTTTCAACCCGCTTGATAAATTCCGGACTGAACTCATGTCTGTATTCCAAAATGCTAGGGACACTGGGGTGATTACTAAAGATTTATTTATGGCCCTTCATGTTTCTGAACCTATCATTCAAACACTTTATTTTGCTGCCAAAAATCCATAAAAATCAAACAATACCCCCTGGCAGGCCTATTATTTCTGGTTGTGGATACTCCCTTGAATTTAAATTTGTGGATTCTGGATTACAGAAATTAGTGGAGGAATTACCATCTTTTATTAAGGATACTACCGAATTCCTCAAAAAGGTGGATGGATTACACATTGACACTGATACCCTCTTGGTGTCATGTGTGTCATGAATCCCAATGGCTAGGGATAGCACAGGACAAGCAAAGTACAAGTAAATAACGGACGAGCTCTAGGGTGATGGAACCTGGGCTGACCGCTGCCCTACGCCTGACAAACGCAACTAGAGATAGCCAGGGAGCGTGCCTACGTTGGTTCTAGACGCCACGCACCAGCCTAAGAGCTAACTAGCACTGCAGAGAAAATAAAGACCTCACTTGCCTCCAGAGGAATGAACCCCAAAAGGATATAGTTGCCCCCCACATGTATTGACGGTGAAATGAGAGGAAGGCACACACATAGAGATGATATATATAGTTTTAGCAAATTGAGGCCCGCTGTAAACTAGAAAGCAGAACGATACAAAAGGGGACTGAGCGGTCAGCAAAAAACCCTAATCAAAAAAACCATCCTGAGATTACAAGAACCCATGTGCCAACTCATGGCACATGGGGAGAACCTCAGTCCACTAGAGCTACCAGCTAGCATAGAGACATAATAAGCAAGCTGGACAAAAAACCAAACAACTGAAAATCAGCACTTAGCTTATCCTGAAAGATCTGGGAGCAGGTAGGCAGGAACCAAACAGAGCACATCTGAATACATTGATAGCCGGCAAGGGAATGACAGAAAGGCCAGGTAAAATAGGAAACACCCAGCCTCTGATGGACAGGTGGAAACCAAAGGCCGCAACCCACCAAAGTCACCCAGTACCAGCAGTAACCAGCAGAGGGAGCCCACAAACAGAATCCACAACAGATGTGATGTAGAATCCCTATACACAAATATACACCATAACGATGGAGTACATGCAACTCAATATTATTTACGGTCTTCTTCTATGTCTGCATCCATGAGTAATTTTGTGACACAACTCCTCCAATTTACTCTGTCGCTTAATTTTTTCTTATTTAAGGGGTCCTTCTACCTGCAGCTCCAGGATACAGCTATGGGGGCATCTTTTGCACCAGCGTACGCCAATCTTTTACTGTGGCTTTGGGAGAGGGACCTTTTCTCATCCAATCATGTGCCATCGATAGATTACATCCTTCTTTGGGTGTGGTTTATCAATTACATATTTTTAATTTGGCAGGAATGAGTTGATTCACTCCATGAATTTATGTCTCACCTTAATAGGAATTCCCGTAACATACACTTGACTTACCAATTTGACAGGAATCTGATTGAATTCCTGGATGTGAGTGTAAGAAGAGAAGATAAATACTTGCAAACTGACTTCTTTCGCAAGTCCACTGCGGTCAATTCACTCTTACAGGCATCTTCCTCACACCCTCCAGCCATGATACGGTCTATCCCTATAGGCCAATTCCTGCGATTACGCAGGATCTGTTCCAATGACAGTGACTTTGAAGAACAAGCATCAGATTTAAAACAGAGATTCCTGGACCGGGGTTATAGTTGACGTTCAGTTAAAAGGGCCTAAAACTGGGCCAAGCATACTACGCATAACCAAGCTCTCTATACTTCTAAATCATCAACCCTAAACCAACCGGTCAGATATATTACCCAACACCATGGGCAGACTGATTTGATGCAATATTATCTTGAAAAATCCTGGTCAATTTTATAAGCAGATCCAATTTTATCCCTGTATATTCGTATTAGACCTAGGAGATCTAAGAACTTGGGAGATCTACTTGTGAAGACCCACTATGTTAATGAACCTGTAACTTTCTTATCTTTCTTATCCAAACCCCTCGTGGGTTGTAAACCATGCGGGAAGTGAGTGGCTTGTCCCAATATCATTAGAGCTCAAACTTTTACTAATTCCAAGGGGACAGACACATACAAGATTACACATGCAATAACTTGTACATCCAGAGCTGTGATATATTATGCCACATATCCATGTTCCCTGTAAACTTAAGGTTGTCTTGGGCATACATGCAGCAAAGGATATTGATGACATCTCCCTACTAAAAACCATCCCGAAACATTTCAAGATCCACCATAACTGTGATGGCTCACTTTTGAGGGTAATCGGGATTGATATGATTGAATCCAATGAGAGGGGTGGAAAAATAAGTACACCACTGGCTAGGTTGGAAGCTAGATGGATATGGACCTTAGGAACCGTGTCCCCTTCCGGGTTTAATGAAAACTTGAACTTTGCTCCCTTTTTGTAAATAAATTCTTGTAAACCACTTTTTTAGCTCCTGTAAAATAATTTTATTCTTTTTAATTTGCTATTTTACCTCTCTTATTATTATTACTATTATTACTAGTTTTTAACATTGTTCTAATACAATTTTTTTTCCAGTATATGTACTCTCATGCACTTACCTGATGGTGGTCGTCACCTGATGTCCCCTGGATGCTTTCCACCTGTCGCATTTGTTGGTCATCTAAATATCATGTCATGATTGTCATGATTAAGGGAGCTTAGTCTCCAGAAACGCGTTGAGATTCTTACCCATATGGTTGTGCTGAAGTCTGTATCCTCCATGTTTAAAGTTTGTGAATAAAGAAAACTCTTTTTTACGGACTCGGTGAAGCTGGACATTCTCTTCTTTTTTAATCTAAATATCATACAAGATTCCCTATACAGATAATACTTTATTGATAAAAGGACCAAAAATCAGTCCACACCAAAAAACTTGACCAAAATAACCAAACAAAAAGTGTTCAAAAACAATTAAAAACTCAAGGGAAAAACTATGAGTCACTAGGTGTGTCGCCTAAACTCACACCTACCTGGCTGCGGAGGTTGGCACCCTAGGAGCGCGTATTGACGCCCCCCCTCAACGATGACTATCCCTAAGGGCCCTGATATACCCTGCAACCACTAGGGAGACCCTCTACCCAGATCCTAGAGGGACCCCTACCAATTAACATAGAACACCTATGCTAAGGAGACTCAAAGCACCCAACCTTAAAAACAATGAAACGAACACATATATATACATATATATACCTGTGGTATAATGGTGAATAATAACAGTCATGGATAGATCTTTTGTAGACCAAACTATTGGTATTGATGGAGGTTAGGACCACCCCCCAAAATCTCATACGATATAGACACTATAACACTATTGATTAAACTATTGACATATAAAGATGCAGTCAAATCAGATAAGCCAATGTCAGACCTGCTCAATAGCACATCAGATAAAAAGGGTGTCAATACTTATCTTATTCTTATTCATTTTCACCGACCACTTGCCATATACAAATTAGCGCCTCAACGCATTTTGCCTCGCTAGGCTCATCAGCAGGCCCGATACCTAGATAGCATGTATCCCAACATGGTGTAATAACAAGCTCCAAACCTCCTTATAAACCCACCACACTCACCAAAATGGAGATCGTCAACAACAGTCAGCCCACCGGATATCGTGATGCACTCGCCCCTTGGGTCTACAGCGCATGCCCGATCTGGAACGCATACAGGACTACGCCGATAAAGAGACACAGAGATCATGCAGCCAATCAGGTACCGCTGATCCCACTTCCGAGTAACCACACCACGGTCACCGCGCCAGACCACGGCGCATGTCCCAAAGCCTGTAGCATTACATCCGGATAGATTGTCTGGAACGCAAGCTTTTCCCATGTCCACTGCGTTCAGAACAGACCCGAAATGGAAAATATCACCATATCGTTAAGTAAATGCATAAATAAATGTTCAATTAGCGCCAGATGTAAAATCCCATTCCTGATCGGCATTGTGCCTATCAATTCTCATACCAAATAAAATCTCTCAAATGTTCTAGGAGTTCGGCAAGCAGGCCGAGCCTCATTATTAAACATGAGGTGGTAAGTAACAGGAGGAATATGATAAATCAAATGTTTCATAACAATCTATGTCACCCCACACGTAAAGGGAGATTATACAAACAGTGAGAAAAGCCATTCCCCCCCGCACAAACAGGTCATAATGCAATCATTGACGGCTACAGAAAACAGGCAAAGGATAATTGTTCATTAATCCCTTTCGGTTCCAGGGATTCCATCCTATAGATCCACTCACATTTCCTTTTCAGGACAGCTTTATTCACATCTCTTCACCTAGGGTTCACATACACTACGTCAATGACCATGAACTTGATCTCCATTAAATTCCCATTATGGAACATCTGCATATGTTTAGCCAGTGGGGTGTCCCAGTAATATCTAATATCTCCAAAATGCTCCCCTACTCTCCTCCTAAATTCTCTCTTCGTTTTACCTATATAGTGCCTAGGACAAGAACAGGTGGCCAAATAGACCACCCCTGTGGTCTTACAGTTAGAGAAATCACATTGGTAAAAGATATTCCCTGCAGAGGAGCTCCGGAACGACTTGTGAGTTGACGTTTTTATTGGTAACATTTTCGGGCACGTGACATTTTTTGATCGCTTTTTATTCCGATTTTTGTGAGGCAAAATGACCAAAAACCATGAAATTCTTTGGGGGGGCGTTTATACCGTTCCACGTTTGGTAAACTTGATAAAGCAGTTTTATTCTTCGGGTCAGTATGATTACAGTGATACCTCATTTATATAATTTTTTTTATGTTTTGGCGCTTTTATACGATAAAAACTATTTTATAGAAAAAATAATTATTTTGCATCACTTTATTCTGAGGACTATAACATTTTTTTTTTTTTCGCTGATGATGCTGTATGGTTGCTCATTTTTTGCGGGACAAGATGACGTTTTCAGCGGTACCATGGATATTTTTATCCGTCTTTTTGATCGCGTGTTATTCCACTTTTTGTTCGGCGGTATGATAATAAAGCGTTGATTTTTGCCTCGTTTTTTTTTTTTTACCGCATTCACTGAAGGGGTTAACTAGTGGGACAGTTTTATAGGTGGGGTCGTTACGGACGCGGCGATACTAAATATGTGTACTTTTATTGTTTTTTTTATTATTTAGATAAAGACATGTATTTATGGGGACAGTATATATATATTTTTTCTTTAAGAATGTATTTATTTTATTTTTTTTTACGCATGTGAATATTTTTTTTTTACTTTATAACATTGCCCGGGGGGGGGGGGGGGGCATCATATTATAGGGTCAGATCGCTGATCTGACACTTTGCAGAGCACTGTGGCAGATCAGCGATCTGACATGCAGGGCTGCAGGCTTACCAGCGCTTGCTCTGAGCAGGCGCTGGTAAGCCACCTCTCTGCAGGACCCGGATGTAGCCCCGCGGCCGTTTTGGATCCGAGGCCTGCAGGGAGGAGACGCTCGGTACAAGGTGAGCACATCGCCTTGTACCGAGGGTCTCAGGGAAGCACGCTTTGATGTTTGATCGCAGTGTTCTGGGGGTTAATGTGCCGGGGCGGTCCGTGACCGCTCCTGGCACATAGTGCCGGATGTCAGCTGCTATAGTCAGCTGACACCCGGCCGCGATCGGCCGCGCTATCCCCGTGAGCGCGGCCGATCGCATATGACATACTATCCTGTCGGTGGTCATGCGGGCCCACACCACCTTGACGGGATAGTACGTCATATGGGATTAAGGGGTTAAATACAGCGGCAATATCGCTGATTGGTTGCGGCCGGCCGTGAGCTACCAATCACTGAAGCGGTGTTTAAATCCTGCGCCAATATCGCTGACTGATCGCGGCCGGCCGGACACAACCAATGACCGAAGCGGTGTTTAAAAACCGCACAAATATCGCTGACTGGTCGCGGCCAGCCGGGCGCGACCAATCACTGAAGCGTGGTTTAAATCCTGCGTCAATTTGCGGCTGGACTGCATCTGTCGCTGATTGGTCGCAAGATGTCGGGGGTTCGGGGAGCTGGATGTCGGGGGTTCGGGGTGCAGGATATAGTACAGCCACGTAGTATATAACACAGCCACGAAGTATATAGCACAGTCACGTAGTATGTAGTATATAGCACAGCCACGTAGTATATAGAACAGCCACGTAGTATATAGCACAGCCCGTAGTATATAGCACAGCCACGTAATTATATAACACAGCCACGTAGTATATAGCACAGCCATGTAGTATATAGCATCCACATAGTATATAGCAGCCACGTAGTATATAGCAGCCACATAGTATATAGCACAGCCACGTAGTATATAGCAGCCACGTAGTATATAGCACAGCCACGTCGTATATAGCACAGCCACGTAGTATATAGCACAGCCACGTAGTATATAACACAGCCCACGTACTATATAACACGGACAGCCACACAGTATATAGCAGAGCCATGTAGTATATAGCAGAGCCACGTAGTATGTAGCAGCCACATAGTATATAGCACAGCCACGTGGTATATAGCAGCTATGTAGTATATAGCAACCACGTAGTATATAGCAGCCACGTAGTACATAACACAGCCCACGCAGCAAATAACACAGCCCACACAGTATATAACACTGCCCACGTAGCATATATCAGTCACGCAGTATATAACATAGCCCACGTAGTATACAGCAGTGTGGGCACCATATCTCTGTTAAAAAAATAATTAAAATAAAAAATAGTTATATACTCACCCTCCGGCATCCACCGATGCGCGCGAGCGGCGAGGCTGCCGCCAGCTTCTGTTCTCAGGGATGCATTGCGAAATTACCCAGATGACTTAGCGGTCTTGCGAGACCGCTAAGTAATCTGGGTAATTTCGCAATGCATCTCTGTGAACGGAAGCTGGCAGCAGCCTCACCACTCGCGCGCATCGGTGGACGGCGGAAGGTGAGAATAGCACCATTTTTTTTTTTTATTATTTTTAACATATCTTTTTACTATTGATGCTGCATAGGCAGCATCAATAGTAAAAAGTTCATCACACAGTGTTAATTGCAGCGTTAACAGACTGCGTTACACCGCGTTATGCCGCGGTGTAATGCAGTCGGTTTAATGGACTGCTAAAACGCTATGTGGACGGCGGGCGCTGACTGGGGGGGTATGGAGGGGGCACTGACTGCATGGGAGTAGGGAGCTGCCATTTCGCAGCCGGACTGTCATGATTCTCAATGGCGAGAGAACATAGCCCAGCATATATGAGAACTAGCTCTTGGAAGATGGAAACTATACTGACCATGAACTAAGCCTGCCGCACAACTAGAAGTGGCCGGGTAGCATGCCTACGTTTTTTAACCCTAGATGCCCAGCGCCAGCCGGAGAACTACCTAATCCTAGCAGAGGAAAAGACAGTCCTGGCTCACCTCTAGAGAAATTTTCCCAAAAGGCAGACAGAGGCCCCCACATATATTGGCGGTGATTTCAGATGAAATGACAAACGTAGTATGAAAATAGGTTTAGCAAAATCGAGGTCCGCTTTCTAGATAGCAGGAAGACAGAAAGGACACTTTCATGGTCAGCAGAAAACCCTATCAAAACACCATCCAGAAATTCCTTTAAGACTCTAGCATTAACTCATAACACCAGAGTGGCAATTTCCGATCACAAGAGCTTTCCAGACACAGTAACGAAACAGCAGCTGTGAACAGGAACAAAATGCAAAAACACACAAGGACAAAAGTCCAACTTAGCTGGGAGTTGTCTAGTAGCAGGAACAAGCACAGAAGGCTTCTGATTACATTGTTGACCGGCAAGAAACTGACAGAGGAGCAAGGTTATATAGCGACTCCCACATCCTGATAGGAGCAGGTGAACAGAGGGGATGATGCACACAAGTTCAATTCCACAAGTGGCCACCGGGGGAGCCCAGAATCCAATTTCACAACAGTACCCCCCCCTCAAGGAGGGGGCACCGAACCCTCACCAGAACCACCAGGGCGATCAGGGTGAGCCCTATGAAAGGCACGGACAAGATCGGAGGCATGAACATCAGAGGCAGTGACCCAAGAATTATCCTCCTGACCGTATCCCTTCCATTTGACCAGATACTGGAGTCTCCGTCTGGAAACACGAGAGTCTAAGATCTTTTCCACAACGTACTCCAACTCACCCTCAACCAACACCGGAGCAGGAGGCTCAACGGAAGGCACAACCGGTACCTCATACCTGCGCAACAATGACCGATGAAAAACATTATGAATCGAAAAGGATGCAGGGAGGTCCAAACGGAAGGACACAGGGTTAAGAATCTCCAATATCTTGTACGGGCCGATGAACCGAGGCTTAAACTTAGGAGAAGAAACCCTCATAGGGACAAAACGAGAAGACAACCACACCAAGTCCCCAACACAAAGCCGAGGACCAACACGACGACGGCGGTTGGCAAAAAGCTGAGTCTTCTCCTGGGACAACTTCAAATTGTCCACCACCTGCCCCCAAATCTGATGCAACCTCTCCACCACAGCATCCACTCCAGGACAATCCGAAGATTCCACTTGACCGGAGGAAAATCGAGGATGAAACCCCAAATTACAGAAAAACGGGGACACCAAGGTGGCAGAGCTGGCCCGATTATTGAGGGCGAACTCCGCCAAAGGCAAAAAAGCAACCCAATCATCCTGATCCGCAGACACAAAACACCTCAAATATGTCTCCAAGGTCTGATTAGTCCGCTCGGTCTGGCCATTAGTCTGAGGATGGAAAGCAGACGAAAAAGACAAATCTATGCCCATCCTAGCACAGAATGCCCGCCAAAATCTAGACACGAATTGGGTCCCTCTGTCAGAAACGATATTCTCAGGAATACCATGCAAACGAACAACATTTTGAAAAAACAGAGGAACCAACTCGGAAGAAGAAGGCAACTTAGGCAAGGGAACCAGATGGACCATCTTCGAGAAACGGTCACACACCACCCAGATGACAGACATCTTCTGAGAAACAGGCAGATCCGAAATAAAATCCATCGAGATGTGCGTCCAAGGCCTCTTCGGGATAGGCAAGGGCAACAACAATCCACTAGCCCGAGAACAACAAGGCTTGGCCCGAGCACAAACGTCACAAGACTGCACAAAGCCTCGCACATCTCGTGACAGGGAAGGCCACCAGAAGGACCTTGCCACCAGATCCCTGGTACCAAAGATTCCAGGATGACCTGCCAACGCAGAAGAATGAACCTCAGAGATGACTCTACTGGTCCAATCATCAGGAACAAACAGTCTACCAGGTGGGCAACGATCAGGTCTATCCGCCTGAAACTCCTGCAAGGCCCGCCGCAGGTCTGGAGAAAGGGCAGACAATATCACTCCATCTTTAAGGATACCTGTGGGCTCAGAATTACCAGGGGAGTCAGGCTCAAAACTCCTAGAAAGGGCATCCGCCTTAACATTCTTAGAACCCGGTAGGTACGACACCACAAAATTAAACCGAGAGAAAAACAACGACCAGCGCGCCTGTCTAGGATTCAGGCGCCTGGCAGACTCAAGGTAAATTAAATTTTTGTGGTCAGTCAATACCACCACCTGATGTCTGGCCCCCTCAAGCCAGTGACGCCACTCCTCAAAAGCCCACTTCATGGCCAAAAGCTCCCGATTCCCAATATCATAATTCCGCTCGGCGGGCGAAAATTTACGGGAAAAAAAAGCACAAGGTCTCATCACGGAGCAGTCGGAACTTCTCTGCGACAACACCGCCCCAGCTCCGATTTCAGAAGCGTCGACCTCAACCTGAAAAGGAAGAGCAACATCAGGCTGACGCAACACTGGGGCGGAAGAAAAGCGGCGCTTGAGCTCCCGAAAGGCCTCCACAGCATCAGGGGACCAATCAGCAACATCAGCACCCTTCTTAGTCAAATCAGTCAATGGTTTTACAACATCAGAAAAACCAGCAATAAATCGACGATAAAAGTTAGCAAAGCCCAAAAATTTCTGAAGACTCTTAAGAGAAGAGGGTTGCGTCCAATCACCAATAGCCTGAACCTTGACAGGATCCATCTCGATGGAAGAGGGGGAAAAAATGTATCCCAAGAAAGAAATCTTTTGAACCCCAAAAACACACTTAGAACCCTTCACACACAAGGAATTAGACCGCAAAACCTGAAAAACCCTCCTGACCTGCTGGACATGAGAGTCCCAGTCATCCGAAAAAATCAGAATATCATCCAGATACACAATCATAAATTTATCCAAATAATCGCGGAAAATGTCATGCATAAAGGACTGGAAGACTGAAGGGGCATTTGAAAGACCAAAAGGCATCACCAAATACTCAAAATGGCCCTCGGGCGTATTAAATGCGGTTTTCCACTCATCCCCCTGCTTGATTCGCACCAAATTATACGCCCCACGGAGATCAATCTTAGAGAACCACTTGGCCCCCTTTATACGAGCAAACAAATCAGTAAGCAGTGGTAACGGATATTGATATTTAACCGTGATTTTATTCAAAAGTCGATAATCAATACACGGCCTCAAAGAGCCGTCTTTCTTAGACACAAAGAAAAAACCGGCTCCTAAGGGAGATGACGAAGGACGAATATGTCCCTTTTCCAAGGACTCCTTTATATATTCTCGCATAGCAGCGTGTTCAGGCACAGACAGATTAAATAAACGACCCTTAGGGTATTTACTACCCGGAATCAAGTCTATGGCACAATCGCACTCCCGGTGCGGAGGTAGTGAACCAACCTTGGGTTCTTCAAAAACGTCACGAAAGTCAGACAAGAATTCAGGAATCTCAGAGGGAATAGATGATGAAATGGAAACCAAAGGTACGTCCCCATGAGTTCCTTTACATCCCCAGCTTAACACAGACATAGCTCTCCAGTCGAGGACTGGGTTATGAGATTGCAGCCATGGCAATCCCAGCACCAAAACATCATGTAGATTATACAGCACCAGAAAGCGAATAACCTCCTGGTGATCCGGATTAACACGCATAGTCACTTGTGTCCAGTATTGTGGTTTATTACTAGCCAATGGGGTGGAGTCAATCCCTTTCAGAGGTATCGGAGCCTCCAGTGGCTCCAAATCATACCCACAGCGTTTGGCAAAGGACCAATCCATAAGACTCAAAGCAGCGCCAGAGTCGACATAGGCGTCCGCGGTAATAGATGACAAAGAACAAATCAGGGTCACAGATAGAATAAACTTAGACTGTAAAGTGCTAATTGAAACAGACTTGTCAGGCTTCTTAGTACGCTTAAAGCATGCTGATATAACATGAGTTGAATCACCACAATAGAAGCACAACCCATTTTTTCGTCTAAAATTCTGCCGCTCGCTTCTGGACAGAATTCTATCACATTGCATATTTTCTGGCGTTTTCTCAGTAGACACCGCCAAATGGTGCACAGGTTTGCGCTCCCGCAGACGCCTATCGATCTGAATAGCCATCGTCATGGACTCATTCAGACTCGCAGGCACAGGGAACCCCACCATAACATCCTTAATGGCATCAGAGAGACCTTCTCTGAAAATCGCCGCCAGGGCGCACTCATTCCACTGAGTAAGCACAGACCATTTGCGGAATTTTTGGCAGTATATTTCAGCTTCATCTTGCCCCTGAGACAAGGACATCAAGGCCTTTTCCGCCTGAAGCTCTAAATGAGGTTCCTCATAAAGCAACCCCAAGGCCAGAAAAAACGCATCCACATTGAGCAACGCAGGATCCCCTGGTGCCAATGCAAAAGCCCAGTCTTGAGGGTCGCCCCGGAGCAAGGAAATTACAATCCTGACCTGCTGCGCAGGGTCTCCGGCAGAGCGAGACTTCAGGGACAAAAACAATTTGCAATTATTTTTAAAATTTTGAAAGTGAGATCTATTCCCCGAGAAGAATTCAGGCAAAGGAATTCTAGGCTCAGACATAGGTGCATGAACAACAAAATCTTGCAAATTTTGTACCTTTGTGGCGAGATTATTCAAACCTGTAGCTACACTCTGAAGATCCATTTGAAACAGGTGAACACAGAGCCATTCAAGGATCAGAAGGAGAGAAAGAGAGGAAGGCTGCAGCATAGGCAGACTAGCAAGTGATTCAATTAAGAGCACACTCAGAACTAGAGGGGAAAAAAAAAAAAAAAAAAAAATTGTAGCAGACTTCTTTTTTCTCTCCTTTCTCAGCCAGTAATTTAACCCTTTTTTGGGCCGGTCAAACTGTCATGATTCTCAATGGCGAGAGAACATAGCCCAGCATATATGAGAACTAGCTCTTGGAAGATGGAAACTATACTGACCATGAACTAAGCCTGCCGCACAACTAGAAGTGGCCGGGTAGCATGCCTACGTTTTTTAACCCTAGATGCCCAGCGCCAGCCGGAGAACTACCTAATCCTAGCAGAGGAAAAGACAGTCCTGGCTCACCTCTAGAGAAATTTTCCCAAAAGGCAGACAGAGGCCCCCACATATATTGGCGGTGATTTCAGATGAAATGACAAACGTAGTATGAAAATAGGTTTAGCAAAATCGAGGTCCGCTTTCTAGATAGCAGGAAGACAGAAAGGACACTTTCATGGTCAGCAGAAAACCCTATCAAAACACCATCCAGAAATTCCTTTAAGACTCTAGCATTAACTCATAACACCAGAGTGGCAATTTCCGATCACAAGAGCTTTCCAGACACAGTAACGAAACAGCAGCTGTGAACAGGAACAAAATGCAAAAACACACAAGGACAAAAGTCCAACTTAGCTGTGAGTTGTCTAGTAGCAGGAACAAGCACAGAAGGCTTCTGATTACATTGTTGACCGGCAAGAAACTGACAGAGGAGCAAGGTTATATAGCGACTCCCACATCCTGATAGGAGCAGGTGAACAGAGGGGATGATGCACACAAGTTCAATTCCACAAGTGGCCACCGGGGGAGCCCAGAATCCAATTTCACAACACCGGACTGTGCCCGACGCTGATTGGTCACGGCCGCTGGCTGCGACCAATCAGCAACATGGGATTTCCGTGACAGACAGACAGACAAACAGACGGAAGTGCCCCTTAGACGATTATATATATAGATTCAATCATTATTTGAGTATTTTGACCCTTATATATTTGTTTGTACACTATATTTGCTTTGCATATATTCATTTTACTCAATCCTCCTTTATATACTCTTCCCATTTTTTTTCTTGGAGTATCACATAGACTACCGCCTTTATATTGATAAATTTACCTATTGCCCATATTATGTGACCCGTACTGAGCGCTTGCACCACCTGTGTCCCGCTCTCTCAGCATCCTGCGTCTGTGTGTCCTTGGCAACGCCGGGTACTCTGATCCCGTGTATCCAGTCACATGAAGCGAATGCTTGGACTTCCGGGTCCTCCGGGAGACGCATGCGCCGCTTACGCCTGACGTTACTATTATCAGTATTGCGCAGCATGCTGTGATGCAGTGACCCCTGTTACAGGTAGGAGGCACTGCATGGTCTTCCCAGGATACGCACGGAGGCGTATTGAGGCCATGAGAGTGCATGGCAGTTGCACGCATAAATATGATGGTGAGACAAAGTCCGGTATTATTGTGACTGGCCAGTATGTGTGTCGCAGAGGAAGATACTCTGCGCTGTCAGCTTAAAGCAATGCTGTTGTTCTGGGACCTGTAGTCCCATAAGTATAGTTGTTGGTATAAGTATGAAGGGAGGCTGGCAGGGCTAGTTATGAGAGATGGGAGGGTTGAACTAGCCACACACACACACACACCCATCTAGGGGAGTGGTTACAACCATATAATGTGACCAGGGTGTGGGTCACATGTCTCTGAGTAAGATCCTGGAAGCCTATGTGTTGGGTCCCACGTGGGGACAGAGGTCCTGAACAGCACACTGTAGAGGCCTTGGTGTTGGGAGGTCCAGAGTGTGGGCCGGAACCCTGAAGAGCATCTGGTAAGGCAAAGGTCCTGGAAGGCCTCTGTGTTGGGAGGTCCTGGGAGTAGGACTGAATCCCTGAAGAGCACAGGAGGGAGGCCTTGGACCTGGTGGCCTGGGGTGTTGGACGAATGTCCTGAATAGAACCCGGACAGGCCACAAGCCTGTGCGTTGGATGGTCCCAGGTGAGGACGGATGTCCTGAATAGCGCATAGAGGCCGTATGCTGCCGAGCCGGTGATGGCTGCTGTGTGGGGAAGTTGCCGTCCTTCGGTGGGTCTGGACTGACTGATTTGTGCCTGCCAGGCAAGTTGGTGATCCCAGGAGAGAGGGCAGTTTCCCCAGGAGAGAAGACTGATAAGGAGTCAGCAGGTGGAGCAGGAGCTCCCGTAAGGTACAGTGCCTTGCGAAAGTATTCGGCCCCCTGGAACTTTTCAACCTTTTCCCACATATCATGCTTCAAACATAAAGATACCAAATGTAAATTTTTGGTGAAGAATCAACAACAAGTGGAACACAATTGTGAAGTTGAACGAAATTTATTGGTTATTTAAAACTTTTGTGAAAATTCAAAAACTGAAAAGTGGGGGGTGCAATATTATTCGGCCCCTTTACTTTCAGTGCAGCAAACTCACTCCAGAAGTTCATTGTGGATCTCTGAATGATCCAATGTTGTCGTAAATGCCTAATGATGATAAATATAATCCACCTGTGTGTAATCAAGTCTCCATATAAATGCACCTGCTCTGTGATAGTCTCAGGGTTCTGTTTGAAGCACAGAGAGCATCATGAAGACCAAGGAACACAACAGGCAGGTCTGTGATACTGTTGTGGAGAAGTTTAAATCAGGATTTGGATACAAAATGATTTCCAAAACTTTAAACATCCCAAGGAGCACTGACTGTGCAAGCGATCATATTGAAATGGAAGGAGTATCATACCACTGCAAATCTACCAAGACCCGGCCGTCCCTCTAAACTTCCATCTCAAACAAGGAGAAGACTGATCAGAGATGCAGCCAAGAGGCTCACGATCACTCTGGATGAACTGCAGAGATCTACAGCTGAGGTGGGACAGTCTGTCCATAGGACAACAATCAGTCGTACACTGCACAGTTCTGGCCTTTATGGAAGAGTGGCAAGAAGAAAGCCATTTCTCAAAGATATCCATAAAAAGTGTGATTTAAAGTTTGCAACAAGCCACCTGGGAGACACACCAAACATGTGGAAGAAGGTGCTCTGGTCAGATGAAACCAAAATCAAACTTTTTGGCAACAATGCCAAATGATATGTTTGGCGTAAAGGCAACACAGCTCATCACCCTGAACACACCATCCCCACTGTCAAACATGGTGGTGGCAGCATCATGGTTTGAGCCTGCTTTTCTTCAGCAGGGACAGGGAAGATGGTTAAAATTGATGGGAAGATGGATGGAGCCAAATACAGGACCATTCTTGAAGAAAACCTGTTGGATTCTGCAAAAGACCTGAGACTGGGATGGAGATTTGTCTTCCAACAAAACAATGATCCCAAACATAAAGCAAAATCTACAATGGAATGCGGTTCACAAATAAACGTATCCAGGTGTTAGAATGGCTAAGTCAAAGTCCAGACCTCAATCCAATCGAGAATCTGTGGAAAGAGCTGAAAACTGCTGTTCACAAACGATCTCCATCAAACCTCACTGAGCTCGAGCTGTTTGCCAAGGAAGAATGGGCAAGAATTTCAGTCTCTCGATGTACAAAACTGATAGAGACATACCCCAAGCGGCTTGCAGCTGTAATCGCAGCAAAAGGTGGCACAACAAAGTATTAAGTTAAAGGGGCCGAATAATATTGCACGCCCCACTTTTCAGTTTTAGAATTTCCATAAAAATTTAAATTAACCAATACATTTTGTTCAACTTTACAATTGTGTTCCACTTGTTGTTGATTCTTCACCAAAAAATTACATTTGGTATCTTTATGTTTGAAGCATGATATGTGGGAAAAGGTTGAAAAGTTCCAGGGGGCCGAATACTTTCGCTAGGCACTGTACCTATACAGACTGTTGGTGCTTGTTATGTACTATTAACTGTGTGGTAACCCACGGCAACTGGTCAGAAGAGGATCAGCGTGTTTAGTTGCCGCAAACTAATTATGTGCAACTTAATCTGATGTCCTGATACAGAGTGTAATGGACTGTTCCTGATACGGTTTATGAGTCTTTAATAAACTGCATAGACTGTTTAAATGAAAAACCATGCCTGTCTGAGTGTATCCCGTTGCCAAGCGAGTGTCCCCCAACACATGCGGTGAGCGCTATCTCACAATGCATATATAAACCCACTGGTTTTACAGGACACCCCTCATGCCGAAGGAATTAATTCTGAAACGCGCGTCGGGGTGTGCGCGTCATCTGTGACCTTGCGGACCTTAAAGGTATATTGCCCCCAATTCCCTTTTTCCCGTATTTTTGCACATTTGCACTTGGATTGATCCATTATGGGTCTGCACCAACTGTTTTGACACTGCTGCACTTGGATTGCCACTATAATGGAGTGATTTCTGCTGTTTTATATAATCACTAATTAACTATTGGCCATCTACATATCATGTTACACTTATTTTTTGTATTGTTGTAATTCACTTATGGCTACATAAATTATTTACTTTTTTGCACTTTTTTATATATACAGTATAATCATATATTTTTGATATATTTGTGTTTTTCTTTTTTCTTCCTTGTTTCTTTTTTTTGGGGGGGTTCCCTTATGTGATCACATAGATATATTTTTTATGTGATCTTTTTGGTCCGACATCTGTTATACAGGTTTTATGTCTATTATTATATTTTATGTCTATTATTATATTGTACTATATATATTTTTTTATCATTTAATGTATGGTCCAGATACCTGCACACATCTTTTACATATTTAGTACTACTGTTTGCCACTGTTTATTTAATAAAGGCAATTTTTTATTGAATATCTCTTGTCTGGTATTTTTATGAATACTTTTTGGGGTTTCTTTTAGTTTTCTCGTCTGAGTGGTCACCACTCCTTATCACCGAGCACCTGGGGCAATCACTATATTGTGTATTATATATTATTTTCAAATTGTATCTATATTTTTAATTACATTCTATATGAGTGTGTGCCTTTAGGTGTCTCTGTTGTATTTAACAGCTAGAACTGGTATGTTTGTTAGAACGACACTACGTAAAGAGATGAGCAAGATCAAACATCATAGACCAGGGGTCTCAAACGCACGGGCTGCATGCGGCCCCGAGGCTATTTCATGTGGCCCGCAGGCACTGTAGACCCCTTGGCATCCCTGCCTGGTTCAGGGGATCCGCCATCGACAGCATTTTATTTCAGTTGAATGTGCGACCTTAGAAGCACATTCAACTGAAATGATGTACCTCCTGTGGCTGTGGGGAAGTGGCAGAGGTGGAGCTGCGGGTCACAGGAGACAGGAACCAGCTGCCACGGCTAACCCCTGTTCCCACTGCTAAAGAGAAATTAATCCACAAGACTCTCCACGCCCCACAGCTGCAGGGCAATCGCGTGTTCCAGCTACTAAAGAGAATGGGTATTCACTGCTTCTTCGGGACTATGGGAGTGGAGAGCAGTGAATATTCATTCTCTTAAGTAGCGGGCACACGTGATTGCCCAGCGGCTGTGGGGCATGGAGAGTCATGTGGATTCATTTCTCTTTAGCAGTGGGAACAAGAAGCCGGCTATTGTCCCTGCTATTAAAGGTCAATGAATATTCACTGCTCTCCACGCATAGTTCCATAGTATTTTTTTCCACCCAGATTTTCCCTAGTCCATTCATGTTTTTGACCTTTCATCCACCCCTTACCTATCTTCTTGTCCTCCTTCATCTAATTATATTGTATTTATATGGATTTTTATTATTATTTATATAGCACCATTAATTCCATGGTGCTGTACATGAGAAAGGGATTACATACAGAGTTATAGATATCGTTTACAGTAAACAAATTTACAATGGCAGACTGGTACAGAGGGGAGAGGCCCCTGTCCTTGTGGACTTACATTCTATGGGACAATGGGGAAGAGATAGAATGTCGGGGGTGCAGCAGCTCTGGTGGTGGTGAGGCGGCAGAATGGTTATTGCAGGCTGTAGGCTTTCCTGAAGAAATGAGTTTTCAGATTCCGTCTGAAGGATCCGAGGGTGGTGGATAATCGGACGTGTTGAGGTGTGGAATTCCAGATTTTGTATCATTTGTTTTTATCTAAGTGTACACTAAACATTTTTTTTGTAATTTTTATCCATAATGTGGCTTGTTGCTACTCCGTCTTCTTTTGTGGTTGTGACTTTTGTATCTGGAATATTCCACTATACTGTTGATTCTGTATTATAGTGGGGGAGCTTGACCGTAACATGCTCCCGACCCCATTACTTTACTGATGTTTTATGATTACTGTTTCAATAGTGCTCCATACAGTATAATGGCCCCACATAGTGCTCCATACGGTATAATGGCGCCACATAGTTCTCCATATTGTATAATGGCCTATAATAGTGCTCCATACTGTATAATGGCCCCACATGATCCTACATATTGTATAATGGCCCCATACTGTATAATGGCCCCACATGATGCTCCATACTGTTTAATGGCCCTATATGATACTGTATAATGGCCCCACATGATGCTGCATACTGTATAATGGCCCCACATGATGCTCCATACTGTTTAATGGCCCTACATGATGCTCCATACTGTATAATGGCCACACATGATGCTCCATACTGTACAATGACACTACATGATGCTGCATACTGTATAATGGCCCCACATGATGCTCCACACTGTTTAATGGTCCTACATGATGCTTCATACTGTATAATGGCCCCACATGATGCTCCATACTGTACAATGGCCCCCCCCTGATGCTCCATACTATGCGATGGCCCCACATGATGCTCCATACTGTACAATGGCCCCCACATGATGCCCCATACTGTATAATGGCCCCACATGATGCTGCATACTGTATAATGGCCCCACATGAAGGTTCATACTGTTCAATGGCCCTACATGATGCTCCATACTGTACAATGGCCACACATGATGCTCCATACTATATAATGGCTCCACATGATGCTCCATACTTTATAATGGCCCCACATGATGCCCCATACTGTTTAATGGCCCCACATGATGCTCCATACAGTACAATGGCCCCACATGATTCTCCATACTATACAATGGCCCCACATGATGCTCCATACTGTACAATGGCCCCACATGATGCTCCATACTGTATAGTGGCCCCACATGCTACATATTGTATAATGGCCACACATGATGCTCCATACAGTATAATGACCTCACATAAAAAAATACTACTCACCTCTGCCCGCTCCAACGCTTATCTGGTCTCTTCATATACCACAATCCTACCTGTGGGCACATGTGCCATCTCCTCAGCCATAATGCCGCCACTCTCATCAGCCCACGCGCCATCCCCCTACTCAGCATGCGCGCAGACTGATGGGACGGAGCACTACCTGATGGGACTGCGTGTAGCATGATGGGACGGCGCACGCGCAGTGCTAGTGATAAGGGAGATGGCGAGCGACCTGAAGAGAGTGATGGTGACGCTAGTTTGGAGATGGCATGCGTGCCCCCTCTGGCACGTGTGCCATAGGTTTGTCACTACCGTTATACAGGGCCGGCGTCAGCACCCGGCGTACCCGGGCAAGTGCCGGGGCCCTGGCGAGACAGGGGGGCCTATTTAGGGCCGGCGTTAGGGGCAGGCTGCCTGCATGCGGCCCCTGAGGCAGGCATCTGCGGTCCGAGGTGCAAGCTAGAAGAGAGGAGGCAGAGGCAGCACGGAGCTCTGGAACTTTTGCAGCTGCTGGAGAGCCGCCCACAATCCGTCGCCATGGATACGCAGCAGAGCAGAGTGACTTCCGACTGTCCAGTGACTGGAGAATGAGCCGAGCGTCGCCAAACAGGAAGTGTGCAGCACCTGCCACCTGGAACAAAGGATTGCGGGGGGCCGGGGGGATGCAGAGCCTTGCTGGGAGGACAAGGTATGGGCTCTTATATACTGATTGGGTTGTGTTATATACTACGTGGGCTGGGCTGCTATATGCTACGTTGGCTGCTATATACTACATGGGCTGCGCTGCTATATACTACGTGGGCTGCGCTGCTATATACTACGTGGGCTGCTATATACTACATGGGCTGTGCTATATACTACGTTGGCTGCTATATACTACATGGGCTGCGCTGCTGCTATATACTACGTGGGCTGGGCTGCTATATACTACGTTGGCTGCTATATACTACATGGGCTGCGCTGCTATATACTACGTGGGCTGGGCTGCTATATACTACGTGGGCTGCTATATACTACATGGGCTGTGCTATATACTACGTTGGCTGCTATATACTACACGGGCTGCGCTGCTATATACTACGTGGGCTGTGCTGCTATATACTACATGGACTGCTATATACTACGTGGGCTGTGCTATATACTACGTGTGCTGCTATATACTATGTGGGCTGCTATATACTACGTGGGCTGTTATATACTTCTACGTGGGCTGCTATATACTACATGGGCTGTGCTATATACTACATTGGCTGCTATATACATGGGCTGCGCTGCTATATACTACGTGGGATGTGCTGCTATATACTACGTGGGCTGCTATATACTACGTGGGCTGTGCTATATACTACGTGGGCTGCTATATACTATGTGGGCTGCTATATACTACGTGGGCTGCTATATACTTCTACGTGGGCTGTGCTATATACTACGTTGGCTGCTATATACTACATGGGCTGCGCTGCTATATACTACGTGGGCTGGGCTGCTATATACTATGTGGGCTACTATATACTTCTACGTGGGCTGTGCTATATACTACGTTGGCTACTATATACTACATGGGCTGCGCTGCTGCTATATACTACGTGGGCTGGGCTGCTATATACTACGTTGGCTGCTATATACTACATGGGCTGCGCTGCTATATACTACGTGGGCTGGGCTGCTATATACTACGTGGGCTGCTATATACTACATGGGCTGTGCTATATACTACGTTGGCTGCTATATACTACACGGGCTGCGCTGCTATATACTACGTGGGCTGTGCTATATACTACGTGGGCTGTGCTGTATACTACTATGTGGCTGTGCTATGTACTACTATGTGGGCAGTGCTGTATACTACTGTGTGGGCTGTGCTATATACTACTGTGTGGGCTGTGCTATATACTACTGTGTGGGCTGTACTGTATACTACTGTGTGGGCAGTGCTGTATACTACTATGTGGGCTGTGCTGTGTACTACATGGCTGTTCTATAAACTACGTGGGCTTTGTTATATACTATGTGGCTGTGCTATATACTATATGGGCTGTTATGATACGTTGGCTGTGCTATATACTACGTGGCTGTGTTATATGCTACGTGGGCTGTTATATACTACATGGCTGTGTTATATGCTACGTGGCTGTGCTATATACTACGTGGCCTGTGTTATATACTACATGGCTGTGTTTATATGCGATCATGAATCGTGGTATGTGTTAAAGGGGGGGCCCACTGAGACTCTTTCGCCCGGGGCCCTCAAAAACCTGGAGCCGGCCCTGCCGTTATAGACAGTATTGTGTGCACGAAATCATAAACCTCAGAGCTAGAGGAACTCCAATCTATTCATCTATTTAGTGAGACCATTAGAATGGAGTTGCTGTTTTCTGGGCAGTACACATTACAGCCCTCATTCATTGAGTCATTTTGTGTTCCAGTCTTGGTGACTGGTCTGCCATAGCAAGATGTGCCAAATCCATTCAGCGTTGTACACCGCTTGCTGAATTTGACGCCTCCGTCCACTGCCGTGCTCTGCCCGAGTACTATACTGCACTGGGAGTCCATGGTTGTCATAATTTACTCCACTTTCGTGCTGGAAAATATGATGAATCTGTCAATCTCCTCCCTGCCAGGCTCTCCCCACTGTTTAGTGTGGCCCTGGCACAAACACTGCAAAAGCCAAATTCTACCAAATCCGTCTGATGAATTATGTGCTATGAAAAAGGCAGAAACTGAATGCAACTTTAATTACTTGCAAAAAAAATACGGTTTGCTGGTCTGACAGAAATAATCTAAAAATGCAAAAATATTATTACATTAATGATGTTTATCCCATGAAAAATTAAGCAGTGCCCCAAAGTATATTTAGCAGCCATGAGACGAGAAAGGACTGTAATACGATGTTCCCTGTGCCTATGAGCACAGGATCCTCGGTGCAGACTGCAGCCGGCTCTGTAGAGAGCAGCTGCTGGAATCTCCTCACTACAATGCAGTTGCTGTATGGCGCCACTCACTGGAATGTAGCGCTACTCAGGAGTCAGGTCCAGTCTCCACACATGCGCACTGCAACTTCCTGGGATGGTTAAGCGCTGCCCACACAGTGGGAGGTGCCGCCTCTTCTGGTGACGTCATCGCGCATAGGAGCAGCTGCCTTCTGGACACGCCCTCCCTCCCGCCTCTGTACCGGAGTGATAGCGCCCCGATACCTGGCACCAGGTCGCCCACCTGTAGTGGCAGCTTTGGGGGTCTCATTGCTCGGTATGTATGCTAGCTTTGTCTGACTGGCTGCTCGTTTGTATAGCCGACACTAAACAATCCCTGGTGGTAAAAATCGATTTTTTTTTAAAGGGAACCTGTCACCACGTTTTTGGAAGATGGGATAAAAATAGCGTTAAATAGGGGCAGAGGTGGGCATTACATTAGTGTGTTTGTTATGCGTTTATTACCCACCTAAGTTGCCGAAATACCTTTGCAAAGTCTCCGTTTTCGCCTGTCAATCAGGCTGGTCTGGTCAAAAGGGCGTCTTGTCTTCCCCCAGATTTTGCGTAGTTTTCCGTTGGTGGCGTAGTGGTGTGCGCATGCCCAAAGTCCTGAATCCTCTGCCAGGGGATTTAAAAGAGCGCGCTGTTCGTTTTCATTGGTGATCGGTGGGCGCGGCCATCTTCCTTTGGCCGCGCGTGCGCAGAAGCGGCGCTCTGCTGGCCGCGGCTTCAGGAAAATGGCCGCGGGATGCCGCGCGTGCGCAGATGGATATCGCGGCGGCCATTTTCCTGAAGCCACGGCCAGCAGAGCGCCGCTTCTGCGCACGCGCGGCCAAAGGAAGATGGCCGCGCCCACCGATCACCAATGAAAACGAACAGCGCGCTCTTTTAAATCCCCTGGCAGAGGATTCGGGACCTTGGGCATGCGCACACCACTACGCCACCAACGGAAAACTACGCAAAATCTGGGGGAAGACAACGCCCTTTTGACCAGACCAGCCTGATTGACAGGCGAAAACGGAGACTTTGCAAAGGTATTTCGGCAACTTAGGTGGGTAATAAACACATAACAAACACACTAATGTAATGCCCACCTCTGCCCCTATTTAACGCTATTTTTATCCCATCTTCCAAAAACGTGGTGACAGGTTCCCTTTAAATAAGTAAAATCCCTCTTCCCAGTTCAGGAATGGGATGCCAGAAATCCGGATGGGACTCACACCAGTGTAGAGAGAACTGCATTGGCCTCAGTCACACCTCACTGGTGCCTGCAGAGAAAGTATAATGGATAGAACGGCCATTCAGGATCTGTGGAAAGCTGGGTGACAATCCCTATGTGCAGTGTCGTCATTGATTGCCCCTCGCAGTGCGGCTATAAGGGGTCTGCAGATGATAAAAGCTGTAGGCTGACACCAGTCATGTGCCCGAGCAGAATGGCGGACCCCGCTGGCTTCATGTATAATGCCGCTACGAGGCTGCTCCCCTCTGCGGTGACGGCACGCACCGGGTGGACCAGGCCTGGGGAATCGAACCCTTCTAGCAGGGTGAGATGGGCTGCCTAGTAATGGGGGCTGGCCACCCACCACCAATTGGCACCCCCCGCTGTGATGCAGGCTAATGTGCTACCAAATTATCGCCAAGAGTCGTAGGAGAATGCAGACGATGATGGTGTTATATATAAATACATATGTACATTTTGTTGGCTTGAGTAGCTTTGATTCTTTTTTAAATGTTTTTTTTTTTATTGTTGTCTTAGGTCTTAAAGCACTAGGTCCCTGTCTTTACTAATATACTCAGCAGCCACTGTCTTCAGCGCCGCTCCGGTCCCGAAACTTGTGATCGCAGCTCCTGACTGACCGGAAATCAGAGGTAACGGTCACAAGCTCTGGGTGTAAGTCTGTGAGACCCTCATTCTGGCTCCATAGACTTACATTACATTGTCACCTCTGGTCTGCCAGGCAAACACTGGAGCGATCCGGCTGGTCACAACACCAGAGCAGCAATGATAAAAAGTGAAGATGGTGGCTGGTAAGTATGCCACTAAGGGCAGGGAATGTATATTGGTAGCACCTCTCCAGCGCTGCAATAAAGAAAAAGGTGGAGTGGTGCTTTACTATTCCTTCTATTTGCCTTCATTATGTCCTTTCATGTTTCCAGATGCCACCTTATTGATAGAAGTCTGATACAATTTCTTCTACTGGTGCACAGTCGCTACCTCTGATGTTCCTGGGACAATGGACATAAATAATGACAAGATTGCTGGGAGAATCTTAAATCTAACCCTTGAGGTCATCTATCTGCTGACCGGAGAGGTGAGGCATATAACCATGAATAAAGGCATAGCTGTCAGCAGAATGATGCTTCAGACAATCAGCCGACAGCCATCTTTGCCATCTCTCCCATACATGGAGACGCGATTGGTTGAGCACCTCTGTATTTTCTAGGAATAAGGGTACTGTCACACATTGGCACTTTGATCGCTACGACGGTACGATCCGTGACGTTCCAGCGATATCCATACGATATCGCTGTGTCTGACACGCAGCAGCGATCAGGGATCCTGCTGAGAATCGTACGTCGTAGCAGATCGTTTGGAACTTTCTTTCGTCGCTGGATCTCCCGCTGTCATCGCTGGATCGTTGTGTGTGACACCGATCCAGCGATGCGTTCGCTTGTAACCAGGGTAAACATCAGGTTACTAAGCGCAGGGCCGCGCTTAGTAACCCGATGTTTACCGTGGTTACCAGCGTAAAAGTAAAAAAAAACAAACAGTACATACTCACATTCCGGTGTCTGTCCCCTGGCGTTCTGCTTCTCTGCACTGTGAGCGCCGGCCGGCCGGAAAGCGAGCACAGCGGTGACGTCACCGCTGTGCTTTCCGGCTGGCAGACACAGTGCAGAGAAGCACAGCGCCGGGGGACAGATACCGGAATGTGAGTATGTACTGTTTGTTTTTTTTTACGTTTACGCTGGTAACCACGGTAAACATCGGGTTACTAAGCGCGGCCCTGCGCTTAGTAACCCGATGTTTTCCCTGGTTACCCGGGGACTTCGGCATCGTTGGTCGCTGGAGAGCGGTCTGTGTGACAGCTCTCCAGCGACCACACAACCACTTACCAACGATCACGCCCAGGTCGTATCGCTGGTCATGATCGTTGGTAAATCGTTTAGTGTGACAGTAACCTTAGTGTCTGATTGACGTGGCGGACAGTATCTTATCTCAATTAGATCAAAGCGATTCACAGTCCAAAATTCGACGCATTTAATGATGGAGACTGAGGTGAGGAATTCAGTAATAAGATGGGGACACATCCAGAGAGGCAATGGATTCAATCATAAGATGGGGACACGTCAAGGGATTCAATGATAAAATGGGGAAACGTCAAGGGATTCAATGATAAAATGGGGACATGTCAAGAGAGGTCAGGGGCAGCACGGTGGCTCAGTGGTTAGCACTGCAGCCTTGCAGCGCTGGAGTCCTGGGTTCAAATCCAACCAAGGACAACATCTGCAAGGAGTTTGTATGTATGTGATGGGGACACATTTTCAGAGAGGTGAGAGATTCAACGATAAGATGGGGACACATCAAGAGAGGCGATGGATTCAATGATAAGATGGGGACACTTCCAGAAAGTTGAAGGATTCAATGATAAGGCTAGGTTCACATTGCGTTAAAGCAGCCCATTCAACACATGCGTTAAACGGGCTGCGTTAACGCAAGTGCTGAAATTCGATTGCGCTAGCACAGATAGAGCTAGCAGATGCTCTATCTGCGCTAGCGGTGACGGACCCGGAAACGCTGCAGCCCGCGTCCAAGGGTCCGTCACTCAATGATGGCACATAGCTAGCGCACGCCCATTTTGATGTGCCCGAAATAGGTCTTAATGGCAGCGTTAACTGACTGCGTTATGCCGCAGTGTAACGCAGTCCGTCTAACGGACTGGGGAAAAGTAATGTGAACGCAGCCTAAGATGGGGACACGTTGAGAGAGGCAAAAGATTTAGTGAGGAGATGGGAACATGTCCAGAGAGGTGAGGGATTAAGTGATAAGATGGGGACACAACCAGAGAGGCGAGGCAATCAGCAATGAGTAAAATTGAGCCATGGTCAGTAAGGTCAGGGATTGAGGATGACATTAAATGTTTTTGTATTAGTAAAAAAGGAATAGGCTTTATATAAATAAAACAACTGGAAGATAAGGTTGTGTTTCACAACTTGATGTAAGATTTCACCCTGCCATAATGTTGTATTGTATATTTATCATTTAGGGTTATATTTTTACAAAGAAGACATTTGAGGAACCTGAGATATCTGGTAATAGCTCAGGAAGATGGAGCAGGACACAAAATGACATTGCAGTGTCTCCTCATGTGATGACTCAGGAGAACGATAATGAGCAGAAGATTTTACAACTCACCAACAAGATTGTGCATCTCCTAACTGGAGAGGTGAGCATGGCTGGGAGATTATTCTGTAAAAAGGAGGACATGTGAATGCTTCCTCAACACAGTTTCTAGCACTGGAAAGGGTGTTGGAGGAGAATGAGGGGGCATGTAACGGTGTCAGTGGCATGACTAGAGGGCTGGCATCACTGTCAACAGTATCTATGTCCCCGGAACTGGGTACAGTTGAAAGCTGCCCTGACACTTGAAGATTGTCAGGCAAAAAACAGAGGATGCAGGCGTTATTGCACTGGCTGCGGTCTACAGGCAGAAGCTAGTTGTCACCTTCATGACCAGGCGAACTTTTACAATTCAGACCAGTGACACTTTATGTGATAATAACTCTGGAACACTTCAACGCAGCCCACTGATTCTTAGGTTGTTTGCTCATTACATATTGTACTTCATGACAGTGGTAACATTTGTTCAGTATGACTTGTGTCTATTTGTGAAAATAATGAAAATTTAGTGAAAATGTTAAAAATGTTTGGAATTTTCAAACATTTTCATTCTTATGTCCTTAAACCAGACTGCAACACCTAATTCCCCCAAGCCCTCGATCACCTGTAATAAAAATTAAATTTAAAAAACAATATACCATACCTGTCGGTCGTTGTGTCCCACGCTGTAATCCATGTCTGGGGGCTAAATAGTTTTTCAACCTGGATGGTGCCAAGATGCGACTGTCCCTGCTGAAAACCACTGGTGAATAAGATGCTGAGAGCGCATCTTGGCACCGTCCGCTGCCACACGTGTGCCTTAAGTATTACACATATAAATGGACGTGTGAAACCGGCCTTAAACCCAAATTTCACACTTTCACATGGGGAAATGGATAAAAATGGCACCAAAATTTGTCCCACAATTTCTGCTGAATGTGGCATTACCCTATATATGGCTGTACAGTACTACTTAGCCACACAGTGAGCCTCTGGAGGGACGGAGCGCTATTTGCCTCCTAGAGCGCAGATTTTCCTAGAAAAGTTTGTGGACTCTATACAGAGCCCCTAAGTGCTAGAAGAGCAGAATCCGCCCTCAGGTGAGACCATTTGGGAAATATTGGGAATTTATCTTCAGGTATGGTGATGACTTGACTCTTGAGTGTTTTCCAGAAACAACCAGCAGTGGATGTTGCTGAGTGAAACTTGGAATTCTGCTATTGTAGTGCTCGTACATTTTTCTCAGCTTTTTGCATGCCTAAACAGACGGAAACTGCAGGATCACAGGTCAGACAGCGTCCTCAGTGCCTCCATCTGCCTCATTATAGGGAATCTTCTGCCGAGGGTTCCATCTGAATCACATGTTTCAGAGATGTACACAGAAACACTGGTGCAAACGCTCAGCGCAGTGCGCAAGACAAATATGAGCCGAGCCTTACTGCGATCTTTGAGAGGCAGAACGAACAAATCAACAGAAACTGAGGAATTGGTTTTATTTATTTTTTATGCCTTGTGTATAAGTGCTTAGACAGTGCCATTACAGCGATAACAGATTAACATAGTTTTTTTTTTCTGTTTGATTGCTGTGACACACTAAAATGCTCTTTTTTTTTTTTCTAAGTGTAGTGTTGCCGACAGTCATATGAGAGCTTGTTTTTTGACAATTTGACATTTTTTATTGGTACCAGTTTCAGGCACATGACATTTTTTTAATCACTTTCTATCCTGATTTTTTGGATGCAGAATGAACAAAAACCAGCAATTCAGGAATTGTTATTTTGGTTTGTTTTTTTTTTCTGTCGTTACGCGTGTGGTAAAATTGATAAGGCAACTTTATTCTTTAGGTCAGTTCGATTACAGCGATACCATATATAGATAGATAGATTCAAAAAAAGGAAAGCAGCACAAAAAGGTTTGAAAAAATAAAGTGGACTTTAATGCCTGAATGGCGTGGCAATGTTTCGGATGTGATATCTTTTCTCAAGGCTTGAGAAAGGATATCACATCCGAAACATTGCCACGCCATTCAGGCATTAAACTAAACTTTTTGTTCGACGGTATGATGATAAAGCATAGGTTTTTTTTGCCTTGTGCCATTAGCTGTCTGATCGCTGTTATAAAGCATTGCAATGCTTTATATCTGTCAGTGCTACACTGACAGAAGCCTCTTAGACCATGGTCTGCTCATGGTCTAAACAAGCTTGCCATAGCCTGGTGATCCGGATGTCGTCATCCGGTCACCATGCCAACGATCAAGCCCTCGCGATGACCTCACGGGGGCGCTGATTGGAGGGGACAGGGAGCCCTCTCCCTGCCTTCTAAATGCTGTGATCAGTATAGAATGCAGCATTTACAGGGTTAAACTGCTGGGAGTGGTGCGGTCACTGTTCTTTAGGGCTTGTGCACACGCTGCGGATTCCATTGCGGAATTTTCAGCAGCGGATTTGATAAATCCGCAGTGCTAAACCGCTGCGGTTTTTACTGCGGATTTATCGTGGTTTCTATTGCGGTTTCCTCTGCGGGTTTTCACCTGCAGATTTCTATTGGAGCAGGTGTAAACCCGCAGTGGAATCCACACAAAGAATTGACATGCTGCGGAATATAAACCGCTGCGTTTCCGCGCTTTTTTTTTCCGCAGCATGTGCACTGCGGATTTCGTTTCCCATAGGTTTACATTGTACTGTAAACTCATGGGAAACCACTGCGGACCCGCAACAAAATCTGCAGCGTGTGCACATACCCTTACAATGAGAGTCGGGTGTCAACTGTCATATTCGCTGAACATCCATCCGTCTTGCGATTGCGCGCTCTCATATCGCACGTATCCATACATCCTAGGTGGGGAGGTCCTTTCCAAGTAGGACATATGGCTACGACTCTAAGGTCATGAAGGGTTTAACCCCTTAAGCCCCGAGGGTGGTTTGCACGTTAATGACCGGGCCGATTTTTACAATTCTGACCACTGTCCCTTTATGAGGTTATAACTCTGGAACGCTTCAACGGATCTTGGCGATTCTGAATTTGTTTTCTCATGACATATTGTACTTCATGATAGTGGTAAAATTTCTTCGATATAACTTGCGTTTATTTGTGAAAAAAACGGACATTTGGCAAAAATTTTGAAAATTTTGCAATTTTCCAACTTTGAATTTTTATGCCCTTAAATCACAGAGATATGTCACACAAAATACTTAGTAGGTAACATTTCCCACATGTCTACTTTACATCAGCACAATTTTGGAACCAAAATTTTTTTTTGTTAGGGAGTTATAAGGGTTAAAAGTTGACCAGCAATTTCTCATTTTTACAACACCATTTTTTTTTAGGGACCACATCTCATTTGAAGTCATTTTGAGGGGTCTATATGATAGAAAATACAAAAGTGTGACACCATTCTAAAAACTGCACCCCTCAAGGTGCTCAAAACCACATTCAAGAAGTTTATTAACCCTTCAGGTGTTTCACAGGAATTTTTGGAATGTTTAAATATACGGTAAATGAACATTTAACTTTTTTTCACACAAAATTTACTTCAGCTCCAATTTGTTTTATTTTACCAAGGGTAACAGGAGAAAATGGACCCCAAAAGTTGTTGTGCAATTTGTCCTGAGTACGCTGATACCCCATATGTGGGTGTAAACCACTGTTTGGGCGCATGGCAGAGCTCGGAAGGGAAGGAGCGCGCCATTTGACTTTTCAATGCAAGATTGACTGGAATTGAGATGGGACGCCATGTTGCGTTTGGAGAGCCCCTGATGTGCCTAAACATTAAAACCCCCCACAAGTGACACCATTTTGGAAAGTAGACCGCCTAAGGAACTTATCTAGATGTGTTTTGAGAGCTTTGAACCCCCAAGTGTTTCACTACAGTTTATAACGCAGAGCCGTGAAAATATAAAATCCTTTTTTTTTTCCGCAAAAATTATTTTTTAGCCCCAGTTTTGTAGGCGTCATGTTGCATTTGCAGAGCCCCTGATGTACCCAAACAGTAGAAACCCCCATAAGTGGCCCCATATTGGAAACTAGACCTCCCAAGGAACTTATCTAGATGTGTAGTGAGAACTTTGAACCCTCAAGGGTTTCACTACAGTTTATAACGCAGAGCCGTGAAAAAAATAAAATTTTTCCACAAAAATTATTTTTTAGCCCCCAGTTTTGTATTTTCCGAAGGGTAACAGGAGAAATTGGACCCCAAAAGTTGTCCAATTATTCCTGAGTAAGCTGATACCCCATATGTGGGGGGGAACCACTGTTTGGGCGCATGGCAGAGCTCGGAAGGGAAGGAGTGCCATTTGGAATGCAGACTTAGATGGATTGGTCTGCAGGCGTCACGTTGCATTTGCAGAGCCCCTGATGTACCAAGGGTAACAGGAGAAATTGGACCTCAAAAGTTGTTGTCCAATTTGTCCCAAGTACGCTGATACCCTATATGTTGGGGTAAACCCCTGTTTGGGAGCACGGGAGAGCTCGCAAGGGAAGGAGCACTGTTTTTCTTTTTCAACTCAGAATTGGCTGGAATTGAGATTGGACGCCATGTCGCGTTTGGAGAGCCCCAGATGTGCCTAAACAGTGGAAACTACCCAATTCTAACTGAAACCCTAATCCAAACACACTCCTAACCCTAATCCCAACGGTAACCCTAACGACACCCCTAACCCTGACACACCCCTAACTCTAATCCCAACCCTAATCCCAACCATAAATGTAATCCAAGCCCCAACCCTAACTTTAGCCCCAACCCTAACTTTAGCCCCAACCCTAACTTTAGCCCCAACCCTAACCCTAACTTTAGCCATAACCCTAGCCCTAACCCTAGTGGGAAAATGGATATAAATACATTTTTTAATTTTATTATTTTTCCATAACTAAGGGGGTGATGAAGGGGGGTTTGATTTACTTTTATAGCGTTTTTTATAGCGGATTTTTATGATTGGCAGCTGTCACACACTAAAAGACGCTTTTGATAGCAAAAAAGTTTTTGAGTCTCCACATTTTGAGACCTATAATTTTTCCATATTTTGGTCCACAGAGTCATGTGAGGTCTTGTTTTTTGCGGGACGAGTTGATGTTTTTATTGGTAACATTTTCGGGCACGTGACATTTTTTGATCGCTTTTTATTCCGATTTTTGTGAGGCAGAATGACCAAAAACCAGCTATTCATGAATTTCTTTTGGGGGGGCATTTATACAGTTCCACGTTTGGTAAAATTGATAAAGCAGTTTTATTCTTCGGGTCAGTACCATTACAGCAATACCTCATTTATATCATTTTTTTTATGTTTTGGAGCTTTTATACGATAAAAACTATTTTATAGAAAAAATAATTATTTTTACATCGCTTTATTCTGAAAACTATAACTTTTTTATTTTTTTGCTGATAATGCTGTATGGCAGCTCGTTGTTTGCGGGACAAGATGACGTTTTCAGCGGTACCATGGTTATTTATATCCGTCTTTTTGATCGCATGTTATTCCACTTTTTGTTCGGCGGTATGACAATAAAGCGTTGTTTTCTGCCTTTTTTTTTTACGGTGTTCACTGAAGGGGTTAACTAGTGGGACAGTTTTATAGGTTGGGTCGTTACGGACGTGGCGATACTAATTATGTGTACTTTTATTGTTTTGTTTTTTTTATTTAGGTAAAGAAATGTATTTATGGGAATAATATTTTTTTTTTTTTCTTTTTTTAGGAATGTTTTTTTTTTTTCTTTACACATGTGGAATTTTTTTATTTTACTTTGTCCCGGGGGGGACATCACAGATCGCTGATCTGACAGTTTGCATAGCAGTCTGTCAGATAACCGATCTGACTTCCAGTACTGCAGGCTTACCAGCGCCTGCACTGAGCAGGCGCTTGGTAAGCCACCTCTCTGCAGGACCCGGATGCAGCCCCGCGGCCATTTTGGATCCGGGGACTGCAGGGAGAGGAGGTAAGAGACGCTCGGAGCCACGCGATCACATCGCTTTGCTCCGAGGGTCTCAGGGAAGCCCGCAAGGAGCCCCCTCCCTGCGTGATGCTTCCCTATACCGCCGGAACACTGCGATCATGTTTGATCGCAGTGTGCCGGGGGCGGTCCGTGACCGCTCCTGCACATAGTGCCGGATGTCAGCTGCGATAGTCAGCTGACACCCGGCCGCGATCGGCCGCGCTCCCCCCGTGAGCGCAGCCGATCGCATATGACGTACTATCCCGTCGGTGGGAATTAAGGCCCACCCCACCTCGACGGGATAGTACGTCATATGGGATTAAGGGGTTAAAGGTGTGGCTTTTAGGATCAATTCTTCCATGAAGCTCGCATCTGGCCAGACTTCACTAAATTTCCTTGGTCGACCACTGCATCGAGGGTCAACGACTCTTCATTTTGTTTGTGTCTTCCATGCTGAGAAGCAGGTAGATTCATCAAGGAGGCATCAGATTGGCCCCAAATTTATTCAGCAGAAGAATAAGAACACTGACTATATGTTTTGGGTTAAAGTGGTTGTCCAAAGTTGGTACAAAGGTCTGCAGTCACTCTACTGACTTCAGATTTGTGAATCCTGACAGCGCGTGCGGTGTGCTGTTAGGATTCTCCGGTGTCTGTGGCGAGATAAAGGTAGTTAAATGAGCACACATATGCATCATGCATGCTTCTGTCCACATTCCGACTAGACATCTGTAGCCTTCCCTTGAATGCAGCGAGGCCTCTCACGTCTAGTCAGAATGTGGCCGTGAATATGCATATCACAAACTTGCAGTTACATGACAGCCAGCACAGGAGAACCCTGTCATCATGCACCATGCACATTATCAGGATTCACAAGTCTGCAGTCACAGACTTTTGTGCCAACCTTGGACAACTCTTTTAAGAACTATTTTCATAGTAAAGAAGAACAAGGAGCTCAGGAAGTAATGATATAGTCCCATAGAGCACTGATCTCAACATCATGTACTCTGTCTGGGATTACATGAAGAGATAAATTATTTGCCTATATCCACAGAAGATATGTGGTTAATAGTGATGAGCGAACATGCTCGGATAAGGTGTCATCAGAGTATGCTTTGGTGCTATCCAAGTGCCTTTGGCGTGCTTGAAAAATTTGTTCGAGTCCCTATGCCTGCATACATGCTGTTGAACAGCTGCAAGACATGCAGCGGCGACTCAACCATAGTTTTTAAGCGCACAGAAATACTCAATTCGGTCACAAGCGTGCTTGGATAACACTCGCTCATCACTTATCAACAACTTTGTTTCAAGCATGTGATGGCTGTTCAAATTCATCTGTGGCTAGTAATAAATGTGATGAATATGAAAATCACACCTGAAACCAGATAAAAAGGGGAGAAGTAGACTCAATCTTTGCATTGTGTGTCTGGGTGTACAACACTAAGCTTGGAGAACTATCTGAGGATTTGAGAACAAATTGTTGAACAGTATCAACAATCTCAAGGTTCCAAGTCCATTTCCAGAGATCTTGATGTTCATTTGTCCATGGCTTGCAACATAATCAAGATGTTTCCAACCCATGGCACTGTAGCTAGTCTCCCTTGACGTGGGCAGCAGAGAAAAATTATTGAAATGTAATAAGCTGCCTCAATCTGTCCTGCAGGCTTGGGGTGCATCAGTGTCAGTGTGAACTATTCGTCAACATTTGAATGAAATGACACACTATGGCAGGAGGCCCAGGAGGACCCCACTGCTGACAGTGAGACATAATGAAGTCTGCGGTTTGTCAAAATGTATGTGACTAAGCCAAAATCTTTCTGGGAAAGCGTCTTTTGGACAGATAAGACCAAGATAGAGCTTATTGATAATGCACATCATTCTACTGTTTACCGACAATGGAATGACGCCTACAAAGAAAAGAACACTGTACCTACAGTCAAATGTGGTGGAAGTTCAAAGATGTTTTAAGATTATTTTGCTGCCTCTATCACTGGGTGCCTTGAATGTATGCAAGGCATCATGAAATCTGAAGAATACCAAAGGATTTTGGGTCACAATGCAGTGCCTTGTATCAAAATGGGTTTGCATCCTAGGTCATGGGTCTTCCAGCAAGAAAGTGGCCCCAAACATATTTCTAGAAGCACCCAGAAATGGATGGAAACAGAGTTCTAGAAAGTTCTGAAGTGGCCAGCATGGACTCCAGATCTAAATCCCATCAAACGCCCATGGATAGATCTTAAAATTGCTGTTGGAGAAGGCACCCTTCAAATATGAGAGAACTGGAGCAGTTTGCAAAAGAAGAGTGGTCCAAAATTTAAGATGCGAGGTGTAAGGAGCTTGTTGATGGTTATAGGAAGCGATTGATTGCAGTTATTTATTCCTAAAGGGGTGTGCAATCAAATATTAAGTTGAGGGTGTCAACAATTTTTTGTCCAGCTCATTTTGGGGGTTTTGTGTGAACTTATGTCCAATATGCCTCTTTTTTTCTCTGATTTTTTTATGTGTTTTTTTTCCAATACATGCAAATTAAATAAATGTGTATAATAAAGTATGTGTAATTGCAATAATTTTCTATGAGAAATACTTCACTTCTAGAACAATTTCAAGGGTACCAACACTTTCAGCCATGACTGCTATTGACCTGAAATTCTCACCAGATGTTGGTAGCAACCCATCCAATCCACACCGGCAAAGAAATCAAACCATAGATGTCATCAATTAAGAGAGATATTGTTGATATTTTTTTTGAGTGGGAATACATAACTATGTAGAGCTTACCAAAGCCAATTGAACCCACTCATCTGAGCAGCATGCTGCAAAAATTGCCCTTGGTATTCTCTCTTAGTTGCAATGCTTCTGAACTCATCCACGGTATGCAGCTGCACATGCCACAATGGAGGGGTAAGTCCCCCCTCTGCAGCAGTCGCGCATGAGCCCCCATAGCTGTCTCACAAGGTGCTGCATCAGAGGGACACTTTCTTTTTTCACATGGGGATGGGTGGGGGAGTACACTTTTTTGATGTATATACTTTTTGTCAGATTACTTATAGACTGCCATGTGATGACTCTTGTCCGTGTCAGATTCCTAAATAAATGTTAATATTCTCTCACCTAGGTCTGGGAGTATTTAGAAGGACACAGAAATCTGTACATGGACATCATAGTAAATGACCCATCCCTCACATCACAGGGTAAGAGGATACATTCACTGCCTGTTACAGTAGGTAGCGCCTAATCATGTGCCTAACGCATAAAGAATTTATATTAAACCACTGTTTGTTTGTTTTCTACAGATGGTCCTAATAGGAGATATACACCTGAAAAATGTCCCATCCCTCTTTACTCCAAGGAACTTCCAAAGGAAGATCAAGATACCTCACAAGACTCTCAGGTAGAATGGAATGGAATTGGAGCAATTAAAATCCTCTCTTTATATCCAGATGAGTCCATCGTGTTGTTTATGAATTACGTAGGGTGAAGATTTGATTGATATTAAAGTTGAAGTACTAGAGGATGAAGAAGATGCATTTGAGAAGAATGAGGAGCAATGCAAGGAGGAGTCGCCTACTACCACACCATGTGAGTAATAATTACTAAACCCATGAGGTTGTCCCATGTTTGTAGCCTTTTTGTCCCTAGTCATTACGCTTCATTCAGATGTCCCTTTTTCCTGTATGTGTTCTGTCTGTGTTGTTCATGGCTAGAACACAAACTCATAGTCTAGGAGGCTCTTCAAATCTTCATGTGTGTTTGCAAAAGATAACCTAGACATGTCCATTTTTGTACCAAGTCCTGGATCATTTCCCAATGAAAGACTGTTGTCTCGATTCGTTGTACACGCTAATCTTAATGAAGGAATATTTTGGAGTAGAATGCGCCAAATTCAATGAGGTGCATGCCACTTAATGAATTTGACACATCTTCTCAGTGGCGTAAGCCTCACCAGAAATGCGTAAAAAAATGTTGATGAATTTGATGGGCAGACATTGCCCCAGACTTGCCCAATTTGACAGAGCTGCTATCAAAGTTGTGTAAGAGTGGAAAGTCCCAATATTTTTGCAGAACTACACATTGCTCGAAAAATTTTCTGTTGTGAACACTTTGAAGAATCATGGTCTATGGGTCTGTGGAAAACTTAGCACATGAATGCCATACTAGTTGCATCCTAGTGATATGCATTTTTTCACTGAGTGTTTACGAGAAAAAGTTATAAAACTCTGATGGTAGAAAAGAACAAACTGACCAAACACTTTTATATAGTATAAATTTCTGTACCACAATGAAAAATTGTATTATATTTTGTAGGTGATGGAAAGAATAGGAAGATTGTTGCTGGGGAAGATCCAATTTTATCTATTTGTGATATGAAAGAAAAAGACATTGCAGTGGTTAAGGAAAATCAGGCTCTGGGTGGACCAGATGTAGCATGTGATGGTTCTGGCCTCAAGAGAAGTGGTCCCGATACAACAAATATTGATGTGCATTGCACATCCCATACATGTAATGACTTGTTCCCATGTTTTCATTGTTTTACAAAAAATTCAAGTCTAATTCCAGAAGAGACAATTGATGTATGTAAAACCCCATTTTCATGCTCTGCCTGTGGAAAATGTTTTACCAAGAAATCAAATTTGGTCCGCCATCAGATTATTCATACAGGTGAAAAGCCTTTCCCTTGCCCCGAGTGTGGAAAGCGCTTCAAAACGAAAAGTGATCTGGTGAAGCATGAGAAAACACACACTGGAGAGAGACCTTTTTCATGCATTGAATGTGGCAAACGTTTTTCAGGTAAATCTAACCTTTTTTATCATCAGCTAATCCACACAGGAGAGAAGCCATTTCCATGCTCTGAGTGCGGCAAATGCTTTACACGTAAACAGCAGCTTCTTGTTCACCAGAGGACACACACAGGGGAGAAGCCATTCCCATGTTTGGAATGTGGGAGATGTTTCAGTAATAAGTGTGATCTAGTTTTCCATGAGAAGACTCACACTGGAGAGAGACCGTTTTCATGTTCGAAATGTGGTAAAAGTTTCATTCGGAAGTTTCGGCTCATTCATCACCAGAAAACTTGTAGACATCAAGATACTTAACCATGCAACTGGGGAACACAACGTAATAAAAATCGCTTCCCTCAATTTGAAGCCATTCCCAGTTTCTTTTCTGTAATGGATCATTTGCCAAGGAGCTTTGAAGACTAAAGTACCGCATGAGAATCAAGGAAGCAGTGAGAAGTGTATATGGTTTGACATTATTAGAATGTCTCACTATGCACACAGAGTTGGTTTTAGGAAGACTTGTCATCTTGAGATAAATACTCCAGCTTGTTGTTACGTATGCTACTATGGTTGCTAGTTATTGTACTCTCATTTTTTTAAATTTTTACAGCTAGTCATTAGAAAAGAGAGGTAACATTTTTCTTATAGTGTGTATTAATTAAATTGTCCCAATATATATTGTCTTTCCACTTGAGGTCAAGCTTCAAAGGGTTGTCTCAGGAGACATTATATAAATTATGTAAATAATTTCCCCCCCCCCGGTGACTAAACTGATTGTAACTAAGGAAGTTACAAGAAAAGTATCTCCTTAAAGGGGTTGTCCGATCTTCTGTTGAAAGTCTGTAGTCTTTCTGTGACTGCAGAGTTCTGAATCCTTGCTTGCCCACTGCATGTGTCAGGAGTCTGCAGTGTTACCAGTAAGAGTTTGCGGTCATGTGACCACAGGTATTCGATTTGAATGCATGTGGTCACACATTGACTAGTTGTGCTCAACCCCACTAAATAGAAAGGAATTGAGTGAGGCCATGCACATCTACTCTTAATGTGGCCGGCATTATGCAAACTGCATACTTGTGGTCACATGACTGTCTGCTCTCACTGGTAATACTGGAGAATCCTGACAGCGAGTGTTGCTCACAATGTAAGGATGAAGAAATCTGTATAAAGTGACTGCAGACTTTCATCAGAAGATCGGGCAACTCCTTTCAAGAAGACGTGAGTATCTCCTCCAATTGGTGCTGCTCCACTGATTCTGGAAATGTTTTTATTTTCCTTTTGATCCACTCCCTTCCAAAGTTATGCTCCTGGCTAATGAAGGGGATGTTAACCCCTTTACCCCCAAGGGTGGTTTGCACGTTAATGACCAGGCCAATTTTTACAATTCTGACCACTGTCCCTTTATGAGGTTATAACTCTGGAACGCTTCAACGGATCCCGGTGATTCTGACATTGTTTTCTCGTGACGTATTGTACTTCATGATAGTGGTAAAATTTCTTTGATATTACCTGCGTTTATTTGTGAAAAAAAACGGAAATTTGGCAAAAATGTTGAAAATTTCGCAATTTTCCAACTTTTAATTTTTATACTATCACAGAGATATGTCACACAAAATACTTAATAAGTAACATTTCCCACTTGTCTACTTTACATCAGCACATTTGGAAACAATTTTTTTTTTTGTTAGGGAGTTATAAGGGGTTAAAAGTTGACCAGCAATTTCTCATTTTTACAACACCATTTTTTTTCAGGGACCACATCTCATTTGAAGTCATTTTGAGGGATCTATATGATAGAAAATACCCAAGTGTGACACCATTCTAAAAACTGCACCCCTCAAGGTGCTCAAAACCACATTCAAGAAGTTTATTAACCCTTCGGGTGTTTCACAGGAATTTTTGGAATGTTTAAATAAAAATTAACATTTAACTTTTTTACACAAAAAATTTACTTCAGCTCCAATTTGTTTTATTTTACCAAGGGTAACAGGAGAAAATGGACCCCAAAAGTTGTTGTACAATTTGTCCTGAGTACACCGATACCCCATATGTGGGGGTAAACCACTGTTTGGGCGCATGGCAGAGCTCGGAAGCAAAGGAGCGCCATTTGACTTTTCAATGCAAAATTGACTGAAATTCAGATGGGACGCCATGTTGCGTTTGGAGAGCCCCTGATGTGCCTAAACATTGAAACCCCCCACAAGTGACACCATTTTGGAAAGTAGACCCCCTAAGGAACTTATCTAGATGTGTGGTGAGCACTTTGACCTACCAAGTGCTTCACAGAAGTTTATAATGCAAAGCCGTAAAAATAAAAAATCATATTTTTTCACAAAAATGATTTTTTCGCCCCCAATTTTTTATTTTCCAAAGGGTAAGAGAAGAAATTGGACCCCAAAAGTTGTTGTCCAATTTGTCCTGAGTACGCTGATACCCAATATGTGGGGGGGAACCACCGTTTGGGCGCATGGCAGAGCGCGGAAGGGAAGGAGCGCCATTTGGAATGCAGACTTAGATGGATTGGTCTGCAGGCGTCACGTTGCATTTGCAGAGCCCCTGATGTAACTAAACAGTAGAAACCCCCAATAAGTGACCCCATATTGGAAACTAGACCCCCCAAGGAACTTATCTAGATGTGTTGTGAGAACTTTGAACCCCCAAGTGTTTCACTACAGTTTATAACGCAGAGCCGTGAAAATAAAAAATCCTTTTTTTTTCCACAAAAATTATTTTTTAGCCCCCAGTTTTGTATTTTCCAAGGGTAACAGGAGAAATTGGACCCCAAAAGTTGTTGTCCAATGTGTCCCCATATGTTGGGGTAAACCCCTGTTTGTGCGCACGGGAGAGCTAGGAAGAGAAGGAGCACTGTTTTACTTTTTCAACGCAGAATTGGCTGGAATTGAGATCGGACACCATGTCGCGTTTGGAGAGCCCCTGATGTGCCTAAACAGTGGAAACCCCCAATTATAACTGAAACCCTAATCCAAACACACCCCTAACCCTAATCTCAACTGTAACCCTAACCACACCCCTAACCCTGACACACCCCTAACCCTAATCCCAACCCTATTCCCAACCGTAAATGTAATCCTAACCCTAACTTTAGCCCCAACCCTAACCCTAACTGTAGCCCTAGCCCTAACCCTAGCCCTAACCCTAATGGGACAATGGAAATAAATACATTTTTTTAATTTTTTGTAACTAAGGGGGTGATGAAGGGGGGTTTGATTTATACTATTTATAGCTCGTTTTCTAGCGGATTTTTGATTGGCAGCCGTCACACACTAAAAGATGCTTTTCATTGCAAAAAATGTTTTTTGCTTTACCACATTTAGAGAGCTATAATTTTTCCATATTTTGGTTCACAGAGTCATGTGAGGTCTTGTTTTTTGCGGGACGAGTTGACGTTTTTATTGGTAACATTTTCGGGTACGTGACATTTTTTTGATCGCTTTTTATTCCGATTTTTGTGATGCAGAATGACCAAAAACCAGCTATTCATGAATTTCTTATTTATTTTTTGGGGGGGCGTTTATACCGTTCCACGTTTGGTAAAATGGATAAAGCAGTTTTATTCTTCGGGTCAGTACGATTACAGCGATACCTCATTTATATAATTTTTTTATGTTTTGGCGCTTTTATACGATAAAAACTATTTTATAGAAAAAATAATTATTTTTGCATTGCTTTAGTCTGAGGACTATATCTTTTTTGTTTTTTTCTTTGATAATGCTGTATGGCAGCTCGTTTTTTGCGGGACAAGATGACGTTTTCAGCGGTACCATGGTTATTTATATCCGTCTTTTTGATCGCGTGTTATTCCACTTTTTGTTCGGCGGTATGATAGTAAAGCGTTGTTCTTTGCCTCGTTTTTTTAAAAAATTTTTACGGTATTCACTGAAGGGGTTAACTAGTGGGACAGTTTTATAGGTTGGGTCGTTACGGATGCGGTGATACTAAATATGTGTACTTTTATTGTTTTTATTTTTTTATTTAGCTAAAGGAATGTATTTATTGGAACAATATATATTTTTTCTTATTATTTATTTAGGATTTTTTTTTTTTTTTTTTTACACATGAAATTTTTTTTTTTTTTTTTTTACATTTTTACTTTGCCCAGGGGGGGCATAACAGTAAAGTGACAGATCACCGATCTGACACTTTGCTGTGCACTGTGTCGGATTGGCGATCTGACGTGCAGAGTTCCAGGTTTCCTGGCGCCTGCTCTGAGCAGGCGCTGTGAAGCCACCTCCCTGCAGGACCCGGATGCCGCGGCCATTTTGGATCCGGGCCTGCTGCAGGGAGGAGGAGGTAGGAGACCCTTGGAGCAACGCGATCACATCGCGTTGCTCCGGGGGTCTCAGGGAAGCACGCAGGGAGCCCCCTCCCTGCGCGATGCTTCCCTATACCGCCGGAACACTGAGATCATGTTTGATCGCAGTGTGCCGGGGATTAATGTGCCGGGGGCAGTCCGTGACCGCTCCTGGCACATAGTGCCGGATGTCAGCTGCGATAATCAGCTGCCACCCTGCCGCGATCGGCTACGCTCCCCCCGTGAGCGCGGCCGATCGCTATGACGTACTATCCCGTCGAGGGTCAGATAGGCCCAGGTCACCTCGACGGGATAGTACGTCTAAGGTTAGAGAGGGGTTAAATGGCTTCACCCAACCACTAACCATGAAAGGAGAAAAAGTTTTGGTGTTATCATTCATATTCTCTGAAAAAAGGCCAAGGAAGCAAAAATTCTTCCAGTGTATGTAAATTTTTGCGCACAACTGTAGTGTGTTATAGAGGCCTGATCCAGAGGCTACAAAAATTGTTCTGCTCCAAGTGTCATACAGTAGGGGACCTGGCTTTGAAATAGTTTGTAGCATCTAGTGTGCTATAGAGGTCTGATCCAGAGGCCACCACAAAGTCCTTCTGTTCCCAGTGTCATACAGTAGGGCACCTGACTTTATAATAGTTGGTAGTACTTAGTGTGTTATAAAGGCCTGATCCAGAGGCCACCAAAAATCCTTATGTTCCTAGTGTCATACAGTAGGGGACCTGGCTTTAAAATAGTTTTTATCACCTAGTGTGTTATAGAGGAATGATCAGAGGAAACCAAAAATTATTCTGTTCTTAGTGTCATACAGTAGGGGACCTGACCTTAAAATAGTTTGTAGCATCTAGTGTGTTATAGAGGCCTGATCCAGAGGCCACAAAAATAGTTCTGTTCCTAGTGTCATACAGTCGGGGACATCTAACTTTCAAATTGTTTGTAGCATATCTTCTTTGTCATACAGATCTCATCCACGCTCAAACAATTCTTTCTTCTGTGACTAACACGATACAACACGCCATATTTCACCTTGGAATTTACTGTCGCTGAAATTCAGCTGTTTGCAGAGGTTGGGCAGAGTTTCAAATCTAATTATTTATTGCTAATACTGTGCTCCTACCACACTATCTGAGCAACATGACTGAGAAAATGCGAGGCCATGGTGGAAGGGGAATTAGGCTTGGTGCTCAAGGTGTACGTGGGGTAGGTGGTAATGTTTGTGATAGCACAGTGAACCAACGTCACGTCCTATGCAAATACAACTGACAACTTCTGTTACTGGATTGGCTACTCTACTACCTTTCTTTTGCAGGTGCACAGCGGTACGCCTTGTGGATGAGGTCCAGAAAGAGCATCTGCTTGAGTGGATGGCAATCGCAGCTTCAAGTGGCCTCTCCTCTTCTTCTTTCACCTCAACATCACACCCAGTACAGTCCACAGAGGTGGCACCCAAATTCTCCTTGCTTCCCCCCGCGTCCCAACTCTCCAACCATACAACTGACTGTATGGAACCATAGATGGGTGAGTCTGAAGAGATGTTCACACATTCTATGCTATAGTCATCAGAAGTGTACTCAAAAGCTTCACAGAGTCAAGAGGAGGAAATCTGCACAGATGCCCCAATTTTTTTGAGCTTGGATCTGGGGCAGGATGAAGTAGGGTCCGAACAGCATTCTGATCCTCATCATCAGACGTTAACCCCTGGGAGGGAGGTGATCTTGATGAGACTCAGATATCTGAGGCTCACGTGGACTGTACGGTGCTGTCAGGGCAGGAAGAAGAGGAGGGTGACTCCAAGGGCGAGGAATGTGATAACAGAGGATGATGATGATGAGGTGTTAGATCCCAGTTGGCGTGAACACAGAGGCACACAGCTGAGTAGGTCATCTGAGGCAGAAGACGAGGAGATTAAGTTGCACCGTACGTCACAGACATGTAGTGATGCAGCCATGAAACAGTGCACCCTCAGCCATAACTGTGGCTGTGACCAGCAGCATCCGTGGGTCTGAAGTTCCCAGGGTGGCAAGGGTTGCCTGTCCTGGGCTTTTTTTGACACTGCAAAAGATGAGCCAACACACGTATTCTGCCAGCTTTGCAAAAAAAACCTGAGTAGAGGTAAAAAGTACACTAATTTGACTAGTACATGTATGAGCCTTCACATGTGCAATCAACATGCATTACTCTGGGAATCCCACTGCGCTAAAATGCGGACCTCAACAACTATCAACTGCCCCATCAATCGCATCTGCTGCTTTTTCCTTCTCCGCTGTTACCGAGCCAACTATTGAGATGGAGGTCTTCAAACGTAGAACCTTCGGTTCTTTACCTGCTTCAGTCATGCTGACTGAGAACCCACCATTCAGCTGTAACAGAAGCGGACATGCCTGCTGTTTTTGACCAATCTCAGAGAACGAGCACATCACAACCTTCTCAATCCACTGTAACATCTCTGCCTGCACCTCTCTCATGGTCCAGTAGTTTGTTCGGTTCACCATACTCAGCCCTTTCTCAGCACTGCTGCCAGCCCATGGTTCCGCAGTTGTGGTCACGTAAAAAACTGTCCTTCAACGCATGACAAAGCTAAGAGGGGACCTGAATTTAGAATAGTTGGTCACTCCACCATCTCTAATCTGTTGGCCATGGAAATGCTGCCTTTCCACCTGGTAGATACAAATGGTTTCTGAAAGCTGATAGTCGTCGCAGTCCCCCAATACCAATTGCCTAGTTGCCATTACTTTTCTAAGAAATCTGTGCCTGCGCTACACCAGCATGTCGCAGACAACATCATCCATTCCTTGACTAAATCTCTGTCTGCCAGGGTGCATTTCACCACAGACACTTGGAAGAGTAAGCATGGCCAAGGGCGATACATCTCGCTGACTGGGCACTGGGTGACTCTGGTGGCTGTGGGGGCAGGCGCTGCTCCACAAGTCTTGGAATCCCCAAGGGTTGCAGGACAAACCTCTACATTTAATACTTCCTACACTGCTTTTGAGTCGCTCGCCTAGGCTGTGGGATACTTGGTACCAGGTCCGGTACTTAAAGGGGATGTCACGGTGGCTGCGACCCAGTTTGTGGCCCTGGGTGCCCAATTAAAGGGAAAGTCTTTTAGGGGTTTTATGAATAAAGTTCGTGTCACCTGTGGTATTCAGTCAGTAGGGACCGATGTTGCTTAAAGGGGTCCTCTGGGGTGGTGGTATGGCAGCTAGATGGTACAACTTCCCACAGGTGAAGATGGGTCCCCAGGGCTCCCAGCATATAGTGAAGATGGTGGGTGGTGCGATGAAGAATGAGGACACAGGTTTGCAATGTCTTTACCTGGTTTTCTGTAGGCTTCAGGCAACCGCAGTCCAGGGCACCAGACAACAGGTAAAGGCAGGGTCCGGCCGGCTTGGAAGCAAATCGAGACTCTTCCTTACCAGGTGGAGATCAAAGCCTTCCTCCAAGTGTGGTGGTGTTGTAGTCCCTTACTGCCTAAGGCTTCCAATAAGGTCCTCACAGTTCCTCTCTATCCCCCATAAAGGTTAGGACACAACCCATATGACAGGTGAACTGGGCCTTTTTACAGGGTCTCTATCATGACCCGGGCCCTATAGATATCACTGTGTCTCCTGGGTATCAATGCGGTCAGGTGATGTACAATCCAGCGGTCCTGTTGGTTTAAGCTATGCCACTATAGAGTTCAGAATGACCATGGTCTTCCAGCTACTGGAATCTGCACTAGCCAGGGAGGTAGCCACTTCTCAGCTCTGCTCCACTGGTGTTATTCTCCTGCGCTTTCTCCCTCCTGCACTCTTTCTACAAGCTGTTCTTTCTTTCTGTTTCCTTCTTCCAGGAGCTGTAGTACCTTGGACTACATGGCCCCTTCAGACTTTCTGGCACTCACTTCCAGTCTGCACTCTCTGCTGTCTGGGACGAACTGTCTACTTTCCCTCCAAAACCAGAATATATCAAGGGGAGTTCACCCTGAATCCGGGTTTAGAGCTCCCCCTTCTTGTCTGGAGTGTGAACGTGTTGTATGTAGTGATTACCTGGTGAAAGATATCCTTCATCGCTTCCAAGCATGACTGTTATGACCCCAATGGCGAGGGTCTCAGAGGAACAAGTAAGTCTGCGAAGTACAAAAATCCAGCTCATAGGGCAGTGGTAACTGGGTTGACCATATATCTACTCCTAACGCCAACACTAGAAGTAGCCGGGGAACATGCCTACGTTGGTCGCTAGATGTCTCGCGCCAGCCGGAGGACTAACTACCCCTAGAAGAGGAAAACAAAGACCTCTCTTGCCTCCAGATAATAGACCCCAAAAGTTGGATACAAGCCCCCCACAAATAATAACGGTGAGGTAAGAGGAAATGACAAACACAGAGATGAACTAGGTTTAGCAAAGAGAGGCCCACTTACTAATAGCAGAATGTAGTAAGATAACTTATATGGTCAACAAAAACCCTATCAAAATTCCACACTGGAAATTCAAGAACCCCCGAACCGTCTAACGGCCCGGGGGGAGAACTCCAGCCTCCCTAGAGCTTCCAGCAAGGTTAGGATACAGATTATGTACAAGCTGGACAAAAATGCAAACAAAAACAAATAGCAAAAAGCAAGAAAGCAGACTTAGCTTAATCTAGCAGGAACCAGGATCAGTAGACAAGAGCACAACAGATTAGCTCTGATTACAACGTTGCCAGGCATTGAACTGAAGGTCCAGGGAGCTTATATAGCAACACCCCTGAACTAACGGCCCAGGTGAGCATACAAGGGATGACTGACATACCCAGAGTCAAATCACTAGTAACCACTAGAGGGAGCCAAAAAGCAAATTCACAACAGTACCCCCCCCTTAGTGAGGGGTCACCGAACCCTCACCAAGACCACCAGGGCGATCAGGATGAGCGGCGTGAAAGGCACGAACCAAATCGGCCGCATGCACATCAGAGGCGACCACCCAGGAATTATCCTCCTGACCATAGCCCTTCCACTTGACCAGGTACTGAAGCCTCCACCTGGAGAGACGAGAATCTAAGATCTTCTCCACCACGTACTCCAACTCGCCCTCAACCAACACCGGAGCAGGAGGCTCCGCAGAAGACCACAGGCACAACGTACCGCCGCAACAAGGACCTATGAAATACGTTGTGAATGGCAAACGACACCGGAAGATCCAGGCGAAAGGATACAGGATTAAGGATTTCCAATATCTTGTAAGGACCAATGAAGCGAGGCTTAAATTTGGGAGAGGAGACCTTCATAGGAACAAATCGAGAAGACAGCCATACCAAATCCCCAACGCGAAGTCGGGGACCCACACCGCGGCGGCGGTTGGCAAAACGCTGAGCCTTCTCCTGTGACAACTTCAAGTTGTCCACCACATGACTCCAGATTCGCTGCAACCTATCCACCACAGAATCCACCCCAGGACAGTCAGAAGGCTCCACATGTCCCGAGGAAAAACGAGGATGGAAACCAGAGTTGCAGAAAAATGGCGAAACCAAGGTGGCGGAACTAGCCCGATTATTAAGGGCAAATTCAGCCAACGGCAAGAAGGTCACCCAATCATCCTGATCAGAAGAGACAAAACACCTCAAATAAGCCTCCAGAGTCTGATTAGTTCGCTCCGTTTGTCCGTTAGTCTGGGGATGAAAAGCGGATGAAAACGACAAATCAATGCCCATCCTACCACAAAAGGATCGCCAGAACCTGGAAACAAACTGGGATCCTCTGTCCGACACAATATTCTCAGGAATGCCGTGCAAACGAACCACGTTCTGGAAGAACACAGGAACCAGATCAGAAGAGGAGGGCAGCTTAGGTAAAGGAACCAAATGGACCATCTTGGAGAAACGATCACATATCACCCAGATGACAGACATGCCCTGAGACACCGGAAGATCAGAAATGAAATCCATAGAGATGTGTGTCCAAGGTCTCTTCGGGACAGGCAAGGGCAAGAGCAACCCGCTGGCACGAGAACAGCAAGGCTTAGCTCGAGCACAAGTTCCACAGGACTGCACAAATGACCGCACATCCCTTGACAAGGAAGGCCACCAAAAGGACCTGGCCACCAGATCTCTGGTGCCAAAAATTCCCGGGTGCCCTGCCAACACTGAGGAATGAACCTCGGAAATGACTCTGCTGGTCCATTTAGCAGGCACAAACAATCTGTCAGATGGACAAGAGTCAGGCCTACCAGCCTGAAATCTCTGCAACACACGCCGCAGATCAGGAGAAATAGCTGACAAGATAACTCCTTCCTTAAGAATACCCACAGGTTCAGCGACTCCAGGAGCATCAGGCACAAAGCTCCTAGACAGAGCATCGGCCTTCACATTCTTAGAACCTGGTAAATACGAGACCACAAAGTCAAAACGGGAGAAAAACAATGACCAGCGGGCCTGTCTAGGATTCAGGCGTTTAGCAGACTCGAGATACATCAGATTTTTGTGATCAGTCAAGACCACCACACGATGCTTAGCACCCTCGAGCCAATGACGCCACTCCTCAAATGCCCACTTCATGGCCAACAACTCCCGATTGCCCACATCATAATTTCGCTCTGCCGGCGAAAACTTCCTGGAGAAAAAGGCACAAGGTCTCATAGTAGAGCAACCAGGGCCTCTCTGCGACAACACGGCCCCTGCCCCAATCTCCGAAGCATCCACCTCCACCTGAAAGGGAAGTGAGGTGTCAGGTTGGCACAAAACAGGCGCCGAAGTAAACCGGCGTTTCAACTCCTGGAAAGCCTCCACGGCAGCAGGAGCCCAGTTAGCTACATCAGAGCCTTTCTTGGTCATATCCGTCAATGGTTTAACAACGCTAGAAAAATTTGCGATAAAACGACGGTAGAAGTTAGCAAAACCCAAGAACTTCTGAAGACTCTTAACTGACGAGGGTTGAGTCCAATCATGAATAGCTCGGACCTTGACTGGGTCCATCTCCACAGCAGAAGGGGAAAAAATGAACCCCAAAAAGGGAACCCTCTGTACACCAAAGAGACACTTTGAGCCTTTAACAAACAAAGAATTTTCACGCAAAATCTTAAAAACCATCCTGACCTGCTCCACATGCGAGTCCCAATCATCAGAAAAAAACAGAATATCATCCAGATAAACAATCAAAAATTTATCCAGATACTTCCGGAAAATGTCATGCATGAAGGACTGAAAAACTGAAGGTGCATTAGAGAGCCCAAATGGCATCACCAAGTACTCAAAATGACCTTCGGGCGTATTGAATGCTGTTTTCCATTCATCGCCTTGCTTAATGCGCACAAGGTTGTACGCACCACGAAGGTCTATCTTGGTGAACCACTTGGCACCTTTAATCCGGGCAAACACGTCTGACAACAGCGGCAAAGGATACTGAAATTTGACAGTGATCTTGTTTAAAAGCCGATAGTCAATACAAGGCCTCAAAGATCCGTCCTTTTTGGCCACAAAAAAGAATCCCGCACCAAGAGGGGAAGAAGAAGGACGGATATGCCCCTTCTCAAGAGACTCCTTGATATATGAACGCATCGCGGTATGTTCAGGTACCGACAAATTAAACAGTCTCCCCTTAGGAAACTTACTGCCAGGAATCAAATCTATTGCACAGTCATATTCCCTATGAGGAGGCAGTGCACTAGACTTAGACTCGCTGAAGACATCCTGATAATCAGACAAATACGCCGGAACTTCCGAAGGCGTAGAAGAAGCAATAGACAAGGGCAGGGAATCTCCATGAATTCCATGGCAGCCCCAACTTGACACCGACATTGCCTTCCAGTCCAAGACTGGATTATGGGTCTGTAACCATGGCAAACCCAAAACAACCAAATCATGCATCTTATGCAGAACAAGAAAACGTATCACCTCCCGATGTTCGGGAGTCATGCACATGGTAACCTGTGTCCAAAACTGCGGTTTATTTTTTGCCAAAGGCGTAGCATCAATACCCCTAAGAGGGATAGGATTTTCTAATGGCTCCAGAACAAAACCGCAGCGCTTGGCAAATAACAGATCCATCAGACTCAGGGCAGCACCTGAGTCTACAAACGCCATGACAGGATACGATGACAGTGAGCAAATCAAAGTTACAGATAGAATAAATTTAGGTTGCAAATTACCAATGGCGACAGGACTAACAACCCTAGTAAGACGTTTAGAGCATGCTGAGATAACATGTGTAGAATCACCACAGTAGTAACACAAGCCATTCTGGCGTCTATGAATTTTCCGCTCATTTCTAGTCAGGATTCTATCACATTGCATTAAATCAGGTGCCTGTTCAGACAACACCATGAGGGAATTTGCGGTTTTGCGCTCCCGCAACCGCCGGTCGATTTGAATTGCCAGGGCCATGGAATCATTCAGACCTGTGGGAATGGGAAAACCCACCATCACATTCCTAATGGCTTCAGAAAGGCCATTTCTGAAATTTGCAGCCAATGCACACTCGTTCCACTGGGTCAGCACGGACCATTTCCGAAATTTTTGGCAATACACTTCAGCCTCGTCCTGGCCCTGAGACATAGCCAGCAAGGCTTTTTCTGCCTGAATCTCAAGATTGGGTTCCTCATAAAGCAAACCGAGCGCCAGAAAAAACGCATCAATATCAGCCAATGCCGGATCTCCTGGCGCCAGCGAGAAGGCCCAATCCTGAGGGTCGCCCCGTAAAAAAGAAATAACAATTTTCACTTGCTGAGCGGAGTCTCCAGATGAACAGGGTCTCAGGGACAAAAACAATTTACAATTATTCCTGAAATTTCTAAATTTAAATCGGTCTCCGGAAAACAGTTCAGGAATCGGTATCTTAGGTTCTGACATGGGATTTCTGATAACATAATCTTGTATGCCCTGCACACGAGCAGCAAGCTGATCCACACCCGTAATCAAGGTCTGGACATTCATGTCTGCAGCAAACACAAGCCACTCAGAGGTAAAGGGGAAAAGAAAAAAAAAAATGAGAAAAAGAAAAAAAAAACTCAGAATTTTCTTTCTTATAATCCCGCTTCTGCAATGCATTTAACATTTAATACTGGCCTGGCAAACTGTTATGACCCCAATGGCGAGGGTCTCAGAGGAACAAGTAAGTCTGCGAAGTACAAAAATCCAGCTCATAGGGCAGTGGTAACTGGGTTGACCATATATCTACTCCTAACGCCAACACTAGAAGTAGCCGGGGAACATGCCTACGTTGGTCGCTAGATGTCTCGCGCCAGCCGGAGGACTAACTACCCCTAGAAGAGGAAAACAAAGACCTCTCTTGCCTCCAGATAATAGACCCCAAAAGTTGGATACAAGCCCCCCACAAATAATAACGGTGAGGTAAGAGGAAATGACAAACACAGAGATGAACTAGGTTTAGCAAAGAGAGGCCCACTTACTAATAGCAGAATGTAGTAAGATAACTTATATGGTCAACAAAAACCCTATCAAAATTCCACACTGGAAATTCAAGAACCCCCGAACCGTCTAACGGCCCGGGGGGAGAACTCCAGCCTCCCTAGAGCTTCCAGCAAGGTTAGGATACAGATTATGTACAAGCTGGACAAAAATGCAAACAAAAACAAATAGCAAAAAGCAAGAAAGCAGACTTAGCTTAATCTAGCAGGAACCAGGATCAGTAGACAAGAGCACAACAGATTAGCTCTGATTACAACGTTGCCAGGCATTGAACTGAAGGTCCAGGGAGCTTATATAGCAACACCCCTGAACTAACGGCCCAGGTGAGCATACAAGGGATGACTGACATACCCAGAGTCAAATCACTAGTAACCACTAGAGGGAGCCAAAAAGCAAATTCACAACACATGACATCACTCTCCCCGTGGGGAAAGCAATGCCACTGTGACGGCCAGGACCCTGGGGCGTCACACTTCTGCCTCCTCCTCTATCTCCTCTAGTGCCTCCACCTACACCCTGAACCTACGTCTTAATGAGACATGCGCAGCGTCAGACTGGAGCACCTTGGGCCCACCAGACAAAATCATTCTTGTGGCCCGCCATGTAGCTACATAGAAATAAATACAACACCACCAGTTGTGTTGTAACACACACTAATATCAGTGTATAATATAAGATACTACACTTCCTAATGTTATAGAAATAGTTGGCACCCAGATTTTGGCTCAATGATAAATGTCTTTATTACAGAAACCGACCTTGCGGATACAGTTATTGGTAAAGCAATCCCTTCTACAGAGAGTGCCCATTGCACTCCAACGGGGAGGGGCAGAACTCCCACATACATATAAACCTATAAACAACCAAGAGCATAATGCCCCCCAAAAATTCATAACATCAACAGTTTCATGTGAAATGTGTAAATTTTATTAACATAGTACAAAAACAAAAGGTAAAAAAAATCAAATAATGCCAGTAATGAGGATAAGGTAAATGACTAAAAGACACACTAACATGGAGATGCACACATTACGCATTGTAAGGGTGCCAACACAAGCAATATATAAGATAAATAATCTATTAGATAAAGTACCAGCATTGCGAAGGTTGTAAGGATGGAGGGGAAAAATGCAGTAATCTTAGGCTGCATAGCCAGTAACTCATGAGCATAGCTCTGCCATGTCCCTCCTAAATCCACCCATATTGCAACGTACCCATAAAGTGCAAATCAAACTAAGTAACATATCATGTGTTGCGCTTACCCATGTGTGTAATCTCCTGCTGGAAGTGTCAAACAGATAGCCCCGATGCGCGTTTCGCGTTCTGAGCTTCCTCGGGGGGCTGTGTGGATACTGGTAAAGAGGGGTTTTATATATCAATACTACAGCTGCAGCTGATTACCGCACAAGTCATGCGGCGCATGAGGGCGGATCATCCCGCCGGTGCTGCGCTCCTTCCGGTCATCACAGCGATGTACAGAGAGGGAGAAAAGCTCCCGTGACGTCAGAAGTCTGGGCGTCACTGTTTACAGATGCCTTTGGGGGCGCGGTTTAGCTCGGAGTCGATCACGCATGCGCACTACTCCGGCGGCCATTTTGGACCAGGGAAGAGATACTGGCAGCACACACAGACAGGTGACGTATGTCAAAGAAGCGTTATAAAAATAAAGTTATATGCGATACTCATCAGAAAAATACAGAAAATACAAATATTTGTTCCCAGCACCACAATAATAAGTGTCAACAAAGTGCAACGTGCAGTATCTTAATGGAGTCCATATCTTCATGTATGTATCACAGCAGTGGTGTCAGAATCGCTATAATGACAATGCCACCTCTTCTTTTGTTGGTTATACAATCAAAAAAATGTCCAAGCAGCAAACATCTCTATTCTGAGTAAATGTAAGTGCGATTTCGTCATTGCAGAGTAAGTGTAGGTACGAGATAAAACAACTGGAACCAAACAAAAAAACACAAGACAAATTAATAAAACCAAAATAATAAATAAAACATGAGAAACAAAGGAAAATAATTGATACCAAACCACGTCTATAGAAATGGAACAAAGGATAATTTCTCATTAAGGCCATTTGGGGCCATAGTCCCCAGTGACACAATCCACCGGCATTCTATTTGTGCCAGTGTGTGTTTAAGGTCCCCACCCCTAATGCCGGAGTGGACCCGATCGATCCCCCGTACCTTAAATGCATCCGGGTTGCAATCATGGTGTCTGAAATGTCTCGGAATGGTCTTAAGTAGGGTTGAGCGAAACGGATCGGTCATTTTCAAAAGTCGCTGACTTTTGGCAAAGTGGGATCGGCCACGCGGTCGACGATCTTCGCGCCAAAGTCGCGTTTCATATGACGCTTTCCCCGCCATTTTTTTTCAGCCAATGAAGGAGTGTGGGCAGCGCGATGACATAGTTTCCGGCTTGCTTTTGCGGCGTCACAGAGCCATATTACTGTTTGGGATGTAGTGATTTTCACAGTAAAGCACAACCTATGGTTTGCACGGGAGAGAGAGAGAGGGAGAAAAAAAAAAATTCCCCATTGACTTGCATTGGGTTTCGGGTTTCGGTCAGCCCCCCGACTTTTCACACGATCCGACTTTCGAGGAAGTCGGGTTTCACGAAACCCGACTCGATCCTAAAAAAGCAAAAGTCGCTCAACCCTAGTCTTAAGTTCCGAGACATTAATGACGTCCCTTGCAGCTACAATATCTCTGACATGTTCTCGGTCCCTGACACGGAGTTCACGAGAAGTGAGGCCAATATAAATTAAATTGCAGGTACAAGTAGCATAATATCCTACATAAGCAGTGCTACATGAAATGTAGCTTGTGATCCGGTACTCCCTACCCCCACCCGCCGCCAAAAAAGTAGTAGCCCTAAGAATATTCCTACAAGCCTTGCAAGAGCCACATGGAAAACAGCCCCACCTCTGTAGTACCGATCCAAAAATTCTGGGGGGAACTGGGACATAGTGACTCCTTACCAACTGATCTTTAAGACTCCTCCCCCTTCTAGCCGTAAGGAGGGGTCGGTTGGGCAAAATTTTGTTTAGGGTGGGTTCTGTTTTTAACACTGACCAATGTCTCCGCAGGACCTCCCGAATGTCATCCCACCTGTTGTTAAATGTGGAGAAAAATCTAAGTGGCTGATCTTTCTTAATAGGGGTAGACCCGGAAGGCCTGCAGAGCAATTGGTCTCTGGGAGCCCCCCTGGCACGAAGATAGCCCTTTTTGATGACTTTCCTGCTATAGCCCCGATCCTGGAAACGATTGGTGAGGTCTCGGGCCTGACAGTCAAAGACTCCATCCGTGGAGCAAATCCTTTTCATTCTTAAAAACTAGCCTATTGGTATGGCACGTATAGTAGACCTAGTATGTGCTGAAGTGGAATGCAGTAGGGCATTGAACGACATCTCTTTCCGGAACACGTCGGTCTGTATCCCCCCATCCTTATACTTAATTATTTTAATATCCAGAAAGTCAATATCATCAATGGCTACCCTATGTGTAAGCCGAATGTTACGACTATTCTGATTAAGTCCACGGATGAAGTCCAAGAGGGCAGGCTCGGGACCCTGCCAAATCAAAAACACATCATCCATATAACGATACCAGCACTGCACATGGGAAGCGGCGCATGCGCCCTCCCCAAAAACCTCCCTCTCCCACAATCTGAGAAAGAGGTTAGCGTACGAGGGCGCACACGCCGCACCCATGGCAGTGCTGCGGTTCTGTAAAAAATATCGATCTTTGAATGTAAAAAAGTTGTGTGTCAAAATAAATTGAAGTAATTCCAGGATCAGGGCACGCATAAGGGGGTCAAGGTTGCTCAACTGCTCTACTGCTCTACTCAACTGCCTCTAACCCATCATCATGCTTGATGCTAGTGTACAGAGATTCTACATCGATTGTTGCAAACACCATGTCTGGCTCTAAAGTGAGGCCATCCAGTTTCCTCAGGACGTCCGTGGTGTCTCTGACATAGGAGGGGAGCGACTCCACCAAAGGGTGCAGATAGTACTCAAGAAATTTACAAATAGGGTCGCATAGCCCTCCTATGCCAGAGACAATCGGACGCCCCGGGGGTTCCACTGGATCCTTATGAATCTTCAGCAGCAGGTAGAAGGTATGGACCACCGGATACTCGACAAACAGGCCTTCAAATACCTTCTTATATATAACACCCCGTGTCAGGGCCTGATCTAAGATACCAAACAACATCCTAAAGAAACCAGATAGTGGGTTACATGACAGAGATGTGTATGATTCACAATCTCTTAACTGGCGAAAGGCCTCCCTCTCAGTGATAAATGTCCCCTGATGTGTATTAACCACTAAACCAATGTTTTATAGCACCAGCGCAATGGATGGGATTAATGATGTCTCATCCATACACTGAGAAAATCCGAAGCATGAATTGACCGATGCAGATTTGACATGAACAATTTGTCAATTCATGCTGTGGATATTCACCACCGATTTCATGCTTTTCAATACAAAAGATCAGGTCTGTGGTAAAGGTGCAACATTACATAGTAGTAACCGCAGAAATAGCTGCACAATGTCTGTGTGGATATTTCCGCTGTTAATTTGCTGTGGGATTTCCATGGTAGAAATTCTGCAGCAAATACATTATGTGAATGTCCCCATTAATAGTGCTGGGGGTCCTAGATCACTTATGTTTGGTGATAGTGAATTTTTTGGAAATCTCTCTGCTACCTTATAAGGCCATATCTTTTTACGAAGGGCCTTATTTTCTTAGTGGTGGGGGAAACAAACCTTTAGTCTGTCAGGGGTGATACAGGGAGAGGGGTGTCAGTCAGTCAGGGGTGATACAGGGAGAGGGGTCTCAGTCAGGGGTGATACAGGGAGAGGGGCTCAGTCAGGGGTGATACAGGGAGATGGGCTCAATCAATCAGGGGATGTAGTCAGCAGATGTAGACCAACCATGACTGTTCACATTTCCACAAATTTGTGTTAACATCAGCAGCAGCCACAGCAGGCACAGAAGCCACACTAAAGATCACAGAGTGCAGTTATATGACATTAGTGCATCACACAAAAAAATGCAATATCACCTAGTCTGTACAGTCTGCGGTTGGGGTGCAAAAGTCCTTTGAGATCTATGACTTGTTCATCTTGATGAAAGTTAGGCGGTCTACACTTTCATGGAACAGCCGGCTGCACTGAAGACGCGGTATGAGAGAATACTGGCTACCGGGCATGATAAAACCTCCAAGGCGTGTGAGCCGAGCTCAGGCCACTCATCCATTTTGGAAGACCAAAATGTGAAAGGGTCCAAACCCTCTCTGATGGTATTGATATTCGGTTCTAGATACTCCTCCACCATTTTCTCCGTTCGTTCACCACATTAAAGATTTGGATTCTGTTATGCTGATGCACGAGCTGGTCTAAAAAAGGTGTCAAAGGACTCACAGAAATTGCTTCTTCCAGCTACACCACTGCTGCTGCTAATCTTTTGGCATTGGCGAATTGACGTGCCGGAGGTTGGAAGTCTAGAGAATGATGCGAACTGTGTGCTTCACTGCTGTTTTGGGGAAAAGCTCTCTTAAGGTTGTATAAAAGCGTGTTTCGATATTCCAGCATTTACGCGTCCCTTTCCAGGGGGGGATGCATGTGGCAAAATTTGGTTTTATAATGTGGATCTAACAGAACGGCAACCCAGTAGTCAGCAGTATTCCTAATCATAACTATATGGGGATCATGTTGCAGATAGTGCAGCAAGAAGGCACTCATATGTCGAGCTCTACCATGAGGTCCAAGGCCGTGCTGTGTTGCTGTCTGGGTAACAATGAGGCTCATTTCCTCCGGCCCCTCCTGCCAACCACAAACAACAGAGAGGGGGGATTATCCTCTTCATCTAAAGCTAGGTTCACATTGCGTTAATGTGTGCACGCTAACGGACAGCGTTGCACGGCGAAAATGTCGCAATTAACGCCGTGCAACGGGTACGTTAGCGCACCCATTGACAGCAATGTGAAGTTTCCCTCTAGCGCATCGCAAGCGCGTGCCTTTTTCGGCTCGCGCTAGTGATGTGCCGTTCTTCTGTGGCGCGCCTCGGACGCTGCTTGCAGCGTCCGCGGCGCGCCCGAGGTCCGTTCCCTGCTCTCGCAGATCGGGGATCTGCGAGAGCGGGGACGTTAACGCGACCCCTAGCGCGGCCCCTAAATAAACATTGCGTTAGCGCAATCCGCTAGCGCTAGCGCTAAACGGATTGCCCTAACGCAATGTGAACCTAGCCAGTAGTTGCTCACCCATCACTTCTTTCTCCTCCATTTGTTCCTCCAATCTTGCACCTTCGATAACAGTTTGTCTGTTATCACCAGTCCCCCTCAATCGCAGTAATCCACGCTCCCTTGGCACCTGCCTGTGTGACAACAGTCTGGAATTTAGAGACAATGTTATCCCTTCCGCATCCTCTTCTGCTTCCTCCTCTTCTTCTGGGACCACCATCTCCCACAGGCTATTCAAAGTCTGCGCCAGCATATCGAAGACTGGAATAGTGATGCTGATGACGGCATCGTCAGCGCTAACCATCTTAGTAGCCATTTCAAAACTGTGCAGAAGGGTATAGAGGTCCTTAATCAGTGCCCACTTTGTAAACATGGTATGCCCACGTCCGTACTGCGTTGGCCCAGGCTATATGACATGACATACTGCGTCATGGCTCGTTGCTGCTGCCATAGTCGCTGCAACATGTGCAGAAATTCCACCGTGTCGGCACATCGCGTATCAACCTGTTAACTGCCATGGACAAAGATCTCTGTATAGATGCAAGTCAATGACCAGAGGGGTTTGAACAATGGAAATGAGCACACAGCTTATGTGCTTTCTGGAGCACCTCACCCAGGCCAGGATAGTGGTGGAGAAAACGCTTTACCACCCGGTTGAGGATGTGAGTCATGCAAGGCACATGCGTGAGATTGCCTCGCCGTAGGGCTGCCTCCAGGTTAGCACCATTATCGGACACGGTATACCCTGGATGCAGGTTCAGCAGAGACAGCAATTGATCAAACTCAGCCTGCAGAGCTGTCCGCAACTCTTCCGCTGTATGACTGCGATCTCCAAGGCATATCAATTTTAATACTGCCTGATTGCGGTGAGCCCTGGCTGTGCGGTATGGAGGTGGTGGGGATTTGCTCTGCAGTGTTGGAGCGCGTGTCTCATTCAGGCAGAGGTTGAGGGCGCAGTTGGATGCCCCAGAGGAGATAGAGGAGGCAGAAGCACTGGAGGAAGTGTTAAATGTAGAGGTTTGTCCTGCAACCCTTGGGGATTCCAAGACTTGTGAAGCAGCGCCACAGTCACCAGTCACCTAGTGCCCAGTTAGCGAGATGTAACGCCCTTGGCCATGCTTACTCATCCAAGTGTCTGTAGTGAAATGCACCCTGGCAGACAAATATTTAGTCTAGGAATGGGTGATGTCTGCGACATGCTGGTGTAGCGCTGGCACAGATTTCTTAGGAAAGTAATGGCGACTGGGCAATTTGTACTGGGGGACTGCGACAGCCATCAGTTTTCGGAAACCCTTTGTATCTACCAGGCAGTAAGGCAGCATTTCCGTGGCCAACAGATTGGAGATGGTGTTCAACCCCTTAGCTTTGTTATGCATAGGAGGAAACAATGTTTTCCATGACCACAACTGTGGAACCGTGGGCTGCTGCAGTCCTATGAGAGGGCAGAGTACGGTGATCAGAACAAACTGCTGGACCATGAGAGAGGTGCAGGCGGAGATGTTACGGTGGATTAAGAAGGCTGAGGTGTGCTCATTCTCTGAGATTGTTAAAAATTAGCAGGCAATTCCGTTACAGCTGATGGCGGGCTCTCAGTCAGCATGACTGAAGCGGATAAAGAACCCGAGGTTCTGCGGTCGAAGACCTGCATCTCAATAGATGGCACGGTAACAGCGGAGGAGGTAGAAGCAGCATATGCGATTGGAACGGCTGATGGTTGTTGGGGTCTGGTTCTTGGGGTCTGCTGGTCCCCTTTTTAACGAAGTGGGATACCCAGAGTAACGCATGTTTATTGCGCATGTGAAAGTTCATACATGTGGTAGTCAAATTATTGCACTTTTTACCTCTACTCAGTTTTTTTTGCAAAGTTGGCAGATTATGTGAGTTGGCTCATCCTTTGCAGTGGCAAAAAAGGCCCAGGCTAAGCAACCCTTGCCATCCCTGCAAGCTGCAGACCCACGGATGCTGCTGGTCACAGCCACAGTTGTGGTTGAGGATGGATTGCTTGTCATGGCTGCATCACTATGTGTCTGTGACGTACAGCACAACGTAAACTCCTCGTTTTCCTCCTGAGGTGACCTACTCAGCTGTGTGCCTCTGTGTTCACGCCAACATACTCTGTGTTATCACATTACTAACTTTTGCAGTCACCCTCCTCCTCTTCCTGCCCTGACAGCAAAGTAACGTCCATGTGAGCCTCAGATATCAGGATCACCTCCACACAGGGGTTAACATCTGATGACGAGGGTCAGGATGCTTTTCAGACCCTACTTCGTTCTTCCCCCGGATCTAAGCTGAAAAAATTTTGGGCATCGGCAGATTTCCTCTTCTTGACTCTGTGATGCTTTTGAGTACAATTCTGCTGACCATTGCATAGAATGTGTGAACATCTCTTCAGACTCACCCATCTGTGGCTCCGTATAGTCAGTTGCCACTTTGGAGAGTTGGGACGCGGGGGGAAGTAAGGAGAATTTGGGTGCCACCTCTGTGGACTGTACTGGGTGTGACTTTGAGGTGGAGGAAGAGTAGAAGAGGCCACTTGAAGCTGCGCTTGCCATCCACTCAAGCACATACTCTTTCTGGGCCTCATCAAGAAGGCGTACCGCTGTGCATTTGTCAAAGAAAACTAGTGTAGTAGCCCATCCAGTAACTGAACTTGTCAGTTTGTAATAATTATAGGGGATAACTCAGGAGACTCTTTGCGTGGAACATGACAACTACAGGACACAGTTTTATAAGTGGTAAAGTCTGTATTATCACACGGTGATTCAAACAGGTGCAGAGAGAAACTCAAGTCCACAACACTTGGTGCAAATATTAAACTATAGGAAACTTCAGAGGAAAATGCAATCAAGCAGAAAGTCTATGAAGCACAATTATTCTTGAGGATACTTGACACGAATAAGTCCTTGCTTAGTCCACAACACAGATAGATATGCTTATAAGGCAGTTCAAATAATATCTTAGCTCAACCAGGGAGGTCTGGGTAATAGTCTCAGGTTCTTGCAGAGCAGAAACAGCTTACATGTCCAGCAAATGCAGATGGAAGCAAACATGAGCAGCAGATGAAGGAGGATGTATGCAGCAGGAACTCAGAGCAGAGTAGCAGGATAACCTCACAGGTTCACAGGAGCAGGTATATAGCCAGGGAGTCACCAGAGGTCAGGAGCTGGATGCAAGGCAGAATACTCTAGCACAGACTGAAGGCTGGGGTGGAGTTTTATAGCAGGAAGACACAGTGCACATGAGACAAAAGACGCCATCTTGGAAAAGGGCAGTAATGCACAAAAAGGTAATAAAAAATGTTCAGAGTCCTGACACAGTTGTCTTTGCATAGGACATGACGTTGGCTCACAAGTGCTTTCACAAACATTACCACCTACCCCACGTACACCTTGAACACCAAGCCTAATTCCCCTTCCACCACGGCCTCGCTTTTTCCCAGTCATGTTGCTTAGATAATGAGGTAGGAGCACAGGAAATTCTGCACCACCTCTGCGAACAGCTGAATTTCAGCGGCAGTAAATTCCAAGGTGAAATATGCTGTGCCGTGTTAGTCACAGAAGAAAGAATTGTTTGAGTGTGGATGAGGCCTGTGTGACAAAGAAGTTATGCTACAAACAATTTGAAAGTCAGATGTCCCCTACTGTATGATGTTAGGAACACAAGAATTTTTTGTGGTCTCTGGATCAGGCATCTATAGCACAGGAGATGCTGCATACTATTTGAAAATCAGGTCCCTTACTGTGTGACACTAGGAACAGAAGGATTTTTTGGTGGCCTACGGATCAGGCCTCTATAACACACTAGATGCTACAAACTATTTCAAAGTCAGGGCTCCTACTGTATGACACGTGGAACAGAAGAATTTTTTGTGGTCTCTGAATCAAGCCTCTTTAACACACTAGATGCTGCAAACTATTTGAAAGTCATGTCTGCTACTCTATGACACTATGAACAGAAGAATTTTTGTGGCCTCTGGGTCAGGCTTCTATAACACACCAGATGCTATAAACTATTTCAAAGTCAAGTCCCCTACTGTATGGCACTAGGGACAGAAGAATTTTTGTGGCCTCTGGATCAGGCCTCTAAAAAAGACGAGATGCTATAAACTATTTTAAAGTCAGGTCCCCTACTGTATGACACTAGGTACAGAAGGATTTTTTGGTGGCCTATGGATCAGGCCTCTATAACACACTAGATGCTACAAACTATTTGAAAGCCAGGTCTCCTACTGTATAACACTTGGAACAGAAGAATTTTTGTAGTGCCTGGATCAGGCCTCTATAACTCACTAGATGGTATAAACTATTTTAAAGTCAGGTGCCCTACTGTATAGCACTAGGAAAAGAAGGATTTTTGGTGGCCTATGGATCAGGCCTCTATAACACTAGATGCTACAAACTATTTTAAAGTCAGGTTTCCTAATGTATGACACTTGGAACAGAAGAATTTTTTGTGGTCTCTGGATCAAGCCTTTATAACACACTAGATGCTACAAAGTATTTTAAAGTCAGGTCCCCTACTGTATGACACTAGGGACAGAAGGATTTTTCGGTGGCCTATGGATCAGGCCTCTATAACACACTAGATGCTACAAACTATTTGAAAGTCAGGTCTCCTACTGTAGGACACTAGGAACAGAAGGATTTTTTTGGTGGTCTATTGATCAGGCCTCTATAAAACACGAGATGCTATAAACTATTTTAAAGTCAGGTCCCCTACTGTATGACACTAGGGACAGAAGGATTTTTTGGTGGCCTATGGATCAAGCCTAGGTAACACACTAGATGCTACAAACTATTTAAAAGTCAGTCCCCTACTGTATGGCACCAGGAACAGAAGGATTTTTTGGTGGCCTATTTATCAGGACTCTGTAACACAATAGATGCTGCAAACTATTTTAAATACAGGTCTCCTACTGTATGACACCAGGAACAGAAGAATTTTTGTGTCCTCTGGATCAGGCCTCTTTAACACACTAGATGCTACAAACTATTTTAAAGTCAGGCCCCCTACTATATGACACTAGGAACAGAAGAATTTTTGTGGCCTCTGGATCAGGTCTCTATAACACACTAGATGCTACAATCTATATTAGGCTGGAGTCACACACAACGTATAAAAAAACAGTCCGTTTTTGATGGCTGAGATACGCAGAAAATTTCCTGAACAGTGATCCGTATTCAATGTGAGGATGCGATTTTTTCTCCAAAAATTATCCGTGTGTCATCCGTATGGCATCCGTATGGCATCCGTATGGCGAGATTTTCTCGCCGGCTTGAAAAATGGACATAGAATGGATCCATGGCCTCAAATATTCGTAAAAACATATATACAGTCTATATATATATATATATATATATATATATATATATATGAAGACTCAAAAAAGAGGCAGCACTCCATTGTTAAAGTGAAACATGTGGTAGGTTTAATCGACCCACATAGCCGGGCTCGGCTTTGAGTCTTTGTGAATCTGGTGCAATCATTGGACTGGTTGCCTGGGGCCCTGCACCCGAAGATAAGTACAAGTGTTGTGCTGTTCCTTTTTCTTTACAATATATATATATGTATATACACTCACCGGCCACTTTATTAGGTACACCTGTCCAACTTCTTGTTAACACTTAATTTCTAATCAGCCAATCACATGGCGGCAACTCAGTGCATTTAGGCATGTAGACATGGTCAAGACAATCTCCTGCAGTTCAAACCGAGCATCAGTATGGGGAAGAAAGGTGATTTGAGTGCCTTTGAACGTGGCATGGTTGTTGGTGCCAGAAGGGCTGGTCTGAGTATTTCAGAAACTGCTGATCTACTGGGATTTTCACGCACAACCATCTCTAGGGTTTACAGAGAATGGTCCGAAAAAGAAAAAAAATCCAGTGAGCGGCAGTTCTGTGGGCGGAAATGCCTTGTTGATGCCAGAGGTCAGAGGAGAATGGGCAGACTGGTTCGAGCTGATAGAAAGGCAACAGTGACTCAAATCGCCACCCGTTACAACCAAGGTAGGCCTAAGAGCATCTCTGAACGCACAGTGCGTCGAACTTTGAGGCAGATGGGCTACAGCAGCAGAAGACCACACCGGGTACCACTCCTTTCAGCTAAGAACAGGAAACTGAGGCTACAATTTGTACAAGCTCATCGAAATTGGACAGTAGAAGATTGGAAAAACGTTGCTTGGTCTGATGAGTCTCGATTTCTGCTGCGACAATCGGATGGTAGGGTCAGAATTTGGCGTAAACAACATGAAAGCATGGATCCATCCTGCCTTGTATGGAGCATCTTTGGGATGTGCAGCCGACAAATCTGCGGCAACTGTGATGCCATCATGTCAATATGGACCAAAATCTCTGAGGAATGCTTCCAGCACCTTGTTGAATCTATGCCACGAAGAATTGAGGCAGTTCTGAAGGCAAAAGGGGGTCCAACCCGTTACTAGCATGGTGTACCTAATAAAGTGGCCGGTGAGTGTATATATATGTCAGTGAGAAACATATATACATATATTTATATTTAATACAGAGCTAGATAGCAGAAAAGCTGGTAATTCAAAAGCCGGCTTTTGCTATCTCCTTCCCAAACCTGACAGGATATGAGACATGCTTTACATACAGTAAACCATTTCATATCCCTTATTTTTTTTACATATTACGCACTACTAATGTTAGAAATGTCTGTGTGCAAATTTTTTGGGCTGTAGCTGTTAAAATAAAGGGTTAAATCATGGAAAAAAACTGGCGTGGGCTCTCGAGCAATTTTCTCCGCCAGAGTGGGAAAACCAGTGACTGAGGGCAGATATTAATAGCCTAGAGAGGGACCATGGATATTGCCCCCCCCCCCCCCCCCGGCTAAAAACATCTGCTCCCAGCCACCCCAGAAAAGGCACATCTGTAATATTAATTAAAATACTATACTTGTGAATGGAGCACAATAGAAGCAGTGCACAACACACTTGTAGAACATGTGCCCTGCTGGCTTTGTCTATGGACATCAGTAATGGCCCCCCAAAAAAAGTGCTGAAAGGTAAATTTAACAGCCACACTGGACACTTGCTAGCAACACTATCTGACTGCTATACAGCCGCCTAACCAACTAGCTAAAATTTTGCTGCTATCAGTGCCAGCCTCAGGAGCAGCCTCTCTGCACTGTTACAGTGTCAAAATGGCGGTAAAACAAGATGTCCACTATTTATATTGAGAGGGACATGTGATTTCAGCAGCCAATGACTCAAGCCGTTGTGAGAGGACATTGTGGGTATTTCCTGTGACCTGATTGGCTAGCTGCAATGTGCACACATAAAGTTAGGGGGAAAAAATTACTGTTTACAAGAACGCCGCGCCTCTGAACTCTGCAAACCACCTCCCCTCAACAAACACGTGCCAAACGCTCATGATACACCACCATTACCATTGCTAAAGTGCTGAAAATACTTTTGTGGCAATGCAAATATTTTCCTGCACTTTTACCGAATGTTACCGATTTTTGCCAACTTTATAAAATGTTGCTCGTGTTTCCGATCACAAATCCGAATGTGCCATATTTGTGCCGAATTTATGTTTGGCCATTGTTTTCTGAACAAATTCGCTCATCTCTAGTGGCGACGTGAAGAGAGTACTTCTAGAGAACCATTTTGGAACTTCAATTTAGGAACAAGATCACCTGAAGGTCTCAACTTGCGTCGCAATATTATTTATCATTAGTAGGTTTCTTTTTGTGCTGTAAATATGTTGTTTATTTTTAATTGTCTTAATTCATGTATGTAATTTTTGCGTCATTAATAATTCTTTGTAAAAATGTTTTGATGTTTTCATGTTTCTGTTGTATTGCTCATTTATGCAGTTTTATTTATCATGTGATTTGTTTTTGTCCAATGAGCATCATTTACTAGGTATTTAGGATTGATGGGAAAGATTTCCCATCAGGCCATAAGTAAGAACGCAGTTTGCGTTTGAAACGTGTCTCCATGTTGTTTCCTGTCCCCCGCAATGTGCCATGGAATGTTTAGAATTTTAAAGAGAACCTGTCACCCCCCCCCCCCCCAGGCTGCATTCTGTCAAGGTGGCTCTTTTAGTTTGAGTCCCTGCAAACGCTGAAATAATCGTTTTTATAATGTGCCCCTCATACCTGAATTTGTCAGGGGGGCACGTCTTTTCCCCCTGACACAAACGCCTCCCAGCCGTCACTCAGGGCCTCCGTGTGCCGGGCCCCGCTTCCATTTCCTTCCTTAACGTCCCCAGCGCATGCGCTGTAAGTTTGAACGACAGTGCAAACTGGACATGCCCCCCCCCCAAATAAACTTACCACGCAGGCGCCGGGGACATAAAAGCGATTATTTCAGCGTTTGCAGGGACCCGAACTAAAAGAGCCACCTTGACAGAATGCAGCATTAGTGCTGCACAAGGTGGCTCATTTAGTTAAAAACGCCTGGGGGTTCCTTTTAAAGTGTCTTTAATAAAGGATTTTCATATTTTTATGGATTGTTGCCAGAATCTGGAATTTTTTCTACTTGTCTGTAAAATTGACATTCCATGGACAGAAAATCTGGGACTAGGTAACGTAAGTAGTCTGTTAATTAATGTCCTAAGTAAATGAACGCAGAAATATTGTGTGTATACTTTATGTACAGTATTATCGACTGTATTGATTTGCCTGTTGAAAGTAATCTGTATTGTTTCCTGTTAGCCTTCTATTACTTCTAACTACTTTGTCTTATAAAATAAATACCCGTTGTAAGTCATCACTGAGTCGCCCTTACATCGCCCATTGCACTGTCGTATCTAGTTTACACAGAGATCTGATGTTATATACATGATATTATGCCTCTGGTATAATATGTGATGTCTGTACTTATAGTATAATATAATCTATCCCGTTATCCTATGCAGACGGTCTGATATGTGTGTCACGGTATATCATAAACCAGTCATGTATACTGTGTGTGCTATACTATGTGCACAAACATCGGATGGTATACAGAATAATAAGTGACTGGCATATAATATACTCTAACCTTTTTTCAATACTTGGATTAGTATGTATAACCCCTTTATGACCTATGACATACCTTTACGTCATTTCACTGCAGTTGGAATGTTTTTCCCATTATCCAGTAAACTATATGGTAAAATCAATGGCGTCTTTCAGAAGTACAACTCGTCCTGCAAAAAAAAAGCCTTCACACAGCCATATTGACGAAAAAATAAAAAAGTTATGGCTCTGGGAAGAAAGGGAGCAAAAGAGCAAAAAAAAAAAAAAGAAAAAAAAGAAAATCCCAAAAGTGGTGTAGGGGTTTACGACCGCCGATACGCCTTTTAACGGCGGCCGCTAAGGGTACTTAAACCACAGCGCCGTTAATTAACGTGAATAGCGCTCCCCAGAGTCGGATTTTCTCTGGGGTCTCGGTTACCGGGGGTAGCCGAGACCCCAGAGAACATGATTCGGGGGTTTTTTACCGACCCCCGAGTTGCGATCTCCGGTAATTAACCGTTTACCAGCGGTCGCAAAAACCCCCCAAAAAACGCGATTTCCCATTTAATTTCTCTGTCCTCCAATGTGATCGCACATCAGAGGACAGAGAAATGGGGTCCCCGATTGCCCCCGATGGCCACCCGATATTCACCTGTCTCCCCCGGTGCTCCTCGTGGCTCCCGATGGGCGCCGCCATCTTCTTCCGGCAAAAAAATGGCGGGCACATGCGCAGTGCGCCCGCCGGCCGGCACCCGGGAGATCTTTGGGGTCTCGGCTGCTGGGGGTAGCCGAGACCCCAAAGAACATGATCGGGGTCGGTTTTTACCGACCCCTGTTTTGCGATCGCCGGTAATTAACTGTTTACCGGTGACCGCAAGGAAAAAAAAAAAAAGCGATGTGTAATTCTCTGTCCTCTGATGTGATCGCACATCAGAGGACAGATAAATAGGGGGATTCAGGGACCCTATCATACTTACCGGTGTTTCCCCGGGTCCTCCTGTGTCTCCTCCTTCCCGCCAGCTTCTTCCTATGGAAAGAAAATGGCGGGCGCATGCGCAGTGCGCCCACTCTCTGCTGCCATCTGCCGGCCGGCAGGAGAGAGGAGTTGGGGCTAAAATTAGGGTTAGTGTTAGGGCTAGGGTTAGGGCTAGGGTTAGGGTTAGTGTTGGGGCTAAATTTAGGGTTAGGGTTGGGGCTAAATTTAGGGTTAGGGCCGGGGCTAAATTTAGAGTTAGGGCTAGGGTTAGGGTTGGGGCTAAGGTTAGGGCTAGAGTTAGAGTTGGGGCTAAAGTTAGGGTTAGGGTTGGGGCTAAAGTTAGGACTAGGGTTGCGGCTAAAGTTAGGGTTAGAGTTGGGATTAGGGTTTAGATTAGGGTTGGCATTAGGGTTACATTTGGGATTAGGGTTAGGTTTGGGATTAGGGTTAAGGTTAGGGTTGGGATTAGAGGTGTATTGGGATTAGGGTTAGGTTTGAGGTTAGGGTTGAGATTAGGATTAGGGGTGTGTTGGATTCTGATTAGGGTTCTGGTTGTTTTGGGGTTAGGGTTGCGATTATCCTTAGGGCTGTGATTAGGATTATGGATCGGGTTGGCATTAGGGTTAGGCCTCTTTCACACTTCAGTCTTTTGGCGTCAGTCTGAAATCGTCATTTTCGTCAAATAGCGGATCCGCCATTTTTTTTTTGCGGATCCGCTATTTTCCCATGGACATGCATTAGCGACGGATTGTGGCGGATGGTCGTCTGTTCCATCCGCCATGCGACGGATCCGTTGAGATTTGGTGGACGTCATCTAGACATTGACGGCCATTGTAAAGTTTTTTGTCTGCGCCAAAAAGGCGGTTCGCTATGCATCCGTCGCGTTCGTCATTCCATAGAATGGCCGCCTATGGGCGACGGATCCGTCATTTCGGCGGATCCGTCGCCCCAATCCGCTTTTTCAATTGCTCATGCTCCAAAAAGTAGATACTTTTCCCAGACAACCCCCAAGTAATGGATCCGTCAAAAAAACGGATCCGTTAGAACCGTTTTCTCAACAATTGTGATCCGTCACTATGTCGGAGCTGACTGACGCCAAACAACTGAAGTGTGAAAGAAGCTACTTTCACACTAGCGTCGGGCTCGGCCCGTCGCGGTGCGTCGGGCCGACGTTCCCGACGCTAGCGTTGTCTCCGCCGCACAACGGGGGCAGCGGATGCATTTTTCCAGCGCATCCGCTGCCCTATTGTGAGGTGCGGGGAAGTGCGGGGAGGTGGGGGCGGAGTTCTGGCCGCGCATGCGCGTTCGGAAAAAGCGGACCGTCGGGAGCAAAAAACGTTACATGTAGCGTTTTTTGCTCCCGACGGTCCGCCACTGCACGACGCATCCGTCGCACGATGGGTGCGACGTGTGGCAATCCGTCACAATGCGTCGCTTAATGTTAATCAATGGTGAAAAAACGCATCCTGCAAACACTTTTGCAGGATGCGTTTTTTCGGCAAAACAACGCATTGTGACGGAATGCAGTTAACGCTAGTGTGAAAGTAGCCTTAGGGGTGTGTTGGGGTTAGATTTGGGGGGTTTCCACTGTTTAGGTACATCAGGGGTCTCTAAATGCCACAGCCAATTTTGCGCTCAAAAAGTCAAATGGTGCTCCCTCCCTTCCGAGCTCTGCCGTGCACCCAAACAGTGGTTTACCCCCACATATGGGGCATCAGCGTACTCGGGATAAATTGGACAACAACTTTTGGGGTCCAATTTCTCCTGTTACACTTGTGAAAATAAAAACTTGGGGGCTAAAAAATCTTTTTTGTGGAAAATTTTTTTTTTTTTATTTTCACAACTCTGCATTATAAACGTCTGTGAAGCACTTGGGCATTCAAAGTTCTCACCACACATCTAGATAAGTTCCTTGAGGGCTCTAGTTTCCAAAATGGGGTCACTTGTGGGGGTTTTCTACTGTTTAGGTACATGATACATCAGTGTCTCTGCAAACGCAACATAATGCCCGCAGACCATTCTATCAAAGCCTGCATTCCAAAATGGCGTTCCTTCCCTTCCGAGCTTTGCCATGCGCTCAAACAGTGGTCTCCCCCACACATGGGGTATCAGTGTACTCAGGACAAATTGGACAACAACTTTTGGGGTCCAATTTCTCTTGTTACCCTTGTCAAAATAAAAATTTGGGGGCTTAAAAATCTTTTTTGTGGAAAAAAAATTTTATTTTTATTTTCACGACTCTGCATTATAAACTTCTGTGAAGCACTTGGGCATTCAAAGTTCTCACCACACATCTAGATAAGTTCCTTGGGGGGTCTAGTTTCCAAAATGGGGTCACTTGTGGGGGGTTTCTACTGTTAGGTACATCGGGGGCTCTGCAAACGCAACATAACGCCCGCAGATTCTATCAAGTCTGCATTCCAAAACGGCGCTCCTTCCCTTCCGAGCTCTGCCGTGCACCCAAACAGTGGTCCCCCCCACACATGGGGTATCAGTGTACTCAGGACAAATTGGACAACAACTATTGGGGTCCAATTTCTCTTGTGCCCTTGTGAAAATAAAAACTTGGGGGCTAAAAAAATCTTTTTTGTGGAAAAAAAATAAAAAATTTATTTTCACGACTCTGCATTATAAACTTCTGTGAAGTAGATGGGCATTCAAAGTTCTCACCACACATCTAGATAAGTTCCTTGGGGGGTCTAGTTTCCAAAATGGGGTCACTTGTGGGGGGTTTCTGCTGTTTAGGTACATCAGGGGCTCTGCAAACGCAACATAACGCCCGCAGACCATTCTATCAAAGTCTGCATTCCAAAACGGCGCTCCTTCCCTTCCAAGCTCTGCCATGCGCCCAAACAGTGGTTTACCCCAACATATGGGGTATCAGCCTACTCAGCATAAATTGCACAATAAATTTTGGGGTCCAATTTCTCCTGTTACCCTTGAGAAAATAAAAAATTGCAGGCTAAAAAATAATTTTTGAGGAAAAAAAAGGATTTTTTATTTTCACGGCTCTACTTTATAAATTTCTGTAAAGCACTTTGGGGTTTAAAGTGCTCACCACACATCTAGTTAAGTTCCTTAAGGGGTCTAGTTTCCAAAATGGGGTCATTTGTGGGGGGTTTCCACTGTTTAGGCACATCAGGGGCTCTCCAAACGCGACATGGCGTCCAATCTCAATTCCAGCCAATTCTACATTGAAAAAGTAAAACGGCACTCCTTCTCTTCCAAGCTCTGCGGTGCGCCCAAACAGTGGTTTACCCCCATATATGGGGTATCAACATACTCAGGAGAAATTGCACAACAACTTTTGTGGTCTAATTTCTCCTGTTACCCTTGTGAAAATAAGAATTTGTGGGTGAAAAGATCATTTTTGTGTAAACAAATGCGATTTTTTATTTTCACGGCTGTACTTTATAAACTTCTGTGAAGCACTTGGGGGCTCAAAGTGCTCACCACACATCTAGATAAGTTCCTTAAGGGGTCTAGTTTCCAAAATGGTGTCACTTGTAGGGGATTTCCACTGTTTAGGCACATCAGGGGCTCTCTAAACGTGACATGGCATCCGATCTCAATTCCAGCCAATTCTGCACTGAAAAAGTCAAACGGCGCTCCTTCTCTTCCAAGCTGTAGTACATGCCTGCACAAGGCAATCTTGCCTTATGCAGGCGTGTACTACGGAGGACAGAGAATGAACTTCAGTCTAATATTGCAGCCAGCATGCAGCCAGCAGGTAAGGAAAGGGTGAATCAAACACCCGAAAACCCCGCCCATATGACTGAAAATTGTTCCCTCCAAATTCAGGTGACAGAGTCCCTTTAAGTCTTGTTTGCCACAGGGATCAAATTCTTATTTCTCACTGCAAAATGCAAATACATTTATATCATTTATACAATGTGATTTTCTGGATTTTATTTTTGATATTCTATCTCTTAATGTTAAAATTAACCTACCCTTAAAATTATAGACTGTTCATATGTTTGTCAGTGGTCAAAGTTACAAAATCAGAAAGGGTTCAAATACGAATTTCCCCCACTGTATATGTGCATGCAGGTCAATGCAAGCTGAATAAAATCATACCTTAAAGCGAACCTGTAAGCAGGATTGTGCTGAATAACCCACAGACATTCTCAGGTTGGCCCCGTTATACTGATTAAAATGAGACCTTGGTTGATAAAATCCATCTTGTGGTTGTTCTTTATTTGTAGTTTTCAGTTAATGAGATTCTCGTGCTCCGGGGCGGCTTCTGGGGGTCTTCATGTGGTGCTCTGCTTACATATTCATCTGTATGGCTTGAAACAGGTCACTGATCCACTGATCCTTCACTGACCTGCCCCCTAATTTACATAATGCATAGAGTATAGTGGGGTTAGAAAATTTTTGACATTCAGCAAATTGGCGCCGGCACCTGCTCAGTAGCATGTATCACAAAATTCATATAATATTGTCAGGTAAAAGAAAAAAAAACGTAATCAAAATGGTGCCGATGGCAGCGCGTGTGCAGTAGCATCTATCGCGTTCTGATAGATGCTACTGCGCAAGTGTCGCTGGCGCCATTTTGCTGCAGCCAAATGTATTTTCTCCAGCAAAATGGCGGTGGCACATGAACAGTAATATCTATCGCTTGCCAATAGATGATACTGCACAAGCGCCACCAGCACCATTTTGCTACAGCTACATTTTTTTCGCTAAGGCAAAATGCCGGAGGTGCATGCACAGTAGCAACTATCGGCAAGTGATAGATGTTACTGTTATTATTCATTATTCTGTATGGAGCAATATATGGGGCCTATTATACACTGTATGGAGCCATATATGGGGCTCATTATACTGTATTGAGAATTATAGGGGGTCCATTATTCTGTGTGGAGCAATATATATCACCTATTATATACTGTATGGAGCAATATATGGGGCTCATTATTCAGTATGGAGCAATTTATGGGTCCCATCATATACTGTATGGAGAATTATATGTGGCTCATTGTACTGTATGGAGCAATATATGGGGCATATTATATGCTGTATAGACCAATATATGGGTCTCATTATACTGTATGGATAATTATATGGGGTCCATTATTCTGTATGGAGCAATATATGGCTCCTATTATATACTCTATGGAGCAATATATGGGGCTCATTATTCTGTGTGGAGCAATATATGGGGCTCATTATTATGTATGGAGCAAAATATGGGTTCCATCATATACTGTATGTAGCATTATATGTGGCTCATCATACTGTATAGAGTAATATATGGGGCTCAGTATTCTGTATGGAGTACTATGTAGTGCCCATAATACTATATGTAGCAATATATGGGGCTCATTATTCTGTATGGAGCACTATGTGGTGCCCATAATACTGTATAGAGGACTATACCATCTGGATTCTGACAAATTGTAGAATGAACAATAGATATCACTCATGTAATGTCAGAAGTAAGTGAAATCTTTGGCATTGCACTATACCTATATTTCTCTGCCACATTTGTGCATCATGAATTGTGATATGTGTTAAAGGGGCCCACTGAGTCTCTTTCACCTGGTGCCCATAAAAACCTGGAGTCGGCCCTGGGGATGAGGTTGCCATGCATGACAGGATGGGGTTGGGGGCCATGCATACCAGGAAAGGGATGAGGTGGCCATGCATACCAGGATGGTGGTGAGGGGGCTATTTATACTTCGATTGGAGGCATATATATACAGCTCTGGCAAAAATTAAGAGACCACTGCAAAATTTTCAGTTTCTCTGATTTTTCTCTTTATATCTCTTTATATGTTTTTGAGTAAAATGTACTGAACATTGTTGTATTATATAAATTACTGACAACCTGTCTCCAAAATTTACAGCTAAAAATGTTGCATTTGTTTGCAGCACATGGGAAATCGACAAAATAATAAAAAAGAAACAGTGCTTTCAGACCTCAAATAATGCAAAGAAAACAAGTTCTTATTCATGTAGAAACAACAATAATCTTGTTTTAACTCAGGAAGAGTTCAGAAATCAATATTTTGTGGAATAACCATGATTTTTAATCACAGCTTTCATGCGTCTTGGCATGCTTTCCACCAGTCTTTCACACTGCTTTTGGGTGACCTTATGCCACTCCTGGCACAAAAAGTTCTTTTGTTTGATTGCTTGTGACTATCCATTTTCCTCTTGATAACATTTCGGAGGTTTTCAATGTTGGGTTCAGGTCTGGAGATTGGGCTGTCCATGACAGGGATTTGATGTGGTGGTCCTTCATCCACACCTCGATTGACCTAGCTGTGTGGCATAGTGCATTGTCCCGCTGGAAAAACCAGTCCTCAGAATTGGGGAACATTGCCTGAGCAGAAGGAAGCGTTTTTCAAGGATAACCTTGTATGTGGTTTGATTCATACATCCTTCACAAAGCTTAACCTGCCCAATTCCAGCCTTGCAGAAGCATCCCCAGATCATCAACGATCCTCCAGCAAATTTCACAGTGGGTGTGTAAGGGGGTGCCACACCTTTACCCCTTTAAAATGTATAGTTGTGTAATAAATTATGCTGCTATGTATATACGAGTAGTATGTTACTATGTGTAAGATATGTATTGATTACATGTTGTTATGTGCATATAGTGATAGGGTAAGTGTAGTACCCTTAGTCGGACACTATATGGGGCACAATATTATACATAGTTATGTAGGAGGGGCTGTCTGTATTAAGTGGAAAATGTCTTCCCGTTTAGTGCCTAGTGCCCGTGCTGGGCAGATAGCTCCGCAACGTTCAAGCGTCATACCAAGCCATGCAGAGTCCGGATGGACAGCAAGTGCAGATTTGGCAGCAGTGTAACCACAGTTCGGGACAGAAGCTAGAGAAGTGGTCCTTGACCAGTACAGTGACTCAGGTCTTTCAACATGTGGCAGATCATTGCTTGGGCTGATGCCCTCCGTACCGTTGCGAAACAGACGAGGGAAACTCAGGTGCTGTGAGCTCGCACAGGGAGGACGCTGTGTTATGACAGGAGGCGATACAACCCCGTAATGTACTGCAGGATATAGGAGAAAGCATAGGGAGAGTGGAGAATGCGAACTGTTTGGAACCTAATACTGATGGTGTAACTGACTGGAATGTGCTGCGACAAGTGAATAGTAAAGTTCATCATTTTAAGTTGGAAAAGGACTCTGTCTCTTATTCTACAAAGGGAGCAGCAAAACTTCAGCCAGCCCGATGGGACCCAGATGGTTCAGAGGGTGAAGCGAAAGGTAGGCTGCAGAAGGGACATTGTTTGCATGTAACTGGGGGCCAGGACACGTGTAACCAGTTGTTCTCAGCCACGACTATGGTCCTGGCCCTGCCTTTTACAGGTGCAAGACACTGTGGCTTGTACGCCTCTCCAGGTCTCCGTCTGACCATTAGACAACCAGATGTTTGGCAAAGCTGAATATTAGACTCATCAGAGAAGATGGTCCAATCCTTATGGTCTTGGGCAAAATTCAGCCTGGCTCCCCTTTGCTTCTCATTGATGAAAGGCTTTTTTCTAGCTTTACATGACTTGAGTCCTGCCTCTAGGAGTCCGTTACGAACTGTTCTTGCCATGCACTTCACCCCAGCTGCCGTTTGCCTTTCCTTTTGTAGGTCACTTGATGTCATCCCGCGGTTGCTGAGTGACATTTGAATAAGATGACAGTCAGCCTGGTTAGTGGAGAGTCACTTTCGCCCTCTGCCGATCTGTAGATTTGTTGTCCCCAATGTCTACTGCTTGACCTTGTTATAATGGACTGCTGTCTTCGAAATTTTAAGGATGTAGAAAACATGACGCTCACTGTATCCCTCTGCTAGTAAAGCCAGAATTGAGCCCTTCTTTTCCTCACTCAAGACTTTTCTTTTCAACTCCTTTGGCATGGTTAAAAGTTATTTTTTCATTCAAATTAATTTTAGGCTATTCCTAGCACTTGTTTGGCCATCCAGCTTTTCCTATTGCAAGAGGATTGTGAAAACCACAGCAGTGTTTTTTATACTTTCCCTCGTTAAATTAGAACCGGTTCAGGTGATCACCTAATCAGAAGCACATCGAGTGGAATGAGGTGTACACTGGAATGGAATGGCATGTTAGACATGCAGAGATGGTGATCTTTAGAAAATTTTGCAGTGGTCTCCTAACTTTTCCAGAGCTGTTTATATATATATATATATATATATATATATATATATATACACTGTACCAGGATTGTGGGATATTGGCACAGAACTTTCCACATTTTTTACTTACATTTTTTTCTTTTTTCTTCTCTAAAACCTAAAGCCTAGGTGCGTCTTATGGTCCGAAAAATACGGTATATATCAGTGAGCGAGTGGGTACGTGGAGGCCATAATACTGTAGGACTGCATTATATTCTATGAGGGGGGCTGCATTATATTCTATGTGGGGGGCTGCATTCTACTACATGAGGGATACATTATATACTATGAGGGGGCTACATTATATTCTTTGAGGGGACTATATTATATTCTATGAGGGGGGCTACCCCAACCCCTGCTATAGCATTAAGACATGTACTACCTTATATTATACCATTATATTAGCATGTTTTACCAAACAATTGATGGCCTTTTATTTATTTATATGTAGCTGCATAGTGGGCCCCAAGAATCATTTTCTCTGGTGGGCCCAATGTGCTCCAGTCTGATGCTGGAAGGGGCCCAACATGGAGGATATTATTACTGGAAGGATTAGGGATATTCTACAAGGAAGGGGAGATATTATGACAGGAACGGTCACAGGATGGGCTCATTGTTACTGGAAGGAGCCTAGGATTGGAACATTATACGAGGAAGGTGTCCAGGATGGGGAAAATTATATCAGGAAGGGCCCAGAATAGTGAGATATTATGACAGGAAGGGGCCCAGGATGGGGAAAATTATATCAGGAAGGGTCCCAGGATGGGATATTATATTAGGAAGGTGTCCAGGTTGTGGAATATTATATCAGTAAGGGGCCCAGAATGGTGAGACATAATACCACGAAGGTGTTTCATGTTTGCATGTTTCAGCACTGCAGTGTGCTGCCTTATTTGCTTGACTGTATAAGAGTTGGTGACTCTAGGTTCAGCACCTGTTCACACTTAGTCTATGTTTGGATGTGACGGTCAGTTTTTTCAAATGTATTATTTAGCCTTCTGACCGAGCACTCCGCCTCCTAGCCACAGGTGTTTTAATTGCAACAGGTCCATTACCCCTCCACAGAGAGAGAGAATGTTAGTCTAAGAAGAGGTTTTTCGTAGGTACCTGTTGTGAATTTGCTTTTTGCTCCCTCTAGTGGTTACTAGTTTTTTGACTCTGGTTTTTCTGTCATTCCTTTTATCTGCACCTGGGTCGTTAGTTAGGGGTGTTGCTATATAAGCTCCCTGGACCTTTAGTTCAATGCCTGGCAACGTAGTTATCAGAGCTAGTCTGCTGTGCTCTTGTCTACTGATCCTGGTTCCAGTTATATCAGCTAAGTCTGCCTTTTGGCTTTTTGCTATTTGTTTTGGTTTTGTATTTTTGTCCAGCTTGTTCCAAATCTATATCCTGACCTTTGCTGGAAGCTGTAGGGGGCTGGTGTTCTCCCCCCGGACCGTTAGACGGTTCGGGGGTTCTTGAATTTCCAGTGTGGATTTTGATAGGGTTTTTGTTGACCATATAAGTTACCTTTCTTTATTCTGCTATCAGTAAGCGGGCCTCTCTGTGCTAAACCTGGTTCATTTCTGTGTTTGTCATTTCCTCTTACCTCACCGTCATTATTTGTGGGGGGCTTCTATCCAGCTTTGGGGTCCCCTTCTCTGGAGGCAAGAAAGGTCTTTGTTTTCCTCTACTAGGGGTAGCTAGATTCTCCGGCTGGCGCGTGTCATCTAGAATCAACGTAGGAATGATCCCCGGCTACTTCTAGTGTTGGCGTTAGGAGTAGATATATGGTCAACCCAGTTACCACAGCCCTATGAGCTGGATTTTTGTATTCTGCAGACTTCCACGTTCCTCTGAGACCCTCGCCATTGGGGTCATAACAGTTTGCCAGGCCAGTATTAAATGTTTAATGCATTGCAGAAGAGGGATTATAAGAAAGAAGATTCTGAGTTTTTTTTTTTTCTTCTTCCCCTTTACCTCAGAGTGGCTATGCTTGCTGCAGACATGAATGTCCAGACCTTGATTACAAGTGTGGACCAGCTGGCTACTCGTGTGCAGGGCATACAAGACTATGTTATCAGAAATCCTAGGTCAGAACCTAAAATACCGATTCCTGAACTGTTTTCCGGAGACAGGTTTAAGTTTAGGAATTTCGTGAATAATTGTAAATTGTTTTTGTCCCTGAGACCCTGTTCATCTGGAGATTCTGCTCAGCAAGTAAAAATTGTTATTTCGTTCTTACGGGGCGACCCTCAGGATTGGGCTTTTTCGCTGGCGCCAGGAGATCCGGCATTGGCTGATCTTGATGCGTTTTTTCTGGCGCTCGGTTTACTTTATGAGGAACCCAATCTTGAGATTCAGGCAGAAAAGGCCTTGCTGGCTATGTCTCAGGGGCAGGACGAGGCTGAAGTGTATTGCCAAAAATTTCGGAAATGGTCCGTGCTGACACATTGGAACGAGTGTGCACTGGCCGCTAATTTTAGAAATGGCCTTTCTGAAGCCATTAAGAATGTTATGGTGGGTTTTCCCATTCCCACAGGTCTGAATGATACTATGGCACTGGCTATTCAAATTGACCGGCGGTTGCGGGAGCGCAAAACCGCAAATTCCCTCATGGTGTTGTCTGAACAGACACCTAATTCGGGGCAATGTGATAGAAAAACCGCAAATTCCCTCATGGTGTTGTCTGAACAGACACCTGATTTAATGCAATGTGATAGAATCCTGACTAGAAATGAGCGGAAAATTCATAGACGCCGGAATGGCTTGTGCTACTACTGTGGTGATTCTACACATGTTATCTCAGCATGCTCTAAACGTATAGCTAAGGTTGTTAGTCCTGTCACCGTTGGTAATTTGCAACCTAAATTTATTCTGTCTGTAACTTTGATTTGCTCACTGTCATCTTATCCTGTCATGGCGTTTGTAGATTCAGGTGCTGCCCTGAGTCTCATGGATCTCTCATTTGCTAAGCGCTGTGGTTTTACTCTTGAACCATTAGAAAATCCTATTCCTCTTAGGGGTATTGATGCTACACCATTGGCAGCAAATAAACCGCAGTATTGGACACAGGTTACCATGTGCATGACTCCTGAACACCGCGAGGTGATACGTTTCCTGGTTTTACATAAAATGCATGATTTGGTTGTTTTAGGGCTGCCATGGTTACAGACCCATAATCCAGTCCTGGACTGGAAGGCTATGTCAGTCTCAAGTTGGGGCTGTCGTGGTATTCATGGGGATTCCCTGCCTGTGTCTATTGCTTCTTCTACGCCTTCGGAAGTTCCGGACTATTTGTCTGATTATCAGGATGTCTTCAGTGAGTCTGAGTCCAGTGCACTGCCTCCTCATAGGGACTGTGACTGTGCTATAGATTTGATCCCAGGCAGTAAATTTCCTAAGGGAAGACTGTTTAATCTGTCGGTACCTGAACATACCGCTATGCGTTCATATATCAAGGAGTCTCTGGAGAAGGGACATATTCGTCCGTCTTCTTCCCCTCTTGGTGCGGGATTCTTTTTTGTGGCAAAAAAGGACGGATCTTTGAGACCTTGTATTGATTATCGGCTTTTAAATAAGATCACTGTCAAATTTCAGTATCCTTTACCGCTGTTGTCTGACTTGTTTGCCCGGATTAAGGGTGCCAAGTGGTTCACCAAGATAGACCTTCGTGGTGCGTACAACCTTGTGCGCATTAAGCAAGGTGATGAATGGAAAACCGCATTCAATACGCCCGAAGGTCATTTTGAGTACTTGGTGATGCCTTTTGGGCTCTCCAATGCGCCTTCAGTTTTTCAGTCCTTTATGCATGACATTTTCCGGAAGTATCTGGATAAATTTTTGATTGTTTATCTGGATGATATTTTGGTTTTTTCTGATAATTGGGATTCGCATGTGGAGCAGGTCAGGTTGGTCTTTAAAATTTTGCGTGAAAATTCTTTGTTTGTCAAGGGTTCAAAGTGTCTCTTTGGTGTGCAGAAGGTTCCCTTTTTGGGGTTCATTTTTTCCCCTTCTGCTGTGGAGATGGACCCAGTCAAGGTCCGAGCTATTCTTGATTGGACTCAGCCCTCGTCAGTTAAGAGTCTTCAGAAGTTCTTGGGCTTCGCTAACTTCTACCGTCGTTTTATCGCTAATTTTTCTAGCATTGTGAAACCTTTGACGGATATGACCAAGAAGGGCTCCGATGTAGCTAACTGGGCTCCTGCTGCCGTGGAGGCTTTCCAGGAGTTGAAACGCCGGTTTACTTCGGCGCCTGTTTTGTGCCAGCCTGACGTCTCACTTCCCTTTCAGGTTGAGGTGGATGCTTCGGAGATTGGGGCAGGGGCCGTTTTGTCGCAGAGAGGCCCTGGTTGCTCTGTTATGAAACCTTGTGCCTTTTTCTCTAGGAAGTTTTCGCCTGCCGAGCGAAATTATGATGTGGGCAATCGGGAGTTGTTGGCCATGAAATGGGCATTTGAGGAGTGGCGTCATTGGCTCGAGGGTGCTAAGCATCGTGTGGTGGTCTTGACTGATCACAAAAATCTGATGTATCTCGAGTCTGCTAAACGCCTTAATCCGAGACAGGCCCGCTGGTCATTGTTTTTCTCCCGCTTTGATTTTGTTGTCTCGTATTTACCAGGTTCAAAGAATGTGAAGGCCGATGCTCTTTCTAGGAGCTTTGTGCCTGATGCTCCTGGAGTCGCTGATCCTGTTGGTATTCTTAAAGATGGAGTTATCTTGTCAGCTATTTCTCCGGATCTGCGACGTGTGTTGCAGAGATTTCAGGCTGATAGGCCTGAGTCTTGTCCACCTGACAGACAGTTTGTTCCGGATAAGTGGACCAGCAGAGTCATTTCCGAGGTTCATTCCTCGGTGTTGGCAGGTCACCCGGGAATTTTTGGCACCAGAGATCTGGTGGCCAGGTCCTTTTGGTGGCCTTCCTTGTCGAGGGATGTGCGGTCATTTGTGCAGTCCTGTGGGACTTGTGCTCGAGCTAAGCCTTGCTGTTCTCGTGCCAGCGGTTTGCTCTTGCCCTTGCCTGTCCCGAAGAGACCTTGGACACATATCTCCATGGATTTCATTTCTGATCTTCCGCTATCTCAGGGCATGTCCGTTATCTGGGTGATATGTGATCGCTTCTCCAAGATGGTCCATTTGGTTCCTTTGCCTAAGCTGCCTTCCTCTGCCGATCTGGTTCCTGTGTTTTTCCAGAACGTGGTTCGTTTGCACGGCATCCCTGAGAATATTGTGTCAGACAGAGGATCCCAGTTCGTTTCCAGGTTCTGGCGATCCTTTTGTAGTAGGATGGGCATTGATTTGTCGTTTTCGTCTGCTTTCCATCCTCAGACTAATGGACAGACGGAGCGAACCAATCAGACTTTGGAGGCTTATTTGAGGTGTTTTGTCTCTGCTGATCAGGACGATTGGGTGACATTCTTGCCGTTGGCTGAGTTTGCCCTTAATAATCGGGCTAGTTCCGCCACCTTGGTTTCGCCTTTTTTCTGCAACTCTGGTTTCCATCCTCGCTTTTCTTCGGGTCATGTGGAGCCTTCTGACTGTCCTGGGGTGGATTCTGTGGTGGATAGGTTGCAGCAGATCTGGAATCATGTGGTGGACAACTTGAAGTTGTCACAGGAGAAGGCTCAGCGCTTTGCCAACCGCCGCCGCGGTGTGGGTCCCCGACTACGCGTTGGGGATTTGGTATGGCTTTCTTCCCGCTTTGTTCCTATGAAGGTCTCCTCTCCCAAATTTAAACCTCGTTTTATTGGGCCTTACAAGATATTGGAAATCCTTAATCCTGTATCTTTTCGTCTGGATCTTCCTGTGTCGTTTGCTATTCACAATGTATTTCATAGGTCCTTGTTGCGGCGGTACATTGTGCCTGTAGTTCCTTCTGCTGAGCCTCCTGCTCCGGTGTTGGTTGAGGGCGAGTTGGAGTACGTGGTGGAGAAGATCTTGGATTCTCGCCTCTCCAGGCGGAGGCTTCAGTACCTGGTCAAGTGGAAGGGCTATGGTCAGGAGGATAATTCCTGGGTGGTCGCCTCTGATGTTCATGCGGCCGATTTAGTTCGTGCCTTTCATGCCGCTCATCCTGATCGCCCTGGTGGTCGTGGTGAGGGTTCGGTGACCCCTCACTAAGGGGGGGGTACTGTTGTGAATTTGCTTTTTGCTCCCTCTAGTGGTTACTAGTTTTTTGACTCTGGTTTTTCTGTCATTCCTTTTATCTGCACCTGGGTCGTTAGTTAGGGGTGTTGCTATATAAGCTCCCTGGACCTTTAGTTCAATGCCTGGCAACGTAGTTATCAGAGCTAGTCTGCTGTGCTCTTGTCTACTGATCCTGGTTCCAGTTATATCAGCTAAGTCTGCCTTTTGGCTTTTTGCTATTTGTTTTGGTTTTGTATTTTTGTCCAGCTTGTTCCAAATCTATATCCTGACCTTTGCTGGAAGCTGTAGGGGGCTGGTGTTCTCCCCCCGGACCGTTAGACGGTTCGGGGGTTCTTGAATTTCCAGTGTGGATTTTGATAGGGTTTTTGTTGACCATATAAGTTACCTTTCTTTATTCTGCTATCAGTAAGCGGGCCTCTCTGTGCTAAACCTGGTTCATTTCTGTGTTTGTCATTTCCTCTTACCTCACCGTCATTATTTGTGGGGGGCTTCTATCCAGCTTTGGGGTCCCCTTCTCTGGAGGCAAGAAAGGTCTTTGTTTTCCTCTACTAGGGGTAGCTAGATTCTCCGGCTGGCGCGTGTCATCTAGAATCAACGTAGGAATGATCCCCGGCTACTTCTAGTGTTGGCGTTAGGAGTAGATATATGGTCAACCCAGTTACCACAGCCCTATGAGCTGGATTTTTGTATTCTGCAGACTTCCACGTTCCTCTGAGACCCTCGCCATTGGGGTCATAACAGGTACCCATTCCCATTCACATGGAGACGTTTATTCTCAGCGAGGAAAGGAAAGCGTAGGACCTGGTATAAGAGAGATGCCATAAAGTGGCTACCAGGTACACATAAAATTGGCCATTTTTATGCACTGAACGCTCTCATTTTTCATATTTCTAGTGCAGTAATGCAGTTCAATTTTCGTGTTTCATGTTTGCATGTTTCAGCGCTGCATTGTGCTGCCTTATTTGCTTGACTGTATAAGAGTTGGTGACTCTAGGTTCAGCACCTGTTCACACTTAGTCTATGTTTGGATGTGACGGTCAGTTTTTTCAAATGTATTATTTAGCCTTCTGACCGAGCACTCCGCCTCCTAGCCACAGGTGTTTTAATTGCAACAGGTCCATTACCCCTCCACAGAGAGAGATAATGTTAGTCTAAGAAGAGGTTTTTCATAGGTACCCATTCCCATTCAGATGGAGACGTTTATTCTCAGCGAGGAAAGGAAAGCGTAGGACCTGGTATAAGAGAGATGCCATAAAGTGGCTACCAGGTACACATAAAATTGTCCATTTTTATACGCTAAACGCTCTCATTTTTCATATTTCTAGTGCAGTAATGCAATTCAATTTTCGTGTTTCATGTTTGCATGTTTCAGCGCTGCAGTGTGCTGCCTTATTTGCTTGACTATATAAGAGTTGGTGACTCTAGGTTCAGCACCTGTTCACACTTAGTCTATGTTTGGATGTGACGGTCAGTTTTTTCAAATGTATTATTTAGCCTTCTGACTGAGCACTCCGTCTCCTAGCCACAGGTGTTTTAATTGCAACAGGTCCATTACCCCTCCACAGAGAGAGAGAATGTTAATCTAAGAAGAGGTTTTTCATAGGTACCCATTCCCATTCAGATGGAGACGTTTATTCTCAGCGAGGAAAGGAAAGCGTAGGACCTGGTATAAGAGAGATGCCATAAAGTGGCTACCAGGTACACATAAAATTGGCCATTTTTATGCGCTGAATGCTCTCATTTTTCATATTTCTAGTGCAGTAATGCAGTTCAATTTTCGTGTTTCATGTTTGCATGTTTCAGCGCTGCAGTGTGCTGCCTTATTTGCTTGACTGTATATGAGTTGGTTACTCTAGGTTCAGCACCTGTTCACACTTAGTCTATGTTTGGATGTGACGGTCAGTTTTTTCAAATGTATTATTTAGCCTTCTGACCGAGCACTCCGCCTCCTAGCCACAGGTGTTTTAATTGCAACAGGTCCATTACCCCTCCACAGAGAGAGAGAATGTTAGTCTAAGAAGAGGTTTTTCATAGGTACCCATTCCCATTCAGATGGAGACGTTTATTCTCAGCGAGGAAAGGAAAGTGTAGGACCTAGTATAAGAGAGATGCCGTAAAGTGGCTACCAGGTACACATAAAATTGGCCATTTTTATGCGCTAAACGCTCTCATTTTTCATATTTCTAGTGCAGTAATGCAGTTCAATTTTCGTGTTTCATGTTTGCATGTTTCAGTGCTGCAGTGTGCTGCCTTATTTGCTTGACTGTATAAGAGTTGGTGACTCTGGGTTCAGCACCTGTTCACACTTAAGGTACCATCACACTAAACGATATCGCTAGCGATCCGTGACGTTGCAGCGTCCTGGCTAGCGATATCGTTGTGTTTGACACGCAGCAGCGATCAGGATCCTGCTGTGATATCGCTGGTCGTTGATTAAAGTTCAGAACTTTATTTGGTCGTCAGATCGCCGTGTATCGTTGTGTTTGACAGCAAAAGCAACGATGGCAGCGATGTTTTACAATGGTAACAAGGGTAAATATCGGGTTACTAAGCGCAGGGCCACGCTTAGTAACCCGATGTTTACCCTGGTTACCAGTGTAAAATGTAAAAAAACAAACACTACATACTCACCCTCTGATGTCTGTCACACGTCCCTCGCCGTCCGCTTCCTGCACTGACTGAGAACCGTCCGTAAGTGAAAGTACAGCACAGCGATGACGTCACCGCTCTGCTGTTAGGGCCGGCGCTCAGTCAGTGCAGGAAGCGGACGCCGGGGGACGCGAAGGTGAGTATGTAGTGTTTGTTATTTTACATTTTACACTGGTAACCAGGGTAAACATCGGGTTACTAAGTGCGGCCCTGCGCTTATCAACCCGTTGTTTACCCTGGTTACCCGGGGACCTCGGCATCGTTGGTCGCTGGAGAGCGGTCTGTGTGACAGCTCTCCAGCGACCAAACAGCGACGCTGCAGCGATCGGCATCGTTGTCTGTATCGCTGCAGCGTCGCTTAGTGTGACGGTACCTTAAGTCTATGTTTGGATGTGACGGTCAGTTTTTTCAAATGTATTATTTAGCCTTCTGACCGAGCACTCCGCCTCCTAGCCACAGGTGTTTTAATTGCAACAGGTCCATTACCCCTCCAGAGAGAGAGAATGTTAGTCTAAGAAGAGGTTTTTCATAGGTACCCATTCCCATTCAGATGGAGACGTTTATTCTCAGCATGGAAAGGTAAGCGTAGGACCTGGTATAAGAGAGATGCCGTAAAGTGGCTACCAGGTACACATAAAATTGGCCATTTTTATGCGCTAAACACTCTCATTTTTAATATTTCTAGTGCAGTAATGCAGTTCAATTTTCGTGTTTCATATTTGCATGTTTCAGCGCTGCAGTGTGCTGCCTTATTTGCTTGATAATACCACGAAGGGGCCCAGGATGGGAAAAATTATATCAGGAAGGGGCACAGGATAGGGGATATTATATTAGGAAGGTGTCCAGGATTGGGGATAATATATTAGGAAGGTGCCCAGGATGGGGGCATACCAGGAAGGTGCCCATGGATGGGGGACATTATACCAGTTACCAGGATGAACTTCAAGAGGGTGGAAATTGTACCAGGAAAGGACCCATGATGGCGACATTATACCAAGATAGGGGACATTATTGGAAAGGGCCCAATGGGAGACATTATTACTGGAAGGAGGCCAGGAAGGAAGACATTATACCGAAAAGGATGGAGAGCATGATATCAGGAAGGGGCCCAGAATGGAGGACATTATACCATGAAGTGGCCCAAGATAGAGGACATTATACTAGGAACTGACCCAGGATGGAGGACATTGTTACAGGAAGAAGCCCAGCATGGGGGACATTATACCAGGAAGAGGCCAGAATGGAAGATATTATACCAGGAAGTTGCCCAGGATGGATAACATTATTGCAGGAAGAGGCCAAGAATGAAGGAGAGGATATATACCAGGAAGGGTTCCATGATGGGGATATTATACCAAGATGGGGAACATTACTGGACGGGGCCCAGAATGGGTGGCATTGTTACTGGAATGATGCCAGGAAGGGGGACATTATACCAGAAAGGGGCCCAGGATGGGGCACATCATATCAGGAAGGGGCCAAGGATAAGGGACCTTATTACAGGAAGGGGCCCAGGATGGGGCACATTATATCAGGATGGGGACATTATTGCTGATGTAGTACCGATATTTAAAAAAAGTAAGAAGGTGGATCCAGACAACTACCATCCGGTAAGGCTACTTTCACATTTGCGTTTAAATCCGCAGCGTTTAAAACGCATCCACAAGTGGTTGAAAAAAACGCATGTAAAAGTGCACAAACACGGCGTTTTTTAGAGGCCGCGTTTGTATGCATTTACATGCGTTTTTTTCCTGCGTTTGCGTTTTAATATCCGCATGCGTTTTGTATTCCTATATTTATCATTAGGGACGCATGCATTTTTGTTCGCGTTTTGCCGCGTTTCACGACGCAGTGTCTACACATTTTTTCTCTTGTGGAACGCATGCAATCATGAACGCATGTGCTTATGAAAAAAAAAGACATATAGTAAATAGATCAATGGCTGCACTCAATTTTACTGTACTAAAGCAAGGAAATGTGCGATACATGAAATGTGAATAGCATAATGGCTTGTGAAATCTATGAAAAAACACATGAGATGCTTAGCAAAAGATTTGGCCAAAAATTGTGAGCCCATCCACCAAACGTCAGGGTAATCTCAGATCGGATGGGTACCTGACCTCTCTGTCTAGTGTGAACACTTACCTATGGCTAATAACATGGTAAAGCCTGCATTTATAGGAAGGTCGGAACCAACTGTGTTTGGATGTAATTAAAATCACAGCATGGTGAAGGGTGGGGCGTTCAAGTCAGAAAAAATAGTACATAGTAAATATAGGAAAACTGACTGAAGTGTTCACACTAGGCAGAGAGGTCAGGTACCCATCCGATCTGAGATTACCTTGACGTTTGGTGGATGGGCTCACAATTTTTGGCCAAATCTTGTGCTAAGCATCTCATGTGTTTTTTCATAGATTTCACAAGCCATTATGCTATTCACATTTCATGTATCGCACATTTCCTTGCTTTAGTACAGTAAAATTAAGTGCAGCCATTGATCTATTTACTATATGTCTTTTTTTTGGTTATGCACCAGTCCAGACTAGATTGCTGTTCAGTCAGTTTTCCTATATTTACCAGCCTAAGTCTGACATCAGTAGTCTGCAACGTTTTTGACAGCATTATAAGAGATGACCTGCAAAGATATATTGCAAAGAATAATATAATAAATGACGACTAACACTGATTCATGAAAGATTCGTGTCTAACCAACGTGTTGGGTTTCTATGAGAAGATAAGTGCAAATCTGGATTTTGGCAATGCAGATGATGCGATTTATCTGGACTTTGCAAAGGCATTTGATACTGTACCACATAATAGCCTTATATTCAAGCTACAGAAGCAACGACTGGAGGAAACTATATGCAGATGGGTAAGTAATTGGCTAAATGACAGGAAACAAAGAGTTGTCACAAATGGTATGTTCTCTAAATGGGATATAGTCAGCAGTGTGATACCGCAGGGATCTGTGCTAGAACCGATTCTTTTTAAACTCTTTATTAATGACCTAGTGGATGGGATTGAGAGGAAAGTGTCAATTTCTGCTAACACCAAACTATGTAGGATACTAAAATCTGACCTTGACATTACAATATTGATAAACTATCTGGATAAGATGAATGGGCATATACAATAATCTCGCCAAGACAATTTTCTATCACATTGGTTCCTAGGGTCATTATTGGGTTACATTCTCGCCAATCAATTTCTACAATTATCAGACCTTGGCCTTTCAACTCTACTTGCCCCACCTTAATGGTCACCTCTTTATACCCCACTTGTGGCAAAGGCTGACCATTGCTGGTGACTATTGTCAGATCATTATCTGGGCTGCGGGTAATGTCAGAGTCAGCCCAGTACCGTTTGTAAAGGATATATGGTATAGTCGTCACCTGGGAGCCGGTGTCCAATAAAGCGTTCATCGGGATGCCATCAGTCACAACTGGGAGGATCGGTTGTCCTCCGATGTACTTGTCTCGCCAACTCTACAGGCCTGGTCGCCTTATTCCTGGGGGTTGGCCCTCTGCCCCAGGGGTTTCCCATTTAAAAAACATCCTCTTGCCAAGTGCCCCACCTTGCTGAAGACGGCAAATTGGTTGTCCAGTCGAATCGTAGCGATCGCTGCATCTCCCTCTGGTCGGTGTGATTTTCCTCTGCCGTCGCCACGGGACGTCAACTGGACAGGAGGCCAGCTGGATCTTTTCCTTTGGGAACGATATTTGCATGGACTTCACGGTTTGGGTCAGGGTAGCCACACTTTTGGTTAACTTTTGGACCTGGAGATGTAGTTCTTGAGAAGGGTCATTATCTAGGGTCTGCGCGTCGGCCTCAACGGGGGCCTGGGGAAAGGATGCCACTTCCTGGTGGTATGTAATTGCTGGGTGCCTAGGGGGCTCTGTGCCGCTGGAATTTGGTTCATGCAGCACCCGGATAGCCCTATCTTTAAAGTGCGCAAAGTCCAGGTCAGGGTTTTGTAGGGCCATGATGCGCAGCTGTGTCCTTTGGGTGTTGGACAGGAGCCCCTCAATAAACTGCTTGGTTAGCAATCTGTCCTTGTCTTGCACGCTGTTGGGGTCAACCTGTTTAATGGCCTGCAGTGCCTCTTGAAGATTAAGGGCATAGTCCCGTATACTGTCCTGCACCCTTTGTTTGCACCAAAGAATCTCATTTTTATCTTTACTGCAGTACGGATGTCAAACCTGTCCTTCAGCCTGGCCAAGATTTGCTTGACAGTTCTTTTATCAGTGTCCAGCCAGGACTTTACATCCCTCTGGGCCGCACCAGTTAACTGGCCAGTGAGGATGCTGACTTTTTGACTCTCAGACAGGGGGTACACTTCAAACAAACTACATAATCTCTCCTTGAAATTGCTCAGGGTGTGCAACTCCCGAGTATTGCGGTAACCAGGCCGCTCCCGTTATGTACAGCATTGATAGTGGCATTATGGGGGCTTTGGCCGCCACTGGATCTCCACCGGGGTTGGACATTTTCCTCCCCCTAGTGAACCTTAGCCAGGTTCTGAGTTTATGCTGGCTTATCAGGGCCTCTTGTTTCTCGCCAGCTGATGTCAGAGCGCGGGGCAGGGTTTCTCTTCGCGCCTCTTCCACCTCACGCACGCCGCGCGGCGTGACAATGGCAGTTACCAAACAGTTCAATAAAGTTTATGGTACACAGGGCCCAGTGGTACCGGGCTGCGAAATCCTGTTCGTGACGCTAGGTTGCAACGCCCACAGTTGGGTACTCGGAACCGGGTCGGGCAGTTTTTTTGGGAAGTCATAGGGCCGTGACCCGACTCCGTTTCCCTGGGCGTGCAATAAAAATGCAAGGGGAAAAGTTATATGAGATTGATTCGTGATGCCACCCGTGGTGTTCGGTAAGGGATGGCCGACGCTGCGGTTCAGGTCCACTGGAGCCGATGGTGATGCAGCAAAGATGGTACAGCTCCCCACGGGTGGAGTGGGGCCCCAGGGCAGACATGACAGTAGGTTCAGGTTGTGGTGAACGTTGGGGTGCAGAGAATAAGCAAGGGACATAGAAAAGTGCAGTTTTCTTTACCTTTACTTCTTGGTAGATGAACATGCAGTCCGGGGTACCAGTTACAGATGACAGCAGGAGTCTGGCTAGTCTGAAAGCATTCAGGGGGTCCACCTTGCCAGGTGGGGTTAGAGGCCTTCCTGCTGTGCTTTATTATCAGGTCCCTGCTGCCTGTAGCTAGCTGCGGCCCTCTCCTGCATGTTGGCTTCAACCTGTATGGCAGATAGCGCGAGCCTATCACGGGCACTGCCTGTTCACTAGCAGCCCCGGGCTCTTAGTCTGCCTCCGGGTGTTTGGTATGGCCAGGTAGCTTGCAATCCCCTGCCCTCCAGATTCGGTTGTTGGGGTGTACAGCACCCGCACAGCCAAGGACTCTGGCACCCTTCTTGTCAGCGTTCCACTCGGGGTCAGCTCTGATGCAGCTGCAATTCCCCAGAGCCCTTGTCTCTGCTCTTCTCTCTCTCCTCCGACTGACATCCTAACAGCCTGACAACTGACTCCTCCTCCCAACCAGAGAGAGCAGCTCCCCTGAAGTCGGATCTAGAGCTCCCCCTTCTGGTCTGGAGCCAGAATTGTGATGCATGCTGTGTATTACCTGGCATGGGGACCTCTTTCTGCTTCCAGGCATGACATCACCCCTCAGAGGGAGGCACCGTCACAGTGGCAACCGGACTCTGGGGTGCCACACATACATGCAAATTTATGTATGTATGTATTTTATGTAGATAAATGTAGAGTAATGCACCTAGGATGGAGTAATTTTATTGCTGCATATACATTAAATGGTTCCATACCTTGCAACTACAGAACAGGAGAAGGACTTGTGTATTGTTACGCCGCCTTTTCATACTTACCTGTCCGGCCGGCACGCTCCCGATGCTCCCTTCTCTTCTCTGTCTTCCTGCTTTTCCGGCGCTTGTCCCTCCTGTGCTTCGCGCATGCGCAAACGCGCTCCTTTCGTCGCTGGGGCTGCTGGGAGGTCGTGACCCGGTGGCTCCGCCTCCAATATGGCGGCGCCCGTCGAGTACTTCTTCCCGGTGCCTGCCCTGCTTAGACGCCTTTGCGTCTATTGCGTTTGCTGGTTTACCGCCAGTAACCCCTTAGGTTCCTTGGCTCTGATCCGTGTTATCTCCGCAGTGTTCCTTACGTCCTCTGTTTGCTGTCCCCTGCCTGTTCTGTGTTCCTGCCGTATCCTGCCTAGTCCTATGTTCCTGCCGTATCCTGCCAAGTCCTGTGTTCCAGCCTTATCCTGCCAAGTCCTGTGTTCCTGCCGTATCCTGCCAAGTCCTGTGTTCCTGCCGTATCCTGCCAAGTGTCCCGTGCTCCTGCCTTGTTCTGCCAGTCCTGTGTTCCTGCCGTTCCCAGACAGTCCGAAGGCTCCGTTGTCCTCCATCTCTCGAGTACCAGCATCTTATCGGTTAGTACCCTGTCTTTGCTGCTTCCGCCATTTTAGTCACTTCACTAGTCCCGTCTCCCCACTGCCTGTCGTTCTCTCTGTGCTCTAACTACAGTCGTCCCTTTGGCTCCGGCAGTTGCGGCTTCACCCTCCTTGGGCCTGTCCCTAACTCTCCCTGTACAGGGGGTGGCTTCATCTGGTCCACTCGTCCTCGGGGGCTCTGAAGCCGTGACCCAGAGGGTCCACTTCCTTAGACCTTATATGTATTCTGGTAACAAGTACGCTGAGCAGCAGTACTCAATGTCAAGCAGTAGCCTCAAAAGAAAACAAGATTTTAGGATACATAAAAGGAGAGATAAAATCCTGCATATTGGTATCCCTTTATAAATCTCTTGTGAGGCCACAGCTGGAATATGTGATCCAGTTTTGGTCTCCACATTTTAAAAAGGATATTCAGAAGTTAGAGTCAGTTCAAAGGCATGCAAGTACATTATTACAAGGCATGGAAGGACTTTCATATGATGAGAGGTTGGAAAAGTTTGTCGTGTTTAGCTTAGAAAAAAGACACCTCAGAGGAGATCTCATTTATATGTATAAATTTATGTGTGGCCAGTACAAAGGACTGGCACATGACTTATTCCTTCCAAAGACCATACTAAGGACCAGGGGGAACTCATTAAGGGTGGAAGAAAGGTGATTCTGGCAGCCAGTTAGGAAAGGGTTGTTTATAGTTGAGTAGTCAGACTGTGGAATGCCGACCACAAGAGGTTGACAGCTTTTAAAAAAGGGCTGGATGATTTCCTCAATACACATAACATTGCGGATTATAGTTAAGAGGTTGGGAGAAGTCTTATCCCAGGAGATAAATGGTGAGGAACATCCTATCCTATAACTAAGTAGGAAACTCTCCTCTTGTGAAAAGAATTATGCTATAGTAGAAAAAGAATGCTTGGCCATCAAATGGGCAATTGACACTCTGAGGTATTATCTGCTAGGCCAAAAGTTCAAGCCAGTGTCAGACCATGCGCCTCTGAGATGGATGTGAGAAAGGAAGGGGAAGGGGGGCATATGTGAGAAGGTCACTGGTAAAATACTGGAGGGGAGCTATGTGTTCACTCAGGATGTTGGCCTCATTGATATGAACATGGAAAAATGCTCCACCATTCTAATTACTGAGAGGGGTTAATTGGACATATTAAGGGCTGCCTTTTAATGAACAGCTGAAGAGCAGGTGGGAGGCTGTTCACCATATCTCCACCCCAGGGTGTGGTCCAGGGGCTGGCTGGCAAATTTTAGCCTGGGGGGCAACCACACAGCAGTGGCCCATGAGTCGCGGCCCATCCTTAAAGGGGTTGTCGGATCTTAAGCTACATGTCTAAAGTCACTGTGTGTGAATCCCCATATCGTGCACACTGTGAGGATTCTCTGGTGCCGGCGCCGGGAACAGGTGGTCTTGTGACTGCAAGCATGCGAATGAATATGTATTATATATATGTGGCGCCCCCACTGCCGCAGGGCCGAGGGGTACCCGGTACCGGGCCTCTGAGTCTCTGCTCTGGGGTTGTCACGGTGGCTAGGCCCGATCCGTGACCCTGCCAAGGGGCGCACAGTGAATGATGTGACGGATGTGGATGGTGCGGTGCGGTAAATAACGAAGACACCAAGTTTGCAGTCTCTTTACCTCTTTACTGAAGGTTTTAGAGTCCTCAGTCCAGAGCGCTGTTACCAGGGCTGTCAGAGACCGGCCGGTCCAAAGACACATCAGGAGTTCTCTTTACAGGTGGGAATCAGTGTCTACCTTCTAGCGCTGGGTGTTGTAGTTCTTCCCTGCTGAGCTCCCGGGATAGTCCTCACAACTGGTTCTGTCTATCTCTGATGTTCGTTCTCTCCGTCCTCCAGATGATATGGTAGGACGCACCCGTATGACGGGGTAGGCCTGGAGTTCTTCCGGGACCCTAGAGTCGCCCCTCTCCCACAGCTGCCTCCGTTGTCTGCTTAGGTGTTAAGTGAGACAGCCAACCTGTAATTGGCTGTCCTGCCGTGGTTTACAGTAGTACTTAAAGTCTCTTACTTGCTCGGCGTTCCGGCCACCGACTGTTTGCGCCTCAGAAGGATGTTGCCTCGGTCTAACAGCACGACTCCTTCTGGTCCTAATTCCTCTTTACTGTATTCCCGTTGTGCACTGGTTAGTTCTGCTCTGAGGAGTCTGCCAGGATCCCATCCCTGACAGGTCCTCTCACTAGCTCTTCCCAGCTACTTCTCTCAGTCTTCCTGTCCAACCCCCAGTTTTACCAGAGTGTGAGGAGTGGCCTACTAGATAGGACCCCCCCCCCTGGTGGCCGGAGTGTGAAGTGTAGTGAGGTGTTACCTGATCAGAGAAACTCCTTTAGTGCAATCAGACGTACCATAGCTCCCCATAGTGGCGGAGCCACAGTACTGCAACGACCAGGACTCTGGGGCGCTGCACTCCCCCCCGGTTAAATCCAGTACTCCGGGACTGGGAAAACAAGAACAACAATACATGTTAGCAGGAAACACACAAAATTTTGAAATAGCATAAACAATTAAACATAACAGTGCTTCCCTTTATGGTAGGTGAGAACTCTTGAACGTTGCGAAATTTAGGTCATGCACAGTTTATGACTCTCAGTTCAGTGGTTGAAACAGCGGGGACCCCGGGTAAACAAAGGGGTCCCCCTTTTTGAAAGTTTTTGAGCAATTCACCGTCCATTACTCTATTGTCCATTTTAAAACCTGTAACAAAAGATATGCACACAAACAATTTCAACTGAATAGCAGCCCTTATTAATACCTCCAAGTTTTGTAGCGGAGGGGAGTTTGATTTTGAGTGCTGCGTGTGGACCTTCGCAGCGCAGGGGTTGCTATTGGCCTAACAGGGCCCGCTATGCTTGCTACCGCTGGTGTAGTGCACTGTCTTCTAGCTACACTTCTAGTGAGTCTGGGTAGCACTGGCAGGTTGGGGCTCTCAGAGCTGCTGCTATCAACAGTGGGTACAGCAGATTCACCGATAGCAGAGGGAGGATTTGCCGGTTCAACGGTTGGCATGGCATCTTCAGGTAAGGCTTGTTGAGGTTGCGGGACCGGATGATCTGGTACCACCATTGTTTCTGGTGGGTCCGACTGTTGAAACATTAGAACAGGTACCACGATGGCTTGATTTATCTGAGTCCAGGACTGGGGAAAGTCACCAAGGACGGTATGGATCATCTTCTCCTTTTCCACCGGCGGGGAGATTTCTGAGGCCGTGTCCCTCTCTCTCAACTTATCGGGGCAGACCTTAAGATGATCCCTGGATACCGCTGTCGAGGTCTCCCCTCTGTCCTTGCTGATGAGACAGACCTTCGTGTTGTCGAAGTCGGATGGCAGGATGGTATACGGTTCCGCTTCCCATTGGTCATCGAGCTTGTGTAATCTCCTCTTTCGTTTAAGTACTTGCTCACCAGGGGGCAGGGGAATCGCAGGAGCGTGTTGGTTATAGTCCCTTTCTTGCTTTTGCCTAGCCTGGGCGAGACTCCTTTCTACACACTCCTGTACCTCGCGGTACCTTCGCTGCCTCTCTGCATCCCAATCGGCATCCGGCGAGGTATCTTCGGGTACTAGGACCCCCATGTCCAGATCAACGGGTAACCGACTAGATCTTCCTCGCATCAGGTACGCTGGAGTACAGTTGGTGGAACTTACTGGGATGTGATTGTACATATCCACCAAGTCAGGCAACTTTATCGGCCACAGGTTCTGTTCCTCCACAGGCAAGGTCTTCAATAAATCGATTACCACTTGGTTCATCTTCTCACACATCCCGTTGGTTTGAGGATGGTACGGTGTGGTTCTGATCTTCTTACACCCGTACAGTTGACAGAATTCTTGGAACACTTCCGCTTCGAATGCAGGTCCCTGATCAGTCAGTACCTTCTCTGGGTAGCCATGGGGCCTACAAAAGTGTTGCTGGAAGGCCCTGGCGGCAGTCCTGGCCGTTAGATCCTTGACAGGTACAACCACCAAAAACCTGGAGTAGTGGTCCACGATGGTAAGGGTGTAGAGATAGCCCGACCGGCTAGGTGTCAGCTTCACATGATCCAGCGCGACCAGTTCGAGCGGCCGTTTGGTGATGATAGGCCGCAGGGGAGCCCGTTGACTGTCACGGTCCTTCCTGCGCAGACTACATGGACCACACTCCCGACACCACTTCTCAATGGTTCTCTTCATGCCGATCCAATAGAACCTCCCTCGGAGTAGCCTTTCTAGCTTCCTCCATCCGAAGTGTCCGGCTCCATCATGGTAGGCTCCCAGAACCATGGGCGCATCTCGCCTTGGCACCACTATCTGCCACACCAATTCATGAGTACGTGGGTCGATGCTCCTCCTGCACAACTTGCCATCATGGATAAACAGTTTGCTTCTCCCCTTCCACAGCTGTTGGGTTTCTTGTGGGTCATCTGGGCCAGGGTGCAATCCTGCCTGCGTCAAGAGCTCTTTCACCCGACGGACCGCGGGGTCACCATCCTGGGTTTCCGCCCACCCGTAATGGGGCAGGGGATTCAGCGTGGCATCCGGTTGATTCTTGTGCCTGTTCTTCACATGATGAGAGTTCTGGGTGGCTTTGGGGCGATGGAATGCAGGCAGCTCCACCTCTTCAAGTGCTTCCGGGTCTTCTCCCGCTTCTGGCAAATTGGGCATTCGGGACAAGGCATCGGCATTGGCATTCTCGTGTCCTGCCCGGTACTTGATGGTGAAATCGTAGTTGGACAGCCGGGCCATCCATCGCTGTTCCAAGGCCCCGAGTTTGGCAGTATCCAGATGCGTTAGCGGGTTGTTGTCCGTGAAGACGGTGAATTTCGCGGAGGCCAGGTAGTGTTTGAACCTCTCTGTCACTGCCCAGACAAGGGCAAGGAATTCCAGCTTAAAGGAACTGTAGTTGTCAGGGTTCCTTTCCGTGGGACGGAGTTTCCTGCTGGCGTAAGCGATCACCCTTTCTTTGCCTTTCTGGACCTGAGACAGCACGGCTCCTAATCCCACATTGCTGGCATCTGTGTACAGCACAAACGGTTGGTCATATTCGGGGTAAGCCAGTACCTCTTCTCCCGTCAGTGCCGACTTCAAACAGGTGAAGGATTCCTCCAGCTCCTCGTTCCAATCAAAGGGGGTGTTCTTCCCCTTGGTCTTCTTTGGTTGGCCCACCAACAGGTTTTGCAGGGGTGCGGCCTTCTTGGTGAAGTCCTTAATGAACCTCCGGTAATAGCCTACCAGCCCTAAGAACTGCCGGACTTCGTGGAGGTCACTGGGCTTTGGCCAGTCCTTGATCACTGTGACCTTGTCGGGGTCTGGGGCCACTCCTTCAGCGCTCACCACATGGCCCAGGTACTGCACTTTAGGTTTCAGCAGATGACACTTGGACGGTTTCACCTTTAAGCCGAAGTTGGACAGGGCTTCAAACACCTCGGCCAGGTGCTTCAGATGGTCTTCGTAGGTCTTAGAGAAGACAATGACATCATCCAAATACAGCAGCACAGTTTCAAAGTTCATGTGTCCTAGGCAGCACTCCATCATCCTCTGGAATGTCCCGGGAGCATTGCACAATCCGAAGGGCATGTAGTTGAACTCGCAGAGACCCATTGGTGTCGTGAAGGCCGTCTTCTCTTAGTCCGCCTCCGCTACAGGAACCTGCCAGTACCCACTGGTGAGATCTAAGGTAGAGTGTTGTGAATTCGGTTTGTGGGCTCCCCCGGTGGTCTGTTATGGTAGTGTCTCTTATGTGCCTTCCTCCATCTCTGATTACCTGTCGCCACCCTCTTGGGGAGTTTCCTATTTAAGGCTGCTTGGCTGTTAGTCACATGCCGGCCAACAATGTGCTAGTAGCATTCTGTTGCATTCACCTGCCTCAAGTTCCAGTTCAGCTAAGTTGAATTTTGTTTCTTGTTTTGCTATTTTTGTCCAGCTATCTGCAATGTGACTCTTCAGTGCTGGAAGCTCTTGTGGACAGAAAATTACTACTCCAGTGGCATGAGTTGTCACTGGAGTTTAAAGTATTTTCTGGATGGTGTTTTTGAATAGTGATTTTTAGGTCGACCGTGAAGTAACACTTTCCTGTCCTTCTGCTATCTAGTAAGCGGACCTCACTGTGCTAAATCTGCTGTTCATCCTACGTATGTCATTTCCTCTGAACTCACCGTCAATATCTGTGGGGGTCTACTATCATCTTTTGGGGTTCCTCACTGGAGGTAAGGCAGGCCTGTATATTCCTCTTATAGGGGTAGTTAGATCTCCGGCTGGCGCGTGGTGTCTAGGGCATCGTAGGTACATCCCCCGGCTACTGTAAGTGTTGGGTCAGGTTCAGGTCACGGTCGACCTTAGTTTCCATCACCCGAGAGCTAGTCCGTTTTGTATTCTTTTTCCCATGGTCATTGGGGTAACCATAACAGTTTGGCCGGCCTATAAAAAATCTATGTGTTAAAATATGCACTAAAGTAGGAAGGAGAAGAAAAGGTTTTTTTTTTTTTTTTTTTTCTGTGTTTGAAAGTGCACCTTAGTTTGATCATTTGTATTCCTTGCTTAAACTGCAGTCTTCAGACTTTTTTTTCTCTCCTCTCCTCTTAACCTCTGAATGCTTGGGTTACACCCATTTGAAACATGGATCCACAGAGTTTAGTTGCAGGTTTGAATAACCTTGCGACAAAAGTACAGAACCTACAAGAGTTTGTTATACGTGCTCCAATGTCTGAACCTAAGATTCCTCTGCCTGAATACTTTACCGGAGACAGATCCCGGTTTTTGAGTTTCAGAGAAAATTGCAAATTGTTTTTGTCTCTGAGATCTCACTCTGCTGGTGATCAGACTCAACAAGTTAAAATTGTTATCTCTCTACTGCGCGGCGACCCACAAAGTTGGGCATTTGCATTATCGCCAGGGGATCCTGCGTTGTTAAATGTAGATGCGTTTTTTCAGGCTTTGGGGTTGCTTTATGAAGAACCTAATTTGGAGATTTTGGCTGAGAAAGCCTTGATAGCTCTTTCCCAAGGGCAAGATGAAGCTGAGATATACTGCCAGAAATTCCGTAAATGGTCGGTGCTTACTAAATGGAATGAGTGCGCTTTAGCAGCTAATTTCAGAGAAGGTCTCTCTGATGCCGTGAAGGATGTCATGGTGGGGTTCCCTGTGCCTACAGGTCTGAATGATGCCATGAAATTGGCTATCCAGATTGATCGGCGTTTGCGGGAGCGCAAATCTGTGCACCATATGGCGGGGTCTTCTGAGGAAGAATCTGTGCACCATATGGCGGTATCTTCTGAGCAAAAACCTGTGCACCATATGGCGGTGTCTTCTGAGCAAAGACCTGTGCACCATTTGGCGGTGACCTCTGAAAAGGCATTAGAGCATATGCAATGCGATCGTGTTTTGTCTAGAGGCGAACGTCAAAATTACAGGCGCAAAAATGGATTGTGCTTCTACTGTGGAGATCCAGCTCATGTTATATCAGCATGCTCTAAACGTATAAATAAGGTTGATAAAAAGGTTGATAAATCTTTTTCTACAGGTACCTTGCAGTCAAAATTTCTTTTGTCCGTGACATTGATTTGTACCTTATCATCTGTGACTGTGAATGCTTATGTGGATTCTGGCGCCGCTCTGAGTCTCATGGATTGGTCCTTTGCCAAGCGTTGTGGGTTTGATTTGGAGCCGTTGGAAGTTTCTATTCCCCTGAAGGGTATTGATTCTACACCTTTGGCTAGCAATAAACCACAATATTGGACACAAGTGACTATGCGTCTTACCCCAGACCATCAGGAGATTATTCGTTTCCTTGTATTATATAACCTACATGATGTCTTAGTGCTTGGATTACCATGGTTACAGATTCATAATCCCGTCTTGAACTGGAAATCTATGTCTGTGTTGAGCTGGGGATGTCGGGGTATTCATGGGGATGCACCTTTGGTTCCTATTTCTTCATCTACTCCCTCTGAGATCCCAGCATTTCTGTCAGATTTTTATGATGTCTTTCAAGAGCCTAAAGTTGATTCTCTCCCTCCCCACAGAGAGTGTGACTGCGCTATTGAATTGATCCCCGGTAGTAAGTTTCCTAAGGGTCGCTTGTTTAATTTGTCTGTACCTGAACATACTGCTATGCGGGAGTATATCAGAGAATCCTTGGAAAAGGGTCATATTCGCCCCTCGTTGTCTCCACTAGGGGCAGGATTTTTCTTTGTAGGTAAAAAGGATGGTTCATTGAGACCTTGTATCGACTATCGACTTTTGAATAAGATTACAGTTAAATACCAGTACCCGTTACCTTTACTTACTGATCTGTTTGCTCGTATAAAGGGGGCTAAGTGGTTCACTAAGATCGATCTACGTGGTGCGTATAATTTGGTGCGGATTAAGCAGGGGGATGAGTGGAAGACCGCATTTAATACGCCTGAAGGCCATTTTGAGTATTTGGTAATGCCTTTCGGTCTCGCAAATGCCCCTTCCGTTTTTCAGTCCTTTATGCACGATATTTTCCGTGAATATCTGGATAAGTTTATGATTGTGTATTTGGATGATATTCTTGTTTTTTCGGAGGACTGGGAATCTCACGTTCAACAGGTCAGGAGAGTTTTTCAGGTTTTGCGAGCTAATTCTCTTTTTGTAAAGGGCTCAAAGTGTAGTTTTGGAGTTCAGAGAATTTCCTTTTTGGGATATATTTTTTCCCCTTCATCTATGGAGATGGACCCTGTCAAGGTTCAGGCTATTTGTGATTGGATGCAACCTACTTCTTTGAAGAGTCTGCAAAAGTTCTTGGGTTTTGCTAATTTCTATCGCCGATTTATAGCGGGTTTTTCTGCCATTGCTAAACCTTTGACTGATTTGACCAAAAAGGGTGCTGATGTTGCTAATTGGTCCTCTGCGGCTGTGGAGGCCTTTCAAGAGCTTAAGCGCCGCTTTTCTTCCGCCCCTGTGTTGCGCCAACCTGATGTGTTACTTCCGTTCCAGGTTGAGGTGGATGCTTCGGAGATCGGAGCAGGTGCAGTTTTGTCGCAGAAAGATCCTGACTGCTCAGTAATGAGACCATGTGCGTTTTTCTCCCGAAAGTTTTCGCCCGCTGAGCGAAATTATGATGTGGGAAATCGGGAACTTCTGGCCATGAAGTGGGCGTTTGAGGAGTGGCGTCATTGGCTTGAGGGTGCTAGACACCAGGTGGTGGTCCTCACTGACCACAAGAATCTAATTTATCTTGAGTCGGCCAGGCGTCTGAATCCTAGACAGGCGCGCTGGTCGTTGTTTTTCTCCCGATTTAACTTTGTGGTGTCATATCTGCCTGGGTCCAAGAATGTGAAGGCGGATGCCCTCTCTAGGAGTTTTGAGCCTGACTCGCCTGGTGATTCCGAACCTACCGGCATCCTGAAGGATGGAGTGATATTGTCAGCTGTCTCCCCAGACCTGCGGCGTTCTTTGCAGGAGTTTCAGGTGGATAGGCCTGATCGCTGTCCGCCTGGTAGACTGTTTGTCCCTGATGATTGGACCAGTAGAGTTATCTCGGAGGTTCATTCTTCCGCGTTGACAGGTCATCCTGGAATTTTTGGCACCAGGGATTTGGTGTCTAGGTCCTTCTGGTGGCCTTCTTTGTCTCGAGATGTGCGCATGTTTGTGCAGTCTTGTGATGTTTGTGCTCGGGCCAAGCCCTGCTGTTCTAGGGCCAGTGGGTTGTTGTTGCCCTTGCCTATTCCTAAGAGGCCTTGGACGCACATTTCTATGGACTTTATTTCTGACCTTCCGGTTTCTCGTAGGATGTCTGTCATCTGGGTGATTTGTGACCGTTTTTCCAAGATGGTTCATTTGGTACCTTTGCCCAAATTGCCCTCCTCCTCTGAGTTGGTTCCTCTATTTTTTCAGAATGTGGTGCGTTTGCATGGTATTCCTGAGAATATAGTGTCTGACAGGGGTACTCAGTTTGTGTCTAGATTTTGGCGGACGTTCTGTGCCAGGATGGGTATCGATTTGTCTTTTTCGTCTGCATTCCATCCTCAGACTAATGGCCAGACTGAGCGTACTAATCAGACCTTGGAGACTTACTTGAGGTGTTTTGTGTCCGCTGATCAGGATGATTGGCTTGACTTTTTGCCATTGGCAGAGTTTGCCCTTAACAATCGGGCTAGTTCTGCCACTTTGGTTTCTCCATTTTTTTGTAATTCAGGGTTTCACCCTCGGTTTTCGTCCGGTCAATTGGAGTCTTCGGATTGTCCTGGAGTGGATGCTGTGGTTGATAGGATGCATCAGATTTGGGGACAGGTTGTGGACAATCTGAAGTTGTCCCAGGAGAAGACTCAACAGTTCACTAATCGTCATCGGCGTATTGGTCCTCGTCTTGGTGTTGGGGACCTGGTGTGGCTGTCTTCTCGATTTGTTCCTATGAAGGTCTCGTCTCCTAAGTTTAAGCCTCGGTTTATCGGCCCTTATAGGATTCTGGAGGTTCTTAATCCTGTGTCCTTTCGTTTGGACCTCCCAGCATCTTTTAATATCCATAATGTTTTCCATCGGTCATTATTGCGGAGGTATGAGGTACCGGTTGTTCCTTCTGCTGATCCACCTGCTCCTGTGTTGGTTGAGGGTGAATTGGAGTATGTGGTGGAAAAGATCTTGGACTCCCGTGTTTCCAGACGGAGACTTCAGTATCTGGTTAAGTGGAAAGGTTATGGCCAGGAGGATAATTCTTGGGTGACAGCATCCGATGTTCATGCTCCCGATTTGGTTCGTGCATTTCATAGTGCTCATCCAGGTCGCCCTGGTGGTTCTGGTGAGGGTTCGGTGCCCCCTCCTTAAGGGGGGGGTACTGTTGTGAATTCGGTTTGTGGGCTCCCCCGGTGGTCTGTTATGGTAGTGTCTCTTATGTGCCTTCCTCCATCTCTGATTACCTGTCGCCACCCTCTTGGGGAGTTTCCTATTTAAGGCTGCTTGGCTGTTAGTCACATGCCGGCCAACAATGTGCTAGTAGCATTCTGTTGCATTCACCTGCCTCAAGTTCCAGTTCAGCTAAGTTGAATTTTGTTTCTTGTTTTGCTATTTTTGTCCAGCTATCTGCAATGTGACTCTTCAGTGCTGGAAGCTCTTGTGGACAGAAAATTACTACTCCAGTGGCATGAGTTGTCACTGGAGTTTAAAGTATTTTCTGGATGGTGTTTTTGAATAGTGATTTTTAGGTCGACCGTGAAGTAACACTTTCCTGTCCTTCTGCTATCTAGTAAGCGGACCTCACTGTGCTAAATCTGCTGTTCATCCTACGTATGTCATTTCCTCTGAACTCACCGTCAATATCTGTGGGGGTCTACTATCATCTTTTGGGGTTCCTCACTGGAGGTAAGGCAGGCCTGTATATTCCTCTTATAGGGGTAGTTAGATCTCCGGCTGGCGCGTGGTGTCTAGGGCATCGTAGGTACATCCCCCGGCTACTGTAAGTGTTGGGTCAGGTTCAGGTCACGGTCGACCTTAGTTTCCATCACCCGAGAGCTAGTCCGTTTTGTATTCTTTTTCCCATGGTCATTGGGGTAACCATAACAGTAGAGAAGTAGTTAGCAGATTTTAAGGCAGCCAGAGACTCCTCTATCCTGGGCAGTGGGTATGCATCCTTATGTGTAATGCGATTCAACTGCCTGTAATCAACACACATCCTCATTGTACCATCTTTCTTTTTAACAAGGACTAACGGAGCTGCCCAGGGGCTACAGCTGTCTCTCACCACCCCAGCCTCCTTCATTTCCCGCAACATGTCCTTGGCACACTGGTAATGAGCTGGGGGTACAGGGCGATATCTCTCTTTTATGGGTCGGTGATCTCCCGTGGGGATGTGATGTTGGATCCCTTTCACCTGCCCAAAATCTAAGGGGTGTTTGCTGAATACCTGCTCGTACTCGTGTACCACCCTGTAGGCCCCCTGTTTTTGATGGGATGGGGTAGAGTCAGTGCCCACATGCAATTCCCGACACCAGTCTTTCGAGTGCTCTGCAGAACCTTTGTTCTCCGCCACGTTTGACGGGACCAAGGGTTCAGGTGTCTGTATCACACTATTATTGACAGTGAACAGTTTGGCGAGCGTGGTATACTTGGTGAGGTGAACCTCTTCCTCCCCACAATTGAGGACACGTACGGGCACTCTCCCCTGGCGGACGTCGACCACCCCCCGGGCTGTCAGAACAGTAGGCCTATTGTCTGAATATACGGGTTCTACCAAGGCCTGGTAGTCCTTACCCCTGAGGCCTATGGCTGCTCGACACCATATTAACATCTCACTCCTGGGGGGTATCGCGATGGGGTTTGAATCACTCACAGTGACACGACCAATCTCACCACCAGTCAGCTCTACCTGCTGTCTCTGCATCAGAGCTCTGATTTCCTTCTGCAGGGCACGTTGCTCACTGTGGCCAGCGGTTTCTGCCACCTGTTGCAACAAAACAATAACTTCTGCAAGACAATTTTCTATAACATTAGTACCAAGAGTCATCATGGGATTACATTCTCGACGATCAATATCAACAATCACAATCCCTTGGGCTTTCAATTCCACCCGCCCCACCTTGATGGTGACCTCCTTATACCCCACTTGTGGCAACGGCTGACCATTACTGGCTATTATGGTGAAATCATCGTCAGGGCCACGAGTAATATCAGCGTCCTCCCAATACCGTTTATAAAGCACGTAAGGTATAGTCGTCACCTGAGAACCGGTGTCCAGCAAAGCGTTCAAGGGGATTCCATCAATCACTACAGGGAGAACTGGTCGTCCTCCAATATACTTGGTTCTCCAATGCTGCGGGCCTGACCGTCCTACTCCTGGGGGTTGGCCCTTTGCCCCAGGGGTTGCTCGTTTAAAGGACAGTACCTTGCAAGGTGGCCCACCTGGTGACATCGGCGGCAGATGGGTCGTCCGTCCTGATGGAAGCGATCGCTGTCCCGGCCTCTGGTCGGTGGGGTCCTCTTCTGTCACGTCCAGGGGACGTCTTCTGGTCCGGAGGCTAGCTGGATCTTTTCTTTGGGGGCCTCCTGTAGGGACTGCACCGTCCGGGCTAGGGCAGCAACGCTCTTGGTTAGCTCTTGCATCTGGAGGCGAAGTCCTGCAGGGGAGTCGTCCTCGAAGCTCTGGGCGTCGGCCTCCGCGGCAACTGGGGTATCCGATGCCACCTCCTGGTGGTATGTGAGAGCGGGGCGCCTGGGTGGTATTGCGCGGCTGGGCTGTCGTTCCTGCAATGCCTGGATAGCCTTATCTTTGAATTGCGCAAAAGTCAAGTCTGGATTTTGCATGGCCAGGAAGTGCAATTGGCCCCGCTGGTGACTGCACAGGAGCCCCTCAATGAACCGCTTCTTCAGAAGTTTATCCTCATCTTGCATGCTGCCGGGGTCACTCTGCTTAATGGCCCGCATCGCCTCTTGGAGATTAAGGGCATAGTCCCGTAAGCTATCCTGCGGCCTTTGTTTGCATCCATAGAAAGTCAGTTTAATTTCTGTAGCAGTGCGAGTATCGAAGGTGGCTTTAAGCTTTGCAAAAATCTGTTGTGCAGTTCCCTTATCCTCAGCGGGCCAGGACTTAAATTCTCTCAGAGCCGCCCCAAAGAGTTGGCCGGTTATCATATGAACCTTCTGAGGCTCTGTCAGGGGATAGAACTCGAGCAGGCTGCAGAGCCCGTCTTTAAAGTCAGTGAATGTATGCGACTCCCCAGAGTATCGTGGGAGCCAGGCCGCTCCGGGCAGGTACGGCATGGAGAAGGGCATTATGGCTTTTGTGTTAGCGGCAGTGTCCGACTGGCTGAGGGGAACAGCGGGTTCTGCGGCAACCGGTGGTGGTATTAGGGCCGCGGCTTCACTCGCTGCGGGGACCGGAGCTGCCCCTGCGTCCGCGGCTGCGGCCGCCACCTCCTCTCCTCCCGACTCGGACATGGCTGTCCCTTCCTCCCACTAACCTGCTGGAGGTTGGAGTTCCTCTTCCGGGATTGGCGCCTTACTGCGCTTTCCGTTCCGCGCTTCTTTTGGCTGGTTCCGCCCACAAAGCTAAGGCTCCTCCCTCCGTGCGCGGCAATGGCGAATTTTGGCGGTAAATGGCAATGCACAGTCCAAGCACAATAAATCACAGTTCCAAGGCACACATGACCTGATTCTTCAAGCTTAAGTAGGATCCTGTTCGTGACGCCAAGTTGTGGCGCCCCCACTGCCGCAGGGCCGAGGGGTACCCGGTACCGGGCCTCTGAGTCTCTGCTCTGGGGTTGTCACGGTGGCTAGGCCCGATCCGTGACCCTGCCGAGGGGCGCACAGTGAATGATGTGACGGATGTGGATGGTGCGGTGCGGTAAATAACGAAGACACCAAGTTTGCAGTCTCTTTACCTCTTTACTGAAGGTTTTAGAGTCCTCAGTCCAGAGCGCTGTTACCAGGGCTGTCAGAGACCGGCCGGTCCAAAGACACATCAGGACTCTTTACAGGTGGGAATCAGTGTCTACCTTCTAGCGCTGGGTGTTGTAGTTCTTCCCTGCTGAGCTCCCGGGATAGTCCTCACGACTGGTTCTGTCTATCTCTGATGTTCGTTCTCTCCGTCCTCCAGATGATATGGTAGGATGCACCCGTATGACGGGGTAGGCCTGGAGTTCTTCCGGGACCCTAGAGTCGCCCCTCTCCCACAGCTGCCTCCGTTGTCTGCTTAGGTGTTAAGTGAGACAGCCAACCTGTAATTGGCTGTCCTGCCGTGGTTTGCAGTAGTACTTAAAGTCTCTTACTTGCTTGGCGTTCCGGCCACCGACTGTTTGCGCCTCAGAAGGATGTTGCCTCGGTCTAACAGCACGACTCCTTCTGGTCCTAATTCCTCTTTACTGTATTCCCGTTGTGCACTGGTTAGTTCTGCTCTGAGGAGTCTGCCAGGATCCCATCCCTGACAGGTCCTCTCACTAGCTCTTCCCAGCTACTTCTCTCAGTCTTCCTGTCCAACCCCCAGTTTTACCAGAGTGTGAGGAGTGGCCTACTAGATAGGGCCACCCCCCCTGGTGGCCAGAGTGTGAAGTGTAGTGAGGTGTTACCTGATCAGAGAAACTCCTTTAGTGCAATCAGACGTACCATAGCTCCCCATAGTGGCGGAGCCACAGTACTGCAACGACCAGGACTCTGGGGCGCTGCATATATATATATATATATATATATATATATATATATATATATATATATATATATATATATATATATATATATATATATATATATATATATATAAAACACACAGTCCTACTGTGACAGTCACACACACAACCCCACTGTATAATGACAGGCACAGCCCCACTGTATAATGACAGGCACAGCCCCACTGTATAATGACAGGCACAGCCCCACTGTATAATGACAAGCACAGCCTCACTGTATAATGACACACACACGCACAACCCTACTGTATATTTAATGACACACACACAGCCTCACTGTATAGTGACACACACGCACGCACAGCCCCACTGTATAATGACAGGCACAGCCCCACTGTATAATGACAGGCACAGCCCCACTATATAATGACACGCACAGCCCCACTATATAATGACACGCACAGCCCCACTGTATAATGACACGCACAGCCCCACTGTATAATCTCACACACAGCCTCACTGTATAATCTCACGCACACACTGTATAATCACACACACAGGGCCGGACTGGGACAAAAAAAAACAGCCCTGCCACACAAACCCCACCAGCCCACATACTATAACACTCCCCATCCCGATCAGTGAATTTTGCTATACTTTGTCCTGCCCTTCAACACTTCTCTTAAAGGCGTTATTTGAAGAGCCACATGTGAATGGCGCCGCAGTGCGCATGATCGAACACAGGTCCATTTACATGGTGCTCTTTACACCGCAGGCAGGCATCAGGGACACCCTGGGGATGAGGAGAGCCCAGAGGATGGCAGAGGACTGAGGAGCACAGCGCCCAGTGACCGCTCTGCAGAGGACTCACAGCAGAGCTGCCATCTCCCTCACAGGGGACCAGCGCTCCTCCTGCCGCCCAGCAGTATCTGCTCCGGAGCCAGGCGCCTCCTCCTCTCCTTCATTAGTGCCCCCGGCGCCTGCGTTGTAAGTTGGAAGGGCAGCACAAGCTGCGCATGCCCGAAAAAAACTTACAGCGCAGGCGCTGGAGACGCTAATGAAGGAAGAGGAGGTGGCGCCTGGCACACAGAGTACTGAGGGAGGCGTTTGTGTCAGGGGGAAAAGACATGCCCCCCTGACAAACTACAGGTATGACAGGCAAATTCTAAAAACGATTACTTCAGCGTTGGAAGGGACCAGAACTAAAAGAGCCACCTCCACAGAATGCAGCATTAGAGCTGCACAAGGTGGCTTTTTTAGTTAAAAACGCCGGGGAGGGGGGGGGGGGAGGGGTGACAAGTTCCCTTTAATACAGGTGCTCATTACGGTGGAATAACACTAGCATATGGCATTGGATGTGATCTGCCAATGATACTTGGCTCTTGCTCTGCTGTGAGCATGATCCGAGTGTCCGTGCTCCAATGCTCTCGCAGCACAAGTGTGGAGGAGACGGAGAAATTAATTTCTCCATCTTCTCAATGGTCTGACTCGCCGTGTATCAGACTGCAACATCTGCTGAGAAAAAAAAAAACGACTGCACACGGACAGCAAGTGAGAAGAGAATCGTACCACTTTTGTGGAAGAAAATGGAACCGATTTTTTTTTATACACTATATTAGTCCATGTGGCAACATTTCACTTCCATATCAGAGAAATGTGCAGTTATGGATCCGAAACGTTGCCACATGGGCCAATAAGAAGTACGCTACTTTTCTCACAATTAATCAGAGTGATAGATAGACAGATACACACACATACATAATAAGAATAGATACTGAGAATTACACCATTTATGCAGGACAGTAGAAGTATACACAGCTCCACAATATACCGTATATACTTGAGTATATGTCGACCCAAGTATATGCCGAGGCACCTAATTTTGCCAGAAAAAAACTGGGAGAGCTTATTGAGTCGAGTATAAGCCAGGTATGCATTGTCCCCACATCCCCGTCCTTGTATGCATGGCTCCCCTGTCCCTGTATGCATGGCTCCTTATCCCCGTCCTTGTATGCATAGCTCCTCATCCCTGTCCTTGTATGCATGGTCCCCCCATCCCTGTCCTTGTATGCATTGCTCCTTATCCCAGTCCTTGTATGCATGGCTCCTCATTCCCATCCTTGTCTGCATGGCTCCCCCGTCCCCATCCGCATGGCTCCTCATCCCCGTCTTTGTATGCATGGCTCCTTATCCCCATCCTTGTCTGCATGAGCTCCTTATCCCAGTCCTTGTATGCATGGCTCCTTATCCCCGTCCTTGTATGCATGGCTCCTCATCCCCGTCTTTGTATGCATGGCTCCTTATCCCCATCCTTGTCTGCATGGGCTCCTTAGCTCCTTATCCCCATCCTTGTATGCATGACTCCTTATCCCCGTTCTTGTATGCATGGGCCTCTTATTCCCATTTTTGTATGCATGGCTCCTTATCCTCGTCCTTGTATGCATGGCTCCTTATCCCCGTCCTTTTATGCATGGCTCCTTCCTTGTTCATGTATGCATGGTTCCGATAAAAAAAAAACCACATCCTACTTACCTTCTCTGCATGCCCTCGCAGCATCTCGTTTTGGTGCCAGCAGCTCCTGTGGCTGGGTGATCACGTGTCCCCCACTCATTAAGATAATGAATATTTACCCACGCCTATGGGAGTGGAGAGGGGTGAATACTCATTACCTTAATGAGAGGCAGACACATGATCGCTCGGCCTGAAGAGCTGCTGGCGCCAGAACAAGATGCAGCGAGGGAGCGCAGGGAAGGTAAGTAGGATGTGTGCTGGAAGCCGGCGGCTGTGAACCCTATAAGAGAAATGAATATTCACGGCACTGGAATATTCTGTGACTCGCTGCTCCCCCTCCATTTTTCTGGGACAATGACTCGTGTATAAGCCGAGGGGGGTGTTTTCAGGACAAAAAAAATATGCTGAAAAACTCAGCTTATACATGAGTTTATACGGTATACTACAATCTATTATATACACAGAGGCATATTATATACCGTGTTAAGGAATATAGAGCGGTGTATATATTATATTAGATGGTGGCCCGATTCTAACGCATCGGGTATTCTAGAATATGCATGTCCACGTAGTATATTGCCCAGCCACGTAGTATATTGCCCAGTGACGTAGTATATTGCCCAGCCACGTAGTATATTGCCCAGTTACGTAGTATACAGCACAGAGCCACGTAGTATATTGCACAGCGATGTAGTATACAGCACAGAGCCACGTAGTATATTGCACAGCCACGTAGTATATTGGCCAGTCACGTAGTATATTGCCCAGCTACGTAGTATATTGCCCAGCCACGTAGTATATTGCCCAGCCGCGTAGTATATTGCCCAGCCTTGTAGTATATTGCCCAGCCATGTAGTATACAGCACAGAGCCACGTAGTATATTGCACAGCGATGTAGTATACAGCACAGAGCCACATAGTATATTGCACAGCGATGTAGTATACAGCACAGAGCCACGTAGTATATTGCCCAGCCACGTAGTATATTGCCCAGTTACGTAGTATACAGCACAGAGCCACGTAGTATATTGCCCAGCCACGTAGTATATTGCCCAGCCACGTAGCATATTGCCCAGCCACGTAGCATATTGCCCAGCCACGTAGTATATTGCCCAGTGACGTAGTATATTGCCCAGTGACGTGGTATTCAGCACAGAGCCACGTAGTATATTGCACAGCGACGTAGTATACACCACAGAGCCATGTAGTATATTGCCCAGCTACGTAGTATATTGCCCAGCCATGTATGTCACAGGTTAAAAAATAAAAAATAAACATATACTCACCTTCCGAGGGGTCCCTTGTAGTTCTGTCGCCTGTGTGCCGTGCAGCGGCAGCTTCCGGTCCCAGGGTGTGATGACGTCGCAGTCACTTGACTGTGACATCATCGCAGGTCCTTCTCGCGCAGGCGCTCAGGACCCGTGATGACGTCGTGGTCACATGACCGTGACATCACGGCAGGTCCTTCTCGCAGACCATCCTTGCCAACGGAACCTGCCGCTTGCATGGACCGGTCACCGGAGCGTCGCGAGGAGTGGGAAAGGCGGCGGAAGGTGAGTATATAATGATTTTTTATTTTTTTTAAATTATTTTTAACATTAGATCTTTCTACTATTGATGCTGCATAGGCAGCATCAATAGTAAAAACTTGGTCACACAGGGTTAATAGCGGCGGTAGCGGAGTGAGTTACCCGCGGCATAACGCGGTCCGTTACCGCTGGCATTAACCCTGTGTGCGGTGACTGCGGGGAATATGGAGCGGGCGCCGGGCATTGACTGCAGGGGAGTAGGGAGGGACTAATCGGACTGTGCCCGTCGCTGATTGGTCGCGGCAGCCATGACAGGCAGCTGGCAAGACCAATCAGCGACTTGGATTCCATGACAGACAGAGGCCGCAACCAATGAATATCCGTGACAGACAGACGGAAGTGACCCTTAGACAATTATATAGTAGATAGTGTAGAGATGTGGCAGCAGTGTATATATAGTGTGTGTACACCAGTCACAGTATCACATACAATATATAGGTGATACTACAACTATACACATCAGTCGCAGTGTCAACTATATATACATAGCGCCATACTATACAAACATCTCTACACTCTCTCTCTATATAATATATATATATATATATATATATATATATATTCAAAAAATATATACACACACACATCTCTACAATATACGGTAATTAGGACAGAATTATACTATGTTCTGATGCATACATCACGTAGGAGACACAGAGGCTGATGTACATAGGAGACACCGCGACTGCTGAATATATATCACATTGAAGCTACTGTATATACAATATATAGTTGACACTGCGACTGATGTGTATAGTTGTAGTATCACCTATATATTGTTTGTGATACTGTGACTGGTGTACACACATTATATAGATGAAACTGATAAAATAAAATATATATATATATATATATATATATATATATATATATATATATATATATATATATAGACACAGATAGATAGTGCTGCTATACACAGCAGTATCACCTATACAACGTATATGCAGTAGTCTATACATTATACAGGTGATACTGCAAATGTTGGATACACGATATATAGGCGATACTGCTACTGCTGTATATAATGATAGTATCACCTATATATCATGTATACAGCTGTTTATATACATTATATAGGCAATACTGCTACTGATGTGTATATATGTTATATATAGGTGATACTGTTGTGTATATATATACGTGTGTGTATACACACACACACCAGTATCGCCTATATAACGACATATATACACAGCAGTATCACCTATATACACATCAGTAGCGGTATTGCCTATATAATGTGTATAGACTACTAAATATACATTATATAGGTGATACTGATGTATATAATCACTATACTACCTATATAATGTATGTATAGCAGTCTACATCTTATATAGGTAACACTGCTACTTATGTGTATATACTTTATATAGGTGGTACTGCTGTGTATACATGTACATATATGTGTATACATACATGTGTGTGTACAGTATACTGTATATACAGTATGTATACACACACACTGCAGTGTCACCTATATAAGGTATATACGCATCAGTAGCAGTGTCACCTATATAAGATATAGGCTGCTATACATACATTTTAGTGGTATAGTGATTATATACAGCAGTATCACCTATATAACGTATATATAGCAGTCTATACACATTATATAGGTGCAACTGCTGTATATACATTAAAAAATCATCTTGGGACTCACCCAGATCCCTGAGATTGGGGGGGGAGGTCGGGAGGATGAAGGGCTGAGGTGTGTCGGGTCCTCTCCAGCGTCGGCAGTGAAGAGGATCCCAGGCATTGGTGAGCAGTCTTCTCTGACGCTGGTACAGGCCGGCCAGCGTCAGACACAGTCAGGTGGAGGCGTCCTATGCGCGCCGGCCTTTTCAAATGTGCGCGTGTGGTCTCCTGCTTGCCCGTGCTGACACGGGCAGCAGACGAGCACGCGCAGGAACTAGGACCGCGGCCGTGCTCGCGCACTAGCGTGGGCCGCCGCGGCACTTGTCAGCGCAGGCAACGCGCGCACACAGGACCTGGCTTAGTTTTAAAGGGCCGGCTGGAGGGATGCGGCGCGCTATGTATTAAAATCGCTGCCGGTCCTCCAGCGGCCCTGTGCAGCTGCTCAGGCACCGGCCCGGGGGGCATATGCACTCCTGCCACCTGGCCCAGTCCGCCCCTGGTGTGGTCCAGAAGCTAAATGTGGAGTCTTTGGGCTCATTCAGTGTTCTGTGTACTCTAGAAGGGAGCTGACCTCCAGAGCTGGGCTCTTGGTAAACAGAGCTGAAACCTGTTTTGCTGTGCGGGTGGATTCCTGCTATTACAAGTACTATAGTGAATGCTATTCTTTTTGTTTATGAAGAAGACTGAATATGTCTATTTATTTTGTTTGCACTCATTTATGAAGCCTGTTTTAATACACCAATTGAAAATTTAAATGGAAGCATTCCTGTGACTACCTCATTAAGCAGCCAGGTGACAAGATCTACCACAGGGGTGACTACACACAGCACTTAATCTTAATTATCCTGGTGTCTATTTTCAGTAAATCAGGAGGCACAGACTTTTATCTTTATGTTGACTCTTCTTGTAGGTTGAATTGATATTTTTAAATTGATGAATGGTTGTTTTTTACCTCTTATTTCAGTTCCTACAGTTTATTGCACTGTTACTTTAGCAAAACAGGTATGCAGGGTCACTGAATAATGATATTTGCTGATATGTTGATTACACATTATACCAGGCCATGCAGTTTGTTGACTTGCAAACATTGAAGGATAAACTAAATAATCAAACAACATGAGTTAATCTCATCACTAGTGTTGAGCGATACCTTCCAATATTCGGAAATATCGGGATCGGATTGGATCAGCCGATATCCAAAAATATTGGATATCGCCGATACCGATACCGGAAACCAATGCAAGTCAATAGGAAACAAATATCGAAATGAAAATAAGCCCTTTCTTTCCTTGTACATCCTGTTCTGGAGGGGGGAAGAGTGTGAGCGGTGCATGGGCGGAGACTGCGTGTCTGTGTGGGACCGTGGGGGGTCTGTGCGGGCCTGCCGGGGGTCTGTACGGGCCTCTCGGGGGTCTGTGCAGGCTGCCGGGGGTCTGTGCGGGCCTGCCAGGGGTCTGTACGGGCATCTCGGGGGTCTGTGCGGCCTGCCTGGGGTCTGTGCGGCCCTCTCAGGGGTCTATGCGGCCTGCCGGGGATCTGTGCGGCCTGCCGGGGGTCTGTACGGGCCTCTCAGGGGTCTGTGCGGCCTGCTGGGGGTCTGTATGGCCTGCCGGGGGTCTGTACGGGCCTCTCAGGGGTCTGTGCGGCCTGCCGGGGGTCTGTACGGGTCTCTCGGGGGTCTGTGCGGCCTGCCGGGGGTCTGTGTGGGTGTGCAGGCATCATCCGATGGGACTACAAGTCCCATCGGACTATGCATGCTACAATGGCAGTGATTGACACATTAGCCAATGATGGGACAGTAGTAGTTCCATCATCCGGCTAATGTATTGAATGTAAAAAAAAAAACATACATACTACATACAACATACATACTACATACATACATACTACATACATGCAACATACATACAATATACATACAACATACTATATTATACATACATACAACATACATACAACATACTATATACTACATACATACATACAACATACATACATACATACATACTACATACATACAACATACATGCAACATACTACATATCTCCATACAACATACATACATCATACATACAACATACATAAAACATACATACTACATACATACTACATACTGTAGCGTGGCTAAAGGTTGGATAGTCGACGGGAGGTATGTATCACAGAGAAGGCTTGTCGCTGTGATGTAACCCGGAGTGTTTTCTTTAATGCACATAAAGTAATAAGGCATTGTTTGGTATATTTGGGTCCGGGTTACGGGTAGCTATGAGAGATGGGAGGATCTGGCTACCCATATACCTCACCCCTGGGTAAGGGGCATAACCATGCCTATCTATGTTTGTTTCAGGACCTGTGGTGATGTCAGAACCACATGTCTAATCATGTGACAGGTACCTGGGTGTGGTTTCAGGCTACATAATGGAGGTGTGTTTGGCACATGCTGTGAGTGTTTGGGAATCTGTGAGTGTGGACAGAGATCCCTGTGTCCAGGCAGGACACTACAGACAGGAGTCTGTGTGTGTGGAGGAAAAAGTCTCCACAGTGTGTTAAGGCTCCAGGACTGGGCCTGCGTGCCTACAGACCTGAGAGAGCGGAGCTCTTCTATGGACTTTTATGTTATGTCGGCCTGATGTACGGACTGTTTTCCTTTTGGTTGCTGCCTTGCTGGTTTATGGAGCAAATAAACCCACATGGACATTAAAGAGAATGTGCCTCCTGTTTCCTCCTACGCATCTGAGCGTGTGAACCCCTACAATTGGTGTTTCGGATGCGGGCAAAGATCCAAAGAGCACATGTTGCAGCGCTGGCTGGTCTGAGCCAGAAGAGTGGACGGTCTTGAAAACCGTGAGTAAATACTGACCGGGGTCAGTGAGAATTGTTATTGGTGGGATACCTTCGAGGAGAAGAGGGTCCCAGGAACCTGTGCGGCAATGACGGGTAACGGTCTTGAAAACCGTGTGTAAATACTGACCGGGGTCAGTGAGAAAACTGTTGTGTCTGGGCACCTCTGAGGCCGAGGGATGTCCAGGAACCTGTGAAGTTGCCAACGGGTGATGGTCTGAAAACCGTGTATTGTACTGACCGGGGTCAGTGGAAAACTATGTTTGGGCTGTGTGTAAAGCCGGGTGCATAACAGACCGGAGTCTGTGGTGTTCTGACCGGGGTCAGTGAGAGACTGAGTTTTTTTTTTCCCTGAGAGTCAGCTTGCTGTGGCTCGGTGTGGTCATGAAGGTGACAAGCAGCTTGCTGTGGATCGGCGGGTCCACGAAGGTGAAAAGCGGCTTGCTGTGGATCGGCGGGTCCACGAAGTCTGCGGTTGAGCTGTGCAGTGCAGTTGCAGCAAAGAAAAAAAAACCACATTGCTGGTTTAGAGTGTGCAGACTCTTAAAGGGCCAGAGTCACATTGGTGTGCTGGGCGAACTGGGGCCTGAGAGTGCTGTGGGAAGTCCACAGGGTGTACCCCAGAGTGGGGTGGTGTCCCTAAAAGTGGGTGGAGTCCCAAAAACGGAGCAGTGCCCAAATAATTATGGTTGGCCAAAAAGGGTCTGCGTCTCAAAAGGGGGTAGCTGCCCAAAAGGGGGTGGAGTCCCTAAAAGGGGTGGTGGCCCTAAAGGAGAAAATGGTCCACAAGGGGGCGGTAGCCCACAAGGGGGTCGTGACCCAAAAAGGGGAAAAACAATGTTTGTGTTTTGTGTATTCCGAGTGGGGCATAGACTTCCCATTTGATGACAGCCCACAGGTGTGTACTGTTATGTTACACTGTGAAGGAGTATCTGGACTGCTGGACTCAAAGAGTCAGGTGACTCTGACGGGAACTCCTCTCGTTCTCTGTCTAACCGAGAAAAAGGTCAATGTTCGCTGCATTCATGGGGTGACTGTTGACTATACTGTGGACAGAGTGAACATTGATATGTCCAAAAAAGTAAAGTGCCAAGATGGCGGTATAACACCAGACTTGTTCTACCCATTTGAGAGGGACCGGGACTTTGTGATCTTTGAAGACATATGGGAAGTTGACGCAGTGTGGGGTTGTTCAGAGGAGAGACGGAATGGTCATATTGAAGCCCCACTACAGCAGCAGGTTGTGGGGATTCCTGTTAATGGGATGTGTAAAGAGAAAGTAGCGCCACCTAATGTCAATAGTCCAGAGTTACGGGTGACTGGAAGAAAGTGTGGGTCTGACACCTGTTTAAGTGGGGACTTGCTGTTCCAGGATGACAGGGTGAGAGGGGGTGACTCCTATCCCAACTGTTACTCGAGCGCAAAGGGAAAAGAGTACAGTAAGGAGGAGCCCAGTAAAAATCACCGATCTTCATCTCGTCGTGGGGGCTGCAGAAAGGCGGGACAGGTTACACCCTCTGAGAAGAGAGATGATGAGGAAGAGACAGGGTCAAGTACAGATCAGGTTACTGTCCTTGATAAGGAGGTCACTTTACCTCTGACAAATCCCAGCACAGAGGTAGGGCTGGAATTAAAACAGATCTGTGGTAGTCCCATATCTGCAATGCCCGGAAAGGGTGAAGTGGCTCAGTATGAAGGCTCAAGAGTACCTGATGCTGAAGAGATGGAGAACTCTGAAGTTACCAAGAGCCCAGGAGAGACCCTAGAGGTGGATGCAGAAACAGGTGGAACTCTGAAGAGGCAGAGTGTGGGTGGGCAAGAGACCCCATCTGAAAGTTTAATTAAAGAACTGGTGGTGCGACATGTGCTAGCCAAAAGAGAGCAGGACCATGAGATAGAGCTGCTTAAAGAGACAGTCGAGCAAGAAAGGGTCCGGAGACTGGCGATTGAGCACAGAGTGGATGAGCTGGAGAAGGAAGTCTCTGAGCTCAGAGGTCACCTATCAGTGTGTCAAACCATGAATAGGGCCATATTGAAAGATATGGACGTGCTCAGAGTGGCTCAAGAAAAGCATCAGCAGGAGCTTTTCCAGAGAGAGGAGGAGCGTCGCTGCCTGGCAGAGGAGTTGCCAATGCCCATCTTGGCGAAGGCTCAAGCAGAAGAAAAGACTGGGGAAGAGTTTGTGCTAAAGGCGGAACAAGACAGTCACCCGGTTGTGGCAGATGTCCGTGAAGGTGAGACCCCGCTTTTCAAGAGCATAATAGAAGTACCTGAAGACATGCGAGAAGCGTGCGCCAGGAAGGGTGTGCATGAGGCATTTAGAAAGGCAGTAGAGGCGTGTAGTGTGCACTGGGCGCCTGAAACTCAGCAATTGGTCATACTGTCGACTAGGGAAGTCACAGTGAAGCGGGTGGCTGTCCTAAGGGATATGCAAAAAAAAAAGTTGGGAAACTTGGGAGAGTGATGCAGGGGATGGTGGATAAATCCAGTCTGAAGAGACTGAGGATACCGGCTGATGAAGAGGTCCAGGCCATGGGTGAAGATGGGATGGTTCCGTTCCTGGTTGTCGGATCCAGAGAGAGTCTTAGGAATATCCGCATGCTCCTGGAATATCGCATGGCATACCTAAGGGAGGTAGAACAGCTGAGACTTGAGAGACTGCAAGTTAATAAACAGCTGCTAGAGAGGCGAAGAGGTGCTCTAAAGCCTGGAAGTCCTCAAGCTGAAGTTAACAGAGGATATAGACGTAAAGAGAAGAGCTGCTCTCCGAAGAAAGACAATAGGAGAGATCAACAACCGAGAGAGGACCGAAGGTGGTCAGATGGAAGAGCTAGAAATAGTGACTCCTCAGTTAGCTCAGGGCTCAGTGACTTAAGCGGGAGATCCTGTAACGGACGAGATGACAAGGGGTCATCGTTATCAAAGGATGTGACGGAAAGGGATGACGAATGCCGACGAAAGGGTTCAATAACAGGCCCTGACTTAGACTGACGGTTTGGCTGTCAGGGACGACTGAGAGGGTCTCTAGTCAGTTTAGGACAAGTGCCAAGCCTCACGGCTTTAGGCAGAGGGGGAGGTATGTAGCGTGGCTAAAGGTTGGATAGTCGACTGGAGGTATGTATCACAGAGAAGGAATGTCGCTGTGATGTAACCCGGAGTGTTTTCTTTAATGCACATAAAGTAATAAGGGTAGCTATGAGAGATGGGAGGGTCTGGCTACCCATATACCTCACCCCTGGGTAAGGCGCTTAACCATGCCTATCTATGTTTGTTTCAGGACCTGTGGTGATGTCAGAACCACATGTCTAATCATGTGACAAGTACCTGGGTGTGGTTTCAGGCTACATAATGGAGGTGTGTTTGGCACATGCTGTGAGTGTTTGGGAATCTGTGAGTGTGGACAGAGATCCCTGTGTCCAGGCAGGACATTACAGACAGGAGTCTGTGTGTGTGGAGGAGAAAGCCTCCACAGTGTGTTAAGGCTCCAGGACTGGGCCTGCGTGCCTACAGACCTGAGAGAGCGGAGCTCTTCTATGGACTTTTATGTTATGTCGGCCTGATGTACGGACTGTTTTCCTTTTGGTTGCTGCCTTGCTGGTTTATGGAGCAAATAAACCCACATGGACATTAAAGAGAATGTGCCTCCTGTTTCCTCCTACGCATCAGAGCGAGTGAACCCCTACAATACATACAACATACATACTACATACATACAACATAATACATACATACTACATGCATACTACATACATACATACTACATACAATACATTCATACATTACATACAATACATACATATAACATAGATTACATACTCACCATCACTTGTCATTTTGATCCCCAAAGCCAGTGTCATTTGTAAAAAATATGAAAATAACAAACAACCAATATACTCCCTGATCCGCAGAAATCCACGAGTGTCCCACGACGATCTCCCGTGGAGAATGGCAGCATCAGCTGATGAGACTGCTCTCTAGGGGCTCCAGGAACACAATGACGGGAGGAAGGTATCCTTCCGCACTGTATTCCTCCCCTGCTGTAAAAAAATAGTCCCTAGTCTCACTTTTGGCATTGCTGTGTGAGAAATTTTCCCATGCAGCAATTGCCATAAAGTGAGACTCTAAACTCTATTAACCTCTCAGTGATGCACTGCAGGAGCCATTGTCTCCTGTCAGTGTGTCACTGAAGGTCCTATAGAGCAGTGACATCACCTGATGTCACTGTTCTATAGGGGAGATTTACTAGTATTGGAATAATAATGGATATGCATCTTATTGACACCTCTCCATTATTAATCCGGCTTAATGTCACCTTACAATAGCAAGGTGACATTAACCCCTTATTACCCCATATCCCACCGCTACACGGAAGTGGGAAGAGAGGGGCTAAGTGCCAGAATTGGCGCATCTTACAGATGCACCATTTCTGGGGCAGCTGCAGACTGGTATTTGTAGCTGGGGGAGCAATATCCATGGCCCCTCTCTAGGCTATGAATATCAGCCCGCAGCTGTCTGCGTAGCCTTTCTGGCTATAAAATATAGGGGGACCCCATGTCATTTTTTTGGGGGATCCCCCTATTTTAATAGCCAGTAAAGGCTACGTAGACAGCTGCGGGCTGATATTCATAGCAGGCTACAAATATTGGCCGTCGGCTTTCCCCCTCTGGCACAGAAAATTGCACGGGAGCCCATGCCGTTTTTTTCCGTTTTTTTTTTAATTAAACGCTCATTAAGGCCTCTTTCACACTTGCGTCGGTACGGGTCCGTCGCTATGCGTCGGGCCGATGTACCGATGCACGTTGTGAAATTTGTGCACGACATGGGCAGCAAATGCAGTTTTTCAACGCATCCGCTGCCCATTCTGAAGTCCGAGGAGGAGGGGGTAGAAAATGGCGGACGCGACGGACCAAAAAACGTTCACTTGAACGTTTTTTCGTGCCGACGGTCCGCCAAAACACGACGGATCCGTTGCACGACGGACGCGACGTGTGGCCATCCGTCGCGATCCATCGCTAATACAGGTCAATGGGTAAAAAACGCATCCTGCGAGCACATTTGCAGGATCCGTTTTTTTCCCAAAGCGACAGATTGCAACGGATTGCTAAAAACGCAAGTGTAAAAGTAGCCTTAGAAACATCGGCCTTTCTATTATATATCTATGGATATATCTATCTATAGATATATTTATAGATAGATATATCTATAGATACATAGATGTATCTATCCATATATCTGGCTACCTATATTGCTGGGACTGTTCTATGTGTTGGTTGCCTGTTTTGTGGTTCAATAAAGTATTGCCACACTGTGATACCCTCACCCTGTATTGTCTGAGCAGTATAATGCCCACAGTAAAAAGAGATCTGGCTTTTGGTGAGATAATCCCTGGTCCATGCGGTTTCGGGCTAGAGCACTAGAGCATCCACTGAGCCCCCATGTCTCCACAGGGTGTAATATTATTGTTAGTACTGTGGCTTTTATAATGAGTATGGTGGTATGATCATGCTGTTGCAGTATTATTTATCCATTGTATGTGATATGACTGATGTATTGGTATAGTGAATTTTGCTCAGTAAGAGGATGGTGGTTATATTCAGACTATGCCAAGGTAAAATATGGGCATGGTATGACAGTATTTGTCTGGTATGTGGTATTATTGGTAAATTGGTCTTGGTATAGTGGGTTTTGGTCAGTAATAATATGGGGATAATATTTGGTATTTGGTAACTTTGTGACTATATTATTTAAACATATTGCTTAGAAAATTATCTAACTGCCGTATTTTTCTTTATCACACATATATTATATTTGTATTATTTTTTACAGGGAGGCTAGTACAAACCTCACGCTATTCGGACAAGCACAGCGACATGCTTGTGTGTGTGTGTGTGTGTGTGTGTGTATGGAGGAGGAAAAGAGCACCAGGTCCAAATTTTGCACTGAGACCAACAGGATTCTAGTTATGCCCCTGTTTCCATGTTAGGCCGGCGTCACACACAACGTATAAAAATACGGTCCATTTTTCACGGCCGAGATTCACAGAAATGTTCCCTAACAGTGATCCGTATGTCATCCGTGTGCAATGCGAGATTGCGATTTTTTTTTTTCTCATTAAAGTATCCGTCTGACATCCGTATGTAATCCATATGGCGAGATTTTCTCACCGGCTTGCAAAATGGACATATAATGGATCCATGGCCTCAAATATTCGTGCCAACATATATATATATATATATATATATATATATATATATATATATATATATATATATATATAGTCTATATACTGTGTATATATATATATATATATATATATATATATATATATATATATATATAGATGTCATACACATATATATATATGTATATCTTTATATTTCATGCAGAGCTCAGTGTATGCTCAGTGACTACTGCTGACCTCAATTAGGCTGCGCTGACTCCCCGCAAGACGCGGTGAACTTGACAGTGTGGGAAAATGTTCAGAAACTTTCCCACGCTAATTAGTTCATGTCCGGTCAGGTGGGGAGGCTGCGCAGGCAGCTTTTCATTCATTCCTCCATGGTTTACAACCCAGCCGGTAGATTTGGACCGCTCCGGGTTGTAAACTATTTAACCCCTTGAGGTGGATTGCAGCGTGGAACTTGACTGTACAGCGGACAGGTATAGGATATTGTTGCTTTTTTGTTTTGCATTTTTTTACAGAAGAACGAGGGCTGTTATGACCCCAGTGGACAGGGTCTCAGAGGAACGTGTAAGTCTGCAAGATACAAAAATCCAGCTCATAGGGCTGTGGTAACTGGGTTGACCAAATAGCTACTCCTAACGCCAACACTAGAAGTAGCCAGGGATCATGCCTACGGTGATCGCTAGATGACTCGCGCCAGCCGGAGAATCTAACTACCCCTAGGAGAAGAAAACAAAGACCTCTCTTGCCTCCAGAGAAAGGGACCCCAAAGCAAGATACAAGCCCCCCACAAATAATAACGGTGAGGTAAGAGGAAATGACAAACACAGAAATGAACCAGGTTCAGCAAAGAGAGGCCAGCTTACTAATAGCAGAATATAGCAAGATAACTTATCTGGTCAACAAAAACCCTATAAAAATCCACGCTGGAGATTCAAGAACCCCCGAACCGTCTAACGGTCCGGGGGGAGAACACCAGCCCCCTAGAGCTTCCAGCAAAGGTCAGGATACAGATAGGAACAAGCTGGACAAAAATACCAAACAAAACAAAAGCAAAAAGCAAAGAAGCAGACTTAGCTTGAAAAACAGGAACCAGGATCAGAGGACAAGAGCACAACAGATTAGCTCTGATTTCAACGATGCCAGGCATTGAACTGAAGGTCCAGGGAGCTTATATAGCAACGCCCCTGAACTAACGGCCCAGGTGAGGATATAGAAAAAGACAGACGCTCCAGAGTCAAATCACTAATGACCACTAGAGGGAGCAAAAAGCAAAATCACAACAGTACCCCCCCCTTAGTGAGGGGTCACCGAACCCTCACCACGACCACCAGGGCGATCAGGACGAGCGGCGTGAAAGGCACGAACTAAATCGGCCGCATGAACATCAGAGGCGACCACCCAGGAATTATCTTCCTGACCATAGCCCTTCCACTTGACCAGGTACTGAAGCCTCCGCCTGGAGAGACGAGAATCCAAGATCTTCTCCACCACGTACTCCAACTCGCCCTCAACCAACACCGGAGCAGGAGGCTCAGCAGAAGGAACCACAGGCACAACGTACCGCCGCAACAAGGACCTATGAAACACGTTGTGGATAGCAAACGACACAGGAAGATCCAGGCGAAAGGATACAGGATTAAGAATTTCCAATATCTTGTAAGGACCAATAAAACGAGGTTTAAATTTGGGAGAGGAAACCTTCATAGGAACAAAGCGGGAAGAAAGCCACACCAAATCCCCAACACGTAGTCGGGGACCCACACCGCGGCGGCGGTTGGCAAAGCGCTGAGCCCTCTCCTGTGACAACTTCAAGTTGTCCACCACAAGATTCCAGATCCGCTGCAACCTATCCACCACAGAATCCACCCCAGGGCAGTCAGAAGGTTCCACATGACCCGAAGAAAAACGAGGGTGGAAACCAGAGTTGCAGAAAAACGGCGAAATCAAGGTGGCGGAACTAGCCCGATTATTAAGGGCAAACTCAGCTAACGGCAAGAAGGTCACCCAATCGTCCTGATCAGCAGAGACAAAACACCTCAAATAAGCCTCCAAAGTCTGATTAGTTCGCTCCGTCTGTCCATTAGTCTGAGGATGGAAAGCAGACGAAAACGACAAGTCAATGCCCATCCTACTACAAAAGGATCGCCAGAATCTGGAAACGAACTGGGATCCTCTGTCTGACACAATATTCTCAGGGATGCCGTGCAAACGAACCACGTTCTGGAAAAACACAGGAACCAGATCGGAAGAGGAAGGCAGCTTAGGCAAAGGAACCAAATGGACCATCTTGGAGAAGCGATCACATATCACCCAGATAACAGACATGCCCTGAGACACCGGAAGATCAGAAATGAAATCCATGGAGATATGTGTCCAAGGTCTCTTAGGGACAGGCAAGGGCAAGAGCAACCCGCTGGCACGAGAACAGCAAGGCTTAGCTCGAGCACAAGTCCCACAGGACTGTACAAATGACCGCACATCCCTAGACAAGGAAGGCCACCAAAAGGATCTGGCCACCAGATCTCTGGTGCCAAAAATTCCTGGGTGACCTGCCAACACCGAGGAATGAACCTCGGAAATGACTCTGCTGGTCCACTTATCAGGCACAAACAGTCTGTCAGGTGGACAAGAATCAGGCCTATCAGCCTGAAATCTCTGCAACACACGTCGCAGATCTGGAGAAATAGCTGACAAGATAATACCATCCTTAAGAATACCAACAGGTTCAGCGACTCCAGGAGCATCAGGCACAAAGCTCCTGGAAAGAGCATCGGCCTTCACATTCTTTGAACCTGGTAAATACGAGACAACAAAGTCAAAACGGGAGAAAAACAATGACCAGCGGGCCTGTCTAGGATTCAGGCGTTTAGCAGACTCGAGATACATCAGATTTTTGTGATCAGTCAAGACCACCACACGATGCTTAGCACCCTCGAGCCAATGACGCCACTCCTCAAATGCCCATTTCATGGCCAACAACTCCCGATTGCCCACATCATAATTTCGCTCCGCAGGCGAAAACTTCCTAGAGAAAAAGGCGCAAGGTCTCATAACAGAGCAACCAGGGCCTCTCTGCGACAAAACGGCCCCTGCTCCAATCTCTGAAGCATCCACCTCAACTTGAAAGGGAAGCGAGACATCAGGCTGGCACAAAACAGGCGCCGAAGTAAACCGACGTTTCAACTCCTGGAAAGCCTCCACGGCAGCAGGAGCCCAATTAACCACATCGGAGCCCTTCTTGGTCATATCCGTCAAAGGTTTCACAATGCTAGAAAAGTTAGCGATAAAACGACGGTAGAAGTTAGCGAAACCCAAGAACTTCTGAAGACTCTTAACTGACGAGGGCTGAGTCCAATCAAGAATAGCTCGGACCTTGACTGGGTCCATCTCCACAGCAGAAGGGGAAAAAATGAACCCCAAAAAGGGAACCTTCTGTACACCAAAAAGACACTTTGAGCCCTTGACAAACAAAGAATTTTCACGCAAAATTTTAAAGACCATCCTGACCTGCTCCACATGCGAGTCCCAATTATCAGAAAAAAACAGAATATCATCCAGATAAACGATCAGAAATTTATCCAGATAGTTCCGGAAAATGTCATGCATAAAGGACTGAAAAACTGAAGGGGCATTAGAGAGCCCAAAAGGCATCACCAAGTACTCAAAATGACCTTCGGGCGTATTGAATGCGGTTTTCCATTCATCCCCTTGCTTAATGCGCACAAGGTTGTACGCACCACGAAGGTCTATCTTGGTAAACCACTTGGCACCTTTAATCCGGGCAAACAAGTCAGACAACAGCGGCAAAGGATACTGAAATTTGACAGTGATCTTATTTAAAAGCCGATAGTCAATACAAGGCCTCAAAGATCCGTCCTTTTTAGCCACAAAAAAGAATCCCGCACCAAGAGGGGAAGAAGACGGACGGATGTGTCCTTTCTCCAGAGACTCCTTGATATATGAACGCATAGCGGTATGTTCAGGTATCGACAGATTAAACAGTCTTCCCTTAGGAAATGTACTGCCTGGAATCAAATCTATTGCACAGTCACATTCCCTATGAGGAGGCAATGCACTGGACCTGGACTCGCTAAAGACATCCTGATAATCCGACAAGTACTCCGGAACTTCCGAAGGCGTAGAAGAAGCAATAGACACAGGCAGGGAATCCTCATGAATACCACGACAGCCCCAACTAGACACAGACATAGCCTTCCAGTCAAGGACTGGATTATGGGTCTGTAACCATGGCAGCCCCAAAACAACCAAATCATGCATTTTATGTAGAACGAGAAAACGTATCACCTCGCGGTGTTCAGGAGTCATGCACATGGTAACCTGTGTCCAATACTGCGGCTTATTTTCTGCCAATGGCGTAGCATCAATACCCCTAAGAGGGATAGGATTTTCTAATGGTTCAAGAATAAAACCACAGCGCTTAGCAAATGAGAGATCCATAAGACTCAGGGCAGCACCTGAATCTACAAACGCCATGACAGGATAAGATGACAGTGAGCAAATCAAAGTTACAGACAGAATAAACTTAGGATGCAAATTACCAACGGTGACAGGACTAACAACCTTAGATATACGTTTAGAGCATGCTGAGATAACATGTGTAGAATCACCACAGTAGTAGCACAAGCCATTCCGGCGTCTATGAATTTTCCTCTCATTTCTAGTCAGGATTCTATCACATTGCATCAAATCAGGTGTCCGTTCAGACAACACCATGAGGGAATTTGCGGTTTTTCTATCACATTGCATCACATCAGGTGTCTGTTCAGACAACAACATGAGGGAATTTGCGGTTTTGCGCTCCCGCAACCGCCGGTCAATTTGAATAGCCAGGGACATGGTATCATTCAGACCTGTGGGAATGGGAAAACCCACCATAACATTCTTAATGGCCTCAGAAAGGCCATTTCTAAAATTAGCGGCCAGTGCACACTCGTTCCAATGTGTCAGCACGGACCATTTCCGAAATTTTTGGCAATACACCTCAGCCTCGTCCTGGCCCTGAGACATAGCCAGCAAGGCTTTCTCTGCCTGAATCTCAAGATTGGGTTCCTCATAAAGTAAACCGAGCGCCAGAAAAAACGCATCAATATCAGCCAATGCCGGATCTCCTGGCGCCAACGAAAAAGCCCAATCCTGAGGGTCACCCCGTAAGAATGAAATAACAATTTTTACTTGTTGAGCAGAGTCTCCAGACGAACAAGGTTTCAGGGACAAAAATAATTTACAATTATTCCTGAAATTCCTAAACTTAAATCGGTCTCCTGAAAACAGTTCAGGAATCGGAATCTTGGGTTCAGACCTAGGATTTCTGGTAACATAATCTTGTATACCCTGCACACGAGCGGCAAGCTGGTCCACACTTGTAATCAAGGTCTGGACATTCATGTCTGCAGCAAGCTTAAGCCACTCTGAGGTAAAGGGGAAAAGAAAAAAAAAAAAAGAAAAAAATGAGAGAGGAAAAAAAAAAACCTCAAAATTTTCTTTCTTATAATCCCACTTCTGCAATGCATTAAACATTTAATACTGGCCTGGCATACTGTTATGACCCCAGTGGACAGGGTCTCAGAGGAACGTGTAAGTCTGCAAGATACAAAAATCCAGCTCATAGGGCTGTGGTAACTGGGTTGACCAAATAGCTACTCCTAACGCCAACACTAGAAGTAGCCAGGGATCATGCCTACGGTGATCGCTAGATGACTCGCGCCAGCCGGAGAAGCTAACTACCCCTAGGAGAAGAAAACAAAGACCTCTCTTGCCTCCAGAGAAAGGGACCCCAAAGCAAGATACAAGCCCCCCACAAATAATAACGGTGAGGTAAGAGGAAATGACAAACACAGAAATGAACCAGGTTCAGCAAAGAGAGGCCAGCTTACTAATAGCAGAATATAGCAAGATAACTTATCTGGTCAACAAAAACCCTATAAAAATCCACGCTGGAGATTCAAGAACCCCTGAACCGTCTAACGGTCCGGGGGGAGAACACCAGCCCCCTAGAGCTTCCAGCAAAGGTCAGGATACAGATAGGAACAAGCTGGACAAAAATACCAAACAAAACAAAAGCAAAAAGCAAAGAAGCAGACTTAGCTTGAAAAACAGGAACCAGGATCAGAGGACAAGAGCACAACAGATTAGCTCTGATTTCAACGATGCCAGGCATTGAACTGAAGGTCCAGGGAGCTTATATAGCAACGCCCCTGAACTAACGGCCCAGGTGAGGATATAGAAAAAGACAGACGCTCCAGAGTCAAATCACTAATGACCACTAGAGGGAGCAAAAAGCAAAATCACAACAGAGGGCTTCGCTTGGACTGAGAGTGTAATAAAAATGTTAAACCTGTGTGTTTCATTATTTCATTAAAATACTTTATTCTAGATTTATCTGTGGTTAAAACACGGCTTTCTTGGTATATGATCAATGAAAAATTATCTGCCATACTTACAGATAAAGTCGGTAAATTTGAGAAAATATGGCTTCCCTGGGCGGAGTACGCCAACCACACCCCCTTTGCCACACCTGTATTTCATCTAACCAACCCTGATCCCCCTGATTCTGATTGAATCATTAACGATAACTGGACACAATATACCCCCCTCCTCGGGTTCCCTCTTCCCCTCCCTTGCCTCCTACCCTGTTGTTAGTTCGTCTGTTTGTTTGTTAACCGTTTACATGCTCTCTTATGCATATTGCAAATATTATTATTATTTATTTATATAGCACCATCAATTCCATGGTGCTGTACATGAGAAAGGGGTTACATACAGGGTTATAAATATCATTTACAGTAAACAAGTTTACAGTGACAGACTGGTACAGAGGGGAGAGGACCTTGTCCTTGCGGACTTACATTCTATGGCTACAGCTCTGTATTGAGATTTGCTATCACCTTATTTGTAAAATGTAAACTTTCAATACAAATTTATTGTTCAAAAAAAACCAAAACTTTATTCTTAATGTGTGTGTGTATTTTTAACCCTTTCATACTATTGAATTAATAATGGTTAGGTGTCTTATTAACACCTCTCCATTATTAACCAGCCTTAATGTCACCTTACAATAGCAAGGTGACATTAACCTCTTATTACTCCATATGCCACCGCAGCAGGGCAGTAGGAAGAGAGAGGCTAAGTGCCGGAATAGGCGCATCTTATAGATGTGCCTTTTCTGGGGTGGCTTGGGGCAGATGTTTTTAGCCAGGGGGGCCAATAACCATGGTCCCTCTCTAGGCTATTAATATCTGCCCTCAGTCACTGGCTTTCCCACTTTGGCGGAGAAAATTGCGCAGGAGCCCACGCCATTTTTTCCGTGAATTAACCCTTTAATTTAACACCTACAGCTCCAAAATTTTACACACACACTACTAACATTATTAGTGAGGGGCATATAAAAATCTAACGGATATGCAATGGTTTACTGTATGTAATCCATGAGTCATATCCTGTCGGCTTCTGCAATGATTTTACAGAACCCGACAATTGAATTATCGGCTATTCTGCTACCTAACTCTCTATGAAATATAAATAAATAAATTATATATATATATATATATATATATATATATATATATATATATATATATATATATATGTGTCTCACTGACATATATATCTACCTATACTATGTGTAGACATTTATTATATCTATTCTATTTTAACCTATCAGTGTGATTTTACATTACACAACAATGAATTGCCGGCTTTTCTAAAGGACACCGGTGCGTATTTCTCGCAAGTCACACTGATGGTCCGTGTGGTGAGTGAGTTTTTCTCGCACCCAAAGACTTTCATTGGCAAGTCGCGGCTGATACACGGTGCAAATCGCAGCATGCTGCGATTTCACTCACATGTATAATATGGGTGAGAAAAAAACGGGTGATGGGAGCTGCTCCATACATTAACATTGGTCCGAGTGCTATGCAATTTTTTATCGCATAGCACTCGTCCGTATTTCTCGCTAGTGTGACTCCGGCCTTATTGAGAGACTAGAAAAAAATAAGATCAGGAAGCACTGACAGTGTTCTAAACATTTTTAGCGCAAACCACTCATTTAATCCCTATTTGTGGCCAGACCAAGTCATTGTCTCCATTTACGTCTCTTGTAAGCCTCTAGTATAACTTGTACACTAACGCTATAATAACTCCTTGTCTGATCTCATGTTCTATTCCTTATGTATCTGCATTATTTGCTGCCCGGCATGTAAAACAGAATTCCCTCAGAGACATGGAAAGAGGGTGAAGATTAGAGCCAGGGGACAGTGTTGGAGATAAGACACATGTGATATTTGACTTCTTGTACCTCTGCCTGAGAGGGTGGAGAGGGTAGATAACGATATGTTCAGTACACAAGATGGGATGTCACTCAAGCAGGAGATAAATACCGGGAACATAATGGTATGATTTATTTCAGCTCCAGGACATCGGTAAGTGTCTGATCTTACTGCAGCTAATCTGTTTGCAATCAGTTTTTAAGATAATTTTCTGTTCTATATTATTTTATAGATGTGACACAAAGAATAATAACATGTATAGTATGTATTTATAGAAACATGTCCATGAAAGTATTGTAATCACAATTGTGGATATCATCTATCTCTAGGCTTAAGCTGCTCATAAATATTGATTTTGAAGAAACTATTTAAACTTAGAACTTTTGTTCAGGGTTTATATACAGATTAAATTAATTATAGTATTGTCACAATTTTTTAATTTCATTTGCCTCTAGATATCCTCAAGTTCTAAAGAAAGACCCTTTGCTAATTCCTTAATTACAGGACATGTTGATGATGGATACGTGTAAGTATATAACATGTATGCTATATGTATTGCTTTGAGAATCACTTAAAAGGGATATTCCCATCTCCAAGATCCTATCCCAGAATGTAGTAGGTGTAAAAATAATAATATCACCAAATACCTCAAATTAGAAATGCAATATAGTTTTTATTATTCGTTATGTCTTTTTCCTCATGTTCAGGCAATGTAGGACCTTAGGTATCCATGGCTACGACACCTAGCAACTAACTAACTGTCACTGTATCTGTGGTCGTAACCATGGATACCTACGGTCCTGCAATGCCTGCACATTAAGAAACAGACATAGCGAATCAGAAAAACTGTACTACATTTCTAATTGGAGGCATATTTTAATATGATTACTTTTACACCTACTGCATATTGGGATAGGGTCTAGCAGATGGGAGTATCCCTTTAAAGAGGTTGTCAACCTTTGGGAACAATTTATGTTTTCTTCAATTCATGTATTTTGGCCTAAAAATCATGTTTACAATGAGGTTTCATTAAAACTTTTGCAGCATTTGCATCTTTGTGTTCCTGATCGTTCAACTTTGATTTGGTCCAGAATCATAAGAAAGCTGAGAGGGGCTGAGAAAAAGACAGACAAAAGAGTTACAAACTCTGTGTCAGATAATCATAGCAGGTTGACCGATGGATTCTCAGCTAATTCTGAAGCCAGCCATAGACAACGCAATACAGAGGCTATAAAACAAATGTTGCAACATTTTTCTTGAAAAAAAACCACTATAAACCTGCAGAACAAATATGGAGTTAATATCATTCTAAAGCCACCTCACTGACAGCCTGGCTATTGGGAACAAATGAACGTTATTCCTTCTGGTACTTCCAGCTTTCAGTCATGGAGGTGCAGCCTGTAGACAGTGAGCGGCTGCTGGATTCACACCCCTGGCACTGACTGACAGCCAGTTCAGAGTTGCTCCAGTATTGAGCCAGCCCTAAGTCAGTGCCAGGGCATGGTTACAGCCGTTGTTCACTATGTACTTAGCAATGACTGAGCCCGCGTTTCTATGACTGAAAGCCGGAGGCTGACCTGGAGAAATAAAGTTTGTTTCCTCCTGATAATCGGTCATTCAGTGAGGCAGCGGTGGCATAGCTTTAGAACACTATTTACTGGCAGATTAGCCCCATATCTGCAAGTTAATAGTGTTTATAGGTTCCCTTTAAATAAAAAAAATTATCTCAATGATGAACAAATCAGTCACAACTTATAGAAGCACTCCCATTATTTTTTTTATTTGTTAATCATGTGTAAATATATGTGCTGCATACTCTAATCGCCATCTTCCCCGTGACTGTAAGGCTGTGTGCAGGATTATTCGCGTTTTTTCGCGATAAAATCGCTATAAAAACGCTTAAAAAATGCATACATTAAGCATCCCATTATTTTTAACCCCTTAATCCCATATGACGTACTATCCCATCAAGGTGACCTGGGACTTAATTCCCAGGGACGGGATAGTACGTCATAGCGATCGGCCGCGCTCACGGGGGGAGAGCGGCCGATCGTGGCCGGGTGTCAGCTGACTATCGCAGCTGACATCCGACACTATGTACCAAACATGATCGCAGTGTTCCGGCGGCATAGGGAAGCATCGCGCAGGGAGGGTGCTCCCTGCGGGCTTCCCTGAGAACCTCGTTACAAGGCGATGTGCTCACCTTGTACCGAGCGTCTCCTCCCTGCAGGCCCCGGACCCAAAATGGCCACGGTGCTGCATCCGGGTCCTGCAGGGAGGTGGCTTACCAAGTGCCTGCTCAGAGAAAGCGCTGGTAAGCCTGCAGCCTTGAACGTCAGATCGCTGATCTGACATAGTGTATTGCAAAGTGTCAGATCAGCGATCTGACCTTATAACATGATGTCCCCCCCCCCCCCCCGGGGCAATGTTATAAAGTAAAAAAAATATATATATATTTAGATGTGTTAAAAAAAAAAAAAATTCCTAAATGAAGAAAAAAAAAAAATATTGTTCCCATAAATATATTCCTTTATCTAAATAATAGAAAAAAAACAATAAAAGTACACATATTTAGTATCGCCGCGTCCGTAACAACCCGACCTATGAAACTGTCCCACTAGTTAACCCCTTCAGTGAACAACGTAAAAAAAAAAAAACGGGGCAAAAAACAATGCTTTATTATCATACCGCCGAACAAAAAGTGGAATAGCACGCGATCAAAAAGACAGATATAAATAACCATGGTACCGCTGAAAACGTCATTTTGTCCCGCAAAAAACGATCCACCATACAGCATTATCAGCAAAAAATAAAAAAGTTATAGTCCTCAGAATAAAGCGATGAAAAAATCATTATTTTTTCTATGCAAATGCAACGTGACGCCTGCAGACCAATCCATCTAAGTCTGCATTCCAAATGGCGCTCCTTCCCTTCCGAGCTCTGCCATGCGCCCAAACGGTGGTTCCCCCCCACATTTGGGGTATCAGCGTACTTAGGACAAATTGGACAACAACTTTTGGGGGCAAATTTCTCCTGTTACCCTTGGAAAAATACAAAACTGGGTGTTAAAGATAATTTTTGTGGAAAAAAATGATTTTTTATTTTCACGGCTCTGCGTTATTAACTGTAGTGAAACACTTGGGGGTTCAAAGTTCTCACAACACATCTAGATAAGTTCCTTGGGGGCTCTAGCTTCCAATATGGGGTCACTTGTGGGGGGTTTCTACTGTCTAGGTACATTAGGGGCTCTGCAAATGCAATGTGACGCCTGCAGACCATTCCAACTAAGTCTACATTCCAAATGGTGCTCCTTCCCTGCAGAGCTCTGCCATGCACCCAAACGGTGGTTACCACCCACATATGGGGTATCAGCGTACTCAGGACGAATTGCACAACTTTTGGGGTCCAATTTCTTCTGTTACCCTTGGCAAAATACAAAACTGGAGGCTAAAATTAATTTTTGTGGAAAAAAAAAATAATTTTTATTTTCACGGCTCTGTTTTATAAACTTTAGTGAAACATTTGGGGGTTCAGAGCTCTTACAACACATCTAGATAAGATCCTTAGTGGTCTACTTTCCAAAATGGTGTCACTTGTGGGGGGGTTTCAATGTTTAGGCACATCAGGGGCTCTCCAAATGCAACATGGCGTCACATCTCAATTCCAGCCAATTTTGCATTGAAAAGTCAAACGGCGCTCCTTCCCTTCCGAGCTCTGCCATGAACCCAAACAGTAGTTTACCCCCACATATAGGGTATCAGCATACTCAGGACAAATTGCATAACAACGTTTGGGGTAAAATTTCTTCTGGTAACCTTGGGAAAATAAAAAATTCGGGGCGAAAATTCATTTTTGTGAAAAAATATTATTTTTTATTTTTACGGCTCTACATTATAAACTTCTGTGAAGCACTTGGTGGGTCAAAGTGCTCAATACACATCTAGATAAGTTCCTTAGGGGGTCTACTTTCCAAAATGGTGTCACTTATGGGGGGTTTCAGTGTTTAGGTACATTAGTGGCTCTCCAAACGCAACATAGCGTCCCATCTCAATTCCAGCCAATTTTGCATTGAAAAGTCAAATGGTGCTCCTTCTATTCTGAGCTCTGCCATGCACCCAAACAGTGGTTTATCCCCACATGTGGGGTATTGGAGTACTCAGGACAAATTGTACAACTTTTGGGGTCCATTTTCTCCTGTTACCCTTAGTAAAATAAAACAAATTGGAGATGAAGTAAATTTTGTGTGAAAAAAAATTAAATGTTAATTTTAAACATTCCAAAAATTCCTGTGAAACACCTGAAAAGTTAATAAACTTCTCGAAGGTGGTTTTGAGCACCTTAAGGGGTGCAGTTTTTAGAATGGTGTCACACTTGGTTATTTTCTATCATATAGACCCCTTACAATGACTTCAAATGTGGTGTGGTCCCTGAAAAAATTGGTGTTGTAAAATGAGAAATTGCTGGTCAACTTTTAACCCTTATAACTCACTAACAAAAAAAAAAAATGTGTTTCCAAAATTGTGCTGATGTAAAGTAGACATGTGGGAAATGTCACTTATTAAGTATTTTGTGTGACATGTCTCTGTGATTTAAGGGCATAAAAATTCAAAGTTGGAAAATTGCAAAATTTTCAAAATTTTCACCAAATTTCCGTTTTTTTTTCACAAAAAAACACAGATAATATCAAAGAAATTTTACCACTGTCATGAAGTACAATATGTCTCGAGAAAACAGTGTCAGAATCACCAGGATCCGTTGAAGCGTTCCAGAGTTATAACCTCATAAAGGGACAGTGGTCAGAATTGTAAAAATTGGCCCGGTTATTAACGTGCGAACCATCCTCGGGGCTTAAGGGGTTAATGCATTCTTCCATTTTTTTGTGCACATGATGCGTTTTTTTTTCCGCAAAAAAAAATGCATCACGGTAAAAAACGCAGCATCTTCATTAATTTTGCGGATTTTTCGCTTTTTCCCGCTATTTAATGCATTGGGAAGCTCCGGAAAAAAACGCACAAAAAACTAGCAAAAAAACGTGCAAAAAACGCATGCAGATTTCCTGCAGAAAAAGTCCAGTTTTGTTCAGGAAAATTCTGCAGAAAATCCTGAATGTGTGAATGTGTGCACATAGCCTAATTGCGACCAGTCGGCTCACAGTGGGTTCTATGTGTGAGTGAGAAGACGCAATTACAATATAGAGGACGATCAAGGCACCACTGGATATCAGGGAACACAGAGATCAGCAAATATTTCATTTCCCTCACAGTACGCAGCACACATATTTACACATATTTATCAAATAAAAAAATTAACACAAGTGTTTTTTTTTATCTACCTTTCCTATTGCCTTTGGGCGAGCAGAAGGCTAACAGCACTTCCAAGTGCCTCTCAGAAAAAACAGCAACTTAGAATTTGGTGGGGTCACAGAAGAGCATAGCTCCATAGCTCACAACTTTTGCCTTTACAAAATAATTTTACCCCTCGATTCCCCTTTCATTGCTCCATAAAGTGTGATGTCAACAACAGTGTCCCCCAAACACAATATATTACCCCCACAGCGAATTCTTTCACATTAATCTCCACACGCACGATATGATAACCCTACTGTACCTCCCCCCACCCGGAAAAACAAAGCAGGCCCACCCATATAGACGAGCAAAACAGTATAATAGCTCCCTCACATAGACCTGAAAATAGTATAATGGTCCCCCACACAGACCTACAAATAGTACAATGGCCCCTACACAGACCTGCAAACAGTATAACGGTGACTCCACAAAGACATGCAAACAGTATAATGTCCCCCCACATAGAACTGCAAACAGAATAATGTCCCCCCACATAGACCTGAAAACAGTATAATGGTCCCCCACACAGACCTGCAAATAGTACAATGGCCTCTACATAGACCTGCAAACAGTATAACGGCGATTCCACAAAGACATGCAATCAGTATAATGTCCCCCCCCCCACATAGAACTGCAAACCGTATAATGTCCCCCCCACATAGAACTGCAAACAGTATAATTGCCCCCATAAAGACCTGCAAACAGTATAATGTCCCCCCACATAGACCTGCAAACAGTATAATGTCCCCCCACATAGAACTGCAAACAGTATAATTGCCCCCAATATAGACCTGCAAACAGTATAATGATCCCACATATAGACCTGCAATCAGTATAATACCTCCACATACACCTGCAAACAGTATAATGCCCCCCACATAGACCTGCAATCAGTATAATGCCCCCCACATACATCTGCAAACAGTATAATGCCCCCACATAGACCTGCAAACAGTATAATGATCCCACATATAGACCTGCAATCAGTATAATGCCCCCCACATACATCTGTAAACAGTATAATCATCCACCACATAGATCTGCAAACAGTATAATGATCCACCACATAGACCTGCAAACAGTATAATGATCCCACATATAGACCTGCAATCAGTATAATGCCCCCACATACACCTGCAAACAGTATAATGCCCCCCACACAGACCTGCAATCAGTATAATGCCCCCCACATACATCTGCAAACAGTATAATCATCCACCTCATAGACCTGCAAACAGTATAATAATCCCACATAGAGACATGCAATCAGTATAATGCCTCCACACACACCTGCAAACAGTATAATGCCCCCCACATAGACCTGCAATCAGTATAATGCCCCCACATACATCTGCAAACAGTATAATGCCCCCCACATACACCTGCAAACAGTATAATGCCCCCCACATAGACCTGCAATCAGTATAATGCCCCCACATACATCTGCAAACAGTATAATGCCCCCCACATACACCTGCAAACAGTATAATGCCCCCACATAGACCTGCAAGCAGTTTAAGGATCTCACATATAGACCTGCAATCAGTTTAATGCCCCCCATAGGTCTGCAAACTGTAGAATGCCCCTCCCCCACATACACCTACAAACAGTATGATGTCACCCACATAGGCGTGTAAACAGTATAATAACCCCCATATTGTCCTTCAAACAGTATAATGGGCTCCGCACAGTCCTGCAATAATATAATGGTCCTCACACAGCCTCCCAAATTGTATATTGGACCCATATAACATAAGGAGGACTATTCCTACACCTCTATTAAGGTCCGATATTAATTATTAACGTCAGGCTTGACTGCCAATAATTAATATACAACTTAGTGATGCCTTAACGTTATCTGATCCTTGTGCTATATAGTAACTGAGACAAAGCCATGCATCAATAAAGAATATTTATTACACCTCAAAAGTCCACAGTCTGCTTTACATATACCCAAGCTGGTGACTAGAAATCTATCTATCCAGTGGCGTAACTACAAAGTTATGGGCCCTGGTGTGAAGTTTCAAAATGCCCCCCCCCCCCCCCCAACATTCCAAAATATTTTCCACACAAATTTACATTTTCCCTATTCATTTCGCACACTATAGCATTATTGAAAGTTGTATAGTGTGACCTCAGTGGCGTAACTATCCGGTGCCCCATCCTGGCATATATTTGTCCCCTGTACTACCATTGTTATGTAATTTATAAAGGAAAATAAACCATTATACTCATCAGGGGCTTACATAGAAGTCATGGGGATCCATATAAGAAGTATAATGCACCCCCATAGTCCTCCTTATAATATAACGCACCCCCATAGTCCTCTATATAATATACTGCACAGTTCATAGTCATCCATATAGTATAATACACTCCCCATAGTCCTCCATATAGTATAATAGACTCCCCATAGTCCCCCATATAGTATTATACACTCCTCAGTCCTCCATATAGTATAATACACTCCTCAGTCCTCCATATAGTATAATACACTCCTCATAGTCCTCCATATATTAAAATACACTCCTCATAGTGCTCAATATAGCATAATGCACTCCTCATAGTCCTCCATATAGTAAAATAAACAGTTCAGTCCTCCATATAGTATAATACACTCCTCAGTCCTCCATATAGTATAACACACTCCTCGGTCCTCCATATGGTATAATACACTGCTCATAGTGCTCCATATAGTATAATGCACCCCTCATAGTCCTCCATATAGCATAATACACTCCTGAGTTCTCCATATAGTATTATACACTCCTCATAGTCCTCCATATATTAAAATACACTGCTCAGTCCTCCATATAGTATAATACACTCCTCTTACTGCTCCATATAGTATAATGCACAGCCATCGTCATCCATGTCGAACAATTCACTTCTCATAGTATAATGCACCCCATAGTTCTTGATATAGTATAATGTATTCCCCATAGTCCTCAATACAGTATAATGCAGCCCACATATAGTATAATGCAGCCACCCCACAGAGTATAAGAGTATAATAGCCACCCCACAGAGTATAATGCAGCCAACCCACAAAAGTATAATACAGTCCCACCATACAATATAATGTAACCTCCATAGAATATAATGCAGCCCCCTCATAGTATAATGCAGCCCCTCCATACAGGGGCAGTGAGAAAGACACGGGCAAATGGTGCCTAGGAGGCGGAGAGAAGAGCACAAGGGGACTAGTGGGCAAGGGAGACCGACATAAGGGGACATAAGGGGACACACGGGGACTAGTGTGCCAGGAAGACTGACAAGGGGACACACGGGGACAAGTGGGCAAGAGAGACTGACACAAGCGGACACACGGGGACTAGTGAGCCAGGGAGACTGACAAGGGGACACACGAGGACTAGTGAACAAAGGAGAGTGACACAAGGGGACACACAGGGACTAGTGGGCAAGGGAGACTGACACAAGGGGACACACGGTGACTAGTGGGAAAGGGAGACTGACACAAGGGGACTAGTGGGCAAGGGAGACTGACACAAGGGGACTAGTGGGCAAGGGAGACTGATACAAGGGGACTAGTGGGCAAGGGAGACTGATACAAGGGGACTAGTAGGCAAGGGAGACTGATACAAGGGGACACACGGGGACAAGGGATACAAGCACAAGGGGACAAGGGAGACAGGCACAAGGGGACACACAGGGACTAGTGGGCAAGGGAGACTGACAAGGGGACTAGTGGGCAAGGGAAACTGACACAAGGGGACACACGGAGACTAGTAGGCAAGGGAGACTGACACACGGGGACAAGGGAGACTGACACAAGGGGACACACAGGGACTAGTGGGCAAGGGAGACTGACAAGGGGACAAGTGGGCAAGGGAAACTGACACAAGGGGACACACGGAGACTAGTAGGCAAGGGAGACTGACACAAGGGGACAAGGGAGACTGACACAAGGGGACACACGGTAACTAGTGGGCAAGGGAGACTGACACAAGGGGACACATGGGGACTAGTGGGCAAGGGAGACTGACACAAGGGGACAAGGGAGACTGACACAAGGGGACACACGGTAACTAGTGGGCAAGGGAGACTGTTGTGAAATTGGATTTTGGGCTCCCCCGGTGGCCACTGGTGGAATTGAACTGGTGTGCATCATCCTCTCTGTTCACCTGTTTCCATCAGGATGTGGGAGTCGCTATTTAGCCTTGCTCCTCTGTCACTTCCATGCCGGTCAACATTGTAATCAGAAGCCTTTCTGTGCATGTTCCTGCTGCTAGACAACTCCCAGCTAAGTTGGACTTAGCCCTTGTTTGTTTTTGCATTTTGTTCCAGTTCACAGCTGTAGTTTCGTTTCTGTGTCTGGAAAGCTCTTGTGATCTGAAATTGCCACTCTGATGTTATGAGTTAATACTAGAGTCTTAAAGTAATTTCAGGATGGTATTTTGATAGGGTTTTCAGCTGACCATGAAAGTGCCCTTTCTGTCTTCCTGCTATCTAGTAAGCGGACCTCAATTTTGCTAAACCTATTTTCATACTACGTTTGTCATTTCATCTTAAATCACCGCCAATATTTGTGGGGGCCTCTGTCTGCCTTTCGGGGAAATTTCTCTAGAGGTGAGCCAGGACTATATTTTCCTCTGCCAGGATTAGTTAGTCCTCCGGCCGGCGCTGGGCGTCTAGGGATAAAACGCAGGCTACGCTACCCGGCTACTGTTAGTTGTGCGGCAGGTTTAGTTCATGGTCAGTTTAGTTTCCATCCTTCCAAGAGCTAGTTCGTATGTTTGCTGGGCTATGTTCTCTTGCCATTGAGAACCATAACAGTTTGACCGGCCTAAAAGGGTTAAATTAATTGACAGAGAAAGGAGAGAAAAGAGAAGTCTGCTGAAGATTTTTTTTTTTTTTTTTTTCTCAGTTCTGAGTGTGCTTGTAATTGAATCACTTGCAAGTCTGCCTATATTGCAGCCTTTCTCTCTCTCTCTCCTTCTAATCCTGGAATGGCTCTGTGTTCACCTGTTTAAAATGGATATTCAGAGTTTAGCTGCAGGTTTGAATAATCTCACCACGAAAGTTCAAAACTTACAAGATTTTGTTGTTCATGTTCCTATATCTGAACCTAGAATTCCTTTGCCTGAATTTTTCTCGGGGAATAGATCTTGCTTTCAAAATTTCAAAAATAATTGCAAGTTGTTTTTGTCCCTGAAATCTCGCTCTGCTGGAGATCCTGCTCAGCAGGTCAGGATTGTGATTTCTCTGCTCCGGGGCGACCCTCAGGATTGGGCTTTTGCATTGGCTCCAGGGGATCCTGCGTTGCTCAATGTGGATGCGTTTTTTCTGGCCTTGGGGTTGCTTTATGAGGAACCTCAGTTAGAACTTCAGGCGGAAAAGGCCTTGATGTCCCTATCTCAGGGGCAAGACGAAGCTGAAATATACTGCCAGAAATTCCGTAAATGGGCTGTGCTTACTCAGTGGAATGAGTGCGCCCTGGCGGCGAATTTCAGAGAGGGTCTCTCTGATGCCATTAAGGATGTTATGGTGGGGTTCCCTGTGCCTGCGGGTCTGAATGAGTCCATGACAATGGCTATCCAGATCGATAGGCGTCTGCGGGAGCGCAAACCTGTGCACCATTTGGCGGTGTCTACTGAGAAGACGCCAGAGAATATGCAATGTGATAGAATTCTGTCCAGAAGTGAACGGCAGAATTTTAGACGAAAAAATGGGTTGTGCTTCTATTGCGGTGATTCAACTCATGTTATATCAGCATGCTCTAAGCGTACTAAGAAGCTTGATAAGTCTGTTTCAATTGGCACTTTACAGTCTAAGTTTATTCTATCTGTGACCCTGATTTGTTCTTTATCATCTATTACCGCGGATGCCTATGTCGACTCTGGCGCCGCTTTGAGTCTTATGGATTGGTCCTTTGCCAAACGCTGTGGGTATGATTTGGAGCCTCTTGAAACTCCTATACCCCTGAAGGGGATTGACTCCACCCCATTGGCTAGCAATAAACCACAATACTGGACACAAGTAACTATGCGGATTAATCCGGATCACCAGGAGATTATTCGCTTTCTTGTGCTGTATAACCTACATGATGTGTTGGTGCTTGGATTGCCATGGCTGCAATCTCATAACCCAGTCCTTGACTGGAAAGCTATGTCTGTGTTAAGCTGGGGATGTAAGGGGACGCATGGGGACGTACCTGTGGTTTCCATTTCATCATCTATTCCCTCTGAGATTCCTGAATTCTTGACTGAATATCGTGACGTTTTTGAAGAACCTAAGCTTGGTTCATTACCTCCGCACCGGGAGTGCGATTGTGCCATAGATTTGATTCCGGGTAGTAAATACCCTAAGGGTCGTTTATTTAATCTGTCTGTGCCTGAACATGCTGCTATGCGAGAATATATAAAGGAGTCCTTGGAAAAGGGACATATTCGTCCTTCGTCATCTCCCTTAGGAGCCGGTTTTTTCTTTGTGGCTAAGAAAGATGGCTCTTTGAGGCCGTGCATTGATTATCGGCTTTTGAATAAAATCACGGTTAAATATCAATATCCGTTGCCACTGCTGACTGATTTGTTTGCTCGCATAAAGGGGGCCAAGTGGTTCTCTAAGATAGATCTTCGTGGGGCGTATAATTTGGTGCGAATTAAGCAGGGGGATGAGTGGAAAACCGCATTTAATACGCCCGAGGGCCACTTTGAGTATTTGGTGATGCCTTTTGGTCTTTCAAATGCCCCTTCAGTCTTTCAGTCCTTTATGCATGACATTTTCCGTGATTATTTGGATAAATTTATGATTGTGTATCTGGATGATATTTTGATTTTTTCGGATGACTGGGACTCTCATGTCCAGCAGGTCAGGAGGGTTTTTCAGGTTTTGCGGTCTAATTCCTTGTGTGTGAAGGGTTCTAAGTGCGTTTTTGGGGTTCAAAAGATTTCCTTTTTGGGATATATTTTTTCCCCCTCTTCCATCGAGATGGATCCTGTCAAGGTTCAGGCTATTTGTGATTGGACGCAACCCTCTTCTCTTAAGAGTCTTCAGAAATTTTTGGGCTTTGCTAACTTTTATCGTCGATTTATTGCTGGTTTTTCTGATGTTGTTAAACCATTGACTGATTTGACTAAGAAGGGTGCTGATGTTGCTGATTGGTCCCCTGCTGCTGTGGAGGCCTTTCGGGAGCTTAAGCGCCGCTTTTCTTCCGCCCCTGTGTTGCGTCAGCCTGATGTTGCTCTTCCTTTTCAGGTTGAGGTCGACGCTTCTGAAATCGGAGCTGGGGCGGTTTTGTCTCAGAGAAGTTCCGATTGCTCCGTGATGAGACCTTGTGCTTTTTTCTCGCGTAAATTTTCGCCCGCCGAGCGGAATTATGATGTTGGGAATCGGGAGCTTTTGGCCATGAAGTGGGCTTTTGAGGAGTGGCGTCATTGGCTTGAGGGGGCTAGACATCAGGTGGTGGTATTGACTGACCACAAAAATCTAATTTATCTTGAGTCCGCCAGACGCCTGAATCCTAGACAGGCGCGCTGGTCGTTGTTTTTCTCTCGGTTTAATTTTGTGGTGTCCTACCTGCCGGGTTCTAAGAATGTTAAGGCGGATGCCCTTTCTAGGAGTTTTGAGCCTGACTCCCCTGGTAATTCTGAACCTACAGGTATCCTTAAGGATGGAGTGATATTGTCTGCCGTTTCTCCAGACCTGCGGCGGGCCTTGCAGGAGTTTCAGGCGGATAGACCTGATCGTTGCCCACCTGGTAGACTGTTTGTTCCTGATGATTGGACCAGTAAAGTCATTTCTGAGGTTCATTCTTCTGCGTTGGCAGGTCATCCTGGAATCTTTGGTACCAGGGATTTGGTGGCAAGGTCCTTCTGGTGGCCTTTCCTGTCTCGAGATGTGCGAGGCTTCGTGCAGTCTTGTGACGTTTGTGCTCGGGCCAAGCCTTGTTGTTCTCGGGCTAGTGGATTGTTGTTGCCCTTGCCTGTCCCGAAGAGGCCCTGGACGCACATCTCGATGGATTTTATTTCGGATCTTCCTGTTTCTCAGAAGATGTCTGTCATCTGGGTGGTGTGTGATCGTTTCTCTAAGATGGTCCATTTGGTTCCCCTGCCTAAGTTGCCTTCTTCTTCCGAGTTGGTTCCTCTGTTTTTTCAAAATGTGGTCCGTTTGCATGGTATTCCGGAGAATATCGTTTCTGACAGAGGTACCCAATTCGTGTCTAGATTTTGGCGAGCATTCTGTGCTAGGATGGGCATAGATTTGTCTTTCTCGTCTGCTTTCCATCCTCAGACTAATGGCCAGACCGAGCGGACGAATCAGACCTTGGAGACATATTTGAGGTGTTTTGTGTCTGCAGATCAGGATGATTGGGTTGCTTTTTTGCCTTTAGCGGAGTTTGCCCTCAATAATCGGGCCAGTTCTGCCACCTTGGTGTCTCCCTTTTTCTGTAATTCGGGGTTTCATCCTCGATTTTCTTCTGGTCAGGTGGAATCTTCGGATTGTCCTGGAGTGGATGCTGTGGTGGAGAGGTTGCATCAGATTTGGGGGCAGGTAGTGGACAATTTGAAGTTGTCCCAGGAGAAGACTCAGCTGTTTGCCAACCGCCGGCGTCGGGTTGGTCCTCGGCTTTGTGTTGGGGACTTGGTGTGGTTGTCTTCTCGTTTTGTCCCTATGAGGGTTTCTTCCCCCAAGTTTAAGCCTCGGTTCATCGGCCCGTACAAGATATTGGAGATTCTTAACCCTGTGTCCTTCCGTTTGGACCTCCCTGCATCTTTTTCTATTCATAATGTTTTTCATCGGTCATTATTGCGCAGGTATGAGGTACCGGTTGTGCCTTCCGTTGAGCCTCCTGCTCCGGTGTTGGTTGAGGGCGAGTTGGAGTACGTTGTGGAAAAAATCTTGGACTCCCGTGTTTCCAGACGGAAACTCCAGTATCTGGTCAAATGGAAGGGATACGGTCAGGAGGATAATTCTTGGGTGACTGCCTCTGATGTTCATGCCTCCGATTTGGTCCGTGCCTTTCATAGGGCTCATCCTGATCGCCCTGATGGTTCTGGTGAGGGTTCGGTGCCCCCTCCTTGAGGGGGGGGTACTGTTGTGAAATTGGATTTTGGGCTCCCCCGGTGGCCACTGGTGGAATTGAACTGGTGTGCATCATCCTCTCTGTTCACCTGTTTCCATCAGGATGTGGGAGTCGCTATTTAGCCTTGCTCCTCTGTCACTTCCATGCCGGTCAACATTGTAATCAGAAGCCTTTCTGTGCATGTTCCTGCTGCTAGACAACTCCCAGCTAAGTTGGACTTAGTCCTTGTTTGTTTTTGCATTTTGTTCCAGTTCACAGCTGTAGTTTCGTTTCTGTGTCTGGAAAGCTCTTGTGATCTGAAATTGCCACTCTGATGTTATGAGTTAATACTAGAGTCTTAAAGTAATTTCAGGATGGTATTTTGATAGGGTTTTCAGCTGACCATGAAAGTGCCCTTTCTGTCTTCCTGCTATCTAGTAAGCGGACCTCAATTTTGCTAAACCTATTTTCATACTACGTTTGTCATTTCATCTTAAATCACCGCCAATATTTGTGGGGGCCTCTGTCTGCCTTTCGGGGAAATTTCTCTAGAGGTGAGCCAGGACTATATTTTCCTCTGCCAGGATTAGTTAGTCCTCCGGCCGGCGCTGGGCGTCTAGGGATAAAACGCAGGCTACGCTACCCGGCTACTGTTAGTTGTGCGGCAGGTTTAGTTCATGGTCAGTTTAGTTTCCATCCTTCCAAGAGCTAGTTCGTATGTTTGCTGGGCTATGTTCTCTTGCCATTGAGAACCATAACAGGAGACTGACACAAGGGGACACATGGGGACTAGTGGGCAAGGGAGACTGACACAAGGGGACACACGAGGACTAGTGGGCAAGGGAGACTGACACAAGGGGACTAGTGGGCAAGGGAGACTGACACAAGGGGACAAGGGAGACTGACACAAGGGGACACACAGGGACTAGTGGGAAAGGGAGACTGACACAAGGGGACTCACGGGGACTAGTGGGTAAGGGAGACTGACACAAGGGGACACACAGGGACTAGTGGGCAAGGGAGACTGACACAAGGGACACACAGGCACTAGTGGGCAAGGGAGACTGACACAAGGGAGCTAGTGGGCAAGGGAGACTGACACAAGGGGACACAGGGACTAGTGGGCAAGGGAGACTAACACAATGGGACTAGTAGGAAAGGGAGACTGACACAAGGGGACACATGGGGACTAATGGGCAAGGGAGATTGACACAAGGGGACTAGTGGGCAAGGGAGACTTACACAAGGGGACTCGTGGGCAAGGGAGACTGACACACGGGGACTAGTGTGCCAGGAAGACTGACAAGGGGACACACGGGGACAAGTGGGCAAGAGAGACTGACACAAGCGGACACACGGGGACTAGTGAGCCAGGGAGACTGACAAGGGGACACACGAGGACTAGTGAGCAAAGGAGAGTGACACAAGGGGACACACAGGGACTAGTGGGCAAGGGAGACTGACACAAGGGGACACACGGTGACTAGTGGGAAAGGGAGACTGACACAAGGGGACTAGTGGGCAAGGGAGACTGATACAAGGGGACTAGTGGGCAAGGGAGACTGATACAAGGGGACTAGTAGGCAAGGGAGACTGACACAAGGGGACACACGGGGACAAGGGATACAAGCACAAGGGGACAAGGGAGACAGGCACAAGGGGACACACAGGGACTAGTGGGCAAGGGAGACTGACAAGGGGACTAGTGGGCAAGGGAAACTGACACAAGGGGACACACGGAGACTAGTAGGCAAGGGAGACTGACACACGGGGACAAGGGAGACTGACACAAGGGGACACACAGGGACTAGTGGGCAAGGGAGACTGACAAGGGGACTAGTGGGCAAGGGAAACTGACACAAGGGGACACACGGAGACTAGTAGGCAAGGGAGACTGACACAAGGGGACAAGGGAGACTGACACAAGGGGACACACGGTAACTAGTGGGCAAGGGAGACTGACACAAGGGGACACATGGGGACTAGTGGGCAAGGGAGACTGACACAAGGGGACAAGGGAGACTGACACAAGGGGACACACGGTAACTAGTGGGCAAGGGAGACTGACACAAGGGGACACATGGGGACTAGTGGGCAAGGGAGACTGACACAAGGGGACACACGAGGACTAGTGGGCAAGGGAGACTGACACAAGGGGACTAGTGGGCAAGGGAGACTGACACAAGGGGACAAGGGAGACTGACACAAGGGGACACACAAGGACTAGTGGGAAAGGGAGACTGACACAAGGGGACACACGGGGACTAGTGGGCAAGGGAGACTGACACAAGGGACACACAGGCACTAGTGGGCAAGGGAGACTGACACAAGGGAGCTAGTGGGCAAGGGACACTGACACAAGGGGACACAGGGACTAGTGGGCAAGGGAGACTAACACAATGGGACTAGTAGGAAAGGGAGACTGACACAAGGGGACACATGGGGACTAATGGGCAAGGGAGATTGACACAAGGGGACTAGTGGGCAAGGGAGACTTGACAAGGGGACTCGTGGGCAAGGGAGACTGACACAAGGGGACTAGTGGGTAAGGGAGACTGACACAAGGGGACTAGGGACACAAGCACAAGGGGACAAGGGAGACAGGCACAAGGGGACACACAGGGACTTGTGGGCAAGGGAGACTGACACAAGGGGACACACGGGGACAAGGGACACAAGCACAAGAGGACAAGGGAGACTGACACAAGGTGACACATGGAGACTAGTGGGCAAGGGAGACTGACACAAGGGGACAAGGGAGTCTGACACAAGGGGACACATGGGGACTAGTGGACAAGGGAGACTAACACAAGGGGACTAGTGGGCAAGGGAGACTGACACAAGGGGATAAGGGAGACTGACACAAGGGGACACACGTGGACTAGTGGGCAAGGGAGACTGACACAAGGGGGCACATGGGGACTTGTGGGCAAGGGAGACTGACACAAGGGAACACACAGGCACTAGTGGGCAAGGGAGACTGCCACAAGGGAACTAGTGGGCAAGGAAGACTGACACAAGGGGGACACACAGGGACTAATGGGCAAGGGAGACTAACACAAGGGGACTAGTGGGCAAGGGAGACTGACACAAGGGGACACACAGGGACTAGTGGGCAAGGGAGACTGACACAAGGGGACTAGTGGGCAAGGGAGACTGACACAAGGGGACAAGTGGGCAAGGGAGACTGACACAAGGGGACTAGTGGGCAAGGGAGACTGACACAAGGGGACTAGTGGGCAAGGGAGACTGACACAAGGGGACAAGTGGGCAAGGGAGACTGACACAAGGGGACTAGTGGGCAAGGGAGACTGACACAAGGGGACACACGGGGACAAGGGACACAAGCACAAGGGGACAAGGGAGACAGGCACAAAGGGACACACAGGGACTAATGGGCAAGGGAGACTGACACAAGGGGACACACGGGGACAAGGGACACAAGCACAAGGGGACAAGGGAGACAGGCACAAGGGGACACACAGGGACTACTGATCAAGGGATACTGACACAAGGGGACACATGGGGACAAGGGACACAAGCACAAGGAGACAAGGGAGACAGGCACAAAGGGACACACAGGGACTAATGGGCAAGGGAGACTGACACAAGGGGACACATGGGGACAAGGGACACAAGCACAAGGAGGCAAGGGAGACAGGCACAAGGGGACACACAGGGACTAGTAGGCAAGGGAGACTGACACACGGGGACAAGGGACACAAGCACAAGGGGACAAGGGAGACAGGCACAAGGGGACACACAGGAACTAGTGGGCAAGGGAGACTGACACAAGGGTACACACGGGGACAAGGGACACAAGCACAAGCGGACCCATGGGAACCAGGAGGAAGGGGAGAAGGGCACAAGGGGACACACGGGGATTAGGAGGCAAAGGTGACAGGCACAAGAGGACACAAGGGGACTCCGAGGGCAGAGTAGATAGGGACGCACGGGGAGACAGGGCTGCAAGGGGACAGGGGAAGACGGGGGAGACTTGGGAGCAGGGAAGAAGGGGGCACAGGGATTATGAGGACAGGGTAGATGGGGAACACACGGTGAGAAAGGGGACTGGGAAGACCTGAGAGCAGGGCAGACAGGTCACACAGCGATAAGGGGCAGGGAATGCATGGGGGGTGCAGGAGGACTCAGGGCATGGGAGATGGGGAGCATTGGGAGACCAGGCGAGGAGTTACAAGGCACGTACGGGGGTTCGGAGGAACACAATGACCTGAACCTGGGGACCTATAAGGACATGGGGCACGGGAGAGCAGGGAGGAAACAGGGCTGGTGTCACAGGGGGCCGGGGACGCTGGGCGCCGAGGACAGTGAAACACGGGCAGCAGACACACCTCACTGCTGCCAGTCCCATACACCTCCATGTGCATCCCCGAATTCTCCACATGGCTGAGCTGCTGCGGCATCCCCCTCCTGGGCGGCTTGGTCCACGTGCCCCCCGTCAACTCCAGAGCCGCCTGTTCCCGGTCTCAGCAGCCGCCACAGGCTCTGCCAATATGGCGGCCGCCATCACCTGTGCAGATGCTGCACTGTCTGGGCCCCGCACACAGCGGGTGCACAATGAAGTGACGTCATTGCGCACCCGCATTGGCAGAGGGGAATAATAGGAGAGGGAGCGTCAGCTGACGCTCTCTCCTTCATCATTGCATTGAACTTTACCGGCGTCATAGACGCCAGTATAGTTCAATGCGGCGGCGGCGGGAGTCAGGTGCCACTGTCCTGCCAGGCCCCTGACCTGCCAGGCCCGATCACAGGGGCGACTGCTGCGACCATGGTAGTTATGCCCCTGACACACATGCACACACACACGCTCATACACAAGCTCACACACATCTCACACTCTCCTCTCTGGTACAGAGGAAGCTGATATAAACGTGCAGCTCTTCAGCTTCTCCTGCTTACAGCAGCTCTGTCCTGTCTTGCATCTCCCCCGCTCTCGCCTTCTGTCCCAGCAACCTCTGCGACCGTGGTAGTTACACCCCTCTATCTATCTATCTACACATATATTGATACTACAACAATTATGCAGCAATAGCGGAACAACATCACACATACCTAATTATATCTCCCACCCATGTTACGTAAAAACCACACGCACAATAATTACAACCCACCCACCTATCACTTGCTAACTAATTGTCCATATATAATGCATGGGTATGCAGGGCCCATTAAGTAAGGGGTTGCAGGGGATCAGGTGGTAAGTGGATACTTAAACAGATATGTTCCTCATGATGCCAGTGGAATAAGAGAGAGCATGTGGGCAGAGCTGGGGTTTTTAGTCCAACAGCCAAAAGGAAGGGTCCATTTTCCTTTGAGAGGAAATTATGTCAGTCTATTTTATTATTTCCGATAAACTGGCTAAGGTTCATTCTTAGCTGAACATATTTTTCAGCAATTGACTGGACATCCCTATTGTCTCCCCTCCTCCCCCCTCAGCAACAATACTGTTGCACTATATATGAGGGGAATGATATGAGTGGGGACATTATTCATGTGGAATATATGTGTGAGGGATTATATATGTAGCGCCCCCACTGCCGCAGGGCCGAGGGGTACCCGGTACTGGGCCTCTGAGTCTCTGCTCTGGGGTTGTCACGGTGGCTAGACCCGGTCCGTGACCCTGCTGAGGGGCGTACAGTAATAGATGTGGATAGTGGTGGTGGTGCAGTGCAGTAAGTAACGAGGACACCAGGTTGCAGTCTCTTTACCTCTTTACTGAAGGTCTCTGGGTCCTCAGTCCGGAATACGGTTCACCAGGCTGCGCAAGTCCGGCCGGTCCAATGGCACCTCCAGAGTTCTCCTTGCAGGTGGAAATCTGTGCCTTCCTGCTAGCGCTATGTGTTGTGGTCCTCCCCTGCTGTGCTTACGGGATAGTCCCCACAACTGTTGTGTCTGTTTCTCGTGTTCCCTCACAACTCGATTAGATGATCTTCTGCTAATCTTCCGTCCCTCCCAGGTGTTATGGTTGGGACGCACCCGTATGACGGGTAGGCTCGGAGCTCTTCCGGGACCCTAGAGTCGCCCCTCTCCACAGGTTGCCCCCTATGTCTGCGTAGGTGATTTAGGTGAGACAGCCCGCCTGTGACTGACTGTCCTGCCGTTGGTTTGAAGTATGGCTTAGAGCTCTGTACCTCCTCGGCGTTCCGGCCGCTGGTTGTTTACGCCTCAGTAGGATGTTGCCTCGATCTTACAGCACGACTCCTACTGGTATTCTCCTTCTTGCTTTGATCTCGTTTCTCACTCAGCACAATAAATCTCGCTTCTTGTCCTTTCTTAGGGCACCGCCGCTATGAAGTGCAGGCGCGGTCCCGTATCTTTCTCTCTGTTTGCCAGGCCTCTGTCAGGATCCCACCCCTGACAGGGACCCCACCGAATCTTCCCCTGCAACACCCTCTGCCACAAGGTGTTGCCTGGTTCCAACCCAGTCAGCGTTCTCTCTAACTTCCTGCCTGACCCCCAGTTTTACCAGTATGTGAGGAGTGGCCTAATGAATAGTACCCTTAGCTCCCCTTGGAGGCCCGACTGTGAAATGTATTGGTGTATGTGATACCTGGTCAGATGAACTCCTTCAGTGTCATCAGACGTACCATAGCCCCCCTTAGCGGCGGAGCCACAGTACTGCAACGACCAGGACTCTAGGGCGCTGCATATATATATATATATATACAGTACAGACCAAAAGTTTGGACACACCTTCTCATTTAAAGATTTTTCTGTATTGTCAGGACTATGATAATTGCACATTCACACTGAAGGCATTAAAGCTATGAATTAACACATGTGGAATTATATAATTAACAAAAAAGTGTGAAACAACTGAAAATATGTCTTATATTCTAGGTTCTTCAAAGTAGCCACCCTTTGCTTTGATGACTGCTTTGCACACTCTTGGCATTCTCTTGATGAGCTTCAAGAGGTAGTCACCGGGAATTGTCTTCTAACAATCTTGAAGGAGTTCCCAGAGATGCTTAGCACTTGTTGGCCCTTTTGACTTCACTCTGCGGTCCTGCTCACCTCAAACCATCTCGATTGGGTTAAGGTCTGGTGACTGTTGAGGCCAGGTCATCTGGCGTAGCACCCCATCACTCTCCTTCTTGGTCAAATAGCCCTTACACAGCCTGGAGGTGTGTTTGCGGTCGTTGTCCTGTTGAAAAATAAATGATGGTCCATCTAAACGCAAACCGGATGGAATAGCATGCCACTGCAAGATGCTGTGGTAGCCATGCTGGTTCAGTATGCCTTCAATTTTTAATAAATCCCCCACAGTGTCACCAGCAAAGCACCCTCACACCATCACACCTCCTCCTCCATGCTTCACGGTGGGAACCAGGCATATAGAGTCCATCCGTTCACCTTTTCTGCGTTGCACAAAGACATGGTGTTTGGAACCAAAGATCTCAAATTTGGACTCATCAGACCAAAGCACAGATTTCCACTGGTCTGTTGTCCATTCTTTGTGGTCTTTAGCCCAAACAAGTCTCTTCTGCTTGATGCCTGTCCTTAGCAGTGGTTTCCTAGCAGCTATTTTACCATGAAGGCCTGCTGCACAAATTCTCCTCTTAACAGTTATTGTAGAGATGTGTCTGCTGCTAGAACTCTGTGTGACATTGACCTGGTCTCTAATCTGAGCTGCTGTTAACCTGCGATTTCTGAAGACACAGACCCCCTAAGAAGAAGCGAAACGCGAAACGCGCGTCGGGGAAGACACCACGCATACAGGTTATGTATTTAGCTTTTTGCACTATAGTTTATTTTTAGGCGCATGTTTATTTAGTACTTGCTATGGATCGTAACCTATCCCCTGATAGTCCTTATACTAATATGGCTATGGCAGTAGCGGCATGATCATAGATAACCTGGGACATATAACTTATTTGCACTATTGCAGTTATTTATATATATAGCACTAAGCACTTTGTATATTGTCCCTGTGTGACTATATTTGTATTAAGCACTGCACTTTGATTACTTTATCCAGGGCATATATGCATTATGGTTTTGCTCTGGTCATAAGGATTAGGACTGTGGGTTTATGCGTCTTTATCTAACCTTGCTGCTAATTAAATTGTTAGTATGTGGATTTGTATACATACCTCTTTATTATTCTATATTATCTAGTGTATGGTGGTGTCAGTTCTTTGCATTTGTGTCTCTGTTTTTGCGTGTATTTTAAATTTTATTATTTAATAAAGAATTTGTTAAACTTTATCTTGGATATCTGGCATTGGCTTCCGTATTTTTGTAGGATTTCTTTGAATTGTGGGAAGTGCCATATTTGTAGCCATTTTTCTATATTATATTTATTGTAGAGATGTGTCTGCTGCTAGAACTCTGTGTGGCATTGACCTGGTCTCTAATCTGAGCTGCTGTTAACCTGCGATTTCTGAAGCTGGTGACTCGGATAAACTTATCCTCAGAAGCAGAGGTGACTCTTGGTCTTCCTTTCCTGGGGCGGTCCTCATGTGAGCCAATTTCTTTGTAGCGCTTGATGGTTTTTGCCACTGCACTGGGGGACACTTTCAAAGTTTGCCCAATTTTTCGGACTGACTGACCTTCATTTCTTAAAGTAATGATGGCCACTTGTTTTTCTTCACTTAGCTGCTTTTTTCTTGCCATAATACAAATTCTAACAGTCTATTCAGTAGGACTATCAGCTGTGTATCCACCAGACTTCTGCACAACACAACTGATGGTCCCAACCCCATTTATAAGGCAAGAAATCCCACTTATTAAACCTGACAGGGCACACCTGTGAAGTGAAAACCATTCCCGGCCACTACCTCTTGAAGCTCATCAAGAGAATGCCAAGAGTGTGCAAAGCAGTCATCAAAGCAAAAGGTGGCTACTTTGAAAAACCTAGAATATAAGACATATTTTCAGTTGTTTCACACTTTTTTGTTAAGTATATAATTCCACATGTGTTAATTCATAGTTTTGATGCCTTCAATGTGAATGTACAATTTTCATAGCCCTGAAAATACAGAAAAATCTTTAAATGAGAAGGTGTGTCCAAACTTTTGGTCTACTCTATATATATATATATATATATATATATATATATATATATATATATATATACTAAAATCCCACATCCTAGATATCACTGAATGAAATGTTCCAGTTATATATCTTTATTCATTACATAGTGGAATGTGTTGAGAACAATAAAACCTAAAAATGATCAAAGTAAACCACAGCTAATATCCCACGGAGATCTGGAGTTGGAATAATACTCAAAATCAAAGTGGAAAATGAAGTTACAGGCTGATCCAACTTCAGTGGAAATGCCTCAAGACAATGAAATGATGCTCAGTAGTGTGTGTGGCCTCCATGTGCCTGTATGACCTACCTACAATGCCTGGGCATGTGTTATGATCTGGTGGCCTAGGAGCAGCATGGACGAGCTCTGGAGTAGGTGGCCTCTATACTGACCGCAGACCCTGAACTTAACACCGCAACTATAAGTAGCCGTGGGATGTTCCTGTCACTCCCTCGACACCTCGTCACAGCCGGAGGACTAATTACCCCTAAATAAAGAAACAGGAAAACTATCTTGCCTCAGAGAAAATCCCCAAAGGAAAGACAGCCCCCCACAAATATTGACTGTGAGAGGAGAGGGAAATTACAAACGCAGACTGAAAACAGAATTTAGCAAAGGAGGCCATGCTACCTAGAAAGAAAAGACAGGACAGAGTACTGTGCGGTCAGTATTAAAATACTACAAAAATCCACCATAGAGAATACAAAAATCTCCACACCTAACTAAAGGCATGTAGGGTAACTCTGTGACTCCAGAGCTTCCAGCTTGGCTGAATAAATCTTACACAGACAAAGCTGGACAAGAAAAAACATAGCAATTCACTGAACTATAAAGTCCACCGCATGTGGACTGCAAAAACAAAGCCAGAACTTATCTTTGATGATTTGGACAATCCAGCAGGAGAAACCAAGCAGAGATGTTAATCCTCCAGAAAACAATGGACAACTGGCACTCACTAAAGGGTGAAGCCAGACTAAATAGCCCCGTCCAAAGTGGAAGCACCTGATGACTGCTGTGAATGACAAACAGCAGCACTACTACTTATAACCACCGGAGGGAGCCCAAGAGCAGAACCCACAACAGAATTCACAACAGTACCCCCCCCCTTGAGGAGGGGTCACCGAACCCTCACCAGAGCCCCCAGGCCGATCCGGACAAGCCAAATGGAAGGTACGAACCAAATCGTCAGCATGAACATCGGAGGCAACAACCCAAGAATTATCCTCCTGGCCATAACCCTTCCACTTGACAAGATACTGAAGCCTCCGTCTTGAAAAACGAGAATCCAAGATCTTCTCCACAACATACTCCAACTCCCCATCAATCAACACCGGGGCAGGAGGATCAACAGAGGGAACCACGGGCACCACATATTTCCGCAACAAAGATCTATGAAAAAAATTATGGATGGAAAAAGAGGCTGGAAGGGCCAAACGAAAAGACACTGGATTGATAATCTCAGAAATCCTATAAGGACCAATAAACTGAGGTTTGAACTTCGGGGAAGAAACCTTCATAGGAACATGACGAGAAGACAACCAGACCAAATCCCCAACCCGAAGCCGGGAACCCACACGCCGACGACGGTTGGCAAAACGCTGAGCCTCCTCCTGAGACAACACCAAATTGTCCACAACATGAGCCCAAATCTGCTTCAACCTGTCAACCACAGAGTCCACCACAGGACAATCAGAAGACTCAACCTGCCCTGAAGAAAAACGAGGATGAAACCCAGAATTACAAAAGAATGGTGAAACCAAGGTAGCAGAACTAGCCCGATTATTAAGGGCAAACTCGGCCAATGGCAAGAAAGCCACCCAATCATCCTGATCGGCAGACACAAAGCATCTCAAATAAGTTTCCAAAGTCTGGTTAGTTCGCTCGGTTTGGCCATTTGTCTGAGGATGAAATGCGGAAGAAAAAGACAAATCAATGCCCAGCTTAGCACAAAAGGACCGCCAAAACCTAGAAACAAACTGGGAACCTCTATCTGACACAATATTCTCCGGAATGCCATGCAAACGAACCACATGCTGAAAAAACAACGGAACCAACTCAGAAGAGGAAGGCAATTTAGGCAAAGGTACCAAATGAACCATCTTAGAAAACCGGTCACAGACCACCCAGAAAACAGACATCCTCTGGGAAACAGGAAGATCCGAAATAAAATCCATAGAAATATGCGTCCAAGGCCTCTCAGGGACCGGCAAAGGCAAAAGCAACTCACTGGCGCGGAAGCAGCAAGGTTTGGCCCGCGCACAAGTCCCACAGGACTGCACAAAAGAACGCACATCCCGTGACAAAGAAGGCCACCAAAAGGACCTACTAACCAAATCTCTGGTACCAAAAATCCCAGGATGGCTAGCCAACACAGAACAATGAACCTCAGAAATCACTTTACTAGTCCATCTGTCAGGAACAAACAGTTTCCCCGCTGGACAGCGATCAGGTTTATCAGCCTGAAACTCCTAAAGAACCCGTCGCAAATCAGGGGAGATGGCAGAAAGAATCACCCCCTCCTTCAGAATACCAACCGGCTCAAGAATCCCAGGGGAATCAGGCAAAAAACTCCTAGAGAGGGCATCAGCCTTAACATTCTTAGAACCCGGAAGATACGAGACAACAAAATCAAAACGGGAGAAAAACAGGGACCATCGGGCCTGTCTAGGATTCAGCCGTTTGGCAGACTCGAGGTAAATCAGATTCTTATGATTGGTCAAGACCACAATACGGTGCTTGGCCCCCTCAAGCCAATGTCGCCACTCCTCAAATGCCCACTTCATAGCCAACAACTCACGATTGCCGACATCATAATTGCGTTCCGCGGGCGAAAACTTTCGAGAAAAGAAGGCACACGGTTTCTTCAAGGAACCATCAGAATTCCCCTGAGACAAAACGGCCCCTGCCCCAATCTCAGAAGCGTCAACCTCAACCTGAAAAGGAAGAGAAACATCCGGCTGACGCAACACAGGGGCAGAAGTAAATCGGCGCTTAAGCTCCTGAAAGGCAGAAACAGCCTCAGAGGACCAATTAGCTACATCAGCGCCCTTCCTCGTCAAATCGGTCAGGGGTTTAACCACACTGGAGAAGTTGGCAATGAAACGGCGATAAAAATTAGCATAGCCCAAAAATTTCTGAAGGCTCTTCACGGATGTGGGCTGGATCCAATCATGAATGGCCTGAACCTTAACCGGATCCATTTCTATAGATGATGGAGAAAAAATGAAGCCCAAAAAAGAAACCTTCTGTACTCCAAAGAGGCACTTAGACCCCTTCACAAACAAGGCATTATCACGAAGGACCTGAAATACCATGCTGACTTGTTTCACATGAGACTCCCAATCATCTGAAAAAATCAAAATATCATCCAAATATACAATCATGAATTTATCAAGATAATTCCGAAAAATATCATGCATGAAGGACTGAAACACAGATGGGGCATTAGAGAGTCCGAATGGCATCACAAGATATTCAAAATGGCCCTCGGGCGTATTAAACGCAGTTTTCCATTCGTCACCCTGCTTAATACGATCAAGATTATATGCCCCTCGAAGGTCAATCTTAGTAAACCAACTAGCCCCCTTAATCCTGGCAAACAAATCAGAAAGCAAAGGCAAAGGGTATTGGAATTTGACCGTGATCTTATTCAAGAGGCGATAATCAATACAGGGTCTCAAGGAGCCATCCTTCTTGGCAACAAAAAAAAAACCTGCTCCCAATGGAGAAGAAGATGGCCGAATGTTCCCCTTCTCCAAAGATTCCTTTACATAGCTCCGCATGGCGGCATGTTCAGGCACAGACAGGTTGAAAAGTCGGCCCTTAGGAAACTTAGAGCCTGGAATCAAGTCAATAGCACAATCACAGTCCCTATGCGGTGGAAGGGAACTGGACTTGGGCTCATCGAAAACATCCTGGAAATCTGATAGAAACTCAGGAATTTCAGAAGAGGGGGATAAGGAAATTGACATCAGAGGAACGTCATCATGAACCCCCTGACAACCCCAACTAGTCACAGACATAGATTTCCAATCCAACACCAGATTATGTACCTGTAACCATGGAAACCCCAGCACAATAGCATCATGCAAATTATGCAACACCAGAAAACGACAATCTTCCTGATGGGCTGGCGCCATGCACATGGTTAACTGTGTCCAAAACTGAGGTTTATTTTTAGCCAATGGTGTAGCATCAATACCCCTCAAAGGGATAGGACTCCGCAAAGGCTGTAAGGGAAAACCACAACGTCTGGCAAATTCTAAGTCCATCAAATTTAAAGCGGCGCCTGAATCCACAAATGCCATGACAGAGAATGACGATAATGAGCAGATCAGGGTCACAGATAACAGAAATTTAGGTTGTACAGTACTGATGGTAACGGAATTAGCGATTCTCTTGGCACGCTTAGGGCAATCAGAAATAACATGAGCAGAATCGCCGCAGTAAAAGCACAAACTATTCTGATGTCTGAATCCTTGGCGTTCAGCTCTAGACACAATCCTATCACACTGCATTGGCTCAGGACTCCGCTCGGAAGACAATGCCATAGTGTGCACAACTCTGCGCTCACGCAAGCGCCGATCAATTTGAATGGCCAGAGACATAGAATCACTCAGACCTGCAGGCGTGGGGAAGCCCACCATAACATCTTTAACAGATTCAGAAAGACCCTTTCTGAAAATTGCCGCCAAAGCATCCTCATTCCACTTAGTAAGCACAGACCATTTTCTAAATTTCTGGCAATATGATTCTGCCGCTTCTTGACCCTGACACAGGGCCAACAAGGTTTTCTCAGCATGATCCACAGAATTAGGTTCATCATACAATAACCCAAGCGCCTGAAAAAAGGTATCTACATTAAGCAAGGCCGGATTCCCAGATTCCAGGGAAAATGCCCAATCCTGCGGGTCGCCACGCAACAGAGAAATGACAATTTTTACCTGCTGGATGGGATCACCAGAGGAACGGGGCTTCAGAGCAAAAAACAGTTTACAGTTATTTTTAAAGCTCAAAAATTTGGACCTGTCCCCAAAAAACAGATCGGGGGTAGGAATTCTAGGCTCTAAAACAGGAGTCTGCACGATATAATCAGAAATACCCTGTACTCTAGCAGCAAGTTGATCCACCCGAGAAGCAAGTCCCTGAACATCCATGTCAGCGCCTAACTCCTGAGCCATCCAGAGGTGAAGAGGGAAAAAAAAAACACAACAGAGTACAGAAAAAAAATGGCTCAGCACTTTCTTTCCCTTATTTTGAGATGCGGTATTCTCATTGTTGGCCAGTTGTACTGTTATGATCTGGTGGCCTAGGAGCAGCATGGACGAGCTCTGGAGTAGGTGGCCTCTATACTGACCGCAGACCCTGAACTTAACACCGCAACTATAAGTAGCCATGGGATGTTCCTGTCACTCCCTCGACACCTCGTCACAGCCGGAGGACTAATTACCCCTAAAGAAAGAAACAGGAAAACTATCTTGCCTCAGAGAAAATCCCCAAAGGAAAGACAGCCCCCCACAAATATTGACTGTGAGAGGAGAGGGAAATTACAAACACAGACTGAAAACAGAATTTAGCAAAGAAGGCCACGCTACCTAGAAAGAAAAGACAGGACAGAGTACTGTGCAGTCAGTATTAAAATACTACAAAAATCCACCACAGAGAATACAAAAATCTCCACACCTAACTAAAGGCATGGAGGGTAACTCTGCGACTCCAGAGCTTCCAGCTTGGCTGAATAAATCCTTACACAGACAAAGCTGGACAAGAAAAAACATAGCAATTCACTGAACTATAAAGTCCACCGCATGTGGACTGCAAAAACAAAGCCAGGACTTATCTTTGATGATTTGGACAATCCAGCAGGAGAAACCAAGCAGAGATGTTAATCCTCCAGAAAACAATGGACAACTGGCACTCACTAAAGGGTGAAGCCAGACTAAATAGCCCCGTCCAAAGTGGAAGCACCTGATGACTGCTGTGAATGACAAACAGCAGCACTACCACTTATAACCACCGGAGGGAGCCCAAGAGCAGAACCCACAACAGAATTCACAACAGGCATGCTCCTGATGAGGCGGCAGATGGTCTCCTGAGGGATCTCCTCCCAGACCTGGACTAAAACATCCGCTAACTCTTGGACAGTCTGTGGTGCAACGTCACGTTGGTGGATGGAGCTAGACATGATGTCCCAGATGTGTTCAATCGGATTCAGGTCTGGGGAACGGGTGAGCCAGTCCATAGCTTCAATGCCTTAATCTTGCAGGAACTCCTGACACACTCCAGCCACATGAGGTCTGGCATTGTCCTGCATTAGGAGGAACCCAGGGCCAACTGCACCTGCATATGGTCTCACAAGGGGTCTGAGGATCTAATCTCGGTACCTAGTGGCAGTCAGGCTACCTCTGGCGAGCACATGGAGGGCTGTGCGGCCCTCCAAAGAAATGCCACCCCACACCATTACTGACCCACTGCCAAACCGGTCATGCTGAAGGATGTTGCAGGCAGCAGATCGCTCTCCACGGCGTCTCCAGACTCTGTCACGTCTGTCACATGTGCTCAGTGTGAACCTGCTTTCATTTGTGAAGAACACAGGAAGCGGTGGCAAATTTGCCAATCCTGGTGTTCTGTGGCAAATGCCAAGCATCCTGCACGGTGTTGGGCTGTGAGCATAACCCCCATCTGTGGATGTCGGGCACTCAGACCATCCTCATGGAGTCGGTTTCTAACCGTTTATGCAGACACATGCACATTTGTGTCCTGCTGGAGGTCATTTTTCAGGGCTCTGGCAGTGCTCCTCCTGTTCCTCCTTGCACAAAGGCTGAGGTAGCGGCCCTGCTGCTGGGTTGTTGCCCTCCTACAGCGCCCTCCATGTCTCCTGGTATACTGGCTTGTCTCTTGGTAGCATCTCCAGCCTCTTGACACTACTCTGACAGACACAGCAAACCTTCTTGCCACAGCTCGCCTTGATGTGCCATCCTGGATGAGCTGCACTACCTGAGCCACTTGTGTGGGATGTAGAGTCCGTCTCATGCTACCACGAATGTGAAAGCACAACCAACATTCAAAAGTGACCAAAACATCAGCCAGAAAGCATTGGTACTGAGATGTGGTCTGTGGTCTCCACCTCAGAACCACTCCTTTATTGAGTGCCTTGATAATTACCAATAATTTCCATCTGTTGTCTATTCCATTTGCACAACATCTGAAATTGATTGTCAAACAGTGTTGCTTCCTAAGTAGACAGTTTGATTTCACAGAAGTTTGATTTACTTGGAGTTATATTCTGTTGTTTAAGTGTTCCCTTTATTTTTTTGAGCAGTGTATATAAACCTATACTATGTGTATACATTTATTTTATCTATTCTATTCTAGCCTGTCAGTGTGATTTTACTGTACACTGCACTGCATTGCGGGCTTTTCGAAATGACACCAGTGCGTATTTCTCGCAAGTCACACTGATGGTCCGTATGGTATGCGGGTTTTTCTCGCACCTATAGACTTTCATTGGTGAGTCTCGGCCAATATACGGTGCAAATCGCAGCATGCTGCGATTTCACTCGCACGTATAATACGGCCGAGAAAAAAACGGATGATGGGAGCTGCCCCATAGATTAACATTGATCCGAGTGCTATGCGATTTTTTTATCGCATAGCACTCGTTCGTATTTCTCTCTAGTGTGACTCCAGCCTTCGTCTGTACCTGAAGCAGGAGGGAATTGTTGGTTGTCAAACAAGGGCACAACTTACGTGATATAGTTAATGAGATTAAGACTTGCTCTCATGTTCACAAAAAGCGTTGAGTGAGTATTGGTAATTGTTTAGTTTGTGCATGTATTTTCTCAATCTGAGGTAGAGATGTGAGTGTCCAGGGAGTGGTCCCTGTGAGGAGCTGGCCTTGTTCAAAGTCTATTGGACAAATGGATTTAGAGTGAAATCTGCGGCTCTAAGAAATGCAGACTTTTTCCAGCACGGAGCACTAGTTACATCAAACAAACATCAAGAGATTTGCTTGCTTGTCAGTTCAACCTCAGGAATCAATGTTTCCATTCAGTGAGAGTAAAGGCCCCGTCTCACATAGCGAGATCGCTAGCGAGATCGCTGCTGAGTCACAAGTTTTGTGACGCAACAGCGACCTCAGTAGCGATCTCGCTATGTGTGACACGTACCAGCGACCCGGCCCCTGCTGTGAGATCGCTGGTCGTGTCGGAATGGCCTGGACCTTTTTTTGGTCGTTGAGGTCCCGCTGACATCGCTGAATCGGTGTGTGTGACACGGATTCAGCGATGTCTTCACTGGTAACCAGGGTAAACATCGGGTTACTAAGCGCAGGGCCGCGCTTAGTAACCCGATGTTTACCCTGGTTACCATCGTAAATGTAAAAAAAACCCAAACAGTACATACTCACATTCCGGTGTCCGTCAGGTCCCTTGCCGTCCGCTTCCCGCACTGACTGACTGCCGGCCGTAAAGTGAAAGTACAGCACAGCGGTGACGTCACCGCTCTGCTGTTAGGGCCGGCGCTCAGTCAGTGCAGGAAGCGGACGCCGGGGGACGCGAAGGTGAGTATGTACTGTTTGTTATTTTACATTTTACACTGGTAACCAGGGTAAACATCGGGTTACTAAGCGCGGCCCTGCGCTTAGCAACCCGATGTTTACCCTGGTTACCCGGGGACATCGGCATCGTTGGTCGCTGGAGAGCGGTCTGTGTGACAGCTCTCCAGCGACCACACAGCGACTAAACAGCGACGCTGCAGCGATCTGCATCGTTGTCTGTATCGCTGCAGCGTCGCTATGTGTGACGGGGCCCTAAGCAGAGGAAGAAGTGCAGGATGGATGAAGATTAGTAATCAAAGGAACACAATCAATCTATTGTTTTCCCAGGCAGTAGTCCCATTGTACAGATGGGGATAGTAGACCCAATTGAGCCATCACCACAGGAGTCTCACATGCAGTCCCAGGTGATGGGCTTCTGAAATATTCTTCATTCTTTGCGTTCTAAGCAAATGTATAAGGGAGAGGGTGTGAACACTTCTGCCCATCCAGGTGGATGATCCCAGGGAGGGAGAACAAGAAGTCACATGTCTAGTCAGGGAGTTGTTGGAGTGACGTCGAGGGGGCGAGGATCTTGGCTGAGAGCCTTGAGCCCATGGATGGATGGCCTATGGAGTTTGGAGATTAAAAAAAATAGAAATTAGGAAATAAGTCTCACCATGTTGTAAGGAAAACACACAAAGAAAAGAGGATAGGGACGTGCATGAGCAGGATCAGAGGAGCAATACACTGTGGGCGAAGCTGTGCAGCCATTAACCTTAGGGAGGTTATGCACCCCTGCATACCCTCAGTGGATGATGGTGCGTCCAAGGAGTAGATGGCTGACAGCTGCGAGTGGTGGCAAGGTGATCCGCTGTGGTAGCCAGGTAGGGCTTCAGTATTCCCTGCTGAAGGGAGATTCTCTGTGCAATGCCTGGAAGGACCGTGGTGCACACTGGGAGTCACGTGACCGTAGGTCCTTGCAGTCACGTGATGGAAGGTCCTGATCTGCCTGTGAGGTGCCTGTGAGAGCCGCTCCTGCCGCGCACCCTCAGGGAAGGAGAATAGCATTCATAGGAAACAAAATTGTGGTCTGGTGAGGAGCGCTGAGTTGAAAATGGTGGAAACAATAAAAAAGCCAATGTTTAGCTTGCCACCTGATGAAGACGACAGAACGCCGTTGAAACGCGTTGTGCATTATCTTTCAATAAAGGTCTGCACTTTAAAAAAAAAAATAATAATAATATATACAGTACAGACCAAAAGTTTGGACACACCTTCTCATTCAAAGATTTTTCTGTATTTTCATGACTATGAAAATTGTACAATCACACTGAAGGCATCAAAACTATGAATTAACACATCTGGAATTATATGCTTAACAAAAAAGTGTGAAACTGAAAATATGTCTTATATTCTAGGTTCTTCAAAGTAACCACCTTTTGCTTTGATTACTGCTTTGCACACTGTTGGCATTCTTTTGATGAGCTTCAAGAGGTAGTCACCGGAAATGGTTTTCACTTCACAGGTGTGCCCTATCAGGTTTAATAAGTGTGATTTCTTGCCTTATAAATGGGGTTGGGACCATCAGTTGTGTTGTGCAGAAGTCTGGTGGATACACAGCTGATAGTCCTACTGAATAGACTGTTAGAATTTGTATTATGGCAAGAAAAAAGCAGCTAAGCAAAGAAAAACGAGTGGCCATCATTACTTTAAGAAATGAAGGTCAGTCAGTCCGAAAAATTGGGAAAACTTTGAAAATGTCCCCAAGTGCAGTTGCAAAAACCATCTGTTAGGGGTCGAGTTCCCGCCTCTGCACAGGGGGAACCTCAGGCCATCTCCGCTGCGGTCTCCCATTCTTCTCCTGCCGCAGTGGAGCCTGCTCAGCGGAGACGTCAGTCCCAGCGTCTCGCTCAGTCTGACTCTGTACAGAGAGTTACTGCTGCTTTTCCTGCTTCTGCCATTGGAGTCAGTGCTGGGCAGCGGCGAGCAGACGCTTCTGGGACTAAGTCCTGCTTTTATCGTTCTGAGTATGCCCAGAGTAAGATCTCTCAGTGGAGATCGAGGGTCACATGATCAGACACTGCAGCTAAGGCCATTGGTCCTTCAGGAAGGCCCTGTAGGTGCTCACGCTCTGTGGCAGCCTCTCATTGGTCCTTCTAACTTAAGGTCCTGTACGTGCTGCAACTATTTAAGGCTCGCATGGCCACACGGCCATGCGCTAGTATTGTTTTAAGTTATGTACTTTGCGCCAGTGTGGTCATGTATGATTGTGTTCAGGGACCCGGCTGAAATAAGCCCCTAGAATGCTGGCACCTCCGGCGAGGAGTTTGTGTGTGTGTGTATTCAGGGACCTGGCTGAGAAAAGCCCCTAGAACGCTGGCACCTCCGGCTAGGAGTTTTGTGTGCGTGCATGACCACTGACTGCTCTCGTTTGGGTAGTTAGCCTGTGCCACTGTGAAGTCTAACAGGGCGCAGTGCTTTGAGTTCACGTGAAGTAACAGAGTTAGCTCATACCGCCATATTGTTCCGCCGTTTGCTAGCAGCAGGTTCGCCTGCACGGTGGACCCCGGGCTGCGAACGCATCTATTATAATAAAATCTCTATATTCATTTGGTGCGTTCCGCTAGCCCTAACATAACACTAGCGCCAGGGTCTGGCTAGTAAATGGTGGACATTCAGCAATCTTTGCGGTATTTCCAGTAGTTGGAGGGTAGGTTGGCGGCTCTCGAGAGCTCAACCTCAGCTGTGGATGTTACCGCAGTTGATGTACAGGCTGCTAGCGTGGCTGCAGCAACCCTGTCCACTGCCACCCCTGTTCCGACATTATCTCGCCTTCCGCTGCCAGAGAAATTTTCTGGAGACAGCAAGTCCTGTAGGAGATTCGTGAGTCAGTGCTCTATTCACCTCGAGCTCCTGGCTGCACGTTTTCCCACAGAGCAAGGAAAGGTGGGATTTATTGTTTCCCTCTTGTCTTACAGGGCGTTGGAGTGGGCTACATCGCTGTGGGAGCGAGGTGATCATGTGGTGCAGAGTGCTCCGCTGTTCCTGAGCATTTTTAAACAGGTCTTTTTAGGACCTCGAGTCACCCATGACACGGCGCTCCAACTGCTGGCATTAACTCAGGGTGAGTCCTTGGTCAGCCAATTTGCCGTCCACTTCCGTACTTTAGTTTCTGAGCTAGAGTGGTCGGATAAAGCCCTTATCCCCATATTTTGGAGGGGGCTGGCTGGTCACGTTAAGGACGCTCTGGCCACTAGGGAGATTCCTGCCACACTGGAGGAGTTAATATCTGTCTCCACTCGTATTGACCTCCGTTTTAATGTGCGGAGGTTAGAGCGAGCTCAGTGTAGGCAGAGGTTTTGGCTGGCTCCCACCTTTGCCAAACCTCTGGAATCTCCGGTCCTGGTTCCTGAGTCACATGTGCACCTCCGGCGAGGAGTTTGTGTGTGTGTGTATTCAGGGACCTGGCTGAGAAAAGCCCCTAGAACGCTGGCACCTCCGGCTAGGAGTTTTGTGTGCGTGCATGACCACTGACTGCTCTCGTTTGGGTAGTTAGCCTGTGCCACTGTGAAGTCTAACAGGGCGCAGTGCTTTGAGTTCACGGCTACTCTGTGAAGTAACAGAGTTAGCTCATACCGCCATATTGTTCCGCTGTTTGCTAGCAGCAGGTTCGCCTGCACGGTGGACCCCGGGCTGCGAACGCATCTATTATAATAAAATCTCTATATTCATTTGGTGCATTCCGCTAGCCCTAACACCATCAAGCGCTACAAAGAAACTGGCCTCAGAAATCGCAGGTTAATAGCAGATGAGATTAGAGACCAGGTCAATGCCACACAGAGTTCTAGCAGCAGACACATCTCTACAACAACTGTTAAGAGGAGACTTTGTGCAGCAGGCCTTCATGGTAAAATAGCTGCTAGGAAACCACTGCTAAGGACAGGCAACAAGCAGAAGAGACTTGTTTGGGCTAAAGAACACAAGGAATGGACATCAGACCAGTGGAAATCTGTGCTTTGGTCTGATGAGTCCAAATTTGAGATCTTTGGTTCCATTGACCATGTCTTTGTGTAACGGAGAAAAGGTGAACGGATGGACTCTACATGCCTGGTTCCCACCGTGAAGCATGGAGGACGAAGTGTGATGGTGTGGGGGTGCTTTGCTGGTGACACTGTTGGGGATTTATTCAAAATTGAAGGCATACTGAACCAGCATGGCTACCACAGCATCTTGCAGCGGCATGCTATTCCATCCGGTTTGCGTTTAGCTGGACCATCATTTATTTTTCAACAGGACAATGACCCCAAACACACCTCCAGGCTGTGTAAGGGATATTTGACCAAGAAGGAGAGTGATGGGGTGCTACGCCAGATGACCAGGCCTCCACAGTCACCAGAGCTGAACCCAATCGAGATGGTTTGGGGTGAGCTGGACCGCAGAGTGAAGGCAAAAGGGCCAACAAGTGCTAAGCATCTCTGAGAACTCCTTCAAGACTGTTGGAAGACCATTTCTGGTGACTACCTCTTGAAGGTCATCAAGAGAATGCCAAGAGTGTGCAAAGCAGTAATCAAAGCAAAAGGTGGCTACTTTGATGAACCTAGAATATAAGACATATTTTCAGTTGTTTCACACTTTTTTGTTAAGTATATAATTCCACATGTGTTAAGTCATAGTTTTGATGCCTTCAGTGTGACTGTACAATTTTCATAGTCATGAAAATACAGAAAAATCTACAGACAATCCTTTGTCCAAACTTTTGGTCTGTACTGTATATATTTTTTTAAATTGCTTCCACCATTTTCAATTCAGCGCTCCTCAACAGACCGCGATTTTGTTTCCTATGATCCCTTACCCTCAGGTCAGTCAGGGAACTGCACCCAGGATAAGTAGTTGCCAGAGAGGCTGCCCTGTGATGTACTGGTTATCAAGGCACTCTGCAGTAAGGACGGTATATATATCACCAGTCCTTGGCCGGGAATATATTTATAAACCTCCAGCCGTCATTGCCAGGATCCCCCAATAACACCAGAACGGTATGCTGCCACCAGTTCCTCATTATACATAAGCCCGGTCTGTTAACAAGCTTATAACAGTTCAGAAACCAACCCCAGGTAGCATATAAGTACTAGCCGGACTCATGGACGTGAGAAATCAAGATGTGAGATAAAAGAGCAGCCCAAAATTAATTGATATTTTAATTGTCGAAATGCGCACTAGATACTACAAATATATACAGAGTAATATACAGATATTACAGCCAGAAGTACAGATAAAAGTAGGGTACAGGGTGGGCATAGCAGTTAGCGATATGTGTCATGTTACCAATCCATATAACTTGTGGATGAAGGGAAGCTCTCATATCCACAGGCACTTTCTTAGTTTCTGGTCCGTCTCCACGCATGACATGACGTGGCTTCCATGGCAGAACAATGACAAAGGCTAAAGGTGTGTAGCTAGCTTTTAACCACTAGCTCGCCCCCTCACATGTTTGCCACTGCCCCTCTGGGTTGGACTTTTATTCCATTAAAAAGGAAAAAAGTGTTGTCAAGACAGATTCAAAAGAATCCAACATTCTAATGAGTTTCTGGCCATATCCCTTAGTCGTAGAACACTTTAAGAGTTTGTTCAACGATGGGGATATCATTTAAATGATACAGATCATCCAAGTTCCCCATAATTTATGTACCAATGTACTTAATTGCGTCTGTCTGCCACTTAAAAACAAAGATGGAAATTAGTTGTTGTGTCAGTTCAGCATTAAAGGTTATGTTCATGGCTTCTGTTTTAGAGTAGTTGACTTTAAAGTTGCTTACACAGCCAAATTCTTCTAATTCCTTTATTATAGAGCGAAATAAGATGATTGGATCTAAAACAGAGCAACAAGTCACCTGCGAATAGAGCTAGTTTATAGTGATGTGAGCCTATAATAACTCCACTTATATCTGGAATTTTACATAATGCTGCTGCTAAATGTTCCTTTACCAATGTACAGTGTCTTGCAAAAGTATTCGGCCCTCTGGAACTTTTCAACCTTTTCCCACATATCATGCTTCAAACACAAAAGATAAGAAATGTAAATTTTTGGTGAAGAATCAACAACAAGTGGAACACAATTGTGAAGTTGAACAAAATTTATTGGTTATTGGAGAGAGTGGAGCACATTTAGCAAAGCTTTGGTTTATGATTTAGATTGGTGAATCCTGCCCAAAGAAGGATCCAATGCAAAATTAAAGTCACCTCCAATGATAATAAAAAAATACTAGTTTAAGTATTGACAGTATGTCTTATTTTGGCCACAATTAGGGAGACAGAAGTTTGCCAAAGTATAAATTTTGGAGAAGATAGAGATCTTAACAAACACATACCTCCTCTCCATGTGTTTCTAAAATAATATGCAGCAGTTATACCATAATTCCTATTTAATGTATCCTTAATAAGGCTGACAACAGATCAGAACATTTATGTAAATGGGAGATGTTCTGGATTGATGGTCTCAACATCTTCACTTCTTTTGGGCGCAATGATGCCCTTGAATCTATTCTTCAGCCTATACTGTACCTCTGCTCCTTTCTACAGAACACTTTTTTTTATTATCAAGTAGGATTCATGATGTTATGAATGTGCCTTGTATATTATACACATGTGGTCAAAATTGTTGGTACCCTTCGTTTAATGACAGAAAAACCCACAATGGTCACAGAAATAACCTGAATCTGACAAAAGTAAAAATAAATTAAAAAAATCTATGAAAATGAACAAATTAAAGTCAGGCATTGCTTTTCAAACATGCTTCCACAGAATTTTTATAAAAATGAAACTCATGAAATAGGCCTGGACAGAAATGATGGTACCCTTAACCTAATATTTTGTTGCACAACTTTTTGAGGGAATCGCTGCAATCAAACGATTCTTGTAACTGTCAATGAGACTTCTGCACCTCTCAACGGGTATTTTGGCCCACTCCTCAAGAGCAAACTGCTCCAGTTGTCTCGTGTTTGAAGGTTGCCTTTACCAGATGGCATGCTTCAGCTCTTTCCAAAGATGCTCAATAGGATTTAGGTCAGGGCCCATAGAAGGCCACTTCAGAATACTCCAATGTTTTCCTATTAGCCATTCTTGGGTGTTTTTAGCTGTGTGTTTTGGGCTATTATCCTTTTGCAAAACCCATGGCCTGCAACTGAGACAAAGCTTTCTGACACTGAGCAGAACATTTCTCTCTAGAATCCCTTGATAGTCTTGAGATTTCATTGTACCCTGCACAGATTCTAGACACCCTATGATAGATGCAGCAAAGCAGCCCCAGAACATAACAGAGCCTCCTCCATGTTTCAGGGACAGTGTTCTTTTCTTGTTATGCTTCACTTTTCCGTCTGTAAATATAGAGCTGATGTGCATTGCCAAAAAGTTCCATTTTTGTCTCATCTGCCCATAGGACATTCTCCAAGAAGCTTTGTGGCTTTTCAACATGTAGTTTGGCAAATTCCAGTCTGGCTTTTTTTATGATTTTTTTCAACAATGGTGTCCTCCTTGGTTGTCTCCCATGAAGTCCACTTTGGCTCATACAACGACGGATGGTGTGATATGACACTGATGTTCCTTGACCTTGAAGTACACTTTTAATCTGTTTAGAAATTTTTCTGGGCTCTTTTGTTACCATTCGTACTATCCGTCTCTTTGATTTGTCATCAGTTTTCCTCCTGAGGCCACGTCCAGGGAGGTTGGCTACAGTCCCATGGATCTTAAATTTCTGAATATATGCACAACTGTAGTCAAAAGAACATCAAGCTGCTTGGAGATGGTCTTATAAGTGTTACCTTTAACATGTTTGTCTATAATTTTCTTTCTAATCGCCTGAGACAACTCTTTCCCTCTCTTCCTCTGGTCCATGTTGAGTGTGATATGCAGCGCCCCAGAGTCCTGGTCGTTGCAGTAATGTCGCTCTTCCACCAGGGGGAGTGATATTACGTCTGATGGTACTAAAGGAGTTCACCTGACCAGGTATCACAAGTCACACACTACACTTCACACTCCAGTCCACCAGGGGGAGCCTTGCTTCTATCTATTAGGGCACTCCTCACACACGAGTAAAACTTGTGGGTTGGATAGGAAGTCAGTGAGAAGCTACCTGGGTTTGACCCAGAGAGGACCTGTCAGGCAGACAGGGGGAGAAGGAGGAACATCTGAGCTGCAGACAGAGGGTCCCTGTCAGGGGTGGGATCCTGACAGAGGCCAAGCACGAGATAGAACGTTACGGAGCTGCGCCTGCACCCATTGCAGCAGCATCCTAAGAAAGGACAGGAAAGGAATTGTATTGTGGAGAGTGAGAAACGAAGTCACAGCACAAGGAGATAATACCGGGAGGAGTCCTGCCCCAAGATCGGCAGCCTCCTTCTGAGGCGCGCAGCCGGTGGCCGGAACACCGAGGGAGTAATTGACTCTACGTATTACTTCAGAGACCGGCAGGACAGTCAATTCCAAGTTGGTTGCCCGACCTTAATACCTAAGAAGACACAGAGGCAAATTGTGGGAGAGGGGCGTCACTAGGGTCCCTATAAATAAGCTCCAGGCCTACCCCGTCATACGGGTTGTCCTATCCATACCATCTGGGGGATAGAGAGAGAGAGAAGATCAGAAACATCCACGAAAGTTGTGAGGACTATCCCGTGGTGCTCAGCAGGGAGGTACTACAACACACAGACGCTAGGAGGAAGGCTACTGATTTCCACCTGGATAAGGGAACTCTGTATGTGCCTTCGGAACGGCCGGATTCTGCCTGCCCTGTGAACGGTACTCTGGACTGTGGACGCTGAAGTCTTCAGTAAAAGGTAAAGAGACTGCAACTTTTGTGTCCTTGTTATTCACTGCGCCTTACATCGTCCAGCATCACTACCTACACATCCGGGAAGCCCTGGGGACATACTTCACCTGTGGGAAGGTATACCATCTAGCTGCCATTCCATCACCCCAGCGGACCCCTAAGCAGCGTCGGTCACCCTGACCGAATACCACAGGTGGCGTCACGAACACCAGACAAACTTGACCTTTAATTGGACGCCCCTCGGAAGGGCCAAGGACCGGGTCGGGCCACCGTGACATCCCCAGAACAGAGAGGGACCCGGTACCGAGTACCCCATTGCCCTACACGTGGGGGCGCTCCATGATACACACCATGTCACCAAACAGCACATTGAGTATCTGTAACCCTATATACAGACCCACTCACTGATTCCAAGATTGTAGACACTTGTGATACTAGTTAGTGGACACACCTTAATTTAACATGTCCCTTTTGTCACATTATTTTCAAGGGATACCATCATTTCTGTCCAGGCATATTTCATGCGTTTTATTTTTATTTTTTAATTCCGTGGAAGCATGGTTGAAAAGCAATGTCTGACTTTCATTTGTTCATTTTCATAGATTTTTTATTTATTATTACTTTTGTCAGATTCAAGTTTTTTTGTGACTATTGTGGGTTTTTCAGTCATTAAACGAGGGGTGCCAACAATTTTGACCATGTGTGTATCAGTACCCTAACATGATAATAATTAAGTAATTCTAGCATATATTTTTTAAGCTATATTAAAACAACTAGATGTTGTGTAACCTCTAGTGCTGAGCGAACGTGCTCGAATAAGGTATTTTCCAAGCATGCTCTGAGTGTCTTTGGCATGCTCAAATAATATGTATGAGACCCCACGGCTGCATGTCTTGCGGCTGTTAAACAACCGCAACAAATGCAAGGATTACCTGTTTGTTAGGCAGATACACCAATAACAGCCTTTTCTCTGTGTAATCGCCACAGTCTCAATGACGTACAGTAGGGAAAATAAGTATTTGATCACTTGCTGATTTTGTAAGTTTGCCCACTGACAAAGACATGAACAGTCTGTAATTTTAACCCCTTTACCCCCAAGGGTTGTTTGCACGTTAATGACCGGGCCAATTTTTTACAATTCTGACCACTGTCCCTTTATGAGGTTATAACTCTGGAACGCTTCAACGGATCCTGGTAGTTCTGACACTGTTTTCTCATGACATATTGTACTTTATTATAGTGGTAACATTTCTTTGATATTACCTGCATTTATTTGTGAAAAAAACGGAAATTTGGTGAAAATTTTGAAAATTTAGCAATTTTCCAACTTTGAATTTTTATACAATTAAATCACAGAGATATGTCACACAAAATACTTAATAAGTAACATTTCCCACATATCTACTTTACATCAGCACAATTTTGGAACCAAATTTTTTTTTTGGTAGGGAGTTATAAGGGTTAAAAGTTGACCAGCAATTTCTCATTTTTACAACACCATTTTTTTTAGGGACCACATCTCATTTGAAGTCATTTTGAGGGGTTTATATGATGGAAAATGCCCAAGTGTGACACCATTCTAAAAACTGCACCCCTCAAGGTGCTCAAAACCACATTCAAGAAGTTTATTAACCCTTCAGGTGTTTCACAGGAATTTTTGGAATGTTTAAATAAAAATGAACATTTAACTTTTTTACACAAAAAATTTACTTCAGCTCCACTTTGTTCTATTTTACAAAGGGTAACAGGAGAAAATGGACCCCAAAAGTTGTTGTACAATTTGTCCTGAGTACGCCGATACCCCATATGTGGGGGTAAACCACTGTTTGGGCGCATGGCAGAAGCGAAGGAGCGCCATTTGACTTTTCAATGCAAAATTGACTGAAATTCAGATGGGACGCCATGTTGAGTTTGAAGAGCCCCTGATGTGACTAAACATTGAAACCCCCCACAAGTGACACAATTTTGGAAAGTAGACCCCCTAAGGAACTTATCTAGATGTGTGGTGAGCACTTTCACCCATTAAGTGATTCACAGAAGTTTATAATGCAGAGCCGTAAAAATAAAAAATCATATTTTTTCACAAAAATGATCTTTTCGCCCCCAATTCTTTATTTTCCCAAGGGTAAGAGAAGATATTGGACTCCAAAAGTTGTTGTAAAATTTGTCCTGAGTACGCTGATACCCCATATGTGGGGATAAACCACTGTTTGGCCACAAGGGAGAGGTCGGAAGGGAAGGAGTGCCTTTTGACTTTTCAATGCAAAATTGACTGGAATTGAGATGGGACGCCATGTTGCGTTTGGAGAGCCACTGATGTGCCTAAACATTGAAACCCCCCACAAGTGACACCATTTTGGAAAGTAGACCCCCTAAGGAACTCTTCTAGATGTGTTGTGAGAGCTTTGAATCCCCACGTGTTTCACTACAGTTTATAACGCAGAGCCGTGAAAATAAAAATTATTTTTTTTCCCCACAAAAATTATTTTTTAGCCCCCAGTTTTGTATTTTCCCAAGGGTAACAGGAGAAATTGGACCCCAAAAGTTGTTGTCCAATTTGTCCTGAGTACGCTGATACCCAATATGTGGGGGGGAACCACCGTCTGGGCGCATGGCAGAGCTTGGAAGGGAAGGAGCGCCATTTGGAATGCAGACTTAGATGGATTGGTCTGCAGGCGTCACGTTGCATTTGCAGAGCCCCTGATGTAACTAAGCAGTAGAAACCCCCGATAAGTGACCCCATATTGGAAACTAGACCCCCCCAAGGAACTTATCTAGATGTGTTGTGAGAACTTTGAATCCCCAAGTGTTTCACTACAGTTTATAACCCAGAGCCGTGAAAATAAAAATATTTTTTTTTTACACAAAAATAATTTTTTAGCCCCCAGGTTTGTATTTTTCTAAGAGTAACAGGAGAAATTGGACCCCAAAAGTTGTTGTCCAATGTGTCCTGAGTACGCTGATACCCCATATGTTGGGGTAAACCCCTGTTTGTGCGCACGGGAGAGCTCGGAAGGGAAGGAGCACTGTTTTACTTTTTCAATGCAGAATTGGCTGGAATTGAGATCGGACGCAATGTTGCATTTGGAGAGCCCCTGATGTGCCTAAACAGTGGAACCCCCCAATTATAACTGAAACCCTAATCCAAACACACCCCTAACCCTAATCTCAACTGTAACCCTAACCACACCCCTAACCCTGGCACACCACTAACCCTAATCCCAACCCTATTCCCAACTGTAAATGTAATCCTAACCCTAACTTTAGCCCCAACCCTAACTTTAGCCCCAACCCTAACTTTAGCCCCATCCCTAACCCTAACTGTAGCCCTATCCCTAGCCCTAACCCTAACCCTAGCCCTAGCCCTAACCCTAACTCTAGCCCTAACCCTAACCCTAGCCCTAACCCTAGCCCTAATCCTAATGGGAAAATGGAAATAAATACATTTTTTAAATTTTTTAATTTTTTGTAACTAAGGGGGTGATGAAGGGGGGGTTTGATTTACTATTTATAGCGGGTTTTCTAGCTGATTTTTATGATTGGCAGCCGTCACACACTAAAAGACGCTTTTTATTGCAAAAAATGTTTTTTGCGTTACCACATTTTGAGTGCTATAATTTTTTCATATTTTGGTCCACAGAGTCATGTGAGGTCTTGTTTTTTGCGGGATGAGTTGACGTTTTTATTGGTATCATTTTCAGGCATGTGACATTTTTTGATCACTTTTTATTCCGATTTTTGGGGGGGCGCTTATACCGTTCCGTGTTTGGTAAAATGGATAAAGCAGTTTTATTCTTCGGGTCAGTACGTTTACAGCGATATCTCATTTATATCATTTTTTTGTGTTTTGGCGCTTTTATACGATAAAAACTATTTTATAGAAAAAATAATTATTTTTGCATCGCTTTATTCTGAGGACTATAACTTTTTTATTTTTTTGCTGATGATGCTGTATTGCGGCTCGTTTTTTGCAGGACAAGATGATGTTTTCAGCGGTACCATGGTTATTTATTTCTGTCTTTTTGATCGCATGTTATTCCACTTTTTGTTCGGCGGTATGATAATAAAGCGTTGTTTTTTGCCTCGGTTTTTTTGTTTGTTTGTTTTTTTACGGTGTTCACTGAAGGGGTTAACTAGTGGGACAGTTTTATAGGTCGGGTCATTACGGACGCGGCGATACTAAATATGTGTACTTTTATTTTTTTATTTTTATTTAGCTAAAGGAATGTATTTATTGGAACAATATTTTTTTATTATTATTATTTATTTAAGGAATTTTTTTTTTTTTTTACACATGTAATTTTTTTTTTTTTACATTTATACTTTGCCCCAGGGGGGGGGCATCACAGTAAAGTGACAGATCGGTGATCACACAGCACAGCAGAGAGGCTTCCCGGCACCTGCTCTGAGCAGGCGCTGTGAAGCCACCTCCATGCAGAACCCGGATGCAGCCCCGCGGCCATTTTGGATCCGGGGACTGCAGGGAGGAGACGCTCGGTACAAGGTGAGCACATCGCCTTGTACCGATCGTGTCAGGGTAGCCCGCAGTGTGCCGGGGGTTAATGTGTCGGGGGCGGTCCGTGACTGCTCCTGGCACATAGTGCCGGATGTCAGCTGCGATAGTCAGCTGACACCCGGCCGCAATCAGCCGCGCTCCCCCCGTGAGCGTGGCCGATCGCGCTGGACGTACTATTCCGTCCTTGGGAAGTAGGGCCCACCCCACATGGATGGAATAGTACGTCCGATGACAGAAAGGGGTTAAGGGTAGGTTAATTTTAACATTGAGAGATAGAATATCAAAAATAAAATCCAGAAATCACATTGTATAAAATATATATAAATTTATTTGCATTTTGCAGTGAGTATTTGATCCCTCTGGCCAACAAGACTTAATACTTGGTGGCAAAACCCTTGTTGGTAAGCACAGCAGACAGATGTTTTTTGTATTTGATGATGAGGTTTGTGCACGTCAGGAGGAATTTTGGACCACTCCTCTTTGCAGATCATCTCTAAATAATTAAGCTATTGAGGCTGTCACTTGGCAGCTGGGAGCTTCAACTCCCTCCATAAGTTTTCTATGGGATTAAGGTCTGGAGACTGGCTAGGCCACTCCATGACCTTAATGTGCTTCTTTTTGAGCCACTCCTTTGAGAGAGAAAATGTTGGGCACATGCGCCGAGATCTGCCGGCACCAATGAGAAATTTTTCCTATTGGTTCCTTTTGATCACTGTGATAGACCCTATCACAGTGATCAAAAAAAAAAAAAAAAAGTAAATAAACCCCCCCTTTATCACCCCCTTAGTTAGGGAAAAATAATCAATTAAAAAATATATATTTATGTCCATTTTTCCATTAGGGATAGAGTTGGGCTAAAGTGAGTTGAGCTAAAGTTGAGGCTAGGGTTAGAGTTAGCATTAGGGTTAGCGTTAGGGCTAGGGTTAGGGCTAGGGTTGGATTATGGTTAGGGTTGGGATTAGGGTTAGAGGTGTGTTGGTATTAGATTTGTGGTTAGGTTTATGGTTGGGATTAGGGTTAGGAGTGTGTTGGGGTTAGTGTTGGAGTTAGAATTGGGGTTTTCCACTGTTAAGTACATTAGGGGGTCTCCAAATACGACATGGCCCCACCATTGATTCCAGCTAATTTTGCGTTCAAAAAGTCAAACGGTGCTCCCTCCCTTCTGAGCCCTGCCATGCACCCAAACATATGGGGTATCAGCTTACTCAGGAAAAATTTCACAACAACTGTGGGGGTCTAATTTCTCCTGTTACCCTTGAGAAAATAAAAATTTGGGGGCGAAAAGATCATTTTTGTGGAAAAAATATGATTTTTTTATTTTCATGGCTCTACGTTATAAACTTCTGTGAAGCACTTGAGGGTTCAAAGTGCTCACTACACATGTAAATAAGTTCCTTAGGGGGTCTAGTTTCCAAAATGGTGTCCCTTGTGTGTTTTTTTCACTGTTTAGACACATCAGGGGCTCTCCAAACGCGACATGGCGTCCGATCTCAATTCCAACCAAATCTGCATTGAAAAAGTCAAACGACACTCCTTCCCTTCTGAGCTCTGCCATGCACCCAAACAGTGGTTTACCCCCACATATCGGGTATCCGTGTATTCAGGAGAAATTGCACAACAACTTTTGAGGTTCATTTTCTCTTTTTACACTTGTGAAAATAAAAAAAATTGGTTCTGAAGTAAAATGTTTGTGATAAAAAGTTAAATGTTCATTTTTGCCTTCCACATTGCTTCAGTTCCTGTGAAGCACGTAAAGGGTTAATAAACTTCTTGAATGGGGTTTTGAGTGGTGTCACTTTTGGGTATTTTCTGTCATGTACACCCCTCAAAGTGACTTCAAATGTGATGTGGTCCCTAAAAAAATGGTTTTGCAATTTTTGTTGTAAAAATGAGAAATCTCTGGTCAACTTTTAACCCTTATAACTTCCTAAAAAAAAAAAAAATTGTTTCAAAAATTGTGCTGATGTAAAGTAGACATGTGGGAAAGGCGCCGGAAAAGGTCAGAGGGCCCAGCACCTGCGCACTGCAGTACTTTGCTCTGCCCTCAACAGGGCAGACAAAGTACGCCTGCATCGGAGCCACAGCCTGAAGACAAGAAGAGGACGTCATCGTAAGAAGAAGGGAGGCCCCGGACCGGACCGCAACGCCTATCGGACCAGAACAGAACAGAACCGGGACCGCCCCTGGGTGAGTATAATCTAACCTCTTTTTCTAATCTTTCAGGATACATCGAGGGCTTATCTACAGCATTAGAGAATGCTGTAGATAAGCCCCTGATGCTGGTGGGCTTAGGCCACCTTCGATTTTGGGGGTGACAGGTTCCCTTTAAGCAGCAAATTGGCTCTGTCACTATAGGGTTAAAGAGCTTTCGTAGAAGTAAAGATTGTTGATCCTTTTTTGGTGTCTCTATTAAATCACTTTTGCCACACTGTGGATTCGATCTTTGTATATCACCTGTATAATATTTCCTTTTATTTCTCATGAAGCAGCCAAAGAGCACCTTCTAGATGGGAAGAATGATGGAGAAGTGGATATTACTTGGAACAGTACAACTAATAAACTTAGTAATGTGACTGTTATGGATGAAGATATGTCTGTCTGGGAGTTCATCAAGAATAAAATAAATAGTAGTTTTGTACAGGTAAGTTAAAGCCATATTTCTTCCAACTATCCCAAGTAGACTCCATTTTTGTAGATGTTTAAGAGCAATATAAAATTATACTACAAGATCACAATACGTAAGAGAACAGATCTGTGCTTTGACATAGAAGTTGGTTCAAAACAATCAACTCCTAGCCCTTATATATTTAACCCCTTAAAGACCGCCAATATGCCTTATTACTCTGGTCATAAAGGGTCCTTATTCCTTTTTACATCACTCAGAAACAAGTGAATAGTGCCCCATTGCAGGATCTGACTGAGTGGTTGTCAGCTGTATAGTACAGCTGACGCCCTGCTGCATCGGCCACGGTCATTTAACACACGCTTTCTGGCTATCAGAGTGAGGGTGCTCTCTTTTTCACCTCACTGTCACCCCTACAACACAATTGCAAGGTGCCAATGATTGCTATGGCAACTCAAGACCAAATTACGGTCTCAGGGTCTGCCATGTACAGTGACCTGTTTGGAACTGCCATAAAACTGACAGCAAGAAACCAGTCTCAACTTTTAAAATTTTCATAGCCTAGGAAAAAAGTACCAAAAAAAGGTTTATAAAATTTGTAAAATTGTTAAACGAAAGAAAGCATGAAAAAAATCATAGAACATGTTTCGCCATAAAAACAAGGGTTTTTGTTTAAATGAATACAGTGGGGAAACCAGTATTTGATGCACTGCAGATTTTGTAACTTTTCCCACCTACAAAGAACGGAGAGGTCTGTAATTTTTGTCGTAGGTACACTTCACCTATGAGAGACAGAATCTAAAAATAAATCCAGAAAATCACATTGTATAATTTGTAAATAATTAAATTGCATTTTATTGCATGAAATAAATATTTGATCACCTTCACCTACCAACCAGCAAGAATTTCGGCTCTCACAGACCTGTTAGTTTTTCTTTAAGAAGCTCTCCTGCTCTGCACTCATTACTTGTTTGAACTGGTTACCTGTATAAAAGATACCCGTTCACGCACTCAATCAATCACATTCCAACCTCTCCACCATGGCCAAGACCAAAGAGCTGTCTAAGGAAACCAGGGACAAATTGTAAACCTGCACAAGGCTGGGATGGGATACAGGACAATAGGAAAGCAGCTTGGTGAGAAGGCAACAGCTGTTGGCACAATTATTCTAAAATGGAAGAAACACAAGATGACTATCCATCTTCCTTGGTCTGGGGCTCCATGCAAGATCTCACATCACGGGGTAAGGATGATTCTGGCAAAGCTCAGGAATCAGCCCAAAACTACTTGGATCACAGTCTCAAACATTACTGTTAGTAACACACTACGTTACACACTACGTCATGGATTAAAATCCTGCAGGACACACAAGGTCCCCCTGCTCACGCTAACACACATGTCCAGGCCCATTTGAAGTTCACCAATAACCATCTGGATGATCCAGAGGAGGCAAGGGAGAAGGACATGTGGTCAGAAGAGACAAAAAAAGATCTTTTTCGTATCAACTCCACTCGCGGTGTTTGGAGGAAGAAGAGGTTTGAGTACAAACCCAAGAACACCGTTCCAACCATGAAGCATTGTGCTGGAAACATCCTACTTTGGGGGGGCTTTTTTGCAAAGAAACAGGTCGACTGCAGCATACTGAAGGGAGGATGGAGTCATGTATCGCGAGATTTTGGCCAACAACCTCCTTCCCTCAGTAAGAGCATTGAAGATGGGTCGTGGCTGGGTCTTCCAGCATCACAAATGACCTATAACACACAGCCAGGGTAACTAAGAAATGGCCCCATAAAAAGCATTTTAACCCCTTAATCCCATATGACGTACTATCCCATCGAGGTGACCTAGGAATTAATTCCCAGTGATGGGATAGTATGTCATAGTCGATCGGCCGCACTCACGAGGGAAGCACGGCCGATCGCTGCCGGGTGTCAGCTGATTATTACAGCTGACATCCGGCACAATGTGCTAGGAGCGGTCACGGACCGCTCCAGGCACATTAACCCCCGGAACACTGCGATCAAACATGATTGCAGCGTTCCGGCGGCACATCGCGTTGTTCCGAGGGTCTCAGGGAAGCACGCAGGGAGCCCCCTCCCTGCGTGCTTCTCTGAGACCCTCGGAACAATGCGATGTGATCGTGTTGTTCAGAGGGTCTCCTACCTCCTCCTCCCTGCAGGCCCTGGATCCAAGATGGCCGTGGGGCTCCTTCCGGGTTTTGCAGGGAGGTGGCTTGCAAGCGCCTGCTCAGAGCAGATGCCACCAAGCCTTCCTGCAGTGCCTGTGTGATCGCTGATCTGACACAGTGCACTGCTAAGTGTCAGATCAGCGATCTGATAATATATAGTGATGTCCCACCCTGGGGCAATGTTATAAAGTAAAAAAAAAAATATTTACGTGTAAAAAAAAAATAAAATTCCTAAATAAAGATTAAAAAAATATTGTTCCAATAAATACATTTTTGGGAGCACTAAACTTTATCAGCATGCACAAGAGACCACAAAAACACAGCAAAAAAATGCAGCAAATACGCAGCAAAGCTTGTGCAGCGCCCCAGAGTCCTGGTCGTTGCAGTACTGGAGCTCCGCCGCTAAGGGGGGCTATGGTACGTCTGATGGCACTGAAGGAGCTCTTCTGACCAGGTATCACAGTCACCAATACACTTCACAGTCTGGCCTCCAGGGGGAGCTAAGGGTTCTATGTATTAGGCCACTCCTCACAATCTGGTAAAACTGGGGGTTAGGCAGAAAGTTAGATCAGGAAGCTGACTGGGTTGGAACCAGGCAACACCTTGTGGCAGAGGGTGTTGTAGGGGGAAGATTCAGAGGGGTCTCTGTCAGGGGTGGGATCCTGGCAGAGGCCTAGCAAACAGAGAAGAACGTTACGGGACCGCGCCTGCACGATATAGCGGCGGTACCCCAAGAAAGGATAAGAAGCGAGGTTCATTGTGCTGAGTGAGAAACGAGATCAACGCAACAAGGAGAATACCAGTAGGAGTCGTGCTGTAAGACGAGGCAACATCCTATTGAGGCGCATAACCGGTGGCCGGAATGCCGAGGAAGTATAGAGCTCCAGCCAAACTTCAAACCAACGGCAGGACAGTCAGTTATAGGTGGGCTGTCTCACCCAATTCACCTAGGAAGACACAGGGGGGTAACAACAGGAGTGGGGCGACGCTAGAGTCCCGGAAGAGCTCCGATCCTCCCCGTCATACGGGTGCGTCCTAACCATAAGATCTGGGGGACGTGGAAGAACATCAGAATCGAGTTGTGAGGGAACACGAGAAACAGACACAACAGTTGTGAGGACTATCCCGTGGTGCTTAGCAGGGAAGGACTACAACACACAAGCGCTAGAAGGTAGGCACAGATTTCCACCTGCAAAGGGAGCTCTGGATGAGCCATCGGACCGGCCGGACTTGCGCAGCCCGGTTAACCGTATTCCGGATTGAGGATCCTGAAGCCTTCAGTAAAGAGGTAAAGAGACTGCAAACTGGTTTCCTCGTTATTTACTGCAACCTGCACCGCACCACCACAACATCATCACCATCTCGCACACCTATCATTGTACGCCCCTCAGCAGGGTCACGGACCAGGTCTAGCCACCGTGACAACCCCAGAACAGAGACTCAGAGGCCCGGTACCGGGTACCCCTCGGCCCTGCGACAGTGGGGGCGCTACACTTGCTTTTTGTAAGCAGCTTCTTTACAACTAAGAGATTAGGTTTTGCCTGCAGAAAAAAACACAGTAAGGCTATGTTCACACGATGCGGTTTTTGCTGCGGATCCGCAGCGGATTTGCAGCTGCGGATCCGCATCCTTTTTCCATGCAGGGTACAGTACAATGTTACCCTATGGAGAAAAAAAAACCGCTGTTCCCACGTTCCTTTTTTCCGCTGGAAAATCCGCGCTGATTTTCTGCGGAAAAAAAGAAGTACCATGTCAATTCTTTCTGCGGATTCCGCTGCTGTTTTCCACCTGCACCAATAGGAAAAAGCAGCTGGAAACCCGCAGTGGAATCCGCAGTAGAAAAAGGACTGAAAACCGCAGTGAAAACCACCGCAGGTTTTGCACTGCGGATTTCACAAATCAGGACCTGAAAAATCCACAGCGAAAAAAGGATCGTGTGAACAAGCCCTAAAAGCGCATCATGTGAACTTAGCCATAAAGTCACTTCAAAACTGAAAAGGTCAGTAAATAAACTGTTTTGTAAATTATCTTAAAATAAAATGAAAATTGGCACTAAACTTTTTAAGTCTTCTAACATGCTAAGAAAATTAAAGAATGTTTGAAAATTGCTGCATCACATTACTGTAAGGCACACTTCCCTTGAGAAAGCACCTTTGTGAAAAGCGCGTCGGGACAACTGTGGCGGTGTCTTGGTGATCACATCATCATCACTTAACAACGGGTTTATTTATATGACCTAGCTGGACTATATAGAAATCTCCTGTAGATATATTTATTTAATGTCAATTTGTCAACTATTTTCTATGATCAATTGACTTGAATTGATGTGGCACCTATGCCCTAAATTACATTGGACTCACCATCACTTTTTGTACTTGATTTATCCTCCTTGTTGAAATCCTCATACATGTGTCCTCTTTTTGTATGATACATGTTTTCAAAAAATGTTTAATAAAACTTTATTGATTTTATACTCTTGTCTCAGTGGTTAATGGATACTCGTTATCCATATGTAGGTACTATATGATTAAATCTACCACATGTACCCGTATTTTCCGGCGTACAAGACGACTTTTTAACCCCTGAAAATCTTCTTAAAAGTCGGGGGTCGTCTTGTACGCCGGGAATCGCCTTGTACGCCGGGTGTATATGGTGGGTGGGGGGGGGAGTGATCCTGATGACGACGAGGGGGCGTCTCACAGGAAAGTGAGTATCCCCCATTACCTTATCATAGCGCTGCAGCGTGGGGTCTCTGTGCTGGGAGCGGCGGCTGCTGTGCTGTGCTGTGCTGTGGCGGCTCCTCTTCTGCAGTGTGGGGCCTCTGGTGCTGTGGGGCGGTGGCGGCGGTGGCGTATCTTCATGCAGTCGGGGCTCCTCCGGCATCTCAAAGCCTAGAAGCCCCGCCGGCAACTCCATCGGTGTAATGCGCTGGCCTCCGGGAAAATGGCCGCTGCTTAGATTCAGATCTCGTGTCCCGAGATTTCGGGACGAGATCTGAATCTGAGCATGCACAGCCCCCAGCGGCCGGGCCACCGCATCGCACCTATTGAGCTGCCTCCGGGAAAATGGCCGCTGCTCAGATTCAGATCTCGTCTCCCGAGATCTCGGGACGAGATCTGAATCTGAGCAGCGGCCATTTTCCCGGAGGCCACCTGACCGCATTGTACCGATGGAGTTGCCGGCGGGGCTTCCAGGCTGAGATGCCGGAGGAGCCCCGACTGCATGAAGATACGCCGCCGCCACTGCCCCACAGCACCAGAGGCCCCACACTGCAGAAGAGGAGCCGCCACAGCACAGCAGCCGCCGCTCCCAGCACAGAGACCCCACGCTGCAGCGCTATGATAAGGTAATGGGGGATACTCACTTTCCTGTGAGACGCCCCCTCGTCCTCATCAGGATCACTCCCCCCCCCCCAAAAGGCACATATTCACCGGCCCTATAAGACGACATACGGTGTATAAGAAGACCCCCAACTTTTAAGAAGATTTTATTTTTTAACTGGTAAAGTTGGGGGGTCGTCTTATACGCCCAGTCGTCTTATACGCCGGAAAATACGGTATATAAATATATAAATAATCATTAATGGAGAAACGAGTAGGGATATGTCTCTAGCAAGAACTAACTGTTATGTCTTTTGAATATTTGTTTGAGATTGCATTACTTTAAAGTAGATACATGAGAAATGTCATGTATTATCTTGTTTGTTTGGTATGACTATCTGTTTTAAAGACACAAAAATGTAAACTTTGAAAATTGCAAATGTTTTAAAATTTTCATAAAATTTCAGATATTTTCATAAATAAACTTTAATCATATTGACCTACGTTTACCATTAACAAAAAGCACAATTTCTCATGAATTCCAAAGCTACTGCCACACGTCAGATTTGAAAAATGATGTTTGGTCACAAAAGTCAAAATTGTCTCTAACTAATGGGTTAAATCATGAAGTCACAGAAAGTTATTTATTTTGCATTTATAAACCATTGCTGATTTGGCATGTTAATTATCTTATGAAAACAGGATAACCAGGATGCCTTCTATGTTGCGAACCTAAGTGATGTGGTGGACAAATACTGCCATTTTCAAAGGGATCTGCCCCGAGTAAAGCCTTTCTATGCTGTGAAGTGCAACAACAGTGAACAGGTTATTCAGGTTCTCGCCAAGCTGGGTACTGGATTTGACTGTGCAAGCAAGGTAATCAATTTCACGATTCTTGGCTGTAAGTAGACCATCTATATGATGACCTGCAGACCAATTGTATTACTCTAGGCATGCTAGACATGCATGAAACGCACTGATCGAGAGTTATAGATGGCACAAGTACATGCTCTATGGTCACCATCTTGGTCCCATCAATATATTCCCAAATATAGCACAATCATTGCATCAGATATTAATGTGTAACATGCACATACAGGTGCATCTCACAAAATTAGAATATCATCAAAAAGTTAATTTAATTCAGTTCTTCAATACAAAAGTGAAACACATATTATATAGCGTTATTACAAACAGAGTGATCTATTTCAAGTGTTTATTTCTGTTAATGTTGATGATTATGGCTTACAGCCAATGAAAACCCAAAAGTCATTATCTCGGTAAATTAGAATACTTTATAACGCCAGCTTGAAAAAAATGATTTTAACATCCTAAATGTTGGGCTACTGAAATGTATTCAGTAAATGCACTCAATACTTGGTCGGGGCTTCTTTGGCATCAATTACTGCTTCAATGGAGGCGATCAGTCTGTGGCACTGCTGAGGTGTTATAGAAGCCCAGGTTACTTTGATAGCAGCCCTCAGCTCGTCTGCATTGTTGGGTCTGGTGTCTCTCATCTTCCTCTTGACAATACTCCATAGAATCTCTATGGGGTTAAGGTCAGGCAATTTTCCTGGCCAATCAAGCACAGTGATACTGTTGATTTTAAAGCAGGTATTGGCACTTTTGGCAGTGTGGACAGGTGCCAAGTGCTGCTGGACAATGAAGTTTCCATCTCCAAAAAGCTTGTCGGCAGAGGGAAGCATGATGTGCTCTAAAATATCCTGGTAGACGACTGCGCTGACTTTGGTCTTGATAAAACACAGTGGACCTACACCAGCAGATGACATGGCTCCCAAACCATCATTGATTTTGGATGCTGAGCTCTGTATAACCCCGCCCACATCACTGATTGGCAGCTTTCTGTGTTTACCTTGCATAATAAGAAAGCAGCCAATCAGTGGTGGGGACGGGGCCATATAGGGCTCATGAACATGGAGGACTACATGGAAGCAGGTTTACTATTCCTCTAGTTATGGTCTCCTGCAAATAAAATGGTAATTTTACCCAAACTACAGCAAGCGGCCCAGTGCATCTTTGGAATCAAAGTCTCGGCCCCTCCTACATTATGGTGCCCTCAGAGAAGGAGAGTTCCGGTCAATTACTAACTGTTGCACAATACTCTCCCACCTTTTCAGCATGGAAAACATTTGTGAGATAATATAATTTCCAAACATAGATATCTATCATTAAAGGGTGACGTCCAGTTTACAGATATCTGCCGGCTCTCATGGACAAGCATCAGTATACAAGCAGGCAGATATCTGTAGGTGTCCATCACCGGCCTGCTCACCTTGGATATGTAGTTTTTTTTTATTCCTCAATTTTTTTCTCCTAAATTTCTATTGGTTGGCTGGTTGGCTCATTTTTTTTACTTGATGGTATTCTTAGTTATTTTTTATTTTTTATGTTTTGTAATTATGTAAAAAGCAAGTAATATGGAAATATAAAAATAAGTTTATCTAACAAATTCAATGAAGAAAACATTTAATTAGAAACATAATTAGACCTCACAAAATACTATCTTCAGCCGTGGTTGGCGTCTTATTTATAATGACTGACATTTTATTTCTGCAGGCAGAGATTGACTTGGTGTTGAGTTTAGGAGTGCCGGCAGATGATATTGTCTATGCCAACACTTGCAAGCAACCATCATTCATTCGCCACGCAGCCTTGCAGGGAGTGCACAAAATGACTTTTGACTGTGAAAGTGAACTGCTAAAAGTGGCAGAGAACCATCCAGCGGCTGAGTACGTGGGTATTAAACTAGGTGTAATATTAAAGAGGCTGTTCCTTTTCAGATATATTTTGCCTGCCGCCTCAGTTCACTTTAATAGCTGAGCACTGCTCTGGTCTCTATTGTTTGGCTGCAGCCATTATGTCACAAAGACAACACTGAAGCCAATCAGTGTGCTCAGGGGTTTGTGCCATCTAAATCAGGAACTCCATGATTGGCTGCAGCGCTGTCAGTGTCATGTCACCACTGCAGTATATACGTAATCAGTGAACATACACTGGAGATGCAGTGCTGCATCTGGGAGGGAAATTAAAGTGCAATTTGTTTTTTAACCCCTTCACAATTTCCGTCGTACATGTACAGCAAAAGTCGGAAGCCGTGGTGGGGAGCAGACTCACCCGGCAGGTGATGGCTGTGTAGCCTGCCACTAACAATTGCAGGTGGAGGACCATCGGCATTTAACATGCGTCGGCATGCGTACACATCATTCTTTCCACACATTAGTGCCCCGATGATGTGATCACGGGTCACGATCAGTTGTCATAACCGCTGGGGGTCAGCTTATGACCCCTGTGCCTGTCATTACGAAGCTCCTGTGAAACCCTGCTTGTGTTTAGGCTTCGAAGGACACAGTGATTTCTGCTATATACAGCAATGCTGAAAGGATCGGATAATTGCATCTTCAAGTCCCCTAAGGAGGCTAACAAGAACAGTGAGAAGTAAAAAAAAAATATAAAAAAAAAAACAACTAAAAGATCAAATCACCCTCGTTTGAAATTAAAGGTAGTAAAAAAATACACATATATGGTACCGTCGTGTTCAGAAAAGTCTTATCTATGAAAATATATAAATAATTAACCCGATAAGGAAACACCATAAATGAAAAAAATTCAAGAACGCCAAAATTATGGGGTTTTTTTGTTGCCTCAATTCTACAAAAAATGTTGTATCAAGCAATCCAAAAGTTACATCTATACCAAAATGGTATTAATAAAAACATTGTCTCATCTCATAACAGATAAGCCATCAAAGAGCTCCATTGGCTGAAAAACAGAAATGTTGCAGTCTCAGAAAATGGCGACACAACTCAAAAACATTTTTTATGCAAACTTCCGATTGTTTTTTTTCACCACTAAAATAATAAAATGTGGACATGTTGGGTATTGCCGTAATCATTTTGATGAAGGGAATCGTATTGTGAGGTCATTTTTACTACAAAATGAACAGCATAAAAACAGTTCCCAAAAAACAATGTCAGAATAGCCTTTTTTTAATAATTTCACTGCACTTGGTATTTTTTTCCAATATTATAGTACACTATGTGGTAAAATAAATTATCCTGCAAAAAAAACAAGCCCTGATATGGCCATGTGGACAGAAAAAATAAAAGGGTTATAGCTCTGGGAAGGAGGGGAGGAAAAAATGGAAACACAAAAATGGAAATTGGCCACGGCATGAGGGAGTTAATGAGTTGAGCCAGGAAGTAAAAAGTTTATGAAATGAAATGGGACAACTAAATTTAAAATTTTCCTTTACATATAGGAAAAGAAACAGTGCCAGCATCAAAAATGGATTAATATCAAATATGTTTATTTAAATCTTCTTAAAATAGCAGTAATCTATATTAAACATGGAAGACAAAAAGAGAGCCGCATTTCGAGCAAATTGTGTCGTATCATGGGAGGTTGGTCAGGCAGCTCTTATATACAAACGGGTATGATTTATCATACCTGAAACCAAATTTTTTAAAATGAAACAGACATGTACAAAAACATTATTCAAGTCCCCCAAAAACTAACATATTTAAAAAGCAAGTATATAAATATGTTCTGACAAAGTCACTGTTGAACTACTGCAGGGGAGATATGTGTCACTGCGCTAAGGCTACTTTCACTATAGCGTTAACTGCAATCCGTCACAATGCGTCGTTTTGCAGAAAAAACGCATCCTGCAAAAGTGCTTGCAGGATGTGTTTTTTCTCCATTGGCTAACATTACACAACGCATTGCGACGGATTGCCACACGTCGCAACCGTCGTGTGACGGTTGCGTCGTGTTGTGGCGGACCGTTGGCACAAAAAAACGCTACATGTAACGTTTTTTGCCGCCGACGGTCCGCTTTTTCCGACTGCGCATGCGTGGCCGGAACTCCGCCCCCACCTCACAATGGGGCAGCGGATGCGCTGGAAAAATACATCCGCTGCCCCCGTTGTGCGGCGGAGACAGCGCTAGCGTCGGTAACCTCGGCCCGACGCTAGTGTGAAAGTAGCCTTAATGGCATCAGTGATGTGAAAACCAGAGTATTTTCCTCCAGCGCACGAAGTGATGTGAGGGGTTAAGCTAATTTTCATAATTAGCTGGCTTTTATGTGGACATCCATAGAGCAGGTGGGAGGATGTCCACCTTATCTCTACCCCAGGGTGTGGTCTGGGGCTTAAGTAGCTGGGCTCCAGAGGCAGTTATTAATTTAGCAGGACTGGAGGGAGGACCTCAAGTGTCCTGAGGAGAAAAGACGGAACCTGTGTTGCTCCAGAGCGGGCTGCTACCTCCCAACGTATGGACTGTGTTACAGCATTTTGTTTTCTTTGTTGTTTTCCTGTTTTGCCTGAAGAGCTGTGTTTTACTTTCCCCTTCTTGTTGGTTTGTGCTGTCATATAAGAAACCAACTGAAGATTTAAAGAAACAGTGTTCCTGTTTTCTACCTCTGTGTACCGCCAAGTGAGTTGAACTACAACAGTGTCCATATATATGCAAATTACCATATAGAGAAAAAAAAAAATGAAAAAAAAACACTAACCAAGTCAATATTGTAAAATTAGTTCCTGTCTACTGTTTAGACAGTTTGGGCAACACGTTTTTAGAACAAACATCCTTTAGAATTCCTGATTGAGCAGTTTTAGCCACATAGCTCCACCTCAAATTGGTTTGATGACCCCTTTCTATAGCTTGAATGTGATATTAGATGCTTGTACATTGGTGGAATGTGTGACAATAATAGAGATATTTTAATTCATTTTCCATATATAAATGCCACCTTATATGTGGTTTTAAAGGAGCAAGAAGAGCAACAACATTTTGTATAAAGTGCATGCTGCAGGTTAAAGGACATTTTGAGTGTTACAATTAATGTATGTTTTAATTTGATATTGACACTGAATAACACATGAACGGAAATGTTGGAAATGTCCAGCACACTGCAGCACTTACAATGTGTAGAACGACATCTGTGACATTCCTCTGTTTATCAGACGCAAATACTGTACAATCGATTTGAGCGCTGCCTGGCAGAGGAGCTGTAAACATCTCCCTGCTCCACCAGGAACTCCAATAGAACGCAGGCTACTTCCGGCCTGTGCCCTGTTGGAGACAGCGCGTGCTGGGTACGTCGGGCAATGCAATTACATAACTGCATCGCATTGTTCAGCACCCACTGCTATAATTGACAGAAGATGAGATGGAGGCTGCGCTTGACAATGGGTATTCATGATGCCCGTGAGTTTCACTTAAAATTGACCATTAAACTTTAATCTCTGCTGACTACCAGCCCCCCCCCCGCGCTCCTTTTGCCCTGTACCCCAATAATTACACAACAAACGTTCGTTTGGATAAATTGGCCACAGCAGCCTTTTTATTAACATTAACCCCTTCACCCCCGGAGCTTTTTCCGTTTTTCCGTTTTCGTTTTTCGCTCCCCTCCTTCCCAGAGCCATAACTTTTTTTATTTTTCCGTCAATTTGGCCATGTGAGGGCTTATTTTTTGCGGGACGAGTTGTACTTCTGAAAGACATCATTGATTTTACCATGTCGTGTACTAGAAAACGGGAAAAAAATTCCAAGTGCAGTGAAATTGCAAAAAAAGTGCAATCCCACACTTTTTTTTTGCTTGCCTATTTTGCTAGGTTCACTAAATGCTAAAACTGACCTGCCATTATGATTCTCCAGGTCAGTACGAGTTCATAGACACCTAACATGACTAGGTTATTTTTCACCTAAGTGGTGAAAAAAAATTCCAAACTTTGCAAAAAACAAAACAAAACAAAATTGCGCCATTTTCCGATACTCGTAGCGTCTCCATTTTTCGTGATCTGGGGTCAGGTGAGGGCTTATTTTTTGCGTGCCGAGCTGGCATTTTTAATGATAGCATTTTGGTGCAGATACGTTCTTTTGATCGCCCGTTATTGCATTTTAATGCAATGTCGTGGCGACCAAAAAAACGTAAATCTGGCGTTTCGATTTTTTTTCTCATTACGCCGTTTAGCGATCAGGTTAATGCTTTTTTTTATTGATAGATCGGGCGATTCTGAACGTGGCGATACCAAATATGTGTAGGTTGGGGTTTTTTTTAATTGATTTATTTTGATTGGGGCGAAAGGGGGGTGATTTAAACTTTTATATTTTTTTTATTTTTTTCACATTTTTTTTTAACTTTTTTTTTTACTTTTGCCATGCTTCTATAGCCTCCATGGGAGGCTAGAAGCAGGCACAACGCGATCGGCTCTGCTATGCAGCAGCGATCATAAGATCGCTGCTACACAGCAGAAATGCCGGTGTGCTGTGAGCGCCGACCACAGGGTGGCGCTCACAGCCACCGGCGATCAGTAACCATAGAGGTCTCCAGGACCTCTATGGTTACAATGTACAAGCATCGCCGATCATGTGACGGGGGTCGGCGATGCGCTCATATCCGGCCGCACGGCCGGATGCGGTAGTTAAATGCCGCTGTCTGCGTTTGACAGCGGCATTTAACTAGTTAATAGCGGCGGGTGATCGCGATTTCACCCGCCGCTATTGCGCGCACATGTCAGCTGTAAAAAACAGCTGACATGTCGCGACTTTGATGTGCGCTCACCGCCGGAGCGCACATCAAAGCAGGGGACCCGACATCTGACGTACTATACCGTCAGATGTCGGGAAGGGGTTAAAACATAACAGTTTATTAACATTAGAACCCCAGGGAAAGGTGGTCCTCGAAGCCCCAAGAATCAACCAACTTATATCCAATCTCCATAATTTGGCCTCCAGGTCGTGTCCTTGCCTCTAGCCGCTAAGCACCAGCTCAGAGACGCTTAAAGACTCGCCCGGCCAATATCCGCCAAAATCCCAAGGCCCCAGTCTTCTCGACTGTATAACCACCATTTCATTCTCTAAGCCACACCAGGGGGAGTCCAAGATCTCACACATCCCCCCCCCCTCCAAGCCGCCATTTCTTATCACCACCAACTTCGAGGACCTCTTTCCCCCCCCGCCACCAACACCAATGTACTGACTCCTCAGACATTTGTGTCCCGCCACACCAGCAGCCCTTTCTCGATACCCTCCTGTACTGCTAGACACCATAAGTCCAAGCCAATGGCATTCAAATGGACACCATCCTTTCTCCAATACTCGCCCGTCCCCGACTCCAAATCCAAATGGCGAATTACAAGGGCCCCGTTCCGCACCATAAAACGGGAAACAGCCCTGTTAACTTTTATTGTGGCCCTGTTGATACCCTGTACCGACCGTGCCCCGAACCAGACTTTTATAGGAACGATATCCGACCATATTACCAACAAGCGCGGGAACATAGCCCACAACCTTAAGACATCAAACTTAATATCATTGATCAATTCTCTACAAGGGCGTTTACCAAGATCGTTGCCCCCCAAATGGATCACCAATAAATTCGGCACCCGGTCCAAATGCCCAAACTTGTGAAATTCCGGCAGAAGCTGCTTAAAGTACATTCCACGTTTACCAATCCGATGTATTACTGTCGAAGACTTTTCCACACCGAGCTGTCTCCCTTCAGGGCGAACGTCCGCTCGCACCGCTGCCCAAAAGACGAACGAGTGGCCCATAATCCATGCGAGTAAAGGCCTGTTCCCTGAAAAGAAAAAAGACAACAAACCAAAACATAATAACCGCGAAGCACAACCCGTTCAAATCAACTCCCAATTCAAAAAACACCCTTCAGACCAAGGACGGGCGAATATACGACCTAAACCTGACGGATTCCCAACGGCCGATCCTTCGCACTACGTCCTCCCCTAAACCTCGTCTGGCTGCTTCCGTAGCTGCACCTATTCTGAACGAATGCCCCGAATAATTCTCTGCCGAAATGCCCCCTCGCATCAAGCAGCGCTTAAATATAGTAACAAACTGATATCGAGATAAAAATGACCCATCTCCGTGCAACAACAATGGCTCATCATCCCAGACCTCTCCCTTTGAAAATTCCCTAAAACATAATACGGGGCATAACGGGGAACCCACAACCTCAAAGAGCACAATTTTACACCATTTCCCGACCAAATCCGTTTTCGATTGACGCAGCCAAATCACCAACCTATCCCCGTGCAAAACTACATCCCGGCCCAGCAATCCCCCTTTTTTATGCCTTGAGGGGCTGACCAACTCACCCAAACGAAAAGCCCCAAAAAATGCCAGAGCAAATGCCAGCTTAAACAGGATAACCTCTGATTGGTTAGAAGAAACCCCTGGCAATTGTTCGCCTATCCGCAGTAAAATCTCATAAGAGACAGGGCTTCGTCCATCTAAACTTTTCCAACCCTTCCGCCACCCTTTCATCACCTGAAGAACCATAAATGACTTAGTAACGTCACGTGTTGTGAATTCTGATTGTGGGCTCCCCCGGTGGTGTTTTATGGTAGTGCCACTTATTTGCCTTCTTCTATCCTTGATCACCTGTTGACACCCATTAGGGGAGTTTCCTATTTAAGGCTGCTTGGCTGCTGGTCCGATGCCGGCCAACAATGTATCAGTAGCATTCTGTTGCATTCTCCTGCCTCAAGATCCTGTTCAGCTAAGTTGAATTTTGTTTCTAGTTAATGCTATTTTTGTCCAGCTATTTGCAATGTGACTCTCTGTAGCTGGAAGCTCTCGTGGACTGAAATTGCCACTCCAGTGGCATGAGTTGTCACTGGAGTTTTAAAGTAATTTCAGGATGGTGTTTTTGAGTAGTGTTTTGAAGTTGACCGTGAAGTGACTCTTTCCTGTACTTCTGCTATCTAGTAAGCGGACCTCACTGTGCTAAATCTGCTGTTCATCCTACGTATGTCTTTTCCTCTTGACTCACCGTCAATATCTGTGGGGGGCTGCTATCTCCTTTTGGGGGTCATCTCTGGAGGTAAGGCAGGCCTGTATATTCCTCTGATGGGGTAGTTAGATCTCCGGCTGGCGCGTGGTGTCTAGGGCATCGTAGGAAACACTCCCCGGCTACTTCCAGTGTTGTGTCAGGTTCAGGTCACGGTCACTTTAGTTCCCATCACCCGAGAGCTAGTCCGTTGTTATTTTGATTTCCCTGCCATTGGGAAAATCATAACAGTCACGTAACCCCCTAAATTTAAATCCAAATGCCAAACCAGCCAAAAATTGATTAACCTTAGATACCGACGATCCTGAATCCCATTTCTGACCCAGGAGCAACAGCAATTTTTCGTCGTCGTGCACGTCTGTGTCCAGCGACGACCCCCAATCCACCCAAGTATTCCATGCCTTAACATAGTGTGACCAAGACCCTGGAGCCAGTGACCTGGACAATAACCCTCTTACTGCACCAACGGAAGCTTCCATAAGTCCTCTGGGCAGAACACTCGCATGAGATCCACTTGAGACACGACATCCGGAACCCGATCCCACTGTGAATGAGAAATAGTGTGAGAAACCAACGAGTTGTTAAACGGCCGGAATTCAGCAGTGACCCATAAATTACACCGTAGACCCAACCAAACCATATGCTGCAAGACTCTTAGCAAAGCCGGATCTGCGGATAACAGTGAATTTATTGCTTTCGCAGCACCCTCACATTCACAACTAAAACAAATCTTTGTGTTACGAACTTCCGTTCCCCATAAAGATAAAGCAACTGCAATGGGGAACACCAAACACAGCAATCGATTAGCAGAAAAACCGTTGCCAACCCACAACGGTGGCCACTGACATGCTAGCCAACTCTCTTTAAAGACCAAACGAAAACCGTGCTCGTCCACCGGGCCGATCGCAAATCCCAAATCCTCCGCATGCACTACCGGTCCGATCCATAGCGACCTCCCATTATATGATTCCAGAAAAAGCATCCAAACCTTCAGGTCATCTTTCAAGGCCCTCCAAAGCCTGATAAAATGTGACGGGGCCTGAACTCCTACTGTAGCCAAGGACAACCTGCGACAAAAAGCCCTACCCATCGGCATGATACGGCATGCGAAGTTCAACTTCCCTAGCAGTGATTGAATCTCGCGCAGCGTTACCTTTCTTAGTTCATAGACTCTCCTCACCACCACCATTCTCAAACCCGCCAATTTGTCATCAGGCAAACGACATTCCATTGCGCCCGTATCAATCTCGATGTCCAAAAAACTCAGACACGTTACCGGACCAACCGTCTTGTCAGGAGCTAACGGAACGCCGAACCTTCTCGACACAATCTCCATTGAGTGAAGCAAAATTGAACAATCCACGGAATGCGCTGGACCCACAAATAGAAAATCATCCAGATAATGGATGCAGGACCGAAGTCCAGATACATCTTTCACCGTCCATTCCAAAAACGTACTGAACATTTCAAAATACGCACACGATAGAGAACAGCCCATCGGCAAATAACGATCCACATAAAAACCCCTGTTCCAGAAACACCCTAGCAAATGCAAACTATCTGGATTAACGGGTAACAAACGAAACGCGGCCTCAATATCGGTTTTAGCCAACTAGGCTCCCTGCCCACAATGCCTAACCCATTCCATAGCTGTGTCAAATGACGTATAAAGAACCGAGCACAGCTGTGGGTCAATTCCATCGTTAACCGACAAACCTATTGGGAACGAAAGGTGGTGAATTAGCCTAAATTTGTTAGCCTCCTTTTTGTGCACTACCCCCAATGGGGACACTCTCAAGCCCTCCATAGGGAGGGACTGAAATGGGCCGGCCATTCTTCCAAGTGACACCTCCTTGTTCAACTTTTCTGTTACTACTTCAGGAAATTCGTAGGCCGATTTTAAATTCTTTTTGGACAACTGCACCTTAACGACCACAAAAGGTATTGAAAAACCATCCCTAAAACCATTTCGTAAGGTTAACGCTGCTTTTTTATCAGGGTATCTATTTAGGAACCGTTCCATCTATGCCAGACGCACTGGCGTCACCCCTTTTATCAAATCGGTCTGACCCTTTCTGCTTCCCTCCCTTAAAACATCTTGCTGCCCCGTGATTACCTCCACATGAGGAACATTCATGCTTAAATTTGCACTTTGCCCCAAACCTGCAGGTCCCTTTGTTAAAAGCGAAACACAGTCCCCTCTGCATGACCACCGAGTGCCCTGACTGTCCTGAACCCCCGTTGCCTCCAAGAAATGACTGAGTTCCCTGACTTAACCTGACCGGTGCTGTCACCCTCATCCACAAGGAAATATCCTTGTGGTCCCACCGGATATTTGGACGTACCGCTTTTCGTTGGCGGAATTGCTCGTCATATCTAATCCAGCCTTGGCCCCCATAAACCCTGTAGGCCTCCCCGATGATATCTAAATAACAAAACAAGGGGGCACAAGTCTCCGGCGATTTTTTTCCCCTATTACGCTAGCAAAAATTGCAAAAGTCTGTAACCAGTTAGAAAAAGTACGTGGGATCAACCTAACCTGAATGAGTCCCCGACTCCCTCCGCCTCCAGGGCCCCCCTCTCTCTAACATTACCCAGCCACGCCGATAACGGCGATGATTAAATCTGTCTACCCCTCGTCTCCCACATTTGGAATAAATCCTTTAACCCTTGCATTAAAATACCCGCACCAAGACTAACCCCCCCACGGGAACCTCCCCTCTACACAAATCAACATTAGGGGCTAGTGATGGCATTAAAGAAGAAAAGACGGCACTCTCACCTGGCTGCCTGGGTGCTGTGTTCCCAGCAGCCGCTGATCCTGTGTCCAGATGCGATCCGTCAGTTCACGGTCCTCCTTGATGGTGCGGGCTCGCCGTTTCACGGGCTTCCAAGGGCCAGTCTTGAGATGCCGCCGCGCTGATAGGACCCACGGAGTGGTCTCGCTCCACGGATGGGGGCACGGCTGTTCAAGGTGCGCAGCGGGACGACCCTGCTCCGCTGACCTGTCCCCCCTTGATGAATCCTCCCCTCTGTGCTCTAGTGCCCTCAGCCCCTCTGTAGCCCACATTACTTCTGTATGCACCCCCCCGGCTAGATCCCCATGAGACTGGAGGATCCCCAGCGCTTCCTGCACTGAAACAGTTAATATCAGCAGCAGCCAGTGAGTGGGCGGAGCTAAGCCAGCGCCCATCACTGACTGCTCTGCGTTCTGGGGCCTGTGCTGCTGCCGCCTGGGAGCCTCTCACATCACGCTGAGCGGCGGCCCGGATGGATGGGTTCACCGCCGCTCCTGCACCTGGCTCCTGTTCACCGGCCGTCCCCGGTAAGTGTGCAGCCCTCCCACGCCGCACCGCTGGTGGAGGCGCCCGCCATGCAGGCCCCCGCCCGCTCCTCTGCACCGATCGTCGCTGCTGAGCCGGGCCCGTTCCTGGCTGGGCACCTGCCGCTCCCCTACCCGGATCCTGTGGCGCAGACGTTCCTTCAGATGAAGGGGAGGCCGACACCTCCCCCCGCTGCAGGCCCTGCCGATTTGTGGGATTCCTCCCGGCTCCTTGGCAGTGCCCGCTATAGCTGCGGCTAGCTGCTGAAGCCGGAGGGTTCCACTGAGGGGCTCCTCATACGGCGCCGGGCCCTGGGGGTGACCTCGGGGCTCAAGCGCTCCGGAGGCCGAGACCTCCGAGGCTGGCGGCCCTCAGTCAGGGAAGGAGATGACCCGGATCCCCCTTCAGGAAGCAGGCCTTGTAAGGACGCCTGCAGCCAGCCTGCACCCCTGGTTCTAGCTGCATCACGGAGGTGCTGTAAAATTTCTTCCACCTCCATTATCTCTAAACCCACAGAGCTTACTATCTTGTTCAGAGGGGCACCAAAATGGTTGATCCTCTAAGATGGGTGCCCCCTTTTATAGTCAACCCCCCCCATCACCCCCTCCTTCCTGCCCATTTCACCCCCAACCAATCTGTAAGCCCTGATTCAAATAATATCCTCTCCTCACTCCACATTATCGCCCCCTCCTTTCTGCTCACTCCCTATAGGCCCACTCAACCCTGTCATGTCGTCCTCCCTTAAAGGCCTGCGGCCTAGTCCGTCCTCACTGGACGGGGAGCCTGGATTAGGTGACTATACGCTTTTTTTATTTTTTCAATAATTGGGGGCTATCATAAATTGGGGTGGCTGTGGGGACATTATGAGGTGCTGGCTGTGAGGACATTTCAAGGGGCTCACTGTGGGGACAGTAAAAGGGGCTGTGAGGGGCATAACAAGAGAGGCTGTGGGTTACATTTCAAGAGGGGCTTGCTGTGTGGACATTACAAGAGGGAACGTGAGGAACATCACAAGAAGGGCTGTGGGGACATCACAAGAGGGACTGTGTGGGACACCATACTGTATGGGAGACTGTGGGGGGACATCATACTGTACATGGAAGGCTGTGGTGGACTTCAAGCTGTATATGAAAGGCTGTGGTGGTGACCATACAATATAATGGGGGGGCTGTGGTGGACATATACAATATGTCGTCCCCCACAGCCCCTCTTGTAGAGAGACTGTTAGGACATTATACTGTATATAGAGGGCTGTGGTGGACATACTATATATGAGGGTCCATGCTGGTGACCATACAATATAATGGGGAGCTGTGATGGACATCACAAAAGGGGTTGCAGGGGACACCATATTACCTGGGAGACTGTGGGGGACATTATACTGTATATGGAGGGCTCTAGTGACCATACTATATAATGGGAGGCTATGGTGGACATCATACAGCAGTGGGGGCTGGGGTGGACATCATAGTGTATATTTGGGGGCTGTAGTGGATATCTTATACAGATGGCTGTGGTGACCATCGTACTGCATAGAGGAACAGTGTGAGGAGAGAGATACAGATTGGAGAGGACAACATGGTGGGCAGTACAAGGGCATACTGTGAAGAGGAGGCACAAAATGGATATGGAGAGGGGAGCGTGAAATGGGGCCACAGGGTGGGGAGAGGTTGGCATGGCCAGGAGACAATGTGGAAATATAGAGAGTGCAAGGTAAACTAGTGGAGAGGGGAAAGCCAATGCATGGGCTGTGGTGCATAAGTGCGGATGGTGTGACAGTTGTATTTGATAATAGCAGACAGTTTTGTTACTATAGCTCATAAGGACAGACAGTGTGGCCGCCATATAAAATAGGAGGTTTATTTAGAGCATAGTATGGACAGATATTTTTATGCAGAGGGCATTTTAATAACAGGTTTTTTATTTTTAAGAGCATCAGGTTGGGATTTGCTGCATAAAAACAGAAAAGAGGGAAGACTGCAGAGACGAGCTTTGCACTTGAAAGTCATCATGGCATCTGGACAAGGTGGAGATAAACAGAAAAGAAACAACTCAATCAGAGAAGATGACACCTATAAGATACCTGGATGTAAATGTTCACTTGTTGATACTGACTATGTCTCATCAGTAATGTGGTTCCAGTATGGTCCGCAGTCTGTTAATAACTGATAATGACAACTCCCAGCATCACCTTACTATTATTAAGGACATACTGGGAGTTGTAGGTTCATGAGATACAAATGTATGAGTCTGATTTCAATTGATTTCTGTACTAAGCTTGGTGATGTAGTCATTTACTTTTGGTGGTTCTGGTGATGTATACATGTACTGATGATGATACTGGTGTTATATTTATTTACTGATGGTGGTTTTCAAGATGTATTCATGTACTGAGGATGGTGCTTGCTTGTGCCTTAGTTATGCACTATTCATGGCTCTGGTGTTCTATTTGTGTGCTAATGATGATTTTGGTTTTGTACTGATGTTGCTTCTGGGGAAGAATACATGACCATAACAACCATCACTACATGAATGCATCAAAAGAACCATCATGTGTACATGAATGTCACCAGAACCACTATCCGTACAGGAACATGGCACCAGAACCATTATCAGTTTAGCTTCCATTAGGGTATCCACCAAATGCTGAACACCTTAATTGAAACCAGTAGGCCCCCATTATTTTAATTTTATGCTATATCAGTCTTCATGACTGTCCTTGGGTTTGACATTTAACCCCTTCACGCTGTGGCTATATTCCATTTTTTTTTTTTTTTTTTTTTTCATTTTAGTTTTTTCCTCTCCTTCTTCCAAGAGCCATATATTTTTTTAATTTCCCATCATTATAGTCATATGAGGGATTGTGGGACAAGTTGTGCTCTTGAATGACACCATTTATTTTATCATGTGATGCGCTGGAAACCGGGATGCTTTGTGATTTATTTTTTTTTTTTTTACCATTTTCACTATATAGTAACACTAACCTGGCAAGATGATTCTGTCACACAAGTACACAGATACCAAACATGTATAGCTTTTTTTGGTGGCGAAAAAAGAATTCAGGAATTCACAGAAAAAAATATCTTGTGTCACCATTTTCCGAGACCCATAATGTTTTCATTTTTTGGGATATAGGTCTGTGTCAGAAAAGATATATATCTTTGATCGTGTTGTAGATAGAACAACATTTAGATTTGAAAGTCCTCAGTGGTTGATACCTTTTAATGGCTAACTGAAAAGATGGTAACAAATTGTGAACTTTCGAGACTACACAGGTCTCTTCATCAGGCATCGACTAAAACAAAATCTGAAGAATCACATATTTATGCACAACACATCACAGAACTAATGCAGTAGATAAGATGAGTGACGTGAAGTAGAAACTATCATTATGGGAGAGGGATAAACAGTTGTGGCCGTAAATATTGGAACAGTTCATAGATAGGAGTGTGAAAGTTTTATTGTCTTCTGATTGGGGTCTGGTTCTGTGTTGTGATGCCCCCACATGGGCTGAGGAGAAAATTCCTTAGTTGATGTAGAAAGACATAAATCCATGCAACACATTCATTCCTGCACTGAGTGTCAAAGGTCGTCATGAGTTTATACTCCCAGATCCTTCTGTCTCTCTGAGATTTAAAGTTACCTTTTAAGGCCGGGGTCAAACTTGCGAGTTCAATGCGAGAAACTGGCATCAAGTCCTGGCACTGCCGCCGGCTCTCGGGACCGGAGTCGCACGCTCCGGACTTGATGCGAGAGACTCATGCAAGTTTCTCACATTGAACTCGCAGGGATACAAAAATGTTTGGCCACAGGTAAATCTATATTCTTTTTTTTCTTTTCTGGTGTGGCAATAAGGTCTGTGCCAAACGTTTTAACTGATACCATCATTCTGGTGTTTCGATTTTTGTATTTTTTATCCTCATTATGCCATTTACAGGTCGTATTAATTTATTTTATATTTTGATAGATCAGACTTTTACGAATACAGCAATACTAAATATGTGTATTTTTAAAATTTATTATGGTTTTATTTTTAGTGGGGCAAAAGGGGGGTAATTTGAACTTTTTCTTTTATTTTTCCATATTTTTTAATATTTTTTAAACTTTTTCCTGTATTTAATAGTCCCCTTAGGAGACTTGAAGCTGCAATTGTCTGATCGATTAAATTATATTATATATAGCAGTGCATCAGCATGTATAGAGAAAACCATGATCTCCTATGAATGTCAGCTAAACTTCTGTTTTTCACAGGAAAATTGTAATGAAAGGCACGTGGGTCTTCAGCAGACCCCTGACTGTCATGACAACCACCGGCACCCCATGTCGTGTGTTAAATGTAGGTGTTAGAGGCACATGATGGCTGTTTAAATCAGCCATCATGTGCCGAGAAAGATGCAGGCTTGGTGTGCCAGCTCGCATCAAAGTCAGGGAGCTGGCTAATAACGTAGAAGTACATCATATGTCGGTAATGGGTTAAAATATAGAATGTCAGGTATGAATATTGCTCTTTGGCTCTGGTATCATGTAAATGGTCCACAATCATTATCTAACTTTGGAAACACAGTCCTTGTTGAGCCTCAGCCCTGAATGACACAACTTTTTTTAACTTTTGCTGGTATTTTTTGGTGAAATGGATAAGTATTCTAGCAGAAGTGATCTTCAGAGCTTTTTACCTGAACCATCGAAAAAGGAGGAGGGAGGCGCTAACGGACTTATTACCTTAGTCTCTGACCGATACTAAATAAAAAAAAATATATAGAATCAAGCTTCTGGAGCCACAAAAAAAGAACACAGAGGCAAGGGGACACAGGGTAAATACCCATGAAATATTGCACCAAGGGTATTACATGAATGATGAAAAGGGCTTTTCAATAAAAAAAAAATAGAGCTGCTAAGAAGGTAAGTATCAACTGATGTATTTTTTTTTTATTGAAAAGTCCTTTTCATCATTCATGTAATACCCTTGGTGCAATATTTCATGGGTACTTACCCTGTGTCCCCCTGCCTCTGAGTTCTTCTTTTTTGTGGCTCCAGAAGCTTGATTCTATATTTTTTTAATTTATTTTTTACCAATGCCAATAAAGATTATTATGTTTTAATCTTAAATATTTTGCATTTATTGTCTTCCCCACTCATGTATTGGAGGTTGTGTATATAGAGGATTCATTTACATATGGTACAGTTGGCAGCACAACAAAGGAGTTTGCATTAGATGTGACTGCATGGATTTTATAAATTACCTCAAGCTTTTTTTCTAAAGTCTGAAAAAATTCAGAACGGTCTAGTTGTTTACATTAATATATAGTTTCTAGTATAGCAGAAAGTATAATGATCTCTTGAGCATATAATAAAAATAAATCTTCAAAAAAGGTTTGATTGACTTTATATTTCCTGATTAATTTCTACCATCCCTCCAATGCAGGTTGATCCTCCGAATTGTCGCTAATGACTTTGGGTCATATACTTCCCTTAGTAAGAAATTCGGTGCCCCGTCACAAAAGTGTGAAAATCTCTTAAAGATGGCAAAGATCCTTAATTTACCCGTAATTGGAGTCAGGTAAATACTTATTGTTAAATATATTTACTCAGAATTTCCAATTTAAGTAAGTGAGTATTGAATGCAGCTACGATTGAAGTCAAGTATATATTTCACTGAAACCAACCATAGCGGGAGAGCAGACTTATCTGGCACCACACACATCCAGCCCTTCCCAGCGTTGCACCAGGGGATGGACAGGTCTCTCCCTCACGTGTACATTGAAGAAAATCACCTGCCATGGTGCTGGGAAGAGACGACCAGTAGCGTAGCTGGACAGGTCTGGTCTCCGGCTATGGTCCCAAAGCCAGATCTTTAAAGCATGTTTTCTCTGAAGCGGCAAAGCATTTTAGAGAACAATACAGTACAGACCAAAAGTTTGGACACACCTTTTCATTTAAAGATTTTTCTGTATTTTCATGACTATGAAAATTGTACATTCACACTGAAGGCATCAAAACTATGAATTAACACATGTGGAATTATATACTTAACAAAAAAGTGTGAAACAACGGAAATTATGTCTTATATTCTAGGTTCTTCAAAGTAGCCACCTTTTGCTTTAATGACTGCTTTGCACACTCTTGGCATTCTTTTGATGAGCTTCAAGAGGTAGTCACCGGGAATGGTCTTCCAACAATCTTGAAGGAGTTCCCAGAGATGCTTAGCACTTGTTGGCCCTTTTGCCTTCACTCTGCGGTCCAGCTCACCCCAAACCATCTTGATTGGGTTCAGGTCTGGTGACTGTGGAGGCCAGGTCATCTGGCGTAGCACCTCATCTCTCTCCTTCTTGGTCAAATAGCCCTTACACAGCCTGGAGGTGTGTTTGGGGTCATTGTCCTGTTGAAAAATAAATGATGGTCCAACTAAACGCAAACCGGATGAAATGGCATGCCGCTGCAAGATGCTGTGGTAGCCATGCTGGTTCAGTATGCCTTCAATTTTGTATAAATCCCAACAGTGTCACCAGCAAAGCACCCCCACACCATCACACCTCCTCGTCCATGCTTCACAGTGGGAACCAGGCATGTAGAGTCCATCCGTTCACCTTTTCTGCGTTGCACAAAGACACGGTGGTTGGAACCAAAGATCTCAAATTTGGACTCATCAGACCAAAGCACAGATTTCCACTGGTCTAATGTCCATTCCTTGTGTTCTTTAGCCCAAACAAGTCTCTTCTGCTTGTTGCCTATCCTTAGCAGTGGTTTCCTAGCAGCTATTTTACCATGTATGTATGATGTGTCTGCTGCTAGAACTCTGTGTGGCATTGACCTGGTCTCTAATCTGAGCTGCTGTTAACCTGCGATTTTTGAGGCTGGTGACTCGGATAAACTTATCTTCAGAAGCGGAGGTGACTCTTGGTCTTCCTTTCCTGGGGTGGTCCTCATGTGAGCTAGTTTCTTTGTAGCGCTTGATGGTTTTTGCCACTGCACTTGGTGACACTTTCAAAGTTTTCCCAATTTTTCAGACTGACTGACCTTCATTTCTTAAAGTAATGATGGCCACTTGTTTTTCTTTACTTAGCTGCTTTTTTCTTGCCATAATACAAATTCTAACAGTCTATTCAGTAGGACTATCAGCTGTGTATCCACCAGACTTCTTCACAACACAACTGATGGTCCCAACCCCATTTATAAGGCAAGAAATCCCACTTATTAAACCTGACAGGGCACACCTGTGAATTGAAAACCATTCCCGGTGACTACCTCTTGAAGCTCATCAAGAGAATGCCAATATTTGATACAATAGAAAAACAGAACTTAATATTTGGTACAGAAACCTTTGTTTGCAATTAGAGGTCAGACGTTTCCTGTACCTCTTGGCCAAGTTTGCACACACTGCAGCAGGGAATTTGGCCCACTCCTCCATACAGATCTTCTCCAGATCTTTCAAGTTTCGGGGCTGTCACTGGGCAACATTAAGTTTCAGCTCCCTCCCAAGATTTGGTGTGAGTCTCATCCTAAAATCAGCTATAAGAAATCGTCATGCATGAAATAAGTTGCCATAGAGCATATTAACTATAATGGCAAAAACACCCCATAAGGCAGTCTAGTCTATCTATGTAGTCTATCTAGTAAGTCCAAAGTGCATATAGCTCAAAGGTTTAGCCATAAGGGAAGATATCAGATAGCTTAAAGATCTGTAGCCAATATACAGTCATATCATGATCCATATTTATTGCACTCCCCGTGGCATGCTAGGTAGCCTGCTGTATGGCACCTCAACACACATTTTGCAGCTCGTGCAACTTCGTGAGCAGCAGTGGCGTAATGACTGCTGTCACAGTGGTCTTCACTCTGACCGGGCCCAGCATGTCAGGGGCTCTTCAATACTAGCAGAAACTTCAACTGGATTTGCATCCTCAAACGCACCTCCAGCTGAATTTTATGACCCCACGCAGACCAAGCAGAGGCCAGCAGCTGCACGTGACTGGGGGTGCATGGCAGCAACATCATGCACTCACGTCGCACGCTTAAGTCAGCTGCTGACTTACAAGAGGATGAGTGCAGCAGGGAGCGAAGGGAAGATAAGTATTTATTTTTAAATCAGTGGCTATACTAGTACATGGATGACTGTAGGGGTGGTGCATTATATTTTATGGGTGACTATGGGATGTGCATTATACTTTATGGGTATGCGTTATATTTTATGGATGACTGTGCTTTGCATTATGCTTAATGGATGACTATGGAATGTGCATTATACTATATTGGTGATTATGGGATGTTCAGTATACTCTATGGAGGACTATGGGCTGTGCATTATACTATATGGAAGACTATGGGCTATGCAGTATATTCTATGGAGGACTATGGGTTGTGAATTATACTTTTGCTATGGGGCCCTATGATTTCTGTGTATTCCCCTGGTGAGTATATTGTTTTATTTTTTTCTATACATTAACGAACAGCGGCAGAACGGGGCACATATACCAGGATGGGGGATATATACCAGGAAAAGGCCCACATATACCAGGTGAGGGACATGCAGTATGTAGCAGGATAAAGAGCGTATATATAGTGCAGAGCAAAAGGGTAACAATGTTTTGAACTTTTGACTTTTAGGCTTCATAATTCATTATCCACTTCTGCTTTGAACTTGAGACTGCCATTATTTTATTGACAATCATCTTAGATATTTCAGAAATTTGACTTGCAAATATTTAGCATATTCTTGTCATGTCACTGCATTGTTACTGTTTTGCTCCTAAAGATCTAAATTTTTATTTTTATTATTTTGTAAATCCACCCTTGGCTTTCAACACTGTCTGAATCCTTCTAGGCATGCTCTCGGTCAAATTAAAAAATGTGTTGACCGAAATTTGATCTCAGGTCTCTTTCACACGTTGCCAAAGTTGGTACATTCTGGTCGACTCACTTGGGTATGTATACAGTTTTTTCTTGAATTCTACCACAAGTGTTCGATTGGGTTGAGGTCTGGGGACTGTGGGGGGCCTTTCCAGCACCTCTAATGCATTGTCATTGAACAATTTCTTTGCCAGTCTCAACATACACTTCGTGTTGCCATCCTGTTGGAACACTATGTCATCCTTTTCAAACCCACAGTACTGGCCTGGCTGGTAGAGGGCTGTAGTGATAGTTGACTTTGTGGAACTTTCTCCCATCTCCCTACTGCATCTCTGGAGCTCAGCCACAGTAATATTGGGGTTCTTTAACTCTCTCACCAAGGCTCTTCTATCATTATTACTCAGTTTGGCTGGACTGCCAGGTCTAGGAAGATTTCTGGTAGTCCCAAACTTCTTCCATTTAAGGATTATAGATGCCACTGTGCTCTTAGGAACCTTGAGTACTGCAGAAATTCTGTTGTAACCTTGGCCAGATCTGTGCCTTGCCACAATTCTGTCTCTGAGCTCCTTAGCCAGTTCCTTTGACCTCATGATTCCCATTTGGTCTCACACTCCGGTGACCGCTCCATGCATTGCGGTCTCGCGAGATGATGACGTAGTGGTCTCGCGAGACCGCTATGTGATCATCTCGCGAGACCGCAATGCACTCTTGGGACCGGAGCGCGCGAGGAGCATCGGTAAACGCTTTGCCTGCATCCGGGGGCCAACGGAAGGTGAGTATATAACTGTTTTTTATTTTAATTATTTTTTTTAACAGGGATATGATGCCCACATTGCTATATACTACGTGGGCTGTGTAATATACTACGTGGGCTGTGTAATGTACTACATGGGCTGTGTAATGTACTACGTGGGCTGTGTAATGTACTACGTGGGCTGTGTAATGTGCTACGTGGGCTGTGTAATGTAGTACGTGGGCTGTGCTATATACTACGTAGGCTGTGCTATATACTACGTGGGCTGTGTTATATACTACGTGGGCTGTGTTATACACTATGTGGGCTGTGTTATACACTATGTGGGCTGTGTTATACACTATATGGGCTGTGTTATACACTACGTGGGCTGTGTTATACACTACGTGGACTGTGCTGTTATATACTAAGTGAGCTGTGTTATATGCTACGTGGGCTGTTATAAACTAAGTGGCTGTGTTATATGCTATGTGGGCTGTTATACACTCCGTGGGCTGTGCTATATACTACGTGGCTGTGCTATATACTCCGTGGGCTGTGTTATATACTACATGGCTGTGCTATATACTCCGTGGACTGTGCTATATGCTACATGGCTGTGCTATATACTACGTGGCTGTGCTATATACTACGTGGTTGTGCTATGTACTACGTGGCTGTGCTATATACTACGTGGCCGGCCGCGAACAATCAGCGACAGGTGCAGTCCGGTGTCCGAATCATGTGTATAAATTGCATTATTCTAAAATCTTCATAAATAAACTACATACATATTCTAGAATACCCGAAGCGTTAGAATCGGGCTACCATCTAGTGTGTGTGTATATATATATATATATATATATATATATATATATATATATATATATAATCTCAAAAAATAAAGGGAACACTAAAATCCCACATCCTAGGTAACACTGAATGAAATATTCCAGTTGTAAATCTTTATCTAATATATAAAGCTGAATGTGTGTATGTATGTATGTGTGTGTGTATGTCCGGGATTGGCATCTGAACCGTCGCAGCTACAGCCACAAGATTTTGCACAGTCACACGTCTGGACCCCGAGAGCGTCATAGGCTATGTTGTGAGGCGAAATTTTAACCCCGCACATTCCAATTCACCAAACAATTTTGCCCCTATCTACATAATGGGGAAAAAATGAAAGGAAAAGTGTTGGAGGCAAAAAACAGCTGCCAGATGTGAACAAGGGGGACTTAAAGAATGAGAGCGATGGCGCCAAAGAGTATATACTGTACAGTTGCTAAGGTGGGGCCCCGACATGGGATAATCACCACACCACCACGGGGATATGAACACACACACAAAATGCGCCACACACTACCATGTGCTCGAACACATATATCACCCTCAGCACACATTTCACCACACATACACCAACCTCGCCACATAAAAGTCGAAACACAAAAGTCGCCGCTCAAAACTCGCCACGCGCAAAACTCTCCACATGCAAAACTCGCCACATGTGCAAAACTCACCTCATGGAAAACTCGCCACACGCAAAACTTGCACACGCAGAAAAATTGCCACATGCAACACATGCAAAAGTTGCCTCACACAAAACTTGCACATACTCAAAAGGCACCACACATAAAACTCGCCACGCGCAAAACTCGCCATGCGCAAAACTTGCTGCACACAATTTGCTACACTAACCTGTCACATGCAACTCGACACACAAAAGTCGCTACATGCATGTCGCCACACGCAACTCAACACACACAACTTGACACACGAAACTCGCCCTAAAACACACACAAGTCTGGTATTATCCTTCAAAAATAAAAATCTGATTAATAAGCAGACAAACTACAAGAGCAACAAATGTACCATATAGGAATCCGGCAGCTGTCAGTCACATGACCAGTCTATTATGTGTATGTGTGAGCTAATATATACTGCCAGGGGGTGGGCTTACTGTTGGCTGGGAATTTATCAGGCTGCCAATTTAGCTTACAAATACTGTGGTAAAAATACTGACCAAATAACGTGTGAACGAGGGCTAATACAGGAGGAGATGACATACAGATATATACTATATACAGGAGAGATGACACACAGGTATATACTATTTACAGGGGAGATGACACACAGGTATATACTATATACAGGAGGAGATGACACACAGATATATACTATATACAGGAGAGATGACACACAGGTATATACTATATAGAGGAGGAGATGACATACAGGTACATACTACATACAGGAGGAGATGACATACAGGTATATACTATATACAGGAGGAGCTGACACACAGGTATATACTATATACAGGAGCAGATTACCTACAGGTATATAGTATATACAGGAGGAGATGACATACAGGTATATGCTATGTATAGGAGGAGATGACATACAGGTATATACTATATACAGGAGGAGATGACACACAGATATATACTATATATAGGTGAGATGACACACAGGTGTATACTATATACAGGAGATTACATACAGGTATATCTAATATATAAAGCTGAATGTGTGTATGTATGTATGTGTGTATGTCCGGGATTGGCATCTGCACCGTCGCAGCTACAGCCACAAAATTTTGCACAGTCACACGTCTGGACCCCGAGAGCGTCATAGGCTATGTTGCGAGGTGAAATTTTAACCCCGCGCGTTCCAATTCACCAAACAATTTTGCCCCTATCTACATAATGGGGAAAAAGTGAAGGGAAAAGTGTTGGAGAAAAATTGACAGCTGCCAGATGTGAACAATGGGGACTTAAAGAATGAGAGCGATGGCGCCAAAGAGTATATACCGCACAGTTGCTAAGGTGGGGCCCCGACATGGGATACTCACCACACACGGGGATATGAACACAAAAACAAAATGCGCCACACACTACCACGTGTTTGAACACATATACGACCCTCAGCACACATTTCACCACACACACACCAACCTCGCCACATAAAAGTCGAAACACAAAAGTCACCACTCAAAACTCGCCACGCGCAAAACTCGCTACATGCAAAACTCGCCATATGCAAAACTAGGCTCACGCAAAACTCGCCACACGTGCAAAACTCACCTCATGGAAAACTCACCTCATGCAAAACTTGCACACAGAAAAATTGCCACATGTACAAAAGTTGCAACACATGCTAAAGTTGCCTCACACAAAACTTGCACATACTCAAAACGCACCACACATAAAACTCGCCGCCAGAGAAAACTCGCCATGCACAAATCTTGCTGCACACAACTTGCTACACTAACCTGTCACATGCAACTCGACACACAAAATGTTGCTACACGCATGTCACCACACAAAACTCATCTCACAAAAGTCGCTACATGCATGTCGCCACACGCAACTCAACACACACAACTTGACACATGAAACTCGCCCTAAAACACACACAAGTCTGGTATTATCCTTCAAAAATAAAAATCTGATTTAATAAGCTGACAAACTACAAGAGCAACAAATGTACCATATAGGAAATACGGCAGCTGTCAGTCACATGACCTGTCTATTATGTGTATGTGTGAGCTAATATATACTGCCAGGGGGTGGGCTTCCTGTTGGCTGGGGATTTATCAGGCTGCCAATAGCAACCAATCACAGCTCAGCTTCTATTTTGCTACAGTTAATTAATCTGAGCTCTGATTGGTTAATATAGGCAACAAAGACATTCTCAGTATAACAAAGCTAATATATGTTGTGAAATGCTTCTATTAGCTTAGTTTTTGCCTTTTAATAATTACATTTCTATCTATTTGTTTTGTGGTTTTTGCGTGCAGAATAAATTTTTGTTAACACATTCTATTTTGCTAACAGCAGTCATTAACCCGGGCGAAGCCGGGTAGTACAGCTAGTTCATTATATAGTAGAATGTGTTGAGAGCAATAAAACCTAAAAATGATCAACGTAAATCACAACTAATATCCCACTGAGGTCTGGAGTTGGAATGATGCTCGAAATCAAAGTGGAAAATGAAGTTACAGGTGTTACAGGCTGATCCAACTTCAGTGGAAATGCCTCAAGACAAGGAAATTATGTTCAGCAGTGTGTGTGGCCTTCACGTGCCTGTATGATCTCCCTACAACGCCTGGGCAAGCTCCTGATGAGGCGGCGGATGGTCTCTTGAGGGATCTCCTCCCAGACCTGGACTAAAGCATCCGTCAACTCCTGGACAGTCTGTGGTGTGACGATGGTGGATGGTGCGAGACATGATGTCCCAGATGTGTTCAATCGGATTTAGGTCTGGGGAACGGGCGGGCCAGTCCATAGCTTCAATGCCTTCATCTTGCAAGAACTTCTGACACACTCCAGCCACATGAGGTCTGGCATTTTCAAGCATTAGGAGGAACCTAGGGCCAACCGCACCAGCATATGGCCACATAAGGGGTCTGAGGATCTCCTTTCGGTACCTAATGGCAGTCAGGCTACCTCTGGCAAGCACATGGAGGGCTGTGCGGTTCTCCAAAGAAATGCCACCCCACACTAATACTGACCCACTGCCAAACCGGTCATGCTGAAGGATGTTGCAGGCAGCAGATCGCTCTCCACAGCGTCTCCAGACTCTGTCACGTATGTCACATGTGCTCAGTGTGAACCTGCTTTCATCTGTGAAGAGCACAGGGCGCCAGTGGCAAATTTGCCAATACTGGTGTTCTGTGGCAAATGCCAAGCGTCCTGAATGGTGTTGGGCTGTGAGCACAACCCCCATCTGTGGACATCAGGCACTCAGACCATCCTCATGGAGTCGGTTTGTAACAGTCTGTGCAGACACATGCACATTTGTGGCCTGCTGGAGGTCATTTTGCAGGGCTCTGGTGCAGCGCCCCAGAGTCCTGGTCGTTGCAGTAATGTTGATCTTCCACCAGGGGGAGTGATATTACGTCTGATGGTAATAAAGGAGTTCATCTTTCCAGGTATCACAAAACAGACCCCACACTTCACACTCCAGTCCACTAGGGGGAGCCTTGTCTCTATCTATTAGGACACTCCTCACATTAGGGTAAAACTGGTGGGCTGGATAGAAAGTTAGTCAGAAGCTGACTGGGCTCGGCCCAGGCAACACCTGTCAGGAGGAACATCTGAGCTGCAGACAGAGGGTCCCTGTCAGGGGTGGGATCCTGGCAGAGGCCTAGCACGAGACAGAAAGACACGGAGCTGCGCCTGCCCCATGTGCGGCAGCATCCTAAAGAAGGACAAGAAAGGAATTGTGTTGCAGGGAGTGAGAAACGAAGTCACAGCACAAGGAGACAACACCAGAAGGAGTTCTGTCCTGTAAGAGGCTGCCTCCTTCTGAGGCGCATAGCCGGTGGCCGGAATACCGAGGGAGTAATTGACTCTACGCATTACTTCAAAGACCGGCAGGACAGTCAATTCCAAGTTGGCTGCCCGACCTTAAAACCTAAGAAGACACAGTGGGAAATTGTGGGGGTCAGGGCGTCTCTAGGGTTCCTATAAACAAGCCTCAGGCCATCAGTCATACGGGTATGTCCTATCCATACCATCTGGGGGACAGAGAGGAAGAAATAACATCTAGAACATCTACGAAGGTTATGAGGACTATCCCGTGGTGCTCAGCAGGGAGGTACTACAACACCCAGGCGCTAGTAGGAAGGCTACTGATTTCCACCTGGATAAGAGAACACTGGATTTGCCTTCAGACCGGCCGGACTCTGCCTGCCCTGTGATCTGTACTCTGGACTGTGGATGCTGAAGTCTTCAGTAAAAGGTAAAGAGACCGCAACCTTTGTGTCCTCGTTATTCACTGCACCTTACATCGTCCACCATCACCACCTACACATCTGGGAAGCCCTGGGGACATACTTCACCTGTGGGAAGGTATACCATCTAGCTGCCATTCCATCACCCCAGCGGACCCCTAAGCAGCGTCGGTCACCCTGACCGAGTACCACAGGTGGCGTCACGAACACTAGACAAACTACACCTTTAATTGGACGCCCCTCACAAGGGCCATGGACCGGGTCAGGCCACTGTGACATCCCCCGAACCGAAGGACCCGGTACCGAGTACCCCATTGCCCTTAACATGGGGGCACTCCACTGGCAGTGCACCTCCTGTTCCTCCTTACACAAAGGCTGATGTAGCGATCCTGTTGCTGGGTTGTTGCCCTCCTACGGCCCCCTCCACATCTCCTGGTGTACTGACCTGTCTCCTGGAAGCGCCTCCAGCCTCTGGACACTACGCTGACAGACACAGCAAACCTTCTTGCCACAGCTCACAATGATGTGCCATCCTGGATGAGCTGCACTACCTGAGCCACTTGTGTGGGTTGTAGAGTCCGTCTCATGCTACCACGAGTGTGAAAGCACAACCAACATTCAAAAGTAACCAAAACATCAGCCAGAAAGCATTGGTACTGAGATGTGGTCTGTGGTCTCCACCTGCAGAACCACTCCTTTTTTGAGTGTGTCTTGATAATTGCCAATAATTTCCATCTGTTGTCAATTTCACATGCTGTTGTGCAAATGGAATAGATTGTCAAACAGTGTTCCTTCCTAAGTGGACAGTTTGATTTCACAGACATTTGATCTACTTGGAGTTATATTCTGTTGTTTAAGTGTTCCCTTTATTTTTTTTAGCAGTGTATATACTGTTTGTGTGTATGTACTGTATGTATGTATGTATGTATGTATGTATGTGTGTGTGTATATATATATATATATATATATATATATATATATATATATATATATATATATATATATATATATATATATATATATATATATATATAAAAATTATATATTTGTAAATCATTAGAAGGAAGAAGTGGCAGCACTCACCGATCTTCAAAGCAGATGAATCTTTATTGCATTAAAATCTTCACGGCTCGGGGGTGCATATACAACGGAGTGTACAAGCTCAAACGATGGCCGTTTCGCGCTGCTTGAGCGCTTCAACGGGTTTGTGAATGGACGGACGTGACGCCAGAAGGAGTTTATGCAGTGGGCACACCTCCTCCCAGATCCACTCGGCCCAATCACTGGTACGTAATACTAAAAACAACTAAAAACAATTCCTAACAATTCAATGAGTAAACGCTGTATTTGACTTGTGTAGCGTATATTAGACCTGGTATTTAAAGAATTATGGATATGAGAAGTAACATTATATATCCCTGAGTCAAATGATTATCAGACATCTGTTCAGCTATATCCAACCATGCTTACTCTAATGACATTTGGTGGCTAGTTCAAACGAACTATTACAATACCCTTTAGGCATATTTAACAGACATCACTAACATACGGTCCAAACATTACGACATAGCCCCAATTTTTAAGAAAAAATGGCAATCTATAATATAACGGTAGGAGCGTCACTCTGTCCGAAGCCTTTATGGACTGTGCAAGCGCGACGCTCCTAGCGTTAGATTATAGCCAGTGTCCGTAGTCTAGAAAAAAAAAAAAGTGGCGCCGGAAAGCGCGGACTGCGCAGGCGCCGATTCCGGGAGCAGGGGGACATTTAGGAACCGTAAACAGGGGACGTGGGGACACGGTGGACTTGATCCCGCCCTCATGATGCTGTGGCAGTTCAAGCCACAGCAATTTCCTACTTACTCCACCTGATTCCGGCCCATGAATGTCCCTCTGCTCCTGGAATCGGCGCCTGCACAGTCTGCGCTTTCCGGCACCATTTTCTGGAAGACTGCATCTTCAAGAAAATGGCGCCGGAAAGCGCGGACTGCGCAGGCGCCGATTCCGGGAGCAGGAGAACATTTATGAGCCGGAAACGGGGGGCATGTGGACACGATCCCGCACTGATGATGCTGTGGCACTTCATGCCACAGCAATTTCTTACTTAAGCCACCTGATTCCGGGCCATGAATGTCCCCCTGCTCCCGGAATCGGCGCCTGCGCAGTCCGCGCTTTACGCCGCCATTTTCTTGGATACTGCAGTGTGTCTTCAAGAAAATGGCGCCGGAAAGCTCGGACTGCGCAGGCGCCGATTCCGGGAGCACGGGGACATTTATCAGCCGGAAACAGGGGGCGTGTGGACAGATCCCGCACTCAGGACGCAGCAATTCAAACTTACGCCACCTGATTCCGGGGCCATGAATGTCCCTCTGCACAGCTGCCCGCACTCAGCACCACCATGCACAGCCGCCCACACTCAGCACCGCCACGCACAGCCGCCCGCACTCAGCACCGCCACGCACAGCCGCCCGCACTCAGCACCGCCACGCACAGCTGCCCGCACTCAGCACCGCCACGCACAGCCGCCCGCACTCAGCACCGCCACGCACAGCCACCCGCACTCAGCACCGCCACGCACAGCCGCCCACACTCAGCACCGCCGCCCGCACTCAGCACAGCCGCCCGCACTCATCACAGCCACACTCGGGCAGTAGAGCCGGAGAGAGAAAGATGGAAGCAACATATGGCAGAATGGAAACATGAACAGGCAGCATGGGTGCAGCACATTACAACAGAATGGGGGCACAGGATGGGAGCAGCACATGATAGAATGGGGGCACAGGATGGGAGCAGCACATGACAGAATGGGGGCACAGGATGGGAACAGCACATGACAGAATGATTGCGCACGATGGGAGCAGCACCTGACAGAATGGGGGCGCACACATGACAGGATGGGGGGTGCAGGATGGGAGCACATGACAGGATGGGGCGCAGGATGGGAGCACATGACAGGATGGGAGCAGCACATGACAGAATGGGGGCACAGGATGGGAGCAGCACATGACAGGATGGGGGTGTAGGATGGAGCAGCATATGACAGGATGGGAGCACATGACAGGATGGGGAGGCAGGATGGAGCAGCACATGACAGGATGGGGGCGCAGGATGGAGCAGCACATGACAGGATGGGGGTGCAGGATGGAGCAGCACATGACAGGATGGGAGAGCAAGATGGGAGCAGCACATACCAGGATGGAGACCATATACCAATATAAATGCTCGCCACCCGGGCGTAGAACGGGTTCAATAGCTAGTACATTTATATTAGTGTATTATACGGAGGGAATACAGCTGATACTGATCACAAAAATATTGCCATGTCTACCTTATCATTTAAGCCTGTAGGCCCCATGGCTTCTGTTTGCATTATCCATCTTGCTTCCCTTCTCAGTAATAAATTATGGAGGTCACCTCCTCTTCTAGATGGTACTACTTTTTCTATACCAGCGAATGTCATCACCCTGGGGTTCCCCCCCATGTACTTCCCGTATATGGCTTATTAACCTTGGGACACCCTTACCAGATGTTATGGATTTGAAATGTTCCCTAAAGCATATATACATGTGTCTTATTGTTTTCCCTATGTAGTACCGCCCACATGGGCAGAAGACCACATATACAAGATAATTGGTTTTACAGGATATATATTGGGTCACTTTATGTGTGATGGGTCCTATGTTCAAAATTTTATCCGTTACATAGTACTGGCAATATGTGCAATGCCCGCAACGGTAATTCTGGAGCGGCTCCCAGACGCAGGGCAGCGGGGTACTCGATACCGGGTCTCTCTCTCTCGGTTCTGAGGATGTCACGGTGGCCCGACCCGGTCCGTGGTCCTGCTAAGGGGCGCCCAATAAAAGGTGTAGGTGGTGGTGTAGGTTGCAGTAAATAACGAGGACACAGGGTTGCAGTCTCTTTACCTCTTTACTGAAGGCTTCGGCATCCGCAATCCAGAGCACTGCTAACAGGGCTGGCTGAGACCGGCCGGTCCGAAGGCACATCCAGGGTTCCCTTTGCAGGTGGAAATCAGTTGCCTACCTACTAGCGCCTGGGTGTTGTAGTACTTCCCTGCTGAGCACCACGGGATAGTCCTCACAACTGTCGTGTATGTTTCTGTTCTTTCTCTCCGTCCCCCTGATGATATGGATAGGACGCACCCGTATGACGGGGTAGGCCTGGAGTTATTTTATAGGGACCCTAGAGATGCCCCTCTCCCACAATTGCCTTCGTTGTCTTCATTAAGGTGAGGCAGCCAACCTAAAATTAACAGCCCTGCCATTGGTTTGAAGTAAGAGCGTAGAGCCCAATACTTCCTCGGCGTTCCGGCTACGCGCCTCAGTAGGATGTTGCCGATCTCGGGGCACGACTCCTACTGGTTCTATCGCCTTTGTGCTGTGATTTCGTTTCTCACTTCTCCACAATATACTTCGCTTCGTGTCCTTTCTTTAGATGCCGCCGCAATGAAGTGCAGGCGCGGCTCCGTAACGATCTGTTCTTTCACTAGGCCGCTGTCAGGATCCCACCCCTGACAGGGACCCCCCTGGATCTTCCCAAACAACGCTCTTCTCTCACTAGATGTTACCTGGGCAAAACCCAGTCACCTTCTCTCTAACTTCCTATCCAACCCCCAGTTTTACCAGAGTGTGAGGAGTGGCCTAATACATAGAACCCTTTGCTCCCCCTGGTGGCCGGAGTGTGAAGTGTAATGTGTGACTGTGATACCTGGTCAGGTGAACTCCTTTAGTGCCATCAGACGTACCATCACTCCCCTTAGTGGCGGAGCGACAGTACTGCAATGACCAGGTCTCTGGGGCGCTGCAATTCCCCTTAGGGGTACTCGACTCAAGCCAATTATTTGTTTTATCGTTCATAATGCAATTACATACCAAAATGTCCCTTATCCTAACACTGCGCCTATTTGAGATTAATGGGCCCCTGGCTACCACGCCAGTTAAATCTTTCTTTGCCCAAGAGGTGCCAGTTTTTTCTAATGGCTGCTCTTATATGTTTATCCATGGGACCATATTGGAAGCAAAATGTAAACCTTTTATCTTTTGTATTTCGTGTGCCTTGAGTATTATCAGTACTCCTTTCGCTCATTTTACTCACTGCTTCGTGCCAAACTTTGTCCGGGTACCCTCTATCCTTCAGCCTGTGGCTTATCTCACGTGATTGTTGATCAAAGCCCTCTTGTGTGTTATTGGCTCTACGTGTTCTGAGGAGCTGGCTATAGGGTAACGAGCGTTTCGTATGGTTCGGGTGATAACTGTTGTAGTGCATGACTGAATTGGTGGCCACCGGTTTCCGATATAAAGAGGTGCATAATTCTCCTTCTTTGATTTGTAGAGACACGTCCAGAAAATCTAAATGTGCACCCCCAAAATTAGACGTGAATGACATTCCCGTAGTGTTAGTGTTAAGATGGGTCACAAATTGGGCAAAGCTCTCCTCAGGTCCATCCCACACAAAGAACATGTCATCGACATATCTGAGGTACAGCTTGATATGTTTGAGAAACACCTTATCTGCTGAATAAATGTATACCTCCTCGAAATGACCTAAAAATAGGTTAGCACATGTACAAGCTGCCGGAGTCCCCATGGCGGTACCGATGATCTGTATGTACCAGAGGTCCATGAACATGAAGGCATTGTGTGTCAAAATAAACATAAGGCCATCACAGATGAAATCAATAAAATTTCGATCCCTATTTGTAGTGCTCAAAATCTGGCGTATAGACTCCACTCCCTCTCTCTGGGGAATGCGCGTATATAGGTTCGTCCGGTTAGATCTCTCAAAATTTATCCGCAACAAGAATCTTTTTGAGTCGGGACAGGTGTTCACATGGAATAAACTACAGAAAATGGACAAAATACGCAGTAACAATTTTGAGAGATCTAACCGGACGAATAGGAAATTTGGGAGACGCAACACATTTCGGAGGAGAGACTATGTAACCACAGAATCAGATTCAAGTTTTAGTGAGGGGGCAGCTGCTTCAGGAGGTTCAGCAGAAAGATTAACTGCAGTAGAAACCGGAGAGACAGATTTCCCTTTAGGAGGAGAATGCGCCGAGGAGGAAAGAGGAGGCGGTTTTACACAGAATCGCATGTCTCGTGGAGACAGAAACAATAGAAGAACCCCCTGATCAGCATGTGGTGAATCTGACTAGCCACCCTCTCAATGCTGCTCATCTATCTTTGTTGGCGAAGGGCCTAAATTATTGTATTCCCATTGACTTTGATTTAACAGATTTTAAAATCGATCTGTTCAAATCTATTAGAAAGATCCGTCTGTGTTGTGTATCCGCTTTTTGGGCTCCCCTGGTGGTTGCTGGTGGTACTGGTGACTTGTTTGCACTTTGCTGCTTCTGTTCACCTGCTTCCATCAGCGTTTGGGAGTTTCCTATTTAGCCTTGCTCTCCAGTCATTTCCTTGCCGGTCATCATTGTAACCAGAGCCTTCGGTTGCATGTTCCTGCTACTAGTCTGCTGATCAGCTAAGTGGACTTTGTCCTTTTGTTTTGTATCTTTAGTCCAGTTTGCAGTTTTTGTAATTCTCTGTAGCTGGAAGCTCTTGCGGGCTGAAATTGCCACTCCTGTGTCATGAGTTGACACAGGAGTCTTAAAGTAATTTCAGGATGGTTTTTTGAAAGGGTTTTCAGTTGACCGTGAAGTCCTCTTTTGTATCCTTCTGCTATCTAGTAAGTGGACCTCTCTTTGCTAAATCTACTTTCATACTGTGTATGTCTTTTCCTCTTATTTCACCGTTATTACATGTGGGGGGCTGCTATCATCTTTTGGGGTATTTCCCTAGAGGTAAGCCAGGTCTGTTTCTTCCTCTACCAGGCTTAGTTAGTCCTCCGGCTGGCGCGTGGCATTTAGGAAGCCGTAGGTATGCTCCCTGGCTACTATTAGTTGTGTGGTAGATTTAGCTCACGGTCAACTCGAGTTTCCATCACCCGAGAGCTCGTTCGTTATTTATATGTTTCTTACGTTCCCTTGCCATTGGGAACCATGACACATCTGTACAAATCGCTCCTTAATAACTTAACAGTACCCAGTACATTAGAAGGAGAACTACCATGTACTGTAGGCCCATTAGGTTTCACGGCCGGGGCAGATTTAAAGACTCTAGCTGAGAACCGAGGGGAGGCTGAATTACTTTTGAGCCTCACAGAGGAAGAACCTCATACTTATACATACCATGTAGCGCCCATAACACCATTCACTGGGGGGGGGGGGTAACATCGAAATATATGCCCCCCATTTCCCCGGGGAACGTTATTGATCTGTTTGAGACACAAGTGTTAAAAGATGTAGAAGCCCTTGTATACCAGAAAGCTCCACCTAATCTCACTTCTATGGAAAAGGGTGCATTAAAAGAAATAGCAGGGTGGGAGGACACCATAGTACGGCCAGCGGATAAAGGGAGCAAGACAGTGCTAATCCCAAGAGACATGTAAATCAGGGAGGCTAACAGACAGTTGGCAGATAGGAGCACATATAGGCAGCTTCAAGGTGACCCCACATTTAAATATAAGGGTGAATTGAGATCGTTATTAAGGAAAGCGGTGGAAACCAATGTCATCTCACAGAAGAAAGCTGAAAAATTGCTGCCGGAGTTCCCCATGAAACCACGTTGGTACCATGTCCTTAAGATACATAAGGCGATCATAGATCCACCGGGCCGACCCACTGTGTCTGGGGTCGGGTCCCTCACAGAACCACTCTCTAAGTATATTGATTGGTTGCTGCGACCATTATTGACAAGCATTCCCTCATACACAAAAGATACTAATTCTTTTTTGATGTATATTCAACAATTTGTTTGGCAACCTGGATTTATGTTGGCCTCAGTGGATGTAGTCAACCTATACACGCGCATTCCCCAGAGAGAGGGAGTGGAGTCTATACGCCAGATTTTGAGCACTACGAATATTTTATTGATTTCATCTGTGATGGCCTTATGTTTATTTTGACACACAATACTGGGTACGATGACACGTCACTCCTCATTAAAGGTGGTGCTCGAAAGAGGGGTTACCACTCCCCTATCAAATACTCAAAAAATTGTTTAGGCATTCTCAAGATTCAATGCTTGTACAGAAATATTTTTTATTCAAGAAATTTTTACTCCAGAAAATTAATGTAACGTTTTGGTCATTTCATTGACCTTCATCAGACAAAAGAATGATAGGGGTAATTAGGCGCCTTTCTCTCTGGTCTGTACCCGCTATCCGCTGCGCTATGTGTGGGGAACTGTGACACATTGCTGATGACACCCTGAATAATTACCCCTATCATTCTTTTGTCTGATGAAGGTCAATGAAATGACCGAAACGTTACATTAATTTTCTGGAGTAAAAATTTCTTGAATAAAAAATATTTCTGTACAAGCATTGAATCTTGAGAGTGCCGAAACAATTTTTTGAGTATTTTGACACACAATGCCTTCATGTTCATGGACCTCTGGTACATACAGGTCATCGGTACCGCCATGGGGACTCCGGCAGCTTGTACATTTGCTAACATATTTTTAGGTCATTTCGAGGAGGCATACATTTATTCAGTAGATAAGGTGTTTCTCAAACATATCAAGCTGTACCTCAGATATGTCGATGACATGTTCTTTGTGTGGGATGGAACTGAGGAGAGCTTTGCCCAATTTGTGACCCATCTTAACACTAACACTATGGGAATGTCATTCACGTCTAATTTTGGGGGTGCACATTTAGATTTTCTGGACGTGTCTCTACAAATCAAAGAAGGAGAATTATGCACCTCTTTATATCGGAAACCGGTGGCCACCAATTCAGTCATGCACTACAACAGTTATCACCCGAACCATACGAAACGCTCGTTACCCTATAGCCAACTCCTCAGAACACGTAAAGCCAACCAATAACACACAAGAGGGCTTTGATCAACAATCACGTGAGTTAAGCCACAGGCTGAAGGATAGAGGGTACCCGGACAAAGTTTGGCATGAAGCAGTGAGTAAAATGAGTGAAAGGAGTACTGATAATACTCAAGGCATACGAAATACAAAAGATAAAAGGTTTACATTTTGCTTCCAATATGGTCCCATGGATAAACCTATAAGAGCGGCCATTAGAAAAAACTGGCACCTCTTGGGCAAAGATAAAGATTTAACTGGCGTGGTAGCCAGGGGCCCATTAATCTCAAACAGGCGCAGTGTTAGGATAAGGGACATTTTGGTACGTAATTGCATTATGAACGATAAAACAAATAATTGGCTTGAGTCGAGTACCCCCAAGGGGAATTACCGTTGCGGGCATTGCACATATTGCCAGTACCATGTAACGGATAAAATTTTGAACATAGGACCCATCACACATAAAGTGACCCAATTTATATCCTGTAAAACCAATTATGTTGTATATGTGGTCTTCTGCCCATGTGGGCGGTACTACATAGGGAAAACAATAAGACACATGTATATACGCTTTAGGGAACATTTCAAATCCATAACATCTGGTAAGGGTGTCCCAAGGTTAATAAGCCATATACGGGAAGTACATGGAGGGAACCCCAGGGTGATGACATTCGCTGGTATAGAAAAAGTAGTACCATCTAGAAGAGGAGGTGACCTCCATAATTTATTACTGAGAAGGGAAGCAAGATGGATAATGCAAACAGGAGCCATGGGGCCTGCAGGCTTAAATGATAAGGTAGACATGGCAATATTTTTGTGATCAGTATCAGCTGTATTCCCTCCGTATAATACACTAATATAAATGTATTGCCGGTTTTTCTTAAAAATTGGGGCTAGGTAATGTTTGGACAGTATGTTAATGATGTCGGTTAAATATACCTAAAGGGTATTGTAATAGTTCGTTTGAACTAGCCACCAAATGTCATTAGAGTAAGCATGGTTGGATATAGCTTTACAGATGTCTGATAATCATTTGACTCAGGGATATATAATGTTACTTCTCATATCCATAATGCTTTAAATACCAGGTCTAATATACGCTACACATAAGTCAAATACAGCGTTTACTCATTGAATTGTTATGAATTGTTTTTACTTGTTTTTAGTATTACGTACCAGTGATTGGGCCGAGTGGATCTGGGAGGAGGTGTGCCCACTGCATAAACTCCTTCTGGCGTCACGTTCGTCCATTCACAAACCCGTTGAAGCGCTCAAGCAGCGCGAAACGGCCGTCGTTTGAGCTTGTACACTCATTTGTATATGCACCCCCGAGCCGTGAAGATTTTAATGCAATAAAGATTCATCTGCTTTGAAGATCGGTGAGTGCTGCCACTTCTTCCTTCTAATGATTTAATGCTGGGCTCGGCACCCGAGATCAGCTGGCCAGCGTCTGCTGACAGCCGATGTGTTCACAAAGCCTTAAATTGGATGGTGCGGTCAACTGTTTCCTTATCAGTGGAATTATATATTTGTGATGCAGTGTGCCATGCTGCAGCTAGGGGGCGCTGTGTGCACCTCAGGATATGCATGTGCAACACCCCAGGTAACGGTTGTTGCAGTGATGTTGCCTTCCTTTCGGGGAGGGTGATGTCATGCTTGGAGGCAAGGGAGATTCTCTCTATCAGGTTAGTCACTCACATTCAACACATCTGAATCTAGGCCAGGAGGGGGAGCTCAGGACCCGGATTCAGGGGAGCTTCCTTAGACTTTATGTATCCTGGTCTAGAGCAGGAGTCAGCTAGTCTGAGAGAGACAGTGGAGAGAGATAGTCAGTCTCCAGGAGGGAGAGATAGAAGAAGGACGTCTGGAACAGGCGGAGGGGCCCAGCAGCCACGAGGGAGCTGCAACCCCTGGAAAGAGGGATAACTTGAAGGAGTTGAATAGTAGAGGAGCTTAGAGGGAAGAAGCACAGAGGAGGAAGAGGCTCAGCAGGGAAACGGTGGAAGGACACCCTGGGAGCTAGAGCGCAGAATCCGGTAGCCCGAGGTCGTGTTGTTCTCCAGGACGCGCAACAGCATCGGAGGGCATAGGACTGTATGTCAATTGCCGGCACCAAGTCTAAGGTGAAGCAGTAGAGCCCAGGTCATGATAGAGATCCTATAAACAGGCTCGCACTGCCTATCGTACAGACATCTGTCTTGGGACAGGAGAGAGAGGACTTTGCAACTAAGCTTCAAGCGGCAGGGACCTCGCCATCTTAGCGCAAGTAGGAAAGGCTTATGGACCTCACCTGGGAGAGGGATCTCCTACTGCCTTCAAGGTGGCCGGACCACAGCTTCCCTGCACTTGGTACCCTGGACTGCGGACTGCTTTCATCAGTAAACCAGGTAAAGACTGCAAACCTGTGTCCGTTTCTTTACTATATCATCCACCACATCATTGGTGCCATACACTTGGGAAGCCCTGGGGACCCCGCTTCACCTGTGGGAAGCGTCACCATCTAGCCGCCCTACCATCACCCCAGAGGATTCCTTGAAGCGGCGTCGGTCCCTACTGACCAAGAACCACAGGTGGTGTCACGAACAATAGACTTTATCCACAATACCCTTTAAAAGACATTTTCCCTTTTGATGGGCGCCCAGGGCCACGGACCGGGTCGCAACCACTGTGACATCCCCTTGAAGACCAACCCGGTACCTCCCCACGGCACTGGCGGGCGTTCCACATGGAGGCATAACTATAAGGGTGATAATGAGATAGTGACTGGCATTATTGTAAATGTAGTATGTGTCGCAGAGGGAGTCTGCACTGTAAGCCAGTAATGTTGTTGCTTTGGGACCTGTAGACCCACAACTATTTGTATAGTTGTAAAGGGAGGCTTGCAGGGTTAGTTGGAGAGCTGGGTGGGTCTGACTAACCACACACACCTCCCACCCAGGAGGTGGGGTTACAGGTTTATAATGTGACCATGGTGTGGTCACATGGGGAGAGCGTGTGTAGGACCTGGAAGGCTTGTGTGTTGGGAGATCCTGGGAGTAGGATCGGATCCCTGAATAGCGCACTGAGAGGCCATGGACCTGAAGACTTGTGTGATGGGAGGTCCTGTGTGTGGACCAGATCCCTGAATAGCCCACGGAAAGGCCAAATGTGCAGAGTGGTGACAGCTACTGTGTTGGGCAGCTACCAACCTTTGGAGGGTCTGGACTGTCGTTAATGCCCTGGTCGCAAGGATACTGATCCCCGTTAGGCTGCTTCCCAGGAATGTGGACTGACAAGGAGTCAGCGTGTGGAGCAGGAGCTCCTGGAAGGTAACCCAGAGTATACGGAACTGTGTGCACTGACAGGGGGTCAGATAATGAACTGTGCGGTCACCCATGGTAACTGGACGGAGTAAGGTCCTGCATGTGTACTGCCTGCAAGCTAATGTCGTGCTATGAAGTATCTGAGTCAAAACTGTATAGCTATGAAGTGCTATGGACTTTATGTGGTCTGTGATGTGTAACATGGCCTACAGCGGTTTATGAAGTGTAAATAAACCACATAGAATGTTTATGTGGAAAAAAGCGTGCCTGTCTACGTTTATCCTGTTGCCAAGCAAGTGTCCCCAACACACTCAGTAAGCTCTATCTTACATAAAATATACCCAAGAATATTTCCTTTGAAAACTATGTAAATGACATAGCGATTACTCCATGTATAAGGTCATGTAACAATCATATTATAATCGGATCGCATTCGCATGTAAATTGCATGTAATTCGGATGCTAGATGATAAAAATTGCATTGTACTTCCACTATACTGTCCCATGGCATTTCCATTATTTACAAAGCCCTCCTATCCTGTGGCGTTGCTGACAAATTTCAATTCATGACCTCCTGGGAGTCCTCGTTGGGTTTTGAGGCTTCCCTGGAGGACTGGCGGTTTGCAATGATACATCCCGCTAAGTTCTCTTCATGCATTGGCCACTTGGAACAGGTAAAAAAGATACAATTACATTGGTATATTACTCCGTCCCGTCTGGCGAGGTTCTCCCCATCTTCCTCCCCCCTCTGTTGGAAGGGTTGTGGTGCTGTGGGGTCGGCTTCCCATGTCTGGTGGTCATGTCCGCGGGTTCGGGCTTTTTGGCGTGAGGTGGAGGCACTGATTACTGAGCTGACGTGTCTCCCCCTTCTGCTGAGTGGGCAGCTTGCGGTTCTGGGTATTTCTCTCATCGACCTCCCCTCCTCTCTCCGGCCCGTAATCTCTAATGTTCTTGTGGCCGCCAGACAATGTATTGCAAAGTACTGGAAGTCCCCGGCCCTCCCCTCCAGAGCCGAGTTGATTGCGAAAATTGAACTGCATTTCTGTTATGAGGTGATTATGGCGCAGGATCTATCGCGGAGGTCCAGGGTTCTTTCGTGGTGGGACCCATGGATCTCCTCCACACACATATCTCAGTCGGCACTTGCCCTCATCTAGCATTTTAATTTAAAATTTTGTTTTTCATTTAAAGTTTTATGCAAGGCCTCGCGTCTACTATTGTCGCTCGTCATGACTGACTCTATTATTGTGGATTTTATGTGTTTTGCTTTGTCTACATTATGGTCCTATTGTATTATGTACTGGGGTTTTTGTTGCCCTCCTTTCCTTGTTCTCTCCCCCTCCCTTACTCCTCTCCCCCTCCTGATGTTTCTTTTTGAAATGTTGTTTGATATGCAATCTTTCAATAAAAATTTATTGGTTTAAAAAAAAAAATTGCATTGTACTGGCAGGAAAATTGCACGACACTTGCATGAAATTTTTTCCACTGTTCTGGACCGAAATTGGACTTTTTTTTTACGGTGATGGGTATGAGCCCAAACAAACAGTACAAGAATACTTTATATTTTTATTTTTATGCTGTTGCTCATGCATTATACACTGTGTTCTAAATTATTATGCAAATTGGATTTAAGTGTCATAAAGATTTAATTGTTTTGTTTTTCAAATAAACCCGTGGATAGTATTGTGTCTCAGGGCTCAATGGATCACTGAAATCAATCTTAAACACATGTGATAATTGGTTTTCCAGGTGATTCTAATTGAAGGAAAACTATTTAAAAATGATGTTCCACATTATTAAGCAGGTCACAGTTTTCAAGTAACATGGGAAAGGATCTCTCTGCTGCTGAAAAGCATCACATAGTGCAATGCCTTGGTGAAGGGATGAAAACATTAGAAATTTCCCGAAAACTTAAGCGTGATCATCGTACTGTTAAGAGATTTGTGGCTGAATCTGAGCACAAATGCGTTTGTGCTGATAAAGACATAATGAGGAAGATTTCTGCTAGGCAAGTTCATCGGATTAAGAGAGCAGCTGCTAAAAAGCCATTACAAAGCAGCAAACAGATATTTGAGGCTGCTGGTGCCTCTGGAGTCCCTCGAACCTCAAGGTGTAGGATCCTTCAAAGGCTTGCTGTGGTGCATAAACCTACTATTCGGCCACCCCTAAACAGTGTTCACAAGCAGAAATGGTTGTATTGGGCCCACACATACATGAAGACTAATTTCCAAACAGTCTTGTTTACTGATAAGTGTTGAGCAACCCTGGATGGTCCAGATGGATGGAGTAGTAGATGGCTGGTGGATGGCCACCATGTCCCAACAAGGCTGCAACGTCAGCAAGGAGGTGGAGGAGTCATGTTTTGGGCCAGAATCATGGAGAAACAGCTGGTGGGGCCCTTTAAGGTTCCTGAAGGTGTGAAAATGACCTCTGCAAAGTATATAGAGTTTCTGACTGACAACTTTCCTCCATGGTATAAAAATCAGAAACGTGCCTTCAGGAGCAATATCATCTTCATGCATGACAATGCACCATCACATGCTGCAAAGAATACTTCTGAGTCATTGGCTGATATGGGCATAAAAGGAGATAAACTCATGGTGTGGCCACCATCTTCCCCTGACCTCAACCCTATAGAGAACCTTTGGAGTATCATAAAGAAAAAGATCTATGAGGGTGGGAGGCAGTTCACATCAAAACAGCAGCTCTGGGAGGCTATTCTGACTTCATGCAAAGAAATACAAGCAGAAACTCTCCAAAAACTCACAAGTTCAATGGATGCAAGAATTGTGAAGGTGATATCAAAGAAGGGTTCCTATGTTCACATGTAACTTGGCCTGTTAGGATGTTTTGGAGTTAAATAGCTTTTTTGTTCAGTGAATGTGACCTCCTATTGCTGCAAATTCCACAAATGAGCATTTTCAGTTCTTTAAAACATATCAAATGTCTAGAAATTCTACTGTGCCTAATAATTTGTAACAGTGCATTTTGAGTTTTTATTCATTTTGGAGATTATACTGTTATTATTGGGAGGTTTCTTCAATAAAATTCGATGTATACTCTAACGGGTGATGAATTTTATTAGACTGACTGTCATTTGCTTTGCACCAACCATTTAGGAAAATCCGATAAAAATCTAATTTGCATAATAATTTGGAACATAGTGTAAGGGATTAGGTGACTTTATTCTTTGGGTTGGTGCGATTACGGCGATGACAGATTTCTATCAGATTTTTTTATGTTTTGCTAATATCACACAGTAAAGTTTTTAGAAAAAAAATATTTTTTCATCGCCATATTCTGAGAGCTATAATTTGTTTATTTTTTTACAAACAGCTGTATAAGGGATTACTTTCTGTGCAATATGTACCTTTCTTGTTTTAATGCAAACGCTGCTTTTAGTGACGAAACAGGTTTTCATATTTTGTGTGCACTTTTTGTGGGTATTTTTGTTTTTTCCCTTTTTTCCATATTTTATTTCACTTTTTATACTTTTTCACTTAGTCCCTCTGTGGGACAAAAATATTTTTGACTTTGAATCCTGGTCTCATACACTGCAGTACTCATGTGCTGAAGTGCATGAAACCTGCCAGTTCTTTAGTGACTCAGCCTGTGAGACCTCGGAGGGCCATGGCAACTATGGACACTGGCGATTATGGTTGCGGTGGAGGATGATAGTGTTAAAGGGGGTGTTTTAATGCTCATTTAATCAATTAGATGCTGCTGTTGTAATTAACATATAAATAATTAGATCTCAGCCACATATAAGTCCACAACTGGACAAAACAGAAACTCCCCACCAATATATATACTAATCCGAAAAAAGGAGTCATCGAGTTGTCTTTAGAGGTATAACAAAGTAATAAGTTTATTAACAACCATTTATATTAAAATGCCAATATAAAATACATACTCAGAGTCATAATAGCATAATACTGTGAATCATGGAAACAGGTAAACAGAAACCACAGGTCACACCTATAGTATACGCCTTGAAAGCCCAGGTGAACACAGTAAGTAAGTGGCACTACCAGCTTACTAGTCCCACCAGAAGTATATCTAAGGTGAAAGACTAACAATAAATGAAAGACCGGGCCTTACCCATATTAGACGCAGTGTGTACCTGTGGAAACGCCAGCCCCTACGCGCGTTTCGCGTAGGCTTCTTCGGGGGGCTGTTGTAATTAACATTAACAGCAGCATTTAAAGGGTTAATCGGCTCTGACTTGTTCCAAAATCGTTTGGGGTCGATGCCTCCGGGTGTCAACTTTCATATACAGCTGGGATTTTTCTCCCACTGAGGGCGCTATTTACTTATTTTTCTCCCCTGTTTTAAAACGGTGCTGATGTCTAAGGCCCCTTAATGACCAACGTTTTAATGCGTATCAGCGTTAGTTAAGGGTTTACAGTGAAAATGCAAAACGGCAGGAATAAAGAGGAAAAATTGGGCACCTTTTAACCTGGTGACATGTTCTCTTTAAAAACAATTAATTACTTCTAATTATTATCTTTTGCATTTATACCATATCAAAGCCATTTTGATTTCTGATCTAAGAATCCTTTTACACTCTAAAATGATTGCTCATTCATGAGATGAAATGATATTTTGTCTTACACAAAGGATTGTTCTCAGAAGTTATCTTGGGTAATCAGAACAATGGCAGCATATGAACATTGAGAAATCTATCAGTGATCATTCAGTATGCATCTGAAACGTGATCTGTGTCATGATCCAGACCGGGTTTTGAGTCCTGTCTTCCCCTTTTTCTGGTCTGGGGATTCCAGGGGTTAACTTTCTCAGCCTCTGTCTGGTCTCAGATTTGCTATTTATCTCAGCTGTGTCCTGCAGACCATGTCAGTTATAGTTTCTGCCTAAGGCGTCTGTAGCTGACTCTGTTTGCCCTGATTTGTCCTGCTGCTTGCTTACTGAACCCGTGTCTGTTTTTCCCCTCTTCCCTTCCAGACTCAGTGTTCCCCTTTCGTGTATTGACTCTCTGGTTTTGACTTGGCTTGGACCCTGACCTGTGGTTTTGTCTCTTGTCTTTGGCATATCTGCTCCTGACCAGTACCGACCTATTTGGCTTGTTGTTGACTCTGCTTATTCCTTTTGTACTGCGCTACAGTCTTATATTGACCCGGCTTGTTTTGACTACTCCGCTGCCACCTGGTGGTGGCCTCGCTGCTGCATTGAAGGTCTGGTCTTGCTGTGTGCAGTCCTTCCTCCACTCTATTGCCACTTAGTGGAGCTTGAATTTACCTGCATTGCAGTGGCGTGACAATCTGCCTATCTAAAGAATGTACTAAACGACTGTCAATCGGAAAATACTTACCGATTGTTGGTTTTTTAGTGCCTCAAAATCGTCTAGACCTTTACAATATGAAGACAGTAAAAAGTTCAGCCAGCAGCACTCTTTCATCAGAGGGATGCCAGGTCCAAAACCAAGGAACCCACTAGGTCATAATGTAAATATTCAAGAAAAGCACATCCAGCCCATGAATGGCAGCGCTTCCCAGGACTCACATCCAAAGATGATATTTTATATTTTTTTATTTCATAACTTAAAATAGAAGAGATACAACGCGTTTCGGATACAGTATATATCCTTTTTCAGGTATCATAAAAACACAGTACAAATCCTACTAGTATAAAATTCAATTACACTTATATATAGTATCAAACCTTTTATCCCAGCCTCAGAAACTTGATTTGGGGTGTGGACCAAGTTCAGGAAAACACCCACTGATTGATACAGCCTTGTTAACATTGATGCAAGAATGAGAGAGAAAAAAAAAAACAACCTTTACACTCTCTCTATGATATCATTCAATCCATTTGGAAATAATGTTCCCGAACGATATATCCAAAACGTTTATTTCCTGTTTAAAAGCGCATTCCTGTTTGCAACTCCAGAGGGTATCTGCTCCACTGGAGTTACTTTTATGTTAAAAATGTTAATATGTTTAATTAGCAGATGCCTTGAGAGACTGTTTTAAAAAGCCGTTTTTTGCTCTATTTCTGTGGCCATTAATGCGGGAGCGCAGTGTCTGTACAGTGCGTCCCACATATTGCAAACCACAACTGCATGTGATGACATATACAACATGATCACTACTACAGGTGAGCCTTTGTGAGATTTCAAAGACATCACCAGTATTATTACATTTGATAGTTTTAGCCCCATGATCTAGGATCCCACAGGTACAACATTTTTTGGAGTTACATTTAAAAACTCCGGTGCCTTGAAGAACTCCACATAAAGTTTGATCCTTATTTTTATAAATGTTTTTTCTTTTTGAATCCAACTGTTTTTTTAATTTACTGGGGGCCACCAAATTTTTCAAAGTTTTCCCCCTTCTATATGTAATCCCTGGTTTATCAGGGAGATGTTTTCCCTAGACAAGGTCACGCTTCAAGATATACCAATATTCAGAAAGCACAGTTCTTATGACTTTATTTCCCCTATTGAATGTTGTCACAAAATTCAATTTCCAGTGATCATCACTTTTTTCTTTACCAATAGTCAAATTATTTCCCTTCCTGGTTTTTCCTTTTAAACATTCCTCCTGTGTTTTTATTTTGTTGTCCCTATATGCACCATTTATCAAATTTTTGGGGTATCTTTTTTCCTTAAATTTTCTTTTTAAAATTTTAGACTGAGCTACATAATCAGATTCTCTCGTACAATTCTTTCTGATGCGAAAAAAATTGGCTGTGGGGTATATTAACCTTCCACTTCTTGTAATGTGCACTATTGAAATCTAAAAACAGAAAAAAGGTTTTTATCAAATCCTGTGCCGACCATGGCGTTATTTTATCATTTACCAAAATTGCATAAGAACTGTGAAAAACCACTTGGTATACCAATTATATCAGGAATAGGGTCTTTAACTTGTCATCTTTCTCATTATATTGACTTGTTTCTACAAGATCTAGTAAAGTCTCTTCCTTCATATTTGAGAGATTCCACACAATTAATCGAGGAACTGAGGGATACTGAATGGGAAGATAACTATTCCTTTATCTCATTGGATGTAAATTCATTATATTCCGACATAGATCATGAAATGGGGGTAAATGCAGTGGGTTTTTATTTAGCAAAGACAGAGATGCTCCCCGAACAAAGAGATTTTCTGTTAAAGGGTCTGAAATTCATTCTTGAACACAATGTGTTCATTTTTGAAGGTGTACTGTACTTACAGTTGCTCGGCACCGCGATGGGGACTCGGGTCGCGCCAAGTTTCGCAAACTTATTCATGGGGTGATTCGAGTCCTCATCGTCACTTTCTAAGCCTGTTTTCTATGACAAAATAAGGCTTTATAAGCGCTTCATAGATGATCTGATTATCACATGGAAGGGGACAGAGGAGGAAGCGGCACAATTAATAAAGGAGCTCAATAATAACACCTGGGGGATTACCTTTACATCACAAATTAATAAAGAAAAAATGGTATTTCTTGATTTAGAGATCAGCTATAGTGGGAAAAAAAATCATTACGAAATCCCACTTCAAAAAAGTGGATGCAAATGGCTTTTTAGATTTCAATAGTGCACATTACAAGAAGTGGAAGGTTAATATACCCCACAGCCAATTTTTTCGCATCAGAAAGAATTGTACGAGAGAATCTGATTATGTAGCTCAGTCTAAAATTTTAAAAAGAAAATTTAAGGAAAAAAGATACCCCAAAAATTTGATAAATGGTGCATATAGGGACAACAAAATAAAAACACAGGAGGAATGTTTAAAAGGAAAAACCAGGAAGGGGGATAATTTGACTATTGGTAAAGAAAAAAGTGATGATCGCTGGAAATTGAATTTTGTGACAACATTCAATAGGGGAAATAAAGTCATAAGAACTGTGCTTTCTGAATATTGGTATATCTTGAAGCGTGACCCTGTCTTGGGAAAACATCTCCCTGATAAACCAGGGATTACATATAGAAGGGGGAAAACTTTGAAAAATTTGGTGGCCCCCAGTAAATTAAAAAAACAGTTGGATTCAAAAAGAAAAAACCTTTATAAAAATAAAGATCAAACTTTATGTGGAGTTCTTCAAGGCACCGGAGTTTTTAAATGTAACTCCAAAAACTGTTGTACCTGTGGGATCCTAGTTTTAGCCCCATGATCTATCAAATGCAATTGGAGCGCCCCCACACCGCCGCAGGGCCGAGGGGTACCCGGAGCCGGGCCTCTGAGTCTCAGTTCTGGGGTTGTCACGGTGGCTAGACCCGGTCCGTGGCCCTGTCTGTCAGTGGGGGACGTCCGATGCAATAAGGGGTGTTGTAACGGTGCAGTTGTGGGGTGCAGGTCGCGGTAAATAATGAGGACACCAGGTTGCAGTCTCTTTACCTCTTTACTGAAGATCTCTGGGTCCTCAATCCAGAATACGGCTCACCAGGCTGCGCAAGTCCGGCCGGTCCAATGACACTTCCAGAGTTCTCTTCACAGGAGGAAATCTGTGCCTTCCCCCTAGCGCTATGTGTTGTAGTCCTTCCCTGCTGTGCTTACGGAAAGTACCCCACAACTGTTGTGTCTGTTTCTGATGTTCCCTCACAACTCGACTAGATGATGTTCTGCTAATCCTCCGTCCCTCCCTGAGGTTCGGGTAGGAACGGCACCCGTTTGACGGGTAGGCCTGGAGTTCTTCCGGGACCCTAGAGACGCCCCTCTCCCACAATTGCCTCCCAAGACTTCATAGGTGATTTGAGTTAGACAGCCCGCCTGAGACTGACTGTCCTGCCGCTGTTTGGAGTATTGCTTGAAGCTGAATGTTATTCTACTCCCTCGGCGTTCCGGCCACCGCTAGTGCGCCTCAGTAGGATGTTGCTTCGGTCTTACAGCACGACTCCTACTGGTATTTCTCCTTTGCGTGATCCCGTTTCTCACTCAGCACAATCTATCTCTCTTCTAATCCTTTCTTGGGCACCGCCGCTACCCGGAGCAGGCACGGTCCCGTTACGTTCGTTCTCGTTGCCAAGCCTCTGTCAGGATCCCACCCCTGACAGAGACCCTACTGTATCTTCCCCTACAACACCCTCTGCCACAAGGTGTTGCCTGGTTCCAACCCAGTCAGCTTTCTGATCTAACTTCCTGCCTGACCCCCAGTTTACCCACTATGGTGGGGAGTGGCCTAATGAATAGAACCCTTAGCTCCCCCCGGAGGCCCAGCTGTGAAATGTATTGGTGTCTGTGATACCTGATCAGATGAACCCCTTCAGTGCCATCGGACGCACCATGGCTCCCCATAGTGGTGGAGCCACAGTACTGCAACGACCAGGACTCTGGGGCGCTGCACAATAATACTGGTGATGTCTTTGAAATCTCACAAAGGCTCACCTGTAGTAGTGATCATGTTGTATATATCATCACATGCAGTTGTGGTTTGCAATATGTGGGACGCACTGTACAGACACTGCGCTCCCGCATTAGTGGCCACAGAAATAGAGCAAAAAACGGCTTTTTAAAACATAGTCTCTCAAGGCATCTGCTAATTAAACATAATAAAATTTTTAACATAAAAGTAACTCCAGTACTCCATGCCATCAAGATGGTTTCCTTACCACGTTTTCTGTATGTTTTTCGATCCTTGCCCATTCCTCTCCCCGCCAAAACGTTGCTTGATATCCACAACACTATTTCTAAATTCATTTGGCAGGGGAAGAAGCCTAGAATAAGGCTTAAGACTATGTTTATCAACAGGAGACGGGGGGGTCTGTCCCTACCCAACTTCATCTTATATTATAGAGCAGCCCAACTAGCCCAGCTAATAGGTGCTAATGCAGACAAACACAGCACACCCAGATGGGTGAATCTCGAATCACACCTCCTTTCCCCATTTACCCTTCCTGGCCTCATGTGGACACTGCAGAGACTCCCGAAAGGGATTCATAAGTCAGCCCCATTTACAGCACACTCCCTGATGCTGTGGAGGAAGGAGAGATTTAAACACTCCCTGCAATCTGGGTCCTCCTTAATGACACATATTTTTCACAATCTGGCTTTCTCCCCAGGGTTGGATTCTCGCCCTTTCAGTTGGTGGACATCTAGGGGTTTAATTACCCTCAAACAGCTTACCTCTCCATTTAACATTCTACTCACCAAGCAAGAGTTCATCCAAAAATACTCTCCACCAAGCTCTGAAATATTGCGTATCATCCAAATTTTTCATTTTGCTGAACAGATACTGCGACATGGTACCACACACCGCCCATCAGGTTATGAACAAATATGTTTAAGTGACCCACTGGGCGGGGGAGCTATCTCTTTAATTTATTCGATCCTAAATGCAATACCAGAAGATGTAAAACTTAAATATATGATACAGTGGGAAAATGACTTCAATAAGATAATGTCCCCATCAGATTGGCAAAAATGTTGTTGCTCCCTTACTAAGGGCAGTCTCCAGACTTCTATAGTTGAGACGTCTATCAAACTTCTACATAGAACATATCTAGTCCCGAGCAAGCTTCATGCTATCTTTTCAAACATATCGGATCGGTGTTTTAGAGGATGTGGCGCTCTGGGAGATCTGAGGCATACGTGGTGGGATTGCCCGGTTGTGTCCGCCTTTTGGTCAAAAATCAAATCTATTGTAGAAGAGCTGTATGGTGGAGCGATCCAGTTGGAAATAACAGTGTTCCTGCTAGGGGCCAGATATCCGGGCTTCTCCAACAAACTACATAATTTAGTTAATCAACTATTTCTGGCTGCTAAGCTGCACATTGCAGCGAAATGGAAAACAGCTACCCTATCTCTCTCCCCAGTAATTGACAAGATGAACACTATCATGCTATGTGAACGAATACAAGCTACAAGAGAGGACTCCTGGGAGTCATATTATAAAGTGTGGAGACCATGGATTGAAAGGAATCCTAACAGTAATCTTGATCAAATTTTAGCATTATCCCTATGAGGCTAATCTAATATCCGATGGTTTCTATTAGACTTGTGTTGTGGATTCTGTTTTTGGGCTCCCTCTGGTGGTTACAACTGGTACTGGGTGACTTTGGTGGGTTGCGGTCTCCGGTTTCCACCTGTCCATCAGAGGCTGGGTGTTTCCTATATAACTTGGCTTTCCTGTCATTCCCTTGCCGGCTATCAATGTATCAGTGTGTCTCTGTTACCTTTGCTACCTGCTCCTAGGCCTTCAAGACAAGCTAAGTCTGGATTTCCCTGTTCATGTTTGCTTTCTTGTTTTTAGTCCAGCTTGCAGATATGTAATTCTCTGCTGCTGGTTGCTCTAGTGGTCTGAAATTACCACTCATGTACCATGAGTTGGCACATGAGTTCAAGTAATTTCAGGATGGTATTTTGAAGGGTTTTAAGCTGACCGCGCAGTTCACCTTTTGTATCCTCTGCTATCTAGCTTAAGCGGGCCTCATTTTGCTGAATCTGTTTTCATAACTACGTTTGTGCCTTCCTCTCATTTCACCGTCTTTATATGTGGGGGGCTGCTATTTCTGTGGGAATATTTCTCTGGAGGCAAGATAGGTCTGTGATTCTTCTGATAGGGGTAGCTAGATCTCCGGTTGGCGCGAGACGTCTAGAGTCCCCCCAGGAACGTTCCCCGGCTGCTGTTAGTTGAGTGTTGAGGTTCAGGATCGCGGTCAGCTCAGGTTCCATCACCCTAGAGCTCGTTCCTGTTTTTGCCCGTGTTATGTGTTTAATTCCCTGCCATTGGGAACATGACAGACTTGCTCCTTATACCTGACCATTGATTGTTTGATCGGTACCACTATGATGCAGTTATGGATCTCTTACTCCCCCCCCCCCCCCCCTTCCTTCTTGTTTTTCTTTCCATTTACCTGTCTTTGTCTATGTGTTTATTTGTATTGTTTAAATACCATTAAAGCTATTCTGGAATTTGTTAATATTTAAGTATATTCCCCTGCGCGGGATTTTGATTGTAAAGCTTTCTGGATTTATCTTGAAAATAAAAACTTGTTGAAACTAAAAAGTAACTCCAGTGGAGCAGATACCCTCTGGAGTTGCAAACAGGAATGCTCTGTTAAACAGGAAAGAAACGTTTTGGATATATCGTTTGGGAACATTATTTCCAAATGGATTGAATGATATCATAGAGAGAGTTTAAAGGAGGTTTTTTTTCTCTCTCTCTTTCTTGCATCAATGTTAATATTCTGCCACCGATATATGTGGATGAGATGTGTCTGAGGGATGTGATCACGAATCTCTGTATAAACAATGGCGGACAGCGTTACTCGCCAACCTGTGCTCCCAGTCCCTATCAGCTGCGCGTGGTGATCCGGAAGGATGATGCAGTGATAAATTCAACAGGCTTTATTTACAGTACCTTGATGAGATGAGGTGAGAGTGAGGACTGTAGGTTAGAGCTGTTATAGAATCACCAGATAGAGATAATAGAAGCTCCAGGTTAGAGGTAACAAGAGAATCCTTTCTCCAGCTCTGCAGCACATATGTGTTCTAAGATGGCATGGAGTACAAAACAGGAAGAGAAGGAAAAGGATAGGAGGAGCTATAGACAGAGAGGTATTATGGGAAGTACCATAACAAATATTACAGTGTAATACAGCAATGGCTAGTAGATGGCAGCAAAGTATAACAAATACAATGGATGATAGAACAAGTATATTACCATTACATAAATGTCCATGTATGGCTGAAAGTCTATCAGAATAAACTGAACAGCACAGTTAACAAGGCTGTATCAATCAGTGGGTGTTTTCTTGAACTTGGTCCACACCCCAAATCAAGTTTCTGAGGCTGGGATAAAAGGTTTTATACTATATATAAGTGTAATTGAATTTTATACTAGTAGGATTTGTACTGTGTTTTTACGACACCTGAAGAAGGATATATACTGTATCCGAAACGCATTGTATCTCTTCTATTTTAAGTTATGAAATAAAAAAATATAAAATATCATCTTTGAATGTGAGTCCTGGGAAGCACTGCCATTCATGGGCTGGATGTGCTTTTCTTGAATTACTCATCCTGTGTGAGCCTTACTCTGGCTCTTTCACTTGGATCCACCCGAGGCAAGCTGCAAGCCCTGTATATTGAAAAGTATCTCAGAGGGAATTTTGAGGATACACAATCTAAAGCCATTTTAGTCTTTTATCAGGTGAGTGCATAAAATTGTGCACCCTTTAAAGACTATAATATTGTGTTTACGCACTTAGGGTGCTGCGATTTGTCTGTTCTTCTCTCCCAAACAGGTTTTTTTTGTATAATGTAAATATTAGAATAGTAGACATCATCCACACTGGTTGATAAAGTAATCAAAACATACAATTATTATGCTAAATACATAAAAGTTATGTTTTGACCCATTACAGGTATTTGTTTGACCAAGAACTGTAATGGGTGTAAACGTAGTGAATGTGTATTTTGTGCCATAAACCTTTTCTTTACAATATGAAGATCTGCCAAACCATGCCACAAGCAAAACGAGTCACAAATGTTCAGAAAGTGAAAGTATAATGTTACTGATCTCTATAGGTTTGTTAGCTTTATGACACGTGTTATGTAACTGCTATTAAACTTCTGCTTCAGTTTTCATGTCGGTACAAAATCCAAGAATCCTCAAGCTTTTTACCAAGCTATTGCTGATACCAGACATGTATTTAACCTTGGAAAGAAAATTGGTCATGGAATGAGGCTCTTAGATATTGGAGGAGGGTTTCCAGGAGAATATGAATTCCAGCCAGGATTTGACCAGGTAAGCTTAACAAGTAGGCCTGGCTTGTATGTATAATCCAATACTTTTTGTTTAGATGTATGCGGCATTAGACTCCAACAGATAGTAGGTGATACTCAGTGGCGTAACTACAAAGTTATGGGCCCCGGTGCAAACTTCCAAATGGGGCCCCCCCCTACCCCCCCTACCCCCGCGACGCACCCCCCACCCCCCCTTCCCCCGCGACGCGGGTCAGCTCAGTTTGAGGAGGGGCAAACATCTGAGGGCCCCCAACCAGGTAACCATGTTTACAACTACAGTGGTGCACCCTAATTTGTGAAAACCTCAGCAGATGATCGCGCTGTTACTGAATATAAATCTCTATACAAAGACCAACACAGATATTACCGCAGATGGTGACATATAGTGGTACATACCAGTCCTGCAGAACATATAGGAGATTACAATACAGTTATAGATGGTGACTTACAGGTTACGTTCTTTCTGATGAAGTCGTTAATAGTGATGAGCGAATATACTCGTTACTCGAGATGTCCCGAGCACGCTTGGGTGTCCTCCGAATATTTGTAAGTGCTCGGAGATTTTGTTTTTATCACCGCAGCTGAATGATTTACATCTGTTAGCCAGCTTGATTACATGTGGGGATCCCCTAGCAACCAGGCAACCACCACATGTACTTATGTTGGCTAACACATGCAAATCATTCAGCTGCGGCGAAGAAAACTAAATCTCCGAGCACTATAAAATACTCTGAGGACACCCGAGCGTGCTAACGAGTATATTCGCTCATCACTAGTCGTTAACTTTTCCCGTTTTTCTATCTAGCCCAGACCACCATAACATCTTCCAGGCACAACGCATCTGTAGAATTTACAAAAAAGATACATTTGACTTCTCACATTTCCAGCACTGTCCCCCACTATTATGATCAGCCTGCACAAACTCCTCATCCTTCTGTCATCCCAGTTCAGAACTGCTGCTGCCGTATGTGTCCCTATTACGGAACTTGCTGTGCGGTACACAGTTTTCCTCATAATATCCCACATCATAATGCTCACCATTGTAACCCTTATAAAGTAAAATGCCTCTATAAGGCCCTCTAAAATCGCCCCTAAAAAATATTAATGACCTGTGTAAGTGCCCTAGAAAGCAGTGTCCACATTTTTACACTTTGAAAGTAATAATGTCCATTCTGTGCACCTTTGATAGACACAATACTGAATGCACATAAAAGTGCATCTCACCAAATTAGAATATCATCAAAAAGTTAATTTATTTCAGTTCTTCAATACAAAAAGTGAAACTCATATTATATAGAGTCATTACAAACAGAGTGATCTATTTCAAGTGTTTATTTCTGTTAATGTTGATGATTATGGCTTACAGCCAATGAAAACCCATAAGTCATTATCTCAGTAAATTAGAATACTTCATAACGCCAGCTTGAAAAATTATTTTAAAATCAGAAATGTTGGCATACTGAAATGTATGTTCAGTAAAGTTCAATACTTGGTCAGGGCACCTTTGGCATCAATTACTGCATCAATGCGGCGTGGCATGGAGGCGATCAGCCTGCGGCACTGCTGAGGTGTTATGGAAGCCCAGGTTGCTTTGATAACAGCCTTCAGCTCGTCTGCATTGTTGGGTCTGATGTCTCTCATCTTCCTCTTGGCAATACCCCATAGATTCTCTATGGGGTTAAGGTCAGGCGAGTTTGCTGCCCAATCAAGCACAGTGATACTGTTGTTTTTAAACCAGGTATTGGTACTTTTGGCAGTGTGGACAGATGCCATGTCCTGCTGGAGAATGAAATTTCCATCTCCAAAAAGCTGGGTGTTGTGAATTCCGTTCTCGGACTCCCTCCTGTGGTCGTGAATGGTACTTTGGTTAGTTCTGCTCTTGGACTCCCTCTGGTGGCTTTGAGTGGAACTGCTGGTCACTGAGGTTGGCTTTGTCAGCTGCTCTCGTTTATTGCTCCCTATTTAACTCCACTCAGATCGTTACTCCATGCCAGCGTTCAATGGTTCAGTATTGGTTCAGATCTCTTTTGGACTTCTCTGAGGACATGTCTACTCCAGCAGAAGCTAAGTCTTTGCTAGTTCATTTTTTGTTACTGCTTCCTGAATATATTTCTTAGTACTGCTATTTCTAGTCCGGCTTGCTATCATGATATTCCCTTGCTAGCTGGAAGCTCTGGGGTGCAGAGTGGCACCTCCACACCGTGAGTCGGTGTGGGGAGTCTTTTGCTTACTCTGCGTGGTTTTTTTGTAGTCTTTTGTGCTGACCGCATAAGTTCCCTTTTCTATCCTCTGACTAAATTAGTGAAGTCTGGCCTCCTTTGCTAAAACCTGTTTCATTCCTGTGTTTGTGACTTTCCTCTTAACTCACAGTCATTATATGTGGGGGGCTGCCTTTACCTTTGGGGAATTTCTCTGAGGCAAGGTTAGGCTTCTATTTCTATCTTTAGGGGTAGTTAGCTCTTAGGCTGTGAAGAGGCGTCTAGGGAGAGTTAGGTACGCTCCACGGCTATTTCTAGTGTGTGTGATAGTAGTGTTTGCGGTCAGCAGAGTTCCCACTTTCCCAGAGCTTGTACCGATTTCTAGTTTACTCATCAGGTCATTCCGGGTGCTCCTAACTACCAGGTCCTTAACAGTACAGCTGGCCTGCAAAGTGTTAATGCATCTCAAAAGAGGGATAAGAGAAGTTCTGAACCCATTTTTTTTTTCTTTGCAGTGTGTTTTGTCTCTCTTTTCCCCTTAATCTTTGGGTGGTTCAGGACTCAGGTGTAGATATGGATATTCAAGGTCTGTCCTCTTGTGTGGATCATCTCACTGCAAGAGTACAAAGCATTCAAGATTATGTAGTTCAGAATCCGATGTTAGAGCCTAGAATTCCAATTCATGATTTGTTTTCTGGGGATAGATCTAAGTTTCTGAATTTCAAAAATAATTGTAAACTGTTTCTTGCTTTGAAACCCCGCTCCTCTGGTGACCCCATTCAGCAAGTAAAAATTATTATTTCTTTGTTGCGTGGCAACCCTCAAGACTGGGCATTCTCCCTTGCGCCAGGAGATCCTGCATTGCTTAATGTAGATGCGTTTTTTCTGGCGCTTGGATTGCTTTATGACGAACCTAATTCAGTGGATCAGGCAGAGAAAATCTTGCTAGCTTTGTGTCAGGGTCAGGATGAAGCGGAGATATATTGTCAGAAGTTTAGAAAATGGTCTGTGCTTACTCAATGGAATGAGTGTGCCCTGGCAGCAATTTTTAGAAAGGGTCTTTCTGAAGCCCTTAAGGATGTTATGGTGGGATTTCCCACGCCTGCTGGTCTGAATGAATCAATGTCCTTGGCCATCCAAATTGATCGTCGTTTGCGTGAGCGCAAAATTGTGCACCATTTGGCGGTGTCCTCTGAGCAGAGGCCTGAGCTTATGCAATGTGATAGAACTTTGACCAGAACTGAACGGCAAGAACACAGACGTCAGAATGGGCTGTGTTTTTACTGTGGTGACCCCACTCATGCTATCTCTGATTGTCCTAAGCGCACTAAGCGGTTCGCTAGGTCTGTCACCATTGGTACTGTACAGCCTAAATTTCTTTTGTCTGTTACTCTGATTTGCTCTTTGTCATCCTACTCGGTTATGGCATTTGTGGATTCAGGCGCTGCCCTTAATTTGATGGACTTGGAGTTTGCCAGGCGCTGTGGTTTTTTCTTGGAGCCTTTGCAGTATCCTATTCCATTAAGGGGAATTGATGCCACGTCGTTGGCCAAGAATAAACCTCAATACTGGACTCAGTTGACCATGTGCATGGCTCCTGCACATCAGGAAGATATTCGCTTTTTGGTGTTTCATAATTTGTATGATGTGGTCGTGTTGGGTCTGCCTTGGCTACAGGTTCATAATCCAGTATTGGATTGGAAATCAATGTCTGTGTCTAGTTGGGGTTGTCAAGGGGTACATGGCGATGTTCCGTTGGTGTCAATTTCTGCTTCCACTCCTTCTGAAGTCCCTGAGTTTCTGTCGGATTACCAGGATGTATTTGATGAGCCCAAATCCAGTGTCCTACCCCCTCATAGGGATTGTGATTGTGCTATAAATTTGATTCCTGGTAGTAAGTTTCCTAAGGGCCGACTTTTCAATTTATCTGTGCCAGAGCACGCCGCTATGCGGAGTTATATAAAGGAGTCCTTGGAGAAAGGGCATATTCGCCCGTCTTCATCACCGTTGGGAGCAGGGTTCTTTTTTGTGGCCAAGAAGGATGGTTCTCTGAGACCCTGTATAGATTACTGCCTTCTCAATAAGATCACGGTCAAATTTCAGTACCCTTTGCCTCTGCTGTCTGATTTGTTTGCTTGGATTAAGGGGGCTAGTTGGTTCACCAAGATAGATCTTCGAGGGGCGTATAACCTTGTGCGTATTAAACAGGGCGATGAATGGAAAACAGCATTTAATACGCCCGAGGGCCATTTTGAGTACCTGGTAATGCCATTCGGGCTTTCAAATGCTCCATCTGTGTTTCAGTCCTTTATGCATGATATCTTCCGAAAGTATCTGGATAGATTCATAATTGTATATTTGGATGATATTTTGGTCTTTTCGGATGATTGGGAGTCTCATGTGAAACAGGTCAGAATGGTATTCCAGGTCCTTCGTGCTAACTCCTTGTTTGTGAAGGGGTCTAAATGTCTCTTCGGAGTTCAGAAGGTTTCCTTTTTGGGCTTCATTGTTTCCCCTTCTACTATCGAGATGGACCCTGTTAAAGTTCAGGCCATTTATGATTGGACTCAACCTACATCTGTGAAGAGCCTCCAGAAATTCCTGGGCTTTGCTAATTTTTACCGTCGCTTCATCGCTAATTTTTCTAGTGTGGTTAAACCTTTGACTGATTTGACAAAGAAAGGTGCTGATGTGGTGAATTGGTCCTCTGAGGCCGTTGAGGCTTTTCAGGAGCTGAAACGTCGTTTTTCTTCTGCCCCTGTGTTGCATCAGCCAGATGTTTCGCTCCCTTTTCAGGTCGAGGTTGATGCTTCTGAGATTGGAGCAGGGGCTGTTTTGTCTCAAAGAAGTTCTGATGGCTCTGTGATGAAGCCATGTGCTTTCTTTTCTAGAAAGTTTTCGCCTGCTGAGCGTAGTTATGATGTTGGCAATCGGGAGCTGCTAGCTATGAAGTGGGCATTCGAGGAGTGGTGACATTGGCTTGAGGGAGCCAAGCACCGCGTGGTGGTCTTGACGGATCACAAAAATCTGACTTATCTCGAGTCTGCCAAGCGGTTGAATTCTAGACAGGCTCGATGGTCGCTGTTTTTCTCCCGCTTCAATTTTGTGGTCTCATACCTTCCAGGTTCTAAGAATGTGAAGGCGGATGCCCTTTCTAGGAGTTTTGTGCCTGATTCTCCGGGAGTCCCTGAGCCGGCTGGTATTCTCAAAGAGGGGGTAATTCTGTCTGCCATCTCCCCTGATTTGCGGCGGGTGCTGCAGGAGTTTCAGGCTGATAGACCTGACCGTTGCAGCGGAGAAACTATTTGTCCCTGATAGATGGACTAGCAGAGTTATTTCTGAGGTTCATTGCTCAGTGTTGGCTGGTCATCCTGGGATTTTTGGGACCAGAGATTTGGTGGCTAGGTCCTTTTGGTGGCCTTCCTTGTCTCGGGATGTGCGTTCTTTTGTGCAGTCCTGTGAGACTTGAGCCCAGGCTAAGCCCTGCTGTTCTCGTGCCAGTGGGTTGCTTTTGCCCTTGCCAGTCCCGAAAAGGCCTTGGACGCATGTTTCCATGGATTTTATTTCAGATCTTCCTGTCTCTCAGAGGATGTCTGTCATCTGGGTGGTTTGTGATCGCGTTCGTTTGCATGGCATTCCGGAGAACATTGTGTCGGACAGAGGTTCCCAGTTTGTCTCTAGGTTTTGGCGGTCCTTTTGTGCTAAGATGGGCATTGATTTGTCTTTTTCTTCAGCTTTCCATCCTCAAACAAATGGCCAAACCGAACGAACCAACCAGACTTTGGAAACCTATCTGAGATGCTTTGTTTCTGCTGATCAGGATGATTGGGTGACCTTCTTGCCATTGGCCGAGTTCGCCCTTAATAATCGGGCTAGTTCGGCTACTTTGGTTTCGCCTTTTTTTTGCAATTCTGGTTTTCATCCTCGTTTTTCTTTGGGGCAGGTTGAGCCTTCTGACTGTCCTGGTGTGGATTCTGTGGTGGACAGGTTGCAGCAAATTTGGACTCACGTAGTGGACAATCTGACGTTGTCCCAGGAGAAGGCTCAACGTTTCGCTAACCGCCGTCGTTGTGTTGGTCCCCGACTTCGTGTTGGGGATTTGGTTTGGTTGTCTTCTCGTTATGTTCCTATGAAGGTTTCTTCTCCTAAGTTTAAGCCTCGTTTCATTGGTCCTTATAGGATTTCTGAAATTCTCAACCCTGTGTCATTTCGTTTGGTCCTTCCAGCTTCTTTTGCCATCCATAATGTGTTCCATAGGTCGTTGTTGCGGAGGTACGTGGCGCCTATGGTTCCCTCCGTTGATCCTCCTGCCCCGGTGTTGGTTGAGGGGGAGTTGGAGTATGTGGTGGAAAAAATTTTGGATTCTCGTATATCGAGACGGAAGCTTCAGTACCTGGTTAAGTGGAAGGGCTATGGTCAGGAGGATAATTCCTGGGTTCTTGCCTCCGATGTCCACGCTGCCGATTTAGTTCGTGCCTTTCATTTGGCTCGTCCTGATCGGCCTGGGGACCCTGGTGAGGGTTTGGTGACCCCTCCTCAAGGGGGGGGGGGGGTACTGTTGTGAATTCCGTTCTCGGACTCCCTCCTGTGGTCGTGAATGGTACTTTGGTTAGTTCTGCTCTTGGACTCCCTCTGGTGGCTTTGAGCTGAACTGCTGGTCACTGAGGTTGGCTTTGTCAGCTGCTCTCGTTTATTGCTCCCTATTTAACTCCACTCAGATCGTTACTCCATGCCAGCGTTCAATGGTTCAGTATTGGTTCAGATCTCTCTTGGACTTCTCTGAGGACCTGTCTACTCCAGCAGAAGCTAAGTCTTTGCTAGTTCATTTTTTGTTACTGCTTCCTGAATATATTTCTTAGTACTGCTATTTCTAGTCCGGCTTGCTATCATGATATTCCCTTGCTAGCTGGAAGCTCTGGGGTGCAGAGTGGCACCTCCACACCGTGAGTCGGTGTGGGGAGTCTTTTGCTTACTCTGCGTGTTTTTTTTTGTAGTCTTTTGTGCTGACCGCATAAGTTCCCTTTTCTATCCTCTGACTAAATTAGTGAAGTCTGGCCTCCTTTGCTAAAACCTGTTTCATTCCTGTGTTTGTGACTTTCCTCTTAACTCACAGTCATTATATGTGGGGGGCTGCCTTTACCTTTGGGGAATTTCTCTGAGGCAAGGTTAGGCTTCTATTTCTATCTTTAGGGGTAGTTAGCTCTTAGGCTGTGAAGAGGCGTCTAGGGAGAGTTAGGTACGCTCCACGGCTATTTCTAGTGTGTGTGATAGGAGTAGTGTTTGCGGTCAGCAGAGTTCCCACTTTCCCAGAGCTTGTACCGATTTCTAGTTTACTCATCAGGTCATTCCGGGTGCTCCTAACCACCAGGTCCTTAACAGCTGGGCTTCCATAAAACTTCAGCAGTGCCACAGGCTGATCGACTCCATGCCACGCCACATTGATGCAGTAATGGATGCCAAAGGAGCCCCGACCAAGTATTGAGGGCATTTAATGAACATACATTTCAGTAGGCCAACATTTCAAATTTTAAAATAATTTTTTCAAGCTGGTGTTATAAAGTATTCTAATTTACTGAGATAATGACTCTTGGGTTTTCATTGGCTGTAAGCCATAATCATCAACATTAACAGAAATAAACACTTGAAATACATCAATCTATAATGACTCTATCTAATATGAGTTTCACTTTTTGTATTGAAGAACTGAAATTAACTTTTTGATGATATTCTAATTTTGTGAGATGCACCTGTATAATAATAGTGCTTATTAAGGGCCCACTTATCATTTAATAATATCCCCTCATTTACAGTAATAATGTCCCCAAGTCCTTCCCACATTCAGTAATAACATACCCTGAGTCCCCCTGTGCACAGGATGATATCCCCACAGCTCCCTATACATAGTATAATGCCCCCACAGCTCCCCTATGCATAATATATTGCCACCACCGATCCCGCATACACAGTATGATGGTCCCACAGCTCCCTATACACAGTATGATGTCCCTGGTAGCTCACTATGTGCACTGATTCCCCCATACCACCCCTATACACAGAATTATGGGTCCTCAATTCCCCTACACACAGTATGATGCCCCCAAATATTCCCTATACACAGTATAATGCCTTCACAACTTCCTTTACACACTATAATGTCCCCTATGCTGTATGACGCCTCCACACTGTATGATGGCCGCACAGTAGCCCCCTCACTGTATGATCGCCCCCACAGTTGTCCGTACACTGCATGATGTCCCCTACGGCTATCTATATACAGCATAATTCCCAAACAAATCCCTATACACAGAATGATGGGACAACAGCTCCCACACACACAGCATGATGTTCTGTTGCCGTAATTTCCATCAGCAGTGCATGTGGAGCGCCCCCACACCGCCGCAGGGCCGAGGGGTACCCGGAGCCGGGCCTCTAGGTCTCAGTCCTGGGGTTGTCACGGTGGCTAGACCCGGTCCGTGGCCCTGTCTGTCAGTGGGGGACGTCCGGTGCAATAAGTGGTGTTGTAACGGTGCAGTTGTGGGGTGCAGGTCGCGGTAAATAACGAGGACACCAGGTTGCAGTCTCTTTACCTCTTTACTGGAGATCTCTGAGTCCTCAGTCCAGAATACGGTTCACCAGGCTGCGCAAGTCCGGCCGGTCCAATGGCACCTCCAGAGTTCACTTCACAGGTGGAAATCGGTGCCTTCCTTCTTAGCGCTATGTGTTGTAGTCCTTCCCTGCTGTGCTTACGGAAAGTACCCCACAACTGTTGTGTCTGTTTCTTAAGTTCCCTCACAACTCGATTAAATGATGTTCTTCTAATCGTCCGTCCCTTCCTGATGTTACGGTTAGAACGGCACCCGTTTGTCGGGTAGGCCTGGAGTTCTTCCGGGACCCTAGAGACGCCCCTCTCCCGCAATTGCCTCCCAAGACTTCATAGGTGATATGTGTTAGACAGCCCGCCTTAAACTGACTGTCCTGCCGCTGTTTAGAGTATTGCTTGAAGCTGAATGTTATAATACTCCCTCGGCGTTCCGGCCACCGGTAGTGCGCCTCAGTAGGGTGTTGCTCCGGTCTTACAGCACGACCCCTACTGGAATTCTCCTATCGCTTGATCTCGTTTCTCACTCAGCACAATCTATCTCGCTTCTAGTCCTTTCTTGGGCCCCGCCGCTTCCCGGAGCTGGCGCGGACCCGTTACGTTCTTTCCAATGCCAAGCCTCTGTCAGGATCCCACCCCTGACAGAGACCCTACTGTCTCTTCCTCCACAACACCCTCTGCCACTAGGTGTTGCTTCGTCCAATCCAGTCAGCTTTCTGATCTAACTTCCTGCCTGACCCCCAGTTTACCCACTATGGTGGGGAGTGGCCTAATGAATAGAACCCTTAGCTCCCCCCGGATGCCCGGCTGTGAAATGTATTGGTGTCTGTGATACCTGATCAGATGAACTCCTTCAGTGCCATCGGACGTACCGTAGCTCCCCATAGTGGCGGAGCCACAGTACTGCAACGACCAGGACTCTGGGGCGCTGCACATGCGTCCTGAAGTCCAGATGACAGAGTGAGATTAGGATTATGCATTTGTGAGTGCGTTGCCCCACCTGATAAGATGACCAGCGTTGAGCGTGAAGGTGCCTGCACAAGATTTTGGACAGGGAGGTAGGTCACTCAAACAAGAGGGACCTGTAAATCGGGGAGCTTTGGACAGGGAAAGATGGAAAAAGGATGGAGGGCAGTAATAGTAGGTCCAAGCCCAACTCCAAGGATTACTTTGTAAGAGAAGCAAGGATTACAAAAACAAGGTATAGATTTAATATGAATTGCAGTGGTTTAACATACTGTAGATGTTTTTGGTTTATGGAACAAGATCCTGCTGACAAGTGTTCTCTTTAGGAATATATTATACATTTGTGCTTTTAAACAATTTTGACCCTGTTCTCATACTGAGATGTAATGATGAATTCTGTGTTCTGGGCCCAGACATAGGTAGGGAAGGACACCTCGGAAGCATAGCCTCTAAAAAGTCTGTGTTTAAAATGATCAGATTCACACTTTTAAGTATATTGTTAGGATTCGTTCACATCTTCGTATAAATACAACAAGTGCAATGTGATAAAAAATCACATTGCACTCGCGCCAGTGTTATTCAATGAGGTAGTGTTCATTTGCGTGTTTTTCCTGACTTAGAATCGGTCTGTGGAACAAATTTCAGCATGCTGCGTATGGTTACATAAAATGGCCAAGATTCCCAATGCAAGTAAAAAAATTGGACCGCACAGACCATCCGTATGTCATCCACTACTAACGCACAAATCTGAAAGAAAAAAAATCTAAAGGTATAGATAGATGACAGAAAGATATTTCAAAGATAGAATAGATATCATGCAGATATATAATATCACTGTGCCTTTCATGTGGCACTAAAGGGTGTTTAGGCTGGTATAACTGAATATTTTTTAGTCCATTCAAAAAGTTAAAAGGGTTGTGCAGTGAAAATAAGTTGTCACCTATCAATTGGATAGGTGATGACTCATTGATCAGTTGGAGTCTGACCTCTGGGTGTTGCATCTATCGGCAAGGAACTTCTATACCTGGTAGAATGACATGGCAGTGTGCATGGCCGGCTGCAGTTCAATTCATTCTCTATTGGGCAGCCGGAATGACGATCGGGCATTCATGCTGTCACTCCATTCTAATGGGGGGAAAAAGTGACCTGACAGGAATAAAAATCTGCCAATCGGTACGTTCGTTCATCAGGTGAAATGATCTTTTGTACAGCATAAAAGATCACTGTTCTCGGCAATGCATTGTGCTGGATAAACAGGACTTCGCTCTGCCGAGAACCATGGCTGACTGACAAGATGCAGCTTGTACTGAGCAATGTGAGGTTTCAGCAGCATGAATGAGGGACACTGAGGAGCTGTCAATCAGGCTACGTGGATGAAGATTGAATTTAAACTTTCAAAGAAGTAACCAGCCTTATGGATTTTGATCATGGTTTTTCTTAGCCTCATCAGAAGGAAGAGATCTATTTAGCATGCACATTGTATGATGAAATCTGGTGACAGATCCTTTTTTAAATACCTGTAATCTTCTCTTATTTTAGTTTGCTACTGTGATTACAGAGGCTTTGGATCTGTATTTTCCCAGCAAGGAAGAAGTGGAAATTATTGCTGAGCCTGGAAGATATTTTGTTAGCTCTGCTTTTATGTCTGCAGTCAATGTCATTGGCAAAAAAGAGGACTATGTGACAGGTTAGTACAGGGGCAGATCATGGACTGTGTCTTTCTCTCTTTCTCTCTTTCTCCTCTCTTCCCCGGATCATCAACTACAAAAAAAAAGACCTGAAACAGCTAGTCGGATAAGGCAAAAAACCCAGATCCGTCTGCATTTTGCAGTGTTTTTTTTAAGGGGGAATTCTTGACAACAAAATGTATTCCCTGCATTCACTACTCTAAACTTACATGTGAAGTATGAAGGGGACAGCATGTGGGGGACAGTATGGAGATGAGGCAGCTTGTGAGAAAGAATTTGGAGAGTTGGCAGATTGTGGGGAACAATGTGTAGAGGGGCAGCTTGTGTAAGACAGCATGGAGAGGGGCAGCTAGATCAGGACAGTATACAGAATAGAGGGGGACAGCTTGTGGGGGGCAATAAGAAGAGGGGCAGCATAGAAGGAAACGGAAGATGGGGTAGTGCAGAGATGGCTACAGCTTAAAGGGAACCTGTCACCACGTTTTTGGAAGATGGGATAAAAATAGCGTTAAATAGGGGCAGAGGTGGGCGTTACATTAGTGTGTGTGTTATGCGTTTATTACCCACCTAAGTTGCCGAAATAACTTTGCAAAGTCTCCGTTTTCGCCTGTCAATCAGGCTGGTCAGGTCACATGGGCGTGGTGTCTTCACCCAGTTTTGGCGTAGTTTTCCGTTGGTGGCGTAGTGGTGTGCGCATGCCCAAAGTCCGGAATCCTCTTCCAGGGGATTTAAAATAGCGCGGTGTTCGTTATTGCATTGGTGATCGGTGGGCGCGGCCATCTTCCTTTGGCCGCGCGTGCGCAGAAGCGGCGCTCTGCTGGCCGCGGCTTCAGGAAAATGGCCGCGGGATGCCGCGCGTGCGCAGATGGATATCGCGGCGGCCATTTTCCTGAAGCCGCGGCCAGCAGAGCGCCGCTTCTGCGCACGCGCGGCCAAAGGAAGATGGCCGCGCCCACCGATCACCAATGCAATAACGAACACCGCGCTATTTTAAATCCCCTGGAAGAGGATTCCGGACTTTGGGCATGCGCACACCACTACGCCACCAACGGAAAACTACGCCAAATCTGGGGGAAGACAACGCCCATGCGACCTGACCAGCCTGATTGACAGGCGAAAACGGAGACTTTGCAAAGTTATTTCGGCAACTTAGGTGGGTAATAAACGCATAACACACACACTAATGTAACGCCCACCTCTGCCCCTATTTAACGCTATTTTTATCCCATCTTCCAAAAACGTGGTGACAGGTTCCCTTTAAGGCTGCCGTCACACTGTCATTATTTGGTCAGTATTTTACATCAGTATCTGTAAGCCAAAACCAGGAGTGGGTGATAAATGCAGAAGTGGTGCATATGTTTCTATTACACTTTTCCTCTATTTATTCCTCTCCTGGTTTCGGCTTACAAAAACTGATGTAAAATACTGACCAAATACTGATAATGTGACGGCAGCTTAAGGGTAGTGATGGGCAAACCCCCCGATGCTTGGGATTGGAGGGTTCGCCCAAGTTTTTTCTGTAAAGTTCGGGGCCGGAGATGTCGCAAACTTGCATCCGAACACCGAACTTGGACTTTACATATATGGAATGGGGCGGTGTGTGTGTGTGGGGGGGGGGGGCTGTAAAAAAAACCCATAAAATTAATAATAAACATTATAATTATGCTTACCTGTCCAGCGACGCATCCTCCCGTCCCACTGTCTCCTGGCCGTATCTGCTTCCGGGGCCGCTCATTACCTTCTAGCGGTATTCACTGCACTCGTCAGTCTTTGACTTTTTCCGGCAGTGTTCAAGCAGTGATGTCACACCACACACTATCAGGATTCTATGTCAGGCTTTTATCAAAAGATCAGGCAACCCCTTTACGGATTACATAATGGAATAAAAATGATTGGTTGACCTTGGACCTTTACAGACTCTTGTCAACAAAGAACTGATTTAACCTTCTTTATAAATTACCTCCTATGTATTTGGGTTGTGAGAATTAACAAATATTCTTCATATATGGGAATCCATGAGGCACTTATTGAACAGTATCTTTAGTTTCAATATTATTATTGATTTTATATACAGATATGTTAGCTAGGCTCCATTTTGTTATATATTGTATATGATATTAGAGAACACATGAACAATAGCATCTCACCTCTTATGCTATATATGCTCTTATGCTAAAAGTAGCAAAATATGTTGACTTTTCAAAGCAATTTACACCAAAATTCCACCAAAATAGCTTTGACCAATCAAGGCCTCAGGAAACTAGAAGAGTTCAAATAATCATTATTCTAATATATTAACCGGCATCATTATTTTTGTCATGTCCTATCATATTGCACAATTTCATTTATTTTCACTCTTTTGCTTCACTTTTGACCTATATTATTGGGGATTACAGGGTAAAATTACAGTAGGAAATGGAACTTCTGGGACTAATATTTTACTATATACCTGTGTTAATGCCAGCATCTGAGGTACTATTATGTACTACTTGAAAGAGAATACATTCTTATATGCTTAAGAGAAATCAATTCTGACTAGGAGATAGCTATGTATTGACCTTTTTTTTTTGACAGACAAAGATGGGAAACAGGCCAGGAATTTCTCTTATTGTCTCAATGATGGAGTATTTGGAGCATTAAAACTTGATTATATAGACAGAGAAGAATTGAAACCACTGAAGGTAAAATACATCTTCATTATCTTATACCTTCCAATGATATATACCTAGAATCAAAGCATAGGCCTTTGATAAAGATGCTTAACCCCCTTGCAACCCAGGGCAATTTACCTTTTTCATTTTTTCGATTGAGACACGCCCATTGAGACACGCCCTCTTGAAAATATCGAATGCATGCGCATAAAAAATGCAAACGCAGGCACAAAAACACATACAAACGCATGCACGCACAGCATTTCTTTTTGCCATCATGCGTAAGCTGATGCAGATAAAAAACGCTGCGTAAATATGCTTTTGCATGCGTTTTGGCATGTGTTTGCGCATGCAGATAATGCGCTGAGCACAGACATGCAAATGTGAACTTAGCCTTATTTGTGCTTTTTATTTCCAATGTTCCCGATGTCATAAAACTGACCTGGCAATATGAATCTCCAGGTCAGTATGAGTACATAAATATCAATGTATAGTTTTTATTTATTATTTAAGTGGTAAACAAAATTTGGAAATTTGTAAGGAAATTTTTTTTTTAGCTTTCTGAGACCCATAACATTTTCACTTTGGGAAAACGGGGCTGTGTGAGAGCTTATTTTTTTGCTTTCTGAGCTAGCATGTTTGTTTATATAATTTTGGGGTATATATGATATAATCTGTTTCTTAATTGTGTTATTTTCAATGTGGCAAAAGGGGGTGATTTGATTTTTTAAATTTTTTTTACTGTTCACTGTGTGGTATCCCGGTACGCGTTCAACTGCTGCTGAATGAGACAGTTGTCGTGTGGCAGTACATTCATTCCAGTGTGTCATAATTAGTTTGGGCACTGTGAATTAGGAGATGCAATACATTGCATTGTACACCGACGATTCATAAATGTGCTTTGCTGCCATCTATTGGCTAATGTGTATATATGAAAGTTAAGTGATTATTCTCCTCACAACAAGCTGCCATAGAAACGGCTGGGAGGAGCCTCCCAGCTCAGGGCTTGCACACTTCCTGAGGTAACTTCCTGTTCTTCTGAGCAGTTCAAGCTGCCTGAGGAAGCAGAATAATTTTCCATATGAGTTCACACTGAGGGGACATCTTTCTCCTCATAATCTCCTCCACTATGGAGTGAAGCCTCATCCAGTTAGGAGAGAACGCCACACATGTGCTCTCCTGCATGCTGGTTATCCTTTTTGCTTCTAGCCAGTACCAGATCCAAGTTGCTACCACGCCACCGACTTTGTTTACCCTACCTCCTACGAAAGAGAATGGTATTCTTAAAACTGTGACAACTTCCACCCTTTAGTGTTTCCACAGCAAGCCAATCTGTGAAGGGCCCTCCATCAATGTAATATTTCTTGGACTGCGCATAACTCTTCCTCTAATAGTAAGTGAAGAGAACTCTGCGCCAGCCGCTCTGTGAGGCCATAACCTAACTTGTCTCCTGAGGAGAGAATCATTACTTTTATATGCCCAATATACTGTGAACTTTGCCTTTAAGAGAGAGACTGTACCCTGTTACTTCTTTCAGTAAAATTGTTATGTTTACAAGTTCACCTGCATGTCTGGCTGCTTGAGATTGCACTAATACCACGGGTGCTCCAAAACCTGCACCCAGACACCACCACTACAGGAGTGCTCTGGGGGGGTCCTATACCATCCACAAGTGCCACTTCCCGCTATTGACAATTGTTGTGGACACTAGGGAAGTGTTGAGGGGTCCAATTACCCACTTTAGCTACTGTGACATTATTATCTGCTGCCAGTGGGACTACATGCTCCAGCTGGCCCTTCTGCAACATCTGGCACTTCTCCTGTGGCCCACTACAATGTGTTTAATAGCTCCCCTTAAGCGAGCATTGAAACATAGCAGTGCTTACATCATTGGTGAACTGATGGGCATGTGGATTAATTAGCTCCCTGTCGGCGCGTATTAGATCCCATTGTTTTGTTAGAGATTGACAGAATTGAAGAGGTTAACAGCTTTCGGCACAGCACCGTTCCACCCGCTGCTGTTGAAGGCACATGATGGCTGATTAAATCGGCAGTAATGTGCGTGGAAAGATGAGAGCTTGGCGTGCGTTTAGCAAGTTGAAGATGAAATGATCTCTAAAAGGTCTAAAGTTAAAGGTGACACATTTATTTTGTATCATCTTTAAATTTTTTTAACTGTTCACAATAATAATAATTTTGACCAGGGGTGCCCAAACTTTTACCTGCCACTGTAAATGTATGTCATATATTGTGAAGGGAAAGCAAACCAGGCACCTTATTGAGGCTGCTACCTGAACCATGGGCATCTAAATGACTAACTGGCTCCATTATTGTTGTTGTGCATGTTTTACACCCAAAAATGTTGAGGCCAGTCCCTGACATCTCCCTACCTCACTCCTGCAGGTCTCTCCTATGTATGTGTGTGTGTGTATAGGGAAAGACCTCTCATCCATAGGGAACATGGTGGGAACAAGCCACCCAAACCTGCCTAGGACTGTTCATCCGAGAAGAATGTCCCTTGGACATCCTTCCGAAGTGTGTCATCTCTATAAAAATGGTGAAACCGGGTGTATTTGTCCAAATCTGCCCTGATGATAAAGATAAATGACGGAGGATATTCTTCAAAGCTTTATTTCAAACAGGTTAATAGTCAACGAGTTTCAAGGTCATGCAGGACCTCTTCCTCAGGACAAAACCTTACAAGTGGATTGTCAGATCTACACGTACTTATATGCTGTCTCATTATTTTTTTTTCCTCTTAAAAAAAAACCAAAAAACCTGCCAAACTGGGCACATGACAAGTCAAAGTTCATAAAGCAAAAATATCACAAACAATGATTAAATACAATACAAATAGACAGACCTTGTATGCAACAAATCTATGAATAAAAAGAACCATCCAGAGAAAAATATAAAAACAAATATTTATATAAAATGTATAAAATGATTGCTGAATCAAAAACTCCTTTATCAAAACTTGTGTATTTGTCTTTGAGAAACATCTCACTCGGGATGTTAAAATGACCTGAATTTACCAAGCCTAAGTCATAAGGGCTGCAGCCACTCATGCCACTCATGTTTTGTTCACTGGTAAGAATGTGTAACCCGCATCGGGTCACCAGGAACATACTCTAGACCTGGCTAACATTAGAAAACAGACTGCTGCTGGTTAAGGATGATGGATAAATGTCATGGTTCCCAATGGCAAGGGAACGTAAAAAACACATAAGTAACGAACGAGCTCTCGGGTGATGGAAACTCGAGTTGACCGTGAGCTAAATCTACCACACAACTAACAGTAGCCAGGGAGCATACCTACGGCTTCCTATATGCCACGCGCCAGCCGGAGGACTAACTACGCCTGGTAGAGGAAGAAACAGACCTGGCTTACCTCTAGGGAAATACCCCAAAAGATGATAGCAGCCCCCCACATGTAATAACGGTGAATTAAGAGGAAAAGACATACACAGTATGAAAGTAGATTTAGCAAAGAGAGGTCCACTTTCTAGATAGCAGAAGGATACAAAAGAGGACTTCACGGTCAACTGAAAACCCTTTCAAAAAACCATCCTGAAATTACTTTAAGACTCCTGTGTCAACTCATGACACAGGAGTGGCAATTTCAGCCCGCAAGAGCTTCCAGCTACAGAGAATCACAAAAACTGCAAACTGGACAAAAGGTACAAAACAAAAGGACAAAGTCCACCTAGCTGATCAGCAGACTAGTAGCAGGAACATGCAACCGAAGGCTCTGGTTACAATGATGACCGGCAAGGAAATGACTGGAGAGCAAGGCTAAATAGGAAACTCCCAAACACTGATGGAAGCAGGTGAACAGAAGAAGCAAAGTGCAAACAAGTCACCAGTACCACCAGCAACCACCAGGGGAGCCCAAAAAGCGGATACACAACAGTACCCTCCCCTTAAGGAGGGGGCACCGAACCCTCACAAGAACCGCCAGGGCGATCTGGATGAGCCCTATGAAAGGCACGAACCAAATCCGAGGCATGAACATCAGAGGCAGTTACCCAAGAATTATCTTCCTGACCATAGCCTTTCCATTTAACCAGATATTGAAGTCTCCATCTGGAAATACGGGAGTCCAAGATCTTCTCCACGACGTACTCCAATTCACCCTCCACCAGCACAGGAGCAGGAGGTTCAGTAGAAGGAACCACCGGTACCTCATATCTCCGCAACAACGACCGATGGAACACATTATGGATAGCGAAAGATGCCGGGAGGTCCAAACGAAAGGAAACAGGGTTAAGAATCTCCAAAATCCTATAAGGACCGATGAACCGAGGCTTAAATTTGGGAGAAGAAACCCTCATAGGGACAAAACGGGAAGACAACCACACCAAGTCCCCAACGTGAAGGTGGGGACCAACACGACGACGACGGTTAGCAAACTGCTGAGTCCTCTCCTGGGACAATTCCAAATTATCCACCACTTGTCCCCAAATCCGATGCAACCGATCCACCACCGCATCCACTCCAGGACAATCCGAAGATTCAACCTGACCAGATGAAAAACGCGGATGAAACCCTGAATTGCAAAAGAAAGGAGAAACCAAAGTGGCAGAACTAGCCCGATTATTAAGAGCAAACTCCGCCAACGGCAGAAAGGCAACCCAATCATCCTGATCCGCAGACACAACACCTCAAATAAGTCTCCAAAGTTTGATTAGTTCGCTCCGTCTGGCCATTGGTCTGAGGATGGAATGCAGACGAAAAGGACAAATCAATGCCCAACCTGGCACAGACTGCCCGCCAAAATCTAGACACGAACTGGGTACCCCTGTCAGAAACGATGTTTTCCGGAATACCATGCAAGCGAACCACATTTTGAAAAAACAGAGGGACCAACTCAGATGAGGAAGGCAACTTAGGCAATGGCACCAAATGAACCATTTTAGAAAAACGGTCACACACCACCCAGATGACAGACATCTTCTGAGAAACAGGGAGATCCGAGATAAAGTCCATAGAGATGTGCGTCCAAGGCCTCTTCGGAATAGGCAAGGGCAACAACAACCCACTAGCCCTAGAACAACAAGGCTTGGCCCGAGCACACACATCGCAAGACTGCACAAAAACACGCACATCTCGAGACAGGGAAGGCCACCAGAAGGATCTAGCCACCAAATCTCTGGTGCCAAAAATTCCCAGATGACCTGCCAGAGTAGAAGAATGAACTTCCGAGATGACTCTAGTGGTCCACTCGTCAGGAACAAACAGTCTACTAGACGGACAACGATCAGGTCTATCCGCCTGAAATTCTTGCAAAGCACGTCGCAAATCTGGAGAGACAGCAGACAAAACCACTCCATCCTTAAGGACACCAGCAGGTTCAGAATTCCCAGGAGAGTCAGGCTCAAAACTCCTAGAAAGAGCATCTGCTTTCACATTCCTAGAACCCGGTAAGTACGAGACCACAAAATTAAACCGGGAAAAGAACAACGACCAACGTGCCTGTCTAGGATTCAGGCGCCTGGCAGACTCCAAATAAATTAAATTCTTGTGATCAGTCAAAACTACCACCTGATGTCTGGCACCCTCAAGCCAATGACGCCACTCCTCAAATGCCCACTTCATGGCCAAAAGCTCCCGATTACCAACATCATAGTTTCGCTCGGCGGCCGAAAATTTTCGCGAAAAGAACGCACAAGGTCTCATCACTGAGCAGTCGGAACTTTTCTGTGACAAAACCGCCCCCGCTCCGATCTCGGAAGCATCGACCTCAACCTGAAAGGGAAGAGAAACATCAGGCTGGCGCAACACAGGGGCGGACAAAAAGCGGCGCTTAAGCTCCCGAAAGGCCTCCACGGCAGCAGGGGACCAATTGGCAACATCAGCACCCTTTTTAGTCAAATCCGTCAAAGGTTTAGCAACGCCAGAAAAACCAGCTATAAATCGACGATAAAAATTAGCAAAGCCCAAGAATTTCTGGAGACTCTTCAGAGAAGTAGGCTGCGTCCAGTCGTAAATAGCCCGAACCTTGACAGGGTCCATCTCAATAGAAGAAGGGGAAAAAATATACCCCAAAAATGAAATTTTTTTTTTTTTTTTTTTTTTTAAATCTTTTTATTAGAGTTTAAAATATGATATAATACACAACATACATTTCCAATGATAATGATACAGAAATGTGATAATGTTAACAATCATGTATCCCCAAACCCTCCCACCCCTACCCAAACCAAAAACTCAAACCTCTGGACTTTGTGTACATCCAACCATAAAGGTACCTCAAGGAATTGGTGAGTCACCACCTATCCGCTGCAATAAGTACCATTGGGTATTTTCAAATTGTGCTCTCAGCTTCTCCCTAGTCTCCAAAGGGAGCGATGGAATAAAAGTAACCCATGTAGAAAAGAATTTACCTACTTGTTTTTCTTTGTTAGTCAATGCATCCAACCACTCCATTCTAAATATATACTGTATTTTTGTGCGAATGAAAGAGAGTGAAGGAACTAAAGGATTCAACCACTGATGCAAAATACTCTTTCTAGTTGCTGAAGCCCATATCGTAAGTGTTGCCTTGATATGTTTGGGTAATTTTCGAGATGTTTCATCTAGGATATTAAAAATAGCCCATTGTGGGGTAAGTGCAAAACCCGTTCCACAAATTTTTTGCAGTTCTTTATGTACCTCTCCCCAAAGTTCCCGAATTTGCGGGCAACTCCATAAGTGATGGTATATGTCAGTATTACGGGCTTTACATTTGGAGCAAGAGTAGACGACAGATGGGGACATTTTAGATTGCATGCAAGGTGTGATATAGGCTCTATGTAATATTAGAAGTGCCATGTCGGTATAACTGCTATATGGTAAAATTTTCCTTTGTGTCATGGTGGCCTCAAAAAGGTCACTCACCTCCAAGTCAGGCATATCCCTCAGCCATCTCGCCACTCCCGTGGTTTTCCCTTCCCCCACCCATTTTTTACGCAATAATGAATAGATGATACTTATAGAAGCCGGGTTAGATTTTACATTCCGAATGAACCTATCTAAGTTGGTCTTCCCCTCCGTCGTCTCCCCCCGTGTCTGACATTTCTGAACCAGGCTACGCGCTTGAAGAAATAAAAACGGTTTATTATTAAATAATGGGTATTGTTGTGATGCCTTTTCGAAAGATATTATTGAGAAATTAAGATCCAAGAGGTCTACCACCTGCCTGCAACCCTGAGAAGCCAAAATCTTATAAAAAGACGGTGTGGAGCCCTCCATGAATTTCGGGTTTCCCAAAAAAGTCTGGAATGGAGATAAATTATATCTTAAACCACTAATTTTCCTACATTGTCTCCAAGTCTGCATCGTTTGCCAAAGTGATGGGTGGTCCTGTATTCCCACTGGGAGTTCCTCCCCGCCCAAATGTAATAGACATGGTAGTGAAATGTGTGGATAAAATTGTTGCTCTATTTCAACGTTTGCAAAGTGAGAAAGACCCCTAATCCAATCAATAGCATATCTAAGGTTAGCCGCTAAATTATATCTTCCCAAATCAGGAAAGTTAACACCACCCTCCAATTTGGATGCCTGTAGTTTTGCGAGACTAATGCGTGATCTACCTCCAATCCCCCAAATGAATCTTCGGAAGTTTAGGTTCAACAGCTTCTGATCCGATTGAGTCAAGAGCAGTGGCAGAGTCTGGAAGGCATAAAGCAGTTTAGGAAAAACTATCATTTTAATTAAATAGCATCTGCCAGAGAATGACAGTGAGAAGTGTTTCCAGGAGTGGAGAAGATCAATTATGGAGGAGACCAATGGCCTATAATTAGTTCTATATAAAATAGATGGGTCTGCAGGCAACCTTATCCCCAGGTATTTAATAGATTCCTGACACCAATGGAATGGAAATGTGGGGTCGTTCAATCTCCCGGATCTGAAAACTGCTAGGGCTTCAGATTTACTGTAATTGACCTTGAAACCAGAGCATTTACCAAAACTTTCCAAAATAAGCATAATGGCCGGGATTGCTCTGACTGGGTTGGCAATAAATAAAAGCACATCATCAGCAAAGGCCGAGATCTTTACCGATGCAGCTCCCACCTTCACCCCCTCAAATGCCGTCTCATTTTGTAACCTTCTCAGAAATGGGTCTAATGCTATGTTGAACAATAGTGGAGACAGGGGGCATCCCTGTCGGGTTCCCCTCTGAATCTCAAAGGGTCTGGATAGAACATTGTTCACGGATATCCTGGACAGTGGCTTCCTATAGATTGCCTTGACCGCTTCACTAAACCACGGACCAAACTCTCGGAAGGATAACAAATCATACAAATAGTTCCAGGATACTCTATCAAACGCCTTGTCTGCGTCTAGGCTTACCACAATGGTTTTCATATGTTTATTTGCTCTACTATAGGATATTGCACTCACCGCTGTCCTAATGTTGAATGTAATGGATTTCCCGTGAATAAAACCAGTTTGTTGTGGTGATATCAATTTTGGCATTATTTTCTGTAATCTGTCTGCCAGAATTTTTGTGAAAATTTTAAAATCTGAATTTAATAATGAAATAGGTCTATAACCTTTGACCTGAGCATGATCTTTACCCGGTTTAGGGAGAACAATAACCACCGCCTCATTGAAATAGTCTGGTATGTGACCAAGTCCAACTATCTTATTAAATAGTTCACTCAAATAGGGAGCTATACATGAACCCAAGATCTTATAGTGTTCGTTACTGAACCCATCTGGGCCGGGTGCTTTAGATACTTTAAGTTTAGTTATGGTCTGTACAATTTCTGAAGGTGTTATTGGGGAATTAATGGTCTCTCTCTCTTCCTCCGTAAGCGTTGGGGCAAGGCTGTTTGTGAGGAATTCCCCGCTTCCTCCCCCTGTTTCTGAACTATACAACTCACTGAAAAAAGAACGAAACTCATCCACTATCTCTTCGCTCTTAATCAGGGTGTGACCACTGCGTTGTTGAATTTTGTGTATTCTCATCTGTTTCCTATATGGTCTAGTGAGAGATGCCAACACCTTCCCCGGCTTGTTACCCCATTTAAAATATTTTTGTTTTTGATAGTCTAAGTTGAATAAAGCCAATTCATGAGCTAAAGTGTCTGCCTCTTCCTTTGCCCTTAAGTATTTTTCCTTTGTTAATGGAGTGTTATTTAATTTGAAATCTTTGTATGCTTGAGTTAGTGATTTTTGTGTAACCCTGGCTTTATCCATTATGTCTTTCTTTTTATGACTAACGTAAGAAATGATTTGACCTCTCAACACGGCCTTAGAGGCCATCCAGAACAGGTGTGGGCTATCACAGTGGACCTGGTTATCATTTTTATATACTTCCCATGACATTTGTAGGTATTTTCTAAAATCGTCTGATTGGTATAGGTATGAAGGAAAGCGCCACCTCCGTTCCTGGTGAATGGGGGATACTAATTTGGACTGAAACGTTACCGGGGCATGATCCGAAATATGAATATTTTGCATGTTTGAGTGTGTTACTAAGGGTATCAAAGATTCGTGTAATAACCAACAATCAATCCTGGCATGTGTATCGTGTACATGTGAGTAATGAGAGTAGTCCTTCTCCAAAGGATGTTGTAGCCTCCATACGTCAATCAAATCAAAGTGATCTATTAGTGATTGAATGCCACTACCCTGCATTGAACGATGAGTATCCTTAGGGTTAGATCTATCCATAGAAATGTCTGCTACCTCATTAAAGTCACCTCCCATGACCACCCGTGACGTATCCCATCCCGCCAATCTCTCTCGTAGTTTGACTTGAAATTGGACTTCAGGTGCATTTGGGGCGTAAATGTTGACTAGGTTGAAACACGATCCCTCAATCATGATTTTGACTAGCAGAAATCTGCCTTGAGGGTCTTCTAGAGTGTCTAGTATCTCATAGTTGAGGCCATTATATATCAATATGGCTACTCCTCGTTGTTTTTTTGTATATGAGGCCTCAGCACAAAGTGTATATTTTCTGCTAAACATAGAAGGGAGTTTACCCTTAACCCAATGCGTCTCTTGGAGAAAAACAATGTGGAAATTCTGTTTTTGCAGGAAATGTAAAACTTTTTTCCTTTTGACCGGGGTGTTAAGTCCATTGACATTCCATGAGCACCAATGTAAAGAGCGGATAGTGGTATCTTTGGTGCTTGTCTGATTAGTCATTAACCTATCCCTTTTCGGGTGACCATCAGACCCACCAGTATAAGATGTATATGAGATCCCCACCCATCCCAGCGAGTGAGCGTAAGATCTCCCTGGACCCAAGATTTAAGTGTACACAAGCAGAACCCATCCCCCCCTCCCAATTTCTCTTCCCAATTTAACTCTATAACAATAACAAGTGTCTTCAACCTTAAAGTGAACATAACATATAAAGTAAACATGCCGTTTAAGGGCATAAAAATGTTAGCACAAGCAAGATATCACTTAATAATGACATATTGAAATAGCTATCTTATCGGGATTTAACAGAATTAGAGTGAGCCCGGGGATGTTTCATGAAGGAATTCCAGAGCCTTTCCTGGATCGCTGAAGGACCAGTTTTTCCCATCCATAACAAAGCGCAGAATCGAAGGGTACTGCAGATTAAAGCGAATATTTTTATCCACCAAAATTTTACAGGCAGGATTAAATGCTTTGCGTTTAGCTGCCATGGCGGCCGAGTAGTCCTGGAATAGTAATAGTTTGTGATTTTCATACAACAGAGTACGTTGTTTCCTGAATGCTGCCAAGATACGAATTTTATCTTGGAAATCCAGGATTTTGAAAATGACCGGACGCGGCCTGCCTCCCTCTCCTCCTCTTGGGGGTCCTAGTCTATGTGCTCTTTCAATGGCCACGACGCCTGATGTTGGCAGTACTCCAAGAGCTCTAGGCAACCATTCAGATGTGATTTTTACCAGATCTGAGGAAGGGATCGACTCTGGGAGGCCTATAAGTCTCAGATTGTTACGACGGGACCTGTTTTCAAGGTCATCTACTTTGTCTATTAAATCCGAAATAATCTTTTCTTTATCATCTAATTTATTTGTGAGAGTTATGGTAGAGTCCTCCAGATCAGATATTCTTTGTTCTGCGTCAGTTATGCGTGCTCCCTGGGTATTAACTTGTGAGACTATTGTGTCCAATGAAGTTTGAAAAGCTGCCAAACGATTGTCTATCTCAGGCATCAACCGTTCTATGATAGTGGTTGCTATTGATTGTGGGTTGTCTGTAATGGTGTCCGCCCTTGATGATACCGGAGATGTGCCAGCCTGGTTACGTGTAGAGCTTCTGCCGGCCTTGGTACCTTTGCCCACATATTTGTCCATGGTGAGATGGGAGCCTGAGATATTTGTTAAGTTGTTAGTGATATCTTTGTGCTTGATAACTACATCCGGGGATGAATCTAAATGTCCTTTACATTATCACTTCAGGTGGGCTTTCACTTAAAACTCTGTGACCTCCAAATATGATGCAATGATACTATAGTTACTATAGAGTTATGATGAACGCCAGTACCGGATTACGCTATGCAGATTCTATAAATCACCCTACAACAGATATGCCTCCTTGCAGAAATGTTTCTTTCCTTGTGACTGATTTAAATCAGGAGCATCGCATCCATTCTCCCACAGCGGCGCTATTGCTTGCTACCAGTCTCCACCGGTCAATATGAGGGGGGGTAGGAGGTGGGGGTCTATTGCGCCTTCCTCTTGGCAGCTTAAGATCTCGCTGCTGTCACTTGCTCCCCTTATGCCGAGATAATAAATATGACCCCTGCGCTGCTCACCTTGTCCTTGTGGCAGCTATTATAGCTGCTGTTCTGCTCACCTCTCCCCTCTGGCTGTGCGCAGTGAGCTGTAGGTGCTGTCGTGCTTTCAAGCAAGATGGCGCCGGCTCACCTCCTTTTCCCGCGCTGATCTTCTACGCCTCTCCGAAGTTTCTCACCGCTCCTGCACACCTCCGGTTCCTCTCAGCGGCTCCTGTCTTCCTCATCAACCTAGGTTAGTGCCTCTGTATGCCGCTCTCTTTTCTTCCTTCGGTCTCAGCCTCCTCCACCGCCGCCGACCCTGCTGGCCCTCTCTTCCCGCGCTGAACTTCAGCGCCTTTCCGGAGCTGCTCACTGCCCCTGTATGTCTCAGGACCTCTCCGGCGGCTCCTGCCTTCTTCACCGACCTAGTTCGGTGTTGCTGCGAGTCGCGCACACTTTCCTGTCGGTCTTTACACTGCCTCCGACCCTGCAAGCTGGAAGCTGCGCAGGGTGCTGCAATGTGCTCGGCGCTGCTTGCGCCTCTTGACTCCCGGGGGGAAACCGGATAGCTGGGATTACCTCCGGTATCCCTTGTCCGGTCCTTATCCTGGATTCTGGGTGAAAAAATCAGCGTTTTAGGTGTTATTTACGCTTTAGGTCCAGGAGCTCTATTAAAAAAGCGGCCGTTCACTAGCTCCGCCTCCCGGAAGTCGCCTTTTTTTAAAATGAAATTTTTTGAACCCCAAAAACACACTTTGAACCCTTTACACACAAAGAATTCTCCCGCAAAACCTGAAAAACCCTCCTGACCTGCTGAACATGAGACTCCCAGTCATCAGAAAAAATCAAAATATCATCCAAGTACACAATCATAAATTTATCCAAATATTCCCGGAAAATATCATGCATTAAGGACTGAAAGACAGAAGGTGCATTAGAAAGGCCGAAAGGCATTACCAAATACTCAAAATGGCCCTCAAGCGTATTAAATGCGGTCTTCCACTCATCCCCCTGCTTAATTCGCACCAAATTATACGCCCCACGAAGATCAGTCTTAGAGAACCACTTAGCCCCCCTTATGCGAGCAAACAAATCAGTCAGCAAAGGCAACGGATACTGATATTTGACTGTAATTTTATTCAGGAGACGATAATCAATACAAGGCCTCAGAGAGCCATCCTTTTTAGAGACAAAGAAAAAACCGGCTCCTAAAGGTGATGAAGAAGGACGAATATGTCCCTTTTCCAGGGACTCCTTAATATACTCGCGCATAGCAGCATGTTCAGGTACAGATAGGTTAAACAAACGACCCTTTGGAAATTTACTGCCAGGAATCAGATCTATGGCGCAATCACAATCCCTGTGAGGAGGGAGTGAACCAATCTTAGGCTCTTCAAAAATATCACGATAATCAGACAAAAATGCCGGAATCTCAGATGGAATAGATGACGAAATGGACACCATAGGAGTGTCCCCATGAGCCCCCCGACATCCCCAGCTTAACACAGACATAGCCTTCCAGTCAAGGACTGGGTTATGAGACTGTAACCATGGTAATCCAAGCACCAAAACATCATGTAAATTGTACAACACAAGGAAGCGAATCACCTCCTGATGGTCTGGAGTCATACGCATAGTCACTTGCGTCCAGAACTGTGGTTTATTACAAGCCAAAGGTGTAGAATCAATACCCTTCAGAGGTATAGGGACTTCCAGAGGCTCTAAATCAAACCCACAGCGCCTGGCAAAGGACCAGTCCATAAGACTCAGAGCGGCGCCCGAGTCCACATAGGCATCCACGGTAATAACTGATAATGAACAAATCAAGGTTACAGACAAAATAAATTTGGACTGTAAAGTGCCAATTGAAATGGACTTGTCAACCTTCCTAGTACGCTTAGAGCATGCCGATATAACATGAGCAGAATCACCACAATAGAAGCATAACCCATTTTTACGCCTATAATTCTGCCGCTCGCTTCTGGACATAACTCTGTCACATTGCATTTTCTCTGGCGTCTCTTCAGAAGATACCGCCAAATGGTGCACGGGTTTGCGCTCCCGCAAACGCCGATCAATCTGAATTGCCATTGTCATGGACTCATTCAGACCTGTAGGCGCAGGGAACCCGACCATAACATCTTTAACGGCATCAGAAAGGCCCTCTCTGAAATTTGCCGCTAAGGCGCACTCATTCCACTGAGTAAGCACAGACCACCTACGAAATTTTTGGCAGTATATCTCCGCTTCATCTTGCCCTTGAGATAGGGCTATCAAAGCTTTTTCAGCTTGAATCTCCAAATTAGGTTCCTCATAAAGCAACCCTAAAGCCAGGAAAAACGCATCCACATTGAGCAACGCAGGATCCCCTGGTGCCAATGAAAATGCCCAATTTTGAGGGTCACCTCGCAGCAAAGAGATTACAATCTTAACCTGCTGGACAGGATCTCCTGAGGAGTGAGGTCTGAGAGAAAGGAATAATTTACAATTATATTTGAAATTCAAAAACCGAGATCTATCTCCGGAAAACACCTCTGGTGTAGGGATTTTAGGTTCAGAAATAGGAGCATGTATAACAAAATCTTGTAAATTTTGAACCTTCGTAGCAAGATTATTTAAACCTGCAGCCAAACTCTGGACATCCATGTTAAACAGCTAAGGTCAGAGCCATTCAAGGGTTAAGAGGAGGTAAGAAGCAGCTAGACAGCAATTAAGGGCTAGGCAGCAAAACTCTGAGGGAAGGAAAAAAAAATAATTTCCCTTCAACACTTCTTTTTCTCCTGCTTCAGCCCAAACAATTAACACTTTGTTGGCCGGTCATACTGTCATGGTTCCCAATGGCAAGGGAACGTAAAAAACACATAAGTAACGAACGAGCTCTCGGGTGATGGAAACTCGAGTTGACCGTGAGCTAAATCTACCACACAACTAACAGTAGCCAGGGAGCATACCTACGGCTTCCTATATGCCACGCGCCAGCCGGAGGACTAACTACGCCTGGTAGAGGAAGAAACAGACCTGGCTTACCTCTAGGGAAATACCCCAAAAGATGATAGCAGCCCCCCACATGTAATAACGGTGAATTAAGAGGAAAAGACATACACAGTATGAAAGTAGATTTAGCAAAGAGAGGTCCACTTTCTAGATAGCAGAAGGATACAAAAGAGGACTTCACGGTCAACTGAAAACCCTTTCAAAAAACCATCCTGAAATTACTTTAAGACTCCTGTGTCAACTCATGACACAGGAGTGGCAATTTCAGCCCGCAAGAGCTTCCAGCTACAGAGAATCACAAAAACTGCAAACTGGACAAAAGGTACAAAACAAAAGGACAAAGTCCACTTAGCTGATCAGCAGACTAGTAGCAGGAACATGCAACCGAAGGCTCTGGTTACAATGATGACCGGCAAGGAAATGACTGGAGAGCAAGGCTAAATAGGAAACTCCCAAACACTGATGGAAGCAGGTGAACAGAAGAAGCAAAGTGCAAACAAGTCACCAGTACCACCAGCAACCACCAGGGGAGCCCAAAAAGCGGATACACAACAGATAAATGAGTGGGTAACTCCTGGGAATGTATAGAATTAAATCAAAATGCTGGCGAAAAAAACCTTTTTTTTTAGGAATAGCAGAGAAGGGAAAAAATTAGCAGAGAAGAGAAAAAGTTAAAATAGTGACGAGGGAATGTGGAAAACATCATATGAAAATGAATGAAACAGTGAAGAGTGGTTAATTCATTCATTTTATAATAAAGGACGCGGAATGAAAATACAAATTCATTATTTAAACTTGCTGAATAGTGTTAGGTGTGGAGAAACAAAAAACCTGTGATGTAGTACAGCAGATTGCTGCCAGATTCATTGGCAGTGGACCGATGTCAACAGTGGAGAACGTGACTCTGTATAGGTGAAACGAGTTTGGAAAAACAGTTAAGCATGGGAATAAAACCATGAGGATTCATGGTGAAAAGCATTGAGTTACAAACTGGCTCTGTGCATAAGGCTATGTGTCCACGGGGCGTATTGGCAGGTCTATAAAGACGCGCCGCATGTGCGATAACGCAGGTCTGCCGCCTGCGTGTTTGTATGCATAGTGGAGATGGGATTTCATAAAATCCCCTCCACTATGCTGTAACATCTGGACGCTGCGGATTGGACACTGCAGCTGTACGCAGCATCCAATCCGCAGCAAAAACTCAATCAATACACCCCATGGAAACATACCCTAAGGCATCTGAAAAACCAGATCTGTGAGCAGGGATGAGGGTTGGTGGACTGAGTTCCCTTACCAGAAGTGGACTGGTGATTATTTTATATTACATATTCTCCTACATAGTGTGAGAGGGGAAAAATATAAGGTTACCCATGTGCCCTCATAAATAGAATTTCCTCAAGGTAGGAACAAGAACTGAAGGCCCCGAGGGTGCAGCCTCCAGGGAGGAAAAGAGTCTATGGGATGAAAATACTGTCAGGACCTCTGGGGGAATCTCCTCAATGGGAAATATTCTTAATTGTCTGAATTCTTTATTGTGCATGGTGGTGCAATGACGTGAGACCATGCTTCAAAAAACCCTTTTGAATGTTGGAACGCTGGGAATTTAAAACATTTGTGCAACGGTTGGATGGTCCTGCGACATATAGTTTCTGACAGGAGCAAATAATTACATAGATCACAAAGCTGGAGATGTAGGACATAGGAGTGTTGATGGGGAAAAGTTCGCCATCACAATAAAGAATTCAGACAATTATGAATTTTCCCCATTGAGCAAATTTCCCCAGAGGTCCATAACCGGATTGAACAATTAAACTGAAAAGAAATTTTCTGGATCTATAAACTGAACACCCTAACTCCAAATGCTCTTAACATTAGAACTACCGGAGGGGTCATTTTGACCCTTTTGCTATTTCTTTTTGCTATAATTTCTAAAATTTTAACAAATGAGTTCTGAGTTTTTGTGACTTTTATTTATTCATGGTAGTGTATATTTTAGGACACAAATTAATTGAAACTTTTTCAGGGGCCTGGATTTTACAATTCATACCTATAAGTACTCAATCAGTAGTCTTCACCCAGATGTAGCAGTTGGAAACAACAAGAAAAAAAAACGGAAACTGTACAATTTTACAATAAAACAAAGGTTGGAGTGGACACAGTAGACCAGATGACTCGAAAGTACACCACAAAATCTGGAAGCCGCCGACGTTTTGTAATGTACTTGATTTAGCAGCTAAAACGCAACTATACTCTATAAAACAGCAACTGGGAGTAAAATTAGCAGATGGGAGTTCATTCTTCAGCTTCATGCTATGACCATGTAAAAGGAAAATGCGTGCTGTACTTGATCTTAACACTGTTCCTACTAAGTTAAAATAAATGTTCTTTAATTTGTTGGCAACAAAAAAGTTATTTTTACTCCAGAGTCAGTACTTTTGAACGGGGGTCAAAATGACCCCTAATGGTAGTTATAGGTATTATGAAACCTGCGGTAGGTCTAGTGTTAATGAAATAACGGATGTCTTTTTATGACCATTTTTATATCTGCTGATTTTAATTTCAAATTTTATATTACATATATCATGGATTATTTACTCTCAATTTGTCTAATCTTTTTCAGTTATCACCAAAATGTCTGTTCCACCACAAACTATCATTAACAGCAAGTCCAATTTCACGTCTAGACTTATATTCAAGGATCACCCAATACTCTAGCACCTACTTTTTTCCACATTAATCCATTCTTAATAATAATAAAAAAATTCTACTGCTTATCTCTCATTCACGATGAAGGGTTATTACAAGTATGCACAAATTTCTTCTCAGTGAGGGATCTCCAACCCCCCCGGTATTTTAATCCCATAGACTCTTTTCCTCCCTGGAGGCTGCACCCTCAGGGCCTTCAGTTCTTGTTCCTACCCTGAGGAGATTCTAATTTTGAGGGCACACGGGTAACCAGGTCGCGCTCATTTTAACGTTGCTCTTTTTCCTTATTTTTCCCCTCCGACTCTGTGTGAGAATATATAATATAAAATACTCACCAGCCCACTTCTGGTAAGGGAACGCAGTCCAACAGCCTCCATCCCTGCTCACAGATCAGATTTTTCAGATGCCATATGCACAGAGCCAGTAGGTATCTCAATGTGTTTCGCTATGAGTCCTCCCTTGCTGAAATGTTTTTCCAAACTCGTTTTACCTATACAGAGTAACGTTCTCCACTGTTGATATCGGTCCACTGCCAATGAATCTGGCAGCAATCTGCTGTCCTACATCACAGCTCGGTTGTTTCTCCACACCTAACACTATTCAGCAAGTTTAAGTAATGAATTTGTATTTTCATTTCTCGACCTTTATTATTAAATGAACGAATAAACCACTCTATTCACTGCAATTTCATTCATGTCCCCATAAAACCCATGCCAAATAAATATGCAAAGACAATTAAACTGATGGAATAAAATGACCGTGAGGTTTTATTTTGGGTTACATAAAATACTTATAAAATGTCCAATAAATAAACTTCCATATACCATATGTCCAAAATTCCAACTTCCAGTAACCAAATCCACCCATAAATGAGTGATTTTTCCCACAAGGCCAAGACTCAGAGAGTCAAGCCCCCCCCAAATCACACAGCCATTTTTCAATTATAATTTCCATATTCAAATTAAAAATATCTAATCCAATATCGGACAAATGAACCAAGTCCTGTCTGAACATTCCCGGTAAAAATCCTTCTAAATCCGTATGTCTAAAAGAAAAACCTTTAACAAGGGGTAAAAATTTTTCCATGGAGAGATTAACCCTCTTCCGAATCTTATTCAAAAAAGAAAATTGACTTTGGTGCCATTAGAGCCTGGGGATAATCTCGGAAAAAAACAATGTTAGTTAACCCCTTAATCCCACATGACGTACTATCCCGTCGAGGTGGGGTGGGCCTTAATTCCCACCGACGGGATAGCACGTCATATGCGATCGGCCGCGCTCACGGGGGGAGCACGGCCGATCGCGGCCGGGTGTCAGCTGACTATCGTAGCTGACATCCGGCACTATGTGCCAGGAGCAGTCACGGACCGCCCCCGACACATTAACCCCCGACACACCGCGATCAAACATGATCGCAGTGTTCCGGCGGTATAGGGAAGCATCGCGCAGGGAGGGGGCTCCCTGCGGGCTTCCCTGAGACCCTCGGAGCAACGTGATGTGATCGCGTTGCTCCGAGCGTCTCTTACCTCCTCCTCCCTGCAGGCCCCAGATCCAAAATGGCCGCGGGGCTGCATCCGGGTCCTGCAGGGAGGTGGCTTACCAAGCGCCTGCTCAGTGCAGACGCTGGTAAGCCTGCAGCGCTGTAAGTCAGATCGCCGATCTGACAGAGTGCTGTGCAAACTGTCAGATCAGCGATCCCCCCGGGACAAAGTAAAAAAAAAAATAATAAAAATTCCACATGTGTAAAAAAAAATAAAAAAATTCCTAAATAAAGAAAAAAATATATATTCTTCCCATAAATACATTTCTTTATCTAAATAATAAAAAAAACTATAAACGTACACATATTTAGTATCGCCGCGTCCGTAATGACCCAACCTATAAAACTATCCCACTAGTTAACCCCTTCAGTGGACAACGTAAAAAAAAAAAAAACGAGGCAGAAAACAACGCTTTATTATCATACCGCCGAACAAAAAGTGGAATAACACGCGATCAAAAAGACAGATATAAATAACCATGGTACCGCTGAAAACGTCATCTTGTCCCGCAAAAACGAGCTGCCATACAGCATCATCAGCAAAAAAATAAAAGTTATAGTTTTCAGAATAAAGCGATGCCAAAATAATTATTTTTTCTATAAAATGGTTTTTATCGTATAAAAGCGCCAAAACATAAAAAAAATATAAATTAGGTATCGCTGTCATCGTACTGACCCGAAGAATAAAACTGCTTTATCAATTTTACCAAACGTGGAACGGTATAAATGCCCCCTCACAAAAATCGGAATAAAAAGCGATCAAAAAATGTCACGTGCCTGAAAATGTTACCAATAAAAATGTCAACTCGTCCCGCAAAAAACAAGACCTCACATGACTCTGTGGACCAAAATATGGAAAAATTATAGGTCTCAAAATCTGGAGACGCAAAAAGTTTTTTACTATAAAAAGTGTGTGACAGCTGCCAATCATAAAAATCCGCTATAAAAAACGCTATAAAAGTAAATCAAACCCCCCTTCATCACCCCCTTAGTTATGGAAAAATAATAACATTAAAAAAGTATTTATTTCCATTTTCCCATTAGGATTAGGGCTAGGGTTAGGGCTAGGGTTAGGGTTAGGGCTAGGGTTAGGGCTAGGGTTAGGGTTAGGGTTGGGGCTAGGGTTGGAGCTAAAGTTAGGGTTATGGTAGGGGCTAAAGTTAGGGTTAGGGCTAAAGTTAGGGTTGGGGCTAAAGTTAGGGTTGGGGCTAAAGTTAGGGTTGGGGCTGTTATGGACCTGGTGGTTAGGTGCACCAGGACTGACCTGATAGTTAAACACGGAATCAGGACGAGCTCTGGGGAAATGGGAACTCTGCTGACCGCAAACCCTTCTCCTATCAACACAACTAGAAACAGCCGTGGAGCGTGCCTGACTCTGCCTAGACGCCTCTTCACAGCCTAAGAGCTAACTACCCCTAAAGAAAGGAAACAAAGCCTTACTTGCCTCAGAGAAATTTCCCCAAAGGTAAATGCAGCCCCCCCACAAGTATTGACTGTGAGATAAGAGGAAATCACAAACACAGGATGAAATAGGTTTTAGCAAAGAGAGGCCAGTCTAACTAAACAGATTGAGGATAGAAAAGGGATCTTTGTGGTCAACACAAAAAGCTACAAAAACCACGCAGAGTGTGCAAAAAATAACCCCCGCACCGACTCACGATGCGGTGGTGCCCACTCTGCACCCCCAGAGCTTCCAGCTAGCCAGGTAGTTTCATGATAGCAAGCTGGAGTAGAACTTAGCAAGAAAAACCATATGTAACAAATGAACAAGCAGGAACTTAGCTTGTGCTGGAGTAGACAGATCCTCAGAAAGATCCAGGAGAGATCTGAACCAGTACTAGAACATTGACAGCTGGCATGGAGTAACGATCTGAGTGGAGTTAAATAGAGAATCAGCCTAGCCCCAAACGAGGGCAGCTGGAGAAGGAATCTCAGAACCAGCAGCTCCACTCACAGCCACCAGAGGGAGTCCACGGACAGAAGTACCATTCATGACCACAGGAGGGAGTTCGAGAACGGAATTCACAACAGTACCCCCCCCTTGAGGAGGGGTCACCGAACCCTCACCAGAGCCCCCAGGCCGATCAGGACGAGCCAAATGAAAGGCACAAACTAAATCGGCAGCATGGACATTAGAGGCAACAACCCAGGAATTATCCTCCTGACCATAGCCCTTCCATTTGACCAAGTACTGAAGTTTTCGTCTCGAAATACGAGAATCCAAAATCTTCTCCACCACATACTCCAACTCCCCATCGACCAACACCGGAGCAGGAGGATCAACGGAGGGAACCATAGGCGCCACATATCTCTGCAGCAACGACCTATGGAACACATTATGGATGGCAAAAGAAGCAGGAAGGGCCAAATGAAATGATACAGGATTAAGAATTTCAGAAATCTTATAAGGACCAATGAAACGAGGCTTAAACTTAGGAGAAGAAACCTTCATAGGAACATAACGAGATGATAACCAAACCAAATCCCCAACACGAAGTCGGGGACCAACACGGCGACGGCGGTTAGCGAAACGTTGAGCCTTCTCTTGGGACAAGGTCAAATTGTCCACCACATGAGTCCAAATTTGTTGCAACCTGTCCACCACAGAATCCACACCAGGACAGTCCGAAGGCTGAACCTGCCCTGAAGAAAAACGAGGATGAAAACCAAAATTACAAAAAAAAGGCGAAACCAAAGTAGCCGAACTGGCCCGATTATTAAGGGAGAACTCAGCTAATGGCAAGAAGGTCACCCAATCATCCTGATCCGCAGAAACAAAGCATCTCAGATAAGTTTCCAAAGTCTGATTGGTTCGTTCGGTTTGGCCATTTGTCTGAGGATGGAAAGCCGAAGAAAAAGACAAATCAATGCCCATCTTAGCACAAAAGGACCACCAAAACCTTGAAACAAACTGGGAACCTCTGTCAGACACGATGTTCTCCGGAATGCCATGCAAACGAACCACATGTTGGAAAAATAATGGAACCAAATCAGAGGAAGAAGGCAATTTAGGCAAGGGTACCAAATGGACCATTTTAGAGAAGGGATCGCAAACCACCCAGATGACCGACATCCTTTGAGAAACAGGAAGATCTGAAATAAAATCCATGGAAACATGCGTCCAAGGCCTTTTCGGGACCGGCAAGGGCAAAAGTAACCCACTGGCACGAGAACAGCAGGGCTTAGCCCGAGCACAAGTCCCACAAGACTGCACAAAAGAACGCACATCCCGCGACAAGGAAGGCCACCAAAAGGACCTAGCCACCAAATCTCTGGAAGGCCACCAAAAGGACCTAGCCACCAAATCTCTGGTACCAAAAATCCCAGGATGACCAGCCAACACCGAACAATGAACCTCAGAGATAACTCTATTAGTCCATCTATCAGGGACAGTTTCTCCGCTGGACAACGGTCAGGTCTATCAGCCTGGAACTCCTGCAGCACCCGCCGCAAATCAGGGGAGATGGCAGACAGAACTACCCCCTCTCTGAGAATACCAGCCGGCTCAGGAACCCCAGGAGAATCAGGCACAAAACTCCTTGAAAGGGCATCAGCCTTCACATTCTTAGAACCCGGAAGGTACGAAACCACAAAATTGAAACGGGAGAAAAACAGCGACCAACGAGCCTGTCTAGGATTCAACCGCTTGGCAGCCTCGAGATAAGTCAGATTCTTGTGATCTGTCAAGACCACCACGCGATGCTTGGCTCCTTCAAGCCAATGTCGCCACTCCTCGAATGCCCACTTCATAGCCAACAACTCCCGATTGCCAACATCATAATTACGCTCAGCAGGCGAAAACTTTCTCGAAAAGAAAGCGCATGGCTTCATTACAGAGCAATCAGAACTTCTCTGAGACAAAACAGCCCCTGCTCCAATTTCTGAAGCATCAACATCGACCTGAAAAGGGAGCGAAACATCTGGCTGACACAACACAGGAGCCGAAGAGAAACGACGTTTCAACTCCTGAAAAGCCTCAACGGCCGCAGAGGACCAATTCACCACATCAGCATCCTTCTTGGTCAAATCAGTCAATGGTTTAACAACACTAGAAAAATTAGCGATGAAGCGATGGTAAAAATTGGCAAAGCCCAGAAATTTCTGAAGGCTCTTCACAGATGTAGGCCAAGTCCAATCATAAATAGCTTGGACTTTAACAGGATCCATCTCGATAGTAGAAGGGGAAAAAATGAAGCCCAAAAAGGAAACCTTCTGAACTTCAAAGAGACACTTAGATCCCTTTACAAACAAGGAATTAGCACGAAGGACCTGGAACACCATTCTGACCTGCTTCACATGGGACTCCCAATCATCCGAAAAGACCAAAATATCATCCAAATATACGATCATGAATCTATCCAGATACTTTCGGAAGATGTCATGCATAAAGGACTGAAACACAGAGGGAGCATTAGAAAGGCCGAATGGCATCACCAGGTACTCAAAATGGCCCTCGGGCATATTAAATGCTGTTTTCCATTCATCGCCCTGTTTAATATGCACGAGATTATACGCCCCTCGAAGGTCTATCTTGGTGAACCAACTAGCCCCCTTAATCCGAGCAAATAAATCAGACAGTAGAGGCAAAGGGTACTGAAATTTGACCGTGATTTTATTAAGAAGGTGGTAATCTATACAAGGTCTCAGAGAACCATCCTTCTTGGCCACAAAAAAGAACCCTGCTCCCAATGGTGAGGACGACGGGCGAATATGCCCTTTCTCCAAGGACTCCTTTATATAACTCCGCATAGCGGCGTGTTCTGGCACAGACAAATTGAAAAGTCGTCCCTTAGGGAACTTGCTACCAGGAATCAAATTAATAGCACAATCACAATCCCTATGAGGAGGTAGGGTACTAGACTTGGGCTCATCAAATACATCCCGGTAATCCGACAAAAACTCAGGGACTTCAGAAGGAGTGGAGGAAGAAATTGACAATAATGAAACATCCCCATGTACCCCTTGACACCCCCAACTGGACACCGACATTGATTTCCAATCCAATACTGGATTATGGACCTGCAGCCATGGCAAACCCAACACGACCACATCATGCAGATTATGCAACACCAAAAAGCGAATATCCTCCTGATGCGCAGGAGCCATGCACATAGTCAACTGGGTCCAGTACTGAGGCTTATTCTTGGCCAAAGGCGTAGCATCAATTCCCCTCAAAGGAATGGGATGCTGCAAGGGCTCCAAGAAAAAACCACAGCGCCTGGCAAACTCCAAGTCCATCAAATTCAGGGCAGCGCCTGAATCCACAAATGCCTAACAGAATAGGATGACAAAGAGCAAATCAGAGTAACGGACAGAAGAAATTTAGGCTGTACAGTACCAATGGTGACGGACCTAGCGAACCACTTAGTGCGCTTAGGACAATCAGAGATAGCATGAGTGGAGTCACCACAGTAAAAACACAGCCCCTTCTGACGTCTATGTTCTTGCCGTTCAGCTCTGGTCAAAGTCCTATCACATTGCATAGGCTCAGGCCTCTGCTCAGAGGATACCGCCGAATGGTGCACAGTTTTGCGCTCACGTAAGCGCCGATCGATCTGTATGGCCAAGGACATTGATTCATTCAGACCAGCAGGCGTGGGGAACCCCACCATAACATCCTTAAGGGCTTCAGAAAGACCCTTTCTGAAAATTGCTGCCAGGGCACACTCATTCCACTGAGTAAGCACAGACCACTTTCTGAACTTCTGGCAATATACCTCCGCTTCATCCTGACCCTGACACAAAGCCAGCAAAATTTTCTCTGCCTGATCCACAGAATTCGGTTCATCATAAAGCAAACCCAGCGCCAGAAAAAACGCATCTACTTTACGCAATGCAGGATCTGCTGGCGCCAGAGCGAATGCCCAGTCTTGAGGGTCGCCACGCAACAAAGAAATAATGATTCTCACTTGCTGAATAGGGTCACCAGAAGAGCGGGGTTTCAGAGCAAGAAACAGTTTACAATTGTTTTTGAAATTCTGAAATTTAGATCTATCCCCAGAAAACAAATCAGGAATTGGAATTCTAGGCTCCAACATAGGATTCTGAACTACATAATCTTGAATGTTTTGTACCCTTGCAGCGAGTTGATCTACACTAGAGGACAAACCTTGAATGTCCATATCCACACCTAAGTTCTGAACCACCCAGAGTTTAAGGGGAAAAGAAAGGCAAAACACACTGCAGAGAAATAAAAAAAATGGTCTCAGAACTTCTCTTTTCCCTCTATTGAGATGCATTAACACTTTGTGGGCCAGCTGTACTGTTATGGACCTGGTGGTTAGGGGCACCAGAACTGACCTGATAGTTAAACACAGAATCAGGATGAGCTCTGGGGAAATGGGAACTCTGCTGACCGCAAACCCTACTCCTATCAACACAACTAGAAACAGCCATGGAGCGTGCCTGACTCTGCCTAGACGCCTCTTCACAGCCTAAGAGCTAACTACCCCTAAAGAAAGGAAACAAATCCTTACTTGCCTCAGAGAAATTTCCCCAAAGGTAAAAGCAGCCCCCCCCCACAAATATTGACTGTGAGATAAGAGGAAATCACAAACACAGGATGAAATAGGTTTTAGCAAAGAGAGGCCAGTCTAACTAAACAGATTGAGGATAGAAAAGGGATCTTTGCGGTCAACACAAAAAGCTACAAAAACCACGCAGAGTGTGCAAAAAATACCCCCGCACTGACTCACGATGCGGTGGTGCCCACTCTGCACCCCCAGAGCTTCCAGCTAGCCAGGTAGTTTCATGATAGCAAGCTGGAGTAGAACTTAGCAAGAAAAACCATATGTAACAAATGAACAAGCAGGAACTTAGCTTGTGCTGGAGTAGACAGATCCTCAGAAAGATCCAGGAGAGATCTGAACCAGTACTAGAACATTGACAGCTGGCATGGAGTAACGATCTGAGTGGAGTTAAATAGAGAATCAGCCTAGCCCCAAACGAGGGCAGCTGGAGAAGGAATCTCAGAACCAGCAGCTCCACTCACAGCCACCAGAGGGAGTCCACGGACAGAACTCACCGAAGTACCATTCATGACCACAGGAGGGAGTTCGAGAACGGAATTCACAACATGGGGCTAAAGTTAGGGTTAGGGTTTGGATTACATTTACGGTTGGGATTAGGGTTGGGATTAGAGTTAGGGGTGTGTCAGGGTTACCGTTGGGATTAGGGTTAGGAGTGTGTTTGGATTAGGGTTTCAGTTAGAATTGGGGAGTTTCCACTGTTTAGGCACATCAGGGGCTCTCCAAACGCGACATGGCGTCCGATCTCAATTCCAGCCAATTCTGCATTGAAAAAGTAAAACAGTGCTCCTTCCCTTCCGAGCTCTCCCGTGCGCCCAAACAGGGGTTTACCCCAACATATGGGGTATCAGCGTACTTGGGACAAATTAGACAACAACTTTTGGGGTCCAAGTTCTCTTGTTACCCTTGGGAAAATAAAAATTTGGGGGGCTAAAAATCATTTTTGTGGGAAAAAAAGATTTTTTATTTTCACGGCTCTGCGTTGTAAACTGTAGTGAAATACTTGGGCGTTCAAAGTTCTCACAACACATCTAGATAAGTTCCTTGGGAGGTCTAGTTTCCAATATGGGGTCACTGATGGAGGTTTCTACTGTTTGGGTACATCAGGGGCTCTGCAAATACAACATGACGCCTGCAGAGCAATCCATCTAAGTCTGCATTCCAAATGGTGCTCCTTCCATTCCCAGCTCTGCCATGCGCCCAAACAGTGGTTCCCCACCACATATGGGGTATCAGCGTACTCAGGACAAATTGGACAACAACTTTTGAGGTCCAATTTATCCTGTTACCCTTGTGAAAATACAAAACTGGGGGCTAAAAAATCTATTTTGTGAAAAAAAAAAAAAAATATTTTCACAGCTCTGCGTTATAAACTGTAGTAAAACACTTGGGGGTTCAAAGCTCTCAAAACACATCTAGATAAGATCCTTAGGGGGTCTACTTTCCAAAATGGTGTCACTTGTGGGGGGTTTTAATGTTTAGGCACATCAGGGGCTCTCCAAACGCGACATGGTGTCCCATCTCAATTCCAGTCAATTTTGCATTGAAAAGTCAAACGGCGCTCCTTCCCTTCCGAGCTCTGCCATGCGCCCAAACAGTGGTTTATCCCCACATATGGGGTATCAGCGTACTCAGGACAAATTTTACAACAACTTTTGGGGTCTATTTTCTCCTGTTACCCTTGGTAAAATAAAGCAAATTGGAGGTGAAAATTTTGTGTGAAAAAAGTTAAATGTTCATTTTTATTTAAACATTCCAAAAATTCCTGTGAAACACCTGAAGGGTTAATAAACTTCTTGAATGTGGTTTTGAGCACCTTGAGGGGTGCAGTTTTTAGAATGGTGTCAAACTTGGGTATTTTCTATCATATAGACCCCTCAAAATGACTTCAAATGAGATGTGGTCCCTAAAAAAAAATGGTGTTGTAAAAATGAGAAATTGCTGGTCAACTTTTAACCCTTATAACTCCCTAACAAAAAAAAATTTTGGTTCAAAAATTGTGCTGATGTAAAGTAGACATGTGGGAAATGTTACCTATTAAGTATTTTGTGTGACATATCTCTGTGATTTAAGGGCATAAAAATTAAAAGTTGGAAAATTGTGAAATTTTGAAAATTTTCACCAAATTTCCGTTTTTTTCACAAATAATCGCAAGTTATATCGAAGAAATTTTACCACTATCATGAAGTACAATATGTCACGAGAAAATGTCAGAATCGCCAAGATCCGTTGAAGCGTTCCAGAGTTATAACCTCATAAAGGGACAGTGGTCAGAATTGTAAAAATCGGCCCGGTCATTAACGTGCAAACCACCCTCGGGGCTTAAGGGGATAAAGGGAAAATCTGCCTTATGAAAATAATATCAGACCGCATAGCGGCCAAAAGGTTCAGAGTATTGATTTTTCCTAGATCATTCCCAGCGATATGCAAAACAATCAAATCCGGACGAGGAAATTTCTCTATACAATTCCTCAATTCATCTACCAGTGAAGGCCACCTCATTCCGCGCATACTATCCCAGAACACCTCAGTACTATAAGGGTTAAAAGATAAATTTTCCGAATACGATCATTGTCTGGCCCTCTTCTGGGCCCAAAGGAATGACCAACGATCCAAATAATTGTTGGACCTAAAAGAAAATAAAGAATTAATCATCATACAACTCATGACGGACATAAGTTTGAACCTTTTTGAATCCCATCTTCCCATCCTTTTGACTTTAGAGTCAGATAAGGCAGCCCTAGAAGCTTCCATGGCTGCTCCAATCCTAAAGGAATGGGAGGTGATCCTAAGATGTCCTTTACCTATAAAACTCAAGCATTTTTTTAGTATAAAATTAAATTGAAAAACAGTGACTGGAGATTTATCCTTGTGTAAAAATAGTGGGCCCTGTGCTGTAGGCCTAAATTTAAGCCATCTGCACAAATTATACACTGGGCAGATGCTTGTGTCAGAATGCAAATTTAATCTAATTTTAGTCCCTCTGCCTAGCTGATCCATTTTGGATTTTCTTAAAAATAATAGAATGAAAGAGTCATCGATTTTTACATCAGCAAACATAAGCCCGGGAGGCTCCGATTTCTTTGGTGAGACCACTTCACTAATCCGAAAAGCCCCAAAAAATGTAAGACAAAATATTGCTTTAAATAACAACGCTTCTTCCGGGTTCGAGCAAACATGAACAAGGGCTGAACAAATGCTTCTCGATAACGAAAAAGAAATAGGTCGCCTGGAATCTGGTAAAAATTTACTCCATTTAAAACCCTTTAAAAATTATTTAACAAGAAAAAATTCAGTTAGTGCCGTCCCACCATAAGATTTCAAAAAGAAGGAAACTCCTGCAAGGCATTTTGCAGTTGCAGAGTAAGAAAGATTCTTCACAACTAACGATTCTGCGAATCTCAGAGCCGCAACAGCGTTGGAAACTGTCGCATCAAAGCCGTGAAGCTCATAGAAATCAATCCATTTTTTCCATGCAGCTGAATAGTCAGCCCATGATCTCCTTGACAAAGAATTCTGAATAAAATAGGGAATTATGCCGAGATTATATCCCATACTGAGAGAGGGCAAGAGGTTGCTTCTTTGTCTGCCATAGGCACCTGTTGCTAAAAATTATGCAACTGACGATTCAGTAATAATTCAGTTAAAAAATTACACTTACTCACTCCTGAATTTGCTTTCAGCAAGATATTGCATTTTAAACAGGCTAATACCATTTGCCTAAGAATTCTAGCTGCCCAGAAATTCTTTGAAGATAGGGTATTAATAGCGAAAACAACCCCCTGATTTGGAGAGGATAACAAAATTCTAGAGTTCTGAAGCCTATGGCCCCATAGATGGATTCCTATAAAATTTGAAAAAAGCTCAATGACCAGAGAATTCTTATTTACCTTCTTGGATAACCATTTGTCAGGCCACTGAATGCTGACTCCAAAGTTGGAGTCCGTAGAAAAAATAAACAATAGAATCAGCAGTAACAAAAGAAGACTGTAATAATGATCTCCCCTTAAATTCTGACAAAAAGGAAAGCCAGATTTTGGCGTCCTCCTTTAAATCAGAGCGAACTCTAATGTGGGAATTATGAGAGGAGAATCCTTTAGTGGCTTCATAAAGGCCTCTAGAGAAAATGCGACGTATTGGTATTACCCGTAGTGCAAAATTCAACAACCCTAGCAGAGATTGTAACTCTTTCAGAGTGATCTTGTCTTTAGACAAGAAGTCAGAAAGAGAATTGCTAAGTTTAAAGATTTTGTCTACCGAGAGAATAGATTCCATACTTTCGGAATCAATAGTAATACCTAGAAATTCAATGCGATTTGATGGACCGACTGTCATTTCATGAGCGATCGGAACACCAAAATGGGCGCATAACTGTAAAAAACTTTCAACGGTCTTCTTGCAGGATGGAGATGGGGGCGGGCCAACAAAAAGGAAGTCATCCAAGTAATGGAGAATGCCGACTTCTGTGCAGTTAGATTCCAGAACCCAGTGTAAAAAAGAAAAAAAACTTTCAAAGTAATAACATGACAAAGAAAAAACCCATTGGGAGGCATTTATCGAAAAAGAAGCACCCATCAAAATAGAAACCTAAAGAATTGAAACCAAGAAGAGTATGTGACAGAGCATAAAGTCTTATCCACCTCATCATTCAGTGACTGTCCCAGTGGATAGGACAAGTGATGGATCATGCGAAAAGAGCCGGAATCCTTCTTAGGAAAAATACCTAAGGGGGATATCCGAAAATGTAAAAAAGGGGGGTGAGGGGGGATGAAAAGGGGCCCGCAACCCTGCCTAACTCCAATTCATTAAAAATTTTATCTCTAGCAACTTCCGGGAAAACAGACAGGGAAGGTAAATTCTTAACTAAATTACATCCTTTCCCTTTAAACTGAGGGACATAAAAACCTAAGGAAAATCCATCAAATAATAACTTACTGGGGTCTCCTTGTCTGGGTACCTGTTTAACCAGCATACCATTCTTCCCAGAATCACCGGGGTCTGAGCTTTTTGCATTAGAATCCTTGGCTGATGATAGCTGAGCTGCCTGTTTTTTAAAACATTTGGACATAGGGTGTGGGTTCCCGCAGAAAGAACATTCATGCCGGAACCTACAGTTGTTGTTCCACTTGCAAAAGGATTCATTGAAAGAGAAACAAACCCCTTTTTTAGGAAATGAGCTATTAGATTGTCTACTGCTACCTTGCCTCATTGGCAGCATAAGATTAATCCAAAGACCAATGTCTTTAGAACCCCACTTAAGCTCAGGATGAACTGATAATTTATGTCTAAATGCCTCGTCGTAATTGATCCATGCAGAGCCACCAAAATTTCTATAAGCCTCTTTCTATAAGGCTCTTCCTGATGACGACGGCTGAAGTCTCGCGCCGGGCTGCGAGACTTCACTGGAGGACGGCGTCCCGACTTCCTGCTTGACTCGCGGACGCCGCGCCTGGATGCTGAAGGAGACGCGGACGGGGAGAAAGTCGCTCTCTGCTTCCTGGACCTAGCCCCGGACACAGTAACTTGAGGAGCCGGAGGTATTTGACACGAAGGCGGGGAGGGGACCTCGGCTAGAGGAGGAGGAAGGATAGCTTCAGAGGCTGCCGTTATAGGTCTCATAGCTAGGCAGCTCCTCAGCCAATCCATTCCATCCTCTCCGCCGGCCCTGGACAGAAGATCCTGAAGTAATTTCTCCATTCTCTGAAGAATCCTCTTCTTTCTTCTTGTGCCAGCAGAATGGAGAAAATACCAGCTGACAGGAGTTAATATAGTTAAAAAAAATGCCAAAAGAACAAATGGCCAATGAAAATGCGGTAAAAAAGGCTCAAAAGAGAACAGCTAGAACCGGTTTGAGCAGGAGTTCTAAACATAACACACCATTACATTAACCCTAAATTGACCCTAGGCTAATAGAAAAGTGTATTAAATAGGGTCTATGTGGACATGAGACCCCCACATGTTGCATATTTGTTTTAGGCGGGGGGGCTCACATTCTGATTTGATGTTTTTCACATTCCCTCATCACTATTTTAATTGTTTTCCCTTCTCTGCTAATCCTAAAAAAAAAAAAAATTGCGCCAGCATTTTTATTTAAGCCTATACATATGTGTAACACACATGAAGCTTTTTTCCTGGGAGTTACCCATTCTATTACTCGTCATCCTTAACCAGCACCAGTGAGTCTTCTAACATTAGCCAGGTCTAGAGTAGGTTCCTGGTGACCAGATGCGGTTTACACATTCTTACCAGTGAACAAAACATGAGTGGCTTGAGTGGCTGCTGCCCTAATGGCACATGCTTAGTAACTTCAGGTCATTTGAACATGAGTTCGTATTTTGTATGGGATGTTTCTCAAAGACAAATACACAAGTTTTGATAAAGGAGCTTTTATTCATTTTTATACATTTTTATATAAATACTTGTTTTTATATTTTTATTTTTCTGGATGGTTCTTTTAATTTGTAGATTAGTTACATACATGGTCTGTCTATTTGTATTGTATTTAATCATTGTTTGATGTTTTTGCTTTATGAACTTTAACTTGTCATCTGTCCGGTGTGGCGTTTTTTATTTCTTTTGAGAGGAATATAAGAACATGCAGATCTGACAATCCACTTGCTAGGTTTTGTCCTGCTGAAGAGGTCCTGCATGACCTCGAAACACGTTGAGTATTAACCTGTGTGAAATTAAGCTTTGAAGAATATCGTCCGTCATTCACCTTTATCAGCAGGGTAGATTTGAACACATACACCTGATTTCACCATTATCCTCGGTCTCTGGACCCGTGTCCTGCAGCAGCTGATCCATGCTTTTCACATGTTGCTTAGTTGCAACAAAGCAAGGTGAGCATACCTCTCCCCGCTGCACCCCATGTTTTTAACCAGTTAAGACCATATTTGCGCTTTATTTGCTCTCCAGATTTTCTACTTCTATCTGTATAAAAAAAAACACCAGTGTTTCAGAATAAAGCATGCATGCTGCAATAACACAGACAGGCTCTGATTTATGCTACGTGTGGTTCAGAATGTACTGTCCAATTCACTTTATCGCCTGTACGTATAATATTATATACCAAAATACACCAAGGTTGTACCAGATTGGAGCATGTATGCTTACACTATTTTCTTCACTAATAGGACTACAACAATTCACAACACCATGTATCTACACTTTGGGGACCCTGCTGCACGGACGAAGACATTATTATGAAAGAGGTCTGTCTCCCAGAACTGGAAATCGGTGATTGGTTAATAATGCGGAACACGGGTGCCTACAGTTTATCAAAGGCTTCTACGTTTAATGGATTCCAGACACCCACTGTGTACTACACACTGAGTAAAGACAAGCTGAAGAGATTACAAAAACTATAAAGATGATCGATAAATATCCAGCACCTATAAGGTAGCCAATGGCTGCCATGTCCGATTCAGGACTATTATACTAAACTCAAAAAGTATTCGGACAACAAAAGTAAATACAAATTGATCTTCTAACCCCTTTGAGACGGAGCCCTTTTTCATTTTTGCATTTCTGCTTTTCGCTCCCCTTGCTCCCAGAGCCATAACTTTTTTAATGTTATGTCAATATGGCCATGTGAAGGTTTGTTTTTTTGCAGGACAAGTTGTACTTTTGAACGACACCATTGGTTTTACCATATGGTGCACCTAAAGATGGGAAAGAAATTCCAAGTGCAGTGAAATTTAAAAAAAAAAGTGCAATTCAACAAAGTTTTTTTGGAGTTTTTTTTACCATGTTCACCAAATGCTAAAACTGACCTGCCGTTATGATTCTCCAGGTCATTATGAGTTCATAGACCCCAAACATGTCAAGGTTCTTTTTTATTTAAGTGGTGAAAAAAATCCACAGTTTGTTAAAAAAAAAAAAGCGTAATTTTCCAAGACCAGTAGCGTCTCCATTTTTCGTGATCTACGGTGGGTGAGGGCTTAGGCCGCCGTCATACATGCGAGTTTTACGGACGTAAGAGCGCAGAAACTACGTCCGTAAAACTCGCATAACATACGGCACAATGATTTTCAATGGGTCTAGTCCTATCAGCCGTATATTACGGATCCGTAATATACGGCGTTCTACGGCCGTACAAAATCGCAGCATGCTGCGTTTGTCAGCGTATTGCGCAAAAAAAATCGCCAATGAAAGTCTATGTGGGCGAGAAAAATACGGATTCCACACAGACCAGCAGTGTGACTTGCGAGAAATACGCAGCGGTGTTAGTGAAAAGTCGGTAATTCAATTGCCGGCTTTTCATTTCTCCTGCCTAAACCCGACAGGATATGAGACATGGTTTACATACAGTAAACCATCTCATATCCCATTTTTTTTTGCATATTCCACACTACTAATGTTAGTAGTGTGTATGTGCAAAATTTCAGCGCTGTAGCTGCTAAAATAAAGGGTTAAATGGCGGAAAAAAATGGCGTGGGCTCCCGCGCAATTTTCTCCGCCAGAGTGGTAAAGCCAGTGACTGAGGGCAGATATTAATAGCCAGGAGAGGGTCCATGGTTATTGGCCCCCCCGTGGCTACAAACATCTGCCCCCAGCCACCCCAGAAAAGGCACATCTGGAAGATGCGCCTATTCTGGCACTTGGCCTCTCTCTTCCCACTCCCTGTAGCGGTGGGATATGGGGTAATGAAGGGTTAATGCCACCTTGCTATTGTAAGGTGACATTAAGCCAGATTAATAATGGAGAGGCGTCAATTATGACACCTATCCATTATTAATCCATTTGTCTGAAAGGGTTAAAAAACACACACACACATGATTTAAAAGTATTTTAATGTAAGAAACAAACAGGTTGTTTTAGTATTTTATTGTTCTCTCAATCCATCAGGAACACCCTCGCTTGGCAAAATAATAAACACACAATATACATACCTTCTGATGTCCTATCACGTCCCACGAGGTAATCCATCTGAAGGGGTTAACTAATATTACAGGCATGAGCTGCGCTAAACCACTCGCTCGTGCCTGTAATCCCCGGGTGCTGAAAGGAAAGCAGAGTGATCTATACTTACATTCAGTCGCGGTGATGCGCCCCTGCTGGATGTTCTCATGAACTGCAGCCTGGGAACTTTTTCCCACGCTCCAGGTCATATGAGGACATCCACCAGGGGGCGTATCACCGCGACTGAAGGAAATAAATATCACAGTACACCTGTTGGTGGCAATATATTCTAATATCAATCTATGTATGTATATAAAGAAAAAATTATATATTTATTATTCAGACACCATAAGCCACCAGGGTGCGCTGTGTGACAACTTTCTGTGGTAACCACAGTATAGACCGAGCTAAAACCAAAAACAATACAGGAAGGATCCAACTCCAGATGGAAAAACCGAAGCAAGAATTATTATTAAAATATGCCTTTATTTATGGGTATGGCAGTGGCTACAGAATTTTTTAAAAAAATATTTGTTTACAAATTAATACAAACATATAAAAAATATATAGCGCGGCACCAGGATTATAAGGTATATCTAATATTCCTATTCCCCCTCCTATATCAGGATAATCTCAATTGTGCTACATATAAATCAATCTATGTGGTAAAATTCATTAGTGAACAATAAATCCGTGGAAAAACTAAATAAATGAATAAATAGAAAGGTATAATAGAGTATACCAATATAACTCTTTGCATTAATAAAGTGACCGAGTGCATCAAATCCAAATATTGATCATTTAAAGTGCCAAAGTGAAAGGGGTTTAGGAACCACTCACTGGGTATAAGTAGTGACAGCCTGGGCGAGACGCAGGCACAGGCTGTATCCCCCTCAGGTAATACGAACATATTGCTACTATATAGGTTATTTATACACGTGGGTTCAGCACAGGCTGTCACTACTTATACCCAGTGAGTGGTTCCTAAACCCCTTTCACTTTGGCACTTTAAATGATCAATATTTGGATTTGATGCACTCGGTCACTTTATTAATGCAAAGAGTTATATTGGTATACTCTATTATACCTTTCTATTTATTCATTTATTTAGTTTTTCCACGGATTTATTGTTCACTAATGAATTTTACCACATAGATTGATTTATATGTAGCACAATTGAGATTATCCTGATATAGGAGGGGGAATAGGAATATTAGATATACCTTATAATCCTGGTGCCGCGCTATATATTTTTTATATGTTTGTATTAATTTGTAAACAAATATTTTTTTAAAAAATTCTGTAGCCACTGCCATACCCATAAATAAAGGCATATTTTAATAATAATTCTTGCTTCGGTTTTTCCATCTGGAGTTGGATCCTTCCTGTATTGTTTTTGGTTTTGACTGAAGGAAATGTAGGTCAATGACCTACATTTCCTTCATTCGCCGGGGAATTACAAGCACGAGCACAGCTGCATTTGCAGGGCTCCTGCTTGTAAATTATTTTAACCCCTTCAGATGGATTACCTCGTGGGACGTGACGGTTCAACAGAGGGTATGTATCTTGTGCATTTATTGTTTTGCCAAGCGAGGGTTTGCAAATGGATTGAGAGAGCAATAAAATATTAAAACAACCGCTGTGTTTATTTCATTAAAATACTTTTAAATCATGTGTGTGTGTTTTTTTAACCCTTTCAAACAATTGGATTAATAATGGAAAAGTGTCATAATTGACGCCTCTCCATTATTAATCTGGCTTAATGTCACCTTACAATAGCAAGGTGGCATTAACCCTTCATTACCCCATATCCCACCGCTACAGGGAGTGGGAAGAGTGGCCAAGTGCCAGAATAGGCGCATCTTCCAGATGTGCCTTTTCTGGGGTGGCTGGGGGCAGATGTTTGTAGCTAGGGGGGGCCTATAACCATGGACCCTCTCCTGGCTATTAATATCTGCCCTCAGTCACTGGCTTTACCACTCTGGCGGAGAAAATTGCGCGGGAGCCCACGCCAATTTTTTCCACCATTTAACCCTTTATTTTAGCAGCTACAGCGCCCAAATTTTGCATACACACACTACTAACATTAGTAGTGTGGAATATGCAAAAAAAATGGGGATATGAGATGGTTTACTGTATGTAAACCATGTCTCATATCCTGTCGGGTTTGGGAAGGAGAAATTAAAAGCCGGCAATTGAATTACCGGCTGTTCACAGATATCGCGCTGAAGTAAATATAAATACAGAATATATATATATATATATATATATATATATATATATATATATATATATATATATGTGTGTCTCAATGACATATATATACTGTATATATGTTTTCCCGAACATTTGAGCACATAAATCCATTAGATGTCGGTTTTGCAAGCCTGCGAGAAAATCTCGCAGTACGGATGCCATACGGATTACATACGGAGGATGCCATGCGCAAAATACGCTGACACACCCTGACTACGGATCAATATTTTGGGAACATTTCTCCGTATTACGGCCGTAGTACGGACGTATAATACGTTCCGTATTGTCTTACGCCAAGTGTGACGCCGGCCTTATTCTTTGCGCGCCGAGCTGACATTTTTAATGATACCATTTTAGAATAGATACAATCTTTTGATCGCCTGTTATTGCATTTTAATGCAATGTTGCGGCGACCAAAAAAAAGTAATTCTGGCATTTTTACTTTTTTCCTCGTTATGCCGTTTAGCGATCGGGTTAATTTTTGCTTTATATTGATAGATTGGGTGATTCTGAACGCGGTGATACGAAATATGTGTATGTTTGTTTTTTAGTTTAATTTTGAATGGGGCAAAAGGGGGGGTGATTTAAACTTTTATATATTTTTTTAAATATTTTTAAAAACATTTTTTTTTACTTTTGGCATGCTGCAATAGTCTCCATGAGAGACTAGAACCTTCCATAATCCGATTGGCTCTGCTACATACAGGCAATTATCAGATCGCCTGTATGTAGCAGAATTACTTGCTTTGAGCGCCGACCACAGGGCAGCACTCATAGCAATCCAACATTGACAGCCATAGAGGTCTGCAGGAGACCTCTGGTTGTCATGCCAACCCATCGGTGACCCGCGATCACATGACGGGTGGATTTATAGCACGATTGCCGGAAGCGCATGTTAAATGCCACTGTCAGAGTTTGACAGCGCCATTTAACGGGTTAATAGCCGTGGGTGGATCACAATTCGACCCGCGGCTGTTCCGGGAAAAGATGTGGGCTCAGCGCCGGAGCTCACATCAAAGGGGGGAGACACAACATGCGCAGTGCATGTACAGCGCATGTCGTGAAGGGGTTAGATGAATAATAATTGTAAAAATTATTATAAAAAATTATGAGAGTGTAAAAATATTATAAAAAAGAGAATCAAACAAAGAAATCCATCTAAAGGTTTCATAGGATAAATAGTTTATGTACAAAAAAATAAATTGCATTGCATATGACTTCTGACTGTCCACCAGGTAATATATTATCTGCATACATCAGCACTAGAATAGGTAACTACGAAACATAGTGGGATAAATGTGATAAACACAAATAACTGGCCTAACATCCTGTTATTATAGTGAATCCCCTCTTATCAGACACTAAACAAGTAACTTTGCTCTGAAGATAGTCAGAGTAATGACAGAACAAAAATCAGTACAAGTCAAATTATCCATACAGGCACTGGCGGTGCTGATGTCCACACATAATATATTATCTGGTGGCAGAGGAGAATGTAGGTTTTCCTGTGTGAGCAGATTGCGGGATGCAGTAACGGACAGGAGGCAAATCAAGACTTAACAGATTTATTAACAGGGGAATACTCCATGCAGGGAGGTAATGGGTTAAGAAGGGGGTAGGGGAGGTGCTACTAGCACAGTATGAGGGCAGGGTGAGGTAACAAAATAATCAAATGTTCATGAAAGGGTTAACTTATCAGTTCACCGGTTTTCTGGCTGCAGAGCCTTGGGTTTCAGAGGTGGCGCCTACGCAACTGGCACGTGATGACTCTGGTGTTGTCCTGAAGAAGCTGGGGATCCAGTTCCAAGCGATGACGTTGAGTCCTTGTTGTACCGAGCGGGGTCCTGGATCTGAGGTTCGTCATACGGGGTGCAGCACAGGCTGCAACACCACTGGAGCGAGACTCAGCTCAGCAGTAGTAAGCGGGTGAGGAATGACACAGTTCTCTATCAGTCACCCGGTCTGTCTTATAAACAGAAGCGCATTTTTCCAGCGCATCCGCTGCCCCATTTTGAGGTGCGGGGAAGTGCGGGGAAGTGCAGGGAGGTGGGGGCGGAAAAAGCGGACCGTCGTGAGCAAAAAACGTTACATGTAGCGTTTTTTGGTCCCGACGGTCCGCCACAACACGGCGCAACCGTCGCACGACGGTTGCGACGTGTGTCAATCCGTCACAATACGACGCTTAATGTTAGTCTATGGGGAAAAAACGCATCCTGCAAGCACTTTTGCAGGATGCATTTTTTCGGCAAAACAACGCATTGTAGCGGATTGCAGTTAACGCTAGTGTGAAAGTAGCCTTAGGCTACTTTCACACTTCCGTCTTCTGGACTCCGTCGCAATCCGTCATTATGGGCAAAAAACAGATCCTGCAAAATGTGCTTGCAGGATGCGTTTTTTGCCCATAGACTTGTATTAGCGACGGATCTCGATGGATGGGCACACATCGCATCCGTCGTGTTTTGGCGGACGCGACGCACAAAAAAAGTTCAATGTAAGGTTTTTTTGTGCGTCGCGTCCGCCATTTTCGACCACACATGCGCGGCCGAAACTCCGCCCCCTCCTCCCCGGACTGCAGAATGGGCAGCGGATGTGTTGAAAAACTGCATCCGCTGCCCACGTCGTGCAGTAATTTCACAACGTCCGTCGGTACGTCGACCCGACGCATTGCGATGGGCCCGTACTGACGGAAATGTGAAAGTAGCCTTAAACTAATTGAAAAAAGGAAAGTTCAGTGTTAGGAGTAATTACAATTACTTTGCGAAATGCTGAAGGTGATCCCTATACACATCACATAGCAATAGATGGATCAAAAATAATGTAAAGAATGGGGATTGGAAAGAGAACGGAGAATCAAAAACACAAAACAGAAAAGAATCCTCTTCATATGTTTATCAGACCCAGGGCCGGCCCAAACGTATAGGCGAACTAGGCGGCCGCCTACGGCGCCAACCCTAAGGGGGCGCCAGAGAAAAAATAGAAAAAATTATAAAAAATCTTTTCAAAAGGCAAAAGGTGTATGGAGCAGAGCTGCATGTGTATGAGGTGTATGGAGCGAAGCCGTGTGTGTATGAGGTGTACGGAGCGGAGCCGTGTGTATGAGGTGTATGGAGCGGAGCCGTGTGTGTATGAGGTGTATGTAGCGGAGCTAAATGTGTACGAGGTGTACGGAGCGGAGCCTGTTATGGTTCTCAATGGCAAGAGAACATAGCCCAGCAAACATAAGTACTAGCTCTTGGAAGGATGGAAACTAAACTGACCATGAACTAAACCTGCCGCACAACTAACAGTAGCCGGGTAGCGTTGCCTACGTTTTTTATCCCTAGACGCCCAGCGCCGGCCGGAGGACTAACTAATCCTGGCAGAGGAAAATATAGTCCTGGCTCACCTCTAGAGAAATTTCCCCGATAGGCAGACAGAGGCCCCCACATATATTGGCGGTGATTTTAGATGAAATGACAAACGTAGTATGAAAATAGGTTTAGCAAAATTGAGGTCCGCTTACTAGATAGCAGGAAGACAGAAAGGGCACTTTCATGGTCAGCTGAAAACCCTATCAAAAACCATCCTGAAATTACTTTAAGACTCTAGTATTAACTCATAACATCAGAGTGGCAATTTCAGATCACAAGAGCTTTCCAGACACAGAAACGAAACTACAGCTGTGAACTGGAACAAAATGCAAAAACAAACGAGGACTAAAGTCCAACTTAGCTGGGAGTTGTCTAGCAGCAGGAACATGCACAGAAAGGCTTCTGATTACAATGTTGACCGGCATGGAAGTGACAGAGGAGCAAGGTTAAATAGCGACTCCCACATCCTGATGGAAACAGGTGAACAGAGGGGATGATGCACACCAGTTCAATTCCACCAGTGGCCACCGGGGGAGCCCAAAATCCAATTTCACAACAGTACCCCCCCCTCAAGGAGGGGGCACCGAACCCTCACCAGAACCACCAGGGCGATCAGGATGAGCCCTATGAAAGGCACGGACCAGATCGGAGGCATGAACATCAGAGGCAGTCACCCAAGAATTATCCTCCTGACCGTATCCCTTCCATTTGACCAGATACTGGAGTTTCCGTCTGGAAACACGGGAGTCCAAGATTTTTTCCACAACGTACTCCAACTCGCCCTCAACCAACACCGGAGCAGGAGGCTCAACGGAAGGCACAACCGGTACCTCATACCTGCGCAACAATGACCGATGAAAAACATTATGAATAGAAAAAGATGCAGGGAGGTCCAAACAGAAGGACACAGGGTTAAGAATCTCCAATATCTTGTACGGGCCGATGAACCGAGGCTTAAACTTAGGAGAAGAAACCCTCATAGGGACAAAACGAGAAGACAACCACACCAAGTCCCCAACACAAAGCCGAGGACCAACCCGACGCCGGCGGTTGGCAAAAAGCTGAGTCTTCTCCTGGGACAACTTCAAATTGTCCACTACCTGCCCCCAAATCTGATGCAACCTCTCCACCACAGCATCCACTCCAGGACAATCCGAAGATTCCACCTGACCAGAAGAAAATCGAGGATGAAACCCCGAATTACAGAAAAAAGGAGACACCAAGGTGGCAGAGCTGGCCCGATTATTGAGGGCAAACTCCGCTAAAGGCAAAAAAGCAACCCAATCATCCTGATCTGCAGACACAAAACACCTCAAATATGTCTCCAAGGTCTGATTCGTCCGCTCGGTCTGGCCATTAGTCTGAGGATGGAAAGCAGACGAGAAAGACAAATCTATGCCCATCCTAGCACAGAATGCTCGCCAAAATCTAGACACGAACTGGGTTCCTCTGTCAGAAACGATATTCTCCGGAATACCATGCAAACGGACCACATTTTGAAAAAACAGAGGCACCAACTCGGAAGAAGAAGGCAACTTAGGCAGGGGAACCAAATGGACCATCTTAGAGAAACGGTCACACACCACCCAGATGACAGACATCTTCTGAGAAACAGGAAGATCCGAAATAAAATCCATCGAGATGTGCGTCCAGGGCCTCTTCGGGATAGGCAAGGGCAACAACAATCCACTAGCCCGAGAACAACAAGGCTTGGCCCGAGCACAAACGTCACAAGACTGCACAAAGCCTCGCACATCTCGAGACAGGGAAGGCCACCAGAAGGACCTTGCCACCAAATCCCTGGTACCAAAGATTCCAGGATGACCTGTCAACGCAGAAGAATGAACCTCAGAAATGACTTTACTGGTCCAATCATCAGGAACAAACAATCTACCAGGTGGGCAACGATCAGGTCTATCCGCCTGAAACTCCTGCAAGGCCCGCCGCAGGTCTGGAGAAACGGCAGACAATATCACTCCATCCTTAAGGATACCTGTAGGTTCAGAGTTACCAGGGGAGTCAGGCTCAAAACTCCTAGAAAGGGCATCCGCCTTAACATTCTTAGAACCCGGCAGGTAGGACACCACAAAATTAAACCGAGAGAAAAACAACGACCAGCGCGCCTGTCTAGGATTCAGGCGTCTGGCGGACTCAAGATAAATTAGATTTTTGTGGTCAGTCAATACCACCACCTGATGTCTAGCCCCCTCAAGCCAATGACGCCACTCCTCAAAAGCCCACTTCATGGCCAAAAGCTCCCGATTCCCAACATCATAATTCCGCTCGGCGGGCGAAAATTTACGCGAGAAAAAGGCACAAGGTCTCATCACGGAACAATCGGAACTTCTCTGCGACAAAACTGCCCCAGCTCCGATTTCAGAAGCGTCGACCTCAACCTGAAAAGGAAGAGCAACATCAGGCTGACGCAACACAGGGGCGGAAGAAAAGCGGCGCTTAAGCTCCCGAAAGGCCTCCACAGCAGCAGGGGACCAATCAGCAACATCAGCACCCTTCTTAGTCAAATCAGTCAATGGTTTAACAACATCAGAAAAACCAGCAATAAATCGACGATAAAAGTTAGCAAAGCCCAAAAATTTCTGAAGACTCTTAAGAGAAGAGGGTTGCGTCCAATCACAAATAGCCTGAACCTTGACAGGATCCATCTCGATGGAAGAGGGGGAAAAAATATATCCCAAAAAGGAAATCTTTTGAACCCCAAAAACGCACTTAGAACCCTTCACACACAAGGAATTAGACCGCAAAACCTGAAAAACCCTCCTGACCTGTTGGACATGAGAGTCCCAGTCATCCGAAAAAATCAAAATATCATCCAGATACACAATCATAAATTTATCCAAATAATCACGGAAAATGTCATGCATAAAGGACTGAAAGACTGAAGGGGCATTTGAAAGACCAAAAGGCATCACCAAATACTCAAAGTGGCCCTCGGGCGTATTAAATGCGGTCTTCCACTCATCCCCCTGCTTAATTCGCACCAAATTATACGCCCCACGGAGATCTATCTTAGAGAACCACTTGGCCCCCTTTATGCGAGCAAACAAATCAGTCAGCAGTGGCAACGGATATTGATATTTAACCGTGATTTTATTCAAAAGCCGATAATCAATACACGGTCTCAAAGAGCCATCTTTCTTAGCCACAAAGAAAAAACCGGCTCCTAAGGGAGATGACGAAGGACGAATATGTCCCTTTTCCAAGGACTCCTTTATATATTCTCGCATAGCAGCATGTTCAGGCACAGACAGATTAAATAAACGACCCTTAGGGTATTTACTACCCGGAATCAAATCTATGGTACAATCGCACTCCCGGTGCGGAGGTAATGAACCAAGCTTAGGTTCTTCAAAAACGTCACGAAATTCAGTCAAGAATTCAGGAATCTCAGAGGGAATAGATGATGAAATGGAAACCACAGGTACGTCCCCATGCGTCCCCTTACATCCCCAGCTTAACACAGACATAGCTTTCCAGTCAAGGACTGGGTTATGAGATTGCAGCCATGGCAATCCAAGCACCAACACATCATGTAGGTTATACAGCACAAGAAAGCGAATAATCTCCTGATGATCCGGATTAATCCGCATAGTTACTTGTGTCCAGTATTGTGGTTTATTACTAGCCAATGGGGTGGAGTCAATCCCCTTCAGGGGTATAGGAGTTTCAAGAGGCTCCAAATCATACCCACAGCGTTTGGCAAAGGACCAATCCATAAGACTCAAAGCGGCGCCAGAGTCGACATAGGCATCCGCGGTAATAGATGATAAAGAACAAATCAGGGTCACAGATAGAATAAACTTAGACTGTAAAGTGCCAATTGAAACAGACTTATCAAGCTTCTTAGTACGCTTAGAGCATGCTGATATAACATGAGTTGAATCACCGCAATAGATGCACAACCCATTTTTTCGTCTTAAATTCTGCCGTTCACTTCTGGACAGAATTCTATCACATTGCATATTCTCTGGCGTCTTCTCAGTAGACACCGCCAAATGGTGCACAGGTTTGCGCTCCCGCAGACGCCTATCGATCTGGATAGCCATTGTCATGGACTCATTCAGACCCGCAGGCACAGGGAACCCCACCATAACATCCTTAATGGCATCAGAGAGACCCTCTCTGAAATTCGCCGCCAGGGCGCACTCATTCCACTGAGTAAGCACAGCCCATTTACGGAATTTCTGGCAGTATATTTCAGCTTCGTCTTGCCCCTGAGATAGGGACATCAAGGCCTTTTCCGCCTGAAGCTCTAACTGAGGTTCCTCATAAAGCAACCCCAAGGCCAGAAAAAACGCATCCACATTGAGCAACGCAGGATCCCCTGGAGCCAATGCAAAAGCCCAATCCTGAGGGTCGCCCCGGAGCAAGGAAATCACAATCCTGACCTGCTGAGCAGGATCTCCAGCAGAGCGAGATTTCAGGGACAAAAACAACTTGCAATTATTTTTAAAATTTTGAAAGCAAGATCTATTCCCCGAGAAAAATTCAGGCAAAGGAATTCTAGGTTCAGATATAGGAACATGAACAACAAAATCTTGTAAATTTTGAACTTTCGTGGTGAGATTATTCAAACCTGCAGCTAAACTCTGAATATCCATTTTAAACAGGTGAACACAGAGCCATTCCAGGATTAGAAGGAGAGAGAGAGAGAGAGAAAGGCTGCAATATAGGCAGACTTGCAAGAGATTCAATTACAAGCACACTCAGAACTGAAGGGAAGGGGAAAAAAAAAAATTCTTCAGCAGACTTCTCTTTTCTCTCCTTTCTGTCAATTAATTTAACCCTTTTTGGCCGGTCAAACTGTTATGGTTCTCAATGGCAAGAGAACATAGCCCAGCAAACATAAGTACTAGCTCTTGGAAGGATGGAAACTAAACTGACCATGAACTAAACCTGCCGCACAACTAACAGTAGCCGGGTAGCGTTGCCTACGTTTTTTATCCCTAGACGCCCAGCGCCGGCCGGAGGACTAACTAATCCTGGCAGAGGAAAATATAGTCCTGGCTCACCTCTAGAGAAATTTCCCCGATAGGCAGACAGAGGCCCCCACATATATTGGCGGTGATTTTAGATGAAATGACAAACGTAGTATGAAAATAGGTTTAGCAAAATTGAGGTCCGCTTACTAGATAGCAGGAAGACAGAAAGGGCACTTTCATGGTCAGCTGAAAACCCTATCAAAATACCATCCTGAAATTACTTTAAGACTAGTATTAACTCATAACATCAGAGTGGCAATTTCAGATCACAAGAGCTTTCCAGACACAGAAACGAAACTACAGCTGTGAACTGGAACAAAATGCAAAAACAAACGAGGACTAAAGTCCAACTTAGCTGGGAGTTGTCTAGCAGCAGGAACATGCACAGAAAGGCTTCTGATTACAATGTTGACCGGCATGGAAGTGACAGAGGAGCAAGGTTAAATAGCGACTCCCACATCCTGATGGAAACAGGTGAACAGAGGGGATGATGCACACCAGTTCAATTCCACCAGTGGCCACCGGGGGAGCCCAAAATCCAATTTCACAACAGGAGCCGCGTGTGTACGAGGTGTATGGAGCGGAGCGCGTGTGTACGGAGCGCAGCCGCGTGTGTAGGAGTAGCTATGTGTGGCCATTATATGGTACGAAGTAACATGTGCGGCCAATATACAGTATGGAGCATCATGTGTGGTCATTATACAGTATGGAGCATCATGTGTGGCCATTATACAGTATGGAGCATCATGTGTGGCCATTATACAGTATGGAGCACTGTGTGGCCATATTTTTTTGTTTATAATTATTCTTTATGAAACAGTGTGATCAGCAGTGCTAAATGGGTGTGGTTGGGACGTGGATATGGGTGTGGCTAGGTATGAATGGGTGGGGTCAGATGCGTGGCCTAAAATTTGCCGCGCCGCGCTTTGTGCGCCGCAAACTTTGTCCCTCTTTCCCATCTTTAAAAGTTGGGAAGTATGTTAAAAGTAGTAGGGGCGCAACAAAATAGTTTCGCCTAGGGCGCCGTAATCTCTCGGGCCGGCCCTGATCAGACCTGTAACATTCATCATCACAAAATAGAAAGAAAAGGGAGGTTGGTTGTACAGAGGAACGGAGCAAAAACCATAAATATATCTCAATGAATTGAACAAATCAGTTGTTTCGTTAAGTCCATGGGGACTTAGAGTATTCAATTTGTGAATCCAGAAAATCTCTTTCCTGTTAAGGGTCTGGACTCGGTTGGGGGTATCATGGGGGACATGGTCAATAGAGATCACCCTAAAGGAGATCCTTTTGTTGTGATATATTACATAATGCCTGGAAAGACCATGCAGTAGAAATCCTTCTTGTATATTATGCCTTTGCGAGTTTATTCTTTTATGTAGCTGTTGCGTTGTCCTGCCCACATGTAATTTCTTACATTCGCATATAATGACATAGATGACAAAACTGGATTGGCAAGTCAAATTATATTTAATTTGATACTCATCTGAATTTGCACTGTCTGATGGAAAAGTTTTCGTCTTATGAATGATACTGGCGCAACATAGGCATTTCGAGATGCCACATCTATAGGAGCCTTGTCTGAGCTTTTTTACAGAGGGATTATAATCCTCTTTTTTCTTTAGTTAGCTTGGGACCAACATGTTTTTTTAATGTTGGGACCCTTCAGAAGGTTATCAAGGAATTATTGGAAAGAAGTTTCCTCAATACAGGATCATTAAGAAATATGGCCTAATGTTTTTTTCAGAACCAGGAGAATTCTCTTGTTCTGGGCCGAAAAAGTGGTACTAAAATTGAAGTTAAACCTAGTATCAGATGTTGATTTTTGCTTTTTTAGAGATTAAGTCTGTCTGTTCTAATCTTTTGCTTTCAGAGAAGGCTCTATGGATCAATTTTTTGGGGTAACTTCTTTCATGAAATCTATGTGATAAAACTTTTGATTGGTTAATGAAATCTATATGCATACTACAGTTCCTCTTGATTCTTTTGTATTGGTTGAGCAGAATATTCCTCATCCATTTGGTGTAATGCCCACTGATAGGTGAGTGAATTTGAATTATCTCTCACGAACATTCCTTTTATCTTGGATAAGACCCTATGTGCATTCTATATTCCTTCTAGCTATAGAGAAGAAATAGAAATCCATGAGACATCTCCAGAGAGGGGACATATCACTCCCATATTGAACAAATGGGATTAATTATAGATGGGAAGAGAGGAACTAATTATAACAGGGGAATTGAGACCGAACTGACATGTCAACCTCCATTGAAGTACAGGGCTCTTGCAGTGACCAGGAAATTACCAGAGGAAATTTGCTTTGGGAAAAAGACTGAGATTCCTTTAAGCAGAGGCAGGGAAATACACTTCCCAGGCATAAACTTCCTCTCATCAAAGCACCGGTCTTGGAGTCAGTGATGAATATTTGGGTTTTGCATCTACCCAATACTTATAGGAAACATATTTTCATTGTTGTTGCAAGGGGATGAACATAATGCATTTTTTCACATCACCGTAAGGCCATTCTAACCCCTCCAAATTAATAATAGTCCAGAGCATGTTTAATTTCTATTAAACAGGTAAAATTGCAATAAGAAACATTATGACAATATCTCATGCTTGGGACCTCCAAGGGTGAAGATATCCTAAAAGGTAGGGATCTCATAATATTTTGGAGGGCCTATCATATCTCACATGAGCTTACCAAGGGGAGGTATGTAGGTGTAACCTTGATCTAATAACAACCAGAGTTTGGGTTGCTGTCATTTGTCAGTCCTGGAAGGTACAGCTTACTATGAATTCTGTCTGTTTTCCTAATGAGTATCTGCAGCGCCCCAGAGTCCTGGTCATTGCAGTACTGATGCTCCGTCGCTAAGGGGGGTATTGGTACGTCTGATGGCACTGAAGGAGTTCACCTGACCAGGTATCACAGACACCAATACACTTCACAGTCTGGCCTCCAGGGGGAGCTAAGGGTGCTATGTATTAGGCCACTCCTCACAATCTGGTAAAACTGGGGGTTAGGTAGGAAGTTAGTCAGAAGCTGACTGGGTTGGAACCAGGCAACATCCTGTGGCAGAGGGTGTTTCAGGGGAAGATTCAGGGGGGTCCCTGTCAGGGGTGGGATCCTGACAGAGGCCTAGTGAACAGAAAGAACGTTACGGGACCGCGCCTGAACTTCATCGCGGCGGTACCCCAAGAAAGGACAAGAAGCGAGGTTTATTGTGCTGAGTGAGAAACGAGATCAACACAACAAGGAGAATCCCCAGTAGGAGTCGTGCTGTAAGACGAGGCAACATCCTACTGAGGCGCGTAGCCGGTGGCCGGAAACGCTGAGGAAGTATTGAGCTCCAGGCCTTACTTCAAACCTACGGCAGGACAGTCAGTTATAGGCGGGCTGTCCCACTCACATCACCTAAGAAGACATAGGGGGCAACAGTTGGAGAGGGGCGACACTAGGGTCCCGGAAGAGCTCCGAGCCTACCCGTCATACGGGTGCGTCCTAGCCATAGCATCTGGGGGGGACGAAGAAGAACATCAAAATCGAGTTGTGAGGGAACTTCAGACACAACAGTTGTGGGGACTATACCGTAAGCACAGCAGGGTAGGACCACAACACACAAGCGCTAGAAGGTAGGCACAGATTTCCACCTGCAAAGGGAACTCTGGAAGTGCCATCGGACCGGCCGGACTCCCGCAGCCCAGTTAACCGTATTCCGGACTGAGGATCCTGAAGCCTTCAGTAAAGAGGTAAAGAGACTGCAACCTGGTGTCCTCGTTATTTACTGCGACCTGCACCGCACCACAACCTCATCACACTCTCAACTTTCACTGGACGCCCCTCAGCAGGGTCACGGACCGGGCCTAGCCACTGTGACAACCCCGGAACTGAGACAGAGAGGCCCGGTACCGGGTACCCCTCGGCCCTGCGGCAGTGGGGGCGCTCCATATCTAGCTCCGCTAACCTTTCAGCCACTTCCGTGACATCAGGTTTAGTAATTTTCTTTTGTTATCCATTTTATTCAATGTAATTGTAAATACTGTATTGTGGTGTTCCCATTTTGTATAATTTTCGTATATTTTTTTTATAAAAACTACCTACATTTCTGGATTAAATATATAAAATTTAATAGCTCTGTTCCTCTTGCACTGTAAACTGAAGCCATACACTACCTGTAAAAGGGTGTCCAATCGGCCTATACAAACAATTGGCGGTGGCAGCTGGTGGTTCCCTTTTGTAATAGTGGAGTGATTGTATCGGGGTGCATATATATATATTCCATGCTTTGGAATTGGAAGTGTATATGCCATACGCTCACTGTTAGTTCCCCAATAACCGGCCTAGTTGTGGAAGCAGCCGTGGCTTCGTCCTTCACTCAGTCAATTGCGTATTTGTCCTGACGATTGGAGACAAACGGGGTTGCATCACCTGACAAACTGGTGGCAGGTAGTGATGAACGAATATACTCGTTGCTCGGGTTTTCCAGAACACGCTCGGGTGGTCTCCGAGTATTTGTTAGTGCTCAGAGATTTAGTTTCTCACAGCAGCTGCATGATTTGCGGCTACTAGACAGCTTGATTACATGTGGGGATTCCCTAGCAACCAGGCAACCCCCACATGTACTCAGGCTGGCTAGTAGCTGTAAATCATGCAGCTGCGTCAACAAAAACTAAATCCCCGAGCAGTCACAAATACTCTGAGACCTGAGCAACTCGAGCAACGAGTATATTCGCTCATCACTAGTGGCAGCGGTGGGATTTGCATGCCCCCCTCCCCACACGGATATTATCTGTGACACTGGGCATATTGCACATTGACAAATATCTACTGTGCATACATTGGAATTGACAAACAAGGCATGCTTAGTAGAACAAGGACTAGCCCAGCACCTAAAATGGGCATCAATAATGATACTTCTTTTCAAGGAGAGATCACAGGCTGTGGCAGTGAACGCAGCCTCTGCCCTCTAATGATGACTAGTATGCACTGGAATTTTGAAACAATGCAATATGTTAGTTATGATCACCAAATATAATAAAAATACATACATATTTTATTAAACAAAACCAAACAATTAAACATACAATTAAAGCATTTAAATAAGCACAATTGCTGAAATTGATCCATTCCATGTGCTCATGTAAGAAACTACACCTCTCTTCCAATGTCTCACGCATTAAAAAACTTCCAATCATTTAACTAAATGATTATCACAAAGAAATACTACGGACCACTATACCTGGCTAAAACAGAGCAATCTGATGAAAATAAGCAATACAATAATACAAATAATTCACGTAAATAAATGAGCTAAAAAGATATTTATCTGAAATAGAACTATTTCAACAGTAAGAAAAGATTCTTTAAATAACCATGATTGCACCATACGTCACAAAAAGTGACTACAGCAAAAAAATTAAGATTTGCAGGAGGTACAAAATACATAAGAGACAATGACCTATGATGCAAAGAAAGTGATCGCCAGATATAAGAGACAAAAGGTAAGAATACTGTTAGATTAAGGTAATGTAAGCCTGTAACAGAATCTCCCTCAATGAATGGGAACCATGGACATAAAAAAATGAGTAAGACCTCACGCATATCGCCACCCAAACTGTGACTTCCTCAGGGGTAATCGTTGAACTGATAGTCACTCTTTGTTATGTATATACTCATAAATTTACAAATTAGTGTAAATCACTACCACATATATAGAAGAGAGGAGTGTCCTTCATGTCGGTGTACATCGATTTCAAGTGTGCAAGCACTATCGCTGTGTAGTACTCAGTATGAGCTGATCAGAGGCAAATAATAATAATAATAATAATAATAATCTTTATATATATAGCGCCAACATATTCCGCAGCGCTTTACAGTTTAACAGTTTCAAACACAACAGTCATAGGTAACAACGTTAGCAATACAATAATTAAAGCAAAATAAGACGACCCTGCTCGAGCTTACAATCTACAATGAGGTGGGGGAGATACAAAGTACAGGTGTGTATTTACAATGATGTATTTACAATGAAAGGTAAAGGCAAAGAACACGCATGCGCATCAGTTGAAGATGCTTATTGCGAGAGCGCCATGAACTGAGTCCCATATAAATACAGAGAACCCACACTGCGCATTGATGTCCAAGGACCTCAAGTCCGCAAGTGTCAGCACCACCATTACATTGTATACGTGCAGTGTAAGATGGCGCGCATGCGCACAAACACATAAGGTGTGCAAACACACCAGTGGTATGGTTCATATTGTACAAATGCAGTATACTAATTCAAAAAGAAATACAGAGTTTCAGCAATCAATTTGCGACATGAGTATAATAACGAGCAAAAATGCTCAAGTAATCAATGCTCCTATCAGTGCATCACCAATGAACTGAAAAAAAGATGCAGATGTCATGCGCTAGGTGTCATGTAGTATAAAATATTGAAAGGTCCATTAAGCGCATGCACAAAACACATTACCCATCACAGGCATAGTCCCAAAATAAATTCGGCACTCCAAAGTTAAATGCAGAAAAACTTAGATAGTGATTTATAAACATATGCACATCCACTGTGAATAAATGTTGACATTTCAGCTAAAACTTCATCCCCAGGACTTTAGTGCAGGTAACCTCAGAGCCTTATTACATCACACTTGGATGCCACTCTTCAGTTACACCTGACCTGTTGTGTCGTCACAAAGAATTGAAGATTTTTTCTGATGAAGGCCCAGTGTTGGCTGAAACATCAACATTTATACACATTATTCACACAATCATGAAGCACTGAAATAAGCCGTGGCTGAGAGCGAAGAACCTCAACTCTCCCGGGACACCCACAGGGTGTCCAATCAATGGGACTACTCCAAGCAAGGATATATACAAAAAATAGAGCAAAGAAGTCCACAAATGCATAATTATTTACCAAAAATATAAATGGCGTTTTATTACAATAAATCAATATTACAATATGACAACAAAATCAAAAATCAAACGCTGCAGAAATGTGCTGTATGCACTCTGCAGAATAAAAGGGGACAATAAGGAGGAAACATGACGGAAAAAATTGAGTTGGAGGAGGTGCAAATAGTAAGTCCTTTTGTTGGATGGAAGTAAGCCTAGGAAACATCAATCTATACAGGGTCCCACAGGTATCCCATAAATACAACCAGCAAAAGTTATATAGTAAATATCATAGGCTTACCCATGTCAATTGTCAGGAAGAGTGCCCCCTCCTTCTCAATACCCCCGAACGCACGTTTCGCCAGATGGCTTTTTCAACAGGGTTCATATATAGCCTGTCCCATGGTGTTTAAATATTATCGAAACCGGAAGTGCCGCCGGACACCCGGCGCATGCATGGTGGTGCCCGGTGCGCGTCATCGCTGGTGCCGTCGCAGCTGGGCGTGTATAGAGGTGGAACACCACCGTGTGACGTCAGGTAACACACGCCCAGCCAATAACGACGGCAACAGCCAGAACGGGCGATCCGGGCCACAGCGGGCATGCGCACTGCCGGCGGCCATATTTAAGAAGACCACGGTGGCGGCCATTTTTGAGGAGATTGAAAAACGCTACATACTCCCACTATGTATTACATATCAAGGGTGTGCACCCATAAAAACTCGTGCAAATACTGAATCTAAACATAGATATTTATAAACAAGGGGGGAATTCTAAAATCCCACCTATACCAAAGTGGGAAAACTAATATCACCACGGATATCTTAGACAATTAAAGTGACCAGTGCAATAGATATACATAAATACAATGTGTAGCCAAAGATAAATAAATAGACAATGATGATGGCTTCAAATTTTCTCAGTGTATCCGTGATAGGAGGGAATCCAATGTAGCTTATATGGCATCCAAGAATGCAGTCATATAAACGAAACTAAAAGTAAAAAAATAAAAACACACACAAGACAATTAATGACAACATATAATAAAAAGAATGATGGATATACTCAATTTAGAGAGAGAATATGGTAAAAAGTGCCCAATAATTCCTATAACGCACAGGCACGACGAGATATAAATGGCCGAACACAGCAAAGTAAAATAAATCCATAGGGCCAAGTCAGTCAAAGGAATGGAGCGAAACTCAACTTTTCATTTAGACCCTTCGGAGTTTGGATGTCAAGGGTGAAAATCCACTTGCACTCTCATTGTGCTAGTATTTTGACCATGTTACCGCCCCTGACACCTCCATGTATCCTATCGATACCTCTCACCCTGAGGCCTCGAGTATCTAATCAGAAGCCGATGGATTTTCGGACACGAGACCAAACCTGGTTGTCTCGCATACAGGAGGTCTTTAAGGAGGGTGCTGACGGTTTTGTTATTTCGAATGATGGTGACTCTAGAGAGAGAATTGTTAGATTGAAGTCCTTGTTGCACAGGCGGACAAGGTTGTGGTGAAATAGGGCAACCTTGGGACAATACCTGGCTCGCAACCTGATCCCAAGAGGACTGCGTGTCCAGATATTCCCGTCCTTTCCCATTGAGGACGAAGTATTTTGAACAGAATGGGAGGATGTCGCCACAAAGTGCTCGAGAGGCTTTATTGAGCTACTTATGAAACTAGTTGAAACTAAGTTGGGTGAGTTGGAGAAGGAGATTGATAGTATCCAGACAGCTGTAAAGGATGATTTGACTATAGAGGCACTGGAGAAATTGAATAATGATTTGGACAATGACTTCTTAAAATGGGAGCAGGAGATTTGTGCTACAAAAACAAAGAAACTACAGAGGGATAGTACGGACTATCGCGATAACCGTGTGTATCGTTGGAGGATGGGCAAGAGTAGAACCCGTACAACATCCCAAATAAGATCGGGATCTGTCTCATCTATGACATCAGTAGACGAGTCAAGTATAGCCTCTGATCAATCCAAAATAACGAATGGAGATAGAAGGAGGAAGATACAGCCCAATAGAGCTGCTAAGGGAAAGTATAATGTAAAGAAAAGAAAATTCACCTCTCCAGTATCTTATGATCGGAAGGCAAAAAATACCAACTTAGAGGTGATTAACCTATCCTCTTACTCTCTCTCTGAGACACAAATTGAGGTTTTGAAACTTGGTCTGAACTTTGTTCCTGCTAACCAATTTAATCTCTTTACAGCTGTGAAGGATACTCACCTTTTCTGTCGCAAACTGCTCCTTAAGAAATTACATGGTCAAAAAAATCTTGGTGCTAACTCTTTAAGTGAGGCGGAGGCCGATGCTTTACTGGCCTTGGAGGACCTACTCAGGGAGCAACAGCCAGACTTTATAGGTAAATTTCCTTCTTCTCTCACACCTAGGTCATCTACATTCCCCCCCTTGTCTCTATGCCCTCAGGTAGACATCTTTTGTAGATTGGTGAATGAGGATCTCATGAGGTTGCCACGAGGGGTACATAATGACAACTTAACGATCAATCAAAGAAGAGCATTGGGCGAATTACAAGCTCTTGATACGGTTGTCATTAAACCAGCAGACAAGGGGGGGAATGTAGTGATCTGGCCAACTGATAAGTATGAAAGAGAAGTCCTACGACAGCTAAGGAATAGGGACACCTATCGTGTGTTGCCTCAGGACCCCACTCAAATTTTTACTGATAAATTGGCGTGCATTCTGGGTCTGGTCAGCGAGTCGGGTGTTGTCCCTAAAAAAGTACTTGATGGACTTATGCCTAAATTTCCTAGAGTTGCTACCTTCTATGCCCTGCCCAAGATACACAAGGATGCTGTGAACCCACCGGGGCGCCCCATTGTCTCTGGCATAGGGGGGTTGTGTGAGAACATCTGTAAATTTGTGGATTTCTATTTGAAACCCCTGGTAGAAACACTTCCCTCCTATGTCAGAGACACTACCGATGTGTTAAGAAGGGTTGATGGATTGTCTCTCGAGGCGGGTATGATTCTGGTCACCATTGACATTGAGTCTTTATATACATCAATTAGACACGAAGATGGTATAAGGGCTGCCTGCTTCTTCCTCGAATCTGCTAACTGGGATGGACACCTCTCTGAATTTATTTTGGAGTTACTTGAATTTATTTTGCACCATAATTATTTTGTCTTTAAGGATAGATTCTACTTGCAACTACAGGGTACTGCGATGGGTGCGGCGTGTGCTCCGTCATATGCAAATCTGTTTTTGGGGTACTGGGAGAGACACATCTTCCAGGGGGACGGAGCACACGCTGCAGACCCAGTGGTAGGCTGGTTTCGCTACATTGATGATGTTCTGATGGTCTGGAGTGGTGGCGAAGCCAGCCTATCCAAATTTATGCAGGAATTGAATAACAACAATTTTAATTTAAAATTTACTTATACCTGGCATGCGAATAGAATCAATTTCTTGGACATTACCCTATATGTTGCCGAGGATGGTCGTGTTGAGACTGACCTTATCACAAGGAATCATCTGTCAACTCACTGTTGCACGCCTCCTCGGCACATAATTATTCTATTATTAAGGCCATCCCAGTTGGGAAGTTCTTGAGGAACAGGCGGGTATGCTCTACAGAGACCCGCTTCGAGAGACAATCCGCTATCCTCACAGAGCGCTTCCAAGCACGGGGGTATAGTCGCAGGTGTATCAGGGCAGGGTATGGAAGGGCTAAGTCCATACGAAGGGAGGAACTGCTCCTACAACCAAAAAGGTCCAGGTCGGACAATGAGTCTGGAGTAAGATTTATCTCAACTTCTAACTGTCAGTGTAGTCGCATCCGGGAAATACTCAGTAGGCATTGGCCTGTTTTACAGACTGATGGAATTCTGGCGTCACATCTAACAAAATCTCCCCTAATGACACAGCGTAGGGGAAGAAATTTGAAGGATACTCTGGTGAGAAGTCACTATGTGGCGAGGATCAACAACAGAAATTTCCTGGGTGTGACCAGTCCAAGACAGGGGTGTTTTCCTTGCGGCTCATGTGTCGCGTGTCCGAACATCCTTTGATGTGGGACCTTCAGGACCTCAGATGGAAGCAGGGAATTCAAGATACGAGAATTTATCTCGTGTAATACATCATTTGTGATCTATTACGCTACATGTCCCTGCTCTCTGATATATGTTGGTCTCACGTCTAGGGAAATAAAAGTTCGGACGCGCGAACATGTACGAGACATTCTGGCTGCTAAGGAAGCAATAGATGTGTCAAGTCTCAAGACTCTACCAAGACACTTTCGGACCTTTCACGGATCCGATCCTCGAGGCCTCAGGGTGAGAGGTATCGATAGGATACATGGAGGTGTCAGGGGCGGTAACATGGTCAAAATACTAGCACAATGAGAGTGCAAGTGGATTTTCACCCTTGACATCCAAACTCCGAAGGGTCTAAATGAAAAGTTGAGTTTCGCTCCATTCCTTTGACTGACTTGGCCCTATGGATTTATTTTACTTTGCTGTGTTCGGCCATTTATATCTCGTCGTGCCTGTGCGTTATAGGAATTATTGGGCACTTTTTACCATATTCTCTCTCTAAATTGAGTATATCCATCATTCTTTTTATTATATGTTGTCATTAATTGTCTTGTGTGTGTTTTTATTTTTTTACTTTTAGTTTCGTTTATATGACCGCGTTCTTGGATGCCATATAAGCTACATTGGATTCCCTCCTATCACGGATACACTGAGAAAATTTGAAGCCATCATCATTGTCTATTTATTTATCTTTGGCTACACATTGTATTTATGTATATCTATTGCACTGGTCACTTTAATTGTCCAAGATATCCGTGGTGATATTAGTTTTCCCACTTTGGTATAGGTGGGATTTTAGAATTCCCCCCTTGTTTATAAATATCTATGTTTAGATTCAGTATTTGCACGAGTTTTTATGGGTGCACACCCTTGATATGTAATACACAGTGGGAGTATGTAGCGTTTTTCAATCTCCTCAAAAATGGCCGCCACCGTGGTCTTCTTAAATATGGCCGCCGGCAGTGCGCATGCCCGCTGTGGCCCGGATCGCCCGTTCTGGCTGTTGCCGTCGTTATTGGCTGGGCGTGTGTTACCTGACGTCACACGGTGGTGTTCCACCTCTATACACGCCCAGCTGCGACGGCACTGGCGATGACGCGCACCGGGCACCACCGCGCATGCGCCGGGTGTCCGGCAGCACTTCCGGTTTCGATAATATTTAAACACCATGGGACAGGCTATATATGAACCCTGTTGAAAAAGCCATCTGGCGAAACGTGCTTTCGGGGGTATTGAGATGGAGGGGGCACTCTTCCTGACAATTGACATGGGTAAGCCTATGATATTTACTATATAACTTTTGCTGGTTGTATTTATGGGATACCTGTGGGACCCTGTATAGATTGATGTTTCCTAGGCTTACTTCCATCCAACAAAAGGACTTACTATTTGCACCTCCTCCAACTCAATTTTTTTCCGTCATGTTTCCTCCTTATTGTCCCCTTTTATTCTGCAGAGTGCATACAGCACATTTCTGCAGCGTTTGATTTTTGATTTTGTTGTCATATTGTAATATTGATTTATTGTAATAAAACGCCATTTATATTTTTGGTAAATAATTATGCATTTGTGGACTTCTTTGCTCTATTTTTTTTGTATATAACATTTATACACAGTGGATGTACCTATGTTAATAAATTACTATGTAAGTTTTTCTGCATTTAACTGTGAAGTGCCGAATTTATTTTGTGACTATTTGGAGTGGTATCCTATTCGTGCACTCTTTTCAGTGGAGTGCCGAGCAGCCTCTTTTGATCCATCACGGGCATAGAACATGACATATAGTGGGTACGGAAAGTATTCAGACCCCTTTAAATTTTTCACTCTTTGTTTCATTGCAGCCATTTGGTAAATTCAAAAAGTTCATTATATCTCATTAATGTACACTCTGCAACCCATCTTTACTGAAAAAAAACAGAAATGTAGGAATTTTTGCAAATTTATTAAAAAAGAAAAACTGAAATATCACATAGTCATAAGTCTTCAGACCCTTTGCTCAGTATTGAGTAGAAGCACCCTTTTGAGCTAGTACAGCCATGAGTCTTCTTGGGAATGATGTTTTTCACACCTGGATTTGGGGATCCCCTGCTATTCTTCCTTGCAGATCCTCTCCAGTTCCGTCAGGTTGGATGGTAAACGTTGGTGGACAGCCATTTTCAGGTGTCTCCAGAGATGCTGAATTGGGTTTAGGTCAGGGCTCTGGCTGGGCCAGTCAAGAATGGTCACAGAGTGGTTCTGAAGCCACTCCTTTGTTATTTTAGCTGTGTGCTTAGGGTTATTACAAGGTTATCGATAAACTTGGCACACACGTCTGACGACTATTTGCACCTCACTGTTGAAGCATCCACGGTGGCGACATCATATCTACCATAAGGACTAGTCCATAATAGTTGTGACTTACCATGGATTCTCTGAATAAAAGTTTATGCGACTGATGATACCGCTATGCTATACAAATTCGGTTGTTTTCTTTTGTTAAATATTTTATGACCTGATATTTTGCACAGTTGTGTTTACACTCAGTATTATTGATTTTCCTCCGTTTAGTACATTGATGAAGGTCGAAATAGACCGAAACGTCTACTGTATGTACTTTACCTCATAAAATTTTCACTGCATTGACGTTACGTGTGTGCCAAGTTTACCGATAACCTTGTACGGCTTGGGCATCTACTTGAGCACCACATACCGTATTTTTCGGACTATAAGGTTTCCCCAGCGCTGATTCCGGGCAGTGGGGACATTTTTCTGCCTCCTGAAGTGGGATAACAGTGCAATCCCACTCGCTGCTGCCCCCCTCCCCACATGCTACATCCCTACCATAAGACGCACCCACACTTTCCTCCCAAATTTGGAGGAAAAAAGTGCGTCTTATGGTCGCAAAAATATGGTAAATAGTAGTGCTTACGTTATTTGGTTCTTGCTTAGGGTCACTGTCTTGTTGGAAGGTGAACCTTGAACCAAGGCTGAGGTCCAGAGCACTATGGAAGAGTTTTTCTCCCAGGATATCTCTGTACTTGGCTGCATTCATGTTTTCTTCAATGGCAACCAGTCGTCCTGTCCCTGCAGCTGAAAAACACCCCCATAACATGATGCTGCTGCCACCATGTTTCACTGTTGGGCTGGTATTGTGCAAGTAATGAGCAGTGCCTGGTTTTCTCCACACATACCGCTTAGAATTATCAATAAAAAGGTCTGTCTTCATCTCATCAGATCAGAGAATCTTATTTCTCATATTCTGGGAGTCCTTCTTGTGTTTTTAAGCAAACTCTATGTGGGCTTATACAGTATATGTCTTTCACTGAGGAGATGCTTCTGTCGAATCACTCTGCAATAAACGCCCGTCTGGTGGAGGGCTGCAGTGTTAGTTGACTTTGTGGAACTTTCTCCCATCTCCCTACTGCATCTCTGGAGCTCAGCCACAGTGATCTTGGGGTTCTTCTTTACCTCTCTCACGAGGGCTCTTCTTGCACGATTGCTCAGTTTGTCTGGACGACCAGGTCTGGGAAGACTTCTGGTGGTCCCAAACTTCTTCCATTTAAGGATTATGGAGGCCACTGTGCTCTTAGGAACCTTGAGTACTGCAGAAATTCTTTTGTAACCTTGGCCAGATCTGTGCCTTGCCACAGGTCTGTCTCTGAGCTCCTTGGCCAGTTCCTTTGACCTCAGGATTCTCATTTGGTCTGACATGCACTGTGAGCTGTGAGGTCAGGTGTGTTCCTTTCCAAATCAAGTCCTACCAGTTTAATTAAATACAGCGGGACTCCCAGAGGTGTATCTGATCCTTAGCCCCGGGTGCAGGAAAGGCTAGTTTGGCGCCCCCCCAAACCTCCCCCATTTGAACCTTAACTCTATTGAAACTGTACGACCAAGCCAAGGTACATTCCTGAATCCCCATAATGTTAAAATAGATACCAATAAAAGTAAAATTAATTGAGACATCAGTAGGTTAAGTGTTTGAATATCCATATTGAATCAGAAGCCCCATATAATCCTGCATAAAGGTTAATAATGGCCCCATAAGATGCTCCATAGACACATTTGCCCAATATAGTGCTGCAGAAACGTTGATTATGGCCCCATAAGATGCTCCATAAAGATACTTGCGCCATATAGTGCTGCAGAAACGTTGATTATGGCCCCATAAGATGCTCCATAGAGACATTTGCCCCGTATAGTGATGCAGAAATGTTGATTATGGCCCCATAAGATGCTCCATAAAGATATTTGCCCCATATAGTGCTGCACAAACGTTGATTATGGCCCCATAAGATGCTCCATATAGACACTTGCCCCATATAGTGCTGCACAAACATTAATTATGGCCCCATAAGATGCTCCATACATACACTTGCCTCATATAGTGCTGCATAAATGTTATGGCCCCATAAGATGCTCCATACAGATACTTGCCTCATATAGTGCTGCATAAATGTTATGGCCCCATAAGATGCTCTATACAGACACTTGCCCCATATAGTGCTGCACAAACGTTATTGCCCCATAAGATGCTCTATACAGACACTTGCTCCATTTGTTGTTGCTGCGATAAAAAAAAAATAAATCACATACTCACCTCTCCGTCGCTCAGGCCCCCCGGCACTTTCAATATTCACCTGCTCCTCGTTCCAGCCGCCACTCCATCTTCAGCACTGACGTTCAGGCAGAGGGCGCGCACTAACTACGTCACCGCAGCCTCTGACCTGAGCGTCACTGCTGAAGACGCTGAAGACAGAGCGGCGGCTGGAACGGGGAGCAGGTGAATATCGCGCTGCGCTCCCCTCCCCGTTATACTCACCTGCTCCTGGCGCGGTGCAGTCCCTGCTTCCCCGGCGCCGGCAGCTTCTTCCTGTACTGAGCGGTCACTGTTACCACTCATTACAGTAATGAATATGCGGCTCCACCCCTATGGGAGGTGGAGCCGCATATTCATTACTGTAATGAGCGCTACCATGTACAGGACAAGGAGCCTCCTTGGACCGCCGCATCATCAGGCGGCCCGCTGGTTCCCCCCTGTCGGCTGCACCCGGGGCACATGCCCCGGTTGCCCCCCCCTGGATACGCCACTGGGGACTCCAATGAAGGAGTAGAACCATCTCAGGGAGGATCACAAGGAAATGGACAGCATGTGACTTAAATATGAGTGTCTGAGCAGAGGGTCTGAATACTTATGACCATGTGATATTTCAGTTTTTCTTTTTTAATAAATATGCAAAAATTACTACCTTTCTGTTTTTTTCAGTCAGGATGGGGTGCAGAGTGTAGATTAATGACAAGAAAATAACTTTGTTTCATTGCAGCCATTTGATTAATTCAAAAAAGAGTGAAAAATTGAAAGGGGTCTGAATACTTTCCGTACCTACTGTAGTTTTCAATGTCAATAAGTATGACACCATCCCCTAACAACAAAGTAGAGAATGTGCAATGAGTAGTGTTGAGCGATACCTTCCGATATTTGAAAGTATCGGTATCGGATTGGATCGGCCGATATCCAAAAAATTTTGGATAGCGCCGATACCGATACCCGATACCAATACAAGTCAATGGGACACAAATATCGGAACGTAATAGGGAGCGATCCTGGATGGTTCCCAGGGTCTGAAGGAGAGGAAACTCTCCTTCAGGCCCTGGGATCCATAGTCATGTAAAAAATAAAGAATAAAAATAAAAAATATGGATATACTCACCCTCGGACGGCCCCTGGCTGTCACCGCTGCCAGCGTCTGCCTCCGTTCCTAAGGGTATGTGTCCACGTTCAGGATTGCTTCAGGATATGGTCAGGATTTTATGCAGGTAAAATCCCGACCAAATCTGCACCTGAGGTCACTGGCAGGTCACCTGCATTTTTCTGCAATGTAAGGACATGCTGCGTTCTTAAAAGACGCGGCGCATGTGAGTTTTCTTGGGTGTGCCTCATGCGTCTTTTACTGCATAGTGGAGACGGGATTTCATGAAATCCCCTCCACTATGCTGTAACATCTGGACGCTGCGTTTTTTATGCATGCTGCTCAACGCTGCGTCAAAAACGCAGCGTTTCCTGAACATGGAAACATACCCTAAGATTGCAGAGTGAAGGACCTTCGATGACGTCGCGGTCACGTGAGCGGTCACACGACCAATCACAAGACCGCGACGTCATCGCAGGTCCTACACTCACTGCATTCTTAGGAATAGAGGCTGCCGGTTGCACCGCTGAGAGCCAGGGGCCGTCGGTGGGTGAGTATATCCATATTTTTTATTTTTATTCTTTATTTTTTACATGAATATGGATCCCGATTACGATTTCCGATAACGCAAAAATACCGGAACTCGATATCGGAATTCCGATACAGCGAATATCGGCCGATACCCGATATTTGCAGTATTGGAATACTCAACACTAGCAATGAGTCATTTACATACAATGTATGCATTAGCCTATATAACACAAACATATCTCTAGACTGAAAAATTGGTGATGGACATATTGGTTACACAAAAGATATTGAGAGCTAAACATCTTTAACCTCAAAAAATGGGTAGGTCATAAACATATGTTAAAGCCACCCCAGCACACTGATATATTATCTAATGTGCAATGTTGATAATCTCAACATGCCTATGAACCAATTTTCCCTCAGGTACAAAATAGTCAATATTAAAGTACACCGCAAATGCACAGTGCAGAGCGGCTAGAAAACAAGGTTAAAATAGAACACTCATTTTTCCATTACCATCTGTTTAATCCCTTTCCTTTATAGAAATAAATATATTTTTGCATCGCTTTATTCTGAGAGCTATAACTTTTTTATTTTTCTGCTGATGGAGCTGAATGGAGGCTTGTATTTTGCGGGACAAGATGATATTTTCAGCGGTACCATTTCTAATTACATCCATCTTTTTGATGGAGTTTTATTGCACTTTTCATTTGGCAGTATAATGATAAAACATTGTTTTCCATTACGTCACTCCGGACAGCACCACGGAGGTAGTCCTTCCTTGACCTATAGCGGGACAGGATCACAGAGAGGTTAAAAGGCCCCTCCAGTGTTTTTCCTGTCCCTTCAGTGGATGGTTATATGAGAGGTTGCTCTAGGAGTGAAGATAGAAGGATGTTTTATGGGGCACAGGGGGATCGGGCGGCTGGTCCAAACCTTCCCCCTGTCAAGAAGCCCGGGGCTGACACCCTCTTGGGCGGGGGTCCCTCAGCCACAGAGACCAGCAAGCGGATGAGGCTCCAGAGTAGCCGCTTCCTCCTGCAGTGGAGACTCTCGGCTTCAACAACGGCAGCCGGCAAGCCACTGCTACTTCCGGAAGTTGCGCGGTGGAGAAGGCTGTCGCACTTCCACTGACGTCAGAGCATGACGCCGGGGCATAAGATTGCCTTGTGTTCCACGGTAGAAGGTGGAAGTGCAGAATGAAACAGGCAACAGGCTTGTTTCCTGGATCTAGTGAGGCACAGGAGAGAAAATCATTCCCTTCATGATGGGCTCTCAGCCTTACCAGCTCCCCCTGTTTTTCTAGCAGGTGAGTGCATGGTGTAATGCTCTGTTGATGGCCTAGGCCTCTGGGCTGATGCTAGTCTCATACCTTTGTGCCAAAGCTGTGCCTAGAGCATCATGTGCTGAGGTATGTTTTCACATATACGCAGCTAGGCCTTGGACCTCTAGGCTATAAAAAGGCCATATGTCCAGGCTACATCTCATGATTTGACTTCAGTTAGTTGCATTTCTTGTCTGCACAGAGCCTTATGATTGGGCTTCAGAGTGACTTTTTGGAAGCATGTTTTTAATGTTTTGGTTCGATAAACAGGTGTTTCACTTTTCTTTTCAACTTGACTGCTCCATCCATAGGAGGACACAGGGTGTTAATGCAGCACATTGTCTCCATGAAGACTGCCCTCCAGCTGCGGCTTATTAATTAGCTCCTTTGGGTGGGGTCAGTCTGACAAATGAGATGTACTATTCAGAGAGGAGTTTTATCTGAAACGCTGAGAGATTGCTCTCTTACTTGTAACTGTGGGCCTGTTTGGCACCTTCAAGCATGGCTGTAGCTCTATGCATTATATTGAGTGCCTCTGTGCATCATATTGCATCATTTTGCCTCAATACATTATATTGAGTGCCTCTGTGCATCATGTTGTATCATAGTGCATCATATTGCATCATGGTGCATCTGTGCATCATATTGCATCATAGTGCTTCTATGCATTACACTGTTCCAAATTATTATGCAAATGATATTTTTCTCGGATTTTCCTAAATGGTCGGTGCAAATGACAGTCAGTCTATTAAAAGTCATCACCCATTACATTATACATCGAATTTTATTGAAGAAACCTCCCAATGATAACAGTATAATCTCCAAAATGAATAAAAACTCAAAATGCACTGTTACAAATTATTAGGCACAGTAGAATTTGTAAACACTTGATATGTTTTAAAGAACTGAAAATGCTCATTTGTGGAATTTGCAGCATTATGAGGTCACATTCACTGAACAAAAAAGCTATTTAACTCCAAAACATCCTAACAGGCCAAGTTACATGTTAACATAGAACCCTTCTTTGATATCACCTTCACAATTCTTGCATCCATTGAACTTGTGAGTTTTGGAGAGTTTCTGCTTGTATTTCTTTGCATGAAGTCAGAATAGCCTCCCAGAGCTGCTGTTTTGATGTGAACTGCCTCCCACCCTCATAGATCTTTTGTTTGATGGTACTCCAAAGGTTCTCTATAGGGTTGAGGTCAGGGGAAGATGGTGGCCACACCATGAGTTTATCTCCTTTTATGCCCATAGCAGCCAATTACTCAGAGGTATTCATTGTCATGCATGAAGATGATTTTGTTCCTGAAGGCACGTTTCTGCTTTTTAGACCATGGAAGAAAGTTGTCAGTCAGAAACTCTATTTACTTTGGTGAGGTCATTTTCATACCTTCAGCTGGTTCCCCATGATTCCAGCCCAAGACATAACTCCTCCACCTCCTTGCTGACGTCGCAGCCTTGTTGGGATATGGTGGCCATCCACCAACCATCCACTACTCCATCCATCTGGACCGTCCAGAGTTGCTCGACACTCATCAGTGAACAAGACTGTTTAAAAATTAGTCTTCATGTATGTCTGGGCCCACTGCAACCGTTTCTGCTTGTGAACACTGTTTAGGAGTGGCCGAATAGTAGGTTTATGCACCACAGCAAGCCTTTGAAGGATCCTACACCTTGAGGTTCGAGGGACTCCAGACGCACCAGCAGCTTCAAATATCTGTTTGCTGCTTTGTAATGGTATTTTGGCAGCTGCTCTCTTAATCCAATGAATTTGTCTGCCAGAAAACTTCCTCATTAAGCCTTTATTTGCATGAACTGTCTGTGCTCTGTTTCAGTCACAAATCTCATCAGAGTATGATGATCACTCTTAAGTTTTCATGAAATATCTAATTTTTTCATACCTTGTCCAAGGCATTGCACTATTTAACGCTTTTCAGCAGCAGAGAGATCCTTTTTATTTCCCATATTGCTTGAAACCTGTGACCTGCATAATAATGTGGAACATCATTTTTGAGTAGTTTTCCTTTAATTAGAATCACCTGGAAAACTAATTATCACGTGTTTAAGATTGATTTCAGTGATTCATTGAGCCCTGAGACACAATAAAATCCACGAGTTTATTTGAAAAACAAAACAATTAAATCTTTAAGACACTTAAATCCAATTTGCATAATAATTTGGAACACAGTGTATATTGAGTGCCTCTGCATCATATTGAATGCCTGTGTGTCATATTGTATCATAGTGCTTCATAGTGCCTCTGTGCATTATATTGCATCATAGTGCTTCATGTTGCATCATGGTGCCTCTGTGCATCATATTGCATCATAGTGCCTCTATGCATTACATTAAGTGCCTCTGTGCATCATATTGCCTCTATGCAACATACTGAGTGCCTCTGTGCATCATATTGCCTCTGTGCATCATATTGTATCATAGTGTTTGATATTGCATCATGGTACCTCTGTGCATCATACTGCATCATAGTGCCTCTGTGCTTCATATTGCATCATAGTGCTTCATATTGCATGATAGTGCTTTATATTGCATCATAGTGCTTCATATTGCAACATAGTGCTTCTTATTGCATCATAGTGCTTCATATTGCAACATAGTGCTTCTTATTGCATCATAGTGCTTCATATTGCATCATAAGTGCTTCATAGTGGACCATAAGTGCTTCATAGTGCTTTTTTGCTTTATATTGCATCATAGTGCCTCTATGCATTATGTTGCATCGCATTGCATCATGGTGCTTCATAGTGCTTTTTTGCTTCATATTGCATCATAGGGCTTCATAGCGCCTCTATGCATCAAAATGTGTCAGTGCTTATGTACCTCTTATTGCATCATAGTGCTTTGGTGCCCCTGTGCCTCTTGGGGTATCATAAGTGTGTCATAGTGCCTCTGTGCTTTATAGTACTTTGGGCCTTGTGCCTTTTTTGCCTCTGGCTGTGGGCCTCTGGGTTAGACCTTCTGACTTGTGCCATGTCGCATGGCTGCACATTGTATCGTTGGCCTACCACTTCATATTTTGTCTTGGGCCCCAACTCTGGTTATAAAGTCTTTGTGTTTTTGGACCCAGATCCAACTTCTGTTGCTTCTTTCTTTACAACATGGCTTAGCCAAACAAACAGCTATGCTTGAATTGGCTTAGTAAATTAGCATTTTTTCCGTTTGGAACAGATCTCTCAAGTGAGCTACTACCTTGAGTGCTAAAGGCAGGTCTCTTTCATAATTACCTTTAAAAGATGACATAAGTCTTCTTTTGGTTGATCCTATAAAAGGACATACTACTGTCCTGGGAGTAGAAAATCCCACAAGGTGGAAGGAAAGAATCCTTCCCAATTCCACATACAGCAATCAGACTAGTTGCCATGATCAACATTCAATAGACAGATTCTTGTTCTATAAGTCTGTTGTATTATGGTCCACCTGAAGAAGACGGTGTATGCCGTTGAAACGCGTTGTGGCTCAACTCAACCTGGTGTCAAAGTCCTTTTTTCTGCGCTCCTAGGACCGGCTTTTTCTTCTATCTCCTGTCACCAAGACTCATGGTGGCCTCTGGATCCAGCATGGCCATCGCCAGCCCACACAGCCAGATTAGGCAAAGATGAGCAGAAGACCTCTAGGTAAGTACCAGGAGGGAAAGATCGGCAGCATGCTTACTGCAACATGATGCCTTATTTTGATTTTGCTGTTCGGCATGAGAATACCCCTTTATTGCAGGCTATGTATGGAAGCAGGGGGATTGTTGACTGACTACAGGGTTAATCCCACCAACCATCTCTGCAGAACTGAGATATTGGCTTTGCTGAACTAAAGTGGTGGTTAACCAGCTTCTACAGAACCTCTTTATCAGGTCTTCAGATGGGGGGTTTTGGGATTAGCCCTCACAGAACACTCTGCCAGTATACAAAAGAATGCAGTAAAGAATAGTAATAACGGTCCTAGGAGCGCTGGAAATGAGCAAAACAAGGATTTTAGTGTTGAACCACAATGCGTTTCAACGGTTAAACCGTCTTCATCAGGTGGAAGTTTACTAATGGAGAGCAGGAAGGGGTATTTAAACAAATAGCAACCACTAAAATTCACAGTCAGCAGGTCACGTGATAAGAACAAGTCACATGATAAAATAGTAAGGTTACATGGTAAAAACACAATACGAACAAAATTATGTATACCGTATATACTCGAGTATAAGCCGAGATTTTCAGCCCAAATTTTTGGGCTGAAAGTGCCCCTCTCAGCTTATACTCGAGTCACAGTCGGCGGGTGAGGGGCAGAGGGCGCTGAGGCATACTTACCTGCTTCCGGCGCTCCTGGCGCTCCCCCTGCCCGTCCCACGGTCTCCGGGTGCCGCAGCTCTTCCTGTCAGCGGTCACGTGGGACCGCTCATTAGAGAAATGAATAGGCGGCTCCGCCCCTATGGGAGTGGATCCCATAGGGGCGGAGCCACCTATTCATTTCTCTAATCAGCGGTAACGGTGACCGCTGACAGAGGAAGAGGCTGCGGCACCGAAGACAGCTGTCCGGGGGAAGAAGCGGGACGCCGGGAGCAGGTAAGTATTACATATTCACCTGTCCGCGTTCCACACGCCGGGCGCCGCTCTGTCTTCCCGTTGTCTATCTCTCCGCACTGACTGTGCAGGTCAGAGGGCACGATGACGCATATAGTGTGCGCGCCGCCCTCTGCCTGATCAGTCAGTGCAGAGAGACGCCGGGACGGGACGCTGGGGAGCTGCAAGCAAGAGAGGTGAGTATGTGTTTTATTATTTTTATTGCAGCAGCAGCAGCACAGCTTTCTATGGCACATCTATGGGGCAATAATGAACGGTGCAGAGCACTATATGGCACAGCTATGGGGCAATAATGAACGGTGCAGAGCACTATATGGCACAGCTATGGGGCAATAATGAACGGTGCAGAGCACTATATGGCACAGCTATGGGGCAATAATGAACGGTGCAGAGCACTATATGGCACAGCTATGGGGCAATAAGGAACGGTGCAGAGCACTATATGGCACAGCTATGGGGCAATAAGGAGCGGTGCAGAGCACTATATGGCACAGCTATGGGGCAATAATGAACGGTGCAGAGCACTATATGGCACAGCTATGGGGCAATAAGGAACGGTGCAGAGCACTATATGGTACATCTATGGGGCAATAAGGAACGGTGCAGAGCACTATATGGCACAGCTATGGGGCAATAAGGAACGGTGCAGAGCACTATATGGCACAGCTATGGGGCAATTATGAACGGTGCAGAGCACTATATGGCACAGCTATGGGGCAATAATGAACGGTGCAGAGCACTATATGGCACAGCTATGGGGCAATAATGAACGGTGCAGAGCACTATATGGCACAGCTATGGGGCAATAAGGAACGGTGCAGAGCACTATATGGCACAGCTATGGGGCAATAAGGAACGGTGCAGAGCACTATATGGCACAGCTATGGGGCAATAATGAACGGCGCAGAGCACTATATGGCACAGCTATGGGGCAATAAGGAACGGCGCAGAGCACTATATGGCACAGCTATGGGGAAATAATGAACGGTGCAGAGCACTATATGGCACAGCTATGGGGCAATAATGAACGGTGCAGAGCACTATATGGCACAGCTATGGGGGCAATAATGAACGGTGCAGAGCACTATATGGCACAGCTATGGGGCAATTATGAACGGTGCAGAGCACTATATGGCACAGCTATGGGGCAATAAGGAACGGTGCAGAGCACTATATGGCACAGCTATGGGGCAATAATGAACGGTGCAGAGCACTATATGGCACAGCTATGGGGCAATAAGGAATGGTGCAGAGCACTATATGGCACAGCTATGGGGCAATAAGGAACGGTGCAGAGCACTATATGGCACAGCTATGGGGCAATAATGAACGGTGCAGAGCACTATATGGCACAGCTATGGGGCAATAATGAACGGTGCAGAGCACTATATGGCACAGCTTTCTATGGTACAGCTGTGGGGCAATAATGAATGGTGCAGAGCACTATATGGCACAGCTATGGGGCAATAAGGAACGGTGCAGAGCACTATATGGCACAGCTATGGGGCAATAATGAACGGTGCAGAGCACTATATGGCACAGCTATGGGGCAATAATGAACGGTGCAGAGCACTATATGGCACAGCTTTCTATGGTACAGCTGTGGGGCAATAATGAATGGTGCAGAGCACTATATGGCACAGCTATGGGGCCATAATGAACGGTATGGAGCATCTATTTTTATTTTTGAAATTCACCGGTAGCTGCTGCATTTTCCACCCTAGGCTTATACTCGAGTCAATAAGTTTTCCCAGTTTTTTGTGGCAAAATTAGGGGGGTCGGCTTATACTCGAGTATATAAAAAAAAGATTAAATAAAGCCCCTAGACCTGATTAAAATATAAAACATGATAAAAAGCAGAAATAAGACAACATATAATAAAATGACACTATAAAAAGGACTTAAAAGCAGAGAGATCACTTGTTAACCCTTTCAATGGTAAGATTTAACCCTTCAGGCGCCAGAGTCCCCAACTTAAAAATCCAGAAACTTTCCCTATTAATCAAGCTCCCATACCGATCAGATACATTGTCTGGTATAAAATCTATAATTGTTGGTTTAAGAGATTCTAAATTTTTTTGGTGCTTGGTTAAAAAATGCTTTGATAGGCTATGCAACATAAAACCATTCCTAATATTATGGCGATGCTTGTTCAGTCTTGCGTGCATGGTCTGTATAGTCCGTCCAACGTATTGGAGCCCACATCCGCATTCTATTAGATATACTACAAATGAAGAATGACAGTCAACATGGTAGTTGATTCTGTAATTAATAGTAGTATTGGATGTAAATTCTTTAACACCATTTCTGATGGAGTTACAACATAGACATTTTGCAGATCTGCAAGCAAAACAGCCGGGATTTTTTGTTAGCTGGGTCGCGGATATGGCACTGGGGCTAATAACTGTATTGCTGGGTGCAACTAGGTTGCGGAGTGTGCGATTCCGCCTATAAATTATTCTAGGGTGGGTAGGGGGATGTGACCTGAGAATATAGGGTCACCTTCCAATATGAACCAATATTATTTCAAAAGTCTTTGGATAGTAGCATGAGAAGTTGTAACCAAGCTCCACTTGGCAAATTCAGAGGTCACGGATTTAGCACCCCTACTAGTTTTACTTTTAATTTTCTGTATACATTCATATTGGGACAATATTCCTTGTTTTAGAAAGGGCGTCTTGAACCAGTTTTTTAGGGTAGCCTTTTTGGAAAAAACTTTGCTCTAAGCAGTGGCGTAACTACAAAGTTATGGGCCCCGGTGCGAACTTCCAAATGGGGCCCCCCCCGCCCCGCCATACAATTCAATGTAACCCCCATAGAATACAATGCAGCGCCCCTCATAGTATAATGCAGCCCCTCCATACAGGGGCAGTGAGAAAGACACGAGCAAATGGTGACGAGGGGGCAGGGGAGAGGGCAAGGAAGACAGGCACAAGGGGACACATGGGGGCTAGGAGGCAGGGGAGAAGGTTACAAGGGGACTAGTGGGCAAGGGAGACTGACACAAGGGGACAAGGGAGACTGACACAAGGGGACTAGTGGGCAAGGGAGCCTGACACAAGGGGCACACGGGGACAAGTGAGCAAGGGAGACTGACACAAGGGGCACACGGGGACAAGTGAGCAAGGGAGACTGACACAAGGGGCACACGGGGACAAGTGAGCAAGGGAGACTGACACAAGGGGACACAGGGACTAGTGGGCAAGGGAGACTGGCACATGGGGACAAGGGACACAAGCATAAGGGAGACAGTCTCAAGGGGACACACGGCCCCCTGACCTGCCAGAGCCGCTTGCAGCTGCGACCGTGGTAGTTACGCCCCTGCCTCACACACACTACAGATATTACACACACACTACAGATATCACACACACACACCAGATACCAGCTCATATACACAACTACACAACTCACAATCTCCTCTCTGGTACAGGGGTGGCTGATGTAAACCGGCTGCCGCTCCTCAGTTTCTCCTGACTAAAGCGGCTCTGTCCCGCACCTCCCCCCTGCTCTCGCCTTCTGTCCCGGGGTTATTTTGGCTTTCTCTTAAATACGATCTCATTCAGACGTACATGAGATGTATGAGGGGGGAAAAATACAGACTGAGAAGCTGTCTCATCGTGATGACTGGAGCTGCTTCCTGTCTCCCACGTGCCCCGGCTGCCCCCTTCCCCTAGATACGCCTCGGACTGTTGCCGTGCAGGAGGAATCTCCTGCACTGCAACATGGTGTTGGGTGCCAGCACAGCCCGCACAGTGGTCTATCCAGCACAGCCCGCACAGTGGTCTATCCAGCACAGCCCACACAGTAGTATATACAGCACAGCCCGCACAGTGGTCTATCAAGCACAGCCCACACAGTAGTATATACAGCACAGCCCGCACAGTGGTCTATCCAGCACAGTGGTCTATCCAGCACAGCCCGCACAGTGGTCTATCCAGCACAGCCCGCACAGTGGTCTATCCAGCACAGCCCGCACAGTGGTCTATCCAGCACAGCCCGCACAGTGATCTATCCAGCACAGCCCGCACAGTGGTCTATCCAGCACAGCCCGCACAGTGGTCTATCCAGCACAGCCCGCACAGTGGTCTATCCAGCACAGCCCGCACAGTGGTCTATCCAGCACAGCCCGCACAGTGGTCTATCCAGCACAGCCCGCACAGTGGTCTATCCAGCACAGCCCGCACAGTGATCTATCCAGCACAGCCCGCACAGTGGTCTATCCAGCACAGCCCGCACAGTGGTCTATCCAGCACAGCCCGCACAGTGGTCTATCCAGCACAGCCCGCACAGTGGTCTATCCAGCACAGCACGCACAGTGGTCTATCCAGCACAGCCCGCACAGTGGTCTATCCAGCACAGCCCGCACAGTGGTCTATCCAGCACAGCCCGCACAGTGGTCTATCCAGCACAGCCCGCACAGTGGTCTATCCAGCACAGCCCGCACAGTGGTCTATCCAGCACAGTGGTCTATCCAGCACAGCCCGAACAGTGGTCTATCCAGCACAGCCCGCACAGTGATCTATCCAGCACAGCCCGCACAGTGGTCTATCCAGCACAGCCCGCACAGTGGTCTATCCAGCACAGCCCGCACAGTGGTCTATCCAGCACAGCCCGCACAGTGGTCTATCCAGCACAGCCCGCACAGTGGTCTATCCAGCACAGCCCGCACAGTGGTCTATCCAGCACAGCCCGCACAGTGGTTTATCCAGCACAGCCCGCACAGTGGTCTATCCAGCACAGCCCGCACAGTGGTTTATCCAGCACAGCCCGCACAGTGGTCTATCCAGCACAGCCCGCACAGTGGTCTATCCAGCACAGCCCGCACAGTGGTCTATCCAGCACAGCCCGCACAGTGGTTTATCCAGCACAGCCCGCACAGTGGTCTATCCAGCACAGCCCGCACAGTGGTCTATCCAGCATAGCCCGCATCTCTCCTCCTCCTTCCCCCCCCCCGCCGAGAATGTGCCCACAGTCCAGTAAAAAAAAAGAAAAAACACTCTCCTCACCTTTCCTCCTGCCAGCGTTGCTTCCTGCTCCGGTCTCAGCGGCCACAGTCTGCCCGGGACACAGCAGGTGCGCGATGATATGACGTCATCGCGCACCCGCAGTGTCAGAGGCAGAGCGGGGAATGATGGGAGAGGGGGCATCTGTAGACGCTCTCTCCTCCATCATTGCATCATTTGCCAGAAGAGCCGGTGCCAGTCGTGGGCCGCTCGATCCGCCTCCCCCCGCCGCCACCGACTCACCCCCCTGCCATCGCATTCAACTATACCGGCGTCTATGACAGTTGAATGCAATGATGGAGAAGAGAGCGTCTACAGTGTGCTGTATATACCACTGTGCGGGCTGTGCTGGATAGACCACTGTGCGGGCTGTGCGGTATATACCACTGTGCGGGCTGTGCGGTATATACCACTGTGCAGGCTGTAAAATAAAGAGGAGAAATCACGCTGCAGCCGATCACAGCTATGGGCCCGAGCTCCTGCTGCACTGTGCCCCCGTACCTGTCCCTGGTGGTCGATGTAGTAGAAGTACTCCCTGGTCTGGGGGTCGGGGTTCTGGCCCTGGACATAATGAAGGCTCCTGCGGGGGCCCCTGAGGGCCGGGGACAGGCGGCAGAGTCGGAGCTGCAGTGCGCGACAGGACATGGCTAGGACGGCCGCGGGTCACTATGGAAACAGGTGCCGCTTCTGGGCACCGCCGGAAACATGGGAACTGAAGAAAGCATCCGCACGCGAGAGCTGGAAGTGCCGGACGCCTCACCAGTCTGTGTAGTGGGCGTGTCAGGGGCGTGGTGGCGGATACAGAGAGCCACCCCCTGCTATGGATGGGAGGAGCCGCTCTGCAGCGTCACTGAGCCTGCGCACTGCTGCTTATCTATAGATAGAAGTAAGCGACGGAAGTGTGCGGGAGCAGGAGGCGGACATAGTGCGGTGACCAGGGGCGTCTGACCTGCCGGACCCGGGCCCCTGACCTACTGGGCTCGGTCGCAATGGCGACCGCGGTAGTTACGCCCCTGGCTCTAAGACTTTGGCCTCTTTAAAAAAATCCTTGTTTCTTGTGCAATTTTTTCTTATGCGCCAATACTGCCCATATGGGATGTTTCCCCTCGGGAAAATTAATTGCCCACCCCCGGTATATAGTGAAATAGAAGTGCATTCTTGACACAACAGGTTTACCTTAATTTGTATCCAATGTCCATTAGTTTCTTCTGACACAGTTTAGTCAGCGGTTGACACCGTAGAGGCGCTCCTGCCGGTGGCGCGTGCTTAGGGAAAAAGCCGTAGAGCATAAAAGTGTGTACTGTCATAGGAGGGTGATGGTATGTGACGTCACATTTGCAGCTTCCTGTTAAATGACGCTGTGGGAAGCTGAATGAATCTATCCTCAAATTGATGCATTTCGGAAACACCGATTTCCTTCCTCAGGATTATTGTAGTTCACTAAGCGACATTTGGATTTTTCAGAATACCTGCTTCTGGTATAGGAGGATAGTCAGCAGCGCCATTGTGGATATTGTATTTTTTCTTATTGATTCACATTTATCCTGCACTTTGAGCTGAGCAATTACTGTGGGGTTAATGTCTAAATCTCCTCTCCATGGACTGGTTTCATGGTGTTTGCTAGTTTTCTGTCATGAAACACATTGAAATTGTTGACGTAACTGGAGTGGTACATGATGTGGCAAAGCCCGCCCAAGATATTAAGGAGACGTTGTGGTATACCTCATGCCAGAAATGTTACTCCATTCCATACCTGGATTAAAATTTCTGGCGGAGGCACTTGCCAGTTCCAAGATGCACCTCTTAGTCAATTAGGCAGATCTTGCTCCATCACGTCCATCATGTAGAATAGCGTGCACAACACCTGTCTTAATTAATCAGGTCCAATGTCTCAACATCCTTTTTCTGTGGCCTCCCTGCTAACACCCTTGCACCTCTCCAGTCCATCCTTAACTCTGCTGCCCGACTAATTCGTTTCTCTCCTCCGCTTCCCCCTTCTGCAAATCTCTTAATTGGCTCCCATTGCCTCAGCGTATCCAGTTCAAATTACTAATATTGACCTACAAAGCCATCTATAACCTTTCTCCTCCATATATCTCTGAACTAATCTCCCTATATCTTCCCTCACGTAATCTCCGGTCCTCCCAAGACCTCCTTCTCTACTCCACACTTATTCGCTCCTCACCCAACCGCCTCGAAGGCTTCTCCCGAATATCCCCATCCTCTGGAATTGTTTGCCCCAACACGTCCGACTATCAACCACATTCGGATCCTTCAGACGGAACCTGAAAACCCACCTCTTCAGGAAAGCCTACAGCCTGTACTGACCCCGCTGCCTCCTCACCGCTACTGGAGCTACAACCTCACCAACACCGGAGATGCTGCAACCCCCAACCTATTGTCTCCTTCCCCACCATCCTGTAGAATGTAAGCCCGCAAGGGCAGGATCCTCGCCACTCTGTATCAGTCTGTAATTGTTAGTTTGCTTACTGTAAGCGATATCTGCAATTTGTATGTAACCCCTTCTCATGTACAGCAGCATGGAATCAATGGTGCTATATTAATAAATAATAATAATAATCTCTATATGTCTAAAAGAAACATTCACTGCAATGAGGTAGATGGAGTCACTTTAGACTCCACCTGCCCTCTTTCCCAGCGGTGTCCGATCTTATTAGGCATGCACAAATATACATTCCACCACACTTTTGGGCACCTCTAAAAAGATATGCATGATAAGAACACTGAACATAGTGAACAATTCTGTCTCAATCAATTATTTTGCATATTTAGACAGAAACCTGATGTAAGTGCTCAGTGTAAAGGCACAGTATAAATGTGAATGGAGTCTTAAGAGTGATAGAAAATGTTATGTACCCCAAAATGGTACTAATAAAAGCTTCAACTCAATCTACGAAAGACAAGCAACACTCAGGTCCATTATCTGTTAACAGAAATGTAGGAAGTTCCCACGTTACTCATAGCACAAATGTTGGGGAAAAGTGACAAAGCTCTCCCTGCCACTACTCCCATCCCAAATCCAAATCCCCCATGACTGCTGAGCCCTAAACTGTGCTCAATCCACAGTGAGCATTAACATGTGGCATCAGGCCATGTTCACACTTCGCGGTTTTTACCGCGGATCCGCAGCGATTTTGATGCTGCGGGTCCGCAGCAGTTTCCATAGCGTTTACATTAACATGTAAACCCTATGGAAACCGCAAACCGCAGTGCACATGCTGCGGGAAAAACCACGCAGAAACGCAGCGGTTTACAACCCGCAGCATGTCACTTCTTTGTGCAGAATCGCAGCGATTCTGCACCCATAGGAATGCATTGAACCGCTAACTTCCCGCATGGGGCTGTGCCCACGATGCGGGAAGTAAGCGGATAATGTGCGGTTGCTACCCGGGGTGGAGGAGAGGAGACTCTCCTCCAGGCCCTGGGAAGCATAAATAGTGGGAAAAAAAAAAAGAATTAAAATAAAAAATGATGCTATACTCACCTCTCAGCGCTGCACGCGGCCGTCCGGTCTGGTTGCTGTGCGAGCAGGACCTGCGGTGATGTCGCGGTCACATGACCGTGATGACGCCGCGGTCACATGACCGTGACGTCACGAAGGTCCTTCTTGCACAGCATCTTTGGAACCGGAGCGCCGCGTGCAGCGCCGAGGAGATCCGGACATCAGAGGGTGAGTATATAACCAATTTTTATTATTTTTACCATTACTATTGATGCTGCATATTGCTGCATATGCAGCATCAATAGTATAGGAGTATTCCCGCAGTGGAAATCGCAAAACAAACCGCGATAAATCTGCAGGGATAACCGCAGCGGTTTTGCCCTGCAGATTTATCAATTCCGCTGCGGGAGAACCCGCAGAGCACGCCGCAGAGTGAGCACATAGCCTTACTGTAGTGGGAAGAACCCACTTAATTTATGGGGTGTGTGCAATTTTAATTCTGCAATACCAACTGTATGGCATCTTCCCACAGGACGCAGGAGCGCTATCCCCCATCCACTAAGGGTATTAAGCCTACATGTCCACCAGCAAGACGCAGATGCGCCGCTGTTACCCCTCTACAAGGCTTTATCCAGAACTGGCAAATCCATTAAACTACATACAACTTACCAGCAATTTAAGGCTGATACATTGGCACCTGCAAAAAGGTTGTCTCCAGTGACATACCAACTTTCTATTTAAAACGCATATGCAAACAGCAGCAAGACGCTGATGCACCGCTGCTATTCCTCAACAAGGTCATACTCAGAGAAATATCAACTATTAGGCCATACTTGGTATCAAAAAGACTGTACCTGCCCCTTGACACTACAGGGACAACATCCTCTTTACCATAAGAGCCACTCATAAATCCTGGATTTAGTGCGACTTCAGAATAAGACCCGGGAGGGTCGAAACGTCATCACATTGAGTCGCTTGTACAATTGTTTAATAGGTGCCTACTATTTGATCTGTCACATTTGATTGATCTCTGTTTTTCACTTGAATAAATTAGCAAGTTTCAAAAAATCCTTTTGTTTCTAAGATATTCCACACAGGGAGTGCGGTGGATTTCAATAATACTGATACTAGACCTTACGGTCTGTCTCACCAGCACCCCGATCTAAATTTAGAGTGCATGCCAAATTATATATATTTATGTGCCCAAACAGAAGCATCCAACCACATATCCGGTATTGGCGTACTCAGGAGACTTTCAGAAAAAATAATGGCGTACATTTTCTCCTGTTACCCTTGTGAAATAAAAAAAAAATTGAGGCTATAGTAACATTTTTGTGAAATAAACATAATTTTTCATTCCACTTGCATTCATTACTGTGAAACACCTGAAGAGTTGACAAACTTTCTGAATACGGTTTTGAGTATCTTGAAAAGTGCGATTTTAAAATGGGGTCTTGGTTGTGTTTTTTTTCATATAAGCTCTTAAAAGTAACTTCAAAAGTGAAGTGGTGACTAAAAATATAGTTTGTGTAAATTATGTGGAAAAAAAATAAAATTGCTGCTAAATAGTGATGAGCTGGTGCTAACCAAGCGTCTTCGGCGTGCTCAAAAAGCTGCATGTCTCACAGCTGTTTGACAGCCACAACACAAGCAGGAATTGCCTATTTATTAAGCAATCCCTGTTATGTGTTGCGGCTGCTGAACAGCAGTGAGACATGCAGGCGAAGGGACTAGAACATATTTTTCGAGCATGCTGAAGACACTCGGTTAGCACCCAACCTTGCTCGGATAGCAAGAAATCTGAGCACGTTCACTCATCACTACTGCTAAACTTTTACTCTAACGTCCAAACAAAAAAAGTCATTTAAAAAAATGATGCTGACAAAGTAGAAATATGGTAAATGTTAGTTAACTATTTTGTGTAGTATTACTATCTGTTTTAAGAGCATAGAGTCAGATTGAAAATTCAGAATTTTTAAAAATTCGAATCAAATTTGTTCTTTTCATGAATAAACGCAAATCATATCAACCTAAATTTACAACAAAGTACAATGTGTTATACAAATACAATCTTAGAATAACTGGGATATGGTTTAGCTTTTATCCAAGTCATATGACAAAGGGTCGGTCAATATTGACTTTTAGGATTGCTACTTGCAATAGGTGGTAGTCGAGTTCTAGTCCTCTTCCTCTCTGAAGAAGCAATTTACATATTTAATTTCCCAGAGGAGCATTGCATGGCTTATAAGCCTCCTAACACTGGCATGTCACTTTCCACAAGAAGAAATGTTAGCTCACAGCCTCTCATATAGTGAGGATCAGATCTCATGCTTTGCAATGTGGAGGAGCAAGCCCATGTCTGCAAATTGAGATTCTGGTTTGGCTTTTATCCTCATGTGGCAATGCTCGTTGTAGAGGCAACATTGACTTTTTAGGATTGCTACTTCCACTAGAGTTCAAATACTCATCTTCTCTGAGAAGCATTCCATAATTACAACAAAATGACAAGTTAGATTTTAAAAATTTGGCAGGGAAGGTGAAAATTGGCATCGGCAGGAAGGGATTCATGATGATTTCAACTAAGCTGAGCAAAAAGATAAGAAAACAGATCAAACAGCGAGTATAAGCTATAACTTTAAACAAAATCAAGATTTTATTTTTAGACCTTATCACTCAGTCCTAACATCAAGAAATGTTGCAATGTATAAAGAACATATTAATTTTCATTACACTATACTTGAATCTAGTGAAAAATACAAAAGCAAAAAATTAATTCTAAACATTAAGTTCTTAGCAGGTTATATTCCTAGTATATCAGAGGCCCCACAATACCCAGGATAGTTGGAATAGCAAGATAGATGTAACAAACCTCAATGATGAAAATCAGCGAGATGCTATAGTCTTCATATAACCACAGAAAGAGATGCTAATTTCACACCAAAGATAATTTTTCTCCAAAGCTGAAGCATTCTTAAGAAGTGGTTGACAGAGTGAATGTATCAAAGAGGTGTCTGGTTTAGGTGATGTAAATCCCCGAAAGTCTATACTAGTAGCACTAGTTTATGGAGTAGCTTGTTTTGAGTATATTTCGGATCAAGGATTTAGGAATGACCAGACAGCCTGGGTGGGAAAGGTATCTCCCATAATCCTGCCCAGGCATTAAATGCCTAATAATAGGCAGCTGTGACAGCCCAGAATGAGTTTTGTGCTGCAGGGGAACATCTGTGTTTGTTAGTGAAAGTGTTTAAAGCTGCTTGAGCTTCTATTGCATTATTGCATGTGTCAGATTGGGGAGACCATTACATTTACTTTGTTGCATTACCTGAAAAAAAGACTGTTTATGTTATATCCTATTGTGCTGAAGAAAGCAATTTCAGTTGAAGTGCAGAAAAACATAATAAATGTTAGCTTGTGTTTGCACCGAGACCTGTGCCTGCGCTGAAATTAGTGTATACTTGTGAGCTAAAATCCCACATCTTATTAGGTGAATGAACACAATCATATATAGGATCCATCAGCAACAATCTAAACACATTGGAAGCAACTGGGGGAGTTGTCCAAGCAATGCTTCCAGCACATCTTTAGTAACTGCTTGAACAATACCACCTTAGTATTAAGAACATGAAACAAAAGACCTTTGGATCAAAGCCCTGAAGTATTCAGGCATTACTTGGGCAGCATGTTTTTGTTACACGTTTATAAAACCCCAATATTATGTCTGCCTTCTCATTTAATCTTCTTTGGGACGTATAACTTTTTATATTTCCCTTAGCCTATCTTCACAATAGACGTCAGAAGTTGTCGTTTAGTAACAGCTTCTTCTACAACCAGTGGCCCTTATTTGTCAGTAAAGAACTCAACCACATACCTGAACCAATGTCACACCCCAATTCACTATTCATCCCAACAGGTCATGCTCAAGACTCCCGATATTAACTGCACTGCAAGATTATCATTTTATTCACATTTTTATGACCTACAGTACAGACCAAAAGTTTGGACACACGTTCTCATTTAAAGATTTTTATGTATTTTCATGACTTCACACTGAAGGCATCAAAACTATGAATTAACACATGTGGAATTATATACTTAACAAAAAAAGTGTGAAACAACTGAAAATATGTCGTATATTCTAGGTTCTTCAAAGTAGCCACCTTTTGCTTTGATGACTGCTTTGCACACTCTTTAGAATTGAGAGTCCTCAGTGGTTGATACCTTTTAATGGCTAACTGAAAAGATGGTAACAAATTGAGGACTCTCAATTCTAAACAATTTGTTACCATCTTTTCAGCTAGCCATTAAAAGGTATCAACCACTGAGGACTCTCAATTCTAAATATTTTTCTATCTACTGGCTAACACGGTACCAAGATATATTTCTTTCCTGTTGCACACTCTTGGCATTCTCTTGATGAGCTTCAAGAGGTAGTCACCAGAAATGGTTTTCACTTCACAGGTGTGCCCTGTCAGGTTTAATAAGTGGGATTTCTTGCCTTATAAATGGAGTTGGGACCATCAGTTGTGTTGAGCAGAAGTCTGGTGGATACACAGCTGATAGTCCTATTGAACAGACTGTTAGAATTTGTATTATGACAAGAAAAAAGCAGCTAAGTAAAGAAAAACGAGTGGCCATCATTACTGTAAGAAATTAAGGTCAGTCAGTCTGAAAAATTAGGAAAACTTTGAAAGTGTCCCCAAGTGCAGTGGTAAAAACCATCAAGCACTACAAAGAAACTGGCTCACATGAGGACCGCCCCAGGAAAGGAAGACCAAGAGTCACCTCTGCTTCTGAGGATAAGTTTATCCGAGTCACCAGCCTCAGAAATCGCAGGTTAACAGCAGCTCAGACTAGAGACCAGATCAATGCCACACAGAGTTCTAGCAGCAGACACATCTCTACAACAACTGTTAAGAGGAGACTTTGTGCAGCAGGCCTTCATGGTAAAATAGCTGCTAGTTAGCCACTGCTAAGGACAGGCAACAAGCAGAAGAGACTTGTTTGGGATAAAGAACACAAAGGAATAGACATTAGACCAGTGGAAATCTGTGCTTTGGTCTGATGAGTCCAAATTTGAGATCTCTGGTTCCAACCACTGTGTCTTTGTGCAATGCAGAAAAGGTGAATGGATGGACTCTACATGCCTGGCTCACACCGTGAAGCAAGGAGGAAGAGGTGTGATGGTGTGGGGGTGCTTTGCAGGTGACACTGTTGGGGATTTATTCAAAATTCAAGGCATACTGAACCAGCATGGCTACCACAGCATCTTGCAGCGGCATGCTATTCCATCCAGTTTGCGTTTAGTTGGACCATCATTTATTTTTCAACAGGACAATGACCCCAAACACACCTTCAGGCTGTGTAAGGGCTATTTGAACAAGAAGGAGAGTGATGAGGTGTTACGCCAGATGATCTGGCCTCCACAGTCACCAGACCTGAACCCAATCGAGATGGTTTGGGGTGAGCTGGACCGCAGAGTAAAGGCAAAAGGGCCAACAAGTGCTAAGCATCTCTGGGAACTCCTTCAAGATTGTTGGAAGACCATTTTCGGTGACTACCTCTTGAAGCTCATCAAGAGAATGCCAAGAGTGTGCAAAGCAGTCATCAAAGCAAAAGGTGGCTACTTTGAAGAACCTAGAATATAAGACATATTTTCAGTTGTTTCACACTTTTTTGTTAAGTATATAATACCACTAGTGTTAATTCATAGTTTTGATGCCTTCATTGTGAATGTACAATTTTCATAGTCATGAAAATACAGAAAAATCTTTAAATGAGAAGGGGTGTCCAAACTTTTGGTCTGTACTGTATATGCCCAACTAGACGGCTTAGAAGAGCTGATTGTACTGACAGATTTCCTTTAAGAAATTATTTCATGACACTGAATTATGTATTTGGTCACCAGTAGCCAAAGAAGCGAATGCATAGACCAATGCAACTAAGTAACGTTGGTAACTGATCAATGCAATAATCAAATATGCAACATAAAGAGAATATCCCTACTATAGTATATAGTAACAATTTTCATCCTATGTGCTCAGAGATTTCTCTCCACTGTGAACTTTTTGGTGATGGAACAAATTACTTTTCTTCATAAATCGTGCCTTACATTCAGTACATGAGTAAGGTTTGTCTTTAGCGTGGTTTCTCTGATGTATAACAAAGCCTAATTTTCTGAAAAAGCATTTCCGCCACTCAGAATTAGTCCCTGGTTTCCCTCCCGCGTGGATTCTCTGATGAATAGTAAGATCTAAACTACTGTTAAAATATTTTCCACAGATTGCACAAGGGTGTGACATCTTCTTACTTGCATGCAGCTTCATGTGGCGTATAAGATAGTTATTACTCGTAAAGATTTTTCCACACTCTATACAAGAAAATGGATTCTTCCCAGTGTGCAGCCTTTGATGTTTCAGTAGGTTTTGTACTTTAATGAATGTTTTCCCACAATAGGGACAGGAAAATGTTTCTTCTGCTGAGTGAAGTCTGCAATGGTCAACAAGTTGAGACTTGCTGGAAAACCATTTGTCACATTCTGAGCAAGCAAATGGTTTCTCGAGTCCATGAAATTTTTGATGCCGGATAAAATTTGCGTTACTGAGGAAACGTTTTCCACACGTGGCACAGAAAAATGGGCCTTTCAAAGTCTGGTTTGTTTGATGAACATTGAGATTTGATGATTTCGAAAAACACTTACCACTAAGTTCACATGAATATTTTTCTCCAGAATGAATCATCTGATGATGTCTTACGAGATAAGACTTACTAAGAAAAGTTTTATTACATTCCGTGCAAGTGTGTTTCCTTAAAATGTGGATTTTCTTGTGTGTGGAAAGTCCAGATTTAGAAAGAAAACTTTCGCCACATTCAGTGCAAAAAAATGGCTTGTCTGTGCTTCTCTTTTGATGAACACGTCTTCTATGGACATATTTGCTACTAATTGTCTGATCTGTATCTGTTGGTAAATATATGTCAATTTCTGATGGCTGGTCCTCTTGAAAATGATTCGCTGTAGGATGGCGAGTATGGAATGTAGGAGTGTTAATGGCTGTATTTTCAGTATAGTCACCAATATAAGAGACTGGTTCCTCCTTAATAAGAAACTGACCTTGTGCAAGTTGTGTGGATGTAGAAAAGTCTGTGTCTTTGAGATTTGACACATTACATGAGACTGGTTCCTCCTTAATAAGAAACTGACCTTGTGCAAGTTGTGTGGATGTAGAAAAGTCTGTGTCTTTGAGATTTGACACATTACATGAGACTGGTTCCTCCTTAATATGAAACTGACCATGTGCAAATTCTGTGGATGTAGAAAAGCCTGTGTCTGTGAGATTACATGAGACTGGTTCCTCCTTAGTATATGAACATTTAGATTCTTGCATGTGATCTGTGACAATGGGATTTCCCTCATGTGACACGGATTCTTCCTTAATGTGTACAGTGTTGTATTGTGTAGGATCCAGTATATATAAGCCAGTGTATATAACCCCTCCTTCATTATATAACGCTGGTTGGGAAGCCAAAAATTCCTGCGTAGGAGTATCAGCATCTGTGAGGATTCTTTTCTTTTTTTTCTGGGGAGGAATTGCATATGTATGATCCAAAAATATAGAGTGGTTGTAGATGGAATTTTTTTGTCCATTGTCATTCTCATTATATAATCTCCCAAAGTTATTTGGTGTATCTTGATTTTTGTGACATGTTGATTGAGAAATCCCCGGTCCGAGACATATTGCCTCAGAAAATGATGAATTCTTGGCAAAATTGTCCTGATAGCTTATCAAATTAAGTTCACCCATTGATGGACATCTTACGTCTTGGACTACTGTATGAAAACCATGTTCTTTCTTCAGACAGAGTGGTGAAGGTGGATAAAATTCTCCAAGTTCATAAGTAGCCCTAGCCAAATCTGTTAAAAAGGGAAATTTGATGTATTACCACAAGTAATTATTTGTAGACTAATAATACAAACCATGAAAACATCTACAAATACATCTTCCAAAAAAATACTTATAACATCAGAGTCTGAATTGAGATTACACTAGTGTCATGGAAACTGACTGTCGGTGGTCATGGATATTGTAATAGACACACTAATGGACCCCACTAGTTTTAAAATGTACATATATTTTTGTACTCTCAACCTTAGTAGTATAAGCATGTTAAGCAGTACACAGTTCTGGTAATAAATACTCACGCATGACACGCCATGGCTTTCATAACTGTGTCATCCAGAAAGCAGGAAGTCTGACCATGTGGGGGCAATTAAAGTGTGTGTACAAGGTTCCAATATTTTTTGGGACAACAAGAACTACACTTTAGGTCACTATTTAGAATTTAACAAATTTAGAAAAAGTATGCCAAAAAATCCAGATGGAACCTGTTAATGCAAGTGTGAGCAGTACTTTAGCAAACATTCTTTATGAGAAGCTTATTTTGTAAGCTTCTTTATAAGCCTTACAAGCCTGGTAGCAAACATCTCTTAAAAAAAAAAAAAATGTCTCTGACACATAACGGTTGTCATTTTTATGACTGCATCCTAATGGCACTGAACAACAAGTGCAAGTTAAAAATATTAGCTAACCAAAATGTGGAAAAATATTGAGATTATTTTGGAACGTGCCAGGAAAATTTAGGACACAGCAAAAGTGAATTATTGAAAGAATCTACAGCGGGTAAAATAAGTATTGAACACATCACCAATTTCCTAAGTAAATATATTTCTGAAGGTGCTATTGGCATGAAATTCTCAACAGATGTCGGTAACAAATCATCCAATCCACACGGGCAAATAAATCAAACCATAGATATCCATAAATTATGTGTAATAATGAGAAATGACACAGGGAAAAAGTATTAAATACATGATGAAAGAGAGGTGTGAAAGGCCATGGAAAGTCATGATACCAGTTGAAATCTATCAGCAATTAGAGAACAATCCTGCCAGTTAGTAAAAAAATATCAGCTGGTTCAACTGATGGCCTATAAAAAGATGTCTCATTACAAGGTGCCACACAAGAAACATCTCATGATTGGTAAGACAGGTGAGCTGTCTCAAGACCTTTGCAACCTTCTTGTTGCAAAATATACTGATGGCATTGGTTACAAAAGAATTTCTAAACTACTGAAGGTTCTAATGAGCACCGTTGGGGCTATAATACAGAAGTGGTAAGAAGATAATTTCACTATAAAACAGACACGACCAGGTGCTTCTCCTGAGATTTCAGACAGAGGAGTGAAAAGAAGTATCAGAAGAGTTGTCCAAGAGCAAAGGACTACCTGTGGAGAGCTTCAGAAAGACCTAGAATCAGCAGGTACAACTGTATCAAAAGTGAACAGTAAGTAATGCACTCAACCTCCATGACCTGTATGCACCCTCACCACACAAGACTTCATTGCTGAACAAAAAGAAAGGCATGTTCAAGCGCGTTTAAATTTTGCTCAAAAACATTTAGACAAGCCTATGAAATACTGGGAGAATATACTCTGGTCACATGAGACCAAAATTGAACTCTTTAGATGCCATAATACACACCATATTTGGATGGAAAAAGGCACTACATATCACCCCCAAAACACCATACCAACAGTGAAGTTCTGAGGTAGGAACAACATGGTGTGGATCTGTTTTTCAGCAAAACTCACTAGCAAATTTATGCAAACTTCATATAATTGAAGTAAAGATGAATGGACAAATGTATTGTGACATTCTCGATAAAAGCCTACTGCCACCTATCAAGATTATGAAGATGAAACAAAGGTGGACATTTCATCAAGACGATGATCCTAAACACAAAGCCAATGACACTCTCACTTGGTTTCAGAGAAACAAAATAAAGCAGCTAGAATGGCCCAGCCAATCACCTGACATGAATCCAATGGAAAATTTATGGAAGAAACTAAACCTCAGAGTTCATAGAAGGAGGCCATGGAACCTTCAGGATTTGAAAAGTGTTTGTGTGGAAGAATGGGTCAAAATCATACCTGAGCAATGTACACAGCTAGCGACTAGTTTCTCCATAACAGGGTTGTGGAGTCGGTAAGCCAAACCTCCGATACAGACTCCTCAATTTCACTGACTTCTGACTCCACACGACCCAGACCCCGACTCCACAGAACTGTCTCACTACTGATCATGTACATAAAGTGCAGTACAGATTTATCTCAACTAAATGCTGAGATCCTTAGATCCGGAACACAATGGACATTTATAAGAAATTTCATAACCTTCCAAAATTCTTATGAAAAAATGTACATCCCATACTGCACTGAACTGCTGAACCAATTTATTACACATTTTAGGAGCTGGAGTCTTTCCATTTTACACCGACTCCACAGCCCTGCTCCATACAGGAGGCTTCTTAAAGCTATTAACACAAACAAAGGCTTTAGTACGAAGTAGTAAATACATTTAGTCTTGTTCAATACTTTTTCCCTGGATCGTTTCTCATTATCACACATAACTTTTATTTATGGACATCTACAGTTTGATTTCTTTATATGTGTGGGTTTGATGGGTTGTTTCCAACATCTGGGGAAAATTTCTTGTCAATAGCACCTTTAGAAATATATTTACTTAGAAAATTGGTGATGTGTTCAATACTTATTTCACCCGCTGTGTATTACGAGACTTGTAATGTGTTATTACTATAAAAAAAAATTCCATTACTTTTGGGTACTGTCCTAAGTTGGTTCGACCATACCCAGCAGATCATGTCTTCTGAAGTATTACCACGAGTAGGTCCTGAAATCTTCTTATAAAGGATCTTAGAATTTCAGGATGCAAATGTTCCATGAGGCTTTGTGCTGAAATGTTGGAATAAAAATGTCCCCAGAACCCACATAACACTGTTTATCGTCACCTAGGCCAGGTAATTAAAAGGTTTATCCAGGACTATTTTTTTCTTTATTATGGGCCTAAAACTTACTGGCAGATAATTGCTACCTCTACCGCAAATCTCTCCTGGCACAGAGCAGTCACAGGCCACTCCTGCCGGTGATTCAGCAGCTTCCAATGATGTCACTTCCACAGAGCAGTGTCTTCTATTCTGCTCTGATCTGTTGCGGGGCGTGACTGCCTAACTGCAGGGGGAGCCGACTGTCAATCAGAATTATGTCGTCAGTCACGCATCATCGATAGAATCACCTGGAAGGAGTGATTGGTGACTGCTGTGAGCCGGCGCCGGGTAGAACAGGCAAGTAGTTAGCAATTGACTACCTGTTAGTTTTTAGGCCCATACTACAAATAAAAAAAATTAGCCCTGAAAAAAACCTTTTAAGTTTCTTACTATAGGCAGTCCCCAGGTTATTAACTAGATAGGTTCTGTAGGTTTGTTCTTAAGTTGAACTTGCAAATAGGAACAGATACCGAGTCGGCATAAAATAAATACCTCATCACTCACCTCTGCAGCTGCCCTGTTTGGTCCTCTTCTTTCTGCAGTCGTGCACCGTATATCCCCTGCATGAGCGTCAAACATGTATGGTACTCTTGATTAAGGGGTTAAATGGATATTTATGCCTTAGCGGTCAGGTATAAATTCTGTTTGTCTGGCTTTTTCGATGCCTCTGTGTAGTAACAGTGCCGCCATATAGTGATGACTGCATTGTGTCTCCACATAGTAATAGTTTATCCTTTTATGCCTCCACAAAGTAACAGTGCTTCCTCTGTGCCTCTTTTTAGTAATAGTGCCCACTGTGTAATTGTATATATTATGTAGAAAAATGATAATTACTTACGGGTAATTTGATTTTCCAGAACCATGACAGCACCGCACATGAGAGATGGCATCCGCCCCCAGGAACAGGAAACCTGCAGCAGAGATAAAAGAATGGGGCGGCCACTCTCTCCTCAGTTTGTTTCAGAGTATGGAAGATGACCGCTTTGTTAGTACACATTCATGTATCATATTTACATTGCATAGCTGTATATTAGCTCTTACCTATATGTTCAAAGGTATGTATATATATATTATCTATATATCTATATATATCTATATATCTATATATCTATATATCTATATATATATATATATATATATATATATGTATATTTTTTTTTTTTTGTGAATCACACAACCATCACCAAGATAGGGCGGGAATTAATGCGGTGCTGTCATGGTTCTGGAAAATCAAATTACCCGTAAGTAATTATTTTTTCCCTTCACCCTGACAGCACCGCACATGAGAGGAAGAAATAGAAGACTCCTAGGGTGGGGCAACAGCAGATAACACCTTTCTCCCGAAAGACAAGTTTGATAGACCTAAGTCTAGCCTATAATGTCGGAAGAAGGTAGAGGGTGAAGACCATACTGCCGCTCTACAAATCTGTTCCACCGAGGCGTTTGCCCTTTCCGCCCAGGATGTGGCAATAGAACGCGTGGAGTGGGCCGTAACACCCTGTGGGGGGATTTGGCCAGAAGAGGAATACGAAAGTGAAATAGCCGTACGCAACCACCGTGCAATAGTTGCCTTTGAGGCCTTTTTTCCCCTGTTTGTCCCCTGGAAGGTTACAAAAAGGGCTGATGACTGACGCCAAGATTTTGTGGCTTCTATGTATTGAAGCAGGCAGCGTCTGACATCAAGACAATGGAAGGTTTGCTCTCCCTGGGATTTTGGTTGAGGACAAAATGAGGGTAAGATAATTTCCTGGTCCCTATGAAATTTAGAATTGACCTTTGGTAGGAAGGCCGGGTCAGTTTTAATAATTACTCTGTCATCCTGGAAGGTAGTGTAAGGGGGGTTCACTGAAATAGCCTGCAGCTCGCAAGTACGGCGGGCTGAAGTTAACGCAACCAGGAGGACAGTTTTAAGGGTCAAAGATTTTATTGAAATAGAGTCAAGAGGCTCAAAGGGGGAAACAGAGCATTTAAAACTAAATTTAGATCCCAGGGAGCCACCTTGGGAGATAATTTTGAGGGTCTAGATGTAAAGGAGGCTCGGATGAACCTATAGACCCAAGGGTGGTCAGCAAGTTTGTGATCAAACAGCGCACCCAGGGCGGAGACATGCACCTTCAGGGTGCTAGTAGATAGCCCTCTCTCCAACCCTTTTTGGAGGAATTCTAAAATTTCTTTTACCGGGACTTCTTGGCCTGTCTGGGACAACTGTCGCCCCGAGAATTCCAGGAATTTTTGCCAAATTTTTTGATATTTTTCTGAGGTGACTTTTTTCCTGCTAGCGAGCAATGTGGTCACTAAAGGGTTCGAGAATCCTTTTGCTAGTAGAAGTCCCCTCTCAAGTTCCAGGCGGTGAGATGTAGCCTGTGTACTTGAGGGTGTTGAACTGGTCCCTGGTGTAGGAGATCCGATGTATCTGGAAGGATCCACGGGTCCGAGATAGACATGCGCCTGAGCCACGTGAACCATGCCCTTTTCGGCCAAAAGGGAGCTATGAGTATTACTCATGCCCTGTCTTCCCGAATTTTCCTGAGGACTGTCGGGATTAATGGTATTGGGGGAAATGCATATGCCAGATGGAAGTTCCACTGGTATAGAAACGCGTCTACCCCTTCCGGTTGTTCTTTTGGGTTTAGAGAATAGAACTTCTTCACCTTCCGATTTTGTTTTGTGGCGAATAAGTCTACTTCTGGGATGCCCCAGTCGGCACATATTTTCCCAAAGACTTCCTGGCTCAGGGCCCACTCCCCTTGATGTAATGGGTGACGGCTTAGGAAGTCGGCTACTTGATTCTCTGATCCTCTTAAGTATGTCCCGGTTAGAGAGAGAAGGTTGTTTTCGGCCCACAAGAAAAGTTCTTTGGCTTCTGCTATCAGGGATGGTGATCTTGTGCCCCCCTGGCGATTTATATAAGCTATTGTTGTGTTGTTGTCGGATAACACCACCACATGCCTGAACCTTGTATTCTTTCTCCTATTTGAAGAAACGCTTGTCTCACCGCTGACAGTTCTTTTAGATTGGAAGACGCTGCTGTCATTGAGGGCTCCCATTGACCTTGTAGGACCTGATCCCCCACATGCGCTCCCCATCCCCATGGGCTCGCATCGGTGGTGAGGACTACTGGATTTTGTAATGACTACGGTACTGCTTTGCTCAGATTTTCTGGTTTTAACCACCACTTTAGTGAGTTTTGGACCCTTAGAGATAGGAGAATCTTCCGATTTAGATTGTAAGGATTTTTTGCTTGCTCGGCTAGTACCTGCCATTGCAACTCTCTCGTGTGGCTTTGGGCCCACCGCGTTGCTGGAATTGTCGCCGTTAGAACTCCCAGGAGCGACATTGCGTTCCGTAGAGAGATAGATTGTTGCCGCTGAAGAAGTTGCACCTTCTGTTGGATAGACTGAATTTTCCTCTGTGGGAGGATACACTCCTGTTTGGTGGAATCTAGTAGGATCCCGAGGAATTCTTGAGACTGTGTTGGGACAAGTCTTGATTTCTTCAGATTTATCATCCACCCCAATTTCGTTAACACGTCCAGAACTGTTGTGACTGCTTTCTCGCAATCTTCTTTGCTGTTTGCTATCACCAAGAAATCGTCCAAATAAGGCACCAGTAATATGTCTTGTTTTCTGATGAAGGACGCCACTTCGGAAATAATTTTGGTAAATATGCGAGGTGCTATGGCTACCCCAAATGGAAGACATTGATACTGTAGGTGGGTGGGAGTTTTATCGAGGTTTACTAGTAGTCTGAGATATTGCTGATGTTGGATTGCGATTGGCACATGGTAGTAAGCGTCTGTAAGATCGATTACTGCCATATAACAGTTTGGGTTGAGCACTTTTATCGCCGTCCTTAGAGTCTCCATCTTGAATTTCTCTATATGAATGTAACGATTTAAGGCCCTCAAGTTGAATATCACCCTCAACGAGCCGTCTGGTTTTGGCGTTAGGAACAGGGTGCTGTAAAACCCTTTCCCTATTTCCTGATGAGGAACCTTTACTAATACCTCTTTTTGTATGAGGAGACGAACTTCTCTTTCCAGCGTGGCCTGATTTTTTCCCGCCACTTGGGTCATTGTCACACGATTTGGTGGGAGGTTGGAGAATTTGAGTTTCAGACCTTCCGATAATAGGTTGGTTATCCACTGAGAAGCCGGCAGTGCCGCCCAGTGGTGGACGAACCACCGGAGTCTTCCCCCCACCGGAATCCTGGCGTTATTGGTGTTTGGGATCAGACTTAGGGGGAGGCTTGTTGAAAAGGAATCCTTTTTCTTTTCGATCTCTCCAAGGTCTGCGCCGGCCAGGCCTGTCATCTGAACGGCCGCGGGTCCCCCTGTATCCAGATCCCCGAAAGGACGAACGGGAAGCCTCCCATCGGCGCCTAGGAAAGGAAGGAGGTGGAAATCGCTTCTTTTTGTCAGACGCTTTTTCAAGAATCTCGTCCAGAGCTTTATCGAAAAGATATTGCCCTTCACAGGGTACTCCGCAGAGTTTGACTTTTGACTGGAAGTCAGCCGCCCAATTCTTCAGCCATAATGCTCTACGCCCAGAGTTGGATAAAGCAGAAGCACGTGCGGCCCCCCTGACAGAATCAATTGATGCATCTGCCAGGAATTTTGCGGCCCCTTGCAGGGAGGGCAATGCCTCTAGTAGTTTTTCTCATGGGTACTTATTTTTGATTTGGTCACCTAACTCCTCCAGCCACTTGACTATAGCACGTGCCGTGCAAGTGGCCGCAACCCCGGTTTTAAATGACCATGTTGATGCCTCCCAAGCTGATTTTAGAAAGGCATCTGCCTTCTTGTCAAGGGGGTCTTTTAGGGCTCCCATATCCTCAAAAGGCAATGCTACCCCTTTAGAGGTGCTGGCTATGGCGGCGTCTAATTTAGGAGCCTTTTCCCATTTTTCACATACCGCTTCATCAAAGGGGTACTTGCGTTTTAAGGCTTGAGGAATGGAGATCTTCTTATTGGGCTTTTTCCATTCTTTCTTAATTAGATTAAGTATATTATCATGGAAGGGAAAGACTTTCCGCTTCTTTTCCTCCAAGTTGCTGAACATACTATCCTGAACTGACCGCGGCTCCTTTGGGGTTTCCACCCCCATAGTTGCTCTGACTAGTTTGAGCAGTTTTCCAATATCCTCTGACTGGAAATACGGGTGGCCATACTCCTCATCCGAGGAGTCTAAGTCTGAGGCATCAGAGGGGGTTAACACTCCCGGCTCATCCCCTGAATCTATGTCCGACCCCTGTTCACTTGCTGGGGGAGGGGGATTTTCTTTAGCCGCCTGATGTTTCAGCTGCTCTTTAACTGTGGATTTAACCTCTTCCCATATTATTGTCCTAATGTTCTGTAATAAGGAAGGTGATTCTTTTGCGACTGTTTTATCTATACAGGCCCGGCAGATTCTTTTGGTATATAGTTTAGGGAGTGTCACCTTACATAGTGGACAAGCCCTATTCTTTTGTTTGGAGGTGGCTTTCCTTCCCTAAAAAGACACAATAGTGTATCAGTGTGTGTGATCTTGCCTTACAAAGGCACTCACCCCTCCAGGACCCCGGATACCGCGGTAGTTTGCGCCTCCTCAGACATTCTGGGTGCAGGCATCTCCGGATCCATCGCTGGTTCGGTCATTCTAGCAGGCAAACTGCGTGCTGTAGAGGACCAGCGGCTAATCGGTTGCTCCCTGTATATATAAGGAGCGGTGTGCGCGCCTCTGGAACAGCTTCCGCCCGGAAGTGTCCAGCACACCGGCTCCTTCGGCGTGTGACGTTACTTCCGGCGTGACCGGAAGTCGTCATCCTTCACTTCGGCGGCCGGCGTCAGCGAAGGACACGCCCCCTGCCCCGGACCTGCCTCCTGCCCAGAGCGGTCGCCGGGGAGTCCGGCGAGGGGAAAAAGGCGCGGTACAGCAGCTCCTTCACCCGGGCAGCACCGCACGCAGTGCCGCCGAGCATGGCTGGTCCCCCCCGCGGACCTCGGCCTCCGGACCGGAATCATCAGAGGGTATCCCTCCGGAGGTATGAGCTCTGCCACAGGCGTCCACCTGCAGGAACAGGAAACCAAAACTGAGGAGAGAGTGGCCGCCCCATTCTTTTATCTCTGCTGCAGGTTTCCTGTTCCTGGGGGCGGATGCCATCTCTCATGTGCGGTGCTGTCATGGTGAAGGGAAAACACAGTGGGGGCACTATTATTTGTAAGGCCTTTGCGCCCTCATACATTAGTAATCAGACAAATTAAAAATCCACATAAAATCCTACAATAAAGTAAACTTAAATTCACATCCCCTTGCTCCCACAAAAGGAGCTGTGGCTTACTTTTCTCCCTCCCTGAAGCGAGGTGACATCTCCTCCATGACCCCGACCTCTGGCAGACCTCAGATCTCAAGCATCCTGTGGCTTGTCAGAGGGAGCGGAGGAACAGGGAGCCAACGCCTCTATGCTCTATCACAATTATTTACAGCATCTGCGTTCCGTCAAGGATGAAAAAATCCTAATCGGTCACATTGGGGCTTTCATCGGACTGCACAGCGAAACGGATTTTTTTAAGATGCTGTAAGATTCGAAAAGTCATCAAATGGTACAATGAAGAACCTAAAGAGTGGATAATTCACAAGTTATATGCTTGGTAATGTCACTTACTATTCACCTTACAAATGGACCATATAATTATACAAATTCTGTATGTGTTTCTTTTAAGGTATTGGAATTTAACAAAACAGGGCAATAATTCAATAATTTAAAAAATTGCTGTCATAGAGGGAGAAAGTGTTTTCCATTAATCCATGGAAAATGATTTTTATTCAGCACTGATACAAAAAGTTTTTGTATAGTCTAAGCTTTAAAGAGGCTGGAGGCAGGCCCCCATGCTAGGACCTCCAGTGATCACTAGGATGAAGGTTCCAACAACACTGTCCTCCCCACTGCAGACAGGGATTGAATAGTATGGTGGTGCACGCGCGTTGCAGCTCCATTCACATTTATAAGACAACCAAGAGAGTAGGAACGTGACCCCAACAATCCCTTTCATCATAAACTCACAAAAGGTCATCACAGTGAAAATCTCCTAAAACATCTTGACTACATTCGCCACATATGTACCAGGAATGTGTGCACTGATCAGTCAAAACAGCAAAGGTGGCGGCTGTGTTATACAGACCGCACCTGAAAGTAAATACTGCTACTGGAGCTAGCTAAATTTAACCTCTTATATGCTGCTGTCACAACTGACGCTAAAAACAAGGTGTGCGTCCTTTCTGTAGCCCACCACTCTTGATAGTGGGGCACCGATGCATTGTCTGGTGGCTTAGGCCTTGTTTGCACACCTATTAAGCCCAGCATTCGACTGCGCTTCATATAGTATTGATTATTATGCAATAGACCCCAATACTACAGTCAAATCCCCAAAAATAGCAGCATCTCCAAAGTGTTTAAGATGCATTTTGCATCCTATTTTCTGCATCTTCTTGCTCTAACTAGTGTTTGACCTTCATCGGATGACATCATTGATACACTACTCACAAAGGTTGGGATATTTGGCTTTCAGGCGAAATTTCAGGATAAACCTAAAATGCACTCTTACCTTTTCAGGTGAACTTAATGTGACCTTCCCTAAACTTTTGAATGCACATGTCCAACTGTTCAGTGTTTCACGACTTTTGGTCCAAATGGACAACTGTGCAGTTACTCTGTGTGACTGCAGACTTATGAGTCCACCAGCGCACACACTACGTACTGCGGGGATTTGACAGTTTCTGACCCGGGACCGGAGGGTATGTAAGAGTTATACATACTCCCATCCAGTGGGCATGGACTCACTCCATACACTTGCATAAAGAGAGACCACAATCTCGGCCGAAGACCCCCGTTCCTGTAATTGTAAATCTCCTATGAACGCCAGGGTGTGGTCAGAGTTCATAGGAGATTGTGATTTTTTTTGCTGCACATAGCAGGGGTGAAGTACTGCTATGTGTACCACAAGTGATCGGATGATTGTAGTAACAGGCGATTAAAAACACTGTATCTATCCCAAAATGGTATTAAAAAAAACTAGTCAGCTTGGTGCAAAAAATAAGCGCTGACCCAGCCTCAGATCACAAAAATAGATGTGCTAGGGGTCTTGGAAAATGGCAACTTTTTTTTTTTACTTACAAATTTTGGATTTTTTTTCATCACACAACCCCTTAACCCCTGGAGCTATTTTTGTTTTTGCGTTTTTTTGCTCCGCTTCTTCCCAGAGCCATAACGTTTTTATTTTTTGGTCAATATGGTCATGTGAGGGACGAGTTGTACTTTTCAATTACACCACTGGTATTACCATGTCGTGTACTGGAAAACGGAAAGAAAATTCAAGGTGCGATGAAATTGCAAAAAAGTGCAATCCCACACTTGTTTTTTGCTTGGCTTTTTTGCTAGGTTTACTAAATACTAAAACTGACCTGCCATTATGATTCTACAGGTTATTACGAGTTCATAGACACCAAACATGTCTAGGTTCTTTTTTATCTAAGTGGTGAAAAAAATTCCAAAATTTGTAAAAAAATAAAAATAAAAATTCCGCTATCTCCCAATACCCGTAGCGTCTCCAATTTTTGTGATCTCGGGTTCGGTGAAGGCTTATTTTTTGCGTGCCGAGCTGACGTTTTTAATTATACCATTTTGCTGCAGATACGATCTTTTGCTCTCCCGTTATTTTAATGCAATGATGTGGCAACCAAAAAAAAAAACCATAATTCTGTTGTTTTTACTTTTTTTTATTCTTACGCTGTTTAGCGGTCGGATTAATTTTTTTTTTATAATGATAGATCGGGCGATTCTTAACGCAGCGATACCAAATATGTGTATGATTGATTTTTTATTTTGAATGGCGCGAAGGGGGTGATTTGAACATATATATATATATATATATATATATATATATATATATATATATATATATATTATTTTTATATTTTTTAAACTTTTTTGTTTTACTTTTAGCATGCTTCAATAGTCTCCATGTGAGACTAGAAGCTGCACTACTTTGGGCGCTCATAGCAATCAGGCAGTGACAATCATAGAGGTCTGCTGGAGACATCTGGTTGTCATGCCAACCCATCGTCGATGGGTGGAATTCCCGGCGTGGTTGCCGCAAACGCATATTAAATTCCACTCTCAGAATTTGATAGCAATATTTAACTACTTAACAGCTGCGAGTGGATCACGATTCCACTCGCAGCTGTTAGAGGCACATGTCAACTGTTCAAAACTATTGCTTCTACTTAAATGCCCTACTTTCATGCTAAAATATCACTTTATCATGAACTTCTTATGTTTTCCATAAATTTTACCCAAAAGCCAAATATCCCTAACTTTTTGTGCGTAGTGTGAAAAGCAACTTGGGTATGTTTAGTGGGTGAACATAGCAGTGCATCACTTGATTACTTGATTCTTACTATGTAATTGTTTACAGGGAATAGCGGTATGCATTTCTTATGCATTTGAATTCCAAGGGCAACTTGGTATTATTATTGTTCCTGATACTGGTATTTTAACCCCACCTTTTGTGATATTTTATTAGTATGTGCCAGATCCTTTCATATAGCAACAAGTAGCTATTTATTTATTCCTTGTATTGTTCATCAATCGTAAGTTTTCTCGGTCTTCCTGTGTGGTATGTATTTGTAAAAAGTGTATTTCATAGTTATATAGTTAAAACGATGGAAAAAAGACAAATATCCACCATGTTGAACTGTGGGATGGGAAATGTTAAAGGAAAGGGGTATACGTATAACCATAATGCATGATCCAGCATTAATAAAGGGCATTCTAGATTTTCAAACAAGTTCTACACTTAGTTTTTTTTTTTAGGTGTTTTATCTTGCTAATCGGGCAATGGTGTGCCTGTTTTAAACTATACAGAATGTTTTCTATCAAGTAATGAACTAAATGATCACGCAGTGGCAACTACTGGAAAATGAGAAGCAGACTGCAATAACATTGTAAAGTAAGCAAAGGAAAAATAAGAACCCTTCATTCAAAAAAGGCAAAGTGACCTCTTCTTACCTTGTGGTGTGATCATACCCTCGTACTGATCCTGGTGTCCTTCCAAATACTCCCACTCCTCCATGGAGAAATAGACAGCGACATCCTGACACTTTACAGGAACCTGTCACACACATGTTGTAATTGTCATTATTTAGACACGTCCCATGGAATGCTATGTAACCCCCTAGTACTCCCAGCAGCGCTCACCTCTCCAGTCAGCATCTGAATGATCTTGTTGGTGAGGTCCAGGATCTTCTGTTCCCTGCTTCTCTCTTGTACTGATGAGTTAGGTGGCATCTCCGTAATGGGGCCCTGCATACTTCTGAACCCTCCAAATCCACAGGAATTACTTCTGGGTATCACATTCTCATTGCATATAGGTCCATAATCCTACAAAAAAAAAAATTAGAAAAAATAATTACTTTCAAAAACACACAATGATCGCTGCTTTATATAAAGGGAATCTGTCAGCAGAATTTTGCTATGTAATTTGACAGCAGCACGAGGTAGGGAAAGAAACCCTGATTCCAGTGATGCATCACTTAGCTTACTGAGTGCAGCAGCTGTGATTGAGACACAGATTTCTCCGCCACAGATCTGGCAGAGCTGAGATGTTGAGCACACACCACTGATTGACAGAGCGTTACTAATCAGAGCGCTAGAACTAAAAAAGAAGAAAGAAAAAGAGTGGTGCTTTAAAAGCAATAATAATGATAAATCCAACAAGCCCTCACCTCTCCGGTCAGCACGTAGATGATTTCCAAGGTGATGTTCAATATTCTCTCAGTAAGCTGGCTCTGGTTTTTCTCCATCTGCAGGATAGAATCTTCAGTACATAACCTGTATTACTTAGGTTCCTCTCTGAAGAAGGGCCACAAGTTGATCTAGGGATATACATCACATCAGATATGTTAAAAGCTAGCCCTACATATGAGAGCAATAAGCATTTCCTCCCATACATACATGCCAAGGTGGGCATTCATGTGCTTTTTAATGGGCAGAGGTGAGAAACCCACAGGCCAGAAATCTCTGACAGAGGCTTATCCGCCTGAAAATAAAAGGATTGGCCATCTGAATTTCGACTTCACCTCCTGAAATCCCCCATCATCTGTCTGAATCCCTTCTGCTTGTACAGTTTTGCCGATTTATCAAATATGTATGCTCCCCTCTAATCTAACTTCAACTCTGCTGCTTGGTTAATCCACCTCTCGCCTCATTACTTCTCTGCATCCCCTTCATTTGTTTCCCATTGACAAGAAAAATGTATTCAAAATATTAACAAAGTCCATAATTTGTCCTCTCCAGTCACTTCTGTCCTATTTCATACATTTCTGACCTAATTGCCCAATGTCTCCCTACACAGTATATATTATGTTCTTTTGCTTGTCTGAAAAAATGGGCACCACTGGATTGGAGCACAACGTTGCATTCTTTGGATTCCATTTGTTATAATACTCAATGGCTCACTTGGAGATTCCATCTGAGACCCCAAATAAAAAATATTTTTGGGTAATTTATTTTCCCGAGGTGCCATGTGAGAAACTGTACTGTTAAGGGGGGCCGAACCAACAGTTTGACATTAAAGACGTTGTCCACTACTTGGACAGCTTCTTCTCATACCCCACGCTTGGCCCCGTAAAATAATAAAACTTATATTCACCTCACGTGTCGGGGCTGTTCCTGTGGTATCTGCTCTCTTTCTCCCTGGGGCTCCCCTGCAGTTGTGGTGACACGCGACACCGACACCCAATCAGTGCCAGCATCACTGTCCCCGCCTACTGTCGAATTGAGCATGAGGAGGAAGTCATGGATCAGCTGCAGCCCGGACATCCTCTTCATGTTCGATTTGTCCTAAGATATGGACAGTGATGCCAGCGCTGATTGGGCGCCAGTGTCACAACAACCACACGGGAGCCCCGGGTAGCGCAGGTGTCGGGAACGGTGCCGGAACGGGAGGTGAGTATAGGCTTTATTATTTTATGGGGGCCAAACATTTAGATCAAGAAGAGGTTGTCCTCGTAGTGAACAACCCCTTTAAGTCTGCTCAAAACTAATATTAACATATTAAATATAATTATGTTATATGAATATTAATTGTATCACTTAACATTGAGCAGAATTAAGTAAGCAGACATCCCCGTATATGCAGTATGAACCCCACACAGCCCCCTATAAACAGTATGAGGCACCCACAGTCCCCTACATACAGTATGAGAACCTACATAGTCCCTTCATATACAGTATGAGCACCCACATAGCCCACTACATAGTGTGAGCACCCACGTAGCCTCTATACATAGTATGAGCCCCCACGTAACTCCTATAGAGTATGAGCCCTCACAGCTCCCTACATACAGTATGAGAACCCACATAGTCCCTCCACATGCAGGATGAGCCCCACATAACTCACTATATAAAGTATGAGCCCAAACAGAGCCTCCTATATAGATTATGATCCCCACAGAGCCTTCTTTATACAGTATGAGACTACAGAGTCCCCTATGTACAGTATGAGACCCCCCCCATCCTATAAACAAAATGAGCCCTCACATAGCCAGCCTCCTATAAACAGTATGAGACCCCACATAGCCAGCCTCTCTATATACAGTATAAGCCCCACACAGCCCTCTCTATATACAGTGGGAAAATAAGAACTTATTATTTGATACAGAAACCTTTGTTTGCAATTAAAGGTCAAACGGTTGCCTGTAGTTCTTGACCAAGTTTGCACACAGTGCAGCCGGGATTTTGCCCCACTCATTCATACAGATCTTCTCCAGATCTTTCAGTCATTGAGTTTCAGTTCCTTCCAAAAATGTTTTATTGGACCCTGGCTAAGTCTAGTATATTTATAAACAACTAGATGGTGTCTCGATGCTATCGCATCGGGAGAGCGGTAATGTCACGATGGGGGCAGGCATGCGGTGCTGTTGTTGCCTAATGGCATCCTGTGATAATCTAATGACTTTTGCATCAGGGGACTCATATGCTTGACGCCTACGCTTATATGCATTGTTTTTCTCCCAGCGATGCTGTTGCTCCTCAAGAGTCTCATTTGCCCTTTGTTGTCTTCGACGTTGTGCCTTTGCTGGTTTCATTTCATTGTCATTGGCATACTTTTTATGAGGAGCCATGTTGGCACTGATATTTGCTTTTTAAAGGGTTTTCCCACAAACAAAAGTTCATTTTAAAAATTGTCTGTTTTTGACCGTGTACCAAACATACCACAGCTCCTGGGCAGGGGAGGAAGCAAAAGACAATACTGACATTACAGCAGGAGATCGCAGAGGATACATTTTGTGAGGTAAAATATTTTTTTAAAAGTCAGTGAAATATTTTACCTCACAAAATGAATCCACTGTGATCCCCTGCTGTAATGTCAGTATTATCTTTTGCTTCCTCCCTTGCCCAGGAGATGTGGTATGCTCCATACACGGTCAGACACAGTCAATTTTTAAAATGAACTTTCGTTCGTGGGAAAACCCCTTTAATGTGACCGGCTTCCTCTGCCTGTAGACACGTCGCGCATCTGCCGCCGGGATCAGCCAAATGATTCATTGCACTTGCACTTAATTCGCGCAGGTGCAGTAAATCAGGCAGCTGCCATCTTTGTGCAGAAAGATAGCTGCGGTCATATTAAAACTGGCATGCACTCCTCCTGTACAAAGATGGCGGCTGTCAGTAAATCATTCAGCTGATCCCGGCGTGTTCGCAACGGTGTTCTGCTGGTGGTACCGCGCAAGAGGCTGCGTGTGTGAATGTGAGAGTGTGTGTGAGAGTGTGTGAGTGAGAGTGTGTGGTGCGTACGGCGTATGGAGTGTGAGTTTGTGTGTGTGGTGCGACAGTGTTCCGCTGGTGGTACCGCGCAATAGGTTGGTACCAGCAAGTTTCCATATTGAGACACCCATCACTTGGGTGTCCCAATATGGCGATCGGTGAACTTCCTCCGCTTGGAATTCTGGGATAGGGTGACATCTGGACAGAACAGGAAATGAAAACATTACAAGGCAATTATATAAATAGATAATAAACAAAACGCACACTCACTCACTCCCATTTCCCCGGCGCTCTGCACCAATCACCGATGCACTGACTCGCCACACAGCAGAAGCGATGTAATGACATCATCATGTCTGCTGTCTCAGTCGCACATGCTGATTGGTGGAAAAAAGGAGTCGTCAGCTCTGTCCTCCCAACAATGTATTCACCGCAATCTGCATCCTGAGGATGTGGACAGCGAGAAGTGACATCAGGAAGCAGGCAGTGGCAGATAAGCGTGGGCATGATGGAACCCGTGGGTGATGGCTTTCAGCTCTTCGGCTGTCTCGGTCTCTTTGCCCAGGTGTGGTCTAGCCTTATCTGTAGCATAATATCGTAGTTACTCACCGATAACGGTATTTCTCTGATCCCATGACGGCACCACGGAGAGAGAGGGATCCGCCCTCAGGGACAGGAAACCCACAGGTTAAAAAGGCAGGACCTCTCCTCCACCTCAGTTTGTTTTATAGAGCCTTGACAGGACTTCAGCTGTAACTTAAGTAGTTATTTACACACACAGAAAGTCTTTCAAGTCATCGTTTATCATCATTATATTATTATTAAAAAAAATTTTTTTCCTTTTCCGCACCGCGTGGCTAAGCATTAACGGCTAACTAGTAGTGTGCACACCCATATGTGAAGGGAGGGAATATACGGGTGCCGTCATGGGATCAGAGAAATACCGTTATCGGTGAGTAACTACGATATTCTCTTACTCCCATGACGGCACCACAGAGAGAATTTCATAGGATGTGAGTTTTAGGGTGGGATTACTGCCTCCAGAACCCTTCTCCCGAAGGTTAAGTCTGAAGAGGAAGATAGGTCAAGCTGGTAGTGCTTAAAGAAAGTAGAGGAAGAGGACCAAGTGGCTGCTCTACATATCTGGTCAAGTTATGCTCCAGCTCGCTCTGCCCAAGAGGTCGCCACCAATCTGGTTGAATGAGCCTTAATTCCTTCTAGAATGGCTTCCTTGGATGAGGCGTATGACAGGCAATGGCATCCCTTATCCATCTTGCCAACGTGGCTTTTGATGCTTTGTGTCCTTTGTTTGGCCCCTGAAAATAGACAAACAGAGACCTCCCTTTCCTACACTCCCTCGTGGCTGATATATATTGGGTGAGACATCTCTTCACATCTAGTGTGTGCAAGGTTTTTTCCCTTTTTATTTTTGGGGTTTGGACAAAAGCATGGTAAGGATATCTCCTGGGATCTATGGAAGCGTGGTGCCACTTTAGGAAGGCAGGATGGATCAGTTCTAAGGACTACGCGGTCCTTTTTTATTTGGGTTAGAGGCGGATAAGCTGATAGAGCCTGTAAGTCACTGATCCTGCAAGCCGAGGTTAGTGCTACCAGTAGGGAGGTTTTCAGGGAAACTATTTTTAAGGAAGCCTGTGATAAGGGTTCAAAAGGCGCTTTGGTTAGTGCAGAAGGTACTAGGTTCAGATCCCAGGGAGGCGTAGTATGATGTACGACTGGCCTATATCTAGTTAAAGCTTTAACAAACCTTTTAATCCAGTGGTTCCCTTCCAAGTCACAGTTATAAAGGGCGCCCAATGCTGCGACTTGAACTTTTAGGGTGCTCGTTGCCAAGCCTTTCTCTAATCCTTTTTGGAGGAATTCTAGTATTTCCTCAACTGGGGTCTCTCCCGATAAGCTGATACCTGAATTAGAGAGGAATCTTTTCCAGACTTTGCCATACGCTCTGGTAGTTACTGGATTCCTACTGGTTAACAGAGTTCAGACTAAATTTGGAGAAAACCCTTTCCTGGTCAAAAGTTCCCTCTCAAATTCCAGGCTGCCATATGCAAGTTTTTTACTTGTGGATGGTTTATTGGCCCCTGACGCAGAAGATTCGGGATATCTGGGAGGACCCAAGGGTCTGTTACCGACATTAGGAGTAACCATGGGAACCGCGTTCTTTTTGGCCAAAACGGGGCAATCATGATCATCTTTGCTCTGTCGTCCTGGATTTTCCTCAGGACTAATGGAATTAATGCTATCGGGGGAAAGGCATATGCTATTTGGAAATTCCAGGGAATTAGAAAGGCATCTAGGGTCACTGGATTCCCCCGTGGATCTATTGGACAGAAGGTCTCTGTTTTCCGGTTTTGACTGTTCTCGAATAGACCTATATCCGGGGTCCCCCAAGGGTCCACTATGTGGTTGAATATTTGCTGGTTTAATTCCTATTCCCCCTGCTTTAGCTGTGTTCTGCTAAGAAATCTGCTGTCTGATTTTCTGTCCCTTTGATATGAAGGGCTGTTAGGGAGGATAGGTTGGATTCTGCTTGTAACAGAATGGATTTCGTCACTTCCATCAGGGATTGGGACCTCGTACCCCCCTGGTGATTCAAATACGCCACTACCATCCTGTTGTCTGTCAGTACCCTTACGTGATGGGAACGGAGGGAAACTAAGAAATGGTCTAGCGCGTATTTACTGCCAAAAGCTCTTTCATGTTTGAAGTGAAGAGCTTTTCCCCTTCTGACCATGGGCCCTGGGCAATTTGATCTTTTAAGCGAGCTCCCCAACCCCATGGAATTGCATCCGTGGTGAGGGTTACTGAGACCGGCCATATCCATGGAACCCCCCTGGTGAGATTGGTCGAGTCTATCCACCAGGCTAGGGAAGTCATTGTTTGCGAGGAGATTTTCAAGCGTTTTTCTAAATCTCCTTCTAGGCATGATTTCCCACTGGAGATCTCTGGAATGATGCTGAGCCCACTGGACCGCTGGAATGCAGGCTGTCATCGATCCTAATATGGACATTGCTTTCCTTAAAGAAATGACTGGAGAATGTCTTAAGTGCTCCACTAGTTGTGTCATGTTGGAAATTTTTAACTCTGAGACGACTCTCGTTTTGTTGAGTCTATTATTATCCCTAAGTACTGCTGTACTTGTGTTGGGATAATTTTGGATATCTCTAGGTTCAATAACCAACCCAGATTTGATAGGGCTATCGTCACTTTGTCCAACTGCTGACTGCAATGGAGAGAGGATCTGCCCATCACTAGGAGGTCGTCCAGATAAGGAACAATTAACCCATCTTGTTCCCTTATGTGAGCCATCACTTCTGCCATTAATTTTGTAAACACCCTCGGGGCTATGGCAAGACCAAAGGGGAGAGCTTTGAATTGATAATGCCTCAGTTCCCCTTGCATCACTAACCGCCACTCTGAGATATTTTCGGTGATCCGGATGGATCGGCACATGGTAGTATGCGTCTTTTAGGTCTATTACAGTCATAAAGCAAGATGGATGAAGGGTTCTGACACATGATTTTATTGCTTCCATCTTGAAGCTGTCTATCATAAGGTATTTGTTTAAGTTCTTCAGGTTTTTTATTGTCCTGAAAGTTCCATCTGGCTTTGTCCGTAGAAAAAGAGGGGAGTAGAAACCTGTTGTCTCCTCCTGCTGTGGGACCTCCTATAGGACGTTCTTTAAAAGGAGACTGTAGAATTCCTTTTGAATGGCCAGCTGTTTGATCTCTGATTTCCTCTGTGGTGTTGCGACAATTTGATGATGTAGCATTGTATGGAAATTCAACTTCAGACCCATCTTGATTATGTTTAAAGTTCACGTGCTTACTTATTTTTTTTTTTCTCCCCCAGGCTTGGAGAAAGTATGTCAGTCTCCCTCGTACCTGAGGCGCACCTTCATTGGGGCAGCTTCTTATTATCCTGTTTGTTAAACATGAAGCCTCTGCCTTTAAATTTCTTATCCTCCCATCCTCTACCTCAAAAGGGTCGTCTATAAGACTGATTGGGAAAACCTGGGAAGGCTTTTTTTTTTTCCTTCTCTTGTCCACAGCTTTTTCAAGATTATCATCCAGGGTGCCCGAATAAAAATTCGCCCTGACATGGTATGGAGCATAGCTTGGCCTTAGTTTGTAGATCACCTGGCCAGCACTTCAGTCAAAGCGCTCTTTTTGCTGCGTTTGAGAATGAGGCTGATCTTGCTGTCAGTCTCACTGAATTTAAGGAGGCGTCCGCTATACATGCCGCGGCTCCCCTCATTACTGACAGAGTCTAATATAGATTCTCTTGAAGTCTTATCTTTTAATTGGGTCTCCACTCTCCAGGTGATCTAGTCATGCTCTGGCCGTACATGTAGCAGCTATCCCGGGGTTTAACCCCCCTAGCTGCTTCCCAGGAGCCTTTTTAAGAAGATGTCGGCCTTCTTATCCATAGGGTCTTTGAGAGTTCCTATGCCTTCAAAGGGCAATGCAAAAATTTTTTTTTTTTTTTTTAGAGGCCTTCGAAATTGCGACATCTAATTTTGGTCAAATGGGTATTTTCTCTTATGTGTTAACAGGACTTTTTTATCTGGCCTTTACCACTCCTTTTTTATTAGGGCCTGAATTATTTCGTTTAACCGAAACGCCCTGCGTTTCCTTTGTTCTAGTCCGCCAAACATAAGGTCTTGTACAGTTTTTTAGAGTGAGTGTCCGCCAGTCCCATGGTTGTTGTAACCATTTTGACTAGAACATCAGTTTCCTCTATAGGAAAACAGTTTTGCTCGCTCTCTGAGGATGCAGAGGATGATGAGGGGGACGTAGAGCTATCTGAACTATAATTAATGCTAGACTCCGGGGATTTATGTCTGGCCTTGCGTTTCTTTTTACGGTTCTTTACGCTTTTCAGCGCATCTTTCACTTGAGACTTAATTAAGTACTTAAGATCAGAAGTGAATCTTGGGGTTTCTTCACTTATGGTGTTCTCTATGCATGTCGCATAGAGTTTCTTTACCCAGGTAGCGGGAAAATTTGTGGAGCAAAGTGGGCACACTTTATGTTTGATTTTCGATGTGCCTTTCCACAATGAATCCCTATTTGGAATATATACATTCACGGAGGTCACTTACCCTCCTAATGTGGGAGAGATACAGGTTCTGGTGTTTGGGGAAGCCTCCTCCATTTGAACCGTTGATTTTCTCCCGGATCCGCTGGAGCCTCTGCTGTGTAAGGATCCCGAGTTGTGGCGTTGCACAGGTTTGCCCTGCTGTTGCGGTCTCCGCTGCGGGTGATGGCGCTGCTGCGGGCGTTTCTTCTGCTAGCTTTTTTTTTTTTTTCACACATTGTGAAATTTGTTGATCAGCGGCTTCGCCCATAGCGCTCTTCTTCTCCATCCCCATGCGCACGTGCTCCTGTCGGCTCCCAGGAGGGACGGAAGCCTTGCAGCAGCCGCCGCTGCTGTCTCCTGTTTGGCGCTTCCTGCTGGTGACCACCGCCACCGCCTCCCAGGGCCCTAAGCCGGCGGTAACATACCAGGTAGCCGCCGCTACCTATTACCGGCTGCTGCTGCTGCTGAAGGAAAGAGGCAGACTGGTGTCCTCTTCACTGCCTCTTCCCTGCACATTCATACAAGGCCCCGCCGACCCCGGATTGTGCCTTCAGGGAGAACCTCCACCTACGACCGCGGCAGGGCCCCCCGCTGCCTGAATTCGGCCAGATGGTCCCCGGTATCCCGCGACGTCAGGTAACTGTGGATTCCCCGTCAGGGACAGGAAACCGAACTGAGGTGGAGGAGAGGTCCCGCCTTTTTAACCTGTGGGTTTCCTGTCCCTGAGGGCGGATCCCTCTCTCTCCGTGGTGCCGTCATGGGAGTAAGAGAAAATAAACTATGCTGAACAATTCTCCAATACCAGTCACATGCTACAGACATAGAAATAACGATGTCTATTACTGACAGGTGGAACAGTTTTTGCCGTGAACAATCATTTCCAACTAGGTCCTCAAAAATAATTTTAGACATTCTTAGATAGGCATTATACAGGTACAGCTTTTTTTTTTTTTTTTTTTCATCTGCTGCAGTTCATCTGAACATGGATTTATGGTTCTCCAATTCCAGTTTTGATGGACTTTACGAGTTTCAGCTGTTACTTCAGTAATACAGAACAAAAAAGGTCCAATTTTTTAAGGTAAAGTTGCAAGGTGGTGGTTGTGTGTGAAAATTATTATATTGTACTTTTATACATGTTTAGAGTTCAGTATAAATGGGAGTGTCGCCTATGCATAAGGGCTCATATTCAGCTGCGAGGAAAACGGACGAGTACAATCTGATTAAAAAAAAAATCGGCTTGCCCTCAGACCAATATTAATCTGAGTCCCTGCTCATCTGCAATTTTTTTTTCTCAGCTGAAATCGGACTGATAAAAAAATCGCAGCATGCTACGACTGTCCTCGTATCTCGAACGAGACTCGCCAGTGCAAGTCAATGGGTCCAATTTTTACACACCGATGTAAAGCCAGCAATTTATCTGCCGCATACAGTAAAATTGCAGTTTGACACGACAGAATATAATATATAAAATAGATATATACACATAGGATACATATAAAGATGTCAGTGACACATATAATTAGTACAATGCTTGTGTAGCTGACCGTACATATACGTTTTTCCTTACTAAATTATTTTCTGAAAAAAAATAGCGCGGGATCCCCTGACACTTTATTAACCAGCAGAGGGAAAGTGGAAAGCTGGGGGCAGATGTTTATAGCCTGTGAAGGGGGTAATACCCTTGGAGCTTTCCAGGCTATTAATATCAGTTCACAGCTGTATATTTAGCCTTTCCTTGTTATTAAAATGGGGAACCCCCAAAAAATGACGTAGGGTGCCCCTATATTTAATAACCAGCAAAGGCTAGGCAGATAGCTGCGAGCTGATATTAATAGCCTAGGAAAGGGCCATGTATATTGGCCCCCTCCCAGACTAAAAACATCAGCTCTCAGCCGCACCAGAAATGATGCATCTTATATTATCATAAGATGCGCCAAATCTGGCACTTAGACCTGGTGCGGTGTCAAGTGAGGTGATAGTTGGGGGGTTGATGTCACCTTTGTATTGTCAGGTGACATCAAGCCCAGAGGTTAGTTGGTGAGTGGTGTCAATAAGGTGACCTCATTAAAAACCCCATAGTGATATTGAATAAAAAAAAAAAACACACACACACCCAGAATAAAGTCCTTTCATTGAAAGAAAGACACTGACTCCTTTAATGAATCTAAATTAAACCATACTAACGTCATCGCTCAGTCCACTGAGGCCAATGTCAACTGTAACAGAATTAAAAGAAGAAACAACAATATTCCTCACCTGTCCGCCGAGAAGATAATAATTCATTTGTCCCGCGACGGGTCTAGCTTTGCTACATCTAGATGGCAGGTTGCATTGTTACATGATGCGACTATACAGTCTGTCATCCAGCAGAGACACTGAGCTGTGCATGCTTGCTCAGTGTCTTGTATTGATCTCCTTTCACCTCACTAACGTCACTGCAAGCATGAGAAAGTTCTGACACTCGCGGTCCGGTCAGAAAGGTCATGGGAGTTCACAGGCAATTAACTCAGTTCAATTTACTGATGTCAGAGTGAGCACCGTTAGAACCTTTCCCATGGCACTTGCACTGACATCGGTGAATTCAACCGAGTTCATTATAGTAGAAGGAAGATAGGTTGGCACTCCGTGTTGCAAGTTGTGGTGCTTGTGGAGAGTCAATGCAGTCAATGCAAAGGAACTCGCAGGAGCCTTCTGACTGCTCTGCGAGCGTGAGAACTTTCTCATGCTTGTGGTGACATCAGTGAGATGACAGGAATTCACCACGAGGCACTGAGCCGAGCAAGCACACGTAACTCAGTGTCTCTGCTGGATGGCAGGCAGTACTGTCACATAATGCAACAATGCAGCCTACCATCTAGATGTAGCAGAGCTAGACCCAGGACAAATGGATTATCTTCTCGACGGACAGGTGAGGAATATTGTTATTATTTTAATTCTGTTACAGGGGGCATTGGCTTCAGTGGACTGGGCAATGACGTAAGTATGGTTTCATTTCATTAAAGGAGTCTGTATCATTCTTTCAATTAAAAGACTTAAAAATTGTACTGCACCAGAGTCATCAGTGTTTTGCATCAATGCGTCCAATATTCCCATCAGTGAGTCCTCAATGTGCTTGTTTTTATCATGAGTATACAGTCTGTTTTCGTCATCAGTGTTATTCACGTATGGATAAATAGATTACAAAGCCTCAACTATCCATTACAATGTTAATCACAGACTGCACACTACTGCCATCCGTGTACTGTACCGTGTTTTTTCTCGGACCTTTAGACTTGAATTGGTACTTTTCATCCAAGATATTAAAAAAAAAACGGACATGGGAACAGCACCATAGAATATAATGAGTATGGGTTGTATCCGTGAAGAAAACGGATAGAGCATGTAAGTACAAATATGGACATGTAAATGAGGAATTATGTAGAGATGAACCCACAAACAGAAGAAAAAGGTAGGGCACTCCATAGTTACAAAATCCTTGGTTATTACAGTTCATACATTACTTGTTTGTTTATAGACCAACTGAACCCCATATAGTTGCATGCTATACCTATAGGCTCCCAGGTTTAAGAAAAGTATGCCACCCTGGAAACTTACATGATTAGAGAAGAATGCTTTCCAATACAGTGGGGAAAAAGGTGAGGTGCGGAAAACAACCCGAAGATAAAATTAGTGTTCACTATGATGGATTTTAGCTGACTTTGTGGCTGTCACTTTTATAAGGTACTGTGGATGGTACTGTTAGTAGAGTACTGTGGTTGGTACTGCTAATGGGCTGTGGCTGGTACTGCTAGTGGAATACTGTTAGTAGGGTACTGTGACTGGTACTGCTAGAGGGGACCTGTAACTAGTACTGCTAGTGGGGAACTACAGCTAGTAAAGCTAGTGGGATACTGTAACTAGTACTGTTAGTGGGGTACTGTGGCTAGCACTGCTAGTGGGGTACTGTGGCTGGTACTGCTAGTAAAATACTGTTAGTAGGGTACTGTGGTTCTTATTGCTAGTGGGGTACTGTGGCTGGTACTGCTAGTAAAGTACTGTTAGTAGGGTACTGTGGTTCTTATTGCTAGTGGGGTACTGTGGCTGGTACTGCTAGTGGGGTGCTGTGGCTGGCAGTGCTAGTGGGGTACAGTGGTTGCAACTGCTAGTGGAGTACTGTAACTAGTACTGCTAGTTGAGTACTGTAACTAGTACTGCTAGTGGGGTACTGAAACTAGTACTGCTAGTGGGGTACAGTGGCTAGTACTGATAGTGAGGTATTGTGGCTAGTACTGATAGTGGGGTACTGTAACTAGTACTGCTAGTGGAGTACTGTAACTAGTACTGCTAGTGGGGTACTGTGGCTAGTACTGCTAGAGGGGTACTGAAGCTAGTACTGATAGTGAGGTACTATTGCTAGTACTTACAGTGGGGTACTGTGGCTGGTACTACTAGAGGTGGTATTGTGGCTAGTACTGCTAGTGGAGCACTGTAACTAGCATTGCTAGTGGGGTACTGTGGCTAGTACTGATAGTGGGGTACTGTGGCTAATACTGCTAGTGGAGCACTGTAGCTAGTACTGCTAGTGGAGCACTGTAACTAGCACTGCTAGTGGGGTACTGTGGCTAGTACTGATAGTGGGGTACTATTGCTAGAACTGCTAGTGGGGTACTGTAACTAGTACTGCTAGTGTGGTAGAGTGGCTAGTACTGATAGTGGGGTATTGTGGCTAGTACTGATAATGGGGTACTGTAACTAGTAATGCTAGTGGAGTACTGTAACTAGTACTGCTAGTGGGGTACAGTGGCTAGTATTGATAGTGGGGTATTGTAGCTAGTACTGCTAGTTGAGTACTGTTGCTAGTACTGCTAGTGGGGTACTGTTGCTAGTACTGATAGTGGGGTACTGTTGCTAGTACTGATAGTGGGGTACTGTGGCTGGTAATGATAGTGGGGTAATGTAGCTAGTACTGCTAGTGGAGCACTGTAACTAGCACTGCTAGTGGGGTACTGTAACTAGTACTGCTAGTGGAGTACTGTAACTAGTACTGCTAGTGGGGTACAGTGGCTAGTACTGATAATGGGGTACTGTAACTAGTAATGCTAGTGGAGTACTGTAACTAGTACTGCTAGTGGGGTACAGGGGCTAGTATTGATAGTGGGGTATTGTAGCTAGTACTGATAGTGGGGTACTGTAACTAGTAATGCTAGTGGAGTACTGTAACTAGTACTGCTAGTGGGGTACAGGGGCTAGTATTGATAGTGGGGTACTGTAACTAGTACTGCTAGTGGAGTACTGTAGTACTGCTAGTGGGGTACTGAAGCTAGTACTGATAGTGAGGTACTATTGCTAGCACTGACATTGGGGTACTGTGGCTGGTACTGCTAGAGGTGGTATTGTGGCTAGTACTGATAGTGGGGTACTGTGGCTACTACAGATAGTGGGGTACTGTTGCTAGTACTGATAGCGGGGTACTGTTGCTAGTACTGATAGTGGGGTACTGTTGCTAGTACTGATAGTGGGGTACTGTGGCTGGTAATGATAGTGGGGAACTGTGGCTGGTAATGATAGTGGGGTACTGCGGCTAGTACTGACAGTGGGGTACAGTGGCTAGTACTGACAGTGGGGTACTGTAACTAGCACTGCTAGTTGAGTACTGTAACTAGTACTGCTAGTGGGGTACTGTTGCTAGTACTGATAGTGGGGTACTGTTGCTAGTACTGATAGTGAGGTACTATTGCTAGCACTGACATTGGGGTACTGTGGCTGGTACTGCTAGAGGTGGTATTGTGGCTAGTACTGCTAGTGGGGTACTGTGGCTAGTACTGATAGTGGGGTATTGTAGCTAGTACTGATAGTGGGGTACTGTAACTAGTACTGCTAGTGGAGTACTGTAGTACTGCTAGTGGGGTACTGAAGCTAGTACTGATAGTGAGGTACTATTGCTAGCACTGACATTGGGGTACTGTGGCTGGTACTGCTAGAGGTGGTATTGTGGCTAGTACTGATAGTGGGGTACTGTGGCTACTACAGATAGTGGGGTACTGTTGCTAGTACTGCTAGTGGAGTACTGTAACTAGTACTGCTAGTTGAGTACTGTAACTAGTACTGCTAGTGGGGTACTGTAACTAGTACTGCTAGTGGGGTACTGTAACTAGTACTGCTAGTGGGGTACTGTAACTAGTACTGCTAGTGGGGTACTGTAACTAGTACTGCTAGTGGGGTATTGTGGCTAGTACTGATAGTGGGGTACTGTAACTAGTACTGCTAGTGGAGTACTGTAACTAGTACTGCTAGTGGGGTACTGTAACTAGTACTGCTAGTGGGGTACTGTGGCTAGTACTGCTAGTGGGGTACTGAAGCTAGTACTGATAGTGAGGTACTATTGCTAGTACTTACAGTGGGGTACTGTGGCTGGTACTACTAGAGGTGGTATTGTGGCTAGTACTGATAGTGGGGTACTGTTGCTAGTACTGATAGTGGGGTACTGTAGCTAAAACTGATAGTGGGGTACTGTAGCTAGTACTGATAGTGGGGTACTGTTGCTAGTACTGATAGTGGGGTACTGTAGATAGTACCGATAGCGGGGTACTGTGGATAGTACCGATAGTGGGGTACTGTCGCTGGTACTGATAGTGAGGTACTGTGGCTAGTACTGATAGTGGGGTATTGTGGCTAGTACTTATAGTGGGGTACTGTAAATAGTACTACTAGTGGAGTACTGTAACTAGTGCTGCTAGTGGTGTACTGTGGCTGGTACTGCTAGTGGGGTACTGTGGATAGTACTGCCAGTGGGGTACAGTAGCTAGTACTGATAGCGGGGTACTGTGGATAGTACCGATAGTGGGGTACTGTGGATAGTATCGATAGTGGGGTACTGTGGATAGTACCGGTAGTGGGGTACTGTGGATAGTACCAATAGTGGGGTACTGTGGCTGGTACCGATAGTGAAGTACTGTGGCTAGTACTGCTAGTGGAGTACTGTGGCTTGTAATGATAGTGGGGTACTGTGGCTAGTACTGATAGTGGGGTACTGTGCCTAGTACTGATAGTGGGGTACTGTAGCAAGTACTGTTAGTCGGGTACTGTGGCTAGTACTGATAGTGGGGTACTGTAACTAGTACTGCTAATGGGGTACTGTGGTACTGCTAGTGGGGTACTGTAGCTATTACTGATAGTGGGGTACTGTAACTAGTACTGCTAGTGGGGTACTGTGGCTAGTACTGATAGTGGGGTACTGTGGCTAGTACTGTTAGTTGGGTACTGTGGCTAGTACTGATAGTGGGGTACTGTAACTAGTACTGCTAATGGGGTACTGTGGCTAGTACTGCTAGTGGGGTACTGTAGCTATTACTGATAGTGGGGTACTGTAACTAGTACTGCTAGTGGGGTACTGTGGCTAGTACTGATAGTGGGGTACTGTGGCTAGTACTGATAGTGGGGTACTGTAACTAGTACTGCTAGTGGGGTAGTGTAACCAGTACTGATAGTGGGGTACTGTAACTAGTACTGATAGTGGGGTACTGTGGCTAGTACTGATAGTGGGGTACTGTAGCTAGTACTGATAGTGGGGTACTGTAGCTAGTACTGATAGTGGGGTACTGTAGCTAGTACTGATAGTGGGGTACTGTAGCTAGTACTGATAGTGGGGTACTGTAGCTAGTACTGATAGTGGGGTACTGTAGCTAGTACTGATCTGATAGTGGGGTACTGTGGCTAGTACTGATCTGATAGTGGGGTACTGTAGCTAGTACTGATAGTGGGGTACTGTAGCTAGTACTGATCTGATAGTGGGGTACTATAACCAGTACTGATAGTGGGGTACTGTTGCGATCCGTGTTTGGACACTGACGTCTTGTAGACGCTCTGGATAATGACACGGAAGTACATATTACCTGACTAGACAGGACACAGTTGTGACAAGTAAGGACTGGCCGCACTGACCTCTCTGCCCCAGGATCAGCCGCACTTTGCACCGCGCACAGTATGTTGCCTCTGGACCTGAACACTCCACTTCCGCTCTATGCGTTCCAAGCTACTGCTCTGGTTTGCGTTTCATCTGACAGCAGGCATCCTCCCGTCATTGTATGGCATGGAGCACCCTCTGGTGTTCCCTTATGGAACTGCCCTGTATAAAAACGCCTGCTAATGTCTGCTACATTTCACGTCCACTATATCGCCACTATGATCTGGACTCTTCTCCAAGCCCTGCTGGTAGCCATAATGACCATACGGTAGTGCCTGCTAATCACAAGACCCTAGTGTCCATCCATACCGCTAGATCTGCCACATACGTCTGCTGGACTCTTCCTACCGATGTATGTGAATGTGATAAGTCTGAGGCGAGTGAAGCAGCTGCTGACTGGCCACAGGTAAATAATGTCACGGATAAGTCTGAGGCGAGTGAAGCAGCTGTTGACTGGCCACAGGTACATAATGTCACGGATAAGTCTGGGGAGAGTGTAGCAGCTGCTGACTGGCCACAGGTACATAATGTCACGGATAAGTCTGAGGCGAGTGAAGCAGCTGCTGACTGGCCACAGGTACATAATGTCACGGATAAGTCTGAGGCGAGTGTAGCAGCTGTTGACTGGCCACAGGTACATAATGTCACGGATAAGTCTGGGGAGAGTGAAGCAGCTGTTGACTGGCCACAGGTACATAATGTCACGGATAAGTCTGAGGCGAGTGTAGCAGCTGTTGACTGGCCACAGGTACATAATGTCAGGGATAAGTCATTGGAGAGTGAAGCAGCTGTTGACTGGCCACAGGTACATAATGTCACGGATAAGTCTGGGGAGAGTGAAGCAGCTGTTGACTGGCCACAGGTACATAATGTCACGGATAAGTCTGAGGCGAGTGTAGCAGCTGTTGACTGGCCACAGGTACATAATGTCACGGATAAGTCTGGGGAGAGTGAAGCAGCTGTTGACTGGCCACAGGTACATAATGTCACGGATAAGTCTGGGGAGAGTGAAGCAGCTGTTGACTGGCCAGAGGTACATAATGTCACGGATAAGTCTGAGGCGAGTGAAGCAGCTGTTGACTGGCCACAGGTACATAATGTCACGGATAAGTCTGAGGCGAGTGTAGCAGCTGCTGACTGGCCACAGGTACATAATGTCACGGATAAGTCTGAGGCGAGTGAAGCAGCTGTTGACTGGCCACAGGTACATAATGTCACGGATAAGTCTGAGGCGAGTGTAGCAGCTGCTGACTGGCCACAGGTACATAATGTCACGGATAAGTCTGAGGCGAGTGTAGCAGCTGTTGACTGGCCACGGGTACATAATGTCACGGATAAGTCTGGGGAGAGTGTAGCAGCTGCTGACTGGCCACGGGTACATAATGTCACGGATAAGTCTGGGGAGAGTGAAGCAGCTGCTGACTGGCCACAGGTACATAATGTCACGGATAAGTCTGAGGAGAGTGAAGCAGCTGCTGACTGGCCACAGGTACATAATGTCACGGATAAGTCTGAGGCGAGTGAAGCAGCTGTTGACTGGCCACGGGTACATAATGTCACGGATAAGTCTGGGGAGAGTGTAGCAGCTGCTGACTGGCCACAGGTACATAATGTCACGGATAAGTCTGAGGCGAGTGTAGCAGCTGTTGACTGGCCACAGGTACATAATGTCAGGGATAAGTCATTGGAGAGTGAAGCAGCTGTTGACTGGCCACAGGTACATAATGTCACGGATAAGTCTGGGGAGAGTGAAGCAGCTGTTGACTGGCCACAGGTACATAATGTCACGGATAAGTCTGGGGAGAGTGAAGCAGCTGTTGACTGGCCAGAGGTACATAATGTCAGGGATAAGTCATTGGAGAGTGAAGCAGCTGTTGACTGGCCAGAGGTACATAATGTCAGGGATAAGTCATTGGAGAGTGAAGCAGCTGTTGACTGGCCACAGGTACATAATGTCACGGATAAGTCTGGGGAGAGTGAAGCAGCTGTTGACTGGCCAGAGGTACATAATGTCAGGGATAAGTCATTGGAGAGTGAAGCAGCTGTTGACTGGCCACAGGTACATAATGTCACGGATAAGTCTGAGGCGAGTGAAGCAGCTGTTGACTGGCCACAGGTACATAATGTCAGGGATAAGTCTGAGGCGAGTGAAGCAGCTGTTGACTGGCCACAGGTACATAATGTCACGGATAAGTCTGGGGAGAGTGAAGCAGCTGTTGACTGGCCAGAGGTACATAATGTCAGGGATAAGTCATTGGAGAGTGAAGCAGCTGTTGACTGGCCACAGGTACATAATGTCACGGATAAGTCTGAGGCGAGTGAAGCAGCTGTTGACTGGCCACAGGTACATAATGTCACGGATAAGTCTGAGGCGAGTGAAGCAGCTGTTGACTGGCCACAGGTACATAATGTCAGGGATAAGTCTGAGGCGAGTGAAGCAGCTGTTGACTGGCCACAGGTACATAATGTCACGGATAAGTCTGGGGAGAGTGAAGCAGCTGCTGACTGGCCACAGGTACATAATGTCACGGATAAGTCTGAGGCGAGTGTAGCAGCTGTTGACTGGCCACAGGTACATAATGTCACGGATAAGTCTGGGGAGAGTGAAGCAGCTGTTGACTGGCCAGAGGTACATAATGTCAGGGATAAGTCATTGGAGAGTGAAGCAGCTGTTGACTGGCCACAGGTACATAATGTCACGGATAAGTCTGGGGAGAGTGAAGCAGCTGTTGACTGGCCAGAGGTACATAATGTCAGGGATAAGTCATTGGAGAGTGAAGCAGCTGTTGACTGGCCACAGGTACATAATGTCACGGATAAGTCTGAGGCGAGTGAAGCAGCTGTTGACTGGCCACAGGTACATAATGTCACGGATAAGTCTGAGGCGAGTGAAGCAGCTGTTGACTGGCCACAGGTACATAATGTCAGGGATAAGTCTGAGGCGAGTGAAGCAGCTGTTGACTGGCCACAGGTACATAATGTCACGGATAAGTCTGGGGAGAGTGAAGCAGCTGTTGACTGGCCAGAGGTACATAATGTCAGGGATAAGTCATTGGAGAGTGAAGCAGCTGTTGACTGGCCACAGGTACATAATGTCACGGATAAGTCTGAGGCGAGTGAAGCAGCTGTTGACTGGCCACAGGTACATAATGTCACGGATAAGTCTGAGGCGAGTGAAGCAGCTGTTGACTGGCCACAGGTACATAATGTCAGGGATAAGTCTGAGGCGAGTGAAGCAGCTGTTGACTGGCCACAGGTACATAATGTCACGGATAAGTCTGGGGAGAGTGAAGCAGCTGTTGACTGGCCACAGGTACATAATGTCAGGGATAAGTCATTGGAGAGTGAAGCAGCTGTTGACTGGCCACAGGTACATAATGTCACGGATAAGTCTGAGGCGAGTGAAGCAGCTGTTGACTGGCCACAGGTACATAATGTCACGGATAAGTCTGAGGCGAGTGAAGCAGCTGTTGACTGGCCACAGGTACATAATGTCAGGGATAAGTCTGAAGCGAGTGAAGCAGCTGTTGACTGGCCACAGGTACATAATGTCACGGATAAGTCTGGGGAGAGTGAAGCAGCTGTTGACTGGCCACAGGTACATAATGTCAGGGATAAGTCATTGGAGAGTGAAGCAGCTGTTGACTGGCCACAGGTACATAATGTCACCGATAAGTCTGAGGAGAGTGAAGCAGCTGTTGACTGGCCACAGGTACATAATGTCAGGGATAAGTCTGAGGCGAGTGAAGCAGCAGCTGACTGGCCACAGGTACATAATGTCACGGATAAGTCTGAGGCGAGTGAAGCAGCTGCTGACAGGCCACAAGTACAGAATGTCATGGATAAGTCTGAGGCAAGTGAAGCAGCTGCTGACTGGCCACAAGTACATAATGTCACCGATAAGTCTAGGGAGAGTGAAGCAGCTGTTGACTGGCCACAGGTACATAATTCCACGGATAAGTCTGACGCGAGTGAAGCAGCTGCTGACTGGCCTGAGGTACATAATGTCAGGGATAAGTCATTGGAGAGTGAAGCAGCTGTTGACTGGCCACAAGTACATAATGTCACGGATAACTCTGGGAAGAGTGAAGCAGCTGTTGACTGGCCACGGGTACATAATTTCACGGATAAGTCTGAGGCGAGTGAAGCAGCTGTTGACTGGCCACGGGTACATAATGTCAGGGATAAGTCTGAGATGAGTGAAGCAGCTGTTGACTGGCCACAGGTACATAATGTCACGGATAAGTCTGAGGCGAGTGAACCAGCTGCTGACTGGCCACAAGTACATAATGTCACCGATAAGTCTAGGGAGAGTGAAGCAGCTGTTGACTGGCCACAGGTACATAATTCCACGGATAAGTCTGAGGCGAGTGAAGCAGCTGCTGACTGGCCTGAGGTACATAATGTCAGGGATAAGTCATTGGAGAGTGAAGCAGCTGTTGACTGGCCACAAGTACATAATGTCACGGATAACTCTGGGAAGAGTGAAGCAGCTGTTGACTGGCCACGGGTACATAATTTCACGGATAAGTCTGAGGCGAGTGAAGCAGCTGTTGACTGGCCACGGGTACATAATGTCAGGGATAAGTCTGAGATGAGTGAAGCAGCTGTTGACTGGCCACAGGTACATAATGTCACGGATAAGTCTGAGGCGAGTGAACCAGCTGCTGACTGGCCACAGGTACATAATGTCAGGGATAAGTCTGGGGAGAGTGAAGCAGCTGTTGACTGGCCACAGGTACATAATGTCAGGGATAAGTCTGGGGAGAGTGAAGCAGCTGTTGACTGGCCACAGGTACATAATGTCAGGGATAAGTCTGAGGCGAGTGAAGCAGCTGCTGACTGGCCACAGGTACATAATGTCACGGATAAGTCTGGGGAGAGTGAAGCAGCTGTTGACTGGCCAGAGGTACATAATGTCAGGGATAAGTCATTGGAGAGTGAAGCAGCTGTTGACTGGCCACAGGTACATAATGTCACGGATAAGTCTGAGGCGAGTGAAGCAGCTGCTGACTGGCCACAAGTACAGAATGTCATGGATAAGTCTGAGGCGAGTGTAGCAGCTGCTGACTGGCCACAGGTACATAATGTCACGGATAAGTCTGAGGCGAGTGAAGCAGCTGCTGACTGGCCACAAGTACAGAATGTCATGGATAAGTCTGAGGAGAGTGAAGCAGCTGTTGACTGGCCACAGGTACATAATGTCAGGGATAAGTCTGAGGCGAGTGAAGCAGCTGTTGACTGGCCACAGGTACATAATGTCACGGATAAGTCTGAGGCGAGTGAAGCAGCTGCTGACTGGCCACAAGTACAGAATGTCACCGATAAGTCTGGGGAGAGTGAAGCAGCTGTTGACTGGCCACAGGTACATAATTCCACGGATAAGTCTGAGGCGAGTGAAGCAGCTGCTGACTGGCCACAGGTACATAATGTCAGGGATAAGTCTGAGGCGAGTGAAGCAGCTGCTGACTGGCCACAAGTACAGAATGTCACGGATAAGTCTGAGGCGAGTGAAGCAGCTGTTGACTGGCCACAAGTACAGAATGTCACGGATAAGTCTGAGGCGAGTGAAGCAGCTGTTGACTGGCCCCAGGTACATAATTTCACGGATAAGTCTGAGGCGAGTGAAGCAGCTGTTGACTGGCCACAGGTACATAATTTCACGGATAAGTCTGAGGCGAGTGAAGCACCTGTTGACTGGCCACAAGTACAGAATGTCACCGATAAGTCTGGGGAGAGTGAAGCAGCTGCTGAATGGCCACAAGTACATAATGTCATGGATAAGTCTGAGGTGAGTGAAGCAGCTGCTGACTGGCCACAGGTACATAATGTCACTGATAAGTCTGAGGCGAGTGAAGCAGCTGTTGATTGGCGACAGGTACATAACCTTACGCGATCCCCGGGAGAGGCAGGGCGGACACCATTAGAACAGCCCTAGCAGAGAAAGTGACTGTTTATTATTATTTTCCTTTGGTGTTGACATGGATTAAGAAGGGGTTATTAGAGTAGTGGACAACCCCTTTAAACCGTTGACACTCCATGGCATATGTATCCATAGTGGGATGGGTCATGGTCTTTTGAAACAGGCTCAGAAGCTGGACCCGCTCCCCACAAGGCAGGAGCCAACTACAGGGACACCATCAGGGCATTACTACCCTTACTGGCGTATGGGGCCCAGTGAGGAGGGTCCCGGACCGGTGCAGAGGTGTTACTACTAGAGGTGGTATTGTGGCTAGTACTGCTAGTGGAGCACTGTAACTAGCATTGCTAGTGGGGTACTGTGGCTAGTACTGATAGTGGGGTACTGTGGCTAATACTGCTAGTGGAGCACTGTAGCTAGTACTGCTAGTGGAGCACTGTAACTAGCACTGCTAGTGGGGTACTGTGGCTAGTACTGATAGTGGGGTACTATTGCTAGAACTGCTAGTGGGGTACTGTAACTAGTACTGATAGTGGAGTACTGTAACTAGTACTGCTAGTGGGGTACAGTGGCTAGTACTGATAGTGGGGTATTGTAACTAGTAATGCTAGTGGAATACTGTTACTAGTACTGCTAGTGGGGTACAGTGGCTAGTATTGATAGTGGGGTATTGTAGCTAGTACTGATAGTGGGGTACTGTAACTAGTACTGCTAGTGGAGTACTGTAGTACTGCTAGTGGGGTACTGAAGCTAGTACTGATAGTGAGGTACTATTGCTAGCACTGACATTGGGGTACTGTGGCTGGTACTGCTAGAGGTGGTATTGTGGCTAGTACTGATAGTGGGGTACTGTGGCTACTACAGATAGTGGGGTACTGTTGCTAGTACAGATAGTGGGGTACTGTTGCTAGTACAGATAGTGGAGTACTGTAACTAGCACTGCTAGTGGGGTACTGTGGCTAGTACTGATAGTGGAGTACTGTAACTAGTACTGCTAGTGGGGTACTGCGGCTAGTACTGATAGTGGGGTACAGTGGCTAGTACTGATAGTGGGGTACTGTAACTAGTACTGCTAGTTGAGTACTGTAACTAGTACTGCTAGTGGGGTACTGTAACTAGTACTGCTAGTGGGGTACTGCAACTAGTACTGCTAGTGGGGTACAGTGGCTAGTACTGATAGTGGGGTATTGTGGCTAGTACTGATAATGGGGTACTGTAACTAGTACTGCTAGTGGAGTACTGTAACTAGTATTGCTAGTGGGGTACTGTGGCTAGTACTGCCAGTGGGGTACTGAAGCTAGTACTGATAGTGAGGTACTATTGCTAGTACTTACAGTGGGGTACTGTGGCAGGTACTACTAGAGGTGGTATTGTGGCTAGTACTGATAGTGGGGTACTGTGGCTACTACTGATAGTGGGGTACTGTTGCTAGTACTGATAGTGGGGTACTGTTGCTAGTACTGATAGTGGGGTACTGTAGCTAAAACTGATAGTGGGGTACTGTAGCTAGTACTGATAGTGGGGTACTGTGTATAGTACTGCCAGTGGGGTACTGTAGCTAGTATTGATAGTGGGGTACTGTGGATAGTACTGATAGTGGGGTATTGTGGATAGTACCGATAGTGGGGTACTGTCGCTGGTACTGATAGTGAGGTACTGTGGCTAGTACTGATAGTGGGGTATTGTGGCTAGTACTTATAGTGGGGTACTGTAACTAGTGGTGCTAGTGGTGTACTGTGGCTGGTACTGCTAGTGGGGTACTGTGGATAGTACTGCCAGTGGAGTACAGTAGCTAGTACTGATAGCGGGGTACTGTGGATAGTACCGATAGTGGGGTACTGTGGAAAGTACCGGTAGTGGGGTACTGTGGATAGTACCGGTAGTGGGGTACTGTGGATAGTACCAATAGTGGGGTACTGTGGCTGGTACCGATAGTGGGGTACTGTGGCTAGTACTGCTAGTGGAGTACTGTGGCTTGTAATGATAGTGGGGTACTGTGGCTAGTACTGATAGTGGGATACTGTGCCTAGTACTGATAGTGGGGTACTGTAGCAAGTACTGTTAGTCGGGTACTGTAGCTAGTACTGTTAGTTGGGTACTGTGGCTAGTACTGATAGTGGGGTACTGTGGATAGTACTTATAGTGGGGTACTGTAACTAGTACTGCTAGTGGGGTACTGTAGCTATTACTGATAGTGGGGTACTGTAACTAGTACTGTTAGTGGAGTACTGTAACTAGTACTGCTAGTGCGGTACTGTGGCTAGTACTGATAGTCAGGTACTGTGGCTAGTACTGATCTGATAGTGGGGTACTGTAACTAGTACTGCTAGTGGGGTACTGTAGCTAGTACTGATAGTGGGGTACTGTAACTAGTACTGATAGTGGGGTACTGTGGCTGGTACTGACAGTGGGGTACTGTGGCTGGTACTGACAGTGGGGTACTGTAGCTAGTACTGACAGTGGGGTACTGTGGCTAGTACTGACAGTGGGGTACTGTGGCTAGTACTGACAGTGGGGTACTGTAACTAGTACTGCTAGTGGGGTAGTGTAACCAGTACTGCTAGTGGGGTACTGTGGCTAGTACTGATAGTCAGGTACTGTGGCTAGTACTGATCTGATAGTGGGGTACTGTAACTAGTACTGCTAGTGGGGTACTGTAGCTAGTACTGATAGTGGGGTACTGTGGCTAGTACTGTTAGTGGAGTACTGTAACTAGTACTGCTAGTGCGGTACTGTGGCTAGTACTGATAGTGGGGTACTGTAACTAGTACTGATAGTGGGGTACTGTGGCTGGTACTGACAGTGGGGTACTGTAGCTAGTACTGACAGTGGGGTACTGTGGCTAGTACTGACAGTGGGGTACTGTTACTAGTACTGATAGTGGGGTACTGTAACTAGTACTGATAGTGGGGTAGTGTAACCAGTACTGCTAGTGGGGTACTGTGGCTAGTACTGATAGTCAGGTACTGTGGCTAGTACTGATCTGATAGTGGGGTACTGTAACTAGTACTGCTAGTGGGGTACTGTAGCTAGTACTGATAGTGGGGTACTGTAACTAGTACTGATAGTGGGGTACTGTGGCTGGTACTGACAGTGGGGTACTGTGGCTGGTACTGACAGTGGGGTACTGTAGCTAGTACTGACAGTGGGGTACTGTGGCTAGTACTGACAGTGGGGTACTGTGGCTAGTACTGACAGTGGGGTACTGTAACTAGTACTGCTAGTGGGGTAGTGTAACCAGTACTGCTAGTGGGGTACTGTGGCTAGTACTGATAGTCAGGTACTGTGGCTAGTACTGATCTGATAGTGGGGTACTGTAACTAGTACTGCTAGTGGGGTACTGTAGCTAGTACTGATAGTGGGGTACTGTGGCTAGTACTGTTAGTGGAGTACTGTAACTAGTACTGCTAGTGCGGTACTGTGGCTAGTACTGATAGTGGGGTACTGTAACTAGTACTGATAGTGGGGTACTGTGGCTGGTACTGACAGTGGGGTACTGTAGCTAGTACTGACAGTGGGGTACTGTGGCTAGTACTGACAGTGGGGTACTGTTACTAGTACTGATAGTGGGGTACTGTAACTAGTACTGATAGTGGGGTAGTGTAACCAGTACTGCTAGTGGGGTACTGTGGCTAGTACTGATAGTCAGGTACTGTGGCTAGTACTGATCTGATAGTGGGGTACTGTAACTAGTACTGCTAGTGGGGTACTGTAGCTAGTACTGATAGTGGGGTACTGTAACTAGTACTGATAGTGGGGTACTGTGGCTGGTACTGACAGTGGGGTACTGTAGCTAGTACTGACAGTGGGGTACTGTGGCTAGTACTGATAGTGGGGTACTGTGGCTAGTACTGATAGTGGGGTACTGTAACTAGTACTGCTAGTGGGGTAGTGTAACCAGTACTGCTAGTGGGGTACTGTGGCTAGTACTGATAGTCAGGTACTGTGGCTAGTACTGATCTGATAGTGGGGTACTGTAACTAGTACTGCTAGTGGGGTACTGTAGCTAGTACTGCTAGTGGGGTACTGTAGCTAGTACTGCTAGTGGGGTACTGTGGCTAGTACTGCTAGTGGGGTACTGTGGCTAGTACTGCTAGTGGGGTACTGTAGCTAGTACTGATAGTGGGGTACTGTAGCTAGTACTGATAGTGGGGTACTGTAGCTAGTACTGATAGTGGGGTACTGTAGCTAGTACTGATAGTGGGGTACTGTAGCTAGTACTGATAGTGGGGTACTGTAGCTAGTACTGATCTGATAGTGGGGTACTATAACCAGTACTGATAGTGGGGTACTGTTGCGATCCGTGTTTGGACACTGACGTCTTGTAGACGCTCTGGATAATGACACGGAAGTACATATTACCTGACTAGACAGGACACAGTTGTGACAAGTAAGGACTGGCCGCACTGACCTCTCTGCCCCAGGATCAGCCGCACTTTGCACCGCGCACAGTATGTTGCCTCTGGACCTGAACACTCCACTTCCGCTCTATGCGTTCCAAGCTACTGCTCTGGTTTGCGTTTCATCTGACAGCAGGCATCCTCCCGTCATTGTATGGCATGGAGCACCCTCTGGTGTTCCCTTATGGAACTGCCCTGTATAAAAACGCCTGCTAATGTCTGCTACATTTCACGTCCACTATATCGCCACTATGATCTGGACTCTTCTCCAAGCCCTGCTGGTAGCCATAATGACCAGGGCCGGACTGGGACTAAAATTCAGCCCTGGCATTTGAAGTTACACAGGCCCACTTGTCACACGGTGACTTTATAATATCTTTGTACACTTGTAGGCAGGGCCGGTTTTAGGCAAAGTGGGGCCCTACGCCTAGGCAAAGTTTAAAATGGGGCCCCAAATGCTAACATCTTGCACATCACACAAAAGCATTTCGGTTGTATTTACAAGCGCTGAGTTCAGGCAGCTAAATGAGTTTGATCGACAATACTGAAGTTGTTCAACACTTGTTTCCCGGCCTCTTTCCACCGTCTGAGAAAGAATGATGGGACAGAACGATCACGTCACTAACAGATCACTAACCGATCCCCATACAGTATCATGTTATCAGCAGCACATCTACAGTTTACAGCAGCGATGTGCTGCTGAGAACAATGATTTTTGTTCCAGCAAAAACAATCTGAATATGCAGCATTTTACTTGTTTAGTAAAATACACCCCATAGTCCTCCATATATTATAATGTGCTCCACAGTCCTCCATATAGTATAATACACTCCCTATAGTCCTCCATATATTAAAATACACTGCTCAGTCCTCCACATAGTATAATACACTCCTCATAGTCCTCCATATAGCATAATACACTCCTCATAGTGCGCCATATAGTATAATGCACCGCCATAGTCATCCATGTAGTACAATTCACTTCCCATAGTATAATGCACCCCATAGTTCTTCATATAGTATAACGTATTCCCCATAGTCCTCGATACAGTATAATGCAGTCCACATATAGTATAATGTAGCCACCACCCTACAGAATATAATGCGGCAACCACAGAGTATAATGCAGCCACCCTACAGAGTATAATGCAGCCACCCCACAGAGTATAATGTAACCCCATAGAATATAATACAGCCCACCTCCCCATAATATATAATGTAGCCCCCCATAGAATATAATGCAGCCCCCATAGTATATAACACAACCTCCCCCATAGTATATAACCCAACCTCCCCCATAGAATATAATATACCCCCACAATAGTATATACCACAGCCACATAGTACATAACATGGCCTCCCCATAGAAGATAATATACTCCCCATAGTATATAGCAAAGCCTGCATAGTATATAGCACAGCCCGCATAGTAGATAACAGCCCACACAGCAGTATACAGCACAGCCCACACAGTAGTATATACAGCACAGCCCACACAGTAGTATATACAGCACAGCTCACACAGTAGTATATACAGCACAGCCCGCACAGTAGTATATATAGCACAGCCCGCACAGTAGTATATACAGCACAGCCCGCACAGTAGTATATACAGCACAGCCCACACAGTGGTATATACAGCACAGCCAGCACAGTAGTATATCCAGCACAGTCCGCACAGTGGTATGTCCAGCACAGTGGTATATACAGCACAGCCCGCACAGTGGTATATCCAGCACAGCCCGCACAGTGGTATATCCAGCACAGTGGTATATCCAGCACAGCCCGCACAGTGGTATATCCAGCACAGCCCGCACAGTGGTATATCCAGCACAGCCCGCACAGTGGTATATCCAGCACAGCCCGCACAATGGTATATCCAGCACAGCCCGCACAATGGTATATCCAGCACAGCCCGCACAGTGGCATATCCAGCACAGCCCGCACAGTGGTATATCCAGCACAGCCCGCACAGTGGTATATCCAGCACAGCCCGCACAGTGGTATATACAGCACAGCCCGCACAGTGGTATATCCAGCACAGCCCGCACAGTGGTATATACAGCACAGCCCGCACAGTGGTATATACAGCACAGTGGTATATCCAGCACAGCCTGCACAGTGGTATATCCAGCACAGCCCGCACAGTGGTATATACAGCACAGCCCGCACAGTGGTATATACAGCACAGCCCGCACAGTGGTATATCCAGCACAGCCCGCATCTCTCCTCCTCCTCTCCCCCCCCGAGAATGTCCCCACAGTCCAGTAAAAAAAATAAAAAACACTCTCCTCACCTTTCCTCTTGCCCGCATTGCTTCCTGCTCCTGTCTCAGCTGCTGCAGTCTGCCCGGGACACAGCAGGTGCGCGATGATATGACATCATCGCGCAACCGCAGTGTCAGAGGCAGAGCGGGGAATGATGGGAGAGGGAGCGTCTGTAGACGCTCTCTCCTCCATCATTGCATTCAACTGTACCGGCGTCGACGCCGGTATAATTGAATGCGGCGGCAGGGGGGTGAGGCGGGGGGAGGCGGATCGAGTGGCCCACGACTGGCACCGGCCCTTCTGGCATTTGCCAGAAGTGCCCAATGGCCAGTCCGGCCCTGATAATGACCATACGGTAGTGCCTGCTAATCACAAGACCCTAGTGTCCATCCATACCGCTAGATCTGCCACATACGTCTTGCGGACTCTTCCTCCCGATGTATGTGAATGTGATAAGTCTGAGGAGAGTGAAGCAGCTGTTGACTGGCCACAGGTACATAATGTCACCGATAAGTGTGAGGCGAGTGTAGCAGCTGCTGACTGGCCACAGGTACATAATGTCACCGATAAGACTGAGGCGAGTGTAGCAGCTGTTGACTGGCCACAGGTACATAATGTCAGGGATAAGTCTGAGGCGAGTGTAGCAGCTGTTGACTGGCCACAGGTAAATAATGTCACGGATAAGTCTGAGGCGAGTGTAGCAGCTGCTGACTGGCCACAGGTACATAATGTCACGGATAAGTCTGAGGCGAGTGAAGCAGCTGCTGACTGGCCACAGGTACATAATGTCACGGATAAGTCTGAGGCGAGTGAAGCAGCTGCTGACTGGCCACAGGTACATAATGTCACGGATAAGTCTGAGGCGAGTGAAGCAGCTGTTGACTGGCCACAGGTACATAATGTCACGGATAAGTCTGAGGCGAGTGTAGCAGCTGTTGACTGGCCACAGGTACATAATGTCAGGGATAAGTCTGAGGCGAGTGTAGCAGCTGTTGACTGGCCACAGGTACATAATGTCACGGATAAGTCTGAGGCGAGTGAAGCAGCTGCTGACTGGCCACAGGTACATAATGTCACGGATAAGTCTGAGGCGAGTGTAGCAGCTGTTGACTGGCCACAGGTACATAATGTCACGGATAAGTCTGAGGCGAGTGAAGCAGCTGTTGACTGGCCACAGGTACATAATGTCAGGGATAAGTCTGAGGCGAGTGAAGGAGCTGTTGATTGGCGACAGGTACATAATGTCAGGGATAAGTCTGAGGAGAGTGAAGCAGCTGTTGACTGGCCACAGGTACATAATGTCAGGGATAAGTCTGAGGAGAGTGAAGCAGTTGTTGACTGGCCACAGGTACATAATGTCAGGGATAAGTCTGAGGAGAGTGAAGCAGCTGTTGACTGGCCACAGGTACATAATGTCAGGGATAAGTCTGAGGAGAGTGAAGCAGCTGCTGACTGGCCACAGGTACATAATGTCACGGATAAGTCTGGGGCGAGTGAAGGAGCTGTTGATTGGCGACAGGTACATAACCTTACGCGATCCCCGGGAGAGGCAGGGCGGACACAATTAGAACAGCGCTAGCAGAGAAAGTGACTGTTTATTATTATTTTCCTTTGGTGTTGACATGGATTAAGAAGGGGTTATTGGAGTAGTGGACAACCCCTTTAAACCGTTGACACTCCATGGTATATATATATATATATATATATATATATATATATATATATATATATATATATATATATATATATATATAGGGATGGGTCATGGTCCTTTGAAACAGGCTCAGAAGCTGGACCCGCTCCCCACAAGGCAGGAGCCAACTACAGGGACACCATCAGTCAGGGAATTACTACCCTTACTGGCGTATGGGGCCCAGTGAGGAGGAGGGGCCCGGACCGGTGCAGAGGTGAGTTCACTGCAGTTCAAAGCTTACAGTTCAGGCTTTTTCTCACTGTGTTAGCTGGGATCTCACCGGAAGGAGGTCACTGCAATTCAATGGCACGGCTGGGAAAGCAGCCTCATTGATTGCCGGTAACCTCGATGACGTCACCTATGCTCATTGATGCTGAGCTTGCAGCAGCTCATTCACTAGTGGTTCTCAGTCTGGACGGTCACATCTTGGCATCATCCAAGTTTAAAACTATTTATCCCCAGACATGGATTACAGCGTGGGATAGAACGTCAGACAGGTGAGGGATATGGTTGTTTTTTTTATTTTATTACAGGAGACAAGGGATTCAATGGAATGGACGTTAGGTGAGTATAACTGTACATATAACAACTGATACCGCGCTTGGGTGATAGTAAAGGACCAGCCCCAGCTACAGGAATGCAGCCAAACCACATGAATGTGTACAGCAATAGGTGATCAGGATGACACGCTGCACGTTATAGAAAATCCAATTGCCAACTGCTGTGTGAGCCGTCAACCTGCTTACTCCTTAGACCATGTACCGTACATCCAGGTGTATATACATTCCACTAAAATTACCATAGACATATGTGGTGCCCGTACCTGGTAAATCACACTTATGTGCTGGAATGAACTTGATAATAACAGTTCTTACCATGTGGAAGTGTGGTCCGCAGGAAAATGTATATTGTGCTGAACTCCACCAAACTGCTCGTAGTGGGTACCGGAGGTGGTGTACGTGTCTCACCGGTGGGAGCGGCAGGTACGAGGATGAAATGACCTGCGGGTGGTAGCGGTCAGGTGGGCGCACGTTGGCTGGTGCCGCCTTGACCGGTGCGAGGTGTAGCTGCTCAGTGTAGAGCCAGGAGACGTCCCGGCCGGAGGAGTCCCTGGTTACACTGAAGGAAAAAAATGGCCGCCGCTGACAAGCAGCGTGTGACGTCACAGGCCTACGGAGCCTTGCTAGGACAAAAGACTAACCGACGCGTTTCGAAGGGTGAACGCCCTTCTTCATCAGGGTTGAAGCCCTGTCAAGGAACTCCTCTATTATATACCTCCACTATACAACTGTGCCTACCCCTCAGAGCTCAAAGTCCCGCCCCACCTGCCATACTCCATATAGGTCTGAGATGCCAGCCTATTACCGCACCACCTAATATAAATCCCCTATCGTATCAGGGTTGTAAAAGAATATATACCTCCTGTCAGCTGTTATTCAGACCTCTAAACAATACTACTAGCTATGGACCATATTAAAAACTGTATATATCACATTAAAATTATTAAATATATGTTTATTAAATATATGTTTGCCACAAAAAGCGTATGTGTGTAAAAATATATAAAAATATGTAGAAATAACTACCTTTATTATTATTAAAAAAACTTAAAAACATATACAATCTCCATGGATTTATACATGGACTCTGACACTCAAGATACACTAAAAAACTATCACTAAACTCGTTTATATAAAAAAACTGACCCCAGTCATTGGTTAAAAATATGCAAATTGCCTCTTCTGAGAAAAAGAGGACTTTACTCTATAGCGCCACCTGTTGGAAGTAACTTCCAACAGGTGGCGCTATAGAGTAAAGTCCTCTTTTTCTCAGAAGAGGCAATTTGCATATTTAAATTCCCAGAGGAGCATTGCACGGCGAATAAGCCTCCTTACCTTGACAAGCCAGAGATGGTATGTCACTCTCCATAAGGAGAAACGTTACCCCTTAGACCCCACTCCAGAGCCTCTCACCTAGCCAAATCAGTTCTCATGCTTCGCACTGACGAGGGCCAACAGCCCGAAACACCGTGTCTGCGAATTGAGATACTGATTTGGCTATAATCCTAAGTCATATTGCACGACTCGTTAAAGGGTTGATTGTGATTTGTAGGATCGCTACTTCCAACAGGTGGCGCTATAGAGTAAAGTCCTCTTTTTCTCAGAAGAGGCAATTTGCATATTTAAATTCCCAGAGGAGCATTGCACGGCGAATAAGCCTCCTTACCTTGACAAGCCAGAGATGGTATGTCACTCTCCATAAGGACAAACGTTACCCCCTGGTTAAAAATAAACGTAAAAAACCCCCAAGCATGATAATTTGACATGAACCTCCACATGTATCATTTAAAAGGCATGTAGTTCAAATTCATGGTTCAAGCCTTTGGACAACATCTGGAATCCTCACTCTTGTCACACCGGATCTATTCACCAGGTCCTGCATCACTTTTCCAAATCTACCAATGACTTTCCCCACCAGATTTCTGGGTACTCGAACGACATCTTCCACAAAGCCCAGCCGACTTTGAGCTTTCCTGGCATGCTCCAAACGTCGAGCCGCTTCCTTGTTCCTCAACAGGATCATTTGTTTCGTGCAAAGACATTGTAGGTGCATATCCTTCAGGATAGCTACCCGCTTTACTGTGACTTCCTTAGTGGACAGTATCACCAACTGTTTCGTCTCTGGTGCCCAGTTCACACTATGCGCTTCCACTGCTTTTCTAAAGGCCTCATGCACACCTTCACTGGTACAGGCTTCTTGCACCTCTTCGGGTACATCAATCACGGTCTTGAAGAGCAAGGTCTCACTCTCTTCATGGATATACCGCTCCCTTTTTGCCTCGGACCTTTCCACGAAGACATCTGCCACGACCGGGTGACTGTCTTGTTCTGATTTTAGCACCAATTCATCCTCCGCTTTACACTCTTCCAGATCCCTGGCCAGGATGGGCACTGGCAGCTTCACCTCGTTACCACTCTGGTACCGCCGCTGTGGGTCTTCAACCAGCATCTTCTTCTCTTGCATAAGACCACTTAATGCTTCTCTGAGCCCTTCCACATCTTCCCTTAAGGCTTTGTTCACACTTTGCCCGGTTGACAGGTGATGTTTGAGCTCAGAGACTTCCCTCTCCAGTTCATCTACCCGGTGCTCAGCTGCTTGTCTCAGATGCCTTAACTCGGCCTGTAAATCTGTTACCTTTTGCTTCTCATGAGACAACTCATTAGCGAGATCCTGGACCTCCTCTTTATCAAGCTTCTCACCGGGTGCAATTTGTTCAGCCCCTTTTCCTCTTTTACGTCTCCGGGAGGAAGACTTGCCACTTGTACTTGAGTCAGCTATACTGCACTCTTTCCCGCTGTCTAAATGGGAGTCACCACCACCCGGTTGGTTATCCTGGAACCAGCAGTCGCCACTTACACAGGTCATATTTTCTGGTATGGCTGCCCCCGCAATCTTGACGTCACCTTGTGGAGCACTGTCGTTCCCCTGTGTCAGTATTTCTGTCAGCACACCATTGTACTCAGTCCTAGTGGTTGCTAATGACAGTGACACGTCACAGTCACCCCCGGAGTTTGTGTCACACCTCACAGTACGGTGAACCCTCAAGTTCCTTTCTAACAGGGTGTCAGCTTCACAGGTTCTATTTACCAGATCACTGTCAGTCATTTTGGGGTACATGTCAGGTGACATCATGTCGGTAAGTTGGGCCGACGAACCCTTCACTCTGGTCACCCCATTGTCTGACCCGTCAATTTTGGGACCCATTACTGACTTAACGTATGCCCCTGCAAAAGTAATGAGACTTCCATCCTCGTGCTGCAGAGGAACACCCTCCTCCCACAAGTCTGAGAATAACTTACAGTCCCGGCCTACTATCACAGGACAAGGTAGGTTAGGAACTATGGCGGCCTCAAGATTTGAATAGCCCCTGACCGTCTCAAGGTACACCCGGGTCACTAAATAAACCTTAGGGTCCCCATGGATGCAGGTGACCTTGATCTTTTCAGACCTTACAAATTGATCTTCCGCAGACTTCACCAAGGTCACTGAGCTCCCCGAATCGACCAGACCAAATACTTCTACCTCTGCGTTTAACTCCAGAACACACCCACGTAGCCTTTCACCAGGAGGGTAGTTCTTATGGCAGATTGGACATGCATAGTACCATTGTCCCTGGCTACAGTCCAATGATGCATTCACCACCGCCTCTTTTTTCCCCACCACCCCTATTCGGGTTACCGCCTTTTTGGGACTCTGCCCCCTTTAGGGTCACTACCCCCTTTTGGGACTCCACCCCCTTTTGGGCAACTACGCTCTTTTGGGTTACCGCCCCCTTTCGGGACTCCGCCCCTTTTAAAACAACCATCCCTATTTGGGTTACCGCCCCCTTTTTGGGACACCACTCTATTAGGGACACTCCCACTTCCCTGGGGTACACCCCGTGGACTCCCCACAGTACTTTCAGGTACGTTCGCACCATGCACCAGAATGTCCCTGGGCTTGCACTGGCCCTTTAAGAGTCTGCACAACCTGGAGCACAATTTTTTTTTTTTCAATACTTCACCAGCTCTTGCTGGCATTGCTACAGCTCCTGCTGCAGTCCCAAATCACTGGCACCTCCGGGTGCTGATCACAAGCTGCTGCTACCGCCACTGCAGCTCCTGCTGCTGCAGAACCTCTTGCTGCAAGCGCGCTGCACGGCTCAACCGCAGACTTTGTGGACCCGCCGATCCACAGCAAGCCGCTTGTCACCTTTGTGGACCCGCCGATCCACAGCAAGCCGCTTGTCACCTTCGTGGACCCGCCGATCCACAGCAAGTTGATTTAAGAAAAAAAAAACACACAGTCTCTCACTGACTCCGGTCAGTACAGCACAGACTCCTGTCTCTTACACACTCGGCTTTACACAGTGCCTCACTGATCCCGACCAGCATAATACACGGTTTTCAGACCGTTACCCGTTGGCAACTTTTACGGGTTTCTGGACACCCCTTGGCCTCAGAGGTGCCCAAACACAATGTCTCTCTCTTTTTTCACTCTGACCCCGGTCAGTACATCACGGATCTCCATCCGTTACCTGTCATTGCCACACAGGTTCCCGGATCCCTCTTCTCCTCAGAGGTATCCCATAAACAGCAGTTCTTACTGACCCCGGTCACTGTTTACTCACGTTTGTCAAGACCGTCCACTCTTCTGGCTCAGACCAGCCAGTGCTGCAATGTGCTCCTTGGATCATTGCTCGCATTCGAAACACCAATTGTAGCATTTCACCCGCTACGGGTCTTAGGGACACTCGCTTGGCAGCAGAATAATCATTGACAGGCACGGTTCCTCACACAAATCTGTCCATATGGTTTATTTAAACTCCACATAAACCATATAGGGTACAGTCCGTTTCAATACAGCCACAAAACATTAAAGGACATCAGACAGTTCATGTAGCAGATAGGCTTCTCTGCCGTATATTATAATCCCCTTGTCCGGGGGTAACCTTTCAGGAGTTCCACTCCTCACGCTGACTTCACGTTAGACCCAGGTCCTCAACACAGACCGTCCAGGTCTACGGTCTCTAGGTGCTTCCAGGACGACTTCCCTCCCAGGAGCCTCCAACACTGACCATCCAGGACCTTGCACAGGAATAAACAGATCCATACACAGGAACCTCACAGGCACATGTGACCCACACCCTGGTCACATTATCTACCCTTAACCACTCCCATGGGTGGGAGTGTGGGTGTGTGTGGCTAGTTTGACCCTCCCATCTCTCATAACTAGCCCTGCCAATCTCCCATTAGAACTACACAATTACTTGTGGGACTACAGGTCCCAGAACACAACATAACTTTAGACTGACAGCGCAGAGTGTCCTCCTCTGCGACACACATACCGGCCATTTATAATCCTGCCGGACTTTCTCTCACCACCACAGTTATAAATCCAAGTGCATCCTGCAGCGTACACACAGCGCCCCCTGGCTGTAACAGTGGTCACTGCACCACTATATATATATATATATATATATATATATATATATATATATATATATATATATCAGAACAGACCAAAAATTTGGACACACCTTGTCATTTAAATTTTTTTCTGTATTTTCATGACCATGAAAATTGTACATTCACACTGAGGGCATCAAAACTATGAATTAACACATGTGGAATTATATACTTAACAAAAAAGTGTGAGACAACTGAAAATATGTCTTATATTCTAGGTTCTTCAAAGTAGCCACCTTTTGCTTTGATGACTGCTTTGCACACTCTTGGCATTCTCTTGATGAGCTTCAAGAGGTAGTCACAGGGAATGGTTTTCAATTCACAGGTGTGCCCTGTCAGGTTTAATAAGTGGGATTTCTTGCCTTATAAATGGTGTTGGGACCATCAGTTGTGTTGAGCAGAAGTCTGGTGGATACACAGCTGATAGTCCTACTGAATAGACTGTTAGAATTTGTATTATGGCAAGAAAAAAGCAGCTAAGAAAAACGAGTGGCCATCATTACTTTAAGAAATGAAGGTCAGTCCATCCGAAAAATTGGGCAAACTTTGTAAGTGTCCTCAAGCGCAGTGGCAAAAGCCATCAAGCGCTACAAAGAAACTGGCTCACATGAGGACCGCCCCAGGAAAGGAAGACCAAGAGTCACCTCTGCTTCTGAGGATAAGTTTATCCGAGTCACAAGCCTCAGAAATCGCAGGTTAAAAGCAGCTCAGATTAGAGACCAGGTCAATGCCACACAGAGTTCTAGCAGCAGACACATCTCTACATCAACTGTTAAGAGGAGACTTTGTGCAGCAGGCCTTCATGATAAAATAGCTGCTAGGAAACCACTGCTAAGGACAGGCAACAAGCAGAAGAGACTTGTTTGGGCTAAAGAACACAAGGAATGGACAATAGACCAGTGGAAATCTGTGCTTTGGTCTAAATTTGAGATCTTGAGATTCCAAATTTGAGATCTTCGGTTCCAACGCAACGCAGACGCAGACGCAGAAAAGGTGAACGGATGGACTCTACAGTCATGGACAAAAATTTTGAGAATGAGACAAATATTAATTTTTCCAAAGTCTACTGCTTCATTTTTTCTAATGGCAATTTGCATATACCCCTGAATGTCAGAGTGATCAGCTTAACAGCAATTACTGTACTTGCAAAGTCAATATTTGCCCAGAAAATGAACTTTAACCCCCAAAACACATTTCAACATCATTGTAGTCCTGCCTTAAAAGGAGCAGCTAACATCGTTTTAGTGATTGATCCATTAACACAGGTGTGGGTGTTGATGAGGACAGGGCTGGTGATCAATCAGTCATGATTAAGTAAGAATGACATCACTGGACACTTTAAAAGGAGGCTGGTGCTTGGTATCGTTTCTCTTCAGTTAACCATGGTTATCTCTAAAGAAACACGTGCAGCCATCATTGCACTGCACAAAAATGGCCTAACAGGGAAGAGTATCGCAGCTACAAAGATTGCACCTCAGTCAACAATCTATCGCATCATCAAGAACTTCAAGGAGAGAGCTTCCATTGTTGTCAAAAAGGCTCCAGGTCGCCCAAGAAAGACCAGCAAGAGCCAGGACCGTATCTTAAAACTGTTTCAGCTGCGGGATCGGACTACCAGCAGTGCCGAGCTTGCTCAGGAATGGCAGCAGGCTGGTGTGAGTGCTTCTGCACGCACTGTGAGGCGGAGACTCTTTGAGCAAGGCCTGGTTTCAAGGAGGGCAGCAAAGAAGCCACTTCTCTCCAGAAAAAACATCAGGGACCGACTGATATTCTGCAAAAGGTACAGGGAGTGGACTGCTGAGGACTGGGGCAAAGTCATTTTCTCTGATGAATCCCCTTTTCGATTGTTTGGGACATCTGGAAAACAGCTTATTCGGAGAAGAAGAGGTGAGCGCTACCACCAGTCTTGTCTCATGCCAACTGTAAAGCATCCTGAAACCATTCATGTGTGGGGTTGCTTCTCAGCCAAGGGAATCGGCTCACTCACAGTCTTGCCTAAAAACACAGCCATGAATAAAGAATGGTACCAGAATGTCCTTCAAGAGCAACTTCTCCCAACCATCCAAGAGCAGTTTGGCGCCCAACAATGCCTTTTCCAGCATGATGGAGCACCTTGCCATAAAGCAAAGGTGATAACTAAATGGCTCATGGAACAAAACATAGAGATTTTGGGTCCATGGCCTGGAAACTCCCCAGATCTTAATCCCATTGAGAACTTGTGGTCAATCATCAAGAGACGGGTGGACAAACAAAAACCAACAAATTCTGGCAAAATGCAAGCATTGATGCAAGAATGGACTGCTATCAGTCAGGATTTGGTCCAGAAGTTGATTGAGAGCATGCCAGGGAGAATTGCAGAGGTCTTGAAGAAGAAGGGTCAACACTGCAAAGATTGACTTGAAGCATTAACTCATTCCAACTGTCAATATAACCTATTGGTACTCATAATATGATTGCAATTATATTTCTGTATGTGATATAAACAGACAAACACTAATAAAAACCAGAGGGCAGCAGATCATGTGAAAATATAATTTTGGTGTCATTCTCAAAACTTTTGGCCATGACTGTACATGCCTGGTTCCCACCGTGTAGCATGGAGGAGGAGGTGTGATGGTGTGGGGGTGCTTTGCTGGTGACACTGTTGGGGATTTACCCAATGGCTACCACAACATCTTGCAGCGGCATGCTATTCCATCCGGTTTGCGTTTAGTTGGACCATCATTTATTTTTCAAAAGGACAATGACCCCAAGCACACCTCCAGGCTGTGTAAGGGCTATTTGACCAAGAAGGGGAGTGACGGGGTGCTATGCCAGATGACCTGGCCTCCACAGTCACCAGACCTGAACCCAATCGAGATGGTTTGGGGTGAGCTGGACCGCAGAGTGAAGACAAAAGGGCCAACAAGTGCTAAGAATCTCTGGGAACTCCTTCAAGATTGTTGGAAGTCCATTTCCGGTGACTACCTCTTGAAGCTCATCAAGAGAATGCCAAGAGTGTTGGCTTTAGCAAGGCTGGTTGTCAAAAATGGGGGGGGACACCACTACGTTTTTTTACGTGTTTATATTCAAACTGCAAGAAAGTGACACATCACCAGAATCAGGGTTGCTGCCCCTACATCGTGCTGCTCTAAGGCCGGGATCACACTTGTGAGAAACTCAGTCTCGCATCTCAATACCCAGCACTGCTGCTGGTACTTGGGACCGGAGTGTACGGCTGCATGTATTTTTATGAAGCTGAGCGCTCCGGTCCGAGTGCCGGCGGCAGTTCCGGGTATTGAGATGCGAGACTCATGCAAGTTTCTCGCAAGTGTGATCCCGGTCTAAGAGTACATAGCAATTACCTGCTGACAGATTCCCTTACAGGCACAGTTCACACGAATATTTGAATTCACAGGCTAATGTTGTCCTCACTGAGCCTTGCATAACTCCATGCGATCGTCAGCATTCTGGACAAACACAATGAAACACACAAAAAAAACAGGTTTTGGAAACCTGTCTCAATGTGAACTATCTACGACTAATCTCTATTATGATATCATCAATATCTGTCTCCATGAACACTTCACTGCAAATAATCATCATGAATGGACTTGTTCCTGGGAAGTAGGACAGACAATCATTATTATTTAAAACTAGCTGAAGAGCCCGGCGTTGCCCGGGCATAGTAACTAACTGGTTAGTTATAACAAATTATAATGCTTATATTTCACATAAAAACATTTCACATCATATACTCAACACTACAGATTTGCAACACAAATTAACTAAACAATTACCTAAGTATTGAAAATATTTTATTTTCAACTCATTCAAGGGCTTTTGATAAACAACATTTTTGTTTTTTCCTTCCGGTGCAAATATGAACACATTTTTGGCAGTTCCAACTCTTGAACAGGCCACATAAAGTTGTTCATGAGAAAAAGCATGGAGATTGCAAACCGATCCCTACTACTTTCAAGGACTGTCCCTAAGCCTTGTTAATAGTCATTGCACATGTCAGTCAAACTGGAAACTGGAGGTGTTTAAAATCAAAAGGCAAATCAGATGGAATGAGTGAAATGAAAATGTCCTCTCTTTTGGCACATCCTGTTGCTCAGCTGTGTATCTAATCCTATCCTGTATGATACCATCTGCTGAGCTGTGCATCTAATTCTGTCCTGTGTGATACTGTCTGCTGAGCTGTGTACCTAATCCTATCCTGTGTGATACTGACTGCTGAGCTGTGTATCTAATCTTATCCTGTGTGATACTGTCTGCTGATCCATGTATTTAGATACATTAGTTCTGTCCTGTGTGTTACTGTCTGCTGAGCTGTGTACCTAATCCTATCCTGTGTGATAATGACTGCAGAGCTGTGTATCTAGTCCTATCCTGTGTGATACTGTCTGCTGATCCATGTATTTAGATACATTAGTTCTGTCCTGTGTGTTACTGTCTGCTGAGCTGTGTATCTAATCCTATCCTGTGTGATACTGACTGCTGAGCTGTGTATCTAATCCTATCCTGTGTGATACTGTCTGCTTGGCCGTGTATCTAATCCTATCCTGTGTGATAGTCTGCTGAGCCGTGTATCTAATCCTCTCCTGTGTGACTGTCTGCTGAGCTGTGTATCTAATCCTATCCTGTGTGATACTGCTTGCTGAGCCGTGTATCTAATCCTATCCTGTGTGATACTGTCTGCTGAGCTGTGTATCTAATCCTATCCTGTGTGATACTGAGCTGTGTATCTAATCCTATCTTGTGTGATACTGTGTGCTGAGCCGTGTATCTAATCCCATCCTGTGTGATAGTCTACTGAGCCGTGTATCTAATCCTATCCTGTGTGATACTGTCTGCTGAGCCGTGTATCTAATCCTATCCTGTGTGATACTGTCTGCTGAGCTGTGTATCTAATCCTATCCTGTGTGATACTGAGCTGTGTATCTAATCCTATCCTGTGTGATACTGTCTGCTGAGCCATGTACCTAATCCTATCCTGTGTGATACTGTCTGCTGAGCCGTGTATCTAATCCTATCCTGTGTGATACTGTCTGCTGAGCTGTGTATCTAATCCTATCCTGTGTGATACTGGGCTGTGTATCTAATCCTATCTTGTGTGATACTGTCTGCTGAGCTGTGTATCTAATCCTATCCTGTGTGATACTGAGCTGTGTATCTAATCCTATCCTGTGTGATACTGTCTGCTGAGCCATGTACCTAATTCTATTCTGTGTGATACTGTCTGCTGAGCCGTGTATCTAATCCTATCTTGTGTGATACTGTCTGCTGAGCTGTGTATCTAATCCTATCCTGTGTGATACTGTCTGCTGAGCCGTGTATCTAATCCTATCCTGTGTGATACTGTCTGCTGAGCTGTGAATCTAATGATATCCTGTGTGATACTGGGCTGGGTACCTAATCCTATCCTGTGTGATACTGTCTGCTGAGCTGTGTATCTAATCCTATCCTGTGTGATACTGGGCTCCCCCTGCAGTCTGTGGCAGAGAGTGGTCTGTGTCGGCACGGTAAGGATATGTGCACATGTATAATGGTCCACTGCGGATTTTTCTGCAGCGGATTTGATAAATTTGCAGGGCAAAAACGCTGCGTTTTTGCTGCAGATTTATCGTGGATTTACTGCAGTTTTTCTGCGGTTTTCCAACTGCGGTTTTCTATAGGAGCAGCTGTAAAACCACTGTGGAATCCGCAGAAAGTGACATGCTGCAGAATGTAAACCGCTGCGTTTCCGTGCGTTTTTTTCCGCAGCATGTGCACAGCGTTTTTTGTTTCCCATAGGTCTACATTGTTATGTAAACTCATGGGAAACTGCTGCGGACCCGCAGCTGCGTGTCCGCAGCGTTTTCCGCATCATGTGCACATACCCTAATAAATTGTGTTATTTCCAGCTTTACAGAGGGATGATAACACCATAGAAATAATAAGAATAATAGGCCTCAGTTACCACAGCTGTCTACAAGGAAAACTGTTGCTCATAGCAACAAATCACAGCTCAGCTTCTTATAAACAGCTCTGGTGAAATGAAAGATGCTTAGTGATTAGTTGCTATGTGGAGTGGGCGTAGCTGATACACACACACATGCTTAGTGATTGGTTGCCGATACATACATACACACACACACTTGCGGTCTCTATAATATCTAATTGTCTAAGGGTTTTTCCGTCTGTCTGTCTGTCTGTCTGTCTGTCTGTCCTGGAAATCCCGCGTCTCTGATTGGTCGAGGCCGCCAGGCCTCGACCAATCAGCGACGGGCACAGCATGGCGACGATGATGTCATAATGGAAAACCCGCATCTCTGATTGGTCGAGGCCGCCAGGGCTCGACCAATCAGCGACGGGCACAGTATCGACGTAGATGTCATAATGGTTGCCATGGCGACGATGATGTCATAAAGGTTGCCTCGACCAATCAGCGATGGGCACAGTCTGCCGCGAATTCTGGAATCATCATTGTCCATATACTACGGGGACATGCATATTCTAGAATACCCGATGCGTTAGAATCGGGCCACAGTCTAGTATATATATAATTGTCTAAGGGTCACTTCCGTCTGTCACGGATATTCATTGGTCGCGGCCTCTGTCTGTCATGGAATCCAAGTCGCTGATTGGTCTCGCCAGCTGCCTGTCATGGCTGCCGCGACCAATCAGCGACGGCCACAGTCCGATTAGTCCCTCCCTACTCCCCTGCAGTCAGTGCCCGGCACCCGCTCCATACTCTCCGCAGTCACCGCTCACACAGGGTTAATGCCAGCGGTAACGGACCGCGATATGCCGCGGGTAACTCACTCCGTTACCGCCGCTATTAACCCTGTGTGACCAAATTTTTACTATTGATGCTGCCTATGCAGCGTCAATAGTAAAAACATCTAATGTTAAAAATAATAAAAAAAATAAAAAATCATTATATATTCACCTTCCGCCGCCTTTCCTGCTCCTCGCGACGCTCCGGTGACCGCTCCATGCAAGCGGCAGGTTCCGGTGCTAAGGATGGTATGCGACAAGGACCTGCCATGACGTCACAGTCATGTGACCGCGACTTCATCACACCCTGGGACCGGAAGGTGCCGCCTGCACCGCACACAGGCGACAGAACTACAAGGGGCCCTTCGGAAGGTGAGTATATGTTTATTTTTTAACCTGTGACATACGTGGCTGGGCAATATACTACGTAGCTGGGCAATATACTACGTGACTGGCCAATATACTACGTGGCTCTGTGCTGTATACTACGTCACTGTGCAATATACTACATGGCTGGGCAATATACTACGTGGCTCTGTGCTGTATACTACGTCGCTGTGCAATATACTACGTAGCTGGGCAATATACTACGTGGCTGGGCAATATACTACGTGGCTCTGTGCTGTATACTACGTCACTGGGCAATATACTACGTGGCTGGGCAATATACTACGTGGCTGGGCAATATACTACGTGGCTGGGCAATATACTACGTTGCTGTGCAATATACTACGTGGCAGGGCAATATACTACGTGGCTCTGTGCTGTATACTACGTCTCTGTGCAATATACTACGTGGCTCTGTGCTGTATACTACGTCACTGGGCAATATACTACGTAACTGCGCAATATACTACGTGGCTGGGCAATATACTACGTTGGCTGTGCAATATACTACGTGGACATGCATATTCTAGAATACCCGATGCGTTAGAATCGGGCCACCATCTAGTGTATATATATATATATATATATATATATATATATATATATATATATATATATATATATTTATATATACACTCACCGGCCACTTTATTAGGTACACCATGCTAGTAACGGGTTGGACCCCCTTTTGCCTTCAGAACTGCCTCAATTCTTCGTGGCATAGATTCAACAAGGTGCTGGAAGCATTCCTCAGAGATTTTGGTCCATATTGACATGATGGCATCACACAGTTGCCGCAGATTTGTCGGCTGCACATCCCAAAGATGCTCCATACAAGGCAGGATGGATCCATGCTTTCATGTTGTTTACGCCAAATTCTGACCCTACCATCCGAATGTCGCAGCAGAAATCGAGACTCATCAGACCAAGCAACGTTTTTCCAATCTTCTACTGTCCAATTTCGATGAGCTTGTACAAATTGTAGCCTCAGTTTCCTGTTCTTAGCTGAAAGGAGTGGTACCCGGTGTGGTCTTCTGCTGCTGTAGCCCATCTGTCTCAAAGTTCGACGCACTGTGCGTTCAGAGATGCTCTTAGGCCTACCTTGGTTGTAACGGGTGGCGATTTGAGTCACTGTTGCCTTTCTATCAGCTCGAACCAGTCTGCCCATTCTCCTCTGACCTCTGGCATCAACAAGGCATTTCCGCCCACAGAACTGCCGCTCACTGGATTTTTTTTCTTTTTCAGACCATTCTCTGTAAACCCTAGAGATGGTTGTGCGTGAAAATCCCAGTAGATCAGCAGTTTCTGAAATACTCAGACCAGCCCTTCTGGCACCAACAACCATGCCACGTTCAAAGGCACTCAAATCACCTTTCTTCCCCATACTGATGCTCGGTTTGAACTGCAGGAGATTGTCTTGACCATGTCTACATGCCTAAATGCACTGAGTTGCCGCCATGTGATTGGCTGATTAGAAATTAAGTGTTAACAAGAAGTTGGACAGGTGTACCTAATAAAGTGGCCGGTGAGTGTATATATATATATATATATAATGTCAACTATTATATTATTATTTAAATTGTTTTTTATATGCAAGAAATAGTGGAAAAGTTGTCAAGTGTTTGAAATCAGATCATTTCATTAAAGTCAGCTCAGTATAAGGCAACTAGAGACACAACCACTGTGCTTGTTATGGTAGGTGGTGCCAGCAGTGAGATTATCAGAAATAAAACTGCAATTATAGCTAAATATTTCATACATAGAATAAGAAACATTCGGCATTAAAAAAAAGGATACTTTCTTCTAGTTATAAAGTTTATAAAACAAAAATATATAGTGTGACATAACTGTATCAGTAAAAAAACATTAAACAATAGTGTAAAGTATGCGGGAAGGCCAACATTATCTACGGTGACTTTCTAGATGCCTGTCAAGATGTTCTTTTTCAGTATACCACTCCCCACACTCCGAACAGTAATATGGCTTCTCTCCTGTATGATGTCTTTGATGCAGAATAAGGTATTTTTTATTGGTAAAACTTTCCCCACAGTCCCAACAAATATGTCTTTTTTCTGCTTCAAGATTGATCTGATGTTCATCGCATTGTAATTTAGCATGTGCTTCTCTTAAGTGACACTCCTGGTGGTTTAACAATTGTGTGTTATTTGCAAAAATGTCCCCACATTGACTGCAAGGATAAAGTTCCTGCTTTGCCCGGCGTCTATTATTTCCCCCAAGACCGGATTCGCTGTTCCTTTCTGAGTGAATCTTTTGATGTTTGGTAAGAACTGAGGTACAAGTAAAACTCTTTCCACATTCAGTGCATGGATACGGTTTCACTCCTGTGTGGATTCTCTGGTGGACTACGAGATATGCATTAGTGGTAAAATACTTGCCACAATCAGGACAGCAATGTCGTTTCTCTCCAGTGTGAGTTCTCAGATGTTTGATGAGAACAGAATTACAGATAAAGCTCTTTCCACATTCAGAGCAACGATATGGTCTTTCTCCGGTATGGGTTCTCCGATGTATCACAAGATCTGAAGTTGTGATGAAACGTTTCCCACACTCTGAACATGAATGTGGTTTTTCCCCAGTGTGAATCCTCTTATGTCTGACCAAATGTGAACTCCTCATAAAGCCTTTACCACATTCAGGACAAGAGTATGGCTTTTCACCTGTGTGACTTCTTTGATGGGTTATTAGGTGGGAATTCCGATTGAAGCTTTTGCCACATTCTGAACAGAAGAAGAGTTTCTCTGCTGGCTTATTTTTACGGTAATATGTGACATACTCCCCAGTAGAGGATATATGACGTATGATATCGACATTAGAGGATAAAGCATTAATATTTTGTAAGCGAGAGGTCGGTTTCTTCTTTATATTAGTTGATCGAGCTTTTTGTGGATGATCTGCTGGTGGGATGTTTGGATCGGTCACTTCATTATTATATTCATCGCAAGACACAGATTGCTCCTTAATTTGTGTAAGTGTGTAACAGAGATCAGAGGGAGTTTTCACGATGGACAGATTTTTTTCAGTGCGTGATAGGGATTCCTCCTTCGTAGTAGGCGGTGGATCTTGTGGTGTATAATCTACCTCGGTAGAAGTGTCAGCATTTGGGAGAGTCTGTCTATCATACACCGATGAATACTCTGGAAGGTCCATGTTCCTATTAAGAGTAGGGTTAATGACCATTGCTTCGTCGCACAAATGTGGTGCCTCAGGAACATTCTCCAAATAACTGATCACTTTAGATAAATATAAAGAACAGTTTGCAGATGGGATATTAATGGAATTATTGTGATCATTCATAGAGTCCATCGGAGAATTTAAGTTGTAAGATCTTACAGACAGATTTATGGTTTGAGTATCATCTAGAAGAAACAAGAAAGTAGTCAATAAGATACTAGGTCCACCTGTAAACATACAGTCATATGAAAAAGTTTGGGCACCCCTATTAATCTTAAGCTTAATGTTTTATAAAAATTGTTTTTTTTTGCAACAGCTATTTCAGTGTCATATATCTAATAACTGTTGGACACAGTAATGTTTCTGCCTTGAAATGAGGTTTATTGTACTAACAGAAAATGTGCAATCTGCATTCAAACAAAATTTGACAGGTGCATAAGTATGGGTACCCTTATCATTTTCTTGTTTTAAATACTCCTACCTACTTTTTACTGACTTACTAAAGCACTTTTTTTGGCTTTGTAACCTCATTGAGCTTTGAACTTCATAGCCAGGTGTATGCAACCATGAGAAAAGCTACTTAAAGTGGCCACTTGCAAGTTGTTCTCCTGTTTGAATCTCCTCTGAAGAGTGTCATCATGGGCTCCTCAAAACAACTGTCAAATGATCTGAAATCAAAGATTATTCAACATAATTGTTCAGGGGAAGGATACAAAAAGCTGTCTCAGAGGTTTAACCTGTCAATTTCTACTGTGAGGAACATAGTAAGGAAATGGAAGAACACAGGTACAGTTCTTGTTAAGGCCAGAAGTGGCAGGCCAAGAAAAACAACAGAAAGGCAGAGAAGAATGGTGAGATCAGTCAAGGACAATCCTCAGGCCACCTCCAGAGATCAGCAGCATCAAGTTGCTGCAGATGGTGTCACTCTGCATCGGTCAACTATACAACGCACTTTGCACAAGGAGAAGCTGTATGGGAGAGTGATGCGAAAGAAGCCGTTTCTGCAAGCACGCCACAAACAGAGTCGGCTGAGGTATGCAAAAGCACATTTGGAGAAGCCAATTTCTTTTTGGAAGAAGGTCCTGTGGACTCATGAAACCCAGATTGAGTTGTTTGGTAATGCAAAAAGGCGTTATGCATGGTGGCAAAAAAACACAGTGCGTTGTATAGTTGACCGATGTACAGTGACACCACCTGCAGCAAGTTGATGCTGCAGCTCTCTGGAGATGGTCTGAGGATTGTCCTTGACTGATCTCACCATTCTTCTTCTCTGTCTTTCTGATGTTTTTCTTGGCCTGCCACTTCTGGCCTTAACAAGAACTGTACCTGTGTTCTTCCATTTCCTTACTATGTTCCTCACAGTAGATATTGACAGGTTAAATCTCTGAGACAGCTTTTTGTATCCTTCCCCTGAACAACTATGTTGAATAATCTTTGTTTTCAGATCATTTGACAGTTGTTTTGAGGAGCCCATGATGCCACTCTTCAGAAGAGATTCAAACAGGAGAACAACTTGCAAGTGGCCACTTTAAGTAGCTTTTCTCATGATTGCATACACCAAGCTATGAAGTTCAAAGCTCAATGAGGTTACAAAGCCAAAAAAAGTGCTTTAGTAAGTCAGTAAAAAGTAGGTAGGAGTATTTAAAACAAGAAAATGATAAGGGTGCCCATACTTATGCACCTGTCAAATTTTGTTTGAATGCAGATTGCACATTTTCTGTTAGTACAATAAACCTCATGTCAAGGCAGAAACATTACTGTGTCCAACAGTTTTTAGATATATGAAATTGAAATAGCTGTCGCAAAAAAAACAATTTTTATAAAACATTAAGCTTAAGATTAATAGGGGTGCCCAAACTTTTTCATATGACTGTATGTATTATAGTTATGTATATGATGTATTAATATATTATTAAGCCATGTTCACATTTAAAAGTCAATCAATATTTGTCATTATTCCACAGCGAATTTAAAGTCAGCTCAGCAGAATATTTGTGTCGCAGATTTTAAATTCCTCCACATAATTATTTGAGCAGATTTCACATCAAATCAGAGTAACAGCCTTGGGTGTGTGCATTAAAAATATCCACATCACTGTTACCTATAATTACGACATGCTCTTCAGACCTTGTCCCTGGGTCAATGGGTCCTATGATACTTTCCCTTGTCCCAGGTACTACTGGACCCACTTGGACCTGGGCTTATATCCATTTAGATAACCCTGTGAGAAAATGTAAAATCTGGGGCTAAAACAAAATTTTGCTGATAAAAATGTAAGTTAATTTTTTTTCACTGCCCAATGGTATAAAATATGGTGACACCTGCACTCTCAATATGATCAGCGCACCCCAATGAATTGATTAAGAGATGAAGTTTGTAAAATGAAGTCATTTAGGTGTGTGTGTGTGTGTGTGGGGGGAGGGGTGTGTTCTACTGTTCTGGCACCTCAGGGGCTCTAGCAGTGGGTCATGGAACCTACAAAGCATAACAGGAAAATCTGCACTACAATCTGGCCTTCCTTCTCTTCTGAGCTTTGCACTGCGCCTCAAAAGCAGTTTTCAACCACATGTGGGTTATCTGTGTACTCAGGGGAAATTGTACAACACATTTTGGGGTTCATTTTCTCCTGCTATCCTTGCGAAAATGAACGCCGACCATTCCATCAAAGTCTGATTCCAAAACGTCACTTCTTCCTTTCCCAGCCCTACTATGCGCAATAGTAGTTTCCCCCCTATGTATGGGGTATCTGCGTACTCAAGAGGAATTGCACAACAAATTTTGGGTTCCATTTTTACATCCATATACCGTATTTTTCTGACCATAAGACGCACTTTTTTTCCTCCAAATTTGGGAGGAAAGTGTGGGTGCGTCTTATGGTAGGGATGTAACGTGGGGAGAGGGCAGCAGCGAGTGGGATTGCACTGGGAGGCAGGAGGCAGAAAAATGTCCCTGCTGGGCTTCAGGAATCAGCACTAGGGAAACCACATGGCCCCGATCATTAAAGTGCAGTGAATATTCATTAGCCGCTTCCCCGCCCACCTGTCAGCTGAGTGGTGTGCAGGGAGCAGCAAATCACAGGGACACACATGGTTTCCCCAGCGCTGGATTTCTGCAGCTGCTGGGGAGATCTGTGTGTCTGGTGGAGGAGGAGCCAGCAGCAGGGGCCAGAGGGGACAAGATTGCTGCATACCTGCCTGCCGGGGCTGTGCTGGGTGCTGTGTGCTCCAGCACAAGGACCTGTGTGATGTTAGGAGTGGGTGGGCTGGAGCATCACATGGCAGCACAGAGCCCTCCCTCTTCTGATGTCATCACAGGTCCTGCAGACACCACACTACAATCTGCAAGCTTACTCCTGTGCTGTGGAGAGGCAACAAGAGGGAGGGCTCTGTGGTGTCGTGGGATGGGATGCTCCAGCATTTTACCTCACCACAGCTGGCTGGCTGCCAAAATTAAAAGGTTAGTCTTTACAACACACAATAAAGCACTCTGCCACTCCTGTGGTGAACTATAACTCCCAGCATGCCATAGGATCTGCAGGACATGCTGGGAGTTATAGTTCTCCCATGGGTTCTTAAAGCAGCACTCCAGTGTTATTTTTCAGTGCTGGAGTGGTTTTTTAAATATAAGCCTTGTGCCCCCATTCTTATACTCACCCTCCAGCGTCTTCATAAAGTACTTTACAGCCACCACACTGGTCCCGTAGCTTCCAACATAATAGCATACTATTATATATAATAACACCACATATAATAGTATTTTATTAAAATTTTACCACCTTTTTTGCTTCAAATATTTTTTTCCCTATTTTCCACCTCTAAAACCTGGGTACGTCTTATAGTCCGGTGCGTCTTATAGTCCGAAAAATACGGTACATTTCTTGAGGGGTCTAGTTTCCCAAATGTGATCAATTGTGGACGGTTTCCACTGTTAAGGCACATCAAGGGCTCTCCAAACATGACATGGCGTCCGCTCTCGATTCCAGATATTTTTAGTTCAAAAGTCAAAACAGTGCTGCTTCCCTTCCTATCCCTGTTGTGTGCCCAAACAGTAGTTTTCCCCCACATATAAGGTATAGATGCACTCAGGAGAAAACGGACCCCAAAATTTGTTGTGAAATTTTTCTTGTTACCCTTGTGAAAATAAAAATTGCACATTGCATTCACTCCTGTGAAGCATCTGAAGGGTTAATAAACTTCTTGAATGTGGTTTTGAACACCTTGAGGGGTGCAGCTTTTAGAATGGCTTTGATTTTGGCTATTTCCTGTCAGTTAGTCTCCTCAAAGTCACTTCAAATGTGATGTGGTCCCTAAAAAAACCTTTTTTTTTATTTTATTGTAAAAAAGAGAAATTGATGATTTTAACTCTTTTCTAAAAAAAAAAAAAAAAAATAGGCTTCAAATTGTGGTGATGTAAAGTAGACATGTGGGAAATGTTATTTACTAACTTATTGGTGTGATATAACTCTCTGGTGTAAGGGCGTAAGAATTGAAAGTTTCAAAATTGCAAAATTTTGGCCAAATTTCCGATATTTTCACAAATAAACTAAAGTCATGTCAGAATCACTGGGATCCATTGAAGCGTTCCAGAGTTATTACCTCATAAAGTGACAATGGTCAGAATTGTAAAATTTGGCCTGGTCAGGAAGGTTAATTCAAGGGCTGATTACTAAGTAAGGGAGGAATATGTGACTGGCCATGTAATGGTATTGCTAGACTTGTCTTTGAAAGAGCTACATGTGCATATTGTTTGGGGTGTGAAATTCTGCTGATACAGTTACGTCCATGTATATTTGGACAGAGACAACATTTTTCTAATTTTGGTTATAGACATTTTTAATGTGGATACCCTCAAATGAAAGCTAAAAGTCTGAACTTCAACTGCATCTGAATTGTTTTGCTTAAAATTCATTGTGGTAATGTCTATAACCAAAATTACGGTAGAAAAATGTTGTCTCTGTCCAAATATATATGGACATAACTGTACATTCCCTTTAACCCCCTTTACCTCCGAAGGTTACAATTCTGACCACTGTCACTTTATGAAATAAGAACTCTGGAACACTTCAACTGATCAAACTGATCCGGATTGTTTTTTCGAGACATATTGTACATCCTGATAGTGGTAAAATTTCTTCGGTATGACTTGCGTTTATTTGTGAAAAAAAAAAATGGAAATTTGGTGAAAATTTTGTAATTTTCCAACTTTTAATTTTCATGCCTTTAGATCACACCGATAAGTCACACGAAATAGTTAATAAGTAACATTTCCCACATGTCTACTTTACATCAACATAATTTTGGAACCCAAATTTTTTTTTTTTTAGGAAGTTAAAAGGGTTAAAAGTTGACCACAGACTTCATTTTTCCAACAAAATTTACAGACCCATTTTTTTTAAGGGACCAAATCATATTTGAAGTCACTTTGAGGGGTCTATATGATAGAAGATACCAAAAAGTGACACCATTCTAAAAACTGCACCCCTCAAGGTTCTCAAAACCACATTCAAGATGTTTATTAACCCTTCAGGTGCTTCACAGGAATTTTTGAAATGTGGGGGAAAAAAATGAACATTTAACTTTTTTTTTTTTCACAAATTTTTTTTACTTCAGATCCAAATTTTTTTTATTTTGACAAGGGTAACAAGAAAAAATGGACCCCAAAACTGGTGCAATTTCTCCTGAGCATGCAGATACCCCATATGAGGGAGAAAAGCACTCTTTGGGTGCATGGCAGAGCTCAGAAGGGAAGGAGCGCCATTTGAATTATTTAATGCAAAATTTGCTGGAACAATTGGCGGACGCCATGTCACGTTTGGAGTGCCTCTGATGTGCTTAAACAGTGAAAATCCTCCACAAGTGACACCATTTTGGAAACTAGACCCCTCAGGAAACCGATCTAGACGGTGGTAAGCACACTGAACCCTCAGGTGCTTCACAGAAGTTTATAACGTTGAGCCGTGAAAAAAAAAACGGTAATTAGACCTACCGGTAATTGTGTTTCTAGGAATCCATCCTGACAACACTATGGAGGTAATCCTTCTTATCCTTGCTGGGACAGGAAACAAGGAGAGGTAAAATGGACCCTCACATCTCCACCACTCAGTGTCTTTTCCAAGTACCACACCAGGATGGATGCAGCAGAACTTATTAGACATTCTTTATACAAACTTTACATCACATAAGTATAGAATTTCCCAAAGGGAGGGAACTAGCCGTGCTGTCAGGATGGATTCCTGGAAACACAATTACTGGTAGGTCTAATTACCTTTTTCCAGGTCAGCCCTCCTGACAGCACTATGGAGAATACAAAAGTATGGTGATCTAGGGTGGGACCACTGCATGAAGAACCTGCCTATCGAAGGCAACTTGTCCCAAGACTATGTCTAGTTTGTAATGTCTTGAAAAGGTGCTCAGACTGGACCATGCTGCAGCCCTACAAATCTGATGCTCCCTCTCTTTCTGCCCATGAAATGGATATTGCTCTAGTTAAATGTGCCTTTAACATTTTAGGAGGAGGTTTCCCTTGTGCCTCATAAGCCAGCCCGATCGTGGACCTGATCCACCTTGCTAACGTGTAATCTGCCACCTCATTTTTGGACCCTTCTAGGTGAACCACTGAAACAGATGAACTGTTTTCTCCGCCCACCAAAAGATACTCACTGCTAGATGTGTTGTGAACTGTGTTTCTGGGCTCCCTCTGGTGGTCACTAACGGTATTGTGTTAGGTATGTCTTGTTGCAGGCCTGAGCTCCAGCTGTGTCGTTAAGCAGCGGATGTTTCCTATTTGAGTCTCCTCTGGACTCAGTCTCTTGCCTGGCATCGTTGTATCCAGACCTATTTGGTCTCCTCCGGATTCCTTTCAGTCTGCCTCATGCAAGAAAAGCTAAGTCTGTTTTGTACAATTTGGATCGTTTGCATTATTCAGTGTTTTTGTCCAGCTTGCTTTACATTTGATTTTTGACTCGCTGGAAGCTCTAGGGGGCTGATATTCTCCCTCCACACCGTCAGTCGATGTGGGGGTTCTTGAATGTTCAGCGTGGATGTTTTGTAGGGTTTTCTGCTAACTGCATAGTCCACTATCTATTTTCTGCTATCTAGACTATTGGGCCTCACTTTGCTGAATCTAGTTCATCTCTACGTTTGTGTTTTCCTCTTGCCTCACCGTTATTATTTGTTGGGGGCTTTCTATATCTTTGGCGAGGTCTTATTTTTTCCCTCTAGGGGTAGTCAGTTCTCCGGCTGGCTCGAGACGTCTAGAACCAACGTAGGCACGTTCACCGGCTACTTTTAGTTGTTTGTGTCAGGATCAGGTATGCGGTTAGCCCAGTTTCCACCTCCCTAGAGCAGTATTTATATTTTTGCTATCTTGCCGGAATATCAGAGATCCTCTGCCATTGGGATCATAACAGAATGCCAGGCCAAAAGAAAATGTTTAATGCATCGCAGAAGCGGGATTAAAAAGAAGTTCTGAGTTTTTTTTTTTTTTTGCTGCAGTTTGCCTAGCTTCTTCCATCCCCTTTTTCTCTGAGTGGCTGAAACTCTGCTGCAGATATGAATGTCCAGACTTTGACTTCTAGTGTGGATCAGCTTGCGGCTAGGGTGCAAAGCATTCAGGATTTTGTTATCCATAGCCCTATGTCTGAACCAAAAATACCTATTCCTGAGCCGTTTTTTGGAGATATATCTAAATTCCTGAATTTTAGGAATAATTGTAAATTGTTTCTGTCTCTGAAACCTCGTTCCTCTGGTGATTCCGCTCAGCAAGTTAAGATTGTTATTTCCTTCTTGCGCGGCGACCCTCAGGATTGGGCCTTCTCTCTGGCGCCAGGAGATCCTGCATTGGTGAATGTTGATGCGTTTTTTCTGGCACTTGGTTTGCTTTATGAGGAGCCTAATCTTGAAAATCAGGCTGAAAAAATGTTGCTGGTTATCTCTCAGGGTCAGGACGAAGCTGAGGTATATTGCCAAAAATTTCGGAAATGGTCCGTGCTTACTCAATGGAATGAGTGTGCACTGACCGCAAATTTCAGAAATGGTCTTTCTGAAGCCATTAAAGATGTGATGGTGGGGTTTCCTATCCCTGCAGGTCTAAATGATTCAATGGCTCTAGCCATTCAAATTGATCGACGTTTGCGGGAGCGCAAATCTGATAATCCTTTGGCGGTGCTGTCTGAACGGTCACCTGATTCTATGCAATGTAACAGAATTCTGACCAGAGCCAAGCGACAAAATCATAGACGTCAAAATGGGTTGTGTTTCTACTGTGGTGATTCAACACATGTTATCTCAGCATGCTCTAAACGTTTAAAGAAAAAAGTTAATCCTGTCGCCATTGGTACTTTTCAGCCTAAGTTTATTTTGTCTGTGACTTTAATTTGTTCATTATCTTCTTACTCAGTTATGGCTTTTGTGGATTCTGGTGCTGCTTTAAGTCTGATGGATTTGTCGTTTGCCAAGCGCTGCGGTTTTGTCCTGGAGCCTTTGGAAAATCCTATTCCTCTTAGAGGAATTGATTCTACGCCATTGGCAGAGAATAAACCTCAGTATTGGACGCAGGTGACCATGTGCATGACTCCTGTACATCAGGAGGTGATTCGTTTTTTGGTACTGCATAAAATGCATGATGTTGTCGTTTTGGGTCTGCCATGGTTACAGGCCCATAATCCAGTTTTAGATTGGAAAGCTATGACTGTGTCTAGTTGGGGGTGTCAGGGGATTCATGGCGATTCTCCATTGGTGTCTATTGCTTCTTCTACTCCTTCTGAGATCCCTGAGTTTTTGTCAGACTTTCAGGATGTATTTAATGAGGCCAGGTCCAGTGCCCTTCCTCCTCATAGGGACTGTGACTGTGCTATAGATTTGATTCCTGGTAGTAAGTTTCCTAAGGGACGACTCTTTAATTTATCTGTGCCAGAGCATGCCGCGATGCGGAGTTATATAAAGGAGTCTTTGGAGAAGGGACATATTCGCCCATCCTCGTCCCCTCTTGGTGCAGGATTCTTTTTTGTGGGCAAGAAAGACGGGTCTCTGAGACCTTGTATTGATTATCGTCTTCTGAATAAGATCACTGTTAAATTTCAGTATCCTTTGCCATTGTTGTCTGATTTGTTTGCTCGGATTAAGGGATCCAGTTGGTTCACCAAGATAGATCTTCGTGGTGCGTATAACCTTGTGCGCATAAAGCAGGGAGATGAATGGTAAACGGCATTTAATACGCCTGAGGGTCATTTTGAGTACCTGGTGATGCCTTTCGGATTATCTAATGCTCCTTCTGTGTTTCAGTCCTTCATGCATGACATCTTCCGGAAATATCTGGATAAATTTATGATTATTTATCTGGATGATATTTTGTTTTTTTCTGATGATTGGGAGTCCCATGTGAACCAGGTCAGGATGGTGTTTCAGGTTTTGCGGGAGAATGCTCTATTTGTGAAGGGCTCAAAATGTATCTTTGGGGTACAGAAGGTTTCTTTTTTGGGTTTTATTTTTTCCCCTTCTACTGTGGAGATGGACCCAGTTAAGGTCCGTGCCATTCATGACTGGACTCAGCCCACGTCTGTTAAGAGCCTGCAGAAGTTCTTGGGCTTTGCTAATTTTTACCGTCGTTTTATCGCTAATTTCTCCAGCGTGGTTAAACCTTTGACGGATATGACCAAGAAGGGTTCTGATGTTGCGAATTGGTCTCCTGCGGCCGTGGAGGCCTTTCGGGAGCTGAAGCGTCGGTTTACTTCAGCGCCAGTCTTGTGCCAGCCGGATGTCTCTCTTCCCTTCCAGGTTGAAGTTGATGCTTCTGAAATTGGTGCAGGGGCTGTTTTGTCGCAAAAAAGTTCTGATGGCTCCGTGATGAAGCCATGCGCCTTCTTTTCAAGGAAATTTTCGCCTGCTGAGCGGAACTACGATGTTGGTAATCGGGAGTTGTTGGCCATGAAGTGGGCATTTGAGGAGTGGCGACATTGGCTCGAGGGAGCTAGACATCGTGTGGTGGTCTTGACTGATCATAAAAATCTGATTTACCTCGAGTCTGCCAAGCGCCTGAATCCTAGACAGGCCCGTTGGTCGTTGTTTTTCTCCCGTTTTGACTTTGTGGTCTCGTACCTGCCTGGTTCGAAGAACGTGAAGGCTGATGCACTTTCTAGGAGTTTTGTGCCTGATTCTCCGGGAGTATCTGAGCCGGCTGGTATTCTCAGAGAGGGAGTAATTTTGTCTGCCATTTCCCCAGATTTGCGACGAGGGCTGCAAAAATTTCAGGCTGATAGGCCTGATCGTTGTCCACCAGAGAGATTGTTTGTCCCTGATGGATGGACCAACAGAGTTATTTCTGAGGTTCATTCTTCGGTGTTAGCGGGACATCCTGGGATTTTCGGTACCAGAGATTTGGTGGCCAGGTCCTTTTGGTGGCCTTCCTTGTCGCGGGATGTGCGTTCTTTTGTGCAGTCCTGTGGGATTTGTGCTCGGGCTAAGCCTTGCTGTTCTCGTGCCAGCGGGTTGCTTTTGCCCTTGCCTATCCCGAAGAGGCCTTGGACGCACATTTCCATGGATTTCATTTTGGATCTTCCGGTGTCTCGGAAGATGTCTGTCATCTGGGTGGTGTGCGATCGTTTTTCTAAAATGGTCCATTTGGTGCCCTTGCCTAAGTTGCCTTCCTCCTCTGATTTGGTTCCTTTGTTCTTTCAGAATGTGGTTCCTTTGCATGGCATCCCTGAGAATATTGTATCTGACAGAGGATCCCAGTTTGTGTCCAGATTCTGGCGATCCTTTTGTGCTAAGATGGGTATTGATTTGTCTTTTTCGTCGGCTTTTCATCCTCAGACTAATAGCCAGACCGAGCGAACTAATCAGACGTTAGAGACTTATTTGAGATGTTTTGTTTCTGCTGATCAGGACGACTGGGTTACCTTTTTGCCACTGGCCGAGTTTGCCCTTAATAATCGGGCTAGTTCTGCCACCTTGGTTTCACCCTTTTTCTGCAACTCTGGTTTTCATCCTCGTTTCTCCTCGGGTCAGGTTGAACCTTCTGACTGTCCTGGGGTTGATTCTGTGGTGGATAGGTTGCAGCGGATTTGGAACCATGTGGTGGACAATTTGAAATTGTCACAAGACAAGGCCCAGCGGTTTGCCAACCGCCGCCGCGGTGTGGGTCCCCGACTTCGTGTTGGGGATTTGGTTTGGTTGTCTTCTCAGCATGTTCCTTTGAAAGTCTCCTCTCCTAAGTTCAAGCCTCGCTTTATCGGTCCTTATAAGATTTTGGAAATCCTTAACCCGGTGTCTTTTCGCTTGGACCTTCCAGCGTCTTTTGCTATTCATAATGTGTTCCATAGGTCCTTGTTGCGGCGGTACGTGGTGCCTATGGTTCCTGCTGTTGAGCCTCCTGCCCCGGTTTTGGTTGAGGGCGAGTTGGAGTACGTGGTGGAGAAGATTCTGGATTCTCGTATCTCTAGACGGAAACTCCAGTATTTAGTTAAGTGGAAAGGCTATGGTCAGGAGGATAAATCCTGGGTTGTCGCCTCTGATGTTCATGCGGCTGATTTGGTTCATGCCTTTCACGCTGCTCATCCTGATCGCCCTGGGGGTCTTGGTGAGGGTTCGGTGACCCCTCCTCAAGGGGGGGGGGTACTGTTGTGAACTGTGTTTCTGGGCTCCCTCTGGTGGTCACTAACGGTATTGTGTTAGGTATGTCTTGTTGCAGGCCTGAGCTCCAGCTGTGTCGTTAAGCAGCGGGTGTTTCCTATTTGAGTCTCCTCTGGACTCAGTCTCTTGCCTGGCATCGTTGTATCCAGACCTATTTGGTCTCCTCCGGATTCCTTTCAGTCTGCCTCATGCAAGAAAAGCTAAGTCTGTTTTGTACAATTTGGATCGTTTGCATTATTCAGTGTTTTTGTCCAGCTTGCTTTACATTTGATTTTTGACTCGCTGGAAGCTCTAGGGGGCTGATATTCTCCCTCCACACCGTCAGTCGATGTGGGGGTTCTTGAATGTTCAGCGTGGATGTTTTGTAGGGTTTTCTGCTAACCGCATAGTCCACTATTTTCTGCTATCTAGACTATTGGGCCTCACTTTGCTGAATCTAGTTCATCTCTACGTTTGTGTTTTCCTCTTGCCTCACCGTTATTATTTGTTGGGGGCTTTCTATATCTTTGGGGTTCAATTTCTCTGGAGGCAAGCGAGGTCTTATTTTTTCCCTCTAGGGGTAGTCAGTTCTCCGGCTGGCTCGAGACGTCTAGAACCAACGTAGGCACGTTCACCGGCTACTTTTAGTTGTTTGTGTCAGGATCAGGTATGCGGTTAGCCCAGTTTCCACCTCCCTAGAGCAGTATTTATATTTTTGCTATCTTGCCGGAATATCAGAGATCCTCTGCCATTGGGATCATAACATAGATGCTGCAGAGAGGGATGCCTTGGACCTCCTGAATGGTAGAAAAAAGCCACGGTCATCGTGTTGTCTGACAGGATCCTCACATGCCTGCACCTGACCACCGACTGGACCTGTAGCAGGACCTCCCATACTGCGCACAGTTCCCTGTAATCTGAGGACCTGGTTCGGATTTCTGAAGTCCATGTTCCTTGGAAGAATCTTCCTTCCATATGACCACCCCAGCCTAGTTGACTTGCATCGGTGGTGATCACCGCTCAGTGGGAGAGAAGCCAAGGGACTCCCATCTGGAGGTTTTCTGGAACGGTCCACCAGACTATAGATCGCCTTACTGAGGCAGAGAGGAGCATCACAGTATCCAGGGACAGTTGGCGTTTTCCCCAGGCAGATAGAATGGCCTCGTGGAGACCTCACGAGAGGAACAGACTCCACTGAACACAGAATGTCATTAGTCCCAGGAACCTCATCGCCTCTCTGTTGGAAAAACGGCTTTCTGAAAATTTACAGATCCTGTCCCCTATTGAGCATCTACATCTCTGCTGGTAAGAAAGATGTTCTTAGGTGTGAGTCTAGGAGAACCGCTAGGAACTTCTTCCTGTATTCAGGAGAGAGATCTGACTTCTTCCAGTTTATCACCCAGCCCAGCTTTTGAAGCTCGCGGACCGAGGTCTGACAGTGCTCCACGAGTTCTTCCCTGAAGCTGGCTATGATAAGGAAGTCATCCAGATAGGGGACTATGATGATATCTAACTTCCGTAGATAGGTGTCCACCTCCATCAATAGCTTTGTGAACACTCTTGGCGCTGAGGCTAGACCAAAGGGAAAGAAACAGAACTGGTAGTGAAGGTCCCACCCCTGGACCCTTAGAGTAAACCTTAAGTACTGTTGGAAGTAAGCATGGATGGGAATGTGATGATACACTTTCTTTAGGTCTAGGGTACACATCACCGCTTTTTTTTTGTCTATCAGGGGGACTGTGGACCTGGTTGATTCCATATTGATTTGTGCTTGACCCAGAAGTTTAGGTTTCAGATCTATTATTGTGCGACTCTCTCCTGAGGGTTTTTTGACCAAGAGAGACTGGAATAATGGCCCCTGAACCTTTCTTCCTCGGGAACCGGAACTATCGCTCCGATCTTCAGAAGATCCTGAACATCCGATCACATGGGGGGAGTGGCAGACTGGCGGGGTCTGGGTAAACTCTATTCTGTAACCTGAAGAGATTATCACCAACACCCACTGATTCTCTGAGATCTCTCGCCAACCTTCCAAGTAAGGTCTTGGCCGTCTCCCCACTCTAATGGCGTCATTTTCTTCCTGATCCTAAACCAAAGATAGAACCTGTACCCCTACCTCCTTTGAGGTAGCCCCATCTGCCCAACTTACCCTTCCCCTTGTAGCCTGACCTCTGGTTGGGGTCTAAGAAAGGGCTGGTACTTTTTTGGTTAATCCTTAGGGAACCCCATCTTTTTATCGGATGCCTTCTCTAAAATATCATCTAGAACATCTTGTGTATCCCCTGACCATGTTTTTAACCAAACAGCCAGCTGGGCAGCATTCGATAAGGCTTCGTTCCTGGCTGTAAATCTAACAGACTCTGCAGACGCCTCAGCCATGAACCCCCTAGCTAGCTTTAGGAACGGAAGGGACCTCAGGATAACCTCCCTGGAGGTTTTAGTCTTTAGATGTTCCTCCAGGTCATCGACCCACAGGTGCATGGACTGAGTGACCGAGGTCGTCACGATGTTGGCTCGAATTATAACCGCACATGTTTCCCAGGTTCTCTTAAGGAGACAATCCGTTTTCCGATCCATCGGCTCCTTAAGGCTAAATGAGTCTTCTAACGGAACCAAAGTCCTTTTTGACACTTTGTCTATAAGCACATAGATTTTTGGGATGTCCGCCCAGGCTTTAATGTCCTTCAGTTCAAAAGGACAGGCAAAGCCTAAAGTCTCTTTGAATAACAAGCCTTTTCTCGACATCTTCCCACTCCTCCAAGATCATCATGTGAATGTGGCTGTTAACAGGGAAGACTGTTTCTCTGGGATCTTAAACTACCCAACATCTCGTCCTGTATAGAGAGAGACTTCTGGGTTTCCACCACCTGCATAGTGCTCCTGACTGGTCGAAGGAGCTAATCCGTGTCCTTGGAGGAGAAAATGTATCTCTTTCCTTCCTCTGGAGGGTCTGCAACCAATTCACCTTCTTCCTGGTCAGATCCTGGTACATCCTCCTCGGAGCTTAGCTCCAACTCCCACCTTGGCCTTTTGGCACGAGGACCACCCTGGGACTCTGGCTGAGAAGCGAGCGTCTGGGTAAGCCCTGAGATAGAGGCCTGGACCTCTGCTCTGATAACGGACCTCATATCTGACAACAGAGATGATTGCTCCTCCCTGATGACTTTGGAGGTGCAAGACTCACATAAGTGTTTTAGCCAGGTGTCCGGTAGCTTAGTGTTGCAGACAGCAAATCTTCTACACTTCCTCGCTTTCTTGCCGTCCCTTTTAGGTGCTGCAGAGGTGGATGCTCCCCCCTAGAATACACAGGGTATATGCCACGTGTTTCTATGTGTGGGGTAAGGGGCTGTCAGTGGGTATCTACACCAACCCCCGACTCACGTGCTCCTGGCCTTGCTCAGTTGTAACCTCAGCTTTGGCAAGTTCCTCCATGCTCAACCATACAGTAGGACAGCCCTGCAGACGATTGGTACCCTATTTATACAATACCCTCAGGCGAAGTGCCGCTAGGATACTTGCTTCATCTGGATACTTCCTGCGTTCCATCATGGAATGCACGCTGACCGTGACCCGAAAATGCTCTGACTGGCCCGCAGTGATAACACCACTGGAAGACGCCGGAGCAGAGAGCCTCCTAGCAGCGGAAGCCTCTCGCAGCACGGGAGCAGCACTCACCAAGTAGGCAGAGGGACCCCCCCCCCTGTGGGGTGTCAACCAGACATCTTGACAGCGGGAAGGGAGATGCTGGGTGCCCCGATCCACCAGGTATGACGCTCTTCTCTCGTCGTTCCTATCTTCACTGGGACAGGAAAAACACCAAGATACGGATGTGAGGGTCCTTTTAACCTCTCATTTCCTGTCCCAGAAAGGATAAGAAGTAAGAAGGACGACCTCCATAGTGCTGTCAGGAGGGATGACCTAGAAAAATTTATTTCCCCACAAATATGTTTTAGCCCCTAAAGGTTGCCTTTACATAAGGGCAACAGGAGAAATTTCACCACACAATTTGTTGTGCAATTTCTCCTGGTACCCAATATGAGGGAGAAAACTACTGTATGGGCACACAGCAGGGCTCGGAAGGGAAGGAGCGTCATTGGACTTTTTGAATGTAAAATTTCCTGGAATCATTAGTGGACATCATGTCCCATATGGAGAGACCCTGATGTGCCTAACAAGTGGAAATCTCCCACAAATGACCCCATTTTGGATACTAGACCTCTCAAGGAATGGACTAAGATGTGTGGTGAGCACCTTGAACCCCCAGGTGCTTCACAGAAGTTTATAACGTTGAGTCGTGAAAATAATAAAACCACATTTTCCTCACAAAAAATTTATTTTAGCCCCAAATTTTGCATCTTATAAGGGTTACATGATAAATTGAACCATACAATTTGTAGTGCAATTTCTTCTGAGTACGCCGATTACCCTTTTGAGGCATATTGGAGTTCAGATTTTGCTGTAATGGTTTGAGGGTGCCATGTCACATTGGCAGAGCCGCTGAGGTGGCCACAACAACAGAAACCCCTATATGTGAACTCATTTTACAAATTACACTCCCCAATAAATTCTTCTAGGGGTGAAGTGATCATATTGACACCACATGTCCCTCACAGAACTCTATACCATTGAGCGGTGAAGAAAGAATAAATTACATTTTTTTACCACTAAAATGTTGTTTTAGCCCCAAGTTATTAATTTTTCTAAGGGCTAATAGGAATTTGTTTTACAACAAACCGAGGTCCATTTTTTCCTGAGTGCGCCAATACCCTACATGTAATCGGGAAATATTTTTCAGGCACAGTGCAAAGCTCAGAAGGCAAGGAGCACCAGATTTTACTGTTATGGTTTGCAGGTGCTATGACCCACTGGGAGAGCCCATGAGGTGACAGCAAAGCAGAACCCCCCATAAGTGACCCCATTTTACAAACCACACTTCTCAATAAATTCAACTAGGCGTGCAGTGATCATATTGACACCACGGCTGTGTCACAGAATTGTATACCATTGGGCAGTGAAGAAAAAATAACTACCGTATTTCCGGCGTATAAGACGACTTTTTAACCCCTGAAAATCATCTCAAAAGTCGGGGGTCGTCTTATACGCCGGGTACGGCGTGTGCAGGGAGCGGTCCTGGAGGGTTCCCAGGGTCTGGAGGAGAGGAGACTCTCCTTCAGGCCCTGGGATCCATATTCATGTATAAAAAGAGAATAAAATAAAAAATATAGGATATACTTACCCTCCGACGGCCCCGGCTCTCAGTGGTGCAAGCGGCGGCCTCCGTTCTTAAGAATGCATTGAACTAAGGACCTTAGATGACGTCACGGTCAGCCATACGGAGAGACTCGGGAGGAACGGAGCGCTAATTGCCTCCTGAAGCGCAGATGATCCTAGAACAGTTTGCTGACTCCATATACAGAGCGCCTAATTGCTAGAAGAGTAGAATCCCCCTCAAGTGACCCCATTTTGGAAATTATGCCTCTTGGGAAATTTATCTACAGGTGTAGTGACGATTTTGACTCCATGGGTATTTTCCAGAAACAAGCAGCAACGAATGTTGCCAAGAGAAAATTGCAAACTACCATTGTAGTAACCAGTACCTTATGACCAGCCCGTGCTTCTAGAGGCATGCAGCTGTAAGTTAGGCAGGCTCTCATCGCTTCAGAAATGCGAAATGTGGACGCTATATTTGGTTTAGGCACACTGTGGGGCTCAGAAGGGAGGAGGGCATTTGGATTTGGGAGTGCAGAATTTGCTGAATTTCTTTAGGCGGGTGAGGAGCCATTTCCCTTTTCCAGAGCCTTCATGCTGCCAGTAATGTGGCAGCCCACCATATTTTCATTAACAGATGACAGACCTAAGTGTGGACTTGGTTTTTTTGTGGACTGAGTTGAAGCTTTTATTTGGAACATTTTACATAACGTTTGGGATCACATTTATCCGGCGCTCTATGCTGAGCACTTACTTTGTTGTTTCCATCTAAATCTCTGAGTGACGTGACAGATGAAACCCCCAAGGCAAAAATTCACTAAGATGAAATAGCAGACTTACTCTGGACTCTGACTGGCCTCTGTTCAATGGTGGTTTTCAGAAGTTCACAAAACTGTGGCCGACGGCACTTTTATGCAATCCTAAAAAGACGGACACCGCCGGATCACAGGTCATATGGCATCCACAGTGCCTCCATCTGCCTCACTAAAGGGAATCTTCCTCCAGGGGTTCCGTTTGAATCAGGTATTTCAGAGATTTAAACGGAAACCCCGATGCAAGTGCAGGATAAATGTGCACCGAGTCTTACTGCGATCTTTGGGAGGCAGAATTAAAAAAAAAAAAATCTACAGCAGGTGAAGAATTGGTTTTATTTATTTTTATGCCTTTCCTTGCGCGGTATAACTGACTAAGTCAACATTTTGAGAGCTATAACTTTACCATTTTCAAGAACATGAAATTTTTTGATCACTTTTTTGGTTGGCAGAGCAAACAAAAACTAGCAATTCAGGGTTGTTGTTTTTTGGTGGGGGGGGGCTATGCCGTTTCGTGTGTGGTGAAATTGATAAGGCAGTTTTATTCTTCTTGTCAGTACGATTACAGTGATACCACATTTATATTGTGTTTTTCTGTTTTGGACCTTTTACACAAAAACTACTTTACAGAAAAAATAATTATATTTGCATTGCTTTATTCTGAGAGATATAACTTTTTTATTTCTCCGCTGATGGAGCTGTATGACAGATTTTTTTGTGGGACAAGATGACGTTTTCAGTGGTACCAGGTTTATTTATATCCGTCTTTTTGATCGCGTTTAAAGGGAACCTGTCACCCCCAAAATCGAGGGTGAGGTAAGCCCACCAGCATCAGGGGCTTATCTACAGCATTCTGTAATGCTGCAGATAAGCCCCCGATGTATCCTAAAAGATGAGAAAAAGAGGTTATATTATACTCACCCAGGGGCGTTCCCGCTGCTGGTCCGGTCCGATGGGTGTCGCGGTCTAGCGCCTCCTATCTTCTTCAAATGACGCCCTCTTCTGGTTTTTACGCTGCGGCTCCGGCGCAGGCGTACTTTGTCTGCCCTTATGAGGGCGGAGCAAAGTACTGCAGTGCGCAGGCGCCGGGCCTCTCTGACATTTCCCGGCGCCTGCGCACTGCAGTACTTTGCTCTGCCCTCAACAGGGCAGACAAAGTACGCCTGCGCCGGAGCCGCAGCGTGATTACAAGAAGAGGACGTCATCGTAAGAAGATGGGAGGCCCTGGACCGGACCTGAGACACCCATCGGACCCGGACCGCAGCGGGACCGCCTCTGGGTGAGTATAATCTAACCTCTTTTACTCATCTTTTAGGATACATCGGGGGCTTATCTGCAGCATTACAGAATGCTGTACATAAGCCCTTGATGCCGGTGAGCTTAGCACACCATCGATTTTGGGGGTGACAGGTTTTCTTTAAATCCACTTTTTGTTCAGCAGTGATAAAGCACTGTTTTTTACTTATTTGTTATATGGTGTTCACTAAAGGGATTAACTAGTGGGACAGTTTTATAGGTCAAGTCGTTGCGGACACGGCGATACTAAATATGTGTACTTTTACTGTTTGTATTTTTTCATACAAATATTTATGGGTACAATATCTTGATTTTTTTATTATTTTAGATTTTTTAAAAATATTTTTACAATTTAAAATATTTTTTAAACTTTTTTTTTGTTTGTCCCACTATGGGACTATCATTTTTTGCAGGCTGATTGCTTGTATAGCGTGCAGATGAAGCAGCATCCCTGTGCTGACAGAGAAAGTTGCTGATCATGCACTTTGCTAGCTCTGATGACCTGGATGTCATTATGATGACATCGGGTCACCATGGCAATGATTGGGACCCCGCGTCACGTCTGCCGGCTCCCGGAATGCTGCATTTGCAGCATTTAGGGGTTAAAGTGCCGGGAGTGGTGCGTGACCGCTCCTGGAACTTAGTGCCAGGTGTCAGCTGTCAGAATCAGCTTACATCCGGCGGCGATCGCCCACACACAGCCGGGGTGCATGGGAGATCGCGATGACATAATAATCTATCCCTGGACAAATAGGCCCAGGGCACAAAAAGAGGTTAAAAAGGCTGTCCGGTCCAAATCGATAAGACTGATGTCATTCTGTGTGACTGCAGACCTATGAATCCCCCCAAGGCACACGGTGTGTGCTGAGGGGATTCAGGGATTTCTGAGACGGGACCGGAGGGTATGTATGAGTTATACTTACTCCTGGTCAGTGGGCTTGGTCTCGCTCCATACACTTGCATTGAGCGAGGCTCCATCTAGTGACAAGGGCATCCAGAGGGCATGACCGACTAGGGGCGTGGCCTTGATCCATACAAGTGTATCGAGTGAGGCGGTGCCAACTGGACGGGCTCTGGCAGGGAGTATGTATAACGCATACAGTACAGACCAAAAGTTTGGACACACCTCATTTAAAGATTTTTCTGTATTTTCATGACTATGAAAATTGCAAATTCACACTGAAGGCATCAAAATTATGAATTAACACATGTGGAATTATATACTTAACAAAAAAGTGTGAAACAACGGAAAATATGTCTTATATTCTAGGTTCTTCAAAGTAGCCACCTTTTGCTTTGATGACTGCTTTGCACACTCTTGGCATTCTCTTGATGAGCTTCAAGAGGTAGTCATCGGAAATGGTTTTCACTTCACACGTGTGCCCTGTCAGGTTTAATAAGTGGGATTTCTTGCTTTATAAATGGGGTTGGGACCATCAGTTGTGTTGAGCAGAAGTCTGGTGGATACACAGCTGATAGTCCTACTGAATAAACTGTTAGAATTTGTATTATGGCAAGAAAAAAGCAGTTAAGTAAAGAAAAACGAATGGCCATCATTACTTTAAGAAATGAAGGTCAGTCAGTCCGAAAAATTGGGAAAACTTTGAAAGGACACAAAAATCATCAAGCGCTACAAAGAAACTGGCTCACATGAGGACCGCCCCAGGAAAGGAAGACCAAGAGTCACCTCTGCTTCTGAGGATAAGTTTATCCGAGTCACCAGCCTCAGAAATTGCAGGTTAACAGCAGCTCAGATTAGAGACCAGGTCAATGCCACACAGAGTTCTAGCAGCAGACACATCTCTACAACAACTGTTAAGAGGAGACTTTGTGCAGCAGGCCTTCATGGTAAAATAGCTGCTAGGAAACCACTGCTAAGGACAGGCAACAAGCAGAAGACACTTGTTTGAGCTAAACAACACAAGGAATGGAAATTAGATCAGTGGAAATCTGTGCTTTGGTGTGATGAATCCAAATTTGAGATCTTTGGTTCCAACCACCGTGTCTTTGTTGCGACGCAGAAAAGGTGAACGGATGGACTCTACATGCCTGGTTCCCACCGTGAAGCATGGAGGAAGAGGTGTGATAATGTGGGGGTGCTTTGCTGGTGACACTGTTGGGGATTTATTCAAAATTGAAGGCATACTGAACCAGCATGGCTACCACAGCATGTTGCAGCGGCATGCTATTCCATCTGCTTTGAGTTTAGTTGGACCATCATTTATTTTTCAACAGGACAATGACCCCAAACACACCTCCAGGCTGTGTAAGGCCTATTTGACCAAGAAGGAGAGTGATGGGGTGCTACGCCAGATGACCTGGCCTCCACAGTCACCAGACCTGCACCCAATCGAGATGGTTTGGCTGCTGCACTCTGCAAATTGAATTCTTATTGAGCTTCATTTTCAGACTATTGTCTGACCATAAAGACGCCGTCGAACTGACTTTTATCATCTACTGTGCTTTACATATTCAATTCCAAAGTACAGAGCTGAGTAGGCAGTTATAAAGTGAGATTGATGTGCGGAGTATGTATCAGAAATGCTCACTTGCTATGAGCACAGACCGCTGTGCGGCACTCATAACAATCCAGCAATGACAACCACAGGGGTCTCTTGCAGACCCCTGTTTGTCATGCCAACCCATCAGCGCCCCGCAGTCATGTGACACGGGCGCCGATGGGTGGGATTAGTGACGCGCTTCCGATGCAATCACATTAAATGCCGCTGTCAGATTGACAGTGATTTCCATCGTACGCACATGTAAATACATGTTCACACACAATGATCTAATCTCCTTGTACCTGATGAAGATGTGAGGGTCTGGCAGTTCTCCATCATGACGTCCTTGTACTGATCCTTGTGTCCTTTTAAATACTCCCACTCCTCCATGGACAAATACACGGCGACATCCTGACACCTTACAGGAACCTGACAGTGAAATGGTCATAATCATTACCCACTCAGATATAATGTCCCAGTATTCCCAGTAACGCTCACCTCTCCAGTCAGCAGCTCAATTATCTTGTTGGTGAGTCCTAGGATTTTTTGCTCATTTTTTTGTCTAGGAGTCTTGCTTCGTCGATATTGGACCTTGGTATCGATGGTGGTTGTTACAGACTTTCCGGATTTTTTGGCAGGAACATAATCCTACAAGAAAAGATGATTTGTCAAATAAGTTTAGAGGCCGAACTGACCCATTCAACCAGGTCAATAATGATCCCATCGAGCTTTCACAAGAGTGTTGGTTTGCAATCTCCAGCCCATGTGAACAGGCTACTCATAAGACTGATAGTTCCGTAAATGGATCTTTGATGATTGGATTATCAACAATCATATAGCCTAAAGGTCATCAAAATTGGCTTGGGAAGAACTGGGACAAACGAGCACAGGTATGGCAGTACCGTAAGTAACAAAATGGGGGTGAGGGTGATGGTAGCGCTCACCTATAAGGGTTGTGTAAGGACACAACACCTGTAGAAGCCTGATGTGCTGTAGCCCATTGCTGGAGGACAGTATTGTCCAAATAGCAGTTTGATAAAGTGGAGAATATGACAATATGTGGGCTCAGCTCACGGAAAGGATGAGATACGAAGAGTATAAGCAAGATTTTTTTATTCACACCAATGTGTTTCGATGCCGTACCTTTCTCAATGTACAAAATCAAGTGACTTGACATCTTTCCCTAGTGGTGCCTTTCTGACAGTATTTTAATGACAGATCTTTTGTAAAAATGACGCTTCAATCCCTATACAGCAGGGGTGGGCAATTAATTTTCCCAAGGGCCCCCATGAGAGACCGTGACTGTGGTGGAGGGCTGAACTAATAGACTGAAATTAATTCTGCTCAATGTTAATTAATATGTTAATATTATAATTATATCACTTAATTTTTCGCAGAATTAAGCATGCTGACATCCCCTATATACAGTATGATCCCACACACAGCCCCGTATGTATGAGCCCCACATAGCATCCTATATACAGTTTAAGCCCCCACACAGCCCCTATATACAGTATGAGACCTCACATACACTGTATATAGGAGGCTGAGCCCCCAATATAGCCTCCTACATGCAGCATGAGCCCCCACATAGCCTTCTATATAGAGCAGGAGCCCCCACATAGACTCATTATATACAGTACGAACTCCTAACACAACCTCCATATATACAGCGTGAGCCCCATATAGCCTCCTATGTACATACAAATATTTCATACACACAAAAAAAACACCACATACCCAGCTTGCTTCCATTTTCCTAGCACTCTGCTCCTGTCTTCTGAGCACTGAGTCTCAGCAGCAGCATGATGAAATGACGCATTTGCAACTTATCTCTCACATTCTGATTGGTGAAAAGTGGAGCCGGTGGCCCCATCCTTCACCAAAGTATTCACTGCTGTCTGCATCCTGAGGCCCATGGGCCACTGTTTCAGGTCTTGGATTGTCTGCCGGATGTGGCCCTCAGGTCGCAGTTTATGCTAATCTGCTATACAGAGTGCATAGCCCTGTGTAAAAGTTCTGTGAGGTATACACATTATGATGCGGTTCCGGGTCTAGACAGGGGGCTCACAAGCTTAGCCCAGCTAAGCACAGGGAAGTGCCGGCTGCAAGCACCAGTGGCAGTCACGGGATGCTAAGCCGCCCCATGTTTGTACTACTGTGTACCCATGTCATGTTTATTATTATTATTATTATTATTATTATTATACACTGCAATACCGATCACAGGTTCAAACATCCTAAGAAAACTAAGTAAAAAAGAAAAACATTGTGTTTAAAAAAATAAATGTTAAACCATTTCCATTTTATCATACAAAACTTAAAGAAAACAATCAAACAAAAAAAAAATTCAGTATCACAGTCTCTACAAAAGTCCGATCTATAAAAATAAGGTTATTAATTTAAATCCGCACAATGAATGCTGTAAATATATATATATATATGTATATATGTATATATATATATATATATATATATATATATATATATATATATATATATATATACACACGCACACACACACACACACACTCAATAGAGGAATGGTTCTGCAGGTGGGGACCACAGACCACATCTCAGTACCAATGCTTTCTGGCTGATGTTTTGGTCACTTTTGAATGTTGGTTGTGCTTTCACACTCGTGGTAGCATGGGATGGACTCTGCAACCCATACAAGTGGCTCAGGTAGTGCGGCTCATCCAGGATGGCACATCAATGCGAGCTGTGGCAAGAAGGTTTGCTGTGTCTGTCAGCGTAGTGTCCAGAGGCTGGAGGCGCTACCAGGAGACGTGGAGGGGGCCGTAGGAGGGCAACAACCCAGCAGCAGGACCGCTACCTCAGCCTTTGTGCAAGGAGGAATAGGAGGAGCACTGCCAAAGCCCTGCAAAATTACCTCCAGCAGGCCACAAATGTGCATGTGTCTGCACAAACGGTTAGAAACCGACTCCATGAGGATGATCTCAGTGCCCGACGTCCACAGATGGGGGTTGTGCTCACAGCCCAACATCGTGCAGGGTGCTTGGTATTTGCCACAGAACACCAGGATTGGCAAATTCGCCACCGGCAGCCTGTGCTCTTCACAGATGAAAGCAGGTTCACACTGAGCACATGTGACAGACGTGACAGAGTCTGGAGACGCCGTGGAGAGCGATCTGCTGCCTGCAACATACTTCAGCATGACCGGTTTGGCAGTGGGTCAGTAATGGTGTGGGGTGACATTTATTTGGAGAGCCGCACAGCCCTCCATGTGCTCGCCAGAGGTAGCCTGACTGCCATTAGGTACCGAGATGAGATCCTCAGACCCCTTGTGAGACCATATGCTGGTGCGGTTGGCCCTGGGTTCCTCCTAATGCAGGACAATGCCAGACCTCATGTGGCTGGAGTGTGTCAGCAGTTCCTGCAAGATGAAGGCATTGAAGCTATGGACTGGCCCGCCCGTTCCCCAGATCTGAATCCGATTGAACACATCTGGGACATCATGTCTCGCACCATCCACCAAAGTCACGTTGCACTACAGACTTCCAAGAGTTGGCGGATGCTTTAGTCCAGGTCTGGGAGAAGATCCCTCAGGAGACCATCTGCCGCCTCATCAGGAGCATGCCCAGGCATTGTAGGGAGGTGATACAGGCACGTGGAGGCCACACACACTACTGACCATCATTTCCTTGTCTTGAGGGATTTCCACTGAAGTTGGATCAGCCTGTAACTTCATTTTCCACTTTGAGTTTGAGCATCATTCCAACTCCAGACCTCCGTGGGATATTAGTTGTGATTTACGTTGATCATTTTTAGGTTTTATTGTTCTCAACACATTCGACTATGTAATGAATAAAGATTTACAGCTGGAATATTTCATTCATATATTATACTAGCTGTTTCCAGCCAGCTAACGCTCGGCACGCTCATTGCTATCTAATTAACGCTGCTGGTGATTAAACTAAAGTAAATAATGACAACATTCAATAGCTCTTATGCAGGTGGTAAATTAACTTAAAATGAAGTGTGGGAACCCTCGTGTGGTAATGTGTGAGGACGGAGCCTCGTGTGGTAATGTGTGGGGACGAAGCCTCGTGTGTTAATGTGGAGGGACGGAGCCTCGTGTGTTAATGTGTGAGGACAGAGCCTCGTGTGGTAATGTGTGGGGATGGAGCCTCGTGTGGTAATGTGTGGGGACGGAGCCTCGTGTGGTAATGTGTGGGGACAGAGCCTCGTGTGGTAATGTGTGGGGACGGAGCCTCGTGTGGTAATGTGGGGGGGCGGGATTATGTGTAGTAATGTGGTGGGGGCGGGATTATGTGTGGTAATGTGGTGGGGGCGGGATTATCTGTGGTAATGTGGGGGCGGGATTATGTGTGGTGATGTGGTGGGATTATGTGTGGTAATGTGGTGGGGGCGGGATTATGTGTGGTAATGTGGTGAGGGGGCAGGATTATCTGTGGTAATGTGGTGGGGGGTGGGATTATGTGTGGTAATGTGGTGGGGGGCAGGATTATGTGTGGTAATGTGGTGGGGGGCGGGATTATGTGTGGTGATGTGGTGGGAGGGCGGGATTATGTGTGGTAATGTGGTGGGGGCGGGATTATGTGTGGTAATGTGGTGGGGGGTGGGATTATCTGTGGTAATGTGGTGGGGAGGCAGGATTATGTGTGGTGATGTGGTGGGGGGCGGGATTATGTGTAGTGGGGGGTGGGATTATGTATGGTGATGTGGTGGGGGCGGGATTATGTGTTGTGATGTGGTGGGGGGTCGGGATTATGTGTGGTAATGTGGTGGGGGGCGGGATTATGTGTGGTAATGTGATGGGGGCGGGATTATCTGTGGTAATGTGGTGGGGGGCGGGATTATGTGTGGTTATGTGGTGGGGGTGGGATTATCTGTGGTAATGTGGTGGGGGGCGGGATTATGTGTGGTGATGTGGTAGGGGGCGGGATTATGTGTGGTGATGTGGTGGGGGGCGGGATTATGTGTGGTAATGTGGTGGGGGCGGGACTATGTGTGGTAATGTGGTGAGGGGCGGGATTATGTGTGGTAATGTGGTGGGGGGCGGGATTATCTGTGGTAATGTGGTGGGGGGGCGGGATTATGTGTGGTGATGTGGTGGGGGGTGGGATTATGTGTGGTAATGTGGTGGGGACGCGATTATCTGTGGTAATGTGGTGGGGCGGGATTATGTGTGGTAATGTGGTGGAGGGTAGGATTGTGTGGTAATGTGGTGGGGGGCGGGATTATGTGTGGTGATGTGGTGGGAGGGCGGTATTATGTGTGGTAATTTGGTGGGGGGGTGGGATTATGTAATGTGGTGGGGGGCAGGATTATCTGGTAATGTGGGGGGGCGGGATTGTGTGGTGATGTGGCGGGGGGCAGGATTATGTGTGGTAATGTGGTGGGGGGTGGGATTGTGTGTGGTAATGTGGTGGAGGGAGGGATTATCTGTGGTAATGCGGTGGGGGGGCGGGATTATGTGTGGTAATGGGGTGGGGGGTGGGATTATGTGTGGTAATGTGGTGGGAGGCGGGATTATCTGTGGTAATGTGGTGGGGGCGGAGCTACTGTGCAGGGGGTGGGATTAGCGAGTATTCACGATGCTATATATATATATATATATATATATATATATATAGAGAGAGAGAGAGAGAGAAAAAAATGTATATTTTATACATATACCCAGATATCATAATTTTCGACAGCACCCTCCCCCCCCCCCAAAAAAAAAAAGATTTGCAATGAGAAAAATAGATCAAAATGTTGGATGTACCCCAAAAATTATACCAGTGAAACCTAAAGTTTTGCAAACAAATTACAAAGCCACACGCAGCTCCAACAAAAGCATGAATTTAAAAAAGTGAAAGTTTTGCAAAAAGGTGACATAGAACAATTTTTTTTACGCCATTAAAGTAATAAAAACTATGTACATAATAAGTACAAAGTAATGATGTAATTCAAAACTACAACTCGTCCCGCAAAAAACGCCAGAGCACTTCAGAGAAAATAAACCTTAAAGATTTGGTCAAGGAACATAACTGGAAATGAGTTTAGACCGGCCAGCTTGGCACAGCGCTGCTAGACATGAACAACAGGTCTTGGCACAAAACCTTTAAGCAGAAATCTTAGTGCAAATAGATGTGTTATGGGCAAAAACATACAAAATTAAAACCAGATATTACTGATATCAAGTGATGCAATTCCCTAAATAATGCACCTCTCCAGTCAGCAGGTAGATGATCTCCAAACTGAGGCTTAATATACTCCTGGTCATCTTCCTCATGTTGGTCTTCATCTTCCATTTATCGGATGAACTTTGTGAATTTGTTTCCTTCGTGATCTACGAAAAGAAAGTGCATCAATCAACAGAACAAGGACATGAGGAATATTGGTGGTGGCCGTCGTGATATAGGAGATAAGAGGTCGTAAATCTAGATATGGAACCGACAAGACAACGATATTGCTAGATGGTGACCCACAAGTGATTTTCAATTTTCATTTTTTCCTCCAATTATTCCCAGAGCTATAACTTTTTTTATTTTACTGTCAATATGGCCATGTGAGGGGCTTTTTTTTTATAGGACAAATTGTACTTTTGAATGACACCATTGAATCATCCACACAGTTGATTACTGAACCAACCTCATAATTTACTGGAAAACAGGAAAAAAAAATCCAGGTGTGGTGAAATTGCAAAAATAAGTGCAATTCCACAATTTGTTTGCCATGTTCAATATATGGTAAAACTGACTTGCCAATATGATTCCCCAGGTCAGTACGGGTATGCATATTCCAAACGTTTTTTATTTACCGTATATATACTCGAGTATAAGCCGACCCGAGTATAAGCCGACCCCCCTAATTTTGCCACAAAAAACTGGGAAAACTTATTGACTCGAGTATAAGCCTAGGGTGGAAAATGCAGCAGCTACTGGTGAATTTCAAAATTAAAAATAGATGCTCCATACCGTTCATTATGGCCCCATAGATGCTCCACATAAAGCTGTGCCACATATAATGCTCTGCACCGTTCATTATGGCCCCATAGATGCTCCACATAAAGCTGTGCCATATATACAATGCTCTGCACCGTTCAGTATGGCCCCATAGACGCTCCACATAACGCTGCCCCATATATAATGCTCTGCACAGTTCATTATGGCCCCATAGATGCTCCATAGAAAGCTGTGCCATATACAATGCTCTGCACCTTTGATTATGGCCCCATAGATAGCTGTGCCATATACAATGCTCTGCACCTTTGATTATGGCCCCATAGATAGCTGTGCGATATACAATGCTCTGCACCTTTGATTATGGCCCCATAGATAGCTGTGCCATATATAATGCTCTGCACCTTTGATTATGGCCCCATAGATAGCTGTGCCATATACAATGCCCTGCACCTTTGATTATGGCCCCATAGATAGCTGTGCCATATACAATGCCCTGCACCTTTGATTATAGCCCCATAGATAGCTGTGCCATATATAATGCCCTGCACCTTTGATTATGGCCCCATAGATAGCTGTGCCATATATAATGCCCTGCACCTTTGATTATGGCCCCATAGATAGCTGTGCCATATATAATGCTCTGCACCTTTGATTATGGCCCCATAGATAGCTGTGCCATATATAGTGCTCTGCACCTTTGATTATGGCCCCATAGATGCTCCACATAAAGCTGTGCCATATATAATGCTCTGCACCTTTGATTATGGCCCCATAGATAGCTGTGCCATATATAGTGCTCTGCACCTTTGATTATGGCCCCATAGATGCTCCACATAAAGCTGTGCCATATATATAATGCTCTGCACCGTTGCCCCATAGATACTCCACATAAATCTGTGCAATATACAATGCTGCTGCTGCTGCAATAAAAAAAAACAACACATACTCGCCTCTCTTGCTTGCAGCTCCTCAGCATCCCGTCCCGGCGTCTCTCTGCACTGACTGTTCAGGCAGAGGGCGGCGCGCACACTATATGCGTCATCGCGCCCTCTGACCTGCACAGTCAGAACAAGAGGACGCGAAGACAGAGCGGCGCCCGGCATGTGGAACGCGGACAGGTAACTATGACATACTTACCTGCTCCCGGCGTCCCTGGCTCCTTCTCCCGGACAGCTGGTCTCCGGGTGCCGCAGCCTCTTCCTCTGTCAGCAGTCACCGTTACCGCTGATTAGAGGAATGAATTTGCGGCTCCACCCCTATGGGAGTGGAGTCCATATTCATTTCTCTAATGAGCGGTCCCACGTGACCGCTGAACAGGGGACGAGCTGCAGCACCAAAGACCGTGGGACGGGCAGGGGGAGCGCCAGGAGCGCCGGGACTAGGTGAGTATGCGACACGCTCTCTCCCCCTCACCCGCCGACCCCACCGCCGACCGACCGTGACTCGAGTATAAGCCGAGAGGGGCACTTTCAGCCCAAAAATTTGGGCTGAAAATCTCGGCTTATACTCGAGTATATACGGTATTTAAGCGTTGCAAATTTTTTTTTAGAAATTATCACGATTTTCCGAGACCAATAACCTTCTCATTTTTCGGGATCTGGGGCTGAGTGAAGGCTTATTGTTTGTGCCCTGAGCTGATGTTTTTATTGATACCATTTTGGGGTAGATATAATGTTTTGATCACCTCTTATTGCAACGTTGTGGCAACCAAAAAAAACTTAATTCGGGAGTTTTGATTTTTTTCTCATTATGCCAATTACCAACAAGACTAATTTATTTTATATTTTCAATCGGACATTAATGAAAACAGCAATATCAAATATGTGTGGGGTTTGTGCTTTAATATTAATGGGGCCAAAGGTCGATGATTTTATTTTATTTTTTTACTTTATTTAGTATTCCCTTTAGGAGAATTGGATCTGCGACTGCCCGTTCGCCAATGTCACACAGATCAGTGCTTCAGCACTGCTGTGTACAGCAAAAATCACCATCTACTATGAACGCTAGGGGGCCTGCCTGGTGTTGTGGACCAAATATACTTGGGGGACCAGCGTTGGGGGCCAAATATACTCACCCTGGTTGCCAGATTTGACCAGCAGGCTAGAGTTTGCCATATGTGCCTTAGAAGAGTAACCGTTCCTTTAATTTTTACTTCATGATTAAATAGTAAAAATAAGCAACTTTGTGATATATCTTATCAGAGAAGTCTACTTCTTTCTCTGTCAGAATTGATCAGTCATTTTTAAAAATTCTCAATTCTGAGGTAAAATCTGTATTCGGTGAAGACACTTTCCCATTACTGAGAGAGGAGATGGCGGCTTCTATTGATGAGATTATATGTAGACGGGAGGAAAGAGGAGCTCTGACGCTAGCTCCTCCATCCTATAGAATTGTATATGTAGAAGCCGCCATCTCCTCTCTCAGTAATGGGAAGGTCTGTCTTCACTGAATACAGATTTTACCTCAGAATCGAGAATGTTGATAATGACTGATCAATTCTGATAGAGAAAGAAGCAGGCATCTCTGATGATATATCACAAAGTTGCTTATTTTCATGTGTAGTATCAATTTATGAAATAAAAAGTAAAACTAAAATTACACTTTAGGGCACATATATAAAACTCTAGCCTACTGGCCAAACCTGGCCCCCAGGGTGAGTATATTTGGCCCGCAACGACAGTCGGGGCCCCCGCCCAGCATCGCACTGTCATCTATAGAGACATCTTGGATGCCCATACAGTTGATAGCAATGACGAAGGAGGGAGTGTCAGCTGCTGCTCCCTCTGCCATCATTCCAACTCTGCATCTGACATCTCAGAAAGGCAGAAGCGATGAAGTCATTACAACGTGTCCGCTGTACCAAGATGTGCAGAGGATCTGAAGACACCATGAAGAGACAGGAGCAGCGGGAGAACGAGCACAGTATTTTTTTTAAATGTGGGGCTGTTATACTGTATGGAAGACTATGTGGTGCCAATATAATGTATGTGTCACGCTCACGCCCTGACTGGTGGGCGTGAGCTCGGGGGATTTGTGGCCCCACTGTGCCACAAACCAGACTACCCTGGAAGGGGCGTGACTATGACAGCTGTCTGGGTTTTCACTGGAGCCCCTGATGGTGAGGTCAGGCTTGTGCAGCAGGCAGCTGCCAGGTGCTACTCCAGGGTGGTGTCGGGCTGTGGCTGCTGATCCCACTTGGGAGACAGGAACACCAGGATTGGTGCGGGCATCAGGCAGGACTGGCAGAAGAGCACGGCTGAAACTCAGACGAGTAGGCTGGCACAGCTGAGACACAGGGCTGGCAGAGACACGGCAGAGAACACAGGGCTGGCAGAGACACGGCAGAGAACACAGGGCTGGCAGGTAAACAGGACTGGCAGGGACGGCAGGAAACACAGGACTGGCTAGGACGGCAGGAACACAGGACTGGAAGGCACGGCAGGAACACTGGATTGGAAGGCACGGCAGAGAACACAGGACTGGTTGATGTGGTTTATGAAGGAACAGGTAGGGACCTGTTCACACTGGAGGTGCAGGTATGGATATGTAGTGTGGAGGAACACACAGGAGGTGCAGGAACGGATATGAAATATGAAGGAACAGGTAGGGACCTGTTCACACAGGAGGTGCAGGAAAGGAAACAAGCAGAAAGGAATGAGGTATGAAGGAACAGGTTGGGACCTGTTCACACAGGAGATGTAGGTACGGAAACAAGCCAGAAGGAAAGGAGAATGAAGGAACAGGTTGGGACCTGTTCACACAGGAAGAGAACCGCAAGGCTGCGGATAGGAATGGTAGAGCAGCAAGAGATAGTGTAGCAACAAAAGCTAAGCAGAGCAGAACCACAAGGAATACGGAGAGGAGCTGCAGCGAGAGGTTTCTGCAGCAAAGCAGAGCGGAGCCACAAGGAATGTGGAGAGGAGCTGCAGCAAGGGATAACTTCAGCAGCAGAAGATAAGCAGAGTAGAAAGGAGCAGAACTGCAGGAGTGCGGAGAAGAGGTAAAGCCACAAAGGTACAGAGCAGGCAGAGCCGCAAGAGTGCGGAGTGTAAGCAGACTGAGAACACGAGGAAAGACACAGCAGGGAAGGAAGCCACAGACAAGGAGACCGAGATAAGACTAAATTCAGACAAGGAAATGGAACAAGACAAGAAACAAGGACAAAGACACAGGGACCAGGATATTCTGCCTCCTGGAGGGCGGACAACAAGACCAAGGCAATAGCACAGAGAAAAGCCTCCAGAGAGGGAGTAACTCAGAGCAAGGCCTGGCAAACTCAGCAGCTAAACACAAACTGAGCTAACACATTGCACAGGCCCAGTCCACTGGGTAGAACTGCACTAAATACTGGAGGCCTCCTGGCAATTTGTCAGGAACAGATTAGACAGATGACAGATTAGCACCTGATTCCTATAAGATCCAGAGAGTTCAGGCGCCGGCCCCCTATGCACACAGCCAGGAAGCATGCAGAGACACAGAATATGCAGCTGGCATGAAACAGAAACCACATCATGGCCTGGAGCAGTGGGTAAGATAGTGTGAGAGATGAGAGGCCATGCCGTGATGCCAGCAGAGTTGTTACAGTATGCATCACTATGTGGGGAGCATTATACTGTATGGAGAATAGTGTTGGGCCCATTATACTGTATGGAGCACTGTGTAGTACCAATATAATGTATGGATCACTATGTGGGGAGCATTATACTGTATGGAGCATAGTGTAGGGCTCATTATATTGTATGGAGCACTATGAGGGGCCATTATACTGTATGGAGCACTATGTGGGACCATAATTTATGGAAGGCAATGAATAGCCCTGTTATACTGTATGGAGCACCTTTTGTAGCCATTATACAGTATGGAGGGCTGTGTGAGGATTACAGTTGGAAAATCATACTGTGATGGGGTCACCATTCTTTGTCGTTGGGACTGAGGGAGAGGTGTACAGTAGGGTCACCATACCGTGCATGTGGAGGAATTCTCTGTGGGGGTATCATACTGTGTTTGGGAGCACTTTTGTTTGCATCATACTTTATTATCTGTACTATTCAAGGATTTTTAAACTGTTAATACAAATTTAAATTACGCCATTGGGTAATATGTTATGCAAGAGCAGTAAAAAGCATATTATATTACAATATTTTATTCTAAGATCTACTAATTAAAATGTACTTTGTGGGACAACCCCTTTAATTTTGATTACATTCGAAAAAGTCCATCATCATATTTAATGAAATGGGAAAACTTCCTCAATTGAAGACATTTTTAAAAAATTATAAAGGTTGGCCCACGACTTTCTGCAAGCTTTTCATTTTGGCCCTCTGTGTTTTTGAGTTTGGTATCACTGCTCTCAAACTAAATGTTTGACCCCATTAAAATTTAAGAAAAAAAAAATATTAATATTATGGCTTACTGCCATGCCGGCGCTGTTCCAGCGGTGTCAGCACACGCGGTCCCAGAGCTCTCATGCAGTCGTTTTAGGCTAAGTGCGCACGTCGCAGAATTGTCGCGGAAATTTCTGCGGCAATTCTGCAACTCCTGCCGCGGGTATATCGCATGCGGAATTGGCAAGCATATTCCCGCTAAAAACTAGCGTTTTGCAAGCGTAATTGACTGATTGACAGGTTGGTCACACTTGTCAAACATAGTGCTTGACAAGTGTGACCAACTTTTTACTATTGATGCAGCCTATGCAGCATCAATAGTAAAAGATAGAATGTTAAAAATAATTAAAAAAAATAAAAAAAATGGTTATTCTCACCTTCCGAAGACAGCCGATCTCCTCAGCGGCTTCCGTTCCTCTAGATGCTTTGTGTGCAGGACCTGCGATGACGTCACGGTCACGTGACCGCGACGTCATCGCAGGTCCTTCACACACAGCATCCCTGGGAATGGAAGCGGTAGCGTGTACCGCTGAGAGGCGGGAAGACCTTGCGCAGGCGTGTACTATGGAGGACAGAGAATTAACTTCAATCCAATATTGCAGCCAGCATGCAGCCAGCGGGTAAGGAAAGGGTGAATCAAACAGCCGAAAACCCCGCCTCTATGGCTGAAAATTGTTCCCTCCAAATTCAGATAACAGAGTCCCTTTAAAGGGAACCTGTCACCCCCAAAAATCGACGATGAGCTAAGCCCACCAGCATCAGGGGCTTATCTATGGCATTCTGTAATGCTTTAGATAAGCCCCCGATATAGCCTGAAAGATAAGAAAAAGAGGTTAGATTATACTCACCCAGGGGCGGTCCCGCTGCGGTCCGGTACGATTGGCGTCGCGGTCCGGTCCGGGGCCTCCCATCTTCTTACGATAACGTCCTCTTCTTGTCTTCACGCTGCGGCTCCGGCGCAGGCGTACTTTGTCTGCCCTGTTGAGGGCAGAGCAAAGTACTGCAGTGCGCAGGCGTCGGGAAAGGTCAGAGAGGCCAGGCGCCTGCGCACTGCAGTACTTGGCTCTGCCCTCAACAGGGCAGACAAAGTACGCCTGCTCCGGAGCCGCAGCATGAAGAAGAAGAGGACGTCATCGTAAGAAGATGGGAAGCCCTGGACCGGACCGCGACACCCATCGGATTGGACCGCAGCAGGACCGCCCCTGGGTGAGTATAATCTAACCTTTTTTTCTCATCTTTCAGGATACATCGGGGGCTTATCTACAGCATTCCAGAATGCTGTAGATAAGACCCTGATGCTGGTGGGCTTAGCTCAACGTCGATTTTGGGGGTGACAGGTTCCCTTTAACCCCTTCCCGACCTGTGACGCCATGTAGGCGTCATGAAAGTCGGTGCCAATCCAACCTGTGACGCCTATGTGGCGTCATGGAGGGATCGTGTCCCTGCAGATTGGGTGAAAGGGTTAACTCCAATTTCACCCGATCTGCAGGGACAGGGGGAGTGGTACTTCAGCCCGGGGGGGTGGCTTTTCCCCCACGGGGCAACGATCGCTCTGACTGGCTGTTGAAAGTGAAACAGCCAATCAGAGCAATTTGTAATATTTCACCAATGAAACTTGGTGAAATATTACAATCCAGCCATGGCCGATGCATTTGAAAAGCAAGGTGGCTTGTTGTTGAAGGGAAATAGAGAGAGAGAGAAAAAAAAAAATAAATCTATAAATCTTCAGCATAGCGAGTGTGAGCGAGCTGAGTGTGACCTGAGCGTAAGTGTGGACGGCGGCAAGTGTGACTTGTGATTCAGTGAAGAGGTATTTGGAAGGCCTTTAACAAATACCTGTGTGAATTTGTGTGAGTTGCTGAATTGGGAGTAGCTATATTCACAAGGGGTTAACTTAGGGTGGGCGGTCATAATCAAGGGTTTATAAGGGGCAGCTGTTTGGGGCTCAAGTCCTTTTTGGAAAGTGTACTTGAACAGCAAGGTGGCTTGTTGTTGAAGGGAAATAGAGAGAAAAAAAAAAAAAAAACTATAAATCTTCAGCATAGCGAGTGTGAGCGAGCTGAGTGTGACCTGAGTGTAAGTGTGGACGGCGGTAAGTGTGACTTGTGATTCAGTGACTTTGGAATCAGGGAGTTTCCAAGGGAGGAATTGCTCTGTTTTTTTTTTGTTGTTTTTTTGTTTATTAATACTTTGTATTTATTTTTAATTAACGTTTGTGTGGTGCAATCCCCATTAGGAAATGTGCTCCACTATTGTTAATGCCATCCAGTGCACATCTTGCCACATGTATGCAGTCCTTGATCAGCCGGTCGAGGGTGCATACTGCTGTGCGAGATGTGAGCACGTTGTGCATTTGGAAGCCCAGATTCTGGATCTAAATGTGCAGCTGGCAACACTGAGATCCATAGACAATATGGAGAGGAGTCTTCTGCTCACTGAGCAGACGCTCAATGGGATAGATGAGGGGGGGGATGGTAGGATGGAGCTGCAGGACAGTGAGGCAGTTAGCTGGGTGACAGATAGAAGGCGGGGTAGAGGGAAGAGTGCCAGGGAGGCTAGTCCTGATCTGGCACACCCCAATAAGTTTGCTAAGTTGGCAGATGAGGGGGGTGCCAGTACAGGGGTAGCACTGCTGCAGCCAGGCATGTCCTCTGAAAGCCGGAGGAGTGACTGCTCCAGTAAGGAGGGAAATAGGAGAGCAGGGCAGGCCAGACAGGTGCTGGTAGTGGGGGACTCAATTATCAGGGGAACAGATAGGGCAATCTGTCACAAAGACAGGGATCGTCGGACGGTGTGCTGCCTACCTGGCGCTCGAATCCAACACATCGCTGATCGGGTTGACAGGTTATAGGGAGGGGCTGGTGAGGACCCAGCGGTCATGGTGCACATTGGCACAAATGACAAAGTTAGAGGTAGGTGGAAGGTCCTTAAAGATGATTTCAGGGAATTAGGCTGCAAGCTGAAAGCAAGGACCTCCAACGTGGTATTTTCCGAAATACTGCCTGTACCACGTGCCACGCCAGAGAGGCAACGGGAGATTAGGGAGGTTAATAAGTGGCTCAAGAATTGGTGTAGGAAGGAGGGGTTTGGGTTCCTGCAGAACTGGGCCTACTTCTCAGTTGGCTACAGGCTCTACGCTAGGGACGGGCTGCACCTCAATGGGGAAGGTGCAGCTGTGCTGGGGGAGAAAATGGCTAGAAGGTTGGAGGAGTGTTTAAACTAGGGATTGGGGGGGAGGGTATTCATTTTATAGGAGGGGAAGATAGTGCAGATAGAGACCTGGGCACAAATAAGGAAGTTGGGGGTGGCGGTGGCATGGGGGGGTGGGGTTAGAACAGTTAGTAATTTAAGAAAGAATAGAGGTACAGAGAGGAACATCAAGTGCATGTATACTAATGCCAGAAGCCTCGCCAACAAAATGGACGAATTAGAATTAATGTTGTTGGAGCATAATTATGACATGGTGGGGATATCTGAAACATGGCTGGATGAGAGCCATGACTGGCTGTTAACTTGCAGGACTATAGTCTGTTCAGAAATGACCGTACAGATAAGCGAGGGGATGGGGTGTGTCTGTATGTAAAATCGACCTTAAAACCCATCCTGCGTGATAATATAGGTGAATGTAATGAAAATGTAGAGTCCCTAAGGGGAGGGGGAAAAAATAATAAATTACTGATAGGGGTTTGTTATAAATCTCCAAAAATAATAGAAGCAATGGAGAATATCCTCGTAAAGCAAATAGATGAAGCTGCGACTCAAGGAGAAGTCATTATTATGGGGGACTTCAACTACCCTGAAATAGATTGGGGAACAGAAACCTGCAGTTCCAGCAAAGGTAATCAGTTTTTGACAACTATGAGAGACAATTATCTTTCACAACTGGTTCAGGACCCAACAAGGAGGGGGCTACTGCTAGACCTAATATTAACCAACAGGCCAGACCGCATATCAAATATAAGGGTTGGGGGTCATTTGGGGAATAGTGATCACAAAATAATAAGTTTTCATGTCTCCTTTAATAAGATGTGTAGTAGAGGGGTGACAAGGACACTAAACTTCAGGAGGGCAAATTTCCAACGGATGAGAGAGGATCTTGGTGCAATTAACTGGGACGATATCCTGAGGCATAAAAGTACACAAAGAAAATGGGAGACGTTTATTAGCATCATGGATAGGACCTGTGCACAGTATATACCGTATGGGAATAAACATACTAGAAATAGGAGGAAACCAATATGGCTAAATAGAGCTGTAAGGGGCGCAATAAGGGACAAAAAGAAAGCATTTAGAGAATTAAAGGAAGTAGGTAGTGAGGAGGCATTAAATAAATACAAAAAATTAAATAAATTCTGTAAAAAGCAAATCAAGGCAGCAAAGATTGAGACAGAGAGACTCATTGCCAGAGAGAGCAAAAATAATCCCAAAATATTCTTTAACTACATAAATAGTAAGAAACTAAAAAATGATAGTGTTGGCCCCCTTAAAAATAGTCTGGGTGAAATGGTGGATGAGGATGAGGAAAAAGCCAATATGCTAAATGACTTTTTTTCATCAGTATTTACAAAAGAAAATCCCATGGCAGCCAATATGACTAGTGATAAAAATTCCCAATTAAAGGTTACCTGCTTAACCCAGCAGGAAGTACGGCGGGGTCTAAAAATCACTAAAATTGACAAATCTCCGGGCCCGGATGGGATACACCCCCGAGTACTGCAGGAACTAAGTACAGTCATTGATAGACCATTATTTTTAATCTTTAAAGAGTCCATAATAACAGGGTCTGTACCACAGGACTGGCGTATAGCAAATGTGGTGCCAATATTCAAAATGAGGACAAAAACTGAACTCGGAATTTACAGGCCAGTAAGTTTAACCTCTACTGTGGGTAAAATCCTGGAGGGCATTCTAAGGGATGCTATACTGGAGTATCTGAAGAGGAATAACCTCATGACCCAGTATCAGCACGGGTTTACTAGGGACCGATCATGTCAGACTAATTTGATCAGCTTCTATGAAGAGGTAAGTTTCGGACTGGACCAAGGGAACCCAGTGGATGTAGTGTATATGGACTTTTCAAAAGCTTTTGATACGGTGCCACACAAAAGGTTGTTACATAAAATGAGAATAATGGGGATAGGGGAAAATATGTGTAAGTGGATTGAGAGCTGGCTCAGGGATAGGAAACAAAGGGTGGTTATTAATGGAGCACATTCGGACTGGGTCGCGGTTAGCAGTGGGGTACCACAGGGGTCAGTATTAGGCCCTCTTCTTTTTAACATATTTATTAATGACCTTGTAGGGGGCATTCAGAGTAGAATTTCAATATTTGCAGATGACACTAAACTCTGCAGGGTAATCAATACAGAGGAGGACAATTTTATATTACAGGATGATTTATGTAAACTAGAAGCTTGGGCTGATAAATGGCAAATGAGCTTTAATGGGGATAAATTTAAGGTCATGCACTTGGGTAGTAATAAGATGTATAACTATGTGCTTAATTCTAAAACTCTGGGCAAAACCGTCAATGAAAAAGACCTGGGTGTATAGGTGGATGACAAACTCATATTCAGTGGCCAGTGTCAGACAGCTGCTACAAAGGCAAATAAAATAATGGGATGCATTAAAAGAGGCATAGATGCTCATGAGGAGAACATAATTTTACCTCTATACAAGTCACTAGTTCGACCACACTTAGAATACTGTGCACAGTTCTGGTCTCCAGTGTATAAGAAAGACGTAGCTGAACTGGAGCGGGTGCAGAGAAGAGCGACCAAGGTTATTAGAGGACTGGGGGGTCTGCAATACCAAGATAGGTTATTACACTTGGGGCTATTTAGTTTGGAAAAACGAAGGCTAAGGGGTGATCTTATGTTAATGTATAAATATATGAGGGGACAGTACAAAGACCTTTCTGATGATCTTTTTAATCATAGACCGGTGACAGGGACAAGGGGGCATCCTCTACGTCTGGAGGAAAAAAGGTTTAAGCATAATAACAGACGCGGATTCTTTACTGTAAGAGCAGTGAGACTATGGAACTCTCTGCCGTATGATGTTCTAATGAGTGATTCATTACTTAAATTTAAGAGGGGACTGGATACCTTCCTGGAAAAGTATAATGTTACATATGGTATATATTAGATTCTTTGATAGGGCGTTGATCCAGGGAACTAGTCTGATTGCCGTATGTGGGGTCGGGAAGGAATTTTTTTCCCCAATGTGGAGCTTACTCTTACCACATGGTTTTTTTTTGCCTTCCCCTGGATCAACATGTTAGGGCATGTTAGGCTATGGGTTGAACTAGATGGACTTAAAGTCTTCCTTCAACCTTAATAACTATGTAATATCATCGGCCATGGCCGCCGTCAGTCAGTCTTTCCTCCCCTCCGTTATGTCCTCCGCTGCCTTCCTCTCCCCTCCGTGCTGTCCGGCGCCCCCCGCTGTCCGATCCCACACCCCTGTACCTCTGGAGTCCCTCCCGGTGTCCGTCCGGCATCTAGGATGGGCGCCGCCATCTTCCAAAATCTTCCGGCCGGCAGATTCGTTCATTTAGTTTAATCACTGTGATAGGTTCACAGTAATCAAAATAAAAAAAATAGTAAATAACCCCGCCCCCCCCTTTATCACCTCCATAGGTAGGAAACATCATAAAATAAAGAAAATATATTTATTTTTATTTTTCCACTAGGGTTAGGATTAGGGTTAGAACTAGGGTTAGAATTAGGGTTAGAACTAGGGTTAGGGTTAAAATTAGGGTTAGAACTAAGTTTAGGTTCAGAACTAGGGTTAGGGTTAGAATTAGGATTGGAATTAGGGTATGTGCACACGCTGCAGATTGGCCGCTGCGGATTCGTAGCAGTTTTCCATCACGCTTACAGTACCATGTAAACCTATGGAAAACCAAATCCGCTGTGCCCATGGTGCGGAAAATACAGCGTGGAAACGCTGCATTGTATTTTCCGCAGCATGTCAATTCTTTGTGCGGATTCCGCAGCGTTTTACACCTGTTCCTCAATATTAACCCGCAGGTGTAAAACCGCAGGTGAAATCCACACAAAAAAACGCAGGAAATCCGCGGTAAATCCGCAGGTAAAACGCAGTGCGTTTTACCTGCGGATTTTTCAAAAACGGTGCTGAAAAATCCGCACACAAATCAGCAACGTGGGCACATAGCCTTAAGGTTAGGGTTGGAAATAGAGTTAGGGTTGGGATTAGGGTTGGAATTAGGGATAAGATTAGGGTTAGCGGTGTGTTGGGGTTAGGCTTGTGGTTAGGGTTATGGTTAGGGTTGGGATTAGGGGTGTGTTGGGGTTAGTGTTGGAGTTAGAATTGAGGGGTTTCCACTGTTTAGGCACATCAGGGGGTCCCAAACGACATGGCGCCACCATTGATTCAATCTGAAGCCAATTGAATTGAAGCCAATCTTGAGTTCAAAAAGTGAAATGGTGCTCCCTCCCTTCCGAGCCCCAATGTGTGCCCAAACAGTGGTTTACCCAAACATATGGGGCATAAGTATATTCAGTAAAAATTGCATAACAAATTTGGGGTTCTAATTTCTCCTGTTACCCTTGGGAAAAGCAAAAATTGGGGGTTAAACTTTTTTTTTGTGGGAAAAAAATTATTTTTTATTTTCACGGCTCTATGTTATAAACTTCTGTGATGCACTTGGGTGTTCAAAGTGCTCATCACACATCTAGATAAGTTCCTTGGGGGGTCTAGTTTCTAAAATGGGGTCACTTGTGGGGGGTTTCTACTGTTTAGGCACATCAGGGGCTCTGAAAACGCAACATGACGCCCGCAGACCATTCCACCCAAAGTCTGCATTTTAAAACGTCACTACTTCCCTTCCGAGCCCCGACGTGTGCCCAAATAGTGGTTTACCCCCACAATTGGGGTACCAGCATACTCAAGACAAACTGGACAACAACTTTTGGGGTCCAATTTCTCCTGTTACCCTTGAGAAAATAAAAAATTGCGGACTAAAAAAATCATTTTTGAGGAAAACATTTTTTTTATTATTTTCACGGCTCTGCGTTACAAACTTATGGGAAGCACTTGGAGGTAAAAAGTGCTCACCACACATCTAGATAAGTTCCTTGGGACGTCTAGTTTCCAAAGTGGGGTCACTTGTGGGGGAGCTCCAATGTTTAGGCACACAGGGGCTCTCCAAACGCGACATGGTGTCCGCTAAAGATTGGAGCCAATTTTTTATTCAAAAAGTCAAAAGGCGCTCCTTCCCTTCCGAGCCTTGCCGTGCACCCAAACAATAGTTTACCCCCACATATGAGGTATCAGTGTACTCAGGAGAAATTGCCCAACAAATATTGGAATTCAATTTATCCTGTTGCCCATGAGAAAATGAAAAAATTGAGGCTAAAAGAAATTTTTTGTGAAAAAAAAACACTTTTATTTTTACGGATCAATTTGTGAAGCACCTGGGGGTTCAAAGTGCTCACTATGCATCTAGATAAGTTCCTTGGGGGGGTCTAGTTTCCAAAATGGGGTCACGTTTCCAAAATGGGGTCACTTGTGGGGGAGCTCCAATGTTTAGGCACACGGGGGCTCTCCAAACGTGACATGGCGTCTGCTAAAGATTGGAGCCAATTTTTCATTCAAAAAATCAAATGGTGCTCCTTCCCTTCCGAGCCTTGCACCCAGTCGTTTACCCCCACATATGAGGTATCAGCGTACTCAGGACAAATTGGACAACCACTTTTGTGGTTCACTTTCTCCTTTTACCCTTGGGAAAATTAAAAAACTGTTACTAAAATAATTTTTGTGACTAAAAAGTTAAATGTTCATTTTTTCCTTCCATGTTGCTTCTGCTGCTGTGAAACACCTGAAGGGTTAATAAACTTCTTGAATGTGGTTTTGAGCACCTTGAGGAGTGCAGTTTTTAGAATGGTGTCACTTTTGGGTATTTTCAGCCATATAGACCCCTCAAACTGACTTCAAATGTGAGGTGGTCCCTAAAAAAAAGGTTTTGTAAATTTTGTTGTAAAAATGAGAAATCACTGGTCAAATTTTAACCCTTATAACTTCCTAGCAAAAAAAATGTTGTTTCCAAAATTGTGCTGATGTAAAGTAGACATGTGGGAAATTTTATTTATTAACTATTTGTGTCACATAACTCTCTGGTTTAACAGAATAAAAATTCAAAATTTGAAAATTGCGAAATTTTCAACATTTTCACCAAATTTCATTTTTTTCACAAATAAACGCAAAAATTATCGACCTATATTTACCACTAACATGAAGCCCAATATGTCACGAAAAAACATTCTCAGAATCGCTAGGATCCGTTGAAGCGTTCCTGAGTTATTACCTCATAAAGGGACACTGGTCAGAATTGCAAAAAAAGGCCAGGTCATTAAGGCCAAAACAGGCTGGGTCATGAAGGGGTTAATCCTCTGCTGTCTATGGGATTTTGAGGCGGGTGGCTAGTTCTATCAGTGAGTGACAGCTTCCTTTGTAAAAGTGTGCATACAAAGATACCAGTCAGTCACCGATAGGTCAGGGCAGGAATAGGCGGAGAAATGGATGATGGCACAGGAGGAGGGGATCAAGTTCCTAGTAATCATACATGTAGGACACAGGACTAGGAGGAGACATGGATGATGGCACAGGAGGAGGGGAATAAAGTTCCCAGTAATCATACATGTCGGACACAGGACTAGGAGGAGACATGGATGATGGCACAGGAGGGGGATAAAGTTCCCAGTAATCATACATGTAGGACAGGACTGGGGGAGACATGGATGATGGCACAGGAGGAGGGGATAAAGTTCCCAGTAATCATACATGTAGGACAGGACTGGGGGGAGACATGAATGATGGCACAGGAGGAGGGGATAAAGTTCCCAGTAATCATACATGTCGGACACAGGACTAGGGGGAGACATGGATGATGGCACAGGAGGAGGGGATAAAGTTCCCAGTAATCATACATGTAGGACAGGACTGGGGGAGACATGGATGATGGCACAGGAGGAGGGGATAAAGTTCCCAGTAATCATACATGTAGGACAGGACTGGGGGGAGACATGAATGATGGCACAGGAGGAGGGGATAAAGTTCCCAGTAATCATACATGTCGGACACAGGACTAGGGGGAGACATGGATGATGGCACAGGAGGAGGGGATAAAGTTCCCAGTAATCATACATGTCGGACACAGGACTAGGAGGAGACATGGATGATGGCACAGGAGGAGGGGGATAAAGTTCCCAGTAATCATACATGTCGGACACAGGACTAGGAGGAGACATGGATGATGGCACAGGAGGAGGGGGATAAAGTTCCCAGTAATCATACATGTCGGACACAGGACTAGGGGGAGACATGGATGATGGCACAGGAGGAGGGGATAAAGTTCCCAGTAATCATACATGTAGGTCACAGGACTGGGGGAGACATGGATGATGGCACAGGAGGAGGGGGATAAAGTTCCCAGTAATCATACATGTAGGTCACAGGACTAGGAGGAGACATGGATGATGGCACAGGAGGAGGGGATAAAGTTCCCAGTAATCATACATGTCGGACACAGGACTAGAGGGAGACATGGATGATGGCACAGGAGGAGGAGATAAAGTTCCCAGTAATCATACATGTAGGACACAGGACTAGGAGGAGACATGGATGATGGCACAGGTGGAGGGGTATAAAGTTTCCAGTAATCATACATGTCGGACACAGGACTAGGAGGAGACATGGATAATGGCACAGGAGGAGGGGATAAAGTTCCCAGTAATCATACATGTAGGTCACAGGACTAGGAGGAGACATGGATGATGGCACAGGAGGAGGGGATAAAGTTCCCAGTAATCATACATGTCGGACACAGGACTAGAGGGAGACATGGATGATGGCACAGGAGGAGGAGATAAAGTTCCCAGTAATCATACATGTAGGACACAGGACTAGGAGGAGACATGGATGATGGCACAGGAGGAGGGGGATAAAGTTCCCAGTAATCATACATGTCGGACACAGGACTAGGAGGAGACATGGATGATGGCACAGGAGGAGGGGGATAAAGTTCCCAGTAATCATACATGTCGGACACAGGACTAGGGGGAGACATGGATGATGGCACAGGAGGAGGGGGATAAAGTTCCCAGTAATCATACATGTCGGACACAGGACTAGGGGGAGACATGGATGATGGCACAGGAGGAGGGGATAAAGTTCCCAGTAATCATACATGTAGGTCACAGGACTGGCGGAGACATGGATGATGGCACAGGAGGAGGGGATAAAGTTCCCAGTAATCATACATGTAGGTCACAGGACTAGGAGGAGACATGGATGATGGCACAGGAGGAGGGGATAAAGTTCCCAGTAATCATACATGTAGGACACAGGACTAGGGGGAGACATGGATGATGGCACAGGAGGAGGGGATAAAGTTCCCAGTAATCATACATGTAGGACACAGGACTAGGGGGAGACATGGATGATGGCACAGGAGGAGGGGATAAAGTTCCCAGTAATCATACATGTAGGACACAGGACTAGGAGGAGACATGGATGATGGCACAGGAGGAGGGGATAAAGTTCCCAGTAATCATACATGTAGGACACAGGACTAGGGGGAGACATGGATGATCGCACAGGAGGAGGGGATAAAGTTCCCAGTAATCATACATGTCGGACACAGGACTGGGGGGAGACATGGATGATGGCACAGGAGGAGGGGAATAAAGTTCCCAGTAATCATACATGTCGGACACAGGACTAGGGGGAGACATGGATGATGGCACAGGAGGAGGGGGATAAAGTTCCCAGTAATCATACATGTAGGACACAGGACTAGGAGGAGACATGGATGATGGCACAGGAGGAGGGGATAAAGTTCCCAGTAATCATACATGTCGGACACAGGACTAGGAGGAGACATGGATGATGGCACAGGAGGAGGGGGATAAAGTTCCCAGTAATCATACATGTCGGACACAGGACTAGGGGGAGACATGGATGATGGCACAGGAGGAGGGGGATAAAGTTCCCAGTAATCATACATGTAGGACACAGGACTAGGGGGAGACATGGATGATGGCACAGGAGGAGGGGATAAAGTTCCCAGTAATCATACATGTGGGACACAGGACTAGGGGGAGACATGGATGATGGCACAGGTGGAGGGGTATAAAGTTCCCAGTAATCATACATGTCGGACACAGGACTAGGAGGAGACATGGATGATGGCACAGGAGGAGGGGATAAAGTTCCCAGTAATCATACATGTCGGACACAGGACTAGGAGGAGACATGGATGATGGCACAGGAGGAGGGGATAAAGTTCCCAGTAATCATACATGTCGGACACAGGACTAGGAGGAGACATGGATGATGGCACAGGAGGAGGGGATAAAGTTCCCAGTAATCATACATGTCGGACACAGGACTAGGGGGAGACATGGATGATGGCACAGGAGGAGGGGATAAAGTTCCCAGTAATCATACATGTCGGACACAGGACTAGGAGGAGACATGGATGATGGCACAGGAGGAGGGGATAAAGTTCCCAGTAATCATACATGTCGGACACAGGACTAGGAGGAGACATGGATGATGGCACAGGAGGAGGGGGATAAAGTTCCCAGTAATCATACATGTCGGACACAGGACTAGGAGGAGACATGGATGATGGCACAGGAGGAGGGGAATAAAGTTCCCAGTAATCATACATGTCGGACACAGGACTAGGAGGAGACATGGATGATGGCACAGGAGGAGGGGATAAAGTTCCCAGTAATCATACATGTAGGACACAGGACTAGGAGGAGACATGGATGATGGCACAGGAGGAGGGGAATAAAGTTCCCAGTAATCATACATGTCGGACACAGGACTAGGAGGAGACATGGATGATGGCACAGGAGGAGGGGATAAAGTTCCCAGTAATCATACATGTCGGACACAGGACTAGGAGGAGACATGGATGATGGCACAGGAGGAGGGGAATAAAGTTCCCAGTAATCATACATGTCGGACACAGGACTAGGAGGAGACATGGATGATGGCACAGGAGGAGGGGATAAAGTTCCCAGTAATCATACATGTCGGACACAGGACTAGGAGGAGACATGGATGATGGCACAGGAGGAGGGGGATAAAGTTCCCAGTAATCATACATGTCGGACACAGGACTAAGAGGAGACATGGATGATGGCACAGGAGGAGGGGGATAAAGTTCCCAGTAATCATACATGTCGGACACAGGACTAGGGGGAGACATGGATGATGGCACAGGAGGAGGGGATAAAGTTCCCAGTAATCATACATGTGGGACACAGGACTAGGGGGAGACATGGATGATGGCACAGGAGGAGGGGATAAAGTTCCCAGTAATCATACATGTCGGACACAGGACTAGGGGGAGACATGGATGATGGCACAGGAGGAGGGGATAAAGTTCCCAGTAATCATACATGTCGGACACAGGACTAGGGGGAGACATGGATGATGGCACAGGAGGAGGGGATAAAGTTCCCAGTAATCATACATGTCGGACACAGGACTAGGGGGAGACATGGATGATGGCACAGGAGGAGGGGATAAAGTTCCCAGTAATCATACATGTCGGACACAGGACTAGGGGGAGACATGGATGATGGCACAGGAGGAGGGGATAAAGTTCCCAGTAATCATACATGTCGGACACAGGACTAGGGGGAGACATGGATGATGGCACAGGAGGAGGGGATAAAGTTCCCAGTAATCATACATGTAGGACACAGGACTGGGAGGAGACATGGATGATGGCACAGGAGGAGGGGATAAAGTTCTCAGTAATCATACATGTCGGACACAGGACTGGGAGGAGACATGGATGATGGCACAGGAGGAGGGGATAAAGTTCCCAGTAATCATACATGTAGGACACAGGACTGGGAGGAGACATGGATGATGGCACAGGAGGAGGATAAAGTTCCCAGTAATCATACATGTCGGACACAGGACTAGGAGGAGACATGGATGATGGCACAGGAGGAGGGGGATAAAGTTCCCAGTAATCATACATGTCGGACACAGGACTAGGGGGAGACATGGATGATGGCACAGGAGGAGGGGATAAAGTTCCCAGTAATCATACATGTCGGACACAGGACTGGGAGGAGACATGGATGATGGCACAGGAGGAGGGGGATAAAGTTCCCAGTAATCATACATGTCGGACACAGGACTAGGAGGAGACATGGATGATGGCACAGGAGGAGGGGATAAAGTTCCCAGTAATCATACATGTCGGACACAGGACTAGGAGGAGACATGGATGATGGCACAGGAGGAGGGGATAAAGTTCCCAGTAATCATACATGTCGGACACAGGACTAGGGGGAGACATGGATGATGGCACAGGAGGAGGGGATAAAGTTCCCAGTAATCATACATGTCGGACACAGGACTAGGGGGAGACATGGATGATGGCACAGGAGGAGGGGGATAAAGTTCCCAGTAATCATACATGTCGGACACAGGACTAGGGGGAGACATGGATGATGGCACAGGAGGAGGGGATAAAGTTCCCAGTAATCATACATGTAGGACACAGGACTAGGAGGAGACATGGATGATGGCACAGGAGGAGGGGATAAAGTTCCCAGTAATCATACATGTCGGACACAGGACTAGGAGGAGACATGGATGATGGCACAGGAGGAGGGGATAAAGTTCCCAGTAATCATACATGTCGGACACAGGACTAGGGGGAGACATGGATGATGGCACAGGAGGAGGGGGATAAAGTTCCCAGTAATCATACATGTCGGACACAGGACTGGGGGGAGACATGGATGATGGCACAGGAGGAGGGGGATAAAGTTCCCAGTAATCATACATGTCGGACACAGGACTAGGGGGAGACATGGATGATGGCACAGGAGGAGGGGATAAAGTTCCCAGTAATCATACATGTCGGACACAGGACTAGGGGGAGACATGGATGATGGCACAGGAGGAGGGGATAAAGTTCCCAGTAATCATACATGTCGGACACAGGACTAGGGGGAGACATGGATGATGGCACAGGAGGAGGGGGATAAAGTTCCCAGTAATCATACATGTCGGACACAGGACTAGGGGGAGACATGGATGATGAGCCCATGCTCTGTAGTTACCTATCCTGATCCCTCATACATGGCTGGCTGCTCGGACAGGATGTTGCTGTGGTCACCGCTCTTCCTGCCCCTGGATTCTTGCTCTCTCGTTAGTCTCTATGATTCTGGGGCCCCACTGGTCCACTCTGTGGCCCCTAGAAGTAACGTTATCTTTCTCGGCGCCGTGAGCGCCCAGCTCATCAGATCCGGCGGTCTTGCAGTGCCCTCTAGTGGTCACCCGTGGCAATGACAATGGCCATTTAGAATGAGACGTTACTTATGATTTATTTATTTATTGTGTTTCCAACCCTACAGTGATACTAGATACTGGAATCCCAGCTCTGCGCGATCAGGCGGAGGCTCCAGGAAAATGGCAGTCGTCGGCAGAAACTAAAAAAGAAGGTAATTTGGCCCTTGCGCTCAGTTTTAGACGCTAGCTGTGACGTCACGCAGCTCAGACTTAGAAATGCAGTTGATCGCAACGTAAGGCAGCGTCAGCCAATCCCCGGCGTGGGCGGGGCCTGTGGTACCGGAGTAATGGCGCTGCCCTCCTAATGAGTGTGTGTTGCTCGCGGTGTCCTGCGGGTGAGTGTTGGGGCCGTGTGAGGGCCGCTGTGAGGGCCGCTGTGAGGGCCGCTGTGAGGGCCGCTGTGAGGGCCGCTGTGGACTCCTGGCTGCATGTGTTGTGACTGTCGGGCAGCTGCGGGACATGCAGCCGCGGGGGCTCGGACATAGCATGCGAGCACTCCGAAGACACTCGGTTAGCACCGGCGCTGCTCCACCCCTCAATACCCGGGCCATTAACACCAGGCTGAAGTTGGTTTCTTATTCTGCAATTTTTCTTCTTTTCTGTTTTTTTTATAGGTTTAACAAAAAATAAGCTTCACAATAATAACATACAATGCAGTGAGGTGCCCTGATGGGAATACACTTAAAAACAGCTACAAAAACAATAAAACTGGCACAAAAAAATGGACAATCAAAGTGGGCACCAAATAGCGTTGAACAAAGGGTTAACCCCTTCCTGACCTGTGACACTGTGTCTGCGTCATGAAAGTCGGTGCCAATCCAACCTGTGATGCATATGCTGTGTCACAGAATGATCGTGCTCCTGCAGGTCGGGTGAAAGGGTTAACTGTCCTTCACCCGACCTGCAGGCTTTGCCCCCCCCCCCCCCCCCCAAAACCCCCCCCCCGTGGCTACAATCGCTCCGATTGACTGTTTAAAGTGATGTTTCACTTTCAATCAGAGCAATCGTAATATGTCACCAATGAAAATTGGTGAAATATTACAATCCAGCCATGGCCGATGCTGCAATATCATCGGCCATGGCTGGAGGCCATGATCTGCCCCCGCCACCGATCTCCTCCCCTCCGTGCTGTCCTCTGCAACCCCTCCCCCGTGCTGTGATCCCACCCCCCCCCATACTTACCAACCTCCGGTGTCCGTCCATCTTCTCCATGGGCACCACCATCTTACAAAATGGCGGGCGCATGCGCATTGCGCCCGCCGAATCTGTCGGCTGGCACATTCGTTCCAGGCACATTTTGATCGCTGTGATAGGTTCTATCACAGTGATCAAAATTAAAAAAAATAATAAATACCCCCCCTTTATCACCCCCATAGGTAGGGACAATAATAAAATAAAGAAAATATATTTACTTTTATTTTTCCACTAGGGTTAGGGTTAGAACTAGGGTTAGGGTTAGAACTAGAGTTAGGGTTAGAACTAGAATTAGGGTTAGAAGTAGGGTTAGGGCTAGAATTAGGGTTAGAACTAGGGTTAGGGTTGCAATTAGGGTTAGGGTTAGAACTAGGGTTAGAGTTGCAATTAGGGTTAGGGTTGCAATTAGGGTTAAGGTTGCAATTAGGGTTAAGGTTGCAATTAGGGTTAGGGTTGCAATTAGGGTTACGGTTGCAATTAGGGTTAGAATTAGGGTTAGAACTAGGGTTAGGGTTAGAATTAGGCTATGTGCACACGATGCGGATTTGGCTGCGGATCCGTAGCAGATTGGCCGCTGCGGATTCGTAGCAGTTTTCCATCACGTTTACAGTGCCATGTAAACCTATGGAAAACCAAATCCGCTGTGCCCATGATGCGGAAAACACAGCGCAGAAACGCTGCATTGTATTTTCCGCAGCATGTCAATTCTTTGTGCGGATTTCGCAGCGTTTTACACCTGTTCCTCAATTGGAATCCGTAGGTGAAATCTGCACAAAAAACACTGGAAATCCGCAGGTAAAACGCAGTGCATTTTACCTGCGGATTTTTCAAAAACTGTGCGGAAAAATCCTCACACGAATCCGCAACGTGGAAATAGGGTTAAGATTAGGGTTAGGGGTGTGTTGGGGTTAGGGTTAGGCTTGTGGTTAGGGTTATGGTTAGGGTTGGGATTAGGGGTGTGTTGGGGTTAGGGTTGTGGTTAGGGATAGGGTTGGGGTTAGGGGTGTGTTGTGGTTAGGAGTGTGTTGGGGTTAGGGTTATGGCTAGAGTTGGGATTAGGGCAGGGGTGTGTTGGGGTTAGTGTTGGAGTTAGAATTGAGGGGTTTCCACTGTTTAGGCACATCAGGGGTCTCCAAACGCAACATGGCGCCACCATTGATTCCAGCCAATCTTGCGTTCAAAAAGTCAAATGGTGCTCCCTCCCTTACGAGCCCCAACGTGCGCCCAAACAGTGGTTTACCCAAACATATGGGGTATCAGCGTACTCAGTAAAAACACACAACAAATTTGGGGGTCTAATTTCCCCTGTTACCCTTGGGAAAATAAAAAACTGGGGGCTAAAAACTTATTTTTGTGGGGAAAAAAATGATTTTTTATTTTCACAGGTCTGCGTTATAAATTTCTATGAAGCACTTGGGAGTTTAGAGTGCTCACCAGACATCTAGATAAGTTCCTTGGGGGGACTACTTTCCAAACTGGGGTCACTTGTGGGGGGTTTCTACTGTTTAGGTACATCAGGGGCTCTGCAAACGTAACATGACGCCCGCAGACCATCCCATCAAAGTCTGCATTCCAAAACGCCACTACTTCCCTTCCGAGCCCTGACGTGTGCCCAACAGTGGTTCCCCCCCACATATGGGGTGTCAGCGTACTCAAGACAAATTGGACAATAAATTTTGGGGTCCAATTTCTCCTGTTACTCTTGTGAACATAAAAAATTGCGGGCTAAAAAATAATTTTTGAGGAAAGAATGATTTTTTATTTTCACGGCTCTGCGTTATAAACTTATGTGAAGCACTTGGGGGTTCAAAGTGCTCATCGCACATCTAGATTAGTTCTTTGGGAGGTCTAGTTTCCAAAATGGGGTCACTTGTGGGGGAGCTCCAATGTTTAGGCACACAGGGGCTCTCCAAATGCGACATGGTGTCCGGTAACGATTGGAGCTAATTTTTCATTCAAAAAGTCAAATGGCGCTCCTTCCCTTCTGAGCCTTGCCGTGTGCCCAAACAGTGATGTACCCCCACATGTGATGTATCGGTGTACTCAGGGGAAATTGCCCAACAAATTTTAGGATCCATTTTATCCTGTTGCCCATGTAAAAATGAAAAAATTGAGGCTAAAAGAAATATTTTGTGAAAAAAAAGTACTATTTCATTTTTACGGATCAATTTGTGAAGCACCTGGGGGGGGGGGTTCAAAGTGTTCACTATGCATCTAGATAAGTTCCTTGGGGGGTTTAGTTTCCAAAATGGGGTCACTTGTGGGGGAGCTCCAATCTTTAGGCACACAGGGGCTCTCCAAACGCGACATGGTGTCCCCTAAAGATTGGAGCAAATTTTTAATCCAAAAAGTCAAATGGCGCTCCTTCCCTTCCGAGCCCTGTCGTGCGCCAAAACAGTGGTCCCGCCCCACATATGGGGTATCGGCATACTCGGGACAAATTGTATAATAACTTTCGGGGTCCAGTTTCTCCTTTTACCTTTGGGAAAATAAAAAAATTAAAAAATTGTTGCTAAAAGATCATTTTTGTGACTAAAAAGTGAAATGTTCATTTTTTCCTTCCATGTTACTTCTGCTGCTGTGAAGCACCTGAAGGGTTAATAAACTACTTGAATGTGGTTTTGAGCACCTTGAGGGGTGCAGTTTTTCGAATGGTGTCACTTTTGGGTATTTTCAGCCATATAGACCCCCCAAGCTATCTTCAAATGTGATGTGGTGAGAAATCGCTGGTCAAATTTTAACCCTTATAACTCCCTAGCAAAAAAAAAATTGTTTCCAAAATTGTGCTGATGTAAAGTAGACATGTGGGTAATGTTATTTATTAACTATTTTGTGTCACATAACTCTCTAGTTTAACAGACTAAAATTTAAAATTTGAAAATTGCAAAATTTTCGCCAAATTTCCGTTTTTTTCACAAATAAACGCAAAAATTATCAACCTAAATTTACTACTAACATGAAGCCCAATATGTCATGAAAAAACAATCTCAGAATCGCTAGGATCCGTTGAAGCGTTCCTGAGTTATTACCTCATAAAGGGACACTGGTCAGAATTGCAAAAAATGGCCCTGTCATTAAGGTCAAAACAGGCTGGGTCATGAAGGGGTTAAATGACTTTGGGCCACTGATCTTACACTGCAGACATATAGAACAGGGAGCCCTACATCAAAACCAGGTCTCTCCAGCCTGGCCTAAATGGGTTCTGGGAATCAGAACTGGCATCAAAATGGGCAGACAGTCAATTTTGGCCTTTTGAATAAGTAACTGGTGTTTTTAAGGGGTTAAGTGACTTTGGGCCACTGATCTAACACTAAGAATACATAGATAGTGATGCCCGCATCAAACCCAGGACCCTCCAGCCTGGCCCAAATGGGTTCTGGGCATCAAAGTGGTCAAACAGCCCATTTTCACATATTTGAATAAGTAACTGATGTTTTTAAGGGGTTAAATAACTTTAGACCACTGATCTCACACTAAGAATACACAGATAGTGATGGCCCGCATCAAACCCAGGTCCCTCCAGCCTATTGAAATAAAACACTAAACACAGTTTGCCATCTTTATTATCCAGCTAGTCCATGAGACGCCCTCGATCTCCTGTAATGACTAAAAAACAAACAAACAACCATATACCATAGTAAAAAGAGGGAGGTAGTTCCAGCTCCTTAAAATTAAAAGTCATTATTTTTCCATTAAAACCTCATAGTTAGCATAAATCCTTGTACAAAATGGATGCAAGTTGAGCAGAAAAAGAGGTATAAGCAACGCGTTTCGATCTATTCAGATCCTTATCACAGCCTAGTTAGTATTCCTTAAGGTACCGTCACATTAAGCGACACTGCAGCGATATAGACAACGAGCCGATCGCTGCAGCATCGCTGTTTAGGTCGCTAGGAGACGTCAGACACCGGCAACAGCAGAACGATGCAGGAGCGATCCAGTGACGTACTTATCGTTCTCGCTGGTTGTTCGCTCCAGTTTGCTCCATGAAGAAACATTGCAGGCATCGTTGCTTTTGCTGTCAAACACGACGATACACGCCGATCTGATGACCAAATAAAGTTCTGGACTTCTAGCTCTGACCAGCGATATCACAGCGGGATCCAGATCGCTGCTGCGTGTCAAACACAACGAGATCGCTATCCAGGACGCTGCAACGTCACGGATCGTTGTCGTTTTCGTTGGAAAGTTGTTTAGTGTGAAGGTACCTTAAGCCTAGTGAACAGCTTGTTTGGTCACGTGATTTTAATTACAGTCCTTACAAGTGTTAGGTTTCATATTTAACTTTTTTAACATAAATTATAAAATCATGTTATAAACTTTAACATCCTTTAAAATAAAACCACTTAAAGGGAACCTGTCACCCCCAAAATCGAAGGTGAGCTAAGCCCACCGGCATCAGGGGCTACTCTACAGCATTCTGTAATACTGTAGATATGCCCCCGATGTATCCTGTAAGATGAGAAAAAGAGGTTAGATTATACTCACCCAGGGGCGGTCCCGGTTCTGTTCTGGTCCGATGGGCGTCGTGGTCCGGTCCGGGGCCTCCCGTCTTCTTACGATGATGTCCTCTTCTTGCCTTCATGCTGCGGCTCCGGCGCAGGCATACTTTGTCTGCCCTGTTGAGGGCAAAGCAAAGTACTGCAGTACGCAGGCGCCGGGAAAGGTGTGAAACAACTGAAAATATGTCTTATATTCTAGGTTCTTCAAAGTAGCCACCTTTTGCTTTGATGACTGCTTTGCACACTCTTGGCATTCTTTTGATGAGCTTCAAGAGGTAGTCACCGGAAATGGTCTTCCAACAATCTTGAAGGAGTTCCCAGTGAGGCTTAACCCTTGTTGGCCCTTTTGCCTTCACTCTGCGGTCCAGCTCACCCCAAACAATCTCGATTGGGTTCAGGTCTGGTGACTGTGGAGGCTAGGTCATCTGGCTAGCACCCCATCACTCTCCTTCTTGGTCAAATAGCCCTTACACAGCCTGGAGGTGTGTTTGGGGTCATTGTCCTGTTGAAAAATAAATGATGGTCCAACTAAACGCAAACCGGATGGAATAGCATGCCGCTGCAAGATGCTGTGGTAGCCATGCTGGTTCAGTATGCCTTCAATCTTGAATAAATCCCCAACAGTGTCACCAGCAAAGCACCCCCACACCATCACACCGCCTCCTCCATGCTTTACGGTGGGAACCAGGCATGTAGAGTCCATCCGTTCACCTTTTCGGCGTCGCACAAAGACACGGTGGTTGGAACCAAAGATCTCAAATTTGGACTCATCAGACCAAAGCACAGATTTCCACTGGTCTAATGTCCATTCCTTGTGTTCTTTAGCCCAAACAAGTCTCTTCTGCTTGTTGCCTGTCCTTAGCATTGGTTTCCTAGCAGCTATTTTAACATGAAGGCCTGCTACACAAAGTCTCCTCTTAACAGTGTTGTAGATATGTGTCTGCTGCTAGAACTCTGTGTGGCATTGACCTGGTCTCCAATCTGAGCTGCTGTTAACCTGCGATTTCTGAGGCTGGTGACTCAGATAATCTTATCCTCAGAAGCAGAGTTGACTCTTGGTCTTCCTTTCCTGGGGCGATCCTCATGTGAGCCAGTTTCTTTGTAGTGCTTGATGGTTTTTGCAACTGCACTTGGGGACACTTTCAAACTTTTCCCAATTTTTCAGACTGACTGACCTTCATTTCTTAAAGTAATGATGGCCACTCGTTTTTCTTTACTTAGCTGGTTTTCTTGCCATAATACAAATTCTAACAGTCTGTTCAATAGGACTATCAGCTGTGTATCCACCAGACTTCTGCTCAACACAACTGATGGTCCCAACCCTATTTATAAGGCAAGAAATCCCACTTATTAAACCTGACAGGGCACACCTGTGAAGTGAAAACCATTTCCGGTGACTACCTCTTGAAGCTCATCAAGAGAATGCCAAGAGTGTGCAAAGCAGTCATCAAAGCAAAAGGTGGCTACTTTGAAAAACCTAGAATATAAGACATATTTTCAGTTGTTTCACACTTTTTTGTTAAGTATATAATTCCACATGTGTTAATTCATAGTTTTGATGCCTTCAGTGTGAATTTGCAATTTTCATAGTCATGAAAATACAGAAACATCTTTAAATGAGAAGGTGTGTCCAAACTTTTGGTCTATACTGTATATATGAGATATACAGTGCCTTGCGAAAGTATTCGGCTCCCTGGAACTTTTCAACCTTTTCCCTCATACAATGCTTCAAACATAAAGATACCAAATGTAAATTTTTGGTGAAGAATCAACAACAAGTGGAACACAATTGTGAAGCAACATCAGCTATAGCAGAGACTGAACAATACTGGAGGAACATAAGGGAGAAGGAGAAAACGCATCACACCAGCGCAAAGTGGCTACAAGTTCATACAGCAACCACCGAGAGCAAGAACCAGTCACCATTACAGAAGCAGACATCCAACAGCGGGTCGAGAACATAAAGAGCTGGACAGCACCTGGCCCAGACATGATCCACACCTACTGGTTAAAGAAATTAACAGTGGTGCATGAACTCCTGGCAAAACAGATGAACCATCTGCTAGAGTCAGGCCACCACCCAGTTTGGCTAACACAAGTGCTGGTCATGAAGGATCCTCACGCTGGAACAATTCCATCCAACTATCGCCCAATAACCTGCCTTACAACAACATGGAAACTCCTCTCAGGCATCATAGTCATCAAGCTACAGAACCATATGAATCAGTACATGAACCCTGCTCAGAAAGGCATTGGGAACAACACCAGAGACTCCAAGAATAAGCTGCATGTGGATAGAGCAGTCGCTTAAGACTAGACATGAGCGAATATGTTCGGCTCCCTCCTTATTCAGCAAGCTATAGTGCTTACCGAAGAAACTGCAGTGGGAACCTGGATACTTGGAGCGCTCCGATAAGATGTCTGGCACCGTAGCTGTATGTGTCGCAGCTGTGTGAGAGTTACAACACACAGACTCTCCATGCATGTGTTGTGACTGTCACACAGCCGTGACACATGCAGCTGCAGCGACGGACACCTGATTATCGGAGCTCTCCGGGTTCCAGCTGCAGCTTCTTCGGTAATCACTATAGCTTGCCAAATAAAGAGTGAGCCAAACATATTCACTCATGTCTACTCAAGACGGTCAATCCTCAGCGATCAACCTCCATACAGCCTGGACTATAGGAAAGCCTATGACACAATGCCACACACACGGATCTGTGAATGCTTGGCGCTGTACAATGTCAACACAAAATTAACTTTCTATAGAAACTTAATGAGGACAACACTGCAAGTCAATTCAAGACATCTAGCACAAATGACCATCAAATGCAGTGATTACCTGTTCCCATTGCTGTTCTGCATAGGCTTGAAACCCCTCAGTCAGATAATCAGAGTCTGGCTATGGTTACAAGTTCAAGAGTGGAAGTACCATCAACCACCTCCTCTACTTGGATGACAAAACTGCATGCGAAAAATAAATGAGATATCGATTCACTGATGGACCTGCCAAGGGTCTACAGCAAATACATCGGGATGTCTTTTGGACTGGAGGCAAGGTTTTCAAGACTGATGGAGTGGAACTACGAGCAGGGCACATAACAAACGTACAAGAACCTCACATCCCACAGGGATACGATAAGCGTGATGAAGAGGCAAGGAAAGCAGCAATTTCCAAATACCATCAAAGGGTAAGACAGATCCTGAAAAAAATAACTCAATGGGAAGCATAAGATCTGTGCCATCAAAACATATGCCCTGCCAGTCATTAGATACTTGGCTGGTATAGTGTGCTGGCCAAAAGAAAAGATGGAATCTGTAGATGTGAAGACCCGAAAGGTCTTTACAATACATGGAGATTTCCACAAGTCCAACACCCAAAGATTGTATACCAACAGAAAAGAGGGTGGACGAGGCTTGATAAATATCAAAGAGTATCTAGAAATATATCAAAGGCACCAAAGGATGAAATGCGGAGAGCCTAAGGCAGCAACATGGACGTAAGAATATGAACATGAAATATCACAAGATAAACCGCTGCACGGGATGTACCATCGACAGATAAGGCTAAGTTCACATCTCGTTAGTGACATTGACCACCACAGACAGCGCTGCCAGAACAAACACCGTAAGCCCCGGCTGGGACTTCTATCTTCCATAAACCTGATTTATTCTCTGAATTCCGCAAGTGAGGTTTGATAAAGACCCAGGAATAGGGTCGAAACATTACCTTACCTTGGCACTTCATTGTGGGGATATTTTCCTGTGGTGAATGTTCAATGAACTTTAAACTTTTTGACTTGCAAACTGAATCACATAAAACCTTTTTTGAGTGTGGCTGCTTCTCTCACCTTTATGACCTCCGGACTTAGTCCAGGATCAGCCTGCACCTCATGATTACAACAGAGTGTGCGTCATTCATTTTTCTCAACGCATGTGTTAACACATTGGCATGCATTAGCAGTAGAGTTCAATGCACAGCGAACGCTTGCGTTCGCTGTAACGTACCCGAAAACGCTGTAGTCCGCGTTCGAAGGTACGTCACAAAGTAACTGATCATCGCTAACGCATGCCAATTTTGACATGAGTTAGGATGCGTTACGCTAATTCAAGTCTATGGGCGCGTTTACGGATCTATTACATAGCGTTGGTGCAGCTTAGAAACTGATATGTTAAACGGAATGCCCTAACTCGATGTGAACCTAGCCTTACAGAGGTGGTTGATGGGGAAAAATCCTACCAATGGTTGGAGAAATCTGGACACCAAGACAGTGTCCACAGATACAGAGGCACTGATCATAGTAGTACAAAAACAGGTGCTAAGTACCAGATCCATAGAAGCAGAGACCGACTAAGGCTACGTTCACATTTGCGTTGTGCGCCGCAGCGTCGGCGCCGCAACGCACAACGCAAACAAAAACGCAGCAAAACGCATGCACAACGCTACGTTTTGCGCCGCATGCGTCCTTTTTTTCATTGATTTTGGACGCAGCAAAAATGCAACTTGCTGCGTCCTCTGCGCCCGGACGCGGGCGCCGCAGGGACGCATGCGGCGCAAAACGCAAGAGCGACGCATGTCCATGCGCCCCCATGTTAAATATAGGGGCGCATGACGCATGCGGCGACGCTGCGGCGCCCGACGCTGCGGCGCCGACCGCAAATGTGAACGTAGCCTATACGAGACAAGACCGAAGGGGAAGATCATGCAAAGAAGTCTCGGAAACAGTCCAACACATAGTGGCAGGAACATCATATACCAAATGCCACAACCAAGTAGCAGGAATTGTATGCAGGAATATCTGCACAGTGCTTGGGCTAAGTCCCCCAAAGATCAGATGTGAAATCCCAGAAAAAGTTGTGGAGAATGAAAGGGCTAAAATCTTGTGGGACTTAAAGATCCAGACTGATAAGCAGGTGTTAGCAACCAAACAGATAACGTAATAGTAGATAAGAATCAGAAGACAACAATGATAATAAATGTGGCAGTGCCCAGTGACAGCAACATTAGAAGGAAGGAATAAGAGAAGCTGGAGAAATACCAGGGCCTCAAAGGAGACCTGGAGAAGGTGTGGAAGGTGAAGGCAACGGTTATTCCAGTGGTATAGGAGCATTGACCGTCTAAGTTGGAAGAATGGCTATAACAAATCCCAGGAGTAACAGCTGAACACTCTCCTGAAAAGCGCAGTGCTGGGAACAAGTTAAGTCCTGCACTGAACCCTCATAATCCCTGGTCTCTGGTAGAGGACCCGAGAATGAGAAAGGACAAAAACCCACAGAGGATTGAGAAAGTGATAAAATATATAATTTTATTTTTTTTAAAGTCCCCCTAGGGGACGCGAACCTTTACACACTTACTAAAAATTACACTGGCGCTATAACCACAAATGTATGCTACACAAGTGCTGCTGGTATCTCAACGGATATTGTGCCTAATCCGATAGCAAGAAAAAACCAGTATACAATGATTAGAGATACCGCGCTACAAGTGGCTAAAAGTAGACCGTGTCTGCGGTCCTGTTAAAACATATACAAGACCCTTCTGTATACGTATTACACCTGTTAATGGTCAGATCAGCCAAGCCTAAATCAAACTAGCACAGTGTTAAACAATAGCCGATAATTAGTGGTGCTGTATCACCTACTGTATAAAAATAGTTGGACGGCTGGGCTGCTTGCTTACACACTTACATAGGTTGAAAAAAGATGTTCAACTTTTCTCCACCAATTGTTTTGGGGTTTTTTTGTCACTAAATTAACTATAACCCGCAATGTTGTGTATTGAGGAAATCGTCCAGCCCTTTTTTAACCCCTTTACCCCTGAAGGTGGTTTGCACGTTAATGACTAGGTGAATTTTTACAATTCTGACCACTGTCCGTTTGAGGTAATAACTCTGGAACGTTTCAACGGATCCTGCTGATTCTGAGAATGTTTTTTCATGACATATTGTACTTCATGTTGGTGGTAGAATTTCTTCGATATGACTTGTGTTTCTTTGTGTGTAAAAATAAAAAATAAAATAAAAATTGAAAATGTTGCAATTTTCAAACTTTGAATTTTTATGCCCTTAAGTCAGAGACATGTCACACAAAATAGTTCATTAGTAACATTTCCCACATGTCTACGTTACATCAGCACAATTTTTTATAAACCATTTTTTTTTTGGTAGGAAGTTATAAGGGTTAAAATTTGACCAGCAATTTCTCATTTTTACAACAAAATTTTTAAAAAAATTTTTTAGGGACCACCTCACATTTTTAAAGGGACTCTGTCACCTGAATTTGGAGGGAACAATTTTCAGCCATAGGGGCGGGGTTTTCGGGTGTTTGATTCACCCTTTCCTTACCCGCTGGCTGCAATATTGGATTGAAGTTCATTCTCTGTCCTCCATAGTACACGCCTGCGTAAGGCAAGATTGCCTTGTGCAGGCATGTACTATGGAGGACAGAGAATGAACTTCAATCCAATATTGCAGCCAGCATGCAGCCAGCGGGTAAGGAAAGGGTGAATCAAACACCCGAAAACCCCGCCTCTATGGCTGAAAATTGTTCCCTCCAAATTCAGGTGACAGAGTCCCTTTAAGTCACTTTGAGGGGGTCTATATGATAGAAAATATCCTAGAGTGACACCATTCTAAAAACTGCACTCCTCAAGGTGCTCAAAACCACATTCAAGAAGTTTATTAACCCTTCAGGTGTTTCACAGCAGCAGAAGCAACATGGAAGGAAAAAATTAACATTTAACCTTTTTTCACTAAAATTTAACTAGACTAATTTTTTTTTTTCAGAAGGGTAACAGGAAAAAATGAACCTCAAAATTTGTAATGCAATTTCTCTTTAACATGCCGATACCCCATATATGGGGAAAAAACACTGTTTAGGCGCATGGCAGAGCTCGGAAGAGAAGGAGCGCCATTTGACTTTGTCAACTCAAAATTGGCTGGAACTGAAATCAGACGCCATGTCGCGTTTGGAGAGCCCCTGATGTGCCTAAATAGTGAAAACTCCCACAAGTGACCCCATTTTGGAAACTAGACACCCCCCAAGGAACTTACCTAGATGTGTGGTGAGTAGTGTTGAGCATTCCGATACCGCAAGTATCGGGTATCGGCCGATACTTGCCCGTATCGGAATTCCGATACCGAGATCCGATACTTTTGTTGTATCGGGAATCGGTATCGGGATTAATATCAATGTGTAAAAGAAAGAATAGGGATTTACTCACCTCTCCGGCGCAGCCTGGACTTTACCGCCGTAACCGGGAGCCTTTGTACCTAAGAATGCGCGCTTGAAGGGCCTTAGATGAGGTCACTGTTCTCTGATTGGTCCGTAGCGGTCGCGTGACCGCTACGCGACCAATCACAAAGCCGTGACATCACCTAAGGTCTTTGAAGGTTGAAATACCTTAGAAGACGTCACGGCTTTGTGATTGGTCGCGTAGCGGTCACGCGACCGCTACGCGACCAATCAGAAGCTGCGGACGTCTTCTAAGGTATTTCAAGCGCTTGAAAGACCTTAGGTGACTTCACGGCTTTGTGATTGGTCGCGTAGCGGTCACGCGACCGCTACGGACCAATCAGAGCGCAGTGACCTCATCTAAGGCCCTTCAAGCGCGCATTCTTAGGTACAACGGCTCCCGGTTACGGAGGTAAAGTCCAGGCTGCGCCGGAGAGGTGAGTATATCCCTATTTTTTATTTTAATTCTTTCTTTTACAAATTGATATGGATCCCAGGGCCTGAAGGAGAGTTTCCTCTCCTTCAGACCCTGGGAACCATACAGGATACCGTCCGATACTTGGTGTCCCATTGACTTGTATTGGTATCGGGTATCGGTATCGGTATCGGATTAGATTCGATACTTTGCCGGTATCGGCCGATACTTTCCGATACCGATACTTTCAAGTATCGGACGGTATCGCTCAACACTAGTGGTGAGCACTTTGAACCCCCAAGTGCTTCACAGAAGTTTATGAGGAGAGCCGTGAAAATAAAAAAAAACATACAGTATTTTTCTTCCACAAAAATGATCTTTTAGCCCCCAATTTTTTAATTTTACAAGGGTAACACGAGAAATTGGGCCCCAAAAGTTGTTGTGTAATTTGTCCTAAGTTTGCTGACACCGATTGAAACCACTGTATGGGCACACGTCGGGGCTCAGAAGGGACGTAGTGGCGTTTTGGAATGCAGACTTTGATGGAATGGTCTGCAGGTGTCATGTCGCGTTTGCAGAGCCCCTGATGTGCCTAAACAGTAGAAACCCCCCCCCCCCCCACAAATGACCCCATTTTGGAAACTGGACCCCTTAAGAAACTTATCTAGATGTGCCTAAACTGGGTAATGCCCATCAAGGGCCCCTTTTTGGAGCTAATCCACTGTTTCCTGGTATGTGAATTCTATAAGGTAGTGGCATATGTGAGTTGTGTATTCTTCGTCAGGTTGGGTAAATCAGAAATGAATTTAGTAGTGCATGGAGGTGTGGTACAGTCTGAAGCAATCTTTCATACACAGGCCAGGTTTATTGGGGCAGGTGTCACATTGATAAATAGTGTACTTGCATATTCCCCTTCTGTAACACACTCTTCACCTCTTTTGCGTCTTAACTTTTTCTCCGCTTTGAAAGACCTCCCCCGGGAAATGTTGGCCTGGTACGATACGAAGACCTTCAGTTCCGGAAGTACTGAGGCCCTGACTGCCAAATATCACTACCTCCTGGAACTGAAAGTATGACATAGCTGTCTGGCCTGCACATCGTGACAGCAGGAAAGCATTGAGCATTGCCATCTGTATGAAGTGCACGACCAGCTTCTTGTACCAAACCTTGGCCTTTCTCAAAGCACTGTACGGCTGGAGGAGTTGATCAGAGAGTTCAACGCCCCCCATGTTTTAGTTGTACCCCAGTACACAGTCCGGTTTGCCGAGGTACCTTGTACAGTGATGAGGGCGCTGCCATCACCATGTATCGTGGTCAAGAAAAAGAGATGACTCTGGTCCTTGCACTTCACCACCAGCTGATCTATGTAACGCAGCCCTGCTGCACATGGAGTCAGCTTCATGTGTTCCTTCGTGGCTAATGACGAAAATGTACATCATTGTTGTCAGGCAGTTAAACTGGATCTGTCACCAGATTTCACTATGTAAACTGCATACATTGGTCTGGTGTATTTATTTTGAAAATCCATGTCAGAATGGCTGTATAATCCCATGAAAGTTCAGCTGAATCTCTGCCCATCTTGTCCATTGTCTTCTCAGTGTTTATCCTGCTGCTCAGTAGAAGTTGCAGCTGGGTGAGAGAAGACTAAATATACTTGAACTGATTGAATATTTAATTCCATGGTTGTAGCCCTAACATGCTTAATATCAGGATTATGCAGTCATTCTGAAAGGGATTTTCAAAGTAAATCCACCAGACTCATCAGGGCTAAGAAATCTAATTAAAATTCTATACAGTTTGTATAGTAAAATCTGTAGACTTAAACCATAGTCAATGGAACTGAGCCATGGGCTGTGTTTGCTTCATTTTTTTTCTAATTCCTAATGATTCTATTTGTTTTCCAGGTTTGGTTTTTTTGGGGTGGGGGGGGGGGTTTAGGGCACAGGCCTTCTCTATGTAAGAAATAAGCAAATCACCCTTCCTTATCTTCTGCTTCTCCAGTGTTTCTCTAAGCTACTGCCTTCAGCTATTGCCTACATAGCGGCCAAACACAGAGCTCCGCATTGCTGAGGTAGAAGGCACATGGCTGATGAACCCTGTGAATGGCTGCAGTGGTCACATGCTGGATTTGTGACATCACTGCTGCCGCCATGTAAACAAAGACAGGTGGCAGCAGAGAAGCGGAGTGGAAGTGGGCAAGTAAGGCTGATTTGTCACTCAAGCACTGCTCGTAGTCACCTGGCAGCTCCAAAATGGCTACCACGAACAGGAGTTGCCCTGGCCTTCACCCTTTAACCCCTGTATAGGGATTTTACACAGGAGTCCCGAGGCAAGCTGCTGCTTGGTGGCACAGGAAGGATGTTCAGGTAGCCTGGTCAGATTCAGAAGATCACGTCAGGAGCAGAATCCCAAAACACGGGGATAGTCAAATGTCAAGCAGAGGTGAAAGAACTGGAATAATCTAGACAGAAGCACAGCGCTATACACCAGGATAGCTGAACTATTCACTGACAGTGGGATCTGAGGTTTACATAGTAATTGCTCCACCAGTGCTGACAGCTGATAGGGACCCAAAAGGACTAAAGGTACCGTCACACTAAACGATATCGCTAGCGATCCGTGACGTTGCAGCGTCCTGGCTAGCGATATCGTTGTGTTTGACACTCAGCAGCGATCAGGATCCTGCTGTGATATCGCTGGTCGTTGATTAAAGTTCAGAACTTTATTTGGTCGTCAGATCGGCGTGTATCGTCGTGTTTGGACAGCAAAAGCAACGATACCAGCGATGTTTTACAATGGTAGCCAGGGTACATATCGGGTTACTAAGCGCAGGGCCGCACTTAGTAACCCGATGTTTACCCTGGTTACCAGTGTAAAATGTAAAAAAAACAAACAGCACATACTCACCCTCTGATGTCTGTCACACGTCCCTTGCCGTCCGCGTCCTGCACTGACTGAGCGCCGGCCGCAAAGTGAAAGCACAGCACAGCGGTGACGTCACCGCTCTGCTGTTAGGGCCGGCGCTCAGTCAGTGCAGGAAGCGGACGCCGGGGGACGCGAAGGTGAGTATGTAGTGTTTGTTTTTTTACATTTTACACTGGTAACCAGGGTAAACATCGGGTTACTAAGCACGGCCCTGCGCTTAGCAACCCGATGTTTACCCTGGTTACCCGGGGACCTCGGCATCGTTGGTCGCTGGAGAGCGGTCTGTGTGACAGCTCTCCAGCGACCAAACAGCGACGCTGCAGCGATCGGCATCGTTGTCTGTATCGCTGCAGCGTCGCTTAGTGTGACGGTACCTTAAGTCCCAGGAATAATACAGGATTGATGCTCTTAACCCCTTCATGACCCAGCCTATTTTGGCCTTAATGACCTTGCCGTTTATTGCAATTCTGACCAGTGTCCCTTTATGAGGTAATAACTCAGGAACGCTTCAACGGATCCTAGCAATTCTGAGATTGTTTTTTCGTGACATATTGGGCTTCATGTTAGTGGTAAATTTAGGTCGATAATTTCTGAGTTTATTTGTGAAAAAAATGGAAATTTGGCGAAAATTTTGAAAATTTCGCAATTTTCACATTTTGAATTTTTATTCTGTTAAACCAGAGAGTTATGTGACACAAAATAGTTAATAAATAACGTTTCCCACATGTCTACTTTACATCAGCACAATTTTGGAAACAATTTTTTTTTTTGCTAGGAAGTTATAAGGGTTAAAATTTGACCAGTGATTTCTCATTTTTACAACAAAATTTACAAAACCATTTTTTTAGGGACCACCTCACATTTGAAGTCATTTTGAGGGTTCTATATGGCTGAAAATACCCAAAAGTGACACCATTCTAAAAACTGCACCCCTCAAGGTGCTCAAAACCACATTCAAGAAGTTTATTAACCCTTCAGGTGTTTCACAGCAGCAGAAGCAACATGGAAGTAAAAAATGAACATTTAACTTTTTAGTCACAAAAATGATCTTTTAGCAACAATTTTTTTATTTTCCCAAGGGTAAAAGGAGAAATTGGACCACGGACGTTGTTGTCCAATTTGTCCTGAGTACGCTGATACCTCATATGTGGGGGTAAACCACTGTTTGGGCGCACGGCAGGGCTCGGAAAGGAAGGAGCGCCATTTGACTTTTTGAATGAAAAATTGGCTCCAATCTTTAGCGGACACCATGTCGCGTTTGGAGAGCCCCCGTGTGCCTAAACATTGGAGCTCCCCCACAAGTGACCCCATTTTGGAAACTAGACCCCCCAAGGAACTTATCTAGAAGCATAGTGAGCACTTTAAACCCCCAGGTGCTTCACAAATTGATCCGTAAAAATGAAAAAGTACTTTTTTTTCACAAAAAAATTATTTTAGCCTCAATTTTTTCATTTTCACATGGGCAACAGGATAAAATGGATCCTAAATTTTGTTGGGCAATTTCTCCTGAGTACACCAATACCTCACATGTGGGGGTAAACCACTGTTTGGGCACATGGTAAGGCTCGGAAGGGAAGGAGCGCCATTTGACTTTTTGAATGAAAAATTATCTCCATCGTTAGCGGACACCATGTTGCGTTTGGAAAGCCCCTGTGTGCCTAAACATTGGAGCTCCCCCACAAGTGACCCCATTTTGGAAACTAGACCCCCCCAAGGAACTCATCTAGAGGCATAGTGAGCACTTTAAACCCCCAGGTGCTTCACAAATTGATCCGCAAAAATGAAAAAGTACTTTTTTTTCACACAAAATTTCTTTTAGCCTCAATTCTTTCATTTTCACATGGGCAACAGGATAAAATGGATCCTAAAATTTGTTGGGCAATTTCTCCTGAGTATGCCGATACCTCATATGTGGGGGTAAACCACTGTTTGGGTGCACGGCAAGGCTCGGAAGGGGAGGCGTGCCATTTGACTTTTTGAATGGAAAATTAGCTCCAATCGTTAGCGGACACCATGTCGCGTTTGGAGAGCCCCTGTGTGCCTAAACATTGGAGCTCCCCTACAAGTGACCCCATTTTGGAAACTAGACCCCCCAAGGAACTTATCTAGATGCATAGTGAGCACTTATAACCCCCAGGTGCTTCACAGAAGTTTATAACGCAGAGCCGTGAAAATAAAAAAATAATTTTTCTTTCCTCAAAAATGATTTTTAGCCCAGAATTTTTTATTTTCCCAAGGGTAATAGGAGAAATTGGACCCCAAATGTTGTTGTCCAGTTTGTCCTGAGTACGATGATACCCCATATGTGGGGGTAAACCACTGTTTGGGCGCACGGCAGGGCTCGGAAGGGAAGGCACGCCATTTGGCTTTTTGAATGGAAAATTAGCTCCAATCATTAGCGGACACCATGTCGCGTTTGGAGAGCCCCTGTGTGCCTAAACATTGGAGCTCTCGCACAAGTGACCCCATTTTGGAAACTAGACCCCCCAAGGAACTAATCTAGATGTGTGGTGAGCACTTTGAACCCCCAAGTGCTTCACAGAAGTTTATAACGCAGAGCCATGAAAATAAAAAATAATTTTTCTTTTCTCAAAAATGATTTTTTAGCCCACAATTTTTTTTTCCCAAGGGTAACAGGAGAAATTGGACCCCAAAAGTTGTTGTCCAGTTTCTCCTGAGTACGCTGATACCCCATATGTGGGGGTAAACCACTGTTTTGGCACATGTCGGGGTTCGGAAGGGAAGTAGTGACGTTTTGAAATGCAGACTTTGATGGAATGCTCTGTGGGCATCAGGTTGCGTTTGCAGAGCCCCTGATGTGCCTAAACAGTAGGAACTCCCCACAAGTGACTCTATTTTGGAAACTAGACCCCCAAGGGAACTTATCTAGATGTGTGGTGAGCACTTTGAACCCCCAAGTGCTTCACAGAAGTTTATAACGCAGAGCCGTGAAAATAATAAATGTGTTTCCTTTCCTCAAAAATATTTTTTTAGCCCAGAATTTTTTATTTTTGCAAGAGTAACAGGAGAAATTGGACCCCAAAAGTTGTTGTGCAGTTTCTTCTGAGTACGCTGATACCCCATATGTGGGGGTAAACCACTGATTTGGCACACGTCGGGGTTCGGAAGGGAAGTAGTGACGTTTTGAAATGCAGACTTTGATGGAATGCTGTGCGGGCATCAGGTTGCGTTTGCAGAGCCCCTGATGTGCCTAAACAGTAGGAACTCCCCACAAGTGACTACATTTTGGAAACTAGACCCCCAAGGGAACTTATGTAGATGTGTGATGAGCACTTTGAACCCCCAAGTGCTTCACAGAAGTTTATAACGCAGAGCCGTGAAAATAATAAATGTGTTTCCTTTCCTCAAAAATATTTTTTTAGCCCAGAATTTTTTATTTTTGCAAGAGTAACAGGAGAAATTGGACCCCAAAAGTTGTTGTCCAGTTTCTCCTGAGTACGCTGATACCCCATATGTGGGGGTAAACTACTGTTTGGGCACATGCCGGGGCTCGGAAGGGAAGTAGTGACGTTTTGGAATGCAGACTTTGATGGAATGGTCTGCGGGCATCATGTTACGTTTGCAGAGCCCCTGATATGCCTAAACAGTAGAAACCCCCCACAAGTGACCCCATTTTGGAAACTAGACCCCCCAAGGAACTTATCTAGATGTGTGGTGAGCACGTTCAACCCCCAAGTGCTTCACAGAAGTTTACAACGCAGAGCCGTGAAAATAAAAAATCATTTTTCTTTCCTCAAAAAAGATGTTTTAGCAAGCAATTTTTTATTTTCACAAGGGTAACAGGAGAATTTGGACCCCAATATTTGTTGCCCAGTTTGTTGTGAGTACGCTGATACCCCATATGTGGGGGTAAACCACTGTTTGGGCACACGTCAGGGCTCGGAAGGGAAGTAGTGACATTTGAAATGCAGACTTTGATGGAATGGTCTGCGGGCGTCACATTGCATTTGCAGAGCCCCTGATGTGCCTAAACAGTAGAAACACCCCACAAGTGACCCCATTTTGGAAACTAGACCCCCGAAGGAACTTATCTAGATGTGTGGTGAGCACTTTCAACCCCCAAGTGCTTCACAGAAGTTTATAACGCAGAGCCGTGAAAATAAAAAATAATTGTTCTTTCCTCAAAAATTATGTTTTAGCAAGTAATTTTTTATTTTTGCAAGGGTAACAGGAGAAATTGGACCCCAACAGTTGTTGCCCAGTTTGTCCTGAGTACGCTGGTACCCCAAATGTGGGGGTAAACCACTGTTTGGGCGCACGTCGGGGCTTGGAAGGGCGGGAGCACCATTTGACTTTTTGAACGCAAGATTGGCTGGAATCAATGGTGGCGCCATGTTGCGTTTGGAGACCCCTGATGTGCCTAAACAGTGGAAACCCCTCAATTCTAACTTCAACACTAACCCCAACACACCCCTAATCCTAATCCCAACTGTAGCCATAACCCTAATCACAACCCTAACCCCAACACACCCCTAACCACAACCCTAACCGCAACACACCCGTAACCCTAATTCCAACCCTAATCCTAACCCTAATCCCAACCGTAACCCTAATCCCAACCCTAACCACAACTGTAACCCCAACACACCCCTAACCCTATCCGTAACCCTAACCGCAAGCCTAATCTTAACCCTATTTCAAACCCTAGCCCTAATTCCAACCCTAACTCTAATTCCAACCCTAACCCTAAGGCTATGTGCCCACGTTGCGGATTCGTGTGAGATTTTTCCGCACGATTTTTGAAAAATCTGCAGGTAAAAGGCACTGCGTTTTACCTGTGGATTTACAGCAGATTTCCAGTGTTTTTTTGTGCGGATTTCACCTGCGGATTCCTATTGAGGAACAGGTGTAAAACGCTGCGGAATCCGCACAAAGAATTGACATGCTGCGGAAAATACAACGCAGCGTTTCTGCACGGAATTTTCCGCACCATGGGCACAGCGGATTTGGTTTTCCATAGGTGTACATGGTACTGTAAACCTGATGGAAAACTGCTTCGAATTCGCAGCGGCCAATCCGCTGCGGATCCGCGGCCAATCCGCTGCGGATCCGCGGCCAATCCGCTGCGGATCCGCGGCCAATCCGCTGCGGATCCGCTGCCAATCCGCTGCGGATCCGCGGCCAATCCGCAGCGGATCCGCGGCCAATCCGCCGCGGATCCGCAGCCAATCCGCTGCGGATCCGCGGCCAATCCGCTGCGGATCCGCGGCCAATCCGCTGCGGATCCGCGGCCAATCCGCTGCGGATCCGCGACCAATCCGCTGCGGATCCGCGGCCCATCCGCTGCGGATCCGCTGCGGATCCGCTGCCGATCCGCTGCGCATCCGCCTCCAATCCGCTGCGGATCCGCCGCCAATCCGCTGCGGATCCGCCGCCAATCCGCAGCGGATCCGCGGCCAATCCGCTGCGGATCCGCGGCCAATCCGCTGCGGATCCGCTGCCAATCCGCTGCGGATCCGCGGCCAATCCGCAGCGGATCCGCGGCCAATCCGCCGCGGATCCGCTGCCAATCCGCCGCGGATCCGCGGCCAATCCGCTGCGGATCCGCGGCCAATCCGCTGCGGATCCGCGGCCAATCCGCTGCGGATCCGCGACCAATCCGCTGCGGATCCGCGGCCCATCCGCTGCGGATCCGCTGCCGATCCGCTGCCGATCCGCTGCGGATCCGCGGCCAATCCGCTGCGGATCCGCGGCCAATCCGCTGCGGATCCGCGGCCAATCCGCAGCGGATCCGCCGCCAATCCGCTGCGGATCCGCGGCCAATCCGCTGCGGATCCGCGGCCAATCCGCTGCGGATCCGCAGCCAAATCCGCACTGTGTGCACATGCCATAACCCTACCCCTAACCCTACCCCTAGTTCTAACCCTAGTTCTAACCCTAACCCTAGTGGAAAAAGAAAAAAAAATATTTTCTTTATTTTATTATTGTCCCTACCTATGGGGGTGATAAAGGGGGGGGTTTATTTATTATTTTTTTATTTTGATCGCTGCGATAGAACCTACCACAGCGATCAAAATGTACTTGTAATGAATCTGCCGGCTGGCAGATTCGGCGGGCGCACTGCGCATGCGCCCGCCATTTTCCAAGATGGCGGTGCCCATGGAGAAGACGGCCGGACACCGGGAGGGACATCGAAGCTAGGTAAGTATGGGGGGGTGGGATCGGAACACGGGGGGGGGATCGGAGGACCGGGGGAGCGGACAAGAGGACCGCACAAAGAATTGACATGCTGCGGAAAATACAACGCAGCGTTTCTGCACGGAATTTTCCGCACCATGGGCACAGCGGATTTGGTTTTCCATAGGTGTACATGGTACTGTAAACCTGATGGAAAACTGCTTCGAATTCGCAGCGGCCAATCCGCTGCGGATCCGCGGCCAATCCGCTGCGGATCCGCGGCCAATCCGCTGCGGATCCGCGGCCAATCCGCTGCGGATCCGCTGCCAATCCGCAGCGGATCCGCGGCCAATCCGCCGCGGATCCGCAGCCAATCCGCTGCGGATCCGCGGCCAATCCGCTGCGGATCCGCGGCCAATCCGCTGCGGATCCGCGGCCAATCCGCTGCGGATCCGCGACCAATCCGCTGCGGATCCGCGGCCCATCCGCTGCGGATCCGCTGCGGATCCGCTGCCGATCCGCTGCGCATCCGCCTCCAATCCGCTGCGGATCCGCCGCCAATCCGCTGCGGATCCGCCGCCAATCCGCAGCGGATCCGCGGCCAATCCGCTGCGGATCCGCGGCCAATCCGCTGCGGATCCGCTGCCAATCCGCTGCGGATCCGCGGCCAATCCGCAGCGGATCCGCGGCCAATCCGCCGCGGATCCGCTGCCAATCCGCCGCGGATCCGCGGCCAATCCGCTGCGGATCCGCGGCCAATCCGCTGCGGATCCGCGGCCAATCCGCTGCGGATCCGCGACCAATCCGCTGCGGATCCGCGGCCCATCCGCTGCGGATCCGCTGCCGATCCGCTGCCGATCCGCTGCGCATCCGCCTCCAATCCGCTGCGGATCCGCCGCCAATCCGCTGCGGATCCGCCGCCAATCCGCAGCGGATCCGCCGCCAATCCGCTGCGGATCCGCGGCCAATCCGCTGCGGATCCGCGGCCAATCCGCTGCGGATCCGCAGCCAAATCCGCACTGTGTGCACATGCCATAACCCTACCCCTAACCCTACCCCTAGTTCTAACCCTAGTTCTAACCCTAACCCTAGTGGAAAAAGAAAAAAAAATATTTTCTTTATTTTATTATTGTCCCTACCTATGGGGGTGATAAAGGGGGGGGTTTATTTATTATTTTTTTATTTTGATCGCTGCGATAGAACCTACCACAGCGATCAAAATGTACTTGTAATGAATCTGCCGGCTGGCAGATTCGGCGGGCGCACTGCGCATGCGCCCGCCATTTTCCAAGATGGCGGTGCCCATGGAGAAGACGGCCGGACACCGGGAGGGACATCGAAGCTAGGTAAGTATGGGGGGGTGGGATCGGAACACGGGGGGGGGATCGGAGGACCGGGGGAGCGGACAAGAGGACCGGGGGAGCGGACAGGAGGGAGGAGGGGAGCGGACAGGAGATCGGGGCAGAAAGGACGACTGGGGGGGCGATCGGTGGGGTGGGGGTGGGCAGATCGGGGTCTCCAGCCATGGCGGATGCTATTGCAGCATCGGCCATGGCTGGATTGTAATATTTCACCATTTTCATAGGTGAAATATTACAAATCGCTCTGATTGGCTGTTTCACTTTCAACAGCCAATCAGAGCGATCGTAGCCACGGGGGGGTGAAGCCACCCCCCCTGGGCTGAAGTACCACTCCCCCTGTCTCTGCAGATCGGGTGAAAATGGAGTTAACCCTTTCACCCGATCTGCAGGGATGCGATCTTTCCATGACGCCACATAGGCGTCATGGGTCGGATTGGCACGGGTTTTCATGACGCCTACGTGGCGTCAAAGGTCGGGAAGGGGTTAAAGTCTTGTACTTTGGGACGGCCTGTGGGGGGGGTGTTTATGTGGTGCTCTGCTTAGGTATTCATCAGTATGGCTAATGACGGGTCACTGATCTTTCAGTGACCTGCCCCCTATTTTACATATTGCATATAATATTGTGGGGTTACAAAAAGAATATCTTCATCAGCAGTAGCATTATCGCGTTGCGCTGGAGAAAAAAAATTGGCTCCATCAAAATGGCGCCGGCGGTGCCGATAGATACTACTGCACAGGCACCACTATTTTGATTGAGGCAATTTTAGATTTCCTCTAGCAAAATTGTGGCGGCGCCTGCGCAGTAGCATCTAACGCATTCCGATAGATGCTACTGTGCCAGCGCCATTTTGATGGAGACAATTGTTTTTTTGTTTTTCTTTTTACACCATGATACTATAGGAATAAGGCATAAATGCATATAGGCATGTATCATGCTACTGAAAATGCACAGCTGGCGCCATTTTGATGAAGTTGAAGTTTTATTTTGTAACCCCACAACATTGTGTGCTGTATGTAAAATAGGGGGCAGGTGACTGAGGAATCAGCGACCTATTATAAGCCATACTGATGACTACCTAAGCAGACCACCACATGTAGACCCCCCCACCCCACAGGCCTCCCCGGAGCACGAGAATCTCATTAACTGAAATTAAAGGTTAAACAACCACAAGAAGATGGATTTCATCAACCACGGTATCAGTTTAATCAGTATAACGGCGCCATCCTGGCAATGTCTGTAGGTTACTTACTATGCACAATCCTGCTGACAGGTTCCCTTTTAGGCATCACCCACAACAAAGATGTGGCGTGACCAAAGCAGAAACCGACACAGATGTTACAATTTACGTATTGTTAAATAGAGAGCCAGAAGTCTAGAATTAATACAAATGGAAATTCCCTTGAAATGTTTTATTATTTTTTCACCTCTCTGACCAGAATTATTCCTGAAGATGGAAAATGACGGGAAGAACAGAACTGAAAGGATCTTAAATCTTACCCTTGAGATCATCTGCCTATTGACTGGAAAGGTGAGTGATTTTGAGAATTATTTTCCATGCCATTACTTTTACACCTGTTAATAAATTAGAGACATGAGTGGTGATGTGAGGGCTCCTGGGAATTACATTAGTTCTCATCTACATATATAATCGCCAGTTGGGACTTCCGGACGCTGTCCCCGAATCCCATAAGGCACCGCGGCAGTGTCACACGTAAGTGACACACACGTGTGCCAGTGACACTTGCGCAAGGCCACGATCTGCGCTTGTGCAAGTGACATTCACGTCACCGCAATTCCTGCGCATGCGTCGTAACAGCCACAACTGTGCGCTCTACCCACGTATGTGCGGTAACGACACTGCTATTACTGCGCCTGTGTCGGGAATAGCGGTGACATCTGTTTTACTTGTGCAGCCACAGTAACAGCCTTACGGCCACGAACTGCAAGTGACAGATATACGTCACCGCTACTCCCCGTAAAAGCCATAACTGCACTGTGTGCCCGTGCATACTTACTTACGATTTTTGATTTACCTCACGCAGCACAAACTTCTCCAAAGTCCCATACTGTGTATCAATTTTGTCTACTATCTGAGACACAAAAATACTGTCTACCACTGGTATGTACATAGTTCATACCACTGAGGCACTGCTTCTGGATTTGCCATTTTAAGTGTACTCAACAAAAAAATAACTGCAAATATTTGGCCTCATCACCATTACGGCCCAAAGAAAGCCAGTACCACGCCAATATATATGTTGTTTTTATTTCCTCAGCCAGCAGCAAATTCACCACAGTCCCATATTGTATAACAATTGTGTCTACTATCTGAGACACACAACTACTCTCTACTACTGGTATGTACATACTTCATAGCACTGAGGCACTGCTTATGGATTTGCCATTTTAACTGTACTCAAAAAAATTTAATAAAACATTTTGGCCTTATCACCATTACGGCAAAAAGAAAGCCAGTACCATGGCAATAAATACGTTCTTTTTATTACCTCAGCCAGCAGCAGTGAATTCTGACAGCTCCACATACACGATTGTTTTTTACAAATCTACATAACTGTTAATTTCACCTCACTCCCGATGCGATAGCATTGGGTCTATTTCTAGTTAGATATAAGGAGCAGCATGGTGTATTTTATATAAGCATTAGGGCTGTAATATACACAGCTAATGAAAAAATATTCATTGGATGGATCATAAATGAGTGAAAATCTATTCCATTCATCGGAATAGGGTTATTTCTGCAGCAGGCACGTGTATGTTTGCTCGAATCAAATGAAAAGGCCTAAAGGAGCTGTTGTGCAAGGACCATGCTACCTGGACTGGCTACTGGACTCCTGGCCTGAACTTGACAGCCTCATTGGTGGATACAGTGCCTTGAAAAAGTATTCATACCCTATGACCTTTCCCACATTTATTTTTCACAGTACACCCACAAACTTAAATGTTTTTTGGAGGATTTTATGTGATATACCAACACAAAAGTAGCAAGCATTTGTGAAGTGTAAAAGGAAATGATACATATATATATTTTGAAAAATATAATTGTGACGTGCATTTGTATTTAGCCCCTTGTAGTCTGATATTGCTAAATAAAATCCTGTGTTACCAATTGCCTACAGAAATCGCATAGTTAGTAAATTAAGTCAACCTGTGTGTGATTTAGTGGAAATTTTTATTGTATTTTCATACATATAGGAATTAATTGAGACCTGGGTATTTGATAAGCCAGGCACTAGCCGTGCCTCTTATATTCCCAAAGAACAGACCAAAACACAAAGTGCAACGCATATGTTTCCGCTTCTTTATCCTCCAATGCAGAAGATCCTGGAACTCACCATTAGGATCATTGAGCTGCTGACTGGAGAGGTGAGAGCTGCTGGGGCATTATACCGTAACACAAGGGATAATGTGTGTGGATAATGACTGTATCATTGTGTGTCAGATTCCTGTAAGGTGTCAGGATGTCGCCGTCTATTTCTCCATGGAGGAGTGGGAGTATTTAGAAGCACACAAGGATCTGTACAGTGACATTGCGATGGAGAATTGCCAGCCCCTCACATTGGCAGGTAATGAATATTTCAAATATTTTAGCTCTCATTTATTATATCTGACTATATCATGTAGGGACTACTTTTATTTTTCCACATCTTTTTGCATTCAAGTGACTGAGGTGAATACAGTCAAGCACACATCCATTCAATCTCCATAGACATGCGTTGGTAGGAAATCCAAAGAAGACAAGAACCAAAAAAAAGGCATAAATACACAAAAGTCATAAACTTTATTAACTAGTTGACTTAATGGCAAAGATGATAAAGTAAGATATAATAAAGGAGAATGCGGGACACAGAAATACCTCCACCCTCACCAAAACCAGGTTGTCAAATAACGCGAAAGACCATCTTGGGCTCTGCCAATTCATGTATATCAAGGAGAATAAGAAGCCTAATGTGTGTGTGTGTGTGTGTGTGTGTGTGTGTGTGTGTGTGTATATATATATATATACAGGGGTTGGACAAAATAATGGAAACACCTGGCAACATCAAAAAAGTTAGTTTAATATGGTGTAGGTGCACCTTTTGCGGAGATTACAGCCTCAATTCTCCGAGGTATGGATTCATACAAGGTGTGAATTGTTTCCAAAGGAATTTTAGTCCATTCTGCAGTTAAAACACCCTCCAGTTCTTTGAGTGACGATGGCGGCGGAAATCGATGTCTAACTTTAATCTCTAAAATCGACTATAAATGCTCAATAATGTTGAGGTTTGGGGATTGTGGGGGCCAGATGAGATGCTCAACTTCATTAGAATGTTCCTCATGCCATGCTTTTTTTTTTTTTTAAATTCGTTTATTAGTTGCAAAATAAATCATACAATACACACATTTGCATTCGTGTCCATCATTATCCATTATAACATAAAATGCAAATAATTACAATGCATCATCACGTCTGGAGTATTACAAGGGTAACAAATGGTGCATGTCAATCACTAGTATCCTATTGTATAACCTTAACTACATTAACTACTAAAAGAACGCCGCCAAAAGAAAATTCCGTATAAATTTCACCCTGTAAGCAATGCCCCCAAAACCACGGACCCTACTTCTTACCAATATATATTAAATTGTTATAGATTATAGAGTGTGGTGAGAGGAGTTCCATCTGCCCCATATTTTCTCAAATTTATCTGGACATCCTCTATTCTGATATAATGTCCGTTCATACGGGATAATTGAGTTCACTAAATCAACCCAAGCTCTAAGAGATGGGCAAGAACCACCCATCCATTGCAGCGCCAGTACCTTTCGCACCATAAACAGTGTCTCTCGCAGAAAAATCCCAGTGTAGTGATCCCAGGTTTCCGCATCCCACACCCCAAATAAACAGATCAATGGCTCAAGTGGGACAGGGTTCGACAACAAGGATGTCAATAATGTCGTCACCTCTTTCCAATAATGAAAGATAACAGGACATCTCCAAATCATATGAATGAAATCCGCATCACTGGAATGACATCTCAGACAATCTGACGAATGGAGACGACCCATTTTAAAAAGGCGAGTCGGGGTCAGATAGGATTGGTATATAATGTACAATTGAGTCATTCTATTATTGATTAATGGGGAAACTTTAGTTGGAGATTCCAAAATATCGACCCATTCTTCCCCCAATGTATCTGGAAGAAGCCCCTCCCATTTCCCCTTAATAGAATCTATAATAGACCCCCTCCTATGGATAACAAATAGGTATATAAAGAGGAAATAAGTCCTTGAGGACCTTTTGAATTGAGAATGCCTATTAAAGGTAAAGATGAAGTAGCTCGACCTGTACCCATATTTCGCATGTGCGATTGAAAAGCTGATCTTAATTGTAAATAGCGGAAAAATTGAGACCTCGGGATATTGTAAGTATTTTGTAATTGTTCAAAGGAGGTAAAAATCCCCTGGTTATGTATATTACCTACTGAGAGAACACCATGCGATATCCAAAATTCCGTGGACGGGTGGCCCAATAATCCCGGAAAATAACTGTTATTCCACAATGGCATTTCCGCTACCGTGTTTCCCCGATAGTAAGACACCCCCGATAGTAAGACGTAGTGGGGGTTTTAGCGGGGTCGGCTAATGTAAGACGCACCCCGAAAGTAAGACATAGTAAACTGTACGTTGGAAAAATATAAGCCATAGTACCGGTACCTTTTGCTGCATTACCGTATTTTTCCGCTGCCCAGAATCAGAGCTGGGAAACCATGTGGTCCCGATGATTAAGTGCAGTGAATATTCATTAGCGGCTCCCCGCCCACCGACCAGCTGAGCAGTGAGGCGGGAGCAGCAAATGAATGCTGCACTTAAGCAGGGACACACATGGCTTCCTCAGCTGCTGATTCCTGCTGGGGAGATTTGTGTGTCCGGGGGAGGAGGAGGCAGCAGCAGGGGCCAGGAGATCGCTGCATACCTGCCTGCCATGCTCGGACGTCGAGTATTGTGCACACACAGGACCTGTGATGATGTAAGAAGTGGGCGGGCTGGAGCGTCACATGGCAGCTCAGAGCCCTCCCTCTTCTTGACATCATCACAGGTCCTTCAGGCTCTCCACTAGAATCTGCAGCTTCCTCATAACCTGTGTTGTGGAAAGGCAACAAGAGGGAGGTCCAGGGGCCGCCGGAGAGGTGAGTATATCCATATTTTTTATTTTAATTCTTTATTTTACACATTAATATGGATCCCAGGGCCTGAAGGAGAGTTTCCTCTCCTTCAGACCCTGGGAACCATCCAGGATACCTTCCGATACTTGTGTCCCATTGACTTGCATGGGTATCGGTATCGGCGATATCCGATACTTTTTGGATATCGGCCGATACCATCCGATACCGATACCTTTGAGTATCGGAAGGTATCGCTCAACACTACTTACGGCGCAATCGCAATATACGGCGCAATTTTCCAATATAAGACATACCCCGAAAGTAAGACATAGTGGGACTTTTGAGTGGTAAAAGAATGTAGGACACTGTCTTACTTTCGGGGAAACACGGTACTATATTTAGTTATTTTTTTAATTTGCCTCCATATTGATCGTGCCAACCGGAGCAAAGGCAGCAGACGAGGAACACCAACCCTCTCCAGTTCTAGAAACCCCAATGGACAATCAATCCTGGCAGAATAAAGCAAATGGCTCTCAGAGTTAGGAAGAGAGTTATTGGGCATCCATTTATTTATCATTTTAGCCTGCCCGGCAAGATAATATAAATAGAAGTCCGGAGCCGCCCCGCCCCCCTGTTTCGGTCTCTGCAGAGCAGATAGCCTAACTTTAGGCCTAGTTTTCCCCCATATGAAAGACGTAGGTAAGGAATTTAGAGTCGCAAAGAGGGATTTAGGTAAAGGGACAGCACTGTGTTGAAAGCAGTAACTTAATTTGGGGAGCAGTTTCATTTTGATCAGATTGATACGACCAGCTACAGAAAGCCGGATTTTATCCCAAGTAGCAAATTTTCATTTAACCAGATCCAATAATGGGTAGATATTAAATTGTAAATCAAGTTGACTATGTTGAGACATATGGATTCCCAGATATTTGAAATTGGAGACGATGGGCAACGACGAGAGAGTTTCGAGACGTGACATTGGGGTATGAGAAAGAGGCATCAGGGCAGACTTATCCCAATTTATATAAAGACGGGAGAATTTGCTAAATTTGTCTATAATCGTTATTACTTTTGGTAACGTATACTCTGTTTGATCCATAAACACCACCATATCATCAGCATAAAGACCAATAATGTCTACTCGATCCGCAATGTGTATCCCCTTGATGTCAATGGAGGACCTCATCTGTATTGCCAGAGCCTCTATCGCCAAGGCAAATAGAGCAGGGGAGAGAGGGCATCCTTGGCGAGTTCCTCTATGTAACGAAAAAGGCTCGGATATTGAGCCATTCACAACCATACGCGCCCTGGGTTTCGCATATAATGTACCTATCCCTCTCAGAAATTTGTCCCCAAAACCGTACCTCCGCAAACATGCAGAGAGGAAGGACCACTCAAGGGAATCAAAAGCTTTGGCTGCGTCCAGCGATGCCAATGCCCACTTATTATCTGACTCCAGAGAGCTATATTGGATGACCGACTGAACCCGCCTAATATTGATGGAAGTACTTTTCCCAGGCATAAAGCCAGTTTGGTCCGAGTGTATAAGATCTAAAATGATCGTATTCAGCCTGGTGGCCAAAATTTTAGTAAAGATTTTATAATCTACGTTCACTAGAGATATTGGTCGATACGATCCACAATCTAGAGGACCCTTCCCCTCTTTCCTGAGCACAATAATGTTGGCATCATAAAACGTTTCAGGCACAGACTCTCCCTCCCATATTCCCCTGAATACCTTCAATAGAAGCGGTGCTAACTTATCTCGGTATTTTCCTCATGCCATGCTTTAACGATTCTAGCTGTATGAATTGGTGCATTATCATCCTGAAAGATGGCGTTCCCCTCCGGGAACAGTGCTTGAACCATTGGATGCACTTGGTCGCCCAAAATGCCTAAATAATCTCGGCTGTTAATTCTTCCATGAAGGGATATCATTGGCCCGGCGGATCTCCACGAAATAGCACCCCAGGTCATCACAGAACCTCCGCCATGTTTTACGGTTGGGAGAAGGCAGTCTGGATGGAATGCTTCTTTCGGCTGTCTCCAAACGTACACTCGGCCGGAGGTCGGAAATAGGGTAAACGATGATTCGTCTGAGAATATCACGTTTCCACTGCTCAAGGGACCAATTCTGGAGGTTTCTACACCACTCTAAACACTTGGAAACATTTGTCATTGAGAGCAGCGGTTTTCTAATTGCAGCTCTTCCGTGGAATCCAGATTTGTGCAGCTCCCAACAAACAGTTTTCGTGGAAACTGGGTTCTGTAGGTGTTCATTGAGCTCAGCAGTGATTTTAGAGCCGTGGTCTTGCGATCCTCTCTCACAGTTCGCTTTAGAGTCCGACGGTCTCTCTCAGTCAACTTCGACTTTTGGCCGGACCTGTGCTTTGCTGCGGACATTTTTCCTTCTCTTTCAAATACAGTCATTACTTTGGAGACAGTACCTCTTGACACGCCAAGCATTCGTGCACTTTCTGTTACGCTAGCGCCTGCCATACGAGCACCAACAATTTGGCCTCTTTGAAAATCCGAGAGGTCTGCCATTGATATCAGGTTCTCATCAATGTTCTTACAATTATGCTAAACAAACAGTTAATTTACATACATATATAACATAACACTAATAATCAACTACAAAACATCACCATATTTCACGGATTGCATGTTTATCACATGTTCGAAGATTATGATGCCAAAACGTTAGGTGTTTCCATCATTTCGTCCAACCCCTGTGTGTGTGTATATATATATATATATATATATATATATATATATATATATATATATAAAAATCTCTTCTGTGAAATCAAACTGTCCACTTAGCACAATCAATTTCACATGCTGTTGTGCAAATGGAATAGATATAAGATGGAGATTTTTGGCAATTATCAAGACACACTCAGTAAAGGAGTGGTTCTGCAGGTGGGGACCGCAGACCACATCTCAATACCATTGCTTTCTGGCTGATGTTTTGATCACTTTTGAATGTTGGTTGTGCTTTTACACTCGTGGTATCATGAGACGGACTCTACAACCTACACAAGTGGCTCAGGTAGTGCAGCTCATCCAGGATGGCACATCAATGCGAGCTGTGACAAGAAGGTTTGCTATGTCTGTCAGCGTAGTGTCCAGAGGCTGGAGGCGCTACCAGAAGGCAGGCCAGTACACCAGGAGACATGGAGGGGGACCGTAGGAGGGCAACAACCCAGCAGCAGGATCGCTACCTCAGCCTTTGTGCAAGGAGGAATAGGAGGAGCACTGCCAGAGCCCTGCAAAATGACCTCCAGCAGGCCACAAATGTGCATTTGTCTGCACAAACGGTTAGAAACCGACTCCATGAGGATGGTCTGAGTGCCCGACGTCCACACATGGGAGTTGTGCTCACAGCCCAACACCATGCAAGACACTTGGCATTTGCCACTGGCGCCCTGTGCTCTTCACAGATGAAAGCAGGTTCACACTGAGCATATGTGACAGACGTGACCGAGTCTGGAGACGCCGTGGAGAGCGATCTGCTGCCTGCATCATCCTTCAGCATGACCAGTTTGGCAGTGGGTCAGTAATGGTGTGGGGTGGCATTTCTTTGCAGGGCCGCTGTGCCCTCCATGTGCTTGCCAGAGGTAGCCTGACTGCCATTAGGTACCGAGATCATATCCTCAGACCCCTTGTGAGACCATATGCTGGAGCGGTTGGCCCTGGGTTCCTCCTAATGCAGGACAATGCCAGACCTCATGTGGCTGGAGTGCGTCAGCAGTTCCTGCAAGATGAAGGCATTAAAGCTATGGACTGGCCCACCCGTTCCCCGGACCTGAATCCGATTGAACACATCAGGGACATCATGTCTCCCACCAGACTGTCCAGGAGTTGCTTTAGTCCAGGTCTGGGAGGAGATCCCTCAGGAGACCATTCCCCGCCTCATCAGGAGCATGCCCAGGCGTTGTAGGGAGATCATACAGGCACGTGGAGGCCACACACACTACTGAGCATCATTTCCTTGTCTTGAGGCATTTCCACTGAAGTTGGATCAGCCTGTAACTTCATTTTCCACTTTGATTTTGAGCATCATTCCAACTCCAGACCTCCGTGGGATATTGGCTGGGATTTACGTAGATCATTTTTAGGTTTTATTGTTCTAAACACGTTCCACTATGTAATGAATAAAGATTTACAACTGGATTATTTCATTCAGTGATATCTAGGATGTGGGATTTTAGTGTTCTCTTTATTTTTTTTGAGCAGTGTATATATACACTCACCGGCCACTTTATTAGGTACACCTGTCCAACTTCTTGTTAACACTTAATTTCTAATCAGCCAATCACATGGCGGCAACTCAGTGCATTTAGGCATGTAGACATGGTCAAGACAATCTCCTGCAGTTCAAACCGAGCATCAGTATGGGGAAGAAAGGTGATTTGAGTGCCTTTGAACGTGGCATGGTTGTTGGTGCCAGAAGGGCTGGTCTGAGTATTTCAGAAACTGCTGATCTACTGGGATTTTCACGCACAACCATCTCTAGGGTTTACAGAGAATGGTCCGAAAAAGAAAAACCAGTGAGCGGCAGTTCTGTGGGCGGAAATGCCTTGTTGATGCCAGAGGTCAGAGGAGAATGGGCAGACTGGTTCGAGCTGATAGAAAGGCAACAGTGACTCAAATCGCCACCCGTTACAACCAAGGTAGGCCTAAGAGCATCTCTGAACGCACAGTGCGTCGAACTTTGAGGCAGATGGGCTACAGCAGCAGAAGACCACACCGGGTACCACTCCTTTCAGCTAAGAACAGGAAACTGAGGCTACAATTTGTACAAGCTCATCGAAATTGGACAGTAGAAGATTGGAAAAACGTTGCTTGGTCTGATGAGTCTCGATTTCTGCTGCGACATTCGGATGGTAGGGTCAGAATTTGGCGTAAACAACATGAAAGCATGGATCCATCCTGCCTTGTATGGAGCATCTTTGGGATGTGCAGCCGACAAATCTGCGGCAACTGTGTGATGCCATCATGTCAATATGGACCAAAATCTCTGAGGAATGCTTCCAGCACCTTGTTGAATCTATGCCACGAAGAATTGAGGCAGTTCTGAAGGCAAAAGGGGGTCCAACCCGTTACTAGCATGGTGTACCTAATAAAGTGGCCGGTGAGTGTACAGCCACAATGCAGACAGCTGGAGATATAATAATACATTGTAAATTATAAAAACTTGGAATTAGCGATGAGGGGGTCGGACAATAATCAAATTTGCTTGTTCACTCAGATTTTTACAGGAAATACAATTTGCAGAGAGGTTTTTTTCCGTGAGTTTATACTTCTGTTATTCTCTGGGAACTGAAACGATCCCAGAGCATAAATAAGGGACGTTAATGTAAACATTTGAAAAAATACTTATGCCTTCGTTGCATCACATCTCTGTTTCTGTGCTCTCTATAGGTCGGGTCTTCTGGGCGTGAGTTAACTAACCATGCAAAGTTTCCACTGGGGCCTGTTGTCACATCCCTGTGTTCACAGGTCCCAGAGTTTGCACAGTGAACTCCGGAGCTTGCTCATGGGCAGAATCCCACATAGAGTGAACATTGGACCAGAAAGGCAACACAGTTGAGGACCAGACAGTGGATAGGGCGCAGCAGGGTGTTAAAGATAGGTGGGAATAAAGGTGATAAATTTGACCATCTCTAATTGTTTGAAATAGTCACAGTAACAAATTTCTTCCTAATTTTGTTTTTCCTTTTCTGTATAAAGATGCAAACGGTAAATGGACCTTCTCTATTAAGGAAGAACCGTTGTCATGTAATGGAGGAAATGTAATAGACCCTGATATGACGCAGAATCTCAGAAGCTTTGATTTGCCTGCTGATCATATATCTCATGGCACAACACAAAGGAAGGGAGAATCAGTTTCATGGAAGAAAGATATTACCGAGTCAGATACTGATATCTTTCTAAATAATACAGCACCTTATCATGTACCTCATATTGCATTAAAATCAATCTCCTATGTAGAAGAGAAACTGGTCAGTGCTGACAAGCATGCAAATATCTCTCAAAGGGATTATATACCTACATACAGTAGGGAAGCCATGGTTCCCTATAAAGAAGTAGATCTCATTGGATCAAACTCTTTTCCTCTTTTCAAACACTTTCAAAATACAGCTGCTACCATGAACAGACATAAAAAGAATTGTGAAATCCATTCACCTAAACAAAAAACTTTTATGTGCTCCGAATGTGGCAAGAGTTTCAAATGTAATGCTAAGCTTTCCCTCCACTTAAGAATACACACAGGGGAAAAGCCATATTCTTGCTCTGTTTGTGGAAAAACGTTTGCTAATGGCTCAAATCTGAACAGACACCAAAGAATTCACACAGGAGAGAAACCATATTCTTGCTCAGAGTGCGGGAAGAGTTTCACCAACACGTCAACTCTTGTGAAACATAAAAGAATTCACACAGGAGAGAAACCATTTTGTTGCACAGAATGCGGGAAATATTTTCTGTGTCGGTCAAACCTAATTGCTCACCATAGATGTCACACTGGAGAGAAGCCATATTCTTGTTTTAAGTGTGGGAAAAGGTTTATCAGTAGCTCTCATCTTGTCATACATAAAAGAACTCACACAGGGGAGAAGCCGTATTCATGTTCAACTTGTGGGAAATGTTTCACTAATACTTCTGACCTTGCAAAACATCGAAGACTTCACAGGGAAGATAAACCATTTTCGTGTGTGGAATGTGAGAAAAGTTTTAAAAGTACTTCTGCCTTGGCTAAACACAAAATTGTTCATACAAAGTAAAAGCAATATACTTTTACACAATGCGAAAATGTTTTCAAAGATGGTCTCGACTATTAAAACATCAGGCAACTCAAAAAAAAAAAGAGATGGTGTTTGTAGAGTTAGAGGTTGTCATATGTTTGGTATAAAATTATTACTGATACAACTAATATTACTAGCTTTTTAAAATGTGCTGAAATTGTAAGTAACATAGCATATGCAAAAGAAAAGGCAAATAATAGCAAAGTACAGGGGTTGAACACATTGCAATCCTGTAACATAGAAAACTTTAAATGATAGTTGCTGCTGTAAAAGGATTGTATATGGATCGCAAGTGAGAAAACAAATCGTCCCGCTTCTCTTGATGAAACGCTGACTTTTTTTCATAAATACGATCGTGTGAACCTAGCCATACAATGTAAGTCTATGGAGTTTCAGAACGAGGCTCCATAGACTTACATTATAAAAGCCACTTCTAGCTCATAGAGCGGCAGTGTTACCCAAAAAAGTCAGAAAATCGGTGACATTACTCAGAAAGGAAGATGAATGCACTGGATACTGGAAAAGGCAATGGTAAGTGTCCATATTAACACATGCAAATTGCCTATTCAGAGAGGAAGAGGACTTGAACTCTATTGCCACCTATTGGAAGTAGCAATCCTAAAAGTCAATATGGACCCGATAACAAGCCTTGCCATATGACTTAGGATAAAAGCAAAACCAGAATCTCAATTTGCAGACAGTGTTTCAGGGTTCTGCCCCTCGTCAGTGCAAAGTATGAGATCTGATTTGGGGAGGTGAGAGACTAAGAGGTTATCGACTACTTTTTTATTCATCAATGTCTGACCGGTCAGGGTCCGACACCCAGCACCCCTGCCGATCAGCTGTTCTCCGTGTTGGCGGCCACTCTCCAGAACTGCTCGATTGTGGAGTTGCCCAGTCTTCTGATAGTACTCTGCTTCGGCCACTATTAGAAGACTGAGCAACTCCACAATTCAGCCTTTTGCAGCCGCCGACACCAGGTACCGCTGATCGGTGGGGGTACCAGGTGTCGGACCCTGAATAATCAAATATTAATGACCTATCTGAAGAATAGGTCATCAAGGAAAAAGGCAAATCAGATCTCGTACTTTGCACTGACACCCTGAGACACCGTGTCTGCAAAATGAGATTCTGGTTTGGGTTTTATCCTAAGTGTCTGGGCATATAGTATAGCACATACAGTATACAGGAGAATAAATGGCTGGTATATGATACACTGCAACTACAGAACATCAGATATTACACCAGGTGTATATTATTCTGTGTATAACATCTGATGTCTAGGTATATCATATATCACATACAGTGTACAGAATAATATATGACTGGTATATGATATATTGTGACTACAGGCTGTATGTATATATAAGATATGTGACTGTTATACCACTATTATATACACTATATACCACTGTTAGGCTGCTTTCACACATCAGGTTTTTTGTTTCAGGCACAATCCGGCAATTTTAGAAAAAACTGATCCATTTTTTTTACTCGCCGGATCCGTTTTTTTTCCCCATAGAGTTGTATTAGCGCCGGATTGTGCCTGAAGGACATGCGTTTCATCCATTTTGTGCCGGATCCGTCCCTTCAGGCTTTTTTGCTGGACACAAAAAACGTCTACTGCAACGTTTTTTCTGTGCGGCGAAAAAGCCTGAAGGGACGTTTGCGGCAATAAACGCATGGAACGGATCTTTCTCTCTCTCTCTCCCTCTCTCTCTTTTTTCCCCGGAATCAGGAAGTCCAAAATACATGCGCAGTAAAGAACACCGGATACTGCAGCCATCAGCTATTCTACCAGTCACATATCTTGTAAACAACATCGGACTGTGCCCTTAGTATATTGCATGCAGTATACTGGATAATATATACAGTAAGTATATCTATATATATGTAAAAATGCTTGGACAGTGACCGAATCTTCAAGATGCGGGCCCTGCTTGCCACCATTTTTTATTTGAAATTAAATAACAGATGCAACTGAAATATACAGTGGGTACAGAAAGTATTCAGACCCCTTTAAATGTTTCACTCATTGTTTCATTGCAGCCATTTGGTGGCAATTAAGAAGGCCAAAGTACATAGTTCTATGTTATATTATAAAATTGAGGTAAGAGGGCCTGGGATTTCTGAATGTGTTGATTTTTTACTACAAAGCATGCATAATCGATTCTTTGAGAGAGTGGTAGGATCCTAATTCTACCCTCCGGTGGATCCATATGGAAAAGTCACTAGTTAAGGGGCAGTCAACTAGGTTGATAATGGAGGCAGAATGTATACGTAGGTGTTCTCACACATACATCCTACTAAGCATAAACAACACATTGAAGGTCTGGAAGAATCTCGTATCCCAAAAAGTAGTGCATATACCCTTATCCAAATTATCTTGTAAATGCATTGACTTGATCATTCCGTTCTCTTACTTCTCACGTTGGGATGATCATGGCATTCCCAACTTGCAATCATTTACTATGGGAAGAGAACTCAGAACCTTTGAGGACCTATCAGAATCATCTCCCTCAACATTTCTATTTCCAGTATATACAATTACGATGTCTTCTAGCCTCCTGCCCCGAGATCTTGACGCAAAGCCTGCCTTCTGATATCCTGTCCTTCATTTTGAAGAAAAAAGGATGCCAGAAAGGTATTACAATCTCCTACAACACATTATGGTCCCTGCCAGACCAGACCAAACTTCAATACATGTCTAGATGGGAGAGAGACTTGGGTATGTCATTCTCACATGAACAATGGCAACTACCAATACCATGGTCTACTAAATCCTCAGCCTGCATAAACCATTTAGAGATTATCAAAAAAATCCATCTCGGGTGGAGCATTGGTCACATGTTCCCCACATGTTCTCAACTTTGTTGCAGGGGCTGTGGAGAGGTGGGATCACTCTTACGTGTATGGTGGTCCTGTCCATTAGCATTGCAATATTGGGAAAATATCTTTGATGCCATTTCATGCTGCACTGAAACTCATACCCCCCCTCCCCCCAACCCGACCCTAGCTTTGTTAAACAGCAGAGTCATAGAACTTACCTACAGCACAAGATGGGTTTGCTCACTAATGTTAACGCCAGCCAGACAAGGTTCAGCCTCAAAATGGAAATCCATGTACTGCCATCAATGGAGGAAATCTGGGCAAGGGTAGACTTTTATATTTCATACGAAAGTTTGCTAACTCCAGACTGCCAACGTCCAAAACTCGACAAAGGTTGGGTCCTTGGCAGGCTATCAGACAGACATTATAACTTAAACCACATCCAGTCATCAGCCATCTGACCTAAACACTAATCCAATGCTCTTGATCATGACTGTTTCACATGCAAACTTAAACACAATACCTCTCTTACTTACTGTATTACGCTGCATTTGAAACTAAATAATTACCGCATGGTCAAAATTGGTTTCAAGGACCAATGAATAACTTTCCCTCTCACCGCACCCCTCCCCGCACCCTTAGTTCATATGATCTCTCTTTTTTGTACTAGTTTTCCTTGGTTCTTCCTTTTTTCTAGGAACCAAGTCATATGTGATGTACCTATTACCGATTCTACTATCTCTGCACTGACTGTATGACTTGTATCGGTTTAAAACTTAATAAACATTTATTGGTAAAAAAATTGCAGCCATTTGGTAAATTCAAAAAAAGTTCAATTTTTTCTCATTAATGTACACTCTGCACCCGATTTTTGACTGAAAAAAACAAATGTAGAAATTTTTGAAAATTTATTAAAAAAGAAAAACCGAAATATCACATGGTCATAAGTATTCAGACCCTTTGCTCAGTATTGAGTAGAAAAACCCTTTTGAGCTAGTACAGCCATGTCTTCTTGGGAATGATGCTATAAGTTTTTCCCACCTGGATTTGGGGATCCTCTGCCATGCCATTCTTCCTTGCAGATCCTCTCCAGTTCCGTCAGGTTGGATGGTGAACATTGGTGGACAGCCATTTTCAGGTCTCTCCAGAGATGCTCAATTGGGTTTAGGTCGGGGCTCTGGCTGGGCCAGTCAGAAATGGTCACAGAGTTGTTCTGAAGCCACTCCTTTGTTATTTTATCTGTGTACTTTTATTTTATCTGTGTACTTGGGGTCATTGTCTTGTTAGGCTATGTGCACACTTTGCAGATTTCCCTGCTGATTTTTCTGCACTAAATCCGCAGCTCTTGGCAGAAAACGCAGGTGCGGTTTTGGTGCGTTTTTGGTGCGTTTTTAAGTGCGTTTTTTTAAGCAGATTGTCTGCGTTTTTTACATAAATAAAGCTTTTGAAACTTGACAAACTTCAGTAACAAAAAAAAAAAATGATGTCATTTCCTTGTTCAACCCCTTCTTCTTTCATCCTCCATGTTGTGAAAACATCAAAATGAGTGGAAGCAACCACAGCATGCCGCAGATACAGCTCCGCAGGCCACACCGTATACTTATTTTGGGGTTGCTGCTGCAAATATTGAATAATCATAGACAGCAGGTAAGCTAAAACGTTTTTTTTTTTTTGTTTTTTTTTGGTAGCGCTAAACATATTCCGCAGCACTTTACCCACATCTCTTTCTTTTTTATTTTTTTTCACACTGTTCTGTTCTAAAAAATATATATATTTGTTTTTATTTTAGAGGCAGCAGCAGGAGAGAAGACGTCAACGGAAAAGACTCTGGGTGCACCCGCTTGTCGCCGAACGTCCACAAAAGGGCCACTTTTATGTCCTTTACAATGATTTGAGGAAGTAAGTTGAAATACATGAAAAGACAAATAATTTTTTTCCACAAATGTTATGATATGTTATGTAACCATTTGTTTTTTTCATTTTCAGATACCCGGAAAAGTTCATATCATTCTGCCGTCTACCCATCCCGGCGTTTGACCGACTTCTGGCAATAGTTTCGCCCCATCTCACGCTGCATGACACTTTTATGAGGAAGGCCATCTCTGCTGAGGAAAGGCTGCTCATCACCTTGCGGTAAGTAACTCATTTTTGGGTTGAATGTCATTAGGGCTCTTTCACATGTCAGTGTGTCCGGTATGTGTGATGAAAGTTTTCACATGTCCTGGAGAAACTGACAAACTTAGACACAGTCATCTATGCACATGTCAGCGCGTTTTCGTCTGCCGTATGACTGCGGGCAAAACATGCTGACATGCCCTTTTTTTACATTTGCATGTTCAACAAAGTGTCCCACGCACGTGCACATGGAGAACACACATTGATGTCCTCTGTGTGACACGCATTGCACTGGTGAAGAAGTGCTACAGGAAGCGCTGTTCCCTGGCGGCAGGTGATGAAGATGCTGTCATCATTCTTCCCTGCTCTGCATGATTTCAGCACCATCAGGGAAGAATGGGATTTGTCTTCATCACCTGCCACCGCTAACTGCGCTTACTGTATTACTTTTATCCCTGCTAGCCATCCGTGTAGGAAGGATTCAGCACATGGGCCGCACACACACATGGACATGGATATCTCTGGTACTGTGTTTTACGGTACCGGATATATAATGTTTAAAACACACCAGGAAACTGTAACCATTTTTGCTTGCTAGCACATGTGTCCACTGTATTTTATGCCTGATCTACAGCATTCTAGAATTAAGGCCCTGGGTCAGTGGAGATAGATCATACCCGTGTGTGGGGTGCTATCGTGTAATGTTATCCCATCTTGCTGTGTCCAGGTCGTGCGCCTCCCTTCTTGCGATACCACTCTTCTGCGCAGACATACTTTATTGTCCTGATGAGGATAGATCAAAGTGCGCAGATGAGCATGCGCTGGGCCTCCCTCCTTTTCTTGCCTTCGCTCACTGCAGGACTTACTTCTGCCCTCAACAGGCCTGATTAGTGCGTTGAAGCAAGCAGGAGGGCGGCGTCGATGACTAAACATTGTAGTGGCTGGACACGGATCTGCAAGTCCCATCTGATGTGACTGGCGGTTTATTTATTGATACCCTTTGTGTTGTGCCGGGTTTCTAAGGGCAGCATTATAGAATGCTTTAGATAAAACATGAAAGGTGCTGGACACATATTATAGCGCCCATAACTGCTGACATGTTTCATTATATTTCTGTGTGACATATCTAATATTCATTTTTGTTTCTTTGCAGATTTTTGGCCACAGGAGAGAGCTATACATCCCTGCACCTCCAATTTAGGGTTGGTAAATCCACCATCTCTAAAAATGTGAGGTGCACATGTACCGTCATCTGGCAGAAGTTGCAGCCCATGGTGATGCCTTCCCCAACCGAGGAGACTTGGCTGCAGGTTGCAGCAGGCTTTCAGTCTGTGGCCAATTTCCCAAACTGCATAGGTGCAGTCGATGGTAAACATGTGAGAGTGCTGAAGCCACCACGATCAGGATCACGCTTTTTTAAATATAAGAAGTATTTTTCAGTGGTCCTGATGGCGGTGGCTGATGCCCATTACAAATTTGTTGCCATTGACATTGGTGCCTATGGTAGTACTGGGGATTCTCGGGTGTTGCAAACGTCACAGATTGGGATGCAAATTCTTCACGATGGCGGAACGCTCCCAGCCCCAAGACCTTTGCCGGGTTCCACACATCCAGTGCCCTTTGTGATGGTATCGAATGAGGCGTTTCCCTTAACGACAACCCTGCTGCGCCCATACCCATGAAGGGGACTGAATGCCCGGCGGAGGATTTTTAATTATCGGCTGAGTCGTGCACGCATATATGTGGAATGCACCTTTGGGATCATGACTAGTCAGTGGAGGATCTTTCACACACCCATCCAGCTGGATACTGACACCGTTGACACTGTGATTAAGGCTTGCTGTGTACTCCACAACTACGCTCGTGAGTACAACACTGACGTAGATGTGGAGTACCAGCAGCCAGTATTTAATTCAGTGGTCAACGTGGGTCTGGGCAGGCCGTCCAACTCGGGTGTGCGTGTGAGAGAATCCTTCACTGACTACTTTATGAGTCCAGAGGGTGCCGTGCACTGGCAATATTCCTGTGCTGGTGTTGGGCAGCCTGAGCAGCAGAGAAGGATGGAAGAACATTAACCGACCAATAAAAGATGGCAAGATCTATACCAAAAGCTAGAAGAAGTCAAGATCCCTATTGATCTAATTCAAGATCGATATTCAATTTTTATTGTAATTTTTTGGGGGGACCAAAAAATTATTAATTGTTATTTCAGGTTAATAAAAAAAATTGTTACTTTAATGTGGTTATTTTTCAATCAAATAAGTATTGTTTTTAGAAAATTTTTAATGATTGATTCTTCTCCATCCCATTGTCCAGTGGCCATACACCCATCACACTATGTCCATGCCATAGTCCAGCGCCCATATACCCATGACACTACCTCCATCCCATAGTCCAGCGCCCATATAGCCATGACACCATACAACATAGAGGCCTTGTCCGCTAAGTACGTAAAGTATATAAAAATCAGAGATGACATTTGATCAACATTAATTTATTTAACAAGCAACTAAATTTTGACAAACAGTTGTAAAGATTTTTTCAATATGAAAAACAGAATTTGGCGGCAACTTGCCCAGTGAAACTATAAATTTTTTTACAAACAATTGCATCTTAATGCAAGTAGGTGTATTCCTGCGAATACCCATAGGAGCTATTTGGGTCTGTGATGAAATTTTGACTTGCAGATGGTCCCAGGCTTGTGTTTCCTCCTCCCGAAAAATTTAGTGCCGGTTGGGTGTAGGAAGACGCTCTAGATTGAGGTTCTCTGGGTTTCGGTCGTGGGCGAAAGAGTCCAAAAACCCCCGTCAATACATCCTCATATGACTGAATTGGAGCAGGGTCCTCCAGAGCAGTGAGGGACGTTTGGCACAGAGACATAAAGAGAGACTGCCTATCCGGTGGCAGTGAGCGTGCCTTTCGGGCAATGGTCAAAGCAAAAAAATCACATTGGTCCTCAGTTGAGGATTGTTTTAGTAAATCGAGTGTGTCACTTGCGATCTTCTCAGTTTTATCCTCATTCTTTTTTTTCTTTTTTTTTTAATGGACTCTCCTGCCACCGGATAGGCAGCTCGCTTCTCCGTTACCACAGCTTCTGCCGTACCAGATGATCCAACAGCTGCTGCAGTTGATGTGCCTGCAGCAGCTACTGGACATGCGGCACCAGCAGAAGCTGTGGTAACAGATGGAGAAATTGTCCCTCCCGCTCCCGAGGAAGTGCCTGCTCCATCTTCGGAGGTGTCATCCACAAGAGGCGGGCTTGAAAGGTTTCCCTCAGTCCTGTGTGAGAAAAGGAAAAAAATAATTAATTATGACCGCTGCGGAGGAGCAACATTTTTGGAACAGCATAAAGGCTGCTTAGTCCAAAACGCTGTTCACTTTTTTGCATGTGTGCTGATAATGCATGTTTTCATTTAACACATGCGTTATCACCACATGCTATCCAAACAATGTGCTAGTTATCTTGCTCAGTCAAAGTGCCAACACAAGAAAAATAGACACGGTGTGGTGCCATAGCTCTCACAACTCCATCTTTGGAATCATAGTGCAGACAGGATTTCTGAGAATCCTCTCTTCACTATGGTATAACATCTGGATGCTGTGAACACTGTGGCAGGACACAGCGTTCAATACGCAGCCAACTGTGCTACACCACATGGCAACATTGATGAGGCTACATATATATTAGTGGTTTATAACATACCTCCGCAAAGTCCGGCTTGTGAACAGGAATTGCAGCTCATCGTAAAATGGAAAGGTTTTGCGGCTTGGTGATGATCCACTCCGGTCACATGAATTTACAAATTTGTTGAACCGGTCCCGAACTGACCTCCATCTTTGCTTGACATGTTTTTCTAAGAAAAAAAAAAAAAAAAATATATATATATATATATATATATATATATATATATATATATATATATATATATATATATATATATATATATATAGTCAAAGTAAATTTATAATAAACTCTAATAATAATCGGTAACATTATAATTACCAATTTCCAATTGGTTGGCAATGGACAGGGAATCCCACTCCAGATAAAGGTCCCTCAGAATCTTGGTCCAGCAATGGTCACGGAAATATTTGTCCTTGTAGGACACATCAGCGGCATCCCATATAGCAGGTATATCGCGAACCTACAATGAATAGAATAGTGTCATTACATACTATATCCAACTGCTAAGTAATCTTAAAGGGAACCTGTCACCCACAAAATCGAAGATGTCCTAAGCCCACCAGCATCAGGGGCTTATCTACAGCATTCTGTAATGCATTCTGTAATGCTGTAGATAAGCCCCCGATGTATCCTCAAAGATGATCAAAAGAGGTTAGATTATACTCACACAGGGGCGGTACCGGTCCGATGGGCGTCGCGGTCCGGTCCAGCGTCTCCCATCTTGTTGTGATGACGTCCTCTTGTATTCACGCTGCGGCCCTGGCGCAGGCGTACTTTATCTCCCTGTTGAGGGCAGAGCAAAGTACTGCATTGCGCATGCGCTGGGAAAGGTCAGAGAGGCCCAGCAACTCCGCACTGCAGTACGTTGCTGTGCCCTCAACAGGGAGATAAAGTACGCCTGCGCCAGAGCCGCAGCGTGAATACAGGAGGACGTCATCATAACAAGATGGGAGGCGCTGGACCGGACCGCGACGCCCATCGGACCGGTACCGCCCCTGGGTGTGTATAATCTAACCTCTTTTAATCATCTTTGAGGATACATCGGGGCTTATCTACAGTATACCAGAATGGGTAGATAAGCCCATGATGCCGGTGGGCTTTGCTCTACTTCCATGTTGGAGGTTTGAGGTTACCTTTTACAGCCAAAATGTACAGAAATTTGGATCTATATTAACATCACCCCTACCCTAACCCAAAGTCAAACAAGCAAGGCAAACAAGAAATTATGCCAGTTTCACACGTCAGTGGCTCGGGTACGTGTGGTGACAGTTTCCTCACGTACAGACAATGAAACACGTAGACACATAAAAATAAATGTGTCTCTGCAGATGTCAGTGTGATATCACGCACCGTGTGTCCAATTGCAAAACACGGAGACATGTCTGTGTTTGTGGGAGCGCACGGATCACACGGACCCATAAAGTCAATGGATCCATGTGAACACGTACCGCACACAGACGCTGTCTGTGTGCCATCCGTGTGCTGTCCGTGTGCATTTTACCTGTCATAGTGTTAACATTTTAAAAATTGTTGCTGGATACGAACACAGAAACACGCACAGCACACAGACACAGAAGCAGACACACAGACATCATACGGATCCCACACACGGGCCCCGGAAAAAAAATTGCGTAGGGTCCCCCTATATTTTAAGGCTAGGCAGACAACTGTGGGCCAATATTTGTGGCCTGGGAAGGGGTGAAAATACCCCTGGCTGTTCCCAGGCCATGAATATTAAGCCCACAGCTGTCTGCATAGCCTTTCTGGCTCTCAAATATAGGGGGACCCCAAAAAAAAATGACGTAGGGTCCCCCTATAATTTTAGGCCAGAAAGGCTACGCAAATAGCCGTGGGCTTATATTCATAGCCTAGGAAAGGGGCCATGGATATTTGCCCCCCCCCAGCTAAAAGTAGAAGCCCGCAGCCCCCCCAGAAAAGGCGCATCAAAAAGATGCGCCAATTCCGGCACTTAGCCCCTCTCTTCCCACTCCCGTGTAGCGGTGGGATATGGGGTAATGAGGGGTTAATGCCACCTTGCTATTGTAAGGTGGCATTAAGCCCGGTTAATAATGGAGAGGCGTCAATAAGACGCCTATCCATTATTAATCCTATTAAAGGGTTAAAAAAAACATAAGACACTAGGAAAAAATATTTTAATGAAATAATGACACACACTTTTTGACAAGTACTTTATTATACGCTCAATCCATCTGAAGACACTCGACCTAAAAAAAGAAATAAAAAAACAAACCAAATTCATACTCCCTGGCCCTGTCCGCAGAAATCCAACGAGGGTCCCACGACGATCTGCCATGGAGAACAGCCACATCCGGAGATGTGTCTGCTCTCCACGGCTGCAGCAACACACTGACAGGAGCTCCGGCTCCTGTCGGTGTGTAACTGCGCATGCGCGAGAGTTTACCGGCGTTCATTGACCCCGGTACTCTCGCTTTACGGCAGTGCTGCGTGGGAAAGTTCACACGCAGCTCTAATGCCGTAAATAGAGACGCCGGAGCCGCTGAACTCCGGTAAAGTACGCGATACACTGCTAGGAGCTTCGCTCCTGGCAGTGTATCGCCGGAGAGCAAGCGATCGGCGTGGGACACTCGGCATTGGATTCTGCGGACAGGGAGTATGGATTTGGTTTATTTTTGGGGGATTTTTTCCCTAGGGGACCGAGGGCTTCGCATACCTGTATGTGCTGTGTGGTGAGTATATACTCTATGTTATATGTACTGTGTGTCATGTATGTTACGTTTATTGTATGTGTATTGTGTGTGTTTGTGTTTTGTGTTACTTACAATTGTGCTAAGTCGCCAGACACAGGGACAACTCTCCCATCCTAATACCGGATGGGAGTAGTAATCCCATACGGCGAATTAGCACAATTGGGTGGCACTATCGTCGCATGGGGACACACACACACACACAGACAGACGCACACACACAGACTTCACACACGTACACAGACACACATACACAGATACACACACATACATACCAGATGGATCAAACAACCAACATCGATGCCCATGCGACGGTCACACTCCGCCCACGCACTTCCTCCCGCTTCCCCTCACTTCCTGCTGCAGCGGTTTCTACACCCAAACCGCAGAAAACCCGCAGATATTTTTTCATCTGCGGGTTTTACTGCGGGTTTGACCCTCACAATGGAGGTCTATGGGTGCAGAACCGCTGCAGTTCCGCACAAAGAAGTGACATGCTGCGGAATGTAAACCGCTACGTTTCTGTGCGTTTTTTTCTGCAGCATGTGCACAGCGGTTTGCGGTTTCCATAGGTTTACATGTAAATGTAAACGCAATGGAAACTGCAGCGGACCCGCAGCGGCAAAGTCGCGGCGGTTCCGCGGTAAAAACCGCAAAGTGTGAACATAGCCTAAGAAGGTGAACCTTTGGCAAAAGTCTGAGGTATCTCTGTACTTGGCTGCATTCATGTTTTCTTCAATGGCAACCAGTCGTCCTGTCTCTGCAGCTGAAAAACACCCCCATAGCATAATGCTTCCACTACCATGTTTTACAGTTGGGATTGTATTGGGCAGGTGATGAGCAGTGCCTGGTTTTCTCCACACATACCGCTTAGAATTATCACCAGAAAGGTCTATCTTCATCTCATCAGATCAGAGAATCTTATTTCTCATAGTCTAGGAGTCCTTCATGTTTTTTTTAGCAAACTCTATGCGGGCTTTCATATGTCTTGCACTGAGGAGAGGCTTCCGTCAGGCCACTCTACCATAAAGGCCCGACTGGTGGAGGGCTGCAGTGATAGTTGACTTTGTGGAACTTTCTCCCATCTCCCTACTGCATCTCTGGAGCTCAGCCACAGTGATCTTGGGGTTCTTCTTTACCTCTCTCACTAAGGTTGTTCTCCCACGATTGCTCAATTTGGCTGGATGGCCAAGTCTAGGAAGACTTCTGGTGGTCCCAAACTTCTTCCATTTAAGGATTATGGAGGCCACTGTGCTCTTAAGAACTTTGAGTACTACAGAAATTTTGTTGTAACTTTGGCCAGATCTGTGCCTTGCCACAATTCTGTCTCTGAGCTCCTTGGCCAGTTCCTTTGACCTCATGATTCTCATTTGGTCCTACATGCACTGTGGGCTGTGAGGTCTTATATATAGGGTGTGTGCCTTTAGGCTATGTGCACATGTAGAATGGACCTCTGCGGATTTTAGAAATCCACAGGTAAAAGGCACCGTGTTTTACCTGTGGATTTACCGCGGTTTTTATGCGGATTTTGTGCGGATTCCACTGCAGTTTTACACCTGCGGATTCCTATTGTGGAGCAGGTATAAACCTCTGCGGAATCCGCACAAAGAATTGGCATGCTGCGGAATGTAAACCGCTGCGTTTCCGCGCGTTTTTTTCCGCAGCATGGGCACAGCGTTTTCTGGTTTACATTGTACTGTAAACTCATGGGAAACTGCTGCGGACCCGCAGCTGCAGATCCGCTGCGGATCCGCAGCAAAATCCGCAACGTGTGCACATAGCCACACAAATCAAGTCCTATCAGTTTAATTAAACATACTTGGACTCCAATGAAGGAGTAGAACCATCTTGAGGAGGATCACAAGGAAATGGGCAGCATGTGACTTAAATATGTGTCTGAGCAAAGAGTTACAATATTTATGACCATGTGATATTTAAATTTTTCTTTTTTAATAAATTTGCAAAAATGTCTACATTTCTGTTTTTTTTTTCAGTCAAGATGGGGTCCACAGTGTACAGTGAGAAAAATGAAAATTTTTTTGAATTTACTAAATGGCTGCAATGAAACAAAAAGTGAAAATTTAAAGAGGTCTGAATAATTTCCGTACCCACTGTAGATTTGCAAGTTTGATTAAAGGGGTTGAACAAAAATATACTGTTAAAAGTTCGCTGGCTCCGCTTCGTCTCCTCTTCCTCTCACTGTCGGGATACCTCAGGGCTCAGTCCTTGGCCTTCTTCTCTTGTCTCTCTACACGGCCCCAATTGGACAGACCATCAGCAGATTTGGCTTTCAGTACCATCTTTATGCCGATGACACACAACTATACACGTCATCCCCTAACCTTACCCCCGCTGTACTACAGAACGCCAGTGACTGTCTGCAGTCTCCAACATCATGTCCGCTCTCTATCTGAAACTCAACTTCTCCAAAACTGAACTTCTTTTGCTCCCGCCATCTACGATCCTCCCTAAATCTGACATCTCCCTTTTCGTGGGTAGCACCATAATAACATCGCGGCAGCAGGCGCGCTGTCTGGGTGTTATGTTTGACTCCGATCTCTCCTTCACGTCCCATATACAATCTCTTGCCGCTTACACCTAAAGAACATCTCTAGAATCCGCCCTTTTCTCACCATGGAAACAACAAAAACCCTCACTGTCGTCTTGATCCACTCCCGCCTGGACTACTGCAATGCTATATTAATTGGCCTCCCCCTTACTCGACTTTCCCCTCTCCAGTCTATCCTTAATGCAGCAGCCAGGGTTGTCCACCTAGCTAATCAGTATTCAGACGTGTCCTCTCTTCGCCAGTCGTTACACTGGCTGCCCATTCAATATAGAATTCAATTCAAAGTACTTGTTCTCACCCACAAAGCTCCACAGTGCGGCACCCCCTTATATCTCCCTCATTTCAGTCTATCGGCCTAACGGACCACTGCGCTCTGCAAACGACTTTCAACTAACCTCTGCACTAATCCGTACCTCCCACTCCCGACTCCAAGACTTCTCCCGCGCTGTGCCAATCCTTTGGAAGGCTTTAACCCAAGATATTAGGACTATACACAATTTGCATAGTTTTAGGCGCTCCCTCAAAACACATTTGTTCAGAGCGGCCTATCACGTTCCCTAATCAGTCATTTTATGTTTGTGTGTGTGTGACCCATTCACTACTTCCATCTGTCCCCCACCCCCTGAAGATGGCTGGACCATCATTGTAAATACATCATTGTAAATACACACCTGTACTTTATATCTACCCCACCTCATTGTAGATTGTAAGCTCTCACGAGCAGGGTCGTCTCGTGTTGCTGTAATTATTGTATTGTTAGCATTGTTACTTATGACTGTTGTGTTTGAAACTGTTAAACTGTAAAGCGCTGCAGAATATGTTGGCGCTATATAAATACAGATTATTATTATTAAATGTTTAGGAATTGCAACCATTTTTCTACAAAGCCTCCTCATTTCAGGGCCTCAAAAGTAATTGGTCAAATTAACTTTTACTATAAATAAAATGTTCAATTTTAATACTTTGCAAAGAATCCTTTGGATGTGAGAAGCCATGGACGTCAGAAGCCATGACTTCAGTTGTTGCTTGTTTGTAGCATATTTGAGAATCGCCATGGGGCATTCTGATTATGGATTTACGGCTGACTCCTTTGGATTATTATTTAAAGGTTATGTCGTAGCTGTTTGCTTCTGACCCAATGTCAGTACGCCAGATCACCAGTGAGGCCAAATCAGGAGGTTACGCCCGTCATTTTACAAGCGCGCTTGGAGACAAAGGACACCGCACACATATTTCTGTGAGCAAGTCACTTTTATCTGATATATCAAAAACCAAGGCAATGTTTTATACCATTTACAACAAATGCATTTCAATGTAACTCATGTAGCCCCCACCATCACCCAGGGTCATACTTTATTTACCACGCACCCAGAACATGTTATGGCTGACTATTGAAAGCATACATGATAAGAAGTGTAGTCTCCTTGAGAGGAGACCATCAGACTACTGCGTCAACAGATTCTAGTAATTCTTGCAATTAAAGGCAAAAGGCACTTAAAGGCAAACTTAACCCTTCTACTGTATATCAATTTCCCCCTTTTGTAAATGGTATAACCTTTGCTACAGGGTCAGCTGATTTCCACAAAGGAGCTACTGTCTCATGGGTCTAGTACCCACAAGGGGGCTTTCTACCTGCTTCGCCCATCCACCCTCAGTGTGGACATTCACCTCCCCCGTCAGCAGTGGCTGTTGTGAATTTGGATTCTGGGCTCCCCCGGTGGCTACTGGTGGAATTGAACTTGTGACATCATCTTCCCTGTTCACCTGTTCTGATTAGATCTGGGTGTCGCTATATAACCTGGCTTCTCTGTTAGATGCTTGCCGGTCAACAATGTTATCAGAAGCCTCTCTGTGCTTGTTCCTGCTCCCAGACATCTACTAGATAAGTTGGACATTCGTCCATGTTTTGTTTTTGTATTTTGGTTCCAGTTCACAGCTGCAGTTTCGTTACTGTGTCTGGAAAGCTCTTGTTGATCAGGAATTGCCACTCTGGTATTATGAGTTAATGCCAGAGTCCTAAAGTAATTTCTGGATGTGTTTTGTTAGGGTTTTCTACTGACCATGAAAGTATGCTTTCTGTCTTCTGCTATCTAGAAAGCGGACCTCAAATTTGCTAAAACTATTTTCCTGCTGCGTTTGTTGTTTCATCTCATATCACCGCCAATATATGTGGGGGGCTTCTGTCTCCTTTTTGGGCATTTCTCTAGAGGTGAGTCAGGTCTTATATTTCCCTCTGCTCCGGCCGGCGCTGGGCATATAGGGATAAAAAGTAGGACATGCTACCTGGCTACTTCTAGATGATGCGGTAGGTTTAGTTCATGGTCAGTACAGTTACATCTTCCAAGAGCTTGTTCCTATAGAGGCTTATGCTAGTTCTCTGGCCATGGAGATCATGACAGTTTGACCGGCCCACTAAAGGGTTAAAATCCTTGGCTGAGAAAGGAGAGAAATAAGAAGTCTGCTGAAAATTTTTTTTTTTTTTTTTTTTTTTTTTTCTCTAGTAGTTAGTGTGCTCTTAATTGGATCACTTGCCAGTCTGTCTATGCTGCAGTCTTTCTTTTTTTTCTCTCTCCTTCTAATCTTTGAATGGCTCTATGTTCACCTGTCTATAATGGATCTACAGAGTGTAACTGCAGGTTTGAATAATCTCGCCACGAAAGTACAAAGTTTGCAAGATTTTGTTGTTCATGCTCCGGTATCAGAGCCGAGAATTCCTTTGCCGGAATTCTTCTCAGGGAATAGATCTAGCTTTCAGAATTTTAGAAATAATTGTAAGTTATTTTTGTCCCTGAAATCTCGTTCTGCTGGAGACCCTGCACAGCAGGTTGGGATTGTGATTTCCTTGCTCCGCGGCGACCCTCAAGATTGGGCTTTTGCATTGGCACCAGGGGATCCTGCGTTGCGCAATGTGGATGCGTTTTTTCTGGCCTTGGGCTTGCTTTATGAGGAACCTCATTTGGAACTTCAGGCAGAAAAAACTTTGATGTCCCTATCGCAGGGGCAAGATGAAGCTGAAATTTACTGCCAAAAATTCCGTAAATGGTCTGTGCTTACTCAGTGGAATGAGTGTGCCTTGGCGGCTACTTTCAGAGAGGGTCTTTCTGATGCCATTAAGGATGTTATGGTGGGGTTCCCTGTGCCTGCAGGTCTGAATGAGTCCATGACAATGGCCATTCAGATCGATAGGCGTCTGCGGGAGCGCAAACCAGTGCACCATCTGGCGGTGTCCACTGAGAAGACGCCGGAAAACATGCAGTGTGATAGAATTCTGTCCAGAAGCGAGCGGCAGAATTTTAGACGGAAAAATGGGTTGTGTTTCTATTGTGGGGATTCTACTCATGTTATATCAGCATGCTCTAAGCGTACTAAAAAGCTTGATAAATCCGTTTCCATTGGCACTTTACAGTCTAAATTTATTTTGTCTGTGACCCTGATTTGCTCTTTGTCATCTATTACTACGGACGCCTATATCGACTCTGGCGCCGCTTTGAGTCTTATGGATTGGTCCTTTGCCAATCGTTGTGGGTATGATTTAGAGCCTTTGGAGACTCTTATTCCTCTGGAGGGGATTGACTCCACCCCATTGGCTAATAATAAACCACAATACTGGACACAAGTGACTATGTGTATTAATCCGGATCACCAGGAGACTATTCGTTTTCTGGTGCTGTATAATCTACATGATGATTTGGTGCTGGGATTGCCATGGCTGCAGTCTCACAACCCAGTCCTTGACTGGAGAGCTATGTCTGTGTTGAGCTGGGGATGTAAGGGGACTCATGGGGACGTACCTTTGGTGTCCATTTCATCATCTATCCCCTCTGAAATCCCTGAGTTCCTGTCTGATTATCGTGACGTCTTTGAAGAACCCAAGCTGGGTTCACTACCTCCGCACCGTGAGTGCGATTGTGCTATAGATTTAATTCCGGGTAGTAAATACCCAAAGGGTCGTTTATTTAATCTGTCTGTGCCTGAACATACTGCTATGCGAGAATATATAAAGGAGTCCTTGGAAAAGGGACATATTCGTCCATCGTCATCTCCCTTAGGAGCCGTTTTTTTCTTTGTGTCAAAAAAAGACGGCTCTTTGAGACCATGTATTGATTATCGGCTTTTGAATAAAATCACGGTTAAATATCAATACCCATTGCCGTTGCTGACTGATTTGTTTGCTCGCATAAAGGGGGCCAAGTGGTTCTCTAAGATTGATCTCCGTGGGGCGTATAATTTGGTGCGGATCAGGCAGGGGGATGAGTGGAAAACCGCATTTAATACGCCCGAGGGCCACTTTGAGTATTTGGTGATGCCTTTTGGTCTTTCTAATGCCCCTTCAGTCTTCCAGTCCTTTATGCATGATATTTTCCGCGATTTTTTGGATAAATTTATGATTGTGTATCTGGATGATATTCTGATTTTTTCGGATGATTGGGACTCTCATGTCCGGCAAGTTAAGAGGGTTTTTCAGGTTTTGCGGTCTAATTCTCTGTGTGTCAAGGGTTCTAAGTGCGTTTTTGGGGTTCAGAGAATTTCCTTTTTGGGATATATTTTTTCTCCCTCTTCCATTGGGATGGATCCTGTCAAGGTTCAAGCTATTTGTGATTGGACGCAGCCCTCTTCTCTTAAAAGTCTTCAGAAATTTTTGGGCTTTGCCAACTTTTATCGTCGATTTATTTCTGGTTTTTCGGATGTCGTTAAGCCATTGACCGATTTGACTAGACAGGGTGCTGATGTTGCTAATTGGTCCCCTGATGCTGTGGAGGCCTTTCAGGAGCTTAAGCGCCGTTTTTCTTCTGCCCCTGTGTTGCGTCAGCCTGATGTGACTCTTCCTTTTCAGGTTGAGGTCGACGCTTCTGAGATCGGGGCTGGGGCAGTGTTGTCGCAGAAAAGTTCTGACTGCGCCGTGATAAGGCCTTGTGCCTTCTTTTCCCGTAAATTTTCGCCCGCTGAGCGGAATTATGATGTTGGGAATCGGGAGCTTTTGGCCATGAAGTGGGCGTTTGAGGAGTGGCGCCATTGGCTCGAGGGGGCCAGACATCAGGTGGTGGTATTGACTGACCACAAAAATTTGATCTATCTTGAGACCGCCAGGCGCCTGAATCCTAGACAGGCGCGCTGGTCATTATTTTTCTCTCGGTTTAATTTTGTGGTATCGTACCTACCGGGTTCTAAGAATGTTAAGGCGGATGCCCTTTCTAGGAGTTTTGAGCCTGATTCACCCGGCAACTCTGACCCCACAGGTATTCTTAAGGAGGGAGTTATCTTGTCAGCCGTTTCTCCAGACCTGCGGCGGGCCTTGCAGGAGTTTCAGGCGGATAGACCGGATCGTTGTCCGCCTGATAGGTTGTTTGTTCCTGATGATTGGACCAGTAGAGTCATCTCTGAGGTACATTCTTCTGCATTGGCAGGTCATCCTGGAATTTTTGGTACCAGGGATTTGGTGGCAAGATCCTTCTGGTGGCCTTCCCTGTCACGAGATGTGCGAGGCTTTGTGCAGTCTTGTGACGTTTGTGCTCGGGCCAAGCCTTGTTGTTCTCGGGCTAGTGGATTATTGTTGCCCTTGCCTATTCCTAAGAGGCCTTGGACACACATCTCGATGGATTTTATTTCAGATCTGCCTGTTTCTCAGAAGATGTCTGTCATCTGGGTGGTGTGTGACCGTTTTTCTAAGATGGTCCATTTGGTTCCCCTGCCCAAATTGCCTTCTTCTTCCGAGTTGGTTCCTCTGTTTTTTCAAAATGTTGTTCGTTTGCATGGTATTCCTGAGAATATCGTTTCTGACAGAGGAACCCAATTCGTGTCTAGATTTTGGCGGGCATTCTGTGCTAGGATGGGCATAGATTTGTCTTTTTCGTCTGCTTTTCACCCTCAGACTAATGGCCAGACCGAGCGGACTAATCAGACCCTGGAGACATATCTGAGGTGTTTTGTGTCTGCTGACCAGGATGATTGGGTTGCTTTTTTGCCATTGGCGGAGTTCGCCCTCAATAATCGGGCCAGCTCTGCCACTTTGGTGTCCCCGTTTTTCTGTAATTCGGGGTTCCACCCTCGATTTTCCTCCGGTCAGATGGAATCCTCGGATTGTCCTGGAGTGGATGCGGTGGTGGAGAGATTGCATCATATCTGGGGGCAGGTGATGGACAATTTAAAGTTGTCCCAGGAGAAGACTCAGCTTTTTGCCAACCGTCACCGTCGTGTTGGTCCTCGGCTTTGTGTTGGAGATTTGGTGTGGTTGTCCTCTCGTTTTGTCCCTATGAAGGTCTCATCTCCTAAGTTTAAGCCTCGGTTCATCGGTCCGTATAAAATATTGGAGATTCTTAACCCTGTTTCCTTCCGTTTGGACCTCCCTGCATCCTTTTCTATTCATAACGTTTTTCATCGGTCGTTATTGCGCAGGTATGAGGCACCGGTTGTGCCTTCCGTTGAGCCTCCTGCTCCGGTGTTGGTTGAGGGTGAGTTGGAGTACGTTGTGGAAAAAATCCTAGACTCCCGTGTTTCCAGACGGAGACTCCAGTATCTGGTCAAGTGGAAGGGATACGGCCAGGAGGATAATTCTTGGGTCACTGCATCTGATGTTCATGCCTCTGATCTGGTTCGTGCCTTTCATAGGGCCCGTCCTGATCGCCCTGGTGGTTCTGGTGAGGGTTCGGTGCCCCCTCCTTGAGGGGGGGGTACTGTTGTGAATTTGGATTCTGGGCTCCCCCGGTGGCTACTGGTGGAATTGAACTTGTGACATCATCTTCCCTGTTCACCTGTTCTGATTAGATCTGGGTGTCGCTATATAACCTGGCTTCTCTGTTAGATGCTTGCCGGTCAACAATGTTATCAGAAGCCTCTCTGTGCTTGTTCCTGCTCCCAGACATCTACTAGATAAGTTGGACATTCGTCCATGTTTTGTTTTTGTATTTTGGTTCCAGTTCACAGCTGCAGTTTCGTTACTGTGTCTGGAAAGCTCTTGTTGATCAGGAATTGCCACTCTGGTATTATGAGTTAATGCCAGAGTCCTAAAGTAATTTCTGGATGTGTTTTGTTAGGGTTTTCTACTGACCATGAAAGTATGCTTTCTGTCTTCTGCTATCTAGAAAGCGGACCTCAAATTTGCTAAAACTATTTTCCTGCTGCGTTTGTTGTTTCATCTCATATCACCGCCAATATATGTGGGGGGCTTCTGTCTCCTTTTTGGGCATTTCTCTAGAGGTGAGTCAGGTCTTATATTTCCCTCTGCTAGCATTATTTAGTTCTCCGGCCGGCGCTGGGCATATAGGGATAAAAAGTAGGACATGCTACCTGGCTACTTCTAGATGATGCGGTAGGTTTAGTTCATGGTCAGTACAGTTACATCTTCCAAGAGCTTGTTCCTATAGAGGCTTATGCTAGTTCTCTGGCCATGGAGATCATGACAAGTGGCCATACGGGGCCTATGATACACTACAGAAGGTTCAGCCTTAGGTAATACATATATTAGCGCTTTTACGGCTACATAAAACAATAAGCAAAGCAACAAAATTTGCGTACAAGTCTGTAAAATACCAAAAATAATCCATCCCTCTAGGCCGCTAAGCCAATTGGCTGGATTTAAAAAGGAGTCTCTATATTGTATTAGTCTTATTAAGAACCTTAAGGAACCAAGAAAATCTGAGTCCAAGTCTCATTGTGTATGCAGTGTGGTGTTAATACCTTCCTTGGCTCCTGGGGTAAGGCTAAGTACAGCATACTCCTTGCAGATACTGGGCTGTGTGTACAGATCCAACAGTCCAACAGTTTTTGTCCTTCCGCGTCTTTTATAAAAAAAACAACAAGATGTTGGATAAGTTTCTTGTCCCTGTCAACATTTAAAAGTTTATCCAGTGTCTCTGTAAGGTGCAGACATCCTACCACTGCCAGCAAGGTGATTAGTAGAACAGTCATTCTGCTGGTGAAAAGATCTTTTTGCAGTGACTGGCATGGATCCAGGTGGGCTTTCCCTCAAGTTTCACTGAGGTGAATGTGGTCAGCTGGACTTTAAAACTGGCCGTCAAACCGTGGGTCTAGGCTCCTTCTCACGTGTCTGTGTATGACCACCAATCACTTGGATTCAGCTGATGTACGTCTGCACTGGCATTAGGATCTGGAATGGATGAAAACACATGTTTATGCACCCCATTAAGTCTATTCTGCAAGGCCTGGACATGAGCTGTCATATCACCGTGTTGCATTAGTAGCACCTGTGGGAAGTACAGACCAGTCTTTGGCAAACTGCCAAACAAGACTTCAAAAGGAGACAAGCCTGTCTTTCTATTTAGAGTGTGTCTGACTGACAAGAGTGCAGGAGACAAGCACTCTACCCAGTTATTTCCTGTGTCTGCCATGGCCTTTGAATTTTCAGTTTAAGTGTCCTGTTTAGTCTCTCCACTTTCCCACTACTTTGTAGTCTATATGGTGCATGATATGCTTGCTGTACTCCCAGGGCCTGCATGACTTCCCTCATTATTTCTCCCATGAAGTGTGTATTGTGTACCCCTATCGCTTTCTATGGTTTCTGGGACACCATACCTGCAGATCAGTTCTTTCATCAGTTTGTCTGCAGTCGCTTTAGCATTTGCACATTTTACCAGATAGGCTTCCAGCCAACCAGAGAAGAGATCTACACATACTAGGACATTTTTCACACACTACTACCTTGGGTAGCTGTATGTAGTCAGTCTGCAGTCTATGAAACGGGTAGAGAGGCCTGGGGGTCGCTTTCTTAGGGATTTTTACTGTTTTACCTGGGTTGTGCTGTGCACAGATGAGGCATGACTGTACGAGCTTTGCGGCTGCGTAACTGAAACCAGGAGTGATCCAGAAGGCATCTACCATGGACACATGTGACATTTTGAGGTGTGAGTGGGGCCAGGTGTTGCTTGCGCCATAATTAGGAACAGGGACCTTGGTATATACAATTTATCCTTATTCTCCCATACTCCTGAGTTCAGCTCAGCTCCCATTCTTCCACAGTGTTTCTTCTCTGTTTGGGCAGCTGGAGGGATTTCAGGACATCTAGGCTCAGTGTGGCTGGAATACGCTGACTCCCCGCCACCGTCCACTGCTCCCTAGGCCGCCTTGCTGCTACTTTAACAGCCTCGTCCGCCCTTCTGTTGCCCTCCACCTCCACAGAGTCACCGTTCGTGTGTGCTTTTACCTTGACGATGCCAACCTGGACTGGTAACATCAATGCCTCCACTAATTGTTTCACCAGCTCTGCATTTTTAATGAGCTTACCGGCTGATGTAAGAAACGTTCTGCTTCTCCAGATAGGGCAATAATCATGGGATATTCCCCATGCACAATTCGAATCTGTCTTAATATTACCTGCAGCAGCTCTACATGCCTCAGTGAGTGCCTTCAACTCTGCCTCCTGCACCGACATGTGAGGAGGGAGTGGTTCAGCTCGGATTACCTCATGTGAGGATACTACTGCATATCCAGTGTAGAACCGCCCATCCTGGTGGTTATCTGGAGCCATCTACAAAAATGAAATCCTCAAAATATGCATTAGGAACAGGTTTTTTTCCATGAACATATGTAAAACCCACTGTCTCCTGACTCATCAGTTCCTATGCTCGTGCGTCATGTTAACGTACCAGAGTACTCTCTTTTTTTTTTTTTTTTTCTCTTTCCCACCTGCCAACACTGTCACCAATGCCCCCTTTTCTGAATCCACAGGCAGATGAGTGGCTGGATTCAGAACATTATATCTTTTGAGGGTGACGTATTCAGGAATTAGTATTTGAGCACATTCAAGTGTGATCTGTCTAGCCATAGACAGGTGTTTTGGTTGAACTTGTACGAATATGGCATTAATGTCATGTGGGGAACAAATTGTCAAAAGAAAAAGTCAGTGTGAGCTCACATGCTTAGCTGTAATACAGCATCTCTTACAGCACGGACACACGTAGGAGACCCTCTAATCACTGGGTCTAGTTGTGCTGAGTAGTAAGCTGTCGGTCTCTGTTTTCCTCCATGCTGTTGTGTCAGCAATGCCTGTTTTTTTTTTTTTTCTTTAATCAGGAGTCTTATACCTTTAGCAATATTGTGGCCTAAAAATGTCACCTTTTGTTTGCAATACTGTAGTGAGACTTTGCAACCCTTTCCTGCTAAAAACCACAGCAAGGACATCTGGTCCGGGCAGCAGAGCAGGAGGTCATCCACGTACTGTAATAGTACAATCTGTGGATGAGGTGAAGAATGCATTTGCCAAATCAGTGATTGTGAAACATTTTGACGTGGCTGGGATCTGTAACCGTACGATGTGTGTATTAGGGACAATTGGGGTCACACTCACTGTAACATCATTAATAGCCTGTAAGTCATGAATTATTCTGTGTCAGGGGAACCCTTGGGTCCTTTTTCTTCTTAATGGGATACAAAGGGGTGTTGCAGGGGGAAGATCTCTGCACTAGAACCCCTGCCTTAACATACTCTTTAATATCCCTGCTCAGGGCCATTGATTTGACTAGGCTCAAAGGGGTATTGCTTTAACCAAAGAGGAGCGGTTCTTTTAATTTAATCATGACGGGGAATGGGCAGCCGACCCACATCAGATTTTCCCCTTGCCCAAACGGTGTCTGGTACCTGACTCTTTTTCCTGTCCTCAGACATTCTGGTGTCAGGTGTTACTTTCACTACTCTTGTCATATACACCATTTCTGCAATATTACACAAGTGTTTATATAAATCACACACTAATGTCCAAATATTATTTACACCCATATTTGATTGGGTAGAGTACCCCTTAACCCCTTAGTGACGGAGCCACATTTTTTAAATCTGACCAGTATCACTTTATGTGGTAATAACTCTGCAACTCTTCAACAAATCCCAGTGGTTTTGGAATTGTTTTTTCGTGACACATTATACTTTATGATAATGATAAATTTAGGTCGATATGTTTTGTGTTTATTTATAAAAAATATAAAAGATTTGAGAAAAATGTTAAAAAATTAGCAATTTTCTAAATTTGAATGATTATCCCTTTAATCCAGATGGGCATACCACAGCAAACCATAAATAAACAACATTTCCCACATGTCTGCTTTACATCAGCACTATTTGTAAAATGTTATTTTATTTTTTTAGCATTTTAGGAGGTTTAAAAATGTAGCAGCAATTTTAAATTTTTTCAAATAAATTTACAAAATGTATTTTTTTTAGGGACCTATCCATGTTTGAAGTGACTTTAGGGGTCCCATATATTGGGAAACCCCCAAACGTGATACCATTTTAAAAACAGCACCGATAGACATATTGAAAACTGCTGTCAGGTAGTTTATTAACCCTTCAGGTGCTTTACAGGAATTAATGCAAAGTGGTATGACAGAAATGAAAATGTGTATTTTTACCACATAAATGTCGGTAACTTCTGAACAGGTTACAACAGCCGTCAGACTGTAAGGCCGCTATTTGGTCGTGAATTGCCATGGCAAACATCAGGACCACAAAATAATGATCTGAGGGCACCAGTTTGGATAAAGAGGAATCCCCCACACTCTGTTAACCATTTATAGTAATGTAGTCATTATTAACAGCAGCATCTAAGGGGTTAAACAGATTTGGATGGTGCAAACACTGATCGTGGCTGATACAGCAAATTGTCAGCTATAGTGCACAGTCAACAGCTGCTGGATTGTCACCTGTATGGGGAGGCTATTCTCTTATATCTCAGGTCAGTTAAAAGACGTATTGGCTGTCATTAAGGGGTTAAGAACTAAATTTGATTCACAAAATATGTTACCAAAAGAAAATTATATACATTAAAATATATAATTACGAAAGGTGCTGAGTCATAAAATGGGGGAGCACAATGCCATAGGCCACAGCAAAGCACAAGCTTATTCTAAGAAAGTAGCAGCCTTATATAAATTCATAACTAACAGTTCCAAATACAAAAAGAAGGGATTTGAAAAATACCAAATATCAATGCCAGTTGCTTGCGATAAGGTATAAGAAGTGGAAAAGACAAATAAACAGTGACTATGGTTTGAGCCAATATAATGAATGGCTAAAAACTATATATCATATGAAGACAACCTAGAAATACACGTAACTATACCATCTTGTGTAAGGAAACTACTAAACTGGCAAATGAATGGAATTAAGTGTAACTATAATAGGGCATGATTTACCTGTGGTATAATGTGCACGTGGAAGACCCTGGCGTCCCTCTGCCCCAAGTGTTTATATGAAAGGGGACTTGTGACTGTAATACCCTCAGGAGAGTACTGTATAGTGGCCTAGACAGCACTCAACTCTCCTCCCAGAAAAATCATAGGGGTATTGTCACTAACAATAAGTTTGTAAGCACCTCTTGGCTGTCTCGTGATTCTAGTCTTATTTGTTTAGTCATAGGGGCTTCAGTCGCTTGTCCCTTTACCCTCACGTGTTCCACAGTCTCGTCAGTAATCATGTCTGGCATTACCAAGTCTTTGTGTACCACAGTCCCGGCTGCCCCAGTGTCAATCAAGAATTCTGTCTCTTTCCCTCCTGGCATTGGTATGGTGGTCATCAAGGCAGGACCAGGTCCGGAGGGGACAAGAACAGAGCACACATTTGTCACTGGGTTGTCAGTTTCCTAGTCTGAAGGTGAAGGAGGTGGAAGATTGGTCTGAGTGTCCATTTTCTCCACAATTTCAGCACTTCACTGTTTCTAAGTCCTTAGGTCCCATACTACGTCTCTACTGTTTTCCTTGTACTCCAGCATACATGACACGTCATCTTATTGTCCTAGTTTGTTCAACTCCTTTAGCAACCTTCAGGAGGTCTTTTGAATCTACATTTCTCCATTCAGGTCTGGCTGTCTGTACTGCGTCTCGTAAGCCTTTGGTCATACCGTCAATTAATGCATTTACCAATATTTTAACATCAAGTGGGTTTACTGGACTGTACCCCATGTCTGCCCATTTCAGCTGTAACCGTCCAAAGTACATCTCTACACTCTCTCCTTTTGTCACATCTGTAAAAGTCTTAATTTGCGTCCTAGCACGTCACCTGCTTTTGTGCTCACTAACTCTCTAGGTCTGCCCAGGTGTACTTATACGTCCATCATATTGTCTTTATTTGTCTGTAAAATGGGAAAGGTTGGTTCTCAGGGTCAGCCAATTGTTTTAGCGTAGCTAGCTAGTCAGAAGGCCTCCAGGGATCATACTCCTGTATCTGTCTTACCCTACCTGAGGTGGTTGGTTCTCTGGTGGTGGGTCTGGTGGTGGGGGTGACTAGATGACCGGTTGGGGATGACATGACATGCTGGTCTACAGCTCCTTCCCAAAAGGATTACTGTCAGCTTACTCCCAAAAAGTAAATGTCCCCACTACCCACTAACCACAATCCTGTGTCAGCTTCTTATGTCACTACATGTGATCTTGTCTGGGCAGGATTCAGTGCAATTCACTTAGGTCGGGTGCAGCACAGATCATACAAGTATTTCTCCAGTCTGGGTTTGTCTGACCACAGTGTTTACAAGTCCATCTGTCTTGTCTGGGTCTCTGGTTATACAAAGGTATAACGGTAGCAGGAATGTGTTAGTCATAGTCGGACTTTTGAGCATCAAAACATTCATAATACACCTTTCTTCCGTCCTGCTGCACTCTCTCAGACGCCATTTATTAACTTGCTATTTTCCTCCCTTGTCTGTGCCTTTTTAAACATCCAAACACTGGCATTTGTGCCTTTTTCAATATTGGTCCCACATCTTTCACTGCTTCCTTTTTCAATCTGTATAGCGGTTCTGGATCCCATTGGGGCCCTGACTGCACACACAGAACAAGTTGCCCATGGCTTCAACTTATTCGCTCAGACAACTCACCTTTATTCTGAAAATGCCCTTTTTAGTGTGCCTTACCATCTATGGGTGGCCACACGTAGCAATACAGAGCGAGTGTCAAGGTCTAGCGGGCAGGTTAAAACCACCTACCACCCAGTAGACCTAAAGGATTTAGCGGGCAGGTTACTCCACCTACCACCCGGTAGATCAGCTGGCTAGCTCAGCTCCATGGATAGGAAGGCTAAAACCACCTCTGACCCGTAACAAAAACAAGCTGACTGTAGCAGAAAGGCCCAGATGTGTTAGGCGTCTCACCTACTACATCAGCAGTGCAGTTGGCTACGTCCTCCGTTGATCATCAATTTGCTATATCAATCACTCACTTGAAGCAGGAGAATCTTTTACCAATCTTTCAATCACACAAATTTCCTCTAAAATAGGCACAGTTCTTTTACTTTCAACGTCCAACTTTAACTTACAATATTTCTTTCTACTTCAATACATACAGTACTATTGCCTTAAACACAAATCTCTCAGCGCGTACTACACCAAGGACAGAATATTTGAGCGCAGCTCCATGCCCCCCTTCCTCTGGCACACAGCGAAGATAAGGACAGAGGAGAAATCAGAAGCAATTCGCGCAGGGGTTTGACTCACCCCTCCCATCAGGTATTCAGTAGAGATCTTAGAATCTAAAGAGCTTAGTGTCTTACACACAGAAACAGAATGCAGCAGTTTTCAGACTTAATCTCTACAAAACATTCATCCTCTCGGAATTAAAAACAGTTTCTCTATACAGGCAGATCACTGCATAACTTGAATAAGCTGATTCTGACCGCGTCCGGCCAAAACACATATAGAAACCTATCCAATATCAAACCATATATAACACGGGTTTCACTGAATCTCAGATGTAAATTAAATCTACATAACAATATCCACAACTCATTCATCCTGGACCCTCAACAACAGTTAGATAAGTAATGATACTTATGTGATCATTCATTCATACGTGCTCATTCAGGGATTGTTTGTTTTTTTTCTTTTTCCTTTCACTTTTCAGTTGATCTTTTTTACAAGAAGAAAATCCCTTATCTCAATCACTCCACCTGATTCAGCTCAAATTGAGTTGAATAATGTCTTCTGTCACATACAGAGGACCACACCTAAGGGAACCCCTCATCAATCAGGGATGGATTTATTTATTTATCCCTTATACTCATTTACTCACCTCTCCTCTCATTCAGAGGTTCTCATAGACATACATACAAGGTTCACACAGCCTGCCTATTTGGCACTTTGGAATTAACACAACTCTATATAAAAAAACTGCAGCAGTGTCTACTGACACTCTGAAAGCATTTTAAGGCCAAACACAAAAAAACCACGGCCCTATACAAAATACAGCTTCATATAATGTACTGCCAATCCAAAATGACCAAAACAACAACAGCACTGCACAGAGTCTATCCCAGCTCTGTACTTCACACTTACACAAATACACAACCAATTAGTATATTGACAAATATTACAGATGATAATTATTAACTTATTACTCTATTATTCAACTCTCATACGGACATAAACAGACAAAACACAAAACTCACTGGTGATGTGGTTTCTTTTAAACCGTGTTCGCAGCCTTTTACCCAGAGGTATGGAGAGATCCAAAAGAGAGATTGCAAGTGCAAAACTGAGTGTAAGAATAAAATTTCTCACCTTGCTGCAGCTGGTGTTTTGCATGTCCAATCTCCCAGGAAGCTCCCACATACGGATTCAGAATAGGCTGGTTACCACGGCCCCCGTTCGGGCGCCAAAACTGTCGTAGCTGTTTGCTTCTGACCCAATGTCAGTACGCCAGATCACCAGTGAGGCCAAATCAGGAGGTTACGCCCGTCATTTTACAAGCGCGCTTGGAGACAAAGGACACCGCTCACATATTTCTGTGAGCAAGTCACTTTTATCTGATATATCAAAAACCAAGGCAATGTTTTATACCATTTACAACAAATGCATTTCAATGTAACTCATGTAGCCCCCACCATCACCCAGGGTCATACTTTATTTACCACGCACCCAGAACATGTTGTGGCTGACTATTGAAAGTATACATGATAAGAAGTGTAGTCTACTTGAGAGGAGACCATCAGACTACTGCGTCAACAGATTCTAGTAATTCTAGCAATTAAAGGCAAAAGGCACTTAAAGGCAAACTATTAACCCTTCTATATCAGTTATAAATGGGCAAAAGAGTGTTGGGGCATGCTTTTTACAATTAAAGGACTTTTATCTGTGTGTTTGACTACTGGGTTAGTAATGGGGGATGTCTGAAAGACACCTCTCTATTAGTAACCCCTGGGCTTGATGTCTGCGTATATTAGACAGCTGACATCAACCCCAAATGCAACAGGGCAATTGGGAACAGCCAGGACTAAGCGCCAGAATCAGCACATATAATGGATGTGCCGTTTCTGGGACGTTGAGGGCTGGTGTTATTAGTCTGGGAGAGGACCAATATCCAGGGCTTCTCCACAGCCTATTAATATCAGCATGCAGCTGTCTGCTTAGCCTTTGCTGGTTATTATATAAATAAGGGACCCCACGGCATTTTTTTAGGTCCCCCATTAATAGCCAGTAAAGGCTAAGTAGACAGCTGTGAGACAATATTAACCCTGCTGTTATGATCAGTCAAAAACGACCGATTTTGAACTTTAATATTTTTTAAAATATTCAAGATGCGGTTCTGAAACTTGTGGTTGATTGACTTTTCCTCATTTGAGGGGTTCTTACTATGGGTACTTTTTTTTTGTTTTTGTTTACTTTTTGCTCTACAATTTTTTATACACTTGTACTGTTCGGTCAAAAATGACTGATAACCTTTTATAGTGATCTCCAGCCATTTTATGAGTAAAATAAAGGACCTATAATCTCATTTTGGACTATATATTACATCTACTACTATTTATCAATCTATTTAGGTCCTTTTGGTCCATGCGGATTTACACATACATACATTTTCTCATTACAATACTGCTTATGGATTACCTTCCAGTATAGTTATGTGCCAAATATTTTTACCCTGCTGTTCATGTAAAATAGTTCAATTCAGTTCTCAACATTTCATATTGTAAATGAACATATTCTCTTTTTTTACTTGTGTTCCCTGATCTAATTTCTGTGAAATGCTGACCTGAAAGAGTACTAATAAATTCTGTCTGAAAAGTGTGTTTGCTTTACTCTGAGCTCTTATCCTAAAGGGTGGGGGGTGTTTTATTTTACTAAGGATACCACAGTAGTTTCTTACGTCCCAAAGAAACACAAGCAGGTAATTCTGATGAGCACAATTCATCATGATAGTGAAATCAGTAATAGAGACGACAGAAAACCGGACATCATTTTACATTATAATGCTACAAAAGGGGCTGTTGATACTCTAGATCAACTGATAGGCACTTACACCTGCAAGGCTGCTTTCACACTAGCATCGGTACGGGGCCGTCGCGCTGCGTCGGCCCGACATACCGACGCATACTGTGATAAAAATGCCCGACGTTGGCAGTGGAAGCAGTCTTAAGACGCTTCCGCTGCCCCATTGCAAGGTCTGGGGAGGAGGGGGTGGATTTTCGGCCGCGCATGCGCGGTCGGAAATGGCGGTCCCGACGCACAAAAAAAGTTACATGTAACTTTTTTTTGTGCCGGCGGTGCGCCAAAACACGACGCAACTGTCGCACGACGGTTGCGATGTGTGGCACTGCGTCGCAATGCGTCGCTAATAAAAGTCTATGGAGAAAAAAACGCATCCTGCAGACAACTTTGCAGGATGCGTTTTTTCTACACAACGGCGCATTGCGACGTGCAGTGCCCAACGCTAGGGTGAAAGTAGCCTAAGCGCAAAACAAATTGGTGGCCAATGGTAATTTTTTACAATATGCTTGATGTGTCAGCATACAATGCATTCGTGCTATGGATGGAAATAGACCCAAATTGGAACAAAAATAAACTATGTAAGAGAAGACTTTTTTTTAGAGGAGTTGGGAAAATCACTGGTTAGGCCATATATTGAAGAACGAAAGGTAACACCCAGAGTTGATGGAGCGGCAGCCATTGTCCACAGGATCCAACAGCAAGATAAAGAAAGTGAACTTACAGCTTCCACCAGCACTGCTACAATACCCACGGACGCCACCATCAATGCAACCAGCCTAAAACGGAAACGATGCAACTTCTGTCCAACATCAAGCAATCACAAATCAAATGTGATATGTTACAGATGTGAAAAAGTTTTATGCAAAAGACTTGTAAATTATGCCTGTGACAATTGCAAAGAGTCAATTTGCACCTTGTGACTTATTTATCATTTTACATAAAAAAAACTGAACTGTTAAATGGAACCTGTCACCCCGTTTTTTCCGTATGAGATAAAAATACTATTAAATAGGGCCTGAGCTGTGCATTGCAATAGTGTATTTTGTGGACCCCGATTCCCCACCTATGCTGCCGAAATACGGTACCAAAGTAGTCGTTTTCGCCTGTCAATCAGGCTGGTCTGGTCAAAAGGGCGTGGTGTCTTCCCCCAGATCTTGCTTAGTTTTCCGTTGGTGGCGTAGTGGTGTGCGCATGCCCAAGGTCCCAAATCCAAGTCACAGGGGAGTGAAAAGAGCGAGATGTGCTGTATTTCATTGGTGATCGGTGGGCGCGGCCATCTTCCTTTGGCCGCGCGTGCGCAGAAGCGGCGCTCTGCTGGCCGCGGCTTCAGGAAAATGGCCGCGGGATGCAGCGTGTGCGCAGATGGAGATCGCGGCGGCCATTTTCCTGAAGCAGAGTTCGCATCTCGGCTTCAGGAAAATGGCCGCCGCAATCTCCGTCTGCGCACGCGCGGCATCCCGCGGCCATTTTCCTGAAGCCGCGGCCAGCAGAGCGCCGCTTCTGTGCATGCGCGGCCAATGGAAGATGGCCGCGCCCACCGATCACCAATGAAATACAGCACATCGCGCTCTTTTCACTCCCCTGAGACGTGGATTTGGGTCCTTGGGCATGCGCACACCACTACGCCACCAACGGAAAACTAAGCAAGATCTGGGGGAAGACACCACGCCCTTTTGACCAGACCAGCCTGATTGACAGGCGAAAACGACTACTTTGGTAACGTATTTCGGCAGCATAGGTGGGGAATCGGGGTCCACAAAATACACTATTGTAATGCACAGCTCAGGCCCTATTTAACAGTATTTTTATCTCATACGGAAAAAACGGGGTGACAGGTTCCCTTTAATTTTTTTTTGTTTTGATTTTTTCGTTGGAAAATAATATAATTACATTTAGTTTATTAGTTATAGTTTACAGTTGGAATAATAATTATTTTTGTATGTGCAAATATGCATAAATATTCCAATAAAGCCATGTTAAATATTTTGACACAAAAAAATAAAAAATAAGTTTTTCTTTTCATTTGTTTATAAACAACCAGGTTCACATACAATACTGCAAAAAATTTTCAATTAAAACACTTAAATTAGCTAAAAATCAAGACTTTATTAGGTCCGGTCAAAAATGACAGGAACATCACAAGTGTACAGTGGTAATGAACAGAATAGCAGGGTTAATAACCTGGGAAGCTCCATGTTTATTGCCCCTTCCCAGGCTATTAAGGCCAGCTCTCTGCTTTCCCTCAGCTGGTTGAGAAAAATAAGGTGAACCCTATGTCATTTTTTTACTAGCTAAATACAAGTACGGTACATAAACTCACACAAAACACTGATTATATAGATCCCACTGACCTGTTTCTATCATCTATATCTGTATATAAAATTGTTTTATTAGTTAGAAAACTAGATTGAAATGACAGAATTACTGTATGTAAAAGCTGATGTTAAAACTGGATTGCATACGCATGTCATACAGATGCTAGGTGAGGGAGAAAACGCATACTCGCATGACATACAGATTCTGGGTGAGAAAAAAAACGCATGACACTTTCCAACTTTTCTAGCTGAGAATCTCAGCTACTTTATATGCGCAGATGTAACCGAAGCCTTAGACTATTCCCACAAGGGATGATATGGAACGTTATCTTTCATGCCTAGAGAATTATTACAGACCTGAACTCATTCCTGAGAAATGAAGTGAAATGGTTACAGCAGTAGAAACATCTATCTCCGTCAAAATGGACTCTCAGACTTAATAAAATCAGAATTTGGGATCTCCCTGAAACAATTGAATTAATGGACTTAAACAAAATGCTCCACCACCTTTTCAACTCTGTACTAAATGTTCCTCTAGATTCTCCCTTGGACCTTGACAGAGCGCTTAGATCATTGGGATCTAAACCTTTTTGATACCAGCAAAAGGATGCCATAATGTCACAGGCACATAAGGCAGACAATACAGAGCAGCAGGGTAAAACAATACAAATACCGTACTTCCAAATTTTTCTAGATGGACCTTACAAAAGTGACAGGCACAAACATTCCTTCCAGAAACATTACTTCACAATATTTCTTACACCTGGGGCATCCCCATTTTGCTTAAGGGTTTGTTAGGAAGAATAAATGATCTCAATCACCCAAGAGGTATTCCTGCTGTCACAGAAGCACTAAATATCCCCTCGGTCACAATCTCAGACTGGCTTTCTTTACCTAATGGGTTCCAGGGAGATGAGCATGCCTCACTTCATCCGCAAAGACAAATGGAAACCAGGAGGAGAAGCGATGGAGCTCATGCCAAAGCAAGCGAAGACAACATGTTGATCCCATTTCCACCTAGTTGAAGAAAGTCTATTTTACCCCCATCTGTATAGCATTGGTGGGACAGATATATGTTCTATATAACCATAGTTGCAAGGAATTAGACGTGGTAGTATCCTTTGTGATGAGTTCTTTCTATTTAAGTTATACATTAGAAAAACGAAAACTAGCAGTAGCTACTTGTATTACCCTCTGGGATTAGTATTATGACAATTATCCATTCATCTTATTACATAAATACCATTATGGGACAGAAAATTAATTATTCGTATACTTCATAGTCTGATGGAAATAATATAAAAATCCCTCGCTCTGCCCCCCTGCTTTTTGTCTCCTATTAAAATATGAAAGTATCAGACATTGTACAATATTAATAAGCAAGACATCTAATGGTTTGTTATAGGTTACATATACTAGTTGATAGCGCAATTCTATGTTACAGTTGCTGCTTTTCCGCTATATAAGCTCTCTTTAGGCTATGCTCCCTTGATGAGCTTTTGGTGAGTTTTTGATGTTGCAGATTTTCTGCACCCATTAAATAAAAGAAGTTGCATATTTTTTTACGCAGTATCAAAAACTCATTGTGGGAATGTAGCCTTCATTTGTTTTAAAAACTCACCGAGAACTGATTGTGGGAACATAGCCTTAATCTGTTTTATTGGATGGTGTTGATTCGACTTAGGGGAAGGCTTTCTCTGTAAAAAGCCCATTAGCCAAACTGGATCTATATCTCTCTGTTCATTGTACAGTATTTACTTTATTTTTATCCCCAATTCAGTAGACCTAACTTGCCTTCCTATCTCTTTTCTATGTGGGGGGTTTTTTAATTGGACCCTGCATTCTCTGTTATTGCTTCTATATTGTTGAATTTGAAAAATGTTGTGAATAAAATACAGTTAAACATAAATGTCACAAAAGGTAATACCAGTTTCATTTTTACGTGGCCCCCATCTTAGTTCAGTATGACACTTGGCTCTTGGATTAAAAAATAGAATTAGACTTACCGATAATTCGGTTTCTAGTAACCCACCACGACCGCACACAGGAGGATGTTACCCCTTTCCTAAGAGGGACAGTAAATGCCAAAGAGGTTAAATAACCCCTCCCACATTCTCCCCTCAGTGTTATTATAAAGGACCACAGGAGTCCGAGTGCTTCAAATTATTATTATTTATTGTTATAGCGCCATTTATTTCATGGCGCTTTACATGTAAGGAGGGGTATACACAAAAACAAGTACAATAATCTTAAACAATACAAGTCATAACTGGTACAGGAGGAGAGAGGACCCTGCCCGCGAAGGCTCACAATCTACAAGGGATGGGTGAGAATACAGTATGCGAGGATAGAGCTGGTCATGCAGTGGTTTGGTCGATCGGTGGTTACTGCAGGTTGTAGGCTTGTCGGAAGAGGTGGGTCTTCAGGCTCTTTTTGAAGGTTTCGATGGTAGGCGAGAGTCTGATGTGTTGTGGTAGAGGGTTCCAGAGTAGGGGTGATACGCGAGAGAAATCTTGTATACGATTGTTGGAAGAGGAGATAAGAGGGGAGTAGAGAAGGAGATCTTGTGAGGATCGGAGGTTGCGTGTAGGAAAGTACCGGGAGACGAGGTCACAGATGTAAGGAGGAGACAGGTTGTGGATGGCTTGGTCAGGTCATGGTTAGGGTTTTGTACTGGAGTCTCTGGACAATGGGGAGCCAGTGAAAGGATTGACAGAGGGGAGAGGCCGGGGAATAGCGGGGGGACAGGTGGATTAGTCAGGCAGCAGAGTTTAGAATAGATTGGAGGGGTGCGAGAGTGTTAGAGGGGAGGCCACAGAGCAGGAGGTTGCAGTAGTCAAGGCGAGAGATGATGAGGGCATGGACTAGGGTTTTTGCAGATTCTTGGTTGAGAAATGTACGGATTCGTGAAATATTTTTGAGTTGAAGTCGGCAGGAAGTGGTAAGGGCTTGGATATGTGGTTTGAAGGAGAGATCAGCGTCAAGGATTACCCCGAGGCAGCGAGCTTGTGGGACTGGGGAGAGTGGGCAGCCATTTACTGTAATGGATAGGTTCGTTGGGGGGGGGTCGCGTGAGATGGGGGAAAGATGATGAATTCTGTTTTGTCCATGTTAAGTTTAAGAAATCTAGCAGAGAAGGATGAAATAGCGGATAGACATTGAGGGATTCTGGTTAGTAGGGAGGTGATATCTGGTCCAGAGATGTAGATCTGTGTGTCATCAGCATAGAGGTGATACTGAAAGCCTGAGCTTCTATGAGCTGTCCCAGGCCAAAGGTGTAAATGGAGAAGAGCAGGGGCCCTAGGACTGAACCTTGTGGGACTCCGACAGATAGGGGGTGAGGTGACGAGGTGGTGTGTGAGTGGGAGATGTTGAATGTCCGGTCTGTTAGGTATTATGAGATCCAGGATAGGGCCAAGTCTGTGATGCCAAGTGATGAGAGGGTCTGTAATAATAGGGAATGGTCCACTGTGTCAAAGGCAGCCGACAGGTCGAGGAGGAGGAGGACAGAGTAGTGTTGCTTGCTCTTGGCGGTTAAGATGTCACTGGTGACCTTAGTTAGGGCAGTTTCAGTGGAATGGTGTGACCGGAAGCCAGATTGTAAGCGGTCAAAGAGGGAGCAAGAAGAGAGATGGGAGGACAGTTCAAGGTAGACGTGTTGTTCCAGTAGTTTGGAGGCATAGGGGAGAAGTGATATAGGGCGATAGCTAGATACAAAGGATGGGTCAAGAGAAGGCTTTTTGAGGATAGGTGTGATGGAGGCATGTTTAAAGCTTGAGGGGAAAAAACCAGTTGTTAGTGATAGGTTGAAGAGATGGGTTAGGGTTGGGATGAAGACTTTGGTGAGGTTTGGGATGAAGTGGGATGGGGGCGGGTCAAGTGCACAGGTGGTGAGATGCGATCTTGAGAGTAGAGTGGAGAGTTGATCTTCTGTAATGGTGGAGAAGTTGGTTTTGGAGGTGGAGGGCTGGGAAGTCGGGAGGAAGGGCTCTGGGGGTTGTTGACCAAAACTGTCTCTGATGTTATTACATTTTATTCTCTTTATCTGAGAAAATTAAAATTAGACAAAGGGAGAGAGTTACCCGTGCTGTCATGGTTGGTTACTAGAAACCGAATTACTGGCAAGTCTAATTCTATTTTCTCTAGTAACCCCCCACGACAGCACACCGGAGCAGTACCCAAGAGTAATGTTAGGGAGGGACTATAGCCTGGAGGACTTTTCTCCCGAAAGTCAAGCCTTCGACAAACCTCGGGTCTAGCCTGTAATGCTTGGAAAATGTATGGACCGAAGACCAGGTAGTAGCTCTGCACATCTGCTCAATGGAAGCACTAGCTTTCTCGGCCCAGGAGACAGATGTCGCTCTAGTAAAGTGAGCCATACATTTCTCTGGCAGTGGAAGGCCCTGGATGTGATACATCTCAGAGATTACGCTCTTGATCTACTTGGCGATCGTGGATCTGGAAGTCTTCCCCTTATTCTGTCCTCGAAGGTGAACAAACAGGTTTTGGTCCTTCCTAGTTTTCTCCGTCTCCTGAAGATAGTGGAGCATCGTTTTCCAAATGTCCAGAGTGTGGAACTCTTCTTCCTCCTTATTTCCTGGTCTTGATAGAAGGAGGGAAGAGTTAACTCTTGGGACTTGTGGAACTCTGAGACCACTTTAGGAAGAAATAATGGGCTCAGTCGCCAAATAACTCGGTCCTGTAGGATTCTCATGTAGCGTTCATTGATTAAGAGAGCTTGTAACTCGCCCACTCTCCTGGCTGTAGTTATTGCTACAACGAAGGCTGTTTTCCAGGAGAGTTTGTCTACATCTCTACGTAGATGACAAGGGCTCAAAGGGTGGTAGTGTGAGCCCTTTTAGGACAACATTGAGGTCCCAGGGATGTATTAAATTTTTAGTTCTTGGAGGTAGATGAGATGCTGTCATAAATTTTTTAACTCATCGGTGGTCGGCTAACGTCTGGGTGAAGTAAGAACTTAGAGCCCCCACCTAGACTTTGAGGGTGGTAGGTCTGAGACCCTTCTCTAGTCCCTCTTGCAGGAAATCCAGGACCCGGGCCATGTTTGTTTGGTGCAGGTCAGGTTGTTCAGGTGCACTCCATGAGATGATGGTTTTCTGTATCTTCTGATATATAGAATTTGTCACTGGTGTCCTAATAACCCTTTCTGACGATCCTCTGGTCTTCAGGATTGAGATCTCAGAAGCCAGGCACTCAAATGTAACTTCTTGGGATCCGGAAGGAAGATTGGAGGAGGCTTCTGATTGAGGGTAGTGATACCGGTCCATTTATACTTAAGATGGATAGGGTACCGAACCAGCTTCTTTTGGACCAGAATGGTGCTACCAGGATTATCTTGACCTTCCCAATCTTGTTTTCTGTAGATATCTTGGAAGGATTGGAAGGGAAGGCATGTGCTAGTCTGATTCTCCATGGATGCGCTAACGCATCTATGCCTAAGCAAGGATCGGCACGATTTATTGAAAAATATTGATCCGCCTTTGCATTCTGACCTCTTGCGAAGAGATCTACTTCTGGATGGCCCCATCTTCTGGTTAGTATCTGAAAGACCTCTGTGTCTAGACTCCATTCCCCGATGGATTTCTGTTCTGCTGAGAAAATCAGCCTGTATGTTTACTGTTCTTTTCATGTGTAGAGCAGACAGGGAGAGCAGGTCCTTCTTTGGACCACGAGAATTATCTGGCTGAGATTACCTTCAGGTCCTCGTGTCTTGTACTTCCTTGATCTCAAAGGTGGGCAACTGTTGTCATGTTGTCTGAGTATATCTTGACAAGGGTGTCCTGGACTAGGGCTACTGCGGTCCTGAGTACCTCCTCTACTGCCTTCAGTTCCCTGAAGTTTGAGGACCGTTGGCTTATCTCGTGTGACCAGCATCCCTGGAATACGTGTTGGGAGACCATAGCTCCCCATCCTTTCCCGCTGGCGTCTACTTTTATAGTGATCACGGGGTCTTGTGTCCAGGGGACCTCTCTTTTCAAATTTTTTGTTTTTAGCCACCACGTCAACAATGTTTTAATGCGAGGTGGCATCAGGATCTTCTTGACTAAGGCTTCTTTACATAATGTTTTCTTATGTGAAGAGGCCAGCTTTTTTGTACATACTGCACATCTCCGTGAAGTCTTGGACTTGTTTCCTGGTGCAGGTTCCATGTCCCCTTAAAAGAAAAGGAAGGATGAATAATAAGGCTCTAAACCTGCACACAGGGAATGGCACCCAGGGCCAGAGTACTTACTGGGACCGGGAGGGTGCTGGGATCTGCAGATGCAGAGCGAGAGGAACTTGACATCTCCATGCTACCACCACACAGGGTTGGTCCTACCTTAGATGTCTTCTTCTTCCAGGGATCTTATGTTTGCGATCAGACTCCAGCACCTGTCCTCTCAGAGGACCTCCTCCCCCTCGATGTCCAGATGTGGGGGGCAGCCAGCACCTATCTGCGCTGTAATCCCTAATACGTTACAGCGTGGAACGCAAGGATACTGTGCGTCTGCTGTACTGAAGCCGGCCTCAGACCCAGAAGCTCTCGTGCGCGCTCTCCAGTGTGACGCGCTGCCTGGATACAGCAACACCAGAGGAGGAGAGCAGGCTGAAGAGCTCTAAGAGGCCTCCAGTAGAAGAACACCCCCCTCTAGACCTTGCCCAAAAGTGCGGATTGGAAAGGGGTCCCAAGTCCTGACCAGAGATGGGAGCAGCGCTCGGGGAGGAGAGGTAGGCCTGCTCGGTCCCCTGCTGCCCGGCTTGTTCTCTATTCCCCTTACACCCAAGCCCCCCCCCCCAGACAACTTACTGTTGCTGGCACAGCACACCATGGATGACCTCTTCATCCCTAGTAGAGACACGAAAGAACACTAAGGGGAGGATATGTGAAGGGTTATTTAACCTCTGGTATTTCCTGTCCCTATTAGGAAAGTGGAAACATCCTCTGGTGTGCTGTCATAGGGGTTTACTAGAGAAAATGTGTAACCCTGCTGTAGATGCTGTATACTAGTGTATACTAGTGTCTGTTCATTATTGCTGAAGTGTGAACTTTCCTGCCAATAGGGTGATGCTGGAGCCAATGACTGCCACTGACAGCGCCAACTCATCTGTGTGGAGGTTGAAACCTAAATAAATCATACTGTGCCTCAGAGCAACCACTGACACGATGCCGGATCAAGCCATGTGCTGACCTCATCTATCTTGCTCACTAGCTCCTCTCCAGTGGGTGGAAGCAGCCAAGTGTGCTGGTGATGTGAGATTCATGAATAAAGAAACAACAAAATAAACATGTTTGGTATAATTACATTTGTATAAGTTCAATCTATGAAAATGTAAAGTAAACCCACACAGTCAAAGCCGTAAGGTGAACCAAAAAAACGAAAAACGCCAGAATTGGCTCAGAGTGAATGGGAAGTTTGAGAGGATGGGAAGAAGTGGTTCACCTGCCTGCACAAGGGTTTTTTTTTTCTTCAGTATGTACAGATATTCATTATGCAAACAAGGAGGCAGGTCAGTGAGGGCTCAGTAACCTGTCAGCAGTCTGCATTATGAATAGCTAAGCAGAGCACCACATGAAGACCCCCACAGGCCGCCCCGGAGCATGAGTAGATCATTAACTCAAAACTGAAAATAAAGATTAAACAACAACCACAAGACGGATTTAATCAACCAAAGTATCATTTTAATCAGTATAACGGCACCGACCTGACACTGTACTGTGCACAATCCTGCTGACAGGTTCCCTTTAAGAAGCAATAAGGAGATGGAGAAAATAGCATCAACAACAATGTACATACCCAAACTTATTATCTGCCATATTCATGTAATAATACCAAGGATCTGAGAAATGAACTGGCCCCTTGGTCTAAGTAGGATGAATTCTTATACATGGAATGTGATGAAAGTTTTAACTGCCAATCAGAACTTCCAATCCATCTACCAGTCCACTATGAGGATAAACTATATAATTAGTATATAATTGTGCTACATGTGGCAAATGTTTTGCCACTCCTTCCTATCTTATTACACCTGGGAAAATCCAGAGGCGGACATACCGCCGGTGGATCTGTACAGAGGCATCGGAGGTGAGGGGGCCCGATCAGCTGCTTAAACTTCATGATCCATCCTAGAGTGGTAGCAGCATCAAAACTAAGTGGAGAGGAGGGGGCCCATACCTGAGTTATTTGCAGGCAGAGGGGGGCAGCCACTCTGCAAAAGACACTGGATAGGGTCTTCTTCCTCTGCTCTTGTCCATGCTGCTGCTGGTCTTGTGATGCTGTAGATTCAGGCTATGTGCACACGTTGCGGATTGGGGTGCAGAATTTTCTGGACAAAATCTGCATCTCCTGGCAGAAAACGCAGGTGCTGATTTGATGTGTTTTTCTTGCGGATTTTGTGCATTTTTGTTGCGGATTTCATCCGTTTTTTACCCCTGCGGATTTCTATAATGGAAGGGTGCAAAAACTCTGCAGATCCACACAAAAGAAATAACATGCTCCTTCTTTTGATCCGCAGCATTTTCCGTGCGGATTTTCTGCACCATTAGCACAGCATTTTTTTTTCCTATTGATTTACATTGTACTGTAAATCACTTTGAGGATCTGCAGCGTTTCTGCGCGGAAAAAAACTCTGCAGATCCGCACTAATTCCGCATCCTGTGCACATAGCCTCACAGCAGGGAGAGTCCATGGTGTGTGGGACTCTCTCCATCTATCCAGCCCAGAGGGGGGAGGGGATTTCTGTGGATTGCAGGCTTCACAACATGCAGACTCCTCTCATGTGGATCTGCACAAGGTGAGTGAGAGAGGGGTTGCTAGAGAGGTAGAGACTAAGTAGTGCTTAGTGGGTCAGTGAAAATACTACCCATGGGTATGTGTCCACGTACGTTTTTGACGCAGCGTTGAGCAGCATGCATAAAAAACGCAGCGTCCAGATGTTACAGCATAGTGGAGGGGATTTCATGAAATCCTGTTTCCACTATGCAGTAAAAGACGCATGCGGCACACCCGAGAAAACTCACATGCGGCGCGTCTTTTAAGAACGCAGCATGTCCTTACATTGCAGAAAAAACTCAAGGACAATGCAGGTGACCTGCCAGTGACCTCAGGTGCAGATTTGGTCAGGATTTTACCTGCATAAAATCCTGACCAAATCCTGAAGCAATCCTGAATGTGGACACATACCCTAAGGGTATGTTTCCATGTTCAGGAAACGCTGCGTGTTTGACGCTGCTTTGAGCCGCAGCGTCAAACACACAGCGTCCAGATGTTACAGCATAGTGGAGGGGATTTCATGAAATCCCGTCTCCACTATGCATTAAAAGATGCATGTGGCAGACCCGCGAAAACGCACATGCGGCGTGTCTTTTCAGAACGCAGCATGTCCTTGCATTGCTGAAACAACGCAAGAACAACGCATGTGACCTCAGGTGCAGATTTGGTCCGGATTTTACCTGCATAAAATCCTGACCAAATCCTGATGCAATCCTGAACGTGGACACATACCTTAAGGGTATGTGTCCACGATCAGGATTTGGTCAGGATTTTTCATCAGTATTTGTAAGCCAAAACCAGGAGTGGGTGATAAATGCAGAAGTGGTGCATATGTTTCTGTTATACTTTTCCTCTAATTGTTCCACTCCTGGTTTTGGCTTACAAATACTGATGAAAAATCCTGACCAAATCCTGATGCAATCCTGAACGTGGACACATACCCTAAGGCTGCCGTCACACTATGGCTATGTCTCCACGTTCAGGATGGCCGGCGGTATCGCCGCAGCGGCGAAGCCGCTCGGCGCTAAGCCCCGCCCCCTTTCTGGGACGCGATCATGCCGGATGTGTTAACTCTTCACATCCGGGATGATCGCTCTCTCCCATAGCGCCCTGTGATATGCCTTGCGGGGACGCTGCGTCCCCGCAAGGTGTACGGACATGCTGCGATCTGAAAAGACGCGCAGCATGTCTGTAGTCGCAGGGCCGCCGCGTGCGGGTTTCCACGCATAGTGGAGACGGGATTTCATAAAATCCCCTCCACTATGCAGGAACATCTGGACGCTGCTTGTTTGACGCTGCAGCTCTGCGCAGCGTCAAACAAGCAGCGATTCCTGACCGTGGAAACATACCCTATCAGTATTTGGTCAGTATTTTACATCAGTATTTGTAAGCCAAAACCAGGAGTGGGTGATAAATGCAGAAGTGGTGCATTTGTTTCTATTATACTTTTCCTTTAATTGAACTCGCAAGTGTGACCCCAGCCTTAGAGTAAGTTAACACTAGTCGTTTTTTCAGCGTTTTTATCTACTGAAAAATCTGAGCTCTTGGCAGGAAAGAAGCTGCAGAAAAAAAGCATGTTTTTCGCTGCGTTTTTTTATGAAGGTTTTTGGTATGGTAGATTTGTCTTTTTTGCATGCTGATAAAGATTTGTATCGAAAAAAAAAAAAAGGAAAAATTCCAAAGAATGGGGTTTTGGCACAAAATCACTGCAAAACATGATACCTGTGTTTTTTTTCAACTTTTTTCACTACCAATTCAAGTCAATGGGTGAAAAATGCTGAAAGAAGTGACATGATCTATGTCCAAAAAAACATGCAAAGCACAAAATACTGATGACAAAAAAAAGTGTGCATGAGATTTCTGAAATGTAATAGGTTTTGCTGGTACTGTAAAATGCAGCTGAAACTTAGCATGAAAACACATAAAAAAGCGCCTAGTATGAACTTTGTCTTAGGAGTCTGCAGAATGACCCTTGTAGTTACAGGCCCTGCACACAGTGACACAGGGGCCGCATCCCATGTCAATCACAGACTCTGATGAATGAGCACATCTGTGGTAGGCTGTCAGGGGAGGAATGAGCACATCTATGGTGGGCTGTCAGGGGAAGAAGAACAAGTGTCTTCTGTGCCCTGGAGTCACATCTTGGGGCAGGAAGCTACGGAAGAGGACCATGGACAAGTCTGATGGAAGACAACTGCAGCCTCCTGTAAAGTTTGTAAGTTGTTTGCTTTCCAAAATAAAAATTTGTGTTAATGGACATGTTGTCAGGAGTGATTCCCTGACGGAAGAGCAGCCATGTCTGCGAACTGCAGGAGTTACTGCTTCTGTGTGAATAGATTGTAGATTTTGAGCCCTCGCGGGCAGGGTCCTCTCTCCTCCTGTACCAGTCGTGACTTGTCTAAGATTACTGTACTTGTTTATTATGTATACCCCTCCTCAAATGTAAAGCACCATGGAATAAATGGCGCTATAATAATAGCAAAGGAGCACAATAGCTGCCTGCTAATGACATGCACTAGCCTGGACTATATACAGCCCAGACCGGTGCTTGCTGCGAATTTGTTTTCACACAAGGCCATCGTTCTTGCACTGGCTCATTCAGACGACTAATTGTATGTGCGGTCAGTGTGCTGTGGTGCTCAATGAACAACACACGGGCCAAATATATAATCAACTGAATGAGCCAGAACTGTTAAAACTATTTCAATTTAACCCCTTTACAACCTAAGGCTGGCGTCACACTCAGCATATGAAAATACGGTCCGTTTTTTATGGCCGTAATACGCAGAAATGTTCCCAAAATAGTGATCCGTATGTCATCCGTAGGCAGGGTGTGTCAGCGTATTTTGCGCATGTCATCCTCCGTATGTAATCCGTATGGCATCCGTACTGCGATATTTTCTCGCAGGCTTGCAAAACCGACATCTACTGGATTTATGGGCTCAAATGTTCGGTAAAACATATATACAGTATCTATATATATGTCATTGAGACACATATATATCTATATATACTGTATTTATATTTAATTCAGCGCAAGATAGCATAAAAAGCCGGTAATTCAATTGCCGGCTTTTGCTATCTCTTTCCCAAACCCGACGTGAGACATGGTTTACATACAGTAAACCATCTCATATCTTTTTTTTTTTTGGCATATTCCACACTACTAATGTTAGTAGTGTGTATGTGCAAAATTTGGGCGCACTAGCTATTAAATTAAAGGGTTAAATTGTGGAAAAAAATTTCTCCACCAGAGTGGTAAAGCCAATGACTGAGGGCAGATATTAATAGCCAGGAGAGGGTCCATGGTTATTGGCCCCCCCTGGCTAAAAACATCTGCCCCCAGCCACCCCAGAAAAGGCACATCTGGAAGATGCGCCTATTCTGGCACTTGGCCACTCTCTTCCCACTCCCGTGTAGCGGTGGGATATGGGGTAATGAAGGGTTAATGTCACCTTGCTATTGTAAGGTGACATTAAGCCAGATTAATAATGGAGAGGCGTCAATTATGACACCTATCCATTATTAATCCAATAGTACGAAATGGTTAATAAAACACACATTATTACAAAGTACTTTAATGAAATAAAGACACAGGGTGTTGTAATATTATATTAGACTCTTAATCCACCTGAAGACCCTCGTTCTGTAAAAAAGGAAAAATAAAAAAACAATATCCCATACCTTCCGTTGTTCAGTTCACGTCCCACGCTGTAAATCCATCTGAAGCGGTTAAATCATTTTACACCCAGGAGCTCTGCTAATGCAGTGCTTGTGGCTGTAAATCCCCGGGGAATGAATGGAGTGCAGGGGAATGTCCTGTTGTTACCTTGAGTCGCGGTGATGCGCCCTCTGCTGGATGTCCTCATATGAACTCGAGCCTGGGAATTTTTCTGACAGCGGCATTTAAATTGCGCTTCCGGCCATCTGGTCGGATATACGCACACCGGTGACCCCCATCAGCAGAGGTGATTGGGTTGCAGCAGCTTCTAGTCTCCTATAGAGACTATTAAAGCATGCCAAAAGTAAAAAAAAAATGTTTTTAAAAATATTAAAAAATATATAAAAGTTCAAATCACCCCACTTCGCCCCATTCAAAATAAAACAATAAAAATAAAATCAAACCTACACATGTTTGGTATCGTTCACAATCGCCTAATCTATCAATAAAAAAGAAGACTTAGGCCATGTTCACACTTTGCGAGTTTTACCGCGGATCCGCGGCGATTTTGATGCTGCGGGTCCGCAGCAGTTTCCATAGCGTTTACATGTAAACCCTATGGAAACCGCAAACCGCTGTGCACATGCTGCGGGAAAAACCGCGCAGAAACGCAGCGGTTTACAACCCACAGCATGTCACTTCTTTGTGCAGAATCGCAGCGATTCTGCACACATAGAAATGCATTGATCCGCTTGCTTCCCGCATGGGGCTGTGCCCACGATGCGGGAAGTAAGCGGATAATGTGCGGTTGCTACCCGGGGTGGAGGAGAGGAAACTCTCCTCCATGCCCTGGGAACCATATTTGTGGTAAAAAAAAGAATTAAAATAAAAAATAATGCTATACTCACCTCTCAGCGGTGCGCGCGGCCGTCCGGTCTCAGGTTTGCTGTGCGAGCAGGACCTGCGGTGACGCCGCGGTCACATGACCGTGACGTCACGAAGGTCCTTCTCGCACAGCATCTTTGGAAACGGACCGCCGGGTGCAGCGCCGAGGAGATCGGGACATCAGAGGGGGTGAGTATAACAATTTTTTTTATTTTTAACATTACTATTGATGCTGCATATGCAGCATCAATAGTAAAACCAAAGCCCGCAGCGGAAACCGCAAGACAAAACGTGATAAATCTGCAGGGATAACCGCAGCGGTTTTGCCCTGCAGATTTATCAAATCCTCTGCGGGAGAACCCGCAGGGACCCGAACCTACGTGTGCACATAGCCTTAACCTGATCGCTAAACAGCATAGTGAGAAAAAAAAGTAAAAACTCCCAAATTAGGTTTTTTTGGTCGCCGTGACATTGAATTAAAATGCATTAATGGGCAAGCAAAAGATCATATCTGCACCAAAATGGTATAATTAAAAACGTCAGCTCGGCACGTAAAAAAAAAAAAAAGCCCTCACCTGAACCCAGATCATGAAAAATGGAGATGCTACGGGTATCGGAATATGGCACAATTTTTTTTTATTTTTTTTTTACAAACTTTGGGATTTTTTTCACTACTTACATAAAAAATAACCTAGACATATTTGGTGTCTATGAACTTGTAATGACCTGGAGAATCATAATGGAAGGTCAATTTTAGCATTTAGTGAACCTAGCAAAAAAGCCAAACAAAAAAGGGTGGGAGTGCACTTTTTTTGCAATTTCACCACACTTGGAATTTTTTTCCTGTTTTCTAGTACATGACATGGTAAAACAATGGTGTTGTTCAAAAGTACAACTCGTCCCGCAAAAAACAAGCCCTTACATGGCCATATTGATGGAAAAATAGAAAAGTTATAGCTCTGGGAAGAAGGGGAGCGAAAAACAAAAATGGAAAACCGAAAAAAGCTCCGGGGGTTAGGTGGTTAACCCCTTTCTGCCAGCTGACGGAATAGTACGTCAGCTGGCAGAGCCGCGACATGTCAGCTGTAACTAGTTAAATGCCGCCAAGCGCTGACAGCGGCATTTAACTTGCGCTCCCGGCCGGAAGTGCTCGCACTGCTGACCCCCGTTACATGATCAGGGGTCATCAGTGCATTGCCATAACAACCAGAGGTCTCCTTGTGACCTCTATGCTTGTTGATGGCCGATTGCTTTGAGCGCCACCCTGTGGTCGGCGTTCAAAGTACACCTGCATTTCTGCTACATAGAGGTGATCTGTACTTCACCTCTATGTAGAGAGGCGATCGAGTTGTGCATGCTTCTAGCCTCCTATGGAGGCTATTGAAGCATGCCAAAATTAAAAAAAAAAAAAAAGTATTTAAAAATATAAAAAAAATAAAAAATATATATAAGTTCAAATAACCCCCCTTTCGCCCCAATCAAAATAAAACAATTAAAAAAAATCATACATACACATATTTGGTATCGCCGCGTTCAGAATCGCCCGATCTATCAATAAAAAAAGGATTAACCTGACCGCTAAAAAATCAAAACGCCAAAATTACGTTTTTTTGGTCGCCGCGACATTGCATTAAAATGCAATAACGGGCGATCAAAAGAATGTATGTACACCAAAATGGTATCATTAAAAATGCCAGCTTGGCACGCAAAAAATAAGCCCTCGCCCGACCCCAGATCATGAAAATTGGAGACGCTACGGGTATCAGAAAATCGCACAATTTTTTTTTTTTAGCAAATGTTGGAATTTTTTTTCACCACTTAAATAAAAAATAACCTAGACATGTTAGGTGTCTATGAACTCGTAATGACCTGGAGAATCATAATGGCAGGTTAGTTTTAGCACTTGGTGAACCTAGCAAAAAAGCCAAACAAAAAACAAGTGTGAGATTGCACTTTTTTTGCAATTTTATCACACTTGGAATTTTTTTCCCATTTTCTGTTACAGGGCATGGTAAAACCAATGGTATCATTCAAAAGTACATCTCGTCCCGCAAAAAATAAGACCTCACATGGCCATATTGACGGAAAAATAAAAAAGGTTATGGCTCTGGGAAGGCTGGGAGCAAAACATGAAAACTAAAAAACGGAAAAAGCTCCGGGGGTGAAGGGGTTAAATGATGTGATTGGTAATTCGAAGTGCATCAGCTTCCATCCCCCTCTCCTGTTCTCACCTACTATGAGATTGCAGGGTGCCAATGGGTTGCCATGGCAGCCAGGGGCCTGCTAGAGGCTGCCATCTTTGTCCTGTGAAGCTCAGCCTATGGCTGGGCTTTATAGAAGAACATCATTTTTGTCTACATATTACAATACTGTAGTATTGCAGTGTATAAAACAAGCGATTGGACAGTCCCCTAGGGCAATAAATAAGTTAAAAAAAAGTGAAATATCTAAACATTCAAATAACCTCTTAGGTTTTGCTGGTATGGTAAAAGTCTGCTCTGAAAAAAAAAATTAACAGAAAATGCCGTAAAGAGGAAAAAAAGAACAAGACTCCAAAATATTTTTTTTCCGGTCACAACAGTTCCCAAAGAAAGCGCTGCAAAATGTGATCAAACCCATATTATGCAACCAATAATGGTGTCAATAAAAAATACAGCTCACCACATAGACAACAAGCCCTCAAATAGGTCCATTGATAGAAAAATAGAAACGTTAGAGTTCTCAGAATACATTTTTCTTTTACAAATGTCCTAATTTTTCACCTATTACCTGGAATCTAACATCATGATTAGTGATGAGCAGTGTACTCGTTGCTCGGGTGACCTCCAAGTATTTATGACTGCTCTTTGGAGATTTCGTTTTCATCGCCTCAGCTGAATGATTTACATCTCTTAGCCAGCTTGATTACATGTGGGGATTCCCTAGCAACCAGGCAACTCTCACATGTAGGTCACTCGAGCATGCTCGGGAAAACCTGAGCAACGAGTATATTCGCTCATCAATAATCATGATTTAACACTAAGGGCTCATACTCACTCGCATGTCAATACCCGGCGCTGCTGCCGGCACTCAGAAGTGGAGCATGCGACTGCATGTATTCCTATGCCGCCGCACGCTCTGATCTGAGTGCCGGGTATTGACATGCGAGACTCATCCGAGTTTCTCGCAGGTGAGTATGAGCCGTTAAGGGAATGCTTTTTTGGCCTCCTAATAACGTTTTAAACCCTTTTACCCCCAAGGGTGGTTTGCACGTTAATGACCGGGCCAATTTTTTACAATTCTGACCACTGTCCCTTTATGAGGTTATATCTCTGGAACACTTCCAAGGATCCCAGTGATTCTGACATTTTCTCATGACATATTGTACTTCATGATAGTAATGACATTTCTTTGATATACAGTAATTTGCGAAAAAAATGGAAATATGGCGAAAATTTCGCAATTTTCCATCTTTGAATTTTCATGACTTTAAATCCCAGCAATATGTCACACAAAATACTTAATCAGAAACATTTCCCACATATCTACTTTACAGCAGCACAATTTTGGAACAAAAACATTTTTTTTGTTAGGAAGTTATAAGGGTTAAAAGTTAAACAACAATTTCTCATTTTTACATTTTTTTTTTAGGGAACACATTTGAAGTCACTTTGAGGGGTCTATATGATAGAAAATATCCAAAAGTGACATCATTCTAAAAACTGCACCCCTCAAGGTGCTCAAAACCACATTCAAGAAGTTTATTAACCCTTTCTGGTGCTTCACAGGAATTTTTGGAATGTTTACAAAAAAAATTAATTCAAATCCAAATTTTTTTATTTTCCCAAGGGTAACGGGAGAAATTGGACCCCAAAAGTTATTGTGCAAAGCAGTCATCAAAGCAAAAGGTGGCCACTTTGAAGAACCTAGAATATAAGACATAATTTCAGTTGTTTCACACTTTTTTGTTAAGTAAATAATTCCACATATGTTAATTCATAGTTTTGATGCCTTCAGTGTGAATGTACAATTTTCATAGTTATAAAAATACAGAAAAATCTTTAACCCCTTTCTGACCTCGGACGGGATAGTCACATGATCGGGGGTTAGCGATGCTTCAGGATAGTAACTATAGAGGTCCTTGAGACCTCTATGGTTACTGATGCCAGCTTGCTGTGAGCGCCACCCTGTGATTGGCGCTCATAGCAAGCCTGTAATTAAGCTACATAGCAGTGATCTGATGATCGCTGCTATGTAGCAGAGCTGATCAGGCTATGCCAGCTTCTAGCCTATTGAAACATGGCAAAAGTACAAAAATAAAAGTTTAAAAAAATATGAAAAAAAAAAAAGTTTAAGTCACCCCCCTTTCGCCCCATTCAAAATAAAACAATAAAAAAAAAAAATCAAACCTACACATATTTGGCATCGCCGCATTCAGGATCGCCCGATCCATCAATAAAAAAAAAAAGCATTAAGCTGATCGCTAAACAGCGTAACGAGAAAAAAAGTAAAAATGCCAGAATTACGGTTTTTTTGGTCGCCGCGACATTGCATTAAAATGCAATAACAGGCGCCTATCTGCACCAAAATGGTATCATTAAAAACGTCAGCTCGCCACATAAAAAGTAAGCCATCACCCAAGCCGAGATTTTGAAAAACGAAAACGCTACGGGTATTGGAAAATTGCGCAATTTTTTTTTTTTTTTAGCAAAGTTTGGAATTTTTTTTTACCACTTAGATAAAACGTAACCTAGACATGTTTGGTGTCTATGAACTCGAAATGACCTGGAGAATCATAATGGCAGGTCAGTTTTAGCATTTAGTGAACCTAGCAAAAAAGCCAAACAAAAAACAACTGTGGGATTGCACTTTTTATTTTTGCAATTTCACTGCACTTGGAATGTTTTTCCCGTTTTCTAGTGCACGACATGCTAAAACCAATGATGTCATTCAAAAGAGCAACTTGTCCCGCAAAAATAAGCCCTCACATGGCCATATTGATGGAAAAATAAAAATGTTATTGCTCTGGGAAGGAGGGGAGTGAAAAACGAGAACGCAAGGTCTTGAAGGGGTTAATAATGGGGGCATCTTATAGACAATTAAAAGGTGACATCAACTACCCCAACTATCACCCCACTTGCCACCACACCAGGGCAAGTGGGAAGAGCGAGGCTAAGTGTCAGAATTGGCGCATTGTATGGATGCGCCTTTTCTGGGGTGTGTTTGACAGCTGATACTTTTAGTCTGGGAGGGGGCCAATGTCCATGGCCCCTTCTTAGGCTATTAATATCAGCCCGCAGCTGTCTGCCTAGCCTTTGCTGGTTATTAATTATAAGGGGACCCTACGTCATTTTTTTGGAGGGGAGTCCCCCATTTTAATAACCAGGAAAGGCGAAGTATACAGCAGTGACCTGATATTAATAGCCTGGGAAACTCCATGGATATAATCATCTGCCCCCAGCTGTCCATTTTCCCTCTGCTGGTTAATAATTCCCACTGCATTTTTTTCAGAAAATATATTACTAGGAGCAGGGAACTTACATTAGTACCATTAGTCCAGTGTTGAAATAAAAAAAAAATTAAAAAAACACCAGAGTGATGCTTCAAAGAAGTCCTCCCAGAACTTTTTCCCCCTTAGGGCTCTTACCCATATGTGTGAAAAAAAAAAAGTTCCGACAAAAGGACCAAAAAAGTGTCATGCCACTGTCATGCGAGTATAATGCGATTTTTCTCACATAGCATCTGTATGACATGCGTATGCAATGCCTTTTTTTCTCTGCAACTATTTTTCTACAATCATTTACAGGACCATTTACAGTGTTCTATGTCACAGAATGGTAAGGTATCTGTAAAAAATCTTATGGTCCGTATGCCATGCAATTTTTTTTCTCGTGCCCATTGACTTGCATTGGCGAGTCTCTTCCTAGATACGCAGCAAATCTTAGCATGCTGCGATTTTGTTTCTCAGTCCGATTTCAGCTGAGAAAAAAATTGCAGATGAGATGTCACCCATTGAATAACATCAATACGATTTTTTTTTTATCTGCACCTGTCCGTTTTTCTCGCAAATGAGCATGAGCCCTGAGGGTATGTGCACACATTCAGGAATTTTTGCGTTTTTTGCACGTTTTTTCGCAATAAAAAAGCATAAAAAACGCTTAGATATGCATCCTATCATTTAGAATGCATTCCGCAATTTTTGTGCACATGATCCGCAAAAAAAATGCATTGCGGGAAAAGAAGCATCATGTTCATTCTTTTTGCGGATTTTTTGCGGATTTCCCATTGTTTTGGAGTGTCAGGGAAAAAACGCAAAAAATCCGCATAAAATCCGCAAAAAAAAAAAAATGTAAAATCCGTGCGAAAAACGCATGCAGAATTCCTGCGGAAAACCTCAGGTTTATGTCAGGAAAATTCTGCATGCATTCCGGACGTGTGCACATTCCCTTAATCTTGAGTGTACTGTCAGTGCGTTACTATATCCACCTACTGCTGCCTTATGCATAGAGCGAGCTGGATAGACTGAAGAGCAGTGACTTCACTCAGAAGAGGATCAGAACGACGCTGGATACTGGAGAAAACGGAGGTAGGTGAGTATATATAACACACTGTCACTAGACTACATACATATACAAAGATTTAGAGTGAAAAAAAAGTTCATCTGAGGACTTCTTTAACCCCTTCCCAATTTATGACGTTCCTCACTTTGATGCGAGCTCGCACGCTGAGCAAGCATCTTTCCTGGCAGATAATGGCTGAATCATTGCCGCAGGTGGAGCAGAGCTGTTAACATGTTAAATGTCACTGTCAATCTCTGACATTTAACACGCACTGGCAGCTGAGTGCATCATTATATACACCCATCTGCGCCCTCCTGATATGATGGGTTGCAATCGGGGTGCTGATGGATTGTCATGACAGCTGTGGGTCTGCTAGGAGACCGTGATTTTCACTATAAACAGCAGTGTTGATGCACTGCTATTTATAATACAAGTGATCAGTTAATCGCAGGTTCAAATCCCCTATGGGGACTAACAAATTCTGGAAAAAAAATACGAAATTTCAAATCACCCCCCTTTTGCCCCATTTAAAAATAAAATAATTAAAAAAATACCCATATTTGGTATCACTGCATTCATAAAAATCTGATCTATCAAAATATAAGATAGATTAATTTGATCGGTAAACAGTGTAACAAGAAAAATAGTCAAAAAATAAAATGTTAGCTCAGGACACAAAAAAATAAGCCATCACCCAGCTCCATATCCCAAAAATTGAAAATGTTACGGATCTCGGAAAATAGTGACATAAGCAAAATATTTGTATTCTTTTTAGAAAATTTTCTAAAAAAATTCACCACATACCATGTTTATATCACCCTGAAAGTGATTTAGTTGTACTCCATGGCTGATGCTTTGGGATATGTGCCTTATCTATGTATTTTTCTTGTGATATATTTTATCATTGGACCAGGGTTGGGTAGGGGGGGGAGCGGTTGGGAATGGGGGAAAGATTGTGGGGTAGTTTGGTGAAAATTCTGTTATGTTCGAAAACTTTAATAACAAATATCTGATTAAAAAAAAAATTCACCACTTAAATAAAAAAACCTATACATGTTTGGTATTTGCATAATCGTACTGATCTGGAAAATCATTTTAACCATGTCAGTTTTGGTGTATAGTGAACACGGTAAAAAAAATGATGGAATTGCACTTTGCAATTTCAATTTACCGTAGTTGACATTTTTTTCCCGCTTTCCAGTGCATCATATGATAAAGTATAACTTGTCCTGCTAAAAACAAGTCCTCATGCGGCTATGTGGACAGAAATATAAGACTTAGACTCTTGGAAGAAAATGAAATGAGTTAAAGAAGGCTATTTTGCTATTATGAGGCTTTAGAGCTTGATTTTTTTTTATCACTGGCACATTAAATTAATATAAAACAGGTATAAACAGGAATACATTTTATTCTTCAAAGACTCATTACGGTAAGTCATACCAGTAGCTTCGGCAGTAAAATTATCCAGTCAGGTTCCCTCCAGGAAAAAGGAAGAAAAAGAGGTTGTCTCAACATGATCAATGAAAAAAATTAAGAAATGCTTGTAAGAACTAGCAGCTTTGCAGTGTAGTTGTTATTAAAAGATCCTCTCTTTTCTCTAGAACACAGAGATTTTTATTTCTTTTATGTTAAATAGCGCTTACTGCTTGTGTTGGGGGACACTCGCTTAGCAACGGGATTCAGTCACACAGGCACGATTTTCTCCATTAATCAGTCCATGCGGTTTATTTACATGTCATAAACCACCATGTTACACATCACACACATAGTTCATAGTACACGGCTTCCTTCATTTGACAGACACTACACCCGCCAGTCCTCTTCTGACCAGTTCCCGGGGTTGTCCATGCACCGTAACAATGTCTCTACTCACATAGCATTACACGACATTAGATTGCAGTCTCTAAACATGCCGGAGCTCACTTTGTCCAGTTACCGTGGGAGACCACACAATTCATTAACTTCCATGGAACATCATAGGTACTAACAGTCTGTTCCACTTGTAGATACTCATCTGACCATAACCCCCTTTATCTGGAGTTACCTTACAGGAGCTCCTGCTCCACACGCTGACTCCTCGTCAGTCCTCTCTCCCAGGGAAGCTGCCTAACTGGGATCACAGTCCCAGACCATGCCTTGCTCACTCGGCTGTTATGATCTGGTGACCTTGGAGCCGCATGAAACTTTCTCTGGAGTCGGTGGAACCTGTACTGACCGCAAATCCTGAACTAACACCGCAACTAGAAGTAGCTGTGGGGTGTGCCTAACAAACCCTAGACACCTCGACACAGCCGGAGGACTAAATACCCCTATAGATGGAAATAGGAATGCTACCTTGCCTCAGAGCAGACCCCCAAAGGATAGGCAGCCCCCCACGAATAATGACTGTGAGTAGGAGAAGAATAGACACACACAGGTAGAAAACAGGATTTAGCAAAAGAGGCCACTCTAGCTAAATAGGAAAGGATAGGACAGATTACTAGGCGGTCAGTATTAAAACCCTTCCAAAAATATCCACAGCAGATAATACAAAAAGTTCCAAAATCTAACTAAAGACATGGAATGTATATCTGCCACTCCAGAGAATCCAACAAGACTGAGAAAATACTGACACAATCTAAGCTGGACAAGAAAACACAAAGAATAGCACTGAATTGTGAAGCACATAGCATGTGTGCCACAGGAAAAAAAAAACAGACACTTATCTTTGCTGATTTGGCAGAAAGGCAGGAGGAACCAAGCAGAGGTCCAACACCTCCCAACAACAATTGACAACTGGCAAGGACTAATGGATCCTGCACACCTAAATACCCCAGTCAGAACTGCAATCAGCAGATACACCTGACCAGGACTGCAACTCAGGGGCAACTGCATTACCACCTACAACCACCGGAGGGAGCCCAAAAGCAGAATTCACAACAGTACCCCCCCCCCCCCCCTTGAGGAGGGGTCACCGAACCCTCACCAGAGCCCCCAGGCCGATCAGGACGAGCCAGATGAAAAGCATGAACCAAATCAGCAGCATGGCCATCAGAAGCAAAAACCCAAGAATTATCCTCCTGGCCATAACCCTTCCATTTAACAAGGTACTGAAGCCTCCGCCTCGAAAAATGAGAATCCAAAATCTTCTCAACCACATACTCCAACTCCCCATCAACCAACACCGGGGCAGGAGGATCAACAGAGGGAACAACGGGCACCTCATATTTCCGCAATAAAGATCTATGGAAGACATTATGGATAGCAAAAGAGGCCGGAAGCGCCAATCGAAAAGACACCGGATTAATAATCTCAGAAATCCTATAAGGACCAATAAACCGAGGCTTTAAACTTAGGGGAAGAGACCTTCATAGGAACATGACGGGAAGACAACCAAACCAAATCCCCAACCCGAAGCCGGGAACCAACACACCGACGACGGTTAGCAAAACATTGAGCCTCCTCCTGAGACAACACCAAATTGTACACCACATGAGCCCAAATCTGCTGCCACCTGTCAACCACAGAATCCACACCAGGACAGTCAGAAGGCTCAATCTGCCCAGAAGAAAAACGAAGATGAAAACCAAAATTACAAAAAAAAGGCGAAACCAAAGTAGCTGCAGTAGCCTGATTATTAAGGGCAAACTCGGCCAATGGCAAAAACGCCCCCCAATCATCCTGATCGGCAGACACAAAGCATCTCAAATAAGTCTCCAAAGTCTGATTAGTTCGCTCGGTCTGGCCATTTGTCTGAGGATGAAATGCAGAAGAAAAAGACAAATCAATGCCCAGCCTAGCACAAAAGGCCCGCCAAAACCTAGAAACAAACTGGGAACCTCTGTCGGACACAATATTCTCCGGAATACCATGCAAACGAACCACATGCTGAAAAAACAACGGAACCAACTCTGAAGAGGAAGGCAATTTAAGCAAAGGCACCAAATGAACCATCTTAGAAAACCGGTCACAAACAACCCAGATAACCGACATCCTCTGGGAAACCGGAAGATCAGAAATAAAATCCATAGAAATATGCATCCAGGGCTTCTCAGGGACCGGCAATGGCAAAAGTAACCCACTAGCACGGGAACAACAAGGCTTGGCCCGCGCTCAAGTCCCACAGGACTGCACAAAAGAACACACATCACGTGACAACGAAGGCCACCAGAAGGACCTACCAACCAAATCTCTGGTACCAAAAATACCAGGATGACCAGCCAACACAGAACAGTGAACCTCAGAAATCACTCTACTAGTCCATCTGTCAGGAACAAACAATTTCCCCACAGGACAGCGGTCAGGTCTATCAGCCTGAAATTCCTGAAGAACCCACCGTAAATCAGGGGAAATAGCAGAAAGGACCACCCCTTCTTTCAGAATGCCGACCGGTTCAAGGACCTCAGGAGAATCAGGCAAAAAACTCCTAGAAAGGGCATCAGCCTTAATATTCTTAGAACCCTGAAGATACCAAACCACGAAATCAAAACTGGAAAAAAACAAGGACCATCGAGCCTGTCTAGGACTCAGCCGTTTGGCAGACTCGAGGTAAATCAAATTCTTATGATCGGTCAGGACCACAATATGGTGCTTAGCTCCCTCAAGCCAATGTCGCCACTCCTCAAACGCCCACTTCATAGCCAACAACTCCCGATTGCCGACATCATAATTGCGTTCAGCAGGCGAAAACTTGTGGGAGAAGAAGGCACACGGTTTCATCAAAGAACCAACAGAATCCCTCTGAGACAAAACTGCCCCTGCCCCAATCTCAGAAGTATCAATCTCAACCTGAAACGGAAGAGAAACATCTGGTTGGCGCAACACCGGAGCAGAAGTAAATCGGCGTTTAAGCTCCTGAAAGGCAGAGACAGCCGCAGAGGACCAATTCGCCACATCAGCGCCTTTTTTCGTCAAACCAGTCAAGGGTTTAACCACGCTGGAGAAGTTAGCAATGAAACGGCGATAAAAATTTGCAAAACCCAAACATTTCTGAAGGCTCTTCACGGATGTGGGTTGAATCCAATCATGAATGGCCTGAACCTTAACCGGATCCATCTCCATAGATGAGGGAGAAAAAATAAAGCCTAAAAAAGAAACCTTCTGCACCCCAAAGAGACACTTAGACCCCTTCACAAACAAGGCATTGTCACGAAGGATCTGAAATACCATCCTGACCTGTTCCACATGAGACTTCCAATCATCGGAAAAAATCTAAATATCGTCCAAATATACAATCAAGAATTTATCAATATAAGTCCGGAAGATATGCATGAAGGATTTAAAAACAGATGGGGGTTAGTGAGCCCGAATGGCATCACAAGGTATTCAAAAAGGCCTTCGGGCGTATTAAACGCAGTTTTCCATTCATCACCCTGCTTAATACGAACAAGATTATATGCCCCCCGAAGGTCAATCTTCGTAAACCAACTAGCCCCCTTAATCCTAGCAAACAAATCGGAAAGCAAAGGTAAAGGGTATTGAAACTTGACCGTGATCTTATTCAAGAGGCGATAATCAATGCAAGGTCTCAAGGAGCCATCCTTCTTAGCAACAAAAAAAAAACCTGCTCCCAACGGTGAAGAAGATGGCCGAATATGCCCTTTCTCCAAAGACTCCTTAACATAACTCCGCATGGAGGTATGTTCAGGCACAGACAGGTTGAAAAGTCGGCCCTTAGGAAACTTACTGCCTGGAATCAAGTCAATAGCACAATCACAGTCCCTATGCGGTGGAAGGGAACTGGACTTGGGCTCATCGAATACATCCTGAAAATCAGACAAAAACTCTGGAATTTCAGAAGAGGAAGAAGAGGAGATTGACATCAAAGGAACATCATTATGAACCCCCTGACAACCCCAACTAGTCACAGACATAGACTTCCAATCCAACAAAGGATTATGTACCTGCAACCACGGGAAACCCAGCACGATAACATCATACAAATTATGCAACACCAGAAATCGACAATCTTCCTGATGGGCTGGCGCCATGTGCATGGTCACCTGTGTCCAAAACTGGGACTTATTTTTAGCCAAAGGTGTAGCATCAATCCCCCTTAAAGGAATAGGGTTCTGCAAGGGAAAACCACAACGCCTGGCAAACTCAAAATCCATTAAGTTCAAGGCGGCGCCTGAATCCACAAACGCCATGACAGAAAATGATGACAATGAGCAGATCAAGGACACCGATAACAGAAATTTAGGTTGTACAGTACTGATAGTAAATGAACTAACGATCCTTTTTGTCCGCTTAAGGTACCTTCACACAAAACGACTTTACAACGAGAATGACAACGATCCGTGACGTTGCAGCGTCCTGGATAGCGATATCGTTGTGTTTGACACGCAGCAGCGATCTGGATCCTGCTGTGATATCGCTGGTCGTTGAATAAAGTTCAGAACTCTATTTGGTCGTCAGACCGGCGTGTATCGTCAGGTTTGACACCAAAAGCAACGATACCAGCGATGTTTTACGCTGGTAACCAGGGTAAATATTGGGTTACTAAGCGCAGGGCCGCGCTTAGTAACCCGATGTTTACCCTGGTTACCAGCGTAAAAGTAAAATAAACAAACAGTACATACTCACCTGCGCGTCCCCTGCCGTCCGCTTCCTGCTCTGACTGAGCGCCGGCCGTAAAATGAAAGTAAAAGCACAGCGGTGACGTCACCGCTCTGCTGTTAGGGCCGGCGCTCACACAGTACAGGAAGCGGACGTCGGGGGACGCGCAGGTGAGCATGTACTGTTTGTTATTTTTACTTTTACGCTGGTAACCAGGGTAAACATCAGGTTACTAAGCGCGGCCCTGCGCTTAGCAACCCGATGTTTACCCTGGTTACCCGGGGACCTCGGCATCGTTGGTCGCTGGAGAGCGGTCTGTGTGACAGCTCTCCAGCGATCAAACAGCGACGCTGCAGCGATCGGCATCGTTGTCACTATCGCTGCAGCGTCGCTTCGTGTGAAGGTACCCTTAGGGCAGACTGAAATGACATGAGAAGCGTCGCCACAATGACTTTGCTCTAAGGACGACGCCACAGCGCGCACAGTTTGATGCTCCCGCAAGCGCCGATCAATCTGAATGGCCAGAGACATAGAATCACTCAGACCGGAAGGCGTGGGAAACCCCACCATAACATCTTTAACGGATTCAGAAAGACCCTTTCTGAAAATTGCCGCCAAAGCATCATCATTCCATTTAGTCAACACAGACCATTTTCTAAATTTCTGACAATACAATTCTGCCGCCTCTTGACCCTGAGACAGGGCCAACAAGGTTTTCTCCGCTTGAACCACAGAATTAGGTTCATCATATAATAATCCTAAAGCCTGACAAAAGGAATCTACATTAAGCAAGGCCGGATTCCCAGATTCCAGGGAAAATGCCCAATCCTGTGGATCGCCACGCAGCAGGGAGATGACAATTTTAACCTGCTAAATGGAATCACTGGAGGATCGCGGTCTCAGAGCAAAAAACAGTTTACAATTGTTTTTAAAACCCCAAAATTTGGACCTATCACCAAAAAACAAATCAGGAGTAGGAATCTTCGGCTCTAAAGCAGGAGTCTGAACAATATAATCAGAAATACCCTGTAGCCTAGCAGCAAGCTGGTCTACACGAGAAGCTAATTCCTGAACATCCATGCTGGCACAAGACTCCTCAGCCACCCATAAATAAAGAGGGAAGAAAAGACAAAGCAGACTGCAGAAAAAAAAAATGGCTCAACACCTTTCTTCCCTTCTTCTGAGATGCATTTAACTCATTATGGGCCAGTTGTACTGTTATGATCTGGTGACCTTAGAGCCGCATGAAACTTTCTCTGGAGCCGGTGGAACCTGTACTGACCGCAAATCCTGAACTAACACCGCAACTAGAAGTAGCCGTGGGGTGTGCCTAACAAACCCTAGACACCTCGACACAGCCGGAGGACTAAATACCCCTATAGATGGAAATAGGAATGCTACCTTGCCTCAGAGCAGACCCCCAAAGGATAGGCAGCCCCCCACGAATAATGACTGTGAGTAGGAGAAGAATAGACAACACGCAGGTAGAAAACAGGATTTAGCAAAAGAGGCCACTCTAGCTAAATAGGAAAGGATAGGACAGATTACTAGGCGGTCAGTATTAAAACCCTTCCAAAAATATCCACAGCAGATAATACAAAAAGTTCCACAATCTAACTAAAGACATGGAATGTATATCTGCCACTCCAGAGAATCCAACAAGACTGAGAAAATACTGACACAATCTAAGCTGGACAAGAAAACACAAAGAATAGCACTGAATTGTGAAGCACATAGCATGTGTGCCACAGGAAAAAAAAAACAGACACTTATCTTTGCTGATTTGGCAGAAAGGCAGGAGGAACCAAGCAAGAGGTCCAACACCTCCCAACAACAATTGACAACTGGCAAGGACTAATGGATCCTGCACACCTAAATACCCCAGTCAGAACTGCAATCAGCAGATACACCTGACCAGGACTGCAACTCAGGGGCAACTGCATAACCACCTACAACCACCGGAGGGAGCCCAAAAGCAGAATTCACAACACCCGGCCACCCGACAGGTCCAGACCCACAGAAGCACGTTAGCTTCCACAACACAGTAGTCGTCACAGGCTGTGCAGGACCATGGCCTCACCCCATGCTCTTCAGGAATCCAGTCCTACTCCCAGGACATTCCAACACAGAGGCCATCCAGGTCCATGGCCTCTCTGTGTGCTATTCAGGATATCCGTCCTACTCCCAGGACCGCCTAACACACAGGCCTTCAGGTAAGCGACCTCTCCGTGTGCTATTCCGGGATCTGGTCCACACACAGAACCTCCCAACACACGGGCGTTCAGGTCCATGGCCTCTCCATGTGCTCTTCAGGAATCCAGTCCTACTCCCAGGACATTCCAACACACAGGCCATATAGGACCTCACACTCCAACCATGTGACCAGACCTCAGTTACATTATATCACTAGCCACTCCCATAGGTGGGAGGTGTGTGTGGTTAGTCAGTCCCGCCCAGCTCTCCGACTAATCCTGGAAGCCCCCCTTTACAACTACACAATCACTTGTGGGACTACAGGTCTCAGAACAACAAATGACTGACTTACAGAGGATCTACTCTGCGACACATACCGACCATTCACAATGACGCCGGTCACTGTCTCACTATCACAGTTACGCCTGCGACTCTCATGGCCTCAATACGCCTCCGTGCATATTCTGAGAACATACAGCGCCCCCTAGCTGTAACAGGGGTCACTGCATCATTATAGTCAAATGTTTATTGCCTAAGTTACTGGGCACATCTGCAATCTCTCTGCACAATTCAGGCCAGCAGCTCATCCATGTTGACAGCCCAAACTGTCAAGCTTCGGGGGCACACAAATCCTTAGCAGGCAGGAAACTGAGAGACAAGGGAGCTGAGGACTCCTGAAGAAAGATCTTAAGAGCAACCCGTTATGGGCTCAGTCAGATGGCCGTATTACGCGCACGAGGATCGCATCGCAATCCTCGAACTGGCCATAGGCTCTCCTGACCAGAGCATAACAGCATAATAAACGTAACAGGAGAGCCGTTGGCCAGTCTGAGGATTGCGATGCGATCCTCGTGGGAGTAATACGGTCGTCTGACTGCACCCTAAGGCTATGTTTCCATGGTCAGGAAATGCTATGGATTGGACGCTGCATACAGCCGCAGCGTCCAATCTGCAGCGGCCAGAAGTTACAGCATAGTGGATGGGATTTTAGGAAATCCCATCTCCGCTATGAATTCAAAGATGCAGGGATTTCCACGATTCTGCTCTGTGGGCACCCGGGGATCTCGGCCACCCGGAAAGCCATTGCTAGGCTGTTTTGGTGGTCTTTCATGACCTCTGATGTCACTGTGTTTGTGTCTGCTTGTGATGCCTGTGCCTGTGCTAAGAGCTCCCATAAACGGCCGGCCGGGGAATTGGTGCCATTGCCAATTCCGGATAGACCTTGGACTCATTTGTCCATGGATTTTATCACTGATCTCCCTCCTTCCAATGGCAAAACTGTTATCTGGGTAGTTGTTGACAGATTCTGTAAACAGACACATTTTGTAGCTCTAGCAGGATTGACTAAGGCAGTTATTATTTTGTGATTAAAAACCACTAAAAATCTAGGGCTTAAGTCGGCGTAAAGGGTCTTTACCAAAACTGCATCGGTCCTAACAACAGAGCTCAGACTGAAGGACATTTATATAGCACTGTGTCAGGACTACTGGTTGAGGAAAGACACTCAGAAGATCTGCTACCATCTGGAGATATCTTTGATATTTCTACAGAACCATGGGTTCTTGGTGAACAAAGAAAAATCTCTTTCTACAAACAGCATAGGTTTTGGCATTCATTGTCAAATGTCTTTATCTCAGGAGAGAGGCTCCATGCTGATGTCCTTTCGTTCAGAATCTAATACGTCATCTAAGGGTACCGTCTCACAGTGGCACTTTTGTCGCTACGACCCGTGACGTTCCAGCGATATCCATAGGATATCGCTGTGTCTGACACGCAGCAGCGATCAGGGACCCCGCTGAGAATCGTACGTCGTAGCAGATCGTTTGGAACTTACTTTCGTCGCTGGATCTCCCGCTGTTATCGCTGGATCGGTGTGTGTGACACCGATCCAGCGATGCGTTCGCTTGTAACCAGGGTAAGCATCAGGTTACTAAGCGCAGGGCCGCGCTTAGTAACCCGATGTTTACCCTGGTTACCATCGTAAATGTAAAAAAAAACAAACCGTACATACTCACATTCCGGTGTCCGTCAGGTCCCTAGCCGTCTGCTTCCCGCACTGACTGACTGCCGGCCGGAAAGTAAAAGCAGAGCACAGCGGTGACGTCACCGCTGTGCTCTGCTTTCACTTTACAGGCGGCACTCAGTCAGTGCGGGAAGCAGACGGCTAGGGACCTGACGGACACCGGAATGTGAGTATGTACGGTTTGTTTTTTTTTACATTTACGAAACCCGATGGTAACCATAGTAACCCGATGTTTACCCTGGTTACCCGGGGACTTTGGCATCATTGGTCGCTGGAGAGCTGTCTGTGTGACAGCTCTCCAGCGACCACACAACGACTTACCAACGATCACAGCCAGGTCGTATCGCTGGTCGTGATCGTTGGTAAATCGTTTTGTGTAACAGTACCCTAATGCAGAAAGGCTTGTTTGTTTGTTTGTCTTGTGTGTTGTTTGTTGAGCACGTTTGTTGAGCACACTAGAGATCTGCAACTACACAGCTGGTCTTCATAGAGAAACTCTATCACCAACAGTCAGCTGATGCATCAGGTGACCATTTAAAAGATTGTGGGAGTGGTCACCACCCACATCAGCTGACCCAGCAAACCTGCAGTTGCAGCAGTTTGCCAGCGAGGAAAAAACTGACATTAACCCCCACTGGTCCTGAATAGAAAAAAGCTACATTTAAAACAGAGTGGAAGCAGAGCTGCCACGAATCCAAAGAAGAAGTTTTCTTCTTTCTGAATATTCATGCATATGGAGTTTCTTCCTTTTAAATATTTTGCATTATAAAGTATCCTAATAGTAATCATGCTATTGGCATTTCTATTCATTTGTTTTACTATCAATATTCCTGTGAACCATTTAATATTCCAATAAGCCTCCCAAGTCTTTTTATTCTCGTATAAGGGAATGCAGGACCGGTTTGGGGTTAGTTACTATCAGCAGAATATCAACTGCAAATGCAGCTACCCTTAACTCTCTAGAGCCTACCATAAGTCCCCTAAAAGTAGGGGTCTGCAATTGGTGGCATAGTAAGGGGTCTATAGAGAGGTTAAATAGAAGGGGTAACAGAGGGCATCCCTGTTTGGCTCTAGATCTATTGCTGGTGCACTACATCCATTAACGGCCACACAAATATTTGCATTTATATTAAGGTATTGACTATATTATAGGACCCTTGGGCCAAAATTTCCCCTGCCTAGAGCTTCATACAAAACAGGCCATGCCACCTTGCCAAAGGCCTTTTCGGCATCTAAACTCATCAGCATTTTGGATGGTCATGATGCATCTTGGGCCAAGACCGTGGCTGCGACCGCTAGGTGTATATTTGCCACACTGATCGTCCCTGGTAAAGTCCGTCTGAGCCTCACACAGAAGGCCAGGCAGAAACATTTGTAAACAGTTTGCTAAGAGTTTATAATCATGGTTGAGGAGTGAGATTGGGTGGTATGATTATGGCAATAATGGGTCTCTGTTAGTTTTAGGGATAACTATGGTGCGTGAGTCAGTATATCAGTCGATAGAAGCCCCATGAAAGAAAGCTGCATTAAAAAGGATAGTTAAAATGGGTACTAAGACAGGGAATAGAATCTTATAATACTTAGTAGACAGACCATCAGGGCCTGGGTTCTTACCGTTGGATGTGTCTGTTATAGTTTGTCTCACATCATCTTCCGTTATCATCGAGTCTAAGGCTAGGTTCACATTGCGTTAACAGCAGCCCATTCAACACATATGTTAACGGGCTGCTGTTAACGCAAGTGCCGATATGTCGTCGCGCTAGCGCAGATAGAGCTAGCAGATGCTCTATCTGTGCTAGCAGTGACGGACCCGGAAACACTGCAGCCTGCATCCCAGGGTCCATCACTCAATGACGGCACATCGCTAGCGCACGCCCATTGTGGGCGTGCGCTAGCAATGCGTCCGACATAGGACTTAATGGCGGCATTAACGGACTGCGTTATGCCACGGTGTAACGTAGTCCGTCTAACGGACACCTCTAACGCATTGTGAACCCAGCCTTACATCACTTGTTCAGTGGTCAGGCATAAGAGATCAATCAAGCTCAAAAAGGAGTTAAACGCTAGGCAGTTAGCATGGGAGGCTCTGTATAGATCCTCATAATAATCACTGAAAATGTAATTGGCATAACTGGTTAGTAGGGTTGTTTGTATTTAGTTAGGATAGCTAATAATTTGCCCGTCGTATTTCCCCAGTGGTAAATTTATTTTGAGTTGAATGGACCTGCCAGTATGATTGAGAATTAATAAACTAGTCCAGGAGATGTTTGGCCATATAATAAGCTTGTTGTGCTCCAAGGGATGGGGTCAGGGCGAGTATTGTCTGAGTCTGAAGGTGGGAGATATGTAAAGTGTTGAATTTCTTTGTATGCTTTCCTCCTACAAGACAGATAACCGATGATATGGCCTCTCATAATGGCCTAAGAAATGGCCCAGAGAAAAGGGGTATTGTCAGTTTGGATGATATTGTCATCTAGGAAGTCATTCCAGTGTAATTTAAGAAAGGCTTTGAAATCATCTGATTCTGCCAGGTAGAACGGAAACACGCAATGTCATGTTGGGGGACTGTTAAAGTCAGGAATAGTGAAATAGGAGCATGATCTGAGATCAGTATTCGGTGGATGCGGTAATCATGATGTTGGGTAAAAAGTTGAGTGGAAATGAGAAAGTAATCAGTGCGGGAGAAGGATTGTTGGGTAAGGGAGTGGCATGTGTACTCTCTAGCTGCGGAATCTGTCATTCTCCATGGGTTGCAGATTGAAAGCTGTTCCATGAAGTGTATAAGGGAAGTGGTGGCTACTGGGGTCTGTGGAGAGGGTGAGGAGTGGCCTAAGATAGGACATTGTAGTAAGTTAAATTCTCCTCGAGAATCGATGCTTAGAAGTAATGTTGGTCATGGTGGGGAACATAGAGATTGACCAAGAAGTATATTTTTCCAGTTTCAGAATCAGATATCTACCCTGGCTGTCGCTAATAGAATCTTGAATGGAACACGGCAGGCCCTTTTTAATAAGAATGGCTATTACACGTGTTGATGAAGTATGCAAGGAAGCATAACAATCACCTATCCAGGGTGTTTGTCAGCCCTCCAATGTGTCTTTTGAAGAAAGACCACATCTGTCAAGAATCGTCTCGGGTGGATTAAAACTTTTTTGCGTTTAAGAGGGGTGTTGAGACCCACCAACTTTCATGACAAGAACCACAAGTGTGGTGAGGTGTAGGTGGTGTTGGAGTCTGAGGTATACTCCTCCAAGGTCCCAGGGCAAGGTCTGAGTAGTACAGCAACAAGGTGTTTTCATCTCTTTCAGTCCCAGCGAGCCGCAGGCAAGAAAAATATTAAAGGTGTCATCAAAGGTGGGTCCCGCACAGTTCAGCACTCAAGATGAGAAGGGAAAAAGCAAAGGAGGGTAAAAACAGTAGAAAACAAAGAAAACAATATACTCAACTTTACGAATCAGTGATAGCAGGTCGCCGAGAATATACCAAGCGAGCCATGTCATCACCGAAGAGAACATTCCATTACAAAAACAACAGTCCCCCTACAATAAAAGATAGCATGTATAACAAGTTCTATAGATTATTATTATTTATTTATATAGCACCATTGATTCCATGGTGCTGTACATGAGGAGGGTTATATAAAAATTACAGACATCACTTACAGTAAGTAAACTGACAATGACAGACTGATACAGAGGGGCGAGGACCTTGCCCTTGTGGGCTTACATCCGACAGAATGGTGGGGAAGGAGACAATGCGATGGGGGGTTGCGGAAGCTCCGGTGTTGGTGAGGGGGGTAGCTCCGGTGGTGGTGAAGAGGCAGCGGGGTCATTGCAGGCTGTAGGCTTTCTTGAAGAGGTGGGTTTTCAGGATCCGTCTGAAGAATCAGAATGTGGTTGATAGTCAGACATGTTGGGGCACAGAATGCCAGAGGATGGGGGATATTTGGGAGAAGTTTTGGAGGCTATTTGGTGAGGAGCGAATAAGTGTGGAGGAGAGAAGGAGGTCTTGGGAGGACAGATTACGTGAGGGAAGATATCGTGAGATTAGGTCAGAGATATATGGAGGAGACAGGTTGTGGATGGCTTTGTAGGTCATTATTAGTAATTTGAACTGGATACGCTGAGGGAATAGGAGCCAGTGAAGAGATTTGCAGAAGGGAGAAGTGGGGGAGTAGTGAGGAAAGAGATGAATTAGTCGGGCAGCAGAGTTAAGGATCGACTGGAGAGGTGCAAGAGTGTTAGCAGGGAGGCCACAGAAAAGGATGTTGCAGTAGTTGAGGCGGGAGATGATGAGGGCATGCACAAGCATTTTAGTAGATTGAGGGTTGAGAAAAGGATGGATTCTGGAGATATTTTTGAGCTGGAGGTGACAGGAGGTGGAAAGAGCTTGGATGTGCGGTTTGAAGTACAGGGCAGAGTCAAGAGTTACTCCGAGGCAGCGGACTTCGCATACGGGGGAAAGCGTGACGTCATTAATGGTGATAGATCAGGTAAGGAAAATCTGTGAGATGGAGGAAAGATGGTGAGTTCAGATTTTTCCACATTGAGTTTGAGGAAGCGAGAGGAGAAGGAGGATATGGCTGATAGACACTACAGGATTCTGGACAGCAGAGAGGTGAAGTCTGGGCCAGAGAGATAGATCTGAGTGTCATCAGCATACAGGTGGTACTGGAATCCATGAGACTTTGAGTTAAACCAAGCCAAGTGTGTAGATTGAAAAGAGTAAGGGACCTAGAACAGAGCCTTGGGGGACTCCAACAGAGAGAGGGTGGGATGAGGAGGTATTGTGGGAGTGGGAGACGCTGAATGTGCAGTTGGAGAGGTATCAGGAGATCCAGGATAGGGCGAGGTCTTTGACACCAAAGGAGGAGAGGATCTGTAGTAGAAGGCAGTGGTCAACTGTGTCGAAAGCAGAGGACAGGTCTAGAAGGAGGAGTATAGAGAATTGTCCATTACCTTTGGCTGTAAGTAGGTCATTAGTAATTTTGGTCATGGCAGTCTCAGTGGAATGATGGGGATGGAAACCAGATTGTAGATTGTCAAAGAGCAAGTTAGATGAGAGGTGGGAGGAAAGTTCAGCATGGACGTGCTGCCCCAGTAGTTTGGAAGTGAAAAGGAGCAGCGATATTAGGTGATAGCTGGACATAGCTGTTGGGTCTAGATCATCCAACTGCAACATCTGCAGCATGACGGAATCTTCTCCTCCACCTCTGGGTCTTTGTAAATAGTTACACGATCTGCATCTTGGACTTTCAGTTTAGCTGGGTAGAGTAGTGAAATCTAATGTTTTCTTCAATCAACAGATAGGTAGAAATGGCTTGTGTTTCTGAGCTACAGCTGCAGAGAAATTCTGGAAAATTAGAATCTTGGAATCATGGGTAGTCAATTCTCATTGCCATCGATATGCTCTAAAGACGTTTTCCTTTATGGCCCAAATTAGGCATTATGCTATAACTGGGTGAGGTCTAGTACTTTCGCTGTCTCGGGTAGACCTTGGGGGATCTAGTCTGTGCGTCTATATTATCATCATCGGGTCTTTACCAAAGTCCAACTGGAGGGCAGCAGGGAGGTCTTTGGTAAGGTATTCCATAAGATGTTTTCCGCCCACTGACTCCAGGATGCCCACAAAACGCAGATTGCTGTGGCGATCTCTGTTTTCCAAGTCCTTTAGCTTATCACTCATTTATCGAACTGTAGCCTGATTTTCTTGGGGAGAGATCCTCAGTTCTGTAAGCTAGATTACATTGGACTAGACTGTTTTCCAGTTCTGCAATTTTTTGAGAATTGGTAATTTGAGCCATGGCTGTAGTGATGGAGGCATGGAGAATGTCAAACTGTTTGTCAAATAGTGGCATAAGTAGCTTGGAGACATCTTGAGCTATCAAAGTCACCTGAATAGAGTCTTGCAGAGATGATTCAGAGCAGCTCGGTAACAGAGAAAGCTGTGGCAGGGGTAAACTGTCATCCATCAGTAACACAGGTGGGTTCCCCAGTGATGGAGAAGTGAGTTGGTGACATGTGTAACAACCCTGCCGGCATCACTGCATGGTCTCCTATGTTGTGAATTCCGTTCTCGGACTCCCTCCTGTGGTCATGAATGGTACTTTGGTTAGTTCTGCTCTTGGACTCCCTCTGGTGGCTTTGAGCGGAACTGCTGGTCACTGAGGTTGGTTTTGTCAGCTACTCTCGTTTATTGCTATGCTGGCTTCCCTATTTAACTCCACTCAGATCGTTACTTCATGCCAGCTGTCAATGTTTCAGTATTGGTTCAGATCTCTCTTGGACTTCTCTGAGGACTTGTCTACTCCAGCAGAAGCTAAGTCTTTGCTAGTTCATTTGTTGTTACTGCTTCCTGAATATATTTCTTTGTACTGCAAATTTCTAGTCCAGCTTGCTATCATGATATTCCCTTGCTAGCTGGAAGCTCTGGGATGCAGAGTGGCACCTCCACACCGTGAGTCGGTGTGGGGAGTCTTTTTGCTTACTCTGCGTGGTTTTTTGTAGTCTTTTGTGCTGACCACATAGTTCCCTTTTCTATCCTCTGACTATTTAGTGAAGTCTGGCCTCCTTTGCTAAAACCTGTTTCATTCCTGTGTTTGTGACTTTCCTCTTAACTCACAGTCAATATATGTGGGGGGCTGCCTTTACCTTTGGGGAATTTCTCTGAGGCAAGGTTAGGCTTCTATTTCTATCTTTAGGGGTAGTTAGCTCTTAGGCTGTGAAGAGGCGTCTAGGGAGAGTTAGGTACGCTCCACGGCTATTTCTAGTGTGTGTGATAGGAGTAGAGTTTGCGGTCAGCAGAGTTCCCACTTTCCCAGAGCTTGTTCCGATTACTAGTTTACTCATCAGGTCATTCCGGGTGCTCCTAACCACCAGGTCCATAACACTCCTATTCCCCACCTGCCATACACTTACTGCTCCAGGCCATGCTGTGAGTTCTGTCTGCTGCCAGCTCCATGTTGTGTACCTCATGTCTCCTGTCTGCTCTTTTGCATATTTCCTGGCTGTGTGCATAGGGCGTCACCGACGACACTTCCTGAGTCTTATGGAGATGGTGTGCACCTTCCTAAGGTGTCCACAGCCAATTGCCTTGAAGCCTCAGGTACTTAAGACATCCCCACCCCTAGGGTGGGGCCTAAGCAAAGTACTCTGTCCTTCTGTACTTTGTTGATGAATTGCCAAGTCCTGTCCTGTCTCTGCCGTCTCTGGGGCTGCATACCCAGACCTGTTTCTGTGCTTTGTATGTTCTGTCTCTGCCTTCTCTGGGGGCTGCATACCCAGACCTGTTACTGTGCTTTGTATGTTTTGTTTCCGCCTCCATGAGTGCTGCATGCTCAGGCCTGTTTCCTTGTCCAGTATCTGTTCCCGTGTCCGTTCTTGTCTGTACTGTGTCCTACTCTTGTATCTTATCCTGTACCTGACCTAGTCTGAACTCAGTCCTATCCCTGTGTCTACTTGTAACCTTGTCTGTAGCCTTCCCTACCCTGTTGGGTGTATCCTTGTGCTCCACTTTCTGTGTTTACTTCTGCTCTGCTCGCCGCACCCTGCGGCTTTGCTCTGCTCTCGGTTCCGCTCTTTGCGGCTCCATTCTGCTCTCGGCTACACTCGCGGTACCGTCCTGCTCTCGCTCCGCGCTCTGTGGTTCCGTCCTGCTCTCGCTCTGCGCTATTCGATTCTGTCCTGCTCTCACTCCACACCTTGCAGTTCTGCCCTGCTCCGCTACTTGCGGTTCTGCCCTGCTCCACTACTTGCGGTTCTGCCCTGCTCCGCTCCTTGCTGTTTACTCCGCTCTCGTTCCGCACCTCGCGAGTCTTTGTCCTGTAGTTTGAACAGGTCCCTACCTGTTCCCATATATCTCTCATACCTGTCCGTGTTCCTGTCCTTCCTGAATCTGTCCCTTCTCCTCCAGTGTGAACAGGTCCCTATCTGTCTCCATATACTACGCATACTTGTCTATGTTCATGTCTTACACGTACCGGTTCCAGTCCCATTAGCTGTGCCCACTTGCCAGTGTCTCAGCCATGCCCACCTGTCTTCCAGTGTCTCAGCCGTGCCCGCCTGTCTTCCAGTGTCTCAGCTGTGCCCGCCTGTCTGCCAGTGTCTCAGCCATGTTTACCTGCCTGTCAGTGTTCCGTTCCCCAGTGGGATCAGCAGCCACAGCCAGACTCCACCCTGGAGTGGTACCTGGCAGCTACCTGCTGCATAAGCCTGACCACACCATCAAAGGCTCCAGTGAATACCAAGTAAGCTGCTTAGTCACGCCCCTTCCAGGGAAGTCTGGTTTGTGGCACAGTGGGGCCACAACCCTGCACGCTCACGCCAACCAGTCTGGGCGCAAGCGTTACAACGTGAGCCTTGAGCAGTTTGATTAGGTGGTTTCAGGGTGGGTTTACTTTTGTAGATGGCGATTGTGTACTGAGCGGTGAAGGCACTTGCAAATGGGTGGATTTCTCTGCTTGGGCTTTTATTAGATAGTAGATGGTGGCCCGATTCTAACGCATCGGGTATTCTAGAATATGTATGTATGTACGTCGCGCTTAGCACAGCCACGTGGTATATAGCACAGCCACGTAGTATATAGCACAGCCACGTAGTATATAGCACAGCCACATAGTATATAACACAGCCACAAAGTATATAACACAGCCAGCCACGTAGTATATAGCACAGCCACGTATATAACACAGCCACGTACTATATAACACAACCACGTAGTATATAGCACAGCCACGTAGTATATAGCAGCCACATGGTATATAGCAGCCGCATAGTATATAGCACAGCTCACGTAACACAGCCACGTAGTATATAACACAGCCACGTACTATATAACACCACCACATAGTATATAACACAGACAGCCATGTAGTATATAGCACAGCCACCTAGTATATAGGACAGCCACGTAGTATATAGCAGCCACATAGTATATAGCACAGCTCACGTAACACAGCCACGTAGTATATAACACAGCCCATGCAGTATATAGCACAGGCCACGTAGTATATAACACAGGCCATGCAGTATATAACACAGGCTTTGCAGTTTTTAACCCTTCCCACGCAGTATATAACACTGCCCACGTAGTATATAGCAGCCAGGCAGTATATAACACAGGCCACGTAGTATATAACACAGCCCACGCAGTATATAACACAGCCCACGCAGTATATAACACAGCCCACATAGTATATATCAGTGTGGGCACCATATCCCTGTTAAAAAAATTAAATAAAAAATAGTTATACACTCACCCTCCGGCGTCCATCGAAGCTGTCCCGATGCGCGTGATGCTGCCGCCAGCTTTGCGAGGGATAATAAACATACGAGCCACCTTCACAGAATGCAGCCTTAGTGCTGCTGAAGGTGGCTCTTTTACTTTAATAGGCCCTGGGGGGTGACGGGTTCCTGTTAAAAGTTTAAAAATTACAAAGTTTTCACCAAATTTCTGACATTTGGGGACTTCCAGGAGACTGAGCTTGGGTATGGCTGCATCTTAAGCAGAGCTCCTGAAAGTTGCACCTATGGACACTATCTACCAACATACGATACCTCCCAACTTTTGAAGATGGGAAAGAGGGACAAAGTCAGTGGCGCACACCACGGCAAATTTTAGGCCACGCCTCTAACCACACCCATTCATAACTAGTCACACCCATATCCACATCCCAACCACACCCATTTAGCACCGCTGATCACACTGTTTCATAAAGAATAATTATAAACAAAAAAATATGGCCACACAGTGCTCCATACTGTATAATGGCCAAACATGATGCTCCATACTGTATAATGACCACACATGATGCTCCATACTGTATTATGGCCCCACATGATGCTCCATACTGTATAATGACCACACATGATGCTCCATACTGTATAATGGCCCCACATGATGCTCCATACTGTATAATGACCACACATGATGCTCCATACTGTATATTGGCCCCACATGATGCTCCATACTGTATAATGACCGAACATGATGCTCCATATTGTATAATGGCCACACATTATGCTCCATACTGTATAATGACCACACATGATGCTCCATACTGTATAATGACTGCACATCATGCTCCATACTGTATAATGACGGCATATGATGCTCCATACTGTATAATGGCCACACATGATGCTCCATACTGTATAATGACCGCACATGATGCTCCATACTGTATAATGACCGCACATGATGCTCCATACTGTATATTGGCCGCACATGATGCTCCATACTGTATATTGGTTGCAGTAATATAACAGATGTGGCACTCACCCCAATGTTGCTGAAATCAATGTCCTTTATTCGCTTTATACGGCATTAGACATTTTGTGGAGAGGCGGCAGGTGAAGTTGAGGGGTGCGGGGAGACAGGAGTGGACGACGGCCGTTTCACGCAAATGCGCTTCAACGGGTCCAGGTGTATATTGGTTGCACATGATGCTCCATACTGTATAATAGCTTCACATGATGCTCCATACTGTATAATGACCACACACGATGCTCAATACTGTATATTGGCTGCACATGATGCTCCATACTGTATAATGACCGCACATGATGCTCCATACTGTATATTGGTCGCACATGATACTTCGTACCATATAATGGCCATACATAGCTACTCCTACACACGCGGCTGTACTCCCTACACTTTGCACACACTGCTCCGCTCCGTACACACGGCTCCGCTCCATACACCTCATAAACACAAGGCTCCGCTCCATACACCTTGTACACATTTAGCTCCGCTCCATACACCTCATACACACACGGCTCCGCTCCATACACCTCATACACACATGGCTCCGCTCCATACACCTCATACACACGGCACCACTCCATACACCTCATACACACACGACTCCGCTCCATACACCTCATACACACATGGCTCTGCTCCATACACCTCATACACACACGGCTCCGCTCCATACACCTCATACACACATGGCTCCGCTCCATACACCTCATACACATTTAGCTTTGCTCCATACACCTCGTACACATTAAGCTCTGCTCCATACACCTCATACACAAATGGCTCCGCTCCATACAGCTCGTACATTCAGCTCCGCTCCATACACTTCGTACACATTCAGCTCCGCTCCATACACCCCGTACACATTCAGCTCCGCTCCATACACCTCACACACACATGCATCAGCTCCATACACCTCTGTTATGATCCGGTGACCTTGGAGCCGCATGAAACTTTCTCTGGAGTAGGTGGAAACTATACTGACCGCAGATCCTGAACTAACACCGCAACTAGAAGTAGCTGTGGGGTGTGCCTAACAAACCCTAGACACCTCGACACAGCCGGAGGACTAAATACCCCTATAGATGGAAATAGGAATACTACCTTGCCTCAGAGCAGAACCCCAAAGGATAGGCAGCCCCCACGAATTTTCACTGTGAGTAGGAGAAGAAAAGACACACGCAGGCAGAAAACAAGATTTAGCAAAAGAGGCCACTCTAGCTAAATAGGAAAGGATAGGACAGAATACTAGGCGGTCAGTATTAAAACCCTTCAAAAAATATCCACAGCAGAGAATACAAAAAATTCCACAATCTAACTAAAGACGTGGAATGAATATCTGCAACCCCAGAGAATCCAACAAGACTGAGAAAATACTGACACAATCTAAGCTGGACAAGAAAACACAAAAGAATAGCACTGAATCATGAAGCACACAGCATGTGTGCCACAGAAAAAAAAACAGACACTTATCTTTGCTGATTTGGCAGAAAGGCAGGAGGAACCAGGCAGAGGTCCAACACCTCCCAACAACAATTGACAACTGGCAAGGACTAATGGATCCTGCACACCTAAATACCCCAGTCAGAACTGCAATCAGCAGAAACACCTGACCAGGACTGCAACTCAGGGACAACTGCATTACCACCTACCACCACCGGAGGGAACCCAAAAGCAGAATTCACAACAGTACCCCCCCCCCCTTGAGGAGGGGTCACCGAACCCTCACCAGCGCCCCCAGGCCGATCAGGACGAGCCAGATGAAAGGCACGGACCAAATCAGCAGCATGGACATCAGAAGCAAAAACACAAGAATTATCCTCCTGGCCATAACCCTTCTATTTGACAAGGTACTGAAGCCTCCGCCTCGAAAAACGAGAATCCAAAATCTTCTCAACCACATACTCCAACTCCCCATCAACCAACACAGGGGCCGGAGGATCAACAAAGGGAACAACGGGCACCACATATTTCCGCAATAAAGATCTATGGAAGACATTATGGATAGCAAAAGAGGCCGGAAGCGCCAATCGAAAAGACACCGGATTAATAATCCCAGAAATCCTATAAGGACCAATAAACCGAGGCTTAAACTTAGGGGAAGAAACCTTCATAGGAACATGACGGGAAGACAACCAAACCAGATCCCCAACCCAAAGCCGGGAACCAACACACCGACGACGGTTAGCAAAACGTTGAGCCTCCTCCTGAGAGAACACCAAATTGTCCACCACATGAGCCCAAATCTGCTGCCACCTGTCAACCACAGAATCCACACCAGGACAGTCAGAAGGCTCAACCTGCCCAGAAGAAAAACGAGGATGAAAACCAAAATTACAAAAAAAAAGGCGAAACCAAAGTAGCTGCAGTAGCCCGATTATTAAGGGCAAACTCAGCCAAAGGCAAATAGGCCACCCAATCATCCTGATCAGCAGACACAAAGCATCTCAAATAGGTCTCCAAGGTCTGATTAGTTCGCTCGGTCTGGCCATTTGTCTGAGGATGAAATGCAGAAGAAAAAGACAAATCAATACCCAGCCTAGCACAAAAGGCCCGCCAAAACCTAGAAACAAACTGGGAACCTCTGTCGGACACAATATTCTCCGGAATACCATGCAAACGAACCACATGCTGAAAAAACAACGGAACCAACTCTGAAGAGGAAGGCAATTTAGGCAAAGGCACCAAATGAACCATCTTAGAAAACCGGTCACAAACAACCCAGATAACCGACATCCTCTGGGAAACCGGAAGATCAGAAATAAAATCCATTGAAATATGCGTCCAGGGCCTCTCAGGGACCGGCAATGGCAAAAGTAACCCACTAGCACGGGAACAACAAGGCTTGGCCCGCGCACAAGTCCCACAGGACTGCACAAAAGAACGCACATCACGCGACAAGGAAGGCCACCAAAAGGACCTACCAACCAAATCTCTGGTACTAAAAATACCAGGATGACCAGCCAACACGGAACAGTGAACCTCAGAAATCACTCTACTAGTCCATCTGTCAGGAACAAACAATTGCCCCACAGGACAGCGGTCAGGTCTGTCAGCCTGAAATTCCTGAAGAACCCGCCGTAAATCGGGGGAAATGGCAGAAAGGACCACCCCTTTTTTCAGAATGCCGACCGGTTCAAGGACCTCAGGAGAAACAGGCAAAAAACTCCTAGAAAGGGCATCAGCCTTAATATTCTTAGAACCCGGAAGATACGAAACCACGAAATCAAAACGGGAAAAAAACAAGGACCATCGAGCCTGTCTAGGACAAAGCCGTTTGGCAGACTCGAGGTAAATCAGATTCTTATGATCAGTCAGGACCACAATATGATGCTTAGCTCCCTCAAGCCAATGTCGCCACTCCTCAAACGCCCACTTCATAGCCAACAACTCCCGATTGCCGACATCATAATTGCGTTCAGCAGGCGAAAACTTGCGGGAGAAGAAGGCACACGGTTTCATCAAGGAACCCACAGAATCCCTCTGAGACAAAACGGCCCCTGCCCCAATCTCAGAGGCGTCAATCTCAACCTGAAACGGAAGGGAAACATCTGGTTGGCGCAACACAGGAGCAGAAGTAAATCGGCGTTTAAGCTCCTGAAAGGCAGAGACAGCCGCAGAGGACCAATTCGCCACATCAGCGCCTTTCTTCGTCAAATCGGTCAAGGGTTTAACCACGCTGGAGAAATTAGCAATGAAACGGCGATTAAAAATTTGCGAAACCCAAACATATCTGAAGGCTCTTCACGGATGTGGGTTGAATCCAATCATAAATGGCCTGAACCTTAACCGGATCCATCTCCATAGATGAGGGAGAAAAAATGAAGCCCAAAAAAGAAACCTTCTGCACCCCAAAGAGGCACTTAGACCCCTTCACAAACAAAGCATTGTCACGAAGGATCTGAAATACCATCCTGACCTGTTCCACATGAGACTCCCAATCATCGGAAAAAAATCAAAATATCGTCCAAATATACAATCAAGAATTTATCAATATAAGTCCGGAAGATATCATGCATGAAGGATTGAAAAACCGATGGAGCATTAGTGAGCCCGAATGGCATCACAAGGTATTCAAAATGGCCTTCGGGCGTATTAAACACAGTTTTCCATTCATCACCCTGTTTAATACGAACAAGATTATATGCCCCCCGAAGGTCAATCTTAGTAAACCAACTAGCCCCCTTAATCCTAGCAAACAAATCAGAAAGCAAAGGTAAAGGGTATTGAAACTTGACCGTGATCTTATTCAAGAGGCGATAATCAATACAAGGTCTCAAGGAGCCATCCTTCTTAGCAACAAAAAAAAATCCAGCTCCCAACGGTGAAGAAGATGGCCGAATATGCCCTTTCTCCAAAGACTCCTTAACATAACTCCGCATGGCGGTATGTTCAGGCACAGACAGGTTGAAAAGTCGGCCCTTAGGAAACTTACTGCCTGGAATCAAGTCAATAGCACAATCACAGTCCCTGTGCGGTGGAAGGGAACTGGACTTGGGCTCATCGAATACATCCTGAAAATCAGACAAAAACTCTGGAATTTCAGAAGAGGAAGAAGAGGAGATTGACATCAAAGGAACATCATTATGAACCCCCTGACAACCCCAACTAGTCACAGACATAGACTTCCAATCCAACACAGGATTATGTACCTGCAACCACGGAAAACCATGGATAACATCATGCAAATTATGCAACACCAGAAATCGACAATCTTCCTGATGGGCTGGCGCCATGTGCATGGTCACCTGTGTCCAAAACTGAGGCTTATTTTTAGCCAAAGGTGTAGCATCAATCCCCCTTAAAGGAATAGGGTTTTGCAAAGGCTGCAAGGGAAAACCACAACGCCTGGCAAACTCAAAATCCATTAAGTTCAAGGCGGCGCCTGAATCCACAAACGCCATGACAGAAAATGATGACAATGAGCAGATCAAGGACACCGATAACAGAAATGTAGGTTGTACAGTACTGATGGTAAATGAACTAGCGATCCTTTTTGTCCGCTTAGGGCAGACTGAAATGACATGAGAAGCGTCACCACAATAATAACACAACCTATTCTGACGTCTGAGTCCTTGTCATTCTGTCCTAGACAGAATCCTATCACACTGCATTGGCTCAGGAATTGGCTCTGAGGACGACGCCACAGCGCGCACAGTTCTACGCTCCCGCAAACGCCGATCAATCTGAATGGCCAGAGACATAGAATCACTCAGACCGGAAGGCGTGGGAAACCCCACCATAACATCTTTAACAGATTCAGAAAGACCCTTTCTGAAAATTGCCGCCAAAGCATCATCATTCCATTTGGTCAACACAGACCATTTTCTGAATTTCTGACAATACAATTCTGCCGCCTCTTGACCCTGAGACAGGGCCAACAAGGTCTTCTGCGCTTGAGCCACAGATTTCGGTTCATCATATAATAATCCTAAAGCCTGAAAAAAGGAGTCTACATTAAGCAAAGCAGGATTCCCAGATTCCAGGGAAAATGCCCAATCCTGTGGATCACCACGCAGCAGGGAGATGACGATTTTAACCTGCTGAATGGAATCACCGGAGGATCGAGGTCTCAAAGCAAAAAAACAGTTTACAATTGTTTTTAAAACTCAAAAATTTGGACCTGTCACCAAAAATCAAATCAGGAGTAGGAATCTTCGGTTCTAAAACAGGAGTCTGAACAATATAATCAGAAATACCCTGTACCCTAGCAGCAAGCTGGTCTACACGAGAAGCTAATTCCTGAACATCCATGCTAGCACAAGACTCCTCAGCCACCCATAAATAAAGAGGGAAAAAAAGACAAAACAGACTGCAGAAAAAAAAATGGCTCAACACCTTTCTTCCCTTCTTCTGAGATGCATTTAGCTCATTATTGGCCAGTTGTACTGTTATGATCCGGTGACCTTGGAGCCGCATGAAACTTTCTCTGGAGTAGGTGGAAACTATACTGACCGCAGATCCTGAACTAACACCGCAACTAGAAGTAGCTGTGGGGTGTGCCTAACAAACCCTAGACACCTCGACACAGCCGGAGGACTAAATCCCCCTATAGATGGAAATAGGAATACTACCTTGCCGCAGAGCAGAACCCCAAAGGATAGGCAGCCCCCACGAATATTGACTGTGAGTAGGAGAAGAAAAGACACACGCAGGCAGAAAACAAGATTTAGCAAAAGAGGCCACTCTAGCTAAATAGGAAAGGATAGGACAGAATACTAGGCGGTCAGTATTAAAACCCTTCAAAAAATATCCACAGCAGATAATACAAAAAATTCCACAATCTAACTAAAGACGTGGAATGAATATCTGCAACCCCAGAGAATCCAACAAGACTGAGAAAATACTGACACAATCTAAGCTGGACAAGAAAACACAAAAGAATAGCACTGAATCATGAAGCACACAGCATGTGTGCCACAGAAAAAAAACCAGACACTTATCTTTGCTGATTTGGCAGAAAAGGCAGGAGGAACCAAGCAGAGGTCCAACACCTCCCAAGAACAATTGACAACTGGCAAGAACTAATGGATCCTGCACACCTAAATACCCCAGTCAGAACTGCAATCAGCAGAAACACCTGACCAGGACTGCAACTCAGGGACAACTGCATTACCACCTACCACCACCGGAGAGAACCCAAAAGCAGAATTCACAACACACCTCATACACACACGGCTCCGCTCCATACACCTCGTACACATTCAGCTCCGCTCCATACACCTCTTACACATTTAGCTCCACTCCATACACCTCGTACACATTCAGCTCCGCTCCATACACCTCATACACACACGCATCCGCTCCATACACCTCATACACCCACGACTCCACTTTGTACACCTCGTACACATTCAGCTCCGCTCCATGCACCTCATACACACGGCTCCACTCCATACACCTCGTACACATTTAGCTCCACTCCATACACCTCATACACACACAGATCCGCTCCATACACCTCATACACAGACATGGCTCTGCTACATCCACACTGTACCCTGTTGTGAACTATACTTCTTGGCTCCCTCTTGTGGTCACTAGTGATTTGGCACTTGGATTGTCTTTTACCAGGTTGGTACTCACCTGCTTCGTTAGGCCTGGGGTGTTGCTATTTAAACTTCCTGGATTCTCAGTCCGGTGCCTGGCATCGTTGTAATCAGTTCATTTCTGTTTGCTCCTGTCTTCAGGTCCTAGTTCTTTGCAAGATAAGCGAAGTCCTGCTTTCTTATTTTTTGTTATTTTGCTTTGTTCATATTTTTGTCCAGCTTGTACAATATGTGATTCCTGATATTGCTGGAAGCTCTAGGGGGCTGATATTCTCCCCCCTCACTGTTAGTCGGTTTGGGGGGTTCTTGGATATTCAGCGTGGATATTTTGCAGGGTTTTTTGCTGACCATATAAGTCATCTTACTATTTTCTGCTATTAGTCAGTGGGCCTCTCTTTGCTAAAATCTAGTTCATTCTTACGTTTGTCTTTTCTTCTTACCTCACCGTTATTATTTGTTGGGGGCTTGTATTACTTTGGGGTCTTTTCTCTGGAGGCAAGAGAGGTCTTATTTTCCCTGATAGGGTTAGTTAGTTCTCCGGCTGGCGCGAGACGTCTAGGATCAACGTAGGCACGTTCCCCGGCTACTGTTAGTGTTTGTGCTAGGATCAGGTATATGGTCAGCCTAGTTACCACGTCCCTATGAGCTGGTATTTATGTTTGCAGACTTTTGCTGTAATCTCTGAGATCCTTGCCATTGGGATCATAACAGTATGCCAGGCCCTGAATAGTTAATGCATTGCAGAAGTGGGATTAAAAGAAAAGGAGTTCTGAGTTTTTTTTTCTCCTCTTTCTTCCTTCCCCTTTTTCTCAGAGTGGCTGTAAGCTTTGCTGCAGACATGAATGTTCAGACCTTGATTACTAGTGTGGATCAGCTTGCTGCACGAGTGCAGAGCATTCAGGATTTTGTTGTTAGCTGTCCTATGTCTGAGCCTAAGATACCTATTCCTGAGCTGTTCTCTGGAGATCGATTTAAATTTAGGAATTGTAGGAATAATTGTAAATTGTTTCTATCTTTGAAACCTCGTTGGTCTGGAGATTCAGCTCAGCAAGTTAAAATTGTTATCTCCTTTTTGCATGGCGACCCTCAGGATTGGGCTTTCTCGTTAGCGCCAGGAGATCCGGCATTGGCGGATGTCGATGCGTTTTTTCTGGCGCTCGGATTGCTTTATGAGGAGCCTAATCTTGAAATTCAGGCAGAAAAAGCTCTACTGACTATCTCTCAGGGCCAGGATGAAGCCGAAGTGTATTGCTAAAAATTTCGGAAATGGTCGTGCTTACTCAATGGAATGAATGTGCTCTGGCCGCAAATTTCAGAAATGGCCTTTCTGAAGCCATTAAGAATGTGATGGTGGGTTTCACAATTCCTACAAGTCTGAATGATTCTATGGCGCTGGCTATTCAGTTTGATCGGCGTTTGCGGGAGCGCAAATCTGCTAATCCTCTGGCGGTGTTGTCTGAACAGACACCTGTTTCAATGCAATGTGATAGAAACCCCGATCCAGCAATGCAATGTGATAGAATCCTGACTAGAACCGAACGACAAAATCATAGACGACAGAATGGGCTGTGTTTTTATTGTGGTGATTCTACACATGTTATATCAGCATGCTCTAAACGCCTAACCAAGGTTGTCAGTCCTGTCTCCATTGGTAATTTGCAGCCTAAATTTATTTTGTCTGTGACTTTAATTTGTTCATTGTCTTCCTACCCTGTTATGGCGTTTGTGGATTCAGGTGCTGCCCTGAGTCTTATGGACTTGTCGTTTGCCAAGCGCTGCGGTTTTGTCCTGGAGCCTTTAAAAATTCCTATTCCTCTCAGAGGAATTGATGCTACGCCACTGGTGGAAAATAAACCGCAGTTTTGGACACAAGTGACCATGTGCATGACTCCTGAACATCGGGAGGTGATTCGTTTTCTTGTTCTGCATAAAATGAGTGATTTGGTCGTGTTAGGTCTGCCATGGTTACAGACCCATAATCCTGTTTTGGATTGGAAGGCTATGTCTGTGTCAAGTTGGGGTTGTCAGGGAATTCATAGCGATTCTCCGACGGTGTCTATTGCTACTTCTACTCCTTCAGAGGTTCCTGAGTATTTGTGTGACTATCAGGATGTATTCAGTGAGTCCAGGTCCAGTGATCTTCCTCCTCATAGGGACTGTGACTGCGCTATAGATTTGATTCCTGGCAGTAAATTTCCTAAGGGACGATTATTTAATTTGTCTGTACCCGAGCATGCCGCGATGCGTTCTTATGTCAAGGAGTCTTTGGAGAAGGGGCATATTCGTCCATCCTCTTCCCCTCTTGGTGCGGGATTCTTTTTTGTGGCCAAGAAGGACGGGTCTTTGAGACCTTGTATAGACTATCGGCTTCTGAATAAAATCACTGTTAAGTTTCTGTATCCTTTGCCACTATTGTCAGACTTGTTTGCTCGGATTAAGGGTGCCAAGTGGTTCACCAAGATAGATCTTCGTGGTGCGTACAACCTTGTGCGCATTAGGCAGGGAGATGAATGGAAAACTGCATTCAATACGCCCGAAGGTCATTTTGAATACTTGGTGATGCCCTTTGGGCTCTCTAATGCTCCTTCAGTGTTTCAGTCCTTTATGCATGATATCTTCCGGAAGTATCTGGATAAATTTATGATTGTTTATCTGGATGATATTCTGGTTTTCTCAGATGATTGGGATTCTCATGTAAAGCAGGTCAGGATGGTGTTTCAGGTTTTGCGTGATAATGCTTTGTTTGTGAAGGGCTCAAAGTTACATAGTTACATAGTTATTAAGGTTGAAGGAAGACTGTAAGTCCAGCTAGTTCAACCCATAGCCTAACCTAACATGCCCTAACATGTTGATCCAGGGGAAGGCAAAAAAAACCCATGTGGCAAAGAGTAACTCCACCATGGGGAAAAAAATTCCTTCCCGACTCCACATACGGCAATCAGACTAGTTCCCTGGATCAACGCCTTATCAAGGAATCTAGTGTATATACCCTGTAACATTATACTTTTCCAGAAAGGTATCCAGTCCCCTCTTAAATTTAATTAATGAATCACTCATTACAACATCATACGGCAGAGAGTTCCATAGTCTCACTGCTCTTACAGTAAAGAATCCGCGTCTGTTATTATGCTTAAACCTTCTTTCCTCCAGACGTAGAGGATGCCCCCTTGTCCCTGTCTCAGGTCTATGATTAAAAAGATCATCAGAAAGGTCTTTGTACTGTCCCCTCATATATTTATACATTAACATAAGATCACCCCTTAGTCTTCGTTTTTCCAAACTAAATAGCCCCAAGTGTAATAACCTATCTTGGTATTGCAGACCCCCCAGTCCTCTAATAACCTTGGTTGCTCTTCTCTGCACCCGCTCCAGTTCAGCTATGTCTTTTTTATACACCGGAGACCAGAACTGTGCACAGTATTCTAAGTGTGGTCGAACTAGTGACTTGTATAGAGGTAAAATTATGTTCTCCTCATGAGCATCTATGCCTCTTTTAATACATCCCATTATTTTATTTGCCTTTGTAGCAGCTGCCTGACACTGGCCACTGAATATGAGTTTGTCATCCACCCATACACCCAGGTCTTTTTCATTGACGGCTTTGCCCAGAGTTTTAGAATTAAGCACATAGTTATACATCTTACTACTTCTACCCAAGTGCATGACCTTACATTTATCCCCATTAAAGCTCATTTGCCATTTATCAGCCCAAGCTTCTAGTTTACATAAATCATCCTGTAATATAAAAGTGTCTCTTTGGAGTGCAGAAGGTTTCCTTTTTGGGTTTTATTTTCTCCCCTTCTGCTGTGGAGATGGACCCAGTCAAGGTCCGAGCTATTCATGATTGGACTCAGCCCACGTCTGTTAAGAGTCTTCAGAAGTTCTTGGGGTTTGCTAATTTCTACTGTCGCTTTATCGCTAATTTTTCTAGCGTTGTTAAACCTTTGACGGATATGACCAAGAAAGGTTCTGATGTGGCTAATTGGGCCCCTGCAGCCGTGGAGGCCTTCCAGGAGCTGAAGCGCCGGTTTACTTCGGCGCCTGTTTTGTGCCAGCCTGATGTCTCACTTCCCTTTCAGGTTGAAGTGGATGCTTCTGAGATCGGTGCTGGGGCTGTTTTGTCGCAGAGAGGCTCTGGTTGCTCTGTGATGAGACCATGTGCCTTTTTCTCTAGGAAGTTTTCGCCTGCTGAGCGGAACTATGATGTTGGTAATCGGGAGTTGTTGGCCATGAAGTGGGCATTTGAGGAGTGGCGTCATTGGCTCGAGGGTGCTAAGCATCGTGTGGTGGTCTTGACTGATCACAAAAATCTGATGTATCTCAAGTCTGCTAAGCGCCTGAATCCTAGACAGGCTCGTTGGTCATTGTTTTTCTCTCGTTTTGACTTTGTGGTCTCGTACCTGCCTGGTTCGAAGAATGTTAAGGCTGATGCTCTTTCTAGGAGCTTTGTGCCTGACTCTCCTGGAGTCTCGGAGCCAGCTGGTATTCTTAAAGAGGGAGTAATCGTGTCGGCCATATCTCCTGATTTGCGATGTGTGTTGCAGAGATTTCAGGCTGGTAGACCTGACTCTTGTCCACCCGACAGACTGTTTGTTCCTGATAAATGGACCAGCAAAGTCATTTCCGAGGTTCATTCCTCGGTGTTGGCAGGGCATCCGGGAATTTTTGGTACCCGAGATTTAGTGGCTAGGTCCTTTTGGTGGCCTTCCTTGACACGGGATGTGCGGTCATTTGTGCAGTCCTGTGGGACTTGTGCTCGGGCTAAGCCTTGTTGTTCTCGTGCTAGCGGGTTGCTTCTGCCCTTGCCCGTCCCGAAGAGGCCTTGGACACACATTTCCATGGATTTCATTTCTGATCTTCCGGTGTCTCAGGGAATGTCTGTCTTCTGGGTGGTGTGTGATCGTTTTTCCAAGATGGTCCATTTGGTACCCTTGCCTAAGTTGCCTTCCTCTTCCGATCTGGTTCCTTTGTTTTTTCAGAATGTGGTTCGTTTACACGGCATTCCGGAGAATATCGTGTCCGACAGAGGGTCCCAGTTTGTGTCCAGATTCTGGCGATCTTTTTGTGCTAGAATGGGCATTGATTTGTCGTTTTCATCTGCCTTCCATCCTCAGACTAATGGTCAAACGGAGCGAACTAATCAGACACTGGAGGCTTATTTGAGATGTTTTGTTTCTGCGGACCAGGATGATTGGGTGACCTTCTTGCCATTGGCGGAGTTTGCCCTTAATAATCGGGCTAGTTCCGCTACTTTGGTTTCGCCATTCTTCTGCAACTCTGGTTTTCATCCTCGTTTCTCCTCGGGTCATGTTGAGTCTTCTGACTGTCCTGGGGTGGATTCCGTGGTGGATAGGTTGCAGCGGATTTGGAATCATGTGGTGGACAACTTGAAGTTGTCACAGGAGAAGGCTCAGCGTTTTGCCAACCGCCGCCGCGGTGTGGGCCCCCGACTTCATGTTGGGGATTTGGTTTGGTTGTCTTCTCGGTATGTCCCTCTGAAGGTTTCCTCTCCTAAGATTAAGCCTCGCTTTATTGGTCCAAATGGAAGGGCTATGGTCAGGAGGATAATTCCTGGGTGGCCGCCTCTGATGTTCATGCGGCCGATTTGGTTCGTGCCTTCCACGCTGCTCATCCTGGTCGCCCTGGTGGTCTTGGTGAGGGTTCGGTGACCCCTCCTTAAAGGGGGGGTACTGTTGTGAACTATACTTCTTGGCTCCCTCTTGTGGTCACTAGTGATTTGGCACTTGGATTGTCTTTTACCAGGTTGGTACTCACCTGCTTCGTTAGGCCTGCGGTGTTGCTATTTAAACTTCCTGGATTCTCAGTCCGGTGCCTGGCATCGTTGTAATCAGTTCATTTCTGTTTGCTCCTGTCTTCAGGTCCTGGTTCTTTGCAAGATAAGCTAAGTCCTGCTTTCTTATTTTTTGTTATTTTGCTTTGTTCATATTTTTGTCCAGCTTGTACAATATGTGATTCCTGATATTGCTGGAAGCTCTAGGGGGCTGATATTCTCCCCCCTCACCGTTAGTCGGTTTGGGGGTTCTTGGATATTCAGCGTGGATATTTTGCAGGGTTTTTTGCTGACCATATAAGTCATCTTACTATTTTCTGCTATTAGTCAGTGGGCCTCTGTTTGCTAAAATCTAGTTCATTCTTACGTTTGTCTTTTCTTCTTACCTCACCGTTATTATTTGTTGGGGGCTTGTATTACTTTGGGGTCTTTTCTCTGGAGGCAAGAGAGGTCTTATTTTCCCTGATAGGGTTAGTTAGTTCTCCGGCTGGCGCGAGACGTCTAGGATCAACGTAGGCACGTTCCCCGGCTACTGTTTGTGCTAGGATCAGGTATATGGTCAGCCTAGTTACCACGTCCCTATGAGCTGGTATTTATGTTTGCAGACTTTTGCTGTAATCTCTGAGATCCTTGCCATTGGGATCATAACAGTACCCCTCCTGATCCCACACAAGGCAGCTTACTTACCTCATCCAGCAGCACCATGTGGCAAGTTGGCAACCAGCACAGCCGAGTCCTGCAATCCACGGAGGTCCCGATCATGTGACCCCTGTATCCTCTGTTGTGAATTCCGCTCTTGGGCTCCCTCCGGTGGTTGTAAGTGGCACTTTTGTGAGTTCTGCTCTTGGGCTCCCTCCGGTGGTTTTAAGTGGTACTGCTGCTCCTTGGATTTAGTAGCCAGCAGCTGCTTCCACTGATTGTCTTTCTGGCTCGGCTATTTAGCCTGGTTCTATCCTTCAGCCTGTGCCAGTTGTCAATGGTTCCTGGTTGGATTCACATCTCTGCTTGGATTACCCTGATATTCTGACCAGTTCAGCAAAGATAAGTCCTTGCTTTGTTCTTTAGCAGTCCACTTGTTGTGGACTTAATCTTTCTGCACTTTCTATGTTTTTTCTAGTCCAGCTTGTCAGTATGGATTTATTCAGTTAAGCTGGAAGCTCTGGGAAGCAGATTTACCCTCCACACCTTTAGTCAGGTGTGGAGATTTTTGTAAACTCTGTGGTGGATTTTTCTAGTTTTTAATACTGACCGCACAGTATTCTGTCCTGTTCTATCTATCTAGCTAGAATGGCCTTCTTTGCTACATCCTGGTTTCATTTTGCATATGTCATTTCCCTCTCCACTCACAGTCAATATTTGTGGGGGGCTGTCCTATCCTTTGGGGATTTTCTCTGAGGCAAGATAGCTTTCCTGTTTCTATCTTTAGGGGTAGTTAGTCCTCCGGCTGTGACGAGGTGTCTAGGGAGTGACAGGAACATCCCACGGCTACTAGTGTTGTGTTAAGCTCAGGAACTGCGGTCAGTACAGGTACCACCTCCTCCAGAGTACGTCCCATGTTGCTCCTAAACCACCAGCTCATAACAGTACAACTGGCCCAAAAATGAATTAAATGCATCTCAAAAGAAGGAAAAGGAAGTTCTGAGCCATTTTTTTTTCTGCAGTCTGTTTTGTCTTTTTTTTCCTCTTAATCTCTGGGTGGTTCAGGATTTTGGCGCTGGCATGGATGTTCAGGGTTTGTTTTCTCATGTGGATCAACTTGCTGCAAGAGTACAGAGTATCCAAGATTATGTTGTCCAGACTCCGGCTTTAGAGCCTAGAATTCCTACCCCTGATTTGTTTTTTGGGGACAGATCCAAGTTTTTGAACTTTAAAAATAACTGCAAATTGTTTTTTGCCTTGAAACCCCGTTCCTCTGGTGATTCCATTCAGCAGGTTAAAATTGTCATCTCTCTGCTGCGTGGTGACCCTCAGGATTGGGCATTCTCCCTTGAATCAGGGGATCCAGCATTGCTTAATGTAGACGCATTTTTTCAAGCGCTCGGATTATTGTATGACGAACCTAATTCTGTGGATCATGCAGAAAAGACCTTGTTGGCCCTGTGTCAGGGTCAGGAAGCGACAGAAGTATACTGACAGAAATTGAGAAAATGGTCTGTGCTCACTAAATGGAATGAGGAGGCTCTGGCAGCAATTTTCAGAAAAGGGTCTTTCTGAAGCCCTTAAAGATGTTATGGTGGGGTTCCCCACGCCTGCTGGTTTGAGCGAATCTATGTCTCTAGCCATTCAGATTGATCAGCGCCTGCGCGAGCGCAAAGTTGTGCACCATATGGCAGTATCCTCTGAGCAGAGTCCTGAGCCTATGCAATGTGATAGGATTTTGACTAGAGCAGAACGGCAGGGATTCAGACTCCAGAATAGGCTGTGTTTTTACTGTTGTGATTCTGCTCATGTTATTTCTGATTGCCCTAAGCGTACTAGGAGGGTCGCTAGGTCTGTTACCATCAGTACTGTACAGCCTAAATTTCTCTTATCTGTGACCTTGATTTGCTCATTATCGTCCTTTTCTGTCATGGCATTTGTGGATTCAGGCTCTGCCCTGAACTTGATGGACTTGGAATTCGCCGGGCGCTGTGGTTTTTCCTTGCAGCCTTTGCAGAGTCCTATTCCTTTGAGGGGCATTGATGCTGTGATTGTGCTATTAACTTGATTCCTGGCTGTAAGTTCCCTAAGGGCCGACTTTTCAATCTGTCTGTGCCAGAGCATGCCGCCATGCGGAGTTATGTTAAGGAGTCTTTAGAGAAGGGGCATATTCGGCCGTCTTCCTCACCATTGGGAGCGGGATTCTTTTTTGTTGCCAAGAAGGATGGCTCCTTGAGACCCTGTATTGATTATCGCCTTCTTAATAAGATCATGGTCAAATTCCAATACCCTTTCCTTTACCTTTGCTTTCTGATTTGTTTGCTCGGATCAAGGGGGCTAGTTGGTTTACTAAGATTGACCTTTGAGGGGCATATAATCTTGTTCGTATTAAACAGGGTGACGAATGGAAAACTGCATTTAATACGCCCGAATGCCATTTTGAATACCTTGTGATGCCTTTCGGGCTCTCTAATGCTCCTTCTGTATTTCAGTCCTTCATGCATGATATTTTCCGCAATTATCTTGATAAATTCATGATTGTGTATTTGGATGATATTTTGATTTTTTCCGATGATTGGGAGTCTCATGTGAAGCAGGTCAGGATGGTATTCCAGATCCTTCGTGATAATGCTTTATTTGTGAAGGGGTCTAAGTGCCTATTTGGAGTTCAGAAGGTCTCTTTTTTGGGTTTTATTTTTTCTCCCTCGTCTATAGAAATGGATCCTGTTAAGGTCCAAGCCACTCATGACTGGATTCAACCCACATCTGTGAAGAGTCTTCAGAAATTTTTGGGCTTTGCTAATTTTTATCGCCGTTTCATTGCCAACTTTTCCAGTGTGGTTAAGCCCTTGACCGATTTGACGAAGAAAGTCGCTGATGTGATGAATTGGTCCTCTGCGGCTGTTGAGGCCTTTCAGGAGCTTAAACATCGATTTACTTCTGCCCCTGTGTTGCGTCAGCCGGATGTTTCTCTTCCTTTTCAGGTTGAGGTTGACGCTTCTGAGATTGGGGCAGGGGCCGTTTTGTCTCAGAGGAGTTCTGATGGTTCTTTGATTAAACCGTGTGCCTTTTTTTCCAGAAAGTTTTCGCCTGCGGAGCGCAATTATGATGTCGGCAATTGGGAGTTGTTGGCCATGAAGTGGGCATTTGAGGAGTGGCGACATTGGCTTGAGGGAGCCAAGCACCGCGTTGTGGTCTTGACCGATCATAAGAATCTGATTTACCTCGAGTCGGCCAAGCGGCTGAACCCTAGACAGGCTCGATGGTCCCTGTTTTTCTCCCATTTTGATTTTGTGGTCTCGTATCTTCCGGGATCTAAGAATGTTAATGCTGATGCCCTCTCTAGGAGTTTTTTGCCTGATTCTCCTGGAGTCCTTGAGCCGGTTGGCATTCTTAAGGAAGGGGTGATTCTTTCTGCCATCTCCCCTGATTTACGGCGGGTGCTTCAGGAATTTCAGGCTGATAAACCTGACCGCTGTCCTGTGGGGAAGCTGTTTGTTCCTGATAGATGGACAAGTAAGGTAATTTCTGAGGTTCATTGTTCGGTGTTGGCTGGTCATCCTGGGATTTTTGGTACCAGAGATTTGGTTGCTAGGTCCTTTTGGTGGCCTTCCTTGTCGCGGGATGTGCGTTCTTTTGTGCAGTCCTGTGGGACTTGTGCCCGGGCCAAGCCTTGCTGTTCCCGCGCTAGTGGGTTGCTTTTGCCTTTGCCGGTCTCTGAGAGGCCCTGGACGCATATTTCCATGGATTTTATTTCGGATCTTCCTGTTTCCCAGAAGATGTCCGTTATCTGGGTGGTTTGTGACCGGTTCTCTAAAATGGCCCATTTGGTACCTTTGCCTAAATTGCCTTCCTCCTCTGATTTGGTTCCATTGTTTTTTCAGCATGTGGTTCGTTTGCATGGCATTCCGGAGAATATTGTGTCTGACAGAGGTTCCCAGTTTGTTTCTAGGTTTTGGCGGGCCTTTTGTGCTAGGATGGGCATTGATTTGTCTTTTTCTTCGGCGTTTCATCCTCAGACAAATGGCCAAACTGAGCGAACTAATCAGACCATGGAAACCTATTTGAGATGCTTTGTGTCTGCTGACCAGGATGATTGGGTGGCTTTCTTGCCGTTGGCCGAGTTTGCCCTCAATAATCGGGCTAGTTCGGCTACTTTGGTTTCGCCTTTCTTTTGTAATTTTGGTTTTCATCCTCGTTTTTCTTCAGGGCAGGTTGAGCCTTCTGATTGTCCTGGTGTGGATTCTGTAATGGACAGGTTACAGCAGATTTGGACTCATGTGGTAGACAATTTGACGTTGTCTCAGGAAAAGGCTCAACGTTTTGCTAACCGCCGTCTGTGTGTTGGTCCCCGGCTTTGGGTGGGGGATTTAGTCTGGTTATCTTCTCGTCATGTTCCTATGAAGGTTTCTTCCCCTAAGTTCAAGCCTCGGTTTATTGGTCCTTATAAGATTTCTGAGATTATCAATCCGGTATCTTTTCGTTTGGCCCTTCCAGCCTCTTTTGCCATCCATAATGTTTTCCATAGATCTTTGTTGCGGAGATATGTGGTGCCCGTTGTTCCCTCTGTTGATCCTCCTGCCCCGGTGTTGGTTGATGGGGAGTTGGAATATGTGGTGAAGAAAATTTTGGATTCTCGTTTTTCGAGGCGGAGGCTTCAGTATCTTGTCAAGTGGAAGGGTTATGGCCAGGAGGATAATTCTTGGGTTGTTGCCTCCGATGTCCATGCCGCTGATTTGGTTCGTGCTTTTCACTTGGCTCATCCTGATCGGCCTGGGGGCTCTGGTGAGGGTTCGGCGACCCCTCCTCAAGGGGGGGGGGGGTACTGTTGTGAATTCCCTCCGGTGGTTGTAAGTGGCACTTTTGTGAGTTCTGCTCTTGGGCTCCCTCCGGTGGTTTTAAGTGGTACTGCTGCTCCTTGGATTTAGTAGCCAGCAGCTGCTTCCACTGATTGTCTTTCTGGCTCGGCTATTTAGCCTGGTTCTATCCTTCAGCCTGTGCCAGTTGTCAATGGTTCCTGGTTGGATTCACATCTCTGCTTGGATTTCCCTGATATTCTGACCAGTTCAGCAAAGATAAGTCCTTGCTTTGTTCTTTAGCAGTCCACTTGTTGTGGACTTAATCTTTCTGCACTTTCTATGTTTTTTTCTAGTCCAGCTTGTCAGTATGGATTTATTCAGTTAAGCTGGAAGCTCTGGGAAGCAGATTTACCCTCCACACCTTTAGTCAGGTGTGGAGATTTTTGTAAACTCTGTGGTGGATTTTTCTAGTTTTTAATACTGACCGCACAGTATTCTGTCCTGTTCTATCTATCTAGCTAGACTGGCCTTCTTTGCTACATCCTGGTTTCATTCTGCGTATGTCATTTCCCTCTCCACTGACAGTCAATATTTGTGGGGGGCTGTCCTATCCTTTGGGGATTTTCTCTGAGGCAAGATAGCTTTCCTGTTTCTATCTTTAGGGGTAGTTAGTTCTCCGGCTGTGACGAGGTGTCTAGGGAGTGACAGGAACATCCCACAGCTAATTCTAGTGTTGTGTTAAGCTCAGGAACTGCGGTCAGTACAGGTACCACCTCCTACGTCCCATGTTGCTCCTAAACCACCAGCTCATAACACTCCTCCCCTCCTGTGACCTCATCACAGGTCCTGTGCGCACAGAGCAGGCAGCCAATATGTGGTGTAAGGCTCTGCGGGTGCAGCGATGACCGGCTGATACATCGCATACGGAAGGGTAAGGGGCATGGCTTAACACAAGGGGGCGTGTCGGCTGCTTCTGCTGTCTGTGCTAAGCAGAGCGTCCCGTGCGGGAGTGCGGGGCAAAGGCTCAAAACCGGGACAGTCCCGCAGAATGAGGGACAGTTGGGAGCTATGACATACTAGTACAGGGGATGGCAACCAAAACGGACCCGTAGAAGCGCTACTTATCAGCGTGAAACGGCCGTCGTCCCGTCTCACATGCTCCTCGCCTCGTCACTCCCCCGTACCGTGAAGCTGTAACCCTTTATGTCGTAATAAAGAAGATTCCTGACCTGGGTGCTGGTGAGTGCTGCGTTATCTTTTCTCTGATTTTGCTACTCAAGATTGTGTTTTTTCTAACGCTAGCACCTCCGATGTAAGACGTCTGTGATTTTCCTGTGCCTTATACACCCTTTGTATCCTCTGTTGGGGAGTTGTGCCACTTTCTTTTTTCTTCGGATTTGGCAAAACGGGAGAAGACCAGGACAAGTGATCCAGAACCTCTGATTCATCTCTCCTGATACCCTGGAAGACCCAGGCCATGTGTGGGCCACTGGAAAAGTCACACTGTGGGAGACTGCAGAGCTGTACATACAGACTGCTGGGTGAAAAGCCCTGCATGTGTACTCCTGTAGCAGAGATCACCATGCTGAGAGGTGGGTGAGAGAAAAGCATATAAAGGAGACGGGAAACATTACAATCCCTGAACACTGAGCAGATAAAGAAGGGGGATGGGCACAACACAGCAGAAGCCATCAGTAGGAAGTAAACAGTGGCAGTTTCTTAGGCTTCAGTCAAAAGGCTGATACCAGAGACTGAACAAAGACAATAGCTGTGTGCCAAACACACAACAATCCCAAAACTTCTCCTGCCATAACATCTGGTGTCATTAAGTCGTACTGAAAGCATATCAGTAGGGGCTCATACTCACATGCGAGAAACTGGGATGAGTCTCGCACGTCAATACCCGGCACTCGGATCGGAGCGTGCGGTTGCATAGCAATACATGCAGCCGCACGCTCTGCTCCTGAGTGCCGGATATTGACATGCAAGACTCATCCAAGTTTCTCGTAAGTGAGTATGAGCCCTAAACCATACTCTCACCACACACAAATGTAGATAGCCACTTCTTGAGTGACATCATTACCATCTTTAAAGAAGCTCTAAACCTAACATCATAGCTATATGGATAAATTTGTGGGGAAAAATAATACCACATCATCTCTTAAAGGGAATAGAACGAACACACATAGCCAAAATATATCTTCGCCAGTTAAAGGGCTGGACCAGTCATCTAATGAGATCCCTCTGAAGCTACAGCACAGGCTATCCTAAAACTACTGATGCCCACCATAGATGGAAGATTGGCTGCCTTTCAATCATCTCTGGACATTATAGTAGCACACGTAAATGCCCAAGGAACCAGACTCACGGAGGCGGAACAGAGAATCTCAGACCTGGAGGACTCAATGAAAGATTATGCAGAAAACCTAGCAAGCAAAGATAAAGATATGAAGGCACTAATGGATAAAGTGGATGATCTGGAAAACAGGTCCAGACGTAACAATCTGCAGTTGGTGGGGCTCCCTGAGACAATACAACACTCAGAGCTTATGAGAATAACATCAGAATGGTTACCAAAAGCCCTTGATCTGGAAACTGCATCAGGGAAAATTGTGGTTGAAAGAGCCCACCGTGTGGGACCACCCAGAAAAGATGGTTCTGCCAGACCAGTGATTTTCAAGATTCTCGACTTTTAGGATAAAACTAGACTCATGACAGCCTTCAGGAAAAAATCATCATTATTCTATGACAACAATAAACTTCTACTCTTCCAGGACTATCCACCATCCTTGGCTGCTAGGTGTAAAGCCTTTGTGCTTGTGTGCAAAATTTTGATAGAAAGAAAGACACATTTGATTTGGATTACAATATCTGGCTATCCTTCACTTTGCATCAGAGGGGAAGCATTGGATCTTCGAGGACCCAGAAAGAGCACTTCACCACTTACAAAGAGAACACCGGGCTTCGTCGCCAGCTAATACAGACACTTGACTGTGTGATGTCACTGCATTCATGGTTTGATTACTTTATGCTTTTGTTACTACTCAGTGTAGGTAATATACTGGAAATCAGGAATGTTAAACCTTTTGGGGTATTGCTGTGTTTATTAGGGGTTTTGGGGGGAGGGCATTCTTGTGTGCAAACTTGTAGCTGGTACTATGTAGAGAGGGATCTAACACCTACTCGCTGGGATGGGTGGGGAATCCCAAATGAATGTTCACTTAAACCACTGCAGGTTCTACAAGTTGGAATAGGTTAAAGGGAAGGTGCCACCATTTTTCTTGTAGTTTGCTTTTTTCTGAAATTAAGCTTAAAGGGAATCTGTCACCCTCAAAATCGAACATGAGCTAAGGCTACTTTCACACTAGCGTCGTGCACTGCACGTCACTATGCGTCGTTTTGGAGAAAAAAACGCATCCTGCAAAAGTGCTTGCAGGATGCGTTTTTTCTCCATTGACTTGCATTAGCGACGCATTGCCACACGTCGCAACCGTCGTGCGACGGTTGCGTTGTGTTGCGTCTGACCGTCGCCACCAAAAAACGTTGCTTGTAACTTTTTTGGTGCGTCGTTCCCGTCTTTTCCGACCGCGCATGCGCGGCCGGAACTACGCTCCTGCCTCCCCGCACCTCACAATGGGGCAGCGGATGCGTTGAAAAACAGCATCCGCTGCCCTCGTTGTGCGGCGCTTGCACAGTATGCGTCGGTGCGCTGCAACGTCGCATTGCGACGTGCAGTGCAAGACGCTAATGTGAAAGTAGCCTAAGCCCACCGGCATCAGGGGCTTATCTACAGCATTATGTAATGCTGTAGATAAGCCCCCAATGTATCCTGCGGTCCGGTCCGATGGGCGTAACGGTCCGGTCCGGGCCCTCCCATCTTCTTACGATGACGTGCTCTTCTTTGCTTCCTGTCGCGGCTCCGGCGCAGGCGTACTTTGCCCTGTTGAGGGCAGAGCAAAGTACTGCAGTGCGCAGGCAGCGGGCCTCTCTGACCTTTCCCGCTGCCTGCGCACTGCAGTACTTTGCTCTGCCCTCAGCAGGGCAGACAAAGTACACCTGTTCCGGAGCCGCGGCGTGAAGGCAAGAAGAGGACGTCATCCTATGAAGATGGGAGGCCCCAGACCAGACAGCGACGTCTATCGGATCGGACCGCCCCTCCAGGTGAGTATAATCTAACCTCTTTTTCTTCTCTTTCAGGATACATAGGGGCTTATCTACAGCATTACAGAATGCTGTAGATAAGCCCCTGATGCCGGTGGCCGCAGCTCATATACGATTTTGGGGGTGACAGGTTCCCTTTAAAATAGTAATTAAAATATATTAATGCAATGTTTGCACTGTTTGCAAACATTTATATATGAAAAATTATTTTCTTACAAATATATATAATTACCACTAGGAGCATTTTCCATCTTAGACCTCAAGCAGCTATAGTAAGACTTACCAGCTTTACTGTAAGCTGGAAAATTGGGGTAGTAACTGCTGACATCACCATTTCCCTCCACTTTTGGGTGGTCTAGTATCCCTGGGGCAGAATGAAGAGTAGCATCACAGCACCATTTTATGGGTGACTGCCCTGTTATCTGCTATCACCAGTAGTTACTATCTCTCTCCCATTAGTCTTCACATGTCTCTCTCACCCAGACTACATGTATCTCACCCCCTCAACAAGTTCACTGGAGACCCCCCCCCCCAGCCTCCAGTGCCTTTTTTAAACTCCTATAACAAAATATGTAATATGCAATCAAATCTAGATTATAACAGCATGTTATGCTACATTACATTGATTTATTAATGATCTACAAGCACGGTACCTTCCCTTTAAATGGCGGATGGTGTTTGTAGCAAGGGGTCGATGCAAAGGTCTATCAGATGGCGTTCTTGGAATGTTAATGGTCTTAATTCACCAATCAAAAGGAAAAAAATTCAGAACTATTTACACCGATTACACCCTTATATTTGTTTTTACTGGAAACACACTGGATTAAGGGTAAACATCCAGCTTTCCAAGATAGGAAATATACTATATGTGCGGAAGCCTCCTTTTCAAAAAAAACAAAGAGGGTTGCTATTATGATTAATAGAGATATTAAATGCGAAGTGTTGGAAGTACTGGAAGAACCTCAGGGGAGATATTTACTAGTCCAGACAAACAGTCTACAGTTTGGTGAACGTGTATGCTCCTAACGGGCTGAAGGTACAATTTGGGGCACGGTTAGTGGCAAATATTGCAAATTGGGATTTGGTGGTGGTGGAGGATTTTAATCAGGCCCATAACCGCATCATGGATAGAATGCAGTCTCAGACGACATCAACGCAAATACCGAGAAGCTGTATACAGTACTTCCTAGATCAATTAGACTTAAGGTACCTTCGCACTGAACAACTTAACAACGATAACGATAGCGATCCGTGACGTTGCAGCGTCCTGGATAGCGATATCGTTGTGTTTGACACGCAGCAGCGATCAGGATCCTGCTGTGACATCGTTGGTAGGAGCTAGAAGGCCAGCACCTTATTTCGTCGCTGGCTCACCCGCTGACATCGCTGAGTCGGCGTGTGTGACGCCGATTCAGCGATGTCTTCACTGGTAACCAGGGTAAACATCGGGTTACTAAGCGCAGGGCCGCGCTTAGTAACCCGATACTTACCCTGGTTACCATTGTAAATGTAAAAAAAACCAAACACTACATACTTACATTCCAGTGTCTGTCGAGTCCCCCGGCGTCCGCCTCCCTGCACTGTGTCAGCGCCGGCCGGCCGTAAAGCAGAGCACAGCGGTGACGTCACCGCTCTGCTTTACGGCCGGCGCTGACACAGTGCAGGGAAGCGGACGCCGGGGGATGCGACAGACACCGGAATGTAAGTATGTAGTGTTTGGTTTTTTTTACAGTTACACTGGTAACCAGGGTAAACATCGGGTTACTAAGCGCGGCCCTGCGCTTAGTAACCCGATGTTTACCCTGGTTACCCGGGGACTTCAGCATCGTTGGTCGCTGGAGAGCTGTCTGTGTGACAGCTCTCCAGCGACCACACAACGACGAAACAGCGATGCTGCAGCGATCGGCATCGTTGTCTATATCGCTGCAGCATCGCTAAATGTGACGGTACCTTTAGTTGACGTGTGGCGGCTGCAGCACCCGGTAGATAAGGACTTTACACATTATTCACATGTACACGGATCACATGCAAGGCTGGATTATTCGTTGTTAGGGGCGTCATTACTGCCTTTGCTGACCTCCAAAATATATGACATTCTTATTTCGGACCATGCACCAATAACCTTTGAATCTTTGCTACAAACTCCAGTCTGGCGGGAAAGACAATGGAAATTCCCCTCTTATCTATATAACTAGGAAGATTTTAAAAACACAGTACAAATGTTTTGGGACATCTATAAAAGTGACAATATAGACCACGTGGGGGATGCACATCTATTTTGAGATGCACCTAAGGCAGTCATGAGGGGTCAATTAATTTCCTACATAAGCCACAAATGTAAAAAAACTTATAGAAAACACCCATAAAGCACAAAAAGAACTTACCCATGCCTATAAAAATGGCAAATCAAACAACTCGGCAAACTTGAAACGAAAATTTTTAGAGGCAGCTGACAAGATAGCCCATGAAGCAGCCTTAAGCAACCTCCAGTATCAGAAACATAAATATTTAAAGTGGGGTAACAGACCAGGTAGGCTGCTTGCTTCCCTAACAAAACCATTTAGAACAGCTACCAAAATCCTCAAACTCAAAAAAAAAAAAAAAAAAGAGATGGCATGATCACAACAATAAATGAGGAAATAAGAGAGGAATTTAGCTTTTTTTGTTTCTCTTTACAAAGCAGAATCAAATGGGGACCTGCGGAATTCTGAATTTCTGAAACAGGAGATTGCCCCAATCCTCACTGAGGAACAGGGAAACACGCTTAAAAACCCCATTACTCCTATGGAGGTGATCCAGACTATAAATTCATTAAAAATAACTAAGGCACCGGGACCAGACAGGTTTAGGAGTGAGTATTATAAGATATTGGGGCCATTAAAAGGAACTCATCTTTGCACAATGTTTAATGACACCATCAGAGAGAAAAAAGTATCCGAGGGGTTTAATGAGGCAAATATCATCGTACTCCCTAAACCGGGTAAGGATCCCTTGCAGGTAGAGGGGTATAGGCCAATATCCCTGATAAACTCAGATTTTAAGATTCTCACAAAAATCCTTTAAAATAGACTACAACAAATCATACCAAGTCTGATTTTACCACAGCAAACTGGTTTCTAGAATGTTGATCAATAACACCCTTTCTCGGCCTTTCAATATTCAGAGAGGCACGAGACAGGGATATCCCTTGTCACCTCTCCTTTTCAACATAGCCTTGGATCCCTTATTGAGAACGCTGCAAAACCTGACAATATATCAGGGAATAGGGATAGGACCAGCAATGGTTAAAATTTTAGCATTTGCAGATGAAATCCTACTTTTTAATCCATCCCAAGCAATCCCGGTTATAATGGAGACTCTAAATAGCTTTGGGGAAATATCAGGGGTAAGAATAAACTATAACAAGTCAGAAGCCCTAGCATTATTCAGGGCGGGAAAAACTGGACTAGACTCCTTCCCATTTCACTGTAGAACTGATTCCATTAAATATTTGGGAGTACACCTCTCAGCTAACCCAACACAACTCTACAGGATTAATTACAAACCTCTAATTACATCTGCAGCACCCCCACGGTCGCAGGGCCGAGGGGTACCCGGTACCGGGTCTCTGAGTCTCTGTTCTGGAGTTGTCACGGTGGCTAGACCTGGTCCGTGACCCTGCTGAGGGGCGTACAATGAAGGTGGAGGTATGGGATGTCGTTATGGTGCGGAGAAGTGCCGGTCGCGGTAAATAACGAGGACACCAGGTTGCAGTCTCTTTACCTCTTTACTGAAGGCTTCAGGATCCTCAATCCGGAATACGATTAACCAGGCCGCGCAAGCCTGGCCGGTCCGATGGCACATCCAGAGCTCCCTTTGCAGGTGGAAATCTGTGCCTACCTTCTAGCGCTTGTGTGTTGTGGTCCTCCCCTGCTGTGCTTACGGGATTGTCCCCACAACTGTTGTGTCTGTTTCTCGTGTTCCCTCACAACTCGATTCTGATGTTCTTCCACGTCCCCCAGATCTTATGGTTAGGACGCACCTGTATGACGGGGAGGCTCGGAGCTCTTCCGGGACTCTAGCGTCGCCCCACTCCTGTTGTTACCCCCCTGTGTCTTCCTAGGTCAATTGGGTGAGACAGCCCGCCTATAACTGACTGTCCTGCCGTAGGTTTGAAGTTTGGCCTGGAGCTCTATACTTCCTCGGCGTTCCGGCCACCGGTTACGCGCCTCAGTAGGATGTTGCCTCGTCTTACAGCACGACTCCTACTGGTATTCTCCTTGTTGCGTTGATCTCATTTCTCACTCAGCACAATAAACCTCGCTTCTTGTCCTTTCTTGGGGTACCGCCGCTATATTGTGCAGGCGCTGTCCCGTAACGTTCTCTCTGGTTGCTAGGCCTCTGTCAGGATCCCACCCCTGACAGGGACCCCTCTGAATCTTCCCCTACAACACCCTCTGCCACAAGGTGTTGCCTGGTTTCAACCCAGTCAGCTTTCTGAACGAACTTCCTATCCAACCCCCAGTTTTACCAGACTGTGAGGCGTGGCCTAATGCATAGTGCCCTTAGCTCCCCCTGGAGGCCAGACTGTGAAATGTATTGGTGTCTGTGATACCTGGTCAGATGAACTCCTTCAGTGCCATCAGACGTACCATAGCCCCCCTTAGTGGCGGAGCAACAGTACTGCAACGACCAGGACTCTGGGGCGCTGCACTGCCCCCCGGTTAAATCCAGTACTCCTGGACTGGGAAGAAAACAACAATACATGTCAGCAAAAAGACATACAATTTTTGAAATGCAATAACAAGTAAACTTTAACAGAGCTTCCCTTTATGGGAGGTGAGGACACTTGAACGTTACAAACATGGTTAAATATTTAAGTAACATACTATAAATAACTTCTTTTACCCAACCGGGTATTCTACTAAGTGCAAATTTTTGAACAATAATTTAACTTTGCCTTTAAGGACGTACTCGCTGAATCCACTAAAGACCTTCTTATAAAACATTATAAGGCTAATCAACTTTTCTGCATTCTCCTTCTTTACATCTGCAGGACCGCCTGTCCTATCCGCTCCAGGCCTACTGCCTCTCCTTTCTGTTACAGGACCGCCCCTTTCCGCCCGGGCCTACTGCCTTTCTACTACTATACACGGTATAGAACTTATCATCCATCTTTCAGTTCAGGATTACTGAGCCATCTCTGTATGGCTCCTAGGAGGACTCACTGAATAACCCCGTACGGGTTCACTTTCTGTCCTCATTCTTCTATCAACATCATTAAACATGTCTCACAATCAACTAGTTAGCTACATTTAACTTCTTCTTTCAAGACATTATTGCCATTTAACCATCTTAAGGCAACACTGTTCATAAGTGCAATATGTGAACATCCCCTTTAAGAGGGGACCAAGTCTCTATGAGGTAGTGCAACTTCTCAAGCTGCAAGTCTGTTCGCAGTAAGGACTCCGGTGCTGGTTCCAAGACCAGTGTCTTCGCAAAGAGTCCTTTCCTTGTGTAAAACCAGTAAAGAGCACCTTTAAGAAGGTGCAAACTATGTACAAAAAGTTTGTAATCATGCATTGTTCATGATTCAACAGTTCTTTCAATGATGAATAAACAGGAAACAAAAACAAAAAGCAGAAGAAGGGATCCCGGGTAAACAAAGGGATCCCTTTAAGAGTTAACCCTGATCGGGTTGTAGCAGCAAAAACATCAGAAGGACAAACAGTTAACTATATACAAATGATGAAGCATTCTTGCTTACTCAGTTTCTAGCAGCTTCGATCCTTGGTCCCCGGCCGCTGCAATGTCAGTACCGGTGGTTGATCTCTCAGGTGCCATCAGATCACCCGGTGTCTGGATTTGAAGGCTAACCCTGTTTGCAAGTTCGGTAGCCGCTACAAAGCGGACGGTGGTGATAGTAACAAGATCTGTCAAGCCCGGATCAGTCATGGTCGGGGCAACAGGTGACGCTCCTTCAGGCTCACAGCGTTGGACGTTCCGAGCGCACCATCCTTGCGCACTACGGTGGCGGGTGTACATCACCTGATCCCCCCTTTGCAATGGGTCACCATATTGGTTGCAGCAGGGAGTTTTCACGCTGTAACTAGTAACGAAGACGTCAGTCGGTAGTCCCGGTTCCTGTATGGAGCCCCAACCCCTCTTCGGGTGGAAGGCCAGCACCGTTCCCCGCTTTACCACATCTTTCCTGCCGTGCGCAGACTTTCTGCGTTGCATTTTTGGCGTGTCAGGTTGTTCCGTCTCGTTTCGGTGTCTCCAATGCAGGATTAAAATTGTTTATACTGTTCCCAAGTGAGCACAGCAAGGGTGAGGCCGTCCCCCCGAGCTCCATCCGGCTCGATCCAGGGGGTGTCCCACCGGAGGATCACCCTGTCTGGGCCCACGTCTATGGGTTCTCCCATCTTGGTCGGTAGTGGAGGTACCAGCTTCCCCATCGCGTCGGGGGTGAGGATCACCCGCTCAACCGAGAAGAGGCGGTTACTGTTGGGATGAGGAGCAGTCGCGAGAGCGGGATCGGGCGGGGGAGCAGGATCGGTCAGGGGAGCAGGGGCGTCTTCCATACCTGTGCCTGATGTGATTCCACCGATGTCGATCCGTTCCGCTGACAAGGACACTGGAATCGGCTGCAGCCCGGACCGCGGCTCCTCCGAAGTGGCCTCTTGATGTGGCTCCGCTTTCCATGGCTCCATGGTTGGGATAGGTAGGCTCGGCTCCCCCGCCGGCGGCTCCAAGGAGTTCAGATCCTTCACCGGCGGTGGACGCGAGTCCGCCTCTGGTGGGTGAGGGCCAGCCGGGATCACTTCGCCGCTGCTCAGGCACTTGCTGATCGTCATCGCTGTCCGGCATTCGGCGGCAACACATGCACCTGGCTCCGCCATTTCTCCAAGGTCAAGCTCCCTCTTCACCTCGTTCCCGCCGTTGCAAATCAGGGGGCGGTTCTCCTCTGCTGCTGGGCAGGTCGTCATCTCGCAGCAGAAGTCGGAGGGGGCGGTCGCTACTTTTGGCGCCGCTTTGGTGGTCTCCTCCCATGGCACGCCCTCCTTCTTCCTCTGCGCTCCCTGTGGTGCTGCAATGGTGGCTGGTTTTGGTGGCAAATGGCAATCCACAGTCTTTGCAATAAGTCACAGTCCAAGTATAATAAATCACAGTTCCAAGGCACACATGACCTGATTCTTCAGGCTTAAGTAGATCCTGTTCGTGACGCCAAGTTTGCAGCGCCCCCACGGTCGCAGGGCCGAGGGGTACCCGGTACCGGGTCTCTGAGTCTCTGTTCTGGAGTTGTCACGGTGGCTAGACCCGGTCCGTGACCCTGCTGAGGGGCGTACAATGAAGGTGGAGGTATGGGATGTCGTTATGGTGCGGAGAAGTGCCGGTCGCGGTAAATAACGAGGACACCAGGTTGCAGTCTCTTTACTGAAGGCTTCAGGATCCTCAATCCGGAATACGATTAACCGGGCCGCGCAAGCCTGGCCGGTCCGATGGCACATCCAGAGCTCCCTTTGCAGGTGGAAATCTGTGCCTACCTTCTAGCGCTTGTGTGTTGTGGTCCTCCCCTGCTGTGCTTACGGGATAGTCCCCACAACTGTTGTGTCTGTTTCTCGTGTTCCCTCACAACTCGACTCTGATGTTCTTCCACGTCCCCCAGATCTTATGGTTAGGACGCACCCGTATGACGGGGAGGCTCGGAGCTCTTCCGGGACTCTAGCGTCGCCCCACTCCTGTTGTTACCCCCCTGTGTCTTCCTAGGTCAATTGGGTGAGACAGCCCACCTATAACTGACTGTCCTGCCGTAGGTTTGAAGTTTGGCCTGGAGCTCTATACTTCCTCGGCGTTCCGGCCACCGGTTACGCGCCTCAGTAGGATGTTGCCTCGTCTTACAGCACGACTCCTACTGGTATTCTCCTTGTTGCGTTGATCTCGTTTCTCACTCAGCACAATAAACCTCGCTTCTTGTCCTTTCTTGGGGTACCGCCGCTATATCGTGCAGGCGCGGTTCCGTAACGTTCTCTCTGGTTGCTAGGCCTCTGTCAGGATCCCACCCCTGACAGGGACCCCTCTGAATCTTCCCCTACAACACCCTCTGCCACAAGGTGTTGCCTGGTTTCAACCCAGTCAGCTTTCTGAACTAACTTCCTATCCAACCCCCAGTTTTACCAGACTGTGAGGAGTGGCCTAATGCATAGTGCCCTTAGCTCCCCCTGGAGGCCAGACTGTGAAATGTATTGGTGTCTGTGATACCTGGTCAGATGAACTCCTTCAGTGCCATCAGACGTACCATAGCCCCCCTTAGTGGCGGAGCAACAGTACTGCAACGACCAGGACTCTGGGGCGCTGCACATCCATAATTCAGAGTCTTCATTGGTGGAAACATTTTACTTTAACATTCTCGGGCAGATATCATCTACCGTAATTAAAATGGTTATTTTCCCCAAACTAATGTATTTTTTCCAGACGCTCGCCTTGTTACTTCAAAAATTGGACGCTAAGCTACTCAATGCTACATTCAGGGCATTTGTCTGGGACAATAAAAAGCGCTCAAGAATAAGCCTAAATCATCTTCAGTTACCCAAAGAGGCAGGGGGAAATAACTTCCCAGATCTTTATAAATATAACCTAGCGGCAAACTTTCGTTATGTAATTAACTGGATAAGGGGGAAGTCCCACTTTGCTAATGTTCAGGTAAAACAACAACTTTGTCATCATATTTCATTAGAAGCCCTAATACACCTACATAATGAAGAAATTCCAAACGATGTTAAGGAACACCCAACACTCTGATCCACAATGCTTACTTGGCGTAGGGTTCAAAAACTATGTAGGCTTGATATCTACTCTTCCTCATTTCAGCCGTTCGTGGGTCATCCTCGATTTCTGGGAGGGAAACCTTCTTTGATATACAAAGTACTAGAGATGCAGGGTTGTACTAAAGTGGTAAATTTAATGATGACTTTTCGCTGCTCACTTTCAGGAGGGCTTCACAAAGGTTTCCAGCGCTTGTGGGTAAACCCTTTATCTTTCTACGGTCGCGTAGCCAGGTGCAGGTGGATAGCACGAAGAGTTCAGAACCCAAATTAGGTAGGCATCTAGACACCTCTATTAAAGGAACTTTACCTCAAATTTCATCCACAAGCAAAATCTACTCAATAATAAGGATGTGAGGGTCTTGGGGAGGGAAACTGAAGGGTCCAGGCAAGTGGAGAGAGGATATACCAGAGTTTGAAACGGAAGAAAACAATCCCTTATAACAGTAACACTGACATGGCTTTGCTGATATTCTACAGGGCATATATAACCCCTTGCATACAATCAAAGATGTCTCCTGGGACTACCTATTCATGCTCCAAATGTGGTTCAGCTAATACTGATATACTCCATCACTTGCAGGGATGCATGCATATCCAGAAATTATGGAAAAGCATTCATTCATATATCCAAATACATATTGCATTACCTTTCCATTAACACCACAGTGGGTGGTTTTCAACATCCTGGCAGATAGTCATCAAAATATATCGAGGCTATAGATCGAGATTAGATCATCATTAATTATTTGGGCCTCGGCTACGAGGAAGAGTATCCTCTATCATTGGTTAAACCCAGTGCCACCACCACTAACACTTATTCAATCCAAAATTATGCTTTTGATTCAAATAGATTGATTGGACACACTGACAAAGAAAAAATGACCGGGAAATTCTTTGAAAGATGGGCGTTGTTCATTCCCACATTATTAGACAACACTAAAGATTGAGGAAACAATTTGAACACACCTCATGGTACTTACTTGAGACACTTCATAATCGGGTTCCAATACCATAGTCATTGACGTTATGTGAGAGTTCAGTTCGCACAAGGTGGGGATGGGAAGGAGAGGTTGTTTTTTCCTTTTTTTGGGGGGGGATAAGTGTTAAATTCATGGTATTTGTTGGATATCATTGCCTGTATGTACTACTATGAATTTAATAAGCATCAGAAAAACGAACTTAGAAGCTGTTTAGCCATAAAATAACAAACTTTTTATTAAGACATACAGAAATACAACATTAATGAAAATTGTAAAAAAAATGGGGGTAGAAAATATGCAAAAAGAGAAACCACCAAAAGAGGCAATATGTTATACTGATGTTAAATGTACAAAAAGTTCACAAACAAATGTTTAAATCAGATATATTTATGCGCAGAAAAACAACATAATACAATTAGCAGAGTCCAAAAATAGAACTTCTCATTGTAAAAATTATGCCCAAAATAAATTAGTAAGGGGGCAATACGCGCATATTGGTGAACCCAGGCATGTTAATAATAAAGCCTACCGAAAGGAATGGAGACTTCAAAAAACATGTGAAACAATATACTTTGTAAGGAGGCTACTCAGGGATATTACCTCAAGGTGGTAGCAGCAGCCCTGACGCGCGTTTCGCGTATAGCTTCGTCTGAGGGGAAGTGCGTCTGGGTAATATCCCAGGCTGTTTTTCCTTGCACATGCTATTTTACAATTTTCTCCACATGTGAATTAACCTATATGTAGGCTGTTATATTACTCAGATCACTGTATGCACCTTAAACTAATTGGTTTTACTTTTGGTATGAGATTGTCTCTTTTTGTACTAAGGATTACATTCCTTTTTCATATAGGCTGCTATATTATTCAGATCACTACATGCACCTTAAACCAATTGGTATTTTTGTATGAGTTTGTTTTTTAAGGATTACACTCCTTTTGTATACCTGTTTTTTGCATTTTTTGTATTGTTTTCTGAGTAGCCTCCTTACAAAGTATATTGTTTCACATGTTTTTTGAAGTCTCCATTCCTTTCGGTAGGCTTTATTATTAACATGCCTGGGTTCACTAATATGCGCGTATTGCCCCTTACTAATTTATTTTGGGCATAATTTTTACAATGAGAAGTTCTATTTTTGGACTCTGCTAATTGTATTATGTTGTTTTTCTGCGCATAAATATATCTGATTTAAACATTTGTTTGTGAACTTTTTGTACATTTAACATCAGTATAACATATTGCCTCTTTTGGTGGTTTCTCTTTTTGCATATTTTCTACCCCCATTTTTTTACTATTTTCATTAATGTTGTATTTCTGTATGTCTTAATAAAAATTTTGTTATTTTATGGCTAAACAGCTTCTAAGTTCGTTTTTTTGATGCTTATATTGATTTGAAGCTTTGCCATTGATCTAGGCAGGTATTTTCCTTTTTTGATGTATGCATTTAATAAAGAGTTTTAAAAAATTAAATAAATTCAGACATTTTCACAAATAAACCTAAGTCGTATCAACCAAATGTTACCACTCTCAAGAAGTACAATAAGAGCCGAAAAAAACAGTCTCAAATCAATGGGATCCATTGAAGCGTTCCAGAGTTATAACCACATAAAGTGACAGTGGTCAGATTTCAAAAATGAAGCCCGGTCATTAACCTACAATTTGGCTCGGTCCTTAAGTGGTTAAAGCCACACATACTACAAATGTTGTTTTGCAATAAATTAGTCGCCATGAGAAACAAATGTGTGTTCGCCTATAAAAATCATGTGGCCAAAATGCGAAGCACAAAGAGATATTAATTGTGGACTTGAATGCAGTTTTTGATGCCGGTTTGACTGTCAGAATGTCTTTTGTACATGAAGAAGTCATATTCGTTGAGGTCCATTAAACGCCTTTTATATCATATCTTTACCTGTCTTTTTAATTGTAACTTTTTTGCAAACTAAATTTTCCTTTTATGTAAATCGTTACCAAAGATCCGGTCTTAACATGTGATTTTTCCATATCCATATCTTCCTTCTGAGCATGCTCAGTGCAGACAGCTGTTTAACTGCCATCAGCATGCTCTAGTAGTGTGCTTGTCTCTTGAGCATGCTCTCTTGGGTGTTCTCAGCCTGTGGTTACTGAGCATGCACGAGACTTGGGTAATCTCACGAGACTTTGGGCGGGGGCTTAAGCAGCAGTACTGTAATGGCGTGCTTAGCTGGACAGGAGAGCTTGCTTGTGGCAAAATGTAAGTGTATTTCCTGCTTATACTGGTGTATTGTGTCTTCTCCTTTGTGCTTTTGTTCTTGCATTCTTTGCCAAGTGTGTGCTTTGTTACATATGTCCATAATCGGGGGTAGTGAAGAGGAGAGGAAGAGTAAATATAGGATTGTAGGCAGCCATTACCTGATACACAGGAATCTAATGTGTCTGAATTTTGCACTTCTGCTACGGGTGAATCCATTTTTTAGACATGAGTTAAATAGGAGCAACTGATGCATTTCAGGAGCTCATTCATTCCTGTAAAACCAGACGGGTTAATAAACCTTCTAACCCTGCTGCCAGCTCTGATTCATCTCCGAGGGTGAAGTCTGTGAATCTGATGATTCAGACAATTATGCCGGCTCTCCAAGCTACGATCACGGCCATACGAGGTCTCCCTGAACACCCCAATTTGCAATCTTGAAAGGAAATCCGATTAGCCCATGAGATTTAGATTTCAATAAAGATTTCGGAGTTTTGTGAATCGCCCCCTACATTTAATCTTTCACTTGCTAAGTTAGTAAAGAGGTTTATCTTGCCCTCTGAAGATAAGAGAATTCCTGGTTGGTAACTTTTTTCTTTATATGAAAACACAGCGAGGCTGTACGCCCCTCACAGGACATAGTAGAGTAGGGATAGCCAGGTTTTGGATCCATATTTTTATCAAGTTCCTTACTGGTTGTGAGGGATACCTGCTTTGTAACAAATTAGAGAAAATGATTCCTCCTCTAATAATTGTTGTGCCAAGTTAACTCGGCCATAGATGTTTTTACCATGTGCGACTAAAGCTTCATTTATGACCTGATCAGTGGAAAAGGCATGCTGAGGGTTTTGGTTCCACAAGCAAACATCACACGCGAATCCAGTACAGATAAACGCAGTCCGAGGCAGAATAGACCATGAACGTCAGTGCCTCACTGGTTGTGTCATCTGTGGTTGGAATCTATGTCCTTCCTTCTCTTCTTCATCTGGTTTACACCTTCATGACTTCTTTCGGCTCTGTCTCACCTCTTCAGATTTCGCCTCTTCACATATCTTATATACACACACTGTGCCTCCTGTGATAGTACAAGCTGGGCCTTCTGCCGCACACTGTTGCCTGAAATAAATATGAATCTACCACATCTCAACAAATGAAAAATACTCAGTAACCCCTAAAAAGAATTATAATATACACTGTACCTCAAAAGTAAATTACAATATGCACCATACCCCTAAAATTAATAATTTTCAGTGCCCTATAACATGAAGTATAATGAGTGTATTGCCCCAGTAACAAATAATATTCACTGTAGCCCAGAAATGAACTATCATGTACACTGTGCCCTAAAATGACTAAATACATGCGCTGTTCAGCCATAACGTCATAAATTGTAACACACACTGTGCCCCCAGCAAATATTTGTACTACACATGGAGCTCTCTAAGCAAATCTATAAAATATACAGTAACCCCAATAATGCATTATAATGCAGACTGTGCCCTCCCAGCAATTAACTATATACACTTATGACCTCCTTAGAAATTCCTTGTTATAAAAATTTTTTTGCAAAATATTTCACCCCCTCTCCCCAGAAGTTCTTTATATAGTATGTGACCACATCTCCAGGCATTTGGACCCAATATACGGTGCATCAGCAGCCCTCCATACTCCCCAATCCCTGGGACACTGGACACTAGTGCTGCAAATAGCGACAGCCCCTCTGACCAGTAACAAAAAGCCCACCGGTTTTTGTTGTGATTTCATAGTAATCATGGTAAAATCATAGACTGTGTTCTAGGACCGTGTGGACAATATGCAGTTATTTTGTGATTAAAAACCACTAAAAATCTAGGGCTTAAGTTAGCGTAAAGGGTCTTTACCAAAACTGCATCGGTCCTAACAACAGAGCTCAGACTGAAGGACATTTATATAGCACTGTGTCAGGACTACTGGTTGAGGAAAGACACTCAGAAGATCTGCTACCATCTGGAGATATCTTTGATATTTCTACAGAACCATGGGTTCTTGGTGAACAAAGAAAAATCTCTTTCTACAAACAGCATAGGTTTTGGCATTCATTGTCAAATGTCTTTATCTCAGGAGAGAGGCTCCATGCTGATGTCCTTTCGTTCAGAATCTAATACGTCATCTAAGGGTACCGTCTCACAGTGGCACTTTTGTCGCTACGACGGTACGATCCGTGACGTTACAGCGATATCCATACGATATCGCTGTGTCTGACACGCAGCAGCGATCAGGGACCCTGCTGAGAATCGTACGTCGTAGCAGATCGTTTGGAACTTTATTTCGTCGCTGGATCTCCCGCTGTCATCGCTGTATCGGTGTGTGTCACACCGATCCAGCGATGCGTTCGCTTGTAACCAGGGTAAACATCGGGTTACTAAGCGCAGGGCCGCGCTTAGTAACCCGATGTTTACCCTGGTTACCATCGTAAATGTAAAAAAACCCAAACCGTACATACTCACATTCCGGTGTCCTTCAGGTCCCTAGCCGTCTGCTTCACGCACTGACTGACTGCCGGACGGAAAGTAAAAGCAGAGCACAGCGGTGACGTCACCGCTGTGCTGTGCTTTCACTTTACGGCCGGCACTCAGTCAGTGCGGGAAGCAGACGGCTAGGGACCTGACGGACACCGGAATGTGAGTATGTACGTTTTTGTTTTTTTTTACATTTACGATGGTAACCAGGGTAAACATCGGGTTACTAAGCGCGGCCCTGCGCTTAGTAACCCGATGTTTACCCTGGTTACCCGGGGACTTCGGCATCGTTGGTCGCTGGAGAGCTGTCTGTGTGACAGCTCCCCAGTGACCACACAACGACTTACCAACGATCACGGCCAGGTCGTATCGCTGGTCGTGATCGTTGGTAAATCATTTTGTGTAACGGTACCCTTAGGCCTTCAGTATGGAAATCTGTGGCAGTTTTGGGCATCCTAAACTCACAAATAGATAATATGCCATGGTGGAAAGCCCATAAGGTAATTTCAATTAAGTATTCAGGGCTAGCGGCCTCATTCTCCTCTCTCCCTGGACAAACAAACAAACAAACAAAAAACTGATTTTTTTATATCCTGGGAAGTCTGTTCAGATCTCATCTGATGGATAAAGGTAATGACAACACTCTCTGGCAAATCTCTTTGACCACCATCCAATAGTTCTCAAATCAAATGCCTCAAATTGTGGATGGGGTGACATTATGCAAGACCTTTGGAGGGAAATTGTGATTTTTGCTTGTTCCACTTCTTCTAAACCCAAAGTGAAAGAGCAGAGAGGGGTTTTTTTTAGCTCTGTTGTACTTTCAACATGGGTTTCAAAGGAAGAATGTCCATATAAAACCCTGACAATTCAGCAGTGGTCTATAGATATGCAATGAGCTGAGAAGATGGTAAGGAATATCGTAACAGTCCACATTATAAATAAATAATAATAATAATAGTGGGGGAGTTCTGAATGCAAAAGCAAATCAGCTCAGCTGGAGTTGGAGCAAAGTCACAGAATGCTTTCTTAGTCCTCAAAATGTTCATATAATCTAGAAAATGGGTACCCCTCAGAAGGATTTAAAGGGAATCTGTCACTTGGCTTTTGCTATCCAATCTGAGAGCGGCATGAATGATATAATAGCAGAGACCTTGATCCTAGCCATGCTGCTGCAGATCTCTGAATGATGCTCCATATAACCCCGCCCACACCACTGATTGACGGCTTTCTGTGGACACTGTGCATAAACATTAGGCCCGGGTCACACTTGTGAGTTCAATGCGAGAAACACTCACGGTCATGAGTCTGTCACATCAAGTCCCGTCACTGCCGCCGGCACTCAGAACCGGAGCGTGCGGCTGCATGTACTTCTATGGCGGCAGTGCCGGGACTTGATGCGAGAGACTTGTGCGAGTTTCTCACATTGAACTCGCAAGTGTGACCCCGGCCTTAAGCTGACAATCAGTGGTGGGGGTGGTGTTATCTAGAGCTCATTAATATGGAGGACTACATGGCAGCACGTTTACTAGTGATAATATCCTACCGATAAAACAGTGATTTTTATCAAAACTACAGCAAGCAGCTCAGTGACACATCGCTGGAATCAGGATCTCAGTAACTACCTCATGCTGTTCTTAGATTAAGGAGCAAAAACCTGTTGACAGAACAATGTGATGGTTCTAGTGGTCTGTTCCCTCAGTAAAATGGATTACCTTCATGGAGTAGGTGACCTCAATTTCTACTGGCAGAAGATATTTAACGATTTAGGAACAAAGCCCTTTGAGGCCAAATTAGTACAACATCTGTAGCCACTGTATTCTACTTAATTTTCTGTAAAGGTACCTTCACACTAAACTATATCGCTAGCGATCCGTGACGTTGCAGCGTCCTGGCTAGCGATATCGTTTAGTTTGACACGCAGCAGCGATCAGGATCCTGCTGTGATATCGCTGGTCGTTGAACAAAGTTCAGAACTTTATTTGGTCGTCAAACCGGCGTGTATCGTCGTGTTTGACACCAAAAGCAACGATAGCAGCGATGTTTTACACTGGTAACCAGGATAAACATCGGGTTACTAAGCGCAGGGCCGCGCTTAGTAACCCGATGTTTACCCTGGTTACCAGTGTAAAATGTAAAAAAACAAACAGCACATACTCACCTTCGCGTCCCCCGGCGTCCGCTTCCCACACTGACTGAGCGCCGTAAAGTGAAAGTGAAAGTACAGCACAGCAGTGACGTCACCGTTCTGCTGTTAGGGCCGGCGCTCAGTCAGTGCAGGAAGTGGACGCCGGGGGACGCGAATGTAAGTATGTACTGTTTGTTTTTTTACATTTTACACTGGTAACCAGGGTAAACATCGGGTTACTTAAGCAAGGATAAATAGGAGAAACCGGAGCATAATTGTATAAAACGAAAATGCTTTATTAGAACACAATTGAATATATTAAAAACAGCAGTAACATACAGAGGTGTGTAGTAGTACCATAATGTACATATAGGAAGGCACCCACCCCTCTAATATCCCTTATAACATGTCTCTAAGGAAAATCCTCTTCATGGCATGTAGCCTGGCTGAAATGACCGCTATGTATTAAAGTACAAATAAATAGTATATAAATAGATTAGGCTGGGTCTGCTTACCAGGGTACAAGGAAAGAGGGATAGAGGAACGGGGTCTCGTCCAGATATCAACTGGCCCTGCGCTTAATAACCCGATGGTTACCCGGGGACCTCGGCATCGTTGGTCGCTGGAGAGCGGTCTGTGTGACAGCTCTCCAGCGATCAAACAGCGACGCTGCAGCGATCGGCATCGTTGTCGCTATCGCTGCAGCGTCGCTTAATGTGAAGGTACCTTAACACTTAAGGAATTAAAGAATTGTTCTCGTCCCTGCCTTTCATGGCCAAGTCACGTTTAACTGCTTCTAGGCTATGTCCACCACCAGAGTTACTAAAACAGCCCAGTGCAGCTGTGATTTGCTGTTTGCATAACTCCCATAGATATTTATGGGAGGTACACAATTTGCATAACAGTGAGCTAGGTGTTTTTGCAATTCAGGAGTTACACCAACAATGTAGCTTCCTTTGCTACACTGTTTCTTGAACTTCCTTTAACTTCTATTGCAATTGTACAACAGCAACGAGCAGCTTTGCTTGGCTGTTTTCGTAACAAAAGGTCAAGCAAGAGAATGCAGTGGTTATAGACCCAATAATATTTTGGTTTGAAGGACTTGGTTTCTACTCTTGTAGACCTTTTCAAAAGGAGAATGCTGCCACTCAGGAAGAACCAGTTGTCTCAGAACAAATTTGTTCACCCAGACCAGTAGCAACTTCACCTTTATGGCCTTGAAGCTACAAGGGGTACCTTCGGAAAAACATAATTCTTTGATGAGGTGATTTACACCGTCGGCAGCCCAGAGGTCCAGCATAATTAATATCTATAACTGGGTCTGGAAGACTTTTGCAGAATGGTATTGACTTAAAAATCATGTTCCCACTTGAGTCCCTGTTCTCTGACAGTTCCTTGAAAAAGGTATCCAGAAAAGTTTACAGTTTTAGAGCTTGAAAGACTACTTAAATTCTCCTTTAGAAGTTCATTTTTCAAATTACTTGTTTCAAGTTTCTTAAAAACAGTGAAGATCAGACATCACATTAATGCTGCATCCCCTTCTAGGGATCTTTCTTTGGTTATCGGATATCCCCATCTAGAATCTCAATTTGAGGCCCTGCAAGATATTCACTTTCAGCATCTGTCTTCTCATCTGCCCATCAAATTTGTGAGATCCAAACCTATTTTTGTAGGGAGCCATATTCCAAGGGCTTTTCCTTATTGCCTATCCCTCAAAACTAGGGTTTCTTCTCAAAGTGGCTTCCCAGTTTGTTACAGATCTAGAAATCTTTTTTAACCCCTTAATGACAACCAATACGTCTTTTAACTGACCTGAGATATAAGAGAATAGCCTCCCCATACAGGTGACAATCTAGCAGCTGTTGGCTGTACACTATAGCTGACAACTTGCTGTTTCAGGCTCGATCACTGTTTGCACCATCCAAATCTGTTTAACCCCTTAGATGCTGCTGTCAATAGTGACTACATCATTATAAATGGTTAACAGAGTGTAGGGGCTTCCTCTTAATCCAAATTGGTGCCCTCAGCTCATGATTGTGTGGTCCTGATGTTTGCCATGGCAATTCATGAACAAATAGTGGCCTTAGAGTACTGTCACACAGTGGCACTTTGATCGCTACGACGGTACGATCCGTGACGTTCCAGCGATATCCATACGATATCGCTGTGTCTGACACGCAGCAGCGATCAGGGATCCTGCTGAGAATCGTACGTCGTAGCAGATCGTTTGGAACTTTCTTTCGTCGCTGGATCTCCCGCTGTCATCGCTGGATCGTTGTGTGTGACACCGATCCAGCGATGCGTTCGCTTGTAACCAGGGTAAACATCGGGTTACTAAGCGCAGGGCCGCGCTTAGTAACCCGATGTTTACCGTGGTTACCAGCGTAAACAAAAACAAACAGTACATACTTACATTCCGGTGTCCGTCCCCCGGCGTTCTGCTTCTCTGCACTGTGAGCGCCGGCCGGCCGGAAAGCGAGCACAGCGGTGACGTCACCGCTGTGCTTTCCGGCTGGCACAGACACAGTGGAGAGAAGCAGAACGCCGGGGGACAGACACCGGAATGTAAGTATGTACTGTTTGTTTTTTTTACGTTTACGCTGGTAACCACGGTAAACATCGGGTTACTAAGCGCGGCCCTGCGCTTAGTAACCCGATGTTTACCCTGGTTACCCGGGGCCTTCGGCATCGTTGGTCGCTGGAGAGCGGTCTGTGTGACAGCTCCCCAGCGACCACACAACCACTTACCAACGATCACGGCCAGGTCGTATCGCTGGTCGTGATCGTTGGTAAATCGTTTAGTGTAACGGTACCCTTAAGGCCCCGTCTCACTAAGCGATTTACCAACGATCACGACCAGCGATACGACCTGGCCGTGATCGTTGGTAAGTGGTTGTGTGGTCGCTGGGGAGCTGTCACACAGACAGCTCTCTCCAGCGACCAACGATCAGGGGAACGACTTCGGCATCGTTGAAACTGTCTTCAACGATGCCGAAGTCCCCCTGCAGCACCCGGGTAACCAGGGTAAACATCGGGTTACTAAGCGCAGGGCCGCGCTTAGTAACCCGATGTTTACCCTGGTTACCAAAAAAAACAAACAGTACATACTCGCCTTTCGGTGTCCAGGTCCCTTGCCGTCTGCTTCCTGCTCTGACTGAGCCGCCGTACAGTGAGAGCAGAGCGCAGCGGTGACGTCACTGCTGTGCTCTCACTTCTCACTGTACGGCCGGCAGTCAGTGAGAGCAGGAAGCAGACGGCAAGGGACCTGACGGACATCAGAAGGCGAGTATGTACTGTTTGTTTTTTTTTACATTTACGCTGGTAACCAGGGTAAACATCGGGTTACTAAGCGCGGCCCTGCGCTTAGTAACCCGATGTTTACCCTGGTTACCAGTGAAGACATCGCTGGATCGGTGTCACACACACCGATTCAGCGATGTCAGCGGGGCCTCAACGACCAAAAAAAGGTCCAGGCCATTCCGACACGACCAGCGATCTCGCAGCAGGGGCCTGATCGCTGGTACGTGTCACACATAGCGAGATCGCTATGGAGGTCGCTGTTGCGTCACAAAACTTGTGACTCAGCAGCGATCTCGCTAGCGATCTCGCTATGTGAGACGGGGCCTTTAGAGTCTGACTGCTGTAGTAATCTGTTCAGAAGTTAGAGGCATTTAGGTGGTAAAAACACACATTTTCATTTCTGTCATACCACTTTGCATTAATTCCTGTAAAGCACCTGAAGGGTTAATAAACTACCTGACTGCAGTTTTCAATATGTCAGGGGGTACTGTTTTTAAAATGGTATCACGTTTGGGGGTTTCCCAATATATGAGACCCCTAAAGTCACTTCAAACATGGATAAGTCCCTAAAAAAATAAATGTAGTAAATTTCCTTGAAAAAATGAAAAACTGCTGCTACATTTTTTAAACCTCCTAAAATGCTAACAAAATAAAATAACATTTTACAAATGGTCCTGATGTAAAGCCAACATGTGGGAAATGTTATTTATTAATGGTTTGCTGTGGTATGACCATCTGGATTAAAGGGATAAACATTCAAATTTCGAAAATTGCACATTTTTTAAAATTTTTCTCAAATTTTGGATATTTTTTATAAATAAACACATAACATATTGACCTAAATTTACCATTATCATAAAGTATCATGTGTCATGAAAAAACATTCTCAAAATCACTGGGATTTGTTGAAGCGTTGCAGAGTCATTACCACATAAAGTGACACTGGTCAGATTTAAAAAATTTGGCTCCGTCACTAAGGGGTTAATCTTCTTTGTGAGACTCCTGTTGATGATGAGAAATTATATTCCTTTGGGTCAGCTTATTTGTTATATTATATCTAGATATAATCATAGATTTCAGAAGTTCTGAGCTTTATTTCTCCAACAACAACGTTGTATTAGGCCGAGGTCACACTTGCGTATGCAATGCGAGAAACTCACACGAGTCTGTCGCCTCAACACCCGGCACCGGAGTGTGCGGCTGCATGTATTTCTATGCAGCCGCAAGCTTCATTCCCGAGTGCCGGCGGCAGTGCCGGGTATTGATGCGAGAGAATCGCGCAAGTTTCTTGCATTGCACACGCAAGTGTGACCCCGGCCTTAAGCACCTTGGCTCATGCATGGGATCAGGAACATAATTTCCAAGCGTTACCAACTGCAAGGTCTGGATTCTCCACTGCAAATTGAAATTTCTTCTACCAGCCCCACCTCCACCTCTGGAGCGCTCACATTTCAGTTAATCAAATATGCAAATCTGTAATTATGGTCATGACCCTATATGTCAGTACCACATTAAACTTCATCTGTGCAAAATAATTTCTTATAAAAGTCACCACTCCTTCTGAGCCTTAAAGAGGTTGTCCAACTCCAAAATCCAGATTTTTCTTAAGCTAATCTGTGCTGTATTGTAATATACAACACTCCTATACTTTGTAATTGTTTCTCTTTTGTTCCTCCTGAATTTCACTTAATTCCCTGCACCCACTTTGTTATCTAACCTCACAGCCAGATTTGGCACCGTCTGGCCTCAGTGTCCACCATCGGCCTCAGCCCGCTCACTGCACACCCATTGGCTAACATTATCTGCCCCAGCATGAACCTCTGTCATCACTCCAGTATTGGAAATAATAGAGCAGTATCCTGTGTCTGTATAAAGCAGCACAATCGCTGCACTCCACACCACATCCACAGTTGTGATAGAGCCGTCACATGTCCCCACATCTCATCCTCAGTGGTGATAGAGCTTCACTTGTTTCCATATCACATCCACAGTGGTGATAAAGCTTCACATATCCCCACCGCATCCACAGTGGTGATAGAGCTTCACATGTCCCACACCGCATCCACAGTGGTGATAGTATCACTTGTCCCCACATTACACCCATAGTGGTGATAGAGCGTCACATGTCTCCACATCACATCCACAGTGGTGATAGAGCCGTCACATGTCCCCACATCACACCCACAGTGGTGATAGAGCTTCACATGTCCCCATATTACACCCACAGTGGTGACAGAGCTTCACATGTCTCCATATCACATCCACAGTAGTGATAGAGCTTCACATGTTCCCACATCACATTCACAGTGGTGACAGAGATTCACATGTGGAGCATTACATCCACAGTGGCGATAGAGCTTCACATGTCCCCACATCACATCCACAGTGGTGATAGAGCGTCACATGTCCCCACATCACATCCACAGTGGTGATAGAGCTTTACATGTCCCCCACATCATATCCACAGTGGTGAGAGAGCTTCACATGTCCCCACATCACATCCACAGTGGTGATAGAGCTTCACATGTCCCCACATCACATCCACAGTGGTGAGAGAGCTTCACATGTCCCCACATCACATCCACAGTGGTGACAGAGATTCATATGTGGAGCATTACATCCACAGTGGCGATAGAGCTTCACATGTCCCCACATCACATCCACAGTGGTGATAGAGCTTCACATGTCCCCACATCACATCCACAGTGGTGAGAGAGCTTCACATGTCCCCACATCACATCCACAGTGGTGACAGAGATTCACATGTGGAGCATTACATCCACAGTGGCGATAGAGCTTCACATGTCCCCACATCACATCCACAGTGGTGATAGAGCGTCACATGTCCCCACATCACATCCACAGTGGTGATAGAGCGTCACATGTCCCCACATCACATCCACAGTGGTGATAGAGCTTTACATGTCCCCCACATCATATCCACAGTGGTGAGAGAGCTTCACATGTCCCCACATCACATCCACAGTGGTGATAGAGCTTCACATGTCCCCACATCACATCCACAGTGGTGAGAGAGCTTCACATGTCCCCACATCAAATCCACAGTGGTGACAGAGATTCACATGTGGAGCATTACATCCACAGTGGCGATGTACCATCACATGTCCCCACATCACATCCACAGTGGTGACAGAGCGTAACAGGTCCCCACATCACATCCACAGTGGCGATGTACCATCACATGTCCCCACATCACATCCACAGTGGTGACAGAGATTCACATGTCCCCCACATCACATCCACAGTGGTGATACAACATCACATGTCGCCACATCACATCCACAGTGGTGATAGAGCGTCACATGTCCCCATATCACATCCACAGTGGTGATAGAGCGTCACATGTCCCCATATCACATCCACAGTGGTGAGAGAGATTCACATGTGGAGCATTACATCCACAGTGGCGATGGACCATCACATGTATCCGCATCACATCCACAGTGGTGATAGAGCTTCACATGTCCCCATATCACATCCACAGTGGTGATAGAGCGTCACATGTCCCCATATCACATCCACAGTGGTGAGAGAGATTCACATGTGGAGCATTACATCCACAGTGGCGATGGACCATCACATGTATCCACATCACATCCACAGTGGTGACAGAGCGTCACAGGTCCCCACATCACATCCACAGTGGTGATAGAGCGTCACATGTCCCCACATCACAGTCACAGTGGTGATAGAGCATTACATGTCCCAACATAACCTCTGACACACGAGTACTGTTAGGTGAATAGTCTGTAGTGATGTCTGTCTGTGGGTATATCTACATGTATACCACATAATACACCTCAGCTGCTGCAGAACCTCAGTCTACAATAATGTGTGTATGGATGGAGGGAGGGATGGATGTGTGTATGGATGGATGGGTGTGTGTCTGTGTAGAAGGATGGATGAGGGATGGATGCACACAGCACATTATACTCACCTATGTAGAATCCTTTTCCTTCCTGGTTCATCCAATCAGCTGAGTCATTGCCCTGCTGCCTGGCACTGTACAGGGAGGCTGGAGCAGGAGGGGGAGGGTCTGGCAGAGATTGGGGGCGGTTATGACCAGTCTATGCCAGGGTGAGTGACCACCTCCTCCAAATCAGGAGGGAGCTGCTCACCAGACTTAGGCTACGTTCACATTTGCGTTGTGCGCCGCAGCGTCGGCGACGCAACGCACAACGCAGGAACAACGCATGCACAACGCATGCACAACGCTGCGTTTTGCGACGCATGCGTCCTTTTTTGCTTGATTTTGGACGCACAAAAAATGCAACTTGCTGCGTCCTCTGCGCCATGACGCGTGCGCCGCAGTGACGCATGCGTCGCAAAACGCAAGTGCAACGCATGTCCATGCGACCCCATGTTAAATATAGGGGCGCATGACGCATGCGGCGACACTGCGGCGCCCGACGCTGCGGCGCAGAACGCTAATGTGAACGTAGTCTTAGTGTGATACCTAGGACACTATGCAGAATGTTGACATGGAGTATATTACAAACTGTCAGCTTTCTACAGCCTATGTACACACACATTATACAGAAGGCCCAGACAAGCCCTTTAATTGTTGCTTTGGAAAACCCTTCTGTGCTGCCTGAGGATGACCTGGGAAATAAAAATTTACTCTCCTAAACTCTTCCTATAGTCCGAAGGTAGTACAATATATCTCTCCCAATATATTGTTTTGCTGTATCAAGAATGTGTGATTATTGTCTCAAGTGGTTCGTGCATAGAAGACACACTGATAGATAAAGTTGCTAATTAATCTTATATTCTTCTGTTCAATAGGAGTGATATGAAATATAACCCTTCTGTGCTGCCTTAAGACTACAAGAAACTAAAATATTGGTGAGTAAATTATTCATAAGATGCATACTAAATCTCCCTTTCTGTATACCCTTTGTACGAGGCGAGATCCCATATTCTGCTCTGTATATGGCTTTTATGACATAACTAGATGGTGGCCCGATTCTAACGCATCGGCTATTCTAGAATAAGTATGTATGTATGTACATTGCGCTTACCACAGCCACGTAGTATATAACACAGCCACGTAGTATATAACACAGCCACGTAGTATATAACACAGACAGCCACGTAGTATATAGCAGTCATGTAGTATATTGCACAGCCCACGTAGTATATTGCACAGCCCACGTAGTATATTGCACAGCCCACGTAGTATATAGCACAGCCACGTAGTATACAGCACAGCCACGTAGTATATAGAACAGCCACGTGGTATATAACACAGCCACGTAGTATATAGCACAGCCACGTAGTATATAGCAGCCACATAGTATATAGCACAGCCCACGTAACAGAGAGCCACGTAGTATATAGCACAGCCACGTAGTATATAGCACAGCCACGTAGTATATAGCACAGCCACGTAGTATATAGCACAGCCACGTAGTATATAGCACAGCCACGTAGTATATAGCACAGCCACGTAGTATATAGCACAGCCACGTGGTATATAGCACAGCCACGAGGTATATAGCACAGCCACGTGGTATATAGCACCGCCACGTAGTATATAGAACAGCCACGTGGTATATAACAGCCACGTAGTATATAGCAGCCACATAGTATATAGCAGCCACATAGTATATAGCACAAGCAGTAGCAACAGAAATCCCATATACATATTTGAGAAACAGGGGTAGCGACACAAATTGTCCGCAACCCCTGTTCAAACAACCTCAGCTCCAATAAACATCAGACAAAAATAGGAGAAAAAGGAGCAAACTGATTACATCCGGTAAAAATAGTCATATAACTTTATTAATTCGTAGAAAAGATAAAACATCCCAACAGTACATAAAGAGCCATAAACAATGCAAATTGCTATATACCCCACGACCTATCACCACCTCACATTGCACATGAGTCCCTGAAAAAAATAACATAAAGGTCCAAAGACCATAACCCTGAGGGAGCAGTGCATCCAAAAGTGGACACCTGGAGGTCAGCATGCATCCATAAAGTGACTAAGGATAAAGTAACACCTGTCTGTCTTTCATATAAAGTGCGGAAGTAACTAGCAAAAGGTACAATGCTTACCAGCAGATGAGTGGGAACAAGGGGGGGTCGGATGGAGGGTCCCGACGCACGTTTCGCGGCTACTTGGGGCCGCTTTCTCAAAGAACGTAACACAGACAGCCACATAGTATATAGCACAGCCACGTAGTATATAGCACAGCCACGTAGTATATAGCATAGCCACGTAGTGTATAGCAGCCACGTAGTATATAACACAGCCCATGTAATATATAGCACAGCCCACGCAGTATATAACACAGGCCACGTAGTATATAACACTGCCCACGTAGTATTTAGCAACCAGGCAGTATATAACACAGCCCATATAGTATATAGCAGCCAGGCAGTATATAACACAGCACACATAATATATAGCACAGCCCACATAATTTATATCACAGCCCACGTAGTATATAACACAGCCCACATAGTATATAGCAGTGTGGGCACCATATCCCTATTAAAAAAAAAAGTTAAATACAAAATAGTTATATACTCACCCTCCGGTGTCCACCGAAGTTGTCCCAATGCGCGCGATACTGCCGCCCGCTTCCGTTCCCAGTGATGCATTGCGAAATTACCCAGATGACTTAGCGGTCTCACGAGACCGCTAAGTCACCTGGGTAATTTTGCAATGCATCACTTGGAACGGAAGCCGGCGGCAGCATCGCGCGCATTGGTAGACGACGGAAGGTGAGAATAGCACAATTTTTTATTTTTTTTATTATTTTTAACATTATATCATTTTACTATTGATGCTGCATAGGCAGCATCAATAGTGAAAAGTTGGTCCGGGATGGGGCGACACATTGGCACTGACTGGAGAGGAGTAGGGAGGGGGCACTGACTGGAGGAGAGAAGGGAGGGGCCAATTAGCGGCCGGACTAAGCCTGTCGCTGATTGGTCGTGGCCAGCTGGCCGCAACCATTCAGCAACGCGGGATTTCCGTTACAGACAAGCAGACAGACAAACAGACGAAAGTACCCCTTAGACGATTATATAGACAGTTTATTCACCTCCCCATATAACAAAATTCTACTCTGTGCACCTCTTCTCTAACATTTCATATCCTTCTTTTTATGGTTAAATAAGTTTTTATTTATCAGATGACAATCAACAGATAAGGAAGTCATATGGAAAACTTCAACATTTGCATAATTACTTAATTACCCCCGAGGGTGGTTTGCATGTTAATGATGAGGCCAATTTTTACAATTCTGACCACTGTCCCTTTATGAGGTTATAACTCTGGAACGCTTCAATGGATCCCGGTGATTTATTCAATATTACTTGCGTTTATTTGTGGAAAAAAATGGAAACTTGGCAAACATGTTGAAAATTTTGCATGTTTCCAACTTTGAATTTTCATGCCCTTAATTAAATCACAGAGATATGTCACACAAAATAATTAATAAGTAACATTTCCCACTTGTCTACTTTACATCAGCACAATTTTGGAACCAATTTTTTTTTTTTTTTGTTAGGAAGTTATAACGGTTAAAAGTTGACCAGTGATTTCTCATTTCCCATTTTTTAGGGACCACCTCACATTTGAAGTCACTTTGAGGGGTCTATGTGATAGAAAATACCCAAAGGTGACACCATTCTAAAAACTGCACCCCTCAAGGTGCTCAAAACCACATTCAAGAAGTTTATTAACCTTCAGGTGCTTTACAGGAATTTTTGGAATGTTTTAAAAAAATTAACATTTAACTTTTTCTCACAAATTTTTTTTACTTCAGATCCAATGTTTTTTATTTTCCCAGGGTAACAGTAGAAATTGGACCCCAAAAGTTGTTGTGCAATTTGTCCTGACTACGCTGATACCCCATATGTGGGGTTAAACCACTGTTTGGGTGCATGGCAGAGCTCGGAAGGGAAGGAGCGCCGTTTTACTTTTTCAACACAAAATTGGCTGGAAATGAGATCGAACGCCATGTCGCGTTTGGAGAGCCCCTGATGTGCCTAAACAGTGGAAACTCCCCAATTCTACCTGAATATTATATATAATATATGTGCAAGCACCTTCCTTTAATCAACTTAGCGCCTTTTGTCTCCATGTAAATTAAGGTACCGTCACACTAAGCAACGTCGCCAGCGATCTGTGATGTTGCAGCGTCCTAGGGAGCGATATCGCTGTATTTGACACGCAGCAGCGATCAGAATCCCGCTGTGAAATTGCTGGTCGCTGCTAGAAGGTCTGCACATTATTTGGTCGCTAGGTCGCCGTGTATCGCCGTGTTTGACAGCAAAAGCAACCATACCAGCGATATTTTACACTGGTAACCAGGGTAAACATCGGGTTACTAAGCGCAGGGCCGCGCTTAGTAACCCGATGTTTACCCTGGTTACCAGCGTAAAATATAAAAAAAAACAAACACTACATACTCACATGCTTCCCCCGGCGTCCGCTTCCCACACTGACTGAGCGCCGCAAATTGAAAGTGAAAGCACAGCACAGCGGTGACGTCACCGCTGTGCCCTGCTACTGCCGGCGCTCAGTCATTACAGGAAGCGGACGCCGGGGGACGCATGTAAGTATGTACTTACATTTTACGCTGGTAACCAGGGTAAACATCGGGTTACTAAGCGCGGCCCTGCGCTTAGCAACCCGATGTTTACCCTGGTTACCCGGGTACCTCGGCATCGTTGGTCGCTGGAGAGCGGTCTGTGTGACAGCTCTCCAGCGACGCTGCAGCGATCGGCATCGCTGTCGCTATCGCTGCAGCGTCGCTTAGTGTGACGGTACCTTTACTCTGCTGGGATTGCGTGCATTATCTCAGTCTCCTCTCCTTGCCGGCCTTATTTGTGCAGGCGTTTTAAGTGTTAAAGTCATTTCGGCAATCATCTAGCCTGGACTGTTGTATTACTCTGTGCTCTTTTTTCTAGCCTGCTTCAATAATGCAGGCACTTCAGCGTCAATGTTTCTATGGCAACCACTTAGCTGGGATAGCGTGAGTCATTTTATGGTCTCCTCTCCCTGCCTGCTTCCACTGCAGGTGCTTGGGTGTCACTTCCCCCATAGCAACCTCTTAGCCGGGATTGTGTGTATTACCCTGCAGCCTCGGCAATACAGCAGGAGCTGCCCACTGCACATGTGCAGGGGGATTAACCTGGTAACCCGGAAGTGTATGCCTCCAGATCTCTGCACGTCATAGCAATGCTCACAGGTGATACTTATTTTGTTTCATTATTTGGCTATATTAGAACGAGTCTAGGCTGTTTACCTCACATTTCCCCTGAGGAAGATGCCCTTGTAGCATCGATACGCGTGGGGCTCCAGTTCTCCCCAGCATTAGCACTTTGTATTTGAACTACCTCATTTCTACTCGGCATCCTTGCACTTTGGGCTCCTTTGGAGTTTACTATCTGCCTCGCTCCTGGTCTTTAGGTGATATATTCCTTTACAACTTGGCTATTGTTTCTGGGTGGTATATCTTTATCTGATATGTGGTTATCTTACCCCCAGTTCTTTGGTTAACATCCTATAGGTTGTTTTGCTTTCATTGGAATTCTTATGGTGCATGAGGGGGCATACTCTGAGCCTAAATTTTGTATATATTATACCTTTGTCCACAATACTGTTTGATGTCTGTATGGCATAATTTGGTGGTATGAGTATTTATTAGTGTACGTGTTTCAATTCATATGCACGCACCTTCTCTAAATATTTGTCACATTGTTCAGTGCTAAAATGACATTTGTCTCCAACTGTCTGGGGGGTTGCATGTAGCCTACTAGCTATGTGCTGTTTTTTCTGTTTTTAAATGCTTTTAAATGTATGTCTCGTTTTGATGTGCCTTTTTGAATAAAGTTGTTATCTTTTCATGGTCGATCCCAGTGTTATGCATATCCTTTTTCTTAGTTTTTCTTCATAAACAGTGGAAACCCCCCACAAGTGACCCCATTTTCGAAATAAGACCCCTCACGGAATGTATTTAGATGCATGGTGAGCACCTTGAACCCCCAGGTGCTTCACAGAAGTTTATAGCGTTGAGCCATGAAAATAATAAAATCACATTTTCCTCACAAAAGTTATTTTAGCCCCACATTTTGCATTTTCATAAGGGTAATAAGAGAAATTGCACAACAAATTATATGGTGCAATTTCTCTTGAGTATGCCAATACATAATATGTAGGAGAATACTATTTTTGAGGCACAGTGCAAAGCTCAGATGGGAAGAAGCTCCATATTGGAGTTCAGATTTTGCTGGAATGGTTTGAGGGTGCCATGTCACATTGGCAGAGCCCCTGAGGTGCCAGAACAACAGAAACCCCTATATGTGAACTCATTTTACAAACTACACTCCCCAATTAAATTCATCTAGGGGTGAAGTGATCATATTGACACCACATGTGCCTCACAGAATTTTATACCACTGAGCAGTGAAGAAAGAATAAATTACATTTTTTACCAATAAAATGCTGTTTTAGCCCCAAGTTTTTAATTTTTCTAAGGGCTAATGGGACATTTTTTTTTACAACAAACTAAGGTCCATTTTTTCCTGAGTGCGCCAATGCCCTACATGTATTCGGGAAATATTTTTCAGGCACAGTGGAAAGTTCAGAAGGGAAGGAGTGCCAGATTTTACTGTTATGGTTTGCAGGTATCATGACCCACTGGGAGAGCCCCTTAGGAGCCAGAACAGAAGAACGCCCTATAAGTGACCCCATTGTACGAACTACACCTCTCCATTAATTCATCTAGGGGTGCAGTGATCATATTGACACCATGGGTGTGTCACCAAATTTTATACCACTGGGCAGTGAAGACAAAATAACTAAATTTTTAGCAACAAAATTTTGTTTTAGCCCCAGATTTTACATTTTCACACAAGAAGTGGGTAAAAATGGCACCAAAATTTGTACCACAATTTCTACTGAACATGGCAATACCCCATATGTGGCTGTACAGTACTAAACATCAAAACTTCCGGCACTCATATAATATGCAAAAAATGATTTATTCAAGTGAAGCAATCCCAAAATTCATAATGTTTCGGTCTTACATCTAGACCTTCATTAGATGGATTGCCATGGAATTAAGGGAGAAATGTCCAAATGCAGCGTTAGGTGCGCAAAGGTAATGGAAGAATTTCCCTGTGAAAAGCGCTTTCAGGGAAATTTGGGGATTGCTTCACTTCAACAAATCATTTTTTGCATATTATATGAGTGCTGGAATTTTTGATGTTTATGTATTGAGGGAGTGGTATCCTTCTCCAGGCACCAACTTGAGTACGGAGTGACGTGTATCCAATTCTTTTTTTTGCTGTACAGTACTACCTAGCCATACAGAGAGACTTGGGAGGAACGGAGCGCTATTTACCTCTTGGAGCCCAAATTTTCCTAGAGCTGCTTGCGGACTCCATATACAGAGCCCGTAATTGCCAGAAGAGCAGAATCCCCTTTCAATTGACCCCATTTGGGAAACTATACCCCTTAAGGAATTTATTTACAGATGTAGTGACGATTTTGACTCCATGGGTATTTTCAGGAAACATGCAGCAATGAATGTTGCCAACTGAAAATTGCAATCTGCCGTTGTTGTGAGCAGTACGCTCTAGTGACCAGTAATTTATGCCCAACCCGTGCTTCTGGAGGTATGCACCCATAAGTTAAGCGGGCTTTCATCACTTCAGAAATGCCAAACGTGCATGCAATATGTGATTTAGGTATCCTGTGGGGCTCAGAAGGGAGGGGGCATTTGGATTTAGGAGCCGAGAATTTGCTGAATTTTTTTTTTTTTGGCGGGTGAGGAGCCATTTTGCTTTCCCAGAGCCTTTGTGCTACCAGTAATGTGGAAGCCCCCTATATTTCTGTTAACAGATGGTGGACCTGAGTGGGGACTTGCTTTTTTGTGGACTGAGTTGAAGCTTTTATTGGGAACATTTTACATAACGTTTGGGATCACATTTATCCGGCGCTCTACACTGAGCACTTAGTTTGTGGTTTCCATCTAAATCTCTGAGTAATGTGATTCAGATGAAACCCCCGAGGGATCCATTCACTATAATGAGGCAGCAGAGTTACTCCGTCTGGACTCTGTTCCGCGGTTTCCTTATTTTCAGAAGTGCACAAAACTGTAGCCGACGGCACTTTTATGCAATCCTAAAAAGACGGACACCGCCAGATCACAGGTCCTATGGTGTCCACAGTGCCTCCATCTGCCTCACTATAGGGAATCTTCTGCCTGGGGTTCCGTCTGAATCGCGTATTTCCGAGATTTAAAGGGAAACCCCGGTGCAAGCGCTCAGCGCAGGATAAATGTGCGCCGAGAGCCTTACTGCGATCTTTGGGAGGCAGAATGAAAAAATCAACTGAATGTGAAAAATTGGTTTTCTTTATTTTTTACACTGTTCCTCGTGCAGTATAAGTGATTAGGTGACTTAATTCTTTTTTTTTTTTTTGCATGTTATTCCACTTTTTGTTTGGCGGTATGATGATAAAGCATTGTTTTTTGCCTTGTGTTTTTTTTTAAATTGTGTTCGGGTCAGGTCGTTGTGGACGCGGCAATACCAAATATGTGTATTGAAAAAAAAATGCTACAAAGTAATAATGCTTTCTAAAACACAATTGTTCATGTTATCAATTAACAAAATGCAAAGTGCATGAACAAAAGAACAATCTAAAATCAATATTTGATATGACCACCCTTTGCTTTCAAAATACCATTAATTTAATTATTTTAGGTAACTTAATTCTTCTAGGTATATTTTCACACAGATTTTGTAGGGAGGTTGTTCCAAGCATTTTGGAGAAATAACCACAGAACTGTGTAAATTCTTCAGTCTTGTCATGTAATCCCAGACAGGCTTGATGTTGTTAAGATCAGAGGTCTGTACCATCACTTTCTGGGCAAATTGTTTTTCTTCACTCTGAAGATAGTCCAGAATATATTTGGAGCGAAAAAGATGCCTCCCAAACGGTATTGCATGATGGATCAGTATCTTTTCAAAACATCTTAATTTATTCAGTTTTGAGTATGACCACCGCGAGCATAAATCTCTGCAATTACACGCTTTGGCTGCTATCAATTAGGTTATTATTGTTATCTTAGGAATGTTTGCAACGCTAAATGCACTTGGGCAAATCATCAAGATCCACTGTTGATTGCTCACTTGGCAATTGCTGACCGATGACATCCCAGATGTGCTCCAGAGTCCGGAGACTCTGCAGGCCATGATAGCACATTTAAGCTACTGCTACTGAAAATAGCACGAGCAACATGTGGCCTGGTATTGTCATTTTGAAAAACAGCTCCTGTGACCCTTTTACATTCCCCCAAAATGGCTTATTCATGGCGTTCCCATGTGATGTATCCTGACTAATCTCCGGCTGTCAAAGACCAAATCGGAACTTATTGCTAAAGATGATCTTTTGACCTGCAATCCATTCTCCATTGCCGTCTTGCTGTTCACCATGATAGCCTTTGATAGTGGTGGCATGAGGTCAGGGAATACCAGTATTTGTACATCTATTATGTAGCGCCCCCACTGCCGCAGGGCCGAGGGGTACCCGGTACCGGGCCTCTGAGTCTCTGCTCTGGGGTTGTCACGGTGGCTAGACCCGGTCCGTGACCCTGCTGAGGGGCGCCCAATGAAAGGTGTGGGTGGTGATGCTGTATTGATGCGGGTCGCAGTAAATAACGAGGACACCAGGTTGCAGTCTCTTTACCTCTTTACTGAAGGCCCCAGGATCCTCAGTCTGGAATACGGTTAACCGGGCTGCGCAAGTCCGGCCGGTCCGATGGCACCTCCAGAGTTCCCTTAGCAGGTGGAAATCTGTGCCTACCTTCTAGCGCTTGTGTGTTGTGGTCCTCCCCTGCTGTGCTTACGGGATAGTCCCCACAACTGTTGTGTCTGTTTCTGAAGTTCCCTCACAACTCAATTATGATGTTCTGCTTCGTCCCCCAGATCATATGGATAGGACGCACCCGTATGACGGGTAGGCTCGGAGCTCTTCCGGGACCCTAGTGTCGCCCCTCTCCAGTTGTTGCCCCCTATGTCTTCTTAGGTGAATTGAGTGAGACAGCCCGCCTATAACTGACTGTCCTGCCGTAGGTTTGAAGTTAGGCCTGGAGCTCTATACTTCCTCGGCGTTCCGGCCACCAGCTGCGCGCCTCAGTAGGATGTTGCCTCGTCTTGCAGCACGACTCCTACTGGTGTTTCTCCTTGTTGCGTTGATCTCGTTTCTCACTCAGCACAATAAACCTCGCTTCTTGTCCTTTCTTAGGGCACCGCCGCTATCTCGTGCAGGCACGGTCCCGTAACGTTCTCTCTGTTTGCTAGGCCTCTGTCAGGATCCCACCCCTGACAGTGACCCCCCTGAATCTTCCCCTGCAACACCCTCTGCCACAGGATGTTGCCTGGCTCCAACCCAGTCAGCTTCTGTCTAACTTACTATCTAACCCCCAGTTTTACCAGACTGTGAGGAGTGGCCTAATACATAGCGCCCTTAGCTCCCCCTGGAGGCCAGACTGTGAAGTGTATTGGTGTCTGTGATACCTGGTCAGGTGAACTCCTTCAGTGATATCAGACGTACCATAGCCCCCCTTAGCGGCGGAGCATCAGTACTGCAACGACCAGGACTCTGGGGCGCTGCACTCCCCCCGGTTAAATCCAGTACTCCTGGACTGGGAAGAAAACAACAATACATGTCAGCAAAAAGACATACAATTTTGAAATGCAATAATAAGCAAATTTGAACAGAGCTTCCCTTTATGGGAGGTGAGGACACTTGAACGTTGCAAACATGGTTAAATACTTTAAATAACGTACTATAAATAACTTTTCTAACCCAACCGGGTATTCTACTAAGTGCAAATTTTTGAACAATAATTTAACGTTGCCTTTAAGGACGTACACGCTGAATCCACTAAAGACCTTCTTATAAAACACTATAAGGCTAATCAACTTTTCTTCATTTTCCATCTTTACATCTGCAGGACCGCCTGTCTATCTGCCCCAGGCCTACTGCCTCTCGTTCTGTTGCAGGACCGCCCCTTTCCGCCCGGGCCTACTGCCTTTCTGCTACTATACACAGTATAGAACGTATCATCCTTCTCTCAGTTTAAGATCACTGAGCCATCTCTGTATGGCTCCTAGGAGGACTCACAGACTAACCCCGTACGGGTTCACTTCCTGTCCTCATTCTCTAACACATTATTAAACATTCCTTACAATTAACTAGCTAACTACATATAACTGCTACATGTCAGCATTATTACTTCTTCTGTTAAAGTATCATCATTCTCTAAGTGCTATCGATGAACGTTCTCTTTAAGAGGGGACCAAGTCTCTATGAGGTAGTGCAACTTCTCAAGCTGCAAGTCCGTATGCAGTAAGGACTCTGATGCTGTTTCCAGGAACAGTTTCTTCGCAAAGAGTCCCTTTCTTTGTAAAACCAGTAGAGGGCACCTTTAAGAAGGTGCAAACTATTTACAATAAGTTTGTAATCATGCAGTGTTCATGGTCCAGCAGTTCTTTCAACAATGATAAAACAGGAAACAAAAGCAAAAGCAGAGGAAGGGATCCCGGGTAAACAAAGGGATCCCTTTAAGAGTTACCCTGATCGGGTTGTAGCAGCAAAACAGGAAAAGACAAACAGTCAACTATTTACATGTGATGAAGCATTCTTGCTTACTCAGCTCCTGGCTGCCCCCCACCGAGGTTTTACCTGGCAGGTGGCCCTCTGCGGCCCAGGCAGGCCGGACTCCAAGTCTACTCCCGATGCCAGGTGTACCCCATGGGTTCGGGTCTTCTGCACGACCAGGTCGTGCGCTGCGATAAGTGTCTGCGTGGGTCGATGGATGATGCTGGCGGCGGCAGAGGCTGCAGCAGCGGCTTCAGCGGCAAGCTCCTCCCCCTCGGTTTGGGGTACCGCCAGAACGGCCGTACAGCGCTGCATATCCCGGGCCCACCAGCTGCTTCCCTTTAGACGCCGGCGGTACGTCACCACATCCCCCGGCTTCAGTAGGGACTTGGCGCCGTCTCCACATAGGCAGGGCTCCACTTCGTCCCGGGTGATGCGGACCCTCAGGGCTGTTCCAATCTCCTGCACGAAGCCCTTCCCTTTCTGGGGCTGGTAGACGATTACGACGCCCCATTTCGGCAGGGAGCCCTCCAGCAACTCACCACGCGCCTCCCGCTCCACTTCCCGCTGGAACTCCGCAACCAGGTGGTTCCTGTATTCTCCCCAAGGGAAGGGCCCCAGGTCTAGCCCCCCCGGTACTTTGGGGCCAGGCTGCGGGAACGCTAGGGCACCAGTGGTCACAGCGGCGGCCGGGTCTGGTGCAGAGGTGAGGCGGCCTCCCTGGGGGTCGTGGCACTCAGTACCCCCACTTGGGGTAACTCTGGCGCCACTCCACTCTCCTGAGGGAGGCACACAGGTTGGGGACCGCGCAGGCAAAGGATGCCCCATCGACAGCTCCCACGGGTCCAAATCCTCCAGCAGGGGCATATCGGAATAATTCTCCGGTGACGGGGATCGATGCGGGGCCATCCTCTTTCGCAGGCCTTCTCTGGTCTCTAGTCCCACCTCATCTGAGTCATAGTTTCATTTCTTCGGTCTCCGCTCGCCATAGAGGATCAGGAGGCGGATCTCCCATGCTGACGGGCACGTCCCCAGGACACAGAAATATTCAGACTGGGCGGCCATTGCCTTTCGCACTCTCCAGCTCAGGTACGCCCACTCCACGCCCTTCTCCTTCTTCTGCGCTTCTCGGAGTGCTATAATGGCGGCGGTTTTGGCGGGAATTTTTGGCGGCAGCGGCAATGCACAGTCCTCGCACTAAGTCACAGTCCAAGCACAATAAATCACCGTTCCAAGGCACACATGACCTGATTCTTCAGGCTTAAGTAGATCCTGTTCGTGACGCCAAGTTGTAGCGCCCCCACTGCCGCAGGGCCGAGGGGTACCCGGTACTGGGCCTCTGAGTCTCTGCTCTGGGGTTGTCACGGTGGCTAGACCCGGTCCGTGACCCTGCTGAGGGGCGCCCAATGAAAGGTGTGGGTGGTGATGCTGTATTGATGCGGGTCGCAGTAAATAACGAGGACACCAGGTTGCAGTCTCTTTACCTCTTTACTGAAGGCCCCAGGATCCTCAGTCCGGAATACGGTTTACTGGGCTGCGCAAGTCCGGCCGGTCCGATGGCACCTCCAGAGTTCCCTTTGCAGGTGGAAATCTGTGCCTACCTTCTAGCGCTTGTGTGTTGTGGTCCTCCCCTGCTGTGCTTACGGGATAGTCCCCACAACTGTTGTGTCTGTTTCTGAAGTTCCCTCACAACTCGATTATGATGTTCTGCTTCGTCCCCCAGATCATATGGATAGGACGCACCCGTATGACGGGTAGGCTCGGAGCTCTTCCGGGACCCTAGTGTCGCCCCTCTCCAGTTGTTGCCCCCTATGTCTTCTTAGGTGAATTGAGTGAGACAGCCCGCCTATAACTGACTGTCCTGCCGTAGGTTTGAAGTTAGGCCTGGAGCTCTATACTTCCTCGGCGTTCCGGCCACCGGCTGCGCGCCTCAGTAGGATGTTGCCTCGTCTTGCAGCACGACTCCTACTGGTGTTTCTCCTTGTTGCGTTGATCTCGTTTCTCACTCAGCACAATAAACCTCGCTTCTTGTCCTTTCTTAGGGCACCGCCGCTATCTCGTGCAGGCGCGGTCCCGTAACGTTCTCTCTGTTCGCTAGGTCTCTGTCAGGATCCCACCCCTGACAGTGACCCCCCTGAATCTTCCCCTGCAACACCCTCTGCCACAGGATGTTGCCTGGCTCCAACCCAGTCAGCTTCTGTCTAACTTCCTATCTAACCCCCAGTTTTACCAGACTGTGAGGAGTGGCCTAATACATAGCGCCCTTAGCTCCCCCTGGAGGCCAGACTGTGAAGTGTATTGGTGTCTGTGATACCTGGTCAGGTGAACTCCTTCAGTGCCATCAGACGTACCATAGCCCCCCTTAGCGGCGGAGCATCAGTACTGCAACGACCAGGACTCTGGGGCGCTGCAATTACATAGCCCAAAGTCATGAAAACACCTTCAGGTGGCTCTTGTAGACACTGTGTGACGTCCTGGGCTTGGTATGTGACGTATATTTTCACTTGCAATACATAATGGATCACTAAGCTCCATACATGAGCAACGCCTTCACGTGGGAATGTTACACCAGTCCTACTTCTATGATTATGGTGTGGAGTGGTATAATGTATGGTAGCCGGAACTCCTAGTCTTCATTTAAGGCACACTAACAGCTCATTGTTACATTGATTTAGTAGTAAAACCAGTGGTACGACCATTTCTTCAAATTGTCCTAGGAGCTGTTTTTGTTCACATAAACAGCACCATTATTATTGGCACTTTAAATCTGATAATTATCATTGTTTCTCCTCTCCATGACAGTGCACATGCGCAGCTTTCCCAGCCCCATGAACACTAGTCCTGGCTCTATTTACCCTGTATCTACATTGTTTACAGATAAAATACTGTGTTGGTTTGGTATACTGGAATGAACTTCTTGCTTTAAATGTCATTTCATTGGCTGCAACATCTGCTTTTTACTTATTTAACCTTGACTACCAGTAGTATATATAATATATAGCTTTCTTATTTTCTGCATGCAATTCATTAACCCCTTCATGACCCCAGACAGCTTTTTTCGGTTTTGCGTTTTCGATTTTTGCTCCCCTCCTTCCCAGAGCCATAACTTTTTTTATTTTTCCGGGACAAGTGTGTACTTTTCAATGACATCATTGGTTTTAGCATGTTGTGTACTAGAAAACGAGAAAAAAATTCCAAGTGCAGTGGAATTGCCAAAGAAGTGCAATCCCACACTTGTTTTTTGTTTGGCTTTTTGCTAGGTTCACTAAATGCTAAAACTGACCTGCCATTATGATTCTCCAGGTAGCGTCTCCATTTTTCGTGATCTGGGGTCGGGTGAGGGTTTATTTTTTTGCGTGCTGAGCTGACGTTTTTAGTGATATAATTTCGGTGCAGATACGCTCTTTTGATCGCCCGTTATTGCATTTTAATGCAATGTCGCGGCGACCAAAAAAAGTAATTCTGGCATTTTGAATTTTTTTTCGCTACGCCGTTTAGCAATCAGGTTAATCCTTTCTTTTTATTGATAGATTGGGCGATTCTGAAGTGCGGCGATACCAAATAAGTGTAGGTTTGATTTTATTTTTATTGTTTTATTATGAATGGGGCGAAAGGGGGGTAATTTAAACTTTTAAATTTTTCTTATTTTTTTCATATTTTTTAAAATATTTGTTTTTTACTTTTGCCATGCTTCAATAGCCTCCATGGGAGGCTAGAAGCTGGCACAACTCGATCGGCTCTGCTACATACTGTAGAGGCGAAGCATAGATCGCTGCTATGTAGTAGATTTACAGGCTTGCTATGAGTGCCGACCAAAGGGTGGCGCTCATAGCAATCCTGCATCAACAACCATAGAGGTCTCAAGGAGACCTCTGGTTGTTATGCCGATGCATCGCTGACCCCCAATCACATGACGGGGGTCAGCGATGCGCTCATTTCCAGCCCGATGGCCGAAAGCGCTAGTTAAATGCCGCTGTCAGTGTTTGACAGCGGCATTTAACTAGTTAATAGCGGCAGGTGGATTGCGATTCCACCCATCGCTATTGCGGGCACATGTCAGCTGTACAAAACAGCTGACATGTCCCGGCTTTGATGCGGGCTCACCGCCGGAGCCCGCATCAAAGCAGGGGATCTGACCTCGGACGTACTATCCCGTTCGAAGTCAGAAAGGGGTTAATGCCAGTATGCAATACCTAGATGATATATATTACTGTTAGAATTTCTGTAGCGTACCCTTTATGAGGTGTTCCCTATTTTATTTATTTTTGTGGTTTTATTATGAATAATAAAGATTTATGCGTTTAATTTGTAAATGGATCTCTTCTCTGTTCTATATAGTAGTACTTGCAGCCAGAATAGGTGTTAAATTAGTTATTTTGAAGTGCCATTAACGTAATTATTTGGACTTTGTGGTGATCAATGCAGGGATTTCTGCTTCTGTCACTTATACTCGATACTGAATAAATCGAGATCTTTTTTAAATGTTGGTTTCCATTTTCCATAATTTGCATGTCATTAACATATCTACCCATCCTGTGATTTCCAGAATTCTATGACTTTTTCTTCTTGGTGTTGTAACAGGGGCCAGGGTGATAGTCATGGCGAGAGGCTGCTGTTCCAACGCACCCCAGTGCCCCTCTGCATTAACAAAATGTCCTTTGTCTGGGGTGCTGTGTGTGTTGTGCATTTCACCCACCTGTCGGTCACAGTTTTCCTCAGACTTCAGAGTCCCAGCTTTCCTCAACAACACACAAAGATTCTCAAAGTCCAGATTCATTTTCAACAAAACTTTACTTAGCTCATCCAGTGTAGATGCAGACAACGCACAGCAATCTTCACATGTTACGAACACTCGGTCGTCTTGTGTTGCTTTAATTATTGAATTGTTAACATTGTTACTTATGACTGTTGTTTGAAGCTGTTAAACTGTAAAGCGCCACGAAATATGTTGGCGCTATATAAATAAAGATTATTATTATTATAACACTCTTTTTCCAGAGCTGTCCTGGTCCTTCCTGACATGGGTTCCCATACCATATTGCTAGGTACCGCAGCATCCTGGGAGAAAGTAAAGGATGCTGCTGCCAATCCTTGTCAGACCGTAGGTCTCGGACATTACGGAAGTTTCCCATAAGCCTAGCCGCTATTTCTCTCATGCTGCCCAGGTCTGCTCTTGCTCCAATGTCTGACCACCCGTAGGGCCTGGATTGATGAGTCTCTGACATAACACAGCTCCAGTTAGCAACCTCACTGTTCACTGTCCTAGCCACAACTAAAAACCTTCTAGAACAATTCTCCTCACACTCCTCTAGCTCCTCCCACTAACTAGCATCTTATTGGCTCCTACTCTATAGTGCCCCCCACTAGTCTAAGTCCTATTTTACCTCTTCTAACACTAAACCTTACCCAAATACGAAATCTCCCTATCTCTATCCCTAATTATGAAACATAAACAATGTACTAATGTTCATGCATTGTGCAACAAATTCATGTACAGTAAAACGGTTACACGTCACATGTACAACGTGCCCGGTTTCATAAAGCGGGTACGCAGAGCACAAGCTAGCCTCCAGCACACTCCCTACAGTGTTACAATTGCAATAATAAGGAGTGTAAAAAATAAATCTAAAATAAAGGTGTCATGGGTTTTGGGAAATTCACCATGTATGGAAGCAGAACATTGGACACTTTTATGCACTATGCGCCTGAGCACTTGGCGACCCACCTCTGTAACTTTGTGGTCTGATAGTTCGTGGCCGCATTGCAGTGGCTCCTAAACGCTTCCACGTTTCAATAATATCACTCATAACTTATCATGCTATATTTGGGGGGGGGAATCTCACAAACAGACTTGTGGCATCCTTTCTGAATTCAGAGAGCTCTTCAGAACAACCTGTTCTTTCACAAATGTTTGTAGCTTCAGACTTCATGGCTAGGGGCTGGATTTTTATATGCCTGTGGAAAAGGGACTGAATAAAAACCTTTATTAAATGATAACGAGCTGTGACACAGTACTTTTGCCCATATAGTATATTTGTACTGTATGTCTCCAGATAAAAATGAGGCCGCTCATCTCTCTCCCTTAAGCAGTGTTCTAAGCCTTTAAGTGTTCTAAGTCTTTAGTATTATTTTTTTTTACAATATTTATGTAAAAAAAAAATTATAATTTGTTTTTTTGCGAATACAATGTTGTATCCTGTAATCCTTTGCTTACATCATAACTGTGCCTTCTATTGTTATCAGTGGCAATTTTTTCTTCTTCCTGTGATACACATAGGGGCCTATTCTTCATGTGCATATTTTTTAAGTCCTATTTATCCCGTGGTATTCATTACATTTTTTTGTGTCAAATTTTTCAAAACAGTTCATGAATTTTGCGTACAGACAAAAATGGACTTTATTTTTGTCTTTGACCTGTTTTCCTATTTTGTTATTGCAAAAATACTCACATTTTTTCAAAATTGACTCCAAAATATCTTGCGCACAAAAATTCACTCTGGGTGAGGGGGGAGACTTTTTAAAGTTGCAATTTTTGAACCCAGTGATACCATCTGGAAACCCCAAACACTGCCCTCATTGGCGAACATAAACAAAGAACTGGGGAACACATAAAATAGACTTTAACCCCTTAGTGACAGAGCCAATTTGGTACTTAATGACCGAGCCAATTTTTACAATTCTGACCACTGTCACTTTAAGAGGTTATAACTCTGGAACGCTTTAACAGATCTTGCTGATTCTGAGACTGTTTTTTCGTGACATATTGTACTTCATGTTAGTGGTAACATTTCTTCGATATTACTTGCAATTATTTATGAAAAAAACGGAAATATGGCGAAAATTTTTAAAATTTTGCAATTTTCAAACTTTGTATTTTTATGCCCTTAAATCAGAGAGATATGTCACGAAAAATAGTTAATAAATAATATTTCCCACATGTCTACTTTACATCAGCACAATTTTGGAAACAAAATTTTTTCTTTGTTAGGGAGTTATAAGGGTTAAAAGTTGACCAGCAATTTCTCATTTTTACAACACCATGTTTTTTTTAGGGACCACATCACCTTTGAAGTCATTTTGAGGGGTCTATATGATAGAAAATAACCAAGTGTGACACCATTCTAAAAACTGCACCCCTCAAGCTGCTCAAAACCACATTCAAGAAGTTTATTAACCCTTTACGTAGTTCACAGGAACTGAAACAATATGGAAGAAAAAAATGTAACCACAAATTTTGTTGTGCAATTTCTCCTGAGTACGCCGATACCCCATATGTGGAGGTAAACCACTGTTTGGGCGCACCACAGAGCTTGGAAGAGAAGGAGTGCCGTTTGACTGTTTCAATGCAGAATTGGCTGGAATTGAGATCGGACGCCATGTCGCGTTTGGAGAGCCCCTAATGTGCCTAAACAGTGGAAACGCTCCACAAGTGACACCATTTTGGAAACTAGACCCCTTAAGGAACTTATCTAGATGTGTAGTGAGCACTTTGAACCCCCAAGTGCTTCACAGAAGTTTATAACGTAGAGCCGTGAAAATAAAAAATCGCATTTGTTTTCACAAAAATGATTTTTTTCGCCCACAAATTCTTATTTTCACAAGGGTAACAGGAGAAATTAGACCACAAAAGTTGTTGTGCAATTTCTCCTGAGTACGTCGATACCCCATATGTGGAGGTAAACCACTGTTTGGGCGCACCGCAGAGCTTGGAAGTGAAGGAGCACCGTTTGACTTTTTCAATGCAGAATTGGCTGGAATTGAGATCGGATGCCATGTCGCGTTTGGAGAGCCCCTGATGTGCCTAAACAGTGGAAACCCCCCACAAGTGATACCATTTTGGAAACTAGACCCCTTAAGGAACTTATCTAGATGTGTGGTGAGCACTTTGAACCCCAAAGTGCTTCACAGAAGTTTATAACGTAGAGCCGTGAAAATAAAAAATCGCATTTTTTCTACAAAAATGATCTTTTTGCCTCCAAATTTTTATTTTACCAAGGGTAACGGGAGAAATTGGACCCCAAAAGTTGTTGTCCAATTTGTCCTGAGTATGCTGGTACCCCATATGTGGGGGTAAACCACTGTTTGGGTGCATGGCTGAGCTCGGAAGGGAAGGAGTGCCGTTTTGGAATGCAGACTTTGATAGAATTGTCTGCGGGCGTTATGTTGCGTTTGCAGACCCCTAATGTACCTAAACAGTAGAAACCCCAACAAGTGACGCCATTTTGGAAAATAGACCCCCCAAGGAACTTATCTAGATATGTGGTGAGAACTTTGAATGCCCAAGTGCGTCACAGAAGTTTATAATGCAGAGTAGTGAAAATAAAAAATATATTTTTTTCCCACAAAAAAGATTTTTTTAGCCCCCAAATTTTTATTTTCACAAGGGTAACAAGAGAAATTGGAACCCAAAAGTTGTTGTCCAATTTGTCCTGAGTATGCTGGTACCCAATATGTGGGGGTAAACCACTGTTTGGGCGCATGGCAGCGCTCGGAAGGGAAGGAGCGCCATTTTGGAATGCAGGCTTTGATAGAATGGTCTGCGGGCGTTATGTTGCGTTTGCACAGCCACTGATGTACCTAAACAGTAGAAACCCCCCCACAAGTGACCCTATTTTGGAAACTAGACCCCCCAGGGAACTTATCTAGATATGTGGTGAGAACTTTGAATGCCCAGGTGCTTCACAGAAGTTTATAATGCAGAGTAGTGAAAATAGAAAATATTTTTTTTTCCACAAAAAAGATTTTTTAGCCCCAAAGTTTTTATTTTCACAAGGGTAACAAGAGAAATTGGACGCCAATATTTGTTCTCCAATTTGTCCTGAGTATGCTGGTACCCCATATGTGGGGGTAAACCACTGTTTGGGCACACGGCAGAGCTCGGAAGAGAAGGAGCACCATTTTGGAATTCAGACTTTGATAGAATTGTCTGTGGGTGTTATGTTGCATTTGCAGAGCCCCTGATGTACCTAAACAGTAGAAACCCCCCACAAGTGACCAAATTTTGGAAACTAGACCCCCTAAGGAACTTATCTAGATATGTGGTGAGAACTTTGAATGCTCAAGTGCTTCACAGAAGTTTATAATGCAGAGTAGTGAAAATAAAAAAAATAAAAAATTTTCCCACAAAAAAGATTTTTAGCCCCCAAGTTTTTATTTTCACAAGGGTAACAGGAGAAATTGGACCCCTAAAGTTGTTGTCCAATTTATCCCGAGTACGCTGATGCCCCATATGTGGGGGTAAACCACTGTTTGGGCGCACGGCAGAGCTCAGAAGGGAGGGAGCACCATTTGACTTTTTTAGCGCAAAATTGGCTGTCGTGTTTGGAGACCCCCTGATGTACCTAAACAGTGGAAACCCCCCCAATTCTAACTCCAACCCTAACTCCAACACACCCCTAACCCTAATCTCAACCCAATCCATAATCCTAATCACAACCCTAACGATAATCACAACCCTAACCCCAAAACAGCCCTAATCTCAACCCTAACCATAACCCTAATCAAAACCCTAAATCCAACACACCCCTAACCCTAATCTCAACCCTAACCTCAAACCTAACCCTAATCCCAATACACCCCTAACCCTAATCCCAACCCTAATCCCAACCCTAACCCTAATCCCAACCCTAATCCCAAGCGTAACCCTAATCCCAACCCTAATCCCAACTCTAACCCTAACTTTAGCCCCAACCCTAACCATAACTTTAGCCCCAACCCTAACCCTAACCCTAATTTTAGCCCCAACCCTAGCCCTAACCCTAACTTTAGCCCCAACCCTAACCCTAATTTTAACCCTAACCCTAGCCCTAACTTTAGCCCCAACCCTAAGGCTACTTTCACACTTGCGTCGTGTGGCATCCGTCGCAATCCGTCGTTTTGGACAAAAAACGGATCCTGCAAATGTGCCCACAGGATGCCTTTTTTGCCCATAGGCTTGTATTACCGACGGATGGCCACACGTCGCGTCCATCGTGCACTGGATCCGTTGTGTTTTGGCGGACCGTCGTCACAAAAAAGTTCAATGTAACCTTTTTTTTTGTACGTCGCATCCGCCATTTCCGCATATGCGTGGCCGTAACTCTGCCCCCTCCTCCCCAGGACATAGACTGGGCAGCGGATGCATTGAAAAACTGCATCCGCTGCCCACGTTGTGCACAATTTTCACAACGTGCGTCGGTACGTCGGGCCGACGCATTGCGACCTCCCCGTACCGACGCAAGTGTGAAAGAAGCCTAAGGCTACTTTCACACTAGCGTCGTACTCGGCCCATCGCAGTGTGTCGGGCCGACGTACCGACGCTAGCGTTGTAAGCGCCGCACAACGGGTGCAGCGGATGCTGTTTTTTCAACGCATCCGCTGCCCCATTGTGAGGTGCGGGGAGGTGGGGGCGGAGTTCCGGCAGCGCATGCGCGGTCAGAAATGGCGGACACGTCGCACAAAAAAAGTTACATGTAGCGTTTTTTTGTGCCGACGGTCCGCCAAAGCACGACGCATCCGTCGCACGACGGATGCGACGTGTGGCAATCCGTCACAATGTGTCGCTAATGCAAGTCAATGGAGAAAAAATGCATCCTGCAAGCACTTTTGCAGGATGCGTTTTTTCTCCGACGCATTGCGACGGAAGCCAAAAAACGCTAGTGTGAAAGTAGCCTAACCCTAACCCTAGCCCTAACCCTAAATTTAGCCCCAACCCTAAATTTAGCACCAACCCTAGCCCTAACCCTAGCCCTAACCCTAATTTTAGCCCCAACTCGTCTCTCCTGCCGGCCGGCAGATGGCAGCAGATGGCGGGCGCACTGCGCATGCGCCCGCCATTTTCTTTCCCGAGGAAGAAGCCGGCCGGCAAGAGGAGACGCAGGAGGACCCAGGGATACCGGGTGAGTATGATAGGGTCCCCCGAATCCCCCTATTTCTCTGTCCTCTGATGTGCGATCACATCAGAGGACAGATAATTACAGATCGCTTTTTTTTTTTTTTGCGGTCGCCGGTAAACAGTTAATTACCGGCGATCGCAAAACAGGGGTCGGTAAAAACCGACCCCGATCATGTTCTTTGGGGTCTCGGCTACCCCCGGCAGCCGAGACCCCAGAGATCTTCCGGGTGCCGGGCGGCGGGCGCACTTCGCATGCGCCCGCCATTTTTTCCCCGGAAAAAAGATGGCGGCGCCCATCGGGAGCCACGAGGAGCACCGGGGGAGATAGGTGAGTATTGGGGGGCTATTGGGGGCCATCGGGGACCCTATTTCTCTGTCCTCCGATGTGCGATCACATCGGAGGACAGAGAAATTAAATGGCAAATCGCGTTTTGTTTTTTTGTTGTTGCGACCGCCGGTAAACGGTTAATTACCGGTGATCGCAACTCGGGGGTCGGTAAAGACCCCCTGAATCATGTTCTCTGGGGTCTCGGCTACCCTCGGCAACCGAGACCCCAGAGAAAATCCGACTCTGGGGGGGCGCTATTCACTTTTTCCACAGCGCCGTTAATTAACGGCCCTGTGGTTTAAGTACCCTTAGCGGCCGCCGTTAAAAGGCGTATCGGCGGTCGTTAAGGGGTTAAAGCGGTTGTCCACTACTCTGATAATAATAATACCTAGACTCACCTCTGGTACTGGTACCATTCCTGAAATGTCGGCTTTGGCTCTCCCGGGGTTTGCGTGACATTGTCATGTGGTCCCTGCAACCAATCAGTGCTGGCTTCACTGTCCCCTCCTTCGGACAAATCAGACATTCAGAAGAAGCGAGAGCTGTGGCTGACCTCTGACATCCTCTGGATGTCCATGCTATTATTGAAAAAAATCACTGTACATTGACCAACACCAATGTTACCACCATATGGTGACAATATAGTGGTCGTTACCAATCCTGTAAAATATATAAGAAATTACAGCACTGTTATACATAGTGTAGGGATTCACTCTCTCTGGTGGGCATTCGGCAACATTCACACAGGCCATGCGGTTTGGTCAAAACAGTTAGTTTTATTGCTTTCATAAAACTCCAAAAGATTCGAAAACCAAAAATAGCCTCTTCTGGGCACAAAGGTATCCCAGAAAATAAACCGTTCAGCAGGGCACATACAGGTCCTTCTCAAAAAATTAGCATATAGTGTAAAATTTCATTATTTACCATAATGTAATGATTACAATTAAACTTTCATATATTATAGATTCGTTATCCACCAACTGAAATTTGTCAGGTCTTTTATTGTTTTAATACTGATGATTTTGGCATACAACTCCTGATAACCCAAAAAACCTGTCTCAATAAATTAGCATATTTCACCCGTCCAATCAAATAAAAGTGTTTTTTAATAACAAACAAAAAAACCATCAAATAATAATGTTCAGTTATGCACTCAATACTTGGTCGGGAATCCTTTGGCAGAAATGACTGCTTCAATGCGGCGTGGCATGGAGGCAATCAGCCTGTGACACTGCTGAGATGTTATGGAGGCCCAGGATGCTTCAATAGCGGCCTTAAGCTCATCCAGAGTGTTGGGTCTTGCGTCTCTCAACTTTCTCTTCACAATATCCCACAGATTCTCTATGGGGTTCAGGTCAGGAGAGTTGGCAGGCCAATTGAGCACAGTAATACCATGGTCAGTAAACCATTTACCAGTGGTTTTGGCACTGTGAGCAGGTGCCAGGTCGTGCTGAAAAATGAAATCTTCATCTCCATAAAGCATTTCAGCATTTCCCCAGGTCAAGCCACTTTTGAACCATAAACAGCGGCAGAAGCGCCTGACCTGGGCTACAGCGAAGCAGCACTGGACTGTTGCTAAGTGGTCCCAAGTACTTTTTTCTGATGAAAGCAAATTTTGCATGTCATTCGGAAATCAAGGTGCCAGAGTCTGGAGGAAGACTGGGGAGAAGGAAATGCCAAAATGCCTGAAGTCCAGTGTCAAGTACCCACAGTCAGTGATGGTGTGGGGTGCCATGTCAGCTGCTGGTGTTGGTCCACTGTGTTTCATCAAGGGCAGGGTCAATGCAGCTAGCTATCAGGAGATTTTGGAGCACTTCATGCTTCCCTCGGCTGAAATGCTTTATGGAGATGAAGATTTCATTTTTCAGCACGACCTGGCACCTGCTCACAGTGCCAAAACCACTGGTAAATGGTTTACTGACCATGGTATTACTGTGCTCAATTGGCCTGCCAACTCTCCTGACCTGAACCCCATAGAGAATCTGTGGGATATTGTGAAGAGAAAGTTGAGAGACGCAAGACCCAACACTCTGGATGAGCTTAAGGCCGCTATTGAAGCATCCTGGGCCTCCGTAACATCTCAGCAGTGTCACAGGCTGATTGCCTCCATGCCACGCCGCATTGAAGCAGTCATTTCTGCCAAAGGATTCCCGACCAAGTATTGAGTGCATAACTGAACATTATTATTTGATGGTTTTTTTGTTTGTTATTAAAAAACACTTTTATTTGATTGGACGGGTGAAATATGCTAATTTATTGAGACAGGTTTTTTGGGTTATCAGGAGTTGTATGCCAAAATCATCAGTATCTAATATATAATTGCCTAGAATACTACTTCCTGCAATTTGTGCCAACTTCCGTGGCTTTGTCCGGAGCTAATGTCCGGAGATAATGTCCGGAGCTAATGTCCGGAGATAAGTGACGTCACCAGTGTCCTACACCCAGGCAGAGCACAGGGGCCCCAGGCAGCATATGGGGCCCCAGGCAGAGCACAGTGGCCCCAGGCAGAGCACAGGGGCCCCAGGCAGCATATGGGGCCCCAGGCAGAGCACAGTGGTCCCAGGCAGAGCACAGGGGCCCCAGGCAGCCTATGGGGCCCCAGGCAGAGCACAGTGGCCCCAGGCAGAGCACAAGGGCCCCAGGCAGAGCACAGGGGCCCCAGGCAGCATATGGGGCCCCAGGCAGAGCACAGTGGCCCCAGGCAGAGCACAGGGGCCCCAGGCAGAACATGGGGCCCCAGGCAGAGCACAGGGGCCCCAGGCAGAGCACAGGGGCCCCAGGCAGCATATGGGGCCCCAGGCAGAGCACAGGGGCCCCAGGCAGAGCACAGGGGCCCCAGGCAGCATATGGGGCCCCAGGCAGAGCACAGGGGCCCCAGGCAGCATATGGGGCCCCAGGCAGAGCACAGTGGCCCCAGGCAGAGCACAGGGGCCCCAGGCAGAACATGGGGCCCCAGACAGAGCACAGGGGCCCCAGGCAGAGCACAGGGGCCCCAGGCAGCATATGGGGCCCCAGGCAGAGCACAGGGGCCCCAGGCAGCATATGGGGCCCCAGGCAGAGCACAGTGGCCCCAGGCAGCATATGGGGCCCCAGGCAGAGCACAGTGGCCCCAGGCAGAGCACAGGGGCCCCAGGCAGCATATGGGGCCCCAGGCAGAGCACAGGGGCCCCAGGCAGCATATGGGGCCCCAGGCAGAGCACAGTGGCCCCAGGCAGAGCACAGGGGCCCCAGGCAGAGCACAGGGGCCCCAGGCAGAGCACAGGGGCCCCAGGCAGAGCACAGGGGCCCCAGGCAGCATATGGGGCCCCAGGCAGAGCACAGGGGCCCCAGGCAGCATATGGGGCCCCAGGCAGAGCACAGTGGCCCCAGGCAGCATATGGGGCCCCAGGCAGAGCACAGTGGCCCCAGGCAGAGCACAGGGGCCCCAGGCAGCATATGGGGCCCCAGGCAGAGCACAGTGGTCCCAGGCAGAGCACAGGGGCCCCAGGCAGCTTATGGGGCCCCAGGCAGAGCACAGTGGCCCCAGGCAGAACATGTGGCCCCAGGCAGAGCACAGGGGCCCCAGGCAGAGCACAGGGGCCCCAGGCAGCATATGAGGCCCCAGGCAGAGCACAGGGGCCCCAGGCAGAGCACAGGGGCCCCAGGCAGCATATGGGGCCCCAGGCAGAGCACAGGGGCCCCAGGCAGCATATGGGGCCCCAGGCAGAGCACAGTGGCCCCAGGCAGAGCACAGTGGCCCCAGGCAGAACATGGGGCCCCAGGCAGAGCACAGGGGCCCCAGGCAGAGCACAGGGGCCCCAGGCAGCGCACAGGGGCCCCAGGCAGCATATGGGGCCCCAGGCAGAGCACAGTGGCCCCAGGCAGCATATGGGGCCCCAGGCAGAGCACAGTGGCCCCAGGCAGAGCACAGGGGCCCCAGGCAGCATATGGGGTCCCAGGCAGAGCACAGTGGTCCCAGGCAGAGCACAGGGGCCCCAGGCAGCTTATGGGGCCCCAGGCAGAGCACAGTGGCCCCAGGCAGAACATGGGGCCCCAGGCAGAGCACAGTGGCCCCAGGCAGAGCACAGGGGCCCCAGGCAGAGCACAGGGGCCCCAGGCAGCATATGGGGCCCCAGGCAGAGCACAGGGGCCCCAGGCAGCATATGGGGCCCAAGGCAGAGCATAGTGGCCCCAGGCAGAGCACAGGGGCCCCAGGCAGCATATGGGGCCCCAGGCAGAGCACAGTGGTCCCAGGCAGAGCACAGGGGCCCCAGGCAGCCTATGGGGCCCCAGGCAGAGCACAGTGGCCCCAGGCAGAACATGGGGCCCCAGGCAGAGCACAGGGGCCCCAGGCAGAGCACAGGGGCCCCAGGCAGCATATGGGGTCCCAGGTAGAGCACAGTGGTCCCAGGTAGAGCACAGGGGCCCCAGGCAGCCCATGGGGCCCCAGGCAGAGCACAGGGGCCCCAGGCAGCATATGGGGCCCCAGGCAGAGCACAGGTGCCCCAGGCAGAGCACAGTGGCCCTAGGCAGAGCACAGGGGCCCCAGGCAGAACACAGGGGCCCCAGGCAGAACATGGGGCCCCAGGCAGAGCACAGGGGCCCCAGGCAGAGCACAGGGGCCCCAGGCAGCATATGGGGCCCCAGGCAGAGCACAGGGGCCCCAGGCAGCATATGGGGCCCCAGGCAGAGCACAGCGATATTTTGGACCACTGTGCGGTGTTTCAGACCCCTGTGTGATGTCTGGGGCCCTGTTCTTAAGTATATTAAAGATTAAAGTAACGTATATTAAAGTATATTATAGATCAAATTTGACATGTTTATGAGCACCATTGAGTGATATACTCAAGAATGACATCATTTTTCAACATTTTATGGTTTCAAACTGTAAACACTCAGAGTTTTTTTTACTTCAACCAGAAAACCTTAATGGTTCATAAAAAACTTGACTGTTCAGGATATGATAAAAGTCATAGTATTCTGAATCTTTAACTTATAAAGATACCTTTACATGGGGTGATTATTGGTTCCAGAGAGGCTTTCGGCCGATAATCGTACACATGGCTGGTGACAGGACAATACAATATAAACGTTCAAAGGTAAACACTGATAACATTAACCCCTTCACCCCGCGGCCCTTTTTCGTTTTTGTGTTTTCGTTTTTCACTCCCCTCCTTCCCAGAGCCATAACTTTTTTATTTTTCTGTCAATATGGCCATGTGAGGGCTTATTTTTTGCGGGACGAGTTGTACCTTTGAACGACATCATTGGTTTTACCATGTCGTGTACTAGAAAACGGGAAAAAAATTCCAAGTGCGGTGAAATTGCAAAAAAAGTGCAATCCCACACTTGTTTTTTGTTTATTTTTTTTGCTAGGTTCATTAAATGCTAAAACTGACCTGCCATTATGATTCTCTAGGTCATTACGAGTTCATAGACACCTAACATGTCTAGGTTATTTTTTATCTAAATGGTGAAAAAAAATTCCAAACTTTGCTTAAAAAAAAAAAAAAAAAAAAGTGCCATTTTCCGATACCCGTAGCGTCTCCATTTTTCGTGATCTGGGGTCGGGTGAGGGCTTATTTTTTGCGTGCCGAGCTGGCGTTTTTAATGATAGCATTTTGGTGCAGATACGTTCTTTTGATCGCCCGTTATTGCATTTTAACGCAATGTCGCGGCGACCAAAAAAACGTAATTCTGGCGTTTCGGATTTTTTTCTCACTACGCTGTTTAGCGATCAGGTTAATGCTTTTTTTTAGTTGATAGATCGGGCGATTCTGAACGCGGCGATACCAAATATGTGTAGGTTTTTTTTTTTTTTTATTGTTTTATTTAGGATGGGGCGAAAGGGGGGTGATTTAAACTTTTATATTTTTAATATTTTTTTCACATTTTTAAAAACATTTTTTTTTCACTTTTGCCATGCTTCAATAGCCTCCATGGGAGGCTAGAAGCAGGCACAGCCCGATCGGCTCTGCTACATAACAGCGATCATCAGATCGCTGTTATGTAGCAGAATTGCAGGTGTGCTGTGAGCGCCGACCACAGGGGGGCGCTCACAGCTACCTGCGATCAGTAACCATAGAGGTCTCAAGGACCTCTATGGTTACCATCCTAATGCATCGCCGACCTCCGATCATGTGACGGGGGTCGGCGATGACGTCAGATCCGGCCGCCCGGCCGGATGCGGTAGTTAAATGCCGCTGTCTGCGTTTGACAGCGGCATTTAACAGGTTAATAGCGGCGGGTGAATAGCGATTTCACCCGCCGCTATTGCGCGCACATGTCAGCTGTACAAAACAGCTGACATGTCGCGACTTTGATGTGGGCTCAGCGCCGGAGCCCACATCAAAGGGGGAGACACGGCATGCGCAGTACATGTACGGCGCATGTCGTGAAGGGGTTAAAATCTAATATATAATTGCCTAGAATACTACTTCCGGCAATTTGTGCCAACTTCCGTGGCTTTGTCCGGAGATAATGTCCGGAGATAAGTGACGTCACCAGCGTCCTACACCCGCTCAGGGTGGACAAAGATATATGCCTTCGGCGTGCGCGGCACTTTTCTGATTGGTTGCCGCCTGCCGCGAGCGAACAATCAGAAATGTGCCGTACTGTCAAGAATTGTCAAGAGCTGGTGAGTGCAGCCATTTTTTGTTCTTTCTTACTATTATTTATTAATTGTATTATTCTTACATTTGAATAAATAAAGTATATATGGATTCTAGACTCCCGATTCTTTAGAATCGGGCTGCCATCTAGTTAAAACAATAAAAGACCTGACAAATTTCAGTTGGTGGATAATGAATCTATAATATATGAAAGTTTAATTGTAATCATTACATTATGGTAAATAATGAAATTTAACACTATATGCTAATTTTTTGAGAAGGACCTGTATGTCAGTGTGGGTGCACCCGTACAGATTACAGTCCTTTCTCCCAGACCAAACTTCATACACAGAAGAGCCGCGGTCCTACCATGTCTCAGTATCCTCTTCAGCCTGAGCTCCCATCAGCTTTCAGTGCCAAACAGAAGTGTTCAACTCCAGGCACAGTTCACACTGAAAGTACAAATATAAGCCTGTCTGTAGTTTAGTTGGCAAAATCTAATAACCTGACATATATATGGTTAGTAGACGTGTGTATTTCTAGCCACTTACACAGTACCACTGTATCTTTTTGGTTTTTCGCGTTGCGTTGCAGCCACAGCAGCCTTCGATTGCACATTTGTCCTGTTGATGTACTAGCCCGCTGTTTTCCCTGTCACAAGACATATTACACTTTTTTTCTCTTTTTTTTTTTTTCACAGGGTTAATCTGCAGGAAATGTGTGTCTAATAAACGTAGGATTTGTGAAGAAACCTCTGCATCTGGTTCTGTCCAACCATAGCATATGTCTGCCAAGGTTAAGATGGAGAAAGACGGAGATGAAATGAAGGAGACTTTATTAAGTCTGACCTTGAGGATGATCTACTTGTTAACTGGAGGGGTGAGAAATGCTTCCACAATTGTTTTTACATACATTTTTTACGTTTAATCATGGCTTTTCATATGCAAGAGTAACAATTTTGTCACTAAATCTATAGGAATATGTTATTGAGAAGAAGAGTTTGGGGGATCATTTACCTCATTCTAGAAGAAAGGACAAAAACAACTATCAGGAAATCTTGGACCTGACCAACATGATTGTTCATTTGCTGACTGGAGAGGTGAGCACAGCTGGGAACATTTGGACTATATGTAGTATCATTAATAGAAGTATCTGGACGTTGAAGGTATCATTGTATTTTAGGTTCCTCTAAGATGTCATGATGTTGCTTTGTATTTCTCCAAGGAAGAGTGGGAGTATTTAGAAAGACACCAAGATCTGTACCAAGATGTAATGGCAGAGACCCTCTGCCTCCCCACTACAATGGGTAAGGGATATTGTAAGGGTTAGTGATCGGGATGTGATATCATTTTAGAAGTTTTACTTAAAATCTATTTCTTTTAAACAGGTCACAAAAATGTTGAGGACTTCCCAGAAGAACATGTTATCTCTGATTCCTCCACAGATTGTTCTAATCTTCATTCACCTGCTGACCTCTCAATATGTGCTTCAAAACCAAATATTTTGTTAAATAATGTACATGAAGAAATCATTTTGTGCGACGAAAATGAAGACATATCGGGCACAGCGATTTACAAACCCACAGATCATATGCAACAATATTCATACTGTACTCTTAACATAGACGTTTTGGGGTGTGAAGAAGAGGAAATCATAGATGCTGACATTTATATACCAGTTGATCAAACCACACAATCTGCATCTACGTCTATAGCTAGAAAATCAGTATCAACCGAAGGGCAGAATCATCGCGTTATTGATATTATTACCATCCCAGATAACTCCCCAACCCATTCTGATATCGCTGTAGATTGTGATTGGTCTGATAATGCAAAAGTAAAGTATCAAGTTGTCTTGGAGAATCCCCCAAATTCTGGTAAAATCTTGCATCAAGCTTCTAGCGTCCAAACTCCACATGATAAAGATGATAAAAAGAACAACGGCACACAATGTGACAAACCTTCTACAAAAATCCCTAACCATTTAGTAGATCATCCAGACTCTCCATCTTTTATCTGCTGCGAATGTGGGAAGTGTCTTTCATCTCAGTCAGATTTGGACACCCATCAACGGAGTCACATTAAAGAAAGCAAGTGTTCAGGACTAAACGGGAGGAAATCCATTAGTCGTAAGCCCATTCCAAAACCACATCTTAGTGGGAATGAAGAATTTAAATGTCGGATCTGTGGATTATGTTTCAGTAATACAACTGAACTTGTCGCTCACCATCAAATTCATATCAAGAAACCATATTCCTGTTCAATATGTGGCCGAGGATTTTACAGCCATTCTGGACTAGTCACCCATCAGAAGACACATGCATTCCAGAGGCTTTATGACTGCCCCACATGTGGTAAAACTTTTATTTCAAATGCTCACCTCATGTTACACCAAAAGGTACATGCCGACGCTGGTGACACTTCAGAAACTGGGCTTGATGCTGGAGATAGTTCAGGAGGAGACTCCAACCTGACTGACTACAAGCATTTCGGAAGCCAAGATAAATTATTCTCTTGTTCTATATGTGGCGAATGCTTCTATAGCAGTGAACATTTTCTACAGCATCAGAAAAGCCACTTCAAGAGCAATCCTCTCATGTGCCCTGATTGCGGCAAGCTTTTTATGAGAAAGTCAGGGCTTTCTAAGCATCAGAGGATTGTCCACCGAGGAGACGTAGCATTGACGTGTTCTGCATGCGGGAAAGGCTTTGCTTGCAAATCTGAGCTTTCTAGGCATATGACTGTTCACTCAGGACAGAAACCGTACACATGTACTGAGTGTGGAAAATGCTTCTCCTTTAAATCTGCTCTCGTGAGACATCAAAGGATTCACACTGGAGATAGACTGCAATATTGCCCCGAGTGTGGAAAGGGATTTTCATGCAACTCCGAGCTTCTTCGGCATCAATCTGTTCATCAGTAAATATTTCCATTTCTTTTTTTTTTTTTTCAAGGGCAGGAGCTCAAAAGTTCTGTGTCAAATCTAATCGCTAAATTCTTAAAGTGAACCTGTCAGCAGGATTGTGCACAGTAACCTATACACACAGTGTCAGGTCGGCGCCGTTATACTGATTATAATGATACCTGGTGATGAAATCCATCTTGTGGTTGTTGTGTAATCTTTATTTTCAGTTTTGAGTTATTGATATGCTCGTGACCCGGGGCGGCCTGTGGGGGGGGGGGGGGGCTTGATGTGGTGCTCTGATTAGCTATTCATAATGCAGACTGCTGACAGGTCACTGATCCCTCACTGACCTGCCCCCTAGTTTACATACTAAATATAATATGTTTAAAAAAAAAATCACATTCAGCAGGCAGGCGGGAGCGCTGTAGCATGATCACGTCTATAATATCAATGTAATTATTTTATTTGGTGATATACATGTATTCAGAAAAAAAAAATTCTCTCTCAAAATGGCGCTGGCGGCACCTGCACAGTAGCATCTATCAGATCGCCAATAGATGCTACTGAGCAGGCAATGCCGGCACCATCTTGGTTGAGACATTTTTTTATTCTCTAGCAAAATTGCACCAACGGTGCCTGTGCAGTAGCATCTATCAGATCGCCGATTTTTCCTGAATACATGTACATCACCAAATAAGATAATTACATGTAAGCAGAGCCCCACATGAAGACCCCCCTCCAGGCCGCCCCTGAGCACGAAAATCTCATTAACTGAAAACTGAAAATAAAGATTAAACAACAACCACAAGACGGATTTCATCAACCAAGGTATCATTTTATTCAGTATAACGGCACCAACCTGACACTGTCTGCAGGTTACTGTGCACAATCCTGCTGACAGGTTCCCTTTAAAGTGTACCTGTCTTTTTAGGAGAATGTGTAGCAGAATGTCTGTCTGCTTCTAGTTCCTCTCATCTTCATAGAGTTTTAGAAACAGCAACTGTCATCCACCTGTATCAGTAATGTGAAAATCTGTATTCACTGAAATGAAATCTGTCAGCAGGTTAGAGCACCATTATGTAGGAGCAGAGACCCTGATTACAGGGATGTGTCAGTTACTGGGCTGTGTTTTGCTGTTTGAATACAATCAGTGTTTTATCAGCAGGAGATTATCATTACAGGACTAGGTGTCTTGTGCTTTCTTGCCAACTGCTCTGTGCAACCCCACTCACAGCACTGATTAGCAGCTTTCTGTCAATATACATTGTACACAGAAAGCTGCCAATCATGGGTGATTAGGGTCTTACAGGGCTTAACATTCCGATTTTTGATTCTATCACAACTGCTGCACCTAGTAACCTGACACATCACTGGAATCAGGGTCTCTGTCACCACATCATTACGTAGCAAAACCTACTGACAGATTGCCTTGAATACTGATTTTACTAATGAATTCAGAGTGAAAAATCAGTCCAAATGAATCCGATTTCTCGCTAAGACTTATTACAAAGTTTGTTTTCTTCACTTTACTACAGTTACACTTTATGGCCATGTTCACACGTTGCAGTTTTTACTGCGGATCCGCAGCATTTTTGACGCTGCGGATCCGCAGCAGTTTTCCATGCGGTGTACAGTACCATGTAAACCTATGGAAAATAAAAACCGCTGTGCACATGCTGCGGAAAAAAACGCGCGGAAACGCAGCGGTTTATTTTCCGCAGCATGTCAATTCTTTGTGCGGATTCCACAGCGGTTTTAGACCTGCTCCATAATAGAAAACCGCAGGTGTAAAACCGCAGTGGAATTCGCACAAAATCCGCAGGAAAAACGCAGTGTTTTTGCCCTGCGGATTTATCAAAATCAGTGCGGAAAAATCCGCACACCATTTCTCAGCGTGTGCACATATGTAAGGACATTTTATGTGCATTTAACCCCAAGGGTTTCTTACTCTCACAAGGGCCACATATGACAGTTTTCTTAGCACGAGATTAGAATGATTCCATCCCCATCACTTGCATATCACCATAAGGTGTTGCTTGTTCTTCATCCAAGGTTCCTTTTCTGGAGGGTGATATAGACACTTGCATCGGTCTGTACTGACTGCTTTTTATCCACCATCGTCCAACAGGCCACTGTGTCAGTTGTTATATGCAATCACGGAACTCGTAAAGTGTTCTTTGCAATCATTGTTATGGGGATCCACAGGAAGGAGATGGAGGCAGCCCTAAAGCTGGAGAAAGGCTCCTGTGGTTTTCCAGTGGGTGAATAAATTGACCATTTATGTAGGTTGTTACCTCCATCTTCTTCTTGTGACTCCTATTTTGGGACATTGGGTCAAGTATTGAGCTGGGGGCTTCTCTTTCTGTCCATGTTATGGAAGTTCTAGGGGTAGTCTAATTTCTGGAAAATATCTAAAATAGCAAACTCAGCAGGTACTCGCCCTCCCTGGGTCCATCACTGACTCACCACCACTCTTCCTGTCTTAGTATTTTGGATGTAGTGGTGACTCCACTTCAACAATGCGCATCACCGATCTAGCCAATCATTGAGCTCAGTGCTGAGAGTTGGACCCCCAACGATCTCGTATTGTTGACCTATTCAAAGGATAGGATAGGTCATCTATATGTTGTGACTGGTCAGCTACTTTAATGATAGAGGTAGAACTCTGAAATAAACTCGTGACCGTGAAAAAAATGAAAATGTTGCATATATCACATAAAAGGCAATACTTTGATAAAAAGAATATGCACCTTCCTTAATTTATTTTGATTTTGGCCATGCACTCCATTAATAGGTAGAATAACACTGGAACTGTGCACTTTGAGTGTTACACACAGGGCGAAAGTGACAGTGCATGACAAGCTGTTAGATGGGGCTCCTTCACTTTCATAAAGAACCCTGCTCAATAAGCTATCTTACATGAATGTCTTCATTATTCCTCTTTAATCAGGGGGTTACAGAAGCTGCCCGAGTGGACATGTGGAGAAGATTTTTTTTGTTTTGTAGATAGGTAACTGTAAAGTGCGTGTTGTTTGAACCCAAATTCTTGTTAGGACGTGCATTGATTTTTTATAAATATGGAGACTTATTGCAGCTCTTCGTAGATGCTGTAATAGTTAGAGGAAACATATACAGTGGTTGAAGAAGTGGTGGCATCATGCCTGTTAGAAAGGAACTATGATAAAGGTCCCATGTCACACCACAAAGTAAAGCATTATATGCATGAGCTGTACCCCGAAACCCCAAAAGGCCCGGGACTTATGTACCAATACTGTAAAATCCTATTTAACATTATTTGAGTTGTATAATGTATGGGAATATAAAGTAATGCCTATTTTTTTCTTACAGGAGTCTATATCTGACTTCCATGGTTCTGCCTATGGTTAGACCAGTTGGTGATCACACTACAGGGAGCATCTCAGGAGAGGCCTAAGAACAAACTTTACAATGTGCTATGTCTTTAAACTCAGGTTTTCCTATTTAATAACACAAAGCTGTCGTCTACTCCGGACCTGAAACTACTGAGATGACAGCATTGAAATCACCGTGGTCAGAGGCAGACACAAGGACATACAATGCTGCTATACTGTGTTAGGAACCCACCAAAGACCTTCTACCTTATCTTCTTGGATACTTGAGAGATTGATGTTGGGGAAATGAGATATTGCAGTATTCACACATGAATATATACTGTACACAATGAGTAGAGTTAGTTATAGGTTACGAATGGCCATAAATTCGAGATTTTGAGCAGGCGAATAAGCAGCAAGTTTCTACCAACTTTTTGTGACCCAATGGCAGATCTATTCGTCTACCATATTGGATTGCTTTTGGTTATAGTCAGGAGCTGTAGTTGAAAAGTTCATGACGAGCGACGGTTGTACATCCTATTAGACCATCCATAGCAAGGTAGATATCAATCAGTGATTTGTCGATTTCTTTATGCCATTGTTGTCTAGATAATAACGTTTACAGACCAACTAAAAACAAAAGGTTGTTCAGAATGCGGCCATCTGAAATCCGTTTATATGGCTAGGTTTAGGATTTAAATGGGACAATTTCGGATTTTGTGGAGTGCAAAATTAATTTTTATTGTTGTAAAATAATTCTTACTAATTTTATGTGAATGTTTTATATGGATGGGGAAAAATAAAATATATTCTACTGGTTAAGGAGTAATATTGTAAGTTATCGCAAAAACTAAGCTTTCCCTGCATTGTCTTAATGTTACATTTTTGTTGCCTAACTGATGATTTTTTGGTAAACCATTTTGTGCTAGAAATTTTTCCGGAGGCTTCTTATTATTCATTTAGATGACATAAGACTGATTATAGAAAAAAATGTCATCTTTGCTAAACTTTTAATATAGGATGTTGCTATTTTGGTCAAATGAGTCCAGTTGTCATAAGAGCCATCATTGCCCAGAACAGTAGTGAGCACTTCCTCATTGCATATGAGGTCAATTGGATTGATCTTAAACATTTAGGGTACTGTCTCACAGTGGCACTTTTGTCGCTACGACGGTACGATCCGTGACGTTCCAGCGATATCCATACGATATTGCTGTGTCTGACACGCAGCAGCGATCAGGGACCCTGCTGAGAATCGTACGTCGTAGCAGATCTTTGGAACTTTCTTTCGTCGCTGGATCTCCCGCTGTCATCGTTGGATCGGTGTGCGTGACACCGATCCAACGATACGTTCGCTTGTAACCAGGGTAAACATCGGGTTACTAAGCGCAGGGCCGCGCTTAGTAACCCGATGTTTACCCTGGTTACCATCGTAAAAGTAAAAAAAAACAAACAGTACATACTCACATTCCGGTGTCCGTCAGGTCCCTTGCCGTCTGCTTCCCGCTCTGACTGACTGCCGGCCGGAAAGTAAGAGCAGAGCACAGCGGTGACGTCACCGCTGTGATCTGCTTTCGCTTTACGGCGGCACTCCGTCAGGTCCTTTGCAGTCTGCTTCCCGCTCTGACTGACACCGGATTGTGAGTATGTACTGTTTGTTTTTTTTTACTTTTACGATGGTAACCAGGGTAAACATCGGGTTACTACGCGCGGCCCTGCGCTTAGTAACCCGATGTTTACCCTGGTTACCCGGGGACCTCGGCATCGTTGGTCGCTGGAGAGCGGTCTGTGTGACAGCTCCCCCGCGACCACACAACGACTTTCCAACGATCACGGCCAGGTCGTATCGCTGGTCGTGATCGTTGGAAAGTTGCAGAGTGTGACAGTACCCTTAGGGTGTGGCTGATAGTGGAGATCCATCCTAATTGACAGGAAACGTTCCAGGACATTTGGTGTAACCATACAGTATACACAGTTGTGTAGGCCATACCTTCATGTTCATGCCTACATGCATGCGATGTGCCGCAGTGTATAGAAAACCTGGTTAGAAGTCTGAGTTTGACATGGGCTTGAAGTTCTGAAGGATTACAGCCAATAAATATTAAGGTAAAAAACTCAAGGGAAGTCTCACATTCATCATACATAATTAAGGTCATAAAGTGGTAGCACTGGAATGTGTTGTGCCCAGAACAATATCTTCTTAGAGGAGTTGTCCTCAGAAATATTTTATATTTTACTTATAGATCAAACACAAATGACAAGTTTTCATTTGCTATAATTTTTAAGGAAATGCCCTTAGTTAAAACTATTACATACTTAAAGAGGTCGTCCACTTTCTCGTTAGTGCAGCTTTCCTCATAAACTAATCAGCACTTCTGGCCATACAATGGCTGCTGATGGAGGAACATGTGACCAGACCTGTCCATCAGTCTCCTCCAGTAGAAGAGCAGCTTTCCTATGTGAGATGTTTGACAACTGGAGGAGGCTGATAGACTGGTTTGTTCATGTTCTCATCCACCAGCAACCATTTTATGGCAAGAAATGCTGTACAGTCTGTACGAAAAACTAACCAAAGAAAGTGGCCAGTTCCTTTAATATTGAATAGGTATTCTCAAGTTATTCCCTATCTGTGGTCTGAACGTTAGGACCCCACCGATCCCAACTAATGGGGCTCTAAAAAAGCCCTGTGTGAATGGTCAATCTTTCGCTCTGCTGAACCATTCATTTTTATGAGAGTGCCAAAGACCAGATAGACTATATCCAGCAGTCCCATTAAGAATGAAGGGAGTGGTAGTGCACATGCTCAATCACCACTCTATTTGACCAGGAGCCCCAATCCTCAGGATTTGGGACTGGAAAGGTTTTCCCTATCCTATGAACTTGAGACAACCCCTTTAAGTTACCTAGAGTTCTTTCAATTTCTTTTAAGACTACTTACTTAATGTATACAATACCAGAGGATGCTTAAATACTGCTGTCAATCACTGAGAGTAGCACTGCGATTCATCCTGGGTGTACTTTAGGATGCCGATCAGCAGCCAGCCAATGGTATTCTATATTAGAAAGAAAAGTAAAAACCAGCTCAGCCTGGCTGTAGGCACAATGAAGTGCCAAATCCAAGGATCCACTTGTAGCTCAAAAATAGAAAAAAATAGAGCTTCTTAAAATTGCAATATGTATTAGAAAAATTTCTTAAAATTATGATATTTATCATAGTAAGGTGCCTGCTATATTATTCCTCATGGGGGACGCTGATTTTTACTATTTACAGTAATACTATGGTATATGGGATTACAAAATACAGTGCATAGATTCTGAGATTGTTTTTTTTTTCATGACATATTGTACTTCATGATAGTGGTAAAGTTTGTTCGATATGACTTGTGTTTATTTGTGAAAATAGCGGAAATTTGGCAAAAATGTCGCAATTTTCAAAATTGTAATTCTTATGCTCTTAAATCAGAGAGTTACGTCACTCAACATAGTTAATCAATAACATTTCCCACTTGTGACCAAAAATACCCATAAGTGAGACCATTCAAAAATTTGCACCCCTCAGAAATCACATTCAAGAAATGTATTAATCCTTCAGGTGCTTAACAAGAATTAATGGAATGTGGAAGGAAAAAATTAACATTTAACTTTTTTTCACAAAAATGTAACTTTAGCCCCAAATTTTTATTTTCGCAAGGATAACAGGAGAAAATGCACCCCAACATTTGTTGTGCAATTTCTTATAAGTACACCGATACCCCATATGTGGAAGAAAACTGTTAGGGCGCACAGCTGGGCTTGGGAGGGAGGGAGCACAGTTTAACTTTTTGAATGCAAAAATGGCTGCAATAGACAGCGGAAGCCATGTCGCATTTGGAGAGCCTCTGATGTGCCTAAACAGTGAAAACTCCCCATAAGTGACCCCGTTTTGGAAACTAGACCCCACAAGGAATGTATCTAGATATGTGGTGAACACCTTAAACCCCCAGGTGCTTTACAGAAGTTTATAACATAGAGCTGTGAAAATACAAAATCAAATTTTTCCCACTAAAATTTTCTTTTAGCCCCCAATTTTTCATTTTCACAAGGATAACAAGAGAAAATGGCCCCCAAAATTTGTTGTGCAATTTCTCCTGAGTTCGCTGATACCCAATATGTGGTCGAAAACTACTTTTGAGAGACAGTGCAAAGCTCAGAGGTGAAGAAGCGCCATATTGGAGTTCAGAGTTTGCTGCAATGGTTTGAGGGTACCTGATCAGCCGAAACTCCCCATAAGTGACATCGTTTTGCAAACTACACCTCCCAATGAATTCATACCCTGCATGTAATTGGGAACTACTTTTGAGGCACAGTGCAAAGCTCAGAAGGGAAGGAGCGCCATATTATAGTGCAGATTTTTTCTGTTATGGCTTGCGGTTGCCATAACCTACTGAGAGAACCCCTGAGGTGCCTGAACAGCAGAACCCCCTCAACAGTGACCCCATACAAACGACACTTTTCAATGAATTCATCTAAGGGTGCAGTGATAATATTGACAATACAGGTGCATACCTCCCAACTTTTGAAGATGGGAAAGAGGGACAAAGTGTGCGCGAAGTGGCAAATTTTAGGCCACACCTCTGACCACACCCATTCATAACTAGCCACACCCATATCCACATCCCAACCACACCCATTTAGCACTGTTGATCACACTGTTTCATAAAGAATAATTATCAACAAAAAAATATGGCCACACAATGCTCCATACTGTATAATGGCCAGACATGATGCTCCATACTGTATAATGGCCACACATGATGCTCCGTACTGTATAATGGCCCCACATGATGCTCCATACTGTATAATGGCCACACATGATGCTCAATACTGTATAATGGCCACACATGATGCTCCATACTGTATAATGACCGCACATGATGCTCCATACTGTATAATGACCGCACATGATGCTCCATACTGTATAATGACCACACATGATACTTCGTACCGTATAATGGCCACACATAGCTACTCCTACACACGCGGCTGCACTCCGTACACACGCGCTCCGCTCCATACACCTCGTACACATTTAGCTCCGCTCCATACACCTCATACACACACGGCTCCGCTCCGTACACCTCGTACACACACTGCTCTGCTCCGTACACCTCGTACACACACGCGCTCCACTCCGTACACCTTGTACACACACGCGCTCCGCTCTGTACACCTCGTACACACACGCGCTCCGCTACATCCACACTGTACACCTCCTGACCCCACACACGGCAGCTTACCTCATCCAGCAGGCAGCATGGCAAGTTGGCAACCAGCAAGCCGAGTCCTGCAATCCACGAGTCAAGCAAATAAGGCAGCACACCGTAGCGCTGAAACATGCAAACATGAAACACGAAAATTGAACTGCATTACTGCACTAGAAATATGAAAAATGAGAGCGTTTAGCACATAAAAATGGCCAATTTTATGTGTACCTGGTAGCCACTTTACGGCATCTCTCTTATACCAGGTCCTACGCTTTCCTTTCCTCGCTGAGAATAAACGTCTCCATCTGAATGGGTACCTATGAAAACCTCTTCTTAGACTAGCATTCTCACTCTCTGTGGAGGGGTAATGGACCTGCTGTAATTAAAACACCTGTGACTAATAAGAGAGATGCCGTAAAGTGGTTACCAGGTACACATAAAATTGGCCATTTTTATGCGCTAAACGCTCTCATTTTTCATATTTCTAGTGCAGTAATGCAGTTCAATTTTCGTGTTTCATGTTTGCATGTTTCAGCGCTACAGTGTGCTGCCTTATTTGCTTGACTATATGGCTACGTTCACACGATCCTTTTTTCACTGCGGATTTTTCAGGTCCTTTTTTGGTAAAATCTGCAGTGAAATCCGCGGTGCTTTTCCCTGCGGGTTTTGATCCTTTTTCTACTGCGGATTCCACTGCGGGTTTCCAACTGCAGTTTCCTATTGGTGCTGCTGGAAACCCGCAGCGGAATCCGCAGAAATAATTGACATGGTACTTCTTTTTTCTGCAGGCAAATCCGCTGCGGATTTGCCTGGGGAAAAAAGGATCGTCGGCACAGCGGGTTTTGTTTTCCATTGGGTTACATTGTACTGTAACCTACATGGAAAAAAGCTGCGGATCCGCAGTGCAAATCCGCTGCGGATCCGCAGCAAAACCCGCAGCGTGTGAACATACCCTATAAGAGTTGGTGACTCTAGGTTCAGCACCTGTTCACACTTAGTCTATGTTTGGATGTGACGGTCAGTTTTTTCAAATGTATTATTTAGCCTTCTGACCGAGCACTCCGCCTTCTAGTCACAGGTGTTTTAATTACAGCAGGTCCATTACCCCTCCATTGAGAGTGAGAATGCTAGTCTAAGAAGAGGTTTTCATAGGTACCCATTCAGATGGAGACGTTTATTCTCAGCGAGGAAAGGAAAGCGTAGGACCTGGTATAAGAGAGATGCCGTAAAGTGGCTACCAGGTACACATAAAATTGGCCATTTTTATGCGCTAAACGCTCTCATTTTTCATATTTCTAGTGCAGTAATGCAGTTCAATTTTCGTGTTTCATGTTTGCATGTTTCAGCGCTACAGTGTGCTGCCTTATTTGCTTGACTATATAAGAGTTGGTGACTCTAGGTTCAGCACCTGTTCACACTTAGTCTATGTTTGGATGTGACGGTCAGTTTTTTCAACTGCAATCCACGAGGTCTCGATCATGCGACCCCTGACTCCTCCCCCCTGTGACCTCATCACAGGTCCTGTGGCCACGAAGCAGCCAATATGTGCTGCTGCAGCTCTGCGGGTGCAGGGAAGAGGCTGACCGCAGTGACCGCCTGATATTGCAGCACACCTCCCAACCACTGCGGGACAACTAATGTCCCGCCCGGGATCACGGGGCTGACTGTCAAAATCAGGACAGTCCCGCTGTATCCGGGACGGTTGGGAGGTATGCAGGTGTGTCACACAATTTTATGCCATTGGGCAGTGAAGAAAAAATATAACTTTTACCACAACATTTTTGTTTTAGCCCTAGATTTTACATTTTCACACAGGTAATTGGGTAAAGATGGCACCAAAATTTGTCCCGCAATTTCTGCTGAACGTGGCAATACCCCATATGTGTCTGTACAGTACTGCTTAGCCACATGGTAAGACTTGGAACGGAAGGAGCACTATCGGGGCCGGACTGGCAATTCTGGCAAATGCCAGAAGGGCCTGTCTGGTCATGGGCCGCCTTGTCTGCTATGTTGTTAACAGAATTGGTGTTCTCAAGACACCCATACTGTTTAGAGTTGTGATGAAGCACAAAGTGGCTGACTCATCACTTACCACAGCAGACCACGGGTATCATTGGAAATATTGGTGTTGTAGTAAATCTTGGTTTCCTCCATCAAGGGGAATATTAGTAATATATCCCATCTGGTGCTTGAGGACAGTGACAGCATGGACCTGTGTGATTTCAAATGCCAGGGCTGAATTTCAGCCCCAGTCCGTACCTGAGCTCTATTATTATTATTTATTTATATAGCGCCATTAACCCCTTAACGACCGCCGATACGCCTTTTAACGGCGGCCGCTAAGGGTACTTAAACCACAGCGCCGTTAATTAACGGCGCTGTGGAAAAAGTGAATAGCGCCCCCCAGAGTCGGATTTTCTCTGGGGTCTCGGTTGCCGAGGGTAGCCGAGACCCCAGAGAACATGATTCGGGGGTTTTTTACCGACCCCCGAGTTGCGATCGCCGGTAATTAACCGTTTACCGGCGGTCGCAACAAAAAAAAAAAAAACGCGATTTGCCGTTTAATTTCTCTGTCCTCCGATGTGATCGCACATCGGAGGACAGAGAAATGTGGTCCCCGATGGCCCCCAATAGCCCCCCAATACTTACCTACCTCCCCCGGTGCTCCTCGTGTCTCCCCATGGGCGCCGCCATCTTTTTTCCGGGAAAAAATGGCGGGCGCACGCGCAGTGCGCCCGCCGCCCGGCACCCGGATGTTCTTTGGGGTCTCGGCTGCCGGGGGTAGCCGAGACCCCAAAGAACATGATCGGGGTCGATTTGCACCGACCCCTGCTTTGCGATCGCCGGTAATTAACAGTTTACCGGCGACCGCAAAAAAAAAAAAAAAAAAAAAGCGATCAGTTATTTCTCTGTCCTCTGATGTGATCGCACATCAGAGGACAGAGAAATAGGGGGATTCGGGGACCCTATCATACTCACCCGGGGTCCCTGGGTCCTCTTCTGTCTTCTCCTGCCGGCCGGCTTTTTCATCATGGCGGGCGCATGCGCAGTGCGCCCGCCATCTGCTGCCATCTGCCGGCCGGCAGGAGAAGACAAGTTGGGGCTAAAATTAGGGTTAGGGTTAGAGTTAGGGTTAGGGTTAGGGTTAGAGTTAGGGTTAGGGTTAGGGTTAGGGTTAGAGTTAGGGTTAGAGTTAGGGTTAGGGTTAGGGTTGGGGCTAAATTTAGGGTTAGGGTTAGGGCTAGGGTTAGGGTTAGGCTACTTTCACACTAGCGTTTTTTGGCTTCCGTCGCAATGCGTCGTTGGAGAAAAAACGCATCCTGCAAAAGTGCTTGCAGGATGCGTTTTTTCTCCATTGGCTTGCATTAGCGACGCATTGCGACGGATTGCCACATGTCGCATCCGTCGTGCGACGGATGCGTCGTGCTTCGGCGGACCGTCGACACAAAAAAAACTACATGTAACTTTTTTGTGCGACGTGTCCCACATATTTCAGTGCCACGTGCCACGTATTTAAGTGACACGTGCCACGTATCAAAGTGCCACGTGCCACATATTTCAGTGCCACGTATCAAAGTGCCACGTGCCACGTATCAAAGTGCCACGTGCCACGTATCAAAGTGCCACGTGCCACGTATCAAAGTGCCACGTGCCACGTATCAAAGTGCCACGTGCCACGTATCAAAGTGCCACGTGCCACGTATCAAAGTGCCACGTGCCACGTATCAAAGTGCCACGTGCCACGTATCAAAGTGCCACGTGCCACATATTTCAGTGCCACGTATCAAAGTGCCACGTGCCACGTATCAAAGTGCCACGTGCCACATCTTTCAGTGCCACGTATTTAAGAGACACGTGCCACGTATCAAAGTGCCACGTGCCACATATTTCAGTGCCACGTGCCACGTATTTAAGTGACACGTATCACGTATAAGTGCCACGTGTCACGTATTTAATTGCCACATATTTAAGTGCCACGTATCAAGATTTTCCATGGAGAACAGACACATCCAGAGATATGTCTGCTCTCCACGGCTGCAGCAACACACTGACAGGAGCCATAGTTCCTGTCGGTGTGTCACTGCGCATGCGCGAGCGAGTTTACCGGCGGTCATTGACCCCGGCACTCTCGCTTAACGGCAGTGCTGCGTGGGAAAGTTCAACGCAGCTGTACTGCTGTTAACCGAGACGCCGGAGTCATTGAACTCCGGAACAGTACGCGATACACTGCTAGGAGCTTCGCTCCTGGCAGTGTATCGCCGGAGAGCAGCCGATCGGCGTGGGACACTCGTTTTATGGATTCTGCGGACAGGGAGTATGAATTTGGTTTATTATTTTTGGATTTTTTCCTGGAGGATCGAGGGCTTCGCCTACAAGTGTGCTGTTGGTGAGTATATACTCTGTGTTATATGTTGTATGTACTGTGTGTCATGTATGTGTATTGTGTGTAGGTGTTTTGTGTAACTTTACAATTGTGCTAAGTCGCCGGACACAGGGACAACTCTCCCATCCTAATACCGGATGGGAGTAGTAGTCCCATACGGCGACTTAGCACAATGGTGGCACTAGCGTCGCATGGGGACACATGTACCGACGCACGTTGTGAAAATTGTGCACAACGTGGGCAGCGGATGCAGTTTTTCAACGCATCCGCTGCCCAGTCTATGTCCTGGGGAGGAGGGGGCAGAGTTACGGCCACGCATCCGCGGAAATGGCGGACGCGACGTACAAAAAAAAGGTTACATTGAACTTTTTTTGTGACGACGGGGGCTAAAGTTATGGTTAGGGTTGGGGCTAAAGTTAGGGTTGGGGCTAAAGTTAGGGTTAGAGTTGGGATTAGGGTTAGGGTTTGGATTAGGGTTGGGATTAGTGTTACGTTTGGGATTAGGGTTGGGATTAGGGTTAGGGTTGGGATTAGGGTTAGGGGTGTGTTGGATTTAGGGTTTTGATTAGGGTTATGGTTAGGGTTGAGATTAGGGCTGTTTTTGGGTTAGGGTTGTGATTATCGTTAGGGTTGTGATTAGGATTATGGATCGGGTTGAGATTAGGGTTAGGGCTGTGTTGGGGTTAGGGTTGGAGTTAGAATTGGGGGGTTTCCACTGTTTAGGTACATCAGGGGGTCTCCAAACACGACAGCCAATTTTGCGCTAAAAAAGTCAAATGGTACTCCCTCCCTTCTGAGCTCTGCCGTGCGCCCAAACAGTGGTTTACCCCCACATATGGGGCATCAGCGTACTCGGGATAAATTGGACAACAACTTTTGGGGTCCAATTTCTCCTGTTACCCTTGTGAAAATAAAAACTTGGGGGCTAAAAATCTTTTTTGTTGGAAAAAAATATATTTTTTTATTTTCACTACTCTGCATTATAAATTTCTGTGAAGCACTTGAGCTTTCAAAGTTCTCACCACATATCTAGATAAGTTCCTTAGGGGGTCTAGTTTCCAAAATTTGGTCACTTGTTGGGGTTTCTACTGTTTAGGTACATTAGGGGTCTGCAAACGCAACATAACGCCCGCAGACAATTCTATCAAAGTCTGCATTGCAAAATGGCGCTCCTTCCCTTCCGAGCTCTGCCGTGCGCCCAAACAGTGGTTTACCCCCACATATGGGGTACCAGCATACTCAGGACAAATTGGACAACAACTTTTGGGGTCCAATTTCTCTTGTTACCCTTGTGAAAATAAAAATTTGGGGGCTAAAAAAATCTTTTTTGTGGGAAAAAAAATATTTTTTATTTTCACTACTCTGCATTATAAACTTCTGTGAAGCACTTGGGCATTCAAAGTTCTCACCACATATCTAGATAAGTTCCTTGGGGGGTCTATTTTCCAAAATGGGGTCACTTGTTGGGGGTTTCTACTGTTTAGGTACATTAGGGGTCTGCAAAGGCAACATAACGCCCGCAGACAATTCTATCAAAGTCTGCATTCCAAAATGGCACTCCTTCCCTTCCGAGCTCTGCCATGCGCCCAAACAGTGGTTTACCCCCACATATGGGGTACCAGCATACTCAGGACAAATTGGACAACAACTTTTGGGGTCCAATTTCTCTTGTTACCCTTGTGAAAATAAAAACTTGGGGGCTAAAAAATCTTTATTGTTAAAAAATATATATTTTTTATTTTCACGACTCTGCATTATAAACTTCTGTGATGCACTTGGGCATTCAAAGTTCTCACTACACATCTAGATAAGTTCCATGGGGGGTCTAGTTTCCAAAATGGGGTCACTTTTGGGGGGTTTCTGCTGTTTAGGCACATCAGGGGCTCTCCAAACGCGACATGGCGTCCGATCTCAATTCCAGTCAATTTTGCATTGAAAAGTCAAATGGCGCTCCTTTGCTTCCGAGCTCAGCCATGCGCCCAAACAGTGGTTTACCCCCACATATGGGGTGTCGGCGTACTCAAGACAAATTGTACAACAGCTTCTGGGGTCCATTTTCTCCTGTTACCCTTGGTAAAATAAAAATTTGGAGGCAAAAAGATCATTTTTGTAGAAAAAATGCGATTTTTTTATTTTCACGGCTCTACGTTATAAACTTCTGTGAAGCACCTGGGGGTTTAAAGTGCTCACCACACATCTAGATAAGTTCCTTAAGGGGTCTAGTTTCCAAAATGGTGTCATATGTGGGGGGTCTCTACTGTTTAGGCACATCAGCGGCTCTCCAAACGTGACATGGCGTCCGATCTCAATTCCAGCCAATTCTACATTGAAAAAGTAAAACGACACTCCTTCTCTTCCAAGCTCTGCGGTGCGCCCAAACAGTGGTTTACCCCCATATATGGGGTATCGACGTACTCAGGAGAAATTGCACAACAACTTTTGTGGTCTAATTTCTCCTGTTACCCTTGTGAAAATAAAAATTTGGGGGCAAAAAGATCATTTTTGTAGAAAAAATGAGATTTTTTATTTTCACGGCTCTACGTTATAAACTTCTGTGAAGCACTTGGGGGTTCAAAGTGCTCACCACACATCTAGATAAGTTCCTTGGGGGGTCTAGTTTCCAAAATGGTATCACTTGTGGGGGGTTTCCACTGTTTAGGCACATCAGGGACTCTCCAAACGCGACATGGCATCCGATCTCAATTCCAGCCAATTCTGCATTGAAAAAGTCAAACGGTGCTCCTTCACTTCCAAGCTCTGCGGTGCGCCCAAACAGTGGTTTACCTCCACATATGGGGTATCGACGTACTCAGGAGAAATTGCACAACAACTTTTGTGGTCTAATTTCTCCTGTTACCCTTGTGAAAATAAGAATTTGTGGGCGAAAAAATCATTTTTGTGAAAACAAATGCGATTTTTTATTTTCACGGCTCTACGTTATAAACTTCTGTGAAGCACTTGGGGGTTCAAAGTGCTCACCACACATCTAGATAAGTTCCTTGGGGGGTCTAGTTTCCAAAATGGTGTCACTTGTGGGGGGTTTCCACTGTTTAGGCACATTAGGGGCTCTCCAAACGCGACATGGCGTCCGATCTCAATTCCAGCCAATTCTGCATTGAAACAGTCAAACGGTGCTCCTTCACTTCCAAGCTCTGCGGTGCGCCCAAACAGTGGTTTACCTCCACATATGGGGTATCGGCGTACTCAGGAAAAATTGCACAACAAAATTTGTGGTTAAATTTCTGTTTTTACACTTGTGAAAATTAAAAAAAATGGTTCTGAAGTAAAATGTTTGCAAAAAAAAGTAAAATGTTAATTTTTTTCTTCCACATTGTTTTAGTTCCTGTGAAGTACGTAAAGGGTTAATAAACTTCTTGAATGTGGTTTTGAGCAGCTTGAGGGGTGCAGTTTTTAGAATGGTGTCACACTTGGTTATTTTCTATCATATAGACCCCTCAAAATCACTTCAAAGGTGATGTGGTCCCTAAAAAAAACATGGTGTTATAAAAATGAGAAATTGCTGGTCAACTTTTAACCCTTATAACTCCCTAACAAAAAAAAAAATTGTTTCCAAAATTGTGCTGATGTAAAGTAGACATGTGAGAAATGTTATTTATTAACTATTTTTTGTGACATATCTCTCTGATTTAAGGGCATAAAAATACAAAGTTTGAAAATTGCAAAATTTTAAAAATTTTCGCCATATTTCCATTTTTTTCATAAATAATCGCAAGTAATATCGAAGAAATTTTACCACTAACTTGAAGTACAACATGTCACGAAAAAACAATCTCAGAATCAGCGGGATCCGATAAAGCGTTCCAGAGTTATAACCTCATAAAGTGACACTGGTCAGAATTGTAAAAATTGGCTCGGTCATTAAGTACCAAATTGGCTCTGTCACTAAGGGGTTAATTCCATGGTGCTGTACATGAGAAAAAGGATTACAGATAACATTTACAGTAAACAAATTTACAATGACAGACTGGTGCAGAGGGGAGAGGACCCTGTCCTTAAAGAACTTACATTCTACGGGATAATGGGGAGGAGACAGAAGGTCGGGGGAGCGGCAGCTCCGGCGGTTTGTGGCGCAGCAGCTCCGGCGGTTGGTGACGCGGAAGCATGGTTATTGCAGGCTGTAGGCTTTCCTGTAGAGAGGGGTTTTCAGGTTCCGCCTGAAGGATCCGAGGGTGGTAGATAATCGGACGTGTTGAGGCGTGGAGATCCAGAGGATGGGGTATATTCGGGAGAAATCTTGGAGGCGGTTGTGTGAGGAACGAATAAGTGTGGAGGAGAGTAGGAGGTCTTGGGAGGATCGAAGATTACGTGAGGCAAGATATTGGGAGATTAGTTCAGAGATATAGGGAGGGGACAGGTTGTGGATGGCTTTGCAGATCAGTGTTAGTAGTTTGAACTGAATTTGTTAAGGAATTGGGAGCCAGTGGAGGGATTTGCAGAGGGGAGAAGCAGGGGAGTAGCGAGGAGAAAGGTGGATTAGCCGGGCTGCAAAGTTGAGGACAGACTGGAGCTGTGCAAGAGAGTTAGCGGGGAGGCAACAGAGGAGGGTGTTGCAGTAATCGAGGCGGGAGATGATGAGGGCATGGCACAAGAGTTTTAGTAGATTTTGGGCTGAGGAAGGGACGGATTCTGGCAATATTTTTGAGTTGGAGGTGGCAAGAGTTTGGACGTGCGGTTTGAAGGACAGGGCAGAGTCGAGAGTTACCCCGAGGCAGTGGATTTCAGGTGCAGGAGAGAGCGTGATGCCGTTTACCGTAATAGATCAGGTAGGGGGGATACGCGAGATGGGGTGTTAGGGGTCGAGTTCCCGCCTCTGCACAGGGGGGATCTCGAGCCATCTCTGCTGCAGTCTCCCATTCTTCTCCAGCCGCAGTGGAGCCTGCTCAGCGGAGACGTCGGTCCCTGCATCTGGCTCAGCCTGATCCTGTGCGGATGGTTTCTACTGCCTTCCCAGACTCAGCCATTGTAGCCAGTACTGGTCAGCGGCGAGCAGACGTCTCTGGGACTAAGTCCTGCTTTTTCCCTTCTGAGCACGCCCAAGGTAAGGCCTCTCATTGGAGGTCAGGGGTCACATGCTCAGGTACTGCTGCAGCTCTCATTGGTCCTCTAGGAAAGTCCTGAAGATGCTCAAGTATTGTAGCAGCTTCCATTGGTCCTCTAGGAAGGTCCTGAAGCTGCTGCAACTGTTGGCGAGGACATACTGGTGGCCGCATATGGTCCGTGACGTCGGAGACTATGTTCGGGCGTGTGTCTCCTGCGCCAAAAATAAGTCTCCTCGACAACGGCCGGCTGGGTTACTTTATTCTCTTCCGTTGGCAGACAGGCCCTGGGAGATGGTCGGGATGGACTTTGTGGTGGGCTTACACAAGTCCCGTTGTTGCACGATTTGGGTAATCACCGACCATTTTTCTAAAATGGTGCATCTGGTGCCGCTTCTGGTTACCTTCTGCACGGGCCTTGACAGCGTTGTTTATAAGACACATTTTCCGTCTACACGGTATGCCGGACAAAGTTGTCAGTGACCGAGGTCCCCAGTGTGCGTCTCTGTTCTGGAGAGAGCTTTGTCGTTTACTCAGCATTGAGTTAAATCTCTCTTCAGCATATCATCCCGAGACGAATGGATTGGTAGAGAGGACCAATCAGACCTTGGTCACCTATTTGCGACATTTCGTTTCTGCCAGGCAGGATGACTGGGCATCCTTGCTACCGTGGGCGGAGTTTGCGCTTAACAACGCCGTAGCCGACTCCACTGGTGAGACTCCATTCCTCCTTAATTATGGTCAGCATCCGCGGATTCATGTGCCTATGCCCTTGTCTTCCGCCGACTCCAGGGTGGCAGACTGGGCTGTGGAGGCACGGGACATTTGGGACCGCACTCAGGATGCCATCTCTGCCTCCAAGGAGAGAATGAGGTCCTCTGCTGATGCACATCCGCGCTCCGCTCCGACCTTTGCTCCTGGCAACTTGGTGTGGCTCTCCGCCCGTAACATCAGGCTGCGAGTTGAGTCCACTAAGTTTGCTCCTCGCTACTTGGGACCTTTCAAGGTCCTCAAACAGGTTAACCCTGTGGTCTTCCGTCTGGCCCCTCCTCCACGCCTAGGTATCACCGACACCTTTCATGTGTCCCTCTTAAAGCCTGTACACATGTCCTGGTTTTCCGAGTCATCTGCAGGGACATTGGGTTCGTCTTCGGACGATTACGAGGTGAACGCTGTTTTGGGGTGCAAGGTGGTACATGGGAAAAAGTTTTATTTGGTGGACTAGAGGGGTTATGGCCCAGAGGACAGGTCGTGGGAGCCTGTTGAGAATATTCGAGCTCCGCTGCCTTCGAGGGTAGCGAGGCCCAAGGAGGAGGGGGTAATGTTAGGGGTCGAGTTCCCACCTCTGCACAGGGGGAATCTCGAGCCATCTCCGCTGCGGTCTCCCATTTTTCTCCAGCCGCAGTGGAGCCTGCTCAGCGGAGACGTCGGTCCCAGCGTCTGGCTCAGCCTGATACTGTGCGGATGGTTTCTGCTGCCTTCCCAGGCTCAGCCATTGTAGCCAGTACTGGTCAGCGGCGAGCAGACGTATCTGGGACTAAGTCCTGCTTTTTCCCTTCTGAGCATGCCCAAGGTAAGGCCTCTCATTGGAGGTCAGGGGTCACATGCTCAGGTACTGCTGCAGCTCTCATTGGTCCTCTAGGAAGGTCCTGAAGTTGCTCAGGTATTGCTTCCATTGGTCCTCTAGGAAGGTCCTGAAGCTGCTGCAGCTATAAAAGGTTCATAAAAAAACAAGAAAAAAGCTGAATGGCAATAAGAAACAGGTGAGTACTCACTGTTTGAGCAGTCTTAGCAGAGTCCAGTAGGATGAGCTGAGTCGACAACCCCACCAAACGGTAATCCACTAGAATAAGGCGTGCTTGCTTGAAAAAACATGAGAGGAAATCCAAACAAGAAGAAAATAGCAGCACCACACAAGTTTTCCAGTAAAAAAACCTTTGTCCTTTATTTTAACAACGTGCTGTGGACATGGTTACAGAGGGCAGGATAACTGCAAGGCGAACTGGTAAGGTTAATGGACTACGGCCGTTTCGCGTGGTATACGCTTCAACAGGTCCAGATCAACGGCTATAAAAGGTTCGCATGGCCGCACGGCCATGCGCTAGTATCACTTCATGTTATGAGCTTGCTATTTGTGGTCGCGCCTGTATGTGGATAGGGTTTAGCTGAAATAAGCCCTTAGAATACCGGCACCTCTGGTGAGGCGTTTGCATGAATGTATTCAGGGCTGGCTAATAGCCACTAGAATTCCGATTCCACCGGAGAGGAGTGTTTGTGTGCTTCTCTGTGTGCATGACCACTGACTGCCATCAGCTCAGCAGTTAGCTGTGTTCCTCTGTGACGCTAACAGGGCACAGCGTGTTCTTTGCAGTGCGACTCAGTGAAGTAACTAAGTTCACTTATACCGCCATATAGTGCCGCCATCTTCTAGCAGCAGGTTCTCTCCTGCACGGTGGACCCCGGGCTGCGAACGCACCAATTATAACATCTATATTAACTCGGTGCGTTCCGCCAGTCCTTACATGGGGGAAGGATGATGAGTTTGGTTTTGTCTACATTGAGTTTCGGGAAGCGAGAGTTGAAGAAGGAGGATATGGCTGATAGACACTCCGGGATTCTGGACAGCAGAGAGGTGACATCTGGGCCAGAGAGGTAGATCTGAGTGTCGTCCGCATACAGGTGGTACTGGAAGCCATGGGACTTTATGAGTTGTCCTAGGCCAAGGGTATAGATGGAAAAAAGTAGGGGCATTAGGACAGAGCCTTGAGGGACTCCAACAGAGAGAGGGTGGGATGAGGAGGTAGTGTGGGAGTGGAAAACCCTAAATGTGTTGTTGGAGAGGCATGAAGCAATCGAGGACAGGGCAAGGCCTTTGATGCCAAGGGAAGAAAAAATCTGTAGCAGTAGGCAGTGGTCGACTGTGTCGAAAGCAGAGGATAGGTCAAGAGGGAGGAGGATGGAGAACAGTCAGCTTTGGCTGTGAGTAAGTCATTAGTAATTTTGGTCAGAGCAGTTTCGGTGGAGTGGTGCGGGCGGAAGCCAGATTGGAGGTCGTCAAGAAGAGAGTTAGATGAGAGGTGGGAGGAAAGTTGAGTGTGGACATGCTGCTCAAGGAGTTTGGAAGCAAACGGGAGCAGTGATATGGGGCGATAGCTGGGCATAGCAGTTGGGTCAAGGTTAGCTTTTTTGAGGATGGGTGTGATGGAGGCATGTTTGAAGGCAGAGAGGAAGGTACCAGTAGATAGCAATAGGTTGAAGAGATGGGTTAGGGGTAGAATGAGCATGTTAGTGAGGTTGGGGAGCAGGTGGGAAGGGATGGGGTCAAGTGCACAGGTGGTGAGGTGTGATTTGGAAAGGAGGTGAGTACGCTCTCCTTCAGTGATGTTGGAGAGGGAAGTTATTAGGGAAGGGCAGAGGTCTGGTATATGGAGTGGTTGGGGTGGAACAGTAAAGGTTTGCCTTGTTTGATCAATCTTGTTTGTGAAGTAGGTGGCAAACTCCTCAGAAGAGATAAGGGGAGTCGGAAGTGGCAGTGGTGGGCGGAGGAGAGAGTTAAATGTGCTGAACAGTTGTTTTGGGTTGTATGATAATGAAGATACAAGATTAGTGAAATAGGTCTGTTTAGCAGAAGTGAGGACTAGTTTGAAGGCAAGTGTAGCTTATTTGAAAGCAGTGAAGTCGCCTGGAAGGAGCGCTATTTGCCTCCTCGTGCGCAGATTTTTCTACAATAGTTTGTGGACTCCATATACAGAGCTCCTAAGTGCTAGAAGAGGAGGCTACTGCCTTCAAGCGACCCCATTTTGGAAATAATATGCCTGCCAAACACATGGACGCTAAATGTTGTTTAGGCACACTGTGGGGCTAAAAAGGGTGGGGCACTTGGATTTGGGATCGCAGAATTTGTTGGATTTCTTTTGGGGGGCGAGGAGCCATAGCGCTTTTCCAAAGCCTTTGTACTACCAGTAACATGGAAACCCGCTAAACACTTGGTCAAAATTGTTGGTACCCCTCGTTTAATGACAGAAAAACCCACAATGGTCACAGAAATAACTTGAATCTCACAAAAGTAATAATAAATAAAAGATATATGAAAATGAACAAATGGAAGTCAGACATTGCTTTTCAATCATGCTTCCACAGAATTAAAAAAAAAAAAACTCATGAAACAGGACAGAACTGATGGTACCCCTGAAAATAATGTGACAAAAGGGACATGTTAAATCAAGGTGTGTCCACTAACTAGCATCACAGGTGTCTACAATCTTGGAATCAGTGAGTGGGCCTGTATATAGGGCTACAGATACTACTCACTGTGCTCCCTTTAATCTCTAGAGCCCTTAGAAGGAAAACAAAGCAAGAGGCAATAGGCAGTTGTGACTGTGATTGTGAAGATCATCTCCTGGAATGTGAAAGGCCTAAGATCCCCAAATAAAAGAGTAAAGATACTGATACAGGAAAGATATATATCTTGGTACCGTGTTAGCCAGTGGATATAAAAATATTTAGAATTGAGACTCCTCAGTGGTTGATACCGTTTAATGGCTAGCTGAATAGATGGTAACAAATTGCAGGCTTTCGAGACTACGCAGGTCCCTTCATCAGGCATAGACTAATACAAATTCTGAAAAAAACACATATTTATGCACAATACAGCCCAGAAAAAATGCCATAGATAAGACAGGTGACATGAAGCAGAACCACCATTATGTGAGAGTGCTAAAATGTTTATGTCCATAAACTTTGGAACAGTTCATAGATAAGGAGTGTGAATGTTTTATTGTCCTCTGATTGTGGTCTGGTTCTATGTTGTGATGACCCCAACGGTCTGAGGAGCAAATTCCTTAATTGATCTAAAAAGACATAAATCCCTGTGACACATTCATTCCTGCACTGAGAGTGTCAAAGGTCATCAGCAGCTTATATTCCCAGACTCTTCTGTCTCTCTGAGATTTGGAGTTACCTTTTAATACAAGTAATTTCATGTCCATAATGCTGTGTTCCGGGAGACAAAAATGTATTGCCACAGGTAGATCCATTCTTTTTTCTCTTATTGTATGGCGATGAGAGACCATCCTTGTTCTCAGTTTCTGCCGTCTCCCCTACATACAGACCCCCAGTTGGACATTTGGTACAAATAATTAGATACACCACATTAGATGTGATGCAGCTGAATGTACCTGGGATCTTGTAGTCCTGATGTGAGTTGGTGATCTTTTATCTTGTCCATAGTCATTATAAATGGACAGGTTTTACAATTTTTCTGGTTGCAAGGAAAGGTTCCTGCAGCTCTTGGAGAGGACAGCGAGCTTCTGACAATGATACTTCTTAGATTTGGGGGCTGCCTAAAACACAGTAGTGGGGGGTCCGAAAAAGTGTATTGTAAGCGGGCATCTTTTTGTAGTAAAGGTTGTAATTTCCATTGTAATTTCCATGCAGCTCCCCTTAGCACCTCCAGATTTGGATTGTAGGTGACTACTAGAGGCACCCGGTTGTTTTCTTCTTTAGCTTTGTAATGTAGCAGGTGATTCCTTGATATTTTAGTTGCTCTTCTAATTTGGTTTTGAATTGTTCTTGGATGGTAGCCCTGATTCAAAAAGGTCTTTCTGAGGCAACCAAGGTGTTTATCCCTGTCCATGGGGTTGGAACATATACGATTGTATCTGTTGGCTTGGCTGTAGGCAACAGAGTTTTTTATGTGTTTTGGGTGGAAACTGTCCCATTTAAGGTATGTTGGGCGGTCGATTGGCTTTTGATAGAGGGATGTTTCTATTTCATTGTTCTGCAGCTTAAGCTTCACGTCACCTGTCCTATCTATGGCATTTTTTCTGGGCTGTATTGTGCATAAATGTGTTTTTTTCAGAATTTGTATTAGTCTGTGCCTGATGAAGGGACCTGCGTAGCCTCGAAAGCTTGCAATTTGATACCATCTTTTCAGTTAGCCATTAAAAGGTATCAACCACTGAGGACTCTCAATTCTAAATATTTTTCTAAAGATACTGAGACATCTATCTGAAAAAGTACTCACCAGATATTGTATTGCTTCAAGAAACCCATCTAAAGGAAGAGGATTTTTTTAGGCTCAACAAGCTGTGGGTAGGGAAAGTAGTGGGTTCGGCAGCTCAAGGTAGACACGCAGGGGTAGTGATACTATTCCATCGTAATTTTGTATTTAATCTGCTGTCCCCGGAGTGTGATGATTAGGGGAGATGGGTTTGGGTCACCATAGAGCACGGAGGCGAAGTCTATTCAATCTACAATGTATATGGACCTAATGGTTCAAACAAAGTCTTCTTTAATGACCTGGAGAGGAAAATTGTCTTGGACAGCTCGCCTCTGATAATTACTGGGGGAGACATGAATACAGTTCACAATGGGGAGGAGGACAAAAAGAGCCAGAGTCTGATCCCTTCAAAAAAAAACTATTCTTCCCTCCTTCCTTGAACAAACTGGATTGAGAGATGTTTGGCGTTGGCTCCATCCAGAAGATAGAGAGTTTACCCACTTCTCTCATGCCCACCAATCCTGGTCAAGGATAGACTATCTGTTGATCTCGGAGAGACTATTAAATAGAACGAAGTCAGTGAAGATCCACGACCTCGTCATATCTGACCATGCTCTGGTGGTTATGGAATTGGTGGATAACCAGATAAAAGGAACACATTACATATGGAAATTTCCAGCTTATCTTACAAAAGATGAGGGATTTCATGACAAACTACGGGGCTGGTGGGAGGAATTTGAATGGGACAACAAGGAACATGCAAACCAACACGCTTTGTACTGGAATATGGCAAAAGCAGTACTAGGAGGCAAAATTATGATGTTTGTGGCCTCACTCAAGAAAAGAGAAGCGGACAAATACTCAGATTCTAGTGCGAAGCTTAGAAATCTATATACAGAGTTCTTGCAGAGCCCCACAACTCAAAACAGGGAACAATGGAAGCTGGTCAAACAAGAGTTTGAAACCTGGATTGATAGGAGGGAGCAGATGTTCCGCTCTAGGCAGGATGCTGAATTACTGAGATATGGGAACAGAGAGGGGAAATTGCTGGCAAAACTGGCAAAAGGGAGACTGCAGGTGAATCCAATAGGTAGATTACGAGATGGCCAGGGAAATATAACCTCCGACTTCAAAATCAATGAAACACTACAAAACTTTTACAAAGAATTGTATAAACCCTCACATACTAATTTGGCAGAGGGTCTAAAATTCCTCCACCAAGTCACTCTTCCAAAACTAACACTTAGAACAACAAGATGCAATTAATGCAGAAATAACATAAGAAGTGAGACAAACCATAAGTCATCTTCAAAATGGGAAAGTAAAATGTCCAGATGGATTTGGCGGGGAGTTTTATAGGGCCCTCAGGGAACATATCTCCCAACTGCTAACAAACTATTACAACACCATTCAACGGGGGTCATACCAGAAAGATCTAAAGAAACACATATTAAAGTCATACCCAAACCAGGCAAGGACCCCCTTGAGGCCTGCTCTTACAGACCCATTTCCCTTATTGATGTAGACCAGAAGATTATGTCAAAAATGATGGTGGACAGATTGGCAGTAGTATTACCCCAACTGATGAACCCTGCACAAGTGGGATTCCTTAATGGTAGGGTGGCGGTGAAAAATATACGAAAGGTACTAACTGTGTTGGATAGGGTGGGTTGCCACAGCCAATCGGGAGAGAAACCGGCTTTGCTGGCTCTGGATGCAGAAAAAGCTTTTGATAATGTTAGCTGGGAGCAACTCTGGACTCGTTCAACGTAAAGGGCAATTTTAGAATATACCTGGAGGGGGTGTATAGGGACCCGACAGCTAGAATACACACGCCAGGCTTCCTCTCTGAGCCATTTCATTTATATAAAGGGACCAGGCAGGGGTGCCCTATGTCACCACTGCTGTTCAACTTGGCATTGGAACCCTTTGCTCAGTTTATGGAAGAGTCAGATTTATTTGAGGGAATCGGGGTGGGCGCTAGCACCACTAAAATAGCATTTTTTGCAGATGATGTCGTCATCTTGTTTTTGTCCCGGCCACTGGAACAATTAGGAAATATCTTTCAGTTTATCCAGAAATTCGGTGAATACTCGGGCTATAAGGTCAATATCGCCAAGAGCGAACTCTTGGAATTGGAGGACAAAACGCCTGCAGAACAATGGAAGAAACTAGGTTTAGTATTACATATTTCAAAGACACATATCACCTACCTGGGAATTAAGATAGGCAGGCTCCCGGCACAACTATATTCACTAAATTATACGCCTCTGATCGAAAAAAAAAACCTAGGAGAACTTCGGAGATTGCAGAATCTACCGCTATCTCTTCTGGGAAGATGCCATTTAATTAAACTGATCAGCTTTGCCAGACCACTATACCCATTACAGACATTACCCCTGATACTCAAACATCTAGATATAAACAAAATAGAGCTTTTACCCATTTTATATGGGCGGGTAAAAGGCCCAGAATCGCATTGGGAAAACTGATTCTAACTAGGAGTGAAGATGGGATCAATTTTCCGAATGTCAGAGCCTACAACATAGCAAGTCTTTTTAGACATGTGATAGATTGGCTACAGGAGACTAAGTGCTACTCTAATACGCAACTGGAAAGACAGCTGGCGGCGCCGTGAGAATTAAATGCCCTCTTACATACAAAACAGGCCAAACTCCTGCAAAATGTAAAATCCTCCATATTGCTTCGGGATACGATCGTATGCTGGAAGATAGTAAGGAAGGCATTCGGCCTTCCCTTCCAGATCTCTAAACATATGCCACTATTTGGTCACCCGGAATTTCCCCAGGGAACAGAAATCAAAAGAGAGATAGGACAAGTGCAGCGCCCCAGAGTCCTGGTCGTTGCAGTAATGTCATTCTTCCACCAGGGGAAGTGATATTACGTCTGATGGCAATAAAGGAGATCTTCTGTCCAGGTATCACAACCACACACAACACACTTCACACTCCAGTCCACCAGGGGGAGCAAAGGTTCTATCTACTAGGCCACTCCTCACAGTTAGGTAAAACTGGTGGGTTAGTTAGGAAGAGAGACAGAAGCTGACTGGGCTTCACCCAGACAGTAAGAGCTCGACAGAGTTTGGCAGAAGCTGGCTGGAGTGGGTTCCAGCCAGATCCAGACTGCGGTCTGAGGAGGATGAGGTTCCTCGGAGCTGTGCCTGCCCCACATGCGGCAGCATCCCAAAGAAAGAGACATTGAAAGGAAGTGTATTGCAGTGGGTGAGAAACGAAGGCATAGCAACAAGTGGATACCAGAGAGGATAGTGATCGAAGAGAAGCAACATCCTTCTGGTGCACGATCCGGTAGCCAGAATACCGAGGGAGTAAAGTGCTCTAAGCCTTGCTTCAGAGACTGGCAGGACAGTCAATTCCAAGTTGGCTGCCCGACCTTAATACCTAAGAAGACACGGTGGCAACTTATGGGGGTCGGGGCATCTCTAGGGTCCCTATAAACAAGCCTCAGGCCATCAGTCATACGGGTTTTGTTCTATCCGACTATGGGGAACAGTGAGAGGAGTAATAACAGTGAGGACCTCATTAGAGCTTATGCAAGTGGGAATCTACTGTGTTACTAGGCGCATAGGAATACTATTGCATTCCACCTGGATGAGGGGACTCTGGATTTGCCTTCAGACCGGCCGGACTCTGCCTACCCTGTGATCCGGTGCCCTGGACTGTGGACACTGAAGCCTTCAGTAAAAGGTAAAGAGACTGCAACCTTGTGTCCTCGTTATTCACTGCGCCTCACATCATTCACCATCTACACCTCTGGGAAGCCCTGGGGATACACTTCACCTGTGGGAAGGTATACCATCTAGCTGCCATAACATCACCCCAGCGGACCCCTAAGCAGCGTCCGGTCACCCTGACCGAATACCACAGGTGGCGTCACGAACATCATATAAACTTTTCCTTTTATTGGACACCCCTCAAAGAGCCACGGACCGGGTCAGGCCGCCGTGACATCCCTCGAACCGAAGGACCCGGTACCGAGCACCCCATTGCCCTTACTGTGGGGGAGCTCCACAAGCAGGCGATAACATGAAGAAAGCAGGGGACATTATGTATACAGAGGTTAAATGATGGATGAGCCCACAAGAAATCATGGACAAATTCCATATACTGTAGAAAGCAGACACTTCCTACAGTTCATGCAGGTCCATTCTTTTTGCTTATCTAGACTTCATAGGCTGTTTAATGAAGTGGAACTACATATTCTAGATAATAGAGTGGGTATGAACACTCAGAATGCGAGCATATCTTCAATAAACACTGTAAGACAAATTCCTGAAGCTAAAGCAGAACAAGCTGTTTAAGACTTGGGAGAAATGGACCGGGGATAAGGATATCGCAGAGACAATTCTACAGGGGTGGGAACAGGCAAAAAAAATCCATTTTATGTGAAAGATGGAGGGAAACCTATTTCAAGCTCATGCATACAGCATTATATGGTTTCAATATCCCATCCTCTCCTAGATTCCCCGACAGGATTACAGTGTGCCCTAAGTGCGGAACGCCTTCAACAAATCTCTGGCACGGGGTGTGGGAACGCAGGGCAGTTAGAGAGTACTGGAAACAGGTAGGGGAGCAGTTCAATCGTGCTGGGGAATCCATCTCCCACAAACGCCACAAACTGCTATTTCACCAGTTAAGACCCCCAGAGACACAACCCACAGGAGTTAAAGCAAAGATCCCTAAGGCTATGTGCATACGTTGCGGATTTACTGCGGATCCGCAGTGTTTTTTTCTGCGCAGGAACGCTGCAGATCCGCAAGTGATTTACAGTACATTGTAAATCAATGGCAAAAAAAAAATGCTGTGCTAATAGTGTGGAAAATTCCGCACGGAAAACGCAGCATATTAAAAGAAGGACCATGTCAATTCTTGGCGCGGATCTGCAGCTTTTCTGCACCCATTCCAGTATAGAAATCCGCAGGGGTAAAAACGCATGAAATCCGCACAGAATCCGCAGTAAATGCACAAAATTCGCATAAAAAACGTGCAGATTTTGACCAGCGTTTTCTGCCAAGAGATGCAGAATCTGCACAGAAAATTCCACAGGCAAATCCGCACATACCCTCAAAACATCCACACATTCTTAGTTGTAGCCTTACATGGTTTATTTGGCGAATGGCTTAAACCAAACGCCCCATCGATGATGATAATCGCCCAGATGAAACACTTACTGGGAACTGAATAAAGGAGGAAGAAAAATCTGCAGGGAAAGTATTTCCGCTGCGGAAAACGTTAATTGGTTCCCACTATAGCCCTCATGAAATATCGAGAATGATTAGTCCCTTCCGCCACACGGAATGGTACTGTCTGGAGGATCTGTATAATGATAATTAAAGGTACAGCATATATTACCGTAGAACGACGCTCTTGACCATGCAAAGTACAGTAAAAGAGATTCTCTTCCTTCCCCTATTACCCTTCTATGTAGTCTGTCTGTCCTTTCTTTCTCTTACTGTTTCCCCAAAATTTGTGTTACAAGGCATTGACGGAGATCTATCTATGTATCTGTATACTATTTTAAAAAGTTATGCGGACCTGTTGTCTGACAAGTAAGATTTGTATATGTACTTTTGGTAATTCACAGTGTCATTGCTATATCCTATCCTATGCTACGTTTTCCTATCCGATGTTATGTTCAAAAAAATTTATAAAAATTATGTTTAAAAAAAAAAAAAGACAAAATTGCATTTTTTTGGAAGCAGCAACACCCCAAATAAATGCAATAAGAAGTGATCATAATAAAGCCCTCGCACAGCTCTGTTGATGGAAAAATAAAAAAGTAATGATTCCTAGAAAACGGAAGTACAAACAAAATTTTTCTTTTTGTCATGACGTACAATATTAGTGGAAGTTTTGACTTGTGAACAGAATTGCAAAGTACATTTTTTGCACTAAAATATTTATTTTTCTCACTTTTAGGCTATGTGCACACGTTGCGGATTGGGGTGCAGAATTTTCCACACAAAATCTGCATCTCCTGGCAGGAAACGCAGGTGCAGATTTGCTGCGGATTTTATGCGGATTTTGTGCGTATTTATTGTGGAATTGACGCGGATTTTCTGCATTTTTTACCCCTGCGGATTTCTATAATGGAAGGGGTCAGAAACGCTGCAGTTCCGCACGAAAGAAGTAGCATGCTACTTCTTTTGATCCGCAGCGGTTTTCATGCAGATTTTTCCGCACCACTAGCACAGCATTTTTTTTTTCTATTGATTTACATTGTACTGTAAATCACTTTGCGGAATTGCAGCGTTTCTGCGCGGAAAAATCCGCTGCGGATCCGCACTAATTCCGCATCGTGTGAACACAGCCATATAGCACCATTAATTCGACAGCACCTTACAGACAATATCGGCACTGTCCTCATTGGGGCTCACAATTTTTCTTTATCAGTATATCTTTGGAGTATGGAGGAAACCAAAGAACCTGGAGGAAACACAGGGAGAACATACAAACTCGTTGCAGCTCGTATTGTCCTTGTGGGGAGTATTTGAACCCAGGATCTCAGTACTGCAAAGCAGCAGTGCTAATCACTGAGCCACCATACTGTGCTAACCAATAATCAACTGTGCTGCCATATTACTGCACAATATAATTAAATGGTAATCACCATTTAGATAAAAGTTAAAAAGTTATTCCCAAAATCACAAGTTAACAGAAAATTATATTAACATAGCCATGTATCACGTTATGTGACAAGTTAGGAATTGTTACATGTGGATCAGACCTATTAACAGTACAGGAATACATCACCATCAGTACATTACCACAGCATCACAACTACTGTATCATTGGTAAAGAAAACATCACCAGAACCGGTCAGTACATGACTATATCACCAGAACCACCATCACTACAGGTATACAGCACCAGAACCACCATTAGTACATGAATAAATCGCTTAGCTTAGTACAGCGATCAATTGTGATGTCAGGTCTTAGCCATATACAATTGTACTGCAATTCCAATTCCTCCCTCTTCTGCTCATACTATCTCCTCACAAAATCCCCCATTACTAAAACTTGTGTCTTCAGCCCAATTTAAGTGCTTACCTTGGCGCTGATTACTTTCTCTGTAGTCAGGTCCGGCCCGAACGTATAGGCGAACTAGGCGGCCGCCTAGGGCGCCGACCCTAAGGGGGTGCCAGAGAAAAAATAGAAAAAATTATAAAAAATATTTTCAAAAGGCAAAAAGTTTAAGGGATGGAAAGAAAAGTGTACATAAATTTTTTTACCATAAATTTAAAAGAAAAACCGTAGAGCTTCAATTTACGCACAGAAAGGAGGCGCTAAACTACGGACGTGAGTCGTTTGCATCGTCTGCTGACAGGTGTTTGATCCCGCGCATTTATTTTGCTCCTACGTTTTCAAATGTTGGCAAAGCAAAGCAAACAACCAAGAATAGTAGGGGCGCAACAAAATAGTTTTGCCTAGGGCGCCGTAATCTCTCGGGCCGGCCCTGTCTGTAGTGCAGGTTGTCACACCAGCAGTGTGATCAGCGGATCTGACACGGTTGATGTCGCCCTAATGTGTTGGCACACAGGACTTCAATAATACTCGAGTCAGAAAGACTTGAATATGATTGAATGCTGGGATACGACAGTTAAAGGGAACCTGTCACCTGAATTTGGCGGGACTGGTTTTCGGTCATATGGGCGGAGTTTTCAGGTGTTTGATTCACCCTTTCCTTACCCTCTGGCTGCATGCTGGCCGCAATATTGGATTGAAGTTCATTCTCTGTCCTCCGTAGTACACGCCTGCGTAAGGCAATCTTGCCTTGCGCACGCGCAGTATGTTTTGCCCAACTGCGGGCAAAGCCGAAAAGCATTAGTGTACATGCGCCGGCGCACTATGTCCCGGAACACAGCGAAATACTTCCGGGATTCAGGTGACAGGTTCCCTTTAATTTGACAACTGTCTCCAAGAACTTTAAAATTCCTCTCCAGGAGGTGGCATGCCACTGCCTGGGGTCATCTCAGACCGCCACATTAGGTGGCCTGAGTGTATTCCCCTGCCAGCTGCATTGAGAGCAAATGACCTGCCTGCCTCCTACCCCTAGATATGCACCTGGCCATTTCTGGCAGTTTCATTGACTATAAATGGTGCAGAAGCAAAGTATGCACACAAAATCCAAGATGGGGCTGCGGAGACCTGTTCTCAGGAATCCAGTACCTCCCATCTAGGGATAGCTGTGTGCCTGACCACTAGCACCCCTGGTGATCCTGCGATGCATAGGGGATAGCATTAGATATTTTTTAGTATTATTATTATTATACATTTTTATAGCGCCATTTATTCCACAGTGCTTTACACATGAAAGGGGACAAATACAGACAAGTACAATAGACATGAGCAAAAACAAGGCACTAACAGATACAGAAGGAGAGAGGGCCCTGCCCGCGAGGGCTCACAGTCTGCAGGGGATGGGTGAGGATACACTAGGAGAGGGAAGAGCTGGTCATGCGGCGGTTCAGCAGACTAAGGCCTCTTTCACACTTCCGTCTTGCATTCCACGTCACAATGCGTCGTTTTGTGAAAAAAACGCATCCTGCAAATTTGCCTGCAGGATGCGTTTTTTTGCTATAGACTTGTATTAGCGACGTATCGCGACGCATGGCCACACTTTTCGTCAGTCGTGCACTGAATCCTGCGCAATTTGACGGCACGTCGTCTGAAAAAAAAAACGCTCAATGAAACGTTTTTTGTCAGCGTCGGAAAAACAAGCAACGACGCATCCTGCGGCATACGTCGGTGGCTATAATGAAAGCCTATGGACGCAGGATGTGTCGTTGACTGTGAAAAGCAGGAATCCAGCGACATATTGCGTTTTTCTATTCTGAGCATGCCCAGAAGGATTTTCTAGTCAGGGAAAATATATATTCTCTCTCTCGACAGGAACTCCTTCGACGCATCCGTCATAACACTGGATGCGTTGCACACGTTTTCCACTATTTTCATAACATCCGTCGATACGTCGCTTCACTGCATTATGACGCACCCCGACGGACGGAATTGTGAAAGAAGCCTAAGGATCACTGCAGGTTGTAGGCTTGCTGGAAGAGGTGAGTCTTCAGTTTCTTTTTGAAGGTTTCCGTGGTAGGCGAGAGTCTGATGTGTTGAGGTAGAGGGTTCCAGAGTATGGGGGAAGCACGGGAGAAGTCTTGTATACGATTGTGGGAAGAAGAGATGAGGGGAGTAGAAAAGGAGATCTTGTGAGGATCGGAGGTTGCGTGTGGGTAAGTACCGGGAGACCATGTTACAGATGTATGGAGGAGACAGGTTGTGGATGGCTTTGTACGTCATGGTTAGGGTTTTGTACTGGAGTCTCTGGACAATGGGGAGCCAGTGAAGGGATTGGCATAGGGGAGAGGCTGGGGAATAGCGGGGGGACAGGTGGATTAAGATTTCAGTGCTATGTGACATACAGTCCTGATTCCAAGGCTGATGCTCACAGCGTGGGTCATCGGGCACTGATAATAAATTTGATCTTTGGATCCTATGCAGCATGGATGTTTTTTTGTGTGTTTTTTTGGCAGGAGTTCCATTTTAATTATATTACAGAAATATAGAACGCCAAACACTAGTGTGAATGCAGCCTTACCGGTGATACCAGCAATGGACAGTAAAATGAAGGGTATTCTACCTTCTGCTAGCCATGCATGAAACCCACATGCCAGAGAAAACATGCAGCAGTTGCCCATAGCAACAACCACCTCTCTCTCTCTCAGATGTAGTCTGGTTGCTAGAAACAAATGCAGTATGCTTTTCTATATCAGTGAATACAAAGCCCCAGTATAACACTGCCCCAGTATAAGCCTGCCCCAGTATGGCTCCTTTCTAACGCTATGGGAGCCACGGCCGTCCCCAGTAGCAGGCGGAATGCGCAAACATCCATCTTTCCATCTGACCCCTATTCAATACTGCTCAGTAAATAAGCGCTGCCGGCGCCTGCGCAATGAACAGCAGCTGACAGTCCCTACTCTCCACAGGCGCCCAAAGATTGACGTATTTATGAGCGCGACTCCGTCCCGGAAGTGCTCCCTCCCTTGTGGACATGATCTTATGAACCCGGCTTCATTCCGGCAGCAGCTTGTGTTCTTGTCGGACGCCGGCGACCGACCACTGCCAGGTGAGGGAATTGTGTCTGTGAATGTCATGTTATCAGTGTGGCAGCCAGGTGTGCCGGCTGTATACCTGTATGGAGGAACATCACCAAGAACATGGGTGGCTTGGTAATGTTCATGTGCACAGATAGGTGTGCTGGTCACTGCACAAGAGGAGAGAAGACCCTGCACAGGGATACTGTATGTGTAGTGAGGGAGGACACTATGGCCGCTGTACAGGAGGGGAGAGTAAGACCCTGCACAGGGATACTGTATGTGTAGTAAGGGAGGACACTATGGCTGCTGCACAGGAGGGGAGAGTGAGACCCTGCACAGGGATACTGTATGTGTAGTGAGGGAGGACACTATGGCCGCTGTACAGGAGGGGAGAGTAAGACCCTGCACAGGGATACTGTATGTGTAGTGAGGGAGGACACTATGGCTGCTGTACAGGAGGGGAGAGTAAGACCCTGCACAGGGATACTGTATGTGTAGTAAGGGAGGACACTATGGCTGCTGCACAGGAGGGGAGAGTGAGACCCTGCACAGGGATACTGTATGTGTAGTGAGGGAGGACACTATGGCCGCTGTACAGGAGAGGAGAGTAAGACCCTGCACAGGGATACTGTATGTGTAGTGAGGGAGGACACTATGGCTGCTGTACAGGAGGGGAGAGTAAGACCCTGCACAGGGATACTGTATGTGTAGTGAGGGAGGACACTATGGCCGCTGTACAGGAGAGGAGAGTAAGACCCTGCACAGGGATACTGTATGTGTAGTGAGGGAGGACACTATGGCTGCTGTACAGGAGGGGAGAGTAAGACCCTGCACAGGGATACTGTATGTGTAGTAAGGGAGGACACTATGGCTGCTGCACAGGAGGGGAGAGTGAGACCCTGCACAGGGATACTGTATGTGTAGTGAGGGAGGACACTATGGCCGCTGTACAGGAGAGGAGAGTAAGACCCTGCACAGGGATACTGTATGTGTAGTGAGGGAGGACACTATGGCTGCTGTACAGGAGGGGAGAGTAAGACCCTGCACAGGGATACTGTATGTGTAGTGAGGGAGGACACTATGGCCGCTGTACAGGAGAGGAGAGTAAGACCCTGCACAGGGATACTGTATGTGTAGTGAGGGAGGACACTATGGCCGCTGTACAGGAGGGGAGAGTAAGACCCTGTACAGGGATACTGTATGTGTAGTGAGGGAGGACACTATGGCTGCTGTACAGGAGGGGAGAGTAAGACCCTGCACAGGGATACTGTATGTGTAGTGAGGGAGGACACCATGGCTGCTGTACAGGAGGGGAGAGTAAGACCCTGCACAGGGATACTATATGTGTAGTGAGGGAGGACACTATGGCTGCTGTACAGGAGGGGAGAGTGAGACCCTGCACAGGGTTACTGTATGTGTAGTGAGGGAGGATACTATGGCTGCTGTACAGGAGGGGAGAGTGAGACCCTGCACAGGGACACTGTATGTGTAGTGAGGGAGGACACTATGGCCGCTATACAGGAGGGGAGAGTAAGACCCTGCACAGGGATACTGTATGTGTAGTGAGGGAGGACACTATGGCCGCTGTACAGGAGGGGAGAGTAAGACCCTGCACAGGGATACTGTATGTGTAGTGAGGGAGGACACTATGGCTGCTGTACAGGAGGGGAGAGTGAGACCCTGCACAGGGATACTGTATGTGTAGTGAGGGAGGACACTATGGCTGCTGTACAGGAGGGGAGAGTGATACCCTGCACAGGGATACTGTATGTGTAGTGAGGGAGGACACTATGGCTGCTGTACAGGAGGGGAGAGTGAGACCCTGTACAGGGATACTGTATGTGTAGTGAGGGAGGACACTATGGCCGCTATACAGGAGGGGAGAGTAAGACCCTGTACAGGGATACTGTATGTGTAGTGAGGGAGGACACTATGGCCGCTATACAGGAGGGGAGAGTAAGACCCTGTACAGGGATACTGTATGTGTAGTGAGGGAGGACACTATGGCCGCTATACAGGAGGGGAGAGTAAGACCCTGCACAGGGATACTGTATGTGTAGTGAGGGAGGACACTATGGCCGCTGTACAGGAGGGGAGAGTGAGACCCTGCACAGGGATACTGTATGTGTCGTGAGGGAGGACACTATGGCTGCTGTACAGCAGGGGAGAGTAAGACCCTGCACAGGGATACTGTATGTGTAGTGAGGGAGGACACTATGGCCGCTGTACAGGAGGGGAGAGTGAGACCCTGCACAGGGACACTGTATGTGTAGTGAGGGAGGACACTATGGCCGCTATACAGGAGGGGAGAGTAAGACCCTGCACAGGGATACTGTATGTGTAGTGAGGGAGGACACTATGGCCGCTGTACAGGAGGGGAGAGTGAGACCCTGTACAGGGATACTGTATGTGTAGTGAGGGAGGACACTATGGCCGCTATACAGGAGGGGAGAGTAAGACCCTGTACAGGGATACTGTATGTGTAGTGAGGGAGGACACTATGGCCGCTATACAGGAGGGGAGAGTAAGACCCTGTACAGGGATACTGTATGTGTAGTGAGGGAGGACACTATGGCCGCTATACAGGAGGGGAGAGTAAGACCCTGCACAGGGATACTGTATGTGTAGTGAGGGAGGACACTATGGCTGCTGTACAGGAGGGGAGAGTGAGACCCTGCACAGGGATACTGTATGTGTAGTGAGGGAGGACACTATGGCCGCTATACAGGAGGGGAGAGTAAGACCCTGTACAGGGATACTGTATGTGTAGTGAGGGAGGACACTATGGCCGCTGTACAGGAGGGGAGAGTGAGACCCTGCACAGGGATACTGTATGTGTAGTGAGGGAGGACACTATGGCTGCTGTACAGGAGGGGAGAGTGATACCCTGCACAGGGATACTGTATGTGTAGTGAGGGAGGACACTATGGCTGCTGTACAGCAGGGGAGAGTAAGACCCTGCACAGGGATACTGTATGTTTAGTGAGGGAGGACACTATGGCTGCTGCACAGGAGGGGAGAGTGAGACCCTGCACAGGGTTACTGTATGTGTAGTGAGGGAGGATACTATGGCTGCTGTACAGGAGGGGAGAGTGAGACCCTGCACAGGGACACTGTATGTGTAGTGAGGGAGGACACTATGGCTGCTGCACAGGAGGGGAGAGTGAGACCCTGCACAGGGATACTGTATGTGTAGTGAGGGAGGATATGATGATTGCCGTTAAACAGGAGGGGAGGGTAAGACCCTGCACAGGGATACTGTATGTGTAGTGAGGGAGGACACTATGGCTGCTGTACAGGAGGGGAGAGTAAGACCCTGCACAGGGATACTGTATGTGTAGTGAGGGAGGACACTATGGCTGCTGTACAGGAGGGGAGAGTGAGACCCTGCACAGGGATACTGTATGTGTAGTGAGGGAGGACACTATGGCTGCTGTACAGGAGGGGAGAGTAAGACCCTGCACAGGGATACTGTATGTGTAGTGAGGGAGGATACTATGGCTACTGTACAGGAGGGGAGAGTGAGACCCTGCACAGGGATACTGTATGTGTAGTGAGGGAGGACACTATGGCTGCTGTACAGGAGGGGAGAGTGAGACCCTGCACAGGGATACTGTATGTGTAGTGAGGGAGGACACTATGGCCGCTGTACAGGAGGGGAGAGTAAGACCCTGCACAGGGATACTGTATGTGTAGTGAGGGAGGACACTATGGCTGCTGTACAGGAGGGGAGAGTGAGACCCTGCACAGGGATACTGTATGTGTAGTGAGGGAGGACACTATGGCTGCTGTACAGCAGGGGAGAGTAAGACCCTGCACAGGGATACTGTATGTGTAGTGAGGGAGGACACTATGGCCGCTATACAGGAGGGGAGAGTAAGACCCTGTACAGGGATACTGTATGTGTAGTGAGGGAGGACACTATGGCTGCTGTACAGGAGGGGAGAGTAAGACCCTGCACAGGGATACTGTATGTGTAGTGAGGGAGGACACCATGGCTGCTGTACAGGAGGGGAGAGTGAGACCCTGCACAGGGATACTGTATGTGTAGTGAGGGAGGACACTATGGCCGCTGTACAGGAGGGGAGAGTAAAACCCTGCACAGGGATACTGTATGTGTAGTGAGGGAGGACACTATGGCTGCTGTACAGGAGGGGAGAGTGAGACCCTGCACAGGGATACTGTATGTGTAGTGAGGGAGGACACTATGGCTGCTGTACAGGAGGGGAGAGTGATACCCTGCACAGGGATACTGTATGTGTAGTGAGGGAGGACACTATGGCTGCTGTACAGCAGGGGAGAGTGAGACCCTGCACAGGGATACTGTATGTGTAGTGAGGGAGGACACTATGGCTGCTGCACAGGAGGGGAGAATGAGACCCTGCACAGGGATACTGTATGTGTAGTGAGGGAGGATACTATGGCTGCTGTACAGGAGGGGAGAGTGAGACCCTGCACAGGGACACTGTATGTGTAGTGAGGGAGGACACTATGGCCGCTATACAGGAGGGGAGAGTAAGACCCTGCACAGGGATACTGTATGTGTAGTGAGGGAGGTCACTATGGCCGCTATACAGGAGGGGAGAGTAAGACCCTGTACAGGGATACTGTATGTGTAGTGAGGGAGGACACTATGGCCGCTGTACAGGAGGGGAGAGTAAGACCCTGCACAGGGATACTGTATGTGTAGTGAGGGAGGACACTATGGCTGCTGTACAGGAGGGGAGAGTGAGACCCTGCACAGGGATACTGTATGTGTAGTGAGGGAGGACACTATGGCCGCTGTACAGGAGGGGAGAGTGAGACCCTGCACAGGGACACTGTATGTGTAGTGAGGGAGGACACTATGGCCGCTGTACAGGAGGGGAGAGTGAGACCCTGCACAGGGACACTGTATGTGTAGTGAGGGAGGACACTATGGCCGCTATACAGGAGGGGAGAGTAAGACCCTGCACAGGGATACTGTATGTGTAGTGAGGGAGGACACTATGGCTGCTGTACAGGAGGGGAGAGTGAGACCCTGCACAGGGATACTGTATGTGTAGTGAGGGAGGACACTATGACCGCTATACAGGAGGGGAGAGTAAGACCCTGTACAGGGATACTGTATGTGTAGTGAGGGAGGACACTATGGCCGCTGTACAGGAGGGGAGAGTGAGACCCTGCACAGGGATACTGTATGTGTAGTGAGGGAGGACACTATGGCTGCTGTACAGGAGGGGAGAGTAAGACCCTGCACAGGGATACTGTATGTGTAGTGAGGGAGGACACTATGGCTGCTGTACAGGAGGGGAGAGTGAGACCCTGCACAGGGATACTGTATGTGTAGTGAGGGAGGACACTATGGCTGCTGTACAGGAGGGGAGAGTAAGACCCTGTACAGGGATACTGTATGTGTAGTGAGGGAGGACACTATGGCTGCTGCACAGGAGGGGAGAGTGAGACCCTGCACAGGGTTACTGTATGTGTAGTGAGGGAGGATACTATGGCTGCTGTACAGGAGGGGAGAGTGAGACCCTGCACAGGGACACTGTATGTGTAGTGAGGGAGGACACTATGGCTGCTGCACAGGAGGGGAGAGTGAGACCCTGCACAGGGATACTGTATGTGTAGTGAGGGAGGATATGATGATTGCCGTTAAACAGGAGGGGAGGGTAAGACCCTGCACAGGGATACTGTATGTGTAGTGAGGGAGGACACTATGGCTGCTGTACAGGAGGGGAGAGTGAGACCCTGTACAGGGATACTGTATGTGTAGTGAGGGAGGACACTATGGCCGCTATACAGGAGGGGAGAGTAAGACCCTGTACAGGGATACTGTATGTGTAGTGAGGGAGGACACTATGGCCGCTGTACAGGAGGGGAGAGTAAGACCCTGCACAGGGATACTGTATGTGTAGTGAGGGAGGACCCTATGGCTGCTGTACAGGAGGGGAGAGTGAGACCCTGCACAGGGATACTGTATGTGTAGTGAGGGAGGACACTATGGCTGCTGTACAGCAGGGGAGAGTAAGACCCTGCACAGGGATACTGTATGTGTAGTGAGGGAGGACACTATGGCCGCTGTACAGGAGGGGAGAGTGAGACCCTGCACAGGGACACTGTATGTGTAGTGAGGGAGGACACTATGGCCGCTATACAGGAGGGGAGAGTAAGACCCTGCACAGGGATACTGTATGTGTAGTGAGGGAGGACACTATGGCTGCTGTACAGGAGGGGAGAGTGATACCCTGCACAGGGATACTGTATGTGTAGTGAGGGAGGACACTATGGCTGCTGTACAGCAGGGGAGAGTGAGACCCTGCACAGGGATACTGTATGTGTAGTGAGGGAGGATACTATGGCTGCTGTACAGGAGGGGAGAGTGAGACCCTGTACAGGGATACTGTATGTGTAGTGAGGGAGGACACTATGGCCGCTGTACAGGAGGGGAGAGTGAGACCCTGCACAGGGATACTGTATGTGTAGTGAGGGAGGACACTATGGCTGCTGTACAGGAGGGGAGAGTGATACCCTGCACAGGGATACTGTATGTGTAGTGAGGGAGGACACTATGGCTGCTGTACAGCAGGGGAGAGTAAGACCCTGCACAGGGATACTGTATGTTTAGTGAGGGAGGACACTATGGCTGCTGCACAGGAGGGGAGAGTGAGACCCTGCACAGGGTTACTGTATGTGTAGTGAGGGAGGATACTATGGCTGCTGTACAGGAGGGGAGAGTGAGACCCTGCACAGGGACACTGTATGTGTAGTGAGGGAGGACACTATGGCTGCTGCACAGGAGGGGAGAGTGAGACCCTGCACAGGGATACTGTATGTGTAGTGAGGGAGGATATGATGATTGCCGTTAAACAGGAGGGGAGGGTAAGACCCTGCACAGGGATACTGTATGTGTAGTGAGGGAGGACACTATGGCTGCTGTACAGGAGGGGAGAGTAAGACCCTGCACAGGGATACTGTATGTGTAGTGAGGGAGGACACTATGGCTGCTGTACAGGACGGGAGAGTGAGACCCTGCACAGGGATACTGTATGTGTAGTGAGGGAGGACACTATGGCTGCTGTACAGGAGGGGAGAGTAAGACCCTGTACAGGGATACTGTATGTGTAGTGAGGGAGGACACTATGGCTGCTGTACAGGAGGGGAGAGTAAGACCCTGCACAGGGATACTGTATGTGTAGTGAGGGAGGATACTATGGCTACTGTACAGGAGGGGAGAGTGAGACCCTGCACAGGGATACTGTATGTGTAGTGAGGGAGGACACTATGGCTGCTGTACAGGAGGGGAGAGTGAGACCCTGCACAGGGATACTGTATGTGTAGTGAGGGAGGACACTATGGCCGCTGTACAGGAGGGGAGAGTAAGACCCTGCACAGGGATACTGTATGTGTAGTGAGGGAGGACACTATGGCTGCTGTACAGGAGGGGAGAGTGAGACCCTGCACAGGGATACTGTATGTGTAGTGAGGGAGGACACTATGGCTGCTGTACAGCAGGGGAGAGTAAGACCCTGCACAGGGATACTGTATGTGTAGTGAGGGAGGACACTATGGCCGCTATACAGGATGGGAGAGTAAGACCCTGCACAGGGATACTGTATGTGTAGTGAGGGAGGACACTATGGCTGCTGTACAGGAGGGGAGAGTGAGACCCTGCACAGGGATACTGTATGTGTAGTGAGGGAGGACACTATGGCCGCTATACAGGAGGGGAGAGTAAGACCCTGTACAGGGATACTGTATGTGTAGTGAGGGAGGACACTATGGCTGCTGTACAGGAGGGGAGAGTAAGACCCTGCACAGGGATACTGTATGTGTAGTGAGGGAGGACACCATGGCTGCTGTACAGGAGGGGAGAGTAAGACCCTGCACAGGGATACTATATGTGTAGTGAGGGAGGACACTATGGCTGCTGTACAGGAGGGGAGAGTGAGACCCTGCACAGGGATACTGTATGTGTAGTGAGGGAGGACACTATGGCCGCTGTACAGGAGGGGAGAGTAAAACCCTGCACAGGGATACTGTATGTGTAGTGAGGGAGGACACTATGGCTGCTGTACAGGAGGGGAGAGTGAGACCCTGCACAGGGATACTGTATGTGTAGTGAGGGAGGACACTATGGCTGCTGTACAGGAGGGGAGAGTGATACCCTGCACAGGGATACTGTATGTGTAGTGAGGGAGGACACTATGGCCGCTGTACAGCAGGGGAGAGTGAGACCCTCCACAGGGATACTGTATGTGTAGTGAGGGAGGACACTATGGCTGCTGCACAGGAGGGGAGAGTGAGACCCTGCACAGGGATACTGTATGTGTAGTGAGGGAGGACACTATGGCTGCTGCACAGGAGGGGAGAGTGAGACCCTGCACAGGGATACTGTATGTGTAGTGAGGGAGGATACTATGGCTGCTGTACAGGAGGGGAGAGTGAGACCCTGCACAGGGACACTGTATGTGTAGTGAGGGAGGACACTATGGCCGCTATACAGGAGGGGAGAGTAAGACCCTGCACAGGGATACTGTATGTGTAGTGAGGGAGGACACTATGGCTGCTGTACAGGAGGGGAGAGTGAGACCCTGCACAGGGATACTGTATGTGTAGTGAGGGAGGACACTATGGCCGCTATACAGGAGGGGAGAGTAAGACCCTGTACAGGGATACTGTATGTGTAGTGAGGGAGGTCACTATGGCCGCTATACAGGAGGGGAGAGTAAGACCCTGTACAGGGATACTGTATGTGTAGTGAGGGAGGACACTATGGCCGCTGTACAGGAGGGGAGAGTAAGACCCTGCACAGGGATACTGTATGTGTAGTGAGGGAGGACACTATGGCTGCTGTACAGGAGGGGAGAGTGAGACCCTGCACAGGGATACTGTATGTGTAGTGAGGGAGGACACTATGGCCGCTGTACAGGAGGGGAGAGTGAGACCCTGCACAGGGACACTGTATGTGTAGTGAGGGAGGACACTATGGCCGCTGTACAGGAGGGGAGAGTGAGACCCTGCACAGGGACACTGTATGTGTAGTGAGGGAGGACACTATGGCCGCTATACAGGAGGGGAGAGTAAGACCCTGCACAGGGATACTGTATGTGTAGTGAGGGAGGACACTATGGCTGCTGTACAGGAGGGGAGAGTAAGACCCTGCACAGGGATACTGTATGTGTAGTGAGGGAGGACACTATGGCTGCTGTACAGGAGGGGAGAGTAAGACCCTGCACAGGGATACTATATGTGTAGTGAGGGAGGACACTATGGCCGCTGTACAGGAGGGGAGAGTAAGACCCTGCACAGGGATACTGTATGTGTAGTGAGGGAGGACACTATGGCTGCTGTACAGGAGGGGAGAGTAAGACCCTGCACAGGGATACTGTATGTGTAGTGAGGGAGGACACTATGGCTGCTGTACAGGAGGGGAGAGTGAGACCCTGCACAGGGATACTGTATGTGTAGTGAGGGAGGACACTATGACCGCTATACAGGAGGGGAGAGTAAGACCCTGTACAGGGATACTGTATGTGTAGTGAGGGAGGACACTATGGCCGCTGTACAGGAGGGGAGAGTGAGACCCTGCACAGGGATACTGTATGTGTAGTGAGGGAGGACACTATGGCTGCTGTACAGGAGGGGAGAGTGAGACCCTGCACAGGGATACTGTATGTGTAGTGAGGGAGGACACTATGGCTGCTGTACAGCAGGGGAGAGTAAGACCCTGCACAGGGATACTGTATGTGTAGTGAGGGAGGACATGATGATTGCCGTTATACAGGAGGGGAGAGTAAGACCCTGTACAGGAATACTGTATGTGTAGTGAGGGAGGACACTATGGCTGCTGTACAGGAGGGGAGAGCAAGACCCTGTACAGGGATACTGTATGTGTAGTGAGGGAGGACACTATGGCCGCTATACAGGAGGGGAGAGCAAGACCCTGTACAGGGATACTGTATGTGTAGTGAGGGAGGACACTATGGCTGCTGTACAGGAGGGGAGAGTAAGACCCTGCACAGGAATACTGTATGTGTAGTGAGGGAGGACATGATGATTGCCATTATACAGGAGGGGAGGTTAAGACCCTGTACAGGGATACTGTATGTGTAGTGAGGGAGGACATGATGATTGCCGTTAAACAGGAGGGGAGGGTAAGACCCTGCACAGGAATACTGTATGTGTAGTGAGGGAGGACATGATGATTGCCATTATACAGGAGGGGAGGGTAAGACCCTGTACAGGGATACTGTATGTGTAGTGAGGGAGGACACTATGGCCGCTATACAGGAGGGGAGAGTAAGACCCTGTACAGGGATACTGTATGTGTAGTGAGGGAGGACACTATGGCTGCTGTACAGGAGGGGAGAGTAAGACCCTGCACAGGGATACTGTATGTGTAGTGAGGGAGGACACCATGGCTGCTGTACAGGAGGGGAGAGTAAGACCCTGCACAGGGATACTATATGTGTAGTGAGGGAGGACACTATGGCTGCTGTACAGGAGGGGAGAGTGAGACCCTGCACAGGGATACTGTATGTGTAGTGAGGGAGGACACTATGGCCGCTGTACAGGAGGGGAGAGTAAAACCCTGCACAGGGATACTGTATGTGTAGTGAGGGAGGACACTATGGCTTCTGTACAGGAGGGGAGAGTGAGACCCTGCACAGGGATACTGTATGTGTAGTGAGGGAGGACACTATGGCTGCTGTACAGGAGGGGAGAGTGAGACCCTGCACAGGGATACTGTATGTGTAGTGAGGGAGGACACTATGGCTGCTGTACAGGAGGGGAGAGTGATACCCTGCACAGGGATACTGTATGTGTAGTGAGGGAGGACACTATGGCTGCTGTACAGCAGGGGAGAGTGAGACCCTGCACAGGGATACTGTATGTGTAGTGAGGGAGGACACTATGGCTGCTGCACAGGAGGGGAGAGTGAGACCCTGCACAGGGATACTGTATGTGTAGTGAGGGAGGATACTATGGCTGCTGTACAGGAGGGGAGAGTGAGACCCTGCACAGGGACACTGTATGTGTAGTGAGGGAGGACACTATGGCCGCTATACAGGAGGGGAGAGTAAGACCCTGCACAGGGATACTGTATGTGTAGTGAGGGAGGACACTATGGCTGCTGTACAGGAGGGGAGAGTGAGACCCTGCACAGGGATACTGTATGTGTAGTGAGGGAGGACACTATGGCCGCTATACAGGAGGGGAGAGTAAGACCCTGTACAGGGATACTGTATGTGTAGTGAGGGAGGTCACTATGGCCGCTATACAGGAGGGGAGAGTAAGACCCTGTACAGGGATACTGTATGTGTAGTGAGGGAGGACACTATGGCCGCTGTACAGGAGGGGAGAGTAAGACCCTGCACAGGGATACTGTATGTGTAGTGAGGGAGGACATGATGATTGCCGTTATACAGGAGGGGAGGGTAAGACCCTGTACAGGGATACTGTATGTGTAGTGAGGGAGGACATGATGATTGCCGTTAAACAGGAGGGGAGGGTAAGACCCTGCACAGGAATACTGTATGTGTAGTGAGGGAGGACATGATGATTGCCATTATACAGGAGGGGAGGGTAAGACCCTGTACAGGGATACTGTATGTGTAGTGAGGGAGGACACTATGGCTGCTGTACAGGAGGGGAGAGTAAGACCCTGCACAGGGATACTGTATGTGTAGTGAGGGAGGACACCATGGCTGCTGTACAGGAGGGGAGAGTAAGACCCTGCACAGGGATACTATATGTGTAGTGAGGGAGGACACTATGGCTGCTGTACAGCAGGGGAGAGTGAGACCCTGCACAGGGATACTGTATGTGTAGTGAGGGAGGACACTATGGCTGCTGCACAGGAGGGGAGAGTGAGACCCTGCACAGGGATACTGTATGTGTAGTGAGGGAGGACACTATGGCTGCTGCACAGGAGGGGAGAGTGAGACCCTGCACAGGGATACTGTATGTGTAGTGAGGGAGGATACTATGGCTACTGTACAGGAGGGGAGAGTGAGACCCTGCACAGGGATACTGTATGTGTAGTGAGGGAGGACACTATGGCTGCTGTACAGGAGGGGAGAGTGAGACCCTGCACAGGGATACTGTATGTGTAGTGAGGGAGGACACTATGGCTGCTGTACAGCAGGGGAGAGTAAGACCCTGCACAGGGATACTGTATGTGTAGTGAGGGAGGACATGATGATTGCCATTATACAGGAGGGGAGGGTAAGACCCTGTACAGGAATACTGTATGTGTAGTGAGGGAGGACACTATGGCTGCTGTACAGGAGGGGAGAGCAAGACCCTGTACAGGGATACTGTATGTGTAGTGAGGGAGGACACTATGGCCGCTATACAGGAGGGGAGAGCAAGACCCTGTACAGGGATACTGTATGTGTAGTGAGGGAGGACACTATGGCTGCTGTACAGGAGGGGAGAGTAAGACCCTGCACAGGAATACTGTATGTGTAGTGAGGGAGGACATGATGATTGCCATTATACAGGAGGGGAGGTTAAGACCCTGTACAGGGATACTGTATGTGTAGTGAGGGAGGACATGATGATTGCCGTTAAACAGGAGGGGAGGGTAAGACCCTGCACAGGAATACTGTATGTGTAGTGAGGGAGGACATGATGATTGCCATTATAAAGGAGGGGAGGGTAAGACCCTGTACAGGGATACTGTATGTGTAGTGAGGGAGGACACTATGGCTGCTGTACAGGAGGGGAGAGTAAGACCCTGCACAGGGATACTGTATGTGTAGTGAGGGAGGACACCATGGCTGCTGTACAGGAGGGGAGAGTAAGACCCTGCACAGGGATACTATATGTGTAGTGAGGGAGGACACTATGGCTGCTGTACAGCAGGGGAGAGTGAGACCCTGCACAGGGATACTGTATGTGTAGTGAGGGAGGACACTATGGCTGCTGCACAGGAGGGGAGAGTGAGACCCTGCACAGGGATACTGTATGTGTAGTGAGGGAGGACACTATGGCTGCTGCACAGGAGGGGAGAGTGAGACCCTGCACAGGGATACTGTATGTGTAGTGAGGGAGGACACTATGGCTGCTGTACAGCAGGGGAGAGTGAGACCCTGCACAGGGATACTGTATGTGTAGTGAGGGAGGACACTATGGCTGCTGCACAGGAGGGGAGAGTGAGACCCTGCACAGGGATACTGTATGTGTAGTGAGGGAGGACACTATGGCTGCTGCACAGGAGGGGAGAGTGAGACCCTGCACAGGGATACTGTATGTGTAGTGAGGGAGGATACTATGGCTGCTGTACAGGAGGGGAGAGTGAGACCCTGCACAGGGACACTGTATGTGTAGTGAGGGAGGACACTATGGCCGCTATACAGGAGGGGAGAGTAAGACCCTGCACAGGGATACTGTATGTGTAGTGAGGGAGGACACTATGGCTGCTGTACAGGAGGGGAGAGTGAGACCCTGCACAGGGATACTGTATGTGTAGTGAGGGAGGACACTATGGCCGCTATACAGGAGGGGAGAGTAAGACCCTGTACAGGGATACTGTATGTGTAGTGAGGGAGGTCACTATGGCCGCTATACAGGAGGGGAGAGTAAGACCCTGTACAGGGATACTGTATGTGTAGTGAGGGAGGACACTATGGCCGCTGTACAGGAGGGGAGAGTAAGACCCTGCACAGGGATACTGTATGTGTAGTGAGGGAGGACACTATGGCTGCTGTACAGGAGGGGAGAGTGAGACCCTGCACAGGGATACTGTATGTGTAGTGAGGGAGGACACTATGGCCGCTGTACAGGAGGGGAGAGTGAGACCCTGCACAGGGACACTGTATGTGTAGTGAGGGAGGACACTATGGCCGCTGTACAGGAGGGGAGAGTGAGACCCTGCACAGGGACACTGTATGTGTAGTGAGGGAGGACACTATGGCTGCTGTACAGGAGGGGAGAGTAAGACCCTGCACAGGGATACTGTATGTGTAGTGAGGGAGGATACTATGGCTACTGTACAGGAGGGGAGAGTGAGACCCTGCACAGGGATACTGTATGTGTAGTGAGGGAGGACACTATGGCTGCTGTACAGGAGGGGAGAGTGAGACCCTGCACAGGGATACTGTATGTGTAGTGAGGGAGGACACTATGGCTGCTGTACAGGAGGGGAGAGTAAGACCCTGCACAGGGATACTGTATGTGTAGTGAGGGAGGACACTATGGCTGCTGTACAGGAGGGGAGAGTAAGACCCTGCACAGGGATACTGTATGTGTAGTGAGGGAGGACACTATGGCCGCTGTACAGGAGGGGAGAGTGAGACCCTGCACAGGGACACTGTATGTGTAGTGAGGGAGGACACTATGGCCGCTATACAGGAGGGGAGAGTAAGACCCTGCACAGGGATACTGTATGTGTAGTGAGGGAGGACACTATGGCTGCTGTACAGGAGGGGAGAGTGAGACCCTGCACAGGGATACTATATGTGTAGTGAGGGAGGACACTATGGCTGCTGTACAGGAGGGGAGAGTGAGACCCTGCACAGGGTTACTGTATGTGTAGTGAGGGAGGATACTATGGCTGCTGTACAGGAGGGGAGAGTGAGACCCTGCACAGGGACACTGTATGTGTAGTGAGGGAGGACACTATGGCCGCTATACAGGAGGGGAGAGTAAGACCCTGCACAGGGATACTGTATGTGTAGTGAGGGAGGACACTATGGCTGCTGTACAGGAGGGGAGAGTAAGACCCTGCACAGGGATACTGTATGTGTAGTGAGGGAGGACACTATGGCTGCTGTACAGGAGGGGAGAGTGAGACCCTGCACAGGGATACTGTATGTGTAGTGAGGGAGGACACTATGGCTGCTGTACAGGAGGGGAGAGTGAGACCCTGTACAGGGATACTGTATGTGTAGTGAGGGAGGACACTATGGCCGCTATACAGGAGGGGAGAGTAAGACCCTGTACAGGGATACTGTATGTGTAGTGAGGGAGGACACTATGGCCGCTATACAGGAGGGGAGAGTAAGACCCTGTACAGGGATACTGTATGTGTAGTGAGGGAGGACACTATGGCCGCTGTACAGGAGGGGAGAGTAAGACCCTGCACAGGGATACTGTATGTGTAGTGAGGGAGGACACTATGGCTGCTGTACAGGAGGGGAGAGTGAGACCCTGCACAGGGATACTGTATGTGTAGTGAGGGAGGACACTATGGCTGCTGTACAGCAGGGGAGAGTAAGACCCTGCACAGGGATACTGTATGTGTAGTGAGGGAGGACACTATGGCCGCTGTACAGGAGGGGAGAGTGAGACCCTGCACAGGGACACTGTATGTGTAGTGAGGGAGGACACTATGGCCGCTATACAGGAGGGGAGAGTAAGACCCTGCACAGGGATACTGTATGTGTAGTGAGGGAGGACACTATGGCTGCTGTACAGGAGGGGAGAGTGAGACCCTGTACAGGGATACTGTATGTGTAGTGAGGGAGGACACTATGGCCGCTATACAGGAGGGGAGAGTAAGACCCTGTACAGGGATACTGTATGTGTAGTGAGGGAGGACACTATGGCCGCTATACAGGAGGGGAGAGTAAGACCCTGTACAGGGATACTGTATGTGTAGTGAGGGAGGACACTATGGCCGCTGTACAGGAGGGGAGAGTAAGACCCTGCACAGGGATACTGTATGTGTAGTGAGGGAGGACACTATGGCTGCTGTACAGGAGGGGAGAGTGAGACCCTGCACAGGGATACTGTATGTGTAGTGAGGGAGGACACTATGGCTGCTGTACAGCAGGGGAGAGTAAGACCCTGCACAGGGATACTGTATGTGTAGTGAGGGAGGACACTATGGCCGCTGTACAGGAGGGGAGAGTGAGACCCTGCACAGGGACACTGTATGTGTAGTGAGGGAGGACACTATGGCCGCTATACAGGAGGGGAGAGTAAGACCCTGCACAGGGATACTGTATGTGTAGTGAGGGAGGACACTATGGCTGCTGTACAGGAGGGGAGAGTGAGACCCTGCACAGGGATACTGTATGTGTAGTGAGGGAGGACACTATGGCCGCTATACAGGAGGGGAGAGTAAGACCCTGTACAGGGATACTGTATGTGTAGTGAGGGAGGACACTATGGCCGCTGTACAGGAGGGGAGAGTGAGACCCTGCACAGGGATACTGTATGTGTAGTGAGGGAGGACACTATGGCTGCTGTACAGGAGGGGAGAGTGATACCCTGCACAGGGATACTGTATGTGTAGTGAGGGAGGACACTATGGCTGCTGTACAGCAGGGGAGAGTAAGACCCTGCACAGGGATACTGTATGTTTAGTGAGGGAGGACACTATGGCTGCTGCACAGGAGGGGAGAGTGAGACCCTGCACAGGGTTACTGTATGTGTAGTGAGGGAGGATACTATGGCTGCTGTACAGGAGGGGAGAGTGAGACCCTGCACAGGGACACTGTATGTGTAGTGAGGGAGGACACTATGGCTGCTGCACAGGAGGGGAGAGTGAGACCCTGCACAGGGATACTGTATGTGTAGTGAGGGAGGATATGATGATTGCCGTTAAACAGGAGGGGAGGGTAAGACCCTGCACAGGGATACTGTATGTGTAGTGAGGGAGGACACTATGGCTGCTGTACAGGAGGGGAGAGTAAGACCCTGCACAGGGATACTGTATGTGTAGTGAGGGAGGACACTATGGCTGCTGTACAGGAGGGGAGAGTGAGACCCTGCACAGGGATACTGTATGTGTAGTGAGGGAGGACACTATGGCTGCTGTACAGGAGGGGAGAGTAAGACCCTGTACAGGGATACTGTATGTGTAGTGAGGGAGGACACTATGGCTGCTGTACAGGAGGGGAGAGTAAGACCCTGCACAGGGATACTGTATGTGTAGTGAGGGAGGATACTATGGCTACTGCACAGGAGGGGAGAGTGAGACCCTGCACAGGGATACTGTATGTGTAGTGAGGGAGGACACTATGGCTGCTGTACAGGAGGGGAGAGTGAGACCCTGCACAGGGATAATGTATGTGTAGTGAGGGAGGACACTATGGCCGCTGTACAGGAGGGGAGAGTAAGACCCTGCACAGGGATACTGTATGTGTAGTGAGGGAGGACACTATGGCTGCTGTACAGGAGGGGAGAGTGAGACCCTGCACAGGGATACTGTATGTGTAGTGAGGGAGGACACTATGGCTGCTGTACAGCAGGGGAGAGTAAGACCCTGCACAGGGATACTGTATGTGTAGTGAGGGAGGACACTATGGCCGCTATACAGGATGGGAGAGTAAGACCCTGCACAGGGATACTGTATGTGTAGTGAGGGAGGACACTATGGCTGCTGTACCGGAGGGGAGAGTGAGACCCTGCACAGGGATACTGTATGTGTAGTGAGGGAGGACACTATGGCCGCTATACAGGAGGGGAGAGTAAGACCCTGCACAGGGATACTGTATGTGTAGTTAGGGAGGACACCATGGCTGCTGTACAGGAGGGGAGAGTAAGACCCTGCACAGGGATACTGTATGTGTAGTGAGGGAGGACACTATGGCTGCTGTACAGGAGGGGAGAGTGAGACCCTGCACAGGGATACTGTATGTGTAGTGAGGGAGGACACTATGGCCGCTGTACAGGAGGGGAGAGTGAGACCCTGCACAGGGACACTATGTGTAGTGAGGGAGGACACTATGGCCGCTGTACAGGAGGGGAGAGTGAGACCCTGCACAGGGACACTGTATGTGTAGTGAGGGAGGACACTATGGCCGCTATACAGGATGGGAGAGTAAGACCCTGCACAGGGATACTGTATGTGTAGTGAGGGAGGACACTATGGCTGCTGTACCGGAGGGGAGAGTGAGACCCTGCACAGGGATACTGTATGTGTAGTGAGGGAGGACACTATGGCCGCTATACAGGAGGGGAGAGTAAGACCCTGCACAGGGATACTGTATGTGTAGTTAGGGAGGACACCATGGCTGCTGTACAGGAGGGGAGAGTAAGACCCTGCACAGGGATACTGTATGTGTAGTGAGGGAGGACACTATGGCTGCTGTACAGGAGGGGAGAGTGAGACCCTGCACAGGGATACTGTATGTGTAGTGAGGGAGGACACTATGGCCGCTGTACAGGAGAGGAGAGTGAGACCCTGCACAGGGACACTGTATGTGTAGTGAGGGAGGACACTATGGCCGCTGTACAGGAGGGGAGAGTGAGACCCTGCACAGGGACACTGTATGTGTAGTGAGGGAGGACACTATGGCCGCTATACAGGAGGGGAGAGTAAGACCCTGCACAGGGATACTGTATGTGTAGTGAGGGAGGACAATATGGCTGCTGTACAGGAGGGGAGAGTGAGACCCTGCACAGGGATACTGTATGTGTAGTGAGGGAGGACACTATGACCGCTATACAGGAGGGGAGAGTAAGACCCTGTACAGGGATACTGTATGTGTAGTGAGGGAGGACACTATGGCCGCTGTACAGGAGGGGAGAGTGAGACCCTGCACAGGGATACTGTATGTGTAGTGAGGGAGGACACTATGGCTGCTGTACAGGAGGGGAGAGTAAGACCCTGCACAGGGATACTGTATGTGTAGTGAGGGAGGACACTATGGCTGCTGTACAGGAGGGGAGAGTGAGACCCTGCACAGGGATACTGTATGTGTAGTGAGGGAGGACACTATGGCTGCTGTACAGGAGGGGAGAGTAAGACCCTGTACAGGGATACTGTATGTGTAGTGAGGGAGGACACTATGGCTGCTGCACAGGAGGGGAGAGTGAGACCCTGCACAGGGTTACTGTATGTGTAGTGAGGGAGGATACTATGGCTGCTGTACAGGAGGGGAGAGTGAGACCCTGCACAGGGACACTGTATGTGTAGTGAGGGAGGACACTATGGCTGCTGCACAGGAGGGGAGAGTGAGACCCTGCACAGGGATACTGTATGTGTAGTGAGGGAGGATATGATGATTGCCGTTAAACAGGAGGGGAGGGTAAGACCCTGCACAGGGATACTGTATGTGTAGTGAGGGAGGACACTATGGCTGCTGTACAGGAGGGGAGAGTGAGACCCTGTACAGGGATACTGTATGTGTAGTGAGGGAGGACACTATGGCCGCTATACAGGAGGGGAGAGTAAGACCCTGTACAGGGATACTGTATGTGTAGTGAGGGAGGACACTATGGCCGCTATACAGGAGGGGAGAGTAAGACCCTGTACAGGGATACTGTATGTGTAGTGAGGGAGGACACTATGGCCGCTGTACAGGAGGGGAGAGTAAGACCCTGCACAGGGATACTGTATGTGTAGTGAGGGAGGACACTATGGCTGCTGTACAGGAGGGGAGAGTGAGACCCTGCACAGGGATACTGTATGTGTAGTGAGGGAGGACACTATGGCTGCTGTACAGCAGGGGAGAGTAAGACCCTGCACAGGGATACTGTATGTGTAGTGAGGGAGGACACTATGGCCGCTGTACAGGAGGGGAGAGTGAGACCCTGCACAGGGACACTGTATGTGTAGTGAGGGAGGACACTATGGCCGCTATACAGGAGGGGAGAGTAAGACCCTGCACAGGGATACTGTATGTGTAGTGAGGGAGGACACTATGGCTGCTGTACAGGAGGGGAGAGTGAGACCCTGCACAGGGATACTGTATGTGTAGTGAGGGAGGACACTATGGCCGCTATACAGGAGGGGAGAGTAAGACCCTGTACAGGGATACTGTATGTGTAGTGAGGGAGGACACTATGGCCGCTGTACAGGAGGGGAGAGTGAGACCCTGCACAGGGATACTGTATGTTTAGTGAGGGAGGACACTATGGCTGCTGCACAGGAGGGGAGAGTGAGACCCTGCACAGGGTTACTGTATGTGTAGTGAGGGAGGATACTATGGCTGCTGTACAGGAGGGGAGAGTGAGACCCTGCACAGGGACACTGTATGTGTAGTGAGGGAGGACACTATGGCTGCTGCACAGGAGGGGAGAGTGAGACCCTGCACAGGGATACTGTATGTGTAGTGAGGGAGGATATGATGATTGCCGTTAAACAGGAGGAGAGGGTAAGACCCTGCACAGGGATACTGTATGTGTAGTGAGGGAGGACACTATGGCTGCTGTACAGGAGGGGAGAGTAAGACCCTGCACAGGGATACTGTATGTATAGTGAGGGAGGACACTATGGCTGCTGTACAGGAGGGGAGAGTGAGACCCTGCACAGGGATACTGTATGTGTAGTGAGGGAGGACACTATGGCTGCTGTACAGGAGGGGAGAGTAAGACCCTGTACAGGGATACTGTATGTGTAGTGAGGGAGGACACTATGGCTGCTGTACAGGAGGGGAGAGTAAGACCCTGCACAGGGATACTGTATGTGTAGTGAGGGAGGATACTATGGCTACTGTACAGGAGGGGAGAGTGAGACCCTGCACAGGGATACTGTATGTGTCGTGAGGGAGGACACTATGGCTGCTGTACAGGAGGGGAGAGTGAGACCCTGCACAGGGATACTGTATGTGTAGTGAGGGAGGACACTGTGGCCGCTGTACAGGAGGGGAGAGTAAGACCCTGCACAGGGATACTGTATGTGTAGTGAGGGAGGACACTATGGCTGCTGTACAGGAGGGGAGAGTGAGACCCTGCACAGGGATACTGTATGTGTAGTGAGGGAGGACACTATGGCTGCTGTACAGCAGGGGAGAGTAAGACCCTGCACAGGGATACTGTATGTGTAGTGAGGGAGGACACTATGGCCGCTATACAGGATGGGAGAGTAAGACCCTGCACAGGGATACTGTATGTGTAGTGAGGGAGGACACTATGGCTGCTGTACAGGAGGGGAGAGTGAGACCCTGCACAGGGATACTGTATGTGTAGTGAGGGAGGACACTATGGCCGCTATACAGGAGGGGAGAGTAAGACCCTGTACAGGGATACTGTATGTGTAGTGAGGGAGGACACTATGGCTGCTGTACAGGAGGGGAGAGTAAGACCCTGCACAGGGATACTGTATGTGTAGTGAGGGAGGACACCATGGCTGCTGTACAGGAGGGGAGAGTAAGACCCTGCACAGGGATACTATATGTGTAGTGAGGGAGGACACTATGGCTGCTGTACAGGAGGGGAGAGTGAGACCCTGCACAGGGATACTGTATGTGTAGTGAGGGAGGACACTATGGCCGCTGTACAGGAGGGGAGAGTAAAACCCTGCACAGGGATACTGTATGTGTAGTGAGGGAGGACACTATGGCTGCTGTACAGGAGGGGAGAGTGAGACCCTGCACAGGGATACTGTATGTGTAGTGAGGGAGGACACTATGGCTGCTGTACAGGAGGGGAGAGTGATACCCTGCACAGGGATACTGTATGTGTAGTGAGGGAGGACACTATGGCTGCTGTACAGCAGGGGAGAGTGAGACCCTGCACAGGGATACTGTATGTGTAGTGAGGGAGGACACTATGGCTGCTGCACAGGAGGGGAGAGTGAGACCCTGCACAGGGATACTGTATGTGTAGTGAGGGAGGATACTATGGCTGCTGTACAGGAGGGGAGAGTGAGACCCTGCACAGGGACACTGTATGTGTAGTGAGGGAGGACACTATGGCCGCTATACAGGAGGGGAGAGTAAGACCCTGCACAGGGATACTGTATGTGTAGTGAGGGAGGACACTATGGCTGCTGTACAGGAGGGGAGAGTGAGACCCTGCACAGGGATACTGTATGTGTAGTGAGGGAGGACACTATGGCCGCTATACAGGAGGGGAGAGTAAGACCCTGTACAGGGATACTGTATGTGTAGTGAGGGAGGTCACTATGGCCGCTATACAGGAGGGGAGAGTAAGACCCTGTACAGGGATACTGTATGTGTAGTGAGGGAGGACACTATGGCCGCTGTACAGGAGGGGAGAGTAAGACCCTGCACAGGGATACTGTATGTGTAGTGAGGGAGGACACTATGGCTGCTGTACAGGAGGGGAGAGTGAGACCCTGCACAGGGATACTGTATGTGTAGTGAGGGAGGACACTATGGCCGCTGTACAGGAGGGGAGAGTGAGACCCTGCACAGGGACACTGTATGTGTAGTGAGGGAGGACACTATGGCCGCTGTACAGGAGGGGAGAGTGAGACCCTGCACAGGGACACTGTATGTGTAGTGAGGGAGGACACTATGGCCGCTATACAGGAGGGGAGAGTAAGACCCTGCACAGGGATACTGTATGTGTAGTGAGGGAGGACACTATGGCTGCTGTACAGGAGGGGAGAGTAAGACCCTGCACAGGGATACTGTATGTGTAGTGAGGGAGGACACTATGGCTGCTGTACAGGAGGGGAGAGTGAGACCCTGCACAGGGATACTGTATGTGTAGTGAGGGAGGACACTATGGCTGCTGTACAGGAGGGGAGAGTAAGACCCTGTACAGGGATACTGTATGTGTAGTGAGGGAGGACACTATGGCTGCTGCACAGGAGGGGAGAGTGAGACCCTGCACAGGGTTACTGTATGTGTAGTGAGGGAGGATACTATGGCTGCTGTACAGGAGGGGAGAGTGAGACCCTGCACAGGGACACTGTATGTGTAGTGAGGGAGGACACTATGGCTGCTGCACAGGAGGGGAGAGTGAGACCCTGCACAGGGATACTGTATGTGTAGTGAGGGAGGATATGATGATTGCCGTTAAACAGGAGGGGAGGGTAAGACCCTGCACAGGGATACTGTATGTGTAGTGAGGGAGGACACTATGGCCGCTATACAGGAGGGGAGAGTAAGACCCTGTACAGGGATACTGTATGTGTAGTGAGGGAGGATACTATGGCTACTGTACAGGAGGGGAGAGTGAGACCCTGCACAGGGATACTGTATGTGTAGTGAGGGAGGACACTATGGCTGCTGTACAGGAGGGGAGAGTAAGACCCTGCACAGGGATACTGTATGTGTAGTGAGGGAGGACACTATGGCTGCTGTACAGGAGGGGAGAGTAAGACCCTGCACAGGGATACTGTATGTGTAGTGAGGGAGGACATGATGATTGCCGTTAAACAGGAGGGGAGGGTAAGACCCTTCACAGGGATACTGTATGTGTAGTGAGGGAGGACACTATGGCAGCTGTACAGGAGGGGAGAGTAAGACCCTGCACAGGGATACTGTATGTGTAGTGAGGGAGGACATGATGATTGCCGTTATACAGGAGGGGAGGGTAAGACCCTGTACAGGGATACTGTATGTGTAGTGAGGGAGGACATGATGATTGCCGTTAAACAGGAGGGGAGGGTAAGACCCTGCACAGGGATACTGTATGTGTAGTGAGGGAGGACACTATGGCAGCTGTACAGGAGGGGAGAGTAAGACCCTGCACAGGGATACTGTATGTGTAGTGAGGGAGGACATGATGATTGCCGTTATACAGGAGGGGAGAGTAAGACCCTGCACAGGGATACTGTATGTGTAGTGAGGGAGGACACTATGGCTGCTGTACAGGAGGGGAGAGTGAGACCCTGCACAGGGATACTGTATGTGTAGTGAGGGAGGACACTATGGCCGCTGTACAGGAGGGGAGAGTGAGACCCTGCACAGGGACACTGTATGTGTAGTGAGGGAGGACACTATGGCCGCTGTACAGGAGGGGAGAGTGAGACCCTGCACAGGGACACTGTATGTGTAGTGAGGGAGGACACTATGGCCGCTATACAGGATGGGAGAGTAAGACCCTGCACAGGGATACTGTATGTGTAGTGAGGGAGGACACTATGGCTGCTGTACCGGAGGGGAGAGTGAGACCCTGCACAGGGATACTGTATGTGTAGTGAGGGAGGACACTATGGCCGCTATACAGGAGGGGAGAGTAAGACCCTGCACAGGGATACTGTATGTGTAGTTAGGGAGGACACCATGGCTGCTGTACAGGAGGGGAGAGTAAGACCCTGCACAGGGATACTGTATGTGTAGTGAGGGAGGACACTATGGCTGCTGTACAGGAGGGGAGAGTGAGACCCTGCACAGGGATACTGTATGTGTAGTGAGGGAGGACACTATGGCCGCTGTACAGGAGGGGAGAGTGAGACCCTGCACAGGGACACTGTATGTGTAGTGAGGGAGGACACTATGGCCGCTGTACAGGAGGGGAGAGTGAGACCCTGCACAGGGACACTGTATGTGTAGTGAGGGAGGACACTATGGCCGCTATACAGGAGGGGAGAGTAAGACCCTGCACAGGGATACTGTATGTGTAGTGAGGGAGGACAATATGGCTGCTGTACAGGAGGGGAGAGTGAGACCCTGCACAGGGATACTGTATGTGTAGTGAGGGAGGACACTATGACCGCTATACAGGAGGGGAGAGTAAGACCCTGTACAGGGATACTGTATGTGTAGTGAGGGAGGACACTATGGCCGCTGTACAGGAGGGGAGAGTGAGACCCTGCACAGGGATACTGTATGTGTAGTGAGGGAGGACACTATGGCTGCTGTACAGGAGGGGAGAGTAAGACCCTGCACAGGGATACTGTATGTGTAGTGAGGGAGGACACTATGGCTGCTGTACAGGAGGGGAGAGTGAGACCCTGCACAGGGATACTGTATGTGTAGTGAGGGAGGACACTATGGCTGCTGTACAGGAGGGGAGAGTAAGACCCTGTACAGGGATACTGTATGTGTAGTGAGGGAGGACACTATGGCTGCTGCACAGGAGGGGAGAGTGAGACCCTGCACAGGGTTACTGTATGTGTAGTGAGGGAGGATACTATGGCTGCTGTACAGGAGGGGAGAGTGAGACCCTGCACAGGGACACTGTATGTGTAGTGAGGGAGGACACTATGGCTGCTGCACAGGAGGGGAGAGTGAGACCCTGCACAGGGATACTGTATGTGTAGTGAGGGAGGATATGATGATTGCCGTTAAACAGGAGGGGAGGGTAAGACCCTGCACAGGGATACTGTATGTGTAGTGAGGGAGGACACTATGGCTGCTGTACAGGAGGGGAGAGTGAGACCCTGTACAGGGATACTGTATGTGTAGTGAGGGAGGACACTATGGCCGCTATACAGGAGGGGAGAGTAAGACCCTGTACAGGGATACTGTATGTGTAGTGAGGGAGGACACTATGGCCGCTATACAGGAGGGGAGAGTAAGACCCTGTACAGGGATACTGTATGTGTAGTGAGGGAGGACACTATGGCCGCTGTACAGGAGGGGAGAGTAAGACCCTGCACAGGGATACTGTATGTGTAGTGAGGGAGGACACTATGGCTGCTGTACAGGAGGGGAGAGTGAGACCCTGCACAGGGATACTGTATGTGTAGTGAGGGAGGACACTATGGCTGCTGTACAGCAGGGGAGAGTAAGACCCTGCACAGGGATACTGTATGTGTAGTGAGGGAGGACACTATGGCCGCTGTACAGGAGGGGAGAGTGAGACCCTGCACAGGGACACTGTATGTGTAGTGAGGGAGGACACTATGGCCGCTATACAGGAGGGGAGAGTAAGACCCTGCACAGGGATACTGTATGTGTAGTGAGGGAGGACACTATGGCTGCTGTACAGGAGGGGAGAGTGAGACCCTGCACAGGGATACTGTATGTGTAGTGAGGGAGGACACTATGGCCGCTATACAGGAGGGGAGAGTAAGACCCTGTACAGGGATACTGTATGTGTAGTGAGGGAGGACACTATGGCCGCTGTACAGGAGGGGAGAGTGAGACCCTGCACAGGGATACTGTATGTGTAGTGAGGGAGGACACTATGGCTGCTGTACAGGAGGGGAGAGTGAGACCCTGCACAGGGTTACTGTATGTGTAGTGAGGGAGGATACTATGGCTGCTGTACAGGAGGGGAGAGTGAGACCCTGCACAGGGACACTGTATGTGTAGTGAGGGAGGACACTATGGCTGCTGCACAGGAGGGGAGAGTGAGACCCTGCACAGGGATACTGTATGTGTAGTGAGGGAGGATATGATGATTGCCGTTAAACAGGAGGAGAGGGTAAGACCCTGCACAGGGATACTGTATGTGTAGTGAGGGAGGACACTATGGCTGCTGTACAGGAGGGGAGAGTAAGACCCTGCACAGGGATACTGTATGTATAGTGAGGGAGGACACTATGGCTGCTGTACAGGAGGGGAGAGTGAGACCCTGCACAGGGATACTGTATGTGTAGTGAGGGAGGACACTATGGCTGCTGTACAGGAGGGGAGAGTAAGACCCTGTACAGGGATACTGTATGTGTAGTGAGGGAGGACACTATGGCTGCTGTACAGGAGGGGAGAGTAAGACCCTGCACAGGGATACTGTATGTGTAGTGAGGGAGGATACTATGGCTACTGTACAGGAGGGGAGAGTGAGACCCTGCACAGGGATACTGTATGTGTCGTGAGGGAGGACACTATGGCTGCTGTACAGGAGGGGAGAGTGAGACCCTGCACAGGGATACTGTATGTGTAGTGAGGGAGGACACTGTGGCCGCTGTACAGGAGGGGAGAGTAAGACCCTGCACAGGGATACTGTATGTGTAGTGAGGGAGGACACTATGGCTGCTGTACAGGAGGGGAGAGTGAGACCCTGCACAGGGATACTGTATGTGTAGTGAGGGAGGACACTATGGCTGCTGTACAGCAGGGGAGAGTAAGACCCTGCACAGGGATACTGTATGTGTAGTGAGGGAGGACACTATGGCCGCTATACAGGATGGGAGAGTAAGACCCTGCACAGGGATACTGTATGTGTAGTGAGGGAGGACACTATGGCTGCTGTACAGGAGGGGAGAGTGAGACCCTGCACAGGGATACTGTATGTGTAGTGAGGGAGGACACTATGGCCGCTATACAGGAGGGGAGAGTAAGACCCTGTACAGGGATACTGTATGTGTAGTGAGGGAGGACACTATGGCTGCTGTACAGGAGGGGAGAGTAAGACCCTGCACAGGGATACTGTATGTGTAGTGAGGGAGGACACCATGGCTGCTGTACAGGAGGGGAGAGTAAGACCCTGCACAGGGATACTATATGTGTAGTGAGGGAGGACACTATGGCTGCTGTACAGGAGGGGAGAGTGAGACCCTGCACAGGGATACTGTATGTGTAGTGAGGGAGGACACTATGGCCGCTGTACAGGAGGGGAGAGTAAAACCCTGCACAGGGATACTGTATGTGTAGTGAGGGAGGACACTATGGCTGCTGTACAGGAGGGGAGAGTGAGACCCTGCACAGGGATACTGTATGTGTAGTGAGGGAGGACACTATGGCTGCTGTACAGGAGGGGAGAGTGATACCCTGCACAGGGATACTGTATGTGTAGTGAGGGAGGACACTATGGCTGCTGTACAGCAGGGGAGAGTGAGACCCTGCACAGGGATACTGTATGTGTAGTGAGGGAGGACACTATGGCTGCTGCACAGGAGGGGAGAGTGAGACCCTGCACAGGGATACTGTATGTGTAGTGAGGGAGGATACTATGGCTGCTGTACAGGAGGGGAGAGTGAGACCCTGCACAGGGACACTGTATGTGTAGTGAGGGAGGACACTATGGCCGCTATACAGGAGGGGAGAGTAAGACCCTGCACAGGGATACTGTATGTGTAGTGAGGGAGGACACTATGGCTGCTGTACAGGAGGGGAGAGTGAGACCCTGCACAGGGATACTGTATGTGTAGTGAGGGAGGACACTATGGCCGCTATACAGGAGGGGAGAGTAAGACCCTGTACAGGGATACTGTATGTGTAGTGAGGGAGGTCACTATGGCCGCTATACAGGAGGGGAGAGTAAGACCCTGTACAGGGATACTGTATGTGTAGTGAGGGAGGACACTATGGCCGCTGTACAGGAGGGGAGAGTAAGACCCTGCACAGGGATACTGTATGTGTAGTGAGGGAGGACACTATGGCTGCTGTACAGGAGGGGAGAGTGAGACCCTGCACAGGGATACTGTATGTGTAGTGAGGGAGGACACTATGGCCGCTGTACAGGAGGGGAGAGTGAGACCCTGCACAGGGACACTGTATGTGTAGTGAGGGAGGACACTATGGCCGCTGTACAGGAGGGGAGAGTGAGACCCTGCACAGGGACACTGTATGTGTAGTGAGGGAGGACACTATGGCCGCTATACAGGAGGGGAGAGTAAGACCCTGCACAGGGATACTGTATGTGTAGTGAGGGAGGACACTATGGCTGCTGTACAGGAGGGGAGAGTAAGACCCTGCACAGGGATACTGTATGTGTAGTGAGGGAGGACACTATGGCTGCTGTACAGGAGGGGAGAGTGAGACCCTGCACAGGGATACTGTATGTGTAGTGAGGGAGGACACTATGGCTGCTGTACAGGAGGGGAGAGTAAGACCCTGTACAGGGATACTGTATGTGTAGTGAGGGAGGACACTATGGCTGCTGCACAGGAGGGGAGAGTGAGACCCTGCACAGGGTTACTGTATGTGTAGTGAGGGAGGATACTATGGCTGCTGTACAGGAGGGGAGAGTGAGACCCTGCACAGGGACACTGTATGTGTAGTGAGGGAGGACACTATGGCTGCTGCACAGGAGGGGAGAGTGAGACCCTGCACAGGGATACTGTATGTGTAGTGAGGGAGGATATGATGATTGCCGTTAAACAGGAGGGGAGGGTAAGACCCTGCACAGGGATACTGTATGTGTAGTGAGGGAGGACACTATGGCCGCTATACAGGAGGGGAGAGTAAGACCCTGTACAGGGATACTGTATGTGTAGTGAGGGAGGATACTATGGCTACTGTACAGGAGGGGAGAGTGAGACCCTGCACAGGGATACTGTATGTGTAGTGAGGGAGGACACTATGGCTGCTGTACAGGAGGGGAGAGTAAGACCCTGCACAGGGATACTGTATGTGTAGTGAGGGAGGACACTATGGCTGCTGTACAGGAGGGGAGAGTAAGACCCTGCACAGGGATACTGTATGTGTAGTGAGGGAGGACATGATGATTGCCGTTAAACAGGAGGGGAGGGTAAGACCCTTCACAGGGATACTGTATGTGTAGTGAGGGAGGACACTATGGCAGCTGTACAGGAGGGGAGAGTAAGACCCTGCACAGGGATACTGTATGTGTAGTGAGGGAGGACATGATGATTGCCGTTATACAGGAGGGGAGGGTAAGACCCTGTACAGGGATACTGTATGTGTAGTGAGGGAGGACATGATGATTGCCGTTAAACAGGAGGGGAGGGTAAGACCCTGCACAGGGATACTGTATGTGTAGTGAGGGAGGACACTATGGCAGCTGTACAGGAGGGGAGAGTAAGACCCTGCACAGGGATACTGTATGTGTAGTGAGGGAGGACATGATGATTGCCGTTATACAGGAGGGGAGAGTAAGACCCTGCACAGGGATACTGTATGTGTAGTGAGGGAGGACACTATGGCTGCTGCACAGGAGGGGAGAGTGAGACCCTGCACAGGGATACTGTATGTGTAGTGAGGGAGGATACTATGGCTACTGTACAGGAGGGGAGAGTGAGACCCTGCACAGGGATACTGTATGTGTAGTGAGGGAGGACACTATGGCTGCTGTACAGGAGGGGAGAGTGAGACCCTGCACAGGGATACTGTATGTGTAGTGAGGGAGGACACTATGGCCGCTGTACAGGAGGGGAGAGTAAGACCCTGCACAGGGATACTGTATGTGTAGTGAGGGAGGACATGATGATTGCCATTATACAGGAGGGGAGGGTAAGACCCTGTACAGGAATACTGTATGTGTAGTGAGGGAGGACACTATGGCTGCTGTACAGGAGGGGAGAGCAAGACCCTGTACAGGGATACTGTATGTGTAGTGAGGGAGGACACTATGGCCGCTATACAGGAGGGGAGAGCAAGACCCTGTACAGGGATATTGTATGTGTAGTGAGGGAGGACACTATGGCTGCTGTACAGGAGGGGAGAGTAAGACCCTGTACAGGGATACTGTATGTGTAGTGAGGGAGGACACTATGGCCGCTATACAGGAGGGGAGAGTAAGACCCTGTACAGGGATACTGTATGTGTAGTGAGGGAGGACACTATGGCTGCTGTACAGGAGGGGAGAGTAAGACCCTGCACAGGGATACTGTATGTGTAGTGAGGGAGGACACCATGGCTGCTGTACAGGAGGGGAGAGTAAGACCCTGCACAGGGATACTATATGTGTAGTGAGGGAGGACACTATGGCTGCTGTACAGGAGGGGAGAGTGAGACCCTGCACAGGGATACTGTATGTGTAGTGAGGGAGGACACTATGGCCGCTGTACAGGAGGGGAGAGTGAAACCCTGCACAGGGATACTGTATGTGTAGTGAGGGAGGACACTATGGCTGCTGTACAGGAGGGGAGAGTGAGACCCTGCACAGGGATACTGTATGTGTAGTGAGGGAGGACATGATTGCCATTATACAGGAGGGGAGGGTAAGACCCTGCACAGGAATACTGTATGTGTAGTGAGGGAGGACATGATGATTGCCATTATACAGGAGGGGAGGGTAAGACCCTGCACAGGGATACTGTATGTGTAGTGAGGGAGGACACTATGGCTGCTGTACAGCAGGGGAGAGTGAGACCCTGCACAGGGATACTGTATGTGTAGTGAGGGAGGACACTATGGCTGCTGCACAGGAGGGGAGAGTGAGACCCTGCACAGGGATACTGTATGTGTAGTGAGGGAGGATACTATGGCTGCTGTACAGGAGGGGAGAGTGAGACCCTGCACAGGGACACTGTATGTGTAGTGAGGGAGGACACTATGGCCGCTATACAGGAGGGGAGAGTAAGACCCTGCACAGGGATACTGTATGTGTAGTGAGGGAGGACACTATGGCTGCTGTACAGGAGGGGAGAGTGAGACCCTGCACAGGGATACTGTATGTGTAGTGAGGGAGGACACTATGGCCGCTATACAGGAGGGGAGAGTAAGACCCTGTACAGGGATACTGTATGTGTAGTGAGGGAGGTCACTATGGCCGCTATACAGGAGGGGAGAGTAAGACCCTGTACAGGGATACTGTATGTGTAGTGAGGGAGGACACTATGGCCGCTGTACAGGAGGGGAGAGTAAGACCCTGCACAGGGATACTGTATGTGTAGTGAGGGAGGACATGATGATTGCCGTTAAACAGGAGGGGAGGGTAAGACCCTGCACAGGGATACTGTATGTGTAGTGAGGGAGGACACTATGGCAGCTGTACAGGAGGGGAGAGTAAGACCCTGCACAGGGATACTGTATGTGTAGTGAGGGAGGACATGATGATTGCCGTTATACAGGAGGGGAGAGTAAGACCCTGCACAGGGATACTGTATGTGTAGTGAGGGAGGACACTATGGCTGCTGCACAGGAGGGGAGAGTGAGACCCTGCACAGGGATACTGTATGTGTAGTGAGGGAGGATACTATGGCTACTGTACAGAAGGGGAGAGTGAGACCCTGCACAGGGATACTGTATGTGTAGTGAGGGAGGACACTATGGCTGCTGTACAGGAGGGGAGAGTGAGACCCTGCACAGGGATACTGTATGTGTAGTGAGGGAGGACACTATGGCTGCTGTACAGCAGGGGAGAGTAAGACCCTGCACAGGGATACTGTATGTGTAGTGAGGGAGGACATGATGATTGCCATTATACAGGAGGGGAGGGTAAGACCCTGTACAGGAATACTGTATGTGTAGTGAGGGAGGACACTATGGCTGCTGTACAGGAGGGGAGAGCAAGACCCTGTACAGGGATACTGTATGTGTAGTGAGGGAGGACACTATGGCCGCTATACAGGAGGGGAGAGCAAGACCCTGTACAGGGATACTGTATGTGTAGTGAGGGAGGACACTATGGCTGCTGTACAGGAGGGGAGAGTAAGACCCTGCACAGGAATACTGTATGTGTAGTGAGGGAGGACATGATTGCCATTATACAGGAGGGGAGGGTAAGACCCTGCACAGGAATACTGTATGTGTAGTGAGGGAGGACATGATGATTGCCATTATACAGGAGGGGAGGGTAAGACCCTGCACAGGGATACTGTATGTGTAGTGAGGGAGGACACTATGGCAGCTGTACAGGAGGGGAGAGTAAGACCCTGCACAGGGATACTGTATGTGTAGTGAGGGAGGACATGATGATTGCCGTTATACAGGAGGGGAGAGTAAGACCCTGCACAGGGATACTGTATGTGTAGTGAGGGAGGACACTATGGCTGCTGCACAGGAGGGGAGAGTGAGACCCTGCACAGGGATACTGTATGTGTAGTGAGGGAGGATACTATGGCTACTGTACAGGAGGGGAGAGTGAGACCCTGCACAGGGATACTGTATGTGTAGTGAGGGAGGACACTATGGCTGCTGTACAGGAGGGGAGAGTGAGACCCTGCACAGGGATACTGTATGTGTAGTGAGGGAGGACACTATGGCTGCTGTACAGCAGGGGAGAGTAAGACCCTGCACAGGGATACTGTATGTGTAGTGAGGGAGGACATGATGATTGCCATTATACAGGAGGGGAGGGTAAGACCCTGTACAGGAATACTGTATGTGTAGTGAGGGAGGACACTATGGCTGCTGTACAGGAGGGGAGAGCAAGACCCTGTACAGGGATACTGTATGTGTAGTGAGGGAGGACACTATGGCCGCTATACAGGAGGGGAGAGCAAGACCCTGTACAGGGATACTGTATGTGTAGTGAGGGAGGACACTATGGCTGCTGTACAGGAGGGGAGAGTAAGACCCTGCACAGGAATACTGTATGTGTAGTGAGGGAGGACATGATGATTGCCATTATACAGGAGGGGAGGTTAAGACCCTGTACAGGGATACTGTATGTGTAGTGAGGGAGGACATGATGATTGCCGTTAAACAGGAGGGGAGGGTAAGACCCTGCACAGGAATACTGTATGTGTAGTGAGGGAGGACATGATGATTGCCATTATACAGGAGGGGAGGGTAAGACCCTGTACAGGGATACTGTATGTGTAGTGAGGGAGGACACTATGGCTGCTGTACAGGAGGGGAGAGTAAGACCCTGCACAGGGATACTGTATGTGTAGTGAGGGAGGACACCATGGCTGCTGTACAGGAGGGGAGAGTAAGACCCTGCACAGGGATACTATATGTGTAGTGAGGGAGGACACTATGGCTGCTGTACAGGAGGGGAGAGTGAGACCCTGCACAGGGATACTGTATGTGTAGTGAGGGAGGACACTATGGCCGCTGTACAGGAGGGGAGAGTAAAACCCTGCACAGGGATACTGTATGTGTAGTGAGGGAGGACACTATGGCTGCTGTACAGGAGGGGAGAGTGAGACCCTGCACAGGGATACTGTATGTGTAGTGAGGGAGGACACTATGGCTGCTGTACAGGAGGGGAGAGTGAGACCCTGCACAGGGATACTGTATGTGTAGTGAGGGAGGACACTATGGCTGCTGTACAGGAGGGGAGAGTGATACCCTGCACAGGGATACTGTATGTGTAGTGAGGGAGGACACTATGGCTGCTGTACAGCAGGGGAGAGTGAGACCCTGCACAGGGATACTGTATGTGTAGTGAGGGAGGACACTATGGCTGCTGCACAGGAGGGGAGAGTGAGACCCTGCACAGGGATACTGTATGTGTAGTGAGGGAGGACACTATGGCTGCTGCACAGGAGGGGAGAGTGAGACCCTGCACAGGGATACTGTATGTGTAGTGAGGGAGGATACTATGGCTGCTGTACAGGAGGGGAGAGTGAGACCCTGCACAGGGACACTGTATGTGTAGTGAGGGAGGACACTATGGCCGCTATACAGGAGGGGAGAGTAAGACCCTGCACAGGGATACTGTATGTGTAGTGAGGGAGGACACTATGGCTGCTGTACAGGAGGGGAGAGTGAGACCCTGCACAGGGATACTGTATGTGTAATGAGGGAGGACACTATGGCCGCTATACAGGAGGGGAGAGTAAGACCCTGTACAGGGATACTGTATGTGTAGTGAGGGAGGTCACTATGGCCGCTATACAGGAGGGGAGAGTAAGACCCTGTACAGGGATACTGTATGTGTAGTGAGGGAGGACACTATGGCCGCTGTATAGGAGGGGAGAGTAAGACCCTGCACAGGGATACTGTATGTGTAGTGAGGGAGGACACTATGGCTGCTGTACAGGAGGGGAGAGTGAGACCCTGCACAGGGATACTGTATGTGTAGTGAGGGAGGACACTATGGCCGCTGTACAGGAGGGGAGAGTGAGACCCTGCACAGGGACACTGTATGTGTAGTGAGGGAGGACACTATGGCCGCTGTACAGGAGGGGAGAGTGAGACCCTGCACAGGGACACTGTATGTGTAGTGAGGGAGGACACTATGGCTGCTGTACAGGAGGGGAGAGTAAGACCCTGCACAGGGATACTGTATGTGTAGTGAGGGAGGATACTATGGCTACTGTACAGGAGGGGAGAGTGAGACCCTGCACAGGGATACTGTATGTGTAGTGAGGGAGGACACTATGGCTGCTGTACAGGAGGGGAGAGTGAGACCCTGCACAGGGATACTGTATGTGTAGTGAGGGAGGACACTATGGCTGCTGTACAGGAGGGGAGAGCAAGACCCTGTACAGGGATACTGTATGTGTAGTGAGGGAGGACATGATGATTGCCGTTAAACAGGAGGGGAGGGTAAGACCCTTCACAGGGATACTGTATGTGTAGTGAGGGAGGACACTATGGCAGCTGTACAGGAGGGGAGAGTAAGACCCTGCACAGGGATACTGTATGTGTAGTGAGGGAGGACATGATGATTGCCGTTATACAGGAGGGGAGGGTAAGACCCTGTACAGGGATACTGTATGTGTAGTGAGGGAGGACATGATGATTGCCGTTAAACAGGAGGGGAGGGTAAGACCCTGCACAGGGATACTGTATGTGTAGTGAGGGAGGACACTATGGCTGCTGTACAGCAGGGGAGAGTGAGACCCTGCACAGGGATACTGTATGTGTAGTGAGGGAGGACACTATGGCTGCTGCACAGGAGGGGAGAGTGAGACCCTGCACAGGGATACTGTATGTGTAGTGAGGGAGGACACTATGGCTGCTGTACAGGAGGGGAGAGTAAGACCCTGCACAGGGATACTGTATGTGTAGTGAGGGAGGACATGATGATTGCCGTTAAACAGGAGGGGAGGGTAAGTAAGACCCTTCACAGGGATACTGTATGTGTAGTGAGGGAGGACACTATGGCAGCTGTACAGGAGGGGAGAGTAAGACCCTGCACAGGGATACTGTATGTGTAGTGAGGGAGGACATGATGATTGCCGTTATACAGGAGGGGAGAGTAAGACCCTGCATAGGGATACTGTATGTGTAGTGAGGGAGGACACTATGGCCGCTATACAGGAGGGGAGAGTAAGACCCTGTACAGGGATACTGTATGTGTAGTGAGGGAGGTCACTATGGCCGCTGTACAGGAGGGGAGAGTAAGACCCTGCACAGGGATACTGTATGTGTAGTGAGGGAGGACACTATGGCTGCTGTACAGGAGGGGAGAGTGAGACCCTGCACAGGGATACTGTATGTGTAGTGAGGGAGGACACTATGGCCGCTGTACAGGAGGGGAGAGTGAGACCCTGCACAGGGATACTGTATGTGTAGTGAGGGAGGACATGATGATTGCCATTATACAGGAGGGGAGAGTAAGACCCTGCACATGGATACTATATGCGTAGTGAGGGAGGACACTATGGCTGCTGTACAGGAGGGGAGAGTAAGACCCTGCACAGGAATACTGTATGTGTAGTGAGGGAGGACACTATGGCTGCTGTACAGGAGGGGAGAGTAAGACCCTGCCCAGGGATACTGTATGTGTAGTGAGGGAGGATACTATGGTTCTCACTATAAAGGAAGAGCGAGAAAACCCTGCACAGGGATACAGTATGTGTAGTGAGGGAGGACATGATAGTTGTCACCAGGGCTGTGGAGTCAGTAAGTCAAACCACCGACTCCTACTTCTCAAGTTCCCTGACTTGTGACTCCAAATCCGACCCCACAGCACGGCCTCACTACTGAGCATGTATATGAAGTGCAGCAGCACAGATTCATCTAAATTAAAAGCTGAGATCCTTAGGTCAGGAGCAGAACAGACACTTATAGGACATTTTATAATTTTCCCAAATTATGATAACACAGAACATCCTGCACTGAACTACTGTGCCCAATTTATTATATATTGTTGAAGTCGGTCAATTTTATACCAACCCTGACTCCACAGCCCTGAGCAACGGAGAATATCCTCATAAAGCAAATAGATGAAGCTGCGACTCAAGGAGAAGTAATTATTATGGGGGACTTCAACTACCCTGAAATAGATTGGGGAACAGAAACCTGCAGTTCCAGCAAAGGTAATCGGTTTTTGACAACTATGAGAGACAATTACCTTTCCCAACTGGTTCAGGACCCAACAAGAAGGGGGGCACTGCTAGACCTAATATTAACCAACAGGCCAGACCGCATAGCAAATATAAGGGTTGGGGGTCACTTGGGGAATACTGATCACAAAATAATAAGTTTTCGTGTATCCTTTAATAAGATGTATAGTAGAGGGGTTACAAGGACACTAAACATCAGGAGGGCAAATTTCCAACGGATGAGAGATGATCTTGGTGCAATAATAATAGTATCTTTTTATAATCTTTATTTTTATATAGCGCTAACATACTCCGCAGCGCTTTACAGTTCACACACATTATCATCACTGTCCCCGAAGGGGCTCTAAATTCTAAATTCCCTATCAGTATGTCTTTGGAATGTGGGAGGAAACCAGAGTACCTGGAGGAAACCCACACAAACATGGGGAGAACATAAAAATCAACTTGCAGATGTTGTCCTTGGTGGGATTTGAACCCGTGCTGCCCTGCAATAAACTGGGACGATATCCTGAGGCATAAAAGTACACAAAGAAAATGGGAGAGGTTTATTAGCATCCTGGATAGGACCTGTGCACCGTATATACCGTATGGGAATAAACATACTAGGAATAGGAGGAAACCAATATGGCTAAATAGAGCTGTAAGGGGCGCAATAAGGGACAAAAAGAAAGCAATTAGAGAATTAAAGGAAGTAGGTAGTGAGGAGGCATTAAATAAATACAGAAAATTTAAATTCAGTAAAAAGCAAATCGAGGCAGCAAAGATTGAGACAGAGAGACTCACTGCCAGAGAGAGTAAAAATAATCCCAAAATATTCAACTACATAAATAGTAAGAAACTAAAAAATGATAGTGTTGGCCCCCTTAAAAATAGTCAGGGTGAAATGGTGGATGAGGAAAAAGTCAATATGCTAAATGACTTTTTTCATCACAAGAAATCCCATGGCAGACAATATGATCAGTGATAACAAAAATTCCCCATTAAATGTCACCTGCTTAACCCAGCAGGAAGTACGGCAGCGTCTAAAAATCACTAAAATTGACAAATCTCTGGGCCCGGATGGGATACACCCCCGAGTACAGTTATTGATAGACCATTATTTTTCATCATTAAAGACTCCATAATAACAGGGTCTGTACCACAGGACTGGGTATAGCAAATGTGGTGCCAATATTCAAAAAGGGGACAAAAAACTGAACTCAGAATTTATAGGCCAGTAAGCTTAACCTCTACTGTGGGTAAAATCCTGGAGGGCTTTCTAAGGGATGCTATACTGGAGCATCTGAAGAGGAGTAACCTCATGACCAAATATCAACATGGGTTTACTAGGGACCGTTCCTGTCAGACTAATCTGATCAGCTTCTATGAAGAGGTAAGTTCCGGACTGGACCAAGGGAACCCAGTGGACGTAGTGTATATGGACTTTTCAAAAAAGCTTTTTGATACAGTGCCACACAAAAGGTTGATACATAAAATGAGAATAATGGGGATAGGGGAAAATATGTGTAAGTGGGTTAAGAGCTGGCTCAGGGATAGGAAACAAAGGGTGGTTATTAATGGAGCACACTCGGACTGGGTAGCGGTTAGCAGTGGGGTACCACAGGGGGCAGTATTGGGCCCTCTTCTTTTTAACATTTATTAACCCCTTCACCCCCGGAGCTGTTTTCGTTTTTCGCTCCCCTCCTTCCCAGAGCCATAACTTTTTTATTTTTCCGTCAATATGGCCATGTGAGGGCTTATTTTTTGCGGGACGAGATGTACTTTTGAACGATACCATTGGTTTTACATGTTGTGTAACAGAAAACGGGAAAAAAATTCCAAGTGTGATGAAATTGCAAAAAAAGTGCAATCTCACAGTTGTTTTTTGTTTGGCTTTTTTGCTAGGTTCACCAAATGCCAAAACTGACCTGCCATTATGATTCTCCAGGTCATTACGAGTTCTTAGATAAAAAATAACCTAGACATGTTAGGTGTCTAAGTGGTGAAAAAAAATTCCAAAGTTTGCTAAAAAAAAAAAAAAATTGTGCGATTTTCCGATACCCGTAGCGTCTCCAATTTTCATGATCTGGGGTCGGGTGAGGGCTTATTTTTTGCATGCCAAGCTGGCGTATTTAATGATACCATTTTGGTGTAGATACATTCTTTTGATCGCCCGTTATTCCATTTTAATGCAATGTCGCGGCGACCAAAAAACGTAATTTTGGCGTTTTGATTTTTTTTCTCGCTACGCCATTTAGCGGTCAGGTTAATCCTTTGTTTTTATTGATAGATCGGGCGATTCTGAACGCGGCGATACCAAATATGTGTAGGTTTGATTTTTTTTTTTAATAGTTTTATTTTGATTAGGGCGAAAGGGGGGTGATTTGAACTTTTATATATTTTTTATTTTTTTTATATTTTTAAATACTTTTTTTTTTTTAATTTTGGCATGCTTCAATATCCTCTATAGGAGGCTAGAAGCATGCACAACTCGATCGGCTCTGCTACATAGAGGTGACATACAGATCACCTCTATGTAGCAGAAAGGCAGGTGTACTTTGAGCGCTGACCACTGGGTGGCGCTCAAAGCAATCGGCCATCAACAACCATAGAGGTCTCAAGGAGACCTCTGGTTGTTATGGCGATGCACTGCTGACCCCCGATCATGTGACGGGGGTCAGCAGTGTGAGCACTTCCGGCCGCGCGGCCAGGAGCGCTAGTTAAATGCTGCTGTCAGCGCTTGACGGCGGCATTTAACTAGTTAATGGGCGCGGGCGGATCGCGATTCCGCTCGCGCTCATTGCGCGCACATGTCAGCTGTACAAAACAGCTGACATGTCGCGGCTTTAAGGTGGGCTCGCCGCCGGAGCCCACCTTAAAGCAGGGGATCTGCCAGCTGACGTACTATTCCGTCAGCTGGCAGAAAGGGGTTAATGACCTTCATACAGAGCAGAATTTCAATTTTTGCAGATGACCCTAAACTCTGCAGGGTAATCAATACAGAGGAGGACAATTTTATATTACAGGAGGATTTATATAAACTAGAAGCTTTGGCTGATAAATGGCAAATGAGCTTTAATGGGGATAAATATAAGGTCATGCTGTCATGGCTCTGGACGGGAATTCCTTTCCCTGTCCTGGGCTGTACGGAGTTAATTTTGCTGGCCTCCTTTTAGTTTGGGGAGGGTTATATTAACCTGCTTTCCTGTGGGGGGGTTTGTCAGTGACAGTTCTGTCCTCCGCTGAGCAGTTGACCTTGCTATACAATGTATACCATTTGTTCTCATGTGCTTGTCTAGTGTATAATCCGGCTTGTCCCTCGTTTTGTGTCTGTGGCCTGATTCTGTACCTCTGCTATTTCTCTGGTTCTGATCTCTGACTGCTCTCCTTGTCTGTGCTCTTGGTTAATGCGTACTTGTCTGGCTTTTCTGACTTCGGCTTGTATTTGACTATCCTTTAGTCGGTGCCCTTGGATACTGCATTGCCCTCTGTGCAAGGGAGAGAAAGAGTGGTCAGACAAGCCGGGTACAATAGCCAGAGCTTAGCTCCTTCTCCAGCCACTCCCCCTGTGATTACGTGTCTCAGGTCCTGTTAGTGTAGCTCGCTCTCTGCAGCAGCTATACACTTCTATTAGTTACTGCTGTCTCCCCATTGACTCCCCTAGCGTTCATTCCCTGGACACAATCTGTGTGTCTGTCAAAACACACACTGTGTGTCATTACAAATGCACTTGGGCAGAAGAAATAAGATGTATAATTATGTGCTTAATTGTAAATCACTGGGCAAAACTGTCACTGAAAAAGACCTGGGTGCATGGGTGGATGACAAGCTCACATTCAGTTGCCAGTGTCAGGCAGCTTCTGCAAAGGCGAATAAAATGATGGGATGCATTAAAAGAGGCATAGATGCACATGAGGAGGACATAATTTTACCTCTATACAAGTCACTTGTGCGACCACACTTAGAATACTGTGCACAGTTCTGGTCTCCGGTGTATAAGAAAGACATAGCTGAACTAGAGCGGGTGCAGAGAAGAGCGACCAAGGTTATTAGAGGACTGGGGGGTCTGCCATACCAAGATAGGTTATTACACTTGGGGTTATTTAGTTTGGAAAAACGAAGGCTAAGGGGTGATCTTATTACAATGTATAAATACATGAGGGGACAGTACAGAGACCTTTCTAATGATCTTTTTACTCATAGACCTGAGACGGGAACAAGGGGGCATCCTCTACGTCTGGAGGAAAGAAGGTTTAAGCATAATAACAGACGCGGATTCTTTACTGTAAGAGTAATGAGACTGTGGAACTCTCTGCCGTATGATGTTGTAATGAGTGATTCATTACTAAAATTTAAGAAGGGACTGGATGCCTTTCTTGAAAGTATAATGTTACAGGTTATATACACTAGATTCCTTGATAGAGCGTTGATCCAGGGAACTAGTCTGATTGCCATATGTGGAGTCGGGAAGGAATTTTTTTTTCCCCAATGTGGAGCTTAGGCTACGTTCACATTTGCGGTCCGCGCCGCAGCGTCGGGCGGCGCCGCATGCGTCATGCGCCCCTATATTTAACATGGGGGCGCATGGACATGCGGTGCACTTGCGTTTTGCGCCGCATGCGTCACTGCGGCGCACGCGTCCGGGCGCAGAGGACGCAGCAAGTTGTATTTTTGCTGCGTCCAAAATCAATAGAAAAAAGGACGCATGCGGCGCAAAACGCAGCGTTGTGCATGCGTTTTGCCGCGTTTTTGTTTGCGTTGTGCGTTGCGGTGCCGACGCTGCGGCGCACAACGCAAATGTGAACGTAGCCTTTTACTGTTTGCCACATGGTTTTTTTTGCCTTCCTCTGGATCAACAGGTTAGGGCATGTTAGGTTAGGATATGGGTTGAACTAGGTGGACTTAGTTTTTAAGGTGGAAGGAAGACTATGTTACTATGTTGCCTAATGCTGCATCAAACTAGAAGAATATAGAGAATACACATCTGGCTTTATAACATGCAGGCTGATCGCCAAAGCTCTGTGTGACTTAAATAGCAAATACGGGATCTGATATATATTGCAAGTGCTCTTTTGGCATCTTCTAGCATATTGTCTGGTGGTGTTTCTTTGCTGAGCCTTGGCAGTCGATCTCTGGTATTGTTGGTATTTAGTTTATCTAAGATCTTCTAAGATACCACCACCATAACACAAACTAATACACTGATCTATGCTACCGCCTCAGCAATCATGGAAATGCTTGGTTATACAACCGGCAAGAACAACAGAAGTACGTTACCCTTGGAAAAGAAGACTGGAGACAAAGATCAAGGTGACACGAAGGGAAGTCAGACAGCTAACAGAAATACAGAAGGGTGTAAAGATCAGAATAAGACGAAACTGAAGTACAAAGGCATGACCCCAACTGAAGCCTTAGAGCAGTGGTGGTGAACCTGTGGCATTTCCTCAAAACTAGCGCCGCTACCACTCTCCTCAGCCTGCTCGTAATCTTCCTCATCACTAGCGCCATGGCCACTCTCTTCTGCTCCTAACTCTCCCATCAGTCTGTGCACGTGTTGAGGACGGGGATGGCGCGTGGGCTGAGGAGAGTGGCGGCGCTATTACCGAGATGGCGCGCGTGCCCACAGAGGACTAATATATGAAGAGACCAGATCAGCAGTGGAACAGACAGAGGTGAGTAGTTTTTTTTTTTTTTTTCCTAATGTGGGGCCATTGTACAGTATGGTGCATCATGTGGGGCCGTTGTACAGTGTGGCGCATAATGTGGGGCCGTTGTACAGTGTGGCGCATAATGTGGGGCCGTTGTACAGTGTGGCGCATAATGTGGGGCCATTGTACAGTGTGGCGCATAATGTGGGGCCATTGTACAGTGTGGCGCATCATGTGGGGCCATTGTACAGTATGGAAGGCAATGCGGTACCCCGTTATACTTTATGCAGGACTATGTAGGTCTCATTACACTGTATGGAGAACTATGTGGAACCATTGTACTGTGACATTTTGCGCCCATTATACTGTATGGAGAGTTGTGTGGGGATTACCTTTGGAGAATCACACTGTGATGGGGTCATCATTCTTTGTTGTCTCAATTGTAGACTTTTTTTTTTTGTGCAAATATCAAGGTTGACCCACGACTTTGTCAAAGGTTTTAATTTTGTCCCTCTGTGTATTTAGTTTGACATCCCATGCTTAAAGGGTTATCCTCATCATGATAAAGGGTTGCAATTGCAAAGAGTTTGTCATGCTTAAGAACTGATCTGCACTGCAATTGGTGGCTAGTATCTTAAGCTTGGAGTGCAGTGCTTACAAGCTCTTTGCTATAGATGCTATAGCGCGCTAATGTAGGAGTCGTTTTTCTAATCTGAAACCTCAGTATTCAGGTTAAATTGCCGTGTTGGCACTTTGCGATAAGTGGGTTTTAGATTGCAGTTTGGGCACTTGGTCTCTAAAAGGTTCGCCATCACTGCCCTAGAGACTGTTAAACAAAGGCTTACAGCACTCGCTGTAAGGGTATGTTTCCACTGTCAGGATGGCCGGCGGTATCGCCGCAGCGGCGAAGCAGCTCGGCGCTAAGCCCCGCCCCCTTTCTGGGACGCGATCATGCCGGATGTGTTAACTCTTCACATCCGGGATGATCGCTCGCTCCCATAGCGCCCTGTGATATGCCTTGCGGGGACGCTGCGTCCCCGCAAGGTGTACGGACATGCTGCGATCTGAAAAGACGCGCAGCATGTCCGTAGTCGCAGGGCCGCCGCGTGCGGGTTTCCACGCATAGTGGAGACGGGATTTCATAAAATCCCCTCCACTATGCTGGAACATCTGGACGCTGCTTGTTTGACGCTGCAGCTCTGCGCAGCGTCAAACAAGCAGCGTTTCCTGACCGTGGAAACATACCCTAAGACTAGGGAGATACACTAGAGAAGCTGAGTCAAAGAAGATAAATGCCCTGTTCTTCAAAGAACCATCCAAGGTGTACTCCCAACTACAATGAGTACAAGAGTGTATGCACTATCAGCCAACTCTTCTACATGGATAACATCAAGCTGTATGCGAAAAATGGACGAGACATAAATTCACTGATCCACCTGACAAGGATCTACAGCAAAGACATTGGGATGTCCTTCGGACTGGAGAAGTGCGGCCGATTGGTAATAGAGGCAAGGTAGTCAAGATTGATAAAGTGGAATTACCAGCAGTGCACATAGCAGCAGATGTACAGACAGTCTACAAGTACCTCGGCATCCCACAGGGATACGGTAACCATGATGAGGAGGCAAGTAAAGCAGCAACATCCAAATACCATCCAAAGGTATATATAGCCTGCCAGTTATCAGATACCCTGCTAGCATAGTGTTCTGGGCAAAAGAAGAGATGGAAGCTGCAGATGTGATGAGACGGAAGCTCCTCACAGTGCATTGAGGTCTCCACCCGAAGTCTAGCACCCAAAGATTGTATACCAACAGAAAGGAGGGTGGTTGAGGCTTGATAAGCATCCAAGCCACAATCACGGATGAAACAAAAAGTATCCCGGAATACATCAGAAAAATGGCACCAAAAGATGAGATGCTGAGAGAAAGCATAAGGCAGCAACAACAGATCTGGAAGGAAGAAGAGGAACATGAAGCACCATGGCAAGACTAGCCACTGCATGGGTTGTACCATCAACAGATAATGGAGGTAGCTGACGTAGAGAAATCCTACCAATGGCTGGAGAAAGCGGGACTCCCGCGACAGAACAGAGGCACTAATCATAGCGGTACAAGAGCAAGCACTAAGCACCAGATCCATAGAGGCAGGAATTTATCACAAAACAAGACTCAAGGTGCAGACTATGCAAAGAAACCTCAGAAACAGTCCAACAAATAGTGGCAGGATGCAAAATGCAAGCAGGAACAGCATACACTGAACGCCACAACCAAGTAGCGGGAATTGTATACAGGAACATCTGTACAGCTTATGGGCTAAGTAGAAAAAGTGATTGAGAATGAAAGGGCTAATATCCTGTGGGACTTCAAGATCCAGACGGATAAGTAGGTGTTGGCTAACCAACCAGACGTGATAGCAGACAAGGATCGGAAGACATCAATGATAATGGACGTGGCAGCGCCAAGTAATAGCAACATCAGAAAGAAGGAATATGAGAAGCTGGAGAAATACCAGGGCCTCAAAGGAGACCTGGAGAAGATGTGGAAGGTGAAGGCAACAGTGATTCCATTGGTAGTTGGAACAGTGACCCCTAACTTGGGAAAATGGCTACAACAGATCCCAGGAGCAACATCTGAACTCTGTCCACAAAAAACGCATTGCTGGGAACAACTACGATCCTGCGCAGAACTCTCAAACTCCCAGGCCTCTGGCAGAGGACCCGAGAATGAGAAGGTACAAAAAAAGCACCCCACCAATTCTGAACAGCCAATGGCAGCATTTCTCAGTGTTTCAGGCCATCAGATTTCCTGAAACACTGATGTCCCAGCCTACGATCAGTGCTCTAGGAGCACTGATCCTAGGCTAGTGCCTGGCAATCCAGACATCGCTGAACCCGCTTTGATTGGCAGCTCCTGGAGCAGGCCATCCGTGCTGAACTTTCATCCTACCTCTCATCTAACTTGCTCTTTGACAGTCTACAATCTGGTTTCTGTCCCAATCATTCCACTGAGACTGCCCTGACCCAAATTACTAACGATCTACTTACAGCCAAAGCTAACAACGGACAATACTCTATTGTCCTCCATCGTAGTGTCCAGAGGCTGGAGGCGCTACCAGGAGACAGGCCAGTACACCAGGAGATGTGGAGGGGTCTGTAGTAGGGCAACAACCCAGCAGCAGGACCGCTACCTCAGCCTTTGAGCAGGGAGGAACAGGAGGAGCACTGCCAGAGCCCTGCAAAATGACCTCCAGCAGGCCACAAATGTGCATGTGTCTGCACAAACGGTTAGAAACCGACTCCATGAGGATGGTCTGAGTGCCTGATGTCCACAGATGGGTTTTTTTTCCACAGCCCAACACCATGCAGGAAGCTTGGCATTTGCTACAGAACACCAGGATTGGCAAATTTGCCACTGGCGCCCTGTGCTCTTCACAGATGAAAGCAGGTTCACATTGAGCACATGTGACAGAGTCTGTAGACGACATGGAGAGCGATCTTCTGCCTGCAGCATCCTCCTGCATGACCGGTTTGGCAGTGGGTCAGTAATGGTGTGGGTGGCATTTCTTTGGAGGGCCTCACAGCCCTCCATGTTCTCGCCAGAGGTAGCCTGACTGCCATTAGGTACAGAGATGAGATCCTCAGACACCTTGTGAGACCATATGCTGGTGCGGTTGGCCCTGGGTTCCTCCTAATGCAGGACAATGCCAGACCTCATGTGGCTGGAGTGTCAGCAGTTCCTGCAAGATGAATGCCTTGAAGCTATCGACTGGCCCGCCCGTTCCCCAGACCTGAATCTGATTTAACACATCTGGGACATCATGTCTCGCACCATCCACCAACGTCACGTTGCACCACAGACTGTCCAGGAGTTGGTGGATGCTTTAGTCCAGGTCTGGGAGGAGATCCCTCAGGAGACCATCCACCGCCTCATCAGGAGCATGCCCAGGCCTTGTAGGAAGGTCATACAGGCACGTGGAGGCCACACATACTACTGAGCATGATTTCCTTGTCTTGAGGCATTTCCACTGAAGTTGGATCAGCCTGTAGGCTAAGTTCACATTTGCGTTGTTGGGCACAGCGTCGCCGACGGATACCGACGCATGCGTCATGCGCCGGTATGCGTTATCTGACGCATGCGTCATTTGGGCGCAACAGTCCGGGCACAGCCGACGCTACATGATGCAGTTTTTCTGCGGCCAAAATTCATGTAAACGTTGAACGCATGCGTCAAAAACCGCTGCGTTGTGTATGCGTTTTGCGTTGCGTCGGCGACGCTGCGCCCAACAACGCAAATGTGAACGTTACCTAACTTAATTTTCCACTTTGATTTTGAGCATCATTCCAACTCCAGACCTCCGTGGGATATTAGTTGTGATTTAGGTTGATCATTTTTAGGTTTTATTGTTCACAACACATTCCACTATATAATGAATAAAGATTTACAACTGGAATATTTCATTCAGTGATATCTAGGATGTGGGATTTTAGTGTTCCCTTTTTTATTTACCGTATTTTCTGGTGTATAAGACGACTGGGCGTGTAAGACGACCCCCAACTTTTCCATATAAAATATGGAATGTGGGATATGCCCGCTGTATAAGACTGGGGTCATCTTATACACCCAGTCATCTTATACAGCGTGTGGTTCCCAGGGTCTGAAGGAGAGGAGACTCTCCTTCAGGCCCTGAGATCCATATTCATGTTAAAAATAAAGAATAAAAATAAAAAATATAAATAAACACGGTCAGGTTACTGGCCTGTGATTGGTCCGTGACCGCTCATGTGACCAGTCACCTGACCGTGACGTCATCGAAGGTCCTTCACGCTCTGCAATTCTTAGGAACGGAGGCAGACGCTTACACCGGTGAGAGCCAGGCTTCTCGGAAGGGTGAGTATATACATATTTTTTATTTTTATTCTTTATTTTTAACATGAATATGGATCCCAGGGCCTGAAGGAGTCTCCTCTCCTTCAGACCCTGGGAACATCCAGGATCGCTCCCTGCACACGCCGTACCCGGCGTATAAGACGACCCCCGACTTTTGGGACGATTTTTAGGGGTTAAAAAGTCGTCTTATACGCCGGAAAATACGGTATTTTTTTTTTTTGAGCAGTGTATATAAACCATTACTTACTAATACAGAATTCCAAAGAAGGATACAAAGTCACTTGTAGTCGTGGCACAAAAAGTTACATCCTGAATGCACTACATGGCACTATTAATATCTGCTTTGCAACTAAAGTATGCATTAGCAGAAACCATTATAGGGATATAGAGGCATGCATTACTAAATTTAATACCATATATAAAAGTTATTTGCAATGCATTTATCATTCAATGGCACCTACTGAGCAATATTTGCTAAAATATAAAAGGCTAGGTAAAATATTGAGACAAGCTGTGAATATTCATGTGGAAAAAAAAATCCTTGCGTTGACTGCAAAAAAACACATTCATAATCACAAGTCCCATATATTCAGTTTAGGTAAAAATTGTAAAGCTGCAAAGCCAAAGAAATTCAGACTCTGCCCTGTCCTTCAAACTGCACATCCAAGCTGTTTCCACCTCCTGGCGCCTCCAGCTCAAAAATATTTCCAGAATCTGTCCTTTCCTCAACCCTCAATCTACTAAAATGCTTGTGCATGCCCTCATCATCTCCCGCCTTGACTACTGCAGCATCCTTTTCTGCGGCCTCCCTGCTAACACTTTTGCAATTCTCCAGTCCATCCTTAACTCTGCTGCCTGACTAATTAATCTCTCCCCTCTCTACTCCTCCACTTCTCCTCTCTGCAAATCTCTTCACTGGCTCCCATTCCCTCAGAGTATCCAGTTCAAATTACTAATACTGACGTACAAAGCCATCCATAAACTGTCTCCTCCGTATATCTCTGAACTAATCTCCCGATATCTTCCCTCACGTAATCTCCGGTCCTCCCAAGACCTCTTTCTCGCCTCCACACTTATTTGCTCCTCACCCAACCGCCTCCAAGACTTCTCACGAATATCGCCCCCCCCCCCCAATCCTCTGGAATTCTGTGCCCCAGCACGTCCGTTTATTAACCACATTCGGATCCTTTAGACGGAACCTATAAACCCACCTCTTAAAGAAGGCCTACAGCCTACAATAACACTGCTGCCTCCTCACCACTACCGAAGCTACCGCCTCACCAACACCGGAGCTGCTGCAACCCCCCCAACCTACCGTCTCCTTCCCCACCATCCTGTAGAATGTAAGCCCGCAAGGGCAGGGTCCTCGCCCCTCTGTATTAGTGTGTAATTGTTAGTATTCTTACTGTAAGTGATATATGTAATTTGTATGTTACCCCTTACCCATGTACAGCACCATGGAATCAATGGTGCTATATAAATAAATGGCGCGATCAATTACATCGATCGCACCAATCACAAGGCACAGCCGCAGTGATCTGAGCACCAATCCTAGGTCGTTGCCTGGCAACGCCAGCGTCACCAGGGCCAGCTCTGATTGGTGCGATCTATGTCGTCATCGATCACACCAATGACAGGGCACAGCAGCGGACAGGGCACAGTAGCTGAGGATTTCTACAGAATTATCACTCTACAGGATTTGCGCTGTGCTGGGCCTTGTGGTGCCTCCAGAACCCTGTGACACCACAATCCCTGCTGAAGAAAGAAGAACAGAGAAGAATGAAGATAAGAAAGACAAGTGCAAGTGTTTTGTTCCTTGCCCCTCATCCACTGCCGTGTGCACATCCAGCAGCCCCGGAGCGTTGATTGGTGATGCAGTTCACTCATGCTCACTGTTTTCCACTTTTCTTTTTCACCCCCCTTTGAGCCACCTCTGTGTGCACATCCAGCAGCCACCGAGCTTTGATTAGGACACAGTTACCTCATCAGAGCTGCCTGCTGTTTTCCACTTTTCTTTTCACCGACTTTTTTTTTCCCCTGGTTGCTGCTCTTTTTTTTCTTTTCAAAGTTCACACTAAGCAGTGTGTGTGTGTGTGTGTGTGTGTGTATATATATCTATATCTCTATCTATATACAGTACAGACCAAAAGTTTGGACACACCTCATTTAAAGATTTTTCTGTATTTTCATGACTATGAAAATTGTACATTCACACTAAAGCATCAAAACTATGAATTAACACATGTGGAATTATGTACTTAACAAAAAAGTGTTAAACAACTGAAATCATGTCTTATATTCTAGGTTCTTCAAAGTAGCCACCTTTTGCTTTGATGACTGCTTTGCACACTCTTGGCATTCTCTTGATGAGCTTCAAGAGGTAGTCACCGGAAATGGTTTTCACTTCACAGGTGTGCCCTGTCAGGTTTAATAAGTGGGATTTCTTGCCTTATAAATAGGGTTGGGACCATCAGTTGTGTTGAGCAGAAGTCTGGTGGATACACAGCTGATAGTCCTACTGAATAGACTGTTAGTGTCACGCTCACGCCCTGACTGGTAGGCCCCACTGTGCCACAAACCAGACTACCCTGTAAGGGGCGTGACTATGACAGCTGCCTGGGTTTTCACTGGAGCCCCTGATGGTGAGGTCAGGCTTGTGCAGCAGGCAGCTGCCAGGTGCTACTCCAGGGCGGTGTCTGGCTGTGGCTGCTGATCCCACTTGGGAGACAGGAATACCAGGATTGGTGCGGGCATCAGGCAGGACTGGCAGAAGAGCACAACTGAGACACAGACTAGTAGGCTGGCACGGCTGAGACAGGGCTGGCAGAAACACGGCAGAGAACACAGGGCTGGCAGAGACACGGCAGAGAACACAGGGCTGGCAGAGACACGGGACTGGCAGGGACGGCAGGAAACACAGGACTGGCTAGGACGGCAGGAAACACAGGACTGGAAGGCACGGCCGGAACAGTAGGACTGGCAGGAATACGGGATTGGCAGGAACACTGGATTGGCAGGCACGGCAGAGAACACAGGACTGGTTGATGTGGTTTATGAAGAAACAGGTAGGGACCTGTTCACACTAGAGGTGCAGGTACGGAAATGTAGTATGGAGGAACAGGTAAGGACCTGTTCACACAGGAGGTGCAAGAACAGATATGAAATATGGAAGGAACAGGTAGGGACCTGGTCACACTGGAAGAGAACCGCAAGGCTGCGGATAGGAGCGGTAGAGCAGCAAGAGATAGCGCAGCAATAAAAGCAGAGCAGAGAAGAACGGAGCAGAACCGCAAGGAATGCAGAGAGGAGCTGCAGAAAGATTCTTACAGCAACGGGAGCGGAGCAGAGATGAATGGAGCGGAACCGCAAGGAATGCGGAGAGGAGCTGCAGAAAGATTCTTAAAGCAACGGGAGCGGAGCAGAGATGAATGGAGTGGAACCGCAAGGAATGCGAAGAGGAGCTGCAGAAAGATTCTTACAGCAACAGGAGTGGAGCAGAGATGAATGGAGCGGAACGGCAAGGAATGCGGAGAGGAGCTGCAGAAAGATTCTTACAGCAACGGGAGCGGAGCAGAGATGAATGGAGCAGAACCGCAAGGAATGCGGAGGGGAGCTGCAGAACATAAGCAGACTGAGAACACAAGGAAAGACACCGCAGGGAAGGAAGCCACAGACAAGGAGACGGAGATAAGACTAAGTACAGACAAGGCAATGGAACAAGACACAAGGACAAAGACACAGGGCCCAGGATATTCTGCCTCCTGGAGGGCGGACAACAAGATAAAGGCAAGGATACAGAGTAGAGCCTCCAGCGAGGGAATAACATAGAGCAAGACCTGGCAAACTCAGAAGCTGAACACTAACTGAGATAACACATTGCACAGGCCCAGACCACTGGGTGGAGCTGAACTAAATACTGGAGGTCTCCTGGCAATTGGTCAGGAACAGATTGGACAGATGCACCTGATTCCTATAAGAACCAGAGAGTTCAGGCGTCGCCCCTCTATACACAGAACCATGAAGCATGCAGAGAGCAGAGACACAGAACATGGAGCTGGCAAGAAACAGAAACCACATCATGACCTGGAGCAGTGGGTAAGATAGTGTGAGAGATGCGAGGCCATGCCGTGATGCCAGCAGAGTTGTTACAGTTAGAATCTGTATTATGGCAAGAACAAAGCAGCTAAGTAAAGAAAAGCGAGTGGCCATCATTACTTTAAGAAATGAAGGTCAGTCAGTCCAAAAATTTGGGAAAACTTTGAAAGTGTCCCCAAGTGCAGTTGCAAAAACCATCAAGCGCTACAAAGAAACTGGCTCACATGAGGACCGCCTCAGGAAAGGAAAACCAAGAGTCCCCTCTGCTTCTTAGGATAAGTTTATTCGAGTCACCAGCCTCAGAAATCGCAGGTTAACAGCAGCTCAGATTAGAGACCAGGTCAATGCCACACCGAGTTCTAGCAGCAGACACATCTCTACAACAACTGTTAAGAGTAGACTTTGTGCAGCAGGCCTTCATGGTAAAATAGCTGCTAGGAAACCACTGCTAAGGACAGGCAACAAGCGGAAGAGACTTGTTTTGGGCTAAAGAACACAAGGAATGGACATTAGACCAGTGGAAATCTGTGCTTTGGTCTGATGAGTCCAAATTTGAGATCTTTGGTTCCAACCACCGTGTCTTTGGGCGACGCAGAAAAGGTGAACGGATGGACTCTACATGCCTGGTTCCCACCGTGGAGCATGGAGGAGGAGGTGTGATGGTGTGGGGGTGCTTTGCTGGTGACACTGTTGGGGATTTATTCAAAATTGAAGGCAGCATGGCTACCACAGCATCTTGCAGCGGCATGCTATTCCATTCCATCCTGTTTGCGTTTAGCTGGACCATCAGTAATTTTTCAACAGGACAATGACCCCAAACACACCTCCAGGCTGTGTAAGGGCTATTTGACCAAGAAGGAGAGTGATGGGGTGCTATGCCAGATGACCTGGCCTCCACAGTCACCAGACCTGAACCCAATCGAGATGGTTTGGTGTGAGCTGGACCGCAGAGTGAAGGCAAAAGGGCCAACAACTTCTAAGCATCTCTGAGGGAACTCCTTCAAGATTGTTGGAAGACCATTCCCGGTGACTACCTCTTGAAGCTCATCAAGAGAATGCCAAGAGTGTGCAAAGCAGTCATTAAAGCAAAAGGTGGCAACTTTGAAGAACCTAGAATATAAGAAATAATTTCAGTTGTTTCACACTTTTTTGTTAAGTATATAAATTCACATGTGTTAATTCATAGTTTTGATACCTTCAGTGTGAATGTACAATTAAAAAATTTTGTCCCAAAAAGTCATAGCAAGGGAGATGATCCCGCATTTCTTTATTTTATAGATTCGTCCTGCTCGTTCTCTTCCTTCTCATCATCTTCCTCCTCAGGTGCTGCTGAACCATCACACAGACGTACCAGGACAGAAGATGGACCTTGCCCCCCCCCCCCCCCCCGACAGTTATGACCCACAGATTTCTGGTTTTGTGGCACAATCGGGAATCAAGTGTTGATATTTTATACAACACTCCAGTGTTCCGAATGCTCATGGCCCGGATGCGGTTTGAGGCCATCCACAAATTCCTGCATTATACCGATAATGCACAGTGTCCCCGATGAGATGACCCCAACTTTGACCATCTGTTCAAAGTTCGGCTGGTCATCAAACACTTCAACAAAAAGTTTGCTGAAGTGTATGTGCCCCAGAGGGACATCTGCGTAGATGAGTCCTTAATTTATTTCCAGGGGAGGCTCAAATTCCATCAGTACCTGCTCAGTAAGAGGGGCAGGTAAGGAATTTAAACTGTAAGCTCTGTGAGAGTACCTCAGGGTACACCCACAGGTTTAGAGTTTATGAAGTTGGAAGGACACCTGGATTGAATCCCCTGAATGTCCCCCTGCCCTGGGAGTGAGTGTGAAAATTGTATGGGATTTGGTGCACCCATTGCTGGATAGAGGTTATCACCTCTGTTAACTTTTATACCAGAATCCCACTCTTCAAATCCCTCTGTGCATAAGGTAATCCCTAAAAAAAAAAAAAAAAAAAAAAAAAGTAAATTTTGTTGTAAAAAATGAGAAATCGGTCGTCAACTTTTAACCCTTTACTTTCTAACGGAATAAAAAATTGTTTACAAAATTGTGCTGATGTAAAGTAGACATGGGAAATGTTATGAATAGTGATGAGCGAGGTTACTCGAGATCTCCTGAGCACGCTCGGGTGTCCTCCGAGTATTTTTTAGTGCTCGGAGATTTAGTTTTCATCGCTGCAGCTGAATGATTTACATCTGTTAGCCCGCTTGATTACATGTGGGGATTCCCTAGCAACCAGGCAACCCCCACATGTACTTATGCTGGCTAGTAGCTGTAAATGATGCAGCTGCGTCAACAAAAACTAAATCTCCGAGCACTTACAAGTACTCGGAGACCCCCCGGGAAATCTCGAGCAATGAGTATACTCGCTCATCACTAGTTATGAACTATTTTGTGACTTATTTCTCTGATTTAAGGGCAGAAAAATTCAGAATTTGAAAATTGCAAGATCTTCCAAATTTTCACCAACTTTGTTTTTTACACAAATAAACACAAGTTATATCGATTAAATGTTACTACTAATGTGAAGTACCATGAAAAAACAATCTCAGAATCGCCAGGATCCATTGAAGTGTTTCCAGAGTTATTACAAAAGGGACAGTGGTCAGAATTGTAAAAATTGGCCTGGTCATTAATGTGCAAACCATCCTCGGGGGTAAAGGGGGTTAACCAGAAGGACATGTATCGTGACCTGTAAACTGATATATATTTTTAGGGGCCAGTGTGTGTGTGTGTGTGTGTGTGTGTGTGTGTGTGTGTGTGTGTGTGTATTGCACATACCAGGTAGGTGGAATATATATTGAACATGTCAGCAATTTTCTCAGTAAATATATTTATAAAGGAGCTATTGCCATGAAGTTCTCACCAGATGTTGGTACCAACCCATCCAAACCACACGGGCAAAGAAATTAAACCATAGATGACTTAAATTTATAGATATGTGTAATAATGAGAAATGACAGGGAATAAGTATTGGAACATGCTTTCTGTAATTAACCCCTTCCCGACCTATGACGCATACGCTACGTCAAAGTCGGTGCCAATCCGACCTGTGACGCAGCGTATGCGTCATGGCGGAATCGCGTTCCTGCCGGTCAGGTGAAAGGGTTAACTGAAATTGTACCCGACCTGCAGGTACAGGGGAACTTGTACTTTAGCCCGGGGGGGTGGCTTAGCCCCCACTTGGCTACGATTGCCCTGGTGATCACTTTGTCACCACCCCCCAGATCTGATTGGTACTAGCGTCCATGTGACGCTAGCTCTCCATTCAGATATAGAGGGGCGGAGAAAACCATGGCTGCCTCGCTGTCCAACTTCATGCCTTCCGTGGAAGCTGAACAGCGAGGTGCCTGCATACTGCCCTGCCACATACCACGATCGCCGCCGCTGCAGTCACCGCCGCTGCAGTTACTGCTGCCGTCACCACCACCGCCGCCGCCAGGTACTCCCCTCTGTTTCTTTCCCCCCACCCCCCCTTGCCTTGCGATTCCATGCCCCCCCTACCTTCTCTTCCCTCCCCCCTGACCCCGATGATCACCCCCTGCCCCGGAGATCACCCCCCCTGCTCTGCCGGCTCCATTTCCTCCTGCTGCATAGCACCTGACAGCCCCCTCTCCACTGATCTTCCCCGCTGATCTTCCCCGCTGATCTTCCCCGCTGATCTTCCCCGCTGATCTTCCCCGCTGATCTTCCCCGCTGATCTTCCCCGCTGATCTTCCCCGCTGATGTCCCCGCTGCTGTCCCCTCTACTCCGCTGATGTCCCCCCTGCCCTGTGGATCGCCCCCTGCTCCGCTGATGTCCCCTCTGCCCCGCTGATCGCCCCCTGCTCTGCTGATGTCCCGCTGATGTCCCCTCTGCCCCGCAGATGTTCCCCCTTCCCCCGCTGATCACCCCCCAGCCCCAGTTTTTCCATTAGGGTCAAAATAGGCTGGGTCATGAAGGGGTTAAATACTTTGTACAAATGCCTTTGGTGATGACTGCTACAAGATGCATCCTGCATGAGGAAACTAGTTGCATGCATTGCTTAGGTGTGCTTTTGGCCCATTCTTCCACACTCTTCAAATCCTACAGGCTACATTGGCTCCTTCTATGTAACTTTAGCTATGGGGCCCTGAGACTTCTATGTACGCCACTGTTTGAGATTATTGTCCTTCTGCAGAAACAATTTGGCGCCAAGCATCGGTTTGCCTGATGGTATTGCTGAATAAGTGTCTGGTATTTTCAATGATAATTAAATACAGGCAATTAATTGGCAACAATGAGGACCGTAGATGCAGGGGTCAGGAAAGAAAACTTTGTGTTAATTGATAAACATTAACTATTATCACTTGTATTTTTCATGCATTCTTACACTACAGTATCTTTTCCACATCTATCTAAAACTTGCACAGTAACCTACTGTCTTGTATTTAAAGGGATTATCCACAAGTGGACATCCCCTTTTTAATAACGTTGATATCATCATAAAATACAAACACTGCATCCTTACCTCCCACGGCCAGCACTGTCTCTCCCGTGATCTCATGACATTGTTTGCTTTCACAGTAAAGTTGGACAATGTCCCAAGATCACTGAGAGACATGATGCTTGAAGAGTGAGCGCAGAACAGGTTTGGGAAATAAGGTGCCATTTTCTTTTTTGTTAGCAATTAGTTCAACTAATATTTTATTTTAAAATAGACTTCATCCTAAATCTGGCAAAACGTGACAATACGCTCCATCGTTCCAGTCTGTGAACCTAAGTGGAGATGGACAAGGACAGAAGTGACGTGACTGAAAACATATTAAAATTTACCTTGGAAATCATTTACCTGCTAACTGGAGAGGTGAGATACAAGGAGTTGGATCACAGGACATTGCAGATTCTCCTTTCTTAAGCTTGGATCACAGATAAGTTGAATATTTAAAATTATTTCTTCTTTTGTTTAGTATTATGGCCCAACAAAGAAGTCTAGGAAGCATGTGACATCAAGCATTCACAGCAACGTGTCAGGAGGTTGGAGCAGGACCCAGCATCTAATCTCAGAGCCTCAGACTCGCTTATCGATGCAAAAGAGCAGCAATGATCAGAAGATTTTGGAACTCGCCAACAAGATCATTGAGCTGCTGAACAGAGGGGTGAGCATGACACTTTGTTTTTTCTTATTGTAGGTATATTTTGACTCTGCTCCCAATTTAGATACAGGAAAAATATATACAGTGGGGCAAAAAAGTATTTAGTCAGTCAGCAATAGTGCAAGTTCCACCACTTAAAAAGATGAGAGGCGTCTGTAATTTACATCATAGGTAGACCTCAACTATGGGAGACAAACTGAGAAAAAAAATCCAGAAAATCACATTGTCTGTTTTTTTTTTAAATCATTTTATTTGCATATTATGGTGGCAAATAAGTATTTGGTCAGAAACAAACAATCAAGATTTCTGGCTCTCACAGACCTGTAACTTCTTCTTTAAGAGTCTCCTCTTTCCTCCACTCATTACCTGTAGTAATGGCTCCTGTTTAAACTTGTTATCAGTATAAAAAGACACCTGTGCACACCCTCAAACAGTCTGACTCCAAACTCCACTATGGTGAAGACCAAAGAGCTGTCAAAGGACACCAGAAACAAAATTGTAGCCCTGCACCAGGCTGGGAAGACTGAATCTGCAATAGCCAACCAGCTTGGAGTGAAGAAATCAACAGTGGGAGCAATAATTAGAAAATGGAAGACATTCAAGACCACTGATAATCTCCCTCGATCTGGGGCTCCACGCAAAATCCCACCCCGTGGGGTCAGAATGATCACAAGAACGGTGAGCAAAAATCCCAGAACCACACGGGGGGACCTAGTGAATGAACTGCAGAGAGCTGGGACCAATGTAACAAGGCCTACCATAAGTAACACACTACGCCACCATGGACTCAGATCCTGCAGTGCCAGACGTGTCCCACTGCTTAAGCCAGTACATGTCCGGGCCCGTCTGAAGTTTGCTAGAGAGCATTTGGATGATCCAGAGGAGTTTTGGGAGAATGTCCTATGGTCTGATGAAACCAAACTGGAACTGTTTGGTAGAAACACAACTTGTCGTGTTTGGAGTTGCATCCATCCAACACCATACCTACTGTAAAGCATGGTGGTGGAAACATCATGCTTTGGGGCTGTTTCTCTGCAAAGGGGCCAGGACGACTGATCCGGGTACATGATAGAATGAATGGGGCCATGTATCGTGAGATTTTGAGTACAAACCTCCTTCCATCAGCAAGGGCATTGAAGATGAAACGTGGCTGGGTCTTTCAACATGACAATGATCCAAAGCACACCGCCAGGGCAACGAAGGAGTGGCTTCGTAAGAAGCATTTCAAGGTCCTGGAGTGGCCTAGCCAGTCTCCAGATCTCAACCCTATAGAAAACCTTTGGAGGGAGTTGAAAGTCCGTGTTGCCAAGCGAAAAGCCAAAAACATCACTGCTCTAGAGGAGATCTGCATGGAGGAATGGGCCAACATACCAACAACAGTGTGTGGCAACCTTGTGAAGACTTACAGAAAACGTTTGACCTCTGTCATTGCCAACAAAGGATGTATTACAAAGTATTGAGATGAAATTTTGTTTCTGGACCAAATACTTATTTGCCACCATAATATGCAAATAAAATGATAAAAAAACAGACAATGTGATTTTCTGGATTTTTTTTTCTCAGTTAGTCTCCCATAGTTGAGGTCTACCTATGATGTAAATTACAGACGCCTCTCATCTTTTTAAGTGGTGGAACTTGCACTATTGCTGACTGACTAAATACTTTTTTGCCCCACTGTATCTTGGTACCGTGTTAGCCAGTAGATAGAATAATATTTGGAATTGAGAGTCCTCAGTGGTTGATACCTATTAATGGCTAATTGAAAAGATGGTAACAGATTGCAAGTTTTCCAGATTACTCAGGTCTCTTCATCAGGCATAGACATCTGTCTGTGCCTGATGAAGAGGCCTGAGTAGTCTCGAAAGCTTGCAATGCACCATCTTTTCAGTTAGGTAAACAAATTGGAACAGTACCTTAAAGTGCACGCATCCCCAGCCAGCAATCTCAGAAGGCTCCTTGCAATAGTAGAAAAAAAAAAGGGGTAACAGCACAGCACACTTCCGGGGAAAAAAAAAGTGATGTTTATTGCCCAAATGGCGTGGCGACGTTTCGGATACAATCCTTTCTCAAGCAATGAATATACTACAAGTGCAGACATATATAGGTGCTCTATTCATCAATTTGATATATCAATTATTCACAAATTATTAAAAAGTGTACAATATATACAAAGTATATAACTAGTGCTTAGTGCATACACGTGATTTTTTTTTTTTTTTTATTAAACATCATAACAATAATACATATTAAATATTGTGCACAATATAAGTGAAAATGCATAAATAATTAAATGGTTCCAGGTGTCGCATCCTAATGGGAATCGCACTCACATGTTCCATATATTGCTGCATGCTATGTCCTCAGCGTCCATATGATTCCACTGGGCATGTCTGTGATGTCAGAAGTCATCCCATAATTCCTTGTGCCTGCACATGCGCACTGGCACCTGTGATGCTCAAATCGCTATTTTGGAAATGGTCAAATATGAAATCTATTCCCATAACTTTAAAATCAACAGATTCAGTCATACAATTTATAAATCCGGAATATATATACAACATTGGTTACATAGTAAGGTTAGCAGCATCACAAATGCATAACCAATAAAATTTTTCATTTTTAAGTATTTTATGTGGACAAATACATAACATAAACCATACCATAATAGGCAGGGCGTGAGTCCCAGAGATGCCACTAGGTGGGGGAAAATCCCAACAATTAAGTGGGATATCCCACACCTTAATGGGGAAACGGAAAGGAGAGGAATGTAATCCCTACCCTCCGCTTCCCACAATGGCAACAAGGATCCAACTGCCCTATAAATATATATCATTTTTCCACATTAAAATATTCATTGTAGTGATAAAAAAAAATCCGTAACCAGCATCCATAAAGGGAATATCACCCAAACATATGCAAATGTGAGATATAAACAGCAAATAATCTATACCGCTAAATGACCTGACCCAACTTGAAATCCACATTGAGACCAAACGGTCTCAACTTGTTTAATCTCATTATCCATTCGAGTTCCTTTCTTTTTAATTTCTGAATACGATCTCCTCCCCTCCTCAGACCTGGTACTACATCAATAATATGGAAACGCAAGTGTTTCTCTGTGTGAAGTTTTTCCGTGAAGTGTTTCGACACTGGTAAATCCATCCTCTTCTTCCTTATGGTATGTCAGTGTTGATTAATCCTGGTTTTCAAATCACACGTAGTTTCACCGACATACCACAAGGAACAAGGGCACTGCAGAAGATACATAACATAATCGGAGTCACATGTCAAGTAATGTTGGATATTAAATTCTTCATTTGTTACCGGATGTAAAAATTTGGAACCTTTAATCATGAGGCAACAATTGACGCATGACAGACAGGGGAAACATCCCCTTCTGTCCCTCCCAGTCAGTGTAGTCTGATAAGATTTCTTGAACGATCCAATATCAGATTTCATCAAATTAGAACCTACAGTGCGATTCCTCTTATAAGAAAAGATCGGCGTTTTTTTAAACTCTTCAACATGTGGCAAGCACCTATTTAACATGCCCCAATGTTCATGGACTATTTTTGCAATTGTTTGACTCTCCTCGCAATATGTTGTGACAAAGTGAATACGGTTAGTTTTGCTTTGAAATAAATCAACCCTAGTTATTTCATCCGCCTTATGTTTTTGGCGTTAAAACAAATTTTTGGGGTAATCTGTTTGAAAAAAATTTCATCATAGTGATCATTGATCTCTCTTGTAAATTTTGATTGCTCTCAATGCGTTTAACTCTCATCAGTTGACTAAGAGGAATTGTTTCTATCATTTTTTTTCGGATGCTGACTTTTGAATGATAACAAATTATTCTTGTCGGTTACTTTAGTATATAACTGTGTGGTAAAGCGTTCACCCATAATCTTTACATCTACATCCAAAAATTGTATATTAGCATTTGAATGGACCAAGGTAAATTTAATCGTTTCATCAATGCTGTTCATATATCTGTGAAACTCCCAAGACCATCACTTCTGTGCCAGTCCAAATGAGGAAGATATAATCTATGTATCTCCCCCATGCAGCAACATAGCTGAAGTGGTGGGACACAGACGAAATCCTCCTCAAGGACACTCATTACCAAGTTAGCGTACGTGGGCGCCATGTTAGCACCCATGGCAACCCGCGCAGCTGGATATAAAAATCATCTCCAAACAAAAAATATTTTTTTGTCAAAACCAATTTCAAAAGTTGTAAGAAATTCCCTTGCCTGTGTAGAAAATTCCGTATTTCTCAATTTCTTATTTACTGCATTTAGCCCCCGAGAGTGGTCAATGGAGGTGTAAAGTGACATGACGTTAAAAGAAGCTACAATTATTTCACCCGATATGCGGACTTGGTTAATTTTTTGTAAAAAGTCAATAGTGTCTTTAACAAAAGAGTCAGTACAACTAGCTATCGGGTTGAGAACTTTATCCAAGTAGGCCCCAATGTTAGACAAAATGGAGTCACAGCCTGAGACAATGGGTCTCCCAGGAGGATCAACGAGAGACTTATGGATTTTTGGGAGGATATATATAACCGGTGTAATTGGATGTTCAATATTCAAAAAATCATTATCAATTATGGCCCCATAGATGCTCCACATAAAGCTGTGCCATATATACAATGCTCTGCACCATTGCCCCATAGATACTCCACATACAGCTGTGCCATATATACAATGCTCTGCACCGTTGCCCCATAGCTGTGCCATATATATAGTGCTCTGCACCGTTGCCCCATAGCTGTGCCATATCTATAGTGCTCTGCACCGTTGCCCCATAGCTGTGCCATATAGTGCTCTGCACCGTTATTGCCCCATAGCTGTGCCATATAGTGCTCTGCACCGTTGCCCCATAGCTGTGCCATATAGTGCTCTGCACCGTTGCCCCATAGCTGTGCCATATATATAGTGCTCTGCACCATTGCCCCATAGCTGTGCCATACAGTGCTCTGCACCATTGCCCCATAGCTGTGCCATACAGTGCTCTGCACCATTATTGCCCCATAGCTGTGCCATATAGTGCTCTGCACCATTGCCCCATAGCTGTGCCATATAGTGGTCTGCACCATTGCCCCATAGCTGTGCCATACAGTGCTCTGCACCATTATTGCCCCATAGCTGTGCCATATAGTGCTCTGCACCGTTGCCCCATAGCTGTGCCATATAGTGCTCTGCACCGTTGCCCCATAGCTGTGCCATATATATAGTGCTCTGCACCGTTGCCCCATAGCTGTGCCATACAGTGCTCTGCACCATTATTGCCCCATAGCTGTGCCATATAGTGCTCTGCACCGTCCATTATTGCCCCATAGCTGTGCTGCTGCAATAAAATAATAAAACACATACTCACCTCTCTTGCCGCAGCTCCTCGGTGCCATCTTCCCGGCGTCTCTCCGCACTGACTGATCAGGCAGAGAGCGGCGCGCACACTATATGCGTCATCGCGCCCTCTGACCTGCACAGTCAGTGCGGAGAGACGCCGGGAAGATGGCGCGACGCCCGGCGTGTGGAACGAGGACAGGTGAATATGCGATACTTACCTGCTCCCGGCGTCCCGCTCCTTCCCCGGACAGCTGGTCTTCGGTGCCGCAGCCTCTTCCTCTATCAGCGGTCACCGGCACCGCAGATTAGAGAAATGAATTATGCGGCTCCGCCCCTATGGGGGGTGGAGCAGCCTATTAATTTCTCTAATGAGCGGTCCCACGTGACCGCTCAGGGGAAGAGCTGCGGCACCCGGAGACCGTGGGACGGGCAGGGGGAGCGACAGGATCGCCGGGACTAGGTAAGTATGCCTCAGCGCCCTCTCCCCCTCACCCGCCGACCCCACCACCGATCATGACTCGAGTATAAGCCGAGAGGGGCACTTTCAGCCCAAAAATTTGGGCTGAAAATCTCGGCTTATACTCGAGTATATACGGTAAATCTTTATCAATTATCTGTTCATTTAAAGCATCATTCAGAATATTCTTAATCTCTCTTGCAATTTCAAATTTAGGATCAGACTTAAGTCTATCATATACCTCCCGGTCCCCCAATTGTCTTTCAATCTCATGAATATAATTCTGGCGATCCATGATTAACACTGCGCCGCCTTTATCGGCACTTTTTATGACAATTTCTCCATTGTGTGATAAATCATGTAATGCCTCAATTTCACCTCTCGTCATATTTGGGTTTTTAAAACCCTTTTCAGAATTATTTTTCAAAACCTCAATATCTCTTGTAACCGCAGTAATAAACGCTTCTATCACAGGTGGACTACTTGGTGGTACAAAATTACTCCTATTTTTCAATGATGCCTCCTTCAACTTCAGTTCACCAACTGAAGCGGAGTCTGTGATTATTTTGTTACTAAACCACTCTTTAAGTTTAGGGGATCTAAAAAATTTTTGTAAATCATCAGTCAGTTGGAACCAATCAACGTGTGTACTTATCCCAAAGGATAATCCCTTGTTTAACACAGATATTTCATCAGCTGTTAGTACTTTTTTTTAGAGATATTTACAATTAAACCTGATCCTTACAATGTATGAAACTGAAAGTGAAAATGTGTTGCAAATTCTTGTAGTAGTAGTAGAGCTCCTCCTCTAGACTAGATGTTTACTAGGTGTGCGTCTTCCAAGCATCTCACAGCTGCTACTCAGAAGAGGAAGACTGTAAGAAGTATTATCCTTTCAACAAACTTTGCATCAGTTAACTGTGAGTACATGAGGAATAACAGTATTACTGACCACTATATCAGTTGTACGACCTGGCAATAATTTTGTACAATTGTTTTTTAGGAAAAACAATTGTTATTTGGATTGTGAATGCAGAATTAAAAACCTGAGAATGTCAAAGAAGCGTCACATTAAATCAGCTGTATTTGAACATTTCACCATCACTCAAGATAGAAAACATTATGTCTGTCAGTATATGACAAATGATCCAGATGAAAACAAATGCTGTGAAGCCAAGATCAGTGCATATTCAGGCAAAGATGAAAAACGCTCCTACCTGAGCTTCTAATCTAAAGAGACATTTACAACGCTTTCATCCAGAAGTACTGAAAGCAGTGGATGAGAGAGACTGCATCCAAACCAATGAACCAGTGCCCAGCTCTTCCAGCCAAACAAAGGAGCAGAGAACTTTGCAGCCATCAGTTGCAAGATATTTTGTCAGTGACAAAGTTACTGTGACAATGACAGTAGATACATTTAAAAAAACAGATCATAGAGCTTGTTGTAAAGGATAGTGTGCCTATTTCATTATTTTCACGACCAGCTTTTGTGTCTGAATGGGGAAATGGCCCGCAAGCTTGGTGTTTCTCTGGAGAGAGAGAGTATTAGAAAATTAGTAATCGAAGAAGCTTTTAAACAAAAGGAAGAACTTAAAAAAAAACTCTCCTATGGACGCTTTCTGTTTCTTAAAATGGATGCCTGCACACGTCACAGAGTGAACTATTTTGCCATCAATGTCCGATTTGTTTGTGACAAAAATGAAATAGTTACCAAGACATTGGCAGTAAAAGACACCAAAGCTCATCACACCAGTGAGTTTCTCCAGGTCTTGGTGGAAAAGGTTCTGCAAGACTATGAACTTAAAAAAGAGCAAGTTCTTTCTGTCGTAACTGACAATGCTTCAAATATGATAAGTACTATTAAGCTAATGAATGAGAGTAATGATGGTGACCAGCATCTAGAAGAACATTCTGGGTCCACAGACACAGAAATGTTTGAAATAGAGGAACACAGTATTGTAACTGAGGAGCAAACTGAAGTTGCTTCAGATGAACAGCAACATGATAGTTTAGATGATCTTGTCGAAACTGTGTCAATATGTTCTTTCATTCATCACATGCGCTGTGTTGTGCATACGCTACAGCTGGCTATAAGAGACAGTCTGCAAGAAGGACATGCTGCTGCACTGATTGGCAAGGTGAGAAAATTGGCTACTGTTGCCAGAACCCCTAAAGTTGACTCCATTTTGAAGAGACGTGCTGGAAAAGGGGCAATTATTGATCAAGCCACACGATGGGGCAGTACTTAATGATTCAGCGCTTGGTTGAACTGAAAACCTTTCTTGTAGACATGGCTAACCCTCAACTGACGCTAAATGAAAGTCAGTGGAATCAGGTGACTGAACTGGAAAAATTGCTAGAGCACCCATTTAGGCTACGTTCACATTTGCATTGTTGGGCGCAGCGTCGGCGACGGGACGAAACCAACAACGCATGTGCACAACGCAGCGTTTTGCGACGCATGCGTTGTCATAAGATCCTACAGATCGGGACTTTCGGCACAGGGAAAACGCTACAAGTAGCGTCCCCTGCGCCCTGTCTTGTGCGTCTATATGACGCATGTGTCGTAAAACGCAGTACAACGCATACCGGCGCATGTCCATGCACCCCCCATGTTAAAGATAGGGGCGCATGACGTATGCGTCGACGACGCTGCGCCCAACAACGCAAATGTGAACGTAACTTTACAGTGACTAAAAAATTACAAGCAGAGGACTTAACTCCAGGTATTTTCTTAAAGGAGTGGAAGAACCTGATGTTTTGCCTGTCCCAAAGAGGAGGGTTAATTGCAAGTGGCATTGCTACATCAATGAAACGGAGAGAGGAGCTACTATTACAAAATAACATTCTTTTGGCAGCTGTTTATGTAGACCCAATGCATCGGATTCTTCTAGATGATCAACAGCTAACTAAAGGAAAAGAAGCTCTGTTTGAAATAGCAGTAAGGAGGAAAGGGTTGCAGAACAGTCAGGAGGAACAAGAAGAATTTGGTCGTCCTGCCACATCTTCACCCTCATCAGTACATTTCAGCAGAATTTTTCATGTGCACTAAAAGAAATTGAGAAATTTGACCGTTCATCAAAAATAACAGTGCAACAAGCGATTCCTCTGTATCCTGACACTGTCAGAGATGTTGCCCGAGTGGTTACTGCTTTGCCACCAACCCAAGTTAGTATAGAGAGGTTGTTCTCTGCTCTCAAAATAATTAGATCAGATTTGAGGGCATCCATGAAGGAGGATCTGACAGAGGCAATACTTTTTCTGAGGACAAATTTTATAGATTTCTTCTTAACTGCATAACAGTGTTTATTGCATATTTACTTACAAGAGTTTATAAAAGTTATTTGCTATATTCTAATTGTATTCTAATAAATATAGTTTTTGCTCTAAGTGGTCTGATTACTTATATGATGGTGAGAAACTGAATAAGCATGATGTTAATATTTTACAACAGTAAATTTATTGTTACGAATTGGCCATTTATGAAGGAGCCGGAGCCGGAACCTGATAAAATCCAGGAGTCGGAGTCGCAACTGTGGCTTACCGACTCCACAGCCCTGATCAACCTCCACATTACCAAGAATTCTCTCCTCATCTTCATCAGTAAATGCAAAAACGCCGGGCTCAAAATTATTATCCATAGTCCAAAAAAAAGGCCAAATATATGGCCAAACAAAAGGTGCAGATTTCCACAGAAAAATATTTAGGTTAAAAAATTGGAACAGCACCAAACACAGTACCTTAACAAAGTGCACGCATCTTCAGCCAGCAATCTCAGAAGGCTCCTTGCAATAGTAGAAAAAATAAATGGCATCTTTTCAGTTGGCCATTAAAAGGTATCAACCACTGAGGACTCTCAATTCTAAATATTATGCTCTCAATTTAGAAATTAAAACTCCACTCTTATTCTTCCAGATAGAAATGAACAAAACACGCGCAAATGGTAAAAAAAACAAGCAGTAAACAATAAATGCCAAATTGCAAGTTCCATTATAATGTTAAACTGTCTGCTTGTTTTGGTGAAAAAAAACAGTAATTTTTTTTTTTTTTGCGTAAGTTATATGGTAAAATGAATGGTGTGATTCAAAACTACAATGTACTGAAAGCCGGTAAAAAAAAAAAATCCAAGTGGGATGAAAATGGTGACAATTAAATAAATTTTTTTACATTTTGTACCCCATGCTTTGTATAGTAAAAAAATATCCTATGTGATTCATCAGGTCAGTACTAATATGGCGATATCCAACATATATAGTATGGTTTTTTGGGTTTTTTTTTTTTTTCTTATGGAGCTACAGTATAGGAGGGCTTATTTTTGTGAGGTGAGCCAAATCCTTTATATCACACACTACAATACAAAGGGTAAGCACATTGTCTTATCTACCCCAAAATGGCATTAATGATTCAGCTCACCTCACAAAAATAAAGTGAATACCCCCATCAGCTGCTCCTGCTGTCACTGCTATTAGCGGCAGCAGGGTTAGGCTGATGGCAGTACTATCAAAAGAAGAAAAGAGACATACACAAAACCAGGGATCACCAAAAAAAGGTAGATAACAATAATACATTACAAATTTTATTATAACCAAACAAGGCACACCAAACAATTAAAAACATTTAAAAACTAAAGGTGGTACATACCCCAACAAGGTTGATGCCCCCCAAGACCACAAGAAGGCTTATTCCACAACGTATATGCATATAAGGAACAAAGGGTACATTCAAATAACAATATGTGGCTTAAATAAACATATAAGATATGCAGCTGCTCTAAAGAATTTGTAGTTACTCTATAGGCGTATAGTCACTGTGACCATTATAGTGCTGGATGAATCATGTACACAAAATAGTGGTACACAGGTAGGACGTGTGTAACCCAGCACCTGTAATAAACCCAAATATTAATATTTGGGTTTATTACAGGTGCTGGGTTACACACGATGATTCATCCAGCACTATAATGGTCACAGTGACTATACGCCTATAGAGTCACTACAAATTCTTTAGAGCAGCTGCATATCTTATATGTTTATTTAAGCCACATATTGTTATTTGAATGTACCTTTTGTACCTTATATGCATATACGTTGTGGAATAAGCCTTCTTGTGGTCTTGGGGGGCATCCCCTTTGGGGTATGTACCACCTTTAGTTTTTAAATGTTTTTAATTGTTTGGTGTGCCTTGTTTGGTTATAATATAATTTGTAATGTATTATTGTTATCTACCTTTTTTTGGTGATCCCTGGTTTTGTGTATGTCTCTTTTCTTTTTTGATATGACCTGTATATGACATACTCCGGGTGGATCCCAGTTAGTTATAGTACGATGGTGCCCTCCACCTCTCCTGTTTTTTGTCTCTGATGGCAGTACTAGTCCCATCAGCCACCACCTGCTCTCTCTTTTATCAATTATATATAACTCCTCATTTTTTCCTGCTCGCTCCGATTTCTGGCAGAGCAGAGGAGAATGATGAGAGCCATGTTCAGCACCCAGTGCCGGAGAACAGCGCTTACTGTAACGCTTCTTCCCTGGCGCCGATGCATGTCACATGGATGACAACCATGTGTGTTATCCGTGTGCACGCGTGCGGGACGTTTTGTGGCCCGTGGTGACATTAAACAAGGGACATGGTAGCATGTTTTGCCCGCGGACACATGGTCCGTGGAAACAATACGTGAAAACTGTCTCCACATGTAGCAGAGACACAGATGTGTTAGAGGCCTAAATGTGGTATCGCTGTAATCGCACCGACCTGAAGACTAAAGTCACCTAATCACTTATACCGCATGAGGAACGGCATAAAAAATAAATAAAACCAATTCTTCACATGCTGTTTGTTTTTTGTTTTTTTTCATTCTGCCTCCCAAAGATCGCAGTAAGGCTTGGCACACATTTATCCTACACGCTACACTGAGTGCTTACATCGGGGTTTCCATGTAAATCTCTGAAATACGTGATTCAGACAGAACCTCTGGCGGATGATTCCCTATAATGAGGCAGATAGAGGCACTGTGGACGCCAACTGTGATCCGAGAGCCTATTGTGCCCTAAATAGTAGCAGAGAGGACCGTGAAAGACTAAGAATCGATAAGGGAAAAAAAAAGGATCCTCCAAATGCAAAATAGTGTCTAAAAAGTATTGATTTTTATTTAACAATCATTTTGAAAAGGTGCATAAAAAGGAGATGACGACACATACTAAACAGAAAAACAAAAAAATATACTGTGCATAGATTATATTAACCCCTTCCCGACCCATGACGCCTATGTGGCGTCATGGAATGATCGCGTCCCTGCAGATCGGGTGAAAGGGTTAACTCCTATTTTACCCGATCTGCAGGGAGAGGGGGAGTTGTACTTCAGCCCAGGGGGGGTGGCTTTGCCCCCACGTGGCTACGATCGCTCTGATTGGCTGTTGAAAGTGCAACAGCCAATCAGAGCAATTTGCAATATTTCACCTATGAAAATGGTGAAATATTGCAATCCAGCCATGGCCGATGCTGCAATAGCATCTGCCATGGCTGGAAATCATGTTCTGCCCCCCACCGCCCCCGATCTCCTCCCCAGTCCTCCGTTCTGTCCGGTACCCCCCTCCGTCCCCCTGTCCGCTCCCTCGTGCTCCTGTCCGCTCCCCCGTGCTCCTGTCCGCTCCCCCGGTCCTCCGATTCCCCCCCCCCCCCTGTGCTCCGATCCACCCCCCCACCACCCCCTCATACTTACTGAGCCTCCCGAAGTCGGTCCATCTTCTCCCTGGGCGCCGCCATCTTCCAAAATGGCGGGCGCATGCGCAGTGCGCCCGCCGAATCTGCCGGCCGGCAAAGTACATTTTGATCGCTGTGGTAGGTTCTATCACAGCGATCAAAATAAAAAAATAATAAATAAACCCCCCCCTTTATCACCCCCATAGGTAGGGACAATAATAAAATAAAGAAAATATATATATATTTTTTTTCCACTAGGGTTAGGGTTAGAACTAGGGTTAGAACTAGAACTAGGGGTAGGGGTAGGGGTAGGGTTAGGGTTATGGCATGTGCACACAGTGCGGATTTGGCCGCGGATCCGCAGCGGATTGGCCGCTGCGAATTCGTAGCAGTTTTCCATCAGGTTTACAGTACCATGTACACCTATGGAAAACCAAATCCACTGTGCCCATGGTAAGGAAAATTCCGTGCAGAAACGCTGCGTTGTATTTTCCGCAGCATGTCAATTCTTTGTGCGGATTCCGCAGCGTTTTACACCTGTTCCTCAATAGGTATCCGCAGGTGAAATCCGCACAAAAAAACACTGGAAATCCGCTGTAAATCCGCAGGTAAAACGCAGTGCCTTTTACCTTCAGATTTTTCAAAAATCGTGCGGAAAAATCTCACACGAATCCGCAACGTGGGCACATAGCCTTAGGGTTAGGGTTGGAATTAGAGTTAGGGTTGGAATTAGGGCTAGGGTTGGAAATAGAGTTAAGATTAGGCTTGTGGTTAGGGTTACGGATAGGGTTAGGAGTGTGTTGGGGTTACAGTTGTGGTTAGGGTTGGGATTAGGGTTAGGGTTGGGATTAGGGTTAGGATTAGGGTTAGGGTTGGAATTAGGGTTAGGGTGTGTTGGGGTTAGGGTTGTGGTTAGGGGTGTGTTGGGGTTAGGGTTGTGATTAGGGTTATGGCTACAGTTGGGATTAGGATTAGGGGTGTGTTGGGGTTAGTGTTGAAGTTAGAATTGAGGGGTTTCCACTGTTTAGGCACATCAGGGGTCTCCAAACGCAACATGGCGCCACCATTGATTCCAGCCAATCTTGCGTTCAAAAAGTCAAATGGTGCTCCCTCCCTTCTAACCCCGACGTGCGCCCAAACAGTGGTGTACCCCCACATTTGAGGTACCAGCGTACTCAGGACAAACTGGGCAACAACTGTTGGGGTCCAATTTCTCCTGTTACCCTTGCAAAAATAAAAAATTACTTGCTAAAACATAATTTTTGAGGAAAGAACAATTATTTTTTATTTTCACGGCTCTGCGTTATTAACTTCTGTGAAGCACTTGGGGGTTGAAAGTGCTCACCACACATCTAGATAAGTTCCTTCGGGGGTCTAGTTTCCAAAATGGGGTCACTTGTGGGGTGTTTCTACTATTTAGGCACATCAGGAGCTCTGCAAATGCAACGTGATGGATGCCCGCAGATCATTCCATCAAAGTCTGCATTTCAAATGTCACTACTTCCCTTCCGAGCCCTGACGTGCGCCCAAACAGTGGTTTACCCCCACATATGGGGTACCAGCACACTCACAACAAACTGGGCAACAAATATTGTGGTCCAATTTCTCCTGTTACCCTTGTGAAAATAAAAAATTGCTTGCTAAAACATCTTTTTTGAGGAAAGGAAAATGATTTTTTATTTTCACGGCTCTGCGTTGTAAACTTCTGTGAAGCTCTTGGGGGTTGAACATGCTCACCACACATCTAGATAAGTTCCTTGGGGGGTCTAGTTTCCAAAATGGGGTCACTTTTGGGGGGTTTCTACTGTTTAGGCATATCAGGGGCTCTGCAAATGCAGCATGATGCCCGCAGACCATTCCATCAAAGTCTGCATTCCAAAACGTCACTACTTCCCTTCCGAGCCCCGGCATGTGCCCAAACAGTGGTTTACCCCCACATATGGGGTATCAGCGTACTCAGGAGAAACTGGCCAACAACTTTTGGGGTCAAATTTCTCCTGTTACCCTTGCAAAAATAAAAAATTCTGGGCTAAAAAAATATTTTTGAGGAAAGGAAACACATTTATTATTTTCACGGCTCTGCGTTATAAACTTCTGTGAAGCAGTTGGGGGTTCAAAGTGCTCACCACACATCTAGATAAGTTCCCTTGGGGGTCTAGTTTCCAAAATGGAGTCACTTGTGGGGAGTTCCTACTGTTTAGGCACATCAGGGGCTCTGCAAAAGCAACCTGACGCCCGCAGAGCATTCCATCAAAGTCTGCATTTCAAAACGTCACTACTTCCCTTCCAAACCCCCGACGTGTGCCAAAACAGTGGCTTACCCCCACATATGGGGTATCATCGTACTCAGGACAAACTGGACAACAACATTTGGGGTCCAATTTCTCCTATTACCCTTGGGAAAATAAAAAATTCTGGGCTAAAAATCATTTTTGAGGAAAGAAAAATTATTTTTTATTTTGACGGCTCTGCGTTATAAACTTCTGTGAAGCACCTGGGGGTTATAAGTGCTCACTGTGCATCTAGATAAGTTCCTTGGGGGGTCTAGTTTCCAAAATGGTGTCACTTGTCGGGGAGCTCCAATGTTTAGGCACACGGGGGTTCTCCAAACGCGACATGGTGTCCGCTAAAGAGTGGAGCTAATTTTCCATTCAAAAAGTCAAATGGCACGCCTCCCCTTCTGAGCCTTGCCGTGCACCCAAACAGTGGTTTACCCCCACATATGAGGTATCGGCGTACTCAGGAGAAATTGCCCAACAAATTTTAGGATCCATTTTATCCTGTTGCCCATGTGAAAATGAAAAAATTGATGCTAAAATAATTTTTTTGTGAAGAAAAAAAAAAAGTACTTTTTCATTTTTACGGATCAATTTGTGAAGCACCTGGGGGTTTAAAGTGCTCACTATGCTTCTAGATAAGTTCCTTGGGGGGTCTAGTTTCCAAAATGGGGTCACTTGTCGGGGAGCTCCAATGTTTAGGCACACGGGGGCTCTCCAAACGTGACATGGTGTCCGCTAAAGAGTGGAGCCAATTTTTCATTGAAAAAGTCAAATGGCGCTCCTTCCCTTCCGAGCCCTGCCGTGCGCCCAAACAGTGGTTTACCCCCACATATGAGGTATCAGCGTACTCAGGACAAATTGGACAACAACGTCCGTGGTCCAGTTTCTCCTTTTACCCTTGGGAAAATAAAAAATTGTTGCTAAAAGATCATTTTTGTGACTAAAAAGTTAAATGTTCATTTTTTACTTCCATGTTGCTTCTGCTGCTGTGAAACACCTGAAGGGTTAATAAACTTCTTGAATGTGGTTTTGAGCACCTTGAGGGGTGCAGTTTTTAGAATGGTGTCACTTTTGGGTATTTTCAGCCATATAGAACCCTCAAACTGACTTCAAATGTGAGGTGGTCCCTAAAAAAAAATGGTTTTGTAAATTTTGTTGTAAAAATGAGAAATCACTGGTTAAATTTTAACCCTTATAACTTCCTAGCCAAAAAAAAAAATTGTTTCCAAAATTGTCCTGATGTAAAGTAGACATGTGGGAAATGTTATTTATTAACTATTTCGTGTCACATAACTCTCTGGTTTAACAGAATAAAAATTCAAAATGTGAAAATTGCGAAATTTTCAAAATTTTTGCCAAATTTCCGTTTTTTTCACAAATAAACTCAGAAATTATCGACCTAAATTTACCACTAACATGAAGCCCAATATGTCACGAAAAAACAGTCTCAGAATCGCTAGGATCCGTTGAAGCGTTCCTGAGTTATTACCTCATAAAGGGACACTGGTCAGAATTGCAAAAAAACGGCAAGGTCATGAAGGGGTTAAGAATCACTCCATTTATAGGGGTTTATACATATAGAGCCTGCAAACTAGTAAGTACCTATATGCTGCAGTCCTAATCAGCCTGACAATGCAATATACATCACAATGAACATTCAAGACAGTAAGGGTTAATACGCAAGAAACAAAGTGCTGAGTGCTTATTACATATACATGATGCTAGAGACTGTCCCAGGTGTGTGGTGCAGACCAGACGGCTTGGATATTAGAAGTAGGGCTGTAATAGCATGATTCCAAACCATCTGTTAGCAGACAGACCAGGGGCAGTGAAACAAATATGGTTTACTAAGCAGATATCTAAGCAACGCTCAGTATAGGCATACAGACAGGCATATTTACAAGAGCTCCAACCTGCAACAGTGGACCCCCTTAACGTGCGTTTCGGTAGTTCTTCCAGTTCTATGAAAATCTGGGCTTCAGGAGGCAAATAACGCTGCGCTCCTCCCAGGTCTCTCCGCATGGCTAGGTACTACTGTACAGCCACATATGGGGTATTGCCACGTTCAGTAGAAATTGTGGGACAAATTTTGGTGCCATTTTCACCCACTTCTTGTGTGAAAATCTTTGGCTAAAACAAAATTTTGGTGGTCATTTTGTCTTTACTGTTCAATTGTATACAATTCTGTGACACACCCACCGTGTCAATATGATCACTGCACCCCTAGATGAATTCATTGAGAGGGGTAATTCGTAAAATGGGGTCACTTATGGGGTGTTCTTCTGTTCTGGCACCTCATGGGCTCTCCCAGTGGGCCATGGCACCTGCAAACCATAATAGTAAAATCTGGTGCTCTTTTTCCTTCTGAGCTTTGCACTGTGCCTGAAAAATATTTCCTGATTTACATGTATTGGTGCACTCAGGGAAAAAAGTGACCTCCGTTTGTTGTAAAAAAAAAAATAATTTCCTAGTAGCCCTTAGAAAAAGGTGGGAGGTTTCTACTGTTTAGGCACATCAGGGACTCTCCAAACGCGACGTGCCGTCTGATATCAATTCCAGCCAATTTTGCGTTGAAAAAGCCAAACTGTGCTCCTTCCCTTCCGAGCTCTGCCGTGCGTCCAAACAGTGGTTTACCCCCACATATGGGGTATCTGCATATTCAGGAGAAATTGCAGAACAACTTTTGGGGTCCAATTTCTCCTGTTACCCTTGGTGAAATAAAAAAAAAATGGATCTGAAGTAATTTTTTTGAAAGTTAAATGTTCATTTTTATTTTTTAAACATTCCAAAAATTCCTGTGAAGCACCTTGAAGGGTTAATAAACTTTTTGAATCTGGTATTTGACGGGTGCAGTTTTTAAAATGCTGTCACTTTTTGGTATCTTATATCATATAGACCCCTCAAAGTGGCTTCAAATGTGATGTGGTCCGTAAAAGAAAAAAAAATTGGTGTTGTACAAATGAGAAATCGCTGGTAAACTTTTAACCCTTATAACTTCCTAACAAACAAAAAAAAAATTTGGTTCCAAAACTGTGCTGATGTAAAGTAGACATGTGGGAAATGTTAAATATGAACTATTTTGTGTGACATATTTCTCTGATTTAAGGGCATAAAAATTCAAAGTTGGAAAATTGCCAAATTTTCGTGTTGTGTTTTTTTCACAAACACAAGTCATATAAAAGAACATTTACCACAATCATGAATTACAATATGTCCCGAAAAAAGTGTCAATCACTGGGATCCATTGAAGCATTCCAGAGTTATTACCTCATAAAGGGACAGTGGTCAGAATTGTAAAAATTGGCCTGGTCCTTCACGTGCAAACCACCCTCGGGGGTAAAGCAGTTAATTTGAGTGCATTTACTTCCTAATTGGAGTAAGGGTTTAGGAATTACAATTCTTTTCATATTTAGCTGCTAGGGACCAAAAGTAATTGGACATTTCAAAAGCTCTTTAACCCATTAACGAGCGGAGGTATTTTCGTTTTTGCATTTCCATCTTTTGCTCCCCTTCTTCCCAGAACCATAACTTTTTTTATTTTTCGGTCAATTTGACCATGTGAGGGCTTGTTTTTTTGTGGGATGAGTTGTACGTTTGAATGACACCATTGGTTTTTTAACATTTCCTGTACTGGAAAATGTAAAAAAAAAATCCAAGTCCGGTGAAATTGCACAACAATGCAATTCCACAGTTGTTGTTTTTGTTTTTTTACCATGTTCACTAAATTGTAAAACTGACCCGCCAATATGATTCTCCAGGTCATTACGAGTTCATAGACACCAAACATATATGGGTTCTTTTTCCATATAGAGCCAGTGCACTCTTGAGCATCCACTACACTTGTCTATAGTGCTGCTACATAGGTATATCATTTTGTACTAAGGGGTTAAACTAGGTATCTAATTAGATAACTGTGTATATCTATCATTAATATATCTGGCCTGAAGATGATCTACAGTTTGGACAGATCAGTGATTTTTATTTATTACATCTGGTTGCCGTCTGTGCCAATAACTGATGGTTGGGGATACAGAGCATCGGACCCATCCTAAGGATAGACCATCTACTATATAATTGTCTAAGGGTCACTTCCGTCTGTCTGTCATGGATATTCATTGGTCGGTGCCTCTGTCATGGAAATCCAAGTCGCTGATTGGTCTCGGCAAAACGGCCACGACCAATCAGCGACGGGCACAGTCCGGCGGCAAAATGGCCGCTCCTTAGTCGGTCCCGCTTCATACTCCACTCAGTGCTCACACAGGGTTAATGGTAACGGACCACGTTATGACACGGATAACGCACTCCGTTACCGCTGCTATTAACCCTGTGTGACCAACTTTTTACTATTGATGCTGCCTATGCGGCATCAATAGTAAAAAGATCTAATGTTAAAAATAAAAATAAAAAAGTTATATACTCGCCGTCCGTCGGCCCCTCGGATCCAGAACCGGCCTTTCCTGCTCCCTGCGACGCCCCGGTGACCGCTCCATGCATTGCGGTCTCGCGAGATGATGACGTAGCGGTCTCGCGAGACCGCTACGTCATCATCTCGCAAGACCACAATGCACTCTTGGAACCGGAGCGCGCAAGGAGCATCGGTAAACGCTTCGCCTGGATCCGGGGCCAACGGAAGGTGAGTATATAACTATTTTTTATTTTAATTCTTTTTTTTTTAACGGATATGATGCCCACATTGCTATATACTGCGTGGGCTGTGCCATGTACTGCGTGGGCTGTGCCATGTACTACATGGCCCGCCACGAACAATCAGCGACAGGCGCAGTCCGGCTGCAAATTGGCGCGGGATTTGAACCACGCTTCGCTAATTGGTTGCGGCCGGCCGAATCCTGTGTATTCAATGTATTATTCTAAAATCTTCATAAATAAACTACATACCTATTCTAGAATACCCGATGCGTTAGAATCGGGCTACCATCTAGTCTATTATAAATACCCAACAACCCTAATCGTGTCGTTATTTCTTCTGAATGATCCATTAGGGGCAAATCAGTATGAGGACTATAGTACAAAGAACATACAGCTAAATTTGTGGATGAAAATCATTATACAGTTTCATTCACACAACACCTGTATGTATCATTGTCCTTCTCAGGTCCCTGACAGTTTTCAAGATGAAGATGATGATTCTTCAATGGAGGAGTGGGAAGATGAAAGATGCAAGAATCAGAACATGGAAATCAAGATGGAATCTCGCCAAAGCTGCACATCACCTGGTAAGAGGGTTTCTATAACTAGCTCCAGTGTGCAGAATGATCTTTTAAAGTGTTCAAATCTGTTACTTTTATTTGAAAATAAAAAAAAGAATTAATTAGGAACTCGACCTACTTCTCTGAATTGGGGTTCTATTCATATTCTATACGATGACTATAACTAGATCAATTTCTAGTCTGTGCTCAGTAGTTGGGAGTTGTGCTTGTATGGAGATGCATCACGCCTTCATCTGGTATATATTATGTTGATTGACAGTGCTTGTCACAGAAAGAAGCCTTACTAAAGCATGGCAGTAATTCTAACCTCCTAACATGATGTATTCATTTCCCAACAGATTTAACTGATACAGAAATATCAGGGGGGTCTCCTTCCCCTATTTCTTCTCAGGATGATATGATTGACAACGATATTACCATAGGAACTGGAAAGTACGCATCGGATGTCCCAGATATTGTCGACAGTCCACAAAACACTATTGAGACACCAGCTTTATGTAAAGAACCATCGATCACCAAGACTAAAATGTATAACTTTGCACAATACACAAATTACTCACCTTCTCATGTTAAGGAGGAATCTGTGTTATGTGGTGGAGGCAACACTTCAAATACTGCCCTCAACGTGCGCAGCGAGCAATCCCCTAATAAATATTTGCATAATAAGGAACAGTCTATTTTGGATGCAGAAGAAAATCTTACCAGCTCGGATATCTGTACAGATCTGCAACAGTACACTGACACGTTTGCACCTATACATAGTGTTCGTAAAGGTTCGTTTTCACATATTAAAGACGAACCTGTTTCAGGTGATGAAGAAAATATCATGGATCAGCCTTCATGGATTTATACCAAAAGTGACAGCAAGTTTAAAAAGAAAGATCCCATGTGTTTCATATGTGTTGAATGTGGGAAGAATTTTCCATACAAGTCACATCTCCTTCGACATCAGAAGATTCACATGGAAGAGCGGCCGTATTCTTGTCTTGAATGTGGAAAAAGCTTTAAATTGAATTCCAATCTTTTAAGCCATCAGCGAATCCATACAGGAGAGAAGCCTTTCTCCTGCTGTCAGTGTGGGAAGTGTTTTATCAGTAAGTCCGAACTTGTTAAACATGCGCGAATTCACACAGGAGAAAAGCCGTACGCTTGCTTGCAATGTGGAAGACGGTTTTCAAGAGTATCAAATCTTATTGATCACAATAAAATACACACTGGTGAAAAGCCGCACTGCTGTTTGGAGTGTGGCAAGTGTTTCAGGCGTCATTCCAACTTGCTCAGTCACCAAAAGACTCACGCGATAGAGAAGTTGTATTCCTGCCCTGAGTGTTCAACAGATTTCCTCACCAATTCGGACCTTCTAAAACATCAGAAAACTCACACAGAGGGTAACGGTATTTCTCCACAAAGTGTGGTTTCTGTTATGTGAATACATGGATTTAACCTGTGAGAGAGATCTCCAAGCAAAAATACAACAAGCAATATGAAGGGCTGCTCCACCCAAAATGCATAGTCATGCAAGTGATGTTTTTGTTCCAGATTCATCAGCATTTTTTGTTAACTGTTCTTAAAATGCCCATGCGTTATATTCCAGTAATAGGTATTACATTTATGACAATCCCTGTCCCATTTGCAGTTCAAATTTATATGCTCTTGTATGTTATTGGTGACCTACAGAATGTTATTAAATGTTACTACTCTACCCAAAATTACTAAACTCGCTTTGCTAATGTGTCAGAGCTTAACACTTGCTCACCGTAACTATGGCAGATGCATGCCTTTGGAGACTAAGGTTGGGGTTTTTGTTTTACCGACGTCTGTGCTGAGTACCTTAGCTGTGACTTTTTAGAGAATTCCATTATATTGCTGGACTTCACATCCATCACAGCTAGGTATGATGTCACTGAACTGATCATAATTGATTTGGAGGGAGGACACCAAAATATAAGCTGCAGCCTAAGCCAATATTCTGTAGGTCCTTAAACGTTGCACAGCAGGTAAGCTTCATCATGTTTAAAGTGCTTGTCCTGTCTTGAGCTACAAATAAGAAGCCATTCTGTGTGATTGCAGACTTGTGAATCCTCACATTTATGCGTTCTATAAGAATTGTACAGTGTCTGTGCTGGGAACGGTGGTCCTCTGACTGCAAATATGCCATATACATACTCCTGGCCACATTCCAGCTAGATGAGGGTGGCCTCTCTCAATGCTAGCGTATTGAGCGAGAAAAGAAACTGGCTAGTCAGAATGTGGCTGAGAATATACATATCGCATACCTGCAGTTACACGACCACCCACTACCTGTGCTGGAGAATTCTCACAGTGCACATTCGGATTCACATGACTGCAGTAATGTGTAGTGACTGCAGGCTTGTAATTTAAGACCACATAATTCCTTTAACTTCTCCAAAGCATTAGAAAGACCACACATCCCAGCCCTCGCCCATAAATTGAGATAATGCAATGTCGGAATATTTTATCACATGCTTTAAGTATATGCATAGCAAATGTGTCATAATTTATATTTATTTTTTTTTTGTTGAGTTTTTGTTGTTTTTTTTTTTCCTCTTCTTCCACCCCCTTTGCGCTGCTTTTCTTCATTAACCAGCTAAAACCATATTACATGAAGTATTAATGTGTCTGATCATTAGTAGATGATGTCTGAACACTAAAATGTTGTAGAAAAAGACTGAATCCCAGGGTTAGGCAACATTCACATATTCAGTATCACTATTTTACCTCAGTATGTGTAAGGCCGGCGTCACACTCAGCGTAAGACAATACGGTCCGTTTTTTACGGCCGTAATACGGAGAAATGTTCCCAAAATAGTGGTCCGTATGTCATCCGTAGTCAAGGTGTGTCAACGTATTTTGCGCATGGCATCCTCCGTATGTAATCCGTATGGCATCCGTACTGCGATATTTTCTCGCAGGCTTGCAAAACCGACACCGAATGGATTTATGTGCTCAAATGTTCGGTAAGACATATATACAGTGTGTGTGTGTGTATGTATATATATATATATATATATATATATATATATATATATATATATATATATATATATATATATATATATATATATATATACATTCTGTATTTATATTTAATTCAGCGCGATATCTGTGAAAAGCCGGTAATTCAATTGCCGGCTTTTCATTTCTCCTTCACAAAAACCCGACAGGATATGAGACATGGTTTACATACAGTAAACCATGTCATATCCCCTTTTTTTTTTGCATATTCCACACTACTAATGTTAGTAGTGTGTATGTGCAAAATTTGGGCGCTGTAGCTTGTAAAATAAAGGGTTAAATCGCGGAAAAAATTGGCGTGGGCTCCCGTGCAATTTTCTCCGCCAGAGTGGTAAAGCCAGTGACTGAGTGCAGATATTAATAGCCAGGAGAGGGTCCATGGTTATTGGCCCCCCCGTGGCTAAAAACATCTGCCCCCAGCCACCCCAGAAAAGGGGCACCTGGAAGATGCGCCTATTCTGGCACTTGGCCACTCTCTTCCCACTCCTGTGTAGCGGTGGGATATGGGGTAATGAAGGGTTAATGTCACCTTGCTATTGTAAGGTGACATTAAGCCAGATTAATAATGGAGAGGCGTCAATTATGTCACCTATCCATTATTAATCCAATTGTTTGAAAGGGTTAAAAAATACACACATTATTAAAAAGTATTTTAATGAAATAAACACACAGGTTGTTTTAGTAGTTTATTGTTCTCTCAATCCATCTGGAACACCCTCGCTTGGCAAAATAATAAACCCACAATATACATACCCTCTGAGGAACTGTCAGGTCCCACGAGGTAATCCATCTGAAGGGGTTAATCATTTTACAGGCAGGAGCTGTGCTAAAGCACTCGCTCGTGTCTGTAATCCCCGGGTGCTGAAAGGAAAGCAGAGTGATCTGTATTACATTGAGTTGCGGTGAGGCGCCCTCTGGTGGATGAACTCATATGAACTCGAGCGTGGGAACTTTTCCAAGGCTCCAGTTCATGAGAACATCCACCAGAGGGCGCCTCACCGCAACTCAATGTAAGTAAAGATCACTCAGCTTTCCTTTCAGCACCCGGGGGATTACAGACACGTGCGAGTGCTTTAGCGCAGCTCCTACCTGTAAAATGATTAACCCCTTCAGATGGATTACCTCGTGGGACGTGACAGTTCATCAGAGAAGGTATGTATATTGTGGGTTTATTATTTTGCCAAGCGAGGGTGTTCCGGATGGATTGAGAGAACAATAAAATACTAAAACAACCTGTGTGTTTTTCATTAAAATACTTTTTAATAATGTGTGTGTGTTTTTTAACCCTTTCAGACAATTGGATTAATAAAGGATAGGTGACATAATTGACGCCTCTCCATTATTAATCTGGCTTAATGTCACCTTACAATAGCAAGGTGGCATTAACCCTTCATTACCCCATATCCCACCGCTACACGGGAGTGGGAAGAGAGTGGCCAAGTGCCAGAATAGGCGCATCTTCCAGGTGCCCCTTTTCTGGGGTGGCTGGGGGCAGATGTTTTTAGCCACGGGGGGGCCAATAACCATGGACCCTCTCCTGGCTATTAATATCTGCCCTCAGTCACTGGCTTTACCACTCTGGCGGAGAAAATTGCGCGGGAGCCCACGCCAATTTTTTCCGCGATTTAACCCTTTATTTTAGCAGCTACAGCGCCCAAATTTTGCACATACACACTACTAACATTAGTAGTGTGGAATATGCAAAAAATATGGGGATATGAGATGGTTTACTGTATGTAAACCATGTCTCATATCATGTCGGGTTTAGGCAGGAGAAATGAAAAGCCGGCAATTGAATTACTGGCTTTTCAATAACACCGCTGCGTATTTCTCGCAAGTCACACTGCTGGTCCGTGTGGAATCCGTATTTTTCTCGCCCCCATAGACTTTCATTGGCGTTTTTTTGCGCAATACGCTGACAAACGCAGCATGCTGCGATTTTGTACGGCCGTAGAAAGCCGTATAATACTGAACCGTAATATACGGCTGATAGGAGCAGCCCCATTGAGAATAATTGTGCCGTTTGTTTGGCGAGTTTTACGGACGTATTTTCTGCGCTCTTACATCCGTAAAACTCGCATGTGTGACGCCGGCCTAAGCCAAAATTAAGAGTGGGTGATTAATCCAGAAGTGGTGACGGGTTTCTATTATACTTTTCCTCTGATTGTTCTTCTCCTGGTTTTGGGTTACACATACTGATGTAAAATACTGACCAAATACTGATTTGTTTATTTAAGTCCCTTTCATTTTTTTCATAAACTAATGTATATACTCGAGTATAATCCGACCCGAATATAAGCCGAGGTTCCTAATTTTGCCACACAAAACTGGGAAAACTTATTGACTCGAGTGTAAGCCTAGGGTGGGAAATGCAGCAGCTACTGGTAAATTTCTAAAATAAAAACATACCAATAAAAGTAAAATTAATTGAGATATCAGTAGGTTAAATGTTTTTGAATATCCATATTCAATCAGGAGCCCCATAAGATGCTCCATACAAAATTTGCCCCATATAACCATAAAGTTCATAAGATGCTCCATACAAAAATATGCTCCATATAATGCCGCATAAAGGTTAGGGCCCCATAAGACGCTCCATAGAAAATTTGCCCCATATAATGCTGCATAAAAGTTGATTATGGCCCCATAAGATGCTCCATAAAAAATGTCCCCATATAATGCTCATCATATCCGTGCAGTTTATGCTGCTGCAATGGAAAAAAATAAATGACATACCTCGTCGCTGCTCCTCAGTGTCGCCGGTTCTCTGCAGTGACTGTTCCGGCAGAGGGCACGCACTAGCCACGTCATCGCGCCCTCTGACCTGAACGTCACAGCTAGAGGACGTGGAAGACACAGCGTGGCGGTGGAACTGGGACAGGTGAATATCGCAAGTGCCGGTGTCCTGAGCAAGCGGCGGCACAGACACCCGGCCCCCATAGCACGCCGGTGTCCCCGCCTGCTCAGGACACAGGCACTTGTTCGGGTGCCGACCGCCAGCCCTGTCAGCAGCCACCGGAACATTTACCAAGGCTGCAGGGGAGCACGGACATGTTCTGGAGACGCCGGGGACCTCCGCACTGGGACTGTGACTCGTGCATAAGCCGAGGGGGGGTCTTTTTCAGCCAAAAAAAAGGGGCTGAAAAACTTGGCTTATACACGATTATATATGGTAGTATATTTATCAAAAACGGCATATAGTTACAACGTTTCTAAATATAACAAAAGTAGTTTTTATTATAGTGGTGCAGACCATAGTGATACTGTGAAAAATTTTAAAAATTATCAAGATATGTTAACGTCAAATCACTTATCAGAATACTTTTTTTTTTATTTATTTTTTTTTATATAAAGAAAAGTATAATATATTTACCCCTTTCTGGCATTGGACATACTGTTCCATCCATGTGACCTGGGACAGCCCATCTGCCTTTTGGATCGGAGACCCCGTGGTATGACGCAGGGTCCCGATTGCTGCCATGGAGACCCGATATCGTCATGATGACATGCGGGTCTCCAGACCTGAGAGACTTCCTGTCATGCGCAGCGATGATCAGGTTAGTGTATAGAAGCTGCAGCGCTGATAGCTTCTATAGCATGCAGATCTGCATGCTATAGAAGCAATCAGCCTGCACAAAATGAATGTCCCATAGTGGGACAAAGTGTAAAGTTAGAATGAACTTAAAAAAAAAAAATTTAATTGTAAAAATGTAAAAAAATAATAAAAACAATATTTATTCAATAAATAAATATTTGAATTAAAAATGTAAACAATAAAAGTACACCTATTTAGTATCGCCGCATCCGTAACGACCCGACCTATAAAACTGTCCCACTAGTTAACCCCTTTAGTGAACACCATTTTACAAAAAAAAGGCAAAAAAAACAATGCTTTATCATACCGCTGAACAAAAAGTGGTATAACACGTGATCAAAAAGACTGATATAAATAAACGTGGTACGGCTGAAAATGTCATCTTGTCCTGCAAAAAACAAGCTGCCATATAGCTCCATCACCGGAAAAATATAAAAGTTATAGCGCTCAGAATAAAGCGATGTAAAAATAATTATCTTTTTATTTGAAATAGTGTATAAAAGCTCCAAAACATCAAAAAAAAATGATATAACTGAGGTATCGCTGTCATGGTACTGACCCAAACAATAAAACTGCTTTATCAATTTTACCACACTCGGAAAGGTATAAACACCCCCCCCAAAAAAAAAATTCATGAATTGCTGGTTTTTGTTCATTCTGCCTCACAAAAATCGGAATAAAAAGCGATCAAAAAATGTCATGTGCCCAAAAATGGTATCAATAAAAACATCAACTCGTCCCACAAAAAACAAAACCTCTCATGACTCTGCGGGCCAAAATAAAGGAAAAATTATAGCTCTTAATGTGGTGATGCAAAAACTATTTTTTGCAAGAAAGTGTCTTTTAGTGTGTGACAGCTGCCAACATAAAAACCTGCTATAAATAGTAAATCAACCACCCCTTTATCACCCCCTTAGTTAGGGAAAAATAAAATTAAAAAAATATATTTATTTCCATTTTCCCATTAGGGTTAGGATTGGGGCTTAAGTTAGGATTACGGTTGGGATTAGGGTTAGGGGTGTGTTAGATGGTTAGGGTTAGGGGTGGGTTGGGGTTGGAGTTAGAATTGGGGGGTTTCCACTGTTTAGGCACATCAGGGGCTCTCCAAACGCGACATGGTGTCCGATATCAATTCCACCAATTCTGCGTTGAAAAAGTCAAATGGTGCTCCTTCCCTTATGAGCTCTGCCATGTGCCCAAACAGTGGTTTACCCCCACATATGGGGTATCGGCGTACTCAGGACAAATTGCACAATAACTTTTGGGGTCCAATTTCTCCTGTTAACCTTGGAGAAAATAGAAAAATTGGGGACTAAATTATCATGTTTGTGGAAAATACATGATTTTTTTATTTTCATGCCTGGGCGTTATAAACCTTAGTGAAACACCTGGGGGCTCAAAGTTCTCACTACACATCTAGATAAGTTCCTTGGGGGAGTGTAGTTTCCAAAATGAGGTCACTTGTGGGTGGCTTCCACTGTTTCGGTACATCAGGGGCTCTCCAAACGTGACATAACGCCAGCAGACCACTCCATCAAAGTCTGCATTCCAAAACGTCACTACTTCCCTTCCGAACCCCGACGTGTGCCCATACAGTAGTTGTCCAGGACGTCCATCCTGACAGCACCACCAGGAGGTTGTCCTTCATATCCTTGATATGGACAGGAACACAGAAGAGGTTAAATAGCCCCTCCCCACCACCCTTCAAGTGTTTTTCCTGTCGTTATCAGGGACAGACATAGAGGAGCACAAGATGAGATGGTACCTGCATGCCGGCGGACCCTAGGGACATCGGATCCTGGTGGAGCAGGAGGCTTCTGGGTTGGCCACATCTCTCTATTAGGTTCTGGGCGGCGGAGTCATGGCCCGGAAATAAGACTCCGCAACGACGCTGATTCCGAGGGAGGTCCCTCAGCGTCTGGTAGAGCTGGGTGCTCCCGAAGCTGCTGCATCCCTACAGCGGGCGGGTGCTGTTCCGGCTGCAGTGTCAGCTGGCGTCTCATGCCACGAACTTCCGGCACTCTGCGTCATCAGGAGGCACGCCAGTGACGACAAGCGGGAGAGGGTTCGGGGGATTCCGAACCCATGGCACCGTGATTGCCTAGTATCGGGGCCTTCGGCGCTCTGTGTACCGGACATGTCGGGGTAGGGGGCGTAGTTTCCAATGGGGCACTGAGAGAGGGCATCACGATGTTGACCGGCTTGTGTTCCAGCTGGAGCATGTGCAGTTCGGCTGTCGACCTGTGATGCCGGCCGGGATTAACTGTAGCTGGGCTCAGAAGGATGACGAACCAGATGTCTTAAACCGAGTAAGGCATCAGACTGACAGCACACTCGACTCCGTAAAGATGGAGAGTGTTGGCCATCCTGATGTCGAATCCTTAGAGCCAAACCCGGGCCTCGTAAGTAAGGGGTAGTAGGGGGTCACCTATCAGGTCGCCAGGTACAGGGCTACAAGAACCTTCCTATATATGTCTTTCAGAGTAAGGAGACACCTAGGCGACCTATATCACCTACGAAGCGGAAGCCTAATAGATGCCCCCTATGCTCAACCAGACTCCCAGAGGGATACACCAAAAAACTTTGTGAAGGCTGCATATCCTGGCTACTCAAAGAGGAGCAGACCTCTACTGGACAATTTAAAATCCATGATTACAGAGGAGGTGCAGACTACAGTCGCCGTACTTGTACCAGCACAATCCCCCCCCATCCCAAGACGCCCAGATGGGATTTGGAGGAGAGTTCCAAAGAAGGAGAGGTGTCGGGCCACTCCGATCCAGATTCGGGCAAATGTGCTTCGGTAGTTCCTCTGGAAGAATGAAAGAGATATCTGTTCTCTGACGATAATACCGACAGGCTCCTACAGGCCGTCAAGAGTACAATGAAGGTTGAGGACCCTACAAAGCCATTAACAACCCAGGACAAAATGTTCGGCGGGTTTTGAGCGCGTAGAAATAGTATTCCCTGTGAACAATCACATAACAGCCATGATTTTGGAAGAATGGGAAGACTCGGGGAAGAAGCTTATTGTCCCAAGAGACTTCAGAAACCGCCTCCCTCCCCTTTGATCCAGAGGAGACCAAGGTCTGGGAAACTGTTCCAAAGATAGGTATACCCGTGGCAAGGGTTTCTAAGAAAACAGTTATTCCCTTTGAGGATTCATCCGGCCTTAAAGATCCGATGGACAAGAACTCAGAAGACCTTAAAAAAGCCTGGGAGTCGTCGGCAGCTGTTATGAAAACTAATATAGCAGCCACCTCAGTAGTTAGATCGATGAGCTTATGGGTCGACATTACATTAGAATTTCCTTCCTAGGAGTTTTATTTCTAAAGTCTCTTCCATTACTGAGAATGGCAACTGACTTTATGGTGGATGCCTCAGCCGAATCAGTTTTGCCGCAAAAAATAATGCACTGTCTAATGCAGCGAGGCGGGCTCTGTGGCTGAGATTTTGGACAGGGGACACTCAGTCAAAGAACAAATTATGTTCCATACCTTTTTTAAGCCTTCACATATTCGGGCCTGTTCTGGATGAGCTGCTTGAAAAAGCATCAGACAAAAAGGGCTTTCCCAAAGATAGGCCTAAGAAAATGCCGTCCTTTCGGAGGATGCGCTCCCACCCCAGGCAGGACTATAATGGAAAGGGGAAGTCCAGTAGGTGGAGCTACCCCAAAGGTGGGAAAGGTAGAAGCTCCTTTCAAGATCAGAGGCCAAGATCCAGCAGGCAATGACGCCAGGTTTGTTGGAGGCAGACCTCAGTACTTCCTGGGAAATTGGCAGGATATAACCCAAAATCAGTGGATTTTAAACACAGTTGCAAATGGATACAGGATAGAACTTACCCAGCTAACACCCCCCCCCCCCCCCCCCCCCCAGGAGATACTGCCTAAACCACACCCAGTCTCCAGCGGCCCATCAAAGACTTTTGAAGGACATACAAGAGCTGATAGAGGTACAGGCCATAACCTAGGTACCGCACTCCCAAAGATTCCAGGGTCACTATTCAAGCCTATTCTCCATAAAGAAACCTGGAGGAGAGTATTGAACAATAATAAATTTGAAACTGCTTAATTGGTGGGTGGCCTACGAGCGTTTCAAGATGGAATCTCTAAAATCAGTCATACCGTTAATAGGAAGGGACTCAGTAATATGCACACTAGATCTAAAAAGTGCCTATTACCATGTACCTATCCATGTCTCACATCAAAAGTACCTCAGGTTAGCAATATAGGACCAGGGGAAGATACAACACTTCCAGCTCCGATGTTCTCTTTCGCACCCAGAATCTTCACAAAGCTTATGGCGGAAGTGATGGCCTTCCTAAGAGAGAGGAATATTCTCATCGTCCCATACTTAGACGACCTGCTACTGGTGGCAGACTCCAGATCAAATGGAGGAAAGGGAAAAGGAGCTGGTTCTGACTAATAAAGCGGATGGCATTGGAGGACCAAATTCTACTTCCAGCAAGACCGGATCTTCTAACCCAGGGCCCTCTAGTCCATCAGAACCCAGGGACGTTATATCTATCAGCTTGGATCCTGAGAGAGATCTTGAGATCAAAAGGGCTAGTCATCTCTGCTATACAAAAAAGCAGGAAGCCAGTAACCTCAGCGATATACCAGAAGATCTGGAAAAAGTTCTGCTCTGAGTACAGTACCAGTATCTGTCACTCAGGGTCCAAATATCCCTCAGATTCTAGACTTTCTTCAAGCTGGCTTTAACAAAGGGCTGAGGCCTAGTACGTCAAAAGTGCAGATTTCAGCCCTAAGTTTCTTTTTTGACTTCCCACTAGCCAACCATCCTTGGGTAGGGAGATTCATAAAAGCCACTCAGCGTATTAGGCCCACAATTCGTAGCTCAGTGCCCCCATGGGATCTCAACTTGGTACTGAATGAGCTTCGCAAAGACCCACATGAGCCACTAGATCAGGCACATTTAAGATCAGTAACATTCAAGGCGGATTTCCTCGTAGCAATAACTTCAGCGAGACGGATAGGCGAGATCCAGGCCCTGACCATAAAAGACCCATATTTAAAAATCCAGGAAGACTGTATTGCCTTAAAGTTAGATCCTGCCTTCCTTCCCAAAGTAGTTTCTGACTTTCACAGGAATCAAGAGATAGTGTTAACCACTTTTTGCCAGAACTACAAAAACGAGAAAGAACTCTCCCTTCATTCTTTGGATGTTAAAAGGACGGTCCTTCAGTACTTAAAACTCACTATGGCTGGTTTCACATGTGCGGTTGTGTCCGCAGCGTTTCTAACACATACATCCGCATGCGTCTTGATTTCCTATCTTTACCATTGTAGATGCAGGTGCATGCGTTCGCCCGCATTTGCTTACGCATGCGTTTTTTCACGGTGTGCGGTGGGGTGAAGCCAACACACCATGTTGGAATTTTTGTGGCAGCAAATTTCTGTCAAATATGCGCAGGCATGCGGATGAGTGCGTTAAAGGGAACCTGTCACCCCCAAAATTGAAGTTGAGCTAAGCCCACCAGCATCAGGGGCTTATCTACAGCATTCTGGAATGCTGTAGATAAGCCCCCGATGTAACCTGAAAGATGAGAAAAAGAGGTTAGATTATACTCACCTGGGTGGGCGGTCCGATCCGATGGGCATCGCAGTCCGGTCAAGGGCCTCCCATCTTACGATGACGTCCTCTTGTCGTCACGCTGCGGCTCCAGTTCAGGCGTACTTTGTCTGCCCTGTTGAGGCAGAGGAAAGTACTGCAGTGCGCAGGTGCCGGGAAAGGTCAGAGAAGCCCGGCGCCTGCGCACTGCAGTACTTTGCTCTGCCCTCAACAGGGCAGACAAAGTATGCCTGCGCCGGAGCCGCAGCGTGAAGACAAGAAGACATCATCCTATGAAGATAGGAGGCCCCGGACCGGACCGCGACACCCATCGAACTGGACTGCAGTGGGAACGCCCCTGGGTGAGTATAATCTAACCTCTTTTTCTCATTCTTCAGGATACATCGGGGGCTTATCTACATCATTCCAGAATGCTGTAGATAATCGCATTACTGTCTATGGGAACGCATGCATACGCATGTCTTTGCGTACGCATGCGCTCGATGCGCTTGCGTACTTCGGACTGTGCATGTCCAGGAACTGATTTAGACACACCTTCCTGGAAATATCAAAGGCATGCTCATAAAAAGCGCAAACGCATGTAAAAACGCATGCAAACTCTGCGTTTTTTCCTCCCGTCATGTGTAAGCTGATGTGGATAAAAAAACGCTGTGTTATCATGCCTTTGCATGCGTTTCTGCATGCGTTTGCAGACGATACGCTGCGGATTTAACCGCAAATGTGAACCTTACCTAAGGGCTGGAGAATGGACTCTAACCTCTTCGTCCAGATGGCAGCAAAGAACAAGGGGAAGAAGGCTTCAAAAGCTACCATAGCTAGAAGGTTAAAAGCAACAATCTCTTCAGCATATGTGGCGGCAGGAAAAACTCCACCTGAAAATCTCAAAGCCCACTCCCTGAGAGCAGTCTCGGCTTTATAGGCAGAAAGTGCTGGAGTATCCATGGACCAAATCTGCAGAGCTGCAACTTGGTCTAGATTAATTACCTTTTGTAAACATTACACATTAGATGTTCAGGCAAACCAACAGACGGCCTTTGGGAGGAAAATCCTTCAGGCAGTGATCCTGCCCTAATAGGAGTCATTTGGTATTTCTCCTGGTGGTGCTGTCAGGAGGGACGAACTGGAAAGTAGGAATTAGTCCTACCGGTAATATTGTTTTCAGGAGTCCATCATGAAGGCACCCCTTATTTACCCTCCCTAGAATTCCCTGTCTGATATGTGATGTGAACATGTGTAGAAGGAAGTTCAATAAAAGTGTTGCATCCATCCTGATGTGGTACTTGGGAAAATCACTGAAGGGTGGTGGTGGGGAGGGGCTATTTAACCTCTTCTGTGTTCCTGTCCCTATCAAGGATATGAAGGACAACCTCCTGGTGGTGCTGTCCTGATGGACTCCTGGAAACAGGATAATCCGATTGGACTAATTCCTACTTTCTCCCACATATGGGGTATCAGTGTACTCAGTACAGATTGGACAACAACTTTTGGGGTCCAATTTCTTCTGTTACCCTTGGGAAAATAAAAAATTGGGGACAAAGATCATTATTTGTGGAAAAAATATGATTTTTATTTTCACGCCCGGGAGTTATAAACTTTAGTGAAACAGCTTGGGTTCAAAGTTCTCACCACACATCTAGATAAGTTCCTTGAGGGGTGTCGTTTCCAAAATGGGGTCACTTGTGGGTGGCTTCCACTGTTTAGGCACATCAGGGGCTCTCCAAACGCGACATGACATCCGATCTCAGTTCCAGCCAATGTTGCATTGAAAAAGTCAAATGGCGCTCCTTCCCTTCCGAGCTTTGCCATGCGCCCAAACAGTGGTTTACCCCCACATATGGGTTATCAGCATACTCAGGACAAATTGCACAATAACTTTTGGGGTCCAATTTCTCCTGTTACTCTTGGGAAAATAAAAAGAAATTGGATCTAAAGTAAATTTTTTGTGAAAAAAAGTTTAATTGTTTTTTTTTTTTTTTTTTTTTTTTTAAACATTTAAAAAATTTCTGTGAAGCACCAGAAGGGTTAATAAACTTCTTGAATGTGGTTTGGTGCACCTTGAGAGGTGCCGTTTTTAAAATGGTGTCACTTTTGGGTATTTTCTATCATATAGACCCCTAAAAGTGACTTCAAATTAGATATGTTCCCTAAAAAAAAAAAAAAAGTTTTAAAAATGAGAAATCGCTAGTCAACTTTTAACCTTTATAACTCCCTAACAAAAAATAATTTTTGTTCCAAAATTGTGCAGATGTAAAGTAGACTTGTGGGAAATGTTACATATTAAGTATTTTGTATGACATATCTGTTTGATTTAAGGGCATGAAAATTCAAATTTTGAAAATTGCAAAATTTTCACCAAATTTCCGTTTTTTTCACAAATGCAAGTCATATCAAAGAAATTTTACTACTACCATGAAGTGCAATATGTGATGATAAAACAAAGTCAGAACCACCAGGATCCGTTGAAGTGTTCCAGAGTTATAACCTCATAAAGGGACAGTGGACAGAATTGTAAAAATTGGCCCGATCATTAACGTGCAAACCACCCTTGAGGGTAAAGGGGTTAACAAATTGTTAATTAACTTCTTGCAATCAAATTGAGCTTTGTCAACAGGGGAAGAAAATAACTTTTTGTATAAAATAAAATTATAATAAAATAGAGAAGTCAAGAAAAGATCCTAAGGGGAGAGGAAGAGACGACCAAGGCTTGTGAATCCACCCAGGTTCAGGTATGTACAAGTACAATGTATGGGGTCTTCATCACGACAGAAGGATTTAGGAGTACTCCTTGGAATCTGAATAAAATCCATCCTTGCCAAGTACGGAAAAAGTTGTCTGAACTAATTTTATTATGAGCAAAGAGTCTTTCCATTCTACACAAATCCATTTCAAGAGACCATTCTTGGATAGATGGAGTGATTCTAGAACGCCAGTGTCTGGGAATGACTGGTCTAGTGGCGGATAAACAGTGTCTCAGTAGTCCTCTTTTGATAGATTTAAAAGACGTTGGTATCATAGAAAGAAGTCAGATCTGGGGCGATCTAGATGATGATAATTCCCCTGTAATGTGTTTGTGAACATCAAAGACTTTTCTCCAGAGGCCACTTATCTGAGGGCATTCCCACCAGATATGAAGCACAGTGCCTTCAGCATTTTCAAATCTCCAGCATTTATTAGAGACTGATGGAAATATTTTATGAAGATCTGCTGGGCAATGATATTATCTAGTTATGATTTTCACATTTTTTTCATGAGCTTTGCAAGTCAGTGGAAGTCTGTGTGTGCAAAAGAAAGCTTTGCTTCATTGCTCCGCCGAGGTCATCCCAATCTCTCCCACTCTTTCTTGAACCATAGGAGCTCTGTATTAGTCTGAAATGACAAAATATAATATATTTGGGAGTTCGTATTCTTGGGTGCAGCTTCTCCGATCCGCCATGAATCAAACTGAGAAGGGTCGGACTTGAGCACCGAGAACGTCTGAAGGGAATCAATGAATGAACGGAACTGGAGGTATGAAAACCAAGGTATGGTTTGGTCAGGGTAGAGAGTTTTAAGCTAGTTTAGTGATGGTAGATTAATGAAATTTAGAAAAAACAGCAACAAAAGGCAGAGATTCTTACCTGCCTAGGCCTCCAAACAAATGCACTAACAGGATGCAGTGGACCCATGTGGTTAAAATGGAAACAACACAGGTGCAGCATAACCAATGAGGCAGCCACTCACCAGCTACCAAACTAATGGAGGGGGTGGCTGCTTGGCACATTGCTGCACATAAAAACTTGTATGTGGCGCTGTTCACACAATGGAGGCCTAAGCAGGTAAGAATCTCTGCCTTTTGTTGCTGTTTTTTCTAATTTTTGGAGGATCTCCGAATCCTCTTTTTGTGCTTTTGCTGTTTAGAGATTAATTAAATTTGCAAGGACCTGATGGAGTCTAGTTTTATAGTTGAAGACCAGGAATTTACTCACTCCAACTCCAGGGGAAAATTCTGGATTGTCAATGATAGGTCCTGGAATCATGAAGTCTCATTTTTGGATGTTCTCCTTACAGGCAGTAATACAACACAGAGGGTTAACACCTCACTCTATAGAAAAGATAACTCTGGTAACACGATCCTGATGTCCTCAAGCTCACACCCTCGTCATACCATTCACGCCATTCCTAGGGGTGAGCTTACCAGAGCGAAAAGAATTTGCTCTAGCAATGAAAATTTTCATAAAGAGAGTCGCATTATTTCCGATAGACTGCTGGATAGAGGGTACAAACATTCTAAAAGCAAAAGCAAGCATTCAGACAGGTTTCCAAAATTCCACGTACCAATTTGTTGCATTCTGAAAATAAAAAAGTAAATGCTGCTTCTGAAACGCATATCACATTTTCTACTGCTTATAGCAGTCAATACAACAAAATCAGACAGATTATTCTTAAATATCTTCCTGTAGTCAATCAAGATAGTTCTTTGTGCACAATTCTCCAAAATGGTTGCAGGGTAGTGGCGAAAAGAGGTTGCACACTGGGGAATATTTTATCTCCCAGCATGGTGCGCCCGAGAAAAACTCCCACATCATGGTTATCAGTAAAGGGATTCTTTAAATGTTCTGGCAATAGATGTAATGTCTGCCAATTTGCAGACAATAAGAGAACTTTTTTTTCTTCAAATCACAATGTTACTTATAATATAAAATCATTTATCAACTGTGATTCTGATCATGTTATATACTGCATAAAATGCAAAGCCTGCAATATTTGTTACATAGGTTATACCACAAGGAAAATCAAAAAAAGAATTTCTGAACATATAGCCAATATAAAGAATAGTAATCCAGGTTATTCTGGGGCCACAAAACATTTTATTTCTGTGCACCAGGGTGATCTGTCAGATTTTTCCTTTTACGGCATTGAAAGGGTTAGTCAGTCACCCAGAGGTGGAGATTGGAGGAAGCAATTAGCTCTGCGGGAAGCCTTTTGGATTCTAACTTTAGACACCAAATATCCACATGGTATGAATTACAAAAACGATCTTTTTATATATATATTGAATCAACAAATGGATTTTGTGGTAATTTAAAACAGATATTTGTGTATTTCTAAGACATTTGAAAAATAAGGTAAAGTTTTGTTATGTGAATTTAGCTGCAGCCTTTTCCAATGAAATTAATTGCTATGTTTGTGATTGGTTCCCTGTCATATATAAACCTGTGTATTCATGTCATATTAGTTCCTATGACTAAGGGCGCCGTGGTGCGCCAGAAACGCGTCAGGCAAAGAGAGTTCTTCTCTCTTTTTTTAATATTGTTTTTTAAAATGTCCTAATAAATTTTGGTTATTTTACTTATACTGGATGGAAGTGCTGGAAATCCCCATTTCTCCTCTCGTCTACATCAGCTGTTAATCACCAGCAGGTACGGCACCCACCGGTTATATTCATTGCAACGGTTCTTAGATGCCTGTCTCGGCGTGTCAAGCTTCAACCCTTCCTCTTCCCCCCTCCTCCCCTTCTGAATTGTCCTGGAATCATAGAAAGCTTAAGTTTCTTTACCAATTGGTCCCAAACCTCCGGAAAATCAACAGTTAATGGGGGGAGTGGTCCCGTTGCAGAACAAAAGTGCTTAAAAATCCAGGGTAGAGAAGTTAAGTCTAGGTATGATAGGAATGATTCTAGTGTGACCCAATGCTTCTGATTCGCACCATGAAAGTAACCCACCATCCGTCTCAGCACAGCCACAGCATGATAGACTTGAAAATTCAGGAGGTCAGCCCCCCTTTAGATTTAGATGTAGGCAAAAATGTCATTGCCAGTCTCAATCTTTTTGATCTGCAAATGAAATTGTTACAGACTATATTTAGTTGCTTAAAAAAGGTAAAGGAATAGGTGAGTGCAATTGGAACCACTTGAAATACATAAAGCAGATTTGGAAGAATGTCCATCTTTAACCCCTTTCTGCCATCTGGCGTACTATCCCGTCGAGGTGACCTGGGACTTAATTCCCAGGGACGGGATAGTATGTCATAGGGGGGAGCGCGGCTGATCGCGGCCGGGTGTCAGCTGATTATTATAGCTGACATCTGGCACTACATGCCAGGAGCGGTCACGGACAGCCCCCGGCACATTAACCCCCAGAACACTATGATCAAACATGATCGCAGTGTTTCTGCGGCATAAGGAAGCATCGCGCAGGGAGGGGGCTCCCTGCATGCTTACCTGAGACCCTCGGAACAACGCGATGTGATCACGTTAGTCCGAGCATCTCCTCTGGCCTCACTGCAGGCCCTGGATCCAAAATGGCTACGAGGGGTCCTTCCGGGTCCTGCAGGGAGGTGGCTTGCAAGCACCTGCTGAGAGCAGGCGCCGGCAAGCCTCCTGCACTGCCTGTCAGATCGTTGATCTGACGCAGTGCTCTGCAAAGTGTCAGATCAGCGACAAAGTGAATAAGTTTAAAAAAAAATATTAGCATGTGTGAAGAAAAAAAAAATATATTGTTCCAATAAATACATTTCTTATTGTAAATAAAAAAAAAACAATAAAAGTACACGTATTTAGTATCGCCGCATCCGTAATGACCCGACCTATAAAACTGTCCCACTAGTTAACCCCCTCAGTGAACACCGTTAAAAAAAAAAAAAAAGAGGCAAAAAACAATGCTTTATAATACCGCCGAACAAAAAGTGGAATAACACACGATCAAAAAGACAGATATAAATAAACATGCTCCCGCTGAAAACGTCTTCTTGTCCCGCAAAAAACGAGCCGCGTTCAGAGTCAGTGAAAAAATAAGTTATAGCCCTCAGAATAAAGCAATGCAAAAAAAAATTATTTTTTTCTATAAAATAGTTTTTATTGTATAAAAGCGCCAAAACATAAAAAAATGATATAAATGAGGTATCGCTGTAATTGTACTGACCCGAAGAATAAAACTGCTTTATCAATTTTACCAAACACGGAACGGTATAAACGCCTCCCCCCCACAAAAAAAAAGTCATGTGCCCAAAAATGGTACCAATAAAAACATCAACTCAAACTCATCCCGCAAAAAAAAAAAAGACCTCACATGACTCTGTGGACCAAAATATGGAAAAATTATAGCTCTCAAAATGTGGTAACGCATAAACTATTTTTTGCAATGAAAAGTGTCTTTTAGTGTGTGACCGCTACCAAACCCGCTATAAATAGTAAATCAAACCCCCCTTTATCATCGCCTTAGTTAGGAAAAGTAAATAAGAAAATGTGTGTTGGGGTTAGGGTTGGAGTTAGAATTGGGGGTTTTCCACTGTTTAGGCACATCAGGGGCTCTCCAAATGCGACATGGCGTCCAATCTCAGTTCCAGTCAATTCTGCGTTGAAAAAGTAAAGCAGTGCTCCTTCCCTTCCGAGCTCTCCTGTACACCTAAACAGGTGTTTACCCCAACATATGGGGTATCAGCATACTCAGGACAAATTGGCAACAACTTTTGGGGTCCAATTTCTCTTGTTACCCTTGGGAAAATAAAAATTGGGGGGCTAAAAAATCATTTTTATGGGAAAAAAAAAATTATTTTCACGGCTCTACATTATAAACTGTAGTGAAACACTTGGGGGTTCAAAGTTCTCGCAACACATCTAGATAAGTTTCTTGGGGGGTCTAGTTTCCAATACAGGGTCACTTGTGGGGGGCCTCTACTGTTTAGCTACATCAGGGGCTCTGCAAACGCAACGTGACGCCCGCAGACCATTCCATCTAAGTCTGCATTCCAAACAGCCCTCCTTCCCTTCTGAGCTCTGCCGTGCACCCAAACAGTGGTTTATCCCCACATATGGGGTGTCAGCGTACTCAGGATTCCTGGGCATGCGCATTGCGTGTCTAAGGCTGCTTTCACACTAGCGTCGGTACGGGGCCGTCGCGCTGCGTCGGCCCGACGTACCGACGCATACTGTGAAGAAAATGCCCGACGTGGGCAGCGGAAGCAGTTTTAAGACGCTTCCGCTGCTTCATTGTAAGGTACGGGGAGGAGGGGGCGGAGTTTCGGCCGCGCATGCGCGGTCGAAAATGGCGGTCCCAACGCACAAAAAAAGTTACATGTAACGTTTTTTTTGTGGCGGCGGTGCGCCAAAACACGACATAACCGTCGCACGACGGTTGCGACGTGTGGCACTGCGTCGCAATGCGTTGGTAATGTTAGTCTATAGGGAAAAAACGCATCCTGCAGACATCTTTGCAGGATGCGTTTTTTCTCCACAACGACGCATTGCGACTTGCAGTGCACGACGCTAGTGTGAAAGTAGCCTAAGCCTCTCACCCTCTCCCACCGCCTGCTACAGTGTGTGCATCCTCAGGTGATCCCTCCTCTGTGCAATCACCTGGAACCTTGCCAAATCCTCACAGCTGGTGTGTGTGTGTGTAGCAGGCGGTGGGAGAGGGTGAGAGGCTTAGGCTACTTTCACACTAGCGTTCGTCAGACGTCTAAAAGCGTCATTTTGTGAAAAAAACGCATCCTGCAAAATCTCCCGCAGGGTGTTTTTTCCCCATAGACTTGTATTGGCGACGCATCGCTACGCATTGTCACACGTTGTGTACGTCGTGCGACGGTTGTGTCGAAATTTGGCGACACGTAATCTGGAAAAACCGTTGATTGTAACGTTTTTTGTCTGCGCCGGGAAAACGTGTCGCGACGCATCCTGCGGCATGCGTCGTTGGCTAGAATGGAAGCCTATCGGCGCAGGCTGCGTCGGGACACGTCGTATGACGGAATGCAGCGCTGCAATGCGTTTTTTTACACTGAGCATGCTCAGAAGCAGGATTTTGTTGCCAATTCACCAGACACCCCCAAATCTATATAAACCTGGCCTGGGCCTTCAACCCCAAATGTGCCAGCAAGAAGACAGAAGACAGCAGCCAACCTGAAGACAGACAGCCAGCCTGAAGACAGCCTGCCAGCATCTGCCCAGCCTGCCAGCATCTGCCCAGCCTGCCAGCGTCCAGAGGCCTGCCAGCTACAGAACCTCAAGCTGCAGCCTTCCAGCCAGTGTGAGTGCTAAAACTGCCATTTTTGTGTGCGTCTGTGTGCATGTCTGTGTGTGCGTGTGCATGTGTTTGTGTCTGTATGACGTACTACTGAATACAGCCAGAACTAAACCTAAATACAGCCAGTGGCCTGCCATCGTCCTTCAACAGCCAGCGTCCTGCCAGAGTCCAGCTCCAGCATGAGGCCTTCCACTGTGAAGACAGCCAGCGTCCAGCTCCAGCCTGAGTCCTGCCATTTTTACGTATGTGTGTTGGTGCATGCGTGTGTGTGCGTGTCTGTGTGCGTCTTTGTGTTTTTCTCCAGCTGTGTGCTTTTGTGTGTGTGCATCTGTGTGTTTGCGTACGGCTGTGTGCTTTTGTGTGTGTGTGCGTGCGTTATGCCTGCACCTGTGCTTTTGTGCGTGTGCATTCGTTGTGCATGCGCCTGTGTGCTTTCGTGCATGCGTCTGGGTGATTGCAGGTGCATGCGTCCGTGCACTCACGTGCGGTGATTTCACATGCATTTTTTCTTACTGTGATGTATTTACCAAGTAGTGTGGTCTGTGCAGCATGTGGTTTCAGTGTGTGAGCGTGTGTCTTGCGTCTGTGTTTTGTTTTTTCTGTAAATTTTTTTTTTTTATTGTTAAACACATTTCCAGTTGATGTACTTGTATTTAAAATAAAGCGCATTTTAGCTCCTATTGTGATGGTAAAAAAAAAAAAAGAAAATTAAAAAAGAATTAATACAAATTTTCAAAAAAATGTCCGTAGTATCATTTCACAAAGGTAAATTTTAAACTGGTGTATGTACAAATGGTTACACATGCAATACTGTGTTGGTTCAGGGTTTATTTTTTAAGATAAAAGGTAATCTAAAAAATTTTAAAGGGAAATTTAATTCTTTAAAGTTATTTTTAAAGGGATATTTTCAAACCACATATGTGCTAAATACATTTTGAACTTGTGTGTAGGAATTTCAATTTTACAAGAGGGTTTTTTTTGGGGGGGTGATAGGGGGAAATGGTTTTACAGCTTGCACATACTATTGAAGTAGGTAATCCAGCTCAAACTGGTGTGCCTTGGATCTATTTGTTTTTGGGTTTGTTTCTCAAAACTGTTGGTGTTGGCCTGCATGAACATTGCTCACATAATTTGAGCAGGGTGGTTATTAAATCTATTAGATGAGTTTGGGGGGTGGGTATAACTATAATTTTTTTTATACTTACAGACCCACCAGGAACCCCAGCCACCTTTCCAATCCACCAGGAACCACAGCCATCTTTACCAGCCACCAGGAACCACAGACCACCTTGCCAGCCACCAGGAACCACAGGCCACCTTTGCCAGGGACCACAGCCACGTGCACACACAGCAAGCCAATTTCCAGATGTAAGTTTTGAAGACCCTAAATCTGTCAATTCAATGTGTATAGCAGATTACAAGTGTCTTTTTACTTACAGAGCCACCAGGGACCCCAACCACCTTGCCAGCCACCAGGAACCACAGGTCACCTTTGCCAGGGACCACAGCCACGTGCACACACAGCAAGCCAATTTCCAGATGTAAGTTTTGAAGACCCTAAATCTGCCAATTCAATGTGTATAGCAGATTACAAGTGTCTTTTTACTTACAGAGCCACCAGGGACCACAGCAAGAATGTCCTCTTCTGATAGCCCCCCTCCAGAGAGACAGCATGTAGCGGTCAGTTAAAAATGTTTTACATTTTTTGGGGTGTTAGTTAACATTTCTGTTAATCACTATATGCATTAATTATGTTTTCACAGGAAGCTGAAGCAGCCGGGGGGCTCTCAGAAGGGGACGAGACGGGTGGAGAGATGCAAGTAGCAGGCGCACAGAGTGTAAGTTGTGGCGAAACAGTTGCTTCACACATCACAGTGCACCCAACACAAAACAGATCATCATACATCACTGTACACATACAACATATGACTATATCAAAGATAACTATTTTTATTTTGTTTTAGTCTGTTGCACATTCAGGCCAACACCAGGAGGATCCTCCCAGCCGCTCCCGGAGTCGACGTGGTGGTCGCCGCCACGGTCAGCCAGCAGTGAGTAATTTTTATTTATTTTTTTTTCTCTGTAGTTTTTAGTTTCAGTGTATTCATTATTTTATTTTATTTCTTTTCTGTCTTCACAGCGTGCTCCCGACTCAGACGGTGAGGACATGGGAATCGATGTTGAGCGCCTCATCGAGGAAGTCCCCAAGCGGGAGCCGCTGTGGAATATGGCTGACCGCAGGCATGCTGATACGCATGTGACCCGTCGGCTCTGGGAAGAAGTATGCCAGAACGTATTGCCGAGGTGGGAGGACCTTGAGCCAAGGCAGCAGACTCAAGAATGTAAGTATTCACTTTTCAGTTATGTTTTCAACTGAATGGAATGTGTTTTAATTAACACTTGCTTTTATTCTTGTCTTTACAGGTGAAAGGGTTAGGAAGCGGTGGCGGTCACTCAGGGATCGCTTCAAGAGGGAGTTTAACCAGGAGATGCAGGCCCCGAGTGGCTCATCAGGACGTCGAAGGATTCGGTACAAGTATGGTCGTGCCCTGTCCTTCCTCCGTGAAAGTATGCTGAGTAGAGTGTAAGTATTCAACAGCCCATTGAATAAATCACCATGTTTACCTGTATAATTTGTTTGGTTTCAGTCAGGGCTTTTCCCCTATCAACATATTAATTGTTTTTTTTCTCTATTTCACAGCACCTTCTCTAGTCATCGGGCCGCCTGCATCTACTTTGGACCCCTCTGGAGCGATCTCTCAGGAGTCCGCCACCGAGGGCCACGTCGGTAGACCCCACCCCTCTGACCCCTCGTCTGGCCCTTCCGGTACCTCTGCCCCATCCACCTCCACAAGCACTGGAGCAGCATTGCAGCCTTCGTTACTTGAATCTGCTGGTCAAGACGTAGCGTTCCCTTTACCACACCCCTCTGATCCTGCCACCTCTAGACCACCATTAGGTTTGTGGCGGCAGCGACAGAGGTGTCCGGAAAGGAGCTATGCTCCTGAGTTCTTGCATCTGAATGCAGCCTTCCAAAGCTCTTTCAAAATTTTGGGAGAGCAAGTGACTGCTGGGTTCAACATGGTGCAAGCACGCATCTGTGAAAACAGCAGTCGCTTGGATAGGTTGCATTCAGATGCAAGTCAAGCTCCAAGCAACCTTTTTTTTCAATCTATGCTCAGGAGCATGGAAAAGCTTAGTCTTGATGAGCAGATGCAGGTAATGCACGACTGCCATGCTGCTCTACTGCGGGTCATGTCCAAATCCAAAACTCCCACACCTCCCCACACAGCCACTACAACTTTCCCTGCCCAGTCCCAATTCCCTGCCCAGTCCCAATTCCCACCCCAGGCCCAATACCAAACACAGGCCCAATTCCCGCCCCAGGCCCAATACCCAACCCAGTCCCAATTCCCATCCCGGACCCAAATCCAAGTGTCTTCCCCAATGTTTTCTTCCTTGTACACCTTACCTTCCCCATTTAGTATTCCACCTACCCCAACAACACCCACCCCTGCTCAGCCTCCTGTTTTTTCCACCCCTTCCACTACACCCCAACCCAGTAGGCTTTTCCCACCTATCGACGTGGTCCAACCTTCCAGCCCCTCCGCTACTATCTCCACCCCACACTTTACCGATTTGTAATAATTTGTATGCAGTTATATTTTACCCCAAAAAGTTTACAAAAAAAAAAATTACAAAAAAAAATGGTTTACAAAAAAAGTTTACAAAACAAAAAGTTTACTTAAAAAAAAAAGTTTAACAAAAATAAAAGGTTCACCAAAACAAAAAAAAAATATTTACCCCCAAATTTTTTTTATCAAAAAAGTATCACAAATTTTGTATTATAATATGTAAAATAAAATTTGGTTTTGTTTAAAAAGAATTTCTTTGTGAAGTGCCTTCATTTAAGTATGCTAACTAAATGTACAAAAACATTACACACCACACGTTAGAAGGTATAACATTTGGTTTATTACCCAAAATATACCAAAGTTTTGGACAGTAATTATTAAAAGTTGGTGTCAATAAAAAAAACTTTTTACACAAACATTAATCACCAAGACATGAAAAAAGATGTCACACAATGTTCTCTTGCCATGGCACCCTTCCCACAGGTGAAACAAAATACTCTGCAAAGTGGTCCCTCATTCTGGAAACAGAACCGCGGCGGAACGTACAGAGCTGCTGTTGTAATCCCACAGGGTGGTCTCCAAGTCCTCATCTTCCACGGAAACAGGCTCCTTGGAAAGTGATTAGTTATGCAAGACCACGCAGGCCTTCACAACCTCATCCACGGTTTGTGTGTGCAGTCTTATGGCGGTGAGCAGCACGCGCCACTTTGCAGTGAGAATGCCAAATGCACATTCAACAACTCTTCTTGCTCTTGTTAACCGGTAATTGAACACTCTTTTTGTTCGGGTCAAGTCTCTGCTTGAATACGGTTTAAGGAGATGCGGGGACAACTGGAAGGCCTCATCACCCACACACACATAAGACATAGGTGGTCCAGTTGTTCCCGGGAGTGCTCTTGCTGCTGGAAAGTCATACATGTCTCCATACAAACAACGGCCCATCGGTGAATTTTTGAATACTTGGGAGTCGTTGGACCGGCCATAGGCTCCAATGTCCACAGCCAGAAATTTGCAGTTGGCGTCTGCAATGGCCATGAGTACGATAGAAAAGTACTTCTTGTAATTGAAGAACTCTGCCGGTTTGGCTATGCGGATGTGTTTCCCATCTACTGCACCCAAGCAGTTTGGGAAATGGCACAGTTTCTCAAACAGTTCTGCACTCTGCAGCCAGATGTCCCTTGTCGGTTGTGGCATGTACTCCGTGTGCAAGTTATCCCATATAGCGCAGCAGGTGCCTTTTACAATTCCGGAAATAGTTGAAACTCCAAGGTGGAACTGGTAGTGTAGTGACGTAAGGGATTCTCCTGTAGCCAAGAAGCTGTGAAAAGAAAAAAATGTTTGTAAAAATTACAAAGACTCACATAACATTTTTAAACAATTTACACAAATGTTACATTTTTTTTTTAAGTTTAAAAAAATGGCACTGTGGATTTTTTTTGTCTGTTGTAGTGCACATTAAAAACAGCATTTTTACATCTGTGCATTCTTATGCAACAGGTGTTAAAAAATTAGTAATGGCCACAAACAATAAAAAAATTAACATGCTCCAGAAAATGCAACGCAGTGTTTCAGCGCAGTATTTTGTGGAGCATGTTCACTGCTGATGTGAAGGTTTAAATATGAACAATGATTATAAAAATAAAAAAAAGCTTACCGCAGGGTCCCCATCAGCCGCTCCGCCGGTGTAATGGAAGATCTCATGCGTGTGTCCTGCCTTCTGATGACATCCCCAACTTGTTCCAGCAACAAATCAAAATGCTCCTGCCTCATCCGAAGATAATTAAAAAATGTCTCCGGGTTCTGGCGCAATGCCATGTACAGAGTAGAATATACACCCCGGGTCATCCGCAGTGCATTAATGGGATGAATCCATAGTCTGCAACGTCGAGATTGAAGCATCCTCCGTCTTTCTGCTGCCGCCTCCTCCCAAACCATTATATCCAGGCGATTTGTCTCAAAAATCACATCAGTAACTACGTTTGCAATCCTCACAAGTACTTGCTCCATCACTGCCACTTTCTCTAAACCCTTTCAAAGATGGGCTGTAAAAACATTCAATATATAATTTTCCCTATTTTCCAGTAGCCAGTCACATAAGGAGACTCCCATTTTTAGGCATGGAAAACGGATCCGTCATAAAAACGGATGAAACGGATAGTAAAAACGGACACAACGGATGAAATGGATCCAGTTTTTCGACGGAACCGTCTAGCGGATTTACGACGGATCCGTCGAAATACTGTATGCGTTGCGTCCGTTTTTCACTATTTGTGAAGCATCCGTCGATGCGTCGCACCGACGCTTTGAGACGTCCACAGAAAAACGCTAGTGTGAAAGTAGCCTTAGACACGCAATGCGCATGCCCAGGAATCCCAGCCCCGTAGTATGAATAAATCATAAGACACTGCGGGGCTGGGATTCACAGGCAGGGCGTACGTACGCACAGAGGACAGACGGCCAGAGCTCACTGCGCCTGCCCAAGGCAGGAGAAAAGAGCGCAGGAACCGTATCATTTCAAAACAGCGGTGAGGAGGCGGCGCCCGGCGCCAAGAAGATGTGAGTGACGGCTGTGTGGTGTCTGCAGCAGGGGGGAAAGGCCTGCCTCCTTGACTGAAGACAACGTATTTTGGACAAATTATAAAACTGATTATTATGGCAGTTACAGCACACAGAACTAAAAGCTCTTTTAGTTAAAAACGCCTGGGGGGGGGGGGGGGTGACAGGTTCCCTTTAAGGGGTTCATACGTTAATTCTACCAAACTAAGATAATAAGCCTTGATCTCAGCTCTGACATAACTGAGTAAAGGCTCAGGATTCAGATGGACAAGTCTGAGGGCATTTGGACGCCAAGATATTTCATAGAACCATTACACCAACAGAAAGGAAAGAACCCCTTCAACAATTGTACCTCATCCTATGGGATATGCTCGATCAACTATATGTTCCAAATTCTTTCAGAATAGCGGGCAGTGATGTTATAGGATTAGTGATGTACAATATGAAGTCATCTGTGCATAGTGCCAATTTATGAGACTCGTGCCCAACTGGGATTCCTTGAATATTGTTATATGCAAATTGCCTCTTCTGAGAAAAAGAGGACTTAACTCTATAGCGCCACCTGTTGGAAGTAGCGATCCTACAAGTCACAATCAACCCTCTAACGAGTCGTGCAATATGACTTAGGATAAAAGCCAAATCAGTATCTCAATTCGCAGACACGGTGTTTCGGGCTGTTGGCCCTCGTCAGTGCGAAGCAGGAGAACTGATTTGGCTAGGTGAGAGGCTATGGACTGGGGTCTAAGGGGTATCGTTTCTCCTTATGGAGAGTGACATACCATCTCTGGCTTGTCAAGGTAAGGAGGCTTATTTGCCGTACAATGCTCCTCTGGGAATTTAAATATGCAAATTGCCTCTTCTGAGAAAAAGAGGACTTAACTCTATAGCGCCACCTGTTGGAAGTAGCGATCCTACAAGTCACAATCAACCCTCTAACGAGTCGTGCAATATGACTTAGGATAAAAGCCAAATCAGTATCTCAATTCGCAGACACGGTGTTTCGGGCTGTTGGCCCTCGTCAGTGCGAAGCAGGAGAACTGATTTGGCTAGGTGAGAGGCTCTGGACTGGGGTCTAAGGGGTATCGTTTCTCCTTATGGAGAGTGACATACCATCTCTGGCTTGTCAAGGTAAGGAGGCTTATTTGCCGTACAATGCTCCTCTGGGAATTTAAATATGCAAATTGCCTCTTCTGAGAAAAAGAGGACTTAACTCTATAGCGCCACCTGTTGGAAGTAGCGATCCTACAAGTCACAATCAACCCTCTAACGAGTCGTGCAATATGACTTAGGATAAAAGCCAAATCAGTATCTCAATTCGCAGACACGGTGTTTCGGGCTGTTGGCCCTCGTCAGTGCGAAGCAGGAGAACTGATTTGGCTAGGTGAGAGGCTCTGGACTGGGGTCTAAGGGGTATCGTTTCTCCTTATGGAGAGTGACATACCATCTCTGGCTTGTCAAGGTAAGGAGGCTTATTTGCCGTACAATGCTCCTCTGGGAATTTAAATATGCAAATTGCCTCTTCTGAGAAAAAGAGGACTTAACTCTATAGCGCCACCTGTTGGAAGTAGCGATCCTACAAGTCACAATCAACCCTCTAACGAGTCGTGCAATATGACTTAGGATAAAAGCCAAATCAGTATCTCAATTCGCAGACACGGTGTTTCGGGCTGTTGGCCCTCGTCAGTGCGAAGCAGGAGAACTGATTTGGCTAGGTGAGAGGCTCTGGACTGGGGTCTAAGGGGTATCGTTTCTCCTTATGGAGAGTGACATACCATCTCTGGCTTGTCAAGGTAAGGAGGCTTATTTGCCGTACAATGCTCCTCTGGGAATTTAAATATGCAAATTGCCTCTTCTGAGAAAAAGAGGACTTAACTCTATAGCGCCACCTGTTGGAAGTAGCGATCCTACAAGTCACAATCAACCCTCTAACGAGTCGTGCAATATGACTTAGGATAAAAGCCAAATCAGTATCTCAATTCGCAGACACGGTGTTTCGGGCTGTTGGCCCTCGTCAGTGCGAAGCAGGAGAACTGATTTGGCTAGGTGAGAGGCTCTGGACTGGGGTCTAAGGGGTATCGTTTCTCCTTATGGAGAGTGACATACCATCTCTGGCTTGTCAAGGTAAGGAGGCTTATTTGCCGTACAATGCTCCTCTGGGAATTTAAATATGCAAATTGCCTCTTCTGAGAAAAAGAGGACTTAACTCTATAGCGCCACCTGTTGGAAGTAGCGATCCTACAAGTCACAATCAACCCTCTAACGAGTCGTGCAATATGACTTAGGATAAAAGCCAAATCAGTATCTCAATTCGCAGACACGGTGTTTCGGGCTGTTGGCCCTCGTCAGTGCGAAGCAGGAGAACTGATTTGGCTAGGTGAGAGGCTCTGGACTGGGGTCTAAGGGGTATCGTTTCTCCTTATGGAGAGTGACATACCATCTCTGGCTTGTCAAGGTAAGGAGGCTTATTTGCCGTACAATGCTCCTCTGGGAATTTAAATATGCAAATTGCCTCTTCTGAGAAAAAGAGGACTTAACTATATAGCGCCACCTGTTGGAAGTAGCGATCCTACAAGTCACAATCAACCCTCTAACGAGTCGTGCAATATGACTTAGGATAAAAGCCAAATCAGTATCTCAATTCGCAGACACGGTGTTTCGGGCTGTTGGCCCTCGTCAGTGCGAAGCAGGAGAACTGATTTGGCTAGGTGAGAGGCTCTGGACTGGGGTCTAAGGGGTATCGTTTCTCCTTATGGAGAGTGACATACCATCTCTGGCTTGTCAAGGTAAGGAGGCTTATTTGCCGTACAATGCTCCTCTGGGAATTTAAATATGCAAATTGCCTCTTCTGAGAAAAAGAGGACTTAACTATATAGCGCCACCTGTTGGAAGTAGCGATCCTACAAGTCACAATCAACCCTCTAACGAGTCGTGCAATATGACTTAGGATAAAAGCCAAATCAGTATCTCAATTCGCAGACACGGTGTTTCGGGCTGTTGGCCCTCGTCAGTGCGAAGCAGGAGAACTGATTTGGCTAGGTGAGAGGCTCTGGACTGGGGTCTAAGGGGTATCGTTTCTCCTTATGGAGAGTGACATACCATCTCTGGCTTGTCAAGGTAAGGAGGCTTATTTGCCGTACAATGCTCCTCTGGGAATTTAAATATGCAAATTGCCTCTTCTGAGAAAAAGAGGACTTAACTCTATAGCGCCACCTGTTGGAAGTAGCGATCCTACAAGTCACAATCAACCCTCTAACGAGTCGTGCAATATGACTTAGGATAAAAGCCAAATCAGTATCTCAATTCGCAGACACGGTGTTTCGGGCTGTTGGCCCTCGTCAGTGCGAAGCAGGAGAACTGATTTGGCTAGGTGAGAGGCTCTGGACTGGGGTCTGAATATTGTTTTCTTTTTTCTTTTTTTTTTTACTGGGGGCCATTGTCAGATGTTCCATCACAATAATGTACAATAAGGAGAGTGGACACCCCTATCTTGTTCCATTCGACACTCCAAAAGATTCTGAATAGATGTCATTGCAATGAGCCTTTGCAGAGGGGTCTTGATATAAACCCATTATCTTGTTGAGAATGTTGGGACCTAAATTTAATTTTGATTTAAGAGCATACCTCCCAACTTTTGAAGATGGGAAAGAGGAACAAAGTTTGCACATTTTAGGCCACGCCTCTGACCACACCCATTGATAATTAGTCACACCCATATCCATGTCCCAAAAACACCCATTTAGCACTGATGATCACACTGTTTCATATACAATAATTATAAACAAAAAATATAGCCACACAGTGCTCCATACTGTATAATGGCCACACATGATGCTCAATACTGTATAATGACCGCACATGATGCTCCATACTGTATTATGGCCACACATGATGCTCCATACTGTATAATGATCGCACATGATGCTCCATACTGTATAATGACTGCACATGATGCTCCATACTGTATAATGGCCACACATGATGCTCCATACTGTATAATGACTGCACATGATGCTCCATACTGTATACTGGCTGCACATGATGCTCCATACTGTAAAATGACCCCACATGATGCTCCATACTGTAATGACTGCACATGATGCTCCATACTGTATAATGACCCCACATGATGCTCAATACTGTATAATGACCGCACATGATGCTCCATACTGTATAATGACCGCACATGATGCTCCATACTGTATAATGGCTGCACATGATGCTCCATACTGTATAATGACCGCACATGATACTCCATACTGTATAATGACCGCACATGATGCTCCATACTGTATAATGACCGCACATGATGCTCCATACTGTATAATGACCCCACATGATGCTCCATACTGTATGACCCCACATGATGCTCAATACTGTATAATGACCGAACATGATGCTCCATACTGTATAATGACCGCACATGATGCTCCATACTGTATAATGACCCCACGTGATGCTCCATACTGTATATTGGCCGCACATGATACTCCATACCATATAATGGCCACACATAGCTACTTCTACACATGCGGCTGCGCTCCATACACTTTGCACACACGGCTCCGCTCCGTACACACGCTCCGCTCCATAAACATCGTACACACACGGCTCTGCTCCAACCACACCTCGCACACACACGACTCCGCTCCATACACCTCGCACACACATGGCTCCGCTCCATACACCTCATACACACACGGCTCCGCTACATCCACACTGTACACCTCCTGACCCCACACAAGGCATTACTTACCTCATCCTGCAGCTGCAGCACCATGTGACAAGTTGGCAACCAGCACAGCAGCCGAGTCCTGCAATCTACGGAGGTCCCGATCATGTGACCCCCTGACTCCTCCCCTCCTGTGACCTCATCAAAGGTCCTGTGCGCAGAAAGCAGGCAACCATACGGAAGGGTAAGGGCCCGGGGCGTGGCTTAACACAAGGGGGCGTGTCGGTCCTGCTGTCTGCGGGAGGCAGAGCGTCCCGTGCTGGACAGCGGGGCAAAGGCTCAAACCCGGGACAGTCCCGTACAATGAGGGACGGTTGGAAATTATGTAAGAGCACTATGTAGAAATGGCCAGCTAGCCCGGTCAAATGCTTTTTCAGCATCAACTGATAGAATGCACGCTGAGATCTTTTTCAGTTTAGTATAGGTCATAAACAGTATCGTTTTAATCATGCTGTCTCTTGCCTCCCTCTGGGGCACAAATCTTACTTGACCGTCGTGCACGATATGAGGCATCAGGGGGGCTAATCTGGTTGCCATAATTTTAGAGAAAAGTTTAAAAGGAAAGGTGCCATCAAAAAAATATTTTTTACAGCGATTGAAAAAAAAATGTAAAGAATTAATGTTTAAATTTTCTTAAAAAATATTATCATTTGTTTATAATTTAGTAAAATATGAAAAATAATTTTAAAAGGTTTGGCATTTCCACTTTTAAACACTAGGGGCTCTTATGTTCAACCTTGGGCATGCGCAGTTAGCGCTGCCCGTCTTCTGACATCATTTGGTGTCAGGCTGGCTGCGCCTGTGCGGCCGCCGTGCCTGAGATCACGCCCCGCAGTGTCTTATTTATTCACACTGCGGGGCTGAGATTCATGGGCATGCCCAGTGCATATCTTCGCCTCTCACTCATCTCCTTCCGCCATCTTCAGACTGTGCGGCGTCACGGCCGTGGCATGTGATTAGGGATCAGCTGACGCCACACACTCTGAAGAAGGTGGAAGGAGATGAGTTAGAGAGGCTAAGATATGCACTGCGCAAGGCCATGAATCCCAGCCCCGCAGTGTGAATAAATCAGAAGACACTGCGGGGCTGGGATTCATGGGCATGCCCAGTGCATATCTTCGCCTCTCACTCATTTCCTTCCGCCTTCTTCAGACTGTGCGGAATCACGGCCATGGCATGTTATTAGGGATCAGCTGACGCCGCACACTCTGAAGAAGGCGAAAGGAGATGAGTTAGAGAGGCTAAGATATGCACTGCGCAAGGCCATGAATCCCAGCCCCGCAGTGTGAATAAATCAGAAGACACTGCGGGGCTGGGATTCATGGGCATGCCCAGTGCATATCTTCGCCTCCCACTCATCTCCTTCCGCCTTCTTCAGACTGTGCGGCCTCAAGGCCGTGGCATGTGATTAGGGATCAGCTGAGGCCGCACACTCTGAAGAAGGCGGAAGGAGATGAGTTAGAGAGGCTAAGATATGCACTGCGCAAGGCCATGAATCCCAGCCCCGCAGTGTGAATAAATCAGAAGACACTGCGGGGCCTGATCTCGGGCAGCGCGACCGCACAGGCGCAGTCAGGCTGACATCAAATGATGTCAGAAGACGGGCAGCACTAACTGCGAACGGCCAAGGGATAACATAACAGCGCAGACTCCAGTACACAAAGAAGCAACGCTCAGAAGGGGGTATGAATGACAGCTGTGCTGCGTCTCATTAAGAAGGAAAGTTCCGCCTCCGGGATGGTTTCACGGTATGAGGGGCCTAATTTTCTAAGTGTTTCGTTCAGGGTGTGCAAGGAGCATAATTAAAAGAGCCACCTTTTCCTTGTGCAGCATTACTGCTGCACAATGTGGCTCTTCTAGTTGCTAATGCCTGGGGTGGGTTAAAGGTTCCCTTTCAACTTGCTCCAATTAGGCCTCAGCCTACACTCTGCTTCTCCTTTATTCCCTGGGCTCCAACACCGCCAGTTGCTGCTCAGAAGTGTCTTTAGCATGAGTACTCCCTCCTGCCCAGCCAGGTTCCAGCACGCCAGCTGTTTCCAGGTAGTGTCAAGGTCAGTTTGCCTCCAATACATTGTCCTGTCCTGTCATGTTGCGGTTGGGTTAGCTGACTCTATGGTGCCTGCAGTTTAGGTGCTTCCTATGTGGGCTGCGGGAACTGGCAATCAAGGCTGGTTCTGTAGTGCCAATAGGACAAGCTTCCCCTGTAGGACTGTGGATTTTCGGTAACTACGGCCGGCTCGCGGCCTAGCAACTTTTGTTTTAACTGTGGACCTTCTGCTGCCTATCTGAGTTCCAGCACCATTACCTGGTTCTTAGGAAGACAATCTTGAATAGGTCCCCCTGGTCCCAGTACCGTCAGCTGGTTCCGGGCAGAGCCTTTGGCTTAGGTGCCTCCTTCTGGGTATCCGAGTTCCACCAACGTCAGGTGGTACTTGGTAGTGCTTTCTGGAACGGGTACCTCCTGCTTAGTAACCGGGTTCCAGTAGCGTCAGCTGGTCCTAGGTTGTTCCATTGGCTCTTGTACCTTCTGCTACCCATCCGGGTTCCAGTACCATCAGATGGTTCTCAACAGTGTCTTTTGCTCTTGTACCTTCTGCTCTCTATCCTGGTTCCAGTACCATCAGCTGGTTCCGGGCAGAGCCTTTGGCTTAGGTGCCTCCTACTGGGTATCCGAGTTCCACCAACATCAGGTGGTCTTTGGTAGTGCTTTCTGGCATGGGTACCTCCTGCTTAGTAACCAGGTTCCAGTAACGTCAGCTGGTCGTCGGTAGTTCCATTGGCTCTTGTACCTTCTGCTCCCCATCCTGGTTCCAGTACCGTCAGCTGGTTCCGGGCAGAGCCTTTGGCTTTGGTGCCTCCTACTGGGTATCCGAGTTCCACCAACGTCAGGTGGTCCTTGGTAGTGCTTTCTGGCACGAGTACCTCCTGCTTAGTAACCGGGTTCCAGTACCGTCAGCTGGTCCTCGGTAGTTCCATTGACTCTTGGACCTTCGGGTAGCCATCCGGGTTCCAGTACTGTCAGCTGGTTTTCGGCATTTCCTCAGCCTTCTTGCACCTTCTGCTACATTTCCAAGTTCAAGACCCTAAAGACGACAACCCTGAAGACCACCCCTAAGATGACAACCCCAGATACGACGACCCCTGAGACGACGACCCTGAAGACCACCCAAAAGACGACGACAACCCCGGAGACGATGACCCTAGAAAAGACGACCCTGGAGACGACGACCCTGAAGACCGAGAAGCAGAAGAACAAGAAGCTGCAGAACAAAGAGCAGAAGAACATTAAGCATAAGACTAAAAATCAGAGCAAAAGATATTATCTAAATTATAAGCAGAAGAAAACTAAGCAGTGTATGGGGGTGAGTCCGTTCCTCCTCGTGGTGCCCCTGGAAAAAGCCTGCTGCTGCAGGCCAAACTGAACGCGGACAAATCCTGTTGTAACTCAATTGTGACAGGCAGAACGGAAGGTGTAATCTTCAAACTTTTATAGATAACAACGACAGGAATGCCTATCACAAATAAGAATATGATGAAGAAGTAGAATATGAAGAAGAAGAATAGTTTAATAAAAAGAATATGAAGAATGTAACAAAAAAGAATAATAGGAAGGTGAAGAAGATGAATAAGGTGAAGAAGAAGTTGATGTAAAAGATGCTGCTGCTGAGAATTGTTATCGCAGGTCTCGACCTACTCTCTGATGAGTCCACTGTAGAGATGACGTCACGGCACCGGAGAGACAAGACACAGTACACCAGGGCTGTATCTGAAGTATCTCTAGTTTATTAAGCTTACACACACTTTTTATGCATTCTTATGTCGGAGGCGGATTCTCCATATATGGGCTAAGCGTCAGAGTGTTTTACTCCCTAGTCTCCTATGGTTTCGAAAACATATTTTTACACAGAACATTATTCGTTATCTTACCAAGGACATTCCCTGCTACAATAACAGCAATATCAGCTAAATGAAGAATAGTGAATAATGACTTATTTTCTGACCTTTGGTAACACTTACAGTGCCTACAAGTAGTATTCAACCCCCTGCAGATTTAGCAGGTTTACACATTTGGAATTAACTTGGCATTGTGACATTTGGACTGTAGATCAGCCTGGAAGTGTGAAATGCACTGCAGCAAAAAAGAATGTTATTTCTTTGTTTATTTTTTTTTTTATAAATTGTGAAAAGTCTTTTCAGAGGGTCATTTATTATTCAACCCCTCAACCCACCAGAATTCTGTTTGGTTCCCCTAAAGTATTAAGAAGTAGTTCAGGCACAAAGAACAATGAGCTTCACATGTTTGGATTAATTATCTCTTTTTCCTGCCTTTTCTGACTATTTAAGACCCTCCCCAAACTTGTGAACAGCACTCATACATGGTCAACATGGGAAAGACAAAGGAGCATTCCAAGGCCATCAGAGACAAGATCGTGGAGGGTCACAAGGCTGGCAAGGGGTAAAAAACCCTTTCCAAGGAGTTGGGCCTACCTGTCTCCACTGTTGGGAGCATCATCCGGAAGTGGAAGGCTTATGGAACTACTGTTAGCCTTCCACGGCCTGGACAGCCTTTGAAAGTTTCCTCCCGTGCCGAGGCCAGGCTTGTCCGAAGAGTCAAGGCTAACCCAAGGACAACAAGGAAGGAGCTCCGGGAAGATCTCATGGCAGTGGGGACATTGGTTTCAGTCAATACCATAAGTAACGTACTCCACCGCAATGGTCTCCGTTCCAGACGAGCCCGTAAGGTACCTTTACTTTCAAAGCGTCATGTCAAGGCTCGTCTACAGTTTGCTCATGATCACTTGGAGGACTCTGAGACTGACTGGTTCAAGGTTCTCTGGTCTGATGAGACAAAGATCGAGATCTTTGGTGCCAACCACACACGTGACGTTTGGAGACTGGATGGCACTGCATACGACCCCAAGAATACCATCCCTACAGTCAAGCATGGTGGTGGCAGCATCATGCTGTGGGGCTGTTTCTCAGCCAAGGGGCCTGGCCATCTGGTCCGCATCCATGGGAAGATGGATAGCACGGCCTACCTGGAGATTTTGGCCAAGAACCTCCGCTCCTCCATCAAGGATCTTAAGATGGGTCGTCATTTCATCTTCCAACAAGACAACGACCCAAAGCACACAGCCAAGAAAACCAAAGCCTGGTTCAAGAGGCAAAAAATCAAGGTGTTGCAGTGGCCTAGTCAGTCTCCTGACCTTAACCCAATTGAAAACTTGTGGAAGGAGCTCAAGATTAAAGTCCACATGAGACACCCAAAGAACCTAGATAACTTGGAGAAGATCTGCATGGAGGAGTGGGCCAAGATAACTCCAGAGACCTGTGCCGGCCTGATCAGGTATTATAAAAGACGATTATTAGCTGTAATTGCAAACAAAGGTTATTCCACAAAATATTAAACCTAGGGGTTGAATAATAATTGACCCACACTTTTATGTTTAAAATTTATAAAAATTTAACTGAGCAACAAAACTTTTTGGTTTGTAAGATTTATGCATCTGTTAATAAATCCTGCTCTTGTTTGAAGTTTGAAGGCTCTAACTTATTTGCATCTTATTAAACCTGCTAAATCTGCAGGGGGTTGAATGCTACTTGTAGGCATTGTATACAAAATGGAGGCAAGCAAGATAAAATGGACCCTGCTATAACAGAATGATGAAGAAGAAAGTGTCGGACAATTAAAAAAGAAGGTGAAGAGCATGGAATTAGTGACACATCAATATCTGACAAAATATAAAAAATCTTAACATAATCAATATCTTTGTAACTCCGTACGTCTTAAAAAAAATAAAAATATAATAATTCCTGCTATTCCATTTGATTGGGCTAAACCTCTATGCCTTTAATATCTCCTCCACGTCCCCCAATACATCCTACATTATTCTTAGTTGTTTTCCTTCATGTAGAATGAACCTACAAGGAAAGAAAGGGTTTATTTTAATTCCGATATTTTGGTCCCATTGACTTGCATTGGTATCGGGTATCGGGTATCGGTATCGGCGATATCTTTTGAATACCGGCCGATCCAATCCGATACCGATACTTTTCAATATCGGAAGGTATCACTCAACACTAATCATGAGATTTTGAGTGCAAACCTCCTTCCATCAGCAAGGGCATTGAAGATGAAACTTGGATGGGTCTTTCAGCATGATAATGATCTCAAGCACACCGCCAGGGCAATTAAGTTGTGGCTTCGTAAGAAGCATATGAAGGTCCTGGAGTGGCGTAGCCAGTCTCCAGATCTCAACCCCATAGGAAACCTTTGGAGGGAGTTGAAAGTCTGTGTTGCCCAGCGACAGCCGCAAAACATCACTGTTGTAGAGGAGATCTGCATGGTGGAATGGGCCAACATACCAATAGTGTGTGTCAACCTTGTGAAGACTTAAAGAAAACACTTGACCTCTGTCATTGCCAACCAAGTATATATAACAAAATATTGATATAAACTTTTGTTAATGACCAAATACTTATTTTCCACCATAATTTGAAAAATAAGTCTTGCGAAATCAGACAAGGTGATTTTCTGGATTTGTTATCTAATTTTGTCTCTCATAGTTGTGGTCTACCTATGGTGTCAATTACAGGCCTCTCGTCTTTTTAAGTGGGAGAACTTGCACAATTGATGGCTGACTAAATACTTTTTTCCCCACTGTATGTGAAAAATGTGAGACCATTATCCTGTATGGAGCACTATGAGAGGCCATTATTCTGTATGGAACACTGCGTGAGGCCATTGTACTGTATGGAGCACTATGTGAGGCCCTTTATACTGCATGGAGAACTATGTGGAGCCATCTTCACAAGCATATATTATGGTATTTAACTCATTCTATCTCCTGCATTGAATCGTGCATGTATCCAGCTTTGCTAGCCATCTTAGCAAGCATATATTATGGTATATACCAATTTCAACTTACTCTGCTTGTCCCCTTATGGTGTGAGGTCATGTAACTTTGTTCAAAGTGGTTTATGATCCATGTAGGCCTGGACACTTGTTAATCTGTTCACTACATTTATTGTGTCCTGCTGTCTCAACTTAGTTTTGATTGATAACGAGGTAAATTATTGAGAGATCTAAGAGCTAGCCTCCTATATATTGAGACATAGATTGGTGAAGCATTTATGCACATTTAGTCTAAGTACATTTTATCAAAGTACTGGAGTTATACCATGGCAGTTAGACAGGGCAAGAGACAGGTAAGACAAACATACCAATTCCCAGAACATTTGTATTACAACAAAAATTTACTATATGCATTTGTATCTACTATATAATTGTCTAAGGGTCACTTCCGTCTTTCTGTCTGTCTTTCTGTCTGTCTGTCTGTCACGGATATTCATTGGTCGCGGCCTCTGTCATCCAAGTCGCTGATTGGTCTTGCCAGCTGCCTGTCATGGCTGCCGCGACCAATCAGCGACGGCCACAGTCCGATTAGTCCCTCTCTACTCCCCTGCAGTCAGTGCCCGGCGCCCGCTCCATACTCCCCTCCAGTCACCGCTCACACAGGGTTAATGCCGGCAGTAACGGACCGCGTTATGCCGCGGGTAACTCACTCCGTTACCGCCGCTATTAACCCTGTGTGATCAAGTTTTTACTATTGATGCTGCCTATGCAGCGTCAATAGTAAAAACATCTAATGTTTAAAAAAAATGAAAAAATAAAAAATCATTATATACCCACCTTTCCCGCTCCTCGCGATGCTCCAGTGACCGCTCCATTCAAGCGGCAGGTTCCGTTGGCAAGGATGGTTTGCGAGAAGGACCTGCCATGACGTCACGGTCATGTTACCGCGACGTCATCACAGGTCCTGTGCGAGAAGGACCTGCCATGACGTCACGGTCATGTGACCGCGACACGGTCATGTGACCGCAACGTCATCACAGGTCCTGCGCGCCTGCACGAGAAGGAGGCGACAGGACTACAAGGGTCCCTGGAAGGTGAGTATGTTTACTTTTTAACCTGTGACATACGTGGCTGGGCAATATACTACGTAGCTGGGCAATATACTACGTGACTGGCCAATATACTACATGGCTCTGTGCTGTATACTACGTAACTGGGCAATATACTACGTAACTGGGCAATATACTACATGGCTGGGCAATATACTACGTGGCTCTGTGCTGTATACTACGTCACTGGGCAATATACTAAGTTACTGGCCAATATACTACGTGGCTGGGCAATATACTACGTAGCTGGGCAAAATACTACGTGACTGGCCAATATGCTACGTGGCTGGGCAATATACTACGTGGCTCTGTGCTGTATACTACGTCACTGGGCAATATACTACGTGACTGGGCAATATACTATGTCACTGGGCAATATACTACGTCACTGGGCAATATACTACGTGGCTGGGCAATATACTACATGGGCTGGGCAATATTCTACGTGGGCTGGGCAATATACTACGTGGACATGCATATTCTAGAATGCCCGATACATTAGAATCGAGTCATCATCTAGTAATTTATATTGTGGCTGCTGAATTCACTCACATCCACCATCCTTGCATTAACTCTTTATACTCCATCCATATCGGCCCCTCACTCCTCTCCTATGTATAGTAATCATGCTCTTTTCACATTGCTAAACTGAACAGATCCATTCAGTCCCACCATCCAACACAAGAGATGCTCTCACAAAACACTTAACCATCTGCTCGCTGTTTCCTCCTAGTCGCAGGAGATATCTCTCCCAACCTCCCATGTTATAGTAAGTCAAACCCCCAAACTGCTACACTCAGAAACCCATCTAACCATATTAACCCATTACTTGCCAAATTAAAATTTTTACAAGTACGGATTTTTCAGAAAAGTGCGTCCCAATATTCAATTAAAAATGACAATGACATGATTTCCTATTTTGAAAACAATCATTTTACAAACACAACACAAAAAATTGGACCCAATTATAAAATCTTAGTTGCTAGAAGCTAAAGATTAGGTGTCCCAAAAAAAGGACATTGGTAGATAATGGGTTAATATTCCCTGCATGCCTTCTGTCTCTTTCAATTGTGCCCTTTGGAATTCTCGCTCAGTGTGTAATAAACTCTCCTTCATCCATGACTTCTTCCTTTATAATTCTCTTAACCTCCTGGCTCTTACTGAAACCTGGATCCACCAGTCAGAAACCACTTGCTCTCTCATATGGGGGAATACACTTCTCTCATACCCCAAGATCAGACAATAGAGCAGGTGGAGGCGTTGGTCTGCTCCTGTCACCCAACTGTACTTTCCAGGTTATCCCTCAAGTACCCTCGCTTGTTTTCCCTTTTTTTGAGGTCCATGCTGTCAGACTCTACATCCCCTTCTCCATGCGAGTGGCGGTGGTGTATCGTCCTCCAGTCCTCTCCCATCAGTTCCTGGATCATTTTGCCACCAGGTTTCCACACTTTCTCTCCTGTGATATCCCCACCCTCATCATGGGTGATTTCAACATCCCCATCTGCTACTCACCTTTTATCTCTAACCTCCTCCTTCGGCCTTTCGCAACTTACTAACTCTCCAATGCATGAAGACGGAAACTCCCTCGACTTGGTCTTCTCCCGGCTTTGATCAGTGGATGATTTCACAAACTCCCCACTCCCGCTCTCTGACGACAACCTTCTTTCATTCTCCATCAAGAACTGCCACCCTACTCAGTTCACCCCTACTTTCCACACATATAGAAATATACAGGCCATTAACACCCAGAAACTTATGAAGAACTTGCAGTAATCACTGGCCCCTATCTTCTCCCTCTCATGTCCTGATTCTGCACTGAAACATTACAATTCAACACTGCAATGTTCCCTGGATGAAGCTGCACCTCATATACATAGAACAACCCTGGCACACACTGCAAACACGTTTCCTGCAGCGGTGCTCTAGGTGCGCCGATCGTCTGTGGAGTAAGTCCAATCTACCCGAAGATTTCATCCATTATAAGTTTATGCTTAAAACATACAACACTGCCCTTCACCTCTCCAAACAAACCTATGTCAATACTCTTATCACCTCACTATCTAAAAACCCAAAACGTCTCTTTGACACTTTTCATTCCCTACTCAACTCAAGAGTGCAGGCCCCAACCACGGATCTCCGCTCTGACGATCTGGCCAACCATTTCAACAAGAAAACATTGATCATATCCGACAGGAAATTATCTCTCAATCCCCTCATACCATGCACTGTCCTCCCTCCCTTGCTGCATCTAGCTCACTCTCTGACTTTGAACCAGTGACAGAAGAAGTAATCAGGCTCCTTGCATCTTCTTGCCCGACCACTTGCACCAGTGACCCCATTCCTTTGCATCTCCTCCAGTCCCTTTTCCCTGCTGTCACCACTCATCTAACAAAAATATTCAACCTCTATCTCTCTTCTGGTATCTTTCCCTCCTCATTTAAGCATGCCATCATACATCCATTAATTAAAAAACCATCCCTTAATCAAAACTGTGCCGCTAACTATAGACCTGTCTCTAATCTTCCCTTCACCTCTAAACTCCTGGAACGCCTGGTCCACTCCCATCTTATCCACTATCTCTCAGATAACTCTTCTCGACCCCCTTCAATCTAGTTTCCACTCTTTACACTCTACTGAAACTGCCCTTACTAAAGTCTCTAATGATCTATTAACAGCTAAATCTAAGGGTCACTGCTCCCTGCTAATTCTCTTGGATCTCTCTGCAGCATTCAAGACTGTGGATCGTTAGCTCCTCCTGACTATGCTCTGCTCCATGGGCCTCAAGGACACCATTCTCTCCTGGTTCTCCTCCTATCTCTCTGACCGCTCCTTCACTGTATATTTTGCTGGCTCCTCCTCCTCTCATCTTCACCTTTCTGTTGGGGTTTCTCAAGGATCGATTCTAGGCCCCCTCCTCTTCTTTGTATACTGCCCCTATTGGTCAAACAATCAGTAGATTTAGTTTCCAGTATCCTATGCTGATAGCACCCAATTATATACTTCTTCTTTTGATATCATGCCTGCCTTTTTAGAAAACACAAGTAATTGTCTTACCGCGGTCTCTAACATCATGTCCTCCCTCTATCTGAAACTGAACCTGTCAAAAACTGAACTCCTTGTGTTTCCTCCCTCTACTAATGTACCTATGCCCGACATTGCCGTTTAATTGTGGTTCCACCATTACTACCCAGCAACATTCCCGCTGTCTTGGGACCATACTTGATTCCAAGCTTTCATTCACCCCCCATATCCGATCACTGGCTCACTCTTGTTATCTGAATCTCAAAAACATTTCTAGAATTCGACCATTTCTTACTTTCGACTCTGAACTATTGTAACTCTCTACTAATCGGTCTCCCTCTTACCAAACTCTCCCCTCTCCAATCTGTCTTAAATGCTGCAGACAGGATCATATTCCTCACGAATCGTTACACCGATGCCTCTACCTTGTGCCAGTCATTACACTAGTTACCCATCCAATCCAGTACAAACCTATTACCCTCACCCACAAAGCAATCCATGGCTCAGCACCACCCTACATATCCTCCCTCGTCTCAGTCTACCACCCTACCTGTGCCCTCCGTTGTGCTAATGACCTGAGGTTAGCACATCCTCCATAATTAGAACCTCCCACTCCCATCTCCAAGACTTTTCACGTGCTGCGTCAATTCTTTGGAATCCACTACCCAGGTGCAAATGATTAATCCCCACAGTTTTAAGCATGCTCTAAAAATGCACTTGTTCAGACTGTCCTACCATCTCAACACATTAACCTAACTATCCCTGTGTTGCCCATTCAAAATTTTTACCATAACCAGGTTCCTTGCAGCATGTTCTCACATGCTTTATGCATTTAATAGCCCTCTGTGTCTGTTCTGTTACATACTTAGGCTGACAACCAGTTCATGGAAACAGGAACACATGGGCTACTTGCACAGTGAACAAGTCTGTAGGAACATGTTCACACACCACCAAGAAACTTGAAGACACAAAAGAGCATAATAAAACCAAAAACACTCAGTTTCAAAAAATCACAGTTATCTGCAAGTGCTAGTAAAAAGACAAAAAACAAAACAAGACAAGACAAGACAAAAAAAAACAGGGTATTTGGTTTGATTTTTGCAAAAAATGTATACTAAGCTGCTCACCAAACGTCAAGGTATACCCATATAGAGCAGTCCTAACTGATGTATGCAATCCCTATCTGATGTCCTCATAGTACGGTGGTGTTTGATGGCGGGTGGCGCCTCCCACTGGCAGACACTTTTGCGTACTATGAGGGGCCTTGTGCCAGTGACGTCGCCAATGAGTATGCCCCCCCACCTGATGAAGGAACCTGCACTTTCATCTGCACCTTCCTCTCTGTCCCCGTGTAAGGTGGTATAGTATGCAGGAAGGGGAAGCTGACTTTCAGCAGGGTCAGATTCTGGCTGTGTAGAGTGCAAGGGGAATGTAGTGGTCTGGGTCAATGTACCAGCAGACTCATCTAGCAGTGGCTGAGCAATGGGCAGGATGAGGAGGAAACACAGTTAGTAGGCCCAAATAATAAAGTGGGCTAAATGCAGTTCAAATGTGGTAACAGGACTAAACAGGCGGCATTGCTTTGTTCAGTGGAGGAAAACTGTAATGAGTGGCAGACACAGTTAGTAGGCCCAAATAATAAAGTGGGCTAAATGCAGTTCAAATGTGGTAACAGGATTAAACAGGCGGCATTGCTTTTTTCAGTGGAGGAAAACTGTAATAAGTGGCAGACACAGTTAGTAGGCCCAAATAATAAAGTGGGCTAAATGCAGTTCAAATGTGGTAACAGGACTAAACAGGCGGCATTGCTTTGTTCAGTGGAGGAAAACTGTAATGAGTGGCAGACACAGTTAGGAGGCCCAAATAATAAAGTGGGCTAAATGTCTGCCAAAAAATTGTTCATAAATAAACAGGTGGCATAGCTAGGTACAGGGGTGGGCTCCTCTGCTGAGTAGCAGACAGTGGTAGTAGGCGCAAAGTATTAACTGGTCTAAATGGAGGCCAGGGCCCCTGTATATTTTAACTATCATCTATCATTTCAACAAATTTGTATTGGCAGTGCCATTAAAGGATTTAACAGCACAGACTACACAGTGGTGGAGCAGGGAGAGGTAAGTATTGCAAGTGGTAGAGCACTGTTCGAGCTGGGGGGAACACTCTCTCGTGGGCGGCGGTACTGGCACAGGGCCCCTCATATTACGACGGTGTGTCTGACATTGGTTGTGCACCACCACCGTCAGAGACACTTCATTGTACTATGAGGGACCCTGTGCCAGTGCTGTCGCCCAAGAGTGGGCCCACCTACCAGTCCAGGCAAACGGTACTCGCACGGGTGCTTGCGCCAGGTGGTGACCACGGCCCTGTGGGGGGAGTCAGCCCATTTAGGGAGGTATAAAAATGGCCTATGGTGGACATTCAGCAGCTGCAAATGGAGGAATTGGAGAAGTCAGTAAGAGGAGGCCAAAAGCAAGTCATTTTTCAGGCAAGCTACATCTCACCAGGGGAAGGTGGGGCAAAATAATTTGAAATCCATGATTGGTTTATTTTAATGAAGGTTAGATCATCAACATTTTGGGTAGCCAGACGTGTCCTTTTTTGGTAAGTATTGAACCAGCAGCACTGAAGACTCTTTCTGATAGCACACTAGCAGCAGGGCAAGCGAGCTCCTGTAATGCATATTCTGCCAATTCAGGCCAGGTGTCTATTTTAGATGCCCAGTAATAAAAGGGGAATGACTTGTGAGGGAGAACATCGATAAGGGAGGAAAAGTAGTTCGTAACCATACTGGACAAATGCTGTCTCCTGTCACTTTGAATCGATGCAGCAGTACCTGTCGTGTCAGCGGTCATTGCGAAATCACTCCACAACCTGGTCGTAAAACCCCTCTGTCCAACGCCACTTCGGATTTGTGCACCTCTAACACCTCTGCTATGTTGCCCCCTACGGCTCGTGTGAGAACCATCACCGCCGCTGTGTGCTGGGAATGCCTGAACCAAATGGTCTACAAGAGTTGCTTGTTTGGTAGCCAATATTTGCTCAAGTGTTGTGAATTCCGCTCTTGGGCTCCTTCCGGTGGTTATAAGTAGCATTTTTGTGAGTTCTGCTATTGGGCTCCCTCCTGTGGTTTTGAGTGGTATGGCTGCTTCTTGGATTTAGCATCAGCAGCTGTTTTCACTGATCGTCTTTCTGGCTCTGCTATATTAGTCTGGCCTTTTCCCTAATTCAATGCCAGTTGTCAATTGTTGAGCTTGGAGTCATGGCTCTCTGAGGATTTCCCTGTCACTCTGACCATTTCAGCAAAGCTAAGTCCTTGCTTGTCTTTTTGCAGTTCACTTGTTGTGGACTTTGTTGTTTAGCACTTTCTATGTTTTGCTCATTTGTCCAGCTTATCAGTATGTATCTAGTCAGCTAAGCTGGAAGCTCTGGGCAGCAGAGTTTGCCATCCACACCTTTATGTATACAGAAAAACGGAGCAGAAATAGCCACAACAACATAGTTGTATATAAAAGCAAAAAGTTTATTCAATACAACACATAAACATTAATATATGTATGCACATACTACCGCGAGTGCTGTACGCAACCCACAGATACAGAGAGGTAACACAAAAAAGGGGAAGGAATGGTAGCCAACCACAAGAATGGAGAGCACAAAATAATGTGCCTTTAGAAACCCTTTATCTCAACAAGGTGCCCAGCTCAAAGCCATCTTAATAGCATACAGGGTCCTGCGGTATCCCCTACTCACAATCAGTAAACAACTGGTGCAAAAAGAAATATTGTGCTATATTCAATAGGGCTTACCCATAATGAGGTCCTGAAAAGGTCACCTTTAGTCAGGTGTGGAGATTTTTGCATTTCTCTGCGGTGGACTTTTTCTAGTTTTTATTACTGACCGCACAGTGTTCTGTCCTGTACTAATTCTTTCTAGTTAGTAGTGGCCTCCTTTGCTAAATCTTGTTTCATACTACGTATGTCATTTCCTTCTCCTCTCACAGTCATTATTTGTGGGGGGCTGTCCTATCCTTTGGGGATTTTCTCTGAGGCAAGATAGCTTGCACGGCTACTGCTAGTGTCTGTGTTAAGATCAGGAACTGCGGTCGGTATAGTTACCACCTGCCCAGAGCTAGTCGCATGTCGCTCCTTAATCACCAGACCATAACAGTACAACTGGCCCAGAATGAGCTGAATGCATGTCAAAAGAAGGAAAAGAAAAAGAGTTCTGAGCCATTTTTTTTTTTCTTTAGTCTGTTTTGTCTTTTTCCTTCCTCTTAATCTCTGGGTGATTCAGGATTTGGATGAAGGGCATGGATGTTCAGGGGTTGTTTTCTCGTGTGGATCAGCTTGCTGCAAGAGTACAGAGTATTCAAGATTATGTTGTTCAGACTCCGGCCCTAGAGCCTAGAATTCCTACTCCAGATTTGTTTTACGGGGATAGATCTAAGTTTTTGAACTTTAAAAATAACTCCAAATTGTTTTTTGCTCTGAAACCCCGTTGCTCTGGTGACCCCATTCAGCAAGTAAAAATAGTTATTTCTCTGCTGCGTGGTGACCCTCAGGACTGGGCATTCTCCCTTGAGTCAGGGGATCCGGCATTGCTTAATGTAGATGCATTTTTTCAATCGCTTGGATTATTGTATGACGAACCTAACTCTGTAGAGCATGCTGAGAAAACACTGTTGGCCCTGTGTCAGGGTCAGGAAGCGGCAGAATTATACTGCCAGAAATTTAGAAAATGGTCTGTGCTCACTAAATGGAATGAGGACGCTCTGGCAGCAATTTTCAGAAAGGGTCTTTATGAAGCCCTTAAAGATGTTATGGTGGGGTTTCCCACGCCTGTTGGTTTGAGCGAATCTATGTCTCTGGCCATTCAGATTGATCGGCGCCTGCGCGAACGCAAAGTGGTGCACCATATGGCAGCGTCCTCGGAGCAGAGTCCTGAGCCCATGCAATGTGATAGGATTTTGACTAGAGCGGAACAGAGGGGATACAGACGTCAGAATGGGCTGTGTTTTTACTGTGGGGATTCTGCTCATGCTATTTCTGATTGCCCTAAGCGTATTAAGAGGGTCGCTAGATCTGTTACCATTAGTACTGTGCAGCCTAAGTTTCTCCTGTCTGTGACCCTGATTTGCTCATTGTCATCTTTTTCTGTCATGGTATTTGTGGATTCGGGCGCTGCTCTGAACTTAATGGACTTAGAATTCGCTAGGCGCTGTGGTTTTTCTTTGCAGCCTTTGCAGAGTCCCATACCCTTAAGGGGTATTGATGCTACACCGTTGGCCAAGAATAAACCTCAGTATTGGACTCAGCTGACTATGTGCATGGCTCCAGCACATCAGAAGATTGCCGTTTTCTGGTGTTGCATAATTTACATGATGTTGTTGTACTGGGTTTTCCATGGTTACAAGTACACAATCCAGTGCTGGATTGGAAATCAATGTCTGTGACTAGTTGGGGGTGTCAAGGGGTACATAGTGACGTTCCTTTAATGTCAATTTCCTCTTCCCCCTCTTCTGATGTTCCTGAATTTTTGTCAGATTTCCAGGATGTATTTGATGAGCCCAAGTCCAGTTCCCTTCCTCCACATAGGGACTGTGATTGTGCTATTGACTTGATTCCTGGCTGTAAGTTCCCTAAGGGCCGACTTTTCAACCTGTCTGTGCCTGAACATACCGCCATGCGGAGCTATGTATAGGAGTCTTTAGAGAAGGGGCATATTCGTCCGTCTTCGTCACCATTGGGAGAGGGATTCTTTTTTGTTGCCAAGAAGGATGGCTCCTTCAGACCCTGTATTGATTATCGCCTTCTTAATAAGATCACGGTCAAATTCCAATACCCTTTACCTTTGCTCTCTGATTTGTTTGCTCGGATTAAGGGGGCTAGTTGGTTTACCAAGATTGACCTTCGAGGGGCATATAATCTTGTTCGTATTAAACAGGGTGACGAATGGAAAACTGCATTTAATACGCCCGAAGGCCATTTTGAATACCTGGTGATGCCTTTCGGGCTTTCTAATGCTCCTTCTGTATTTCAGTCCTTTATGCATGATATTTTCCGCAATTATCTTGACAAATTCTTGATTGTGTATTTGGATGATATTTTGATTTTTTCCAATGATTGGGAGTCTCATGTGAAGCAGGTCAGGATGGTATTCCAGATCCTTCGTGATAATGCTCTATTTGTGAAGGGGTCTAAGTGCCTATTTGGAGTTCAGAAGGTCTCTTTTTTGGGGTTTATTTTTTCTCCTTCGTCTATAGAAATGGATCCTGTTAAGGTCCAAGCCATTCATGACTGGATTCAACCCACATCTGTGAAGAGCCTTCAGAAATTTTTGGGCTTTGCTAATTTTTATCGCCGTTTCATTGCCAACTTCTCTAGTGTGGTTAAACCCCTGACCGATTTGACAAAGAAAGGCGCTGATGTGACTAATTGGTCCTCTGAGGCTGTTGAGGCCTTTCAGGAGCTTAAATGCCGATTTACTTCTGCCCCTGTCTTGCGTCAGCCGGATGTTTCTCTTCCTTTTCAGGTTGAGGTTGACGCTTCTGTGATTGGGGCAGGGGCCGTTTTGTCACAGAGGAATTCTGATGGTTCCTTGATGAAGCCATGTGCCTTCTTTTCCCGAAAGTTTTCGCCTGCGGAACGCAATTATGATGTCGGCAATCGGGAGTTGTTGGCTATGAAGTGGGCATTTGAGGAGTGGCGACATTGGCTTGAGGGAGCCAAGCACCGCATTGTGGTCTTGACCGATCATAAGAATCTGATTTACCTCGAGTCGGCCAAGCGGCTGAACCCTAGACAGGCTCGGTGGTCCCTGTTTTTCTCCCGTTTTGATTTTGTGGTCTCATATCTTCCAGGATCTAAGAATGTTAAAGCGGATGCCCTCTCTAGGAGTTTTTTGCCTGATTCTCCTGGAGTCCTTGAGCCGGTTGGCATTCTTAGGGAAGGGGTGATTCTGTCTGCCATCTCCCCTGATTTGCGGCGGGCGCTTCAGGAATTTCAGGCTGATAAACCTGACCGCTGTCCTGTGGGGAAGCTGTTTGTTCCTGATAGATGGACAAGTAAGGTAATTTCTGAGGTCCATTGTTCTGTGTTGGCCGGTCATCCTGGGATTTTTGTTACCAGAGATTTGGTTGCTAGGTCCTTTTGGTGGCCTTCCTTGTCGCGGGATGTGCGTTCTTTTGTGCAGTCCTGTGGGACTTGTGCCCGGGCTAAGCCTTGCTGTTCCCGCGCTAGTGGGTTGCTTTTGCCTTTGCCTGTCCCGGAGAGGCCTTGGACGCATATTTCCATGGATTTTATTTCGGATCTACCTGTGTCCCAGAGGATGTCTGTTATCTGGGTGGTTTGTGACCGGTTCTCTAAAATGGTCCATTTTTTACCTTTGCCTAAATTGCCTTCCTCCTCTGATTTGGTTCCATTATTTTTTTCAGCATGTGGTTCGTTTGCATGGCATTCCAGAGAATATTGTGTCTGACAGAGGTTCCCAGTTTGTTTCCAGGTTTTGGCAGGTCTTTTGTGCTAAGATGGGCATTAATTTGTCTTTTTCTTCGGCGTTCCATCCTCAGACAAATGCTAAACTGAGCGAACTAACCAAACCTTGGAAACCTATTTGAGATGCTTTGTGTCTGCTGATCAGGATGATTGGGTGGCTTTCTTGCCGTTGGCCGAGTTTGCCCTTAATAATCGGGCCAGTTCGGCTACTTTGGTTTCGCCTTTCTTTTGTAATTTTGGTTTCCATCCTCGTTTTTCTTCAGGGCAGGTTGAGCCTTCTGATTGTCCTGGTGTGGATTCTGTGATGGACAGGTTGCAGCAGATTTGGACTCATGTGGTAGACAATTTGACGTCTCAGGAAAAGGCTCAGCGTTTTGCTAACCGCCGTCGGTGTGTTGGTCCTCGGCTTCGTGTGGGGGATTTGGTCTGGTAATCCTCTCGTCATGTTCCTATGAAGGTTTCTTCCCCTAAGTTCAAGCCTCGGTTTATTGGTCCTTATAAGATTTCTGAGATTATCAATCGAGTGTCTTTTCGTTTGGCCCTTCCAGCCTCTTTTGCCATCCACAATGTTTTCCATAGATCTTTGTTGCGGAGATATGCGGTACCCGTTGTTCCATCTGTTGATCCTCCTGCCCCGGTGTTGGTTGAGGGGGAGTTGGAATATGTGGTTGAAAAAATTTTGGATTCTCGTTTTTCAGTATCTTGTCAAGTGGAAGGGTTATGGCCAGGAGGATAATTCTTGGGTGGTTGCCTCCAATGTCCATGCCGCCGATTTGGTTCGTGCTTTTCATTTGGCTCGTCATGATCGGCCTGGGGGCTCTGGTGAGGGTTCGGTGACCCCTCCTCAAGGGGGGGGGGTACTGTTGTGAATTCCGCTCTTGGGCTCCCTCCGGTGGTTATAAGTAGCATTTTTGTGAGTTCTGCTCTTGGGCTCCCTCCTGTGGTTTTGAGTGGTATGGCTGCTTCTTGGATTTAGCATCAGCAGCTGTTTTCACTGATCGTCTTTCTGGCTCTGCTATATTAGTCTGGCCTTTTCCCTAATTCAATGCCAGTTGTCAATTGTTGAGCTTGGAGTCATGGCTCTCTGAGGATTTTCCTGTCACTCTGACCATTTCAGCAAAGCTAAGTCCTTGCTTGTCTTTTTGCAGTTCACTTGTTGTGGACTTTGTTGTTTAGCACTTTCTATGTTTTGCTCATTTGTCCAGCTTATCAGTATGTATCTAGTCAGCTAAGCTGGAAGCTCTGGGCAGCAGAGTTTGCCCTCCACACCTTTAGTCAGGTGTGGAGATTTTTGCATTTCTCTGCGGTGGACTTTTTCTAGTTTTTATTACTGACCGCACAGTGTTCTGTCCTGTACTAATTCTTTCTAGTTAGTAGTGGCCTCCTTTGCTAAATCTTGTTTCATACTACGTATGTCCTTTCCTTCTCCTCTCACAGTCATTATTTGTGGGGGGCTGTCCTATTCTTTGGGGATTTTCTCTGAGGCAAGATAGCTTTCCTGCTTCTACCTTTAGGGGTAGCTAGATCTCCGGCTGTGACGTGGTGTCCAGGGAGTAACAGGAACATCCTACGGCTACTGCTAGTGTCTGTGTTAAGATCAGGAACTGCGGTCGGTATAGTTACCACCTGCCCAGAGCTAGTCGCATGTCGCTCCTTAATCACCAGACCATAACACTCAAGGTTCTCATGTGGCATGATATTTTGTAATTTTCCTTTATATCGTGGATCCAGGAGGCAGGCCAACCAGTAATCGTCACCGGTCATCATTTTGATAATGCAGGAGTCCCTTTTTAGGATACGCAAGGCATACTCAGCCATGTGGGACAATGTTCCAGGTGTCAATTCACTGCTCGTGCTGGGTTGAGGAGCACTTTCTTGCAAATCAACATCACTTGTGTCCCGCAAACACCCTGTACCTGACCTTGCAACGCCACCAGTTTCTATTGCCCTCTGAGAAGCATCCTCCTCCCATAAATATTCATCCCCATCATCGTCCTCCTCCTCCTCTTCGTCTGCCACCTCGTCCAGGAGAGTTCCCTGAGCAGATAACGGCTGACTGTCATCAAGGCTTCCCTCCTCCTGGGCTGCAGATGCCTGCTCCTTAATGTGCGTCAGACTTTGCATCAGCAGACGCATTAGTGGGATGCTTATGATGGCGTCGTCTGCACTTACTTGCCATGTGCATTCCTCAAAACACTGAAGGACTTGACAGAGGTCTTGTAGCTTCGATCACTGCACACCAGACAACTCCATGTCTGCCATCCAAGTGCCTGCCCGTGTATGTGTATCCTCCCACAAATTAATTACAGCACGCCTCTGTTCGCACAGCCTCTGAACCATATGCAGTGTGGAGTTCCTCCTTGTTGCAACGTCGATTATTAGGCAGTGCTGGGGAAGATTTAGCGATCGCTGATGGTTCAGCATACGGCTGGAGTGTACGGGTGACCAGCGGATGTGCAAGCAAAGTCTTCGCACCTTCAGGAGCAGGGCTGGTAACTCCGGATAATTTTTGAGGAAGCACTGCACCACCAGGTTCAAGGTGTGAGCCAGGCAAGGTATGTGTTTCAGTTCTGAAAGGGCTATGGCAGCCATAAAATTCCTTCCGTTATCACTGACTACCTTGCCTGCCTCAAGATGTACACTGCCCAGCCATGACTGAGTTTGTTGCTGCAAGTACTCGGCCAGTACTTCCGAGGTGTGTCTGTTGTCGCCCAAACACTTCATTTGTAACACAGCCTGCTGACGCTTACCATTAGCTGTTCGATAATGGGACACTTCGTGTGCAACACTGGCAGCAGCGGATGGAGTGGTCGTGCGACTGCGCTCTGTGGATGAGCTTTCGCTTCTGGAGGAGGAGGGGTGGCGAACGCCTACAGCCAACTGTTTCCTAGACCGTGGGCTAGGCAGAACTGTCCCACTATGGCTGTCCCCTGTGGACCCTGCATCCACCACATTAACCCAGTGCACCGTGATGGACACGTAACATCCCTGGCCATGCCTACTGGTCCATGCATCTGTTGTGAGGTGCACCTTTCCACTGACTGATTGCCTCAGTGCATGGACAATGCGACTGGGTAGGTCATAGCGTGGTACTGCATAGGCCATCAGGTCTTTGAAAGCTTCGCTTCCAACCAACCGGTAGGGCATCATCTCTAATGAGATTAGTATAGCAATGTGGGCGTTCAAACCCTGTGTACGCGGATGAGAGGATGAATACTTTCTTTTCCTAATGAGAGTCTCTTGTAGGGTGAGCTGGACTGGAGAGTTGCATATGGTGCAATATGGTGGTGGACATGGAGGATTGAGAGAGGGTTGGTGATGGTATTCTTGATGTTGGCCTACATACAGTGTTTCCTACCAATAACCTTGTGATTCCCTGAATGCTTTGGCCTTGCGACAATACCTCCACATTTGCTGCTGGTGGTGTCCTAACCGGTGGGCTTACAGTGAGGGAAGCAATGTAGTGTTGCTGACTACCTTCATTCTGAGCAGGTGCACCAACGGTACGGGACGTTTTGTAGTTAGTCCAGACTTGCAAGTGCATTCTGGTTAAATGTCTAAGCATGCACGTTGTATTCTTCCCTCTGCTAAAGGTCTTTGAGCATTTCTTGCAGATAACTTTTGACTGATCATTCGGATCTTGGTTAAAAAATTGCCACACTACACTCTTCCTACTATGGAATACCTTTCAGGCATTGCACGCTGTGCTACTTTCACCGGATGGCCACGCTGTCCTAAATCTGTTTTTGTTTTTGACAAACGTTTTTGGCCTGATACGGGCCTGCCAGATGACAGCTGTTGCGATGTAGATGGCTGCTGCGGATCATCCTCCTCTGCTTCTGAGCTACTGGCAGCGGCACCCTCTTCCCCCAATGGCTGCCAGTCTGGGTCAACAACTGGGTCATCTATCACCTCCTCTTCAATGTCATGTGCACCTTCCTCGGTGACACCGTGTAAGGTGCTATAGCATTCGGGACGGGGCACCATAGTCTCATCAGGGTCAGATTCTGGCTCAGTACACTGCGAGGGCAATGTAGTGATCTGAGTCAATGGAACAGCATAATAATCTAGCTGTGGCTGTGCATCAGTGCACTCCATGTTCGATTCATCTTGTAATGGGCAGTTAACAATTTCCCTTTCTAACTCAGGCACGGTATGTGTAAAGAGCTCCATGGAGTAACCTGTAGTGTCACCTGATGCATCCTTCACTTTTGGTTTGGGTGAAGGACACAAAGAAACGTCTTGTTCCTGACCGGGAGCATCCACTGACGACGCACTGCATTTATATTTGGAACGTTCTGAAGAGGAGGCGAAAGAGCTAGAGGCTGAGTCAGCAAGGAAAGCCAAAACTTTTTCCTGCTGCTCCAGTTTTAAAAGCTGTTTTCCTACTCCCAGATAAGGCTACTTTCACACTAGCGTCGGGCTCGGCCCGTCGCCGTGCGTCGGGCCGAGGTCCCCGACGCTAGCGTTGTCCCCGCCGCACAACGGGGGCAGCGAATGCATTTTTCCCACGCATCCGCTGCCCCATTGTGAGGTGCGGGGAAGTGCGGGGAGGTGTGGGCGGAGTTCCGGCCGCGCATGCGCGGTCGGAAAAAGCGGACCGTCGGGAGCAAAAAACGTTACATGTAAGGTTTTTTTTTCCCGACGGTCCGCTACCACACGTCCAAGCGTCGCAAAACGGACGCGACGTTTGGCAATGCGTCGCAAATGCGTCGCTAATGCATCGCTAATGTTAGTCTATGACGAAAAAACGCATCCAGCAAGAACTTTTGCTGGATGCGTATTTTCGGCAAAACGACGCATTTGCGACGTATTGCAGTTAACGCTAGTGTGAAACTAGCCTAAGGGAGCCTTCGAGGCCTTGTGTAGCCAGACGATGACGCTGGCTCAACACCTCCAGCCTTAGGTGTTATTGTGCTTTTGCCACTACCACCAGATGCACCACCACAACCACCACCACCATCAGTACCAGCTGGCAACCACCACACACGGGCTCTTCCACCTGACTTCCTCATTTTTTGGAAAATCTATCCAAAATAACAACAGTTATATGGTACTGTAAAACAAGGTACAAGGTGTATATCAACTTGTTGAGAATTTAAAACTCCCTTTTTTTGTGGGAGACTGAACCAAAACTCAGGCCCTGTGCATAAAACAACACAATGTAAGTGGCAGAAAGTGGCTGGCTGATATACGACAAACTAACAGGACTGAAGTATGTCCACTTTGTGAGAATTTGAATCTCACTCTTTTTTTGAGACTGAACCAAAACTCAGGCCCAGTGTATAAAACAACGCAATGTAAGCGGCAGAAAGTGGCTGGCTGATATACGACAAACTAACAGGACTGAAGTATGTCCACTTTGTGAGAATTTGAATCTCACTTTTTTTTTTTTTGGAGACTGAACCAAAACTCAGGCCCAGTGTATAAAACAACACAATGTAAGTGGCAGAAAGTGGCTGGAATATATATGAAAAAATACAAGGACTGTAGTACAATTTCAATCTCCCTACAATGATCACAGGACAAGTATGGCAGCAATAAAAAGGACTGCTGCACACAGAAGTGTGGACAAATAAACAAGATAACTGTGCAGAAAGGAGCAACAGGATTTTTGCTTTTAAAAAAGCAGTTGGTTTGCACAGCAGCGTGCAAACAGCAATGCAGCTATCAGGGAGCCTTATAAGGCAGCCTAATAAGCTACAGAGCTGATGCACAAAAATATAGCCTCCACTGTCCCTGCAAAAAAAGGTGGTGTTGGACAGTGGAAATCACTACAGCACAAGCAGTTTGGGGGTTAATCTTCCCTCCCTAACTATATCCCTTCTTCTGATGAAGTTGCGGCAACCTCTCCCTATGCTAAGATCGGCAGAAGTAAGATGGCGATCAGCGTGCATGCCCCTTTATAGCCCCCGTGACGCCGCAGAAAGCAAGCCAATCACTGTCATGCCCTTCTCTAAGATGGTGGGGACCGAGACCTATGTCATCACGCTGACCACACTCTGCGTCCTCCTTCATTGGCTGAAAAATGGCGCTGAAAGCGTCATATGAAACGCGACTGACGCGCAGATCGCCGACCTCATGGCCGATCCCACACTAGGATCGGGTCGGGTCAGCAATTTTTGAATTTGTCCGATCCGTTTCGCTCAACCCTACCAAGATCTATTAATAAAAATGTACTTTGTTTGTGGGACAACACCTTTTCCATATGAAAACGTTTATCGTTATATTGGATAATAAACTTTCAATTGTAGAGATTTTTTTTTAATAAAAATATCAAGATTGGCCTGGGACTTTGTCCAAGCTTTTAATTTTGTCCCTCTGTGTATACGAGTTTGACATCTCTGCTCTATATGGAATCTAAAATCCTGAAGTGCTAGGAACCACCGGGTCACTCAGGCATTGTTCCCTTTCTTCTCCTGCATTCACCTCAGAGGGGCATGGTCTGACACTAGCCAGAATTTCCTTCCCAAGAGGTAGTACCTTAGAGTGTCCAACACCACTTGATGGACAAACATTCCCTCTCCACTGTGTAGTTCTTCTTGCAGGATGACAGCTTTTGACTTAGATACATTATGGGGTGCTCATCCCCGTTCAACTCTTGTGATAAGACAGCACCCAGCCCGACATCTGATGCATCTGTCTGGACCACAAACTCCTTAGAGACGTCCGGTGTCACCAACACTGGCTGTTTACACAGGGCTAGCTTCAGTTCTTGAAAGACCATTTCAGCTTCTGGAGACTACTTAGCCATAGCTGACTTTGTCCCTTTAAAGGAGGACCGTCAAAGGAGCAACCATCATGGCAAAGTTAAGGATAAACCGGTGGTAGTAGCCCAGGAATGCTCTGAATTGCTTGAGAGAGGTTGTGGCAAACTTTGGATCGTGTCAACTTTATTTGAGGCTTTATTTTGCCACTGCCTACAATATAGCTCAAGAATTTAGTTTTCTCCATGATTATGGCACATTTCTTCGGGTTTATGGAAAACCCTGCCTTCTGTAGACCATCAAATATTGCCTGGACTTTGCTCAGATGGCTTCCCAATCCTAGCTGAAGATCTTGATGTCATCCAGGTAGGCCGTTGTGTACTTCTTGTGAGGAGCTAGGATCTGGTTTATGGCGCTCTGAAAGGTGGCCGGAGCTCCTTGCAACCCAAATAGCATACCTGTGTACCGGAAACAACCATCTCGTGTTGAGAAAGCCATCTTCTCCTTGGCATCGTGGTACATGGGAATTTTCCAATATCTTTTCCTGAGGTCAAGGGTGCTAATGTTCCAGGTGGGACCTAGCCTTTCAATCAGTTCATCGACATGGGGCATTGGATACGTATCAAACTTCATACCTCATTCAGCTTCTTATAGTCATTGCAAAACAGTCATTCTCCATCTGGTTTTGGCACTAAGACTATGGGACTGCACCAGCCACTCTTGGACTCTACAATGACTCAGGCTCAGCTTCACCTCTTTCGAGATCACCTCTCAGCAGGGTTCGGGAATCCAATATCGCTTCAAGTTCACACATGAGGTTCTGTGAGAACCTCATGCTCTGTGACCTGAGTGCAACCCGGTAATTCGGAGAACAGGTCTTTGTTCCAATATAGCATCACTCAGCACTGCTGCTTTTGGGCATATTACAGTGACTCTGCTACCTTGAACTCTTGCACATTGGCTTCAGACTTAGCCACCAAACACGGAGCTCCACAGGCTTGCTATCGCACCACGGCTTATTCTGGTTGATGTGGTACACCTGGTAGGGTTTCCTTCTCCCTGGTTGGTGGACTTTATAGTTTGTCGCCAACCTTTTCAACTACTTCATAGGGGCCCTGCCACTTGGCCAGACATTTTCTCTCTACCGTAGTTACCAGCACCAGTCCCAAATCCCCAGGATTGAAGTGTCTCACCCTTGACGATCTACTGTACACCCTCGACTGTGCCTCGTGCTTTTAGGTGTTCTTTCACAATGGGCATCATCTCAGCAATTCTCTCTTGCATCTGGGACATACAGGGATTGGACAAAATAATGGAAACACCTGGAAACATCAACAAAAGTTAGTTTAATCTTGTGTAGGTCCACCTTTTGCGGCGATTACAGCCACAATTCTCCGAGGTATGGATTCATACAAGGTGTGAATTGTTTCCAAAGGAATTTTAGCCCATTCTGCAGTTAAAACACCCTCCAGTTCTTTGAGCGATGATGGCGGTGGAAATCGACGTCTAACTTGAATCTCTAAAATCGACCATAAATGCTCAATAATATTGAGGTCTGGGGATTGTGGGGGCCAGATGAGATGCTCAACTTCATTAGAATGTTTCTCGTGTCATGCTAGCTGTATGAATTGGTGCATTATCATCCTGAAAGATGGCGTTCCCCTCCGGGAACAGTGCTTGAACCATTGGATGCACTTGGTCGCCCAAAATGCCTAAATAATCTCGGCTGTTAATTCTTACATGAAAGGATATCATTGGCCCAGTGGATCTCCACGAAATAGCACCCCAGATCATCACAGAACCTCCACCATGTTTTACAGTTCTGAGAAGGCAGTCTGGATGGAATTCTGTCTCCAAACGTACACTTGGCCAGAGGTCGGAAATAGGGTAAACGATGATTCGTCTGAGAATATCACATGTTTCCACTGCTCGAGGGACCAATTCTGGAGGTTTCTACACCACTCTAAATGCTTGGAAACATTTGTCATTGAGAGCAGCGATTTACTAATTGCAGCTCTTCCGTGGAATCCAGATTTGTGCAGCTCCCGACGAACAGTTTTCGTGGAAACTGGGTTCAGTAGGTGTTCATTGAGCTCAGCAGTGATTTTCGGAGCCGCGTTCTTGCGATCCTCTCTCACAATTCGCTTTAGAGTCCGACGGTCTCTCTCAGTCAACTTTGACTTTCGTCCGGACATGTGCTTTGCTGTGGATGTTTTTCCTTCTCTTTCAAACGCAGTCATTACTTTGGAGACAGTACCTCTTGACACGCCAAGCATTCGGGCACTTTCTGTCACTAGCGCCTGCCATACGAGTACCAACAATTTGGCCTCTTTGAAAATCCGAGAGGTCTGCCATTGGTATCAGGTTCTCATCATTGTTCTTACAATTATGCTAAACAAACAGTTAATTTACATACACATATCACATAACACAAATAATCAACTACAAAACATTACCATATGTCACGGTTTGCATGTTTATCACATGTTCGAACATTATGATGTCAAAACGTTAGTGGTTTCCATTATTTTGTCCAACCCCTGTATATTCTATTACACTCCTGTATGGTGTAGACTAAGCCTCCCAGGTCCCCTTTGAAACATCCACGAGTTCATGGGGGTGTCTGCCATACAGTTTAAAAGGGGAGAAACCAGAAGAGGCCTGTGGGACTTGTTTGATGGAGAACAAGGTACGGCTGTAGACTGCCAGTCTCGGACGTCCTTCTCGATGACCTTTTTTAACATGTCCTTCAAGGTTTTATTAAACCTCTCTACCAAACCGTCCATGTGTGGATGATAGACTGAGGTACTGAGTTGTGTGATTTGTTGAGTTTTACACAACTCTCTCATCACATTTGAAATGAATGCAGTTCCTTGGTCCATTAGGATTTCCTTGGACAACCTCGTTCTGTAAAATATATGGACCAACTCCTATATGGCGGAGGAGTTTCGTAGTGGTATGGTCTCCGGATACCGTGTAGCATAGTCCAGGACCACCAGGTTATACTGATGCACTCTGGTGGACTTGACCAGGGGTCCCACTAGATCCATGGCTATGGGCAATGGCACTAAGGGGCTACAGAAGTGAGCCACTGGTGAGCTGGCAGGTGAGAAAGGATCTACAATAATTCAGGATTTATCAGTGACAATCGGGCCAGTAGAACCTCTGGAGGATCCATTCCTGTTTTTTTTTCTTCCCCCCCAGACACCTCCAGCTCAGGCATGTTGGCCTCTGCAGATGTTACCTCATACTCATCGCCAACAAGCAAACAAAAAGAAAAGCATTCAGCTGCGGCCGTATTTTTAAGTCCAAGAACAAAGCAAAGTCCTGCCGTATTATAACAGGGTGTAATAGGTCCATGACTACACCAACCTCATGGGTCTCGGTGCCACAGTTGGTATCTATGACCACTTGAGCCACAGTGTAGTCTTTAGCGTCTCCATGGACACAGCTGATGCCCACTATCTTCCCAGGAATCAGCCAATGAGCAACTGTGATCCTCACTAAGGCTGGGTTCACACTACGTTATGGGTGTCCGTTAGACGGACTACGTTACACAGCGGCATAACGCGGTGTAACGTAGCCTAACGCCGCCATTGACTCCAATGTCGGACGCATCACTAGCGCACGCCCACAATGGGCGTGCACTAGGGATGTGCCGTCATCGAGTCACAGACCCTGAAACGCGGGCTGCAGCGTTTCCGGGTCCATCACTGCGCAGATAGAGCTAGCAGGTGCTCTATCTGCGCTAGCGTGCTGCCATACCGGCACTTACGTTTACAGCAGCCCGTTACCGTATGTGTTGAACGGGCTGCTGTAAACATAATGTGAACCCAGCCTAAGGTTACCAAACTTCACGACACCAAAAGACCAGCCATTTGCACTCCGTTCACTGATACGGGACATACCTGCAGCTCCTCGCCTGTTTGAGGGACAGCACTACAGGCGGGGTATGCAAGATATGAGCAGTGTTGTCCTATGCTGAAGTCCATTGACTTGGTGGTGATAGGGCAATGGAAGGCTATGTGACCAAGGGTATTACACCTTCAACAAATCATGTTATTGGATGGGGCCTTTGGCAACAACCAAGATGCCTCATGGGCTCTTGGATGCCCCCATATGTGGCTCTAGCTCCCCTCTTTTCGGTGTCAGTCCCGCTTCTGGAACCCCAGTACGGAGATGCTAAGACCCCTTGCTTCCCTAAGGAACTCTGGACCGCCTGGTACCTTTTCACGGGGCCCACCAAGTCATAGGCATTCCGGGTATCTCCCTGGGCAACCCAGGATTGCACCAGCCTCGGAAGGGAGTGTATGAACCTGTTCATGATGACCCTCTCCACCATCTGTGCTAGGGCAGAAGATTCAGGCTGCAACCACTTTTGAACCAGGTGTAGGAGGTCGAATATTTGGGACCGGGGTGGTTTGTCACTGCAATAGGCCCAGTGGTGCACCCGTTGTACCCTGACAGTCAGTCACTCCTAAGCGCGCCAAGATCTGTTTTCAATTTGGCACACTTTTGCGTCCTCCAAAGCCAGGCCATAATAGGCATTCTGCAGTTCCTGTTAGATATGGTGCCAAAACCTCTGCCCACTGCTCGGCAGGCAAATTCTCCAGTTCCGCCACCCTTTCTGAAACAGTCAGGAATGTCTCGACATCATCACCTGGGGTCATCTTTTGCAAGGCTCGGCTTACTGTCTTCATAATGTTTAAGACATCAGCTTGGCTTGAGGCTGGGGAGGTTGCCCTGCTACAAATTGCCTTTGCTAGGAGTTCCATCAGCTGTTGGAGATAAGCCTGCTTTATCAACTCCTCCATGTTGTCAGCTTTTGTCCTGCAGTCACTTTTACCGAGGACATGTTGTATCTCTTCGGCAGTCACACTGCCTCTCGGGATTTGTGCCTGTGCTTCTAGCACCAAATGTAGGGTTTCTACTCAGTCAGTTGCGGATGAGGTAGGCACAGGAAGCGATTTCAGTAAAATGTCCAGGCTGGTTTACTAAAACTTCATAAACCACTCAGCATAACCAAACAAAAATAAATAACAAAAGACTGACCGTCACTTACAAACAGAAAACTTGTGTGTACAGGAGCATAACTAACAAAGTTGCACTCTGTAGTGCTATACCATGTAAACATGAAATATATGAAATTTCAATTGCATTTCTGCTCTAGATAATAGGAAAAACTTGAGATACTTAGATAATTTGGTCAATTCATGCATGCCCAGCAGCCAACGACAAGGCAAACTGATTGTGCAGTATATGTTCTGTAGCCTGCAATCCTGGGCTTACATCACCAAAGCTACCAATCTCGATGATACATATCTCCCCTCAAGGACCTGTCCAGTGGCCATTTTACAACAGTCATGGCCAAAACTGTTGGCACCCTTGAAATTGGTCCAAAAAATAAAGTATTTCTCCCAGAAAAATATTGCAATTACATGTTTTGTTATACACGTTTATTACCTTTGTGTGTATTGGAACAACAAAAATGCAAATTGGACATAATTTTACACAAAACTCCAAAAATGGGCCGGACAAAGTTGTTGGCACCTTTCCAAAATTGTGGTTAAACAACTTGGTTTCAAGCATGTGATTTTCGTTCAAACTCACCTGTGGCAAGTAACAGGTGTGGCTAATATAAAAACCAGATAAAAAGGGGAGAAGTTGATTCAATATTTGCATTCTGTGTCTGTGTGTGCCGCACTAAGCAAGTAGTATTGAAAAGAGAACTGTCTGAGGACTTGAGAACTAAAGTTGCCAAAAAATATCAACAATCTCATGGTTACAAGTCCATCTTCAAAGATCTTGATGTTCCTTTGTCCACGTTGTGCAACATAAATCAAGAAGTTTACAACCCATGGCACTGCAGCTAAACTCCCTGGACGTGGACGGCAGAGAATAATTGATGTAAGGTTGCAACGCAGGATAGTCCAGATGGTGGATAAGCAGCCTCAATCAAGTTCCAAAGAAATCCAAGCTGTACTGCAGGCTCAGGGTGCATCAGTGTCAGAGCAAAATATCCGTCGACATTTGAATGAAATAAAATGCTATGGCAGAAGACCCAGGAGGACCCAACTGCTGACACAGACAGAAAAAAGCTAGACTGCAGTTTGCTAAAATGTACTTGAGTAACGAAAATCCTTTTGGGGAAGCATCTTGTGGTCAGATGAGACCAAGCTAGAGCTTTTTGGTAAAGCACAATATTCTCTTTACAGTGAACAGAATGAGAGATACAAAGAAAAGAACATTGTACCTATTGTCAAATGTGGTGGTTCAAAGATGTTTTGGGGCTGCTTCTGCCACTTGGTGCATTGACTGTGTGCAAGTCATCATGAAATCTGAAGATTACCAAAAGATTTTGGGTTGCTATGTAGTGCCCAGTATCAGATAGCTGGGTTTGCGTCCTAGGTCATGAGTCTTCCTGCAGGACAATGACCCCATAACATACTTCAAGAAGCACCTAGAAATAGATGGAAACAAAGCACTGCAGAGTTCTGATGTGGCCAGAAATGAGTCCGGATCTAAATCCCATTGAATACCTGCGATGAGATATTAAAAATGCTGTTGGGAGAAGGCACTCTTCAAATATGAGAGACCTCTAACAGTTTGCAAAAGAACAGTGGTCCAAAATTCCAGTTGAGAGGTGTAAGAAGCTTGTTGATGGTTATAAGAAGCGATTGATTGCAGTTATTCTTTTCAAATAATAAGTTGAGGGTGCCAACAATTTTGTCCGGCCCATTTTTGGGGTTTTGTGTGAAATCATGTTCAGTATGCCTTTTTTGTTTTTTTTGTGTTGTTCCAATACACAAAGGAAATAAACATGTATAACAAAACATGTGTAATTGCCATACTTTTCTGGGAAAAATACTTCATCTTTTGGAACAATTTCAAGGGTGCCAACACTTTAAGCCATGATTGTATATTGCAAAATGGCGTTTTAATGTTATGCCTGATAGTTGTTAATTTACAGACACAATCAAAAAAATCTCACCAAGACAATTCAGTACATTACAAAAATAAAATCAGACATAAAACAAAAATTAACACCTAGAAAAATGTTGTTTTCTTGGCTCTCTAAGGAATCAAATTAAGTACATAGACATTAGAAAGAACACATCTTTGAAGATGTAGAAAAAGTTTCTGTTTATTGAGATCCATAATCGCATTTACAGGTAGATAATTGCTAATACAAACTGAAAATAGTCAACATGTATAAATGACAGTATACCTGTAGTTTTGGAGAGTTTGACAGGACGAGACAAGACAGGCAGGAATAAACTTTAAGTCCAGCAAAGTTGTAGAAATAAGTTCAAGTCTTTCTCTCTTACTTCCCTTGGAAATGTTGATAGTAAGCTGAGGGATTCCTGAGTCCACACATGTCCAAGGATCCGAAGTAGAAGGTGGTTAGGATAATATGTCCAAGCCTTCCTGGAGCAGGTCACAGGTAAACTGCAGACTTGATTCAGAAGCACTGATTGAATAGCTGAGGTTGCTTAACCCCTTCACCCCCGGAGCTTTTTCCGTTTTTGTTTTTCGCTACCCTCCTTCCCAGAGCCATAACTTTTTTATTTTTCCGTCAATTTGGCCATGTGAGGGCTTATTTTTTGCGGGACGAGTTGTACTTTTGAACGACATCATTGGTTTTAGCATGTCGTGTACTAGAAAACGGGAAAAAAATTCCAAGTGCAGTGAAATTGCAAAAAAAGTGCAATCCCACACTTGTTTTTTGCTTGCCTATTTTGCTAGGTTCACTAAATGCTAAAACTGACCTGCCATTATGATTCTCCAGGTCACTACGAGTTCATAGACACCTAACATGACTAGGTTATTTTTCACCTAAGTGGTGAAAAAAAATTCCAAACTTTGCAAAAAACAAAACAAAACAAAATTGCGCCATTTTCCGATACTCGTAGCGTCTCCATTTTTCGTGATCTGGGGTCAGGTGAGGGCTTATTTTTTGCGTGCCGAGCTGGCATTTTTAATGATAGCATTTTGGTGTAGATACGTTCTTTTGATCGCCCGTTATTGCACTTTAATGCAATGTCGTGGCGACCAAAAAAACGTAAATCTGGCGTTTTGAATTTTTCTCTCATTACACCATTTAGCGATCAGGTTAATGCTTTTTTTATTGATAGATCGGGCGATTCTGAACGCGGCGATACCAAATATGTGTAGGTTGGGGGTTTTTTTTATTGATTTATTTTGATTGGGGCGAAAGGGGGTGATTTAAACTTTTATATTTTTTTTATTTTTTTCACATTTTTAAAAACTTTTTTTTTTTTTACTTTTGCCATGCTTCTATAGCCTCCATGGGAGGCTAGAAGCAGGCACAGCCCGATCGGCTCTGCTATGCAGCAGTGATCATAAGATCGCTGCTACACAGCAGATTTGCAGGTGTGCTGTGAGCGCCGACCACAGGGGGGCGCTCACAGCCACCGGCAATCAGTAACCATAGAGGTCTCAAGGACCTCTATGGTTACAATGGAGGAGCATCGCCGACCCCCGATCATGTGACGGGGGTCGGCGATGCGCTCATATCCGGCCGCACGGCCGGATGCGGTAGTTAAATGCCGCAGTCTGCGTTTGACAGCGGCATTTAACTAGTTAATAGCGGCGGGTGATCGCGATTTCACCCGCCGCTATTGCGCGCACATGTCAGCTGTAAAAAATAGCTGACATGTCGCGACTTTGATGTGCGCTCACCGCCGGAGCGCACATCAAAGCGGGGGTCCCGACATGTGACGTACTATACCGTCACATGTCGGGAAGGGGTTAAAGGGACTCTGTCACCCCTCCAGCCGTTATAAACTAAAAGAGCCACCTTGTGCAGCAGTAATGCTGCATTCTAACAAGGTGGCTCTTTTAGTTTGTGGTGCAGTTATAGCCAAAATAAAGCATTTTATAATTTCGCCAAAATACCTCTCTTTAGCCCTGGAGGCAGGTCTTAACCCCTCTGCTGCAACCGCCACACTTCAGTCACTCAAATCTTCTTCGGCGCCGGGCGCCGCCCCCTCCATGCTATTTTCCACTCAAATCCGGCTCCTGCGCGGTTTAGTACTGGCTGGGGCAGGCGCAGTGAGCTCTGGCCGTCTGACCTCACATGCAATCTTGCAGACTGCGCCTGTGCGGCCACCCAGCTTGTGAATTCACAAGCTGGGTGGCCGCACAGGCGCAGTCTGCAAGACTGCATGTGAGGTCAGACGGCCAGAGCTCACTGCGCCTGCCCTAGGCAGAACAAAACAGCGCAGGCGCCGGATTTGAGTGGAAAACAGCGCGGAGGGAGCGGTGCCCGGCGCCGAAGATTTGAGTGACTTAAGTGTGGCGGTTGCAGCAGGGGGGTTAAGACCTGCCTCCAGGGCTAAAGAGAGGTATTTTGGCGAAATTATAAAACGCTTTATTTTGGCTATAACTGCACCACAAACTAAAAGAGCCACCTTGTTAGAATGCAGCATTACTGCTGCACAAGGTGGCTCTTTTAGTTTATAACGGCTGGAGGGGTGACAGAGTCCCTTTAACCCCTTCCCGACATGTGACGGTATAGTACGTCACATGTCGGGACCCCCGCTTTGATGTGCGCTCCGGCGGTGAGCGCACATCAAAGTCGCGACATGTCAGCTGTTTTTTACAGCTGACATGTGCGCGCAATAGCGGCGGGTGAAATCGCGATTCACCCGCCGCTATTAACCTGTTAAATGCCGCTGTCAAACGCTGACAGCGGCATTTAACTACCGCTTCCGGCCGTGCGGCCGGAAATGAGCGCATCGGGGGGGTCAGCGATGCGTCAGGATGGTAACCATAGAGGTCCTTGAGACCTCTATGGTTACTGATGCCGGCCTTCTGTGAGCGCCACCCTGTGGTCGGCACTCATAGCAAGCCTGCATTTCAGCTACATAGCAGCGATCTGATGATTGCTGCTATATAGCTGAGCCGATCGAGTGGTGCCAGCTTCTAGCCTCCCATGGAGGCTATTGAAGCATGGCAAAAGTAAAAAAAAATGTTTTAAAAAATATGAAAAAAATAAAAAAAAAATAAAAGTTTAAATCACCCCCCTTTCGCCCCATCCAAAATAAAAATAAAAAATCAAACCTACACATCTGGTATCGCCGCGTTCAGAATCGCCCGATCTATCAATAAATAAAAAGCATTAACCTGATCGCTAAACAGCGTAGCGAGAAAAAAAATTAGAAACGCCAGAATTACGTTTTTTTGGTCGCTGCGACATTGCATTAAAATGCAATAATGGGCGATCAAAAGAACGTATCTAGACAAACGTGGTATCATTAAAAATGTCAGCTCGGCACGCAAAAAATAAGCCCTCACCCAACCCCAGAACACGAAAAATGGAGATGCTACGGGTATCGGAAAATGGCGCTTTTTTTTTTTTTTTTTTTTAAGCAAAGTTTTGAATTTATTTTCACCACTTAGACACCTAACATGTCTAGGTTATTTTTTATCTATGAACTCGTAATGACCTGGAGAATCATAATATCAGTTCAGTTTTAGCATTTAGTGAACCTAGCAAAAAAGCCAAACAAAAAACAAGTGTGAGATTGCACTTTTTTTGCAATTTCACCACAGTTGGAATATTTTTCCCGTTTTCTAGTACAAGACATGTTAAAACCAATGGTGTTGTTCAAAAGCACAACTCGTCTCGCAAAAAATAAGCCCCCACATGACCATATTGACGGAAAAATAAAAAAGTTATGGCTCTGGGAAGGAGGGGAGCGAAAAAACGAAAACGCAAAAAGGGCCGCGGCGTGAAGGGGTTAACAAGGCAAGTGGCAGAGAACAAGGTGGAAACATACAAACTGAAAACTCCATACTGACTGAGGGCAAGGTAGCTTCAGCAGGACAGAAAGCAAGATGGCCGACGGGGAAAACTAGATTCAAAAATAAAGGCAGATATGGCAAAGAGTCTGAGAACCTTACATATAGTTTCCGCTTTAACGTGTGTGAACAACTTTATGTTTCATAAAATTTGATCTATGAGTAAAACATTTCCCGCATTCTGTACATGAAAATGGCTTCTCCCCCGTGTGAATTCTCTGATGCTGAACAAGAACTGATTTCTGAGTGAAGCATTTCCCACATTCTGAACATAAAAAAGGTCTTTCTCCTGTATGAGTCCTCTGATGTTTAATCAGGTCGGATTTCTGTGAAAAACGTTTCCTACAGTCCAAGCATAAAAAAGGCTTCTCGCCTGTGTGAACTCTTTGATGTTTAGATAGATCAGATTTCTGGGAAAAGCATTTCCCACATTCTGGACATGAATATGGCTTCTCCCCTGTGTGAAATCTCTGATGTACAACAAGATCTGATTTTTTATTAAAATACTTCCCACATTCTGTACATTTAAATGACTTATCATAGGTGTGAATTTTCTGATGACTCTCAAGATAAATTTTAAGTGTAAATGATTTCCCGCAATCCGAACATAAAAATGGCTTCTCTTCCATATGAACTTTTTGATGTTGAGCAAGATATGACAACTGAGTAAAAGATATCCCACATTCTTGACATGAAAACAGCTTCTCCACTGTGTGAATTCGCTCATGCTCAACAAGATCAGTATTCTGAAAAAAACATTTTCCACATTCCAGACATGGTTTTTCTTTTCTGTGAATGCTTTGATGTCTCTCTAGGTCACGTTGATGTATAAAACACTGCCTGCATTCTGAACAGATATATGTTTTTTCCTCCAAGTGGGTTTCTTGATGTTCATCAAGCTGTAATCCATTAGCAAACGACTTGCCGCAATCAGCACATGAATATCCCATTTCATGTTCTAAGAAGGAAATAGAATATATTGTAGTTAGATATCAAATAGACAGCCTTAAATAAGATCTCCCAGCAAAATTTTTATTCTATTGTCAATCCTAAATTTATGTATGTAATGTAGTGTAGGTGCAATATCCCCTTCCCAACATGGTGAATTTCTGTTTTTGAGCTTTTAATTTTTTCATCCCTGTCTTTCAAAAGCAATTACTTTTTAATTTTTCTGGCAACAGTCATGTGAGAGCTTGTTGTTTTGAGGGACATTAAGTTATAGTTTTCAATGACACCATTCATTTTACCATTCAATGGATGGGAAAATAGGGTAAAAAAAAAATCCAAGTACGGTGAAATTGCAGAAAAAAAATGCAATTTTGCGATTTTTTTGGGGGGGGGGGGGTTTTGCATATATAGTGTTCATTTTACAGATCTGAATTATTAAAAACATTTTTATTTGTTTTTTTAATTTTTCAATTTCCATAAAGAATTTAAATTGACACCCTGGCTGACAGCAACATTTAAGCGGTTAACAGAAAGTAGGTGGAGTAGGCAGATGGTGGGTAAATAACACCGCCATTGACTGACTGCAATGATGTGTGTTCAGCTCCTGAGCCTGCATTAAAGAAGATAACTCAATATATTACAAAGAGGTTAAAACAAGTGATGAGCGAACATGCTTGGATAACGTCTTATCCGAGCACGCTAGGGTATTATCTGAGCATCTGAGCGAGCTCGTATATTAGGTTCGAGTCTCTGTGGCTGCAAGATTTGCATGCCTTAACACATGTGGGGAGTCCCTAACAAACCGGCAATCCCCACGTATTGAGGCCATCTAAAAGCCACAAATCATGCAGCTGTAGCGACTCGCACATATTATAAAAGCACTCCCAGATGCTCAGATAACACCGAGCATGCTCGGATAAGACGTTATCCGAGCATGTTCGTTAATACACTTCCCCTGGTTCCGGCATCACTCAGGTCCTCTTCTGGATCACGTGACCTGAAAACAGACTTGCTGGATCACAAGGGTTTGTGTGTGAAACGCAAGTCACTTTCTTAATAGAAGTCTATATACGGCTTAAATAGAGGGAAGTAGCTCCACCCCACACAACAGTCCATGGTTACTTTAGCAAAGCTGAGGAGCGATCACATGATGCTTAAGAGGACTGGATCAGCGATGGAAATTGGGGTAGATGGTAATCAATAAGTATTTTACTGCACTTATACCACATCACATACACATTTAGAAGGTACTGTGGAAAAAAAAGTTGCTGGGAGTTCTTTTTTAACCTCTTCACCCCCGAGCCAGTTTTCACCTTTATGTGGTAATAACTCTGTAATGCTTCAAGGGACCCCAGTGATTCAAAGACTGGTTTTTCGTTACATGTTGTACTTCATGATAGTGGTAAAATTTGTTTGATATAACTTGCAGTTATTTGTAAAATATCAGAAATTTGGCAAAAAATTTGAAAATTTTGCAATTTTCAAACTTTCAATTTTTATGCCCTTAAGCCAGTTAGTCATGCTGTACAAAATAATGTCTAAATAACATTTCTCACATGACTACTTTACATCTTCATAATTCTTTTTGTTGAAAAGTTGATCAGCAATTTCAAATTTTTCCAGCAAAATTTACATAACAAAGATTAAAACCTATATGACAAAAAATACCTGAAAGTGACACCATTCTATAAACTGCACCCCTCACACTGCTCAAAACCACATCCAAGAAGTTAATTAACCCTTTAGGAGCTTCACAGGAATTAGTGCAACGTGAAGATAAAAATTTATATTTTTTTTCAAAAATGTTACTTTAGCCCCCAATTTTTTCTTCTCACAAGGGTAACAGGAGAAAATGGACTCCAAAATTTGTTGTGCAATTTCTCCTGAGTACAACCATATGTGGGGGAAAATTAAGTTTCGGTGCATGGTAGGGATTGGAAGGGAAGGAGCACAGTTTGACTTTTTGAATGCAAAAATGACTGGAATCGAGAGCGGACGCCATATTGCATTTGGAGAGTCCTTGATGTGCCTTAACAGTGGAAAGCCCCCACAACTGACCCCATTTTGGAAACTACACCTCTCAATGAATTCATCTAGCGGTGCAGTGATCATATTGACACCACGGGTGTGTCACAAAAGTTTATACCATTGGGTAGTGAAGAAAGAATAATTACATTTTTACCACAAAAATGTTGTTTTAACTCCAGATTTTACATTTTCATACGGGGAAATGAGTAAAAATGGCACCAGAATTTGTCACACAATTTCTGCTGAATGTAGAAATACCCACACGGCAAAACTCAGGAGGCATGGAGCGCTATTTGCCTTCCGGAGCACAGTTTTTCCTAGAATAGTTTGTGAACTCCACATGCAGAGACCCGAAGTGCTACTGGAGTAGAATTCCCCCTCAGGGGAACCCATTTTGGAAATTATACCCCTTTGGCACTTTATATGCAGGTGTAGTGACAATTTGTTTTCCAGAAATGTTGCAGAGTGAAAATTGCAAATCTGCTATTGCAGTGCCGGCACGTTGTGGTGCCTAGTACTTTGTAGTGTCCAGCTCGTGCTTCTGGAAACATGCAGCCGTATATTAGGCAAGCTCTCTTCGCTACAGAAATGGCAAACATGTGGACGCTAAATGTGCTTTAGGCATACTGGGGCTCAGAAAGGAGGGGGACATTTGGATTTGGCAGTGCAGAATTTGCTTAATTTCTTTTTAGGGGAGAGGAGCCATAGCACTTTTCCTAAGTCTATGTGCTACCAGTAACATGGAAGTCCCCTATATTTCTGGTAACAGATGACGGACCTGAGCGGGGACTTGCTTTTTTTGTGGATTGAGTTGAAGCTTTTATTGGAAACATTTTACATAATGTTTGGCATTACAGTTATCCTGTGCTCTATGCTGACCACTTACTTTGGGGTTTCCATATAAATCTCAGAGTGACATGATTCAGATGAAACCCCTGATGGACTCATTCACTATAATGAGGCAGCAGAGTTACTCTGGACTCAGTCTGGCCTCTATTTAGCGGTCTCCTTCTTTTGTGAAGTGCACAAAACTGTGGCAGACCGTGCTTTTATGCAATCCTAAAAAGATGGACATCGCCAGATCACAGACCAGACAACAGCTAAAGTGATTGGATGACTTTATTCTTTGCGATTACAGATTTATATTGCTTTTTTTAATGTTTGACTACTGTCACACTAAAAGATGCATAAAAAAAACCCCCCAAAAAACAACTAGTTTTCCATCACCATATATCAACATTAACAGAAATAAACACTGTTTGTAATGACTCTATATAATATGAGTTTCACTTTCTGTATTGAAGAACTGAAATAAATTAACTTTTTGATGATATTCTAATTTTGTGAGAAACACCTGTATGTCAAAGGTCATGAAGGGGTTAATGCAGTCTTATGCTATGTTCACACATTGCGGTTTTTTTTTATGTAAAGTTTAAGCTGCGTTTAAGCTGCTTACAAAAAGCAGGATTTGCTTAGTTTTTGCTGCGCTTTTATTGTTGCATTTTTGTCAGGGTACATTTGTCTCTTGTGCATGCTGATAAAGTTTACTGCATAAAAAATAATCTGATTCAACTTCATCAGGTTTTGGCGCCAAAAATGCAGCAAAACCTGTGTTTTTACAGCGTGTTTACGCTACTGATTGCTTTCAATGGGTGAAAAACGCTGCAAAAGTGTTGAAAGAAGTAACATGCTGTATTTTTCAAAAGTGCAGCTCTTTGTCAAAACAGCCAGGAAAAAAAACAAGGTGTGTGTATGAGATTTCTGAAATCTTAGACATTGCTTGTACTGTGAAACGAAGCTGAAAATTTGCACAAAAAGAAAACAGCGAAAACCTGTGGAAAAATGCGATGTGTGCACATATCCTTATGGCTACAAGCAAGCTCTGAGTTGTATAGATCCACACACAGCAAGTCTAATGGCCTGATGGAGGGATGTATAACTATTTTTATATGAAAACATACAGAATTCAACAAAAGATACCATATTACCGACATGTTCTCTAGGAATACTGCTTGTAATGAGATGGAGATAGAGTGGCAGCCCAAACAGCAGTATAAAGTGACAATGGAAAGCTTTTTCACCTGTATGCCAAACACGTCAGAGCGTAAAAGGATTCACTATTGTTATAAGTCATTGCAGTTTAGTGACTTGTATTTTTCATCTTAGTGACTTCTGTGAAATATAAAACATCTCATAAGAGCCAATGTCTCTGGCTTCCCAATTGGATACAAGGATTGCTTACCTGTACTAATATCTATGGAGACTTCTTCCTCCTTACACTGGTGACCACCCATAACGTACATGCCTTCTTCCGCCAGATCTTCAACTTTAACAATAAAGAACTCTTGTCCCTGGATAAAAAAAAATAATCATCTACTATATAATTGTCTAAGGGTCACTTCCATCTTTCTGTCTGTCCTTCTGTCTCTGTCTGTCTGTCACGGAAACCCCAAGTTGCTGATTGGTCGTGGCTGTTTTGCCGCGACCAATCAGCGACGGGCACAGTCCGGCGGCAAAATGGCCGCTCCTTACTCCCCTCCAGTCAGCGCTCACACAGGGTTAATGGCAGCGTTAACGGACCGAGTTATGCCGCGGTGTAACGCACTCCGTTAACGCTGCTATTAACCCAGTGTGACCAACTTTTTACTATTGATGCTGCCTATGCAGCATCAATAGTAAAAAGATCTAATGTTAAAAATAATAAAAGAAATAAAAAATAGTTATATACTCACCGTCCGTCGGCCCCTCGGATCCAGAACAGGCCTTTCCCGCTCCTCGCGACGCTCCGGTGATCACTCTATGCATTGCGGTCTCACGAGATGATGACGTAGCGGTCTCGCGAGACCGCTACGTCATCATCTCGCAAGACCACAATGCACTCTTGGGACTGGAGCGCGCGAGGAGCATCGGTAAACGCTTCGCCTGGATCCGGGGGCCAATGGAAGGTGAGTATATAACTATCTTTTCTTTTCTTTTTTTTTATTTTTTAACAGGGACACACATTGCTACATACTACGTGGGCTGTGCAATATACTACGTAGGCTGTGCAATATACTACGTGGGCTGTGCAATATACTACGCGGCTGTGCTATATACTACGTGGGCTGTGTTATATACTACGTGGCCTGTGTTATACACTACGTGGGCTGTGTTATACACTACGTGGGCTGTGTTATACACTACGTGGGCTGTGTTATACACTACGTGGGCTGTGCTATACACTACGTGGGCTGTGCTATATACTACGTGGGCTGTGCTATATACTACATGGGCTGTGCTATATACTACATGGGCTGTGTTATACACTACGTGGGCTGTTATATACTACGTGGCCTGTGTTATATACTACGTGGCCTGTGTTATACACTACGTGGGCTGTGTTATACACTACGTGGGCTGTGCTATACACTACGTGGGCTGTGCTATACACTACGTGGGCTGTGCTATACACTACGTGGGCTGTGCTATACACTACGTGGGCTGTGCTATACACTGCGTGCGAGGGCTGTTATATACTATGTGAGCTGTGTTATATGCTACGTGGGCTGTTATAAACTACGTGGCTGTGTTATATGCTATGTGGGCTGTTATACACTCCGTGGGCTGTGCTATATACTACGTGGCTGTGCTATATACTCCGTGGGCTGTGCTATATACTCTGTGGGCTGTGCTATATACTCTGTGGGCTGTGCTATATACTACGTGGCTGTGCTATATACTCCGTGGGCTGTGCTATATACTCTGTGGGCTGTGCTATATACTCTGTGGGCTGTGCTATATACTACGTGGCTGTGCTATATACTACGTGGCTGTGCAATATACTATGTGGGCTGTTATATACTACGTGGCTGTGCTATATACTACGTGGCTGTGCTATATACTACATGGCTGTGCTATATACTACATGGCTGTGCTATATACTACATGGCTGTGCTATATACTACGTGGCTGTGCTATATACTACGTGGCCGGCCGCGAACAATCAGCGACAGGCGCAGTCCTGTGTATTCAATGTATTATTCTAAAATCTTCATAAATAAACTACATACATATTCTAAAATACCCGATGCGTTAGAATCGGGCTACCATCTAGTAAAAGCATATTATTTTATTAATTCCATAAAACCATTTACAAAACTCATTGAGAACCAGCTATTCAGATTCCCTACTGAATTAAACAATAATTGAGAAAGATGCAGGGTGGATTTTGGCAAACCTCAGCGTCATCTGCTTGGTGATCTAGTTGGACATTGTAATCTTCTTGAAAGTCTTGACTGGGATATCTCTCTGGTGTATATCCTTCACCAGAAACATCTGTAAGAAGCACACATGGTGACTTGATGGGAATCTGTCAGCAAGTTTTTTGCCAGCACGATGTAGGGGTAGAAACCCTGTTTCTAGCAATGTGTCACTTACTGGGCTGCTTGCTGTAGTTTTCATAAAATCACAGCTTTATCTCCTGCAGATCTCTCAGTTTTCTGAACACTGAGCTCTGTATAACCCCCACCCACACCACTGATTGACAGCTTCCAGTGTACACTGTGCATATGCAGAAAGCAGCCAATCAGTGGTGGGGGCGGGGTCATACAGAATATGGATGACTTCATGACAGCATAATCTGCTGATGATAGAACGGTGGTTTTATAAAAACTGCAGCAAGTAGCCCAGCAAGTGAACGGGGGTCTCTGGGACAAAATCATTCTGCTCTCACATTAGGAGGCAAAAAAAATAGTGACGGGTTCCTTTTAATATTCTGATGACCTGTGATGATCAGATGACAGCTTTTCTAGTTGCATTCTCTTACCCATTGCTATAAGGGGCTGATGAGTCTCCATCACGACATCCTTGTAAAGATCCTTGCAATCTTTTAAGTATTCCCACTCTTTCATGGTGAAATACACAGTACCGCCGTGACAACTTATAGGGACCTGAGATACAATGATAGACTTAACCTCCAGAAATCATTTTTGATGCTCATGTATAACACCTCTCCATGTATTACTCACCTCTCCAGTTAGGAGATGTACAATCTCATTGACAAGTTCAAGGATCTTCTGTTCATTGTCTTTCTCATTTAATAGTGATTGTGGAGGAGGCATCGTAATGGGACTCTGGTTTCTGCTGCACCTTCCTCCAGACATACTGGAATGGTTAATGGGGGTTAGAAACTCATCAGATGTCTTCTTCAGCAAACTGTAATTCTGCATATAAAGAGAAACTGATAAATGGTGATAGAAAAATGTAGAAATTCCATAACCTCATCAGTCATGTCCAAAAATACGTCACCTCTCTGGTCAGCAGGTAGATAATCTTCAAGGTGAGATTCAGTATTCTCTTGGTCATATCATCCCTGTGCCTTCTGGATAGGTCAGGCAATTGGATTAATTTTTGAAGAAAGGTCAAATGAGATGATGAAATGGAACCTGAAAGTTTAAGAAATCTAGATAGTAAGAAGTGCATTGGGACATCAGGTTTTGTGAAAGAATCTCAATTATGTTATAAAATGGAATCTGTCAGCGGGTTTTTGCTATGTAAGCAGGAGATAGAGGCTGAAACACAGAATTCAGGGATGTGTCACTTGTCACAGTGCGTGCTGTTTACAACCTGTGAAGGATTTATCACTAAGAGATTAACATTGCTGGACTAGACTAGTATGGCAACGCCCCCTCCTGTGATAAGCAGCTCACTGTCTATGGACTTTGAACACAGAGATCCTGGTAGGGGCGGGGTTAACTTTCTCAGCTCTGCTTCATTCTAGATCTAAAAGATCTGATTGTCTCAGAACGGCTGCACCCAGTAATCTAAGAGATACATCATTGGATTCAGCGTCTGTTTACCTACATTACATTATGCTCACAGATGAGGTAGCAAAAACCTGCTGACTGATTCCCTTTAACTCTGTTTTGCATATACAGGAATATGAACCTGGTTTTCAAGAGTGTTACAGACATAATATCTATTCTGCAAACGTACTCACCATACAGTGGCTTACAATAGTATTCTCCCCCTTGCCATTTTTTGTGTTTTGCTAACTCACAACAGGGAATTTCCTTGTTTTTTTAGGGTTTTCATCAGTTCATGTAAAGAACATGCCTACAATTGTGAACATACCTTTTGCTTTAATGGTGTTGCAGCCTTTGTGGCCTTTCAGAAAAGGTGTGTATATACTGACAGACCATGTGACCCTTAGACTGCACACACATATGGACTCTGTCACTAAGCAATAGACTTATGAAGGTAATTGCACAGGAAATTTTTAGGGGTTTCATAGCAAAAGGGATGAACACATATGCATATGCTAGTTATTTTTTCTTATTTCACCAACCTAGCTTAGGCTGCTTTCACACTAGCATCGGTACGGGGCCTGACGTACCGACGCATACTGTGAAAAAAATGCCCGACGTGGGCAGCGGAAGCAGTCTTACGACGTTTCCGCTGCCCCATTGTAAGGTCCGGGGAGGAGGGGGCGGAGTTTCGGCTGCGAATGCACGGTCGAAAATGGCGGACACAAAGTGCAAAAAAAGTTACATGTAACTTTTTTTGTGCTGACGGTCCGCCAAAACACGACGCAACCGTCGCACGACGGTTGCGACGTGTGGCACTGCGTCGCTAATAAAAGTCTATGGAGAAAAAACGCATCCTGCGGGCAACTTTGCAGGATGCGTTTTTTCTCCACAACGACGCATTGCGACGTACAGTGCCCGACGCTAGTGTGAAAGTAGCCTTATTTAGTGCTGATGTATCAGGCACAAATCGGATTGCAAAAATATTTGAACAAAGGTTGTAATATAACAAAATAGGTAAAAAGCCAAGGGGGTAGGTAATTTCTCTAGAAACTGTGTGGAAAATCTAGAGACTATTGCTCCAGGAAAGACTTCGGCAGCAAGAATGCTCCATATGGCAAGGAAGTTGTTAGCACAACATTGGGCAGATGATAAGGGTCCGACTATTCACAAAATATAGTGGCTCCTGAATTTAGAAAACAGGACCGAATGCAAAACTGGGTGCAAATGGAAAATTTTAGAAAGTGTGTATAGGTGCATTTCTAGATGGCATGTATAAAATTAAATAATTTCCAATTAGGGTTACTATAATTAGAATTAAAAGGCAGTAAAAAAGAAGTCTTCGAAACTCTGGGATTAGTAAAGGAAATCCACAGTTACTGACAATTTAGCAATGTGCCAGCTTTCTATTTTCAGAAAATGTATAACTATGGGGGCTTAATACAATTTTGTAATATAGCACCTTCCCGTCTCTTGTGGGTGATTTTCACTATCCAGGCACATCAGGGCCTCTCCAAACACAACATAGTGTACACTAATTGATCCAACAAATTTTACACTCAAAAAGTCAAATGAAGCTCCTTCCTTTTTGAGCCCTGCTGTGCGCCAAAAATAGAATTAGAACTTACCGGTAATTCTCTTTCTAGGAACCTTCCACGACAGCAGTATCGGAGGATGTCTCCCCGCCCTAATAGGGGACAGGAACAGAAAGAGGTTAAATACCCCTCCCCTTCCTGCAACCACCAGTGTTTTTTCTGGACACAGTAGCATGTTTAGTTACCACTTAAGTGCAGGAAACATTTAATATATATAAATCAGATAGGGAGGGAAATTAGTGCTGTCGTGGAAGGTTCCTAGAAAGAGAATTACCGGTAAGTTCTAATTCTATTTTCTCTAGTCACCTTCCACGACAGCAGTATCGGAGCAATACCAACCGCTAATTTCTTTAGGGAGGGACAACAGCCTGGAGAACTCGTCTGCCAAACGATAGGTCCCTATTGAAGTTGAGCCTGTAGTGCCTGGTGAATGTATGGACTGACGACCAGGTGGCGGCTCTGCAAATCTGCTCTGAAGATGCGCTACCCCTCTCTGCCCAGGAAGTTGAGACTGCACGGGTGGAGTGTGCTTTTAGAGAAGCTGGAGGAGTCAGATTCTGGGATGAGTAGGCAAGGCTAATGGCCTGTTTAATCCAATTTGCTATTGTACTTTTGGCTGCCTTCTTGCCTTTATTACGTCCTGCCCACTGGACGAATAGATTCTGATCCACCCTCCAACTCTCTGTCTGTTGAAGGTAGAATAGGACCACTCTGCGGACGTCCAGGGTATGAAAGACCTCCTCTTTTGGGTTAGATGGATTCGGACAGAAAGAGGGTAAGATGATTTCTTGATTTCTGTGGAATTCAGAGACCACTTTAGGCATAAAGGAAGGATCTAATTTCAGGATTATGCTGTCCATAGTTACGGTCAGGAATGGCTCCTGGATTGATAAAGCCTGTATCTCCCCTATACGCCTGGCGGTAGTGATAGCCACCAGAAAGACTGTTTTTAGGGTCAAGATCTTTAAGTTGGAAGCTGAAAGGGGTTCAAAGGGGTCACCGGTCAGACTGTTCAGGACAAGATTCAAGTCCCACGGAGGGGTGTGGATGAGACGTCTTGGACGGATTCTTGTTGCTGAAGCTATAAATCGTTTGATCCATCGGTGACTTGCCAGATCTTGATCAAAGAAAGATCCGAGGGCCGACACTTGGACCTTCAGGGTACTTGGTGAGAGTCCCATGTCCAAGCCCTTCTGGAGGAATTGAAGGATTTGAGCAATTTCCGGGTTAAATGGATCTGGTTTGTTCGGAAGACACCATGAAGAAAATTTCTTCCATATTTTCCCATAAATGGCATTAGTTATCGGCTTCCTACTTTTTTGTAGGGTTTCAATCACGTCTTGAGAGAGCCCCCTGGCCTTCAGGATCTCGGCTTCAGAAGCCAGGCTGCTAACTTCAGCTTGTGCAGGTCTGGATGAAATAGAGGACCCTGTTGAAGCAGGTCGTGTCTCTGGGGAAGTAGGATTGGACCTTCTAAGCACATGTCTGTCAACGCGTTGAACCAGCCTCTTCCTGGCCACAGTGGGGCTATCAGAATCGTTGGGACTTGCTCTATCCGGACTTTCTGCAATGTTCTGGATAGCAATGGGATTGGCGGGAAGGCATACGCTAGGGTAAATTCCCAAGGATGTGAGAATGCGTCCAGTCCTTGAGTCTCGTTTGAGATGTTCAGGGAGAAAAAGTTGTCTGACTTTTTGTTCTGTCTGCTGGCGAACAGGTCCACCTCGGGGGTTCCCCACCTCTGGACCAAGGATAGGAATATCTCCTGGTTTAGGGACCATTCCCCAGGATGAAAGTCCCTCCTGCTGAGGTAATCCGCCTGGGAATTGTCCAGCCCTTTTATATGTACTGCAGAGATGGACAGGAGGTGTTTCTCTGCCCAGGAAAAAATCCTTCCAGCAGTTAGCTTTAGGCTTGAGTATTTCGTGCCCCCTTGGTGTCGGAGGTAGGCGACAGTGGTCATGTTGTCGGACATCACCCGTACATGGTGACCCTGGATGAGGGCCGATGAGGCTTTTAGCGCCTCCTCCACTGCTTTTAACTCTCTCAGATTTGAGGAGCTGCGTCTCATCTCTAGGGACCACAGACCCTGAAAGTGGGATTTCTCGATCACAGCACCCCAACCTCTCTGACTTGCGTCTGTTGTAAGTATTCGGAGAGGGGTCTGATCCCAGCTGACTCCCCGCTGTAAGTTTCGGGGATTCCGCCACCATGAGAGGGAGGATCTTATATGAGTGGGAAGAGGAATTTTCCTGGATAACGCCATCTGGTGTCCTCTTGAATACGACAGGATGTGAGATTGAAGAATCCTTGTATGGGCCTGGGCCCAGGAGACTGCCTGGATGCATGATGTTAGCGAACCCAGGATTGACATAGAGTCTCTTAGAGTTGGGTATTTCTGGTCTCTGAATCTGGAGATCTTGTGGACCAGATCTATCCGACGGTCCCTGGGTAAGAAGGACATTCTCTTTTCTGAGTCCAGCAGAATTCCTAGAAATTTCTTCTGGGGAGATGGCCGGAGATCTGATTTTGCCAGATTTGGAATCCACCCGAGACGTTAAGATGCTGAGAACCTTCGCTACGTCCTGATTGAGGCGAGAAGCTGATGGAGCAATGAGGAGGAAGTCGTCCAGGTATGGAATGACGCAGACCCCCTGTTGTCGGATAAAGATTATCACTTCCAACATGATCTTGGTGAAGACCCGTGGAGCTGATGACACTCCGAAAGGAAGGACATTGAACTGGTAATGGCTGATCCGTTTGTTTTGGGAGATGGCGAACCTGAGGAACCTCCTGTGGTCTGGGTGTATTGGCACATGGTAATATGCGTCCCTCAGGTCCAATGTGGCCATTACCCAGTTCTGTCCAATCAGCGGGATCGCTGATCTGATAGATTCCATCTTGAATCTTCGATATCTTATCACCTGATTCAGAGGTTTCAGGTTTACGATGATACGGTGTTTTCCTGAGGGTTTCTTCACCAGAAAGAGATGGGAATAATGGCCTTCTCCTTTTTCCCTTTGTGGTACGTGGGAAATCACTTTCTCCCGGAGCAGGCTTAGAATATCCGATCTCAGAGCCTCCTGAAGTTTTGGAGATTGTGGAGAAGTGATTGTTAGATGGCGAGGAGGAGGACTCTCGAATTCCAATTTTAGGCCATCCTGTATGGTACGCAGGACCCACTGATCCCTGGTGATCTCCTGCCACCTGGAGAGAAAATTTGAGAGTCGACCTCCGACGTGGAAGCAGTCATTGTTTTTCAGAGGGCTGCTGGGGCTGGGGGACCATGATGTTTCTGGCTTTCCCACCTTTAGGGTAGCTCCATCGCCCCGTTTTGCCTTTTCCCCTATAGTTCTGTTGGGGTGGTTGTTCACGGGGGGGACGAAAAAACCGCTTCCTCGGGTTCCGTTGTTCTGGAAGGACCTTCTTTTTGTCTGAAGCCTTGTCCAGGATGTCGTCCAAGGCTGGTCCAAAGACATGATGGCCCTGGAAAGGGATACCACAAAGTTTGGACTTTGAGGTAATGTCCCCCCCCCAAGACTTAAGCCACAGGGCCCTCCTTGCTGAGTTTGTAAGGACAGCAGATCTAGCGGCTACCCGAACTGATTCTGCGGAAGCGTCCGCGAGAAATCCGGTTGCTTTTTGGAGCAAGGGAAGAGAATTAAGGATGTCCTCTCTGGATGTACCTTGTACGAGGTGGTTCTCTAAGGTACGAAGCCAAATAAACAACGATCTGGCCACACACGTTGAGGCTACGTTGGATTTTAGTAAGTTAGTTGAGGTGTCCCAAGATCTCCTCAGTAAGCTCTCAGTTTTACGATCCATCGGATCTTTAAGTTGGGAGGAGTCTTCGAAGGGTAGGGCCGTTTTCTTAGTGACCCTTGACACCTGAACATCCACCTTGGGCATATCAAACAAAGAACAATCTCCCTCCAGGGGAAAGCGATTTTTGAACTCAGATGGGACGTTCAGCCCCTTTTCTGGCAGGCTCCACTCCTGGAGGATAATGTTCTCGATGTTTTCATGTATGGGGAATCCTTTTACCGATTTAGGTTTCAGACCCCCGAACATATCATCCTGCACGGAATGGCCCTCTATCTCCTCCTCTACCCCCATGGTGCCTCTCACCATGGAAATTAACTCTTCCAAATCTTCAGAGGAGAAGAGGTACTTCCTACTTTCCGATTTGGGAGCAGAAGTAGAAGTAGAACCCTCTTTTTCCCAGCTGTATTCTGAACCCGAGGTATGTATCTCGCCCGAGTCAGAGTCTGAGGCTACCCGGCCCAATCTCCTTTTCTTAGGAGGGGGAGGCTGTGGGGTCGGGGCTCGAGAGAAGGTTGCCATAGAGGACTGAACCTCCTCCCTGATGAGGGTTCTAATGCTATCCATTAAAGAAGGCTGTTCGCTACGCAGCACTTCGTCTGTGCATGGTTGGCAGAGCTTCTTTGTGTATGCTGAGGGGAGCTTGGCTGCACAAGCACCACACTTGCGGCTGGGCTTCCTAGTGCCAGTGACCTTGTCTCCCTGGAACGAGAGAGAAAGGTGGACTGAGCCGCTTAAACTTTTTTTTTTTTTTTTTTTTAAATGGACAGCAAGGGACATCATCCCACTACTTACAGTAGAGGGGTGCGCGCTGGGCTCTGCAGTGGCAGAGTGAGAGGTTTTGTCGCCGTCCATAACGCCAGAGGTACAGTCACCGACAGACGTCTCACTAGGAGGGCTCCCCAGTCAGGAATAAGTAGTCTTACCGAGATTCCAGCGAGTTTGGTGCTCCTCCCTCGGAAGTGTCCCTGGGGGGGGGTCCGCGACGCCCGCCCTGGCCGCCGCTGCTGTTCCCAGGTTCAGGACGCCGGCCGGCGCGCGCCAAAGCTCCAGTTCGAAAAACCGGAAGTCCCGGAGCGCGTCACTTCCGGTGCGCGCGCGCCAACCCCGCAGCAGCGTGGGGAGAGGAGGAAGCCGGGGAGCTGCAGGAGGACCCCGGAGCACTACACCGCTCTGCATTGCCACCCGAAGGTGGCGCAGGAAGAGCGGGCGGGGGTCCCAAGTCACGCGGGGACCGCGGAGATGGGAGCAGTCTGGAGGCGGAGGAAGAGAACGGAGCTCCCGACCGTGACTGCCCGGCTGACAGGTAACCAGTGCTCTCGTTCGCCGGCCACGGCAGCACTATCGGAGAACCTCTTCATGCCCCATAGGGGACAGGAAAAACACTGGAGGTTGCAGGAAGGGGAGGGGTATTTAACCTCTTTCTGTTCCTGTCCCCTATTAGGGCGGGGAGACATCCTCCGATACTGCTGTCGTGGAAGGTGACTAGAGAAACAGTAGTTTTTCATGTGGAGTATCGGCGTACTCAGGAGAAATTGAACAACAAATTGTATGGTGCAATTTTTCCTGTTACCCATGTGAAAATGCAAAATTTGGGGCTAAAAAACTATGTGGGAAAAATTAGATTTTTTTTATTTTCACGGCTCAACATTATAAATGTCTGTGAAGCACCTGGGAATTCAAGGTGCTCAGCACACATCTAGATACCGTATATACTCGAGTATAAGCCGACCCGAGTATAAGCCGACCCCCCTAATTTTGCCACAAAAAACTGGGAAAACTTATTGACTCGAGTATAAGCCTAGGGTGGAAAATGCAGCAGGTACCGGTGAATTTAAAAATTAAAAATAGATACTCCATACCATTCATTATAGCCCCATAGATGCTCCACATAAAGCTGTGCCACATATAATGCTCTGCACCGTTCATTATGGCCCCATAGATGCTCCACATAAAGCTGTGCCATATATAATGCTCTGCACCGTTCATTATGGCCCCATAGATGCTCCACATAAAGCTGTGCCATATATACAATGCTCTGCACCGTTGCCCCATAGATACTCCACATAAAGCTGTGCCATATATACAATGCTCTGCGCCGTTGCCCCATAGATACTCCACATAAAGCTGTGCCATATATACAATGCTCTGCACCGTTGCCCCATAGATAGCGGTGCCATATATATAATTGCTCTGCACCGTTGCCCCATAGCTGTGCCATATATATAGTGCTCTGCACCGTTGCCCCATAGCTGTGCCATATATATAATGCTCTGCACCGTTGCCCCATAGCTGTGCCATATAGTGCTCTGCACCGTTGCCCCATAGCTGTGCCATATATATAGTGCTCTGCACCATTGCCCCATAGCTGTGCCATATAGTGCTCTGCACCGTTGCCCCATAGCTGTGCCATATAGTGCTCTGCACCGTTGCCCCATAGCTGTGCCATATATATAATGCTCTGCACCGTTGCCCCATAGATAGCTGTGCCATATAATGCTCTGCACCGTTGCCCCATAGCTGTGCCATATATATAGTGCTCTGCACCGTTGCCCCATAGCTGTGCCATATAATGCTCTGCACCGTTGCCCCATAGCTGTGCCATATAGTGCTCTGCACCGTTGCCCCATAGCTGTGCCATATATATAATGCTCTGCACCATTGCCCCATAGCTGTGCCATATAGTGCTCTGCACCGTTGCCCCATAGCTGTGCCATATAGTGCTCTGCACCGTTGCCCCATAGCTGTGCCATATAGTGCTCTGCACCATTGCCCCATAGATACTCCACATAAATCTGTGCCATTGCTGCTGCTGCAATAAAATAATAAATTACATACTCACCTCTCTTGCTTGCAGCTCCTCACGTCCCGTCCCGGCGTCTCTCCGCACTGACTGATCAGGCAGAGGGCGGCGCGCACACTATATGCGTCATCGCGCCCTCTGACCTGCACAGTCAGTGCGGAGAGAGAGACGCCGGGAAGATGGCGCGACGCCCGGCGTGTGGAACGAGGACAGGTGAATATGTCATACTTACCTGCTCCCGGCGTCCCGCTCCTTCCCCCGGACAGCTGGTCTTCGGTGCCGCAGCCTCTTCCTCTATCAGCGGTCACCGGCACCGCTTCATTAGAGAAATGAATAGGCGGCTCCACCCCTATGGGAGGTGGAGCAGCCTATTCATTTCTCTAATGAGCGGTCCCATGTGACCGCACAGGGAAAGAGCTGCGGCACCGAAGACCGTGGGACGGGCAGGGGGAGCGTTAGGAACGCCGGAACTAGGTGAGTATATGACAGTCCTCACCCGCCGACCCCACCACCGATCATGACTCGAGTAGAAGCCGAGAGGGGCACTTTCAGCCCAAAAATTTGGGCTGAAAATCTCGGCTTATACTCGAGTATATACGGTAAGTTCCCTGAAAGGTATAGTTTCCAAAATATTGTCACTTGTGGGGGATTTCTACTGTTTAGGCACATCAGGGGCTGTCCAAACGCAACATGGCAGCAGCTAATTATTCCAGCAAATGTTAAATTCAAAAAGTCAAATTGAGCTACTTCCCTTCCGAGCTCTGCGGTGCCCCAAACAGTGGTTTTTCCCCACATTTGGGGTATAAATATGCTCAGGAGTAATTGCACAGCAAATTTTGGGGTTCATTTGTACCTATTACCCTTGGAAAAATTTAAAAATTTGGGTCTAAAGTAACATTTTTGTGAATAAAGTTAAACGTTAATTTTTTCCTTCCACATTCCATTAATTTCTGTGAAGCACTTGAAGGTTTAATAAAATTATTGAATGTGGTTTTGAACACCTTTAGGGGTGCAGTCTGTCACTTTTGGGTATTTTCTGTCATATAAGACCCTCATGGTCACTTGATGTGATGTGGTCCCTCAAAAAAAAATAAAAATGGTTTTGTAAATTTTGTTGGAAAAATGAGAAATCACTGGTCAAAATTGTGCTGATGTAAAGTAGACATGTGGGAAATATTATTTATATACTGTTTTGCGTGACATAACTGATTTAAAGGCATAAATACAAAGTTTGAAAATTGCAAAATTTTTGCCAAATGTTTTTTTTTTCCCCACAAATAAAGGCAAGTCATACCAAACAAATTTTACCACAATCATGAAGTAGAACATGTCACGAGAAAAACAATCTCAGAATCAGTGAGATTCGTTGAATCATTCCAGAGTTTTTACCACAAAGTGACACTGGTCAGCATTGTAAAAATTGGCCTTGTCATGAAGGTGAAAACGGGCTTCGGGGCTGAAGGGGTTAATATATGGTTCATTACTCACCAGAATTAATAGTAACAGGGGCTTCCTCATTTTTACATTGCTGATCTCCAATCACAATCGCTTCATCCTCCACATTTTCAACTTTCACCACAATAATTTCTTCATCCTGATTCACATACACAACAAATGAACACCTAAAGATCATGCAGTATATCTCCAGGATTATCATGGTGAGGATTATCTACCTGTGGATCCTTCCTTATATTTTGATTCTCCTCGGAACAGCTCTGAGGTCTGGGAAATATTCCTGCCGTACTTCTTGATCTATCTGTTGAAAAAACACCATGAAACCGGATACATTTAAACAACCATCTACACAGATCTCTCCGCTGCATTGAAAAAAAAGTCTCACCCAGCAATGTAAGAGGCTGATAACTCTCCATCATGACTCCTTTGTACTGATCCTTATGTCCTTCTAAATACTCCCACTCCTCCATGGAGAAACAGACAGCAACATCCTGACACCTTACAGGAACCTGACACACAACAATACAGTCACCATTCGTATATCTATCTTGGAGTTACTTCATAATACCCCAGCGTTCCCAGTAGCGCTCACCTCTCCAGTCAGCAGCTCAATTATCTTGTTGAGGAGTCTTAGGATCTTCTGCCCATCGCTTGTCTCAAGTATCAATGTGGGAGGTGGAGCTTGTGTGATGGAGCTAAGGGTACTGTTATATCCCCCTGATATACGAGGATGTCCTCTAGGTGTTAAATGCTCACCAGATGACTTATTAACAACTGTATAATCCTATACGTGGAAGAGAGACCTTTTGTAATATCACTGTATGTAGTCCCAGAGTCCTTCATCTCTCTAGTCTTATTAAAGGATTATTTTCAACATGTGTCCTCAGCAGCACACTGCTCCACAGCCTCTTTCACTTCCTTGTTTCTGGGGGGGGGCTTGTTCTAGAGTCTAACCCAGTATTTCTCAAACTCCAGTCCTCACGGACCTCAACAGGTCATGTTTTCAGGATTTCCATAGTGCTGCACAAGTGAGAGAACTCCGGATACTTCCATCGTCTGCGCAATACTAAGGAAATCCTGAAAACATGACCTGTTGGGGTCCGGGAGGACTGGAGTTTGGGAAACACTGGTCTAACCTATTGTCACTATACTTGCACATAGAGAAAACGGGGCCTTTGAACAAGTGCAATCAAGCACAAGTAATCAATGAATAGGAAAACTGCTATGAAAACATTGTGATTTTCCAGGACTGATAATAGCTCTGGTTCAGGAGTTGACAAGAAGGGGGAAGAATGAGCGTAGCTGTCTGCTTTCTAGAAATCAGGTTGAAAGGTGGCTGGGATCTCATGAGTTAACTTAGCCTAGAATATAACTACTGCCCATACTTGGTAAGGCTATGATGCTCAATTTCCTAGTCAACAAGCAGTTCAACATGTAAGAGAAAAGCTCTCAGTGCAGAAGAATGAAAGCAGGTGGAAAATGCAAGTCAATTGCCAATTTGCTTATTTTTATGCTGTCTAATCAAACCAATTTCAGAACAGGAGAATAATCCTTAAAACAGTTATATATGATGAAATGTGAACTGATGCCAGGAATACCTCACCTGCCCACTAAGCAGGAAAAGGACCTCCAGGGTGAGGTTTAACATCTTCTTTGAAACCTTGATTATGGTTTCCTCCATCAGGGAGTTTTTAATGGAATAGACTGTTTTGTTATAATGTAGTCTTTGCAAAGGCTTCATCTGGGAAAATCCTGTGCTGAAAATAAAAGCATGTACAGTTTTATAGTTATTTATGCCCCAATTTGCATCCTCTCACAAATATGTACTTTCATTCATTCAAGTGTCCCCAAGTGCAGTGGCAAAAACCATCAAGCCCTACAAAGAAACTGGCTCACATGAGGACCGCCCAAGGAGAGGAAGACCAAGAGTCACCTCTGCTTCTGAGGATAAGTTTATCCGAGTCACCAGCCTCAGAAATCGCAGGTTAACAGCAGCTCAGATTAGAGACCAGGTCAATGCCACACAGAGTTCTAGCAGCAGACGCATCTCTACAACAACTGTTAAGAGGAGACTTTGTGCAGCAGGCCTTCATGGTTAAATAGCTGCTAGGAAACTACTGCTAAGGACAGGCAACAAGCAGAAGAGACTTGTTTGGGCTAAAGAACACAAGGAATGGACATTAGACCAGTGGAAATCTGTGCTTTGGTCTGATGAGTCCAAATTTGAGATCTTTGGTCTTTGTGAGCCACCGAAAAGGTGAACGGATTGACTCTACATGCCTGGTTCCCACCGTGAAGCATGGAGGAGGAGGTGTGATGGTGTGGGGGTGCTTTCCTGGTGACACTGTTAAGGGATTTATTCAAAATTGAAGGCATACTGAAGCAGCATGGCTACCACAGCATCTTGCAGCGGCATGCTATTCCATCCGGTTTGCGTTTAGTTGGACCATCATTTATTTTTCAACAGGACAATGACCCCAAACACACCTCCAGGCTGTGTAAGGGCTATTTGACCAAGGAGAATGATGGGGGGGCTACGCCAGATGACCCGGCCTCCACAGTCACCAGACCTGAACCCAATCGAGATGGTTTGGGGTGAGCTGGACCGCAGAGTGAAGGCAAAAGGGCCAACAAGTGCTAAGCATCTCTGGGAACTCCTTCAAGATTGTTGGAAGACCATTCCCAGTGACTACCTCTTGAAGCTCATCAAGAGAATGCCAAGAGTGTGCAAAGCAGTCATCAAAGCAAAAGGTGGCTACTTTGAAGAACCCAGAATTTAAGACATAATTTCAGTTGTTTCACACTTTCTTGTTAAGTATATAATTCCACGTGTTAATTCATAGTTTTGGATGCCTTCAGTGTGAATGTACAATTTTCATATTCATGAAAATACAGAAAAATATTTAAATTAGAAGGTGTGTCCTAACTTGTGGTCTCTACTGTACATTGTCTAAACAAAAGGACAATTACAATAGGTTAGAAAAAAGTCAATGCCCATAAGTTGGAACCTGTGGCTGGAGAGGAGAGAGGAACACACATGATGGTAATAGAATAAATTCAATGCATGCAATGAAGTATACATATGATCCAAATTATAATGGCCAGAAGATAAAAGACATAAAAAAACCCTGCAGACTTGTATGAAAAAATGGAGGCTGCACTATGATGAGACCTGGCACCGGAAAACATTAGGTGGAAGCTGGAACATAAAACATATACATCGCAGGAAACATGGAAAAACTTCAGAAAAAAACAAAAGTTACAAAAATTGATAACAAAATCATTCCCAGATCAAAGTCACAAACCACAAATGCAAACAATGTGCACTGCCTTTGAAAAGGTTTAATCTACCTTCACTTGATTACCTTTTGAAACATACTGTGGGGAAAAAAGTATTTAGTCAGCCACCAATTGTGCAAGTTCTCCAACCATCATAGGTAGACCACAACTATGAGAGTCAAAATGAGAAAAAAAAATCCACAAAATCACCTTGTCTGATTTGGCAAGATTTATTTTGCAAATTATGGTTCAAAAAAGTATTTGGTCACCTAAAAACGTGCAAGATTTCTGGCTCTCACAGACCTGTAACTTCGTCTTTAAGAGGCTCATCTATCCTCCACTCATTACCTGTTGTAATGGCACCTGTTTGAACTGGTTATCAGTATAAAAGACACCTGTCCACAACCTCAAACAGTCACACTCCAAACTCCACTATGGTGAAGACCAAAGAGCTGTCAAAGGACACCTGAAACAAAATTGTAGCCCTGCGCCAGGCTGGGAAGACTGAATCTGTAATACGCAAGCAGCCTGTGGGAGCAATAATAAGAAAATGGAAGACATACAAGACCACGGATAATCTCCCTTGATCTGGGGCTCTACACAAGATCTCACCCCGTGGGGTCAAAATGATCACAAGAACGGTGAGCAAAAATCCCAGAACCACACGGGGGGACCTAGTGAATGACCTGCATAGAGCTGGGACCACCATAACAAAGTCTACCATCAGTAACACACTACGCCACCAGGGACTCCGATCCTGCAGTGCCAGATGTGTCCCCCTGCATAAGCCAGTATATGTCCGGGCCCGTATGAAATTTGCTAGAGAGCATTTGGATTATCCAGTAAAATAATAATAATAATAATCTTTATTTTTATATAGTGCTAACATATTACGCAGCGCTTTGCACACATTATCACCGCTGTCCCCACTGGGGTTCACAATCTAAAATTCCCTATCAGTATGTCTTTGGAATTTAGTCTTTACTCTTTGGAAGAGTATTGGGAGAATGTCATATGGACTGATGAAACCAAAGTAGAACTGTTTGGTAGAAACACAACTAGTTCTGTTTGGAGGAGCCAGAATGCTGAGTTGCATCCAAAGAACACCATACCTACTGTGAAGCATGGGGGTGGTAACATCATGCTTTGGGGCTGTTTCTCTGCAAAGGGACCAGGACAACTGATCCATGTATATGAAAGAATAAATGGGGCCATGTATCGTGAGATTTTGAGTGCAAACTTCCTTCCATCAGCAAGGGCATTGGAAGTGAAACGTGGATGGGTATTTCAGCATGATAATGATCCCAAGCACACCGCCAGGGCAACGAAGGAGTGGTTTCGTAAGAAGCATATGAAGGTCCTGGAGTGGCCTAGCCAGTCTCCAGATCTCAACCCCGTAGAAAACCTTTGGAGGGAGTTGAAAGTCCGTGTTGCCCAGCGACAGGCCCAAAACATCACTACTCTAGAAGCGATCTGCATGGAGGAATGGGCCAACATACCACCAACAGTGTGTGCCAACCTTGTGAAGACTTACAGAAAACGTTTGACCTCTGTCATTGCCAGAAAAGGATATATAACAAAATATTGAGATGAACCTTTAGTAATGGCCAAATACTTATTTTCCACCATAATTTTCAAAATGAAGCTTGCCAAATCAGACAAGGTGATTTTCTGGATTTGTTTTCTCATTTTGACTCTCATAGTTGTGGTCTACCTAGGATGTCAATTTGAGGCCTCTCTCATCTTTTTAAGTGGGAGAACATGCACAATTGGCGTCTGACTACTTTTTTTCCCTCACTGTAACTGTTTCATGCTCCAATCAAAATTTTTTCTAGAGACACTTGGAACCACAATGGGGTCTAAATTTTCTCCTTGTCTGGCAATACTGAAATATGGCCTAGTGGGAGGAAATTTACATCTTCACCAATAACAACTCTTTCATTCCACAGCTGGTATGGCATGCTCGTTATGTAGATGACGTCCTTCTAGTCTGGAAAGGTGATGCCTCCACTTATTCTGAATTCACATACTTCAATTCTAATTCCTGTAACATCACATTTACTTATAATCCATTAGCCACCAGCCAATTTGTTACTTAATGACCAGGCCAATTTTTACAATTCTGACCACTGTCACTTTATGAGGTTATAGCTCTAGAACCCTTCAACGTATCCCACTTATTCTGAGACTGTTGTTTTGTTACATATTGTACTTCCATGTTAGAGGTAAAGTTTCTTCCATAAGACTTGCGTTTATTTATGAGAAAAAAAATGGAAATTTGGCAAAAATTTAGAAATTTTCAACATTTTAATTTTTGTACCCTTAAGTTAATAAATAACATTTCCCACATGTCTGCTTTACATCAGCACAATTTTGGAAACACATTTTTTTTTGTTAGGACCCTTATAGGACGTTATAAGGGTTAAAAGTTGACCAGCGATTTTTTATTTTTCCAACAAAATTTACAAAACCATTTTTTTTAGGGACCACCTCACACTTAAAGTGAGTTTTGGGGGGTCAATATAACAGAAAATACCCAAAAGTGACACCATTCTAATAACTGCACCCCTCAAGGTGCGCAAAATCTCATTCAAGAAGTTTAATAACCCTTCAGGTGCTTCACGAGAACTAATGCAATGTGGAAGGAAAAAATGAACATTTTACTTTTTTTCACAAAAAATTTACTTTGGAACTATTTTTTTTTATTTTCACAAGGGTATCAGGAGAAAATGGACCACAAAATTTGTTGTGCAATTTCTCCTGAGTATACCAATACCCCGTATGTGGTGGAAAGCCACTGTTTGTGTGCATGGCAGGGCTCAGAAGGGAGGTTTGACTTTAAGAACGCAAAATTGACTGGAATCAATGGTGGCGCCATGTCGCGTTTGGAGACCCCCTGATGTACCTAAACACTGGAACCCCCCTAATTCTAACTCCAACCCTAACCCCAACACACCTCAATGTATATATGTTGGATTGCTACCCTTATGCCTCAGTTAGCCTATGACTAAGGGTGTGTATACACTTGAAATGCATCAGGTACGAGGTCTCGCCTTTTAATGTTTTAGCTACGTTTGAATAAAGAATCCGTTTTATCCCTGGATGGTTGTGCTAGAATCTTTCCCCATTTTTTTGTCTACCTTCCTGTGATCACCAGTGGAAACTGCACCCTCAGGAGGAACTCTGAGCCAAATTTCCAGCTACACATTCTCAGCGTGGTAAGCTCCTTCGTCCCTCTCCCTGCATCTCACCATGATAAATATTCAGTGGAATTTATCTGTTAAAGGGAAGGTCACCAGGATTTTCGCTATGCAATATAATAGCAGCATGATGTGGAGGCGGACACCACAACTGCAGCATTGTGTCACTTACTGGGCTGCTTGCAGTTGTTTTGATAAAATCAGTTTGTATGCTGCCGATCTGGCAGTTCTCTGAATGCTGAGCTCTGTATAACCCCACCTACAACACCAAATGTATAAAGGTTTCTAACCCTCCGTCCTCCAATTCTTATTATATTTCAGATATATTCCCCTAATGTGTCATCTCCTATCTCCAAAACCTTTCTTTGTCTACGGTGGTGATTAAACCCTTACTGACATATGACTTATGGTACATCATAGGCCAGCTCCCCGACTTTGATCTTTCCCAGCAGATGATGCCTGATGTAATCAGCAGCTTGTGCATTTAACTGCTGCGGGTAGAGTTGAGCTCTGCCCGCGACTGTTAACCTGTCACGTGCCACTGTCAATTTGCGACAGTGGCATTTAACATACATCGGCAGGAGAATGCATCATTCCACAAGACCGTTGCTTCTCACAAATTAGAATATCATTAAAAGGTTAATTTATTTCAGTTCTTCAATACAAAGAGTGATCTATTTCAAGTGTTTATTTCTGTTAATGTTGATGATTAAGGCTTACAGCCAATGAAAACCCAAAAGTCATCATCTCAGTAAATTAGAATAATTAACAGAAAACACCTGCAAAGGCTTCCTAAGCGTTAAAAAAGGTCCCTTAGTTTGTTTCAGTAGGCTCCACAATCATGGGGAAGACTGCAGACTTGACAGGGTAAGGTCATTGCTAAAGAAGCTGGAGTTCACAGAGTGCTGTATCCAAGCATATTAATGGAAAGTTGAGTAAAACGAAAAAGTGTGGTAGAAAAAGGTGCACAAGCAACCGGGATAACCGCAGCCTAGGCTTTGCATACCGTTAGAATAGAATTGTGAAAGCAAATGCAATGAAACTACCATATCTCTGGCAGTCTCATTTTCATTTCAAAGTTTGTTTTTGGGATCAACCAAGGTTCCCAGTGGCCGTACCTCCAGGGATCACCATGTTAAAGGGATTAGGTGATAATTTGTTATAATTGTAATAACCATTTAAAAATTGTCCTAAAAATTGCTAAGATGCACACTGAAATTCAGCTCAAATGTGAAGGAAATTATGAAAGCCCGTAATGTAAAAACAAAGGATACATGACCTACCTGGAAAGCCTTGCTCGAGGATTTGGTGATCGCCACATGCCAACTCGCTGCTGCTGGGTTGACAAGTACTGGTGATTCTCAGCCAGAGGAAAATAAGATTCTTGGGGATTGCTATGCACTGGCAGTTTAGACCCTTTTTGATACGTTGTAAAATCAGTTTCCAGATTGGCCTTTGCCCCTGTGATGGTTCCATAAGTACTGGAATTTTTCAGTTCTGTTGGGTCAATACTAATGTCTAAATTTAACATCATTTTACTATCATCTTCTACTTCTTCTATATCATCATCCTCCTCTTCCACGTTATCCTCCTCTTCCATGTTATCCTCCTCTTTCACGTAGTCCTCCTTTTCGATTGGAAAATAGACCGTATCAGCAGGTAGACTTGGGCATTTTTTAGTAATATTTCCAGAACTTGTAAAACATTGTAAAGGTGGTAGTGGCACCATTGTACACTGGACCCCAAAGCTGCGCTGTGACAAGCGTCTACACACTTGAATTCTTTTGCTACTCTTGTGGACGAGGTGAAATGTTTGGATATTTTTATGTCTTTGACCTGGGAAATATTCAGTGTTTGTTCCAACAGTCTGAGTGGAAGGACCAGTTCCTTCTCGAGGTACAGATGAGTAAGAATGTTCAGACAAAAAGTTGGACACATCAGTGGAGAAAAATGAGCTTTCAGGCATGAACATCAGACTTTGGGCAAATGTGAAGTCCTCTTCATTAAAGACATTTGCATTTAAGTGGGCAAAAGGATTTTTCTTTTTTTTTCTTCTCCGTATACAAGAAGATGGTAATGCTTTTGGAAAAATGGAGGGAAAGGAAGTTTTTTTAAGTAGTCTTGAACTTCCTCTCACTTCATAATCTTCTGGTCTAAAGTGTTTGGAGCAAATTCTGTACGATCCTTTTTTAGAATTTGATATTTTCTCAGCCAGCTGATCTGTGTCACCGAGATCCTGGTTCAAGTTGAGAAGCCAATTTTTAATGAGCTCAAATTCATGTGGAAAAGAATGGAGAATAACATCATCATCTTTCTTCCAGTGATACCAACACCCATGGACAAAACACGCTGGCATGCTGTCAACAGAATGGGAATAAATTAATTATCGTATCTTGTATTACTTATGCAAAATGCAAAGGCCCTGCCATCTTTTCTAGGAAAAAGCCTGCATTACCCAGAAAATAATTATCTTTTTAGAACTCTCATATATTGTTTTGATTAAAAGGTCGCCTCTGCACGTGTGACTATAGCAGCAATTCCTTCACGCTTCTTCTCCTGTAACTACGCCATCCATGACAAGTCGTTGTTTTCTGATGAAGGCCCGGACTCTAGGACCGAAACGTCAAATATATATTGCAATTGGATTGCTTAAATAAAATGATCACTATTCTACTGCTCAACCCGAGTGCCAAGTTTTACTTTATTTATATGTACAGACTGGATCCCTACTCGGGCACCGCTACTCTAATGGAGTGACGTATACTACTATATAATAGTAGTATTACCTAAAAAAAATTAACTGGAGTATAAGTTGGTATGCATGCAAAATAGGAGCATGTTCACACTGGCCATTTAACAAACAAAATCTAAGACAGGAACAAAATGAACACATACCCTGCTGTAAGTAAATAAGTAAAATAGTGCACATAACATTAGGCACTTTGTAAACACCATTTTATAATAAAAAAGAGTGTAAAATCCACCCCACCAGCGTCAAGGTGTACACATATTGATGGTCCTAACCTCTAGTATTAAAAACCTTACAATGTGTCAAAGTGACGTCAATGTTAATAAGGTCTGAGTAGGACCGGGTGTCGAATATGAATACCCAGCAAATGGGAAGCTATATAAACGTAATGCCCAGCTCAAAGAAAGAGAGGCCATGCCCTTACCTGCACTAAATGCAGAAACCTAAAACTAAACTGAAAAAATTAACTGGAGTATAAGATGGTATGCAAACAAAATAGGAGCATGTTCACACTGGCCATAAAATAGACAACCTAAGACGCTGGTGGGATGGCTTTTATGCCTTTTTTTTTTTTTTTTAATAAAAAACAGTGCTTACTAAGTACCCCATGTTATTTATATGCACTTTTGCTTTTACTTATTTACTAACAGCAGGGTATATGTTCATTTTGTTTCTGATTTAGATAATAGTAGATGTAGCAATGGTCAAAATATTGAGCTGTGTATAACTTCGCCAACATCCCTAATAGGCAGCAAGGTGCTAATCAGTGGTGGGGGCATGGTTACACAGATTAGCCTGACTGGCCTGCACATAAAACCTAGTCAGGTAGTGATAAACTCCTGCTAATAAAACATTAATTGTATTGAAAGTACATTTAGTGTAGTAAGTGACACATCCGTGGGGAATCAGGCTTTCTTGCCCTATATTATGCTGCTCTCAGATTAAATAGCAAAAACTTGCTGACAGGTTCTGTTTAATTATTTGTCTATTCACATAAAGTTCCATGAATTTGCAGTATTCTTTGTTATCCGTTTTGGATATGTAGGAATTGAACGCCTGGTTGATACCATTGTCACCTTGTCATGAAGGTGTTATTTTTCAACCACCTGGTTTTGAGTTCATCCACCTGACAATAGGAATGATAACATTCAGCTGTCAATTCAAGGCCCCCATACATATCGGACTAATGTAGTCTGAATTCAGGGATATTGACAGGTTCGGCCTACTGTCTTTGTGTATTGGGCGCCGGCGACTGATCGTTGGGAGAGATGTTGACCAGGCATATCCGATTTTGAACTGATGATTGCATTGTTCTCCTTGAGATAAGTCGCCAACTGAAGTGTCAGCTGACAGCTTTTTTTATAGAGAACACAGGAGGACTTGTCTGAACAAGTGCTCCTGTGTAGGAGAGTGCTGGCAGAAATGGCTCTCAATTGGCCGAATAATCGATCGGCCAACAGTCATCTAATGTGTATGGCCAGCCTTAACCCCTTTACACCCTGTTTGCACATTAATGACCGGGCCAATTTTTACAATTCTGACTGTCCATTTATGAGGTTATAACTCTGGAATGCTTTAATGGATCCCGATGATTCTGACATTGTTTTCTCGTGACATATTGTACTTCATGATAGTAGCAAAATTTCTTTGATATTACCTGAGTTTATTTGTGAAAAAAAAAATGGAAATTTGGCGAAAATTTGGAAAATGTCTCAATTTTCCAACTTTGAATTTTTATACAATTAAATCACAGAGATATGTCACACAAAATACTTAATAATAACATTTCCCACATGTCTACTTTACATCAGCACAATTTTGGAACCCCAATTTTTTTTTTGTTAGGGAGTTATAAGGGTTAAAAGTTGACAAGCAATTTCTCATTTTTACAACACCATTTTTTATTTTTAGGGACCACATCTCATTTGAAGTCATTTTGAGGGGTCTATATGATAGAAAATACCCAAGTGTGACACCATTCTAAAAACTGCACCCCTCAAGGTGCTCAAAACCACATTCACAAAGTTTATTAACCCTTCAGGTGTTTCACAGGAATTTTTGGAATATTTTTTAAAAAATGAACATTTAACTTTTTTTTTTTTACACAAAAACTTTACTTCAGCTCCAATTTGTTTTATTTTACCAAGGGAAACAGGAGAAAATGGACCCCAAAAGTTGTTGTACAATTTGTCCCGAGTACGCCGATACCCCATATGTGGGGGTAAACCACTGTTTGGGCGCATGGCAGAGCTCGGAAGCGAAGGAGCGCCATTTGACTTTTCAATGCAAAATTGACTGGAATTCAGATGGGACGCCATGTTGCGTTTGGAGAGCCCCTAATGTGCCTAAACATTGAAACCCCCCACAAGTGGCACCATTTTGGAAAGTAGACCCCCTAAGCCTAGGAACTTATCTAGATGTGTGGTGAGCACTTTGACCCATTAAGTGATTCACAGAAGTTTATAATGCAGAGCCGTAAAAATAAAAAATCATATTTTTTCACAAAAATGATCTTTTCGCCCCCAATTTTTTATTTTCCCAAGGGTAAGAGAAGAAATTGGACCCCAAAAGTTGTTGTCCAATTTGTCCTGAGTACGCTGATACCTCATATGTGGGGGTAAACCACTGTTTGGGCGCATAGCAGAGCTCGGAAAGGAAGGAGCGCCATTTGACTTTTCAATGCAAAATTGACTGGAATTGAGATGGGACGCCATGTTGTGTTTGGAGAGCCACTGATGTGCCTAAACATTGAAACCCCCCACAAGTAACACCATTTTGGAAAGTAGGCCCCCTAAGGAACTCATCTAGATGTGATGTGAGAGCTTTGAACCCCCAAGTGTTTCACTACAGTTTATAACGCAGAGCCGTGAAAATAAAAAATCCTTTTTTTTTTCCCCCAAAAATTATTTTTAGCCCCCAGTTTTGTATTTTTCCAAGGGTAACAGTGTAAATTTAACCCCAAAAGTTGTTGTCCAATTTGTCCTGAGTACGCTGATACCCAATATGTGGGGGGGGAACTACCGTTTGGGTGCATGGCAGAGCTCGGAAGGGTAGGAGCACCATTTGGAATGCAGACTTAGATGGAATGGTCTGCAGGCGTCACATTGCGTTTGCAGAGCCCCTAACGTACCTAAACCGTAGAAGCCCCTCACAAGTGACCCCATATTCGAAACTAGACACCCCAAGGAACTTATCTAGATGTGTTGTGAGAACTTTGAACCCCCAAGTGTTTCACTACAGTTTATAACGCAGAGCCGTGAAAATAAAAATATATATATATATATATATTTTTTTTTTTTTTTTTTTTTTTTTTACACAAAAATTATTTTTTAGCCCCCAGTTTTGTATTTTCCCAAGGGTAACAGGAGAAATTGGACCCCAAAAGTTGTTGTCCAATGTGTCCTGAGTACGCTGATACCCCATATGTTGGGGTAAACCCCTGTTTGTGCGCACAGGAGAGCTTGGAAGGGAAGGAGCACTGTTTTACTTTTTCAACGCAGAATTGGCTGGAATTGAGATCGGACGCCATGTTGCGTTTGGAGAGCCCCTGATGTGCCTAAACAGTGGAAACCCCCCAATTATAACTGAAACCCTAATCCAAACACACCCCTAACCCTAATCTCAACTGTAACCCTAACCACACCCCTAACCTTGACACACCCCTAACCCTAATCCAAACCCAGCCAACTGTAAATGTAATCCAAACCCTAACCCTAACTTTAGCCCCAAGCCTAACTTTAGCCCCAACCCTAACCCTAACTGTAGCCCTAACCCTAGCCCCAACCCTAGCCCTAACGGGAAAATGGAAATAAATACATTTTTTTATTTTTCGTAACTAAGTGGGTGATGAAGGGGGGTTTGATTTACTATTTATAGTGCGTTTTCTAGCGGATTTTTGATTGGCAGCCGTCACACACTAAAAGACGCTTTTTATTGCAAAAAATGTTTTTTGCGTTACCACATTTTGAGAGCTATAATTTTTCCATATTTTGGTCCACAAAGTCATGTGAGGTCTTGTTTTTTGCGGGACGAGTTGACGTTTTTATTGGTAACATTTTCGGGCACGTGACATTTTTTGATCGCTTTTTATTCCGATTTTTGTGAGGCAGAATGACCAAAAACCAGCTATTCATGAATTTCTTTTTTTTTTTTTTTGGGGGGGGCGTTTATACCGTTCCGCGTTTGGTAAAATGGATAAAGCAGTTTTATTCTTCGGGTCAGTACAATTACAGCGATACCTCATTTATATCATTTTTTTATGTTTTGGCGCTTTTATACGATAAAAACTAATTTTATAGAAAAAATAATTATTTTTGCATTGCTTTATTCTGAGGACTATAACTTTTAATTTTTTCGCTGATGATGCTGTATGGCGGCTCGTTTTTTGCGGGACAAGATGACATTTTCAGCGGTACCATGGTTATTTATTTCCGTCTTTTTGATCGCATGTTATTCCACTTTTTGTTCGGCGGTATGATAATCAAGCGTTGTTTTTTGCCTCTTTTTTTTTTTGCGGTGTTCACTGATTAACTAGTGGGACAGTTTTATAGGTCGGGTCGTTATGGACGCGGTGATACTAAATATGTGCACTTTTATTGTTTTTTTTTATTTAGCTAAAGGAATGTATTTATTGGAACAATATATATTTTTTTATTATTATTTATTTAGGATTTTTTTTTTTTTTTTTTACACATGTAATTTTTTTTTTTTTACATTTTCACTTTGCCCCAGGGGGGGGGCATCACAGTAAAGTGACAGATCGCTGATCTGACACTTTGCTGTGCACTGTGTCAGATCAGCGATCTGACGTGCACAGCTCCAGGCTTCCCGGCGCCTGCTCTGAGCAGGCGCTGTGAAGCCACCTCCCTGCAGGACCCGGATGCAGCCCCGCGGCCATTTTGGATCCGGGGCTTGCAGGGAGGAGACGCTCAGTACAAGGTGAGACCATCGCCGTGTACCGGGAAGCCCGCAGGGAGCCCCCTCCCTGCGCGATGCTTCCCTGTACCGCCGGAACACTGCGATCATGTTTGATCGCAGTGTGCCGGGGGTTAATGTGACCACTCCCGGCACATAGTGCCGTGTGTCAGCTGCGATAGTCAGCTGACACCCGGTCGCGATCAGCCGCGCTCCCCCCGTGAGCGCGGCTGATCGCGCTGGACGTACTATTCCGTCCTTGGGAAGTAGGGCCCACCCCACATGGACGGAATAGTACGTCCAATGGCAGAAAGGAGTTAATCACACATTTCCAAGGTCAGTTACAGAGGAACATCACAGCAGACTTAAAGGGGTTTTTGCATGAATAAAGTTAATTTTAAATAACATTTTACTAAAATCTTTGAATAATAATAAGTTTCACAATTGAGATAATCTTATAAATGTGCCCCTGCTGTGTACTTGGTAATGGCTGTGTCTGACCGTATAAGAACATGGTCTGATCATACCACAGCTCCTGGCAAGTGGGAAGCAAAAGAGTATACAGACATTATAGCACAGGATCGCAGCTGATTCTTTCTTTTCATTTGTGATCCCATGCTGTCCTATCTGTATACTCTTGCTTCCTCTCTACCCAGGAGCTGTGGTATGATCAGACCATGTTCCTGTATTGTCAGACACAGCCATTACACAGTACACAGCAGGGGAACATTTATAAGATTATCTCAGCACAGGAACATTTTTTTAAACCCCTTTAAGTAACTTGCTCCAGCACTGTTATTTAATTTGGAATACAGGTAGGCCTCTTTAACCAGTTCAGGACCAGACCTTTTTCCTCCTAGTCCTGACCAGGTACATTTTTAAGTTTTTGTACATAAAGCTTTAACAGCTCAAAAAAAATGTTACTAGTCAGATACTCAAATAATTGTTGGATATAGGTCTCTGTCACTTTTTTTTTTATCTTTGTGGCACCACTAAAAAACATTGCATTCTCCTTTCTGTATGAATAATTTTATTTGTTTACATTGGACATATGTTTTTTATGGGGCAGAGCTAGAAACAGCCATTTCGACTGGCGGTGGATTTTTTCCCCACTTAATATATGTATTTATTTTCTCTTGCTTTTTTTTTTTTTCCTTATTTATTTCATACATCATGCCCTTCCACTCAATAAGGTCATAAAAGACTTTTCAGGGCATTTCAGGCTTTAAATACATTTTTATATTGCGGTATATTCATTTAACTTGGAATGTTACAGTAGCCCAGTTATACAGTAAATTCATGCTTCACGCTTGTATAGAGCATCTTCGGAGTGAAAGATGCGTGAAGAATGGTTATGTCACTTCTTTTGGCAGCTTGGCATCATTTGAAACCTGAAGTGGTTAAAAGACGCCGAAAAGCCTGAATATCAACAGCATATTGTTTAACATAAAAATGCACGTGGTCATTCTTTTGAGAATTTTCTGACCACTTTTCAGGTATGATCTATCTGAAGAAGAGGTCATATGCCCATACTCTTAGCACTTCTTATATTCTATACATAATACATGTCCAGCGCTGTGCATATAGCAATCAGAAAAGCAAAGATGGCATTAAACCATCTCTGTCTTTTCTTTTGAGACACCCATAGACAACTGGCTCGCTGCTCCTGTGGTTGCATGATCTGGTGCAGCTACCTATTATACAGTAATGTTTTAGAATTTACTTACAGTTGCTAATAACTATACAATTTGCAAATAAGGCTACTTTCACACTAGCGTCGGGCCGACGTTCCCGATGCTAGCGTTGTCTCCGCCGCACAACGGGGGCAGCGGATGCATTTTTCCAGCGCATCCGCTGCCCCATTGTGAGGTGCGGGGAAGTGCGGGGAGGTGGGGGCAGAGTTCCGGCCACGCATGCGCGGTCGGAAAAAGCGGACCGTCGTGAGCAAAAAACGTTACATGTAGCGTTTTTTTGTCCCGACGGTCCGCCACAACACGGCGCAACCGTCGCACGACGGTTGCGACGTGTGTCAATCCGTCGCAATACGTCGCTTAATGTAAGTCTATGGGGAAAAAACGCATCCTGCAAGCACTTTTGCAGGATGCGTTTTTTCGGCAAAACGACGCATTGTGGCGGATTGCAGTTAACGCTAGTGTGAAAGTAGCCTTACACGTCAGTTTAAAGTTATCACGAGACATATCTGATAACAAACATTATATATATATACATATATAGATATAGATAGAGAGAGAGAGAGAGAGAGAGATATCACACATACATACACACACCGATACAGTGGGCAAAATAAGTATTTGACACACTGCTGATTTTGATAGTATTCCCACCTACATATAATGGAGAGGTCTGTAATTTTTTCCGTAGGTACACTTCAGATGTGAAAGACACAGAATCTTTAAAAAAAATCCAGAAAATCACATTGTATGATTTTTACATAATTGATTAGCATTTTATTGCATGAAATAAGTATTTGATACAGGAACAGGCCTTAATATTTGGTACTGTGAGGTAGTGACCCCTGTTACAGCTGGGGAGCGCTGTTTGTGCTCTACAGAATGCGCACCGAGACGTAGTGAGGCCATGAGGGCGTATGGCAGACACAGGTGTGGCTGTGATTAGAATGGTGAAGCAGTGACTGATTAAAAGCCCTGTAGTAGAGGGGGAGGTGTGTCAGTGTTGGTTTGGAAGCAGACAGAGCAGCTGTCTGCAGAGCTCTTACTGTGTGGAGCAACACAGGGGCAAAAGGAACAAAAGTGACTGACACCATGCGTCTCGGGCTGTCTTTTGTTTACAAGGCTGCAATCCAGAAGATAGTGTGTGGCGCACGGCGTGAGTAAAGAGACTTGGTACTGGCGTGCGGTCGCCCAGGGAAACTGGAGAGAGGGAAGTCCGGCCTGTTTATTGACTGCGAACTAAAGCCGTGTATTGTGTATTTCTAATGGGCTGTATGAAGAAGCCATGTACTATGTATTTCCATTGGTCTGGATGAAGAAGCCATGCATTGTGTATTTCTAACAGACTATGTGAAGTAACACATTAAAGGAACGTTTTGTTTGAACTTGCTTGGGTCACTGCCGTTTCACTGCTTACGGTGCTACCGCTGCGAAAGTGAAACCTTTGTTTGCAATTACAGAGGTCAGACGTTTCCTGTAGTTCTTGACTAAGTTTGCACACACTGCAGCAGGGATTTTGTCCCACTCCTCCATATAGATCTTCTCCAGATCTTTCAGGTTTTGGGGCTGTTGCTGGGCTATATTGAGTTTCAGTTCCCTCCAAAGATTTTCTATTAGGTTCAGATCAGGAGATTGGCTAGGCCACATTAAGACCTTGAAATGCTTTTTATGGAGCCACTCCTTAATTGCCCTGGCTGTGTATTTCAGATCATTGTCATGCTGTGAGACCCAGCCACGACCCATCTTCAATGCTCTTACTGAGGGAAGGAGTTTGTTGGCCAAAATCTCACGATATATGACCCCATCCATACTACCTTCAATATGGTGCAGTTGTCCTGTCCCCTTTATAGGAAAGCACCCCCAAAGTATGAGGTTCCCCCACCATGCTTCATGGTTGGGACAGTGTTCTAGGAGCTGTACTCATACTTCTTCCTCCAAACACGGCGAGTGGAGTTGATACCAAAAAGTTCTATTTTGATCTCATCTAACGACATGACCTTCTCACATGCCTCCTCTGGATAATCCAGATGTTCACTGGCGAACTTGAAACAGGCCTGGACATGTGCTGTCATTAACAGAGGACCAGGTCTTCCCATATAGTTCTGAGCTGATTCCTTACCTTTCTCAGAATCAACCTTACCTCACGATGTGAGATCTTGCATGGAGCCCCAGACTGAGGAATATTGACAGTCATCTTGTGTTTCTTCCATTTTCTAATAATTGTGCCAACAGTTGTTGCCTTCTCACTAAGCTGCAGAGTAGGAGGGTTTCTTACAGAAAAACTAACAGGTCAGTTAGAGCAAGAATTTATGCTGATTATAGGTGATCAACTACTTATTTTCATGCAATAAAATGCAATTTAATTATTTTCAAAATCATACAATGTAATTTTCTGGTTTGTATTTTTAGATTCTGTTTCTCACAGTTGAAGTGTACCTATGAGAAAAACTGCACACCTCCTCATTCTTCGTAGGTGGCAAAACTTGCAAAATCTGCATTGTATCAATTACTTATTTTTCCCACTGTGTATACATACAGTATATAGAACCTAAAATCACAGATGCACCATTTACATTACATATGCTGAAGCAAACAATACCATTGAATTCCTGCTTCCAACCCACCTGGAGTCACAACGGTGTCCTCTTTCCTTGTAGTCGCATGACCATCATGTTGGCTGACAATACAACTGAAGATTTGTGTGCATCCCTTATGGGCAACTCCAGCAAGAAAACAACTTCCAGCACTCCTACTGTCAAAGAAACATTCAGAATGTTAGAGCAAGTTCACACGTTGAAGCTATCCCTTCTGGATTAGAGGCTTCATTATCAGCAGCGTGTCACAGTCTAATTCATGAACTGTAGAAACCTTAAGCAATGCAAATTTTGTATGAGCAGCCAGTGAATTCTTTCTGTGGATGTGACCCATTGCATTGTATGGAGGGAAATCTACAATGAAAATGTAATACATGCCGATTATGCTAAGAATCCATGACAAAAACCACTCCAGAATATGCAAATACTCTTAGGGTATGTGCACATCACGTCTTTTTTCAGGCAGATTCCGCCTTGAATCCATCTGAAAAAGCACTTAAAAATACTAAAAAGAAAGAACATATGAACATGTGAACTGCAATGTCAAGATCACTTGCTGTGTATGTTCAGGCTTGTTCAGCTTCTTTTAACTACTTCAGGCATGGAAAAGCATGAAGCAGCTAAACAGTTACTTGAAATGTCTTTTAGTGGATTTTACTTGGAAGCCACTCACTAATTTATATATACGGTAGTTAAAAAAAAGTTCAGAAAGATGTCGGCGGTAAAGAAGCTAAAAAAACAACAACAAAAACAAGTCAAAGTCGCAGTTCCGGTGTTTACGTAATTATCTTCCTATAGCAAAAACTCAGCGGGTAGACTGACATATATAAGGTGCTCTATGCATATACCCCTTGAGTATGCGCTCGCCGAGGGTTTTTTTTTAGGAATTTTTGAGGAGAAATAATCCAAATCCTCATAAAAATTCTTCAGAACGTACAGTTTCTACTCCAAAATTGCAGAAAAAAAGATTTAATGTATGTTCATATGTGGCATTTTTGCAGAATTTTCAGGTGAAGTACATGTGTGATGTATCTACAAGTACATATTCATTCAACAAAATCGTGCAAAAAAAAACCCCAAAACAAAACAGCATAAATGTTAGTGTTTTTGCAGTTTCTCATTAACTTCAATGGGCAAAAAACAGTGCAAAAATGCATAAAGAAATTACATAATGCAGATTGTCAAATACACTACAGCTATCAAATTCCTAGTTAATGACCTGAAGACAGCTGGAACCACAGTCTCAAACATTACCGTTAGTAACCACCATGCCGTCATGGATTTAAATTCTGCAAGGCATGCAAGGTCCCTCTGCTCATGCCAGCACCTGATTGAAGTTCACCAATGACCATCTGTATGATCCAGAGGAGGCATGGGAGAAGGTCATGTAGTCAGAGGAGACCAACATAAAACTTTTTTATATCAACTCCACTCGCTGTGTTTTGAGGAAGAAGGATGAGTACAACACCATCCCAACTGTGAAGCATGGTGGGGGAAGCATCAAAATTTGGGGGTGCTTTTCTGAAAAGGGGACAAGACAACTGCACCGTATTGAAGGGAAAATGGATGGGATCATGTATTGCGAGATTGTGGCCAACAACGGGAAACTACATGCAGATGGGTAAGAAATTGGCTAAATGACAGGAAACAAAGAGCTGTCATAAATTGTACATTCTCTAAATGGAATATAGTCAGCAGTGGGGGTACCGCAGGGATATGTGCGAGGACTGATTCTTTTTTACCTCTTTATTAATGACCTAGTGGATGGGATTGATAGTAAAGTGTCAGTCTTTGCTGATGACACCAAACTATGTAGGATACTAAAATCTGACCTTGATATTACAATATTACAAAATGATCTGGATAAGATGTCTGAATGGGCAAACACTTGGCAAATAAGGTTTGATGTAGCTAAATGTAAAGTAATGCACTTAGGACGGAGTAATCCTATTGCTGCATATACATTAAATAAGAGCATACTTGGGACTACAGAACATGAGAAGGACTTGGGTATTCTGGTCACAAGTAAGCTGAGCAGCCGTATTCAATGCCAAGCAGCAGCCGCAAAAGTAAACAAGATTTTAGGGTGTATAAAAAGAGAGTAACCAAACTCAATTATTTACCAATCACAAGTAGGTGTATAGCAGCAAGGTAAACATATAACTCAACAGTTAAAATTTAACCTTTAATAAATCCCACTAAAATACCGTAGGGTATATAGACCCAGCCGGTTTAGAGAGAAGACAAAATGAAAAATAATAACACACCAAAGTGAATTACACCATTTAAAATTCCAAACACAGTCCCTTCCTTTGAAAATAGGAGGAGCAAGGTAGATGCGTATCACAATAGCTAAAGATTATGCTCTACCAGAAAAGCTACAAGGCCCACTCACCTTGCAGCCCACAGGTCACAAAAATACCTCAATTTCATAGATTTAATTTTATAAATAACAGAACGATCTCACCCAGCGTTGCTGTTTTCAAAAAGCATTCGTAGGGCACCGAATGTCCGTGAATCTCGGGGGAGGCTTATCAAATGTCCATACAATACCCCGTTCTTAAGACAGACTCGGACCCAGATCAATTCATCCCCAAAAAATGTGGCTCCCGACGCGTTTCCCTCGGCTCTGTTCATCAGGGGAGACCAGCCTTTTTACAATACTACGGGGAATAGATGCGCGGTGTCCATAACTCCTCTGTCATGAGGAAGTGGGCCTTACCGCGTGTACTTGCACTGGTCTCAAATAGGACGCCAGATGAAGAGGCAAGACGTCATATCCGGTGCGCCCCCTTGTGGAGCGCATAGGTGACCCGCACACGTCACTCCCGCTGCGTCCCTATATGTGAAGCGCTGACCTAGCTTCCTGTTTGCGCAAAGTCACATGATCGCTATTCTGCCGTCACCACCCAGTACACATAAAGTATTATGCATCATGACTCGTAGATATAATCTACGGTCAGGAGAACAAACACTACGGTGGAACTCCGGTATGTCTTCAAATTATTACAACGCATGCTTATGCATGTCGAACAAAATAGTTTTTTTTTTTTTTTTTAATTTTTGGCAATGTAATCACCCTCTAAAAGTTTTTAACCCCAGGTTGGCAGGACCATTTTACCTACCATTTATTAACCCATATATGGGGGGAAAAAAATAAAAATTAAAGTCCTACTACTTACAATCATAAAGGAGGACATTACTCCAAGAGCATTGGTAGTCTCATGACTTCGGGCAGCAAAAAGACAAATTAGTACCGAGAAACGTTTCTAATTTAGGGTGCCAACCCCCACTGTCTAGGTAGGGACTCGATAGAATATTATAGGTGCAGATAGAAATCAGCTGGATCTCCTCTTCCCACCATCTCTCCTATGTCCAATCCTCTGTCAGATGCATATATATTTGTGACTCATACTATATTTGATTTATGACTTTATAGCGACCTGTGAGTCGTGGGACTAATTTGTCTTTTTGCTGCCCGAAGTCATGAGACTACCAATGCTCTTGGAGTAATGTCCTCCTTTATGATTGTAAGTAGCAGGACTTTAATTTTTTTTCCCCCCATATATGGGTTAATAAATGGTAGGTGAAATGGTCCTGCCACCCTGGGGTTAAAAACTTAGAGGGTGATTACATTGCCAAAAATTAAAAAAACAAAACAACTATTTTGTTCGACATGCATAAGCATGCGTTGTAATAATTTGAAGACATACCGGAGTTCCACCATAGTGTTTGTTCTCCTGACCGTAGATTATATCTACGAGTCATGATGCATAATACTTTATGTGTACTGGGTGGTGACGGCAGAATAGCGATCATGTGACTTTGTGCAAACAGGAAGCTAGGTCAGCGCTTCACATATAGGGACGCAGCGGGAGTGACGTGTGCGGGTCACCTATGCGCTCCACAAGGGGGCGCACCGGATATGACGTCTCGCCTCTTCATCTGGCGTCCTATTTGAGACCAGTGCAAGTACACGCGGTAAGGCCCACTTCCTCATGACAGAGGAGTTATGGACACCGCGCATCTATTCCCCGTAGTATTGTAAAAAGGCTGGTCTCCCCTGATGAACAGAGCCGAGGGAAACGCGTCAGGAGCCACATTTTTTTGGGATGAATTGATCTGGGTCCGAATCTGTCTTAAGAACGGGGTATTGTATGGACATTTGATAAGCCTCCCCGGGATTCATGGACATTCGGTGCCCTACGAATGCTTCTTGAAAACAGCAACGCTGGGTGAGATCGTTCTGTTATTTATAAAATTAAATCTATGAAATTGAGGTACCGTATTTTCCGGCGTATAAGACGACTGGGCGTATAAGACGACCCCCCAACTTTACCAGTTAAAAAATAAAATCTTCTTAAAAGTTGGGGGTCTTCTTATACACCGTATGTCGTCTTATAGGGCCGGTGAATATGTGCCTTTTGGGGGGGGGGGGGGGGGGGGGGAGTGATCCTGATGAGGACGAGGGGGCGTCTCACAGGAAAGTGAGTATCCCCCATTACCTTATCATAGCGCTGCAGCGTGGGGTCTCTGTGCTGGGAGCGGCGGCTGCTGTGCTGTGGCGGCTCCTCTTCTGCAGTGTGGGGCCTCTGGTGCTGTGGGGCAGTGGCGGCGGCGTATCTTCATGCAGTCGGGGCTCCTCCGGCATCTCAGCCTGGAAGCCCCGCCGGCAACTCCATCGGTACAATGCGGTCAGGTGGCCTCCGGGAAAATGGCCGCTGCTCAGATTCAGATCTCGTCCCGAGATCTCGGGAGACGAGATCTGAATCTGAGCAGCGGCCATTTTCCCGGAGGCAGCTCAATAGGTGCGATGCGGTGGCCCGGCCGCTGGGGGCTGTGCATGCTCAGATTCAGATCTCGTCCCGAAATCTCGGGACACGAGATCTGAATCTAAGCAGCGGCCATTTTCCCGGAGGCCAGCGCATTACACCGATGGAGTTGCCGGCGGGGCTTCTAGGCTTTGAGATGCCGGAGGAGCCCCGACTGCATGAAGATACGCCACCGCTGCCACCGCCCCACAGCACCAGAGGCCCCACACTGCAGAAGAGGAGCCGCCACAGCACAGCACAGCAGCCGCCGCTCCCAGCACAGAGACCCCACGCTGCAGCGCTATGATAAGGTAATGGGGGATACTCACTTTCCTGTGAGACGCCCCCTCGTCGTCATCAGGATCACTCCCCCCCCCACCCACCATATACACCCGGCGTACAAGGCGATTCCCGGCGTACAAGACGACCCCCGACTTTTAAGAAGATTTTCAGGGGTTAAAAAGTCGTCTTGTACGCCGGAAAATACGGTATTTTTGTGACCTGTGGGCTGCAAGGTGAGTGGGCCTTGTAGCTTTTCTGGTAGAGCATAATCTTTAGCTATTGTGATACGCATCTACCTTGCTCCTCCTATTTTCAAAGGAAGGGACTGTGTTTGGAATTTTAAATGGTGTAATTCACTTTGGTGTGTTATTATTTTTCGTTTTGTCTTCTCTCTAAACCGGCTGGGTCTATATACCCTACGGTATTTTAGTGGGATTTATTAAAGGTTAAATTTTAACTGTTGAGTTATGTGTTTACCTTGCTGCTATACACCTGTATAAAAAAGAGAGATAAAATCCTGTGATCCCAGCGTATTATTACCCCTTTATAAATCGCTGGTGAGGCCACATCTAGAATATGGGATCCAGTTTTGGGCTCCGCATTTTATAAAGGACATTCAGAAGTCAGTTCATAGGTGGGCAACTAGATTATTACAAGGGATGGAAGGCCTCTCATATGAGGAGAGGTTGGAAAAGTTGGTCTTGTTAGAAAAAAAAAGATGTCTCAGAGGGGATCTCATTTACATATATAAATATATGCGGTCAGTACAAAGGACTCCAGGTAAGAACAGAAATGCACTAGTAATGTGCACACCTGAATACAAGATAATTTTATTGAAAAAAATACTATTGGTGACCAGAATAAAATCACACAACATCAGACTCTATTCACACTAGCATATAAGGCAGAACACAAGATGGGCAACGCATCATAGGCAATTATAACAGCCAATTCACCATGGAAATAGTGATAAAATCACCCATAAGCAACACCCAGTGAAGAAGACTGCAACCAGACACCTTTGAGCATCTCTGTTGCCTACAGCTTCATCATGGAAAGTATTTTACTTTTTATCTGGTTACCTGGTCGTATGGGGAGACTGACGCATACCGCTATTTGACCTGTGGGGGGGGGGTGACCTGGTTTACTAACATATACAGGGGTTTATGACCATTGGAGAGACGGTAAGTCATCTATGTCGAAGGGTTATTGAGATTACTGGTCTTTGCACCCAATATTGTATTTATCTGATTTCCCTAGCGCACATTTTCATTATATGCGCTCCTTGTCTGGCATCCAATTTTGATACATTATGGGGCAATCTATAGTGATATAATGGCTGTGCATCTATTCTGCTTATAGTCAGTACAGAGGACTAATACATATAGAGAACAAGACCAGCACATCCAAGCTAGTGTGAACAGGCGCCAACCAAAAAAAACATTTAAGTTGAACAACGATAAAGATTGCACCATTGTTTACCAAGAATGATTACTCTAGAACATTGGAAATGCATTACTGCCATAGAAAATAGGAAAAAAGCGCTACATAATGTACACATGAAATATTTATCTGCAAAAATTGCTATGAAAAAAGGAAGGCACAATGTATGCGAGCCCAATGGCCACGTCAAGGCGATCTTCATAATTGGGTCCCTGTCCTGTTTTGTCACCTCTCCTGGGCAAAAAAAGCCTACAATTTATGGGTCAGGAGTGGACCAGCTAACTACTTAAAATCACCTGTGGCTATTGGGAGTGGGAGTACATATGTCCAAAAAGGCTTAATACAAATAGAGAACAAGACCAGCACATCCAAGCTGGTGTGAACAGGAACCAACCAAAACAACATACAAGTTGAAAATATTTCATGTGTACATTATATAGCGCTTTTTTCCTATTTTCTATGGCAGTAATGCATTTTCAATGTTCTAGAGTAATCATTCTTGGTAAATAATGGTGCAACTTTATCGTTTTTCAACTTACATGTTTTTTTTGGTTGGCGCCTGTTCATACTAGCTTGGATGTGCTGGTCTTGTTCTCTGTTTGTATTAAGCCTTTGTGAACATGTGCACTCCCACTCCCAATAGCCACAGGTGATTTTAAGTAGTTAGCTGGTCCACTCCTGACCCATGAATTGTAGGCTTTTTTGCCCAGAAGAGGTGACAAAACAGGACAGGGACCCAATTATGAAGGACGCCTTGACATGGCATGGCTCACATACATTGGCCAATTTATGCGCGAAGTACTTTCCTTTTTTCATTGCAATTTTTGCAGATAAATATTTCATGTGTACATTATATAGCACTTTGTTCTTATTTTCTATGGTAGTAATGCATTTTTCAATGTTCCAGAGCAGTGTTCCCCAACTCCAGTCCTCAAGAGCCACCAACAGGTCATGTTTTCAGGCTATGTGCACACGTATAATGGTCGTCTGCGGATTTTTCCGCAGCGGAATTGATAAATCTGCAGGGCAAAAACGCTGTGTTTTTGCTGCAGATTTATTGCGGATTTACCGCGTTTTTTCTGCGGATTTCACTGCGGTTTTACACCTGCGGTTTTCTATTGGAAAAGGTGTAAAGCCGCTGCGGAATCCGCAGAAAGTGACATGCTGCGCAATGTAAACCGCTGCGTTTCCGCGCGTTTTTTTCCGCTGCATGGGCACAGCGTTTTCTGTTTCCCATAGGTTTACAGTGTAATGTAAACTCATGGGAAACTACTGCGGACCCGCAGCAAAATCTGCAGCGTGTGCACATACCCTCAGGATTTCCTTAGTATTTCACATGTGATGGAATTATGGCCTGTGCAGGTGATGCAATTATCACCTGGGCAATACTAAGGAAATCCTGAAAACATGACCTGGTGGTGGTGGCTCTTGAGGACCGGAGTTGGGGAACACTGTTGTAGAGTAATCATTCTTGCACATGACTTATTCCATCCAAAGACCATACTAAGGACCAGGGGTCTCAAATCCCATGAAACATCGGAACTATCTTCAATAGAGCACGGTGACCAGCTCCACTGCACAGGCGCAAGATTCCCAGCCCCGCAAGTGAATACATCATAACACACTGCGGGGCGAGATCTGGGGCCTCCGCTACACTAAGGCGCCGGTGACGTCACAACAAAGAGACAAGGTGGCGCCAGAGGCATGACAGGGGATGATGGACGGCTGCAAGGCGGTTGAGTCAGGGAGGGAGAAAACATACCTCCCTGACTCAATAGAGGTATGGCGGGAAATTTATAAAAGTCATTATTTCAGCGTTCCTAGGGATAATAAACATAAGAGCCACCTTCATAGCCTTAGTGCTGCTGAAGGTGGCTCTTTTACTTTAATAGGCCCTGGGGGATGACAGGTTCCCGTTAAGTCACATGCTGTCTATTTCCTTGTGATCCTCCTTGAGATGGTTCTACTCCTTCATTGGAGTCCAGATGTGTTTAATTAAACTGATAGGACTTAATTTGGAAAGGCACACACCTGTCTACATAATACCTCACAACTCACAGTGCATGTCAGACCAAATGAGAATCATGAGGTCAAATGAATTGGCCAAGTTGCTCAGAGTCAGAATTGTGGCAAGGCACAGATCTGGCCAAGGTTACAACAGAATTTCTGCAGTACTCAAGGTTACTAAGAGCACAGTGGCCTCCATAATCCTTAAATAGAAGAAGTTTGGGACCACCCGAATCTGGTGGCTGTCCAGCCAATATGAGCACTCATGGGAGAAGAGCCCTGGTGAGAGAGGTAAAAAAGAACCCCAAGATCAATGTGGCTGAGCTCCAGAGATGCAGTAGGGAGATGGGAGAAAGTTCCACAAAGTCAACTATCACTGCAGCCCTCCACCAGTATGGCCTTTATGGCAAATTGGCCCGACGGAAGCCTATCCTCAGTGCAAGACATATAAAAGCCCACACAGAGTTTGCTAAACAAACACATGAAGGACTCCCAGACTATGCGAAATAAGATTCTCTGGTCTGATGAGATGAAGATAGACCTTTTTGGTGATATTTCTGAGTGGCATATGTGGAGAAAAACAGGCACTGCTGATCACCTGCCAATACAATCCCAACAGTGAAACATGGTGGTGGCAGAATCATGCTATGGGGGTGTTTTTCAGCTGCAGTGGCAGGACGACTAATTGCCATTGAAGGAAACATGAATGCGGTCAAGTACAGAGATATCCTGGATGAAAACCTCTTCCAGAGTGCTCTGGACCTCAGGTTCACCTTCCAACAAGACAATGGCCCTAAGCACACAGCTAAAATAACAAAGGAGTGGCTTCAGAACAACTCTGTGACCATTCCTGACTGGCCCAGCCAGAGCCCTGACCTAAACCCAATTGAGCATCTCTGGAGAGACCCGAAAATGGCTGTCCACCAACGTTCACCATCCAACCTGACGGAATTGGAGAGGAACTGCAAGGAAGAATGGCAGAGGATCCCCAAATCCAGGTGTGAAAAACTTGTTGCATCATTCCCATAAGACTCATGGCTGTACTAGCTCAAAAGGGTGCTTCTACTCAATACTGAGCAAAGGGTCTGAATACTTATGACCATGTGATATTTCAGTTTTTCTTTTTTAATAAATATGCAAAAATTACTACATTTGTTTTTTTTCAGTCAAGATGGGGTGCAGAGTGTACATTAATGAGAAAAAAATGAACTTTTTTGAATTTACCAAATGGCAGCAATGAAACAAAGATTGAAAAATTGAAATGGGTCTGAATACTTTCTGCACCCACTGTACTTTGTGTGCATACATCTAGTTACATACATTACTGTGGTAACATACATGTGGTTACATACATACTGTGTGTACATACAGTACAGACCAAAAGTTTGGACACCTTCTCATTTAAAGATTTTTCTGTATTTTCATGATTATGAAAATTGTACATTCACACTGAAGGCATCAAAACTATGAAATAACACATGTGGAATTATATACTTAACAAAAAGTGTGAAACAACTGAAAATATGTCTTATATTCTAGATTCTTCAAAGTAGCCACCTTTTGCTTTGAGGACTGCTTTGCACACTCTTGGCATTCTCTTGATGAGCTTCAAGAGGTAGTCACCGGGAATGGTTTTCACTTCACAGGTGTGCCCTGTCAGGTTTAATAAGTGGGATTTCTTGCCTTATAAATGGGGTTGGGACCATCAGTTGTGATGTGCAGAAGTCTGGTGGATACACAGCTGATAGTCCTACTGAATAGACTGTTAGAATTTGTATTATGGCAAGAAAAAAGCAGCTAAGTAAAGAAAAACTAGTGGCCATCATTACTTTAAGAAATGAAGGTCAGTCAGTCCAAAAATTTGGGAAAACTTTGAAAGTGTCCCCAAGTGCAGTTGCAAAAACCATCAAGCGCTACAAAGAAACTGGCTCACATGAGGACCGCCCCAGGAAAGGAAGACCAAGAGTCACCTCTGCTTCTTAGGATAAGTTTATTCGAGTCACCAGCCTCAGAAATCGCAGGTTAACAGCAGCTCAGATTAGAGACCAGGTCAATGCCACACAAGAGTTCTAGCAGCAGACACATCTCTACAACAACTGTTAAGAGGAAACTTTGTGGCAGAATCATGCTATGGGGGTGTTTTTCAGCTGCAGTGACAGGACGACTAGTTGTCATTGAAGGAAACATGAATGCGCCAGGTACAGAGATATCCTGGATGAAAACCTCTTCTAGAGTGCTCTGGACCTCAGACTTGACCGAAGGTTCACCTTCCGACAAGACAATGGCCCTAAGCACACAGCTAAAATAACAAAGGAGTGGCTTCAGAACAACTCTGTTCGGACTGACTGACCTTAATTTCTTAAAGTAATGATGGCCACTCATTTTTCATTACTTAACTGCTTTTTTCTTGCAATAATACAAATTCTAAGGCTATGTACACACTTTGCGGATTCCACTGCGGAATTTTCGGCAGCGGAATTCCAAAATCCGCAGTGAAAACCCGTTGCGGTTTTTACTGCGGATTTATCGCGGTTTTTACTGCGGTTTCTTATGCGGATTTTCATCTGCATCTTCCTATCGGAGCAGGTGAAAATCTGCAGAAAAGAAGTGACATGCTGCGGAATGTAATCCGCAGCGTTTCCGCGCGTTTTTTTCTGCAGCATGTGCACAGCGTTTTTTGTTCCCATAGGTTTACATTGTACTGTAAACTCATGGGAAACTGCTGCGGATCCGCAGCGGTCAAATCCGCTGCGGATCCGCAGTGGAATCCGCAAAGTGTGCACATAGCCTAACAGTCTATTCAGTAGGACTATCAGCTGTGTATCCACCAAACTTCTGCACAACACAACTGATGGTCCCAACCCCATTTATAAGGCAAGAAATCCCATTTATTAAACCTGACAGGGCACACCTGTGAAGTGAAAACCATTCCAGGTGACTACCTCTTGAAGCTCATCAAGAGAATGCCAAGAGTGTGCAAAGCAGTCATCAAAGTAAAAAGGTGGCTACTTTGAAGAACCTAGAATATAAGACATATTTTCAGTTGTTTCACACTTTTTTGTTAAGTATATAATTCCTCATGTGTTAATTCATAGTTTTGATGCCTTCAGTGTGAATTTACAATTTTCGTAGTCATGAAAATACAGAAAAATCTTTAAATGAGGTGTCCAAACTTTTGGTCTGTACTGTACATTACCGTGATTACATGCATGTGGTTACAAACATTACTCTGTGTACATACATGTGGTTACATACATACTGTGCACCTGTGCACATACATGTGGTTACATACATACTGTGTATACATACATGTGGTTACATACATACTGTGTGTACATACATGTGGTTACATACATACTGTGTGTACATACATGTGGTTACATACATACTGTGCACATACATGTGGTTACATACATACTGTGCACATACATGTGGTTACATACATACTGTGCACATACATGTGGTTACATACATACTGTGCACATACATGTGGTTACATACATACTGTGCACATACATGTGGTTACATACATACTGTGCACATACATGTGGTTACATACATACTGTGCACATACATGTGGTTACATACATACTGTGCACATACATGTGGTTACATACATACTGTGCACATACATGTGGTTACATACATGTGGTTACATACATGTGGTTACATACATACTGTGTATACACATGTGGTTACATACATACTGTGCACATACATGTGGTTACATACTGTGCACATACATGTGGTTACATACATACTGTGTACATACATGTGTTTACATACATACTGTGCACATACATGTGGTTACATACATACTGTGTACATACATGTGGTTACATACATGTGGTTACATACATGTGGTTACATACATACTGTGTATACACATGTGGTTACATACTGTGCACATACATGTGGTTACATACATACTGTGTACATACATGTGGTTACATACATACTGTGCACATACATGTGGTTACATACATACTGTGCACATACATGTGGTTACATACATACTGTGCACATACATGTGGTTACATACATACTGTGCACATACATGTGGTTACATACTGTGCACATACATGTGGTTACATACATACTGTGTGTACATACATGTGGTTACATACATACTGTGCACATACATGTGGTTACATACATACTGTGCACATACATGTGGTTACATACATACTGTGCACATACATGTGGTTACATACATACTGTGCACATACATGTGGTTACATACATACTGTGTGTACATACATGTGGTTACATACATACTGTGCACATACATGTGGTTACATACATACTGTGCACATACATGTGGTTACATACATACTGTGCACATACATGTGGTTACATACATACTGTGCACATACATGTGGTTACATACTGTGCACATACATGTGGTTACATACATACTGTGTGTACATACATGTGGTTACATACATACTGTGCACATACATGTGGTTACATACATACTGTGCACATACATGTGGTTACATACATACTGTGCACATACATGTGGTTACATACATACTGTGCACATACATGTGGTTACATACTGTGCACATACATGTGGTTACATACATACTGTGTACATACATGTGGTTACATACATACTGTGCACATACATGTGGTTACATACATACTGTGTATACACATGTGGTTACATACTGTGCACATACATGTGGTTACATACATACTGTGTACATACATGTGGTTACATACATACTGTGTACATACATGTGGTTACATACTGTGTACATACATGTGGTTACATACTGTGCACATACATGTGGTTACATACATACTGTGTGTACATACATGTGGTTACATACATACTGTGCACATACATGTGGTTACATACATACTGTGCACATACATGTGGTTACATACTGTGCACATACATGTGGTTACATACATACTGTGCACATACATGTGGTTACATACATACTGTGCACATACATGTGGTTACATACATACTGTGCACATACATGTGGTTACATACATACTGTGCACATACATGTGGTTACATACATACTGTGTATACACATGTGGTTACATACTGTGCACATACATGTGGTTACATACATACTGTGTACATACATGTGGTTACATACATACTGTGTGTACATACATGTGGTTACATACATACTGTGCACATACATGTGGTTACATACATACTGTGCACATACATGTGGTTACATACATACTGTGCACATACATGTGTTTACATACATACTGTGCACATACATGTGTTTACATACATACTGTGCACATACATGTGTTTACATACATACTGTGCACATACATGTGGTTACATACATACTGTGTACATACATGTGGTTACATACATGTGGTTACATACATACTGTGTATACACATGTGGTTACATACTGTGCACATACATGTGGTTACATACATACTGTGTACATACATGTGGTTACATACATACTGTGCACATACATGTGGTTACATACATACTGTGCACATACATGTGGTTACATACATACTGTGCACATACATGTGGTTACATACATACTGTGTGTACATACATGTGGTTACATACATACTGTGCACATACATGTGGTTACATACATACTGTGCACATACATGTGGTTACATACATACTGTGCACATACATGTGGTTACATACTGTGCACATACATGTGGTTACATACATACTGTGTACATACATGTGGTTACATACATACTGTGCACATACATGTGGTTACATACATACTGTGTACATACATGTGGTTACATACATGTGGTTACATACATACTGTGTATACACATGTGGTTACATACTGTGCACATACATGTGGTTACATACATACTGTGTACATACATGTGGTTACATACATACTGTGCACATACATGTGGTTACATACATACTGTGCACATACATGTGGTTACATACATACTGTGTGTACATACATGTGGTTACATACATACTGTGCACATACATGTGGTTACATACATACTGTGCACATACATGTGGTTACATACATACTGTGCACATACATGTGGTTACATACTGTGCACATACATGTGGTTACATACTGTGCACATACATGTGGTTACATACATACTGTGTACATACATGTGGTTACATACATACTGTGCACATACATGTGGTTACATACATACTGTGTATACACATGTGGTTACATACATACTGTGCACATACATGTGGTTACATACATACTGTGTATACACATGTGGTTACATACATACTGTGTACATACATGTGGTTACATACATACTGTGTACATACATGTGGTTACATACATACTGTGTATACATACATGTGGTTACATACATACTGTGCACATACATGTGGTTACATACATACTGTGCACATACATGTGGTTACATACATACTGTGCACATACATGTGGTTACATACATACTGTGCACATACATGTGGTTACATACATACTGTGCACATACATGTGGTTACATACATACTGTGTACATACATGTGGTTACATACATACTGTGCACATACATGTGGTTACATACATACTGTGCACATACATGTGTTTACATACATACTGTGCACATACATGTGGTTACATACATACTGTGTACATACATGTGGTTACATACATGTGGTTACATACATGTGGTTACATACATGTGGTTACATACATACTGTGTATACACATGTGGTTACATACTGTGCACATACATGTGGTTACATACATACTGTGTACATACATGTGGTTACATACATACTGTGCACATACATGTGGTTACATACATACTGTGCACATACATGTGGTTACATACATACTGTGCACATACATGTGGTTACATACTGTGCACATACATGTGGTTACATACATACTGTGTGTACATACATGTGGTTACATACATACTGTGCACATACATGTGGTTACATACATACTGTGCACATACATGTGGTTACATACATACTGTGCACATACATGTGGTTACATACATACTGTGCACATACATGTGGTTACATACATACTGTGTGTACATACATGTGGTTACATACATACTGTGCACATACATGTGGTTACATACATACTGTGCACATACATGTGGTTACATACATACTGTGCACATACATGTGGTTACATACATACTGTGCACATACATGTGGTTACATACATACTGTGCACATACATGTGGTTACATACATACTGTGCACATACATGTGGTTACATACTGTGCACATACATGTGGTTACATACATACTGTGTGTACATACATGTGGTTACATACATACTGTGCACATACATGTGGTTACATACATACTGTGCACATACATGTGGTTACATACATACTGTGCACATACATGTGGTTACATACTGTGTACATACATGTGGTTACATACATACTGTGCACATACATGTGGTTACATACATACTGTGTATACATACATGTGGTTACATACATACTGTGTACATACATGTGGTTACATACATACTGTGCACATACATGTGGTTACATACATACTGTGTACATACATGTGGTTACATACATACTGTGCACATACATGTGGTTACATACATACTGTGCACATACATGTGGTTACATACATACTGTGCACATACATGTGGTTACATACATACTGTGCACATACATGTGGTTACATACATACTGTGCACATACATGTGGTTACATACATACTGTGTACATACATGTGGTTACATACATACTGTGCACATACATGTGGTTACATACATACTGTGCACATACATGTGGTTACATACATACTGTGCACATACATGTGGTTACATACATACTGTGCACATACATGTGGTTACATACATACTGTGTACATACATGTGGTTACATACATACTGTGTACATACATACTGTGTACATGCTATGGTTACACCACATACATCAGTGACTACTCGAAGTCCTACATCGCTACTAACCTATACCTGGCGAACCTACAAGCTAAAGGACCTGTGGCGACGTCGATCATGTGACCTGTGGGCACAGCATAGCTTAGTGTTGCACCTGGTTATCCGTAAAGTGATCCTGCGCAGTGTTGTGATTTCCCCGGACTTTCTCTGTGAAGCGCTGTGTGTGGTGTGTTCTGCGCATGCTCTGTATTTGGTCTATCCGACTCATGCGCAGATGAGCGTGTGGGCGCCCGTGCGGTTTTATGCTACCGGTGTTCTGAAAATTGTCGGCATGTCGTAGATAGTAGGGATGGGCGAGGCTACGGAGTCACGTGCCGCAAACTGACCAATCACGGCCAAGCAACAGCTGAAGATGCAGGGTGGAGAGAAGAGGAGCTCTGGGCGGGGCTCTGGGCGGCAACATGCCTGAAAATTTCAGGGACGGGCGTGATTATGGCACCTGGGGGCCTGGTTAAAACCACAATAGTGAGGGAGGGGGCGTGACAAAGGGAGGGGGGCGTTACTATGCTCAGAAATTTCAGGGCGTCTTCATTTCTGCAAAGGGGGGTGATTAAAGCAGCGGGGAGTGACTACATGCCGAGAAGGGGAGTGTATCCATGCCCAGAAATTTCACCAGAGGGACGATGCTGAAGTTGGTTTCTTATTCGTTCAGTTTCTTATTCGGCTATTTTTTATTTTCTGTTTTTTTTCAGGTTTTTCAATAAAAATAAACCATTGTAAGTATATAATATTATGCGGTCATGTGCCCTCTTGTGAATACACTTAAAAACAGATAAAAATATTAGAAGGCTGGCACAAAAATGGGCATCAAAGTGGGCACTGAGGTATGGTATTAAAGGTGTTAAATGGCTTTGTGCCACTGATCTGACACCTGACTTGCATACCTTGTGATGCCACACATCAAGTTCCTGTCAATCCAGCCTGGCACAAATGGGTTCTGGGCATCAGAACTGGCATCAAAGTGGGCAGAGAACCAATTTTCACACATGCGAATAAGTAACAGCTATTTTTAAGGGGTTAAATGCCTTTGTGCTACTTATTAAACACCTGATTTACATACCTACTGATGCCCCACATGAAATCCATGTCACTCCAGCCTGGCACAAATGTGTTCTGGGCATCAAAACTGGCATCAAATGGGGCAAATCGCCCATTTTCACTGATTTGAATAAGTAACAGCTATTTTTAAGGGGTTAAATGCCTTTGTGCCACTGATCTAACACCTGATTTACATACCTACTGATGCCCCACATGAAATCCAAGTCAATCCAGCCTGGCACAAATGGGTTCTGGGCATCAGAACTGGCATCAAAGGGGGCAAATAGCCCATTTTCACAGATTTGAATAAGTAACAGCTATTTTTAAGGGGTTAAATGCCTTTGTGCCACTAATCTAACACCTGATTAACATACCTAATGATGCCCCACATGAAATCCATGTCACTCCAGCCTGGCACAAATGTGTTCTGGGCATCAAAACTGGCATCAAATGGGGCAAATCGCCCATTTTCACTGATTTGAATAAGTAACAGCTATTTTTAAGGGGTTAAATGCCTTTGTGCCACTAATCTAACACCTGATTTACATACCTAGTGATGCCCCACATCAAAGTCAAATCACTTCAGCCTGGCACAAATGGGTTCTGGGCATCAAAACTGGCATCAAAGGGGGCAAATCGCCCATTTTCACAGATTTGAATAAGTAACAGCTATTTTTAAGGGGTTAAATAGCTTTGTGCCACTGATCTAACACCTGATTTACATAACTACTGATGCCCCACATGAAATCCAAGTCACTGCAGCCTGGCACAAATCGGTTCGGGGCATCAAAACTGGCATCAAAGTGGGCAAATCGCCCATTTTCACAGATTTGAATAAGTAACTGATGTTTTTAAGGGGTTAATTGCCTTTGGGCCACTGATCTGACACTTAAAATACACAGACAGTGATGCCCTGCATCAAACCCAGGTCCCTTCAGCCTGGCCCAAATGGGTTCTGGGCACCAGAACTGGCATCAAAGTGGGCAAACAGCCAATTTTCGCAGATTTGAATAAGTAACTGATGTTTTTAAGGGGTTAAATGCCTTTGGGCCACTGATCTGACACTTAAAATACACAGACAGTGATGCCCTGCATCAAACCCAGGTCTCTCCAGCCTGGCCCAAATGGGTTCTGGGCACCAGAACTGGCATCAAAGTGGGCAAACAGCCCATTTTCACAGATTTGAATAAGTAAGTGGTGTTTTTAAGGGGTTAAATTCCTTTGTGCCACTGATACCAGAGTGCATACATATAGAACAGGGAGCCCCACAATAAAACCAGGTCTCTTCAGCCTGGCCCTAATTAGTTCTGGGCATCAGAACTGTCATCAAACTGGGCAAACAGCCAATTTTAACAGATTTGAATAGGGACCTGCTGTTTTTAAGGGGTTAAATGGCTTTGGGCCACTGATCTGACACTTAAAATACACAAATAGCGATGCCCTGCATCAAACCCAGGTCCCTCCAGCCTAGCCCAAATGGGTTCTGGGCACCAGAATTAGCATCAAAGTGGGCAAATATAGTGGGTTGGTGTCGGGAATGCCTTGGTTACAGCATCAAAACCCTGTTATTAACTGGGTTACTGAGGAAATTGTTCAATGGTCCTTATCTAAGTCCTTGAAGTGTGTATCTGTGTTGTCTGTCGGTCTGGAAGCTATTCCGGAGTATCTGAAGGTCTTTGAAGACGTGTTCTCTGAAAGCGAGGCTGAGGTTCTACCGCCACATCCATCTTTTAATTGTGCCATCAATTTAATCTGTCTTGTCCTGAGCGGCTGGCCATGAAGGAGTATATTGCCGAGAGTCTTCGTAAGGGGCATATCCGCCCTTATGTTTCTCCTATGGCAGCTGGCTTTTTCTTTGTAAAGAAAAAAGATGGTGGTTTGAGTCCTTGCCTCGACTTTCGGGAACTCAACAAAATCACTGTGAGAAACACTTACCCACTTCCTCTCATTCCTGACTTGTGTAACCAGTTGTCTGGGGCCAAATGATTTTCAAAGTTGGATTTGTGGGGAGCCTATAATTGGATAAGTGTTTGAGAGGGAGACGAGTGGAAGACGGCGTTTCTCACGTGAGAAGTTCTTTTTGAGAATCTTTTTACGTCCTTCGGGCTAACAAACACCCCTGGCCATTTTTCAAAATTTTATTAATATTGTGTTTGCTGATCTGATCGGTCACTTTGCGATTATTTACCTTGACGACATCTTGGTTTACTCCCCTGACAGTGAAACCCATTTTCACTATTTGCGTACTGTCCTTCATAGACTCAGGGAAAAACTACTTTTTTCAAAATTTGAAATGTTAATTTTTTGTACAGGAGTTATCATTTTTGGGTTTGATTGTTTCCAATGAGGGGTTTCACATGGATCCCAAGAAGGTGCAGGCTATTAGTGATTGGGTTCAGCCCCGTGACTTGAAGGGTTTGCAACTAGTGATGAGCGAGTATACTCGTTACTTGGGTTTTCCCGAGCACACTCGGGTGGTCTCCAAGTATTTATGTCTGATCAGAGATTTAGTTTTCCTTGCCGCAGCTGCATGATTTACAGCTACTAGACAGCTTGATTGCATGTGGGGATTCCCTGGCAAACAGGCAACCCCCACATGTACTCAGGCTGGCTAGCAGCCATACATTATGCAGCTGCATCAACAAAAACTAAATCTCTGAGCAGTCACAAATACTCGGGAGACCACCCGAGCGTGCTCGGGAAAGCCCGAGCAACGAGTATACTCGCTCATCACTATTTGCAACGCTTCTTGGGGTTTGCAAACTACTATCGAAAGTTCATCAAGTGTTTTTTGCAGGTAGTTAATAGTGATGAGCGAATATACTTGTTGCTCGGGAAATCTCCGAGTATTTGTGACTGCTCAGAGATTTAGTTTTTGTTGACGCAGCTGCATGATTTATGGCAATTATGGCACTTAGCCTCTCTCTTCCCACTGCCCTGTAGCGGTGGCAATGGGGTAATAGTTGGGTGGTTGATGTGACCTTTGAATTGTAAGGTCACATCAAGCCCGGCTTAGTAATGGAGAGGTGTCAATAAGACAGCTATCCATTACTAATCCTATAGATCTCCTGTAATGAATAAAAAAAAAAAAAAACAACAATATACCTGTCCGTTGTTCTGTCCCACGCAGTAATCCATATCTGGGGAAAATACAGTTTGCAACCAGGACTGTACTAAGATGCTACCAGCCCAGCTGCAAACTACTGGGGAATGAGGAGATGCTGCCAGCGCAGCCTCAGTGACTAGCGGTGAAGTCACTGCGTCTACCCTCCCTGCTTGCCTGACCCGCGCTGAACTCTGGAGCGTGGGAAAATGCCAGTTCATTTTCCCACGCTGCAGAGTTCATTGCAGTTCAAGCCGGAAGGGAGGGCAGACTATGTGACATCAGCACTAGTCTCTGTAGCTGCACTGGCAGCATCTCCTCATTCCCCAGTAGTTTGCAGCCATGGCGGTTGCATTTCAGCACCGCTCCTAGTTGCAAACTGTATTTTCCCCAGATATTGATTACTGCGTGGGACAGAACGACTGACAGGTATGGTATATTGTTGGGTTTTTGTTTTTGTTTTTTTTTAATTACAGGAGAACAAGGGCGTTGTATGTATTAGCTGGATAATAAGGATGAAAAACTGTGCTTAGTGTTTTATTTCATTAAAAGACTTTATCCTGGCTGCGTCTTTATTGAACCTGTAACAACTATAGGATTAGCAATGGATAGGGGTCTTCTTGACACTTCTCCATTACTAAGCCGGGCTTGATGTGACCTTACAATATAAAGGTCACATCAACCCCCAAACTATTACCCCATATACCACCGATACAGGGCAGCGGGAAGAGAGAGGCTAAGTGCTGAAATTGGTGAATCTTAAAAATGTGACATTTCTGGGGAGGCTGAGAGCTAGTGTTTGTAGCCATGAGGGGTCAATATCCATGGCCCCTTCCTAGGCTATGAATATCAGCCCGCAGCTGTCTGCATAGCTTTTTCTGGAATTTAATTATAAGGGTACCCCATGTCATTTTTGGGGGCTACCCTATTTTAATAGCCAGTAAACACTAAAAATACAGCTGTGGGCTCATATTCATAGCCTGGGGAGATCCATGGGTATTAACCCCTTCTTAGGCTATAAACATTGGCCTCCAGTCGCTGGCTTTCCCTCTCTGGATTGGAAAATTATGCGGGAGCCCGCAACATTTTTTCCTCCCAAAATAATCTTTTATTAATTACATACATGTCCTCTAATTTGCACACACACTATACTAATTGTATTGATCACTGACATATACAGTACATATCTAACTATTCTGCATCTACTTAGTGTATGTAAACCATGTCTTCTATCCTGTCGGCTCCAGCAGTGATTTTAGAGAGGCTGACAAATGAATTACCGGCTATTCTTCTATGTATCTCTCTCTGCAATATAAAGACTATATATATACAGTGTATATATATATATATATATATATATATATATATATATATAACCATATGCAAGAAGAAAGAGAAGGCACTCACCGATCTAAATTTCCCAACTTTATTTCATCTTAATGTTAAAAAAATTCCATGGCCGGGGGAGTGAGGAGCGGAGTTCTTGTGAGCAGGGATAGACGACGGCCGTTTGTGCTTGCGCTTCCACGGGTCAGTATTTTGTTAACATGAAGATGAAATAAAGTTGGGAATTTTAGATCGGTGAGTGCCTTCTCTTTCTTCTTGCATATGGTCATGGATTTTCGTGTATTTTCAGAAGAGCACCTATGATCTTGATGCATGGCTGATGCTAGGACTATTATTCATTAATACCTGAACCCGAAATTTTTGGATAACCTCGTTTCACAGACAGTGCCGTTCGTTTTTGGTCTTCTTGGCGTTATATATATATATATATACACACACCCACTAGCTATTGAACCTGTTCTACGCCCGGGTGGCGAGCATTTGTATTGGTATATGGTCTCCATCCTGGTATGCGCCTCTTCCATCCTGCCCCCTAATCTTGTCATGTGCTGCTACCATCTTGCACCCCCATCCTGTCATACGCTGCTCCCATCCTGCGCCCCCTTCCTGTCATGTGCAGCCCCATCCTGTGCCCTCATCCTGTTTTGTGCGCCTCCATCTTGTCATGTGCTACTCTTTTCCTGTGCCCTCATCCTGTCATGTGCTGCTCCCATCCTGCGCCCCCATCCTGTCATGTGCTGCTTTCATCCTGCGCCCCATCCTGTCATGTGCTGCTCCCATTCTGCGCCCCCATTCTGTAATGTGCTGCTCCCATCCTGCGCCCCCATTCTGTCATGTGCTGCAACCATTCTGCGCCCCCATTCTGTCATGTGCTGCTCCCATCCTGTGCCCCCATTCTGTCATGTGCTGCTCCCATCCTGCGCCCCATTCTGTAATGTGCTGCACCCATTCTGCGCCCCCATTCTGTCATGTGCTGCTCCCATCGTTGATGGCCCCCATAAGATGCTCCATAGCATAATATGCCCCGTATGCTGATGCTGCGATTTCAAAAAAAAAAATGACAGACTCACCTCTCGTCGCTGGGCGCCGAGTGCCTAAGCAGGCGGGAACACCAGCGCACTATGGGGGTCAGGTGCTGGAGTCGCCGCTGGCTAAGGCCCCCGGTGTAACAGCGTGTCCCTCCCCCGGCCTGTGTCCCTGGACTGCTATGTAATCAGGCTTGAGTCAACAACCAGAAGGGGGAGCTTTCCCTCATGGAGGGATGGATCCCAGGACACAGAACAATAGACTCATGTGTTGGCTGATTCAATTGTGTGGTGACTTGCGAAGGGCTGGGATCGTATGCTGAGGCGAGATCCTGGTGCCCGTGTGTGGAGGATTAAAAGCTGCCACGTGGAATGGTGTTGTGTCCCTCATCTGCTGGATCCAGTAAACCCATCCCAGGATTATTTTTCTTTTGCCTGGCTTCGGATTGCCAGGTGGCGCCCCCGGATCTGCTCCCTTTGTGTGGACTCATTGTAGACTAATTACGGACGCTGCAGAATTACTTTGATTTGTGTTGTCCCAGTTCCCTGTTCCGATAAATTTTATTGGATTGATTACTGGCGTGGTGTCTCTTCCTGCTCTGTCGCATGCCCCGTCACACCCGGCACTTGCGATATTCACCTGTCTCTGTTCCACCGCCGCGCGCCACTCTGTCATCCGTGTCCTCTGGCTGTGACTGTTGAGGCAGGGGGCGCGCACTGACCACGTCATCGCGCCCTATGACCTGAACGTCACAGCCAGAGGATGCGGAAGACCCGGCGGTGGAACGGGGACAGGTGAATATAGCATGGCTCACCCTCCCCCTTCATACTCACCCTCCTGGTGCGTCTCTGCTTCTCCGTTGGAGATAGCGGTATGCGTTCAGTGCTTACTCATACCGCGATCTCCTGGGCCACAATCCTCCTCCCCGGATGCGTCACACTGTGGGATCCAGACTGTGCAGACGCGTCGCGCTTGCGCAGTCTATAAAGGCTTTGGACAGAGTGACGCTATCAGCGTTATAATATATATATATATATATACTGTATATATGTATACACACACACACACCACACATTTATTCTATGTGTATATCTCTATTCTATCGTAATCTAACCTGTCACTCTGATTAAAATGTACGTGGCTGATCATTTGCCGGCTTTTAATCTATCTTTCTAGAATATATACGGTATATACATTTTGAAGAATATTACGTTTTAAAACTATGTGTAAATGATTAATAACATTTCTGTATGTAAAATCTCATGTTAAAATCGCACTGCAGTCGGATGTAGATCGGGTGTTAGGTGTGAGAAGTCAGATTGTACTCGCACAAAAAACGCCTGACACTCACATGACACTTGCATTGCACTCGTCAGACTTTCCTGCAATAAATAGGACCAATTTTTAAATCGCTAGTGTGTCTCCAGCCTGTGTATGTCATAGTGGTGTGAGATCAGTGGCCAAGGTCATTTAACCCCTTAAAATTCAGTTACTTATTCAAATCATTAAAATCAATGCCAACTTTGATGCCAATTCTCACGGCCAGAACCCATTTGGGAAAAGCTAAAGTGACATGAATTTCATGCAGGGCATCAAAATGCATGTAATAATGGTGTCAGATCAGTGGCCCAAAGTCATTTAACCTCTTAAAAAATCACTTACTTATTCAAATATGTGAAAATGGGCTGTTTGCCCACTTTGATGCCAGTTCTGATGCCCAGTACCCATTTGGGCCAGGCTAAAGACCTGGGTTTGATGCAGGGCATCACTGTCTGTGTATTTTAAGTGTCAGATCAGTGGCCCAAAGTCATTTAACCCCTTGAAAACACCAGTTGCTTATTCAAATCTGTGAAAATGGGCTGTTTGCCGACTTTGATGCCAATTCTGGTGCCCAAAACCCATTTGGGCCAGGCTGAAGGGACCTGGGTTTGATGCAGGGCATCACTTTCTGTGTATTTTAAGTGTCAGATCAGTGGCCCAAAGGCAATTAACCCCTTAAAAACATCAGTTACTTATTCAAATCTGTGAAAATGGGCGATTTGCCCACTTTGATGCCAGTTTTGATGCCCCGAACCGATTTGTGCCAGGCTGCAGTGACTTGGATTTCATGTGGGGCATCAGTAGTTATGTAAATCAGGTGTTAGATCAGTGGCACAAAGCTATTTAACCCCTTAAAAATAGCTGTTACTTATTCAAATCTGTGAAAATGGGCGATTTGCCCCCTTTGATGCCAGTTTTGATGCCCAGAACCCATTTGTGCCAGGCTGAAGTGATTTGACTTTGATGTGGGGCATCACTAGGTATGTAAATCAGGTGTTAGATTAGTGGCACAAAGGCATTTAACCCCTTAAAAATAGCTGTTACTTATTCAAATCTGTGAAAATGGGCTATTTGCCCCCTTTGATGCCAGTTCTGATGCCCAGAACCCATTTGTGCCAGGCTGGATTGACTTGGATTTCATGTGGGGCATCAGTAGGTATGTAAATCAGGTGTTAGATCAGTGGCACAAAGGCATTTAACCCCTTAAAAATAGCTGTTACTTATTCAAATCAGTGAAAATGGGCGATTTGCCCCATTTGATGCCAGTTTTGATGCCCAGAACACATTTGTGCCAGGCTGGAGTGACATGGATTTCATGTGGGGCATCAGTAGGTATGTAAATCAGGTGTTTAATAAGTAGCACAAAGGCATTTAACCCCTTAAAAATAGCTGTTACTTATTCGCATGTGTGAAAATTGGTTCTCTGCCCACTTTGATGCCAGTTCTGATGCCCAGAACCCATTTGTGCCAGGCTGGATTGACAGGAACTTGATGTGTGGCATCACAAGGTATGCAAGTCAGGTGTCAGATCAGTGGCACAAAGCCATTTAACACCTTTAATACCATACCTCAGTGCCCACTTTGATGCCCATTTTTGTGCCAGCCTTCTAATATTTTTATCTGTTTTTAAGTGTATTCACAAGAGGGCACATGACCGCATAATATTATATACTTACAATGGTTTATTTTTATTGAAAAACCTGAAAAAAAACAGAAAATAAAAAATAGCCGAATAAGAAACTGAACGAATAAGAAACCAACTTCAGCATCGTCCCTCTGGTGAAATTTCTGGGCATGGATACACTCCCCTTCTCGGCATGTAGTCACTCCCCGCTGCTTTAATCACCCCCCTTTGCAGAAATGAAGACGCCCTGAAATTTCTGAGCATAGTAACGCCCCCCTCCCTTTGTCACGCCCCCTCCCTCACTATTGTGGTTTTAACCAGGCCCCCAGGTGCCATAATCACGCCCGTCCCTGAAATTTTCAGGCATGTTGCCGCCCAGAGCTCCTCTTCTCTCCACCCTGCATCTTCAGCTGTTGCTTGGCCGTGATTGGTCAGTTTGTGACTCCGTAGCCTCGCCCATCCCTACTATCTACTAGTGATGGGCAGTCCGGCTCTTTTTGGTGATCCGGCTCTCATGGCTCCGCTCACCAAAAAGAGCCGGCTCTTTCGGCTCGTGAACCGGCTCTTTTTGGATCGTATTAGATCCCTATTGAGTACCTGTTCATGCGTCCGAAACTCCGCCCACCTACCGCAGAAACCCCGCCCACTTCTTAGAGAGCCAATTAAATTGAAGAGTGGGCGGGGTTTTTCTCAGGTGGGCGGAGTTACGCCTCCCGAAGCCTGGGATTTTACGCCCAGTGAGAGCCATTCAGGTATTTTAGTGGCTCTCACTGGTGTGCCGGCTCCCATCGTTCACTGCAGGGAGCCGGCTCTTTGTGTCGGCTCGTTCGCGAACGACACATCACTACTATCTACGACATGCCGACAATTTTCAGAACACCGTATGTGTACTGTGTCACGATAGTGAAGTTATGTGCCAATAGCGCAATTTCCCGGGTTTATAATGCCTGTAGCCAAGCCCCTGACCAGTGCAAGACCCCGGCACGTTACCGCACGAGCCTCACTGGTGTGCACGCTCCCCATAGGCTCCATTGGTAATGTGTATTAGGTGGTTGTGTCATAGTTGTTTTTTGCAGTATAGCAAACTGCGACTTCATACAGCCAGGGCCCGAAAGGAGCATTGCTGGTGCAGGAAATGGGCGTCAGGGGCAGACAGTACATGTTCCTGCTCTCCGTGGGACCAGGGCCCAGTCACCTGACAAATGAACTCGTTCCGCAGCTCCTGAAATCATCTTTTGTGCTGCAGAGACCTCGTTCTCAGCATCCCATGGTGTGAACTGGACGTGCTGCCAAGGATAATGGCCGCCCATGTGCACAGAACGCTGTATTCTAGATCTGTCTAGATTCTAGATCGCTCTATGCGCATTATGTACTGGGGTCTGCCAGACTAAACAGCCAATTACACCACCAATCCAAAAATATACGCCACCGGTCAGTCCGTGGAAACAGACCTGGCATAGTGGCCTGGAGTACAACAGTGGTTGTTCTTTTTATTTTATGCTTTTGCTATTGTTGCTTTATAAAGCTAAGTGTTTTGGATTTTGCAACAAAAGCGGTGTTCTTTGAGCTCACTACTCAATCAAGCCACTCCGTGTCAATAAGCATGTTTGCCCTCAGTAAAATAACATCACTAAGGCTATGTGCACACGTTGCGGATTTAGATGCGGATCCCCAGCATTTTTGGATGCGCGGAATTGCATCAAATCCGCAGTCTAGTGCACAGCCAATGTTAGTCAATGGGAAATTGACATTTGGTGTGCACATGCTACATAGTTACATAGTTATTTAGGTTGAAGGAAGACTGTAAGTCCATCTAGTTCAACCCATAGCCTAACCTAACATGTTGATCCAGAGGAAGGCAAAAAAAAACCATGTGGCAAAGAGTAAGGGTATGTTTCCACGTTCAGGAAACGCTGCTTGTTTGACGCTGCGCAGCGCTGCAGCGTCAAACAAGCAGCGTCCAGATGTTCATGCATAGTGGAGGGGATTTGATGAAATCCTGTCTCCACTATGCGTGGAAACCCGCACGCGGCGGCCCTGCGACTACGGACATGCTGCACGTCTTTTCAGATCGCAGCATGCCCGTACACCTTGCGGGGAACCAGCGTCCCCGCAAGGCATATCACAGGGCCCTATGGGAGAGAGCGATCATCCCGGATGTGAAGAGTTAACACATCCGGCATGATCGCGTCCCATTAAGGGGGCGGGGCTTAAGGGATACCGCTGCCCATCCGTACCGTGGAGACATACCCTAACTCCACCATGGGGAAAAAAATTCCTTCCCGACTCCACATACGGCAATCAGACTAGTTCCCTGGATCAACGCCTTATCAAGGAATCTAGTGTATATACCCTGTAATATTATACTTTTCCAGAAAGGTATCCAGTCCCCTCTTAAATTTAATTAATGAATCACTCATTACAACATCATACGGCAGAGAGTTCCATAGTCTCACTGCTCTTACAGTAAAGAATCCGCGTCTGTTATTATGCTTAACCCCTTCCCGACATGTGACGGTATAGTACGTCACATGTCGGGACCCCCGCTTTGATGTGCGCTCCGGCGGTGAGCGCACATCAAAGTCGCGACATGTCAGCTGTTTTTTACAGCTGACATGTGCGCGCAATAGCGGCGGGTGAAATCGCGATCACCCGCCGCTATTAACTAGTTAAATGCCGCTGTCAAACTCAGACAGCGGCATTTAACTACCGCATCCGGCCGTGCGGCCGGATATGAGCGCATCGCCGACCCCCGTCACATGATCGGGGGTCGGCGATGTGTCAGGAAGGTAACCATAGAGGTCCTTGAGACCTCTATGGTTACTGATTGCCGGTGGCTGTGAGCGCCCCCCTGTGGTCGGCGCTCACAGCACACCTGCAAATCTGCTGTGTAGCAGCGATCTTATGATCACTGCTGCATAGCAGAGCCGATCGGGCTGTGCCTGCTTCTAGCCTCCCATGGAGGCTATAGAAGCATGGCAAAAGTAAAAAAAAAAAGTTTTTAAAAATGTGAAAAAAATAAAAAAAATATAAAAGTTTAAATCACCCCCCTTTCGCCCCAATCAAAATAAATCAATAAAAAAAAAACCCAACCTACACATATTTGGTATCGCCGCGTTCAGAATCGCCCGATCTATCAATTAAAAAAAAGCATTAACCTGATCGCTAAATGGCGTAATGAGAAAAAAATTCAAAACGCCAGATTTACGTTTTTTTGGTCGCCACGACATTGCATTAAAATGCAATAACGGGCGATCAAAAGAACGTATCTACACCAAAATGCTATCATTAAAAACGCCAGCTCGGCACGCAAAAAATAAGCCCTCACCTGACCCCAGATCACGAAAAATGGAGACGCTACGAGTATCGGAAAATGGCGCAATTTTGTTTTGTTTTTTGCAAAGTTTGGAATTTTTTTTCACCACTTAGGTGAAAAATAACCTAGTCATGTTAGGTGTCTATAAACTCGTAGTGACCTGGAGAATCATAATGGCAGGTCAGTTTTAGCATTTAGTGAACCTAGCAAAATAGGCAAGCAAAAAACAAGTGTGGGATTGCACTTTTTTTGCAATTTCACTGCACTTGGAATTTTTTTCCCGTTTTCTAGTACACGACATGCTAAAACCAATGATGTCGTTCAAAAGTACAACTCGTCCCGCAAAAAATAAGCCCTCACATGGCCAAATTGACGGAAAAATAAAAAAGTTATGGCTCTGGGAAGGAGGGTAGCGAAAAACGAAAATGGAAAAACGGAAAAAGCTCCGGGGGTGAAGGGGTTAAACCTTCTTTCCTCCAGACGTAGAGGATGCCCCCTTGTCCCTGTCTCAGGTCTATGATTAAAAAGATCATCAGAAAGGTCTTTGTACTGTCCCCTCATATATTTATACATTAAAGTAAGATCACCCCTTAGTCTTCGTTTTTCCAAACTAAATAGCCCCAAGTGTAATAACCTATCTTGGTATGGCAGACCCCCCAGTCCTCTAATAACCTTGGTCGCTCTTCTCTGCACCCGCTCCAGTTCAGCTATGTCTTTCTTATACACCGGAGACCAGAACTGTGCACAGTATTCTAAGTGTGGTCTAACTAGTGACTTGTATAGAGGTAAAATTATGTTCTCCTCATGAGCATCTATGCCTCTTTTAACCCCTTAAGCCCCGAGGGTGGTTTGCACGTTAATGACCGGGCCAATTTTTACAATTCTGACCACTGTCCCTTTATGAGGCTATAACTCTGGAACGCTTTGACGGATCTTGGCGATTCTGACATTGTTTTCTCGTGACATATTGTACTTCATGTTAGTGGTAAAATTTATTCGATATAACTTGCGTTTATTTGTGAAAAAAATGGAAATTTGGCGAAAATTTTGAAAATTTCGCAATTTTCCAACTTTGAATTTTTATGCCCTTAAATCACAGACATATGTCACACAAAATACTTAATAAGTAACATTTCCCACATGTCTACTTTACATCAGTACAATTTTGGAACCAAAATTTTTTTTTGTGACGGAGTTATAAGGGTTAAAAGTTGACCAGCAATTTCTCATTTTTACAACACCATTTTTTTTTAGGGACCACATCTCATTTGAAGTCATTTTGAGGGGTCTATATGATAGAAAATACCCAAGTGTGACACCATTCTAAAAACTGCACCCCTCAAGGTGCTCAAAACCACATTCAAGAAGTTTATTAACCCTTCAGGTGTTTCACAGGAATTTTTGGAATGTTTAAATAAAAATGAACATTTAACTTTTTTTCACACAAAATTTATTTCAGCTCCAATTTGTTTTATTTTACCAAGGGTAACAGGAGAAAATGGACCCCCAAAGTTGTTGTACAATTTGTCCCGAGTACGCTGATACCCCATATGTGGGGGTAAACCACTGTTTGGGCGCATGGCAGAGCTCGGAAGGAAAGGAGCGCCATTTGACTTTTCAATGCAAAATTGACTGGAATTGAGATGGGACGCCATGTTGCGTTTGGAGAGCCCCTGATGTGCCTAAACATTGAAACCCCCCACAAGTGACACCATTTTGGAAAGTAGACCCCCTAAGGAACTTATCTAGATGTGTTTTGAGAGCTTTGAACCCCCAAGTGTTTCACTACAGATTATAACGCAGAGCCGTGAAAATAATTTTTTTTTTTCTCAAAAATGATTTTTTAGCCCCCAGCTTTGTATTTTTACAAGGGTAACAGAATAAATTGGACCCCAAAATTTGTTTTCCAATTTGTCCTGAGTACGCTGATACCCCATATGTGGGGGGGAACCACTCTTTGGGCGCATGACAGAGCTCGAAAGGGAAGGAGCGCCATTTGGAATGCAGACTTAAATGGATTGGTCAGCAGCCGTCACGTTGCATTTACAGAGCCCCTGATGTACCCAAACAGTACAAACCCCCCACAAGTGACCCCATATTGGAAACTAGACTTCCCAAGGAACTTATCTAGATGTGTTTTGAGAACTTTGAACCCCTAAGTGTTTCACTAAAGTGTATAGCGCAAAGCCGTGAAAATAAAAATTCTTTTTTTTTTTTTCACAAAAATGATTTTTTAGCCCCCAGTTTTGTATTTTCACAAGGGTATCAGGATAAATTAGACCCCAAAAGTTGTTGTCCAATTTGTCCTGAGTACGCTGATACCCCATATGTGGGGGGGAACCACTGTTTGGGTGCATGACAGAGCTCGGAAGGGAAGGAGCGCCATTTGGAATGCAGCCTTAAATGGATTGGTCTGCAGGCGTCACGTTGCATTTGCAGAGCCCCTGATGTACCCAAACAGTACAAACCCCCCACAAGTGACCCCATATTGGAAACTAGACCTCCCAAGGAACTTATCTAGATGTGTTGTGAGAACTTTGAACCCCCAAGTGTTTCACTACAGTTTATAACGCAGAGCCGTGAAAATAAATATTTTTTTTTTCTCAAAAATGATTTTTTAGCCCCCAGTTTTGTATTTTCACAAGGGTATCAGGATAAATTAGACCCCAAAAGTTGTTGTCCAATTTGTCCTGAGTACGCTGATACCCCATATGTGGGGGGGAACCACTGTTTGGGCGCATGACAGAGCTCGGAAGGGAAGGAGCGCCATTTGGAATGCAGCCTTAAATGGATTGGTCTGCAGGCGTCACGTTGCATTTGCAGAGCCCCTGATGTACCCAAACAGTACAAACCCACCACAAGTGACCCCATATTGGAAACTAGACCTCCCAAGGAACTTATCTAGATGTGTTGTGAGAACTTTGAACCCCCAAGTGTTTCACTACAGTTTATAACGCAGAGCCGTGAAAATAAAACATCTTTTTTTTCCCACAAAAATGATTTTTAGCCCCCCAAATTTTTATTTTCCCAAGGATAACAAGAGAACTTGGACCCCAGAAGTTGTTGTTCAATTTGTCCCGAGTACGCTGATAACCCATATGTTGGGGTAAACCCCTTTTTGGGCGCACGGGAGAGCTCGGAAGGGAAGGAGCACTGTTTTACTTTTTCAACGCAGAATTGGCTGGAATTGAGATTGGACGCCATGTCCCGTTTGGAGAGCCCCTGATGTGCCTGGACAGTGGAAACTTCCCAATTCTACCTGAAACCCTAATCCAAACAGACCCCTAGCCCTAATCCCAACGGTAACCCTAACCACACCCCTAGCCCTGACACACCCATAATTCTAATCCCAACCCTAATCCAAACCGTAAATGTAATCCAAACCCTAACCCTAACTTTAGCCCCAACCCTAACTTTAGCCCCAACCCTAACCCTAACTTTACCTCCAACCCTAGCCCTAACCCTACCCCTAACCCTAACCCTAAACGTGACTGAAATACGTGGCACTGAAATACGTGGCACTGAAATACGTGGCACTGAAATACGTGGCACTGAAATACGTGGCACTGAAATACGTGGCACTGAAATACGTGGCACTGAACTACGTGATACGTGGCACTGAAATACGTGGCACTGAAATACGTGGCACTGAAATACGTGGCACTGAAATACGTGGCACTGAAATACGTGGCACTGAAATACGTGATACGTGGCACTGAAATACGTGATACGTGGCACTGAAATACGTGGCACTGAAATACGTGGCACTGAAATACGTGGCACTGAAATACGTGGCACTGAAATACGTGGCACTGAAACACGTGGCACTGAAACACGTGGCACTGAAACACGTGATACGTGGCACTGAAATATGTGGCACTGAAATACGTGGCACTGAAATACGTGGCACTGAAATACGTGGCACTAAAATATGTGGCACTGAAATATGTGATACGTGGCACTGAAATACGTGACACTTAAATACGTGGCACTGAAACACGTGGCACTGAAATACGTGATACGTGGCACTGAAATATGTGGCACTGAAATACGTGGCACTGAAATACGTGGCACTATGACTGTCAGAAAATGTTCATTAAACGGTTAGGGGTGAGGTTAGGGGTAGAGTTAGGGTTAGGGTTTGGATCCCTTTATCACCTTGATGGTGGTGGGTGGCTTTTCAGTGTGTTTTCTGTTTTTTTTCGATAAAAACGCATGCGTTTTTAACGCAAACGCATGTGCTTAAAAACGCAAGAAAATACTGCAGGCTGTATTTCTGAAAATGAACACATGCAGAAAAAAAACGCATGCGTTTGAAAACGCGACCAAACGCGTACAAAAAAACGCATGCGTTTTCAATGTTAAATATAGGGAAAAAACGCATGTGTTTTTTTGTGCAAAAAACGCTGCAGACAAAAACGCAAGTGTGAAACCAGCGACGCTTTTTATAGCAAAAAAGTTTTTGCGTCTCCACATTTTGAGACCTATAATTTTTCCACATTTTGCTCCACAGAGTCATGTGAGGTCTTGTTTTTTGCGGGACGAGTTGACGTTTTTATTGGTAACATTTTCGGACACGTGACCGTTTTTGATCACTTTTTATTCCGATTTTTGTGAGGCAGAATGACCAAAAACCTGCTATTCATGAATTTCTTTTGGGAGAGGCGTTTATACCGTTCCGCGTTTGGTAAAATTGATAAAGCAGTTTTATTCGACGGGTCAGTACGATTACAGCGATACCTCATTTATATCATTTTTTTATGTTTTGGCGCTTTCATACGATAAAAACTATTTTATAGAAAAAATAATTATTTTGGTATCGCTTTATTCTCAGGACTATAACTTTTTTATTTTTTTGCTGATGATGCTATATGGCGGCTCGTTTTTTGCGGGACAAGATGACGTTTTCAGCGGTACCATGATTATTTATATCAGTCTTTTTGATCGCGTGTTATTCCTCTTTTTGTTCGGCGGTATGGTAATAAAGCGTTGTTTTTTGCCTCGTTTTTTTTTTTTTTTTCTCTTACGGTGTTTACTGAAGGGGTTAACTAGTGGGGCAGTTTTATAGGTTGGGTCGTTACGGACACGGCGATACTAAATATGTTTACTTTTATTGTTTTGTTTTTTTTATTTAGATAAAGAAATGTATTTATGGGAATAATATATATATTTTTTTTTATTATTTATTTAGGATTTTTTTTTTTTTTTTTACACATGTGGAAAATTTTTTTTTTTACTTTGTCCCAGGGGGGGACATCACAGATCGATGATCTGATAGTGTGCACTGCACTTTATCAGATCACCGATCTCACTTACATCGGTGCAGGCTTACCAGCGTCTGCTCTGAGCAGGCGCTCGGTAAGCCACCTTTCTCCCTGCAGGACCCGGATGCCGTGGCCATCTTGGATCCGGGACCTGCAGGGAGGAAGAAGGTAGGAGACCCTCAGAGCAATGTGATCACATCGCGTTGCTCCGGGGGTCTCAGGGAAGCCCGCAGGGAGCCCCCTCCCTGCGCGATGCTTCCTTATACCGCCGGTACACTGCGATCATGTTTGATCGCGGTGTGCCGGGGGTTAATGTGCCGGGGGCGGTCCGTGACCGCTCCTGGCACATAGTGCCGGATGTCAGCTGCGATAGGCAGCTGACACCCGGCCGATCGCGTATGACGTACTATCCCGTCACCGGGAATTAAGTCCCAGGTCACCTTGACGGGATAGTACGTCATACGGGATTAAGGGGTTAATACATCCCATTATTTTATTTGCCTTTGTAGCAGCTGCCTGACACTGGCCACTGAATATGAGTTTGTCATCCATCCATACACCCAGGTCTTTTTCATTTACGGTTTTGCCCAGAGTTTTAGAATTAAGCATATAGTTATACATCTTATTACTTCTACCCAAGTGCATGACCTTACATTTATCCCCATTAAAGCTCATTTGCCATTTATCAGCCCAAGCTTCTAGTTTACATAAATCATCCTGTAATATAAAATTGTCCTCCCCTGTATTGATTACCCTGCAGAGTTTAGTGTCATCTGCAAATATTGAAATTCTACTCTGAATGCCCCCTACAAGGTCATTAATAAATATGTTAAAAAGAAGAGGGCCCAATACTGACCCCTGTGGTACCCCACTGCTAACCGCGACCCAGTCCGAGTGTGCTCCATTAATAACCACCCTTTGTTTCCTATCCCTGAGCCAGCTCTCAACCCACTGAGGCCGGTTTCACACGTCAGTGGCTCCGGTACGTGAGGTGACAGTTTCCTCACGTACCGGAGACACTGACACACGTAGACCCATAAAAATCAATGCATCTGTGCAGATGTCATTGATTTTTTGCAGACCGTGTCTCCGTGTGCCAAACACGGAGACATGTCAGTGTTCGTGGGAGCGCACGGATTACACGGACCCAATAGAGTCAATGGGTCCGTGTAAAACACGGACCTCACACGGACATTCTCCGTCTGGGGTCCGTGTGGCGTGCCGGAGACAGTGCTACAGTAAGCGCTGTCCCCCCCCACTGGTGCTGAAGCCGCGATTCATATGTTCCCTGTAGCAGCGTTTGCTGCAGAGAAAATATGAATAATAGTGTTTAAAATAAAGATCTATGTGTCCGCCGCCCCCCCACCCCTTGTGCGCCCCCCCGCTGTTCTGAAAATACTCACCCACTCCCTCGTTGGCTGTTGCTCCTTCCTGGTCTGGCCGCGGCTTCCACTGTATGCGATCACGTGGGGCCGATCATTTACAATCATGAATAGTCGGCTCCGCCCCTATGGGAGGTGGAGCCACATATTCATGACTGTAAATGATCGGCCCCACGTGACCGCATACACTAGAAGCCGCGGCCAGACCAGGAAGCAGCGAGGGAGGCGGGTAAGTATTTTCTGAACAGCGGGGGGGCGCACAGGGGGTGGGGGGGGGGGGCGCACAGGGGGTGGGGGGGCGGCGCACACATAGATCTTTATTTTAAACACTATTATTCATATTTTCTCTGCAGCAAACGCTGCTGCAGTGAACATATGAATCCCGGCTTCAGCACCAGATGCAGGGGACCAGACGCGTGGGTACCACACGCTCCGTGTGGTACCCACTCGCCATACGGGCAGCACACGTGTGCCGCACGTATGGCCTACGTGAGTTCCCAGGCACACGGACACGGATAACTCCGGTACCGATTTATTCCGGTACCGGAATTATCTGGACGTGTGGGACAGCCCTTACACATATTTTCCCCTATCCCCATTACTCTCATTTTATGTAACAACCTTTTGTGTGGCACCGTATCAAAAGCTTTGGAAAAGTCCATATACACTACGTCCACTGGGTTCCCTTTGTCCAGTCCGGAACTTACCTCTTCATAGAAGCTGATCAAATTAGTCTGACATGAACGGTCCCTAGTAAACCCGTTCTGATACTGGGTCATAAGGTTATTCCTCTTCAGATACTCCAGTATAGTATCCCTTAGAATGCCCTCCAGGATTTTACCCACAGTAGAGGTTAAGCTTACTGGCCTATAATTACCAAGTTCAGTTTTTGCCCCTTTTTTGAATATTGGCACCACATTTGCTATACGCCAGTCCTGTGGTACAGACCCTGTTATTATGGAGTCTTTAAAGATTAAAAATAATGGTCTATCAATGACTGTACTTAGTTCCTGCAGTACTCGGGGGTGTATCCCATCCGGGCCCAGAGATTTGTCAATTTTAGTTATTTTTAGACGCTGCTGTACTTCCTGCTGGGTTAAGCAGGTGACATTTAATGGGGAATTTTTATCACTAGTCATTTTGTCTGCCATGGGATTTTCTTTTGTAAATACTGATGAAAAAAAGTCATTTAGCATATTGGCTTTTTCCTCATCCTCATCCACCATTTCACCCAGACTATTTTTAAGGGGGCCAACACTGTCATTTTTTAGTTTCTTACTATTTATATAGTTAAAGAATATTTTGGGATTATTTTTACTCTCTCTGGCAATGAGTCTCTCTGTCTCAATCTTTGCTGCCTTGATTTGCTTTTTACAGAATTTATTTAATTTTCTGTATTTATTTAATGCCTCTTCACTACCTACTTCCTTTAATTCTCTAAATGCTTTCTTTTTGTCCCTTATTGCGCCCCTTACAGCTCTATTTAGCCCCTTACAGCTCTATTTAGCCATATTGGTTTCCTCCTATTTCTAGTATGTTTATTCCCATACGGTATATACTGTGCACAGGTCCTATCCAGGATGCTAATAAACGTCTCCCATTTTCTTTTGTGTATTTTTGTGTCTCAGGATATCGTCCCAGTTAATTGCACCAAGATCCTCTCTCATCCGTTGGAAATTTGCCCTCCTGAAGTTTAGTGTCCTTGTCACCCCTCTACTACACATCTTATTAAAGGAGACATGAAAACTTATTATTTTGTGATCACTATTCCCCAAGTGACCCCCAACCCTTATATTTGATATGCGGTCTGGCCTGTTGGTTAATATTAGGTCTAGCAGTGCCCCCCTCCTTGTTGGGTCCTGAACCAGTTGTGAAAGGTAATTGTCTCTCATAGTTGTCAAAAACCGATTACCTTTGCTGGAACTGCAGGTTTCTGTTCCCCAATCTATTTTAGGGTAGTTGAAGTCCCCCATAATAATGACTTCTCCTTGAGTCGCAGCTTCATCTATTTGCTTTACGAGGATATTCTCCATTGCTTCCATTAGTTTTGGAGATTTATAACAAACCCCTATCAGTAATTTATTATTTTTTCCCCCTCCCCTTATCTCCACCCACAGGGACTCTACATTTTCATTAAATTCACCTATATTATCACGCAGGATGGGTTTTAAGGAAGATTTTACATATAGACACACCCCTCCCTTTCGCTTATCTGTACGGTCATTTCTGAACAGGCTATAGCCCTGCAAGTTAACAGCCCAGTCATGGCTCTCATCCAGCCATGTTTCAGATATCCCCACCATGTCATAATTATGCTCCAACAACATTAGTTCTAATTCATCCATTTTGTTGGCGAGGCTTCTGGCATTAGTATACATGCACTTGATGTTTCTCTCTGTACCTCTATTCTTTCTTAAATTATTAACTGTTCTAACCCCACCCCCATGCCACCGCCACCCCCAACTTCCTTATTTGTGCCCAGGTCTCTATCTGCACTATCTTCCCCTCCTATAAAATGAATACCCTCCCCCCCAATCCCTAGTTTAAACACTCCTCCAACCTTCTAACCATTTTCTCCCCCAGCACAGCTGCACCTTCCCCATTGAGGTGCAGCCCGTCCCTAGCGTAGAGCCTGTAGCCAACTGAGAAGTCGGCCCAGTTCTGCAGGAACCCAAACCCCTCCTTCCTACACCAATTCTTGAGCCACTTATTAACCTCCCTAATCTCCCGTTGCCTCTCTGGCGTGGCACGTGGTACAGGCAGTATTTCGGAAAATACCACGTTGGAGGTCCTTGCTTTCAGCTTGCAGCCTAATTCCCTGAAATCATCTTTAAGGACCTTCCACCTACCTCTAACTTTGTCATTTGTGCCAATGTGCACCATGACCGCTGGGTCCTCACCAGCCCCTCCCAGTAATTGTCCACCCGATCAGCGATGTGTCGGACTCGAGCGCCAGGTAGGCAGCACACCGTCCGACGATCCCTGTCTTTGTGACAGATTGCCCTATCTGTTCCCCTAATAATTGAGTCCCCCACTACCAGCACCTGTCTGGCCTGCTCTGCTCTCCTATTTCCCTCCTTACTGGAGCAGTCACTCCTCCGGCTTTCAGAGGACATGCCTGGCTGCAGCAGTGCTACCCCTGTACTGGCATCCCCCTCATCTGCCAACTTAGCAAACTTATTGGGGTGTGCCAGATCAGGACTAACCTCCCTGGCACTCTTCCCTCTACCCCGCTTTCTGAATGTCACCCAGCTACCTACTTCACTGTCCTGCAGCTCCATCCTACCATCCCCCTCCTCATCTATCCCATTGAGCATCTGCTCTGTGAGCAGAAGACTCCTCTCCATATTGTCTATGGATCTCAGTGTTGCCAGCTGCACATTTAGATCCAGTATCTGGGTTTCCAAATGCACAATGTGCTCACATCTCGCACAGCAGTATGCACTCTCGACCGGCTGGTCAAGGACTGCATACATGTGGCAAAAGCAGAAATCGCAGCCTTTTTTTTTTTTTTCGCAGCATGTCCATTCTTTTTGCAGATCTGCAGAGTTTCTGCACACATTGATTTCCATTGTGTCAGGCCAATCCGCAGCAAAACCGCAGGTTTAAAAAAAAGATCTGCGATTTTGCTGCAGATGTGCCTGCGAGAAACGTTGAAGATCGGGAGGGGGAAGAGTGTGTGGGCGGAGATGGGCAGGGCTGTGGGCGGAGATGGGCAGGGCTGTGGGCGGAGATGGGCAGGGCTGTGTGCGGTTGTTTGTGTGTATCTGTGTGTGTGCGGGGTTGTGTGTGTAGGCAGGCATCATCCGATGGGACTACTAGTCCCATCCGGCTATGCCTGCTACAGTGATAGGTAGCTGGATGATGGGACAGTAGTAGTCCCATCATCCGGCTACTGTGTTCAAGTGTAAAAAAAAAAAAATCACAAAACACACATACAGTATATACTCACTATACAGCTAATCTCCGAAGCCCTCGATCACCTGTATAAAAAAGTTAAAAATAATAAACCAACAGTAAACTCCCTGATCCGATGTAATCCGTGGAGAGCTGTCACAGTGGCAGATGCAACCGCTCTCCAGGGGCTCCAGGATACAATGACGAAAGGTATCCTTCCACACTGTATCCCTCCCTGCTGTGACTACAGTAAAGTTCATACTGTCACTTGCGGCACCGCTGTGTGGGAAAATTCTCATGTAGCAGTGTCGTAAAGTGAGAGCCCATTGAACCCTCAGTGATAACACTGCAGGAGCCATTGTCTCCTGTCAGTGTGTCACTGGAGGCCTATAGAGCTGACACATGCAAGTGTGCATTTTTTTTCTTCTTCTATCATCCATATGACCAGGGCTGTGGAGTCAAAATAATATGGACCCTAACATATATAATAAATTGGGTACAGTAGTTCAGTGCAGGATGTTCTGTAAATGTTTCCATAATAATTTGGGAAAGTTATGAAATGTCCTAAAAATGTCTGTTTTGTTCCTGATCTAAGGATCTCGGCTTTTAGCTGAGATGAATCTGTGCTGCACTTTATGCACATGCTCAGTAGTGAGGCAGCGCTGTGGGGTCAGGGAAATTGAGCAGTTGGGAGGTTTGGCAGACCGACTCCACAGCCCAGCATATAACATCCATACGCAATGCATTGTTCATTTTATCTTTGCATTAATAAAGACATTAATTTTATGATTTTTATGAGACTTATCTGCACTAATTTTTCTTGATGGTTAGGTGTCTATCAAAAGGCTGCGTCTCTATGGAATATGTTTTTTACTTGAATCTCTGCTTATATTTGTGTGGGTTTTCATCATTGTTTAACCCCTTAGTGACAGCCAATTTGCTGCTTAATGACCAAGAATTTTTACAATTCTGACCACTGTCACTTTATGAGGTTATAACTCTGGAACACTTCAACAGATCCCACTGATTCTGAGACTGTTTTCTTGTGACATATTGTACTTCATGTTAGCGGTAACATTTCTTCGATATTACCTGCATTTATTTATGAAAAAAACGGAAATATGGCAAAAATTAAAAACATTTTGAAATTTTCAAACTTTGAATTTGTATGCCCTTCAATCAGACTCACATTTCACAAAATAGTTAATAAATAACATTTCCCACATGTCTACCTTACATCAGCACAATTTTGGGAACATTTTTTTTTTGTTAGGAAGTTGTAAGAGTTAAAGTTTGACCAGCGATTTCTCATTTTTAAAGCAAAATTTACAAAACCATTTTTTTAAGGGACCACCTCACATTTAAAGTCCGTGAGGGGTGTACATGACAGAAAATACCCCAAAGTGACACCATTCTAAAAACTGCACCCCTCAATGTGTTCAAAACCACATTCAAGAAGTTTATTAACTCTTTACGTGCTTCACCGGAACTGAAGCAATGTGGAAGGAAAAAATTAACATTTAACTTTTTTCACAAACATTTTACCGTACTTCAGAACCAATTTTTTTTATTTTCACAAGTGTAAAATAATGTTTGAGCGCACGGCAGAGCTCGGAAGGGAAGGAGCGCCGGTTGACTTCGAATCGCAGAATTGAGATCGGACGCCATGTCGTTTGGACAGACCCTGATGTGCCTAAACAGTGGAAAACCCCCACAAGTGACCCCATTTTGGAAACTAGACCCCCAAGGAACTTATCTAGATGTGTGGTGAGTAGTGATGAGTGAGTATGCTCGTTACTCAAAATTTCCGAGCATGGTTGTGTGATCTCTGAGTATTTCAGCGTGATCGTAGATTATGTTTGTGTCGCCGCAGCTACATGATTTACGGCTGCTAGACAGCCTGAACACATGTGGGGATTCCCTAACAAACAGCCACCCCCACGTGTATTCAGGCTGTCTAACAGCCGCAAATCATACAGCTGCGGCAACACAAACTAAATCTCTGAACACGCCCAAAATACTCAAAGATTACACAAGCATGCTCGGACATCTCGAGTAACAAGTATACTTGCTCATCACTAGTGGTGAGCACTTTGAACCCCCAAGTGCTTCACAGACGTTTATAACGTAGAGCTGTGAAAATAAAAAATATTTTTTTCCACAAAAATGATTTTCTCGCCCCAAAATTTTTATTTTCCCAAGGGTAACAGGAGAAATTAGACCCCCAAAGTTGTGCATTTCTGAGTACACCAATACCCCGAATGTGGGGGTAAACCACTGTTTGGGTGCATGGCAGGACTCAGAAGGAAGGGAGCACAGTGACTTTTTGAACGCAAAATTGGCTGGAATCAATGGTGGTGGTTTGGGCGTCATTAAATGGCTGCAAACCAGACACTTTGCACCACACATACCTGTGTGAATGGCGTCCTACTTAAGCCCCATTTGTGTGCATTTTTTTCTACTAGGCAGCCACCCCCTCCATAATTTTGGTAGGTTTGTTAGTGGCTGCTTTTATCAGTAGTTTGCACCTGTGCTGCCCCTGCCTATATAATGGAGGCCGGCTGCATCCTGCTAGTGCACGTATCATTTGACTGGTCTTGGTAAGGCTGTTTCCTTTATGTATGGTTTTTTTTTTTGCTATATATATGTCCTAAGGCCGGAGACACACTGGTGCGAGATACGGCCGAGTCTCGCTGGTTAAAAGCAAGCTGTGGCACCTGCACTCCGGAGCGGAGCGTGCGGCTCCATAGCAATACATGGAGCTGCACGCTCAGCTCCGGAATGCAGGTGCCACAGCTTGCTTTTAACCAGCGAGACTCGGCCGTCTCTCGCACCAGTGTGTCTCCGGCCTAAGAAGCATGCCTTGGCACCATGCAATATCCGTCCATCTAACCTCCTGATGAGCCGTGTGGTGAAACGCGTAGAGATCACATGATATCTGAATGATAAGTACCACCCTCTGGCTATATATTGTTTTGCTATCATGTTTTATCCATTACGCTCTTGGTGGATTAATGGTTTTTATTAACATTATATCAATGTGATTATATAACTATGGTGTAGCACTTACTTACCCTCTGCTAGGCTGCTTTCACACTAGCGTCGGTACGGGGCCGTCGCGCTGCGTCGACTCGACGTACATACTCATACTGTGAAAAAAAATGCACAACGGGGGCAGCAGAAGCAGTCTTAGGACGCTTCTGCTGCCCCATTGTAAGGTCCGGGGAGGAGGGGGCGGAGTTTCGGCTGCGCATGCGCGGTCTAAAATGGCGGTCTCGACGCACAAAAAAAGTTACATGTAACTTTTTTTGTGGCGGCGGTCCGCCAAAACACGACGCAACCGTCGCACGACGGTTGCGACGTGTGGCACTGCGTCGCTAATAAAAGTCTATGGAGAAAAAACGCATCCTGCGGGCAACTTTGCAGTGCCCGACGCTAGTGTGAAAGTAGCCTTATGTAGTGTTGTGCTGTTCCATTTTTTTCAATACAAAAGGAAGTAGTTACTACTGAATCCGTTGAAGTGCAGCTGCACGAAACGACCGTCGTTCTCTGCTTCTCTCCTGCACACTCCCTGCCATATGATTTGCCAATCTTTGTTTCAATGAACTGGAAATAAAGGATTTATGAATCGGTAAGTGCCGCTCCGCTGAGGACATTCCTGTCATGAGAAGTTTCTGGTTCTAGTAGGTTCCACTAAGGTCCCATCTTCTCCAGCATCGCTGCCCGGTTTACCATCTGCATATTGGTCCTTTGCCAATGTATTTGACAAAAAGGAAGCAGAGACTTTGCCGCCCCACAGGCTGTTTGACTGTCTTATCAACTTAATTCCCGGATCTACACTACCTAGATGTCGTATTTACCCTCTGTCCCCAGCCGAGACTCAAGCTATGTCGGACTACATTTGGGAGAATTTGGCCAGGGGGTTAATTCAGAAGTCCTCCTCTCCTGCTGGGGCTGGGTTTTTCTTTGTTAAAAAGAAAGGTCGGATCACTCTGTATAGATTATCGTGGCCTCAACCAGATCACGGTGAAAAATTAATTTCCTATCTCATTGATCCCTGAGTTGTTTGACCGATTAAGAGGTGCCACGATCTTCACCAAATTAGATTTAAGGGGCGCCTACAATCTAATCCGCATTCGCTTGGGAGATGAATGGAAGACGAATAGAAGACTGCTTTCAACACCAGGAACGGACATTATGAATACCGAGTGATGCCCTTCGATCTCAGTAATGCACTGGCAGTTTTTCAAGATTTCGTCAATATCTTCCAGGACCCGCTTTATTCCTGCATTGTTGTGTATCTGGACAATATTCTGGTATTTTCCCCAGATCTGGCCTCCCATAGACGAGCAGTTCGTCAAGTTCTTCAGCATCTTAGGGAGAATCGACTACGCCAAGAATGAGAAATGCGTTTTTGAACAGTCCTCCCTTCCTGGGTTACATTATCTCAGATATCAGACTCAGGTTGGATCCTGAGAAAGTCTCTTACATCCTTAAATGGCCGCTGCCCGTTAGATAGCAAAGCCAAGGAATCTCTGGATTGCTTTGACTCAATCACCGACAATTCCTCACTTCTCCACTCTGACCGCTCCTATCTCTGCTATGACCCGAAAAGGAGCCGACCCAAAGAACTGGTCCTCTGAGGCTGAGGAGGCCTTCCGCTCTCTTTAAATGGTCATTTTCCACTGCTCCAGCCAATGGCTGTGGGGCAGTATGTATATATTCCATCCTCCCCACTGGGGAGGTGTCTAAGATACCTTCCTGTTATGCAGTCTGTTGTGTAAGGTGGCGTACCAGTCCTTGCTGCACTCTGGTGCAGATCCTGCCTGCTGCACTCTGGTGCAGATCCTGCCTGCTGCACTCTGGTGCAGATCCTGCCTGCTGCACTCTGGTGCAGATCCTGCCTGCTGCACTCTGGTGCAGATCCTGCCTGCTGCACTCTGGTGCAGATCCTGCCTGCTGCACTCTGGTGCAGATCCTGCCTGCTGCACTCTGGTGCAGATCCTGCCTGCTGCACTCTGGTGCAGATCCTGCCTGCTGCACTCTGGTGCAGATCCTGCCTGCTGCACTCTGGTGCAGATCCTGCCTGCTGCACTCTGGTGCAGATCCTGCCTGCTGCACTCTGGTGCAGATCCTGCCTGCTGCACTCTGGTGCAGATCCTGCCTGCTGCACTCTGGTGCAGATCCTGCCTGCTGCACTCTGGTGCAGATCCTGCCTGCTGCACTCTGGTGCAGATCCTGCCTGCTGCACTCTGGTGCAGATCCTGCCTGCTGCACTCTGGTGCAGATCCTGCCTGCTGCACTCTGGTGCAGATCCTGCCTGCTGCACTCTGGTGCAGATCCTGCCTGCTGCACTCTGGTGCAGATCCTGCCTGCTGCACTCTGGTGCAGATCCTGCCTGCTGCACTCTGGTGCAGATCCTGCCTGCTGCACTCTGGTGCAGATCCTGCCTGCTGCACTCTGGTGCAGATCCTGCCTGCTGCACTCTGGTGCAGATCCTGCCTGCTGCACTCTGGTGCAGATCCTGCCTGCTGCACTCTGGTGCAGATCCTGCCTGCTGCACTCTGGTGCAGATCCTGCCTGCTGCACTCTGGTGCAGATCCTGCCTGCTGCACTCTGGTGCAGATCCTGCCTGCTGCACTCTGGTGCAGATCCTGCCTGCTGCACTCTGGTGCAGATCCTGCCTGCTGCACTCTGGTGCAGATCCTGCCTGCTGCACTCTGGTGCAGATCCTGCCTGCTGCACTCTGGTGCAGATCCTGCCTGCTGCACTCTGGTGCAGATCCTGCCTGCTGCACTCTGGTGCAGATCCTGCCTGCTGCACTCTGGTGCAGATCCTGCCTGCTGCACTCTGGTGCAGATCCTGCCTGCTGCACTCTGGTGCAGATCCTGCCTGCTGCACTCTGGTGCAGATCCTGCCTGCTGCACTCTGGTGCAGATCCTGCCTGCTGCACTCTGGTGCAGATCCTGCCTGCTGCACTCTGGTGCAGATCCTGCCTGCTGCACTCTGGTGCAGATCCTGCCTGCTGCACTCTGGTGCAGATCCTGCCTGCTGCACTCTGGTGCAGATCCTGCCTGCTGCACTCTGGTGCAGATCCTGCCTGCTGCACTCTGGTGCAGATCCTGCCTGCTGCACTCTGGTGCAGATCCTGCCTGCTGCACTCTGGTGCAGATCCTGCCTGCTGCACTCTGGTGCAGATCCTGCCTGCTGCACTCTGGTGCAGATCCTGCCTGCTGCACTCTGGTGCAGATCCTGCCTGCTGCACTCTGGTGCAGATCCTGCCTGCTGCACTCTGGTGCAGATCCTGCCTGCTGCACTCTGGTGCAGATCCTGCCTGCTGCACTCTGGTGCAGATCCTGCCTGCTGCACTCTGGTGCAGATCCTGCCTGCTGCACTCTGGTGCAGATCCTGCCTGCTGCACTCTGGTGCAGATCCTGCCTGCTGCACTCTGGTGCAGATCCTGCCTGCTGCACTCTGGTGCAGATCCTGCCTGCTGCACTCTGGTGCAGATCCTGCCTGCTGCACTCTGGTGCAGATCCTGCCTGCTGCACTCTGGTGCAGATCCTGCCTGCTGCACTCTGGTGCAGATCCTGCCTGCTGCACTCTGGTGCAGATCCTGCCTGCTGCACTCTGGTGCAGATCCTGCCTGCTGCACTCTGGTGCAGATCCTGCCTGCTGCACTCTGGTGCAGATCCTGCCTGCTGCACTCTGGTGCAGATCCTGCCTGCTGCACTCTGGTGCAGATCCTGCCTGCTGCACTCTGGTGCAGATCCTGCCTGCTGCACTCTGGTGCAGATCCTGCCTGCTGCACTCTGGTGCAGATCCTGCCTGCTGCACTCTGATACGAACTCTTCCTGCTGCACCATCCGGTCTGTCCTTCCGGGTCCAGCTGCCGAGCGTCCGTTGGTCTGTCTTGGAGAGGCACCTGGCGTACATCGGGAGCCAAGCCTAACCTCACCATCAGTGACTCTAGTGAAAAGTGTGGTGCTCACTTAGTCATGCCCCTCCAGGCTTTCCACGGTCCGAGGCACAGTGGTTCCACAACCACATCCATGACACATTGTATAAATTATATAAATGTATTTGTATTTTGCAATGAGAAATAAGTATTTGATCCCTCTGGCAAACAAGACTTAATACTTGGTGGCAAAACCCTTGCTGGCAAGCACAGCAGCACCAGAGTGCAGCAGACTTTTTTTGTAGTTGATGATGAGGTTTGCGCATATGTCAGGAGGAATTTGGGTCCACTCCTCTTTGTAGATCATCTCTAAATCATTAAAATTTTGAGGCTATCGCTTGGCAACTCGGAGCTTCAATTCCCTGCATAAGTTTTCTATTGGATTAAGGTCTGGAGACTGGCTAGGCCACTCCATGACCTTAATGTTCTTCTTTTGGAGCCACACCCTTGTTGCCTTGGCTGTATGTTTTGGGTCATTGTCTTGCTGGAAGACCCAGCCACGACCCATTTTTAATGTCCTGGCGGAGGGAATGAGGTTGTCACTCAGGATTTTACACTACATGGCTCCATCCATTCTCCCATTGATGCGGCGAACTAGTCCTGTGCCCATAGCAGAGAAACACCCCCAAAATATGTTTCTACCTTCATGCTTGACAGTGGGGAAGGTGTTCTTTGGGTCATAGGCAGCATTTCTCTTCCTCCAAACATGGCGAGTTGAGTTAGTGCCAAAGAGCTCAATTTTTTGACTCATCTGACCACAGCACCTTCTCACAGAATCATCCAGGTGTTCATTGGCAAACTTCAGACAGGCCTGCACATGTGCCTTCTTGAGCAGGGGAACATTGTGAGCACTGCAGGATTTTAAACCTTTACGGCGTAATGTGTTACCAATGGTTTTCTTGGTGACTATGGTTCCAGCTGCTTTGAGATCATTAACAAGTCCCCCCCCCCATGTAGTTTTAGGCTGATCTCTCACCTTCCTCATGATCAAGGATACCCCACAAAGTGAGATTTCGCATGGTGCCCCAGATCGATGTCGATTGACAGTAATTTTGTATTTCTTCCATTTTCTTACTATTGTACCAACAGTTGTCTCCTTCTCACCCAGCATCTTACTTATGGTTTTGTAGCCCATTCTAGCTTTGTGCAGGTCTACGATCTTGTCCCCGACATCCTTAGAAAGCTCTTTGGTCTTGCCCATGTTATATACAGTTATATGAAAAAGCTTGGGCACCCCTTTTAATCTTAAAGGGCCACTGTCACCCCCCCTCCAGCCGTTATAAACTAAAAGAGCCACCTTGTGCAGCAGTAATGCTGCATTCTAACAAGGTGGCTCTTTTAGTTTTAGGTTCAAGTATACCCCAAATAAAGCATTTTTATACTTAGCCACAATTCCTGTCTCTAGCCAGGTAGGCGGGTCCTCACTCCCCAGCTTGGCCAGCTCCTCTGCCGTCACTCACATCTTCCTGTGTTTTCGGCGCCGCCCCCTCAGCGCTGTTATCGTTTCAAAACCGGCGCCTGCGCTGTGTACTGGTGTCCTGCGCAGACGCAGTAAGCTCTGGCCGTCTGATGTCTTTCGCATCAGTCTCCCATACAGCTTCTCCTTGTGCAAAGTGCGTTGTATAGTTGACCGATGCACAGTGACACCATCTGCAGCAAGTTGATGCTGCAGCTCTCTGGAAGTGGTCTGAGGATTGTCCTTGACTGATCCTCACCATTCTTCTTCTCTGCCTTTCTGATGTTTTTCTTGGCCTGCCACTTCTGGCCTTAACAAGAACTGTACCTGTGTTCTTCCATTTCCTTACTATGTTCCTCACAGTGGAAATTGACAGGTTAAATCTCTTAGACAGCTTTTTGTATCCTTCCCCTGAACAACTATGTTGAATAATCTTTGTTTTCAGATCATTTGACAGTTGTTTTGAGGAGCCCATGATGCCACTCTTCAGAGGAGATTCAAACAGAACAACTTGCAGGTGGCCACTTTAAGTAGCTTTTCTCATGATTGCATACACCTGGCTATGAAGTTCAAAGCTCAATGAGGTTACAAAACAAAAAAAAGTGCTTTAGTAAGTCAGTAAAAAGTAGGTAGGAGTATTTAAAACAAGAAAATGATAAGGGTGCCCATACTTATGCACCTGTCAAATTTTGTTTGAATGCAGATTGCACATTTTCTGTTAGTACAATAAACCTCATTTCAAGGCAGAAACATTACTGTGTCCAACAGTTACTAGATATATGAAACTGAAATAGCTGTTGCAAAAAAAAACAATTTTTATAAAACATTAAGCTTAAGATTAATAGGGCTGCCCAAACTTTTTCATATAACTGTAGGTTAGACTCTGACTGATTAATTGAGTCTGTGGACAGGAGTCTTTTATAAAGGTGACTATGTAAGACAGTGTCTAACGAGTTGATTAGGAGCGTCTAACTGGTCTGTAGGAGCCAGAACTCTTAATGGTTGGTAGGGGATCAAATACGTATTTCTCATTGCAAAATGCAAATAAATGTATATAAATTTATACAATGTGATTTTCTGGATTTTATTTTTTGCTATTCTATCTCTCAATGGTAAAATTGACCTACCATTAAAATTATAGACTGTTCATGTCTTTGTCAGTGGGCAAACTTACAAAATTAGCTAGGGATCAAATACTTATTTCCCCCACTGTACTGATATTTGTTACACACTGATTTGTGAATGTGTGTTATATGCTGATGTATGTTATATACTAATGAGTGTATTTGTGTGTTTATATGCTGATTTGTGTGTGCAACACACTGATTGGTGGGTATGTGTTATATACTGGGGTGGGTCTCTATATATGTTAAAAACTTTCAGAGACACTGATAAGGCACCAGACCCAGTATATAACGGTATAAATAGTCTTCAAAACTCTCTCTTTCAGAGCAATATGTCATACATCACATCTATCGGTAGTGCTCATGTTAGAATTTCAAATCATGCATGCAGAAAAAAAAGTGAAAGCGTCACTTACCGATTCATAAATCCTTTATTTCCAGTTCATTGGAACAAAGATTGGCAAATCATATGGCAGAGAGAGTGTGCAGGAGAGAAGCAGAGAACGACGGTCGTTTTGTGCAGCTGCACTTCAACTGGTTCAGTAGTAACTACTTCCTTTTGTATTGAAAAAAATGGAACAGCACAACACTACATAAGTGGATGAACAGGCCTACCCAGCAGTTCATCCAATTCTTGCTCAAGTCCATAAAGAAGAAAAAAAAAGTGCACACTACGTCCACCCTATAGATGGTCCCTGACCTGTACACCTACCTACTGTACCTGCGGAGATTGGCACCCTATGAATACGAGAATGGCGCCCCCGCTCAGCGATGGCTGACCCTCCTGTCCTAGATAGCCCTAATGATAAGTAACAGATACACAACTTTCATATCATAAAGGGACCTACAGACAGTATTCAATTTTATGGGGACAGTCAGAAAAAGAAAAAATAGGTGTATATGAGGTCAGTAAAGAGGTGGCCCATCATGCCAGATGATGAAAGATGATCTGCTTAATTGAAAATAATTTTTTGATGATGAATAACCCCTCTGAGCTATACCTGCGCTGAGCCCTGCCTGTACAGCGGAGGTTGGAACCCTACTGGTCAGCGGATATGGCGCCCCCGCTCCACGATAGTGAGCCCTGGGAAGCCCTGATAAACTCCTAACCCAGGGGTTAATATTAATATTAAGTGGAAGCAGATGGTAAGTGCTACACCATAGTTATATAATCACACTGATATAATGTTAAATGAACAAGGAAACCAGTATCACTCCAATTATGCACACCACGTAGTCACAATAAAGCATAGTGTTTAGAAAAAACACAGGATTTTATTGAAACACACTAATAAAACATATTTAAAAACAGACAAAAGACCCCGTCCATGCCAGAAAAAAGATAAACAGTAAATACAATGATATGTACATACAAAGTATTATACCCCTGCCTGCATATAAAGGACTAAGTGGAAATCATAAATGGTAATTATGGAGAAACACCAAGCTAAAGCCCCCGTCTCACTAAGCGAGATCGCTAGCGAGATCGCTGCTGAGTCACAAGTTTTGTGACGCAACAGCGACCTCAGTAGCGATCTCGCTATGTGTGACACGTAGCAGCGACCAGGCCCCTGCTGTGAGATCGCTGGCCGTGTCGGAATGGCCTGGACCTTTTTTTGATCGTTGAGGTCCCGCTGGGTAGCACACATCGCTGTGTTTGACACCTTACCAACGACCTCGTTGACGACTCAGACACTGAATCGTCATAATAGCTCCCATGTGACATCGTTGTACAGGTCGCTACAGGTCGCTGGTGAGATGTCAAACAGTGAGATCGCAGCAGCGATCGTTGGGAAGATCTCACTGTTTGACATCTCACCAGCGACCACATAGCGACGCAGCAACGATCCCTGACAGGTCGTATCGTTGTTGGGATCGCTTTAGCGTCGCTAAGTGTGACGGGGCCTTAACCAGCATGGGGCAAGTAGCCACCTGAACGGTACCCAATGCATATATGGCTCATGGGACGCTAGTATAAATGCAATATAGATTAACCCAAGGGTGAAATCCCAAGGCACAGGAGGTGGACGGAGGGCAAAAAGCCCAAAAGTCACACCACCAACAAACACCCAGAATATACTAGAGCAGGGGTTACCGCAGAGCGAGGTGAACTCCAATATGAAGTCCGTGGAGAGGCAGGCAGGCACAAACAGGCAGGAGAGGGGCCAATGCAGCATTTGTATGTACATACTTTGTATGTACATATCATTGTATTTACTGTTTACCTTTTTTCTGGCATGGACGGGGTCTTTTGTCTGTTTTTAAATATGTTTTATTAGTGTGTTTCAATAAAATCCTGTGTTTTTTCTAAACATTATGCTTTATTGTGACTACGTGGTGGGCATAATTGGACTGATACTGGTTTCCTTGTTCATTTAACATAGTTGTTTTATCACTCGCTTGCACCCCGTATGATACTAGATATCATTTATAGAATCATCTGTATTGTGGCGGTGCACCTTGCCTCATTACCTTTCTCATGAGCTCTTTTCTCCCACTGATATAATGTTAATCAAAACCATTAATCCACCAAGAGGGTATTGACTAAAACATGATAGCAAAACAATATATAGCCAGAGGGTGGTACTTATCATTCAGATATCATGTGATCTCTACGCGTTTCACCACACGGCTCATCAGGAGGTTAGATGGACGGATATTGCATGGTGCCAAGGCATGCTTCTTAGGACATATATATAGCAAAAAAAAAAACATACATAAAGGAAACAGCCTTACCAAGACCAGTCAAATGATACGTCCACTAGCAGGATGCAGCCGGCCTCCATTATAGAGGCAGGGGCAGCACAGGTGCAAACTACTGATAAAAGCAGCCACTAACAAACCTACCAAAATTATGGAGGGGGTGGCTGCCTAGTAGAAAAAAATGCACACAAATGGGGCTTAAGTAGGACGCCATTCACACAGGTATGTGTGGTGCAAAGTGTCTGGTTTGCAGCCAATTAATGAAGCCCAAACCACCACCATTGATTCCAGCCAATTTTGCGTTCAAAAAGTCAAACGGGGTACTGGCATACTCAGAAATGCACAACTTTGGGGGTCTAATTTCTCCTGTTACCCTTGGAAAAATAAAAATACTACCTTTGTTCGGTCTGACGGGAAGTGATGAGGAAGGAGTTCAAAATGTAGCCGGCACTGATTGATGAACCCACGGCAGAGCTTAGGATTGCCGTCAAAGCGTGTGGAGCTGCGAGTCGGGACCTGAAGCTCGAACTAAGCAGACAGACAGAGAAGTCTCCAGAGAAGACACGGCTGCATGAACGTGGGGAGACTCTGGAGAGATGTTTAAGGCCTCCAACTTGGTAGTCAGGGACTGCAACTGCATAAACAATTTCTCCTGTATGCTTTTCTGTAAACAGAGCTCTTAGTACATGTTCCAATGAAACGGGATCCGGGATCCAGCGGGGTCCATGGCCCGCGCAAACTGTCACGGAAATGGTTGTGGAACCACTGTGCTTCGGAACGCGGAGAGCCTGGAGGGGTGTGACTAAGCGAGCACCAGACTGTTCACTAGGTGCCACTCCAGGACAGACGAATGGACGCTTGGCAGCTGGACCCAGAAGGACAGATTGGATGGTGTGGAAGGCAGAGTTCCTATCAGAGTGCAGCAGGCAGGATTTGCACCAGAGTGCAGGAGTCGGATCTGCACCAGAGTCTGCAGGCAGGACCTGCACCAGAGTGCAGCAAGGACTGGTACACCACCTTACGCAACTTAGACTGCAGAACAGGAAGGTTTCTCAGGCACCTCGCCATTGGGGAGGAAGCAATACTGTATATACAGACTGCACCACAGCCATTGGCTGGAAAAAAAATAGCAAGTGTATGTGCTGGCCCTTTAAGAGGGCGGGAGCTCGTACGCATGCTCTAAGGATATGGCTAGAGGCCCGGCTGTAAGCATGCAGAGCACGAGAAAGGGGAGAACCAGCCGAAGTGAGTGAAGTGACACGCCGGAGGCCCTGCCTGTAAGAGCAGGGATTTGGCGTGGTGCTAACTCAATGTGATTTTCTGGATTTTATTTTTGATATTCTATCTCTCAATGTTAAAATTAATCTACCGTTAAAATTATAGACTGTTCAAGTCTTTGTCAGTGGGCAAACTTACAAAATCAGCAAGGGATCAAATACTTATTTCCCCCACTGTATGCATTACACAGATCAGTATATAACATACATACACATAGTATACAATACATATCAGTATATCACACACATGCACACTGTTATGATAACGTATAAAAACTGCAACTGATCGTGCTGGGTCCTGTACAAGCCAGAGATCCTGACCCTGCAGTCCCTAGTGGTTCCTGCCTGAGCTGAGCTAGCCCTAGTCTCAGACTAGAGAATTGCAACTCAGACCTATGCTGCCTGAAAGGCCATTGAGCGCTTCACGGTCCTCCTAAAGAACCGGATGGCAGAGCAGAGTGTAAATTACCTACAGAAGGGAGAGTGTGCTGAATTAGAAAATGATCCCAGAGTAAGAAAACAAACCACGAAATACAAAATAAAGGATTAAGTATTACCTGTTAGAAAATACGCCGCCTACTTCCTAAAAAGAAACAGAAGATAGGTGTAGGGTGAAGATAATAAACAGCAATTAAATAAGCCCTGGGTGATCTTTCATTGACATACAGCAGTATGGCCGGACATCCAAATGAGACTATCACCAGCCGGAAATACCAGCAGGGGAAAGTATATAAAGCCGCAACCGAAAGGTGATATAGGACAGACAAATTAGTAAATTAATTTACACATTTATAACATTATCACGGGACAGGAACATTTTGTTTTTTTAACATCCAATTGTGGAACTTATTTTTATTCCAAGATCTATTGATTAAAGTATACTTCAATCATGGAAAACCCCACATAAGAGATGCATACCACTTAATGAATCATGAGTATCTGACAAGAGGCTTGCTCATAGCATGGGCGCCTCCCCAGAAATCTTACTACAGATGAGGACTGGAGTAAGATTTGTGGCTTAAGGAACGCCACTGCTCATCATGAATTTGAGGAGTGGGAGTCACCACACCCCGTCCTTCCCCAGCTTTGCCCACTGTTTGTGTTGGGCGTAAATGGAATGAGAACGCCAAAAGCCACACAATTTTAACGCAGCCTTGGTTTGATCCAAAATGTTGCCACTTCAAAGCTTTTTACGCCAGAATTCTGGAATAAAGCTTTGAAGAATCATGCCCCCTCTGACTGTGGCTGACAGTCCCCACACTGCCAGCATCTTCACAGTTTCTGATCCTCCTGGCACCACTGTTGCTCTGCCTTAGGCCGGTTTCACACGTCAGTGGCTCCGGTACGTGAGGTGACAGTTTCCTCACGTACCGGAGACACTGACACACGTAGACCCATAAAAATCAATGCATCTGTTCAGATGTCATTGATTTTTTGCGGACCGTGTCTCCGTGTGCCAAACACGGAGACATGTCAGTGTTCGTGGGAGCGCACGGATTACACGGACCCAATAGAGTCAATGGGTCCATGTAAAACACGGACCTCACACGGACGTTCTCCGTCTGGGGTCCGTGTGCGTGCAGGAGACAGCGCTACAGTAAGCGCTGTCCCCCCCACATGGTGCTGAAGCCGCGATTCATATGTTCCCTGCAGCAGCGTTTGCTGCAGAGAAAATATGAATAATAGTGTTTAAAATAAAGATCTATGTGTCCGCCGCCCCCCCACCCCCTGTGCGCCCCGCTCCTATGGGAGGTGGAGCCACATATTCATGACTGTAAATGATCGGCCCCACGTGACCGCATACAGGAGAAGATGGGGCCAGACCAGGAAGGAGCGACAGCCAACGAGGGATGCGGGTGAGTATTTTCAGAACAGCGGGGGGGGGGGGGGGCGCACAGGGGGTGGGAGGGCGGCGGACACATAGATCTTTATTTTAAACACTATTATTCATATTTTCTCTGCAGCAACCGCTGCTGCACAGAAGATATGAATCGCGGATTCAGCACGATGCAGGGTACCACACGCGTGGGTACCACACGCTCCGTGTGGTACCCACTCGCCATACGGGCGGCACAGGTGTGCCGCACGTATGGCCTACGTGAGTTCCCAGGCACACGGACACGGATAACTCCGGTACCAATTTATTCCGGTACCGGAATTATCTGGACGTGTGGGACAGCCCTTAGCTCTCCCAATAGTCCACTGCAGAACAGAGATGTGACGCCAGGAGAAGAGCAAACACTGAAGAGGCACAGGGTGGGCACGGTCAATCATGGGGCTTGATTGTAACTACTGAACCTGGACTTTGTCTGACTAATACTACTTAATTGGCACATAGCGATGTGATGCATATAAATTGATTTTACGCAAACATATGCAGTTGCATAAAACAATACAAACATTACTGAAATACCTGAATAAAGGACTAACAGGTAACGGGCACAGTGTAGCCCCTTATGCACCAAGCCACTTTGTAGGTTAATGACCAGGCCCTAATTTTTAAATCTGACCACTGTCATTTTATGTGGTTATAACGCTTCAACGGATCCCGGTAATTCTGAGAATGATTGTTCATGACATATTATACTTTATGATAGTGGTAAAGTTTGTTTGATATTTTCTAAATAAAGAATATATACAAAAAAAATTTTCTTTGATACAACTTGCGTTTATTTGTGAAAAAAAAAAAAAGAAAAGTAAAACAATTTTTATGCCCCTAAATCAAAAGCGTTATGTCACACAAAGTAGTTAATACGGTAAATAACATTTCCCACATGTCTTCTTTACATCAGCACAATTTTTGAAACATATTTTTTTTTCGTTAGGGAGTTATAAGGGTTAAATGCTGACCAGCGATTTCTAATTTTTACAACAAAATTTACCAAACCATTTTTTTAGGTACCACCTCACATTTGAAGTGACTTTGGGGGCCTATATGATAAAAATACCCAAAAGTGACACCATTCTAAAAACTACCGCTCTAAAGGTGCTCAAAACCACATTCAAGAAGCTTATTAACCCTTCAGGTGCTTTACAGGAACTGAAGCAATGTGGAAGGAAAAAAAATGAACATTTAACTTTTTTTCACAAAATTTTTACTTCGGACACAATTTTTTTTTATTTTCTCAAGAGTATCAGGAGAAAATGAACCACAAAATTTGTTGTGCAATTTTTCCTGAGTACGCCGATACGCCATGTGTGGAGGAAGACCACTGTTTGGGCGCATGGCAGAGCTCGTAAAGGGAAGGAGCGCCATTTCATGTTTTGAACGCAAAATTGGCTGGAATCGAGAGCGGACGCCACGTCGCATTTGGAGAGCCCCTGATGTACCTAAACAGTTGAAACCTCCCACAAGTGACCCCATTTTGGAAACTAGACCCCTCAAGGGACTTATCTAGATGTTTGATGAGCACTTTGCACCCCCAGGTGCTTCATATAAATTTATAACGTAGAGCCGTGCAAATTAAAAATCACATTTTTTTTCCACAAAAATCATCTTTTAGCACCAAATTTTTTTTTATTTTATCTAGGGTAACAGGAGAAAATGGACCCAAAAAATTGTTGTGCAATTTCTCCTGAGTGTGCCAATACCCCATGTGTGGATAAAAACTACTTTTGAGGCCCAGTGTAAAGGGAAGGAGTGCATATTATAGTGCAGATTTTACTATTATGGTTTGAGGGTGCCATGACCCACTGGGAGAGCTCCTGAGGTGCCATAATAGCAGGACTCCTCATAAGTGACCCCATTTTACAAAATACACCTCTTGATGAATGAATCTAGGGGTGCAGTGATCATTTTGTCACTATCGTTGGGTCACAGAATTTTATACCATTGGGAAGTGAAGAAAAAATAATTACATTTTTAACCACAAAAATTTTTTTTCAGCCCCAGATTTTATATTTTCACAGAAGAAGTGGGTAAAATTGGCACCAGAGTTTGTCCCACAATTTCTACTGAATGTGGTAATACCCTATATGCTGCTGTACAGTACTCCTTAGCCATACGGAGAGTCTCTGGAGGAACGGAGCGCTATTTGCCTCCTGGAGTGCAGATTTTCCTATAACACAGGTCAACAAAAAAAAAAAAATTTTCTGGTGTCCAAAATATTTTAATGAATTTGAGGTATTTTTGGGGTGCTGATTCTGAATATGTCATCAGTTTTGCCAGATTGGCTCAAGTTTTTGAGATTTTTGGTATCTTATTTATAGCACTTGTTGGTAAATGCGACGCATCATCTCATTAATTTCTTTGGATTAGTACTTGAACTGAGCAGTTCTCAATATAGTTTTGTGTTAATTAGTGTTCTAAAAGTTTGTTCATAGCTTGATTTTTGCACTAACTTTATGTTGTTGTCTGTTTTCCAGTGAAAAGCATGAACTCATCAAGAAGAAGTTGTCTTAACGATCCAGACTCATTCTGTTACATTTGTGGTGAATACACACTGCCAAAACATAGAAGAAACATAACAGACTTCGTAAAAAAAGTATATTTTGCCTATTTTGGGGTTATGCTTGGGGACCAAGACAAGTTTTGGGCACCACACATAGTGTGCAAAGCATGTATCGAATTATTACGAAAATGGAGCAAAGGACAAAGAAAAAGCTTCAAATTTGGTGTTCCAATGGTGTGGAGAGAGCCAAAAAATCATCATGATGACTGTTATTTCTGTGCAGTGCAAGTGCAAGGATTCAATAAGCATAAGAAACGAAAATGGGAGTAACATGGAATCTGCAAGAAGGCCTGTCCCTCATTGTGAAGATGTGCCTGTACCTGTGTTTACCATAAATAACAGTCATCATGATGATTTTTTGGCTCTCTCCACACCATTGGAACACCAAATTTGAAGCTTTTTCTTTGTCCTTTGCTCCATTTTCGTAATAATTCGATACATGCTTTGCACACTATGTGTGGTGCCCAAAACTTGTCTTGGTCCCCAAGCATAACCCCAAAATAGGCAAAATACACTTTTTTTACGAAGTCTGTTATGTTTCTTCTATGTTTTGGCAGTGTGTATTCACCACAAATGTAACAGAATGAGTCTGGATCGATAAGACAACTTCTTCTTGATGAGTTCATGCTTTTCACTGGAAAACAGACAACAACATAAAGTTAGTGCAAAAATCAAGCTATGAACAAACTTTTAGAACACTAATTAACACAAAACTATATTGAGAACTGCTCAGTTCAAGTACTAATCCAAAGAAATTAATGAGATGATGCGTCGCATTTACCAACAAGTGCTATAAATAAGATACCAAAAATCTCAAAAACTTGAGCCAATCTGGCAAAACTGATGACATATTCAGAATCAGCACCCCAAAAATACCCTAAATTCGATGAAATATCTTTGGCACCAAAAATGCTGTTGACCAGTGTAATAGTTTGTGGACTCCATATACAGAGCCCCTAAGTGCTAGAGAGCAGAATCCCCCCTCAAGTGATCCCATTTTGGAAATTATACCCCTGCCAAATGTGAACGCTAAAGGTGGTTTATGCACACTGGGGCTCAGAAGGGAGGGGAGCATTTGGAAGCGCAGAATTCGCCAAATTTCTTTTTGGGGAGAATGAGCCATTTTGTTTTTCCAGAGCCTAGTAACATAGAAGCCCCTTATATTTCCGTTAACAGATGACAGACCTGAGTGGGGACTTGCTTTTTGTGGATTGAGTTGAAGCTTTTATTGGGAAAATTTATAATGCAGTTTGGGATCACATTTATCCGGCGCTCTACGCTGAGCACTTACTTTGGGGAATCCATCTAAATCTCCGAGTGACGTGACTGATGAAACCTTGAGGGATTGATTCACTATGAGGCAGCAGAGTTACTCTGGACTCAGTCTGGCCTCTGTTCAGCGTTGTCCTTCCTTTCAGGAGGTGTACAAAACTATGGACCACATTTTTTTGGACGCCTAAAAAGACGGACACCGCGGGATCACAGGTCCTATGGCGTTCACAGTGCCTCCATCTGCCTCATTATAGGGAATCCAAAATGTGAAGAAAGAGAAGTGGCACTCACCCGATGATGCTGTACAAAAAATGTCCTTTATTCAGAGCATACACTCCTGGACCCGTGGAAGCGCGCAGGCGCGAAACGGCCGTCGTCCTCTTGCCTCCCCTTGCACTCCTCTCCTCACCAGCCGCCTCTCCATTATATGTCTGTGAGTGTATGCTCTGAATAAAGGACATTTTTTGTACAGCATCATCGGGTGAGTGCCACTTCTCTTTCTTCACATTTTGGATTTGCATTGCTGCTGATGTTGAGCACCGCCCCAACGCTATTGCTTAAATGCACGCCGTAGTGGTTCTAAATTGAGTCTTTTTTTGTCCACATTTCAACGTTTCGAATCTGAGATTAAGGCAAGTTCCACGTGATATTTAATCTGTGGTGAAAACACCTGGTGCCATTCTATCTCTACTTGCTCATTATAGGGAATCTTCCACCGGCGGTTCTGTCTGATTCACGTATTTCAGAGATGTACATGGAAACCCCAGTGTTAGCCCTCAGTATAGAGTGCATGATAAATGTGCGCTGAGCCTGCGATCTTAGGAAGGCAGAATGAACAAATCCACAGCAGGTGAAGAATTGTTTTTATTTATTTTTTACGCCGTTCCTTGTGTGGTATAAGTGATTCGGCGACTTTATTTTTCAGATCAGTGCGATTACAGCGATACCAGATTTGTATCCATTTTTTTGTGTTTGGTTGCTGTCACACTCTAAAAGACACTTTTCTTGCAAGAAGTTTTTGCATCACCATATGTTGAGAGCTATAATTTTTCCATATTTCGGCACACAGTCATGTGAGAGCTTGCTTTTTGCATGACGAGTTGACTTTTTTATTGGTACCATTTTTAGGCACATGACATTTTTTGATCGCTTTTTATTACAATTTTTGTGGAGGCAGAATGAACAAAAACCAGCAATTCAGAAATTGTTTTGCTTGTTTTTTCTCCGTTTTACGTGTGGTAAAATTGATAAGGCTGCTTTATTCTTCGGGTCAGTATAATTACAGCGATACCACATTTACATAGTTTTTCAATGTTTTGGCACTTTTACACAATAAAAACTTTTGTAGAAAAAAATTATAAATTTTGCATTGCTTTATTCTGAGAGATATAATTTTTTTATTTTTCCGCTGATAAGCCGCCACACAGCTGTTTTTTTGCAAAGCAAGATGGCGTTTTTAGAGATACTATTTTTATTTACATAGGATATGGTTATGATTAAGAACACTTTTGTTCGAAATGCGTAATCCATTGCTCACTATTTTAACAGCGTGTTTTTAAAGGCATTGTAATAAAATTAGGTTTTTAACGTCCACTCAATAACCTGATTTTGGATGTCTGTTGCTGGAACTTTTTTGTTTGATTACCACAGTCGCTTTTTCCGAGCACCATCCTGGAGTCCACACCCAAAGCCAGAGAAATTCATCTAATGGTGAGCTGAATAACTTTTTTTTTCTTCTTTATTGAAAGCTTTTGACACCATGCTGTGAGCATGGTCTCGGAAGCTTTCTGTAGCTTGGTGACCCAAGGGTCATCATGACAACCCCGGATCACCAGGGCAACAATCGGGCCCTGCGATGACATTGCAGGGAAGCCGATCTGAAGGGAGAGAGAGCTCCCATCCCTCTGCCTCCCTCCTGAATGCTGTGATCGCGCTCAATTGCAACATTTAGGGGGCTAAGGCCATGTGCACACGTTCAGTATTTTTCACGTTTTTTTCACGTTTTTTCGCTATAAAAACGCAAAAAAAACGCTTACATACGCCTCCTATTATTTACAGTGTATTCCGCATTTCTTGTGCAAATGTTGCATTTTTTCCGTGAAAAAATCGCATCACGGAAAAAAAAGCAACATGTTCATTAAATTTGCGGAATTGCGGGGATTCTGCACACCTAGGAATGCATTGATCTGCTTACTTCCCGCACGGGGCTGTGCCCACCATGCGGGAAGTAAGCAGATTATGTGCAGTTGGTACCCAGGGTGGAGGAGAGGAGACTCTCCTCCACGGACTGGGAACCATATAATTGGTTAAAAAAAAGAATTAAAATAAAAAAATAGTCATATACTCACCTTCGATGGCCCCCGGAGTCTTCCCGCCTCAGCGGTGCATGCTGCCGCTTCCGTTCCTATAGATGGTGTGTGTGAAGGACCAATGATGACGTCGCGGTCTTGTGATTGGTCATGTGACCGCTCACATGACCGCGACGTCATGGAAGGTCCTGCACACACCATCTATAGGAACGGACGCCGCTGAGGAGATCGGCTGTCTGCAGAGGGTGAGTATAACCATTTTTTTTATTATTTTTAACATGATATCTTTTTACTATTGATGCTGCATAAGCAGCATCTATAGTAAAAAGTTGGTCACACTTGTCAAACACTATGTTTGACAAGTGTGACCAACCTGTCAGTCAGTTTTCCAAGCGATGCTACAGATCGCTTGGAAAACTTTAGCATTCTGCAAGCTAATTACGCTTGCAAAATGCTAAAAAAAAACGCGAAAAAGCCGGGGAAAAAACGCAAAAAAAAATATGCGGATTTCTTGCAGAAAATTTCCGGTTTTCTTCAGGAAATTTCTGCAAGAAATCCTGACGTGTGCACATACCCTAACAGCCAAGGGCGGTGCTGACACTGCTCCTGGCTTTTAGGGCAGACGCTCAGTCACTGGCAGAGCTGAGCTGCTGCACTGATCGGGCAGGAAGTGCTGATATTTCAGCATCTCCTGTGTGATCATGCTGTGATCAGTCAGTCAGATTGAGTGACCAATCACCGCGATCTGGGTGCAGGGACTGACAGCATGGGTCCCTGCACCTCTTCCCATGCCTCTCAGCTGTCGCAGACAGCTGTCGGCACTGAACTGTTGCTGTGTGTTTACACGCAGTCATAGTTTAACCCCATTAAGGGGTTAAAAGCATCAGGGGACCTGAAATGTTCCCTTTACGATCAGCAGGATGAGTGAACAAAGGAATGCACAGTGGGTACGGAAAGTATTCAGACCCCTTTAAATTTTTTCACTTTTTGTTTCATTGCAGCTACTTGGTAAATTCAAAATAAGTTCATTTTTTTCTCATTAATGTACACGCTGCACCCCATCTTGACTGAAAAAAAAAAACAGAAATGTAGAAATTTTTGCAAATTTATTAAAAAAGAAAAACTGAACTATCACATGGTCATAAGTATTCAAATCCTTTGCTCAGTATTGAGTAGAAGCACCCTTTTGAGCTAGTACAGTCTTCTTGGCATTGTTGCAGGTGTTTTCACACCTGGATTTGGGGATCCTCTGCCTTTCTTCCTTGCCGATCCTCTCCAGTTCCGTCAGGTTGGATGGTGAACGTTGGTGGACAGCCATTTTCAGGTCTCTCCAGAGATGCTCAATTGGATGTAGGTCAGGGCTCTGGCTGGGCCAGTCAAAAAATAGTCACAGAGTTGTTCTGAAGCCACTCCTTTGTTATTTTTGCTGTGTGCTTAGGGCCATTGTCTTGTTGGAAGGCGAACCTTCGGCCAAGTCTGAGGTCCAGAGCACTCTGGAAGAGGTTTTCACCAAGGAGATCTCTGTACTTGGCCGCATTCATGTTTCCTTCAATGATAACCAGTCGTCTTCTCCCTGCAGCTGAAAAACACCCCCATAGCATGGTGCTGCCACCAGGTTTCACTGTTGGGATTGTATTGGGCATGTGATGAGCAGGGCCTGGTTTTCTCCACACATACCTCTTAGAATTATCACCAAAAAGGTCTATCTTCGTCTCATCAGACCAGAGAATCTTATTTCTCATAGTCTGGGAGTCCTTCATGTGTTTTTTAGCAAACTATGCGGGCTTTCATATGTCTTGCACTGAGGAGAGGCTTCCGTCGAGCCACTCTGCCATAAAGGCCCGACTGGTGGAGGGCTGCAGTGGTAGTTGACTTTGTGGAACTTTCTCCCATCTCCCTACTGCATCTCTGGAGCTCAACCACAGTGATCTTGGGGTTCTGCTTTACCTCTCTCACCAAGGCTCTTCTCCCTCAGTTTGGCTGGACGGCCAGGTCTAGGAAGACTTCTGTGGTCCCAAACTTCTTCCATTTAAGGATTATGGAGGCCACTGTGCTCTTAGGAACCTTGAGTACTGCAGAAATTCTGTTGTAACCTTGGCCAGATCTGTGCCTTGCCACGATTCTGTCTCTGACCTCCTTGGCCAGTTCATGATTCTCATTTGGTCTGACTGTGAGCTGTGAGGTCTTATATAGACAGGTGTGTGCCTTTCCAAATCAAGTCCTATCAGTTTAATTAAACACAGCTGGACTCCAATGAAGGAGTAGAACCAACTCAAGGAGGATCACAAGGAAATGGACAGCATGTGACTTAAATATGAGTGTCTGAGCAAAGGTCTGAATACTTATAACCATGTGATATTTCAGTTTTTCTTTTTTATTAAATTTGCAAAAATTTCTATATTTGTTTTTTTTCAGTCAACATGGGGTGCAGAGTGTACATTATTGTGAAAAAAAATGAACTTTTTTGGAGTTTACCAAATGGCTGCAATGAAACAAAGAGTGAAAAATTTAAAGGGGTCTGAATACTTTCCGTACCCATTGTACATTCACTATACATGACCAGATGCTGCTTTCACCCAACGTCTGTTTATGCAGATGACTTTACACAACCTGTCCTATGTCTCAGCTGGGATGGCTGGAAAAACTGCTATAGATTATAGCTGGCATATTTAAAATCAAGACAGTGGACTATATAAAGATTACCTTTCTGCTAAATAAAAAGGTATTTAGTAAATTTTGTAACATTTATATGTACTTTTTAAATTTTATTACATTTCTTGTAGAACCCTTTTAAGCTGAACCAGAACAGTACCTGAACCTGGACCCCATTCACTTGAATGGGGCGCTCTAACATCTCAGAGTTCACTGTGAGAAATTTCTCCCGGTGAACCATTTAGTCCATGAGCCAAGAACCAAATTTGACGATATCGGTACCAAGCGGAGTGACTAATTCTCTTTGGTATTTTTAGGTAGATGCATGTCTGTAGTTTATTTTTTGATATGATAGCCCTTACATATACGTAGCTTATTAACCCCTTCAGCCCTAGGCCTATTTGTACCCAAGTGCCTAAGCCAATCTGACCTGTGCCACTTCATGGGCTAATAACTTTGGAACGCTTTCACCTATCCAAGCCATTCTGAGATTGTTTTCTCGTGACATATTGTACTTCACGTCAGTGCTAAATGGGAGTCAATATATTTTACCTTTCTATATAAAAAAATGCTAAATATTCGGAAATTTTGGAAAAATCGGCAATTTTTTAACTTTGAAATTCTCTGCTTTTTACAAAAATACTGATACCCCCCATAATAGTTATTAATTTACACTCCCCACATGTTTACTTCATATTGGCATCATTTTGAAAATGAAACCTTATTGTTTTACGACGTAATAGGGCTTATAGTTTTATGCGCAATTTTTCACATTTACAGCAAAACCCACTTTTCAAAGGACCAAGTCACTTCTGAAGTCACTTTAAGGGGCTTACATAACAGAAACCACCCATAAATTACCCCATTTTGCAAACTACACCCCTCAAGCTGTTCAAAACTCATTTTTAAAAACTGTTAACCCTTTAGGTGTTCCACAGGAATTTTAGCATGAGCCAAGAACCAAATATGACGATATCGGTACCACCCGGAGTGACTAGATGTAGTATTTGTAACAAAATTTAATCCAAGTTATGTAAATACACACTGAACATGTCATGTGCATATATATATATATATATGTTACTCCATAATATCTTCAACATCGGACTCTGAATCTGACTGTTGTTCTACTGGCTCGTCTTCAGTACCCTTGTTCTGGCATGTCTGTAATCTGCACATGTCTGTGCACTTCAGGCCATTGCTGAGGCAAGTACACTGAGGAAGTTCACATGACCGCACACACTTGCAGGACAGTAGCTGTATAATAGCTTCTGGTGCTGGTGCCCCTTGCATCCACTTGACAACAAGCTTTCCGTCGTTATCTATCATCCAACCGCAGTCTGTTGGGTTTGCAACCCATGGCTGGCTCTGCAGACTTCTCCTCCAGATCGCAGCCTGGTAGTTTGCACGCAGTGCATGCATGAAAAGGCAGTCCTGGCAAGGAGGGAGTTGACTTGACTCTACCACTCCACGTCTGGCACAGAACAGCTGATAACGGAGCCTGTTTACCTCAGTTGTTTGGGTAGTTGGCAGGTACATGTGGCAGGTGATTTCCTGTAACTTCTCAAAAAGTTCGGTAGACACTTCCCATGAACGACCAACTTCCTGAAAGGCATCCTGGTATGTCTTGTTCATCTTCAACTGCTTGAGTGTCGTCATCTTCCCACGGCCAGCGAATGCACTGACGGTGTCACAGCCTGTAAATGCATGCATACCAATCAATGAATCACATACGCTGCCTCCCAATGTTCGGCTCAGAGTGGTGATATCCAGGAATCTTGTCCGGTTCTGTGTACCGCATTTCTGGAACAGGTGGGATGGGATTTTGTGGCACATGCCCAGACACAGGACCATGACATCAGTATCCTCCGAAGTGATGATGACCGACTTGTAACCAGATTCTGCTGCATGAAGAGCATGGAGAAGGAGGCGTGTGTCTGCTTCTTCTTGATTTGACTTAAGGTCAGCAGCCTCTTCCCACTGTTCTTTGGTGATCTTAAAGCAGAGCTGCTCACATGTGACATACAGCTCCTTCTCCTCAAGCTTCTCCCTGTGGTGTTTCGCCTTCCATTCTTCTACCAGAAACTTTATGAGACTTGCCTTGTTGGAGGAACTACTTAGAAGCTTTTTCCACTGCTGGATGTTGTGCCCATGTTGAATGTTCTTGAAATGGATCCCTGTGCCTTCATATCTGTTGACTCTTTCTGTATCTTTGATGGATGTCTCCTTGTAGACGTCAAAGACAATATCAATGCGCTTGCTCTTAGCACCCTCATGGATAGCGCGACTCATTGCTGTGCCTGCTAGCTGGCCAAATGTTGCATTGTTTCCCTTCAGTTTCTGAACCAGGCTCATCCCATCAATGATGGTTGCAGAGGGCTCGGGGATCACTTCTGCAGGACGAGCATTCCTCTCCAACTCCCTTGCGAGGGCAGCCTTGTTGGTCTTGCGGATAGACCCATCACCATTGGCAAGTGCCCATGGCAATGGACCCAGGGGATGAGTCAAGACATCACTCATTTGTAGCTTTCTGTTCTCAGCTACAAGTATCATCTGGCCAAATAGGTTTCTGTCAGCCTTCAAAATTACCTCCTTGCCAAGACCTTGTCTGCGTGTCTTCATTTGGATGTTAGAGAACGTTTTAAGTTTGTTCTTCGTCATCTTGTCATGAAACAATGTAGTTGGCTTATCGGTACCCAAACGCTCATCCTTGAATGTTTGATATGCATCCTCTCCTATACTGTATGCCCCTTGAAGGTCTTTGGCTACATCTGGTGGTGCTACAGTCGCTGTTGACAAACTGATAAGTTCACCATTATGCTCTTTGTTGAAGGGGTTCACCCAACCTGTCTCCAGCAGTTGAACGAAAGATTGGACATCGGCTTCATCTCTTCTAATCCTAGACACCTGTAGGTCTGAATGGCTGAAGTCAGTATATTGTTGGCCTACCAGGGCCCTCAGCTGCCTCAAGTACATACTGCGGTACTCTGATGTCAGGTAGAACCTGGAAACAGCTCCAACTTTGAGGCTGAAGCCTTTTGTGCCCCCTGGTGTCTGGGTGTCTTTGTTGATTGTCTCTTCAATGGTCTGGTCCACAGGAATTCGTCCAAAAGGATTCTTGCTACCGATCTGGACCGAAAAGCCACCTTGCATGAAGTATTCATGGACCTCTGGGTGTTCTATGGGCAGCCGAGACATTGTGGCATAGTAATAGGTTAGGTATCGGGCATAGTTGACCTTGTCATAGGCAAAACACCATGGTATCATCTGTCGGATTGCTCCTAGGTGAAGCATCCAGTTGCCTTCTCTTGAAGCTCGAACCAGGGCCAGCATGGTCTCGACCATGTCCAAGTATGACATCCAGAATGCTGAGAGTTGTTCATTTCTGAGGGTCTCAAGATAAACTTGAAAGAGCTTCAGGGTAAGTGTGCAAGATTCATTATCCAAGAGCTTTTCGAAGGATCCCTGCGACACACTGATGCGAAAGTTTGTGATGTTCTTCAGTGTTTCATCCAGATGGTGAAGGTCCCTTGCATGGTTTTCTTCTAGCCATGGAAGGAAGTTTTTCCATGCAAGCAGAGGGAGATAGGAGCTCTGCAGAGAAGACCGGAGAGTCCTGTTCAGCACAGAACGTGTATGTGTCAGTGTGTGTGCGTGTGTTGGGGCACCTCAGGGTGTCTTCAAATGTGACATAGCCCCCTAGATTTCTTCCAGTAAAATTTGCACTCCAAAAGTCATTTGGCGCTCCTTCCCTTCCGAGGCCTGCCGTTCCCCAATACTGCAGTGTACGACAACATATCGGGTGTTGTTGTGTTCGGGAGAGATTGGTGAACAAATAGTGGGGTGCATTTTTTGCTGGTACACCTCTTAAAAATAAAAAAATGAGCCTAAAATGACACCTTCATGTAAAAAATGCACTTTTTCCATTTTCTCAACCAAGTGTTTCCAACTACTGTGAAACACTGGTTGGGTCAAAGTGGTCACTATACCCCCTAAAAGATTCCTTGGGGGTGTAGTTTCCAAAATAGGGTCACTTTTTGGGGTTTCCACTGTGGGTGTACCTCAGGCAGCCTTCAAATGTGACATGGCCCCCTAGATTTCTTCCAGTGAATCCGCCACCCAAAAACCACATAGCGCTCCTTCCGTGTTGAGCTGTGCTGTGTGCCCATACTTTAGTTTACGAGTACATGTGGGGTGTTTCTATAAACTGCAGAATTAGGGTAACCAAGTTTGGGTTTGCCGTTAACCCTTGCTAGGTTGCAGGTAAAATTGGATTACAATGTAATATCTGGAAAAAAAATGAAATTTTGAAATTTCGCCTTCATTCTGCTAAAATTCCTGTGGAACACCTAAAGGGTTAACAGTTTTTAAAAATGAGTTTTGAACAGCTTGAGGGGTGTAGTTTGCAAAATGGGGTAATTTATGGGTGGTTTCTGTTATGTAAGCCCCTTAAAGTGACTTCAGAAGTGACTTGGTCCTTTGAAAAGTGGGTTTTGCTGTAAATGTGAAAAATTGCGCATAAACCTATAAGCCCTATTACGTCGTAAAACAATAAGGTTTCATTTTCAAAATGATGCCAATATGAAGTAAACATGTGGGGAGTGTAAATTAATAACTATTATGGGGGGTATCAGTATTTTTGTAAAAAGCAGAGAATTTCAAAGTTAAAAAATTGCCGATTTTTCCAAAATTTCCGAATATTTAGCATTTTTTTATATAGAAAGGTAAAATATATTGACTCCCATTTAGCACTGACGTGAAGTACAATATGTCACGAGAAAACAATCTCAGAATGGCTTGGATAGGTGAAAGCGTTCCAAAGTTATTAGCCCATGAAGTGGCACAGGTCAGATTGGCTTAGGCACTTGGGTACAAATAGGCCTAGGGCTGAAGGGGTTAATAAGCTACGTATATGTAAGGGCTATCATATCAAAAAATAAACTACAGACATGCATCTACCTAAAAATACCAAAGAAAATTAGTCACTCCGGGTGGTACCGATATCTGGCCCGGCTCATGGACTAATTGCACCATAATGCTTTCTCATCACTGTGTGAGCGGTGATCTCATAGAGGTCACCGCAGTTCAGGGGTTCGGCTGGGAATGCAGCCTCTGGGATCTGCGGTAATCTCGATAACATCACCGCCGGTCACTGACGCTGCACTCGCAGCAGCTCATTCATCAGTGGTTCTGAGCCTGAAGGTCACATCTTGGCACCGTCCAGGTTGAAAACTATTTCTCCCTCAGACATGAATTACGGCGTGGGACAGAATGACGGACAGGCTAGGGATATGGTTGTTTTTTATTTTTGTTTTATTACAGGAGACGGTGGCTTCAATGGACTGAAGCGAGTATGGTTTAATTTAGAATCATTAAAAGGAGTCTGTCATTTTTTTCAATTAAAGGACTTTATTCTGGCTGTGTCTTTATTTAAAATACAACTATAGGATTAGTAATAGATAGGTGTCTTATAGACGCCTCTCGATTACTAAGCCGTGGGCTTGATGTCACCAGACAATACAAAGGTGACAGCAACTCTGCAAATATGAACCCCACTTGCCACTGCTACAGGGCAAGTGGGAAGAGCCGGGCAAAGCACCAGAATTTGGGCATCTAATAGATGTGCCTTTCCTGGGCGGATGCGGGCTGCTATTTTTAGGCTGGGGGAAGGGGCTAGATCAATGGCCCCTTAGCAGACTGGTATTCTCAAGCTGGTATCTGCTTTAGCCAAGCTGGCTGTCAAAAATGGAAGGGACCTGATGTAGTTTTTAATTATTTATTTAATTAAAAAAAAAAACAAAACACAGCATGGGTGTCACTCTCTTTTTGATAACCAGCCTTGCTAACGCTGAGAGTTGTGAGGGTTGCAGCCTCCAGCTGTTAGTTTTGCTGGATGGTTATCAAAAACACAGGGGAAACCACGCAGCTTTTTTTTAAATTATTTATTTAGAGCTGGCGCTTGCTGATGAATACTCCCATCAGTCGCTCAATCTCTCGCTGTTCTTAGCGGCAGCAGCTGATGGGAGTAGTAGTCCCATCAGCAGACGCCAGTGACCAGAGGTGAATATTATACCTCCGATCACAGGTGCAGGCTAACGCTGTCTTTTGGCAGCGTGGAAACCGCGGCTGCCTACCGGCGGTGATGATTTTACTGCTGATGAGAAGCAGTGTTTGCCACACTGTTATGGACATGACAGCATGACAAACACTTTGTGTTTGGCGAGCCAAACCCAAACAGTAACTCGGACTTCCTGGGGAAGTCTTTGTTTGGTGTCTGTGCCGACACCGTGCCTATTCGGGTTCGCCCATCTCTACAGAGGATATCTGAGTCAATCAAAAAGACATAGTTGAATATGTCCAAAGTTGATATACCAATGAATGAAAGGGAATCTGTTAGCAGGTATTTTCTATGTAATCTGACAGTAGCGTGATGTGGGGATAGAGACCCTGATTCCAGCTATGTGTCACTTAGTTTACTGGGTGCAGTAGTTGTGACAGAATCAGAGTTTTTTTTCCTGCAGATTTAGCGGTGCTCGGAATGCCGAGCTGTGTATAACCCTGCACACACTGTATATTGACATAAAGCTGCTAATCAGTGCTGGAGACACAGTTTGACCATGAGGTGCAAGACCTAGTCCTGTAGTGATAATCTCCTGCTGATAAAATTCTAATTGAATTGACACTGATTTATCTCTGCTTTAGTTGTGTAATATTGATCAACATTTCTTTATTTATTCATACACATCATACATGACATATAAACTGCCACAAACTGTATTCAGACACTTTTAATGTATTAAGGTAGACATTACACAAAGGAGGAAATATACATAATCTTATGGGAAAACAAAACCATACAAATGTTAAAACCAAGTATGATAAACCATGTTATATGAAATGTCCTCTCAGAAAAATAAAGGATGCAAAGAGGTCAGAGCAGAGATCTTATCAGTTGGACCAGAATACTGTCTAACTTTAACAGATTTGCCCAGTTTAAATTCCTTTGCATTGAGCATATCCATCAGTTACTAAGGATTTATGCGTGTTTGTGTTTGTAGATGACACATAACCAGGGCAATAGTGGCCAATTTTTGCTTTTATAATTCCCACTGCTCTATTGAATATGCTGTTTTTTGTTTTGTTTTTATTCCAGAGATATAGGCTCTACTTTGTGCTAATTTTTATGATCATTACAAGGGGACGTGGATAATAACACAGAACAGACTAACGACGTGATGCCAGAGATTTCTGTGAGCCACGCCTCTTTGGCAAAGACCAAAAAAATTAGCATTGGGGCATGACTTTGGCACTCAACAAAGAGGATGTGTTAGATCAGCTCCAGCTTCAAAGCCCTGTTTCACACAATTATACAGGGGAAAAGTGAACTAAAAGTACCCCCTCGGACCCATGTACACCCCCTGCTCACATCCTACACTCGGTGAGCCGTGGGAGCTTCCTAGGAAAAAAACCCAGAGGATCAGACATGTCTTCTGGTCATCTACTGCAGCCTCAGATGGAAAGAGGCCGACTTTCCAGGAGATCGCCTGCTGGGGAGAGCTGTCGGACCATCTCCCTCCCATTTGTGTGGTCCCCAAGTTTAAAATAACCTTTGCCAAGGATCCAGGAGCCGACCGCCACCAGAGACTTCAGAGGTGAGGTAACAGGGATCCGCAGCATCTTGGCGACACAGCTCTCACCACGCACAGAAGAAGCTGTAGAGATAGTGAGCATCAAGACCCCCATGCTGAAAGGTACCTGAATTGCAGGTTAGTCGGCGGCAGATTGTAGCCAGGGCACATATACTGATGAGGTTCTGGGGGCTTCTTCTACCCCCTCTCTCCTGATGTCCCTTCTTCACAAGACACCTTTATAGCTACCTTTTGGCGCCAAAGGGGCCATTTTTAGAAATGGAGCCTCTAATGAATACTGCATATCCTGTTACGGTGAGACCTCCTCCTCCCTGGCTTTGTGTGGCTAATCAACCACTGTTCTACAGAGGGAAGAAAGAAAGGGGCTCAATAGAGAACTTGGACACATTTCTTTTCCTAGAAAGCACAACCGAATACAATTCCCTTCCTGCATAGCGATCTTCACATAAGTGCTGAGAAAAAAAAATATCGCTACACTGCCATCTGGTGGTCGATCAATGAAACAAGATTTTGTCATAAATTAAAAATACTCAATCCTCTACTGCCATCTTATGCCCTAGAAAAGAAACTACAGCTGACAATTTTCATTTATTACATCATCTAAAACTGGAGTGATACTACAGAATAAAGAGATCAACACATGATTTGAAGGTTCCTAATACCAGAACACAAAACGGGCTTAGTGCCAACCTTGTGCTAGATCCGATGGGGAAAAAGATCCTAGGAAAAAAAAATTTGATTCTACTCAACCTTCATAAATTGGCCCTAAGACTATTGACTGTTTTTTTTTTTCTAAATCTGGAAACATCTAAAAAAGGAGATGTACCCACTCCAAGACGAACATCTTCAAGAACTATATCATCTGTCCGTATCATTAGTGCCCCCCGCAGCTGTTCCACACAATATTCGAAAAACACTTATAGACACTCAAGCCCCTAAGGATAAACCAACAGAAACATCCCTTCCTGTTAATACCATGTCCCCTAAACTGCCAAGATCCCAACAAATGGACATATCCAAAGAAGCTCATGCCCCTGAAGATTGGGAAGACCCCTCTGAAAACCTGGGGATCACTCCCCGCATTTCAGGCTTAATAGAAAGGCCTGATCTATGGGTATCGATGGGTATTTTCACCCATCCCTTGTAGATTGTGAGCCTTCGCGGGCAGGGTCCTCACTCCTCCTGTACCAGTTATGACTTGTATTGTTTAAGATTATTGTACTTGTTATTATGTATACCCCACCTCACATGTAAGGCGCCATGGAATAAATGGCGCTATAACAATAAATAATAATAATAATAATCTATGGGCTGACTCGCTGTACCCTTCTCATTAGATTCACTGGAAGAAGTCCATGATGATACACGCAAACATATGAACCTCATACAAGAAGTGGTCTCCTCCCATGCTGAGGCCCTCAGGAATACCAGCCGTCACCTTGAAGACTTAGACCACAGGGGAAGACAGAACAACATCCACCTGAGTGGTCTCCTTGAAGCTGAAGGGATTGAAGACTTTCAAAAGATCCTGGAATTCATCTTTAACTAAATTTTGGGCCTCCACAATCCAACAAAATTAAAAACTTAATAGAGCTCATCGTGCTCTCAGATCAAAAGGGTCCTCATCTTGACCCCGAGACATCATATGCGGCATACATGACTTTTCCATTAACCCCTTTACCCCCAAGGGTGGTTTGCACGTTGATGACCGGGCCAATTTTTACAATTCTGACCGTCCCTTTATGAGGTTATAACTCTGGAACGCTTCAATGGATCCTGGTGATTCTGACATTGTTTTCTCGTGACATATTGTACTTCATGATAGTGGTAAAATTTCTTTGATATTACCTGCGTTTATTTGTGAAAAAAACGGAAATTTGGCGAAAATTTTGAAAATTATGCAATTTTCCAACTTTGAATTTTTATGCAATTAAATCACAGTGATATGTCACACAAAATACTTAATAAGTAACATTTCCCACATGTCTACTTTACATCAGCACAATTTTGGAACCAAAATTTTTCTTTGTTAGGGAGTTATAAGGGTTAAAAGTTGACCAGAAATTTCTCATTTTTACAACACCATTTTTTTTTTTTTTTTTTAGGGACCATATCTCATTTGAAGTCATTTTGAGGGGTCTATATCCCCTTCACCCCCAAGGGTGGTTTGCACGTTAATGACCGGGCCAATTTTTACAATTCTGACCACTGTCCCTTTATGAGGCTATAACTCTGGAACGCTTTGACGGATCTTGGCGATTCTGACATTGTTTTCTCGTGACATATTGTACTTCATGTTAGTGGTAAAATTTATTCGATATAACTTGCGTTTATTTGTGAAAAAAATGGAAATTTGGCGAAAATTTTGAAAATTTTGCAATTTTCCAACTTTGAATTTTTATGCCCTTAAATCACAGACATATGTCACGCAAAATACTTAATAAGTAACATTTCCCACATGTCTACTTTACATCAGTACAATTTTGGAACCAAAATTTTTTTTTGTGACGGAGTTATAAGGGTTAAAAGTTGACCAGCAATTTCTCATTTTTACAACACCATTTTTTTTTAGGGACCACATCTCATTTGAAGTCATTTTGAGGGGTCTATATGATAGAAAATACCCAAGTGTGACACCATTCTAAAAACTGCACCCCTCAAGGTGCTCAAAACCACATTCAAGAAGTTTATTAACCCTTCAGGTGTTTCACAGGAATTTTTGGAATGTTTAAATAAAAATGAACATTTAACTTTTTTTCACACAAAATTTATTTCAGCTCCAATTTGTTTTATTTTACCAAGGGTAACAGGAGAAAATGGACCCCCAAAGTTGTTGTACAATTTGTCCTGAGTACGCTGATACCCCATATGTGGGGGTAAACCACTGTTTGGGCGTATGGCAGAGCTCGGAAGGAAAGGAGCGCCATTTGACTTTTCAATGCAAAATTGACTGGAATTGAGATGGGACGCCATGTTGCGTTTGGAGAGCCCCTGATGTGCCTAAACACTGAAACCCCCTACAAGTGACACCATTTTGGAAAGTAGACCCCCTAAGGAACTTATCTTGATGTGTGGTGAGCACTTTGACCCACCAAGTGCTTCACAGAAGTTTATAATGCAGAGCCGTAAAAATAAAAAATCATATTGTTTCACAAAAATGATCTTTTCGCCCCCAATTTTTTATTTTCCCAAGGGTAAGAGAAGAAATTGGACCCCAAAAAATGTTGTGCAATTTGTCCTGAGTACGATGATACCCCATATGTGGGTGTAAACCATTGTTTGGGCGCATGGCAGAGCTTGGAAGGGAAGGAGCGCCATTTGACTTTTCAATGCAAAATTGACTGGAATTGAGATGGGACGCCATGTTGCGTTTGGAGAGCCCCTGATGTGCCTAAACATTGAAACTCCCTACAAGTGACACCATTTTGGAAAGTAGACCCCCTAAGGAACTTATCTAGATGTGTGGTGAGCACTTTGACCCACCAAGTGCTTCACAGAAGTTTATAATGCAGAGCCGTAAAAATAAAAAATCATATTTTTTCACAAAAATGATCTTTTCGCCCCCAATTTTTTATTTTCCCAAGGGTAAGAGAAGAAATTGGACCCCAAAAAATGTTGTGCAATTTGTCCTGAGTACGATGATACCCCATATGTGGGTGTAAACCATTGTTTGGGCGCATGGCAGAGCTTGGAAGGGAAGGAGCGCCATTTGACTTTTCAATGCAAAATTGACTGGAATTGAGATGGGACGCCATGTTGCGTTTGGAGAGCCCCTGATGTGCCTAAACATTGAAACTCCCTACAAGTGACACCATTTTGGAAAGTAGACCCCCTAAGGAACTTATCTAGATGTGTGGTGAGCACTTTGACCCACCAAGTGCTTCACAGAAGTTTATAATGCAGAGCCGTAAAAATAAAAAATCATATTTTTTCACAAAAATGATCTTTTCGCCCCCAATTTTTTATTTTCCCAAGGGTAAGAGAAGAAATTGGACCCCAAAAAATGTTGGCCAATTTGTCCTGAGTACGCTGATACCCCATATGTGGGTGTAAACCATTGTTTGGGCGCATGGCAGAGCTTGGAAGGGAAGGAGCGCCATTTGACTTTTCAATGCAAAATTGACTGGAATTGAGATGGGACGCCATGTTGCGTTTGGAGAGCCCCTGATGTGCCTAAACATTGAAACTCCCTACAAGTGACACCATTTTGGAAAGTAGACCCCCTAAGGATCTTATCTAGATGTGTTTTGAGAGCTTTGAACCCCCAAGTGTTTCACTACAGATTATAACGCAGAGCCGTGAAAATAATTTTTATTTTTTTTCTCAAAAATGATTTTTTTAGCACCCAGCTTTGTATTTTTACAAGGGTAACAGAATAAATTGGACCCCAAAATTTGTTTTCCAATTTGTCCTGAGTACGCTGATACCCCATATGTGGGGGGGAACCACTGTTTGGGCGCATGACAGAGCTCGGAAGGGAAGGAGCGCCATTTGGAATGCAGACTTAAATGGATTGGTCAGCAGCCGTCACGTTGCATTTGCAGAGCCCCTGATGTACCCAAACAGTACAAACCCCCCACAAGTGACCCCATATTGGAAACTAGACCTCCCAAGGAACTTATCTAGATGTGTTTTGAGAACTTTGAACCCCCAAGTGTTTCACTAAAGTTTATAGCGCAAAGCCGTGAAAATAAAAATTCTTTTTTTTTTTCACAAAAATGATTTTTTAGCCCCCAGTTTTGTATTTTTACAAGGGTAACAGGATAAATTAGACCCCAAAAGTTGTTGTCCAATTTGTCCTGAGTACGCTGATACCCCATATGTGGGGGGGAACCACTGTTTGGGTGCATGACAGAGCTCGGAAGGGAAGGAGCGCCATTTGGAATGCAGCCTTAAATGGATTGGTCTGCAGGCGTCACGTTGCATTTGCAGAGCCCCTGATGTACCCAAACAGTACAAACCCCCCACAAGTGACCCCATATTGGAAACTAGACCTCCCAAGGAACTTATCTAGATGTGTTGTGAGAACTTTGAACCCCCAAGTGTTTCACTACAGTTTATAACGCAGAGCCGTGAAAATAAAACATCTTTTTTTTCCCACAAAAATGATTTTTAGCCCCCCAAATTTTTATTTTCCTAAGGATAACAAGAGAACTTGGACCCCAGAAGTTGTTGTTCAATTTGTCCCGAGTACGCTGATAACACATATGTTGGGGTAAACCCCTTTTTGGGCGCACGGGAGAGCTCGGAAGGGAAGGAGCACTGTTTTACTTTTTCAACGCAGAATTGGCTGGAATTGAGATTGGACGCCATGTCGCGCTTGGAGAGCCCCTGATGTGCCTGGACAGTGGAAACTCCCCAATTCTACCTGAAACCCTAACCCAAACACACCCCTAACCCTAATCCCAACGGTAACCCTAACCACACCCCTAGCCCTGACACACCCATAATTCTAATCCCAACCCTAATCCAAACGTAAATGTAATCCAAACCCTAACCCTAACTTTACCTCCAACCCTAGCCCTAACCCTAACCCTACCCCTCACCCTAACCCTAAACGTGACTGAAATACGTGTCACTAAAATACGTGTCACTAAAATACGTGGCACTGAAATACGTGGCACTGAAATACGTGGCACTGAAATACGTGGCACTGAAATACGTGGCACTGAAATACGTGGCACTGAAATACGTGGCACTGAAATACGTGATACGTGGCACTTAAATACGTGGCACTGAAACACGTGGCACTGAAATACGTGGCACAGAAATACGTGGCACAGAAATACGTGGCACTGAAATACGTGGCACTGAAATACGTGGCACTGAAATACGTGGCACTATGACTGTCAGAAAATGTTCATTAAACGGTTAGGGGTGAGGTTAGGGGTAGAGTTAGGGTTAGGGTTTGGATCCCTTTATCACCTTGATGGTGGTGGGTGGCTTTTCAGTGTGTTTTCTGTTTTTTTTCGATAAAAATGCATGCGTTTTTAACGCAAACAAACGCATGTGCTTAAAAACGCAAGAAAATACTGCAGGTTGTATTTCTGAAAATGAACGCATGCAGAAAAAAACCGCATGCGTTTGAAAACGCGACCAAACGCGTACAAAAAAACCGCATGCGTTTTCAATGTCAAATATAGGGAAAAAACGCATGCGGTTTTTTGTGCAAAAAACGCTGCAGACAAAAACGCAAGTGTGAAACCAGCGACGCTTTTTATAGCAAAAAAGTTTTTGCGTCTCCACATTTTGAGACCTATAATTTTTCCACATTTTGCTCCACAGAGTCATGTGAGGTCTTGTTTTTTGCGGGACGAGTTGACGTTTTTATTGGTAACATTTTCGGACACGTGACCATTTTTGATCGCTTTTTATTCCGATTTTTGTGAGGCAGAATGACCAAAAACCTGCTATTCATGAATTTCTTTTGGGAGAGGCGTTTATACCGTTCCGCGTTTGGTAAAATTGATAAAGCAGTTTTATTCGTCGGGTCAGTACGATTACAGCGATATCTCATTTATATCATTTTTTTATGTTTTGGCGCTTTTATACGATAAAAACTAAAATATAGAAAAAATAATTATTTTGGTATCGCTTTATTCTCAGGACTATAACTTTTTTATTTTTTTGCTGATGATGCTGTATGGCGGCTTTTTTTTTGCGGGACAAGATGACGTTTTCAGCGGTACCATGGATATTTATATCAGTCTTTTTGATCGTGTGTTATTCCACTTTTTGTTCGGCGGTATGGTAATAAAGCGTTGTTTTTTGCCTCGTTTTTTTTTTTTTTTTCTTACGGTGTTTACTGAAGGGGTTAACTAGTGGGGCAGTTTTATAGGTTGGGTCGTTACGGACGCGGCGATACTAAATATGTGTACTTTTATTGTTTTGTTTTTTTTATTTAGATAAAGAAATGTATTTATGGGAATAATATATTTTTTTTATTATTATTTATTTAGGAATTTTTTTTTTATTTTTTTTTACACATGTGGAAAAATTTTTTTTTTACTTTTTTACTTTGTCCCAGGGGGGGACATCACAGATCATTGATCTGGCAGTGTGCACAGCACTCTGCCAGATCGACGATCTGCTGTGCAGGGCTGCAGGCTTTCCAAGTGTCTGCTCTGAGCAGACACTCGGTAAGCCACCTCCCTCCCTGCAGGACCCGGATGCCGCGGCCATCTTGGATCCGGGACCTGCGGCGAGGAGGGAGGTAGGAGACCCTCAGAGCAACGCGATCACATCGCGTTGCTCCGGGGGTCTCAGGGAAGCCCGCAGGGAGCCCCCTCCCTGCGCGATGCTTCCCTATACCGCCGGTACACTGCGATCATGTTTGATCGCGGTGTGCCGGGGGTTAATGTGCCGGGGGCGGTCCGTGACCGCTCCTGGCACATAGTGCCGGATGTCAGCTGCGATATGCAGCTGACACCCGGCCGCGATCGGCCGCGCTCCCCCCGTGAGCGCCGCTGATCGATGATGACGTACTATCCCGTCGGCGGTCATACGGGCCCACCCCACCTCGACGGGATAGTACGTCAAATGTCGGGAAGGGGATATGATAGAAAATACCCAAGTGTGACACCATTCTAAAAACTGCACCCCTCAAGGTGCTCAAAACCACATTCAAGAAGTTTATTAACCCTTCAGGTGTTTCACAGGAATTTTTGGAATGTTTAAATAAAAATGAACATTTAACTTTTTTTCACACACAATTTATTTCAGCTCCAGTTTGTTTTATTTTTACCAAGGGTAACAGGAGAAATTGGACCCAAAACTTGTTGTACAATTTGTCCTGAGTACGCTGATACCCCATATGTGGGGGTAAACCACTGTTTGGGCTGTCCCACACGTCCAGATAATTCCGGTACCGGAATAAATCGGTACCGGAGTTATCCGTGTCCGTGTGCCTGGGAACTCACGTAGGCCATACGTGCGGCACACGTGTGCCGCCCGTATGGCGAGTGGGTACCACACGGAGTGTGTGGTACCCACGCGTGTGGTACCCTGCATCGTGCTGAAGCCGCAATTCATATGTTCCCTGCAGCAGCGTTTGCTGCAGAGAAAATATGAATAACAGTGTTTAAAATAAAGATCTGTGTCCGCCGCCCTCCCACCCCCTGTGCGCCCCCCCCCCCGCTGTTCTGAAAATACTTACACATATACTTATGTGTTGTGAGAGCTTTGAACCCCCAAGTGTTTCACTACAGTTTACAACGCAGAGCCGTGCAAATAAAAAATATTTTTTTTCCACAAAAATTATTTTTTAGCCCCCAGTTTTGTATTTTTCCAAGGGTAACAGGAGAAATTGGACCCCAAAAGTTGTTCTCCAATGTGTCCTGAGTACCCCGATACCACATATGTTGGGGTAAACCCCTGTTTGGGCGCACGGGAGAGCTCGGAAGGGAAGGAGCACTGTTTTACTTTTTCAACGCAGAATTGGCTGGAATTGAGATCGGACGCCATGTCGCGTTTGGAGAGACCCTGATGTGCCTAAACAGTGGAAACCCCCCCAATTATAACAAACCCTAATCCAAACACACCTCTAACCCTAATCCCAACGGTAACCCTAACCACACCTCTAACCCAGACACACCCCTAACCCTAATCCCAACCGTAAATGTAATCCAAACCCTAACCCTAACTTTAGCCCCAACCCTAATTGTAGCCTTAACCCTAGCCCTAACCCTAACGGGAAAATGGAAATAAATACATTTTTTAAATTTTTTAATTTTTCCCTAACTAAGCGGGTGATGAAGGGGGGGTTTGATTTACTTTTATAGCGGGGTTTTTAGCGGATTTTTATGATTGGCAGCCGTCACACACTGAAAGACGCTTTTTATTGCAAAAAATATTTTTTGCGTTACCACATTTTGAGAGCTATAATTTTTTCATATTTGAGTCCACAGTCATGTGAGGTCTTGTTTTTTGCGGGACGAGTTGACGTTTTTATTGGTAACATGTTCGGGCACGGGAGATTTTTTGATCGCTTTTTATTCCGATTTTTGTGAGGCAGAATGACCAAAAACCAGCTATTCGTGAATTTCTTTTGGGGGAGGCGTTTATACCATTCCGCGTTTGGTAAAATTGCTAAAGCAGTTTTATTCTTCGGGTCAGTACGATTACAGCGATACCTCATTTATAATCATTTTTTTATGTATTGGCGCTTTTATACGATAAAAACTATTTTATAGAAAAAATAATGTTTTTGCATCGCTTTATTCTGAGGACTATAACTTTTTTATTTTTTCGCTGATGATGCTGTATGGCGGCTCATTTTTTGCGGGACAAGATGACGTTTTCAGCGGTACCATGGTTATTTATATCCGTCTTTTGATCGCGTGTTATTCCACTTTTTGTTTGGCGGTATGAGAATAAAGCGTTGTTTTTTTGCCTCTAATTTTTTTTTTTTTTTACGGTGTTCACTGAAGGGGTTAACTAGATCTAGTTTTATAGGTGGGGTCGTTACGGACGCGGCGATACTAAATATGTGTACTTTTATTGTTTAATTTTTTTTTATTTAGATAAAGAAATGTATTTATGGGAATATTTTTTTTTTTCTTTATTTAGGAATTTTTTTTTTTACTTTGTCCCAGGGGGGGGACATCACAGATCGCTGATCTGACAGTTTGCACAGCACTCTGTCAGATCGGCGATCTGACTTACAGTGCTGCAGGCTCACCAAGCGCTTGCTCTGAGCAGGCACTTGGTAAGCCACCTCACTCCCTGCAGGACCCGGATGCCGCAGCCATTTTGGATACGGGCCTGCTGCAGGGAGAGGTAAGAGACCCTAGAAGCAACGCAATCACATCGCGTTGCTCCGGGGGTCTCAGGGAAGCCCGCAGGGAGCCCCCTCCCTGCGCGATGCTTCCCTGTACCGCCGGCACACCGCGATCATGTTTGATCGCGGTGTGCCGGGGGTTAATGTGCCGGGGGAGGTCCGTGACCGCTCCTGGCACATAGTGCCGGATGTCAGCTGCGATAGTCAGCTGACACCCGGCCGCGCTCCCCCCGTGAGCGCGGCCGATCGCATATGACGTACTATCCAGTCGGTGGTCATACGGGCCCACCCCACCTCGACGGGATAGTACGTCAGATGTCAGACAGGGGTTAAAGAAACTATTACATCCAAATCATGAAATATACGGAATCTGGACACAATGATAGGTCTCCATCCACATCCCAAATTCAACTATCCAGAGAATTTGGCAAGCTAATTCACAGATCTTCTCATTATGATTTATCATGAATAGTGATGAGCGAATATACTCGTTACTCGAGATTTCTCGAGCACGCTCTGGTGACCTCCGAGTATTTTTTAGTGCTCGGAGATTTGGTTTTCTTCACCGCAGCTGAATGATTTACATCTGATAGCCAGCATAAGTACATGTGGGGGTTGCCTGGTTGCTAGGGAATCCCCACATGTAATCAAGTTGACTAACAGATGTAAATCATTCAGCTGCGGCGATAAAAACTAAATCTCCGAGCACTAAAAAAATACTCGGAGGATCCCCGAGTGTGCTCGGGAAATCTAGAGTAACTAATCATGAATTAACCATAGATCCTTATCCTTCTTTTCACCACCTCATGACTCCCATACATTACTTTTTGGGAAATACTACTCTGTTACGTATACTAACAAGAGCAGAGATGGGCTCCATGATATGGTCTGACCATGCTCCAATAGAGATTTAAATTAAGGATTCCTCAATTTTTACCCACACCTTTAATTGGAGGTTTAATTAAACCTGCTTACATAAACCTTCTATCAAAGAAGAACTACGCCAACTCAATAAAGGATCAGTCTCCTCTGAAGCAATATTATGTGAGGCTCACTAGGCAGTCTTCCACGGTCAGTGTATCGCAATAGGAGCCAGACTTAAAAAAAGATTATAAAATTAAACAGGAAGTGCTAACTATGGAGCTAAAACTCATGGAGACTAGAATGCTCTCCAGATCCTGTAAACAAATCCTTAAAAAGTATAGATGTTAGGGCCCAGCTAAAGAATATGGCACTAAAACAAGTGGATGAGCTACTTCTTTACACACTTCTAATAAGCCCCACACGTTATTGGCTAAACAACTTAGAGATCATACAGAACAGTCTTCTCCTTACGTAACAAAAAAAACAAAAAAAAACAAACATGATATGACACAAAAGAAATAGATATCACCTATGAGTATTTCTCACAACTATCGTCACTCCATAACCCCTCCGCGGCTGACCTCCCTACAAGGGATAGTCTCATTAGTTCTTTTCTAGAATCTTGCCACCTACCTACTCTCAATACAGAGGCAACTACAGCTCTGAATACACATATTATTAGAGATCAAGGATTCAAAGTCTACCAAACAGGGAAACATCAGGGCCAGACGGTTTACCCTACTTATATTATAAAACCTTCCAAAATTAACTGCTACCCACCCTGATACCCCATTTTAACTCCTTCTTAAACGGATCTCCTATTTCTGAATCCACGCTACATTCTTATAGAATCTTAATACCAAAGCCAGGTAAAAAACAGACTGGACTGTAAACTATAGACCTATAGCACGCCTTCATTCAGAAACATTTACTAAGCTACTTGCTGTTCATTTGAATCTATACCTGCCTTCTCTGATTGATAAGGATCAGAAATTAACAACAAAGTCCAGAATACATATAGGACTGGCACTTCAAATCAACAATACGAGTCAATTTCTAACGACTAGTCAGTAGAAACTAGAAGAGATACAGTAATGTTAAAAATTAAATATTTATTAATAATTCATTAATATATCATCAAAATTCAAATTAAAACAAGCAGAAAAAAATATGTCTCACAAAGAGAGACACCACTGAAGGTAACAAAAATCAGTAAGTACATGATCATGACCCAGATACATCAAACCAATAGGCAGTAAGTATAAAAAATAGATATCAAAGTGATTGAATACACTTTCTGGACACTATATATTTTCCCACATGGTGTTTTCATCTTTAATTATGTGGATTCTAGTCCCTATTCCTTTTATTATCAGGTATAACATTGATATTTGGTTCCATTGGACCCTTAACCCCTTCATGACCTTGTGATTTTCTGTTTTTCCGTGTTCGGTTTTCGCTCTCCTCCTTCCCAGAGCCATAACTTTTTTATTTTTCCATCAATATGGTCATGTGAGAGCTTATTTTTTGTGGGACGAGTTATGCTTTTGAACGACATCATTGGTTTTACCATGTCGTGTACTAGAAAATAGGAAAAATATTCCAAGTGCGGTGAAATTGCAAAAAAGTGCAATCCCATGCGTGTTTTTTGTTTGGCTTTTTTGCTAGGTTCACTAAATGCTAAAACTGACCTGCATTATGATTCTCCAGGTCATTACGAGTGCATAGACACCTAACATGACTAGGTTATATTTTATCTAAGTGGTGAAAAAAATTCCAAACTTTGCTTAAAAAAAAAAATAAAAAAAAAAATTGCACCGTTTTCCGATACCCATAGCGTCTCCATTTTTCGTGATCTGGGGTCGGGTGAGGACTTATTTTTTGCGTGCCGAGCTGATGTTTTTAGTGATATAATTTTGGTGCAGATACGTTCTTTTGATCGCCCGTTATTGCATTTTAATGCAATGTCGCGGCGACCCCCCAAAAATGTAATTTTGCCGTTTATTTTTTTCTCGCTACACCGTTTAGCGATCAGGTTAATCCCTTTTTTTGTATTGATAGATCGGGTGATTCTGAACACGGCGATACCAAATATGTGTATATTTGTTTTTTTTTTTTGCATTGTTTTATTTTGAATGGGGCGAAAGGGGGGTGATTTAAACTTTAATATTTTTTTATTTATTTCAATTTTTTTTTAAAACATTTTTTTTTTACTTTTACCATGCTTCAATAGCCTCCATGGGAGGCTAGAAGCTGGCATAGCCTGATCGTTTCTGCTACATAGCAGCGATCATCAGATTGCTCCTATGTAGCTGAATTACAGGCTTGCTATGAGCGCCGACCACAGGGTGGCGCTCACAGCAAGCCAGCATCAGCAACCATAGAGGTCTCCAGGAGACCTCTGGTTACTATGCTGACGCATCGCGCTGCCGGAAACGGTAGTTAAATGCCGCTGTCAGCGTTTGACAGCGGCATTTAACTAGTTAATAGCGGCGGGTGAATCGCGATTCCACTCGCCGCTATTGCACGCACATGTCAGCTGACATGTCGCGGCTTTGATGTGGGCTCACCGCCGGAGCCCACATCAAAGCAGGGGATCTGACCTCGGACGTACTAACCCGTCCGAGGTCAGAAAGGGGTTAATTTATTATGAGCCCAGGCAGTTCTGCACCTTACTATTTAGATATGGGCACGACCTTTTTCACAATGTTATCTACTACTTGAGGTTTATTCATTACACTTGTAATGGCAGTGCGCATATGACTTCCTCCGGTCCTGACCTCACTTCCGGAAGCGTCGACCTGATAACCGCTTGCGTTCCATGCTTGCAGTTCATCTAGGCGCTGTCCAGGAATTGTATTTCACTTCCGGGACTCGGCGGGGTTGTTATGCGCCGGAATGCAGTATGAGTCATCGGTCAATTCATTCATTGGACGCAGACACATAGATATAGTACGTCTCCCCTCACCTAGCCATGCCCCCAGAAGAAGCCAGCGGTGAAACGCGCGTTGGGGTGGGGAGCCGGCACTTGTCTCATCTTCACTGATCTCCAAGTAGTTCTATAATATTCATGTTTAATTGCGGGCTACATGAAACTTTTCTTTCTCACTGATAGTTGATTATACACTTGTAGTTTAAGTGGAATTATTTCTTTGCCAGGCCAGGCTCTTCAATCACTTTGATATCTATTTTTTATACTTACTGCCTATTGGTTTGATGTATCTGGGTCATGATCATGCACTTACTGGTTTTTGTTACCTTCAGTGGCGTCTCTCTTTGTGAGACATTTTTTCTGCTTGCTTTAATTTGATTTTTTATGATATTTTAACGAATAAATATTTAATTTTTAAACATTACTGGATCTCTTATAGATTCTCCTGACTACAGTCATTAGAAATTGACTTGTATTGATAAGGATCAGGTAGGTTTCATCCCACTAAACAGGGAGGTGACAATACCAGAAATGATCTTATCGACATAGTCCAAAAATTTAATCATCATACTCTCCTCTTCAGTTTATCGCCTCAGCTGGCCATTTATATTCAAGAACCTTGAGGTATATGGCATAAACGGTCTCTTTCTAAAGGCTATTGAAAGGTTATATTACAAACCCTCCACAACAATTAGATTTCCCCATAGTTCTTCCAAAGCATTTACAATAAAGAAACGCACTAGACAGGGGTGCCCATTATCTCCACTACTCTTTGTCCTGCCATCAGAATAAGCTTAGATATCAAAGATGTCCGGGTAAAGGATAAAGAATTTCCCTCATTGCGGATGACATTCTCTTAACTCTCACCAATCTCTACCTCTCTTTCCCTAACCTACATTCCCTTCTAGTAGAATTTGGTCACTTGTCAGGTTACAAAACGAATACAACTAAAACAGAGGCTCTCCCAATAAAAATAAAAAAATCCAGATTCACAACTGAATCCCCTCCGCAATAACTTCAAATATCACTAGAAAAATTAGACTCTTAGGTATTTGAGAATTAATCTCACGTCTTCATTTTCAACTCCGTACAAAACTTTCCACCGCTTTATAAAAAAATCCTCTCCCTCTTGACAAGATGGAGCTATTTACCCCAAGCTTTGTTTGGACGTGTTTCAGCAATAAAAATGACCATCCTTCCAAAACTACTATATTTATTTGAAACATTGCCTATACTGTTCCCCTCAGAGAGTTAAAGGCACTTGAAGCAGCTACTTTGAGGTTCATATGGGTAGAAAAACAATCACGATAAGTAAAAATTCGGGTGGTTTGTACACTATTATTGGGCTACTAACTTATGGAGAATCCCAGCATGGTCATCTAAACCCGCCTATACAAAGTGGATGGAAAAAGAAAAACTCAGGCTTGCACCTGCACATCCTAACTGTTTATACAGACTGGACCTTTATTACTAACTCCCTTTCAAATTAAATATTAGCCTCAATGAATCTTACTAGAGGACTTGCACAAAAAAATTCAAATGGACATCTACAAGTAACCCCCTCACATCCTTCTTATTTCATCCAAGTTTTCCTGTTATATTGAATTCACCTTTAAGAAGTGTATGGGCCCATACTGGTCTGTTTAATTTTGCAGCTATAACTAACCGAGTAACAAGGAATCTGCTCACATATGATGAGATGAAATCAAAACTATCGGTACACAAACTCTCGTTATTTCAATACAGTAAGGTTAGGCATTTTCCATCATCCTTGATTCACACTTTACAGGTTTCCAGTCCAACCTCCTTTGAACGTATTTGTAAAAATGGCCCCTCAAGGAAGGGTCTAATCTCTGATTTATATGGTGTTTTACAATGTCCTGATGATAGATATATATATATATATATAGATAAGGAATCCATACATGCTCAATTGGGTAAATTACTTGGATAGGACTCTAACTGATTTTGACTGGAGACTTGTCTGCCCAAGAGCAGCTATTACAGCATCATGTATCAGTTACAAGGATAATCAATATAAAATCCTGCATTTCTGGTATCACACTCCAGAACTCCTGCATAAGCTAGACTCATCTGTTTCTCCCTTGTGTTGGAGATGTGCCTTTGCAAGGGGTTCAGACTTCTACTTATTTGGGGATTGTTCCCTTATAATTCTCTTTTGGGTTAATGTTCAATCTGTAATTAAACACATATTAGGTTTGGCCCTGTCATTAGAACCTCAGATCTTCTTACTTAATGTCTTTCCACAGAATAAATCCAGGATTATTAGACTCCTATTGTATATATTAACAGCTGCAATATGTTTAATACCATCCCATTGGAAGCCAACCTCTCCCCCCGTCTCTACTAGACCTATAAACTAGGATAAAGACATTAGAAGTTATGAATATCAAACTGCTATCAATGAAAACAGGACTGAGAAATGTAATCTCATCTGGTCCCTTTGGGATATTTTATGGTTATCCCTGACTATTTGAAAATCACCTCTACTGACATGCTCATCCTTACATACCAATACCTACATTTATCTTTTCCCCAATCTGTCTATTGTAAGTCTTGTCTGTCCTCTCCCCTTTTTCAGATTGTTAAAAATCTGAATTTCTGAACAACATCATAATCCAATGCATTTCTGCTATAACTAGTTTAATCTGTTTTTATTGAAATCTGTTATATGTTCATATACTTGCCTTTATTTTTTTCTTAAAATTTATATTTTGGGAAACATGAAAAAAAATCTTCAATAAAAATGTAAAATTAAAAAAAAAATTTGCATCAAATAAAAAAAAGACATATCTTTGTACATGTTTGCACAAATAAAAAACACACACACACAAAAAAAAAAAAAACACAACCTGCATACTCACAGGATCATCGGGACTAAAAGAGGAAAAACTGGCCACTTTTGCCCTGATGACAGGTCCTCTAACAGTTCTGCCTTTCCTAAAATGAGTTCTTAAGAGACAATTAATCTGCTGTGGGTCCAACTTCTCTCACTAGGGAAAGGCAGGTCTGGCTAAAAGGGTAATGCAGAACTACATGGCCACTATTCTAAGAAAGGGCCATCTATGTAATGCATAAATTATTATTGTTTATTTTCATGGCACCATTGAGTCCATGGTGCTGTACATGAGAAGGGGTTACATCCAAAACACAAGTCAAAATTACAATGAACAAACTAATCATGACAGACAGGTACAGCGGGGAGCGGACCCTTCTCTTGAGGTCTACAAGGTCTGTCAGAGTAGCTCTCTGCTTTGGTACAGAGAATATGAGCTCAAACTGGAGGCCTCCATGTATGACTTGAGTATGGTCCGAGAGGACATGCTGACCACTGTTGTCATCCCAAGACAACTCATTACTAGGGTTGAGCGACTTTTGCTTTTTTAGGATCGAGTTGGGTTTTGTGAAACCCGACCTTCTCGAAAGTCGGATCGCGTGAAATCGGCCGATTCTACTGTAAAGTCGGGTTCCGGACCGGAACACGAAACCCAATGCAAGTCAATGTGGATTCTCTCTCTCTCTCTCTCTCTCTCTCTCTCCCCTCCGTGCAAAGCATATGTTGTGTTTGACTGCGGAAATCACTGCAGCCCAAACGGTATTATGGCTCTATGACGCCGCTGAAACCAGGCCGGAACCTATGTCATCACGCTGCCCACACTCTTTAATTGGCTGAAAAAATGGCGGTGAAGGCGTCATACAAAGATCGCCGACCACGTGGCCGATCCAACGCTGGAGTCGGGTCTCACGAAACCCGACTTTGCCAAAAGTCGGCGACTTTTGAAAATGAACGATCCGTTTCGCTCAACCCTACTCATTACTGTCAATAAATCATAAACCCAGCAGATTGATAAAGAGACATATTCACAAAGAATCCTTTGGGCAAGGCTCCCTTCACATTTTTAGGCAACTAAGAATGGACTGGAGGATTGAATTTCCATATCACACGGGGCGGTGTACCAGTAATTTAATTCTCTAATGCAAGCAGTTTGTGAGAACCTATTGCAGATCGTGGATCATATAAGAAAGTGGTTTCCAAAAGGTAAAGTCTTTTAAATGAAAGTTCGTTTAAATAAAGTGCAAAAAAATAAGAGTTTTTACTTATGTTATACAAATGAAATAATTCCAGCCTTTATATGTAGCTGAAATGTTTAATTACAGCTCACAAACAGGGATAGTTGTGAAGACCACACAAATAGTTCTCTGGTAGCTCCAGTAAGATTTAGAGGTCAAAATAAGCTTCATAGCTTGTGAGACATTGGGGACTGTGTAACTCAAGGTGACAATTTTGCTTCATCATTTTGAAAGTCAATGAGCCTCCATTCAATAATAAATGTTGCTTTTAGCTCCTTGTCATTGTAAAACTTTAAATAGCTATAATTCGGGGATGTGGGAGATCAATAGAAACTCCTTCCAAGCCTCCAAATTGAGGTATTGAGGTGACTCTTGAATCTGGGTGAACCTTCTGATGTCTAACAAGATCTGACTTCTGGATAAAACATTTTCCACAATCCATACATGTAAATGGCTTCTCTCCTGTGTGAATTCGCTGATGCACCTCAAGCTGACTTTTACTTGTAAAACGTTTTCCACAGTCAGAACATGCAAATGGCTTTTCTCCACTGTGAATTCTCTGGTGTCTGAGAAGATTTGATTTTTTGGAAAAATATTTCCCACATTCTAAACACATATATGGATTCTCCCCTCTGTGAATTCTCTGATGCTGGGCAAGATTTGATCTCTGGGTAAAACATTTTCCACAATCTGAACATGAAAATGGTTTTTCCCCTGTGTGAATTCTCTGATGTTCTACAAGCACTGATTTCTTAGCAAAAGATTTCCCACATTCAAAACACTGAAAGGTTTTATATCCTGTATGATCAATACTTTGGGCAAGAAAATGTGATGTGTCTGGAGCATCTTCGTGATCCAAGAGCTCAGGAAGTACATTTGAAGTAGGAAGTCCTTGGAGTATATCTTGGCTAAAGGGTTGATCCTTTTGACAATCTTGTATCATATTTCTATCTTCTATTTTGGAGCTTTGTGATAAAAAGAGCTGACTCTTTGAGCTCTTGTACTGGGCATCTACATAAAATAAAAGCAATTTTTTTTATCTATTGGCTTTCAAGATAGTAAGTTAACCAACATACCTAGCAAAAACCTTACTGTACTGTTTTAACAGGGGTCCCAAATTTTAATTAGAAGCTGCCTTGCAGACAGAAATCAAGTTCTAGAATACTCAACCTGTCCTGTATCTAGATCCAAGGATTTTCCAGTGGTTTAGATGCAGAAGACCACATCTTGGGCAACCTGTGCCGGAAGTACAGTACCATCAGAGAAATCTGCTTCTTTCTCCTCCTGGACTGATCATTAATTCTCAATTCCTGGGTAAAATTTGTATTCTGTGAATACATATTTTTACATTACAAAGACAGGAGATGGCAGTTGTTGCTCAAAAGTTCTATGTAGGAGGGAGGAGCTCTGCTTCCAGCTCCTCCTCCTCCTCACCTCTCCATAATAACATCTCATCATAGAATATACTGAACAAAACTATAAAAACGCAACATTTTTGTTTTTTCTTCCATTTTTAATTAGATTAAGTCAAAGATCTAAGACTTTTTCTATGTACACAAGAGGCCATTTTCTTTCAAATATTGTTCACAAATTTGTTTAAATCTGTGTTAGTGAGCACTTCTCCTTTGCAGAGATAATCCATCCACCTCACAGGTGTGACATAAAGATGCTGATTAGACATCATGATTATTGCACAGGTGTGCCTTAGGAGGGCCCCAATAAAAGGAAACTCTAAAATGTGCAGGTCATAGAAAAAGTAAAATCTCCAGAAGGAGAAAGCTTGTAAATCATTGAACTAAAACCACATGTTTCAATGCAGGGAGATACATATATGCGTAGGCATGATCCACGTTCACTGGACATTACCCAACCAAAGTGCTCCCCTTCACCAAGCTCAAAGTCATTTCCATGACCAGTGTTTGTTAAGTTCTTTTGTTAATCTCTTTAATTTTATGCACTTGTACATGCTATATTGTTTGTCCCCTTTGTAAAATCGTTTGTATATTTTTATAAACACTACCTATATAAAATGTAATAGTTCTGTTCCTTTTGTACTGTCGCAATAGAAAATGGTTCACAGCACACGCGGTTGATGCAAATATTTTTATTATTATAATAATCTGTCCAAACAAAAAATTGAGCCAATCTTACAAATCGTAACAAGATGCGTCAATATCAGACGTTTCGACCCTCCCGGGAACACTTAAACAACAGAATATAACTCCAAGTAAATCAAACTTCTGTGAAATCAAACTGTCCACTAAAGGCCCCGTCTCACATAGCGAGATCGCTAGCGAGATCGCTGCTGAGTCACAAGTTTTGTGACGCAACAGCGACCTCAGTAGCGATCTCGCTATGTGTGACACGTGCCAGCGATCAGGCCCCTGCTGTGAGATCGCTGGTCATGTCGGAATGGCCTGGACCTTTTTTTGGTCGTTGAGGTCCCGCTGACATCGCTGAATCGGTGTGTGTGACACCGATCCAGCGATGTCTTCACTGGTAACCAGGGTAAACATCGGGTTACTAAGCGCAGGGCCGCGCTTAGTAACCCGATGTTTACCCTGGTTACCAAAAAAAACAAACAGTACATACTCACCATCTGTTGCCCGTCAGGTCCCTTGGCGTCTGCTTCCTGCTCTGACTGAGCCGCCGTAAAGTGAGAGCACAGCAGTGACGTCACCGCTGCGCTCTGCTCTCACTGTACGGCGGCTCAGTCAGAGCAGGAAGCAGACGCCAAGGGACCTGACGGGCAACAGATGGTGAGTATGTACTGTTTGTTTTTTTTGGTAACCAGGGTAATCATCGGGTTACTAAGCGCGGCCCTGCGCTTAGTAACCCGATGTTTACCCTGGTTACCCGGGTGCTGCAGGGGGACTTCGGCATCGTTGAAGACAGTTTCAACGATGCCGAAGTCGTTCCCCTGATCGTTGGTCGCTGGAGAGAGCTGTCTGTGTGACAGCTCCCCAGCGACAAAACAGCGACGCTGCAGCGATCAGCATCGTTGTCTGTATCGCTGCAGCGTCGTTGTGTGAGACGGGGCCTTTAGGAAGCAACACTGTTTGACAATCAATTTCACATGCTGTTGTGCAAATGGAATAGACAACAGATGGAAATTATTGGCAATTATCAAGATCCACTCCTTTATTAAGTGTTTCAGGTGGGGACCACAGACCACATCTCAGTACCAATGCTTTCTGGCTGATGTTTTGGTCACTTTTGAATGTTGGTTGTGCTTTCACACTCATGGTAGCATGAGACAGACTCTACAACCCACACAAGTGGCTCAGGTAGTGCAACTCATCCAGGATGGCACATCAATGAGAGCTGTGGCAAGAAGGTTTGCTGTGTCTGTCAGCGTAGTGTCCAGAGGCTGGAGGCGCTACCAGGAGACAGGCCAGTACACCAGGAGACATGGAGGGGGCCGTAGGAGGGCAACAACCCAGCAGCAGGATGGCTACCTCAGCCTTTGTGCGAGGAACAGGTGGAGCACTATCAGAGCCCTGCAAAATGACCTCCAGCAGGCCAAAAATGTGCATGTGTCTGCACAAACTGTTAGAAACCGACTCCATGAGGATGGTCTGAGTGCCCGACATCCACAGATGGGGGTTGTGCTCACAGCCCACTACCGTGCAGGACGCTTGGCTTTTGCCACAGAACACCAGGATTGGCAAATTCACCACTGGCGCCCTGTGCTCTTCACAGATGAAAGCAGATTCACACTGAGCACATGTGACAGACGTGACAGAGTCTGGAGACGCCGTGGAGAGCAATCTGCTGCCTTCAACATCCTTCAGCATGACCTGTTTGGCAGTGGGTCAGTAATGGTGTGGGGTGGCATTTCTTTGGAGGGCCGCACAGCCCTCCATGTGCTCACCAGAGGTAGCCTGACTGGCATTAGGTACCGAGATTAGATCCTTGTGAGACCATATGCTAGTGCGGTTGGCCCTGGGTTCCTCCTAATGCAGGACAATGCCAGACCTCATGTGGCTTGAGTGTGTCAGCAGTTACTGCAAGATGAAGGCATTGAAGCTATGGACTGGTCCACCTGTTCCCTAGACCTGAATCCAATTGATCACATCTGGGACATCATGTCTCACACCATCCACCAACGTCACATTGCAACACAGACTGTCAGATCCTTTAGTCCAGGTCTGGGAGGAGATCCCTCAGGAGACCATCCGCCGCCTCATCAGGAGCATGCCCAGGCGTTGCAGGGAGGTGATACAGGCACATGGAAGCCACACACACTACTGTGCATCATTTCCTTGTCTTGAGGCATTTCTACTGAAATTGGATCAGCCTGTAACTTCATTTTCCACTTTGATTTTGAGCATTATTCCAACTCCAGACCTCCGTGGGATATTAGTTGTGATTTACGTTGAACATTTTTAGGTTTTATTGTTCTCAACACATTCCACTATGTAATGAATAAAGATTTACAACTGGAATATTTCATTCAGTGATATCTAGGATGTGGGATTTTAGCATTCCCTTTATTTTTTTGAGCAGTGTATTTCAAGAGTTTGAATCAGAGGTGTACATACCATACACTCTCTGTAAGTTCCCCAATAATCGACCTAGTAGTGGAAACAGCCGGAGGCCTCCTCCATTAATTGTGTGTCAATTGTGTAATTGTCCTGAAGATAGAGGGCAGCAAAATGATCTTTGTGACAAAAAGGTAACACAGGGTTGGTTCAGCATAACCCCCACTGCTGTGATCTTTGACAGTGCAGTTTTACAGTATTGGAGAATCCGAGGGGTAGGGGGTCAGAAAACAAGTCAATACCTGGTGTGACCACAACTTGCCTCACGCAGTGCAACACATCTCCTTTGCATACAGATGATCAGGTTGTTGATTGTAGACTGTGGAATGTTGACCCACTCTTCAATGGCTGTGGAAAGTATCTGGATATTGGCAGGAACTTGTACACATTGTTCTATACGCCGATCCAGAGCACCCCAAACATGCTCAATGGGTGACATATCCGGTGAGTATGCTGGCCATGCTAGAACTTTGCACAGCCATTGAATAGGAGAGGACCAACATTCCACAGGCAACAATCAACAACCTGATCAGCTCAATGCAAAAGGAGATGTGTTGCACTGCATGAGGCAAATGGTGGTCACACCAAATACTGACTGGTTTTCTGACCCCCCCCCCCCCCCCCCCCCCAATACTGTAAAACTGCACATTTTACAGTGGCCTTTTATTATGGCCAGCCAAAGGCACACTTGTGCAATAATAATGCTGTCTAGTCAGCATCTTGATATGCCACACCTGTGAGGAGCATGAATTATCCCGGCAAAGGAGAAGTGCTCACTAACACAGATTTAGCCACATTTGTGAACAATATTTGAGAGAAAATGGCCTCTTGTGTACATGGAAAAAGTCTTAGATCTTTGAGTTCAGCTCATGAATAAGAATCAGCAGTATTTGCTTTCAGTACCTTGTTCCATTTAAATATTGAGAGGTTAGTACTCACCTCGGCTAATAGGTACAGGAATTTCTTCCTTCTTACACTGATGGTCATTCTTCACACACATTTCTTCTTCTGCTGCTATAACTTCAACTTTAATATTGATCAGATCTTCACCCCGATTCTGTGTGACAAGAATATTAAACAATTAAGGAGTCTAATATAAAGCATTATTGCATGAATCCATATACGATTTATAGAAATCTGAGTGAGTTCGATCTACCTGATGCCTCAAGTGCACATTTTTCTTTTCCACAGGGCAATCTTGTGAGTAAAAAGGACTTGGGCATCTCTCTTGTGGATTTCCTTTACTGGATCCATCTATGGGAGACCCAAACACATGTGATGATGACTAATGAGATCAGTTTTGAGGCGCACCTAAAATCACCCTGAAAAAAAGGCTCCTCTTACCCAGTGATGCGACAGCCTTTTTCTCCATGACATCAATGTAGAAGTCTCTGCTTTCCTCTATATTCACTCCGATCGACTTACTGTATGCTCCAGCAGTGCTCACCTCTCCAGTCAGCAGCTCTATAATCTTGTAGGTTAGATCTAGGACCTTCTGTTCATTGTGAGGGCTCTGGATCATTCCCCATACTTCTGATACATAGAGATAGTTGCAAGGTGTCATATACTTCTCAGATGTCTTCTTCACTACTGTGTAATCCTACATATGACAAGGGAAAGAAACCCCAATATATTGTTGTATACCAAACAAGAATGGGCCCGCGCAAGAAACTGGCTAAATAGCAGTTCATACACATTTAAAGTATTGCAGTATATTGATAAATTTCAGTTCTTCTATGTAGCTCAGCCTGTAGGAAGAGGGCTATGCAGGAAGACCAAAATGGCAGTTGCGGTTTATCCTTGCGATCGCACCTTGGACAACCAATAGGAGTGCGTACAAACACCAACGTCACTTATATGCCACTGTCCGAGATTGACAACGGCATTTACGTGGTTAAACTGCAGCAAGAGAATCCACTGGTTATGGAGGGAATACAATGGCACTTCCAATTATAGAAATCAACTTGAATTTATTTTATAATGGCAGGTCTGTGCAAAAATGGCCAACGTTTCGGTGGTTGGACCTTGATCACGGCCTACAGAAATTACAAGGATCCATAGATTTAGTAAAAAAAAATATATATATATATACACACAAATTATGCAACTCATGTAATGTGTTTACAGCTTAGGTCATTAACCCCTTAATGACCGGAGCTTTTTTCAGTTTTGCGTTTTTCGCTCCCCTCCTTCCCAGAGTCATAACTTTTTTATTTTTTCCGTCAATATGGCCATGTGAGGGCTTATTTTTTGCAGGACGAGTTGTACTTTTGAATGACACCATTGGTTTTACCATGACTTGTACTAGAAAATGGGAAAAAAAATTCCAGGTACGGTGAAATTGCAAAAAAAGTGCAATTAATAATAATATTATTATTATTATAATACATTTTTATAGCGCCATTTATTTCATGGCGCTTTACATGTGAAAAAAAGGGGACAAATATAGACAAATACATTAAACATGAGAAGAAAACAAGGCACACAGGTTCATAAGGAGGGAGGACCCTGCCCACGAGGGCTCACAGTCTGCAGGGGATGGGTGAGGATACACTAGGAGAGGGTAGAGCTAGTTGTGCGGTGGTTCAGTAGGTTGAGGATCACTGCAGGCTTGTCGGAAGAGGTGAGTCTTCAGGTTCTTTTTGAACGTTTCTATGGTAGGCAAGAGTGATGTGTTGTGGTAGAAAGTTCCAGAGTATGGGGGAAGCATGGGAGAAGTCTTGGAAGCGGTAGTGGGAAGAAGAGATAAGAGGGGAGTAGAGGAGATCTTGAGAGGATTGAAGGTTGCGTGTAGGTAGGTACCGGGAGACCATGTAACAGATGTATGGAGGAGACAGGTTGTGGATGGCTTTGTATGTCATTGTAAGGGTTTTGAACTGGAGTCTCTGGGCGATAGGAAGCCAGTGAAGGGCTTGGCATAGGGGAGAGGCTGGGGAAGAGTGGGGAGACAGGTAGATTAGTTGGGCAGCAGAGTGTAGGATGGATTGGAGTGGTGCCAGAGTGCTAGAGGAGAGGTCAGAGAGTATGAGGTTGCAGTAGTCAAGGCGGGAGATAAGGGCATGAACTAGTGTTTTTGTGGTGTCACGGTCAAGGAATGCGCGGATCTGGGAAATATTTTTGAGTTTGAGAGGGCAGGAGGAGGCAAGGGCTTGGATATGTGGCTCGAAAGAGAGGGCAGAGTCGAGGATCACCCCGAGGCACTGGGCGTGTGGGACTGGGGAAAGTGAGCAGCCATTGACATTGATGGATAGGTCTGGTGGAGGGGTAGAGTGAGATGGGGGAAAGATGATGAATTCTGCTTTGTCCATGTTCAGTTTTAGAAAGCGAGCAGAAAAGAAGGCCGAGATAGACAGACAGTATGGGATTTTGGTAAGTAAGGAGGTGAGGTCAGGTCCGGATAGGTAGATCTGCGTGTCATCGGCGTAGAGATGATACTGCATACCGTGGGATTCTATGAGCTGTCCCAGGCCAAAGGTGTAGATGGAGAAGAGTAGGGGTCCTAGAACAGAGCCTTGAGGAACACCGACAGACAAGGGGTGAAGTGAGAAGGTGGTGTGGGGGAGGATTACACTGAATGTTCAGTCTGTCAGATATGACGAGATCAAGGATAAGGCCAAGTCTGTGATGCCAAGAGATAAGAGGATCTGTAGCAGAAGGGAGTGGTCCAGTGTCAAAGGCAGAAGACAGGTCCAGGAGAAGGAGGACAGAGTAGTGTCTCTTGCTCTTGGCAGTTAGTAGGTCATTGGTGACTTTAGTTAGGGCAGTTTCATTTGAGTGATGGGGTCAGAAGCCAGATTGTAACCGGTCAAAGAGGGAGCAGGAGGAGCGGTGGGAGGACAGTTCAAGTTGTTCCAGCCATTTTGAGGCATAAGAGATATCGGGTGATAGGTAGACACAGAGGATGGGTCGAGGGAGGGCTTTTTGAGGATGAGTGTGATCTTGGCATGTTTGAAGGATGAGGGGAAGACACCTGTTGTGAGTGAGAGGTTGAAGAGGTGTGTTAGGGTTGGGATGAAGACCGTGGCAAGGTTAGGGATGAGGTGGGACGGGAGCGGGTCAAGCATGCAGGTGGTGAGGTGTGATCTTGACAGGAGGGTGAAGAGCTGATCTTCTGCCATGGTGGAGAAGCTGGTTTTGGAGGAACAGCAGTTGAGCAGCTAAGAGGGGTGTTAGGCGCTGTGGGCCAAAGCTTTCTCTGATCGTATTGATCTTCTGTTTAAAGAAAGAGGCAAAGTCTTCAGGAGAAATTAGAGGGGAGGGAGGGGGTGCAGGGGGACGAAGTAGAGAATTGAAAGTGTTGAAAACCTGTTTAGGGTTGTGAGACAGGGAGGATGAGAGATGAGAAGTTTGTTTTATGGCAGTGAGAGTGGACTTGAAGCTGGCGAGGGACTGCTTGTATGCAGTGAAGTGCTCAGCAGAACGAGATCTCTTCCATCTCCACTCAGCGACCCTGGAAGCCTGTCTCAGTTCTTTGGTCGGGTTGGTCAGCCAGGGCTGCCTGTTGATTGTACGAGTTTTGCTATGAATGAGCAGGGTGGCCGAATCGAATGTTGCTGTTATTGTGGTGTTATAAAAAGTGGCAGCAGCATCTGTGTCATGAAGGGAGGCTATGTCTGTAAGAGGGAGAAGGTACTCAGAGAGTGATTGTAAGTTGAGGTGTTTGAGATTTCTGCAAGGGTGAGTGAGTTTGTGGAGTGGGGGGTTGCACACTAGGAGGGGAGAGGGAAGAGAATGTCAGTAGGTTGTGGTCAGACAGGGGGAGGGGTGAGTTAGTGAGATTAGTAAGGGAGCAGAGGCGGGTGTGATGAGGTCCAGTGTGTGGCCATCTTTGTGAGTGGCCTCAGAGGACCATTGAGTGAGGCCAAAGGAGGCAGTAAATGATAAAAGTTTAGAGGCAGCTGCGGTGGAGTCACCCATGATGATAGTGGGGATGTCAGCAGAGAGGAAATGAAGTAGCCAGGTGGTGAGGTGGTAGAGAAGGTGGAGATGGCTAGTTCTGGGGGGCGGTAGATGACAGCCAGCTGGAGGGGGAATAGATGCGGACGGAGTGTACCTCGAATGAGAGAAGAGTAGAGGAGGGTGGTAGCGGGATTGGAGTGAAGGAGCAGGTGTCCGGTGCAATCCCACACCTATTTTTTGTTTGGCTTTTTTGATAGGTTCACTAAATGATAAAACTGACCTGCCATGATTGATCACCCATTATTGCATTTTAATGCAATGTCGTGGCGACCAAACAAACGTAATTTTGGCGTTTTTACTTTTTTTCTCGCTACGCCATTTAGCGATCAGGTTAAAGCTTTTTTTATTGAAAGATTGAGCAATTCTGAACGCGGCAATAACAAATATGTGTATGATTTTTTTTTTGTTACATTGTTTTAATTTGATTGGGGCAAAAAGGGGGGTGATTTAAACTTTTATATTTTTTTCATATATTTTTAAAAAAATATATATATATTTTTTTTGGCATGCTTCAATAGTCCACATGGGAGGTTAGATGCTGCCATAACTCGATCGCCTTTGCTACATACAGGCGATGCTCAGATCGCCTCTATGTAGCAGAATTACAGCCTTGCTATGAGCGCTGACCACTGGGTAGCGCTCACAGCAATCCGGCACCAACAACCAAAGAAGTCTCAAGCAGACCTCTGGTTGTCATGCCGACACACCGGTGAACCGTCAACACGTGACGGGGGTCACTGGTGTGCGCATTTCCAGTGCGATTGCCGGAAATGTCATTTAAATGCTCCTGTCAGCGTTCGACAGTGGCATTTAATGGGTTAATAGCCGTGGGTGGATCGCCATTCCACTCGCCGCTATTGCAGGCACATGTCAGGTGCACAAAACAGCTGACATGCCCGGGCTTTGATGTGGGCTCACCGCCGGAGCCCACATTAAAGGCAGGGATACTGACATTGACGTACTATTAAGCCTAATGTCAGTAAAGGGTTAAGGGTTGAATGCCCTGGAAAATCAACATTCTGCCTTAATCTGTAATAAAAAAAATCACGCAAAATCCACTCTCAAAACCAAATGCCCTCCTCTTCTCTCTGAGCCATGACAGTAGTTTGCTCCCACATGTATACGTATACTATTACTGTAGTAGGGAGAGCCCACTTAACTATTTACAAGATGCGTATCTGCAGAAGCACAAGCTGCAATATATTGGGCATTACTCTGGCATATTTCTTATGAAAATTAGAACTGTGAAAACAACATTTGGTGCATTACATTAGGGGCTTATCTTCAGCATTCTGGAATGCTGTAGATAATCCCCCGATGTATCCTGAAAGATGAGAAAAAAAGGTTAGATTATACTCACCCAGGGGGCGGTCCCAGTTCGGGTCTGATGGGCGTCGCAGGTCCGGGGCCTCCCTTCTTCATGCAAACACATCCTCTTCCTTGCTTCTGCTCCTGCGCAGGCGTATTTTGTCTGCCCTGTTGAGGGCAGAGCAAAGCACTGCAGTGCGCAGGTGCCGGGAAAGGTCAGAGAGGCCCAGAGCCTGTGCACTGCTGTACTTTACGCAGCCCTCAACAGGGCAAATCAGTACGCCTGCGAAGGAACCGCGACAGAAGCAAGGAGGATGACGACATCGCATGAAGATGGGAGGCGCCGGACCGCGACGCCCATCGGACTGGACCACATCGGACCGCCTCTGGGTGAGTATAATCTAATTTTTCTTCTCTTTCAGGTTACATCAGGGGGCTTATCTACAGCATTACAGAATGCAGTAGATAAGCCCCTAATGGTGGTGGCCGCAGTTTATAGAGGCAAAATGAGGTAAGAGATTCCCTTTAATTCGTTTAGTAGGAGTGTAGTTGGTAAAATGGGGTCATTTATGGGGGTCCTGCTGTTCTGGCATCTCAGGGGCTATGCAATGTGGAATGACACCCCCAAACCATTCCAGAAATATCAGCATTCCTTCCCTTCTGAGCTTTGCAGTGTGCTCGAACAGTAGTTCCTGACCATATATTGTATATGTGGTCAGGAACTTGGTGAAAGTTAGGCTACTTTCACACTAGCGTTGTTTGCTGTACGTCGGAATGCGTCGTTTTGGAGAAAAAACGCATTCTGCAAAGTTGCCCGCAGGATGCGTTTTTCTCCATAGGCTTGCATTAGCGACGCATTGCGACGTATGGTCACAAGTCGCATCCGTCGTGTGACGCATGCGCGGCCGGAACTCCGCCCACTCCTCCCCAGACACTACAATGGGGCAGCAGATGCGTTGAAAAACTGCATCCGCTGCCCCCGTTGTGCTTAATTAACACACTGTCCATCGGTACGTCGGGCCGACGGTTTGCGACGGCCCATACCAACGGACTAGTGTGAAAGTAGCCTTATCTGAGCACACAAACCTTCAAGAGTGCCCAAAGTTCTGCATTGGACCATTTTTCTTTTTGTAATTTTTAAAATGTAAAAGATGATAATATATATTTTTTGCCTAAAATACAACAGAAATGTGTAATCTTTAACGTTGGCCCTTTTTAGATCTCTTTCATCTTCAACTTGCTTAACTGTTCACAATAACAGTAATTTTGACCAGGGGTGCCCAAACTTTTACATACCACTTGTGACAGGGTCACTGGCACAGTGTATGAGGGGAGATAAGTGTCACTGCCCATGTTGGCGTCAATGGTATGAAGCCAGGATATTTTTCCTCCAGCACACTAAGTGTTGTGAGGGATAAAGAAAGCTGCATACATGGGCTCGTTTTATGTGAGCACTCAGAGTGGGAGGAAGAGTGCTCACCAGTGGTGTATCTAGGGGGGGCAGCTGGGGCACGTGCCCAGGGCGCATCCGGGAGGGGGGTGCAGTCGGGCCGCCTAATGCGGTGGTCCACAGTGTCTCCCCCGGCGGCTGCATTCTGCCTCCCTTTGGACTGAGAATCGGCTGTTCTCTGTGCCGACTGTCAAGCTGACAGTCGGCACAGAGAAGCTGCAGAGCGCCGGCTCCCAACATGTGCGGACATACCGCACCGGGGCCTGGCGATGGAAGGGGCCCCTGCAGGGTGGTTTCGGTGGGCAGGGAGAAATCTCTGCAGCTCCGCTGCCTACAAGAGAAAATAGCAGCGGAGCTGCAGCGATCTGTCTTCCTGGAGAGGGCAAAATGGGGACGGTGGGGGAGAAGGAAATGATGGATGTGGTGGAATGGGCAATGATGGGGTAGGAGGCTCTGCTTTTGTTTTCTGAACCCTGCCTTGGAGTATGCTGCCTTCAATAAACCAGCAGGTGCTTCACCACCAAAGTGTTCCTGTAGCAGGAAAAAGAAAAAAAAAATATATACCAGCTCACCTGTCGGCATGTGTTGTGAGGAAGCACGGATTTCGTGTAGTCATCACGTGAGCAAGTAATCCAAAAAAGAGAAAAAAAAAAATCCAGCTTCCAAAAACTTACAAATTTATTAAGGATAAAAGGCAAAGTCCAGTCCAATCCAATAAATTACATAGTGAAGAGTAGCAAGCAACGCGTTTCGAACAATGGTATGTTCTTTCTCAAAGCTTTGCCTTTTATCCTTAATAAATTTGTAAGTTTTTGGAAGATGGATTTTTTTCTCTTTTTTAAAGTGTTCCTGTGTCTACCTGAAGAAGCAGCTAAGTGTGGCAACCTTTCACACACTGTAATATATATAATTTTTTTTTTTTTTACTTGAAAGATGTGAGCTGAGCCTAAGGATAGCAAAATATTCCTTTAATTCTCTCACCTCACCAGTAAGCAAATAGATAATTTCCAAGGTAAGTTTTAAAATCTTGTTGGTCACATTTTTCAGATCTTTATCCATCCTTGGAGCCAGTCAAGGCAATGGGTTGTCGCAGTTAACTGGCAGTAATCTGAGGAGTAAAACAAAAATGTGATTAAACAATTCTGTGACAGAAAACAGCTTGTAACACATCCCACAGGCCCCTATCACAGACATCTGTGATGATAACCTGATCTCCCACTTTATTGCGAAAATAGATAATATCAGTCAGGAAATCCACTCCCAGCCACCAAGTGCCGTGACTCCAATCCCTCCCTGCATCTCCCCTGGCTCACTCTCTACATTCGATCCCATCACAGAATAAGGAGTCTCCAGGCTCCTCTCTTCTTCTCGTCCGACTACATGCACTACTGACCCCATTCCCTCTCATCTCCTTCAGTTTCTCTCTCCAGTCGTCACTACTCACCTAACTACAATCTTTAATCTCTCCCTCTCCTCTGGCATTTTCCCCTCTTCCTTCAAACACACTATCATTACTCCATTATTAAAAAAAACCTCTCTCGACCAATCCTGCACAAATAACTACAGACCAGTCTCCAATCTCCCCTTCATCTCTAAACTCTTGGAGCGCCTAGTCTACTCCTGCCTTATCCGTTATCTCTCCACTCTCACTCCCTCCTAGACCCCTCACAGTCCGGCTTCCGCCCCCTAGACTCGACAGAAACTGCACTCTTCAAAGTGACCAACAACCTTCTTACAGCAAAATGTAATGGTGACCACTCTCTGCTCATTCTGCTTGACCTTCCTGCAGCTTTCGACACTGTTGACAACCATCTCCTACTCTCTAGGCTCCAGTCACTAAGCATTAAGGACACTGCTCTCTCCTGGTTCTGTCTGTCTGACCGCTCCTCGAGTGTTTTGCTTGCTGGCTCCACGTCATCTCCTCTTCCTCTCACTGTCGGGGTACCTCAGGGCTCAGTCCGTGGCCCCCCGTGTGTGTGTGTGTGTGTGTCCCATTCACTATCTGAGAATAACCCTCCATCAAACTCCACTGCACCCAACAGCACCACAAATACTGGCTGGTGACCAGCTCATGTGGCCTTTACCTATCTCCCACCCCCTGAAGATGGCTGGACCATCATCGTAAATACACACCTGTGCTTTATATCTCCCCCACCTCATTGTAGATTATAAACTCTCAAGAGCAGGGTCATCGTATTGTACTTTATTTATTGTATTGTTAATGTGGTGACTTATGGCTTGAGTATGAACTGCTAAACTGTAAAGCGCCGTGGAACATGTTGGCGCTAAATAAATAAAGATGATGATTATTATTATTATGATGTGTGAATGCTTTGCTGCACCCCTATTAGTTATCTGTACCTTCTGACAACCTGTGACCCTCAGGGCAGGAATGAAGGAGTCTTCTTACAAGGATTAAGGAGTGGGCTCTGCAGACCCTGTGGGGGTCTCCCAGCCCTGGAGCAGCCCTCAGAGGCTGTGTGGAAGCTGCTGACACCATCTGTCCAGTTACAGCCGCTGCTGGTTTGCATAGTTCTAATAGCGAGGTACACAGACGTTACATATACATACGTGCACATGCACAGACACATCCATGGTATTAATAACTACACGCCACCCAAACTTACCTGGGATGTTCTATCCTGGTGACTACAGGAGCTGTGCTGATGCCGCAGTCACATGACCAGGCACAGCTGAGCCCTTTCCCTGCTGGCGTGCACTTCCTGGCAGGTGCCCAGTGACAGCTGTAGCCTGTCCCATTTCCTGGCTGTCAGCAGCACAAGGTCCTGCAGTCACTGGCCTGGGCTCGGCTGTGTGGCCGCCCGGCTGCTGTGTGTGTGGCTCCTATTGTGCTCCTTGCTTCCATTGTGTTTTTCCTATGAAGGCGCCAAATGAAGTGATTGACGTCACATCTCGTGAGCAGGACGTAGCCTCAGCCCTAGGGAGGCTTTGGGGTTAACCCTTTCCTGAATGGGAGAAGTGTCGGTTTTGTTTTTTTAGACATGGACGTATGAGGGTTGTGGTGGTCAGTGACACCGTTCATTATACATGTAATGTAGTGAAAACTGGGAAGAAAAATTGCAATTGCAGTGAAATGATGAAGAAAAATTTACAGTACCACCATTATGTTTGGGGTTTCGATTTTACAGCGTTCATTGTGACCTGACACCGGGATTCTTCTCATCAGTACGATTTTTGCGATTACGGACTTAAGCGTTTAACTTATGTAATTACTAGTGATGAGCAAGTGTGCTCGGATAAGGTGTTATCAGAGCATGCTCGGGTCCTAACAGTCATCGTCCTGCTCGAATACTGTGATGTGAAAAATAGTTGATTTTAATTTTTTTGTGTGTGAAACTTTATTTTTCATTGTTATTTAGTCCCCCATATGGACCTTGATAGCTTCATTGTAGAGATATTCACTTTTTTTGTCTGGAGCACAATATGTGAAATCTCTGCCAGTATTTCAGCTGGTCATTTCTTCAGAGTTTTCCCTAGGGACGTGCACCTTCACCCATCCTTCCTAGATGCTGTCAATCATAGCTCAGCAGCAGGTCTAAGGGTATGTGCACACGCTGCGGATTTCACTGCGGAACATCGTTTCCGCAGCTGCGGGTCCGCAGCGGTTTCCCATAAGTTTACAGTACAATGTAAACCTATGGGAAATGAAATCCGCAGTGCACATGCTGCGGAAAAAAACGCACAGAAACGCAGCGGTTTATTTTCCACAGCATGTCAATTGTTTGTGCGGATTCCGCCGCGGGTTTCCACCTGCTCCAATAGAAATCTGCATGTGAAAACCGTACTAGAAACCGCGATAAATCCGCAGTAAAAACCGCAGCAGTTTTTCACCGCGGATTTATCAAATCCGCAGTGTGGGCACATGGCCTAACAGTCACAGACACGGCTGAGCCTTGATTGGCAGCGTCTGGGAGGGAGAGGGGGTGAGAGCGCACATCCCTAGAAAAGACGCCGAAGAAACGCACAGTTCAACTGCGCTCCTAAAAGCAAAAAATGTGAATTTCTCTGCAGTGGAATAATGCAGTGCAAAATGGAAACAAAAGCGACAAAATAGGGGAGCTCAAAGATTTTTAAGAAGCATTTATTATTTTTTTTATCATTGTGCCAGTCTTTGCATGCAGGCAAAGGAGTTGATTAATCAAGAGATAGTTACTATGATGCATTGTAAATATATATCAGTGACATTTTGGATACTGTTTTTATTTTTTTTTTGCACTTTGGCTAGGAATTACCTGAGGTCTGTAAAGGCTAGACACCAATGAGCAAGCAGTCAGTCAAATCCCTATTCTCCTGTGCCGGATACTGTATTCAGTAGGCATCAGAGCTGAGAGGGTGTCATTTACAGGGCCAGAACAAGGGATAGGCATGGTAAGTACCTGCCCAGGGTGGTAAGTACCTGCCCAGGGTGCTAACTCCTGGCTCCCCAAGATGCACGCAAAAAAACCCCCCTGACAATGTGGAATACCTGTGGCGATCCAGCACCTTCCTCTGACCACAGGCATTCAGCACACTGACAGTTGGGGCCCCGGCCTTCTCTCCCTTCCTGCATCTAAATGTCTTCGCATGTGAGCGCCACCCACGAACAGAGCAGAGAAGTTGTAGTCAGCTTCCTGCTTTGCCAGAAACTGCAGCAGAACGCAGACCACTTCGGGTCTGCACCCTGTTGGACACAGCACATGCAAGGGACATCAGTGATGTCATCATGCCGTCCAGTGCCCACTGCTGTACCAGACAGAAGAGGAGATCCAGCTGCACTGGACAGGTGTTACGGAACTGCAACACAGAACTAGGATAGAAGGGGGAAAACTGACCCTGCACTGAGACTAGGCTGATACCCTACGATGGAGTGGGCGACCCATTCCTTGCGAATAGACCCACCGACGATCCTAGGTTAATTTCAGCGAAGACCTATAGATAGGGAGAAGGGGATCCCTGAAAGATCTAAGGACTGGGTATAAAAACAGGTCATCTCCTAATAGAAAACACAGACGGCTACAGAAACCAACTGAAAACAGAAACTAAAGATAGCAGAACCAGAGATCCCAGAACTGCACAATATAAAACACAGAAAGCTATCAAAGCACCTAGCCAGAACTCTAGCAGATTAACACTTGTCCAGCAAGGAATGGGAGGCAGGTGCTGGGTAATAAAGTGTGATACAATCACCTGACCTAAGACAACCCAGCACCAGGGGGAAAAGACCAGCAGCCAGAAAACCATAACAAGATGGCAGATGGTCAAAAACAAAACAGATTCTAACAGGAGCCTGATTTAGCATATTGCATTTGAGTATAAGCTTATCTTTATTTTTCTTATTTTAATTAGTCCTCATTTATTGGCAATCACAATAGGGAACATATGTGAAGCTCTGGCCCGCAGGCCAAATCTGGCCCGCAGGAAGGGCTGGCATTAAGAGCAGGTAAACTAGGCATTTGCCTAGGGTCTCCCCAGCCAGTGGCCACTATGGGGCCCGTGAGTCAGGAGGTACAGGTGCCCGGCCCCGCCTGCATCTCTCGTTCAACCATATCAGCATCATAGATGCCATACAGTTGAAATGAATCATGGTGGACACAGCATCAGGTGACGCTCCCTCTCCCATCAACTCCCCTCTGTTTCTAACGCAGTGGGTACGATAATGTAACTTCATCACGGGCCAGGCAGTGAAGCTGCTGAATAGATGCTTTGCAGAGTCTGGAGCAGCGGGAGAACAAGGAGAGGTGTTTATTTATTTATTTTTTTAAATCAGTGAGTACGTGGTGGCCATAATTCTATCGGGCTGGATAATATTCTATGTACTTTATAGGGCTGCATTATACTATATGGGGGCTGCATTGTACACTATATAAAGACACATGCATGTTTCCATTACGTCCCTCAGGACAGCACCATGGAGGACGTCCTTCCTTGACCTATAGCGGGACAGGATCATAGGTTAAAAGGACCCTCCCACCTCCACCCTCCAGTGTTTTTCCTGTCCCTACAGGGGACGGTTGTATGAGAGATTGCTCCTAGAGCGAAGATAGACTCCTCTTTGAGAGGTTCCTCAGCCAACAGTCAGCCTGTGCAATGGGCTTAGGGGATCGTGCGGCAGATCCAATCCTTCCCCCTGTCAAGTAGCCCAGGGTGGAAACTCCCCGGTGGGGAGTCCCTCAGCCCCAGAGACCAGTCGAGCAGACGGGCTCCTGGGTAGAGCCGCTTCCTCCCGGTGGGGGGCTCTCGGCTCGGACGCCGACTGGCAAAACACCACTACGTCCAAAAGTCGTGTGGTGGAGAAGGCCGTTGCGCTTCCGGTGACGTCAGAGAGGAGCGCCGGCACATAGGATTGGCGTGCATTCCACGATGGAACACAGAAGGGGGCACAGGTGAAGAAATCATTGACAGTAATGCGGCATTCCTGACGGGACGCTGCTTCCTTCCACGGTAGGCTCTCGGCGTTACCAGCTCCCCGTCTTCTAGCAGGTATGGAGCCAGCACAGATGAGTGCATGGTTTAAATGTTGCATTGATGGCCTGGGCCTCTGGGCTTACTCTAGTCTCATGCCTTTGTGCCAAAGCTATACCTGGAACCCATTTGTAGCTACCGTGTTTCCCCGATAGTAAGACAGCGTCTTACTTTCTTTTACCACTCAAAAGTCCCACTATGTCTTACTATCGGGGGGGTGTCTTACATTGAAAAAAAAACCTGTGTGGTCGCTGGAGAGCTGTCACACAGACAGCTCTCCAGCGACCAACTATGCGAAGTCCCCTGGTAACCAGGGTAAACATTGGGTTACTAAGCGCAGGGCCGCGCTTAGTAACCCGATGTTTACCCTGGTTACCAGTGTAAATGTTAAAAAAAAAAAAAAAAAAAGTGAGGTGTCATATCTTGTTTTTTTCCAGAGGTGATTTTGGAGTTTTTGGGCTGTCAGAAAGATACTGTTGACTTCCATCTCCAAGGGCGCCCCAGTGCAGGCTGCAGTAGGCCGGCTCTGGCAGCGGGTCCATGCGGGGTGGAGTAGATGAAGCTGGCCGCTGCTTGCTGCTCCGGAGCGCACAGTCCGTGCGGGGGATGGTGCACCGGGCTGGGGGAGGACAGGACGTGCAGGTATCCGCCGCCTCCTGCGCCAACCACAGCGCCGCCCCCGGCCACGAACCCCCCGGAGAAGCTGGAGCATTTGTCGGGGAGCAGCAGCTGGTCGTGCCTGAGGTGGCTTCCCTTTCTCATGGTACGGAGCCGCCGCCTTCTCCGCTCTCCTCCTTGTGACCCCAGTAATCCGCACTGCCTGGCCTGCACCCTACAAATAGCCGGGGCTGCAGTTAGAGCAGGTCCCCTCGGTGCTGAGGTGAGCTCGTCGGAGCGGGGGAGGCAGATGGAGGCGGATTGTACGGCTGTGTGTGCTCGGGCCCCAGCTCCGACCTCCCTGCCACCGCCGCGGCTGAAAAATGGCTCCAGGAAGCTGACAATGAATGAAGGGATGCGGTTCACGCGCGAAGGTCGGAGCTGGGGCCCGAGCACACACAGCCGTACAATCCGCCTCACGAGGAGAGCGTAGAAGTCGGCGGCTCCGTACCATGAGAAAGGGAAGCCACCTCGGGCACGACCAGCTGCTGCTCCCCGACAAATGCTCCGGGGGGTTCGTGGCCGGGGGCGGCGCTGTGGTTGGCGCAGGAGGCGGCGGATACCTGCACGTCCTGTCCTCCCCCGGCCCGGTGCACCATCCCCCGCACGGACTGTGCGCTCCGGAGCAGCAAGCAGCGGCCAGCTTCATCTACTCCACCCCGCATGGACCCGCCGCCAGAGCCGGCCTACTACAGCCTGCACTGGGGTGCCCTCGGAGATGGAAGTCAACAGTATCTTTCTGACAGCCCAAAAACTCCAAAATCACCTCTGGAAAAAACAAGATATGACACCTCACTTTTTTTTTTTTTACATTTACACTGGTAACCAGGGTAAACATCGGGTAACTAAGCGCGGCCCTGCGCTTAGTAACCCGATGTTTACCCTGGTTACCAGTGAAGCCTTAGCTGAATTGTCTGCATCCCGCAGTTAATGCAGCAAAAGGTACCGGTATGGCTTATATTTTTCCAACGTGCAGTACTATGTCTTACTTTCGGGGGTGCGTCTTACATTAGCCGACCCCGCTAAAACCCCCACTACGTCTTACTATCGGGGGTGTCTTACTATCGGGGAAACACGGTAGGCCTTGGACCTCTAGGCTATGGTAGAGCCATATGTCCAGGCTACATCTCATGACTGGACTTCAGTTAGTTGCAGGTCTTGTCTGCACAGAGCCTTATGATTGGGCTTCAGAGTGATTTTTTTTTGGGAAGCATGTTTTCCATTTTCTGGTTCAATAAACAAGTGTTTCACTTTTCTTTGCAACTTAACTACTCCGTCCGTAGGAGGACACAAGGTGTTAATTCAGCATATTGTCTCCATGAAGACTGCCCTCCAGCTGCGGCTCATTAATTAGCTCCTTCGGGTGGAGTCAGTCTGACAAATGAGATGTACTGTTCAGAGTGGAGATTTATCTGGAACTCTGATAGATTGCTCTTTTGCTTAAAAGTGTAAGTCTGGTCTCTTGTTTGGCACCTTCAAGCATGGCCTAGTCTCTCTGTGCATCTCTTTGCATCATACTGCTTCTAGGCATCATATCAAGTGTCTCCGTGCATAATACTGCATCATACTGCTTTTATGCATCATATGGAGTGTCTCTGTGCATGATACTGCATCATAGTACATCTATGCAACATATTGAGTGCCTCTGTGGCTTCATACGGCATCATACTGTTTCATAGGGACTCTGTGCATCATATTGCTTTATAGTTCCTATATGCATCATAGCGCTTCATAGTTACTTTGTGCATCATATTGCTTCATGGTTCCTTTATGCATCAGAGTGCTTCATATTGCCTTTCTGCATCATATTGCATCACGGTTCCTATATACATCATAGTGCTCATATTGCCTTTGTGTATCATATTGCTTCATGGTTCCTATACGCATCATAGCGCTTCATATTGCCTCTGTGCATTATATTACAGCATATTGCTTCATGGTTCCTATATGCATCATAGTGCTTCATATTGCCTTTGTGCATTATATTACAGCATATTGCTTCATGGTTCCTATACGCATCATAGCACTTCATATTGCCTCTGTGCATTATATTACAGCATATTGCTTCATAGTGACTTTGTGCATTATATTACAGCATATTGCTTCATAGTTCCTATATGCATCATAGTGCTTCATTGTTCCTATATGCACCATAGTGCTTCATAGTTACTTCATGCATCATATTGCATCATATTGCTTCATAGTTCCTATATGCATCATAGTGCTTCATTGTTCCTATATGCACCATAGCGCTTCATAGTTACTTCCTGCATCATACTGCTTCATTATTCCTATATGCATCATAGTGCTTCATTGTTCCAATATGCACCACAGCGCTTCATAGTTACTTCATGCATCATACTGCTTCATTATTCCTATATGCATCATATTGCTTCATTGTTCCTGTATGCATCATAGTGCTTCAGATTGCCTTTGTGCATCATATTTCTTCATAGTTGCTATATGCATCATAGCGCTTCATAGTGACTTTGCATCATATTGCATCGTTTTGAATCAGATTACTTAATAGTGCCTTTGGACATCATATTGCATTATTGCTTCATAGTTCCTATATGCATCATATTGCATCATAGGGTTTCGGTGCGCTGTGCCTCAGGGGGTATCATTAGTGTGTTGGGCGTGGTGCTTTTTTCGCCTCTGGCGGTGAACCACTGGGTTAGACCTTCTGTCTGGTGCCTTGTGTGGCTGCACATTGTATCATCGGCCTACCACTTCACATTTTTGTCTTGGGCCTCAACTCTGGATATAGAGTCCTTGTGTTTTGGACCCAGATCCAGCTTTTGTTAAGGTACCTGTCATGTTCCCAATGGCAGGGAATTAAACACATAACACGGGCAAAAACAGGACGAGCTCTAGGGTGATGGAACCTGAGCTGACCGCGATCCTGAACCTCAACACTCAACTAACAGCAGCCGGGGAACGTTCCTGGGGGGACTCTAGACGTCTCGCGCCAGCCGGAGATCTAGCTACCCCTATCAGAAGAATCACAGACCTATCTTTCCTCCAGAGAAATATTCCCACAGAAATAGCAGCCCCCCACATATAATGACGGTGAAATGAGAGGAAGGCACAAACGTAGTTATGAAAACAGATTCAGCAAAATGAGGCCCGCTTAAGCTAGATAGCAGAGGATACAAAAGGTGAACTGCGCGGTCAGCTTAAAACCCTTCAAAATACCATCCTGAAATTACTTGAACTCATGTGCCAACTCATGGTACATGAGTGGTAATTTCAGCCCACTAGAGCAACCAGCAGCAGAGAATTACATATCTGCAAGCTGGACTAAAAACATGAAAGCAAACATGAAACAGGGAAATCCAGACTTAGCTTGTCTTGAAGGCCTAGGAGCAGGTAGCAAAGGTAACAGAGACACACTGATACATTGATAGCCGGCAAGGGAATGACAGGAAAGCCAGGTTAAATAGGAAACACCCAGCCTCTGATGGACAGGTGGAAACCAGAGACCGCAACCCACCAAAGTCACCCAGTACCAGTTGTAACCACCAGAGGGAGCCCAAAAACAGAATCCACAACAGTACCCCCCCCTTGAGGAGGGGTCACCGAACCCTCACGAGAACCCCCAGGGCGATCAGGATGAGCTCTATGGAAGACGCGGACCAAATCAGTCGCATGAACATCAGAGGCGACCACCCAGGAATTATCCTCCTGACCATAACCCTTCCACTTAACCAAATACTGGAGTTTACGTCTGGAAACACGAGAATCCAAGATCTTCTCAACAACATACTCCAATTCTCCCTCCACCAGCACCGGAGCAGGAGGCTCAACCGAAGGAACAACGGGCACCTCATACCTCCGCAATAACGACCGATGGAACACATTATGAATAGCAAACGATGCTGGGAGATCCAAACGAAAAGATACAGGGTTAAGAATCTCCAAGATCTTATAAGGACCGATGAACCGAGGCTTGAACTTAGGAGAAGAGACCTTCATAGGGACAAAACGAGAAGACAACCACACCAAGTCCCCTACACGAAGTCGGGGACCCACGCGGCGACGGCGATTAGCAAACTGCTGAGTCTTCTCCTGAGACAACTTCAAATTGTCCACCACCTGATTCCAAATCTGATGTAGCCTGTCCACCACCATGTCCACTCCAGGACAATCCGAAGGCTCCACCTGACCAGAGGAAAAACGAGGATGAAACCCCGAATTACAAAAGAAAGGAGAAACCAAAGTAGCAGAACTAGCCCGATTATTAAGGGCAAATTCGGCCAGTGGCAAAAAGGCAACCCAGTCATCTTGATCAGCAGAAACAAAACACCTTAAATAAGTTTCCAAGGTCTGATTAGTTCGCTCCGTCTGGCCATTCGTCTGAGGATGGAATGCAGACGAGAAAGACAAATCAATGCCCATCTTAGCACAAAACGTCCGCCAAAATCTAGACACAAACTGGGATCCCCTGTTAGAAACGATATTCTCCGGAATCCCATGCAAACGAAAACGAACCACGTTCTGAAAAAATAAAGGGACCAACTCAGAGGAGGAAGGCAACTTAGGCAAGGGTACCAAATGAACCATCTTAGAAAAGCGGTCACACACAACCCAGATAACGGACATTTTCTGTGAGACAGGGAGATCTGAAATAAAATCCATGGAAATGTGCGTCCAAGGCCTCTTCGGGATAGGCAAGGATAACAACAACCCACTGGCCCGAGAACAGCAAGGCTTAGCCCGAGCACACACTTCACAAGACTGCACAAAGGTGCGCACATCCCTTGACAAGGAAGGCCACCAAAAAGACCTGGCCACCAAGTCTCTAGTACCAAATATTCCAGGATGACCAGCCAACACAGAAGAATGGACCTCGGAGATGACTCTACTGGTCCAATCATCCGGAACAAACAGTCTTTCTGGTGGACAACGATCAGGTTTATCCGCCTGAAACTCCTGCAATGCACGTCGCAAGTCTGGGGAGACGGCGGACAATATTACCCCATCCCTAAGGATACCAGTAGGCCCAGAGTCTCCAGGAGAGTCAGGCACAAAACTCCTGGAAAGAGCATCTGCCTTCACATTCTTTGAACCTGGCAGGTATGAAACCACAAAATTGAAACGAGAAAAAAACAACGACCAACGAGCCTGTCTAGGATTCAGACGCCTGGCAGACTCAAGGTAAATCAGATTTTTGTGATCAGTCAAGACCACCACACGATGTCTAGCACCCTCAAGCCAATGACGCCACTCCTCAAATGCCCACTTCATGGCCAAAAGCTCCCGATTACCCACATCATAATTGCGCTCGGCGGGCGAGAATTTTCTAGAAAAGAACGCACATGGCTATATCACCGAGCCATCGGAACTTCTCTGTGACAAAACCGCCCCCGCTCCAATCTCAGAAGCATCAACCTCAACCTGAAAAGGAAGTGAAACATCTGGTTGACATAACACAGGAGCAGAAGAAAACCGGCGCTTAAGTTCCTGAAAGGCCTCCACAGCCGTAGGAGACCAATTAGCAACATCAGCACCCTTTTTAGTCAAATCAGTCAAAGGTTTAACAACACTGGAAAAATTAGTAATGAACCGACGATAAAAATTAGCAAAACCCAAGAACTTCTGAAGACTCTTAACAGATGTAGGTTGTGTCCAGTCACAAATCGCCTGAACCTTGACGGGATCCATCTCAATAGTAGAAGGAGAAAAAATGTACCCCAAAAAAGAAATCTTCTGGACTCCGAAGAGACATTTTGAGCCCTTCACAAACAGAGAATTGGCCCGCAGGACTTGAAACACCTTCCTGACCTGTAGAACATGAGACTCCCAGTCATCAGAAAACACCAAAATATCATCCAAATACACAATCATAAACTTATCCAGATATTTACGGAAAATATTGTGCATAAAGGACTGAAACACTGAAGGAGCATTAGAAAGTCCAAAAGGCATTACCAAATACTCAAAATGGCCCTCAGGCGTATTAAATGCGGTTTTCCACTCATCACCCTGCTTTATCCGCACAAGATTATACGCACCGCGAAGATCTATCTTAGTGAACCACCTAGCCCCCTTAATGCGAGCAAACAAATCAGTCAATAATGACAATGGATACTGATATTTGACTGTAATCTTATTCAGAAGGCGATAATCTATACAAGGCCTCAGGGAACCATCTTTTTTTGCCACGAAAAAAAAACCTGCTCCCAGAGGGGACGAAGATGGACGAATATGTCCCTTTTCCAAGGACTCCTTAATATAATTCCGCATAGCAGTATGCTCTGGCACTGACAGATTAAATAAACGACCCTTAGGGAACTTACTGCCAGGAATTAATTCTATAGCACAGTCACAATCCCTATGAGGAGGGAGCGAATTGAGCTTAGGCTCCTCAAAAACATCCCGATAGTCAGACAAAAACGCAGGGACCTCAGAAGGAGTAGATGAAGCGATTGAAATCGGAGGTGCATCATCATGAACCCCCTGACATCCCCAGCTTAACACAGACATTGTTTTCCAATCCAGGACTGGATTATGAGTTTGTAACCATGGCAGACCAAGCACTAGTACATCATGTAAATTATACAGTACAAGGAAGCGAATCACCTCCTGATGAACGGGAGTCATGCGCATGGTCACTTGTGTCCAGTACTGCGGTTTATTCATAGCCAATGGTGTAGAGTCAATTCCCTTCAAAGGAATAGGAACTTCCAGAGGCTCCAGACTAAAACCGCAGCGTTTGGCAAATGACCAATCCATAAGACTCAGGGCAGCGCCCGAATCCACATAGGCATCTACGGAAATGGATGACAGTGAACAAATCAGAGTTACAGACAAAATGAACTTAGACTGCAGAGTACTAATGGCAAAAGATTTATCAACCTTTTTTGTGCGTTTAGAGCATGCTGATATAACATGAGCTGAATCACCACAATAAAAACACAATCCATTTTTCCGCCTATAATTTTGCCGTTCACTTCTGGACTGAATTCTATCACATTGCATAGTCTCAGGTGCCTGTTCAGAAGACACCGCCAACTGGTGCACAGGTTTGCGCTCCCGTAAACGCCGATCAATCTGACTGGCCATAGCCATAGACTCATTCAGACCTGTAGGCGCAGGGAACCCCACCATAATATCCTTAATGGCCTCAGAAAGACCATCTCTGAAGTTTGCAGCCAGGGCGCACTCATTCCACTGAGTAAGCACCGACCATTTCCGAAATTTTTGACAATATACTTCCGCTTCATCATGCCCCTGAGAGAGGGCTAATAAAGCCTTTTCAGCCTGAATCTCCAGGTTTGGTTCCTCATAGAGCAATCCCAGTGCCAGAAAAAACGCATCCACACTGAGCAATGCAGGATCCCCTGGTGCCAATGCAAATGCCCAATTCTGAGGGTCGCCCCGCAGGAAAGATATTACAATCTTGACCTGCTGATCAGGGTCTCCAGAGGAGCGAGATTTCAAAGAAAGAAACAATTTGCAATTGTTCCTGAAATTCAGGAAGGTAGATCTATCTCCAGAAAAAAACTCTGGAATAGGAATTCTAGGTTCAGACATAGGAGTGTGAACAACAAAATCCTGTATGTTTTGAACTTTTGCAGCAAGATTATTCAGGCTGGAAGCCAAACTCTGGACATCCATGTTAAACAGCTAAGGTCAGAGCCATTCAAGGGTTAAGAGGAGGTAAGAAGCAGCTAGACAGCAATTAAGGGCTAGGCAGCAAGACTCTGAGGGAAAAAAAAAAATTTCCCTTCAACACTTCTTTTTCTCCTGCTTCAGCCCAAACAATTAACACTTTGTGGGCCGGCTATACTGTCATGTTCCCAATGGCAGGGAATTAAACACATAACACGGGCAAAAACAGGACGAGCTCTAGGGTGATGGAACCTGAGCTGACCGCGATCCTGAACCTCAACACTCAACTAACAGCAGCCGGGGAACGTTCCTGGGGGGACTCTAGACGTCTCGCGCCAGCCGGAGATCTAGCTACCCCTATCAGAAGAATCACAGACCTATCTTGCCTCCAGAGAAATATTCCCACAGAAATAGCAGCCCCCCACATATAATGACGGTGAAATGAGAGGAAGGCACAAACGTAGTTATGAAAACAGATTCAGCAAAATGAGGCCCGCTTAAGCTAGATAGCAGAGGATACAAAAGGTGAACTGCGCGGTCAGCTTAAAACCCTTCAAAATACCATCCTGAAATTACTTGAACTCATGTGCCAACTCATGGTACATGAGTGGTAATTTCAGCCCACTAGAGCAACCAGCAGCATAGAATTACATATCTGCAAGCTGGACTAAAAACATGAAAGCAAACATGAAACAGGGAAATCCAGACTTAGCTTGTCTTGAAGGCCTAGGAGCAGGTAGCAAAGGTAACAGACACACTGATACATTGATAGCCGGCAAGGGAATGACAGGAAAGCCAGGAAAGCCAGGTTAAATAGGAAACACCCAGCCTCTGATGGACAGGTGGAAACCAGAGACCGCAACCCACCAAAGTCACCCAGTACCAGTTGTAACCACCAGAGGGAGCCCAAAAACAGAATCCACAACAGGTACCGTCACACTAAGCGACGCTGCAGCGATACAGACAACGATGCCGATCGCTGCAGCGTCGCTGTTTGGTCGCTGGAGAGCTGTCACACAGACCGCTCTCCAGCGACCAATGATGCCGAGGTCCCTGGGTAACCAGGGTAAACACCGGGTTGCTAAGCGCAGGGCCGCGCTTAGTAACCCGATGTTTACCCTGGTTACCAGTGTAAAATGTAAAAAAAAGCAAACACTACATACTTACATTCGCGTCCCCCGGCGTCCGCTTCCTGCACTGACTGAGCGCCGGCCCTAACAGCAGAGCGGTGACGTCACCGCTGTGCTGTGCTTTCACTTTACGGGCGGCGCTCAGTCAGTGTAGGAAGCGGACGGCGGGGGATGCGAAGGTGAGTATGTACTGTTTGTTTTTTTACGTTTTACACTGGTAACCAGGGTAAACATTGGGTTACTAAGCGCGGCCCTGCGCTTAGTAACCCGATATTTACCCTGGTTACCATTGTAAAACATCGCTGGTATCGTTGCTTTTGCTGTCAAACACAACGATACACGCTGATCTGACGACCAAATAAAGTTCTGAACTTTAATCAACGACCAGCGATATCACAGCAGGATCCTGATCGCTGCTGCGTATCAAACACAACGATATCGCTATCCAGGACGCTGCAACGTCGCGGATCGCTAGCGATATCGTTTAGTGTGACGGTACCTTTACTTCATTCTTTACAACAGGGCTTAGTCAAGCAAACAGATATGCTTGAATTGGCTTAGTAAAATTTGCATTTCTTCTGTTTGGAACAGATCTCTCAGGTAGGTTCTACCTTGAGTGCTAAAGGCAAGTCTATTACATAATTAGCTTTAAAAGATGACATACGTCATTTTGGTACATCCTATAATCCTACTGTCCTGGGAGTGGAAAAATCCCACGAGTTGAAAGGAAGGATTCCTTCCTCCTTGGAATGCTTCCTCCTTGGAACGCTAGGATATTGGGACCATCTACAATTTGCATAGTTTTGGGCGCTCTCTCAGGGCACATTTGTTCAGAGTGGCCTATCACGTTCCCTAATCAGTCATTTTATGTTTGTGTGTGTGTGTGTGTGTGTGTGTGTGTGTGTGTGTGTGTGTGTGTGTGTAGCCCATTCACTATCTCCATCTATCCCCACCACCTGAAGATGGCTGTGCCATCATTGTAAATACAACATTGTTAATACACACTTGTACATTGTATCTTCCCCACCTCATTGTAGATTGTGAGCTCTCATGAGCAGGGTCGTTTTATTTTGCTTTAATTATTATATGGTTGTTACTTACAGTATGACTGTTGTGTTTGAAACTGTCAAACTGTAAAGCGCTGTGGATTATGTTGACGCTATATAAAGTTTATTATTGTTGTTATTATTATTAATCCTTCCCAAACTCCACATTCGGCAATCAGACAGATTCTTGTCCCATAAGTCTGTTGCGGTTTGTTTTCCATGGACATCAGCACTGCCTTTTGTACCTTGTGGTGAAGCAGCAGCACTGGGTCGTGTGGCAGAGGATCCCATACAGCTCATACAGCTCTTACAGCAGTCTCGGCTCCTAAGATAAATGAAACTGTATCCAGGGCTCTTAAGGTACCTTCACACGAAGCGACGCTGCAGCGATAGAGACAACGATGCCGATCGCTGCAGCGTCGCTGTTTGATCGCTGGGGAGCTGTCACACAGTCAGCTCTCCAGCGACCAACGATGCCGAGGCCCCCGGGTAACCAGGGTAAACATCGGGTTGCTAAGCGCAGGGCCGCGCTTAGTAACCCGATGTTTACCCTGGTTACCAGCGTAAAAGTAAAAAAAACAAACAGTACATGCTCACCTGCGCGTCCCCCAGCGTCCGCTTCCTGACACTGACTGAGCTCCGGCCCTAACAGCACAGCGGTGACGTCACCGCTGTGCTTTCACTTTCACTTTAGGGCCGGCGCTCAGTAAGTGTCAGGAAGCAGACGCTGGGGGACGCGCAGGTGAGCATGTACTGTTTGTTTTTTTTACTTTTACGCTGGTAACCAGGGTAAACATCGGGTTACTAAGCGCGGCCCTGCGCTTGGTAACCCGATGTTTACCCTGGTTACCAGTGTAAAACATCGCTGGTATCGTTGCTTTTGCTTTCAAACACAATGATACACAGCGACCGGACGACCAAATAAAGTTCTGGACTTTATTCAGCGACCAGCGACATCACAGCAGGATCCTGATCGCTGCTGCGTGTCAAACGAAACGATATCGCTAGCGAGGACGCTGCAACGTCACGGATCGCTAGCGATGTCGTTTCGTGTGAAGGTACCTTTACTGTTAAGACCCCATAGTTTCACTGACTCACAGTAGATAATCTCCCGCTGTGATGAGGAAGAAACCTACTTTTTCTCTAGCCATGGAATATGGTTACTCCCACAATGGCAGTCTGAGTGTATAAAGATCCCTGAGAAGATTGCCTCTTGGGATATGTATGTGCGTAATATGCATATATGGACAAATAAGTTGACATACTTATAATGTCTGGACTAATGACTCGTATAAATGCAGTTTCGAATAATTTCAAGTGTCGGAAGATTTTTTACTAGCAACACCACCTTCATCGATTCAGAGTCCAGACTCCCTGTGTCTAACATCAGTAAAACAGGAGTGATGACCCACGTTTCTCTTTCAGCGCTTCTAATGAGAAGCCCGACATTGGTAATGGCAGGAGATATTACCTGCCGGATGGTGTTCCTTAGTTTCAATAATATCCAACCCTTACTTGGGGTTAGACATCTAAGGATTTGGAATAGACATGATCTCCTGAATGAGTAATGTGCGTACATCCCAATGCTCTGCCATTATCCATGTACTAACTGTTATTGGTTTGATCTTTCCGCAGTCCAGGACCTCTGTCCTGCAGGTCTCCTTGTAGTACGGTAAGCTGGTCTGTAACTAAGGCTTAACCTGAGCCCAGAAGGACCGATAAAGGAACAGTCCTGGGTTATAAGCACATGCAGCTTATTATTGGTCGGTACAGTCCTCATTGTGTGGTGGCCGTGACTTTCACCATATTTTGCTGGGCAATAAGGTTTTCTAACCCTATTCGGGGGCTGCGATGTCTATAAGTATCTATCACAATAAATAACTTGCTGTGGTTCATTATTGGTATTGGAGTACAATGGGTGAATTTCCCTCTCTGTTTCTGATGCTTTTTTCATTTACCACATTCATACTGAAATTTGCCATTATAGATGTATATCAGACACTCACTACGGTGATTTTCTTTGCGGATCTCTTTAGCTATCTATGGTTTTTCTGATCTTTCAGATCCTTTATATATTTAGTCTGGTTTTTGCCTGGGACTTTGAATCCTGGGCTTCTGTACCCACCCTGGAAGAGTTTCTTTGGTATTCTCCATGGTGCTGTCCTGAGGGACGTAATGGAAAAAGGGAATTAGACCTACCGGTAATTCGGTTTCCAGGTAGTCCCTCAGGACAGCACCCTTAGTTCCCTCCCTTATGTTTCTCTTTTTAGGCTTGTACGGGATTAATCTACCGGCAGATCGTTCGTCCTTTGGGTCACCATGGCTCGAAATTAAGATGAAGCCGTTAAATGGTTATTACAGACATGTTTGTAAGGGCATGTTTAGACTATTTCCATCCTTCTGTGGTACTTTGAAAAAACACTGGAGGGTGGAGGTGGGAGGGTCCTTTTAACCTCTCTATGATCCTGTCCCGCTATAGGTAAAGGAAGGACGTCTTCCAGTCCTCCATGGTGCTGTCCTGAGGGACTACCTGGAAACCGAATTACCCGTAGGTCTAATTCCCTTTTTCTCTCAATATCTAACATTAATTCAGAATAAACCTTTCCCATTTTAGGTGAGTTATTACCATAATTATTAGTATTTGCCAGATGCCAGAAGATAGATAATGTATTAAGGCATTTTTATTACTTACTGCAAAGTCAGAAGTTTACATACATTTCATGAGCATTTGGTACGATTGCCCTAAAACTGAATGACTTGGGTCAAGTTTTTAGTTTTTTTTTTATTCTGGCATTTGGCAAATATTAATAATTATGGTAATGCTAATTGACCTAAAACGGGAAAGGTTTATTCTGGTTTCATGTCAGATATTGAGAAAAACCATACATACGTGTCTGTTTATATAGTGTATGTAAATTTCTGGTTTGAACTGTATTTATTATGATTCTGGTGACGTATTAATGTACTGATAGTGTTTCTGGTGATTTACTCATGTGGTGGTTCTGTACTGATGATGATTTTGGCTTTTTATTCATCTACTGATGATGGTTCTGGGATGAATGCCTTAGGCTTCTTTCACACTAGCGTCGGGCTCGGTCCGTCGCAGTGCGTCGGGCCGAGGTCACCGACGCTAGCGTTGTCTCCGCCGCACAAAGGGTGCAGCGGATGCATTTTTCCAGCGCATCCACTGCCCCATTGTGAGGTGTGGGGAAGTGCGGGGAGGTGGGGGCGTAGTTCCGGCCGCGCATGCGCGGTCGGAAAAAGCGGACCGTCGAGAGCAAAAAACGTTACATGTAACGTTTTTTGGTCCCGACGGTCCGCCACAACACGGCGCAACCGTCGCATTTGCGACGTATTGCAGTTAACGCTCGTGTGAAAGTAGCCTTACCAGAACAACCATCAGAACATGTTGCACACCTTAATTGACATCAAATGGGCCCCATTATAGTTAAGTTATACTAGTTTCTGTATGTGTAATTGAAATAAGAAATTCTTCCTATTTCCTGACACACCAGAATTACTTTTTTTGGTCGCCGCGACATTGCATTAAAATGCAATGACGGGCGATGAAAGGAACTATCTGCACCGAAATGGTATCATTAAAAAATGTCCGTCCGGCGTGCAAAAGATAAGCCCTCACCCAACCCGAGATCACGAAAAATGGAGACGCTATGGGTCTCAGAAAATTGCACAATTGTTTTTTTTAGCAAAGTTTGGAGGGTTTTTTTACCACTTAGATAAAAAATAAATTAGACATGTTTGGTGTCTACGAACTCGTAATGACCTGGAGAATCATATTGGCAGGTCAGTTTTCGCATTTAGTGAATCTAGCAAAAAAGACAGACAAAAAACAAGTGTGGGATTGCACTTTTTTTGCAATTTCACCATACTTGGATTTTTTCCCCCCGTTTTCTAGTACATGACATGGTAAACCAATGGTATCGTTCAAAAGTACAACTCGTCCCGCAAAGAATAAGCCCTCACATGGCCATATTGATGGGAAAAAAAGTTATGGCTCTGGAAAGAAGGGGAGCGAGAAATGAAATCGCAAAACCAAAAAAAACTCTGGTCATGAAGGGGTTAAGGATGGGTGTGAGGTTTAAAAGAAGAAGAGATACAGCCAGTGATAGTTGAAGACATGAGAGTGTTAGTCAAAAAATAAGCCCTCACATGGCCATATTGAATGAAAAAAAAAAAAAAAGTTATGGCTCTGGGAAGGATGGGAGTGGAAAAATGAAAACCGAAAAAAAAAAAAAGCTCCAGGTGTTAAGGGGTTAAAGGGAATCGCACCTCATTTTTCACATATAAACTGCTGCCACAGGCATTAGGGGCTTATCTACAACATTCTGTAAGGCCATGTGCACACGTTCAGTATTTTTTGCGTTTTTTTTTGTGTTTTTTCACTATAAAAAATGCGAAAAAAACCGCTTACATATGCCTCCTATTATTTTAAGTGTATTCCGCATTTCTTGCGCAAATGTTGCATTTTTTTCTGTGAAAAAATCGCATCGCGGAAAAAAAGCAACATGTTCATTAAATCTGCGGAATTGCGGGGATTCCGCACACCTAGGAATGCATTGATCTGCTTACTTCCCGCACGGGGCTATGCCCACCATGCGGGAAGTAAGCAGATCATGTGCGGTTGGTACCCAGGGTGGAGGAGAGGAGACTCTCCTCCACAGACTGGGCACCATATAATTGGTAAAAAAATAGAATTAAAATAAAAAATAGTCATACACTCACCTTAGATGGCTCCCGGAGTCTTCCCGCCTCTCAGCGGTGCATGCTGCCGCTTCCGTTCCTATAGATGGTGTGTGTGAAGGATCTGCGATGACGTCGCGGTCACGTGACCGCAACGTCATCGAAGGTCCTGCACACACCATCTATAGGAACGGACACCGCTGAGGAGATCGGCTGTCTGCAGAGGGTGAGTATAACCATTTTTTTTTTTTATTATTATTTTTAACATGATATCTTTTTACTATAGATGCTGCATAAGCAGCATCTATAGTAAAAAGTTGATCACACTTGTCAAACACTATGTTTGACAAGTGTGACCAACCTGTCAGACAGTTTTCCAAGCGATGCTACAGATCGCTTGGAAAACTTTAGCATTCTGCAAGCTAATTTCGCTTGCAAAATGCTAACAAAAACAGGAAAAAAAACGCAAAAAAAAAATGCGGATTTCTTGCAGAAAATTTCCGGTTTTCTTCAGGAAATTTCTGCAAGAAATCCTGACGTGTGCACATACCCTAATGCTGTAGATAAGCCCCCATGTAACCTAGAAGATAAGAAAAACAAGTTAGATTATACTCACTCAGGGGCGGTCCGGCGCCTCCCATCTTCTTACGATGACGTCCTCTTCCTTGCTTGTCGTTGCTCCTGCACAGGTGTAATTCTCTGCCCTGTGGAGGACAGAGCAAAGTACTGCAGTGCACAGGTGCTGGGAAAGCTCAGAGAGGCCCGGCGCCTGCGCACTGCAGTACTTTACGCTGCCCTCAACAGGGCAAATCAGTACGCCTGCGCAGGAGCCGCGGCAGGAAGACAAGAAGAGGACGTCATCGTATTTAGATGGGAGGCACCAGACCCGGACCTGCGACGCCCATCGGACCCAGACCGCACCGGACCGCCCCCGTGGGAGTAAAATCTAACTTGTTTTTCTCATCTTTCAGGGTACATCGGGGGCTTATCTACAGCATTACAGAATGCTGGAGATAAGCCCCTAAAAGCGGTGGCCGCAGCTTATATGCGAAAAAGTAGGTGACAGATTCCCTTTAATATAACTCTCATCATTCTCTTATACCCACGCCGATCGCCGGCAGAGCAGGGGAGAATGGTGAGAGCTGGCTTCAGCACCTGCCGCTGGGGAACAGCGCTTACTGTAGCACTTCTTCCCCGGCTGCTGTCCATTTGATACTGAAGCATGACACAGATGGTATCCGTGTGCGGTACGTGTTTACATGGACCCATCGAGTTGAATAGGTCCGTGTGATCCGTGCAGCTGCACAAAAAGGGACATGTCTACGTGTGGGTCTCTCGAACACACGGTCCATGATGAAACAGATATGTGCATAGACGCATTCATTTGAATTGGTCTACGTGTGTCAGTGTCTCCGGTTCGTGTGAAAACTGTCACCACACGTACCGGAGACACGGACGTGCGAAAGAAGAGGCCTAAGACTGGACCGCTAAATGTTATGTTTGTTAATATAACAAAGATGTTTTTTTGGTGATTAGCAACTTCTTTAACCCCTTCCTCATGTGGCGATTTTCCCACTTTTGTTTTTCATCCTCTTCTTCCAAGAGCTATCACTTTTTTAGCCATATAAGGGCTTGTTTATTGCAGGACACATCTGTGCTATTGAATTCATTTTATCATCTGGAAAGCAGGGAAAAAATTTCCAAGTCGGCAAAATAGCAAAAAAAGCGCAATTCTGAATTTTTTTTTTTTTTAATTTACCAATTCACTATATGGTAAAACTAATCTGGCAATATGATTCTCCACATCAGTACGATTAAGCAGATACCACTTTTTTTTTTTTTGTAATGTGGTGAAAAACATTCCGGAAACTTGTAAATAAATAGTCGCCATGTTTCGAGACTCGTAACGTTTTCAATTATTTTTACCATAGTTTGGCTATGTATAGCGAAAACTGTGGTCTCCTATGCACGCCAGCTAGAGGGTGACATTCACAGGAGTACCATAGTGACAGGCTCACAGAATGATGCCCACACCCTGCCAGAGCGCTCAATACCACGGTCACAGATTGACAGCGGCATTTAACAGGTGTACAGCTATATGCAGAGCGCCACTCAACCTGCGGCTGTTAGAAGCAGATGATGGCTGAGTAACAAAGACCTCATATGCCAGCAAAGATGCAGGCTCTGCTTGTGAGTCCACATGTTAGATTTGGCATATGATGTACCAGTACGTCATGTCGGTAAGGGGTTAAAAGTTGTCACACTATGGACCAGATTTCTGCTACTTTGGGAGCAGTATAATATGGGGGCAGAAACCTCAGCAATATAGCAGCTGACTGCGTTCTGAAGTTGACAATTGTCACGATAATGTAAAAATTCCATGTTCCGAGTAATTTTTTAGAAGGTACCATGGTGGCAGACACATTCTGTGGGCTCTCTGACCCCCTCCTTCACACTGCCTAGAAAGCTCTTCTCTCTTGGCCTGCAGGCAACTCCCTCCCCCCTGCATGCAGCTGTAATGTGAAACCAGTGTGCTGTGAGCAGGCCTACTCAGCTGCCTGCAAAAGTCACATGGACGATGGGGCCTTCCCTTTCTTCTCTTAAACTGGAATATAATCTAAGCTTAGGTCTGGAAGCAGGACAAATACATTTTTGGCTTCTGCATGGGCCGGGCCATCACAGTGCATTTTCTAGGCGCAAGCGCCTAGCAGAAACAGAGAAACGAATTGCTGCTTAACAGGTTCTCACAACCATATCATGTTTGGGCTTAAATTAATGCCCAGCTCATGCCCAGAAGAATGGTAGTTCCGTGGTCGCTATACAGGGTGCCATCCCCGAGCTAGGACGGCTAGGAGCTTTCAGTATGCTTCAGTCCCTCTGAGAAAAGAGGAGTGCATTTCATTACTCAGATCAGTGATGTCATGACCAGAGGGCATATCTTAACCCTGCTGAGTTATGAGTGAGTCTTTGCCCGGGAAAAGAGCTAAGGCTACGTTCACATTTGCGTTGTGCGCCGCAGCGTCGGCGCCGCAGCGCACAACGCAAACAAAAACGCTGCAAAACGCATGCACAACGCTGCGTTTTGCGCCGCATGCGTCGTTTTTTTCATTGAATTTGGACGCAGCAAAAATGCAACTTGCTGCGTCCTCTGCGCCCCGACGCGGGCGCCGCAGCGACGCATGCGGCGCAAAACGCAAGTGCGCCGCATGTCCATGCGCCCCCATGTTAAATATAGGGGCGCATGACGCATGCGGCGCCGCTGCGGCGCCCGACGCTGCGGCGCTGGCCGCAAATGTGAACGTAGCCTAACAGCAGCTCTGTAAGCTGCTCCAATGCATTCTGATGTTCGCCTCTCCCCCAGCCACATGGTTTGCCATGATCTGAAATGATATGAGAGAACTGTGGGTTTTTTCAACCTTAATCCCTTTTTATTTGTAATCGTCTGTATATACATAATTGTCTCATTTTATAATATCTTTTTACCCTTCTGTAAACACTGCCTACCTTTTTGGAGTAAAATATATATAAAATCACTAGCTTTGTTTCTCCTTGCTCTATAACATACTGTCACGTCCTCTGAGGTGAATTATGCTACTAATTTGGGTTGGCTCCGGACCCGTTATTAAGAAATGGGAGCTGGTGGCAGCGGATTTGTCCTGTGTGTTTGGGAAACCTGGCAGCGATGGACGGCGTTGTTAATTATTGTTCCCGCCTGAGTTGGAGTAGTTATATCGCCCACGCAGCAGTGTGCCCATTAGCCAGTACATAGCATGCAGCCTTTCTGGTGACTAATTATCCTAGGTGCAGTATCCTATCTGACCTGAGGGTAAGGGGGGGCGCCGGAGAGCTGCAAGTTCCAATCCGAAAGTGGGATATAGATAAATCCCCTTCAGAAAGGAACCAGGGGCAACCAAACAACTCCGGTTCATGACAAATTGGTGTGAGTGGTGGGGATGATAAAGTAATCCTCCGTGATTCGTGACAATCCAGGAGGTGATGACTGTAACCCTACAGCAATGTACACTTCCATACTCCTGAGCTATAGCTAACCTCTACCCGTTTTTGGTCACAGTAGTGGCCACTGAGTGGCAGCTTTCTGCCTATGCACCGCGTACACAAAGCTGTCAATCATTAATGTGGGCGGCGTTATTCAGAGATCTGCAGTAGTGGAAACAGAATTGATAAAAGTTTACAGCACGCACCCCAGAAAGTGACACAGCTAGGGTCCCCTGGCCCATCTTATCCTGCGCTCAGAGGGCGCTATGCAGCAAGGTATTATGGGCAGGTTTCTGGGGTAAAACTGCTTCAAATGTGGCACTGGTTGTGCAGCACTCAGCCGGTCCAGGCAGCTGCGCCAGTGAGGCCGGGGCTGCCGCGCCAGTGTGGCCGGGGCTGCTGCAGCCGGGTCCTCGGGACTCTCCCAGCAAAGCTGTGAGCCGGGACAAGCCTCTGTGACGTCATGGAAAGGTCCTTCCAGTTCCTACTATGATTGGCCCAAGGACAAGGGCTGATCACATGACTGACATCATCAAAGGTCCTATAGCAGTACAACGTAAGTACAGCTACAGACTGAGCAGAAAGGAGCACAAGTCCCAGCTAGCCTCCCTCCCGTCACGCTCGGGCCTTAGGCTATGATGGCAGGAGCCTCGTGGTTCTGAGTCCAGGCCCAGACTCTGCTTCAGTAAGAACTTGTGACTTCTCCGGTTCTCCCGCCGGATACCGCACGCTGTGCCCCGTGTTCTTGGGCTTAGTGCAGTCTAGAAAGAAAAAAAAACTAGTAGTGGTCTGTGCATGTGACTGATCACATGACCATGACATCACCAAAGGTCCTGTGGTCACCGAGATACGAAGAGTCAGCACAAGTAGCTGCATGAGGCGGGTGAGGGCCAGCAGCAGGTATGTGGCCCGGGAGGGGGCGCTGCCAGGGCTCACACCTGCCCTCTGAGGGGGCGACACAAGGCAGGAAGAGCAGCTACTGAGTGTTAGTGATGGGGCATGGCGGGAGAACTAGCAGGAATCCTCAGCAGAGAGACCCCAGAGGATTACTGGCAGCATAGCTAGGGGAGCAGCACATACCCCAGACATACAGGCTACAGTACAGCTAGGGGAGCAGCACGGTGTAGAGGAGGGAGCACATACCCCAGACATACAGGCTACAGGACAGCTAGGGGAGCAGCACGGTGTAGAGGAGGAGCACATACCCCAGATATACAGGGTACAGTACAGCTAGGGGAGCAGCACGGTGTAGAGGAGGGAGCACATACCCCAGATATACAGGGTACAGTACAGCTAGGGGAGCAGCACGGTGTAGAGGAGGGAGCACATACCCCAGACATACAGGCTACAGGACAGCTAGGGGAGCAGCACGGTGTAGAGGAGGGAGCACATACCCCAGATATACAGGGTACAGTACAGCTAGGGGAGCAGCACGGTGTAGAGGAGGGAGCACATACCCCAGATATGCAGGGTACAGTACAGCTAGGGAAGCAGCACGGTGTAGAGGAGGGAGCACATACCCCAGATATACAGGCTACAGGACAGCTAGGGGAGCAGCACGGTGTAGAGGAGGGAGCACATACCCCAGATATACAGGGTACAGTACAGCTAGGGGAGCAGCACGGTGTAGAGGAGGGAGCACATACCCCAGATATACAGGGTACAGTACAGCTAGGGGAGCAGCACGGTGTAGAGGAGGGAGCACATACCCCAGATATACAGGCTACAGGACAGCTAGGGGAGCAGCACCGTGTGTAGAGGAGGGAGCACATACCCCAGATATACAGGGCACAGTACAGCTAGGGGAGCAGCATGGTGTAGAGGAAGGAGCACATACCCCAGATATACAGGGTACAGTACAGCTAGGGGAGCAGCACGGTGTGTAGAGGAGGGAGCACATACCCCAGATATACAGGCTACAGTACAGCTAGGGGAGCAGCACGGTGTGGAGGAGGAGCACATACCCCAGATATACAGGCTACAGTACAGCTAGGGGAGCAGCACGGTGTAGAGGAGGGAGCACATACCCCAGATATACAGGGTACAGTACAGCTTGGGGAGCAGCACGGTGTAGAGGAGGGAGCACATACCCCAGATATACAGGGTACAGTACAGCTAGGGGAGCAGCACGGTGTAGAGGAAGGAGCACATACCCCAGATATACAGGCTACAGTATAGCTAGGGGAGCAGCACGGTGTAGAGGAGGGAGCACATACCCTAGACATACAGGCTACAGTACAGCTAGGGGAGCAGCACCGTGTGTAGAGGAGGGAGCACATACCCCAGATATACAGGGTACAGTACAGCTAGGGGAGCAGCACGGTGTAGAGGAGGGAGCACATACCCCAGATATACAGGCTACAGGACAGCTAGGGTAGCAGCATGGTGTAGAGGAAGGAGCACATACCCCAGATATACAGGCTACAGTACAGCTAGGGGAGCAGCACGGTGTAGAGGAGGGAGCACATACCCTAGACATACAGGCTACAGTCTAGGGGAGCAGCACCGTGTGTAGAGGAGGGAGCACATACCCCAGATATACAGGGTACAGTACAGCTAGGGGAGCAGCACGGTGTGTAGAGGAGGGAGCACATACCCCAGATATACAGGCTACAGTACAGCTAGGGGAGCAGCACGGTGTAGAGGAAGGAGCACATACCCCAGACATACAGGCTACAGTACAGCTAGGGCGAGCAGCACCGTGTGTAGAGGAGGGAGCACATACCCCAGATATACAGGGTACAGTACAGCTAGGGGAGCAGCACGGTGTAGAGGAAGGAGCACATACCCTAGATATACAGGCTACAGTACAGCTAGGGGAGCAGCACGGTGTGTAGAGGAGGGAGCACATACCCCAGATATACAGGGTACAGTACAGCTAGGGGAGCAGCACGGTGTAGAGGAAGGAGCACATACCCCAGATATACAGGGTACAGTACAGCTAGGGGAGCAGCACGGTGTGTAGAGGAGGGAGCACATACCCCAGATATACAGGCTACAGTACAGCTAGGGGAGCAGCACATACCCCAGATATACAGGGTACAGTACAGCTAGGGGAGCAGCATGGTGTAGATGAAGGAGCACATACCCCAGATATACAGGGTACAGTACAGCTAGGGGAGCAGCACGGTGTAGAGGAAGGAGCACATACCCCAGATATACAGGGTACAGTACAGCTAGGGGAGCAGCACGGTGTGTAGAGGAGGGAGCACATACCCCAGATATACAGGCTACAGTACAGCTAGGGGAGCAGCACGGTGTGGAGGAGGGAGCACATACCCCAGATATACAGGCTACAGTACAGCTAGGGGAGCAGCACGGTGTAGAGGAGGGAGCACATACCCCAGATGTACAGGCTACAGTACAGCTAGGGGAGCAGCACGGTGTGGAGGAGGAGCACAAACCCCAGATATACAGGCTACAGTACAGCTAGGGGAGCAGCACGGTGTAGAGGAGGGAGCACATACCCCAGATATACAGGGTACAGTACAGCTAGGGGAGCAGCACGGTGTAGAGGAGGGAGCACATACCCCAGATATACAGGCTACAGTACAGCTAGGGGAGCAGCACGGTGTGGAGGAGGAGCACATACCCCAGATATAAAGGCTACAGTACAGCTAGGGGAGCAGCATGGTGTAGAGGAGGGAGCACATACCCCAGATATACAGGCTACAGTACAGCTAGGGGAGCAGCACGGTGTAGAGGAGGGAGCACATACCCCAGATATACAGGCTACAGTACAGCTAGGGGAGCAGCACGGTGTAGAGGAGGGAGCACATACCCCAGATATACAGGCTACAGTACAGCTAGGGGAGCAGCACTGTGTGTAGAGGAGGGAGCACATACCCCAGATATACAGGGTACAGTACAGCTAGGGGAGCAGCACGGTGTAGAGGAGGGAGCACATACCCCAGATATACAGGCTACAGTACAGCTAGGGGAGCAGCACGGTGTGTAGAGGGAGCACATACCCCAGATATACAGGCTACAGTACAGCTAGGGGAGCAGCACGGTGTAGAGGAGGGAGCACATACCCCAGATATACAGGCTACAGTACAGCTAGGGGAGCAGCACTGTGTGTAGAGGAGGGAGCACATACCCCAGATATACAGGGTACAGTACAGCTAGGGGAGCAGCACGGTGTAGAGGAGGGAGCACATACCCCAGATATACAGGCTACAGTACAGCTAGGGGAGCAGCACGGTGTAGAGGAGGGAGCACATACCCCAGATATACAGGCTACAAGACGTTCTCTGCGTGTTATACCTGCAACAATGCAAAGGAAGGACAAGAGAGATTTTTAGTGAACTAAATATAAGAGGCACCAAAAACATTAACCCCTTCATGATCCCAGCTTTTTCCGGTTTTTCGTTTTCGCTCCCCTCCTTCCCAGAGCCATAACTTTTTTATTTTTCTGTCAATATGGCCATGTGAGGGCTTATTTTTTGCAGGACTAGTTGTACTTTTGAATGACACCATTGGTTTGTACTAGAAAACGGGGAAAAAATTCCAAGTGCGGTGAAATTGCAAAAAAAGTGCAATCCCACACTTGTTTTTTGTTTGGCTTTCTTTACTAGGTTCACTAAATGCTAAAACTGACCTGATATTATGATTCTCCAGGTCATTACGAGTTCATAGACACCAAACATGTCTAGGTTCTCTTTTATCTGGTGAAAAATAAATTCCGAACTTTGCTGAAAAAAAAAGTGCAATTTTCCGATACCCATAGCGTCTCCATTTTTTGTGATCTCGGGTTGGATGAGGGCTTATTTTTTGCATTCCGAGCTGACGTTTTTAGTGATACCACATTTGTGCAGATACGTTCTTTTGATCACCCGTTATTGCATTTTAATTTAATGTCACGGCGACCAAAAAAAGTAATTCTGGTGGTTCAAATTTTCTCGCTATGCCGTTTAGCGATCAGGTTAATCCTTTTTTTTATTGATCGGGCAATTCTGAACGCGGCGATACCAAATATGTGTATTTTTTAAAAATTTTATTTTGAATCGGGCAAAAGGGGGGTGATTTGAACTCTAATATGTATATATGTATGTATGTGTATGTATATGTATATATATATATATATATATATATATATATATATATATATATATATATATATATATATATATATATATTTTAAACTTTTTTTTTTTTTTTTTTACTTTTGCCATGCTTCAATAGCCTATCCGGCATCATCAAGGAGACCTCTGGTTGTTATGCTAACGCATCGCTGACCCCCGATCACGTGACGGGGGTCAGCGATGCGCTCATTTCCAGCTCGATGGCCGGAAGCGGTAGGTAAATGCCGCTGTCAGCTCTTGACAGCGACATTTAACTAGTTAATAGCGGCGGGTGGATCGCAATACCACCTGCCGCTATTGCTGGCACATGTCAGCTGTACAAAACGGCTGACATATCCCAGCTTTGATGCGGGCTCACCGCCGGAGCCCTCATCAAAGTAGGGGTTCTGACGTACTATCCCGTCCGGGGTCAGAAAGGGGTTAAGATTTTGTCTCTCACAGTTGAAGTGTACCTACGATAGAAATTACAGACCTCTCCATTCTTTGTAGGTTGGAAAACATTTGAAAATCATCAATGTATAAAATACACTGCTCAAAAAATAAATGGAACACTTAGACAACAGAATATAACTCCAAGTAAATCAAACTTCTGTGAAATCAAACTGTCCACTTAGGAAGCAACACTGTTTGACAATCAATTTCACATGCTATACTGCAAATGGAATAGACAACATATGGAAATTATTGGCAATTATCAAGACACATTCACTAAAGGAGTGGTTCTGCAGGTGGGGACCACAGACCACATCTCAGTACCAATGCTTTCTGGCTGATGTTTTTGTCACTTCTGAATGTTGGCTGTGCTTTCACACTCGTGGTAGCATGAGACGGACTCTACAACCCACACAAGTGGCTCAGGTAGTGCAGCTCACCCAGGATGGCACATCAGTGTGAGCTGTGGCAAGAAGGTTTGCTGTGTTTGTCAGCGTAGTGTTCAGAGGCTGGAGGCGCTACCAGGAGACAGGCCAGTACACCAGGAGACGTGGAGGGGGCCGTAGGAGGGCAACAACTCAGCAGCAGGACAGCTACCTCAGCCTTTGTGCCAGGAGGAACAGGAGGAGCACTGCCAGAGCCCTGCAAAATTACCTCCAGCAGGCCACAAATGTGCATGTGTCTGCACAAATGGTTAGAAACCCATCCATGAGGATGGTCTGAGTGTCCGACTTCAACAGATGGGGGTTGTGCTCACAGCCCAACACCGTGCAGGATGCTTGGCATTTGCCACAGATCACCAGGATTGTCAAATTCGCCACTGGCGCCCTGTGCTCTTCACAGATGAAAGCAGGTTCACACTGAGCACATGTGACAGACGTGAGTCTGGAGATGCTGTGGAGAGCGATCTGCTGCCTGCAACAGCCTTCAGCATGACCGGTTTGGTAGTGGGTCAGTAATGGTGTGGGGTGGCATTTCTTTGGAGGGCCGCACAGCCCTCCATGTGCTCGCCAGAGGTAGCCTGACTGCCATTAGGTACTGAGATGAGATCCTCAGACCCCTTGTGAGACATATGCTGGTGCGGTTGGCCCTGGGTTCCTCCTAATGCAGGACAACGCCAGACCTCATGTGGCTGGAGTGTGTCAGCAGTTCCTGCAAGATGTAGGCATTGAGGCTATGGACTGGCCCGCCCGTTCCCCAGACCTGAATCCGATTGAACAAATCTGGGACATCATGTCTCGCACCATCCACCAACGTCACGTTGCATCACAGACTTCCAGGAGATGGCAGATGCTTTAGTCCAGGTCTGGGAGAAGATCCCTCAGGAGACCATCCTCCGCCTCATCAGGAGCATGCTCATGCGTTGTAGGGAGGTCATACAGGCACGTGGAGACCACACACACTACTGAGCATCATTTCCTTGTTTTGAGGCATTTCCACTGAAGTTGGATTAGCCCGCAAGTTCATTTTCAACTTTGATTCTGAGCATCATTCAAACTCCAGACCTCCGTGGGATATTAGTTGTGATTTGCATTGATCATTTTTAGGTTTTATTGTTCTCAACACATTCCACTATGTAATGAATAAAGATTTACAACTGGAATATTTCAATCAGTGATATCTAGGATGTGGGATTTTAGTGTTCCCTTTATTTTTTTGAGATATATGTGTGTGTGTGTGTGTGTGTGTGTGTGTGTGTGTGTGTGTGTGTGTGTTTTAAAACTTTTGCACACAAAAAAAAAAAAATACAAAAGGTTTGGGAATCACCGCAGTTGTATGAACAAAGTTAACAATTATACTGCACTAGATGGTGGCCCGATTCTAACGCATCGGGTATTCTAGAATATGCATGTCCACGTAGTATATTGCACAGCCCACGTAGTATATTGCCCAGCGAATTATTATATTGCACAGCCCACGTAGTATATTGCCCAGGCCACGTAGTATATTGCCCAGGCCACGTAGTATATTGCCCAGCGACGTAGTATATTGCCCAGTGACGTAGTATACAGCACAGAGCCACGTAGTATATTGCCCAGCCACGTATGTCACAGGTTAAAAATAAACATACTCACCTTCCGATCCGAGGGCCCCTTGTAGTTCTGTCGCCTGTATGCGATGCAGGCGGCAGCTTCCGGTCCCAGGGTGTGATGACGTCGCGGTCACATGACCGTGACGTCATGGCAGGCTCTTCTCGCGCAGGGCCTGTGATGTCGTTGCGGTCACATGACCGTGACGTCATGGCAGGTCCTTCTCCCGTACCATTGTTAGCACCAGAAGCTGCCGCTTGCATGGAGAGGTCACGGGAGCGTCGCGAGGAGCGTGAAAGGTGAGTATATAATTATTTTTTTTTAATTATTATTTTTAACATTAGATCCTTTTACTATTGACGCTGCATAGGCAGCGTCAATAGTAAAAACTTGGTCACACAGGGTTAATAGCGGCGGTAACGGAGTGAGTTACCCGCGGCATAACGCGGTCCGTTACCGCTGGCATTAACCCTGTGTGAGTGGTGACTGCGGGGAGTATGGAGCGGGCAGTGACTGCAGGGAGTAGAGAGGGACTAATCAGACTGTGGCCGTCGCTGATTGGTCGCGGCAGCCATGACAGGCAGCTGCCGAGACCAATCAGCGAATGAATAGAAAATTATATAGTAGATGTTGAAGTCTGTAAAAAGTGAAATAAAAAAAAATTCCCCATTTAGAGTTTTTTGTTCATGCCTACTACCTCAACCAATAACTAAAAAGTGATTCAAAAGTTGTATATACCCAAAAATGGTATAGGTATAGGTAACAAGTACAGCTTGCGCCAACAAAAACTAACCCTATTACAGCAGAATCTATATGAAAATAAGAAAGTTATCACCCATCATACTGTGCATAGGGGAGTGTATATGTGTGTGTGTGTATATGTGTATATATATATATATATATATATATATATATATATATATATATATATATATATATATATATATATATTATATTTGGTCGTCATATTGTGCGAGCCGTAGCTTTCATTTTTCTGTTTCTAGAAGTGTATTAGGGCCATAATGATCTGTAGTTTTTCATTGGTATAATTTTGGCATCCAAAAGGCTTTTTGATTACTTTTTTTTTTTTTTTTTAAAGGCGAGGTTACCAAAAAACGTTAAATATGGCATTATCTGTTTCTTGTTTTTTAATGGCATTCATTGAACAGGATAAATAATAAGATAGTTTTGGGTCATAATAAATGTGAAGATACCAAGTATGTGTTGTTTTTGTGGGGGTTGTTTTTTCACAAATAAACAATTATTTGTTGTTTGTTTTAAAACTGGGTTTTGCTTTTTATTTTTTCTACTTAAACATATTTAAAAAAGTTTATTATATTTTTACAATACTTACTAGCTCCACAAGAGACCTTCAAATTGCAGTTATTTGATCACACATGCACCATACTATGTATGTAGTGCAATGCATTTTATAAGCGAACAAATAGCCTCCGGTATGAATAAGTAGGCTGGTCTACATGGCAGGCATAGACATGTAGGTCTTTGTTACAGGGGGCCCTTTGTTGCGATAATGCTTTGGGGGTGCCAGTGGGCTGACAGTGGGAGCGATCTCACTCTGTCAAACGCCTTACATGCCACTATCGCTATATGCAGTGGCATGTGACGGGTTAAGTGCTGGGATCGGACCGCGTTTAGAGGCTTAGCTGTGTATTGCTGCCAAATCCTGCTGCAGATAACACAGGCAAAATTCTGTGTCCAAAGTACTTGCAATTAGGATGCAATGTAGCATATTTATACCGTATTTTTCATTTTAGTTTTGTACTTCCTTTTTAGCCAAGGTATATTGAACATACCGTATGTGGGTAATAACGGTATGCAGGAAGGGTTGCATTGGTTGTAACCTGCTTTTTGGTGGTCTAGCTGTCAGTGTTACGTTTCTGATGTAAAAACGACAAAGTGGTGAGGAACAGAATTGATAAGTACACTGGTTCTTATTCCTTCTATAAAATCACTTTTTCTCCTTCCAGGTTCCTGTCGTCTAGGATCTTGGTAGTTGATGCATTCTTTACGAGACTGTTGCCTGACTGAACCATCTACACTGGATAAGGACAGATGCAAGATGGCGAACAGTATACTAAATCTCACCCTGGAGATCATATATCTGCTAACTGGAGAGGTGAGGCCTTCTATGAATGACGTGGAAGGTGGGACATTGTGGGAAGACATGTACTGACATTTATAAGGGTCTCTCTTTCACACACAGGAGTACACAGTAGTCAAGTCCTCTAGTGGGTGTGTGGCCCCCAGCAATAATGACCAGGAGTTAGAAGAAAGGGGGAAATATCAGAGTCCAATAATGAAACTTCCACCTAATTCTCTGACATACGACAGTAACAACGCACAGAAGATCCTGGAACTCACCGACAAGATCAAAGAGCTGCTGACTGCCGAGGTGAGAAGTGCGGAGACATTACCCACTAATAATAAAGGAGGGGATGTCAAGGATGACTGTAGGATTGTGTGTGACAGGTGTCTATAAGAAGTCAGGATGTCCCTTTCTCCATGGAGGAGTGGGAGTATTTAGAAGATAAGAAGGATCTGTGCAAGGATGTAAGGATGGAAGACCACCAGACTCTCATATCACCGGGTAAGCAGAGACTTTCATCTTTAAAAGAACTGTACATTTTCAGATACCCGTTTAAAGGGATTTGAGTTAATAGAGGGTGGGATCCTCTGTGCAGTATTCTCTTCTTTTGAGCCATAGTAAAGAGTGACTGCCTTCTTCAGTCCATTTCTTTCAACTTGAGTAATTTCCTCTTTGGTGCCGCAATGAAATTGAATACTTAAAAAATGTCAGGTTTCCCATCAAATTTTCAACTGGCACATGTGAAAATCAGGTGAGAGGCTTATTAATTATTAGTAATTATCTGTGAACCCTACAACAGAGAAGAACGCAAGCCCTTCAAAGTAGATCTGTCACTAAATTTCACTATGCACAGTGCGTACATTTTTAAATAGATACACTAGTGAAAAGTTTGGGCGCACTTGTGCATGCAGTGGTTTTCCTTATTCTTATTGGAATGTGCATATTGTAGATTCAGACTTAAGACAGCAAAACTACAATAGACTACACATGGAAACCGAGTAAAGACGCTTGTGTTAAACTTTAGATTTTTCAAAGTTTCCCACTTTTACTCTTGCAGCTCTGCAACTAGTTGGCATTCTCTAAAGCAGCTTCAGGAATCATCTGTGGCTTTACAACAGTCATGAAGGCATTTGAAGTGACTTTGAGGGGCATATGTGACACCATTCTAAAAAGTGCACCCCTCAAGGTACACATACACGCATGTACAGTACATACATTACACACATACAGACCATGCGACATGCAGCATGCGACGACATGCAACATCATGCGACAGCATGCGACATGCAGCATGAGACGACATGAGACATGCAGCATGTGACGACATGCAGCATGCGACGACATGCAGCATGCGACATGCAACATGATACATGTGACAACATGCAACATGTGGCAACATGTGACAACATGCAACATGTGACAACATGCGCCATGCAACATGTGACATCATGCGACATGCAACATGTGACGACATGTGACATCATGCAACATGCCACATACAGTACATACATACAGTACATACATACAACATAAATACAGTACATATAACATAGAGTACATACTCACCATCACTTATCACTTTGTTTCCCCGAAGCCATTGTCACCTGTAAAAAATATTAAAATAATAAACAAACAATATATTCCCTGATCCGCAGAAATCCAATTAAAACGAGTGTCCCTCGACGATCTCCCGTGGAGAACAGCAGCATCAGCTGATGCGACCGCTCTCCAGGGGCTCCAGGAATACAATGATGAGTTGTGGAAGGTATCCTTCCACAATGTATTCCTCACAATGTATTCCTCCACCCCTGTGAGAAAATAGTCCCTAGTCTCACTTCTGGCACTGCTGTGTGAGAAAGTTCCCACGCAGCAAATGCAATAAAGTGAGACCAGTGAACTATAGTAACCTCAGTGATGCACTCCAGGAGCCATTGTCTCATGTCACTGTGTCACTGGAGGTCCTATAGAGCAGTGACATCACCCGATGTCACTGTTCTATAGGGGAGTTCGTCCTGGGACCCTCGTTATTAATTGGACTACGGCAGAAAGTGAGTATACGGTTTATTATTTTACGTTTTTTTGCAGGCGCTGAAGTATGGTAAGTATGGTTAAATTAAGAATATTAAAATACTTTTTTCTGGCTGTGTCTTTTTTTTTTTTTTTTAACTCTTTCACTACTATAGGATTAATAATGGATAGGCGTCGTATTGACGCCTCTCCATTATTAACCCGGCCTAATGTCACCTTACAATAGCAAGGTGACATTAACCCCTTATTACCCCATATCCCACCGCTACTCGGGAGTGGGAAGAGAAGGGCTAAGTGCCGGAATTGGCGCATCTCACAGATGCACCATTTCTGGGGCGGCTGGGGACTGGTATTTGTAGCTAGGGGAGGGGGCCAATATCCATGGCCCCTCTCTAGGCTATGAATATCAGCCTGCAGCTGTCTTCGTAGCCTTTCTGGCTATAAAATATAGGGGGACCCCACGTCATTTTTTGGGGGGAGGTCCCCCTATTTTAATAGCCAGTAAAGGCTACGCAGACAGCTGCTGGCTGATATTCATAGCCTAGAGAGGGGCCATGGGTATTACCCCCTTCCCAGGCTACAAATATTGGCCCCCGGCCGTCGGCTTTCCCCTTCTGGTGCAGAAAATTGTGCAGGAGCCCACGCCATTTTTTTTTTTAACCCCTTCATGACCTTGGGATTTTCCGTTTTTCTGTGTTCGTCTTTCGCTCCCCTCCTTCCCAGAGCCATAACTTTTTTATTTTTCCATCAATATGGCCATGTGAGGGCTTATTTTTTGCGGTACGAGTTGTACTTTTGAACAAAATCATTGGTTTTACCATGTCATGTACTAGAAAACGGGAAAAAAATTCCAAGTGCGGTGAAATTGCAAAAAAAGTGCAGTCCCACACTTGTTTTTTGTTTGGCTTTTTTGCTAGGTTCACTAAATGCTAAAACTGACCTGCCATTATGATTATCCAGGTCAGTACGAGTTCATAGACACCTAACATGACTAGGTTATTTTTTTATCTAAGTGGTGAAAAAAAATTCCAAACTTTGCTAAAAAAAAAAAAAAAAATTGCGCCATTTTCCGATACCCGTAGCGTCTCCATTTTTCATGATCTGGGGTCGGTTGAGGGCTTATTTTTTGCGTGCCGAGCCGGTGTTTTTAATGATACCATTTCGGTGCAGATACGTTCTTTTGATCGCCCTTTATTTCATTTTAATGCAATGTCGCGGCGACCAAAAAAACGTAATTCTGGCGTTTCAAATTTTTTTTCTCGTTACGCTGTTTAGCGATCAGGTTAATGGTTTTTTTTATTGATAGATCGGGCGATTCTGAACACGGCGATACCAAATATGTGTAGGTTTGATTATTTTTTTTATTGATTTATTTTGATTGGGGCGAAAGGGGGGTGATTTAAACTTTTATATTTTTTTATTTTTTTTCACATTTTTTTTTTTTACTTTTTTTTTTTTAACTTTTGCCATGCTTCAATAGCCTCCATGGGAGGCTAGAAGCTGGCACAACACGATCGGCTCTGCTGCATAGAAGCGATCTGATGTTCGCTGCTATGTAGCAGAAATGCAGGCGTGCTGTGAGCGCCGACCACAGGGTGGCGCTCACAGCTGCCGGGGATCAGTAACCATAGAGGTCTCAAGGACCTCTATGGTTACTATTCTGAAGCATCGCCGACCTCCGATCATGTGACGGGGGTCGGCGATGCGCTCATTTCCGGCCGCCCGGCCGGAAGCGCCGGTTAAATGCCGTTATCTGCGTTTGACAGCGGCATTTAACTAGTTAATAGTGGCGGGTGAATCACGATTTCACCCGCCTCTATTGCGGGCACATGTCAGCTGTTCAAATCAGCTGACATGTCCCGGCTTTGATGCGGGCTCACCGCGGAGCCCTGCATCAAAGCAGGGGATCTGACCTCGGACGTACTATCCTGTCCGAGGTCAGAAAGGGGTTAACTGAAACATATTCATTAACCCCTTTCTGCCAGCTGGCAGTATCCCCCGCTTTGAGGTGAGCCCACTTCAAAGCCACAACATGTCAGCTGTTTTCAATACAACAAAAAAAATGTACATGATCGCTAAACGGCGTAGCGAGAAAAAAAAATCAAAAGCCAAAATTGTTCTTTTGGTCGCCGCGACATTGCATTAAAATGCAATAATGGGTGATGAAAAGAACATATCTGCACAGAAGAGGTATCATTAAAAATGTCAGCTCGGCACGCAAAAAATTAGCCCTCACCCGACCCCATATCTCCGAAAATATAGACGCTACGGGTATCGGAAAATGGCGCAATTATTTTATTTCTTTTTAGCAAAGTTTGGAATTTTTTTTCCCAACTTAGATAAAAAATAACCTAGATGTGTTTGGTGTCTATGAACTCGTAATGACCTGGAGAATCATAATGGCAGGTCAGTTTTATGCTGTGTGCACACGTTGCAGATTTGGGTGCAGAATTTTCTGCACAAACTCTGCATCTCCTTGCAGAAAACGCAGCTGCGTTTTTGATGCATTTTTTTCACGTTTTTTTTTTTCACTTTTTTTGGGCGGTTTTGATGCAGTTCTTGGTGCGGTTTTCGGTGCGTTTTTTGCATTGTTTTGATTCAGTTTTTGCTGCAGTATTTGGTGTGTTTTTTGCGTGGTTTTGATTCAGGTTTTTGATGTTTTTTTATGCAGTTTTTGGTGCAGTTTTGATGCAGTTTTTGCTGTGGTTTTGATGCAGTTTTGATGCGTTTTTGGTGCATTTTTTTCACGGTTTTGATTCATTTTTTTTTTTTTTTTTTGGTGCGTTTTTTGTGTGCGTTTTTGAAAGCTAAATAAAGATGTGTTATTGAGCAAAAAAAAAAGATTTGTGATGTCATTATTGTCCAACCTCCTCTTTTACATTTGTCCAACCCACACTCAATTTCACACAGACAGATAGATGATAGATGAAATGGATAGACAGATCTACATATAGATAGAGCTATAGATGCATACATCTATCTGTTCATATATCTATCTATAGATATATCTGGATAGATATATCTATTGATAGATGTATGGATAGTGTAGGGTGCGTGTCCACTGTCCAGATTACATCTGAATTAGCTGCAGATTGGATGCTCCGTGCTTGTGGTCCCATCGGATGATGCCTGCGCACACACCCGCACAGTCCCGCACACACCCGAACAGTCCCGCACACACCCAAACAGTCCCGCACAGCGCCGCACACATCCGAACAGCCCGCAGACCCCGCACACACCTGAACAGTCCCGCACAGCGCCGCACACATCCAAACAGCCCGCAGACCCTGCCCGCACACACATACACACACACAGTCACCGCCCACACACTTCCCTCCTCCCGAACTGCAGCGTTTCTCGGACCCACATCCGCAGCTAAACTGCAGATCTTTTTTACATCTGCAGATGTGCCCGAATCAATGAAAGTCTAAGGGTGCAAAATGCTGCAGTTCGGCACAAAAGAAGTGACATGCTGCGGAAAAAAAAGCTGCGTTTCGGTGCGGCTTTTTCCGCAGCATGTGCACAACAAGTCTGCGGCTCCCATAGACTTACATTGGTTGTGCACTACACTGCGGATTTGATGCAATTTTGTGCAGCAAAAAACCGTGCAGATCTGCAATCAAATCCGCAACGTGTGCACATAGCATTTAGTGAACTTAGCAAAAAAGCCAAGCAAAAAGTGTGGGATTGCACTTTTTTTGCAATTTCATCGCACTTTGAATTTTTTTCACATTTTCTGTTACACGACATGGTAAAACCAATGGTGTCGTTCGAAAGTAGAACTTGTCCGGCAAAAGATAAGCACTCACATGGCCATATTGACGGAAAAATTATGGCTCTGGAAAGAAGGGGAGCGATAAACGAAAAAAGCTCCAGGGATGAAGGGGTTTAGAAACATGGATATGGACATATCTATGTAAATAGATATAGATATATAGATCTATCTATCTTTATTCAGTCGCCATGACAGCACCACGAGAGAGCAGGGCTGTGGAGTCGGAGTTAATTTTGGTTGGAGTCGGTAGAAATGTACCGACTCCAGCTTTAAAAAAAAAAAAAATGTATTAATATTTCATAATTGAACTTTCATATGAATTTTATAAATGTTACTCAAATATATATGTTCTATCAAACTATGAACAACAGTGATAAGCAGTTCTGCTGGAGATAGAGACATTTCTTACTTCTTGTGTGTCACTGTTCTCCACTGCCCTTATCTAATCTTATACTTGGTTAACCTCATGGTGCCCCAACCCCCCTACTTACAATGTATGAAACTGAAAGTGAAAATGTGTTGCAAATTCTTAGTAGTAAAGCTCCTCCTCTAGACTAGATGTTTACTAGGTGTGCGTCTTCCAAGCATCTCACAGCTGCTACTCAGAAGAGGAAGACTGTAAGAAGTATTATCCTTTCAACAAACTTTGCATCAGTTAACTGTGAGTACATGAGGAATAACAGTATTACTGACCACTATATCAGTTGTACGACCTGGCAATAATTTTGTACAATTGTTTTTAGGAAAAACAATTGTCATTTGGATTGTGAATGCAGAATTAAAAACCTGAGAATGTCAAAGAAGCGTCACATTAAATCAGCTGTATTTGAACATTTCACCATCACTCAAGATAGAAAACATTATGTCTGTCAGTGTATGACAAATGATCCAGACGACAACAAATGGTGTGAAGCCAAGATCAGTGCATATTCAGGCAAAGATAAAAATGCTCCTACCAGAGCTTCTAATCTAAAGAGACATTTACAGCGCTTTCATCCAGAAGTACTGAAAGCAGTGGTTGAGAGACTGCATCCAAACCAATGAACCAGTGCCCAGCTCTTCCAGCCAAACAAAGGAGCAGAGAACTTTGCAGCCATCAGTTGCAAGATATTTTGTCAGTGACAAAGTTACTGTGACAATGACAGTAGATACATTTAAAAAACAGATCATAGAGCTTGTTGTAAAGGATAGTGTGCCTATTTCATTATTTTCACGACCAGCTTTTATGTGTCTGAATGGGGAAATGGCCCGCAAGCTTGGTGTTTCTCTGGAGAGAGAGAGTATTAGAAAATTAGTAATCGAAGAAGCTTTTAAACAAAAGGAAGAACTTAAAAAAACTCTCAAGGGACGCTTTCTGTTTCTTAAAATGGATGCCTGCACACGTCACAGAGTGAACTATTTTGCCATCAATGTCCGATTTGTTTGTGACAAAAATGAAATAGTTACCAAGACATTGGCAGTAAAAGACACCAAAGCTCATCACACCAGTGAGTTTCTCCAGGTCTTGGTGGAAAAGGTTCTGCAAGACTATGAACTTAAAAAAGAGCAAGTTCTTTCTGTCGTAACTGACAATGCTTCAAATATAAGTACTATTAAGCTAATGAATGAGAGTAATGATGGTGACCAGCAGCTAGAAGAACATTCTGGGTCCACAGACACAGAAATGTTTGAAATAGAGGAACACAGTATTGTAACTGAGTAGCAAACTGAAGTTGCTTCAGATGAACAGCAACATGATAGTTTAGATCTTGTTGAAACTGTGTCAATACGTTCTTTTATTCATCACATGCGCTGTGTTGTGCATACGCTACAGCTGGCTATAAGAGACAGTCTGCAAGAAGGACATGCTGCTGCACCGATTGGCAAGGTGAGAAAATTGGCTACTGTTGCCAGAACCCCTAAAGTTGACTCAATTTTGAAGAGACGTGCTGGAAAAGGGGGCAATTATTGATCAAGCCACACGATGGGGCAGTACTTAATGATTCAGCGCTTGGTTGAACTGAAAACCTTTCTTGTAGACATGGCTAACCCTCAACTGACGCTAAATGAAAGTCAGTGGAATCAGGTGACTGAGCTGGAAAAATTGCTAGAGCACCCATTTACAGTGACTAAAAAATTACAAGCAGAGGACTTAACTCCAGGTATTTTCTTAAAGGAGTGGAAGAACCTGATGTTTCGCCTGTCCCAAAGAGGAGGGTTAATTGCAAGTGGCATTGCTACATCAATGAAATGGAGAGAGGAGCTACTATTACAAAATAACATTCTTTTGGCAGATGTTTATGTAGACCCAATGCATCGGATTCTTCTAGATGATCAACAGCTAACTAAAGGAAAAGAAGCTCTGTTTGAAATAGCAGTAAGGATGAAAGGGTTGCAGAACAGTCAGGAGGAACAAGAAGAATTTGGTCGTCCTACCACATCTTCACCCTCATCAACTGATGAAGAATTTAATTTAGAAAAATATTTGGATCACAAGGACCGTGCAAAGCGTTCCCGCATAGAAGAAGAGTCATCACCATCAAAGAACACAGCCAGTACATTTCAGCAGAATTTTTAATGTGCACTAAAAGAAATTGAGAAATTTGACCGTTTGTCAAAAATAACAGTGCAACAAGCGATTCCTCTGTATCCTGATATTGTCAGAGATGTTCCCCGAGTGGTTACTGCTTTGCCACCAACCCAAGTTAGTGCAGAGAGGTTGTTCTCTGCTCTCAGAATAATTAGATCAGATTTGAGGGCATCCATGAAGGAGGATCTGACAGAGGCAATACTTTTTCTGAGGACAAATTTATAGATTTCTTCTTATTAACTGCATAACATATTTACTTACAAGAGTTTATAAAAGTTATTTGCTATATTCTAATTGTATTCTAATAAATATAATTTTTGCTCTAAGTGGTCGGATTACTTATATGATGGTGAGAAACTGAATAAGCACGATGTTAATATTTTACAACAGTAAATTTATTGTTACGAATTGGCCATTTATGAAGGAGCAGGAGTCGGAGTCGCAACTGTGGCTTACCGACTCCACAGCCCTGCGAGAGAGGGGACCTGCCCTTCAGGGACAGGAAACCTACAGACATAAAAGGGCGGCACCTCTCTCCCCCGTCAGTTGGTTTCCTGTCCCTGACAGGCGAACCTCTTCAGACAGACCTTATGAAGAAGGTTGAAGAATAGAAGACTACCCAGTCCTGGCGGTCCGATGCAGGTAGCGGGAGGGCCCCTACCTCAGACTAGCCAGGACGCCGGAAGCACCACACAGCAGGGGGACTGCCTTGTGTTAGGTGGCAGCAGAGAGAAGCAGCCTTCACAATGGCTTGCTTCTGAGTGACCCTTCGCCGCAGGTACTGAGTAAGTATATGGTACCTGCTCCGGGAGCTGTGTCCGGCGGGGCCTTCCGGGTCCGGCCGCGTCCTGCTTGGGGGGGGGGGGCGGTTTGATCCGGGCGGCGGCCGGCATGTCCGGTTGTGTGTGGACTCGCCGCGCCCGTGACCGGAAGGGGCGTTCCCTGGTAAGGTGCCCAGCGGCGCACCCTGATGACGCGGCTGACGGCGCAGTCTGACGACGCGGCTGGGCATGCGCGGTGGAGCCGTGCCGGCTGATAGCGCTTCCCCTACGATTTGCGGTGAAAGCGGCGATGCGGCGGGGCCTGGGGGGTGGGTCCCTATTGTCAGCCGGGGGCGCGGCCTTGGGAGTAGGTGGCCAATCCTCAGGATACTGCCGGGCAGGTCACGCGGAGAACCTGCTGACCCCCATCCGGGGGCGGTACCATTGGGGGCAGATTTAAGAGCGATATGGCGGCTGCTGGATGTCTCTGACCCATTTTTTTTTTTTTTTCAATGGAGTCACCGGAGCAGGAAGCACCGCAGCTTGAGAAGCGGCAGCAGCCTCAGCCTATTGAAGAGACCCATGCCATCTCCCTGCGCCGATCTAGTGGCAGTAGTCGCGCTGGTGGAGATAAAAGTATTCAAAAGTCAAGCAAGTCCTCAGGCCGTAAAACTTCACTGGCCAGGAAGGACCCCCCCCCCCACTACCTACGGTACTATTCACTACGCATCTGGGTAAGTGATCTACGTGAAAGTTCACTTAGTGATCCTCTGTCCCTGTTTATGTTCCCTTTCTCTTTATCAGGGGAGAAAATGTTCCGCCAAGTCCAAACACAGGGAATGTGGCGAGTGTGGGGAACCACTCCCGGATGCTTATGAGAAAAGGTTGTGCAGACCTTGCATACAGCGCCTAATAGAGGAAGAAGCTCCCGACCTTACGTCTACCTTAAGGGATATGGTTAGACGAGAAATCAGGGGTTCTATTAAGTCCTTATCCCAAAAGACAGATTTTAAAAAAGGGAAAAAAATTAGATCCCCAATTTCAGAGATTGATTCAGATTCAGCTGAACTAACCTCGGATTCCTCTCCATCTTCCTCTTCATCTATGGACGCTGAGTCGGGTCATTCCTGTTTACCGCTAGATAAAGTTAATCGGCTGGTTAAAGCGGTAAATAATACCATGGGGATTGAGGAGCCCCAGTCAGAGTGGTCCATGCAGGACATAATGTTTAAGGGGTTAGATAAAAAATCCCGTAGATCTTTCCTGGTGATTGATAAAATAAACTCTTTAATCACAAGGGAGTGGAAGAAAACGGCGTTTAAGAGGAGGTATCCATTCGAGGAAGAGGCATCATCCTCATGGGATAAAGCCCCGAAATTAGACGCAGCAGTTGCCAAAGCATGTAAAAAGACCTCGCTACCATTCGAATATTTGAGCAATCTAAAAGACCCATTAGACAGAAAGGCTGACATTTTTCTTAAGGGTACTTGGGAGACAGCGGCAGGATCCGTGAGACCAGCAATTGCGGCCACTTATACAGCACGGTCGCTAATGGTGTGGCTTGATCGCCTAGAAGATCAACTCAAAAACAAAGTCCCTAGAAATGAAATCTTGTCCTCCCTTCCTTTAATTCAAGAGGCAGCAGCTTTTCTTTCAGACGCTTTGGCGGATTCTGTAAAATTAGCAGCTAGATCTTCAACCCTATCCAATGCGGCCTGCAGGGCTTTATGGATAAAGTGTTGGCCAGGAGATTTACAGGCAAGGTCAAAATTATGTGGCATTCCCTGTGAAGGGGCACACTTGTTTGGGCCAGTACTGGATGAACTATTAGAAAAAGCGGGCGATAATAAAAAACGATTCCCCTTCCTAGGAAGACCCTCATACAGACGGGAATACAACAGAGGATGGTTCAACCCGCAAAAGATCAAATAGAGAAAGATCCAGACATGACAGTAAGGGTATGTGCACACGTCCGGATTTCTTGCAGAAATTTCCCGAAGAAAACCAGAAATTTTCTGCAAGAAATCCGCATTTTTTTTTTTGCGTTTTTTTCGCGCTTTTTTTAGCATTCTGCAAGCGTAATTAGCTTGCAGAATGCTAAAGTTTTCCAAGCGATCTGTAGCATTGCTTGGAAAACTGACTGACAAGTTGGTCACACTTGTCAAACATACTGTTTGACAAGTGTGACCAACTTTTTACTATAGATGCTGCTTATGCAGCATCTATAGTAAAAGATAGAATGTTTAAAAATAATAAAAAAAATAAAAAAATGCCTATACTCACCTGCAGACAGCTGATCTCCTCAGCGGCGTCCGTTCCTATAGCTGGTGTGTGTGCGCAGGACCTTCCATGACGTCGCGGTCACGTGAGCGGTCACATGACCGGTCTCACGACCAATCACAGGACCGCGACGTCATCGCAGGTCCTTCACCGCACACCAGCTATAGGAACCGAAGCGGCAGCATGCACCTGAGAGGCGGGAAGACATCGAAGGTGAGTATATGACTATTTTTTATTTTCTTTTTTTTTGACCAATTATATGGTGCCCAGTCCGTGGAGGAGAGTCTCCTCTCCTCCACCCTGGGTACCAACCGCACATGATCTGCTTACTTCCCGCATGGTGTGCACAGCCCCGTGCGGAAAGTATACAGATCAATGCACTCCTAGGTGTGCGGAATCCCCGCAATTCCGCATTTTTAATGAACATGTTGCTTTTTTTTCCACGATGCGATTTTTTCGCGGAAAAAAATGCAACATTTGCACAAGAAATGCGGAATACACTGTAAATAATAGGAGGCATATGTTAGCGTTTTTTTCGCGTTTTTATAGCGAAAAAACACGAAAAATACTGAACGTGTGCACATGGCCTTACAGGAAAAGAGGTAGAGGGTATATGTTTAACACCTCTCGGGACTATAAAAAGCCTCAATGACTGCTGGACCAGGTGGGGGGCAGACTTTAAGTCTTCTACCCTGCCTGGTTGAAAATTTCCAATAGCCCATGGGTCCTCAGTATTATTTCAACTGGTCTAAAGTTCGAGTTCCAGAACTTTCCTCAGGACAAATTTTGTCTAACACCCATCCGTTCTTCTTCTGCAGAACAGTTGGCACTGGAGTCGGAAGTCCAGGAACTACAGCAAAAGGGAGTGCTGATTAAAGTACCCACAGTACAGAGAGGTAAGGGGTTCTATTCCCCTCTCTTTCTGGTTAAAAAACCTGATGGATCCTTCCGTACCATCATTAATTTGAAGGGCCTAAATAAATTTCTGCTGATTCCTTCCTTCAAGATGGAGTCTGTAAAATCGGCAATAAAGCTCATGTTTAACAACTGCTTCATGGTTGTCTTAGATTTAAAAGACGCCTATTATCATGTCCCAATAAACGCAGACCACCAACAATTTCTCAGAGTGGCAGTTTCAATTAATGGCACAATAGAACACTTCCAATACCGAGCACTTCCCTTTGGAGTCGCGGTCGCACCCCGTATATTCACTAAAATAATGGTAGAAGTCATGGCGCACCTTCACGAACAGGACATCTTAATACCCTATTTAGATCACTTATTAATTGTAAGTCATTCGGAATCACACTGCACTGACCAATTAGGGAAGGTGACATCAGTGTTGCAGGAATTGGGGTGGATCATTAATCTTAAAAAATCCCGCTTACAACCCTCTAAAATACAGGAATTTTTGGGTCTTGTCATAGATTCTAGTGTACAGGAATGTCGTCTTCCAGATGCAAAAGTAAATAGAATTCAACAACTGATAACCAAAGTGATTAAAAATCCATCGGTCTCTCTGAGAAGAGCAATGTCTCTTTTAGGGTCACTTACATCATGTATCCCGGCGGTTCTCTGGGCCCAATATCACACCAGACCACTACAGTGGGACGTATTACGTAACACCCTTCACTTGTCAGGACACCTTGACAGTATATTTTCACTATCCACTGAATCTATACAATCTTTGCATTGGTGGACACACATAACAAATTTACGTAGGGGTGTTCCCTGGACAAATGATGTGTCGCGAATAGTAACTACAGATGCTAGTCCCAGGGTATGGGGAGCGCACATGGAAAATAGTTGGATCCAGGGACTGTGGTCCCAAGCTGAACAGAATTTGACATCCAACTTAAAGGGAACCTGTCACCCCGTTTTTTCGGTATGAGATAAAAATACTGTTAAATAGGGCCTGAGCTGTGCATTACAATAGTGTAGTTTGTGGACCCCGATTCCCCACCTATGCTGCCAAAATACGTTACCAAAGTAGTCGTTTTCGCCTGTCAATCAGGCTGGTCAGGTCAGATGGGCGTGGTGTCTTCCCCCAGATCTTGCGTAGTTTTCCGTTGGTGGCGTAGTGGCGTGCGCATGTCCAAGGTCCCGACTCCTGCACAGGGGTGTGAAAATAGCAGCGATGTCCGTTATTCCATTGGTGGTCGGTGGGCGCGGCCATCTTGCTTTGGCCGCGCGTGCGCAGAAGCGGCGCTCTGCTGGCTGCGGCTTCAGGAAAATGGCCGCCGCGATAGCCATCTGCGCACGCGCGGATGCCCGCGGCCATTTTCCTGAAGCCGCGGCCAGCAGAGCGCCGCTTCTGCGCACGCGCGGCCAAAGCAAGATGGCCGCGCCCACCGACCACCAATGGAGTAACGGACATCGCTGCTATTTTCACACCCCTGTGCAGGAGTCGGGACCTTGGACATGCGCACGCCACTACGCCACCAACGGAAAACTACGCAAGATCTGGGGGAAGACACCACGCCCATCTGACCTGACCAGCCTGATTGACAGGCGAAAACGACTACTTTGGTAACGTATTTCGGCAGCATAGGTGGGGAATCGGGGTCCACAAACTACACTATTGTAATGCACAGCTCAGGCCCTATTTAACAGTATTTTTATCTCATACCGAAAAAACGGGGTGACAGGTTCCCTTTAAAGGAATTATTAGCGGTGGAACGCGCTTTAAGTAATTTCCTTATACCCCTACAGGGTAGACATGTCAGAGTTTTTTCAGATACCCAAGTGACTGTAGCCTATATTACCCATCAAGGAGGTACTCGGTCAGATTCATTAATGGATGTTGCGGATCGTATTTTTCAGATGGCCGAAAATCATCTACTATCTCTTATGGCTCTTCACATAAAGGGAAAGCTCAATGTCATGGCCAACTATCTAAGCCGCAACAAACTCGGACAGGGAGATGGGACCTTGAATCAGACTGTCTTCAATCAGATTGTACAGTTATGGGGGTGCCCAGACATAGACCTTTTTGCAAACAAGGAAAACAGGAAACTACACCGTTTCTGCTCCTTAAACCCCAGAGAAAACCCATATGCGGTGGACGCTCTCCTAATTTCATGGCACTTCAATCTCGCTTACGCCTTTCCCCCACTAAATTTAATTCCAATAGTTCTGAGGAAGATACGGGAAGACAAGGCCCGGGTAATCATGGTAGCCCCGTTCTGGCCCAGAAGATCATGGTTTCCTTGGCTGAGGAAAATGTCCATTTCTCAGCCTTGGATTCTCCCAGAAACACCAGATCTCCTCTCCCAGGGCCCAATTCTCCATCCACGAGTCGCCAATTTACATCTAGCGGCGTGGAATTTGAGAGGTCACTACTAAGGGCGAAGGTTTTCTCAGGACCTGGTAAACATGCTACTAAAGAGTAGAAAACCGTCTACAACAAATATTTACGTCAGAATTTGGAAAAAGTTCTTAGAAGTCTCAGGGTCACATATTGACCAAAAAAATCTGTATTTAAAAAAATTTGGAATTCCTACAAAAGGGGTTACAAATGGGCTTAGCCACAAGCACTCTCAGAGTTCAAGTATCGGCTCTGGGGGCACTGTACAATAGTAAATTAGCCAATAACCACTGGATAACTAGGTTCTTCAAGGCTGCAACTAGGTCCAGGCCAGTCATTAAACAAAAATTGGTACCATGGGACCTAAATTTTGTGCTTTCCGCTCTGATGGAAGCACCATTTGAACCTATTGATACGATTCCAATAAAAATCCTATCTTTTAAAACGGCCCTTTTAGTCGCGCTCACATCCGCAAGAAGGGTTAGCGATCTACAAGCCCTATCTAGACAGCCTCCATACATGCAGTTTAGAGAAGATAGAGTTATCTTGAAACCTGATCCTCTTTATCTTCCGAAAGTAGCTTCAAAATTTCATAGATTACAGGAAGTTGTTCTACCTTCTTTCTGTTCTAACCCCACTAATGACAAAGAACGGAAATTCCATTCGCTAGATGTAAGAAGATTTCTTCTTAAATATATTTTGGCTACTAATACTTGGAAAAAAAGATAATTCCCTATTTGTATCCTTCCAGGGAGTTAGAAAGGGACTTAGAGTGTCCAAAAACACATTAGCTAGATGGATCAGGGAGGCAATCTCTTTGGCTTATTCAGCAGGTGGTGTGCAGATCCCGGAAGGTATAAAAGCTCACTCCACTCGAGCCATGGCTACTTCCTGGGCAGAGAGATCGGAAGTGTCGATTGAAGACATTTGTAAGGCGGCCACATGGTCTTCTCCATCTACTTTTCTTAAGCACTATAGACTAGATTTGGGTAGCTCTTCCGATCTCACATTCGGGAGAAGGGTGCTTGAAGCAGTTGTCCCTCCCTAGTCTCTTTTACTTCTCTGAATGTCTCTCGTTGTGCTGTCATGGCGACTGAATAAATACGTAAGCTACTTACTGGTAGCGGTGTTTTTCAGGAGCCCATGACAGCACCCTTATATTTCCTAACCTCTCTTCTGGTGTGGGTCAGCACCTTCTTTCCATTAAGTCCTAAGTTTATTCACTGGGTGAATTGTACCATGTTTTAAAATTGTTTATATGCTACTAACCTAGGAGATCCTCTCATGCTCTGTAAACCAACTGACGGGGGAGAGTGCCGCCCTTTTATGTCTGTCTGTCTATCTATCTATCTATCTATCTATCTATCTATCTATCTATCCCATATCTATCTATCTCATATCTATCTATCAATTCCGTTCTATCTATCTAATTCTATCTATATCTTTCTATCTATATATCTATCTATCTGTGTGTAATGGAGTGTGGGTTGGATAAATGTAAAAGAGGAGGTTGGACAGAAATGACATCACAAATCCTTTTGAGGAGGGAGGGTTTTGGGTGTGTTTTGGAGTGGGTGTGGTAGGTTCGGGCTTAGTGGCCAGTGCAATGCATTAAGGAACTTGTAGTATTAGAGCACAATAACTCAGGAGAAAGGAAGTTGTCGATTAACCCCATGAGAGCTGGATCCAGCACTGAAGATGTGCTGCTACAGCATGATAAAAGGTAATATTGCTAAAATAAACACAGTGGATGTTTTCATTGGCACATAATAGCAAGATTTATGAAAAGAAAAAAAAATAATTTTATTGTAGTGGACAACTTCTTTAACTTTTCATAGCACAGTACAGATATCCACTGATTTAATGTCCAGTCTTTGTTTCTTGATCCAAACAAGTCTCTTAATATTGTCTGCGGTCCTCAGTAGTGAGTGTTTTGCAGCAAATTGACCATAAAGGCCGGCTTCCTGCAGTCTACTCTGGAAAGTTGATGTTGAATTGTTTCCTACTTGATGTTTGTTATCCGAGATGCTATCATTTTGCAGTTTCTAAGCTACTAACTGATGAACTTATCCTCTGCAGCAGAGGTAATACTTGGTTCTTCCTTTCCTATGACAGATTCTTTCATAGCAATACACTGTTTTAATTACTGCACTTGAAGTTACCTTTAAGGTTCTTGCAATTTTCCAGACTGATTTTCATGTCTTAAAGTTCATTACTTTAAAGGGAACCTGTCACCCCCAAAATCGAAGGTGAGCTAAGCCCACCGGCTTATCTACAGCATTCTCTAATGCTGTAGATAAGCCCCCGATGTATCCTGAAAGATGAGAAAAAGGGTTAGATTATACTCACCCAGGGGCGGTCTCGCTGCGGTCCAGTCCGATGGGTGTCGCGGTCCGGTCCAGCGCCTCCCATCTTCTTACGATAACGTCCTTGTCTTCACGCTGCGTCTCCTGCACAGGCGTACTTTGTCTGCCCTGTTGAGGGCAGAGCAAAGTACTGCAGTGCGCAGGCGTCGGGCCTCTCTGACCTTTCCCAGACAAAATACGTCTGCGCCGGTGCCACAGCATGAAGACAAGAAGAGGACGTCATTGTAAGAAGATGGGAGGCCCCGGAGCGCGATGCCAATCGGACCGCCCGCCCAGTTGAGTATAATATAACCTCTTTTTCTCATCTTTCAGGTTACATCGGGGGCTTATCTACAGTATTCCAGAATGCTGTAGATAAGCCCCTGATGCTGGTGGGCTTATCTTGCCTTCGATTTTGGGAGTGACAGGTTCCCTTTAATGTCTTGACGTAATGCTATTGTTCTTTGCTTAGTTGAGTGGTTGTTGCTGTATTCTGGCTTGGAGCAGCTGTGGAATAGGGCTCAGGACCATAAGTAACTGTGCACCAACACTGCTTCTGCAAAACACACCTCATGGTCGCAAGCACTTTCTGAAGGTCGGTGATCGCGCACATGATTTTGACGAAGCATACCTGTTCATGAGCATTCCAGGTGACTATCTGATGAAGCTGCTTGAGAAAATGTCAAGTGTGTAAATTTGTCCTCAGAATTACAGGGGGACTTTGTTGAACCTAAGGTTTTATACATATTAGTTTGTTTCAGATGTATTTCTTTACCCCTTTTATTCATATGTGTACCTTCATGTTTTTTTGCTGCTTTCAATCTGAGTCTACAATGTGCACATTCCAATAAGAACAAGGAAAACCATTGCATGTGTCCAAATGTTTGACCTGTACTGTATTTTAGACCTGAAGAGGCTGGTGTGCTTGCTTTGAAAATGTCAGACTGGCTGCATAATCTCTTTTGAAAGTTTCACTGTCAAGAGCTTGCACAGTCATCCAGCTGGAATCAATAAATGCTCATTTTAATTTCAAGTTTATAATCATTCTGATGTGGATTTTATCGGGTCTAAGAAATCTATTTAATAATGTATGTACTTTTGTATTGTAAAATTCAGTGACAGTCACTTTAAGGGATACAGCGTTTTTAGAGTCACCCATATACACCTATTATTTGATCAAAGCATATAAAAATGTATTCTGTGAATTGGGGAGATGTATTGGGCTACATACAGAAGAATTCTGGCTTAAAGGGGTTTTCCACTTTCAATGCTAAGGACCATGGGGCATCATTACTTGTGGAAGAAAGGTGACTCTGGCAGCTAAATAGCAAAGGGTTGTTTACAGTTAGAGCAGTCAGACTGTGGCATGCCGACCACAAGAGTTAGCAATGGCAGACAATATAACAGCTTTTAACAAAGGGCTGGATGATTTCATCTATACACATAACATTGGGGGCGATAGTTAAATTAGTGACAAAATGTATAATTGGTGGAGAAAGGTTGAACTTGATGGACCTAAGTTGTTGTTTTTTTTTCAACCTATGTAACAAAGTGGCATCTGAATGCTTGCCATTTTGTGTAATAACAAAGACAGATGGTAGTTGCCCATCCTAGATCCAACTCCAGTTTTCCACTGGTGCTCTGGTTGTTACGCTGGCCACTCGCACACCTTTCTAAGCACCGTCCGACTCACCGCGTGTTTCGCTCTTCTCCACCCAGTAGCTGACCATCGCTCGGAGCTGCCTTGTGCTTCTCTTCCAGCACTGCCTTTTGTGAGTCATATGGGGGCACTGCCGAACTCTGTAGGAATTTGTATCCATTTTGTCTTGCTGAGATCTGCTTCTCCGGCCTATCACTTGCCAGCAGGTTGTATATCGGGCAACTCCATCCTCCACTCCTCCCCTGAACTTAGGTTCCTTATAACTCAGTCTCTAGCTTCCTTTATTAGCGTATTCCTGTGTTGTCTCACCTGTTATCGACCCAGCTTGCCTTCTTGTTTGTCCTGATCTCTCCTCTCCTGACCTTGGCTACCAATTCTGAATATGTGCTGCCTGCCCCGACCTCGGACCGTCTGACTACGCTTCTCTTGATCACCTGTATCCCATAGCCGAGTCTCTGACCCTCCTGTCAGCTGCTGCAGTCATGGGGACTGCCCTGGAGTGGTACCTGGTGTCTACCAGCAGCCCACCATATCCTCACCATCAGAGGCTCTAGTGCAGTGGTCCCCAACCTTTCTGACCTTGAGAGCTACATTCAGCTTAGAAAGAGGGTATCGAGCCACAGTCAGCACTGAGAGAGGGTCGCAAGCCACATCCAGCTCCCACCCCCTTCAAAGTAGTGTCAACCAAAGCCCCCATTACAGGTATAATGATAACCAAAGCTTTTCCACAGAAATCACTCCAGAGCAGTACACTGAGATCCAGGGGTTCCCACAATACCCCCATTCAGTATTCTCCTAACACACTGTCACATCCAGCTTTGAGCACCTCCTCTAACAGGTAGTACAAACTTCCAGCGTACCATTCCTAAAACATCTCTAAACCCCTAAGACCAGTAAATGTGCATCCAGATCTGCAATTCTGTGCAGGGCTACTCACAAAATTCACCATTTTGAGATGTGCCCTTGATACCTGTTAGCGAGACCTGGACCTAATGCATCAAGCTGGCAGACAGTCGCGAGCCACAATTCATGGGGCCGTGAGCCACATGTGGCTCCCGAGCTACAGGTTAGGGAGCCCTGCTCTAGTGAATACCCAATAAACACTCAGTCACGCCCCACCTGCTTTACACTGGTCTCTGTTTTGGCTTCAGCAGTGATGCACTATAGTTGTGATGCCACTGATGCAACCAATTACTAAAGGTACCGTTACACTAAACGACTTACCAACGATCACGACCAGCGATACGACCTGGCCGTGATCGTTGGTAAGTCGTTGTGTGGTCGCTGGGGAGCTGTCACACAGACCGCTCTCTCCAGCGACCAACGATCAGGTGAACGACTTCGGCATCGTTGAAACTGTCTTCAACGATGCCGAAGTCCCCCTGCAGCACCCGGGTAACCAGGGTAAACATCGGGTTACTAAGTGCAGGGCCGCGCTTAGTAACCCGATATTTACCCTGGTTACCATTGTAAAAGTAAAAAAAAAAACAGTACATACTCACATTCTGATGTCTGTCACGTCCCCCGCCGGCGTCCACAGGGTTACGCGCTGCTGCTCAGAGCTTCCTGCACTTTTGTCCACCAATTATACATTATGACACTGAATGATCTATATCCCACAATGTTATGTGTGCTGAAGAAATCATCCAGCCCTTGTATAGAAGCTGTCATAGTGTCTGCCATTACTGCCTCTTGTGGTCGGCATTCCACAGTCTGACTGCTCTAACTGTAAAGACCCCTTCCTATATAGCTGCTGGAATCGCCTTTCTTCCACTCGTAATGAGAGCCCCTGGCCTTAGTATGGTCTTTGGATGGAATAAGTCATGTGCCGGTCCTCTGTAGTGGCCACACATGTATTTATACATATACAGACATGGCCAAATGTTTGGCACCCTTGAAATTATCCCAGAAAATGATTACAATTACACATACTTTGCTATGCACGTTTATTTCCTTTGTGTGTATTGGAACTGCACAAAAAACAGAGGAAGAAAAGACAAATTTTACAAAATTGTTGGCACCCTCAACTTACTGCAATCAATCGTTTCATATAACCATCAACCAGCTTCTTACACCTCACTATTGGAATTTTGGACCACTCTTCTTTTGCAAACTGCTCCAGGTCTCGTGTATGAAGGGTGCCTTCTCCCAACAGCAATTTTAATCCCTTAAAGGGCACCTGTCACCTCGTTTTTTCAGTATGAGATTAAAATACTGTTAAATAGGGCCTGAGCTGTGCATTACAACAGTGTATTTTGTGGACCCCGATTCCCCACCTATGCTGCCAAAATACGTTACCAAAGTAGCCGTTTTCGCCTGTCAATCAGGCTGGTCTGGTCAAAAGGGCGTGGTGTCTTCCCCCAGATCATGCTTAGTTTTCCATTGGTGATGTAGTGGTTTGTGCATGCCCATGGTCCCGAATCCACTGCACAGGGGAGTTAAAAGAGCGCGATGTGCACTATTTCATTGGTGCTCGGTGGGGGCGGCCATCTTCCTTTGGCCGCGCGTGCGCAGAAGCGGCGCTCTGCTGGCCGCGGCTTCAGGAAAATGGCCGCGGGATGCCGCGCGTGCGCAGATGGAGATCGCGGCGGCCATTTTTCTGAAGCAGAGATACGAACTCTGCTTCAGGAAAATGGCCGCCGCGATCTCCATCTGCGCACACGCGGCATCCCGCGGCCATTTTCCTGAAGCCGCGGCCAGCAGAGCGCAGCTTCTGCGCACGCGCGGCCAAAGGAAGATGGCCGCCCCCACCGAGCACCAATGAAATAGTGCACATCGCGCTCTTTTAACCCCCCTGTGCAGTGGATTCGGGACCTTGGACATGCGCAAACCACTACGCCACCAACGGAAAACTAAGCAAGATCTGGGGGAAGACACCACGCCCATCTGACCAGACCAGCCTGATTGACAGGCGAAAACGGCTACTTTGGTAACGTATTTTGGCAGCATAGGTGGGGAATCGGGGGTCCACAAAATACACTGTTGTAATGCACAGCTCAGGCCCTATTTAACAGTATTTTCCAGGACGTCATCCTGACAGCACCCTGGAGGACGTCCTCCTCCCCTTGCTGGGACAGGAAACACACGAGTTTAAAAGGTCTAATCCTCAGTGTTTTTCCTGTCCCTGCAAGGAAAGGACGCACGAGTGAAAAGCTGCAAGCTTACCAGAGCTCAGGGGGATCGTGCGGCTTGCCAATATCCTTCCCCCTGTCAAGAGGCTCAGGGCAGACACCCTCCGGTGGGGGGTCCCTCTGCTCCAAAGACCAGGAGTGGACGAGACTTCTGGTGGCAGCCGCTCCTCCCGGTGGGAGGCTCTCGGCTGCGGATGCCATCCACGCTGTGTACGGAGCAGCGTGGTATCCAGAACGGCGTCTCTAGGCGGAAGTGACCAGGACGGCGTCACTTCCGGTTTTCGGCATCCGTTACCGTCACTTCCGGTAACGCTGCAGTGAAGGGGGAAAGCGTGCGTTCCACTGTGGAACGCATATCGGCTGAGGCGCTCCTGTTCCGACGCTACAAGCTGCGGGGACCTGCTTCTCTCAGCGCTTTTGTTCCGACGCTACAAGCTGCGGGGACCTGCTTCACTCATCATGGATGCAAGTATGCCGGTCGAGGAGGTGGTAAGTGCGCATAGCGCAGACCCCTATCTGCAAGTAGAAGCAGGCTTACCCCAGCGCTTATCCCTATCTTATGTCATTTAAGGATAAGGGAACCCCTGCTGGCCCCTCTGGTTCCTCTGGTCAGGCTAGGAGATCCGGCAAGGCCTCGGGAAAATCTGCTAGATGCCCTATCTGTAATGCGAAGCTCCCGGATTCCCACGGAAAGACTTTGTGTGCAGATTGTACGTCTAAGATCGTGAGGGACGAACAGCCGGCATTACTGTCCGAGATGAGATCCCTTATACGTGAGGAGGTGCAGGCTTCTTTATCCAATATGGTGCAGAAGCCCAGTCCTATTCCCAGCCGCAAGAGGGCCAGACAGGAACGAGAACCAGAGTTTACTTCTGAGGACAAGTCTAATTCAGAGGACTTCGTCTCAGAGGAAGAGGGCGAGCTTCCGTCAGGAAGCCAGGACCACCAAAGAAAATATCTCTTCCAGGCGGAAGAGACAAATGATCTGGTGCAGGCGGTACGGTGCACCATGCAAATAGAGGAGACACCTAAACCACAATCCAGGCAGGACCTGATGTTCGGGGGACTTATGTCACGTCAGCAGACTGTATTCCCCGTTAGCGAGCACATTAAAGCCATGATAATGGAGGAGTGGAAGGAAGCGGAACGCCGGCTCGTGTTATCCAAGGAGTTTAAAGCTCGTCTACCATTTGAGCCGGAGGACATAAAACTGTGGGAAGAAATCCCTAAGGTCGATGTTCCGGTGGCGAAGGTGGCTAAAAAAACTGCCATACCCTTTGAGGACTCCTCAAGCCTGCACGATCCCATGGATAGAAAGACTGACATCCTTCTGAAAAGAGCCTGGGAATCTTCCGCGGCTCTGATTAAAACCAACATAGCGGCTACCTCGGTAGCTCGCTCTATGTATCTTTGGATGGGTCAATTGGAAGAACACCTGTCCAATAAGACCCCGAGATCTGAAATCTTAAACTCCATCCCTATTATGAGGTCCGCCACGGCCTTTCTGTCCGATATGACGGCTGAATCAGTCAGATTCTCGGCTAGGAGTGGTTCTCTATCGAACGCGGTCTGGTTAAGATCCTGGTCCGGGGATAGTGCTTCCAAATCTAAGCTATGCTCAATCCCCTTCTCCGGAGCACGAGTATTCGGGCCCCCTCTTGATACTATCCTAGAGTCAGCTTCGGATAAAAAGAAGGGGTTTCCGGAGGACAAAACTAGGAAACCTCAGTCCTTTCGGAGGGGATTCCCCTTCCGAAGACAGACTGACTCTAGAGGAGGTAGATCCCATAGAGGATCTTATAGAGGCTCCCGTAACCAGGGCAATAGAAACAGAAGTTTCTTTTTCAGTCCCTCCTCAAAATCTAAACCGCAATGACGCCACACTTATAGGGGGGAGGCTCCGTCACTTCGCGCACAAATGGGCCCGAATCACTCAAAACAATTGGGTTCTTCGGACTGTGTCAGAGGGCTACCGTATCGAATTTTACTCTCCTCCGCCAGACAGATTTATCGCACCTACGGTTATAACGCGAGACTCCCCAATGATGATAGACCTAAAGGACATGCTGTCCTCAGAGGTCATAGTGCCAGTACCACCTCGGGAAGTAAGCCAGGGTCATTATTCCTCCCTTTTTTCTATCGCAAAACCATCCGGGGAATCTCGCACTATAATAAATCTGAAGCCTCTGAATGCCTGGGTGAGGTACAAGAGGTTCCGTATGGAGTCTATCCGTTTGGCGATCCTTCTCATAGACCAGAATGCCGTGATGTGCACTCTCGACCTGAAAAGTGCCTACTATCAGGTCCCAGTCCACCCCTCGTCTCAGAAGCTTCTGAGGTTTGCGGTAGTTCTGCCATCCGGGACCTGTCACTACCAGTTCCAGTGCCTTCCTTTCGGGCTTGCCTCAGCACCCCGTATCTTTACAAAGCTGGTGTCCGAGATTGTCGCTTTCATAAGAAGTCAGGGGATCATAATAGTCCCTTATCTCGACGACTTCCTCCTGGTAGCAAGAACGCCAGAGATTCTATCAGATCACAGGAACCAAACCATTTCGGTGATGGAAGAATTAGGATGGGTCATAAATTGGAGGAAATCCGACCTAACCCCAGAACACAGAAAAACCTTTCTGGGAGTGTATCTGGACTCGACGAACAGAATATCTCTCCTCCCCGAGCCCAAGCTGGAAGCAATACAGTCCCAGATCCGGATCCTTTTAAGGCAAGGAGGGTCAATAAGAGTGGCCATGAGAGTCCTCGGCCTAATGACGGCCTGTATCCCGTGTGTAAGATGGGCTCAGTTCCATTCCAGGCCGCTGCAGAAACTAATCCTGTCCAAATGGGACAGACGACTAGCTTCTCTGGACAGTACTTTGAGGCTAACTCCTCTGGTAAGAGAGTCTCTCATTTGGTGGACAGAACCAGAAAACCTAAGGAAAGGGGTATTATGGTCTGCCGAGCCCCACGTAGTAGTCACTACAGATGCCAGCGCCTGGGGCTGGGGAGCTCACTTAGAAAATAGGTTCCTTCAAGGAAGATGGCCGGAGGAAGTCACCCAGAGCTCCTCCAACTTCAAAGAACTGTACGCTGTTTGGGAAGCTTTGAAGAGGAACCGACACATCCTGGAAAATCGCCATGTCAGGATAATGTCCGACAATGTGACAACAGTCTCTTTCCTGAAGCATCAGGGAGGCGCAAGACACCATCTGCTTCAGAAACTGGCGGATCGGATTTTTCGGTGGGCAGAAAGATCGGTTCTTTCCATCTCAGCGATTCACCTGGAAGGGTCCCAAAACATCATAGCAGATTACCTCAGCAGGAGAAGGGTGTTCCCAACAGAATGGGAACTCAACCAGGACATCTTCCAGGAGTTGTGTCTTCGCTGGGGGACTCCTTGCATAGACCTATTTGCAAGCAGGAAAAATTTGAAGGTCTCAAGATTCTTCTCACTGAACCCTCGAGATCTTCCGGAAGGGATAGACACTCTGAGCCAAGTCTGGACGGAACCTCTCTCTTATGCTTTCCCTCCTCTGGCGTTAATCCCGGCTGTTCTCAGGAAGATCAAACAGGATCAAGCCCGGGTCATATTGGTCGTCCCATACTGGCCAAGAAGGAGCTGGTTCTCCCTTCTACTTACAGCTGGCAATAGCAGATCCACTAGAGCTTCCTCTCAGACCGGATGTCATCCACCAAGGCCCGGTTCTTCACCCAAACCCAGAGAAACTCCGTCTCTCAGCATGGATCCTGAGCGGCTCATCCTGAAAGCAAAGGGCCTATCAAGTCGAGTGATAACAACTATCAAGTCCAGTAGAAAGCCTGTTACTTCAGCAATCTACCTAAAAATCTGGAGGCGATTCTGTCTGGAAGGTGGCAGGTCTGAGGATACGGCAGGCACTCCTGACTTACCCAGAATCCTAGATTTCCTTCAGGCTGGGTTTGACAAAGGTCTCAAACCTAGCACCTTGAAGGTGCAGATCTCGGCACTTAGCTCCTTCCTAGACTATCCCCTAGCCTCTCACCCGTGGATAGTTAAATTCATCAGAGCCACACAGAGGTTGCACCCTACTATTAGGCATTTATCGCCTTCTTGGGACCTTAATCTGGTCCTTAGGTTCCTCTGTAAGGACCTTTACGCTTCTTCCATTGATATGCCCATTTCTTTCCTCACTCGCAAAACGGCATTTCTAGTGGCAATCACCACGGCTAAAAGGGTGGGGGAAATTCAGGCCCTGTGTACTAGGGACCCGTACCTCCTACCTCCAGGTTAGAGACGATTGCCTAATTCTTAAACTGGACCCCTCCTTTATCCCAAAAGTAGGAACAATTAAAAATAGAAACCAAGAAGTCGTGTTGCCATCATTCTGCGATAACCCCACTAATGCTAAAGAAAGGGAATTACATTCTCTGGATGTCAGGCCGGCGGTCCTAGACTACCTGGCAGCTACCAGCTCTTGGCGTATTGATCCGAATTTATTTATTCTGTATGGGGGAAAAAATAAGGGTTAAGGTACCTTCACACGAAACGATATCGCTAGCGATCCGTGACGTTGCAGCGTCCTGGCTAGCGATATCGTTTTGTTTGACACGCAGCAGCGATCAGGATCCTGCTGTGATGTCGCTGGTCGCTGAATAAAGTCCAGAACTTTATTTGGTCGTCCGATCGCCGTGTATCGTTGTGTTTGAAAGCAAAAGCAACGATACCAGCGATATTTTACACTGGTAACCAGGGTAAACATCGGGTTGCTAAGCGCAGGGCCGCGCTTAGTAACCCGATGTTTACCCTGGTTACCAGCGTAAAAGTAAAAAAACAAACCGCACATACTCACCTGCGTCCCCCAGCGTCTGCTTCCTGACACTTACTGAGCACCGGCCCTAAAGTGAAAGTGAAAGCACAGCGGTGACGTCACCGCTGTGCTGTTAGGGCCGGAGCTCAGTCAGTGTCAGGAAGCAGACGCTGGAGGACGCGCAGGTGAGCATGTAATGTTTGTTTTTTTTACTTTTACGCTGGTAACCAGGGTAAACATCGGGTTACTAAGCGCGGCCCTGCGCTTAGCAACCCGATGTTTACCCTGGTTACCCGGGGACCTCGGCATCGTTGGTCGCTGGAGAGCGGTCTGTGTGACAGCTCCCCAGCGATCAAACAGCGACGCTGCAGCGATCGGCATCGTTGTCGCTATCGCTGCAGCGTCGCTTCGTGTGAAGGTACCTTAAGAAGGTCTCTAAGGCCTCTATCGCGAGGTGGATCACGTCCGTGATCTCGGAGGCCTACCAGTCTCAAGGGGTCCCTCCTCCAGAGGGTCTCCACGTACATTCTACCCGGGGGATAGCTACTTCTTGGGCAGAGAGGGCAGGGGCCTCTTTAGAACAAATTTGTAAGGCCGCGACTTGGGCTAGTGCCAACACTTTTTGTAAACATTATAAACTTGATGTTTTGTCTGGTCAACATACTGCGTTTGGGAGAAAAGTTCTCCAAGCGGTAATCCCACCCTGAGGAGGTGCTTTGGTACTCTCCAGGGTGCTGTCAGGATGACGTCCTGGAAAATAGGTATTAAGCTTACCGTTAATGATGTTTCCAGGAGTCCATGCTGACAGCACTAGTAGTTCCCTCCCTTGAATACTTATATCATGTTTGTTTAAATCTGGCATGCGTGTAACATGTTTCTTACATATAATGTAATATGTCTGGATTCAATGTATTATGTTTGAAGTCTTCATTAAACTTCTTTTCTGCATATCCTTGTAGCGGTTCTTGTTACAACACTGAGGATTAGGGGTGGGACATGACCTTTTAAACTCGTGTGTTTCCTGTCCCAGCAAGGGGAGGAGGACGTCCTCCAGGGTGCTGTCAGGATGGACTCCTGGAAACATCATTAACGGTAAGCTTAATACCTATTTTTATCTCATACTGAAAAAACGAGGTGACAGGTGCCCTTTAAGGACCAGGGATATTTCTGTTTCCATTTTTTGCTCCCCTTCTTCCCAGAGCCATAACTTTTTTTTTTTCCGTCAATATGGCCATGTGAGGGCTTGTTTTTTGCAGGACGAGTTGTACTTTTGAATGGCACCATTGATTTTACATATAGTGTGCTGGAAACAGGGAAAAAATCTAAATGCGTGAAATTGCAAAACAGTGCAATTCCACAATTGTTATTTGGATATTTTTTTAACCATGTTCACAAAATGCTAAAACTGCCCTACCATTATGATTCTCCAGATCATTACGAGTTCACAGACACCAAACATGTCTAGGTACTTTTTTATTTAAAGTTTGTAGAATTAAAAAAGTTGCCATTTTCCGAGACAGGTAGCGTCTCCATTTTTCGGTATCTCTGGCCGGGTGAGGGCTTATTTTTTGCCCGCCAATCTGACGTTTTTATGTATACCATTTTGTTGTGGATACGGTCTTTTGATCGCCCGTTATTTCACTTTATTGCAATGTTGCAGCGACAAAAAAACGTAATTCTGGCGTTTCGATTTTTTTTCTTGCTATGCTGTTTACCAATTGGATTAATTCTTTTTGTATACTGATAGATCGAGCGATTCTGAATTCGGCGATACCAAATATGTGTATATTTGGTTTTTTTTATCTTACTTTGAATGGGGGGTGATTTGAACATTTATATATTTTTTTTAATATTTTGAAAAACTTTTTTTTACTTTTTACTTGCTTCAATAGTCTCCATGGGAGACTAGAAGCAGCACTTGTCTGATTGCTTGTGCTACATAGAGTAGGGCTACAGCAATTTCAAGGGTGTCAACACTTTTGTCCATGACTGTAAATAAGATCTCCTCTGAGATTGTCTTTTTTCTAAGCTAAACAAGGCCAACGTTTCCAACCTCTCATCATATGAGAGGCATTTCATCCCTACTAGTACAGTAATCTAGTTGCCCGTCTTTGAAAGGGTAAAAAAATTATGAATAATGACACATTTAGCAAAGTTTGAGTGTCTAGTCTAAGTTTTAGTAAATCTTCCCCATTGTGCATGTTTCCTATAGATGGATCCAGTAGGCAAAATAAACGGAAGAGATGTCCCCAGCCTCTCTACTGTCCAGAGGAAAAGCAAATACATCAGGTAATTGGAACACATGTTTCACCATATAATTTATTAATAGAGGAGACTTTTGGGACAAAGACAAATATATTAGTTTAATGCAAAAGAAGCAGATGTCTATCTCACCACTGCTATGTATAGCGAAAACTATGGTCTCCTATGAATACCAGCTGACTTTCACAGGAGAACCGTAATGACAGGCAACCCATTGGTCCTTCGTGATCGTGTCATGAGCCAGTGGTCGTTTATAATGATGTGCCCACCTGCCGGCGTGCTGTAAATGTCTGTCAGAGATTGACAGCGGCATTTACCAGGTTAACAGCCGCATATTAGAGGGAGATGATGGCTGATTATCACAGCCAACATCTGCTGGGAAAGATGTGGGCTCGGCTTGTCAGCCAGCATATGATGTAACTGAAGGTCATATATCGGGAAGGGGTTAAAGAGGTTGGACCTATACTTACATAATGAATAGTGATGAGCGAGTGTACTCGTTGCTCGGGTTTTCCCCGAGCACGCTGGGGTGACCTCCGAGTATTTTTTAGTGTTCGGAGATTTAGTTTTCATCGCGGCAGCTGAATGATTTACAGCTATTAGCCAGGCTGAGTACATGTGAGGGTTGCCTGGTTGCTAGGGAATCCCTACATGTAATCAAGCCGCTAATAGCTGTAAATCATGCTGCTGAGGCGATGAAAACTTAATCTCCGAGCAGTCATAAATACTCGGTCATCTGAGCGTTCTGGGGAAAACCAGAGCAACGAGTACACTCGCTCATCACTAATAATGAAACCTATCTTAAAGGCCAATATGAGATTCAACAGCAGCTGGTTGTAAGCAAAGTATTGGAGTATAAATTGTTTAGTGGCCACTGCTCAGTACTACAGTTTCTCTCATTCACTTAAATGGGAAATCGGTCATAAACATGTACAGTGGGGAAAATAAGTATTTGATGCACTGCCGATTTTTCAAGTTTTCCCACCTACAAAGAACGGAGAGGTCTGTAATTTTTATCGTAGGTACACTTCAACTGTGAGAGACAGGATCTAAAAATAAAAAAAACAATAAATCACATTGTATGATTTTCAAATAAATTGCATTTTATTGCATAAAATAAGTATTTGATCACCTTCACCTACCAACTCACCAGAATTCTGGCTCTCACAGACCTGTTAGTTTTTTTTTTAGAAGCCCCCCTACTCTGCACTCATTACATGTATTAATTGCACCTGTTTGAACTTATTGCCTGTATATAAGAGACCTGTCCACACGCCAACCTCTCCACCATGGAGAAAGTTCAGGAATCATCCCAGAACTACACAGGAAGACCTGGTCACTGACGTTGAGAACTGGGACTATAATCAGTGGTTACGATGCAGTAGTGAGCAGCACTAAAGAACCTTTTATCTACCTATATATAGTGTCAACAGAGTTGTACTTGTATATGAACAGCCAAGAAAGGTGTGTGCTTTTCCTATTGCATATCTATATCATTACCTGCCATTTTTTCAGCACTGTCTTTGTTCTTTAAGATTTAAAAAAAAAAAATGAGTCTGTGTCTTCAAGGTCAGAGCTTGCTTTGTCCTTAGGAGTTTGGATTATACGAAGACTTTTCTCATTGAATTCTTGATCTTCTTTTGTTTTCCACTAAAATTCTTCACTGGTGTTTTGAGTTGCACATTGTTTTACCTGATGACATAGGTTAAAGATCAGACAGATATTAAAGTTGAAGTTGTTGTAATAGAAGAAGAGAAATATGTTCCGTGTGGTCAGCAATGTGACGAGGAGAAAAGTCTTACAGACATCAGCCCAGGTGAGTGAGAGAGACCGAACAAGTGAAAAAGGAAAGCATTAAATATGTGTTACACAAACTTAATTTTTTTTTACTTTTTACCATTCAATGTACAGTTTAAATACTTTTATAATTTGATTGTACTTTTTCAGACACAACTATACTAAATTTACTTTTGAATGTAGAAAAGTGGCTAATTAAACCTTTTTTTTTAAAAAAAAAAAAAAATGGTATGTTTTCATTTTTAATTTATATTTTTTTTTAACCCCTTTCCGAAATTGGTACGTTCTGGCGATTGTGTGCACATGAGCTTTGCACGCATGATAGGCTTCGGGAGCTCGACTTAAGTGATTGCCGAGCTCCTGCTGTAACAGCCAGGGTCAGTGCTTGCTTCGCCCATGGCTGTTTAACACTCTCTAAATGTTATAATAGTAGCAATCACCGCATTTAGCTTGTTGAAAACCGATTGGCACCCCCACAAAGTGATCACGATGACCCTATGGTTGCCATGACTGCATAATGACCTCCTGATCTGCCAACTATGGTGCCGCATGCCACGACCAAGTTCTAAAAGGCTTTTTGTCAGTGTAAGACTGACAGGTCCAACCAATGCATTGCAATTCATTAGACCAGTGATGAGATTAATAACAGTTAAAGACCCATAGAGGGGCCAAATAAAGTACAAACCTTTTTAAAAAAAAAAAAAATTGAAAAATGTTTAACCCCCCACAACATCAAGAACTAGAAAAAAATTATTATGCCAATAAATAATAATAAAAATGTATGCAATAACAAAAGTATACAAAAATGTAAACATATTTGGTATCGCCTTGTCCAGAATGACCCGCTCTATAAAACTGTCACACTAGTTAAGCCCTTCAGTAAACATTGTAAAAAAAAAGTTTTCATCATACCGCCCCCCAAAAAAGTGGAATAAAATGCGATATCAATAACTAAAATAAAAATAGTATAGCTGAAAAGGTTATCTCGTCCAGCAAAAAAACAAACCCCCAGCTCTCTGAATACGGAGATGGAATTTTTTTTTTTCTACATAGTGGTTTTTATTGTGTAAAAGCAGCAAAGCATAAGAAAACTGTACAGCGATACCACATTTATAATCATACTAACCGGAAGAACAAGGCTGTCTTATCACTTTTACCAAAACAGAAAAATGAAACAAAATCTGAAAAAGAATTCTGGAATTGCTGTTTTTTTGTTCATGCTGTCTCCCAAAAATCAGAATAGAAAGCGATCAAAGAATATGTGCTTGAAAATGGTACCAATAAAAACTTAAATTCATCCCTCAAAAAACAGGCTTTCACATGACTGTCTGCAGAAATCTAGAAAAATTATAGCTCTCAAAATAAGGAAAATGCAAAAACTTTTTTTTTTTGTAAAAAATCTGGCATCGCTCACCCTAGGAATAAATCCATCTAATCACTTAAACCGTACAGGGAAAGGCGCAAAAAATAAATAAAACCAATTCTTCCCCTGCTGCTGATTTGTTCATGATTTGTTCATTCTGCCTCCCAAACATTGCAGTAAGGCTCGGCACACATTTATCCTGCGCTGCAAGCTGAGTTCTTACATTGGGGTTTCCGTGTAAATATCTGAAATACGTGATTCAGATGGAACCCCCGACCAGAGAGGCCCTATAGTGAAGCAAATGGAGAGAATTGGGACTCTGTATGATCCAGCGGTGCATAAAAGGCTAAGTGTGTATAAAAGTGCCGTCGGTCACAGTTTTGTGCACTTCTGAAAAGATGGACTCCACTGAACAGAGGCCAGACTGAATCCAGAGTAACTCTGCTGCCTCATTATAGTGAATGGATCCCTGGGGGGTTTAATCTGAATCTCGTAATTTGGAGATTTAGATGGAAACCACAAAGTAAGTGCTTCCCAATAAAAGCTTCAACTCAGTCCACAAAAAAAAAGCACATAACCCACTCAGGTCATTCGTCTGTCAATGGAAATCTAGGGGACTTCCACGTTACAAAGGCAATGGAAAAGCACTATGGCTCCTTGTCCCCCAAGTTTAAATCAGGCAAATTCTGCACTCCCAAATCCATATGCTTCCCCTCCCTTCTCATCCCCAATGTTCCTAAACCACACTTGACATCCACATGTTTGGCATTTCTGTAGCAATGATAGCTTGCTTAAGTCACGATTGCATGTCTCCAGAGGCATGATCTGGGCACAATGTATGGGCACTATAACTTACTGGACACTACAATGTTGAATTTCCATGGAGTAAAAATTGACACTACACCTGTAGATAAATTCCCAGAGGTGGTGTAATTTCCAAATGGGGTCACTTTGCTCTTCTTGCACTTAGGGGCTCTGCATATGGAGTCTGCAAATTATTCTAGGAAAATTTGATCTTCAAGAGTGTAGCGCTCCTTCCCTCCTGGGTAGTGCCATGTATAGCAGTAATTGGTTAACACATTTTGGTGCCATTTTTACACATTTTCCCGTTGTGAAAATGTAAAATCTGTGGCTAACACAAAATATTTGTGGTAATGTAATTATTTTTTCTTCACCGCCCAATGGTATAAAACTCTGTGACACACCTGTGGTGTCAAATATACGGTAATCACTGCACCCAGAGATAAATTGATTGAGAGGTATAGTTTGTAAAATGGGGTAACATATGGGAGGTTCTGCCAATGTGACATGGCACCCGCAAACCATAACAGGAAAATCTACATTATAATGTAGCGCTCCTTCCCATCTGAGCTTTCCACTATACCTGAAAAGTAGTTTCTGATTACATGTAGGGTATTGGCACGATCGAGATAAATTGCACAACAAACTGTGAGGTCCATTTTTCCTATTGGCTCTTTTTAAAAATTAAAAACAACACTTTAGTGGTAAAATATAAATTATTAATTCTTCACTGCCCAATGATATAAAATTCTGTGAGGCACATGTAGTGTTAACATGCTCACTGCGCCCCTATATTAAGTCATTGAGCGGTGTCTTTTGTAAAGTGGGGTCACTAACAGAGGGGTTCTGCTTTTCTGGGATGTTAGGGGCACTGCCATTGTGACATGGCAACCTCAAACCGTTCTAGCAAAATCTGAACTTCAATATGACTTTCCTTCCCTTCTGAGCTATGCACTGTGCCTCAAAAGTATTTTTGACCACAAATCTACTACTGTATAATTTGTTGTGACATTTCTCCTATTTTTTTTTCTCCTATTAGCCCTTTTGAAAATTAAATACTTGGGGCCAAAGCAACATTTTAGTGATACTTTTTCATTTACTGACCCAATGTTACACAATTCTGTGAATCGCCTGATGGTTAAAAATGCTCTCTACTCCCCTAGATGAATTCAACAAGATGTGTAGTTTCCAAACTGGAGTCACTTGTGGAGGTTTCTTCTGTTCTGGCATGTCAAGGGCTCCTCAAATGTGACATGGCATCCATTATCTATTGCAGACAAAATTGAGCTTCAGAATTCAAATAGTCCTCTCTTGCTTCTGAGCCCTACTGTGTGCCCAAACAGTAGTTTTCCCCCACACTTGGGGCATTGTTCTACTCAGGAAAAATTGCATGAAAAATTGTGTGGTCCAATTACTCATACTTCTCTTGTGAAAATGAAAGATTTGGGACTAAAACAACATGGCATCCACAATCTATTCCAGAAAAAATTGCGCTCCAGAATTCAAATGGGGCTCCTTCCCTTTTGAGCCGTGCCATGTGCCCTAACAGTAGCTTTCACCAAATATGGGTCATCTGTGTACTAAGAAGAAAATGGACCAAAAATTTGTTGAGCAATTTCTCCTGTTACCCTTGGGAAAATGGAAATTTGGAGGCTATAGCAACATTTTTTTGTTTTAAAAATATATTTTTTCATTTTTATGGTTCAGTGTTCTAAAATTCTGTGAAGCACTTGTGGATTCAAGGTGCTTACTACAGCTCTAGATAAATTCATTGAGGGGTGTTGTTTCCAATATGGGATCACTTATGGACAGTTTCTACTGTTTAGACCCATTAGGGGCTCTTTAAATGTGATATGACGTTTGCTATCTATTCCAGACAGTTTTGCTCTCTAAAAGTCAATTGATGCTCTTTCCTTTCCAAGCCCTGCCATGCCCTAAATCGGTAGTTTTCCACCACATATGGCATATCATAGTACGCAGGAGAAATTGCATAGCACACTTTGGGGTCCATTTTCTCATGTTACCCTTGTGAAAATGAAAAATTGGGGGCTAAAGCAACACTTATTTTAATTCTTGTGAAGCATCTAAAGCAGGGGTGGGCATTTAATTTTCCCAAGGGGCCACATGAGAGACCGTGACTGCTGTAGAGGGCCGAACCAATAGGCTGAAATTAATTCTGCTCAATGTTACTATTAATTACAATTGTGAATATAAAATAATTATATTAATATTAAGCAGAATTAAGTATGCTGACATCCCCTATATACAGTATGAGCCCACACACAGCCCCCTATATACTGTATTAGCCCCCACGTAGCCTCCCACATATACAGCATGAGCCCCCTACATAGCCTCTGTACATGCAAATTTCTCATACACATGAAAAAATGCTCCCATTTCCCCGGCGCTCTGCCTCTGGACTACTTTCTTCGGTGCACTGATTCTTCACAGTGCACAGCTAAAACGATAAAATTACGTCATCGCGTCAGCTGTCTCACACGCTGATTGGTGGAAGAAGGGGCAGGCGGTCACTCCTCAACCAATTCATGCACCGCTGTCTGCATGCCAAGGATGCGGATAGCATTGACAGCAGTAGAGGAGGATGGACGGTGGGCGAGGAAGGGCACTGTGCGGTCCATGGGCCACTGTTTCAGCCCTTCGACTGTCTTGGTCCACGGGCCGGACTGGTACAGCCAGAGGGTCGGATGTGGCCCGCGAGCCACACTTTGGCCATGTCTGATCTAAGGGGTTAATAAAGTTCTTGAATGTGGTTTTGAGTTCTTTGAGGGGTGTAGCTTTTAAATTGGTGTCACTTTGGGGTATTTTCTGTCATTTTTCTTAAAATGCTTACTAAGGGTGCTTTCACATTGCGTTTAGAACATGCACGGTGGCCCCTTCAGGGCATACTTCTGAACCCCATGCAAAACTGGATTTGGACTATAGACTATAATGATGGCGGCAGTAGTAGACTGTGTCTGGGTGTCCGCCGCCAGTAGACTTACACTTCTGAGAATGACGCAGAGAGGGCATTCTTTCCGCCAGCACCATTATAGCCTATGACCCCTTCGGCGCATATGCCCCAATCCAGGTTTGTAGGGGGTTTGGATGTATTCCCCCAACAGGGCCACCGAACGTGTAAACGCAATGTGAAAGCACGCTGACAGATAATAGTTAGTCATTCTGTGCTTGCTCTGTTTGCTTAGTGAGCACATCCTTTGTTCTGTAGCAAGCTATTTGCAACAGTGACACTCTTGCTGAAGCTCATTAACCCTTTAATAACGCAATTGTTGGGTCACACATATCAGAACAACCTGCAGTGACAGGGTTTAGTGTTTTCGCCTCATAACAAGTAAAGCAGAAATAATCTCACTTGTCTACTGAACCATCCTCTGCTGCCATCACAATTCACGTAATTTAGACATCCTCCCCTGCTCATAATTAAATAGATATCCTAAGTTAAAATGGGTTTCAATAATTATTGGCACCCTAATTTATTAATTGCTCTCCCTACACTACTACTTGTCAGGCTTATGCATCCAATTTAGGCCGGGGTCACATTAGCGTATAGCATTCGATGCGATATGCTAATGACACCCGGCTCAAATACTGCTGTGAGCGTGAGCCGAATGTCATTTTACTGTGATCTGATTCTCTCGCATACAAGAATCGGATCACCGGTGAGGAGAAGGAGAGATTAATCTCTATCTTCTGCATGGCCTGTCTCTGCATATATTGGACTGCGCTCAGATGACATCAAAGGCCAGTGTTTTTTTTTCCCACATACTAATTGACTTGAAAGGGCGCGCGCTGTCCAAGATGCACTGCCAATCGCAGTGCCAATTTGTTTGTTGTTTTTCCTCATGCCGAATGAGAAAAAGTTGCAGAACTCCTCTGCCTCATTATATAACACTGGTCGGAGTGCAATGCAAGATTTTCAGTGAAAGATTTTTTTGTTTTTTTGGGGGTAATTGATTGTTTGTTTGGAATGCTGTGCACCAGACCCAGCTCTCTTGAGTTAGCATTTATATGCATAGATTGCAGCCAGGAGCCCTAGGATTTTCTTTTGTATTTTTCTTTTTAATTAACTGCATTAGGAGCAAACAAAACTGCCAGTGGTGATAAGCGAGTGTGCTTGGATAAGGTGTTTTCCGAGCATGCTCGAGTGCTAATAGAGTACGTTCGGCGTGCTCTAAAACTGTTTGAGTCGCTGTGGCTGCATGTATCACGGCTGTTCAACAGCCGTCAACACATGTAGGGATTGCCTGTTTGTTAGACTATTGAACAGCATCAAGACGTGACTCAAACATAGTATTAGAGCATAACGAAGATACTCTATTAGCGCTCGAGCCCGCTTAAATAACACCTTTTCTGAGCGCGCTTGCTCATCACTACGGCCAGTTGCATCAAACTTATCTGATGTGGACTGTGTTCATGGAGGGCCTGAAGTGCCCGTCTTTCCCAGAAGATAGCAATTTTGTGATCTAATCCCCCAAAGTTTTGCAGAATGTGATATATTTCATGTTGTGTTTTAATAAAGCGGAAACATAAAAATATCTACTACTTTTTTTTTTTTTTTTTCAGCAGATGACTGCAGGAAAGGTTCAGATGGCCTTACATCTCCAAATTCCAAAGCAAAGTTTAAAGATGCCCAAGATAATTCTGGTGAACCCTCCATCAGAGAAGAATTTCCCTCAGTGCCTCACAGCAGAGATCTGCCATCTAGTTGTGAACAACCTTCTGTTGCTTATTCACAGACTGTTAAACAAATACCTAGTCATAGAGAGGGTCGACCATTTGGAAAACGTGAAATAAATGTTGAAAGTAAATCAAAACTTTTTACGCACACAAGTGATGAGCGACCATATTCGTGTTCAGAATGTGGGAAGCGTTTTAAGCAGAAAGCCTATCTACTCGAGCATCAGAGAATTCACTCAGGAGAGAATCTATTTTCATGTGCGGAATGTGGCAAACGTTTTACCCAGAAATTGCGAATGGTTGAACATCAGAGAGTTCACACAGGGGAGAAGCCATTTTCTTGTTCAGAATGTGGGAAATTTTTTTCAACTAAACCAAATCTTTTCAAGCATCAGAGAAACCATAAAAGAGCAAAGCCATTCTCTTGTCAGGAATGTGAAATGTGTTTTACCTTCAAGGCAGATCTGGTCCAGCATGAAAGAATTCATAGCGAGGGGAACACATTGCTGTGTTCAGAATGTGGGAAATGTTTTACAACTAAATGGAATCTTGTTCAGCATCAGAAAGTTCACAGAGGAGTGAGACCATTTTTATGTTCAGAATGTGGAAAATGTTTTACAACTAAATACAATCTTGTTAACCATCACAGAACTCACACAGGAGAGAGACCATTTTTATGTCCAGATTGTGGGAAAAGTTTTACACAGAAAGTACATCTCTCTGAACATCAGAAACACCACAAAGTACAGATCCCATTCTCATAATTTTTAGCCTATGTAATGCTGCAGTACCATCATACGTAGTGAAGAGGCAGTGACCCACAAAGTTCCAACACAAAAGTCTCTTTAATGTGTTTCCTCACAGCATTAAAGTCCAATTCACACAAATGCATATGCCTTCAGTGTATATTATCAATGTTCAGTTCATAACACTACATATCATATGGCTTTTAGATTGCAGTCCCTAAACAGGCAGGACCTCTCCTTGTTCAATATCCGTGGAGAGACCGCACGCCATATTACAGTCTCCAAATACATTTTCATATGTTGCAGACCTTACACACACCAGCCCTCCTCTGACTAGTTCCCGTGGGTGTCCTGCATCACTGTATCACAGTCTCTCTACTCACACAGCCCAGGATATCCTTCGAATAGCAGCCGGGCACCATATACCTATTTGCAATCATTACCCATGCCAGTCCTCTTTTCGGGCACAGAACATCCACTTCCAGACACAGGACTGTCCACATCCGACTCCTTTGGGCACAGGACTGTCCACATCCGAGACCAGTACCATGGACGACTTGCATCACTGTATACGCTGCGGGTGCCAGGCTATTCAGCTGCCATAGCTGCTGGCCTGTGCCTCCATGCACTCAGCCAGCGCTCTGCAGGCCTCTGCTCTGCACACCAGCACACCAGACTGACACACCCATACCCTTTACTGCAGGGTTTTTAACAGACAAGCCTGTGGCCTTCAGCCACATGGAAAACCCCAGACCGGAAATCCATAGCTGCCATGCACACCTATGGACTTTATACATCTCCATGCACAACCTGGGGATAACACACAGCGACCCCTACCTGTGACACGAGTCACTGCCTCACACCAGCCATATACATTAGATAGCTGTCGGCCATGCGATGCTTCATTCAATCTTTCAGCTGACAGTCCTATTTACCTACACTCCGATACACAGGAGCACTAGCTTGGCTGAGCGCTCTTGTGTTCTCTATAAGAGCCCATTACTGACATGTTAACTAGCGGACTATTTCTGAGAGAAAAATACAATTACCAGTCCTAAATCGTATGCGCAATCCACATCTCTCCTGACCATCACTTGGTCGTCACCCCCATACACATTAGGTCATTGACCAAACCCATTGATATCGATGGGATTGGGTGACAATGGTTTATATGGGTCTTTAGGCACATTGTCCTTGCGTTTCCCAGATACAGCAGATATTGTCAATACTAAACAGTCTTCTGGGGTGTCAGGAAAATAACCTTTCGTTTTCTAGTTTGTCATGAAACTTGCAACTCTCTGGCGCCCCCCTTACCCTCAGGACAGTCAGGGAACTGCACCTAGGCTAAGTAGTCGCCAGAGAGGCTGCCCTGACATGTACTGGCTATCGAGGCACTCTACAGTGAGGGCGGTATATATATCCCCAGGCCAGGAGTACATATATAAACTTCCGGTCCGTCACTGCCAAGATGCCCTAATATCACCAGAACGCTATGCTGCTACCAGTTCCTCGTTAGATATAAGCCTTGTCCTTTACCAAGCCTATATTGGGTCAGAAACCAACCCCAGGTAACGTGAATTTGCACGGAGTACATGTTGGTTCGTTCATAGAGCAAGAAGTACGAAGCTAACCAATTTATAAGTTTACTCCATAAAAATTGGCAGTGTTTACAAAAGTTAAGATATTACAAGAGACAAAGATGTACAAACAGTTATAAAATAAAATGGATAAAAATACGGAACTTGCTAAATCTCAGTCAACATGTATGATGTCGAAAAAGGGGAGGAGAGTTCCCAAAGAAATGATTCAGCACCCCGGCATGGTGTTAGCTGTGTCTCCAGGCTCTGAATACCTCCCAAAATGGACGTTCCTGTTTCATGGTTTGGCCATAAACTTAGGGACTCCCACTTTGGCTGACCTCACATGTGGGCTGCTTTCCAGAAGATACAACCACCCTGGAAAGCCATCAAAAACTTTTTTTTTCATATCTTTGGCCCGGAAGCTCATAGGCCAGTGACATTGGCATCAGTTTTACCCCTGTGACTTTACCATTGTTTAGCGTCCAAACACGTCATGTCTGTGATTTACTGGAGGGCAAAAATTAATTTCCCAGGTTTCCGATGGCCCCCCAAATGCTACCATGCGTAGCCCTAATTGCAGAGATCCTGGAAATCTAATTTTCATGTTCCTAGGATTACTGAGTGTTATTAAATTTGACTTTAAGTGTTATGCTTCATGAAACAAAGAGATTCTTTTGGGCGGACACACTTAACTCTGCTAGCTGGCACCCCATAAAAACTCACATTCCAATGGCCATTTGCCTGAAGGGAGGGGGGAGTAGAAATTCACAAAAAGGGGGAGAAGCTGCATGTGAGACCTGATTCTACAGAAACCAGGTGGGAGTAGTAGCAGGACAGTTCTGGTTGTGTAACCTGAAATATTTTCCTGACTTGGGGTAATTACATTTCCAGCATTTTTGTGGAGACAAGTGGTGATGCTTTATACCGATAATCTGCACTGGGGCCTCATCCTTTTTCACACCATCTTATATGACCCTACCAAGAACTAGTTTGAAGGGGGAAGAATAGTTCCCTGTGTGAAGATTGACACTGCACAGAAGAACATAACCCAAAACACTGATTATACCTACTAGAAGAGAAAGCTCCATTATGACGAATAAACAAGATTTATTTGGAGGCAATAGAAATGTATGTATGCAATTTAAAGGAGTATTTCCATCTCCAAGATTCTATCCCAAAATGTAGTAGGTGTAACAATATTAGCAAATCCCTCCAGTTAGAAATGTAGTACAGTTTTTCTGATTCGCTATACCTCTTTACTCATGTGCAGGCATTGCAGGACCTTAGGTATCCATGGTTACAACCACTGATATAGTGAGAGTTATCTAATTGTTAGTGGTCGTATCCATGGATACCTAACGTCCTACTTATGCCTGCACATGAGGAAAGAGACATAGCAATCAGAAAAACTATATTACATTTCTAATTGGAGGTATTTGCTAATATTATTATTACAGCTACTACATATTGTGATAGGATCTTGGAGATGGGGAATATCCCTTTTTTTCCTCCAAAGGGTATTGCCTGTAAATATGACGTGTTGGATCTCTTCAATGAGAGCTGGAGACCCTGATCCTCCAACCACCACTGAGAAGATAGAACTAAAACCGAGCCCAATAATTTAGTATCCTGCATTATGCTAACCACTCATGATTTATAACCTAAACATTATTATTATTATTTATTGTTATAGCGCGATTTATTCCATGGCGCTTTACATGTGAGGAGGGGTATACATAATAAAAACAGGTACAATAATCTTGAACAATACAAGTCACAACTGGTACAGGAGGAGAGAGGACCCTGCCCGCGAAGGCTCACAATCTGCAAGGGAACATCTCATGATTTCTTATACTATATATTGTGTTTGACACTCATGGGTTTAAAGTTGCTGCCAATACTTCACCATGGAAGCTGTAGCATGAAATGTGGATAGAACTATAACAAAGGTTTAGTATATGAAGGGTGTAATTTTAGTATCGAGGTTAGTTAGGTTGTTCACCAAAAATCAAGTTATAATGCTCTCTCTGTCGCCTTACTTTGAATAAAAAAAATGTTATGGATGGAAATACAATCCAAAATTACTGCCAAATAAATTACCTTATACAAAAAGGTATATAGAATTCAATGGCAATATTATAATTGATTTATAAGGTTGGGGTCTGATCCAATAAAGTGTATTTTTTAATGTGCATCTCAGTTTGCTAGTTCTCTTCTTTTCTACCAAAACACACAGCCACTTTATAGCTGTTGTGTGGCCCTTCTGTCAAATCATACACTAAATGGACAAAAGTATTAGGACGCGTCTTTTACCCCAGTCAACCCGAGCCTGTTTTCACCTCCCCGGCCAGGCGACATTCAAGAAGTTTAGTAACCGTTCAGGTGTTTTACAGGTATTAAAGGAATGTGGAGGGAAAAAATAAAATTTTTACTTTTTCCCACAAAAATGTTGGTTTAGCCTCACATTATTATTATTATTATTATTATTACATTTTACAGGAGAAAATGGACCATACAATGTGTTGTTCAATTTCTCCTTAGTACATCGATACCCTATATATGGGGTAAAACTACTGTTTCGGTGCACATCAGGGCTTGATGGAAGGAGCACAATTTGACTTTTCGTGAGCAAAATTGCCTGGAATCGGTAGCAGATACCATGTCGAGTTTCCAGAGCCCCAGTGTGCCTAAACAGTGGAAACCCACCATTTTGGAAACTACGCCCCTCAAAGATTTTATCTAGACATACATTGGTAAACATTTTGAACCTTCAGGTGCTTCACAGAATTTTATAACTAACATTGAGCCACGAAAATGAAAAAATACTCTTTCCCCTCAAAAATGTTGCTTTAGCTCTAGATTTTTTCCTTTTTTGCAAAGGTATCAAGAGAAAATGGTCCCCAAAATAAGGCAATACCCCCATATGTAGTCGAAAACTACTTTTGAGGCACAGCGCAAAGCTCAGAAGGGAAGGAACGACATATTGGAGTTCAGATTTTTGCTGTAATGGTTTGCAAGTGCTGGAAGAGCACCTGAGGTGCCAAAACAGCATAACCCCCCCATAAGTGACCCCATTTCACAAAGTACATCTCTCAAAGAATTCATCTAGGGCTGCAGTGATCATATTGACACCATGGGTGTGTCACAGAATTTTTACCATTGAGCAGTAAAGAACGAAATTTAATTTTTACCACAAAAGTTTTGTGCAATAACAGGCGATCAAAACAATGGTATCATTAAAAACGTCAGTTCGGCACGCAAAAAATAAGCCCTCACTCGACCACAGATCACGAAAAATGGAGATGTTACCGCTAACGGAAAATTGTGCAAATTTTTTTTTTTTTTTTAAAGCAAAGTTTGGAAATTTTTTTTAACCACTTCGATAAAATATAACCTAGACATGTTTGGTGTCTATGAACTCGTAATGACCTCGAGAATCATAATAGCATTTAGTGAACCTAGCAAAAAGGCCAAACAAACGAGAAGTGTGGGATTGCACTTTTTTTTTTGCAGTTTCACCGCACTTGGAATTTTTTTCCCGTTTTCTAGTACACGACATGCTAAAACTAGTGATGAGCGAGTGTACTCGTTGCTCGGGTTTTCCCCAGCACACTCGGGTGGTCTCCGAGTATTTATGACTGCTCGGAGATTGTTTTCATCGCCTCAGCAGCATGATTTACAGCTAGTAGCCAGCTTGATTACATGTGGGGATTCCCTAGCAACCAGGCAACCCCCACATGTACTCAGCCTGGCTAGTAGCTGTAAATCATTCAGCTGCCGTGATTACAACTAAATCTCTGAACCCTAACAAATACTTGGAGGTCACCCGAGCGTGCTCGGAAAAACACGAGCAACGAGTACAATCGCTTATCACTAGCTAAAACCAATGATGTCGTTCAAAAGTACAACTTGTCCTGCAAAAAAACAAGCCCTCACATGGTTATATTGATCGAAAAATAAAAAACGTATGGCTCAGGAAAGGAGGGGAGCGAAAAACGAAAACGCAAAACCCAAAAAAGCTGAGGTCATTAAGGGGTTAAATAGTCTTGTCTCAAAGGACTTTTACCCCCACTCATTTTCACCAAGGTCCTGTGTTCGGGTCCAGCTGCTGATATAACATATCCGTTTATAATTTTCTTCCTGAATGTATATATAATGTGTTTACATGTTTATGGCACGACCGAGTTGTTAACATAGGCACCACAAGAGTGATGATCCACGCTTCCCTAGCAGGGGTTCTGATGAGGAGCCCAGTGTTGGTAATGGCAGGAGATGTTACCTGCCAGCCTGCGTATTTCCTTACTTCAATAATCTCCAGCCCTTACTTGAGGCCTAGACATATAAGAATTCAGAATAGACAAACTCCTGGATGAAAAATGTATAGGCATCTCAATGCTCTGCTTATTATCCATATACTAACAATTATTGGTTTGATGTTCCACCAATCCAGGGTCTCTGCCCTGCAGGTCTTCTTTGTCATGATCCAGGCCAGGGTTTGTTTCTTGCTATTCTCTCCCTGGTCTGGTCATGCGGGGGTTAATCTTCTTTGCCTCATTTTGGGATCTGTTTAGCTATTTCAGTCCACGGCTGCCTGCAGGCAACGTCCGCTATAGTTCTTGCCCCTTGAGTGACTGACCCCGTTACACCCTGAATTGTCCTCTGCCCGTTTACTCAGTTCCCTTGCCTTCCCATTCCTGCTTCCCCTCTCGTCTTGGTATGTGTTCCCGGTGCTGTGACCTTGGTATCTGACCCAGCTTGTCCTCTGACCTGTTTTACTGCCTCATGTCTCTGGCATCACTGCTCCTGACTGGCTCTGACTTCTTTGGCTTGTATCTGACCACGTATATAGCTGTTTCTTCTGGTACTGTTTCCTGTCCGTTCCTGACCCGGCTTGTCTGACCACTCTCTTGCCACCTAGTGGCGCCTGCGCTGCCGCATTGTGGTGTTGCGCTGTGAGTGCAACCTTTCTTCCCTCGCCAGCACCCCCTGGTGAAGGTGGCACGATACTGCACTGAGGCAGCATTACATTATTGTGCTGTGGTAAGCTGGTCTGTAACCAAGGTTTAAACTGAGCCCTTGAGTACCGATGAAGGAACAGTCCTGTATTATTAAGCACATGCAAGACGATTATTGGTCTGTACAGTCCTCATTGTGTTGTGCCAGTGGCTATCCGCATACTTTTGCTGGGCAATAAGGTTTTTTTATGTCTGCTCTGTGGCTGCGATGGTTATAAGGATCGATCATAATAACTGCAATTACTCACTGCGGTTCATTATTGGTATTGGGGCACAATGGGTGTGTTTCACTCTTCGTTTTTTGCTACATATTTTATTTACCACATTCATACTGAATTTTGCCATTATAGATATACTGAATATCACACACTCGTTATGGTGATTTATCTTTGCAGATTTCTTTAGTTGTTTATATTTCTTCTGATCTTTCAGATCTTTTCTATATGTAGTCTGGTTCTTGCCTGGGACTTTGGTCCTTTAGCTTCTGTACTCACCCTGGGGTCTTTTCTTTGTTATTCCAGTGGTGCTGTCCTGAGAAACGTAATGGAAAAAGGCAATTAGACCTGCCGGTAACTCAATTTCCAGAAGTCTTTCAGAACAGCACCCTTTATTCCCTCAATTATGTTTTTCTTTTCTCTTACACAAAATCGATCTTCCTGCAGATCATTCATCCATCAATCGCCAGGGCTGGAGATCGAGCTAGAGCCGTTAAAGGATTTCTTACATATGAGTTTATTGGGGCTCATATAGACCATTTCCATCCATCCTTCAGTGGTACTTTGAAAAACACTGTAGGGTGGAGATGGGAGCGGCCCTTTTAACCTTTCTGGGGCTCAGACTGAGGAATGCATTTGGATTTTCTATTTCCTTCAGTCCCATTGCTAAGTGTATAAAGTCAATCACTAGCCAGAAAGTCTGCCTTTGAAAACAGTGGGTCATTCTAAAGAATTTGTGTGGCCCTGTAATAGGGTGCCTCCACTGTCACAAGTCACTTCATGAAATTGAAATGCTCTTAAATATTCCATTATTAACACAGTGAAAATACAGGGTGGGCCATTTTATATGCATACACCTAAATAAAATGGCGATGGTTGGTAAAATCAACTTCCTGTTTTTGGCACATTGGTATATGGGAGGGGAAAACTTTTCAAGATGGGTGGTGACCATGGCGGCCATTTTGAAGTCGGCCATTTTGGATCCAACTTTATTTTTTCCAATGGGAAGAGGGTCATGTGACACAACAAACTTAATGAGAATTTCACAAGAAAAACAATGGTGTGCTTGGTTGCTTACTGGCTAGCACCACTCCTAGAGGCAAAAGATGTGTGCTTACTGGCTAGAACCACTCCTAGAGGCAAATGACGTGCGCTTACTGGCTAGGAGCACTCCTAGAGGGAAAAGATGTGCGCTTACTGGCTAGAACCACTCCTAGAGGCAAAAGATGTGCGCTTACTGGCTAGAACCACTCCTAGAGGCAAAAGATATGCGCTTACTGGCTAGAACTACTAGAGGCAGAAGTTGTGCGCTTAATCATTAGCACCACTCCTACAGGCAAAAGATGTGTGCTTACTGGCTAGCACCACTCCTAGAGGCAAAATACATGCAGTTACTGGCTAGCACCACTACTAGAGGCAAAAGATGTGCGCTTACAGGCTAGCATCACTACTAGAGGCAGCATACATGAACTTTCTGGCAAGCCCCACTCCTAGAGGCAGAAGACGTTATCTTACTGGCTAGCACCACTCCTAGATGCAGAAGACGTGCACATACTGGCTAGCACCACTACTAGAGGCAGCATACATGAGCTTTCTGGCTTGCGCCATTCCTAGAGGCAGAAGATGTGCGCATACTGGCTAGCACCACTCCTAGAGGCAGAAGACGTGCGCATACTGGCTAGCACCACTTCTAGAGGCAGAAGACGTGCTCTTACTGGCTAGCACCACTCCTAGAGGCAGAAGACGTGCTCTTACTGGCTAGCACCACTCCTAGAGGCAAAAGATGTGCGCTTACAAGCTAGCACCACCACCACTACTAGAGGCAGCATACGTGAGCTTTCTGGCTAGCACCATTCCTAGAGGCAGAAGACGTGCTCTTACTGGCTAGCACCACTCATAAAGGCAGAAGATGTGCGCTTACTGGCTAGCACCATTCCTAGAGGCAGAAGACGTGCGCATACTGGCTAGCACCACTCCTAGAGGCAGAAGACGTGATCTTACTGGCTAGCACCACTCCTAGAGGCAGAAGACGTGCGTATACTGGCTACCACCACTAATAGAGGCAGCATACGTGAGCTTTCTGGCTTGCGCCATTCCTAGAGGCAGAAGATGTGCGCATACTGGCTAGCACCACTCCTAGAGGCAGAAGACGTGCGCATACTGGCTAGCACCACTTCTAGAGGCAGAAGACGTGCTCTTACTGGCTAGCACCACTCCTAGAGGCAGAAGATGTGCTCTTACAGCTAGCACCACTCCTAGAGGCAAAAGATGTGCGCTTACAAGCTAGCACCACCACCACTACTGGAGGCAGCATACGTGAGCTTTCTGGCTAGCACCATTCCTAGAGGCAGAAAACGTGCTCTTACTGGCTAGCACCACTCATAAAGGCAGAAGATGTGCGCTTACTGGCTAGCACCATTCCTAGAGGCAGAAGATGTGCGCATACTGGCTAGCACCACTCCTAGAGGCAGAAGACATGATCTTACTTGCTAGCACCACTCCTAGAGGCAGAAGATGTGCGCTTACTGGCTAGCACCACTCCTAGAGGCAGAAGATGTGTGCTTACTGGCTACCACCACTCCTAGAGGCAGAAGATGTGCGCTTACTGGCTACCATCACTCCTAGATGCAGAAGATGTGTGCTTACTGGCTACCACCACTCCTAGAGGCAGAAGATGTGCGCTTACTGGCTACCACCACTCCTAGATGCAGAAGATGTGCGCTTACTGGCTACCACCACTCCTAGATGCAGAAGATGTGTGCTTACTGGCTAGCACCACTCCTAGAGGCAGAAAACGTGCTCTTACTGGCTAGCACCACTCATAAAGGCAGAAGATGTGCGCTTACTGGCTAGCACCATTCCTAGAGGCAGAAGATGTGCGCATACTGGCTAGCACCACTCCTAGAGGCAGAAGACGTGATCTTACTGGCTAGCACCACTCCTAGAGGCAGAAGATGTGCGCTTACTGGCTAGCACCACTCCTAGAGGCAGAAGATGTGTGCTTACTGGCTACCACCACTCCTAGAGGCAGAAGATGTGCGCTTACTGGCTAGCACCACTCCTAGAGGCAGAATACTTGCGCTTTCTGGCTAGCACCACTCCTAGAGGCAGAAGATGTGTGCTTACTGGCTACCACCACTCCTAGATGCAGAAGATGTGTGCTTACTGGCTAGCACCACTCCTAGAGGCAGAATACTTGCGCTTTCTGGCTAGCACCACTCCTAGAGGCAGAAGATGTGTGCTTACTGGCTACCACCACTCCTAGATGCAGAAGATGTGTGCTTACTGGCTAGCACCACTCCTAGAGGCAGAATACTTGCGCTTTCTGGCTACCACCACTCCTAGAGGCAGAAGATGTGTGCTTACTGGCTAGTACCACTCCTAGAGGCAGAATACTTGCGCTTTCTGGCTACCACCACTCTTAGAGGCAGAAGATGTGCACTTACTGGCTAGCACCACTCCTAGAGGCACAATACTTGCGCTTTCTGGCTAGCACCACTCCTAGAGGCAGAAGATATGTGCTTACTGGCTACCACCACTCCTAGATGCAGAAGATGTGCGCTTACTGGCTAGCACCACTCCTAGAGGCAGAAGATGTGCGCTTACTGGCTACCACCACTCCTAGAAGCAGAAGATGTGCGCTTACTGGCTAGTACCACTCCTAGAGGCAGAAGATGTGCGCTTACTGGCTAGCACCACTCCTAGAGGCAGAATACTTGCGCTTTCTGGCTAGCACCACTCCTAGAGGCAGAAGATGTGCGCTTACTGGCTAGCACCACTCCTAGAGGCAGAATTATAGGCCAGTAAGTTTAACCTCTACTGTGGGTAAAATCCTGGAGGGCATTCTAAGGGATGCTATGCTGGAGTATCTGAAGAGGAATAACCTCATGACCCAGTATCAGCACGGGTTTACTAGGGACCGTTCATGTCAGACTAATTTGATCAGCTTCTATGAAGAGGTAAGTTCAGGACTGGACCAAGGGAACCCAGTGGACGTAGTATATATGGACTTTTCCAAAGCTTTTGATACGGTGCCACACAAAAGGTTGTTACATAAAATGAGAGTAATGGGGATAGGGGAAAATATGTGTAAGTGGGTTGAGAGCTGGCTCAGGGATAGGAAACAAAGGGTGGTTATTAATGGAGCACACTCGGACTGGGTCGCGGTTAGCAGTGGGGTACCACAGGGGTCAGTATTGGGCCCTCTTCTTTTTAACATATTTATTAATGACCTTGTAGGGGGCATTCAGAGTAGAATTTCAATATTTGCAGATGACACTAAACTCTGCAGGGTAATCAATACAGGGGAGGACAATTTTATATTACAGGATGATTTATGTAAACTAGAAGCTTGGGCTGATAAATGGCAAATGAGCTTTAATGGGGATAAATGTAAGGTCATGCACTTGGGTAGAAGTAATAAGATGTATAACTATGTGCTTAATTCTAAAACTCTGGGCAAAACCGTCAATGAAAAAGACCTGGGAGTATGGGTGGATGACAAACTTATATTCAGTGGCCAGTGTCAGGCAGCTGCTACAAAGGCAAATAAAATAATGGGATGTATTAAAAGAGGCATAGATGCTCATGAGGAGAACATAATTTTACCTCTATACAAGTCACTAGTTCGACCACACTTAGAATACTGTGCACAGTTCTGGTCTCCGGTGTATAAGAAAGACATAGCTGAACTGGAGCGGGTGCAGAGAAGAGCGACCAAGGTTATTAGAGGACTGAGGGGTCTGCAATACCAAGATAGGTTATTACACTTGGGGCTATTTAGTTTGGAAAAACGAAGACTAAGGGGTGATCTTATGTTAATGTATAAATATATGAGGGGACAGTACAAAGACCTTTCTGATGATCTTTTTAATCATAGACCTGAGACAGGGACAAGGGGGCATCCTCTACGTCTGGAGGAAAGAAGGTTTAAGCATAATAACAGACGCGGATTCTTTACTGTAAGAGCAGTGAGACTATGGAACTCTCTGCCGTATGATGTTGTAATCAGTGATTCATTAATTAAATTTAAGAGGGGACTGGATACCTTTCTGGAAAAGTATAATGTTACAGGGTATATACACTAGATTCCTTGATAAGGCGTTGATCCAGGGAACTAGTCTGATTGCCGTATGTGGAGTCGGGAAGGAATTTTTTTCCCCATGGTGGAGTTACTCTTTGCCACATGGGGTTTTTTTGCCTTCCCCTGGATCAACATGTTAGGGCATGTTAGGTTAGGCTATGGGTTGAACTAGATGGACTTACAGTCTTCTTTCAACCTTAATAACTATGTAACTATGAATACTTCCGCTTTCTGGCTAGCACCACTCCTAGAGGCAGAAGATGTGCGCATACTGGCTAGTACCACTCCTAGAGGCAGAATACTTGCGCTTTCTGGCTACCACCACTCCTAGAGGCAGAAGATGTGTGCTTACTGGCTAGTACCACTCCTAGAGGCAGAATACTTGCGCTTTCTGGCTAGCACCACTCCTAGAGGCAGAAGATGTGCGCTTACTGGCTAGCACCACTCCTAGAGGCAGAATACTTGCGCTTTCTGGCTACCACCACTCCTAGAGGCAGAAGATGTGCGCTTACTGGCTACCACCACTCCTAGATGCAGAAGATGTGCGCTTACTGGCTAGTACCACTCCTAGAGGCAGAAGATGTGTGCTTACTGGCTAGCACCACTCCTAGAGGCAGAAGATGTGCGCTTACTGGCTAGCACCACTCCTAGAGGCAGAAGATGTGCGCTTACTGGCTAGTACCACTCCTAGAGGCAGAAGATGTGTGCTTACTGGCTAGCACCACTCCTAGAGGCAGAATACTTGCGCTTTCTGGCTAGCATGTCTTTCAGGGAATACAGAATAGTTATAAAAACGAACTGGGAAATCCATTCACCTTGGCTGGTAGTCTATAGTGAAAAAGGCAACACTAATGGTAAGCCTCCTCGGATACAAACATACTATTACCTTATGCATATGACTATGCATATCGCCGTTTTTCGGTTTCCCAATACTACGGCAAAAGTATTGGGAAAAAAAAACGGGCGTTCCGCAAAACAAAAGGTCATGGTGCACCGCAAAAACAACCTTCCGTTGTTTTTGCGGCCCCATTGATTTTCAATGCGGGCCGTGGCCGTAAGGCTTCTGTCACACATACCCTTTTGTGGCTCCAATAGATTTCTATGGGGCCGCAATAATTCCACGGTGCACTGAGGGCAGTATTTATGGCCGTGAATAAAGATGGAGCCTGTTCGATCGTTTTCACGGCTTACGTAAATCAATGGGGTCCCAAAAACAACAGAAACACCGTTTTTTCCCAATACTTTTGCTATAGTATTTGGGAAACGGCGATCAGCAAGTATTTTGCAGTCCGTTATTGCGGCAGACATTGAGAATAGCGGCGATACGGCCCACAAAAACGGGCTGCAAAAAAACTGGTATGTGTAAAGGAAGCCTAATAACCCACTGCGATTATAAACGAACCCACGTGTCCCTGATCACATGACTGTGACATCACCAAAGGTCCTATACGCCCCATGATGAAGACATCTAGCGCTGGTGCATGCATGTGACTGATCACATGACCGTGACATCACTGAAGGTCCTTTAGACAAAAGATCCAGCCGGTACATCTGTCAATGGTCGGAGAATACGTGAGTTCTAGTTATTGCTATACCGTGGGTGCACAGAGTATAAGGGGCCGTGTACCGTGCATGTAATGTATATGGACATAGGCATGGCTGTCTCCTTATACAGGGACATGCAGATGTAGAGCTCTGTCTCCATCTCTTGTTTCCTGTTACTACTGTGGGTGAGAGAGAAGAGGAAAAAAGATGTTTATATGAAAGAGAGAGATTATATAAGGGAGAGAGATCTGTATATAAGAGAGAGATAGATCTGTATATAAGAGAGATATCTGTATATAAGAGAGATCTGTATATAAGAGAGAGAGAGATCTGTGTATAAGAGAGATCTGTATATAAGAGAGAGATCTGTATATAAGAGAGAGATCTGTATATAAGAGAGAGAGATCTGTATATAAGAGAGATCTGTATATAAGAGAGATCTGTATATAAGAGAGAGATATCTGTATATAAGAGAGAGATCTGTATATAAGAGAGAGATCTGTGTATAAGAGAGAGAGATCTGTATATAAGAGAGATAGATCTGTATATAAGAGAGATAGATCTGTATATAAGAGAGAGATCTGTATATAAGAGAGATCTGTATATAAGAGAGATCTGTATATAAGAGAGAGATCTGTGTATAAGAGAGAGATCTGTATATAAGAGAGAGATCTGTATATAAGAGAGAGAGAGAGATCTGTATATAAGAGAGAGATCTGTATATAAGAGAGATCTGTATATAAGAGAGATCTGTATATAAGAGAGAGATCTGTATATAAGGGAGAGATCTGTATATAAGGGAGAGATCTGTATATAAGAGAAATCTGTATATAAGAGAGAGATCTGTATATAAGAGAGATCTGTATATAAGAGAGATCTGTATATAAGAGAGAGATCTGTATATAAGGGAGAGATCTGTATATAAGAGAGAGAGAGATCTGTATATAAGAGAGATCTGTATATAAGAGAGATCTGTATATAAGAGAGATCTGTATATAAGAGAGAGATCTGTATATAAGAGCGAGAGATCTGTATATAAGAGAGATCTGTATATAAGAGAGAGATCTGTATATAAGAATGAGAGATCTGTATATAAGAATGAGAGATCTGTATATAAGAATGAGAGATCTGTATATAAGAAAGAGAGATCTGTATATAAGAGAGAGATCCGTATATAAGAGAGAGATCCGTATATAAGAGAGAGATCCGTATATAAGAGAGATCCGTTTATAAGAGAGAGTACCGTATATAAGAGAGATCTGTATATAAGAGATCTGTATATAAGAGAGATCTGTATATGAGAGATCTGTATATAAGAGAGATCTGTACATAATAGAGAGATCTGTATATAAGAGAGATCTGTATATAAGAGAGAGAGATCTGTATATAAGAGAGAGAGAGATCTGTATATAAGACACAGATCTGTATATAAGAGAGAGAGATCTGTATATAAGAGAGAGATCTGTATATAAGAATGAGAGATCTGTATATAAGAATGAGAGATCTGTATATAAGAATGAGAGATCTGTATATAAGAGAGAGATCCGTATATAAGAGAGATCTGTATATAAGAGAGATCTGTATATAAGAGAGATCTGTATATGAGAGATCTGTATATAAGAGAGATCTGTATATAAGAGATCTGTATATAAGAGATCTGTATATAAGAGAGATCTGTACATAAGAGAGAGATCTGTACATAATAGAGAGATCTGTATATAAGAGATATATCTGTATATAAGAGAGATCTGTATATAAGGGAGAGATCTGTATATAAGAGAGAGATCTGTATATAAGAGAGAGAGATCTGTATATAAGAGAGACAGATCTGTATATAAGAGAGAGATCCGTATATAAGAGAGATCTGTATATAAGAGATCTGTATATAAGAGATATCTGTATATAAGAGATCTGTATATAAGAGAGAGAGATCTGTACATAATAGATAGATCTGTATATAAGAGATATATCTGTATATAAGAGAGAGATCTGTATATAAGGGAGAGATCTGTATATAAGAGAGAGAGATCTGTACATAAGAGAGAGATCTGTACATAATAGAGAGATCTGTATATAAGAGAGAGATCTGTATATAAGAGAGAGATCTGTATATAAAAGAGATCTGTATATAAGAGAGATCTGTATATAAGAGATCTGTATATAAGAGATCTGTATATAAGAGAGATCTGTATATAAGAGAGATCTGTATATAAGAGATCTGTATATAAGAGAGATCTGTACATAAGAGAGAGATCTGTACATAATAGAGAGATCTGTATATAAGAGATATATCTGTATATAAGAGAGAGATCTGTATATAAGAGAGATCTGTATATAAGAGAGAGATCTGTATATAAGAGAGATCTGTATATAAGAGAGAGAGAGATCTGTATATAAGAAAGAGAGATCTGTATATAAGAGAGATCTGTATATAAGAGATCTGTATATAAGAGAGATCTGTATATAAGAGAGAGATCTGTATATAAGAGATTTGTATATAAGAGAGAGATCTGTATATAAGAGCTAGATATCTATATAAGAGAGAGAGATCTGTATATAAGAGAGAGATCTGTATATAAGAGAGAGATCTGTATATAAGAGAGAGATCTGTATATGAGAGAGAGAGATCTGTATATAAGAGAGATCTGTATATAAGAGAGAGAGATCTGTATATAAGAGAGAGATCTGTATATAAGAGAGAGAGATCTGTATATAAGAGAGAGAGATCTGTATATATAAGAGAGAGAGATCTGTATATAAGAGAGAGATCTGTATATAAGAGAGAGAGATCTGTATATAAGAGACAGATCTGTATATAAGAGAGATCTGTATATAAGAGATCTGTATATAAGAGAGATATATCTGTATATAAGAGAGATATATCTGTATATAAGAGAGAGATCTTTATATAAGAGATCGGTATATAAGAGAGAGATCTGTATATAAGAGAGAGAGATCTGTATATAAGAGAGATCTGTATATAAGAGAGAGAGATCTGTATATAAGAGAGATCTGTATATAAAAGAGAGAGATCTGTATATAAGAGAGAGATCTGTATATACTAGAGAGATCTGTATATAAGAGAGAGATCTGTATATAAGAGAGAGATCTGTATATAAGAGAGATATATCTGTATATAAGAGAGAGATCTGTATATAAGGGAGAGAGATCTGTTTATACGAGAGAGATCTGTATATAAGAGAGAGAGAGCTGTATATAAGAGAGATCTGTATATACAAGAGAGATCTGTATATACGAGAGAGATCTGTATATACGAGAGAGATCTGTATATAAGAGATCTGTATATAAGGGAGAGATCTGTATATAGGAGACAGAGATCTGTATATAAGAGATATCTGTATATAAGAGATAGATATTGTGACAAAACACTCCGGGATCGCCTTTGCTGGGGTCAAAGGTCACGTGGTTTGTGCATTGAACTCTGAGGCGACAGCAGGTTTCCAAGTTGACTGACCTCAGGTCAGGTTTATTAAAGTGAAAGCAAATACAGAAAACAAAACATAAAAATAAATCCTAGCCTGTCCGGCGCTAACTAAACAAATACGTTGCTATCTAACAACTGGGGGGGCTTCTCCCTCCCAGCTAACATTACACAGATCATGAGCACAGCTCTCACTCACGTTTGTCTCACACAGACAGGCATTCTGTGTGCCCCAGGCTGACACCTGAAACCTCCAGCTGGTCAGCCTTTATTCCTGCACTTATTAACCCCTCGGTATCTTGAAGATACTGAGCGGCCTAATTCACATAGGACAAATACCTGGGCGAGATATACCTGCCCCCGACTACCAGACCGACATGACTCTTACATATCCTTCCTCCCCTGCTCAGACCACTCAGGTCGAGCAAGAATACTCTCGAAACAGTGTACTCGGGACAGGGCATCAGCGTTCCCCTTCTGCACCCCGGGGCGGTGCTCCACCGTGAAAGAGTAAGCCTGCAGGGCAAGGAACCACCGGGTTACCCGACTATTACGGTCCTTGTGGAGATGCATCCACTTGAGAGGGGCATGGTCCGTGACCAGCCTAAACTTCCTACCTGCCAGGTAATATTTGAGGGAGTCGAGAGCCCATTTGATGGCTAGGCACTCTTTTTCAATCACGGCATACCTCTGCTCATGTACATTCAGTTTCCGACTGAGGTAGAGGACCGGGTGTTCGACTCTGTCCCTTACCTGGGAAAGTACAGCTCCGACACCAGTATCAGAAGCATCAGTTTGCACCACAAACTCGCTGCTGAAATCAGGAGTCACTAGTACGGGCTGAGAGCACAAAGCCCGTTTCAGACTGTGGAAGGCCTCTTCAGCCGCAGAGGTCCATTTTACCCTGACGGAATCCCTCCCTTTGGTAAGATCCGTCAAGGGGGTAGCCATGGCCGCAAAGTTGGGTATGAACCGGCGATAATAGCCGGCAATGCCCAGGAAAGCTTGAACTTGTTTCTTGTTCACTGGTTGCGGCCAGCCCTGAATTGCCTGTATTTTGTCGATCTGGGGTTTAACCACTCCTCTGCCAATCACGTAGCCCAAGTATCGGGCTTCTTCAAGGCCGATGTGACATTTCTTGGGATTCGCCGTTAAGCCTGCGTCTCTCAAGTCATCAATCACCGCCTGTACCTTCCGGAGGTGAGCTTCCCAGTCCACGCTGTAAATTATGATGTCGTCTAGGTAGGCAGAAGCGTACTGCCTGTGGGGCCTCAAGACTCGATCCATCAATCTCTGGAACGTTGCTGGGGCTCCGTGAAGTCCAAACGGCATGTAGATATACTGGAACAGCCCTTCCGGTGTAGCAAATGCCGTCTTTTCTCTGGCCGCCTTGGCCAGAGGGATCTGCCAGTACCCCTTTGTTAGATCAAGGGTCGTAATGTATCGGGCTTTACCCAGCCGATCGATCAACTCATCGACCCGGGGCATAGGGTAGGCATCAAATTTAGAAACCGCATTCAGTTTCCTAAAGTCATTGCAAAACCGTATAGAGCCATCCGGCTTAGGTATCAACACGATTGGACTGGACCAGGCGCTGTGCGACTCTTCAATGACTCCTAAATCCAACATTGCCTTCACCTCCCGGGAGACGGCTTCACGGCGTGCTTCCGGAATCCGGTATGGCTTCACATGAACTGTGACACCAGGCTCTGTGACAATCTCATGTTTCACTAGCCTAGTCTAGCCAGGTTTTTCCGAGAAAAACTGTTGGTTCTGTAACAAAAACTGCTTAACCTCAGATTTTTGTCGTTCAGAGAGAGTCTCGGCAATCTGCACCTCCGGTACGGTAGGTGAGCAAACCGGACGGGGCAGATCCGCTGTTAGGGCAGCGCGGTCTTTCCAGGGTTTTATCAGATTCACATGATAAATCTGTTCTGGTTTTCTCTTACCAGGCTGGTGCACTTTATAGTTCACTTCTCCAACTCGTTCTATGACCTCAAAGGGGCCCTGCCATTTCGCCAGAAATTTACTATCCACCGTAGGGATTAGGATCAACACCCTATCCCCGGGTGCAAACGTACGGACCTTGGCGCCTCTATCATAACTTAGCTTCTGGGCTCCCTGGGCCTGTAACATATGTTCCCTAACAATGGGCATGACAGCAGCAATACGGTCCTGCATTTGCGTTACATGGTCTATCACCGTTTTAAAGGGAGTGACTTGACCTTCCCAGGTTTCTTTTGCGACGTCCAACAGTCCACGGGGACGACGGGCGTATAATAGCTCGAAAGGCGAGAACCCTGTGGAAGACTGGGGAACTTCCCTAATGGCAAACAGCAAATAGGGTAACAAGTAATCCCAGTTCTTCCCATCTTTGTCTATCGCCTTCCGGAGCATCTGTTTTAAGGTTTTATTGAACCGCTCAACCAACCCATCTGTTTGAGGGTGATAGACAGATGTACGCAACGGATCTATTTGTAAGAGTCTGCAGAGCTCCTTCATTACCCTCGACATAAAGGGAGTTCCCTGGTCGGTGAGTATCTGTTTTGGAATCCCTACCCGACTAAACACTTGCACCAATTCTTTGGCGATCGTTTTGGTAGCAGTGTTACGCAAAGGGATGGCTTCCGGGTAGCGAGTGGCATAGTCCATGATGACGAGGATATGTTGGTGCCCATGTGCGGACCGGGGAAGGGGCCCAACCAAATCCATCCCAATTCTCTCAAAAGGGACCCCAATGATAGGGAGGGGTACCAAAGGGCTACAGTACCGAGGTTTAGGTGCCGAGATTTGGCACTCTGGACAGGACTCACAATAGTTACGCACATCATTGTGTATTCCAGGCCACACAAAACAATGCAATATTCTTTCTGTGGTTTTTTGTACCCCCAGATGTCCCCCCATTATATGTCCGTGGGCCAGGTCCAGTACCTACCGCCGATAAGGTTTGGGTACCACTAACTGCTGCACAGTGTCTTCCCCTTTTTTTTCTACCTGGTATAGTAAATCATTTTCAAGAACCATGTACGGGTGCGCTAGCCTAGTGTCAGGTTCTACGGGTACGCTATCTATCATTTTTACATTTTTTCTAGCCTGAGTCAGGGTAGGGTCTTCCATTTGTTCGCTGTGGAAGTCATCCAACTGGACTCCAAAATCTGGTAGGCAGGGTGCGGGATGGCTGTCTGCCTCCGCCTCTCGCTGAGTTTCCTCAGTTTCTTCAGTTTCCCCTGCCAGAACTGAGAAGGGGTACTGAAGGTTAGACTCAATAACCTCCCCAGCAACGTCTTCCTGTGGGACCTCCTCTAAGAGTTCGGGACCTCCAGATGGCATGGGAAAAGATTCACAGCTACCATGAAGGAGCAACTGATTCTCCCACAATTGCCAGAAATGGGGAAAATCCCTGCCCAGGATTATATCATGTAACAACGCGGGGATGAGTCCCACTTTGCACAGACCCATAGGGAGTGGAAATCGATATGACCGCTGTTAGGTACGAGCAGGTGTCACCATGCACACACGTTACAGAAAATTTGTCAGACGAACCAGACGGAAGTGCCACGAGACTAGCTTTCACCAGAGTCACCACGCTTCCAGAGTCTAGTAACGCCACAACACTTTTCCCATCAACAGATAATTCACACAGGTGTTTTGCTATATCACTTTGACCCGCATTCACATTCACCAGCCGTGTAACCAAAGACATGCGTTTCTTAGAGTCTATAACATCGCACTGCATGGGTTCAGTGTTAACAGGACAGTTCGCAGAAACATGGCCCTTCTCACGGCAGCGGAAACACCTAACAGGCCCCCTACTGAGACCACCGTCCCATACTCTCGGTCTCGGAGTGCGAGTAGTCCCGGGTTCCTCCCCCACAGTTTTTTGCGATTTTCCTTCACCCGTAGTCGCTGGAACAGTCTTACCGGTTCCACGAGGAGAAGGCACAGACCGGGTGCTAGCGGTTTCGTCGGGAAGTCCTTCTACCACGGAATAACGCTCGACCAACTCCACAAGTTGATCCGCTGTCGTGGGATTTCCTTGGCTTACCCACCTTTTCAGCGCTGGAGGTAGCACTCTCAGATACTTATCCAGGACAACCCGCTGGATTATTTCTGGGGTTGTCAGTACTTCGGGTTGCAGCCATTTCTTTGTCAAATAAATCAGGTCGAACATCTGAGACCGCGGCGGTTTATCTGGCTGGTATGTCCACTGATGTACCCTCTGTGCACGGACAGCCGTCGTTACACCTAGCCGGGCCAGGATCTCAACTTTCAGCTTCTCAAAGTCCTGAGCGACTTCCGGGTCCAAGTCATGGTAAGCTTTTTGGGCCTCGCCGGAAAGAAACGGAGCAATCAAATCGGCCCCTCGTGCCTTCGGCCACTTCTCCCTCAACGCCGTCCGCTCAAACGTTGTCAGGTATGCTTCGACGTCATCTTCTGCAGTCAACTTTTGCCAGTACCGACTCACATGGATCCTTCTGGACTCTGCTTCCGGGTCTACCTCAGGCATGCTCACCAGGCGCTGCGCCACCTGTTGGAGAAGGTGGCGGTCTGCAGCCGTCATGTCCACTAACTCCTTCAGCTGTGCGGCCATCAAGCGATTAGCTTCATGCTGTGTGGCAGTGGCCTGCACTAGGGCTTTCACTACGTCTTCCATACTGTCGCCTGTGCCACGTGTTGCCCGCGTCCTCCACCACAATGTGACAAAACACTCCGGGATCGCCTTTGCTGGGGTCAAAGGTCTCGTGGTTTGTGCATTGAACTCTGAGGCGACAGCAGGTTTCCAAGTTGACTGACCTCAGGTCAGGTTTATTAAAGTGAAAGCAAATACAGAAAACAAAACATAAAAATAAATCCTAGCCTGTCCGGCGCTAACTAAACAAATACGTTGCTATCTAACAACTGGGGGGGGCTTCTCCCTCCCAGCTAACATTACACAGATCATGAGCACAGCTCTCACTCACGTTTGTCTCACACAGACAGGCATTCCGTTAGACCGCACATGGAGTACTGTGTCCAGTTTTGGGCACCGGTGCTCAAGAAGGATATAATGGAACTAGAGAGAGTACAAAGGAGGGCAACAAAATTAATAAAGGGGATGGGAGAACTACAATACCCAGATAGATTAGCGAAATTAGGATTATTTAGTCTAGAAAAAAGACGACTGAGGGGCGATCTAATAACCATGTATAAGTATATAAGGGGACAATACAAATATCTCGCTGAGGATCTGTTTATACCAAGGAAGGTGACGGGCACAAGGGGGCATTCTTTGCGTCTGGAGGAGAGAAGGTTTTTCCACCAAAATAGAAGAGGATTCTTTACTGTTAGGGCAGTGAGAATCTGGAATTGCTTGCCTGAGGAGGTGGTGATGGCGAACTCAGTTGAGGGGTTCAAGAGAGGCCTGGATGTCTTCCTGGAGCAGAACAATATTGTATCATACAATTATTAGGTTCTGTAGAAGGATGTAGATCTGGGGATTTATTATGATGGAATATAGGCTGAACTGGATGGACAAAAGTCTTTTTTCGGCCTTGCTAACTATGTAACTGTGTGCCCCAGGCTGACAACTGAAACCTCCAGCTGGTCAGCCTTTATTCCTGCACTTATTAACCCCTCGGTATCCTGAAGATACCTGGGCGAGATATACCTGCCCCCGAATACCAGACCGACATGACTCTTACAATATGTATATAAGAGGGAGAGAGATCACAAGAGAGCTGTATATGAGAGATCTGTATATACGAGAGAGATCTGTATATAAGAGAGAGAGCTGTATATAAGAGAGAGCTGTATATACAAGAGAGAGCTGTATATAAGAGAGAGATCTGTATATAAGAGAGAGATCTGTATATAAGAGAGAGATCTGTATATAAGAGAGAGAGATCTGTATATAAGAGAGAGATCTGTATATAAGAGAGAGATCTGTATATAAGAGAGAGATCTGTATATAAGAGAGAGCTGTATATGAGAGAGATCTGTATATAAGAGAGAGATCTGTATATAAGAAAGAGAGATCTGTATATAAGAGAGAGATCCGTATATAAGAGAGAGATCTGTATATAAGAGAGATCTGTATATAAGAGAGATCTGTATATAAGAGATCTGTATATAAGAGAGATCTGTATATAAGAGAGAGATCTGTATATAAGAGATCTGTATATAAGAGAGATCTGTATATAAGAGATTTGTATATAAGAGCGAGATAGCTGTATATAAGAGAGAGAGATCTGTATATAAGAGAGAGATCTGTATATAAGAGAGATCTGTATATAAGAGAGAGATCTGTATATAAGAGAGATCTGTATATAAGAGAGAGATCTGTATATAAGAGAGAGATAGATCTGTATATAAGAGCTAGATATCTATATAAGAGAGATATCTGTATATAAGAGAGAGAGATCTGTATATAAGAGAGAGATCTGTATATAAGAGAGAGATCTGTATATAAGAGCTAGATATCTATATAAGAGAGATATCTGTATATAAGAGAGAGAGATCTGTATATAAGAGAGAGATCTGTATATAAGAGAGATCTGTATATAAGAGAGAGATCTGTATATAAGAGAGAGATCTGTATATAAGAGATATATCTGTATATAAGAGAGATCTGTATATAAGAGAGAGAGATCTGTATATAAGAGAGAGATCTGTATATAAGAGAGAGATCTGTATATAAGAGATATATCTGTATATAAGAGAGATCTGTATATAAGATAGAGATCTGTATATAAGAGAGAGATCTGTATATAAGAGAGATCTGTATATAAGATAGAGATCTGTATATAAGAGAGATCTGTATATAAGAGAGAGATACCTGAATAGATTAAACAACTCACTGAAAAAATCAGCATCACCAAAGCTTTAAAATATAACCTTGATTCAAAATAAAAATAATAATGATAGTAATATGCTGAATAGCAATGGACGTGTTGACATGGACTGGTCGCTAAACATACAGAAACAAAAAGGGGCCAAAGAAGCCAGAAAAACGACCAAGATAGTCCATAAATATTGTAATATGAAAATTCTTTATTGAGACAATAAATAGGACAGAAAAAAGCACAGGCCCTTAAAAAATGGCGCACACGAAGTGCATCCACTGTAAAAAGGTACAACAAAACACACAAGTGCACGGACACAGGGAACCACCCATCACCTTACTCCCCTTAAAGAGTAGTAAATTGGCCACTCCCCGTCAGGAGAGACAGTCCAAAAGAGAAGGTGGTATAAATTATAGCCATATCTGCCTGATGTTGCAGACCACAAGTAGTAAATAATCAGCAAGTGCACTGTTGTACCTTTTTACAGTGGATGCACTTCGTGTGCGCCATTTTTTAACGGCCTGTGCTTTTTTCTGTCCTATTGTCTCAATAAAGAATTTTCATATTACAATATTTATGGACTATCTTGGTCGTTTTTATCTGGCTTCTTTGGTCCCTTTTTGTTTAAGAGAGAGATACCTGTATATAAGAGATATCTGTATGTAAGAGAGAGATATCTGTATATAAGAGAGAGATATCTGTATATAAGAGAGAGATATATACAGTGGGTATGGAAAGTATTCAGACCCCTTTAAATTTTTCACTCTTTGTTTCATTGCAGCCATTTAATAAATTCAAAAAAGTTCATTTTTTTCTCATTAATGTACACTCTGCACCCCATCTTGACTGGAAAAAAAGCAAATGTAATGTTTGCATATTTATTAAAAAAAGAAAAGCTGAAATATCACATGGTCATAAGTCTTCAGACCCTTTGCTCAGTATTGAGTAGAAAAACCCTTTTGAGCTAGTACAGCCATGAGTCTTCTTGGGAATGATGCAACAAGTTTTTCACACCTGGATTTGGGGATCCTCTGCCATTCTACCTTGCAGATCCTCTCCAGTTCCGTCAGGTTGGATGGTGAACGTTGGTGGACAGCCATTTTCAGGTCTCCAGAGATGCTCAATTGGGTTTAGGTCAGGGCTCTGGCTGGGCCAGTCAGAAATGGTCACAGAGTTGTTCTGAAGCCACTCCTTTGTTATTTTAGCTGTGCGCTTAGAGTCATTGTCTTGTTGGAAGGCGAACCTTCGGTCAAGTGTGAGGTCCAGAGCACTCTGGAAGAGGTTTTCTTCCAGGATATCTGTACTTGGCCGCATTCATATTTCCTTCAATGTCAACCAGTCGTCCTGTCCCTGCAGCTGAAAAACACCCCCATAGCATAATGCTTCCACTACCATGTTTTACTGTTGGGACTGTATTGAGCAGGTGATGTGCAGGGCCTGGTTTTCTCCACACATACCACTTAGAATTATCACCAAAATGGTTTATCTTTGTCTCATCAGACCAGAGAATATTATTTCTTATAGTCTGGGAGTCCTTCATGTGGTTTTTAGCAAACTCTATGACTATGCGCACGGTGCGGATTTGGCTGCGGATTTGGCTGCGGATCTGCAGCGGATTGGCGGATTGGCCCCAGCGGATTCGCAGCAGTTTTCCATCATGTTCACAGTACCATGTAAACCTATGGAAAACCAAATCCGGAAACGCTGCGTTGTATTTTCTGCAGCATGTCAATTCTTTGTGCGTTTTACACCTGCTCCTCAATATGAATCAGCAGGAAAATGCAGGAAATCCGCTGTAAATCGGCAGGTAAAACGCCGTGCGTTTTACCTGAGGATTTTTCAAAAACGGTGCGGAATAATCCGCAAACGAATCCGCAACGTGGGCATATAGCCTTAGGAACCTTGAATACTGCAGAAATTCTTTTGTAACCATGGCCAGATCTGTGCCTTGCCACACTTCTTTCTCTGAGCTCCTTGGCCAGTTCCTTTGACCTCATGATTCTCATTTGGTCTGACATGCACTGTGAGCTGTGAGATCTTATATAGACAGGTGTGTGCCTTTCCAAATCAAGTCCTATCAGTTTAATTAAACATAGCTGGACTCCAATGAAGGAGTAGAACCATCTCGAGGAGCATCCCCAGATCAACACCTGGTCATCTAATGGTTAGACGGAGACCTGGAGAGGCGTACAAGTAACAGTGTCTTGCACCCACTGTGAAATTTGGTGGAGGATCGGTGATGATCTGGGGATGCTTCATCAAGCCTGGAATTGGGCAGGTTAGTCTTTGTGAAGGACGTATGAATCAAGCCGCATACAAGGTTATCCTGGAAAAACAGTTGACTCTTTCTGCTCAGGTAATGTTCCCCAACTCTGAGGACTGTTTTTTCCAGCAGGACAATGCGCCATGCCACACAGCTACAGTAGGTCAATCAAGGTGTGGATGAAGGACCACCACATCAAATCCCTGTCATGGCCAGCCCAATCTTCAGACCTGAACCTCATTGAAAACATCTGGAATGTAATCAAGAGGAAGATGAATAGTCACAAGCCATCAAACAAAGAACTGCTTACATTTTTGTTCCAGGAGTGGCATAAGGTCACCCAAAAGCAGTGTGACAGACTGGTGGAAAGCATGCCAACACGCATGAAAGCTGTGATTAAAAATCATGGTTATTCCACAAAATATTGATTTCTGAACTCTTCCTGAGTGAAAACATTAGTATTGTTGTTTCTAAATGATTATGAACATGTTTTTCTCTGTCCCTCTTGATGGCACCACGGAGAGAGGGGATCTGCCCACTAAGGACAGGAAACCTACAGATAAAAAGGCGGTACCTCTCTCCCGCATCAGTTTGGTTTCCTGTCCTTGATGGGAGACCTACAGAAGACATACCTCGTCGCGGGAATTCCGGGCCCAATCAGTCCGACTCAGGCAGCGGGGGTTCCCCTGTCTCGACTGGTGTGGTGTCCCGAGTAGCCACCGCTGGGGTCAGGGGCCTCTAGGGTGTGCGGGGAGAGGCGGCAAGAAGGAGCGCAGCCGCCTCTCTGGGTAAGAAAAGAAATGCAGCAGCAGCATCCCGGGGGGGTCCCTTCCGAGGAGGAGGAGGTAACGCTGGTGCGGCCTCCCTGGTGTTAGTCTGCATGGCTGGGGTGCCCTGTAAATCCGACTTTGCATCCGCAATTTCAGCTAAATTTGTGTTCCAAAATTGAAAATTGCTCCTTCCCTTCTGAGCCTTGCCGTTTGTCCAAACAATGGTTTCTGGCCACATGTGGGGTATCAGCGCTCTCATAAGAAACTAGGTAACAAATTGTGGGGTCCATTTTTTTGTGCTATTCCTAGTAAAAGTGGAAACATTGAAGCTACTGCAACATTTTAAAGTAAAAATAACTTTTTTTTTTTTTTTCATTTGTCTTTGCATTAATTCCTGTGCAGAACCTAATGGGTAAAAACAATTTCCTGACATCAGTTTTGAAGTATTTGAGGGGTACTTTTAAATGTATCACTTTTGGGGAGTTTACAATTTATATAGTTCGCTAAAGAAACAGGTTTTGCAAATTTCTTGAAAAAATTTGAAATGTTTATTAAACTTTTTATCCCTCTAACATCCTAACATAATAAAATAATGTTTGAAAATTGACGCAGATGTAAAGAAGACATATGAGAAATGTAATTTATTAATTATTTTGCTCAGCATGACGAACTGTTTTAAGGATGTAAAGATTGAAAGTTCGAAATTGCAATTTTTTCCAAAATTTTCTCAAAATTTCCAATATTTTCACAAATGCAAAAAATATTTACCTAAATTTACCTCTAACATAAAGTACCGGTACAATGGGTTACGAAAAACCAGTCTCAGAATCACTTGGATACGTTGAAACGTTCCAGAGTTATTACCACATTAAGTGACACTGGTCAGATTTAAAAAAAATTGGCCTGGTCATTAAGGTTAAAATGGGTTTGGTCACTAAGGGTTAATGACTCTAAGATTAACAGATTCTGGTTTGTTTCACATGGTTTTTGTTTTTTTTTATTCCATGTTTACATATGTGTTTCTTCTTGTCTTTGCTGCTTTCAATCTGAATCTACAATGTGAACATTCCAATAAGAATAACGAAACAATTGCATGAACAGGTGCGTCCAAACTTTTGGCTGGTACTGTACAATATGAACCAGGGCTGTGGAGTCAGAGTTGATGTCCATTTTGGTGGAGTCGATATAAAATGGACAGACTCAGAATATATATGTGCAGGAGGTGCTGTAAATGTTTCCATAAGAATTTGGGAAAGTTATGAAATGTCCTCTAAATTTCCGTTCTGTTCCGGATCTAAGGATCTCGGTTTTTAGTGGAGATGAGTCTGTGCTGCACTTTATGCACATGCTCAGTAGTGACCAGCGCTGTGGAGTTGGGGTCAGAAGTCAGGGAAATTAAGGAGTCAAAGTCGGAGTCCGTGGTCTGGCTTACTGACTCCACAACCCTAAACTAATCCAAAGGTAATAGATGGCACCTGGACTAGTAGTTGAGGTGGCAGGGGGTTGGAATGACAACCCCACACACATCACAGATAGGTTGGCGGCTTCCTCAGGGGTTAGGCTCAGAGCAGTAATCACCTGTTGTATCTTGTCCATATTGACAATATGCAGGTCACATTGCTTTTGCAGCCAGTGAATGACTGCATGTTCGTATGTCCATGTGTGACACGCCTGATAATTTAAACAAGACAAACTGGTGGAAAAAAGCACCTCCAACACGAATAAGGCACAGAATTCAAAAGGTAATTATTATTATTATTATTCATTTTTATAGCGCCATTTATTCCATGGCGCTTCTACTGACAGCTAAGTGTCCTACATTAGGGACAACATCTCCATCTTTCTTGGCTGCCTTTTGTATTAATCATGTCTTTGGTCCACTGTACTGTGCTAAAGCATAGATGCTGACCATTTGTCAATATTACCTATTGGCACCTGTATATTGCTGTTTTTTAATGCAGGCGCCTATGCAATATTATGTATTTATTTGTACATGCAGTTATCACGATTAGTATGTACGAATACATGTCAGCTAGCATGGGCATATACAGTCTTCTATTTGGACTAAACCAGGTCATTTAAATTGTGTATTTTTTCTCCTTCTATTTTCCCACTGCTTTTGCACACCAGTCTATATATATATCTGTGGCTGTGCGGAGGACAAGTATATTAATATTTTACTGGCCAAATTGACCATATATCTACAGCGTATTGTCCTGAGTGGGGTTCCATAAAATGGAGGATTGATAGTTTTTTCCTAGAGTGCACCTGAGTTTCTCTACTCCTGCTTTCTTCATAACTTTTATTTGCTCATTGTTTTCTCACCTGCAGCTGGCTAGGTATTTAATAGGGCCAGCAGGTTACAGCCGCCGTGGAGTGGGGGCGCCAAATAATCTATCAGGGTGCCAACCTCCACTGCTAGGCAGGGATAGCAGGAGAGTGAAGGGCTAATTATTAGGTAAGGTGCACCTAGTAGTTTTTTGAGTCCATTTTTAAAAAAAATAAATATCCTTTTTTCTGTTTTACACTGGGAAGTGGTATTTTTACAAGGTATATTAATAAAGATTCAAGATTTTTAAGGGGAATTTATGTCACATGTCTTTTTTGATTTTCCTTTTGTACAAAAATTTGTTTTTCATATGCTTCGCTTTACATGTGAAAAACGGGGCATACATAGGCAAGTATAATAAAGATGATCAATACAAGACACACAAGTACAAAAGGAGAGAGGACCCTGCCCGCCAGGGCTCACAGTCTACAATGACATTATTGTTTGTTCTTTTTAAGCACAATTTATGTCCCTCCTCTCATTCTGCACACATCAGTTTCTGGGGGGAGGGTTTAGGCAAAGTACTTAATATTTTTCCACTGTAGTATCCAATTTTTCATCATCCGTTTTTAAATGCTGGAAAAAGTTAAACTAAAATATTTATTTTCAATAGGTCCAATAAATATTTACGGGAAATGGATGTGTTTGTTTTCTTTTTTTTTTAAACTAATTTCTATTGACGTTTATATCAGGTTACATCAGGAGACCTTGGTAGCCATTCATCTGGCCCAAGACGACTAATCCATTTTTCAGGAAACTGTTCATGTAGGAATGCTCGGCCCGGACACCCATACTGTGGTGGTGCATCATCTTGGGTGTCAGGTCCGAACATTCCTACATGAACAGTTTCCTGGAAAGTGGATTCGTCGTCGTGGGCCAGTTGAATGGCCACCAAGGTCTTCCGATCTGACCCCCTTAGACTTTTATCTTTGGGGTCATCTGAAGGCAATTGTCTATGCTGTGAAGATACGAGATGTGCAGCATCTGAAACAACGGATACTGGGAGCCTGTGCTAGCATTTCTTCTGCGGTGTTGCTATCAGTGTGTCAAGAGTGGGAGAAGAGCAAATCTAAATTTGCAACCTGGATCAAACTCCCGCTCTCTGTTGCTGGCCGTATTAACCTAATTAAAATGATATTGCTCCCCAAACTTAGCTACTGCTTTCAACACAGTGCTGTGCCAATTCCTAAATCCTTCTTTGCGAATCTAAACTCCCTAATTACGTCCTTTATATGGGGGAAGGCTAGGCCCAAACTCAAGTTATCTGCTCTGCAGAGACCAAAGCAGGGGGGTGGGGTGGCTTTGCCGGATTTTTACTTGTATTATCTCGCCAGGCAGGCTAAGGCGATAAATAAGTGGATGCCCAATAATTCCCTACCTAACTCTGAGAGCCATCTGCTCTATTCTGCCCGGATTGATTGTCCACTGGGGTTTTTGGAGCTGGAGAAAGTTAGTGTTCCTTGTTTGCTGCCCTTACTCCGGCTGGCACGATTAATATGGAAGCAAATTAAAAAAGTCACTAGATTTGTAGATGCTGTAGCTGAAATGCCCTTGTGGAACAATAACACTGGTCAACAGCATTTTTGGTGCCAAAGATATTTCATCGAATTTAGGGTATTTTTGGGGTGCTGATTCTGAATATGTCATCAGTTTTGCCAGATTGGCTCAAGTTTTTGAGATTTTTGGTATCTTATTTATAGCACTTGTTGGTAAATGCGACGCATTATCTCATTAATTTCTTTGGATTAGTACTTGAACTGAGCAGTTCTCAATATAGTTTTGTGTTAATTAGTGTTCTAAAAGTTTGTTCATAGCTTGATTTTTGCACTAACTTTATGTTGTTGTCTGTTTTCCAGTGAAAAGCATGAACTCATCAAGAAGAAGTTGTCTTAACGATCCAGACTCATTCTGTTACTTTTGTGGTGAATACACACTGCCAAAACATAGAAGAAACATAACAGACTTCGTAAAAAAGTGTATTTTGCCTATTTTGGGGTTATGCTTGGGGACCAAGACAAGTTTTGGGCACCACACATAGTGTGCAAAGCATGTATCGAATTATTACGAAAATGGAGCAAAGGACAAAGAAAAAGCTTCAAATTTGGTGTTCCAATGGTGTGGAGAGAGCCAAAAAATCATCATGATGACTGTTATTTCTGTGCAGTGCAAGTGCAAGGATTCAATAAGCATAAGAAACGAAAATGGGAGTAACATGGAATCTGCAAGAAGGCCTGTCCCTCATTGTGAAGATGTGCCTGTACCTGTGTTTACCATAAATAACAGTCATCATGATGATTTTTTGGCTCTCACCACACCATTGGAACACCAAATTTGAAGCTTTTTCTTTGTCCTTTGCTCCATTTTCGTAATAATTCGATACATGCTTTGCACACTATGTGTGGTGCCCAAAACTTGTCTTGGTCCCCAAGCATAACCCCAAAATAGGCAAAATACACTTTTTTTACGAAGTCTGTTATGTTTCTTCTATGTTTTGGCAGTGTGTATTCACCACAAATGTAACAGAATGAGTCTGGATCGTTAAGACAACTTCTTCTTGATGAGTTCATGCTTTTCACTGGAAAACAGACAACAACATAAAGTTAGTGCAAAAATCAAGCTATGAACAAACTTTTAGAACACTAATTAACACAAAACTATATTGAGAACTGCTCAGTTCAAGTACTAATCCAAAGAAATTAATGAGATGATGCGTCACATTTACCAACAAGTGCTATAGATACCAAAAATGTCAAAAACTTGAGCCAATCTGGCCAAACTGATAGCATATTCAGAATCAGCACCCCAAAAATACCCCAAATTCATTAAAATATTTTGGACACCAGAAAAAAAAAATTTTTTTGTTGACCTGTGTAATTATTTCCCACTACTGCTGAACCACCTATCCACTGATTTTTGGATTTCATATGGTGTCTTCTCGGTAGGTGATTTACATAACCAGGGGACTTTTACATCTTTTGAACAACTACAACATAAATAAAATATCCCGAGATCTCAATTCTTCCATTATTTACAGCTAAGATCAGCCTTCCAATCGCGCATGAGGAATATGGGTACAGGTTGAGCTATTTCATCTGTACGTTTAATAGGAATTCTCAACTCTCAAGGTCCTCAAGGACTTATTTCCTCTTTATATACCTATCTGCTGTCTACAGGAGTTGGGTCTACTATACACTCTATTAAAGGGAATTGGGAGGGAGTTCTTCCAGATGTACTGGGACAAGAATGGGAAGATATCCTGGAATCTCCAACTAAAGTCTCCCCATCAATCAATAACAGGATGACCCAGTTGTATATAATATATCAGTCCTATCTGACCCCGACACGACTTTTTAAAATGGGTTGCCTCCACTCGTCAGATTGTTTGCGGTGTCACTCACCTGATGCAGATTTTATCCATATGATATGGCGATGCCCTATTATTCTTCATTACTGGAAAGAGGTGACAACATTTTTAACATCTTTATTGTCGATTCCTGTCCCGCTTGAGCCACTGACTTGCTTATTTAGGGTGTGGGATGCGGAAACCTGGGACCATTATACTGGGATTTTTCTACGGGAGACACTCTTTCTGGCACGGAAGGTATTGGCATTACGATGGATGGGTGGTTCTTGCCCACCTCTCAGTGCTTGGGTTAATTTGGTGAACTCGGTTATCCCGTATGAACGAACATTGTATCAAAATAGAGGATGTCCAGGCAAATTCGAGAAGATCTGGGGTAGATGGAACTCCTCTTATCATACTTTATAGGTCCACACTAATTGGATATTTACACATGAAGCTGGGTTTATGGTTTAGGGGGCATCACTTGAAGGGCGAAATTTTGCGGAATTTTCTTTTAGGTGGCGTACTATTAGTAGTTATTGTAGTTGATGTTATATAATAGGTAATTTATAGGACACCAGTGATCTGACATGCACAGTTTGTTATTCTTGCAATACTTTATTAATAATGGATACAACAATGCATTGCAATTATCTGTACCTCATGCTGTAACTGATAATAAAGAATGCAAATGTGTGTATTGTATGATTTATTCTGAAATTAATAAACGAATTTAAAAAAAAAAGAGTGTGAGAAGAGGGTTGCTTTGACAATCCAACGCAATGGGCAGCACTTTAAACACATTTTATAAGTGGTCATAGACTTGTAAATAACTCATTAAATAATAAAGTTACCTTAAAACCAAGCACACCATTGTTTTTCTTGTGAAATTCTCAGTAAGTTTGATGTGTCACATGACCCTCTTCCCATTGGAAAAAAAAAGTTGGATCCAATATAGCTAACTTCAATATGGCCGCCATGGTCACCACCCATCTTGAAAAGTTTTCCCTCTCCCATATACTAATGTGCCACAAGCAGGAAGTTGATATCACCAACCATTCCCATTTTATTTAGGTGTATCCATATAAATGGTCCACCCTGTATATAGGGATGCATGTGAAACATAGTTACATATAGTTACATAGTTATTAAGGTTGAAGGAACACTTTAAGTCCATCTAGTTCAAACGTATCTAGAAATCCACAGAGCCCCACAACGTAATTCCAAGCACACTGAAATGCAAAGCTGTAGTGGTCCTAAAGGGACTTAGGCAATACACTTATGGAGGTTACAATGAGAGATATGAAATACTTATCTTAAAGGGAATCAGTCACCACATTTGACCTATCTAAAGTATTACTATGGGCATACAGGTTATAGACTGCTGAACACCGTCCTACCTGTGTGTCTCATATCAGATGTCTTGTTGAGAAGTCATCTTTTATCATTTTATGTAAATTACATTTTCCAAGCTCCAGGGCAGATGGTGCCTGGAGATAACTCTGCCTCCAGAGCTTGTTTTAAATATAAAGGTGAGTTACCAGTGTGATGTGTAATGGTTACCAGTGTAATGTGTGATGGCCGCTCTCTGTTCTCCTGATCTTACTGTAGAGCTGTGTGTGATTATACCTGACACATCTGTAGCTTCCTCCCAGCTTCAACTTCCAGCTCACAGGCGGACAGGGTTATAATATTGTTACAATACAGCAGAGCTGAGAGGGAAGCAAAAAATGTGTTTGTAAGACGACAAAGTTCAGTCCTCTTCTGTGTTAGTTACTTGTCTCACTGGTAACTCCCCATTCATGTAAAATAAGCTCTGGGGGCAGAGTTATCTCCAGGCACCAACCGCCCCAAAGCCTGGAAGAGGTCATTTCTATAAAGTGTTAAAAGATGATTTCTCAGCAACAAGACATCTGATATGAGACAAACAGGGAGGACTGTTTTCAGCAGTCTATAGCCTGTATTCTCATATTAATAGTTTACATAGGTCAAATGTGATAACATATTCCCTTTAACCCCTTTGCAACCTCCGCCGTGCTAGTTCTGTGCAGGTCTCTTCCCTTCCTTTGATGTGGGCTCCGGCGCTGAGCCCACATCTTTCCCAGTTCATGTCAGCTGTTTTGAACAGCCAACATATGCCCGTAACAGCCCCGGATGGAATTGCGATCCACCTGCTGCTATTAACTTGATAAATGCCGCTGTCAAACTTCTGCTGTTTTATATTATAGGTACAGAGGGGAAAGAAAGTATTTAGTCAGCCACCAATTGTGCAAGTTCTCCCACTTAAAAAGATGGGAGAGGCCTGTAATTGACACGTCAATCCGATAGGACCTGGGGACTTACCAAGGAGGTCCTTTAAAATATCAGAGATCTCCTCATTGTTGAGCAACCTGTTAAGAGAGTTTACTGCTTCTGGGGGAAGAACTGGTAACTTGAGACTGGACAGATAATTATTAAGTAAGGAGCACTGACGATCTGGGAGCGACAGTAAGGAGTCCCTGAGATTATTTAGCTTTTTATAAAAGATAAGGAAAATATTTGAAATAGCAGATGGATTAAAGTGAGTTGCGCCATTATTGTCTTTGAGAAGCTGAGGCCACAGAGCTGTCTTTAAGTCTTAATGAATTTGGTGCATCCAGTACAAAACATGAACGCATGCAAAATATCTGTTTTAGTTTATCAGGGTCCATGTGTGCTATTCATTTAAAAAAGTCGGATGTGAAAAACTTGTGTATAAATGTGTCCATAAGAATCACTTCTCCTTGTCCCCTTCCAGGTTCCTGTTGTCTAGGATCTTGGTAGTTGATGCATTCTTTACGAGACTGTTGCCTGACTGACCCATCTACACTGGATAAGGACAGATGCAAGATGGCGAACAGTATACTAAATCTCACCCTGGAGATCATATATCTACTAACTGGAGAGGTGAGGCCCTCAGTGTGTCACATGTGACATGACTTGAAAGGTGTAATTCACTGCAAAAAACATCAAATCCGAAAAACATTACAGAATAAAACAGCAGCCTTACTTACCAACACCAAGTCACGATGCTACTGCACTGCAGGATGCAGCAGGGCCCCATAATAAGGCGGAGGTAGCACAGGTGCAAAATACTGATGAAACAACCACTCAGACACCTACCATTCATGGAGATGGTGGTCACCTAGTATAATAGATGCAAACAGATAAGGCTTATACAGGGCACCAGTCACACAAATCCATGTAGTATCTGGCTTACAGCCTATTAATGACACCCATACTATTAGATCAGGTGAGCCGCCCAGGACTATGTAGGTGCACCTCACAATTGCCCCTTCTAGTGCTACATGACGTGGAAGGTGGGACATTGTGGGAAGACATGTACTGACATTTATAAGGGTCTCTCTTTCACACACAGGAGTACACAGTAGTCAAGTCCTCTAGTGGGTGTGTGGCCCCCAGCAATAGTGACCAAGAGTTAGAAGAAAGGGGGAAATATCAGAGTCCAATAATGAAACTTCCACCTAATTCTCTGACATACGACAGTAACAACGCACAGAAGATCCTGGAACTCACCGACAAGATCAAAGAGCTGCTGACTGCCGAGGTGAGAAGTGCGGAGACATTACCCACTAATAATAAAGGAGGGGATGTCAAGGATGACTGTAGGATTGTGTGTGACAGGTGTCTATAAGAAGTCAGGATGTCGCCATCTATTGCTCCATGGAGGAGTGGGAGTACATAGAAGGACACAAAGATGTATACAAAGACATCATGATGGAGGACCACCAGCCTCTCATATCACCAGGTAAGAAGAGACTTTTATTGTTTGGCTTTCTGCTAACCTTATTAGAAAATGCTTGAGTTAATAGAGGTGGATTCTGTCTGTCTGTCTGTTTCCGTACCCTAAGCCTTGGCCACTGTTGAAATTGATACAGCTAGGCTTCCTTCCAAATATCAGCTGAAAATTGGGGCAATACATGTACTAAGGCAATGTGTATGTTTCCTATAGATGGTTCCAGTAAGCAAAATGTACCAAAGCGATGTCCCAGTCCTCTTAATTTTAAGGAATGTTCAAAGGAAAAGCAGATTAATCAGGTAAACTGAACATGTTTTTATTTACCAAATACCTGAAATGGCTTGTAAAGAAGACTTCTAGTTCTGCATTAGATCCGGTTTTATATTTATGTTTCCTATTAAAGGAGCTGTTCCCTTTTAATTAAAGTTTTCTCCAGCTGCAGTTTTTTATAACCATAGCAAACTACGCTGTACTCACCTTCCCTGGGGTAACCCCTTAACGATGAATGACGGGTATAGCATGTAATGTTCCCGTATCATGACGTATTTAATCCCTTTGCAACTAATAACAGACATAGCACATAATGAGCCAGTGTCGGTTCCCGAATCATGACTTGCTATGTCCGTCATGGATTAGAACAGTCACTGTGTCGTGACATTTGGAAGTTTGTGAGAGGGAGGGGGCTCACCCCAGTGATTACAAACCTCTCCATTCTTTGTAGGTGGGAAAACTTACACTGCCCATTTTGCATCAAATGCTTATTTTCCTCGCTGTATATATTTATATATATATAGAATGTCTGTTTTCTACTAAATTTGACATTAGTTGTTTTAACTGTTAAAATAGGGTAAAGATCCGATTGATATTAAAGATGAAATTATCGAAGGAGATGAGGAGACATATGTTCCCGGTGATCAACAATGCAAGGAGGAGGAAAGTCCTACAGATATTAGACTAGGTGAGTAATTAGTCTGAAAAATTAAGAGTAAACCTAACATACATACAGTGTGTGTGTGTGTGTGTGTGGTGCCAGAAATCCAGCATACCTTACCCCAAGCCTTTGCCTGTCAGAATATACATCTTACTACGTGTCAGCCTATTATACCTGTGCTCGCCTCACGTTACTGATGGAGCATGGTGACATCTTCACAGCTATTGAGAGACTGTATGGAGCATAGGAGGTCTATGAAGATGGGGTGTTTTGTATAGGAGCCAACCAAAGATTGACAAGTTATTACACCAAAATGGTGAAAACAATATAGGCACTTAAACCGATCTCTACTGGCACAACTATATGGCAGACCACAGTGAGGTGCATGCTATGTAAGACACGACATATAGAAATTCACAACACGCTAAGAGAAAAATCATATCAGCCATGAAGGCCCATGATTCAGGTGCCCCAGACGCCCCATGTGTATCGCTGCAATCACTGCAGCTTCATCAGGGAAGGTGTATAGGTGCATGGAGCAAGCACTGAGTATATATACACCATACTAATTAAGGTGTTCATACCCAGTGGCTGTGAATCTAATGAAGGGGGAGGTAAGTACCAAGCTGTGGACTAATCGGGTGTCTCTAGTAGATACTACGTATCATGCTGGACACTGTACAAACAACTGGAAATATCACAACTGAAGGAGCGTCTGTCATCAGGGACGCAATGGTAACACCCAGCCACATCTCAGCCACATCAGCTCTTCTCTCCGAATAGAAGGGGCGATTAGGCAAAATCCTGGCTCCATACACCTGTCATGTTTTATGCCTATAAAATTGATGGCAGTACTAATTCCAGGCGGTATTTGAGCAAGAGGATGACCTGTACAGAGGAGAGTCGTTTTTCAAGACAATGGACCTGATACCTCTCAATGACAAGATGAAAAAAGACTCGCTGACTGATTAATCCAATAATCCAAGAGGCATCCTGTGCCTCCCAATCCATATTAAAACAGCTTAAAACGGCCACAAAAAAAAATTATATATATCACACATATACAGTGGGTATGGAAAGTATTCAGACCCCTTTAAATTTTTCACTCTGTTTTATTGCAGTCATTTGGTAAATTCAAAACAGTTAATTTTTTCTCATTAATGTACACTCTGCACCTCATCTTGACTGAGAAAAACAGAAATGTAAAAAGTTTAGCAAATTTATTAAAAAAGAAAAACTGAACTATCAAATAGACATAAGTATTCAGACCCCTTTCTCAGACACATGCTGTCCATTTCCCTGTGATCCTCCTTCACTCAACTGAGACAACCCTGAACAAAATTACTAACTACCTACTTACAGCCATGGCTAATGGACAATACTCTGTATGTAGAAAAGGGAAATGCATGTAGAAAAGCCGCAATCAATGAATAGCCAGGTCTTTCACCGGGAAGGAACAACTACGGGAAGGGCAGCATCCAATAAAGGAAAACCACCTATGCTAAAACATGGTATCCATCCACAGACAGCTGTTTCGGGGTAGTTGCCCCTCATCAGTGTGGAGTAGGAAACTGGCTATGGATGGATACCATGTTTTGGCATAGGTGGTTTTCCTTTCTTGGATGCTGCCCTTCCCGTGGTTGTTCCTTCCCGGTGAAAGACCTGGCTATTCATTGCTTGCGTTGAGAAACACGTGATGGTGTCTCCGCGGCTTTTCTACATGCATTTGCATATTTCCCATAAGGGATGGGGGCAGTGTTCTGGATCACTGCGTTGAGAAACACGTGATGGTGTCTCCGCGGTGTTTTGATCTCCCCGAGGTCATTTATCCTTATGTTCATGGACAATACTCTGTACTCCTCCTTCTAGACTTGTCCTCTGCTTTCGACACAGTTGACCTCTGCCTCCTACTACAGATCCTCTCCTCCTTTGGCATCAAAGACCTCACCTCAGAGGCGTAGCTAGGGTTTTGGCTCGGGGGGGGAAGCTTCTGAGTGGGCCCCTAACCAGGTATCCTTGATTACAACTCGGTGACGCACCCTAATAGTAAAGGAGAACCTCAGCAGATGACCGCACTGTTACTGAAGATAATCTCTATATAACGACCAACATGGATATTACCGCCATATGGTCAGTGGTAGATACCAGCCCTACAGAGCATATAAGAGATCACAGCACAGTTATAGATAATGACTTACCGCTGACGTTCTTTATGATGGAATCGTCACTTTTCCCGTCTTTTCCATCTGGCCCAGACCGACATGACAACTTCTTCCAGCTACAACTCGTCTGCAGAGCAAACAACAAAGACACGTTTCACTTCTCACATTCCAGCCATCACCATCTATTCCCAACCTGCACAAACCCCTCATCCTGCTGATACCCCAATACTGAGCCCCTGCTGCCGTATGTGTCCCTATTACTACACCTGATACCCCAATACTGAGCCGCTGCTGCCATATGTGTCCCTATTACTGCACCTGATACCCCAATACTGAGCCTCTGCTGCCGTATGTGTCCCTATTACTGCACCTGATACCCCAATACTGAGCCTCTGCCTTATGTGTCCCTATTACCTCACCTGGTACCCCAATACTGAGCCGCTGCTGCCATATGTGTCCCTATTACTGCACCTGATACCCCAATACTGAGCCTCTGCTGCCGTATGTGTCCCTATTACTACACCTGATATCCCAATACTGAGCCTCTGCTTCCGTATGTGACCCTATTACTGCACCTACTCTGTGGTTCTCTGTACCCTCCAAATTTAAAAGCATCCCTCTATAATATAGTAATGCCGGGTGCAAGTGCCCTAGAAAACAGAGCCCACATTTTGCCCCCTAGAAAGTAATAATGCCCTCTGTGTGCCCCTTTGATAGCCCCTGAGTTCCTCTATTACAATAAGTGCCACTTTACATTTAATAATGTCCCGAGTCTCCCCCCTGTACAGCTCCCCTATACACAGTATAATGCCCCTAACTGTATAGTACCAGCCACACAGTATACTGACCCCTTAGTAGCCTTCAAACTGTTTGATGGCTCCAACACTGTAATCCCCACACTGTATGATGGCCCCATAGATAACCTCCATATAGTATAATGTGCCAGATAGTCCTCAATATAGCACAAGGCAGCACCCCCATAGGCAGACCCTGTAGTATAAGGCAGCACCCCCCCCATAGGAAGATCCTGTAGAATAAGGCAGCACCCCCCCATAGGCAGATCCTGTAGAATAAGGCAGCACCCCCCCATAGGCAGATCCTGTAGAATAAGACAGCACTCCCCCCCTATAGACAGATCCTGTAGAATAAGGCAGCACTCCCCCCCCATAGGCAAATCCTGTAGAATAAGGCAGCACTCCCCCCCCCATAGGCAGATCCTGTATATAAGGCAGCACTCCCCCCATAGGCAGATCCTGTAGAATAAGGCAGCACTCCCCCCATAGGCAGATCCTGTAGAATAAGGCAGCACTCCCCCCTATAGGCAGATCCTGTAGAATAAGGCAGCATTCCCCCCCCCCCCCCTTATAGGCAGATCCTGTATATAAGGCAGCACTCCCTCCAAAGACAGATCCTGTAGAATAAAGCAGCACTCCCCCCCCATAGGCAGATCCTGTAGAATAAGGCAGCGCACCCCCCCATAGGCAGATACTGTAGAATAAGGCAGCACTCCCCCCCCATAGGCAGATACTGTAGAATAAGGCAGCCCTCCCCCCCCATAGGCAGATACTGTAGAATAAGGCAGCACTCCCCCCCTTTCCCTATAAGCAGATACTGTAGAATAAGGCAACCCCCATAAAAAAACACAGCAAATAAATACCTCTCTTCCTCCTTGTTCCAGCGGTGCTTCCTGCTCCTGCTCCCGCTCATCTGACAGTGGGCGCTGGGTGGTGACGTCATCACGCCCGCTGTCAGACGGTGTGGGGGATGATGGGAGGAGCGCAGCGCTCCTTCCCTCATCACTGCGGTGAGCTATATAGCGATGCGATGACCACTGCTGGCACCGGGCCCTCCGCCTGCTCAGGGGCCCCATAGCGGCAGAGCAGGGAGATCGATTCTCCCTGCTCTGCCGCAGATTGTAACTGTATCGGCGCCCTGCGCGCGCCGATGCAGTTACAGTAGCGTAGCTCCGGGTGGGCCCCCCTCAGAACGCAGGGCCCGGGGCGATGGCCCCCTCTGCCCCCCCCCCCCCCCCCCGCCGGTAGCTACGCTACTGTCGCGCACTATCCTGGATCTCCTCATACCTTTCCAACCGCACATTCAGCATCTCCCACTTCCACACTACCTCCTCATCCCACCCTCTCTCTGTTCTAGGACTCCTACTCTTCTCAATCTATACACTCGGCCTGGGACTACTCCTAAAGTCCCATGGATTCCAGTACCATCTATATGCTGATGACACTCACATTTACCTCTCTGGCCCAGACGTCACCTCTCTGCTGTCCAGAATCCCGGAGTGTCTATCAGCCATATCCTCCTTCTCCTCTCCCTCTACTACATCTACTAAAATGCTTGTGCATTCCCTCATCATCTCCCACCTTGACTACTGCAACATCCTTTTCTGTGGTCTCCCTGCTAACACCCTTGCACCTCTCCAAGCTATCCATAACTCTGCTGCCCGACTAATTCATCTCTCTCCTCGCTACTCCTCCACTTCCCCCCTCTGCAGATCTCTTCACTGGCTCCCATTCCCTCAGCGTATCCAGTTCAAATTACTAACACTGACCTACGAAGCCATCCATAACCTGTCTCCTCCATATATCTCTGAACTAATCTCCCAATATCTTCCCTCACGTAATCTCCGGTCCTCCCAAGACCTCCTTCTCTCCTCCACACTTATTCGCTCCTCACCCAACCGCCTTTAAGACTTCTCCCGAATATCCACCAGGGGTTACTTCCCCATATGATGTTTTATTCTTGACATGAAAATAAAATATTGAAGATTTTAATGAAGAGACGCCTGGTACTGGAACGTTTTTACTTCCTTTGCTGTTATTTATTAACTATTTTATGTGGTATGACTAACTGTTTTAAGGGCATAAAAATTCACAGTTTAAAAATTGCTTGCTTTTCAAAAAAATCAGCAAAATTTTAATATTTTTATAAATAAACACAAAACATTGATCTAAATTTACCACTAACATAAAGTAAAAGGTGGAAAGAAAAAAAAACAGTCTCCGAATGACTGAGATCAAAAGAAGCAATCCAGAGTTATTGACAATGTAAATGACACGTCGGATTTGAAAATTTTGGTCTAGTCAAGATCACCAAAACTGGCTGCATCTTGAAGGGATTAAAATTGAAAATCCTTTCTTTTTGTGGTACTCTATTGTCAAAGTCTCCTTTTCTCACTGATGGTTATAACCAACAATTTATCCCTACAGTACAGAACTATTATGCAATATGCTTTATAAATATAATAAGGTTTGCACCATTATCTACACAGAATGTTGCAGTTTAATAAAGTAGAGGTCTATTACCATGCACTGACCTGCTGCACTAAATCACCACCGGTCGGTAAACTTTTACCGATCAGCAGTCATTTAACCTCTTCACCCCAAGCTTGTTTTCACCTTCATGACCAGGGTGAATTTTACAGTTCTGACCAAATGAACTTTATTTGGTAATAACTCTTGAATGCTTCAACAAATTCCAGTGATTCTGAGTTTGTTGTTTTTGTGACATACTGTACTTAAAACATTGGAAATTTGTTGAAAAGTTTGAAACTTTCTTATGCCCTTAAACCCGAGAGATGTATCAAACAAAATAATTAATAAATAACATTTACCACATGCCTATTTTACATCTGCATCATTTTTGAAACATTACTTTTTGTGTTAGGAAGTTGGAAGGGTTCAATGTTGACCAGCAATTTCTAATTTTTCCAACAAATTTACAACATTTTTTAGGGACCACATCACATTTGAAGTGACTTTAGGGGGCCTGTATGACAGAAAATACTCAAAAGTGACACCAGTCTAAAAGCTGCACCCATCAAAGTCCTCAAAACTACATTCAAGAACTTTATTAACCCTTCAGGTGCTTCACGGGAAATAAAGAAATAAAGCAATGTGGATGGAAAAATGAACATTTTACCTTTTTACACAAAACTGTTAATTAGCCCCAATTTTTTTTATTTTGACAATGGTAACAGGAGAAAATAGACCCCAAAGTTTGTTGTGCAATCTTTCCTTAGTACGCCGATACCCCATATGTGGGGGAAAACTACTGTTTGGGTGCATGGCAGGACTTGGAAGAGAGAGTGAGCAGAGTTTAACTTTTTCAGAGCAAAATTGGCTGGAATCGAGAACGGCGCCTTGTAGCGTTTGGAGAGCCCATGATGTGCTTAAACAGTGAAACCCCCCCCCCAGGTGAATACACTTTCGAAATTATACCCCTCAAGGAATTTATCTAGACTTGTGGTGAGCTCCTTGAACCCACAGGTAAAGAATTTTACAACGCTGAACTGTGAAAATGAAATAAAAAATTATTTTTCTGGCAAAAATGTTTGAGCCCCCAATTTTTCATTTTCACAAGGATAGCAAGAGAAAATGGACCTCAAAATTTGTTGTGCAATTTCTCCTGAGTACACCAATATCTCTTATGTGGTCGATAACACCTTTTGAGGCACAGTGCAAAGTTCAGAAGTGAAGAAGTGCCATGTTGGAGTTCAGATTTTGCTGGAATGGTTTGAGGGTGCCATGTGGTTTGAGGGTGCCATGTCACATTGGCCGATCCCCTGAGGTGCCAGAGCAGCAGAAACCCCCACAAGTGACTTTATTTTACAATTTATGCCCACAAATGAATTCATCTAGGGATACAGTGAGCATATTGACACTACATGTGCCTGACAGAATGTTATACCATTAGGCAGTAAAGAAAGAATAATTACATTTTAACCACTAAAATGTTGTTTGAGCCCAAAGTTTTTAATTTTTATAAGGGCTAATAGCAAAAAAAATATCTATCAGTTTGTTGTACAATTTCTCCTAAGTGCGCCAATATTCTCCATTAACATTCTCTGGAACTACTTTTCAGGCAGAGTGCAAAGCTCAGAAGGAAAAGTTTCGCCATAATTTAGGGCAGATTTTACTGTTATGGTTTGCAGGTGCAATAACCCACTGCGAGAGCCCCTGAAGTGCCAGAACAGCAGCACCCCGCATAAGTTGCCTCATTTTACAAAGTACATCTCTCAATGAATTCATTTAAAGGTGCAAACACAAGTTTTTATCACAAGCTCACCAGACTGTCATTGATGAGAGTGAATTTTCATATTGCAGCAAGGACAGAATGGTAATAAATTACAGATTACTAAACCAACTGTCATGACACAGCTGTCGGGTGACCCGGGACCAGGGGCTCCTTTCCTGTCCCTAACACTAGGGGGCGCCCTAGCTCGCCCTACTCCGTGGAAAACCTCAGATGGCGAAGATGCCAGGACCTCCACCCTTGCCTTATCTCCAAAGTTAGCCCTCTGTCTCTTCTCCTCCCCCACCCAGGGAAAAGGAGGCGCAACTGTGCACCGCAGTACACCAACCCGACCAACAGGGCAACACAGACAAGGGTTAACAGAAAACTCCCGACATACAAAATACTCACTTGCATATAACAGAGGAATCCACGAGGGTGTGCAGGAAAGGGGAAAAAACAAAATAGAGAAGGATAAGGAATTACCACACGTACAAACCAAGCAACAGTCGCTAATAACTCCTCCAACTCTCCATCTCATACCAACTCCTTTCCCTCCGTTAGCCATGTAGCAATAAAGCTAGCTCTGATGAGGATTAGTAACAGAACCCAGATTATAAAAGGAAAAGGAATGGCTAACCAAGCACAGGGACTTCCAACATGGCCGATTAACCCCTGTTCTGAGAGAAGAAATAAACACATTTAATATGACGGAGAAGTGCTTCTTCTCAGTGCTGGATTAGGAGCAATCAGACCCTGCGGTCTTCCGGCTCCGCACTGTCATGGTAACCCCGTTACACCAACAGTGAGTAAACAATGATTTTTCAGTTAATTGTTAATGCTTTTTTTTTTAATAAATGTCTCCATCTTTTTTACAAGAGTCAATGTAAGAATGTTATAAAACATGGTTTTTGTTGTGTTTTGGAAAAGAATACAAAATCTGTTTCTTTTTCCTGTAGATGACTGCAAGAAAGACTCAGATGGACAACTTCTTACAACTCCAGATCATACAGCAACGTTTCATGATATCCAAGATAATTCGAGAAAACACGCAATTAGATCAAAACTGCTCCCAGTCCGTTGCATCAGAGATTTGTCATCTGATTCTGAGCAACCTTCTGTTGCCGATTCACAGACTGCCAAGAAACTTAAAGGGGATCAAAGATGTGAGGGAAATATTGAAAACAAGGAGACAGAAGACAGCCATACAGAAGACAGACTGTTTTCATGTACAGAATGTAGTAAATGTTTTAAGCAGAAATCTCGCTTAGTTCAACATCAGAAAATTCACACAGGAGAGAAGCCATACTCATGTCTGGAATGTAGTAAATGTTTTAAACAGAAATCTTATCTAGCGCAACATCAAAGAATTCACACAGGAGAGAATCTGTTTTCATGTGACGAATGTGGGAAACGTTTTACCCAGAGATTAGGTCTAGTTGAACATCAGAGAATTCACACAGGGGAGAAGCCATTTTCCTGTTTGGAATGTGGAAAAACTTTTACAACTAAATCAAATCTTCTTAAGCATCAGAGAAACCATCAAAGAGAGAAGCCTTTTTCATGTAATACATGCGCAGTATGTTTTACCTTCAAATCAGAGCTTGTTAAACATCAAAAAATTCATGGTGAGGAAAAGCCCTTTTCATGTTCAGGATGTGATAAATCTTTTACAAAGAAAGAACAACTTGTTGAGCACCAGAAACATCACAAAGGGCACAGGCCAATACAATAATTCTTTGGTACATATTCCCTGAATGTCCCGGATACAGCAGGCATTGTCACTCCTGAACATTTTTGTGATGTCAAAACTTTGGTAATTTAAGCTTTTGCAGACCGAGAGGTGGTAAATAAATATGTAAATAAGAGTGTGCACTGGAATCTCGTTTCTGAATTCAACGCATTAAAGGGAATTTGTCACCAGGATTTTACCACCTAATCTGAGAGCAGCATATTGTAGAGACAGAGACCCTGATTCCAGCGATGTGTCACTTACTTGGCTGCTTGCTGTCATTTTGTTAAAATCACTGTTTTATCAGCAGAAGATTATCAGTAGATGACGTAGCTGACTTGTAAATCTGCTGCCAGATAGTCCTCCATATCCATGCATATCCATCCATACACAGAAAGCAGTCCAATCAGTGATGTGGGTGGGGTTATACAGGGCTCCGCATTCAGAGAACTGATAGATCTGCAGCAGATAAAACAGGGATTTTGCTGAACTGCAGCAAGCAGCCCAGTAAGTGATGCATTGCTGGATTTAGAGAAAGTGCCCCTACAGCAGGCTGCCTTTATATAACTTAGCTAAAATCTGCTGACAGATTCTCTTCAACTAAATCCACTGAAGGTTAGTTAGAGGCAGGTACAGAAGTGTTAAAATAGAAAAGTAATTGGCAACACCAGATCCACAAATCTATTGACTGATCTCGATTACTCTGCATACCTAATTAGCACTGCCATTAAACAAGTGTCCACACATCTTCTGGGTCTCCTCAGTGAGAGCCAAAACCAGCACATGACCCCTAAAACAATAGAAGCAATTTTTGCTATAAAACTGTTGCAACACCGAGATAATTTTTAGACACACATTTGGAGTCCTAAAAGTTTCATAAGGAAGCAGATCCCAATTAATCAGTAAACTACAGTGTGGTAACTCTCAAGATTGATTAATCTAAACACAAATCTTAAGATTTCTTATGCTTCTTATTATCCATTGTGTTTCATTGTGAATTTACAGATGCTGACAGTAGCTCGGCAATCAACCGGTTTGCACTGTCCACATTTCAAGTTAGCCCTTACAAAAGGTATCAACTACACAGTAATTATACTAACGGATACAAATAGAAACCAAAGTTACTGTAATGATAATGAAGCCTTTTTTCGAAAAGGATTATGTTGTAGGCATTATTTGTGTATCTCATGGTTGGCCTGATCCAATAAAGTTTGTTTTATTTTTTACATGTGCATCTGTGCCTTGACTTATCTCTTTTCTATCAGTACATAACGGCAGTGTAAGGAGAATCGATTAAAAAATACATGCCGCAAAAAATCTAAGTTACTTACCGGTAACGGGATTTTACAGAGCCCATGACAGCACCACCTGAGAGAGGTATCCGCCCACCAGGACAGGAAACCTACTGAATAAAATGGCGGTACCTCTCCTCCGCATCAGTTTGATTTCAGAGCACGAGAGGACCTCCAGGCAGTTAGTTAGCACAACCTTCACCATATACACTTTTCTTAACACCCTTAATAGTGCACACCATAAGTGATAAAGCGGGGGAGGGAATATAAGGGTGCAGTCATGGGCTCTGTAAAATCCCGTTAACGGTAAGTAACTTAGATTTTTCCCCCTCTCCCATGACAGCACCACCTGAGAGATTTATATAGATTAAAGCACCCTAGGGAGGGATCACCGCTTGTAGTACCTTTCTCCCAAAGGACAGGTCAGCAGAGGAGGATAGATTGAGACGATATTGCCTATAAAAGCTAGTAGGGGAAGACCATGTGGCTGCCTTACATATTTCTTCGATGGACACCTCCGCTCTCTTGGCCAGGAGGTCGTCACAGCCCTGCTGGAATGGGCTCAGATTTCCAGGAACTGGTCTTTCACTAGAGGTGTAGGCTAAGCTATAGGTGTCCCTTATCCATCCAACTAAAGTCCCCCTTGTAACACTACACCCTTTCTTATTTCCCTGGAAAGATTCAAATAAGGCCTTGTCCCTTCTACACTGTCTAGTGGATCAGTGCTCTCCTGACATCTAACGTGTGAAGTCTCTGTTCTTCTTCAGACTTTGGTTCACTGAAGAAGGAGGGAAGGATTACCTCCTGGCTTCTGTGAAATTTAGATGCCACTTTGGGGAGATATGCTGGATCAGGTCTCAACAGGACTCTTTCCTCTAACACCTGCATGAAGGGATGATTAATTGATAGAGCCTGCAAATCACTGACCCTACGTGCCGATGTCAGGGCTACCAGAATCACTATTTTGAGTGTCAATATTTTGTCAGATACGTCCTGTAAGGGTTCAAAGGGTGACCTTGTTAATGCTTCCAGGATTAAGTTCAAATCCCATGGGGGCATCTTTGGAGCTGGAACTGGTCTAGACCTCTAGCAGGCTTTGATTAACCTGACCGGGTACCTATCTCCTGCCATATTGTAGTTGTAAAGGGCCCCTAAAGCAGATACCTGCACCTTAAGGGTGCTAGTGGCCATTCCCATTTCCATACCCCTCTGAAGGAATTCCAGAATTTGTCTAATCGGGATTGAACCCCCAACCGGCTACCCTGAGAAAGATAAATATTTTGCCCAAATTCTGCCATAAAATTTAGTTGTTATGGGCTTTCTGCTTTGCATCAGAGTAGCTACCAGGGCCAGAGAAAATCCCCTTTGCATCAGCAATGCCGTCTCAAAATCCAGGCCGTCAAATGAAGACCCGATTTCTGAGGATGTAACACTGGGCCCTGTGTTATGATCCTTAGTGGTTGAGGATCACAAATTACTCCAGCTAAGTAACAAACATAGGACAAGCTCTAGGGAGGTGGCAAGCTGGACTGACCGCAAATCTGAACCTAACCAAACACACTAGAAGTAGCCGGTGAACGTGCCTGAATTCCTAGACGTCTCGAGCCAGCCTAAGGAACTAACTACCCCTAGAGAGAAAGAAAGACCTCTCTTGCCTCCAGAGAAATAATCCCCAAAGATATAGAAGCCCCCAACAAATAATAACGGTGAGGTAAGAGGAAGGCACATACACAGGGATGAAAGCAGATTCAGCAAATGAGGCCCACTAATACTAGATAGCAGAAAATAGAAAAGGGAATCTATGCGGTCAGTAAAAAACCCTTACAAAATATCCACTCTGAGATTTCAAGAACCCCCACACCAACTAACGGTGTGGGGGGAGAAACTCAGTCCCCTAGAGCAACCAGCAAGCGAAGAAATCACATTTTAGCGAGCTGGACTAAAAACATAATGAACACTGATAATCAAAAAATGATCAAACAAAAACTTGTCTTGGAGAGACTGGGAGCAAGGTAGACACACGGAATCTGAAGAGCACTGAATACACTGATAGCAGGCAAGGAACTGAGTATCCAGGTGGGCTAAATAGAAAACCAACCAAGGATAACGAACCAGCTGATGAAGCCAACCTGCAGAAGGACAACACTACACAGTACCGCTTGTGACCACTAGAGGGAGCCCAGAAATAGAGTTCACAACAGTACCCCCCCCTTGAGGGGGGGTCACCGAACCCTCATCAAGACCCCCAGGGCGATCAGGACGAGCTGCGTGGAAGGCGCGAACCAAATCGGCCGCATAAACATCAGAGGCGACAACCCAGGAATTATCCTCCTGACCATAGCCCTTCCACTTAACCAGATACTGAAGTCTCCGTCTAGAGATACGAGAATCCAAAATCTTCTCCACCACGTACTCCAATTCGCCCTCAACCAGCACCGGAACAGGAGGCTCAACAGAAGGAACCACAGGTACCACATACCTCCGCAACAAAGACCTATGGAACACATTATGGATGGCAAACGATGCCGGGAGATCCAAACGAAAAGACACCGGGTTAAGGATTTCCAAGATCTTATAAGGACCGATGAAGCGAGGCTTAAACTTAGGAGACGAGACCTTCATAGGAACATACCGAGAAGACAGCCACACCAAATCCCCAACACGAAGTCGGGGACCCACACCGCGGCGGCGGTTGGCAAAGCGCTGAGCCCTCTCCTGTGACAATTTCAGATTGTCCACCACATGGCTCCAAATCTGCTGCAACCTATCCACCACAGAATCCACCCCAGGACAGTCAGAAGACTCAACCTGACCTGAGGAAAAACGAGGATGGAAACCAGAATTGCAGAAAAAAGGCGAAACCAAGGTAGCAGAACTAGCCCGATTATTAAGGGCAAACTCGGCCAATGGCAAAAAAGTCACCCAATCATCCTGATCAGCAGAAACAAAACATCTCAAATAAGTCTCCAACGTCTGATTAGTTCGCTTGGTTTGGCCATTAGTCTGAGGATGGAAGGCCGACGAAAAAGACAAATCAATGCCCATCTTAGCACAAAAAGTTCGCCAAAACCTGGACACAAACTGGGATCCTCTATCAGACACAATATTTTCAGGAATGCCGTGCAAGCGAACCACATTCTGAAAAAATAGAGGAACCAAATCAGAGGAGGAAGGCAGCTTAGGCAAGGGCACCAAATGGACCATCTTGGAAAAACGATCACACACCACCCAGATGACAGACATTCTCTGAGATACTGGCAGATCCGAAATAAAATCCATGGAGATGTGCGTCCAAGGCCTTTTCGGGACAGGCAAAGGCAAAAGCAACCCGCTGGCACGAGAACAGCAAGGCTTAGCCCGAGCACAAATCCCACAAGACTGCACAAAGGAACGCACATCCCGCGACAAGGAAGGCCACCAGAAGGACCTAGCCACCAAATCTCTGGTACCAAAAAATCCCAGGATGACCCGCCAACACCGAAGAATGAACCTCGGAAATAACTCTGCTGGTCCATCTATCCGGGACAAACAGTCTCTCTGGTGGACAACGGTCAGGTCTATCCGCCTGAAATTTCTGCAGCACTCGTCGCAAATCTGGAGAAATGGCAGACAAAATCACTCCCTCTCTAAGAATACCAGCCGGCTCAGAAACTCCCGGAGAGTCAGGTACAAAGCTCCTAGAAAGTGCATCAGCTTTCACGTTCTTCGAACCAGGCAGGTATGAGACCACGAAGTTGAAACGGGAGAAAAACAACGACCAACGAGCCTGTCTAGGATTAAGGCGCTTGGCCGACTCGAGGTAAATCAGATTTTTGTGATCAGTCAGGACCTCCACACGATGTCTAGCTCCCTCGAGCCAATGACGCCACTCCTCAAATGCCCACTTCATAGCCAACAACTCCCGATTACCAACATCATAATTTCGCTCGGCAGGCGAAAACTTTCTTGAAAAGAAAGCACACGGCTTCATCACAGAGCCCTCAGAACTTCTCTGTGACAAAACAGCCCCTGCTCCAATCTCGGAAGCATCAACCTCGACCTGAAAGGGGAGAGAGACATCTGGCTGACATAAGACTGGAGCTGAAGAAAACCGGTGCTTAAGCTCCCGAAAGGCCTCCACGGCCGCAGGAGACCAATTAGTCACATCAGAGCCCTTCCTGGTCAAATCCGTCAAAGGTTTAACCACGCTAGAAAAATTAGCGATGAAACGACGGTAAAAATTAGCAAAACCCAAGAACTTCTGAAGACTCTTAACAGACGTGGGCTGAGTCCAGTCATGAATAGCCTGGACTTTGACTGGGTCCATCTCCACAGCAGAAGGAGAAAAAATAAAACCCAAAAAGGAGACCTTCTGTACTCCGAAGAGGCATTTTGAGCCCTTCACAAATAAAGCATTGGCACGCAGGACCTGAAACACCATCCCGACCTGCTTCACATGGGACTCCCAATCATCATAAAAGACCAAAATGTCATCCAGATAAACAATCATAAATTTATCCAGATATTCACGGAAAATGTCATGCATGAAGGACTGAAACACAGAAGGAGCATTAGAGAGTCCAAAAGGCATCACCAAGTACTCAAAATGGCCTTCGGGCGTATTAACCCCTTCACCCCCAAGGGTGGTTTGCACGTTAATGACCGGGCCAATTTTTACAATTCTGACCACTGTCCCTTTATGAGGTTATAACTCTGGAACGCTTCAACGGATCTTGGCGATTCTGACACTGTTTTCTCGTGACATATTGTACTTCATGATAGTGGTAAAATTTCTTTGATATTACCTGCGTTTATTTGCAGAAAAAATGGAAATTTGGCGAAAATTTTGAAAATTTTGCAATTTTCCAACTTTGAATTTTTATGCCCTTAAATCACAGAGATATGTCATGCAAAATACTTAATAAGTAACATTTCCCACATGCCTACTTTACATCAGCACAATTTTGGAACCAACTTTTTTTTTGTTAGGGAGTTATAAGGGTTAAAAGTTGACCAGCAATTTCTCATTTTTACAACACCATTTTTTTTTAGGGACCACATCTCATTTGAAGTCATTTTGAGGGGTCTATATGATAGAAAATACCCATGTGTGACACCATTCTAAAAACTGCACCCCTCAAGGTGCTCAAAACCATATTCAAGAAGTTTATTAACCCTTCTGGTGCTTCACAGGAATTTTTGGAATGTTTAAATAAAAATGAACATTTAACTTTTTTTCACAAAAAATTTACTTCAGCTCCAATTTGTTTTATTTTACCAAGGGTAACAGGAGAAAATGGACCCCAAAATTTGTTGTACAATTTGTCCTGAGTACGCCGATACCCCATATGTGGGGGTAAACCACTGTTTGGGCGCATGACAGAGCTCGGAAGCGAAGGAGCGCCATTTGACTTTTCAATGCAAAATTGACTGGAATTGAGATGGGACGCCATGTTGCGTTTGGGGAGCCCCTGATGTGCCTAAACATTGAAACCCCCCACAAGTGATACCATTTTGGAAAGTAGACCCCATAAGGAACTTATCTAGAGGTGTTGTGAGCACTTTGACCCACCAAGTACTTCACAGAAGTTTATAATGCAGAACCGTAAAAATAAAAAATCATATTTTTCACAAAAATTATTTTTCGCCCCCAATTTTTTATTTTCCCAAGGGTAAGAGAAGAAATTGGACCCCAAAAGTTGTTGTACAATTTGTCCTGAGTACGCTGATACCCCATATGTGGCGATAAACCACTGTTTGGGCGCATGGGAGAGCTCGGAAGGGAAGTAGCACCGTTTGACTTTTCAATGCAAAATTGACTGGAATTGAGATGGGACGCCATGTTGCGTTTGGGGAGCCCCTGATGTGCCTAAACATTGAAACCCCCCACAAGTGACACCATTTTGGAAAGTAGACCCCCTAAGGAACTTATCTAGATGTGTGGTGAGCACTTTGACCCACCAAGTACTTCACAGAAGTTTATAATGCAGAACCGTAAAAATAAAAAATCATATTTTTTCACAAAAATTATTTTTCGCCCCCAATTTTTTATTTTCCCAAGGGTAAGAGAAGAAATTGGACCCCAACAGTTGTTGCACAATTTGTCCTGAGTACGCTGATACCCCATATGTGGCGATAAACCACTGTTTGGGCGCATGGGAGAGCTCGGAAGGGAAGTAGCACCGTTTGACTTTTCAATGCAAAATTGACAGGAATTGAGATGGGACGCCATGTTGCGTTTGGAGAGCCACTGATGTGCCTAAACATTGAAACCCCCCACAAGTGACACCATTTTGGAAAGTAGACCCCCTAAGGAACTTATCTAGATGTGTTTTGAGCGCTTTGACCCACCAAGGGCTTCACAGAAGTTAATAATGCAGAGCCGTAAAAATAAAACAAAAATTTTTTCCCACAAAAATTATTTTTTTAGCCCCCAGTTTTGTATTTTCCCGAGGGTAGCAGGAGAAATTGGACCCCAAAATCTGTTGTCCAAGTTGTCCTGAATGCGATGATATACCATATGTGGGGAGAACCACTGTTTGGGCGCATGGGAGGGCTCGGAAAGGAAGGAGCGCCATTTGGAATGCAGACTTAGATGGAATGGTCTGCAGGCGTCACATTGCGTTTGCAGAGCCCCTAATGTACCTAAACAGTAGAAACCCCCCACAAGTGACACCATGTTGGAAAGTAGACCCCCTAAGGAACTTATCTAGATGTGTGATGAGTGCTTTGACCCACCAAGGGCTTCACAGAAGTTTATAATGCAGAGCCGTAAAAATAAAACAAAAATTTTTTCCCACAAAAATTATTTTTCAGCCCCCAGTTTTGTATTTTTCCGAGGGTAACAAGAGAAATTGGACCCCAAAAGTTGTTGTCCAATTTGTCCTGAGTGCGCTGATACCCCATATGTGGGGGGAAACCACCGTTTGGACGCATGGAAGGGCTCGGAAGTGAAGGAGCGCCATTTGGAATGCAGACTTAGATGGAATGGTCTGCAGGCGTCACATTGCGTTTGCAGAGCCCCTAATGTACTTAAACAGTAGAAATCCCCCACAAGTGACACCATGTTGGAAAGTAGACCCCCTAAGGAACTTATCTAGATGTGTGGTGAGTGCTTTGACCCACCAAGGGCTTCACAGAAGTTTATAATGCAGAGCCGTAAAAATAAAACAAAAATTTTTTCCCACAAAAATTATTTTTCAGCCCCCAGTTTTGTATTTTCCCGAGGGTAACAGGAGAAATTGGACCCCAAAAGTTGTTGTCTAATTTGTCCTGAGTGCGCTGATACCCCATATGTGGGGGGAACCACCGTTTGGATGCATGGGAGGGCTCGGAAGGGAAGGAGCGCCATTTGGAATGCAGACTTAGATGGAATGGTCTGCAGGCGTCACATTGCGTTTGCAGAGCCCCTAATGTACCTAAACAGTAGAAGCCCCGCACAAGTGACCCCATTTTGGAAACTAGACCCCCCAAGGAACTTATCTAGATGTGTTGTAAGAACTTTGAACCCCCAAGTGTTTCACTACAGTTTATAACGCAGAGCCGTGAAAATAAAAAATCCTTTTTTTTCCCACAAAAATTATTTTTTAGCCCCCAGTTTTGTATTTTCCTAGGGGTAACAGGAGAAATTGGACCCCAAAGGTTGTTGTTCTATTTGTCCTGAGTACGCTGATACCCCATATGTTGGGGTAAACCCCTGTTTGGGCACACGGGAGAGCTCGGAAGGGAAGGAGCACTGTTTTACTTTTTCAACGCAGAATTGGCTGGAATTGAGATCGGACGCCATGTCGCGTTTGGAGAGCCCCTGATGTGCCGAAACAGTGGAAACCCCCCAATTATAACTGAAACCCTAATCCAAACACACCCCTAACCCTAATCCCAACAGTAACCCTAACCACACCTCTAACCCTGACACACCCCTAACCCTAATCCCAACCCTATTCCCAACCGTAAATGTAATCTAAACCCTAACCGTAACTTTAGCCCCAACCCTAACCCTAACTTTAGCCCCAACCCTAACTGTAGCCTTAACCCTAGCCCCAACCCTAGCCCTAACCCTAGCCCTAATGGGAAAATGGAAATAAATACTTTTTTTTTATTTTTCCCTAACTAAGGGGGTGATGAAGGGGGGTTTGATTTACTTTTATAGCGGGTTTTTTAGCGGATTTTTATGATTGGCAGCTGTCACACACTGAAAGACGCTTTTTATTGCAAAAAATATTTTTTGCGTTACCACATTTTGAGAGCTATAAATTTTCCATATTTTGGTCCACAGAGTCATGTGAGGTCTTGTTTTTTGCGGGACGAGTTGACGTTTTTATTGGTAACATTTTTGGGCACGTCACATTTTTTGATCGCTTTTTATTCCGATTTTTGTGAGGCAGAATGACCAAAAACCAGCTATTCATGAATTTCTTTTGGGGGAGGCGTTTATACCGTTCCGCGTTTGGTAAAATTGATAAAGCAGTTTTATTCTTCGGGTCAGTACGATTACAGCGATATCTCATTTATATTATTTTTTTTATGTTTTGGCGCTTTTATACGATAAAAACTATTTTATGGAAAAAATAATTATTTTTGCATCGCTTTATTCTCAGGACTATAACTTTTTTATTTTTCTGCTGATGATGCTGTATGGTGGCTCGTTATTTGCGGGACAAGATGACGCTTTCAGCGGTACCATGGTTATTTATATCTGTCTTTTTGATCGCGTGTTATTCCACTTTTTGTTCGGCGGTATGATAATAAAGCGTTGTTTTTTGCCTCGTTTTTTTTTTTTTTTTCTTACGGTGTTTACTGAAGGGGTTAACGAGTGGGCCAGTTTTATAGGTCGGGTCGTTACGGACGCGGCGATACTAAATATGTGTACTTTTATTGTTTTGTTTTTTTTATATTTAGGTAAAGAAATGTATTTATGGGAATAATATATTTTTTTTTTTTTCATTATTTTGGAATATTTTTTTTTATTTTTTTTTACACATTTGGAAATTTTTTTTTTTACTTTTTTACTTTGCCCCAGGGGGGGACAATACAGATCGGTGATCTGCCAGTTTGCATAGCACTCTGACAGATCACCGATCTGCGAGAAGTGCAGGCTGCTTCACAGTGTCTGCTCTGAGCAGGCTTCTGTGAAGCCACCTCCCTCCCTGCAGGACCCGGATCCGCGGCCATCTTGGATCCGGGTCTGGAGCAGGCAGGGAGGGAGGTAAGACCCTCGCAGCAACGCGATCACATCGCGTTGCTGCGGGGGGCTCAGGGAAGCCCGCAGGGAGCCCCCTCCCTGCGCGATGCTTCCCTGCATCGCCGGCACATCGCGATCATGTTTGATCGCGGTGTGCCGGGGGTTAATGTGCCGGGAGCGGTCCGTGACCGCTCCTGGCACATAGTGCCGGATGTCAGCTGCGATATGCAGCTGACACCCGGCCGCGATCGGCCGCGCTCCCCCCGTGAGCGCGGCCGATCGGCTATGACGTACTATCCCGTCAAGGGTCAGATAGGCCCAGGTCACCTCGACGGGATAGTACGTCAAAGGTCACAGAGGGGTTAAATGCTGTTTTCCATTCATCTCCCTGCTTAATGCGCACAAGATTATACGCACCACGGAGATCTATCTTGGTGAACCAACTGGCACCCTTAATCCGAGCAAACAAATCAGATAATAGTGGCAAAGGATACTGAAATTTGACTGTAATTTTATTCTGAAGGCGATAATCTATACACGGTCTCAAAGAACCGTCCTTCTTGGCCAGAAAAAAGAATCCTGCACCAAGAGGGGAAGAGGATGGGCGAATATGTCCCTTCTCCAAAGACTCCTTTATATAACTCCGCATCGCGGCATGCTCTGGTATAGACAAATTAAAAAGTCGTCCCTTAGGGAATTTACTACCAGGAATTAAATTTATAGCACAGTCACAATCCCTATGAGGGGGCAGGGCACTGGACCTGGGCTCATCAAATACATCCTGGTAGTCAGACAAAAACTCAGGGACCTCAGAAGGAGTGGAAGAAGCAATAGACACCAGTGGAGTATCGCCATGAATTCCCTGACAACCCCAACTAGACACAGACATAGCTTTCCAATCTAAAACTGGATTATGAGCCTGCAACCATGGCAGACCCAAAACGACAACATCATGTAAATTATGCAGAACAAGAAAGTAAATAACCTCCTGATGAACGGGAGTCATGCACATGGTCATTTGCGTCCAATACTGAGGTTTATTCTCAGCCAATGGCGTAGCATCAATTCCCCTCAGAGGAATAGGAAATTCCAAAGGCTCCAGGACAAAACCACAGCGCCTGGCAAATGACAAATCCATCAGATTCAGGGCAGCACCCGAATCCACAAAGGCCATAACCGAGTAGGACGACAAAGAACAAATCAAAGTAACAGACAAAATAAACTTAGGCTGTATAGTACCAATGGTGACAGGTTTAGCGACCTTTTTTAAGCGTTTAGAGCATGCTGAGATAACATGAGCAGAATCACCACAGTAAAAGCACAACCCATTTTGACGTCTATGACTTTGTCGCTCAATTCTGGTCAGAGTTCGATCACATTGCATAGACTCAGGTCTCTGTTCAGAAAATACCGCCAAAGGATGAGCAGATCTGCGCTCCCGCAAACGCCGATCAACCTGAATGGCTAAAGCCATAGAATCACTCAGACTTGTAGGGGTGGGGAACCCCACCATAACATCCTTAATGGCTTCAGAAAGACCTCTGAAATTTGCAGCCAGGGCACACTCATTCCATTGAGTAAGCACTGACCATTTCCGAAATTTTTGACAATACACCTCTGCTTCATCCTGCCCTTGAGAAAGGGCCAGCAACGCTTTTTCTGCCTGATTCTCAAGATTAGGCTCCTCATAAAGCAGTCCAAGAGCCAGAAAAAACGCATCCACATTAAGCAATGCAGGATCTCCTGGCGCCAGAGAGAAGGCCCAATCCTGAGGGTCGCCACGTAACAAGGAGATAACAGTCTTTACTTGCCGAGCGGAATCACCAGAGGAACGAGGTCTCAGAGATAGAAATAACTTACAATTATTCTTAAAATTCTGAAACCTAGATCTATCTCCAGAAAACAACTCAGGAATGGGTATCTTTGGTTCTGACATAGGGCTATGAATAACAAAATCCTGAATACTTTGCACCCGTGCAGCAAGATGATCCACACTAGAAGTCAGAGTCTGAACATCCATGTCTGCAGCTGAGCTCAAAACCACCCAGAGTTCAAGGGGATGAAAGAAGCTAAACAGACTGCAGCAAAGGAAAAGCGGGAGGAGGAAAAAAAAAAAATGTATTCAGGTCTTCTTTTTATCCCACTTCTGCGATGCATTAAACACTTTTTGGCCTGCTATACTGTTATGATCCTTAGTGGTTGAGGATCACAAATTACTCCAGCTAAGTAACAAACATAGGACAAGCTCTAGGGAGGTGGCAAGCTGGACTGACCGCAAATCTGAACCTAACCAAACACACTAGAAGTAGCCGGTGAACGTGCCTGAATTCCTAGACGTCTCGAGCCAGCCTAAGGAACTAACTACCCCTAGAGAGAAAGAAAGACCTCTCTTGCCTCCAGAGAAATAATCCCCAAAGATATAGAAGCCCCCAACAAATAATAACGGTGAGGTAAGAGGAAGGCACATACACAGGGATGAAAGCAGATTCAGCAAATGAGGCCCACTAATACTAGATAGCAGAAAATAGAAAAGGGAATCTATGCGGTCAGTAAAAAACCCTTACAAAATATCCACTCTGAGATTTCAAGAACCCCCACACCAACTAACGGTGTGGGGGGAGAAACTCAGTCCCCTAGAGCAACCAGCAAGTGAAGAAATCACATTTTAGCGAGCTGGACTAAAAACATAATGAACACTGATAATCAAAAAATGATCAAACAAAAACTTAGCTTGTCTTGGAGAGACTGGGAGCAAGGTAGACACACGGAATCTGAAGAGCACTGAATACATTGATAGCAGGCAAGGAACTGAGTATCCAGGTGGGCTAAATAGAAAACCAACCAAGGATAACGAACCAGCTGATGAAGCCAACCTGCAGAAGGACAACACTACACAGTACCGCTTGTGACCACTAGAGGGAGCCCAGAAATAGAGTTCACAACAGCCCTGCCTGAGGACAGTTGGAATATTTGGGAGAACCCAGGGGTCTGTCAAGGACATTCTCCTTGGCCATGAGAACCATGGTCTCTTCGGCCAGAAGGGAGCAATGAGGACGACATCTGCCTTCTCCACCAGAATCTTTCAGAGTACTGCCGGGATTAACATTAACGGAGGAAATGAGTAGGTTAGCTGAAAGTTCCAAGGGATTTGTAGCGCATCCACCGAATACGGCCTTTCTCTTGGGTCTAGGGAACAGAAGCTGTCTGTTTTTCTTGCCCGCAAATAGATCTATCTCTGGCTGCCCCCAAAGATTCACAATCTGCTGGAAAACCGATGGATCTAGCTCCCATTCACCCTGTCTCAAGGCTGTCCAGCTGAGGAAATCTGCTTCTTTGTTCTCCTTCCCCTTTATATGTAAGTCCGATATCTGCAGTTGGTGCTCCTCCATCACCTGAAGAATTTCTTGAGCTAGCAGCATTAATGGTCTGGACCTTGTGCCTGCCTGATGATTGATATATGCTGCGGGGGTTCGATTGTCCGATAAGATACAGACATGGCTGCCTTCTAACCAGGGAAGGAATTTTATCACTGCTTTCTTTATGGCAAGTAGTTCTCTGTAGTTTGAGGAGCTGCTTGCTTGTGCTTTGGGCCAGAGCCCTTGTATTAAATTGTCTCTGAGATGTGCTCCCCATCCCTGCGAGCTTGCGTCTGTCACTATATCACGTCTGATATTGGGAACAACCATGGGACGGCGAGCAACAGATTCTCTGGATTCAACCACCAGACTATGGAACTTAAGAGTCTCTTGAGAAAGTACGATCTTTCCCTCTAGGCGACCAGACAGTCTCTTTTCCTCCCTTAGGACATCCTGCTGTAATGCCCTGGAATGGCACTGCGCCCACGGTACTGCCAGAATGCATGAGGTCATAGAACCTAGAAGGGACATGGCCTTCCTCGGGGATATAGTCGGGTTGGACAGGACTGCTGACATTAGGGCTATCATTTCGTCTTTCTTCTCCTCTGGAAGGAGACAGAGCAGTTTTCCTGAGTCTATGATAAGCCCTAAGATGGACTGAACCTTCTGGTGCTGCAGCCTTGATTTTTCTACATTTATTATCCAGCCTAGACTGGACATGGTGCTCTGGATGAAACTTAGATGAGCATTGCATTCTTGCTCAGTCCTGCCGATCACTAAAAAGTCATCCAAGTAAGGCACCAGTAGTATGTCTTTTTCCCGTAAGTGTGCCGTTACCTCCAAAATTATTTTGGTAAAGATTCTTGGAGCCATGGACAGACCAAAGGGCTGCACTCTATACTGAAAATGTCTTACTTGATCTCTCACATTCACTACTTCTCTTAGAAATTGTTGGTGTTCCTGATGGATGGGGACACGATAATAGAAATTGTTGGTGTTCCTGATGGATGGGGACATGATAATATGAGTCTTTGAGGTCTAAGACGCTCATATAACAGCCCGGGAATAGGATTTTGATTGCTGTCCTTATGGACTCCATTTTGAATGGTCTTTAGACCAAGAATCTGTTTAGGCCTCTCAAATTGATTATCGTCATGTACAATAGGTCTGGTTTCTTTATCAGAAACAGGGGAGAATAGAATCCTCTCCCCTGCTGCTGAACAGGTACCTCCACCAGCACCTTCTTTTGAAGCTAGAATAGTACTTCTGCTTCTAGGACCTGCTGTTCCTTCCAGGATCTGCTGGACGAAATCCTGAAACTGTGCCTGGGGATGGATGAAAACTCTAACTTTAGTCCTGTTTTTATGATGTTGAGCACCAATGTAGTGGCCCAGATGTTCTCCCAGGCAGTTCGGAAGTGGGACAGCCTTCCTCCCACCTGGGGCGACTGATAACTTAGAGGATTTTCTGTTTTTCGCAGAGGAACCTCCAAACATGAAGCCCTTGCTGTTTGGTCTTTTATCCCTCCAGTCATCTGGATTTTTGGGTGGTCTGCTTCTACTGTAACGTCTCTTCCGAAAGGAACTTCTGAACTGCTGCCGTGATATTGTAGGAAACCCTTTTTTTCTTATCCGCTGCCTTATCCAAGATATCATCCAAGGCTTGCCCGAAGAGGAATTTGCCTTCACACGGGATGGAGCATAATCTGGCATTGGACTGTGCATCCCCTGGCCAGCTCTTAAGCCAGAGAGCTCTACGGGCTGCGTTAGAAAGGTTTTCCGATCTTGCTGCTAACCTTACTGAGTCTGCCAAGGCATCAGCTAAAAAGGAGGCTGCTACTTGTAATATAACCAACTCCTATAAATATCCCTAGTATCTTGCCATGAAGGGAGGCATGCAAAAACACCAAAGAATTCAACCTTCACTTTCGGGCCATAAAATGATATGAATATAATCTTTATTTAAATACAAAACACATACACATTAAAATCAGATACATGGCGGGTGAAGCATCTAAGACACAGGACAGAAAAGTGGGTGACCCAGAGCAAAAATTCCATAAATAATTTAGATAGTAGGGGTAAAGTTAGCCAACTAAATGCCAATGTGCAATTACTCATATATGATATACATCACAGAAATAGATAGTAGCATAAACAGTATTACTACTAAGGGCAAGGTAAGCCAATAAAGTGCCAGTGTGCAAAATCTTATATATAACGCATATTTATAAAGGCAATAGTGGTATATATATTTACCAAAGGGAGCGCTCCTGGGGACCCACCACACCCGACGCGCGTTTCGCACCGAAATGCTTCGTCTGGGGTGGTTAGGTGCCTGCCAGCAATCTCTTTTAAATCTAGATGGTCCAATCGGATTGGTATAGCCATTAAAGTCTAACATAGAACCGCTGCGTGCGCATGCGCAATGTAATACAAACATGTATCCGTGAAAGAGCGACGCAATCAAGCGCCAAGCTGTCATCCAATCAAGTACGTAGGTGAAGAGCAACAGACCGGATGCAAACGTAACATCCGGCTCAGCGCTAGCGTAGCCAGCAACCGAGCCGAATCCCTAGCAGCCGGCGCTTAAGAGTGACGTATGTAAAGGGGTGTAGTACATCATAGCATTGCGAGATGCTTAGACGCAACGTCCGGTTGTGCTCTATCCTAGACGACAGACAGGTCAGGTGACTGCCAGGCCGTGCTCAAGATGACATCTGCAAGGGGGCGTGACAGCCCGGAACGTCATGCAATGCCTCCGGTGTCCAGCTTCTGTAACTATGGGAACCTGATGACCATCACATAGGCGATGATGATAGCCGCCGTATACCGTACATGAAAGGACTACTATGTAAAGACCATAGCGTAGTTGATAAAAAAATGTCCTAGACCGCAATGGACCGTACAGGTTGTATCCACAAGTTACTACCTCTTATAGACAGAGCACAAAAACGGCCGAAAAAAGTGAAACAGTGCATAGTGAAAAAAGTGCGCAGTGAAACTAATATCTGTTAGGAAGGAATGCATATTAGTCAAAAACAATATATAAAATGTTACATAACCTACAAGTACATATATGAATGAATAAATAGTTAAAAATACATGTGTGTATATAAATAAGATAAGTGAGTGAAATACGATAAATAAACGGTAAGTATCATAGAAATAGATATACATATGTGCATATAAATATAATTACTAAGTGAGTAAGCAGTGAATATCGATACAATTAAGATATATGAGTAAATGCACAAAAAGCACAAACAGCGAAGAGATGTAATAAGTCCAATCCATATGTCAACGAGATATCCACAGTCCAAATTCTTACAGGGATAGGCAAAAATCCTACAGGACCAGAAAGATAAATAGAAGAATAAAAATTAAATATAAACATACGACAGAAGACACCAATAAAACCAAAAACAACACATAAAATATAAAAACAAGGAAACTGCACTAAGAATAAATAGACATCATAAAATGAATAACCACCGCACCAGATATATAACTAAACAGAATTAGTATGTCAACATCAGTCCAAAAAAGGTCAAAGCCCTGGAAACCAGGACATGGCGATGTTATTTGGGTAGGAAAGGGGAGAAACTATTATATTCATTGAGACCCAGAGGTGCAAGGGTGCTCAGCTTGTAAATCCACCGTACCTCCTTCTGGGCTAACATATTTTTCCAATTGCCCCCCCTAAGTCCAATAAAAACCCTATCAATGCCTTTAACTTGTAACCCGGTTGGGTCACACCCATGGAGGGCTTTAAAGTGACGCGGAATCGGTTTCAATTTAAGGATGTCTGTCTCAGTGGCGGCACCTTCAATATCCAACACGTGTTCCCGTACTCTCCTACGGAGTTCACGTGTGGTCATGCCTATATAAATCAAGCCACATGGGCATGTGGCATGATAGATGACCGCTTTAGTAGTACAAGTGATGGTATGTGTAATGCGGAACATCCTATCTCCTTTAGAGTTTGCAAAATCCCGAGCTGCTACAATGTTGCAGCAGGCAACACATTTGCCACAATTGGAACAGCCCCATGCAGGACCCTTAGCTCCAAAAATGTATTTCTGTCCAGGTACTCCATGGTAACTATGTACCAATTGATCCCTCAGATTCGGTGAGCGTCTATAGGTGATTGATGGGTAAGGCCCAATACAACCAGCAACTGTCCTATCCATCAAAAGTACTGGCCAATGTTTGATAATTGCCCTTCTAATCTCCTCACTCCTAGAATTGAAATCCAGGATGCAACGTACCTGATCCTGATTAGTCACAATCCTTTGTTTTTGCAAGAGAGTACTTCTTTGACTGTGATAAGCCCTCTGATATGACCGGCATATGGTCTTTTTGCCATACCCCCGATCCCTGAAGCGTGTCCATAGATCTTGGGCCTGTTGTTCAAAAGATTCATCCTGAGAGCAAATCCTCCTGGCACGCAGGAATTGTCCTGTAGGAATGTTTCTGATCAGGTGTCGTGGATGCTGTGAGGAGGAATGCAAAAGAGAATTAACCGAGGTGATTTTCCGGAACAGATCTGTATGGATAGTCCCATCACCCCCAACTTTTATGGAGACATCCAGAAAATCAATCTGTTGAGTATCATATTTATATGTTAGTTTGATATTTCTAGTATTGAAATTCAATACATTGATATACTCATCCAGATCCTTTTTGGTCCCCTGCCACACCATCAGAATGTAATCGATGTATCTCCACCATGACACTACACCTTGACTCAAGGGGTGGGGATTAGTTTGAAAGATGTCACGCTCCCATAACCCTAAAAATAGATTAGCATATGGGGGCGCACAAGACGCCCCCATTGCTGTACCCTGCATCTGGAGGAAAAACGAATCCCGGAATATAAAAAAAATTGTGTGTTAATACAAAATCTAGGGCCCTAATCAAGAAAGAAGCCAAGTCCTGGTCCAAACCACTGCTGGATAGGAAAAAGGAAGTTGCTTCGATGCCATCCTGGTGTCGAATCGAGGTGTATAATGATTCGACATCACAGGTGACCAAAGCCATATTCTCCTCAAGTTGTAACCCATCCAGTTTAAGGCATGAACTATCTGTCCTTCTGGATGAAGCAGTTACGGCGGGTGTCTTATCACCTAAACAAAGGGATGGTCTCTGGAGTGATGATCCAACGGTGGCGTGTATCTATCTCTTGCCCAAGATCCATAAAGATCCGGTCTCACCCCCAGGTAGGCCAATAGTGTCCGGAGTCGATAGCTTATGTGATCCTTTATCTAAACTCATAGATTTCCATTTGAAACCTATAGTGGAAACATTACCTTCGTTCCTTAAGGACACTACGGATGTCCTGCTTAAACTGGATGGGTTACAACTTGAGGAGAATATGGCTTTGGTCACCTGTGATGTCGAATCATTATACACCTCGATTCGACACCAGGATGGCATCGAAGCAACTTCCTTTTTCCTATCCAGCAGTGGTTTGGACCAGGACTTGGCTTCTTTCTTGATTAGGGCCCTAGATTTTGTATTAACACACAATTTTTTTTATATTCCGGGATTCGTTTTTCCTCCAGATGCAGGGTACAGCAATGGGGGCGTCTTGTGCGCCCCCATATGCTAATCTATTTTTAGGGTTATGGGAGCGTGACATCTTTCAAACTAATCCCCACCCCTTGAGTCAAGGTGTAGTGTCATGGTGGAGATACATCGATTACATTCTGATGGTGTGGCAGGGGACCAAAAAGGATCTGGATGAGTATATCAATGTATTGAATTTCAATACTAGAAATATCAAACTAACATATAAATATGATACTCAACAGATTGATTTTCTGGATGTCTCCATAAAAGTTGGGGGTGATGGGACTATCCATACAGATCTGTTCCGGAAAATCACCTCGGTTAATTCTCTTTTGCATTCCTCCTCACAGCATCCACGACACCTGATCAGAAACATTCCTACAGGACAATTCCTGCGTGCCAGGAGGATTTGCTCTCAGGATGAATCTTTTGAACAACAGGCCCAAGATCTATGGACACGCTTCAGGGATCGGGGGTATGGCAAAAAGACCATATGCCGGTCATATCAGAGGGCTTATCACAGTCAAAGAAGTACTCTCTTGCAAAAACAAAGGATTGTGACTAATCAGGATCAGGTACGTTGCATCCTGGATTTCAATTCTAGGAGTGAGGAGATTAGAAGGGCAATTATCAAACATTGGCCAGTACTTTTGATGGATAGGACAGTTGCTGGTTGTATTGGGCCTTACCCATCAATCACCTATAGACGCTCACCGAATCTGAGGGATCAATTGGTACATAGTTACCATGGAGTACCTGGACAGAAATACATTTTTGGAGCTAAGGGTCCTGCATGGGGCTGTTCCAATTGTGGCAAATGTGTTGCCTGCTGCAACATTGTAGCAGCTCGGGATTTTGCAAACTCTAAAGGAGATAGGATGTTCCGCATTACACATACCATCACTTGTACTACTAAAGCGGTCATCTATCATGCCACATGCCCATGTGGCTTGATTTATATAGGCATGACCACACGTGAACTCCGTAGGAGAGTACGGGAACACGTGTTGGATATTGAAGGTGCCGCCACTGAGACAGACATCCTTAAATTGAAACCGATTCCGCGTCACTTTAAAGCCCTCCATGGGTGTGACCCAACCGGGTTACAAGTTAAAGGCATTGATAGGGTTTTTATTGGACTTAGGGGGGGGCAATTGGAAAAATATGTTAGCCCAGAAGGAGGTACGGTGGATTTACAAGCTGAGCACCCTTGCACCTCTGGGTCTCAATGAATATAATAGTTTCTCCCCTTTCCTACCCAAATAACATCGCCATGTCCTGGTTTCCAGGGCTTTGACCTTTTTTGGACTGATGTTGACATACTAATTCTGTTTAGTTATATATCTGGTGCGGTGGTTATTCATTTTATGATGTCTATTTATTCTTAGTGCAGTTTCCTTGTTTTTATATTTTATGTGTTGTTTTTGGTTTTATTGGTGTCTTCTGTCGTATGTTTATATTTAATTTTTATTCTTCTATTTATCTTTCTGGTCCTGTAGGATTTTTGCCTATCCCTGTAAGAATTTGGACTGTGGATATCTCGTTGACATATGGATTGGACTTATTACATCTCTTCGCTGTTTGTGCTTTTTGTGCATTTACTCATATATCTTAATTGTATCGATATTCACTGCTTACTCACTTAGTAATTATATTTATATGCACATATGTATATCTATTTCTATGATACTTACCGTTTATTTATCGTATTTCACTCACTTATCTTATTTATATACACACATGTATTTTTAACTATTTATTCATTCATATATGTACTTGTAGGTTATGTAATATTTTATATATTGTTTTTGACTAATATGCATTCCTTCCTAACAGATATTAGTTTCACTGCGCACTTTTTTCACTATGCACTGTTTCACTTTTTTCGGCCGTTTTTGTGCTCTGTCTATAAGAGGTAGTAACTTGTGGATACAACCTGTACGGTCCATTGCGGTCTAGGACATTTTTTTATCAACTACGCTATGGTCTTTACATAGTAGTCCTTTCATGTACGGTATACGGCGGCTATCATCATCGCCTATGTGATGGTCATCAGGTTCCCATAGTTACAGAAGCTGGACACCGGAGGCATTGCATGACGTTCCGGGCTGTCACGCCCCCTTGCAGATGTCATCTTGAGCACGGCCTGGCAGTCACCTGACCTGTCTGTCGTCTAGGATAGAGCACAACCGGACGTTGCGTCTAAGCATCTCGCAATGCTATGATGTACTACACCCCTTTACATACGTCACTCTTAAGCGCCGGCTGCTAGGGATTCGGCTCGGTTGCTGGCTACGCTAGCGCTGAGCCGGATGTTACGTTTGCATCCGGTCTGTTGCTCTTCACCTACGTACTTGATTGGATGACAGCTTGGCGCTTGATTGCGTCGCTCTTTCACGGATACATGTTTGTATTACATTGCGCATGCGCACGCAGCGGTTCTATGTTAGACTTTAATGGCTATACCAATCCGATTGGACCATCTAGATTTAAAAGAGATTGCTGGCAGGCACCTAACCACCCCAGACGAAGCATTTCGGTGCGAAACGCGCGTCGGGTGTGGTGGGTCCCCAGGAGCGCTCCCTTTGGTAAATATATATACCACTATTGCCTTTATAAATATGCGTTATATATAAGATTTTGCACACTGGCACTTTATTGGCTTACCTTGCCCTTAGTAGTAATACTGTTTATGCTACTATCTATTTCTGTGATGTATATCATATATGAGTAATTGCACATTGGCATTTAGTTGGCTAACTTTACCCCTACTATCTAAATTATTTATGGAATTTTTGCTCTGGGTCACCCACTTTTCTGTCCTGTGTCTTAGATGCTTCACCCGCCATGTATCTGATTTTAATGTGTATGTGTTTTGTATTTAAATAAAGATTATATTCATATCATTTTATGGCCCGAAAGTGAAGGTTGAATTCTTTGGTGTTTTTACTTGTAATATAGGTAGATCCGTCAGAATCTCCTCTCCTGGGGTATTGTCTTTTAGGCGATCGCTCAGCTGCTGTAACCACACCATCAAAGATCTTGCTGTGCAGGTGGCTGCAATTGCCGGTTTTAATGAACCTGTTTCAGGAAGGTGTTGGCTTTTCTGTCTAAAGGATCTTTGAGAGTCCCCAGATCATTGAAGGGCAATGTAGATTTTTTAACTGCCTTGGCTACCGCAACATCAATCTTTAGGGTCTTTTCCCATATGCCAGCCTCTTCTTCCTCAAAAGGGTATCTCCTCTTTGAAGAAGATGGTAGTGGCCCTTTCCTTTCTGGTTTTTTCCATTCCCGGTTGATGAGCATCTTGATATTCAAACCACAGCGTGCGCAGCCCAGGGGACATTTTTCAAAGAGGTCTCCTGCAGCACGCTGCGCCAACCCGATGGTCGGCTCTCCTTCACCGACGGATGGCATCCCGACTCCCGGACACCCTCCTGGATAAGTGTATCGCTAGTCGTCTTGTAGGCTTCCATGAGAACAGGAAACCGAACTGATGAGGAGGAGAGGTACCACCTTTTTATTCAGTAGGTTTCCTGTCCTGGTGGGCGGATACCCTCTCTCAGGTGGTGCTGTCATGGGAGAGGGGGAAATACAAGACTAAAGCATTATATTTCAGCCAAATAAAGTTATTGAAGCTTTAAATAGTAAATGTCATTTTCGTTATTTCCAATCACAGTAGTCCTTCAGAAGTGCTTTATCTTAGCAGTGGACCTCAGACCCTCAATGATTGCGCAAAACACTATACAAGTGCTTTCTATTGAGCCTGTATTCAGCTGCGCTCCATGGACCCAGACATGGCGCTCTGCTGCTCACACAATATGCACACATTGCTCTGCTGCATGCACAATATGCACACGGCGCTCTGCTGTATGCACAATACGCACACGGCGCTCTGCTGCTCACACAATACGCACATGGCACTCTGTTACTCACACAATACGCACACAGTGCTCTGCTGCTCACACAATACGCCACAGCAGCGTAATTTATTGTTATTTATTGATGACTAAAAGACTCTTGGTGAGGTCCTTGAAGTTACAAAGGTCTGGTGATTTTTCCAGGGCATTGCCCCTTCCCTCCCAGCCTTACTCGTAGCTGCGATTTTTTTTGCTCAGAAGCACCGTGATACCAAGGGAAGAGGTTGCCCTCCTGACAATGTGATCCCGATGTTCTATCGCCGAGTATCACCCAAATCTCACCAGACCACCACCACATCACGATCCAATGAAGGGGATCCATGTATTTAAAGAATCCCCCAACCCCGAATTTTTAACCAACTTTGATGACCCACCTACACCTCAAAATATTAATGAAACACAGTGTAGCAAAACCTTTGGCTCATGAAGAACCATTCGACAGCACTCAGGAGAGGAAAAGCCCCCTGTGGTGGAAACCTCCAGGGAACCATGGCTGGAGGACTGCCCTTCCCCCGGGCTTAGTAGGTATGTATTCTTGACATGGTAACGCCGCCTATGATCGCCACTGTGACCCGGAATTTCTTTTTGGGGTGGGTGGGTCTTGTTGTCCCGTTGTCAGAGGTCAAAGAGGGCCACTTTCCCCAAGACAGTCCTTTTTGTGCCTTTTACCCTAACCCAACCTCTCACTGTCCTATGTCATTTCCCCTTTTCCTTTAGGCCACTACCCCTCGCTCATCTTCCCCCCCCAGCTTCACCCATATTGTCACTCCCTCCCAGCCCCATGTCAGCCCTCCTCTCTTACACCCATATTGTCACGCACTCCCAGCCCCATGTCAGCCTCCCTCTATCACTGCGTTTTGTGTCCGGCTGATACTCATGGCACTCAGCTGCTCACACAATAGGCACACGGCTCTCTGCTGCTCACACAATATACACACTGCGCTCTGCTGCTCACACAATATACACACTGCGCTCTGCTGCTCACACAATATGCACACGACGCTCTGCTGCACGCGCAATATGCACACGGTACTCTGCTGCATGCACAATCCGCACAAAGTGCTCTGCTGCACGCACAATATGCACAAAGCACTCTGCTGCATGCACAATATGCACAAAGCGCTCTGCTGCATGCACAATATGCACAAAACGCTCTGCTGCATGCACAATATGCACAAAGCGCTCTGCTGCATGCACAATATGTATAAAGTGCTCTGCTGCACGCACACTACGCCCATGGCGCTCTGTTGCACACAGAATATGCACACGGCACTTTGCTGCACACACAATACACACACAGCGCTCTGCTGAAGCATAGTTAAAGCCAGAGTCCACTCTAGCCTCTTTTTTTTATTGCTGTGCTGGAGTGGTCACTTTTCAATCCAACTATATGAGAGCCTCAGTCTGGCCTCGTTATGGCTCTCGTAGACTTACACTGAGAGTTTGTGACTAGAGAAGAGCGCATTTGCTCAGGTTCCCTCATATTCTGCAAGCTATAGCGCTTACCGAATAAGCCGCGGAGGGAACACGGCATCCGGCCGATCAGCACCGCTGCTGCATGTGTCGCGGCTGTGTGACAGTTAGGCTGCCGTGACACTAGCAGTATTTGGTCAGTATTTTACCTCAGTATTTGTAAGCCAAAACCAGGAGTGGGTGATAAATACAGAAGTGGTGACATGTTTCTATTATACTTTTCCTCTGATTGTTCCACTCCTGGTTTTGGCTTACAAATACTGAGGTAAAATACTGACCAAATACTGCTAGTGTGACGGCAGCCTCACAACACATGCATGGAGAGCCCAACATACAGGCTGTCACACAGCCAGGACACATGCAGCTGCGGAGCTGAACAGCTGATCAGCCGGAGTGATCCAGGACACCGGGTTCCCTCTGCAGCTTTATTGGTAAAGCGCTATAGCTTGCAGAATATGAGGGAACCTGAGCAAATTCGCTCGTCTCTACTTCTGGCCGTTACCTCTGACTTCCGGTCAGGGACAAGATGGCGGTGAGTGTAACATTAGGTTCAGAGATCTTATGTTAGTAGCACCACTCCAGCACTGACATATAAACCTCTGGAGCCCTGATTCACAAGCAGTGCACAACCTGACCATGTGATCTACGACTCCTCCCATACATGTGACTGATCACATGACTGTCATCATCACTGTCATCATCACAGGTCCTGTAACCTCAGAGCGCCCACACACAGCTGCAGCTCTGCAGGCACAGGTAGGGCATGGTGCATCCATGGTGGCTGTCAGCAGTGTGGGAGCGATGAGCCATTCTCTTCTCATACACATTTCTAAGAATCTAGTGGGATGATAAAAGAGGCTTCACAAATAGGGATTGTGGAATAGATGTCATAGTTGTATCTTCAGCAGTATGTATATATATATATATATATATATACAGTATATACACAAGCATAATGTTTATGGATTAACCCATTAGTGACCGGGCCAAATTTTTGAAATTTGACCAGTGTCACTTTATGTGGTAATATATAATTTATGATAATGGTAAATTTAGATAGATATGGTTTTTGTTTATAAAAAAAATATCCAAAATTTGCCAAAAATGTAAACAAATTTACAATTTTCAAATATTGAATGATTATCCCTTTAAGGCCGGGATCACACATGCGAGAAATATGGCCGAGTCTCGCATGGTAATACCCCGCACTGCCGCTGCCATTCAGGAGCGGAGCGTGCGGCTCCATGTATTGCTATGCGCCACACGCTCAGCTCCTGAGTGACGGGTATTAACATGCGAGCCTCGGCCGTATTTCTCGCATGTCTGATCCCGGCCTAACCCAGATAGTCATACCACAGAGAAACATTAAGGGTATGTGTCCACGTTCAGGAAACGCTGCGTGTTTGACGCTGCGTAGGGCTGCAGCGTCAAACACACAGCGTCCAGATGTTACAGCATAGAGGAGGGGATTTAATGAAATCCCGTCTCCACTATGCATTTTAATAGACGCATGCGTCAGACCCGCGGAAACGGACATGCGGCGCGTCTTTTCAGAACGCAGCATGTCCTTACAATGAGCAAAACACGCAAAAACAACACAGGTGACCTGCCAGTGACCTCAGGTGCAGATTTGGCCCGGATTTTACCTGCATAAAATCCTGACCAAATCCTGAAGCAATCCTGAATGTGGACACATACCCTAATAAATATAATTTCACTCATGTCTGCTTTACATCAGCACCATTTGTAAAATCTTATTTTATTTTGGTAGCATTTCAGGAGGTTTAAAAATATAGCATCAATTTTTCATTTTTTCAAGGAAATTTACAAAATTAGATTTTTTAGAGCCCTATCCAGGTTTGAAGTGACTTTAGGGGTCCTATATATTGCAAAACCCCCAAAAGTGATACCATTTTAAGAACAGCAAGGCTCGACATATTGAAAACAGCTGTCAGGTAGTTTATTAACCCTTCAGGTGCTTTCCAGGAATTAATACAAAGTAACATGAAAGGAATAAAAAAAAAAGTGTATTTTTACCACCTAAATGTCGCTAACTTCTGAACAGGTTATTATAGCCAGCGGACTCTATTTGGCCAAGAATTGCCATAAAAAACATCAGGATCACACAATCAGAATCTCAGGGTGCCAATGGGGATAAAGAGGAAGCCCCCACACTCTGTTAACCCCTTTCTGACAATAGACATAATATTCTGTCCTTGTGATCTGGGTATATTTGACCATGGGCGGAATATTATGTCTGAGCAATCGTCTGTGCTCACAGGGGGAGCGTGGGCGATCGCCGCCAGGTGTCAGCTGATTCTGACAGTTGGCTCCCGGCACTAGGTGCCAGGAGCGGTCACAGACCGCTCCCAGCACTTTAACACCCAAAATACTGCAATCAAACACAATCGCAGCATTCCGGAAGCCGGCACAGGGCTGACAGCCCCTCTGCCTTTGGATCGTTGCCATGGTAAGCGCATGTCGTTATGACATGATCAGCAATTCTCCCTGTCAGTGCAGCGCTGACAACTTCTATGGCATGCAGATGCCATAAAAAAGTTAGAAAAAAGTAAAAAAAAGAAATTTTTAATAATTGTAAAAAATATTTAAATAAAAAATAATTATAAAAAATCAATATATTCTATGACTAAATAAATATTTCAATGAAAAAAATCTAAACTATAAAAGTAAACATATTTGGTATCCCCGCGTCCGCAACGACCCGACCTATAAAACTGTCCGACTAGTTAACCCCTTGAGTGAACACCATAAAAAATAAAAAACAAGGCAAAAAACAATGCTTCATCATCATCATCATACCGCCGAAGAAAAAGTGGAATAACACGCGATCAAAAAGACGGATATAAATAAACATGGCACCGCTGAAAACGTCATCTTGTCCACAAAAAATGAGCCGCCATACAGCTCCATCAGCGGAAAAATAAAAAGGTTATATTTCTCAGAATAAAGTGATACAAAAAAAAAATTTGTTTTTCTATAAAATAGTTTTTATTGTGTAAAAGCGCCAAAACATAAAAAAATAAAAATGAGGTATCACTGTAATCGTACTGACCCAAAGAATAAAACTGCTTTATCAATTTTACCACACATGAAACAGTATAAACACCCCCCCAAAAGAAATTCATGAATTGCTGTTTTTTGTTCATTCTGCCTCCTAAAATTCAGAATAGAAAGCGATCAAAAAATGTCACGTGCCCGAAAATGTTACCAATAAAAACGCCAATTCGTCCTGCAAAAAACAAGACCTCACATGACTCTGTGGACCAAAATATGGAAAAATTATAGCTCTCAAAATGTGGTGATGCAAAAACTATTTTTTGCAATAAAAAGCGTCTTTTAGTGTGTGACAGCAGCCAAACATAAAAACCCGCTATAACGTCTCTTTCACACATCCTGATATTTCCGGTACCGGAGGTGTCCATGTCCATGCGTGTAATAATTGCGGCACACATGTGGCATGCATGTGCCACATCAGTAGCACACGGACAGGCGCCAGGGAAGAAGCATTACAGTAAGCGCTGTTCCCTGGCTCTGAACACCGCTCTCATCATTCTCCCCTGCTCTGCTGGTGATTGACGCAAGCAGGGGAGAATGATGAGTTACATTTAAGTGATAAAAGAGACAGCAGGAGGCGGCTGATGGGACTATTACTCCCATCAACCTACCCCTGCTGCTGCTAATAACTGTGACAGCACAATCGGCTGATGGAGATTTTCATCAGCCGCCGCCCACGCTATAAATAAATGGAAAACAAAATTGTGTGGATTCCCCTGTATTCTCTATAACTAGCCAGGCGAAACTCACAGCTGGGAGCTGCATTCCTCAGCTGTCAGTTTCAGCAAGGCTGGTTATCAAGAATAGAGGGGTCCCCACTCTGTTTTTTTTTTTTAATTATTAAAATAAATAATATAAAAATATGACATGGTGTTCCCCCCCATTTTTGACAAAATGCTAAAGCTCACAGCTGGAGGCTGGTATTCGCAGGCTGGTAAGGGGTCATGGATATTGACCCCCCCAGCCTAAAAATAGCAGCATGCAACTGCCCAGAAAAGGCGCATCTATTAGATACGACAATTCTGGTGCTTTGCCCGGCTCTTCCCACTTGCCCTGTAGCGATGGTAAGTGGGGTTCATATTTGTGGGGTTGATCTCACCTTTGTGTTGTCAGGTGACATCAAGCCCACGGCTTAGTAATGGAGAGGCGTCTATAAGACACCTATCCATTACTAATCCTATAGTTATATGGTAAATAAAGACACAACCAGAATAAAGTCCTTTAATTGAAAAAATTACACAGACACCTTTAATCTCAATTAAACCATACTTATGACCTCGCCTAATTCCACCGAAGCCCTCGATCTCCTGTAATAAAAATAAAATAAAAAAGCAACAATATACTATAACTGTCTGTCGTTCTGTTCCACATCGTAATCCATGTCTGGGGGGTAATTAGTTTTCAAACTGAACGGTGCCAAGATGTGACTGTCCTGGCTGAAAACCACTGGTGAATGAATTGCTGGGAAGGCAGCAGCAGTGAACTTGGGTGACGTCATAGAGGTTACCTCCGGTCACTGGGCTCCGTTCCCAGCTGGGCTGCTCTGCGGTGAGATCCCTGCTAGCACCGTGATTGCTCAGTGACTGGGGGTGACGTCATGGAGGTAACCTCCGGTCACTAGGCTCTGTTCTAAGCTGAGCTGAGATCCGGTGAGATCCCCGCTAGAACCGTGAGAGCTCAGGTCCTTAAATCGACCCTCTGATTCTGACTTGGCAACCCGACTACTCTCTTAGCTTTGGTTCGCTCCTTCGGATAGCAGCTCTTCCGTGGAAGCAATCCAGTTGACCCCGTTTTAAGGCCAGATACCTATACAGGGGTAAAACAGGGAATACTTTTGATCTGGTGACAATTCCTCATTAAGGATAGTTGCACAGCTACACTGCTCAGTACAGCAGTATAGAGTCCTCCATGCTACTGCTTCTGTTTGTGTGCTACAAAGAGAAAGAAGAGCAGTGATCCCTTTGTTTTTTGTTGAGAAAACTTATCATCACCCACTAGCACAGAGGCAGCTGAAAATAACTGATTGCACCCACTGGAGTGGAAAACTGGTGAAAAGTACAAAATACAAATTACTTGATGACCAGAAGTTGTATTATTCCTCTTGCCCTCACAGGACCGTTTATTCTGAAAACTTAACTGAAATGACAAATATGCTTTAAATAACTTACTGATGGGGCCTTAATGGCCTATGTGTTCTTATCTAGGCACTGCATGATGTCACCCTGCTAGCTCTCTTGTGTCAGTGCGTGGTGCGTATGTCAGTACAAAACTGCAGCAGGGAGCGAAGGGCGCTGGCTGAGTGCTATTTTAGCTAATCTGCTGCCTATTTCTGATGTAATAGTTTAGCTATTGAAATGAGCAGTTAGCAAGCTCCCTTCAACCATTGCGGCAGTCTTATGCCAATAAGGGAAAAGGGAAGTACAGGACTGGATGAAGAACTGGTGGGACTTTAGAATGCAGTGACTAGTGGATTTTTGGCTCAACAAGTGTCATAACTTACTGTCAAAGATCACAATCAGGCAGTTATGCTTAACCCACCACGCTGGGATATTTTTATCACAAACAGCCCTCTGTTTCTCACTGAGATCAGGACAATTACATGATTGGCCAACTATAAACAGGTGAGGCTGCGGCAGTTAACACTACAAGGCTGGTTATTGGAGAACTCACAGCGAGTGTATGGTACTTACACCTCCCTTTCCAACGCATAGAATATATATATTTATGTATATGTACAAGTGCTTCTGACTAAATTATAATATCATCAAAAAGTTAATTTATTTCAGTTCTGCAATACAAAAAATGAAACCCATATATTATATGGAGTCATTACAAACAGAGTGATCTATTACAGGTGTTTATTTCTGTTAATGTTAATGATTATGGCTTACAGCCAGTGAGAACCCAAAAGTCATTATCTCAGTAAATTAGAATACTTTATAATACCAGCTTGAAAAATTATTTTAAAATCTGAAATGTTGGCCTACTGAAATGTGTGTTCAGTAAATGTAGTCAATACTTGGTCGAGGCTCCTTTTGCATCAATTACTGCATGCAGCGTGGCATAGAGGCGATCAGCCTGTGGCACTGCTGAGGTGTTATGGAAGCCCAGGTTGCTTTAATAGCACAATTTAAAAAGCATGCGTGGCATGCTAAAACACAAATAATTAAACCAAGTAATGAGGTAAAAGGGGGGGGAAGTTTGCCAACCGGCCAGCATAAATAATCAATAAAATAAAAATCAATCAGATATTGGGTTACTCAAAAAATAATGCTAATGCTGTCATATAACAATTCATTAAATAAATACCAATACATATGTATGTCTCCCTGACGAAGCGGTAGCGAAACGTACGTTGGAGTGCAGTGAGGGGGCAGTGTGTGCAATCCAGTCAGTATCCTAATATGGATTAACACTTTATCAATCTTATACCTTGTTTGGTTAAGCTGCCTATGTCTTGTACAATACTTTGAAATATTTTATACTACGCATTATGCAATATTATTGTGACATACATATGTACTGATATTTATTTAAAGCGAACCTGTCACCCCCAAAATCGATGGTGAGGTAAGCTCACCGGCATCAGGGGCTTATCTACAGCATTCTGTAATGCTGTAGATAAGCTGCCGATGTTACCTGAAAGAGGAGAAAAAGACGTTAGATTATACTCACCCAGGGGCGGACCCGCTCCGATGGGCGTCTCAGGTCCGGTACAGGGCCTCCCATCTTCATTCCATGACGTCCTCTTCTGGTTTCCGCACCAAGGCTTCGGTGCAGGTGTACTTTGTCTGCCCTGTTGAGGGCAGAGCAAAGTACTGCAGTGCGCAGGCGCTGGTAAGGTCAGAGAGGCTGGGCGCCTGCGCACTACAGTACTTTGCTCTGCCCTCAACAGGGCAGACAAAGTACACCTGCGCCGAAGCCGCGGAGCGGAGACCAGAAGAGGACGTCATGGAATGAAGATAGGAGGCGCCGGAGTGGACCTGAGACACCCATTTGACCGGACCGCAGCGGGACCGCCCCTGGGTGAGTATATTATAACCTCTTTTTCTCCTCTTTCAGGTAACATCGGGGGCTTATCTACAGCATTACAGAATGCTGTAGATAAGCCCCTGATGACGGTGAGCTTACCTCACCATCGATTTTGGGGGTGACAGATTCCCTTTAATGAATTGTTATATGGCAGCATTACCATTATTCTTTGAGTAACCTAATATCTGATTGATTTTTCTTTTATGGATTATTTATGCTGGCCGGCTGGCATACTGCGCCCCCTTACCTCATTACTTGGTTTTATTGTTTGTGTTTTAGCATACCACGCATGCTTTTTAAATTGTGTTGTGCAATCGTGTTTTTTTTTCTTATTGTTATCTAATAAAGTTTATATAATTGTCACTTTGTCTTTTGGATACTTGCTTTTTTTTCTTTTGGATTTATTTGTGTTAATAGTATCCTATTTTCTTAAGGTACCTTCACACGAAGCGACGCTGCAGCGATAGCGACAACGATGCCGATCGCTGCAGCGTCGCTGTTTGGTCGCTGGAGAGCTGTCACACAGACCGCTCTCCAGCGACCAACGATGCCGAAGTCCCCGGGTAACCAGGGTAAACATCGGGTTGCTAAGCGCAGGGCCGCGCTTAGTAACCCGATGTTTACCCTGGTTACCAGCGTAAAAGTAAAAATAACAAACATTACATGCTCACCTGCGCGTCCCCCGGCGTCCGCTTCCTGTACTGTGTGAGCACGGGCCCTAACAGCAGAGCGGTGACGTCACCGCTGTGCTTTTACTTTCACTTTAGGGCCGGCGCTCAGTCAGAGCAGGAAGCGGACGGCAGGGGACGCGCAGGTGAGTATGTACTGTTTTTTTTTTTACTTTTACGCTGGTAACCAGGGTAAACATCGGGTTACTAAGCGCGGCCCTGCGCTTAGTAACCCGATATTTACCCTTTTTACCAGCGTAAAACATCGCTGGTATCGTTGCTTTTGGTGTCAAACCTGACGATACATGCCGGTCTGACGACCAAATAAAGTTCTGAACTTTATTCAACGACCAGCGATATCACAGCAGGATCCAGATCGCTGCTGCGTGTCAAACAACGATATCGCTATCCAGGACGCTGCAACGTCACGGATCGTTGTCGTTCTCGTTGTAAAGTCATTTCGTGTGAAGGTACCTTTACTTATTAGTACAACTGGTAATTCTTTTCTATGTAGGTTTATTTGCTTTGATAACAGCCATTCAGCTCATCTGCATTGTTGGGTCTGATGTCTCTCATCTTCCTCTTGACAATACCAGATAGATTTTCTATGGAGTTAAGGTCAGGCGAGCTTGCTGGCCAATCAAGAACAGTGATACTGTTGTTTTTAAACCAGGTATTGGTACTTTTGGCAGTGTGGACGGGTGCCAAGTCCTGCTGGAGAATGAAATTTCCAACTCCAAAAAGCTTGTCGGCAGAGGGAAGCATGAAGTGCCCTAAAATTTCCTGGTAGACGGCTGCAATGACTTTGGTCTTGATAAAACACAGTGGGCCTACACCAGCAGATGACATAGCTCCCCAATCCATCACTGATTGTGGAAACTTCACTAGACCTCAAGCAGCTTGGATTGTGTGCCTCTCCACTCTTCCTCCAGACTCTGGGACCTTGATTTCCAAATGAAATGCAAAATTTACTTTTATGTGAAAACAACACCTTGGACCACTGACCAACAGTCCAGTTCTTCTTGGCCCAGGTAAGACGCTTCTGGCGTTGTCTATTGGTCATGAGTGGCTTGACACAAGCAATGCGACTCTTGTAGCCCATGTCCTGGATACGTCTGTGTGTGGTGGCTCTTGAAGCAATGACTCCAGCAGCAGTCCACCTCTTGTGAATCTCCCCCAAATTTTTGAATGGCCTGTGCACCTTTTTCTACCACACTGTGAACAGCCAGCTTCTTTAGCAATGACCTTTTGTGGCTTACCCTCCTTGTGGAGTGTGTCAATGACTGCCTTCTGGACATCTGTCAAGTCAGCAGCTTTCCCCATGATTTGTGGAGCCTACTGAGACAGACTAAGGGACCTTTTTAAACACTTAGGAAGCCTTTGCAGGTGTTTTTTGTTAATTATTCTAATTTACTGAGATAATGACATTTGAGTTTTCATTGGCTGTAAGCCATAATCATCGACATTAACAGAAATAAACACTTGAAATAGATCACTCTTTTTAATGATTCTATATAATATATGAGATTAACTCTTTGTATTGAAGAGTGAGAAGCATTTGTGTATGTATCTATCTATGTGTGTGTATGTGTATACAACTCTCCCCCCAGTACGGTCACTGCAAACTCCACGACAATCCAAGAACTACTTGCTGCCACCACCAATCGTTCATACAGGCCAATTGGACACCTGGGTTTCAGTAGCATATGGCTTCAGGGTACGGTTTACAGAACAAAAGTAACAAATATTAAATATTATATTTATTCCAGAACGATAGGCAGTGTCTGTATAAAATATATATATATTATATATATATATATATATATATATATATATATATATATATATATATATACACATATATACAAACTATTTTACAAAGGGGACAAAAGAATAGAGCATATACAATAACATAAAATAAAAAGGAATAACAAAATAAAGCTACTGCGCTGATCACAGAGATTGGTCAGCTTAGTGAAGGAGGGCATTTAGTTTAGAAACGTACAGTGAAAAGGATTGTGCATACACTGATGTGTATCTCTCTGCATGGAGCACAGATCATAATTCACCTTGACCTTTTTTCGGCCCATAAGTTACACCCACACACCCCCTTCCTTAATGACTCATAGCAGGGTTGGGCATCAGATGTGGCTTCAGTTTCAGAAAATTATGAGTTACCCTAAATACACAATATTTTTGCTTCTGAGAGTTGCAGGGGCTAAACATTGCTGTCGTATTTTTTATCATAATTTTATGTTTACATAGAGATCAAATATGATCTGGTTCACACCATCTATCAGGAGGTTATTTAATTAGAGGGATTCTAGTAAACCCACATGGAAGTGAGTGAGTGCGTCACTTCCATTCCATTTGATGGAAATCCTTGAATTTGACGGGACACATGTATCAGGCACTGGCTGTATGATCTAAGCCAGGTATGTTTGACCCTGAAACATTGTGCTGTTTCACAGAAAAACATACTTTAAAAGCCAGCCCGGTACAAAGATGCATGTCAGGCTGGGGTGGGTGATGGCAGCCGATATGCATGGGCACAAATATGGGTTTCATTTAAATATAGCTGGTTTCTGCCATGTGTGGAGAGAACTCAGCTCCTGAGCCCCCCTCCACACATGCGGACTTCTACCCTGGAAGTTAATTCACATCATAATATGGGAAAGGGTTAATAAGTGCATATACAGCCGTGAGAGGAAAACAAGATACAGCCTATGGTCATTTCACGACTTGCCTTGAGGAAGCACGATATGGGTGCAAAAAGACACCCCCCACCGACATTCCAGGGTAAATGCTTCCATGGTTTCCTTGCGTCTTAGTTTGCATTGCTAGACAGGCAGCAGCGGTTGCCGCAAAGTGGTAGTTTGTATGTTACGTAACCTCTCCAACCAATGATGGTCCACAGCAGTCTTGTCCGTTACATAATGGCTTTACCTCTGTGACCAGTAATCTGCTGAAGGGCTCATATAAAAGTGCGATATGCTGTGACCTCGAACAGCAGAACTGCCCTGACTACAATACAACCCATCTCCCAATCCATAGAAAAAGATAGATTGCAACAACTACAACTTTACTATCTTCTCAAATGTTTTTCCTGGTCATCTCCAGTACTTGTTTCTATCATTCTTACATTGGCTTCTCTTATTTTCATTCAGGTTATTACAATATATGGTCCTTTCAGTTCATTTCTTCTATAGAACATATGTTTTTATGATCAAGAATGGATGAAGACAGGGACAAGGTGGCAGAAAGTATAATAAAGCTCGCCCTAGAGATACTCTTCTGGCTTACTGGAGAGGTGAGGGATTTGGGGAATCAAGTCACATTATGTTAATTACAGATATGACTGGTGAGATGTGGGACTCTGGAAAAGTTTATTAATGTATGTCTCTATGAATAGGGTTATACAGTAGTGAAGAAGACTTCTAATAAGTCGTCTCAGGCACCTGTGTATGGAGACTGTGGAAAAAAACAGTGTCGAAGCATGGAGCCTTCACCTTACTCCCTGATATTTGAGGAACTCAATCAACAGAAGATCTTGGACTTGACCAACAAGATAATTGAGCTACTAACGGGAGAGGTGAGCGCTGATGGGACTTTAGGAAGTCATTCCACTAGTGGTAGCTATATAATGACTGTATCATTGTACATCAGATTCCTTTAAGGTGTCAGGATGTTGCCATCTACTTCTCCATGGAGGAGTGGGAGTATTTAGAAGGACGCAAAGATCTATACAAGGAGTTCATGATGGAGGTTCAGCAGCCTCTAACATTTTCAGGTAACAGACATGGATAAATACAAATGTCCTTTAATTCTTTCTATGTAAGAATAAATTGAGTCACTGTATATCTCTCCTACAGTAAGATCATGTATAAGAACAAGACCAGAGAGATATCGTTGTCCTCTTCCTCTACAGGATCGTTCTGATGACGATCGCAGTGCTCCACAGGATCATCAGGTAGATGGAGAGGTTTTATCAGATATTGCCTATAATCTGCAGAAGACCTTTTGTTCCGTCTTGCAGAAATATGTTTTATAGTACAGTATTATATACGATAATGTGGGGGGGATTCATAATGGCTTTTGTAACTGAAAACTGGCATATGAAAGCTGCAACTTTTGTGTATTGTGTGGTTATTTGGAATGTTGTAACTTTTAGAGGTTAAGGCCCTGATTCATTAAGGCCGACTTCATTCAAGCTGGTCTTCATGAGGGGTCGTGGTGGGCTCAGCGGCGCATCAGGCAGGGAACACACACACCTCTTAATACATCATGCAGATATGAAAAGCGGCTAGTGCCTCGCCACAAATCTTACTCCAGTCAGATACCGATTAAGATTTGTGGTGTACAGTACGCTTGAACGCATCATAAATAAGACGAGCAGGCGCCGCCACATCCCGCTCCCCAATCCCCACCAGCTCTGCCAATTTTGGCCTAGCTGGACAAAAGTGGGGCCAAAAGTTGCAACGTTTTTGGGCAACCTTGCACGGATTTTAACTTGTTGATAAAATGGGACCTGTTGTCCCAGGCTTAGCAGGAAGAGGCAGGGCTAGAAACACCCCATCATATTCACTATAGTTAAATTCTAGGAGAAATGTCTTCCCGCTCATATCTGGAGTGGATTCTGGCACATGGACATTGGGTGCCTCTTGCTGCAGCGGGTTTTGATCAATACACATATGAATGTTAGACTTGATATATTCCCCCTATATGTTTTATACCTGTATAATGAGATAACCACAATTTCTAAGTGACCAACAAATTGGACTTATACTCACTTAGTCCTCCCAGATACTAGCTGCACTATATGTGTCTGCAACAAGCATATGTTTCTAGCCATATGAAGAAATATACTTGTGTATGAAGGTGTCTTAAAGCTAATATATGTGTCCAAGGTCCTGCTATCGCGTTTTTATAGTATCTATAGTGTCTGCGTCATGAAAGTTTTTAAAGATTTTTTTTTCTATCATGAAAGTCTATGGGTGATAAATTGCACTGCCTCACATCCTTGAATCATATTCCTAGAGGTGCTTAACCTTTTACTGGAGGCCACGTGTGGCCCGCATGCCATTCTGTGTAGCCCTCAAACATCTAGCAGAGAGGCTTATATGTGTCTGATAGCTTCTCGCATGTATGTTCCAATACAAAGAGAAAAGGAGTATGATGGGAGCATGAACAGGTAGTGCTATTGGTACATGGCATTGCCATTCTGGGGGTCTCCTGCCATCTGTTTGGTGCTGTAGAAAAGAGTAGATGAGGTATCCAAGTGGTCATGCAGAAATCCGGCTATCAGGGTAGTGTATGAGAGTAGCCATTCAAATGTATACATGATCTCTCTCTGGACACCCATTCTGCTGGTAGGTGCCAGATCCACTTTCAGGACCCCACCTATCATAGATTTACGGGAGATACTTTAGATATGACATAACTGTCTCAGATAGTAGTACCACTTCAAGTTTTATTACACTCGCTGGCATTGGCTCAGTCTGACAGTGTATTTTTTAAGCTTGTGGTTTTGCATTAAATGATACATCAATAACGCAGACCGACCCCCCCCCACAATTCTTGTACGAGGATCGCATCGCATGGCAGTGAATGGACTGACCAGCGGCTCCCCTGGCCTGAGCGTGACAGCATGATGTACTTCAATACAGCTGTCATGCTCAGGTCTGGAGAGCCAACAGTCAGTCCAAGGATGGCAATGCGATCCTTGCTCGAGAAATACGGCCATCGGCCCCCTTAGGGCTCATACTCCCCTGCGAGAAACTCGGATGAGTCTCGCATGTCAATACCCGGCACTGCACTCGGCACTCAGATCGGAGCGTGTGGCCGCGTAGCAATACATGCAGCCGCACGCTCCGCTCCTGAGTACCGGGTGCAGTGCCAGGTATTGACGTGCGAGACTCATCCGAGTTTCTCGCAAGTGAGTATGAGCCCTTAAGGTACCGTCACACTAGGCGATATCGCCAGCGATCCGTGACGTTGCAGTGACCTGGATAGCGATATCGCTGTATTTGACACGCAGCAGCGATCTGGATCCCGCTGTGAAATTGCTGGTCGCTGCTAGAAGGTCTGCACATTATTTGGTCGCTAGGTCGCCGTGTATCGCCGTGTTTGACAGCAAAAGCAAGGATACCAGCGATATTTTACACTGGTAACCAGGGTAAACATCGGGTTACTAAGCGCAGGGCCGCGCTTAGTAACCCGATGTTTACCCTGGTTACCAGCGTAAAAGTTAAAAAAACAAACAGCACATACTCACCAGCGCGTCCCCCAGCCTCTGCTTCCTGACACTGACTGAGCGCCGGCCCTAAACTGAAAGTGAAAGCACAGCGGTGACGTCACCGCTGTGCTGTTAGGGCCGGAGCTCAGTCAGTGTCAGGAAGCAGAGGCTGGGGGACGCGCTGGTGAGTATGTGCTGTTTGTTTTTTTAACTTTTACGCTGGTAACCAGGGTAAACATCGGGTTACTAAGCGCGGCCCTGCGCTTAGCAACCCGATGTTTACCCTGGTTACCCGGGGACCTCGGCATCGTTGGTCGCTGGAGAGCGGTCTGTGTGACAGCTCTCCAGCGACCAAACAGCGACGCTGCAGCGATCGGCATCGCTGTCGCTATCGCTGCAGCGTCGCTTAATGTGACGGTACCTTTAGGCACATTTCTGTGCAAGCGTTATATGTTATACAGAGTAAGTAAAAAATGTTGTGAACAGGACATAATTAATCATTTGATCTGCTCTTTTCAGACATTCCATGTGACTTTTCAGATATTTGTTTCACAGCTTTTGAATCTGGATGAAGATGTGAACAATATTAGTGGTACAGAAGAAGAGACATATGTGGAGAGTGATCAACGGTGTAAAGAGGAGAGTCCCACAGACGACTACCAAGGTGTGTATTAACCACTAACTAGACAAGAGGCATATATTCTACCGATTCACCCACAGCATCAATTTTGAGTTGAATTTTCTTGTGCTTTGTGTTCTTAGTTTTTCCATCAGTACATTTCCCATATCGATCTACTGTGGCTAAGTGTATAAGCCCATTGCCATGTCTCAATGACTTTAAGTGCATCCCCACTCCCATCAAAATTATACCCTCTTAATATATTGCATTCATCATATTATATAGCACTGTGTACTTTACCCTTCTACCCAGCTAATTTTTACCTCTTTCATTAGGTCATTGACATCACATGATTAATAACTGACTAGCTGAAACCTTCTAAGCTCTATGTAAACACAGGACATCAGTTTTCCATGCATGACTCATGAGTCACTGCAAAAGTACCTGGCAGGATGAGGTGCGGAGCAGCTGAGTCAGGAGTTGAAGAGAGGGATGATAAAAATGTTTGGACAAGAAACTTCCTGTTTCTACATAAATCAGAGAAAAGAGAATAATTAGCTTGGTAGGTAAAATGAGTAATTGTAGGTACAGAGTGCCATATAATATTATAACAGCTATATATTAAGAGGATAAAAATGTTTATGAGAGTGCTTCTTTAAGTGTGCACTGCATTTTGTCCATCGTCACTGTAACACAGCAAAGCGGTAGCAGGCAAAAGACACCTTAGGTGTCAGACAAGGCCTACTAGACTCTGGGCCACCCAGTGCTACAGAAGTGGCGCCACATTGGACCAAAGTGAACTGACCGCAAAATCTCACGTCTCCATGGGGTCTCAGACATCAAATAATGAGGTGGGACTATTTTTGCAGTCCCCTGGTAAATTGAAAAGACGTGGTACATATGGATGGGGACCATTGAAGAACAAAAAATGAAAAACAACTTGTAAAGATGCCCTGACTCTAAAGAAAAAAATATCAACCTGAGGAATGGGATGAGACGACCTAGATTCTAATTCCTTATTAACACGTAACAAAACTATAGGTACCAGCATCCAATTTATAAAATTAGGGATGTTGATCTTAAAAAAAGTTATTTCTGGTTAATGTTCTGGAAAATGAAAATAAATATTTTCAACATTTTGTCTTTCTTCTTGTACAGAAGAATAAATATTTTCCGCATTTTGTCTTTCTTCTTGTACAGAAGTGAGAAGTTAACCAAGATTGTAATTTCCAAGATTTGTAAATTTTCCTATCGCCACGACAGCACCCACAACGAGAGAGGGGATCCGCCCACCTTCCGGACAGGAACCTACAGGTTAAAAAGGGGCGGCCCCCCTCGCCCTCCAGTTTGGGTTCCTGTCCGGACGGCGGGAGCCTACAGTTTTCATAGCTTACCCGGGTCCGCCAAGCCTCTGTGCGGTGTCCAGGTGAGAACGGCAGAGTCGGGGGCCTGGAAGCAGCGTCGGGGGAAGTCCTGTGTCCAGCTTCCCCCCTTGTCTGGCAAGGAGCGGGCCGTGGATGATGGCCGAGCGATCGAGGTGGCGTTTCCGGGGGAAGGCACGCCGCCCCGGGTCGTCCACGCGCGCGCGACGCTGCAGGAGCAGGTCGGCGCTTGTAACCCGGAAGTGATTCAACGACTTCCGGAAGAGGCCGGGAGGAAGAGCGCGGGACCTTTGAAAAGAAGGCAGCGCTTGGTGAGTGGTGTGCGGCAACATGTCTTCCACAGGAGACGCCGAACACCGACAGTTAGGAGAGCAGAGGAGCAGCAGCAGATCTCGTTGTGGGGATGTGGCACGCGGGCAGCAGGACCCTGGCACGTCACGACGCACCTCACCCCCTCAGAAACCAGTACTCTATTTTTCATCAGCGGTGGTGAGTTTGATATCTGACCCATTGGCTGATACAACTGTCTTCTATATTATGTTTTTATATAGGGGAAAAAAGTCTCGAAATCCAAACATAAGCAGTGTGCGTTATGCACGGAGCCACTACCTGACACCTATTCAAAAAAATTATGTCAGTTATGTATATGCCGTACGTTAGAAGAAGAGGCCCCCCTCCGTGTATCGGATTTGAGGGAAGTAATTAGGGAAGAAATAAAATCGTCCCTTAAAACCAAACGGCATGAGAAGAGTAGTATGGAAATAATATCCGATTCCAGCCCTTCATTGCAAGAGGGCGAGTGCTCGGAGAGTTCATCGTCACCCTCCTCAGATGAGGAAGGAAGGCCTTGCTTTTCCACCAAGAATATGGAGACTTTAATTAAGGCAGTCCGGGCGACTATGGGTGTGGCAGAGAGTAAGGAGCCAAAAACAACCCAGGAGATCATGTTTGCAGGACTGAGCCAGAGAAGTCGCAAAGCTTTTCCCGTGGTAGACACCATTAAAGATCTGGTCAGGCGAGAGTGGGACAAGCTGGACAAGGGGTTCTTACCTTCGGCCGCAAAAAGGAGGTACCCCTTTGAAGATGACACCTTATCCCAGTGGGTGAAAATCCCGAAGGTGGATGCGGCAGTAGCATCTACCTCAAAAACAGCCTCGCTACCATTAGAGGATGTGGGACTCCTTAAAGATCCCTCAGACAGAAAGGCTGACATGCTCCTTAAAAAAGTGTGGGAAGCATCATCTGGAGCCTTTAAGCCCGCAATCGCAGGCACCTGTACGGCAAGATCAATCATGGTCTGGGTGACTCAGCTGGAAGAACAGCTTAAAGCTAAAGCACCTAGGGATAAATTATTGAACTCCCTGTCTCAGGTCAGAGAAGGAGCGGCTTATCTGCCGGATGCCTCGATTGACTCCCTGAAATTGGCTGCAAGATCGACGGGGCTCTCAAATGCAGCCCGACGGGCACTTTGGCTAAAGACCTGGAAGGGGGAGGCTCAGGCAAAGGCCAAATTATGCTCCATTCCATGTAGGGGTGAGTACCTATTCGGCCCGGTGCTGGATGACATCCTTGCAAAGGCAGAGGACAGAAAGAAGGGATTTCCTAAAGCATTTAATCCCACTTTTAGGAATGCCTTCCGGAGACGCATACCCTTCAGAAAATTCCAGTCAGACCAGCAGGGGTATAATCGTAACTGGGAGACGTCGGATCAAAAGAAGAAAGGTGAATACTATAAAAACCCTTCATCTTTCTCAAGAAGGAGATGTAATTACAGATAAGACAGTAGGGGGAAGACTAAAGTTCTTCTCAGCAGAATGGCAAAGAATAACTTCTAGTGCCTGGATAATGGGGGTAGTCGAGTCAGGATTAAAATTAGAATTTTTGAGAACTCCCCCAAATCATTTTCTTATAACATCACTGGATACTCCGGCCCAACAACAGGCCTTAGAATTAGAGATTCAACAATTGCTTACAAAGCGAGTTATTGAAGAAGTACCAAAACATCAGGAGAAGACGGGCTTTTATTCTCCGCTGTTCTTGATCCCTAAGCCTGATGGGTCCTTTAGGACTATCATAAATTTACGTAGATTGAATAAATATCTTCAGTACCACGCTTTTAAGATGGAATCCATTAAATCAACAGCTAAGCTTTTGTTTCCTAGGTGCTACATGTCGGTCTTGGATCTAAAAGATGCGTATTACCATCTTCCAGTTCACAGAAATCACCAGCAATTCCTCAGGATGGCAGTATGGGTAAACCATCAGATTAAACATTTCCAATTTTTAGCAATGGCCTTTGGCCTGTCCATGGCACCAAGAATTTTTACAAAAGTTGTGTCAGAAGTAATGGCCCATGTCAGGGAAAAAGAAACCCTCGTAGTGCCCTATCTAGACGATTTTCTAATAATTGGAAATTCAATTGCTCAGTGTACATCTAGGGTAAATGCCATAATATCATCCTTACAGGAACTCGGATGGATAATCAACTGGGAAAAGTCAAAACTAGAACCCACAAGACATCAATTGTTCCTAGGAGTTCTTCTAGACTCAGAAAATCAGTCATCCTTCCTACCAGAAGAAAAGAAGCAGAAGATCATTCAGAGGATCACGGCAGTAAGGAAAGCTCCAAACTTAAGCTTAAGAGACGCAATGTCTCTACTAGGATCTTTGACTGCGTGTATATCGGCGGTAAGATGGGCTCAGGCTCACACCCTAATGCTTCAATACGAAGTTCTTCAAGCAGAAAAAGATCTTCACGGTGCTCTGAGCAGAAAGTTCAGTCTATCACCTGCCACTCTTCACGACCTCAGATGGTGGCTCAATCTAGCACATTTGTCAAAAGGAGTTCTCTGGACCATCATTCCGGACAACGTGGTTACAACAGATGCCAGTCCGTTCGGTTGGGGAGCCCATATGGGAGACATTCTAACCCAAGGGCGTTGGACAATTCAAGAATCCCAGAATTCCTCAAACCTAAGAGAGCTGGCTGCAGTCAACCAGGCTCTTCTTTGCTTACTGCCTTCCCTGAAGAATTCGCACGTACAGATACAGACAGACAATATGACTGTGGTGGCCTACATCAATCATCAGGGAGGGACAAGGTCACGATCCCTAATGACCACTGCAGCACAAATATTGTCCCTAGCCGAGAATCACTTTCAATCTCTGTCGGCAGTTCATATAAAGGGGGAACTCAATATAGAAGCAGACTACCTCAGTCGCCATTCCCTTCGTCAGGGAGAGTGGTCCCTAGACCAACACATATTCAATCAAATAGTCAATCTGTGGGGATTGCCGATAATAGATCTGTTTGCTACGAGGAAGAACAGGAAGGTCAGGAGGTTCGCATCCTTACACATAGCAGACCAACCATTCATAGTGGATTCCCTTCGCGTCCGTTGGGACTTCCAGCTAGCATATGCCTTCCCCCCTAGGTGTCTAATTCCGATAGTCCTCAGGAAAATCCGGGAGGAAGGAGCCAGAGTAATTTTAATCGCCCCCTTCTGGCCCAGGAGGCCTTGGTTTTCTCTCCTCAAAACAATGTCTGTGACCGATCCCTGGGTGTTGCCAGTGGTTCCGGAACTCCTCTCTCAGGGTCCATTTCGTCATCCAAATTTGGAAACTCTTCACTTAACGGCGTGGAACTTGAGAGGGAGCTTCTGAAGGAGAGGGGGTTCTCCGATGCTTTAATAGCTACCTTATTGAAAAGCAGGAAGGAAGTTACTACTAAGATCTATACGAAAATTTGGAAAAAATTCCTTATGTTTTATCAGCAACCGTTAGGAGATAATGCTCCGATTTCAGCCATTTTAGAATTCCTTCAGAAAGGCTGGGAATTGGGTTTAGCAGTCAACACTCTAAGGGTTCATGTTTCAGCCTTGGGAGCTCTATACAACAGTGATATAGCTGGTAATAGATGGGTTGCTAGGTTTATTAAGGCATGTCAGCGTTCTAACCCAATCCATATTGTAAGAATACCCCCTTGGGACCTCAATTTGGTGCTTGAGGCGTTGACTGAACCTCCTTTTGAGCCATTAAACTCTATTTCGATTAAGAATTTAACCTTAAAAACAGCTCTACTTTTAGCATTAACGTCTGCCAGAAGGGTCAGTGATATACATGCGTTGTCAGTAGATCCTCCCTACTTAATAATTCTCCAGGATAAGATTGTCTTAAAACCTGATCCTGCATACTTGCCAAAAGTAGCAACTAAATTTCATAGAAGTCAGGAGATTTATTTACCATCTTTCTATGAAAATCCAGGTTCAGAAGAGGAGAAAAAATATCATACCCTAGATGTTAAGAGGGCAATATTAGAATACCTGGATAGGACTCAAAGCTGGAGACAGAGTAGGGCTCTGTTTATTTCTTTCCAGAATCAGAAAAAGGGTTCTGGTGTCACGAAGAACTCTATCGCTAGGTGGATTAGAGAAGCGATATGTCTTGCCTACTCTGCCAGGGGAGTAACGCCACCAGAAGGCATCAGGGCGCACTCCACTCGGGCCATGGCATCATCCTGGGCGGAGAAGGCAGATGTCCCCATCGAAATGATATGTAAGGCGGCAACTTGGTCATCACCTTCCACCTTTTATAAGCACTATCGCCTTGATCTATCTGCTAATTCCAGCTTACAGTTCGGCCGTTCAGTACTTAGTGCTGTGGTCCCTCCCAGTTAATAGTCTTTGAAAGTCTCTCGTTGTGGGTGCTGTCGTGGCGATAGGAAAACCGGTTTTTACGTACCGGTAATAGGATTTTACAGAGTCCACGACAGCACCCATACATTCCCCCCCTGTATTTAGTTACTTATTCCTGCACTCTGTTGGAAGGTGTGCCTTAGAGATCACTCTATAGAGGTGGTGGTATTTAGTAATGTTTAAGATAATATTGTCATGTACTGATTCATTGGCGGTATCCCTTGTACTCTGGAACACAAACTGGAGGGCGAAGGGGACCGCCCCTTTTTAACCTGTAGGTTCCTGTCCGGAAGGTGGGCGGATCCCCTCTCTCGTTGTGGGTGCTGTCGTGGACTCTGTAAAATCCTATTACCGGTACGTAAAAACCGGTATTTTCAACATTTTGTCTTTCTTCTTATACAGAAGAATAAATATTTTCAGCATTTTGTCTTTCTTCTTGTACAGAAGTGAGAAGTTAACCAAGATTGTAATTTCCTTTCTATTTCTAGCTGACTGCCATTCTTATAACTTTTATGTTGGTTACCGTTATTGCCAAGGCGTATGGACAGTACTTCTGTCTAGCAGTGGTGAATGAATATGTGCAGTGCTTACAAGCTCTTTCCTAATGAGCTTGTAAGCACTGCGCAGAGGCTGGCCAAGATCACTCGAGTGTAGAGTTGGCTTCTAATCCTGGCCAGCTTTAGCCACACTATGCTTCAGATGCAGCAGAGGAGAATTTGGCTGTACAATTAAGGCCAAAAATCTGCTCACATTTCAGACCAGCAGCACAACAATGCTGCTGACCTGAACTGTCAGTCAGTCAGGAACACCAGCCCTCCAGCCTGAGGGGGCATTCTAAATGTTGGGTTATTTGAGGCACTATCAGCTGACAAATCACTTTTTTTAATATTAGCAATTATGGCAATCACTTGTGTGCACAATAACGAATAGTATGGTTGCCACAATATTAGCACAACAGGAGATAGTACAGTTTGGGTGGTATTTAATACAATAGCACATATATTTTCAAAGCATATACACATATGATTACTAATACTTATCATATGGTGGTAGAATACACGTGTGGTTATAAAGAGCATATTGTATGTAATAAACAGGTTATAACATAATATGTAGGCTATTGAATGTGGTATTATTTAAGGTATGTTCACACTAGTCGTTTTTTTCTGCAGCAAAACCTGCTCTCTTGGCAGGTTCCTTTGTTCCTGCCTTTTTGTTATGCTACATTGGTCTCTTGTGCATGCTGATAAAGTTTAGTGCAAACAAAAATAAAAATCTCATTCTATTTAATCAGGTTTTGGCACAAAAAATGCTGCAAAACCTGATACCTGCTTTTTTTGGTGTGGATTTTCAGAGTTTTTTCACCACCCATTACTTTCAATGGGTGAAAAACGCTGAAAGAAGTGACATGCTCTAATTTGCAAAAAAACATGCAAAGCACAAAATACTGATAGAAGAAAATGTCCAGCTTCACCGAATCCGTGAAAAAAAGTTTTCTTTATTCACAAACTTAAACATGGAGGATACAAACTTCAGCGCAAACCATATGGGTAAGAATCTCAACGCGTTTCTGGAGACTAAGCTCCCTTGATCATAACATGTAAAATTCCCATGCACCATCAATGAGTGTGTGCTACTTGGTCAGACCCCCCACTAGGACCAAAAACTGCAGCAAATCCAAACATATCCGAGGCACCATAGAGATCCTTGTAAAAATGCATTCTAAAATATTTAAAACATCACAGCACTGAGGAGACAAAAACCGCAACGTTTTGGCCAAATTGCCTTACTCAAACCTGTATTTTAGACTTGAGAAAGTCCATTTGGCCAAAAGGTTGCTCTGTTTTTGTCTCCTCACTGCTGTGATGTTTTAAATAGCAATTCAGATGACCTTTTTTTTTTTTCGATTTTATGCTATTTCGGTAGCATCTGATAGCCTGCTGTGTATACAGGCTATTGTTGTCTCTGTTTTTGGGTGTCCCGGGACCAGGGGCTCCTTCCCTGTCCCAAACGCTACCGCATCGGTAGAGAAGCAGTACCATGAGAGCGGCATGACATGCAGCAAAACATTATCTGCTCATGACACATGACAGATATGTATATCATATGGCATAAAGAGATTAAAGGGGCTTTGCAAACCATAAGTGACTGCTGTGCTTTAAATAGAAGGTGCCACCAGTTTTCTGGTAGTTTGTTTTTTTGTGAAATTAAGCTTAAAATAGTAATTAAAATGTATTAATGCAATGTTTGCACTGTTTGCAAACATTTCTATATGAAAAATCTACTATATAATTGTCTAAGGGTCACTTCCGTCTTTCTGTCCTTCTGTCTGTCTGTCACGGATATTCATTGGTCACGGCCTCTGTCTGTCATGGAAATCCAAGTCGCTGATTGGTCGTGGCAAAACGCCCACGACCATTGCCACGACCAATCAGCGATGGCCATAGTCTGGCAGCGAAATGGCCGCTGCTTTACTGCCCTGCAGTCAGCGCTGAGCGCTCACTCAGGGTTAATGCCAGCGTTAACGGACCGCGGTGTAACGCACTCCGTTAACGCTGCTATTAACCCTGTTTACCCAACTTTTTACTATTGATGCTGCGTATGCAGCATCAATAGTAAAAAGATCTAATGTTACAAATAATAATAATAATTTAAAAAAAAGGTTATTCTCACCCTCCGACGTCGCGCTCTGTCCTCGGCAGTGCAAGCGGCAGGTTCCGGTGCCAAGGATGCTATGTGAGAAGGACCTGCCATGACGTCACGGTCATGTGACCGCAACGTCATCACAGGTCCTGCGCTCATACCAACCCTGGGACCGGAAGCTGCCGCGTGCACCGCACACAGGCGCCAGGACTTCAAGGGGCCTTCGGAAGGTGAGTATATGTTTATTTTTTATTTTAAGTCTTTTTTAACCACGCATATAGTGCCCATATTGCTATATACTACGTGGGCTGTGTTACATACTGCGTGGGCTCTGTTATATACTACATCTCTGTGCTATATACTATGTAGCTGGGCAATATACAACTTGACTGTGCAATATACAATGTGACTGTCCAATATACTATGTGCTCTGTGTTATATACTACGTAGCTGTGCAATATACTATGTGGCTGTGTCGCTTCTGTTATATACTATGTCAACTGTGCAATATACTACGTGGCTCTGTTATATACTATGTGGCTGTGCAATATACTACGTAGCTATGCAATATACTACGTGCCTCTACAATATACTACGTGGCTGTTATATACTACGTGGCTCTGCTATATACTACGTCGCTGACCAATATACTACATAGCTGTGTAATGCACTACGTAGCTGTGCAATACACTACGTGACTGTGTTATATACTACGTGCCTGTGCAATATACTACGTGCCTGTGCAATATATTACGTGCCTGTGCAATATACTACGTGGCTCTACAATATACTACGTGGCTATGTTATATACTACGTGGCTGACCAATATACTACGTGCCTGTGCAATACGCTACGTAGCTGTGCAATACACTACGTGGCTATGTTATATACTACGTGGCTGTGTTACATACTACGTAGCTCTATTATATACTACATAGCTATGTTATATACTACGTCGGTTGTGTTATATACTACGTCACTGTGCAATATAGTACGTAGCCTGTGCTATATACTACCTACATATTCTAGAATACCCGATACGTTAGAATCGGGCTACCATCTAGTATTATATATTTTTGTACAAATATATGTAATTACCACTAGGGGGAGCATTTTCTGTTTTAGACCTCAAACAGCTATAGTAAGACTTACCAGCTTTAATGATAGCTGGAAAATTGGGGCAGTAACTGCTCACATCACCATTTCCCTCCCCTTTTTGGGTGTTCTAGTATACCTGGGGTAGAATGAAGAGTAGCCGCACAGGGCAGCACCATTTTGTGGGTGACTGCCCTGTGATCTGCTATCACCAGTAGTTACTGTCTCTCTCTCTTCCATCAGTCTTCGGATGTCTCTCTCACCCAGACTACATATATCTCACCCCCCTCCACAAGTTCACTGCAGACCCACAGCTCCTTATCTTTACTGAGGGATGAGTCACAGCTCTTGCTGACAGCTCCTGCTGGGATTATGCTGATCATACACTGTTCCTCAGTTTGATGTCTTTGCAGTCTCTGATACTCTGCCCAAGCTTTTCTCCCACATTTTACTCCTGTCAATCTATGATCTGTTCTGCTGGAAGCAGTACTGCTTATGTTAGCAGATCCTAATGACAGGAGACGAGAATCGAGCACAGTTGACAGCCGAGGGATCCATGAATATGGCACCAGAACACTCCCACCACTGTGAATTGTGCAGCCAACAGAGGCATGCCCAGTTCACAGCAGTCAAGTAAATAAGGCAGCACACTGCAGCGCTGAAACATGCAAGCATGAAACATGAAAACTGAACTGCATTACTGCACTAGAAATATGAAAAATGAGAGCGTTTAGTGCATAAAAATGGCCAATTTTATGTGTACCTGGTAGCCACTTTAGGGCATCTCTCGCATACCAGGTCCTACGCTTTCCTTTCCTCGCTGAGAATAAACGTCTCCATCTAAATGCGTACCTGTGAAACCTCTTCTTAGGCCGGAGACACACTGGTGCGAGATACGGCCGAGTCTCGCTGGTTAAAAGCAAGCTGTGGCACCGGCACTCCGGAGCGGAGCGTGCGGCTCCATGTATTGCTATGCAGCTGCACGCTCCGCTCCGGAGTGCAGGTGCCACAGCTTGCTTTTAACCAGCGAGACTCGGCCGTATCTCGCACCAGTGTGTCTCCGGCCTTAGACTAACATTCTCTCTCTCTGTGGAGGGGTAATGGACCTGTTGCGATTAAAACACCTGTGGCTAAGAGGCGGAGTGCTCAGTCAGAAGGCTAAAGAATACATTTAAAAAAACTGACCGTCACATCCAAACATAGACTAAGTGTGAACAGGTGCTGAACCTACACTGTGTTCCAAATTATTATGCAAATAATATTTCCTCATATTTTCTCTAAATTACCTATCTGAATTGCAGTCATTGTTATTTTCCAGTCATCTACTATTCTAGTATAATTGCAATGTTTTGGAACAAACTGCCTATGAAAACAGTATCTTTTTTAAAAAAATAAACACTCAAAATGCATGTTCCAAATTATTATGCACAGCAGAGTTTTCAACCTGTTTTTTTTTTTATTTTGAACCAAAAAATGGTCAATTGTGAAGTTATAAGCATTATCAGCTTATTACAAAATGAAATCAAACAGTTTTAAAGTGAAAACTTTATTCTAGGTGATGTTACATTTGCACATAGGACCCCTTGTTCGAAAGAAGCTTCTGAACTCTCTCGTCCATTGAATTTGTCAGTTTTTGGATGGTTTCTGCTTCAATTGTTTTGCATGTGGACAGAATACCCTCCCAGAGCTGTTGCTTAGATGTGAACTGCCTCCCGCCATCATAGACACTCCTTTTGATGATGCTCCAGAGGTTCTCAATGGGGTTGAGGTCAGGGGAAGATGGTGGCCACACCATAAGTTTGTCCTCTTTTATGCCCATAGCAGCCAGAGATGCAGATGTGTTTTTTGCAGCATGAGATGGTGCATTATCATGCATGAAAATGATCTTGCTGCGGAAAGCACGGTTCTTCCTCTTGAACCATGGCAGGAAGTGTTTTTTTAGAAACTCCACATAGATTATGGAGTTCATCTTTACCCCTTCAGGGATCATAAAGGGGCCGACTATCTCTCTCCCCATGATTCCAGCCCAAAACATTACTCCACCTCCTCCTTGTTGGCGCCTTAGCCATGCTTTCATGGGGTGTCCATCAACCAGCCATCCTCCACTCCATCCATCTGGACCGTCGAGCGTTGCACGGCACTCATCGGTGAACAAAACAGTTTGGAAGTCAGTCTTCATGTATCGTTTGGCCCACTGGAGCCGTTTCTGCTTGTGTGCAGTGGATAGACGTGGTCGACAGGATGGCTTACGCACAGCTGCAAACCTCTGAAGGACCCTGCATCCTGTTGTTCTGGGGACGTTGGAGGCACCAGCAGCTTCAAAAACTTGTCTGCTGCTATGACAAGGCATTTTTGCAGCTGCTCTTTTAACCTTATGCAATTGCCTGTTGGAAAGAGTCCTCCATTTTTCCTTATCAGCACGCACACGTGTGTGCTGGGAATCAGCTACATACTTCTTGATTGTGCGATGATCACGATGAAGTGTCTTGGCAATGTTGATTGTAGTCATGCCTTGACCTAAATACTCCACAATTTGTTGCTTCTCAGCAGCCGACACATCCTTTTTCTTTCCCATTTTGGCAAAAAATGTAGGCTGCTTAATAATGTGGAACAGCCTTCTTAAGTAGTCTTGCCTTTATTTGGACACACCTGCCAAACTAATTTGCACAGGTATCTGCAAGTGCTTTCAGTGTTATAAAGAACCCTGACACACATCACCATCAATGAGTTTAAATGACAAACAAAAAAATTCTAACCTTATCACTCCTAAACTCTTTGTGCATAATAATTTGGAACACAGTGTAGAGTCACCAACTCATATACAGTCAGGTAAATAAGGCAGCACACTGCAGCGCTGAAACATGCAAACATGAAACATGAAAACTGAACTGCATTACTGCACTAGAAATATGAAAAATGAGAGCGTTTAGCACATAAAAATGGCCAATTTTATGTGTACCTGGTAGCCACTTTAGGGCATCTTTCGTATACCAGGTCCTACGCTTTCCTTTCCTCGCTGAGAATAAACGTCTCCATCTGAATGGGTACCTGTGAAACCTCTTCTTAGACTAACATTCTCTCTCTCTCTGTGGCTAAGAGGCGGAGTGCTCAGTCAGAAGGCTAAAGAATACATTTAAAAAAACTGACCGTCACATCCAAACATAGACTAAGTGTGAACAGGTGCTGAACCTAGAGTCACCAACTCATATTCAGTCAAGTAAATAAGGCATATGTTTGGATGTGACGGTCAGTTTTTTGAAACAGTTCACAGCAGTGACATCTTCATTATAATAGATGGGGTCGGTGTCCATCTGTTATCGCCTATGACCATGGGGTGCAGTATGATGACACTGAAAGTGTCGTGCTGCTACTGCAAAAGCAAGATGTCAGCCTCCAGTGCCTTATTTAAACTCCTATAACACAAAATATGTTTCAGATGCAATAAAAACTTGGTTATAACAGCATGTTATGCTACATTACGTTCATTTATTAATGATCTACAAACGCGGTACCTTCCCTTTAAGCTGACCTTTTTGACCTCCTGAAGATGCTGAAAACTCCAATATTATCCCCTACCCTTCACCTAGGGCCCTGAGAAATATCATTGTGTAATGTCTTAAAATATCTTATGGCAGTTGTATCTAATAGTCCCCTTGACACTTCTGGGAGCTAAGGGATGGATATAGTCATGGTTTGACATAACACATGATATAGGAATATTTTGATGTACAAGTTGCTATCATAAATGACCAGTGCTATATTTTCTGTACATTATGAGTTATTGAAATACTTTTTCATGTCGTATTTGGACTTCTTTGTGCTATAATCCCTGTAGCTGTAGGAGGCTGTGTAAGACATCCACTAACAGCACTGGCTCGAAGGTCTCGTTCTAGGTCTCCACTGAGCATTTCATTGGAAAAGAGTGGTAACAGGTATACTGAAACTTGAACCTGTAGAGATCATGACTACTGCAAGACAACAGCAAAGAGGCCAAACAATTTGTCTGATCTACTGGACCTTGTTCTGAAGCCTACTGAATGATTGTAATCTGCATTAGCGAGTTAATAACTTTGCTAAAAGGCTTACCATTATTTATGGAAATTCTCTATAGAAATGTTTTGAAATATCAATTTTACATTTTGAAGGCTACATTATTAATTATATATCATTTTTATTCTTGGCAGGTGACTGTACCAGGAGCTCAGAGAGACATTTGATATACTCAGACTTCAAAGGTCAATCATCCAATCCTTTTAACCTAGTCCTCTCTTATGATACATCATTGAGTGTTGAGCAAAGTAAAAGTCAGAGAAAAAGTATTGAACATCAAAGCACAAACAGTGGGGATAAGCCATTTTTATGTTCAGAATGTGGCAAGTGTTTTGCCCTCAAAACAACTCTTGTTGTACATCAACGAACCCACACAGGGGAGAAACCATTTTCATGTTTAGAATGTGGGAAATGTTTTATCCAGAAATCCAATCTTCTTGAACATCAGAAGACTCACACAGGAGAAAAGCCATTTTCTTGTTTAGAATGCGGTAAATGTTTTACTCAGAAAGCAGCTCTTCTTAAACATCAAAGACGTCACACAGGGGAGAAGCCATTTTCATGTTCAGAATGTGGGAAATGTTATGGTATTAAATCAAACCTTATTGAACATCAAAGAACTCACACAGGAGAAAAGCCATTTTCATGCAAGGAATGTGGAAAGCGTTTTACTCGGAAATCCAATCTTGTTGACCATCAAAGAACTCACACAGGAGAGAAGCCATATTCATGCTCTGAATGTGGGAAATGTTGTTCTCAAAAATCAGATCTTGTTAAACATCAGAGGAGTCACACAGGGGAGAAACCATTTTCATGCCTAGAATGTGGAAAGTGTTTCTCGAGGAAAGCACCTCTTGTTGAACATCAGAAAATCCACACAGGAGAAAAGCCATTTTTTTGCACTTTATGTGGAAAGTGTTTTAACCAGAAGGCGTCTCTAATTGCACATCAAAGAACTCACACAGGAAAAAACATTTTCATGTCTAGAATGTGGGAAATGTTTTGCCCACAAATAGCATCATAAATGCTTGAATCAATCTTGTTGACTTTCAAAGAACGCAATCAAACTGGAAGTCATTTTCATGTCTGTGGAAATTATACAGAAAAATAAAATTTGGTTAAACATCAAAAATGTCACAATGCAGAAACAATTTTAATGTTCAAACCAGTACCAAATATTACACCCTCTGTTGTGCAGGTACATATTGGCTACAGTGCTAAAGTGTATTTAAAAATAAAATAGTTTTTTTCTTTTTTCTTGTCGGTATGTTGTGAAAAAATAGGAACATCATATTGTCTGGACAGCACACAGACCAGTGTTAGCAATTGGGTATGTTCATATGAACAATTTTATCTTACCTGAAAAAAATCACAGCATGCACTGTCAATTTTTTTTAATGGCTGTGCAAAAATAAACAGATGCCATATGGACATCATCCACATGGCATCCATTTGTTAGCAAATCCAATGTAATTATTAGCCTATGAAACTGTATTTTGCTTTTATCATTTTTAATTATTGATGTATAAAAATGCATATAAACCCCATACAGATGTCAAACATGGACTTGCAGATAGCAGATGAGTGACAATATGGATGAAATTATCGTCAGTTTTTTTGTGCATGAAAATCTGATGATTTTTCATGCTTGTGTAATTGTGACGATGTCTATAAAGAGCTATGTAATTTATGGCACTATATAGGCAAGTTTATTTAAAAAAAATCAGCAACCAGATATATTTTTATACAATAAAATGCAAAAAATACAGTCCAACAAGGAACAAACAACAAAAAGAGTAGTTGAATTTCGGTGCATATTGCTACCTTAAATGGACATCACTGTAAATATTTCTCATTGAAGAAAAGGGATCTGTCTGTAGTATCTACCCTCCTAAGCCGTCTATATGGGCATGTATGTCATAGGAAGCTGAATAAAATGATACCTTGATATCTTTGATCCGATATTCTTAATTGTGAAGTGCTGTGGAATATGTTGGTGCTATATAAGTAAAACATATATAATATAATAAAAATTATTATTATATTATTATTATGCCAGAGTAATCCGCAATTTTCTTATATGTAAATGAGCTGTTAAGAGCTATGGGCCGGACACAGGTCTGCCTGAGAATCTGCCTCCAGAGCTTGTTTTAATGGCTGCTTTCATAATCACACTATGATAATAAAATGTCCTCCTTTGTGTTGATTACCTTGGAAAGTTTTGTATAATCTGCAAATATTGAAATTATACTTTGTATGCCTTGTACAAGGTCATTAATAAATATTTTAAAAAGAGGGCCCAATACTGACAACTGTGGTACCCCATTGTTAACTGTGACCCAGTCCGAGTGTGTTCCATTAATAACCACCCTCTTTCCTAACGCTGTGCCAGTTGTTAACCCAGTTACATGTATTTTCCCCTAGTCCCATTACTCTCATTTTATGTACCAACCTTTTGTGTGGCACTATATCAAACTCCTTTGAAAAGTCCAGATAGAGGACATCCACAATGTAACCATGGTCCAGCCTGGAACTTACCTTCTCATAGAAGCTAAGCAGATTAATCTGATAGGACCAATTCCTCATAAACCCATGTTGATGTTGGGTCATTATGAGTTTATTCTTATTGAGATACTCCAAGATAGTATCTCTTAATATATAACATTTCCCACATGTCTACTTTACATCAGCACAATTTTTTATACAGAATGTTTTTTGTTAGGATGTTATAAGAGTTAAAAGTTGATCAGCAATTTCTAATTTTTCAAACAAAATTTACAAAACCATTTTTTTTAGGAACCACATTACATTTGAAGTGACTTTGGGGGTCTATATAACAGAAAATACCCAAAAGTGACACCACTCTAAAAGCTGCACCCCTCAAGGTGCTGAAAGCCGCATTCAAGAAGTGTAATGTAGGAGGAAAACATTTACATTTAACTTTTTTCACAAAAATGTTACTTTAGATCCATTTTTTTATTTTCACAAGGGTAACTGGAGAAAATGGAACCCAAAATATGTTGTGCAATTTCTCCTGAGTACATCAATACCCAATATGTGGACAAAAACCACTGTTAGGGCACAGGGCTTGGAAGTGACAGAGAACCATTTGACTTTATGAATGCAAGATTTGCTGAATTAGCGGACTCTATATCATGTTTGGAGAGCCCCTGATGTGACACCATTTCAGAAACTTGACCCCCCAAGAAACTTATCTAGATCTCCGAGAGCTGCTACTGTGCAGGCAATGCCATCTTGGTGGAGGACATTTTTTTTCTTCTCCAGCAAGATGGCGCCGCCTGCGCAATAGCAGCTATCGGATCTCTATACAAACCAATAGATGCTACTGTGCAGGCGCCTCAGGCGCCATTTTCAAAAAGATTTTTTTCTATTTCGTTGCTCAAGTAAATCTACAAAAGGGGTAAACTTTCACATTAACCATGCGATCATGCTGAAGCGCAGGGGCCACGGCTGGCACCTGCCTGCAGAATCTTTTTTTTTTTTTTTATTCAGTATGTGATAGTATTCATTATGCAAACTAGGGGGCAGGTCAGTGAGGGATCAGTGTCCTGTCAGCAGTCTGCATTATGAATACCTAATCAGAGCACTACATACACCAACCCACCTTAGGGCACGAGAATCTCATTAACTCAAAACTGAAAATAAAGATTAAACAACAACCACAAGACGGATTTCATCACCCAAGGTATCATTGTAATCAGTATAACGGCGCCAACCTGACACTGTGTGTGGGTTACTGTGCACAATCCTGATGTCAGGTTCCCTTTAAAACTTATATACTGTAGATTATGAAAATTGCTAATATTCAGTGGTTCTATTGTTCTCAGGATATTCATTTGTGAAAATACAAAGATTTGTTTTTCCTGTAGTACAAGATCCTTGGCTCTTACAAAGAATTGAAAATGGACTATAGAGATAAATGCATAATGTATCTTAGTACCTAATTCGGGCATTATGTGCAATTACTATTAACCAATTTTATGTCATTCTAGCATGATGACTTAAAGGAAAACTGAAGCAATCCTGAAAAGGCTTCTTGCATTTCTTTTCTGTGTTCCTTTGTGGGCAAATTACATAAGTGAACCATGAGAAAGTTATAAAGTATATATCAGTAATGGTCCCCCTAAACCACACTCTATAGTAGTAGCTACCTAACCTTATTTTATTAGTTTATTGTAATAGCCCCCTAACCCTCAGTCTATAGCAATAGCTTCTCTTATCCCCATTCTACAGTAATAGTCTCCCTTGCCCCCAGTTTATTGTAATATCCCCCCTAAACCCAGTTGATATTGATAGCCCCCATCCCTCAGACTATACCAGGGGTGGGGAATCTTTTTTCTGCCAAGGGCCATATGGATAGTTATACCATCCTTCGGCGGCAGTAGAAATTGTGCACTAACTCAGCCCACAAAGTACATCCTGGCACTGGGGCCAGGACATCATCTTTCATTGCACGCACCTCAGCATTCAGTAGTGAACACTACATGCGCGTACTTACAGAGCAAGAAGAAATTAATGGTCCGGCGGCAGTCAAACTATAGCTGCTGATCCTAGCACTGCGGTCCACAGAAATCTGTCTGGGGCCGGATAAAAAGTAATCGAGGGCTGTAAACTGCCTGCGGGCCTGAGGTTCCTCACCCCTTGTCTACAGTAATAGCCCCCAACTCTCAGTCTATACAGTAGTAATAGCCCCCTAACCAACAATCTATTGTAGTATCCCCCCTAACCTCTTGTCTATAGTAATAGCCCCCCAACTTGCAGTCTATAGTTACAGTTGTCCTAGCCTCCAGTTTATAGTACCAGACCCCAGTGTACAGTAATAGCCCCCTTGAATCTTCAGCTCTAGGAGGGCTTAACTGTGCCCACCGCCGGTGACCTCTTTGTGCTGCAACTGCGTCAGCAGAGCGAGAAGGCCGCAGCATTTCAAAGCAGGGAGCTAATTGGGGATCCTCTAACTCTTCTTGGGTCAATCAGCTCCATATCTCTGTGGTCTATTTGTATTTGCTTCCTAAATACACGCTCACCTCCCTCACCTAGTCTAATGGAGGTTAAAAAAATATTTTATTATTGCCTTCCACATTGGTGCCTCCCCCTGGAACCCGCTGCCCTAGGCACAAGACCTCCAGTCCCTAGATTTCTTGTTTTAATATTATGGCTGGTTTTCTATCAAGACATGTAAACAGCAATAAATGACTTGATGATGCTAAGTCTTTTATGAGCAAGAATTTGAGAGTACCCCTGCCAGACCTACCCTTAAATCTATATTTACTGAGCTACTTGAAGCACATAAAAAAAACTAAAAGATTGGTGGGAAGTACAAGGTGTAAATTTACATCTCTTTTTATTAAAGTGGTGTTACGGTAAACATTTATACTTTGCTTTGATTATTTTGGACAATTAGGGTATGTGCACACGTTGCGGTTTTTCCCGCGAATCCGCGGTGTTTTGACGCTGCGGATCTGCAGCAGTTTTCCATGCGTTTACAGTACCATGTAAACCTATGGAAAACCAAATCCGCTGTGCACATGATGCGGAAAAAACCCTATGCAGGAATGCAGCATTGTTTTTTCCGCAGCATACCAATTCTTTGTGCGGATCTGCAGCGTTTCTGCACCCATTGACTTGCATTGAGTCGGGCACATCCGCAGCAAAACTGCAGATGTAAAAAAGATCTGCGGTTTAGCTGCGGGGGAAACGCTGCAGATCGGGAGAAGGGAAGTGTGTGAGCGGAGTGTGGGCAGTGACTGTGTGCGTGAATGTGTGTGCGGGGTCTGCGGGCTGTCAGTGGGTCTGCCGGTGCGTCTGCGGGGCTGTTGGGGGTCTATGTGGGGCTGCCGGTGCTTCTGCGGGGCTGTCGGGGGGCTGTGCGGGGCAGCCGGTGCATCTGTGGGGCTGTCGGGGGTTTGCGGGGATGCTGCAGGGCTCTCGGGGTTCTGTGCGGGGCTGCCGGTGCATCTGTGGGGCTGTCGGGGGTCTGTGTAGGGCTGTCGGGGGTCTGCTGGGGCTGTCGGGGGTCTGTGTGGGCTGTCGGGGGGCTGTGTGGGCTGTCGGGGGTCTGCTGTGACTGTCGGGGGTCTGTGCAGGCTGTCGGGGTGGTCTTTGGGGGGGTGTGTGTGTGCAGGCATCTTCTGATGGGACTACAAGTCCAATCGGGCTATGCCTGCTACAGTGACAGTGATTGACACATTAGCCAATGATGGGACAGTAGTAGTCCCATCATCTGGCTAATGTGCTGAATGTAAAAAACAAAACAAAACACATATACAGTACATACAACATATAACATACAACAGTATATACAACATACAACAGTACATAAAACATACGACATACATAAAACAGTACATACAACAAACGACATAAATACAACCTACATACAACAGAACATACAACAGTACATACAACATATGACATACACTCACCGGCCACTTTATTAGGTACACCTGTCCAACTTCTTGTTAACACTTAATTTCTAATCAGCCAATCACATGGCGGCAACTCAGTGCATTTAGGCATGTAGACATGGTCAAGACAATCTCCTGCAGTTCAAACCGAGCATCAGTATGGGGAAGAAAGGTGATTTGAGTGCCTTTGAACGTGGCATGGTTGTTGGTGCCAGAAGTCTGAGTATTTCAGAAACTGCTGATCTAGTGGGATTTTCACGCACAACCATCTCTAGGGTTTACAGAGAATGGTCCGAAAAAGAAAAAAAATCCAGTGAGCGGCAGTTCTGTGGGCGGAAATGCCTTGTTGATGCCAGAGGTCAGAGGAGAATGGGCAGACTGGTTCGAGCTGATAGAAAGGCAACAGTGACTCAAATCGCCACCCGTTACAACCAAGGTAGGCCTAAGAGCATCTCTGAACGCACAGTGCGTCGAACTTTGAGGCAGATGGGCTACAGCAGCAGAAGACCACACCGGGTACCACTCCTTTCAGCTAAGAACAGGAAACTGAGGCTACAATTTGTACAAGCTCATCGAAATTGGACAGTAGAAGATTGGAAAAACGTTGCTTGGTCTGATGAGTCTCGATTTCTGCTGCGACATTCGGATGGTAGGGTCAGAATTTGGCGTAAACAACATGAAAGCATGGATCCATCCTGCCTTGTATGGAGCATCTTTGGGATGTGCAGCCGACAAATCTGCGGCAACTGTGTGATGCCATCATGTCAATATGGACCAAAATCTCTGAGAAATGCTTCCAGCACCTTGTTGAATCTATGCCACGAAGAATTGAGGCAGTTCTGAAGGCAAAAGGGGGTCCAACCCGTTACTAGCATGGTGTACCTAATAAAGTGGCCGGTGAGTGTACATACAACAGTACATAAAACAGTACATAAAACATACGACATACATACAACATACAACATTATATACAACATACATGCAACATACAACAGTACATACAACAGTACATATAACATATAGTACATACAACACATACATAGACATACAGTACATATACACAACACTTACAGTACATACAACATAGAGTACATACTCAACATCACCTTGATCCCCGAAGCCACTGCTCACCTGTAAAAAAATATTAAAATAATAAACAAACAATATACTCCCTGATCCGCAGATATCCAAATAATATGAGTGTCCCACGACGATCTCCCGTGGAGAGCAGCCACATTAGCTGATGTGACCGCTCTCCAGGGGCTCCGACAATACAATGACGGAAGGTATCCTTCCGCAATGTATTCATCCGCCACTGTGAAAAATAGTCCCTATTCTCACTTGTGGCACTGCTGTGTGGGGAAATTCCCATGCAGCTATACCATAAAGTGAGACCCTGAACTCAGGTAACCTCTTCAGTGATGCACTGCAGGAGCCATTGTCTCCTGTCAGTGTGTCACTGGAGGCCTGTAGAGCAGTGACATCACCCAATGTCACTGTTCTATAGGGGAGATCGTTGTGGGACACTCGTTATTAATTGGACTACGGTGGAAAGGTAATATACGGTTGGTTTATTATTTTTAATTTTTTGCAGGGGATCGAGTATGGTAAGTATGGTGAAATTAAGAATATTAAAATACTTTTTTCTGGCTGTGTCTTTTTTTAATTTTTTTTTAACTCTTTCACTACTATAGGATTAGTAATGGATAGGTGTCTTATTGACGCCTCTCCATTATTAACCGGGCTTAATGTCACCCTACATTAACAAAGTGACATTAACCCCTTATTACCCCATGTCCCACCGCTACTCGGGAGTGGGAAGAGAGGGGCTAAGTGCCTGCATCTGTAAGATGTGCCATTTCTGGGGCGGCTGGTGGCTGGTATTTGTAGCCAGGGGGGCAAATATCCATGGCCCCCTCTAGGCTATGAATATCAGTCCGCTGCGTAGCCTTTCTGGCTATAAAATATAGAGGGACTCCATGTCATTTTTTTGGGGGGTCCCATTTTAATAGCCAGTAAAGGCTACGCACACAGCTGCGGGCTGATATTCATAGCCTGGGATGGGGCCATGGGTATTACCCCCTTCCCAGGCTACAAATATTGGCCCCCGGCTGTCAGCTTTTCCCCTCTGGCGCAGAAAATTGTGCGGGAGCCCATGCCATTTTTTTCCCATTTTTTTAATTTATTTTTTTAATTAAACGTTCATTAATCAACATCGGCTTTGCTATTATATATCTATGGATATATCTATCTATAGATATATTTAGAGATAGATATATCTATAGATACATAGATATATCTATCCATATATCTATCTGGCTACTTTCACATCAGGTTTTTGCCATCAGGCATAATCCGGCAAGTTTTGAAAAAAACGGATCCGTTTTTTTTTCGCCGGATCTGTTTTTTTTTCTCATAGAGTTGTATTAGCGCCGGATTGCGCCTGATGGCCACACGTTTCATCCATTTTTTGCTGGATGCGTCAAAAAAAGCTGTTTCAGGCGGACGGAGAAAACGTACAGAGAAACGTTTTTTCTGTCCAGTGCATAAATGCACAATGTATGAAACTGAGATATGAAATGATGAATCCGGCCTCCGAATCCGGTTTTTCATGCATTTTTTCCATTGAAATCATGCACATTTTCCGTTCTCTCTCTAAAAAAAACACGGATCAGTTGCATCAGTTTTTTACTATTTGCAACAGATCCGTTTTTTTTTAAATTCGCCGGATTCTGCCTGATGGAAAAAAACTGACGTGTGAAAGTAGCCTAACTATCCATATATCTATCTACAGCTATAGATCAAAAGAAGAGGCAGCACTCCATTTTCAAAAAAAGGTGCAGGATTTATTCAAACCCACATGTCTGTGCGACGTTTCAGCTCTACTGAGCTTTTCTCAAGCAGTGGATAAAGGTTCCTTATTACATATATATAGTGTCCCAACAATCCTAATTACAGCCATTTGTGTTAAATTACATGTTGATACATTCATTAAAGTGCATCTGTGCATTTGTGCATTTAAATAAGTAGATGCTAACAGCCATGTCGTTCTTACCGCTGCTGGAGACAGCTAATCATGGAGGACGCCATTGTCTCTGTCGGCGTGCATAGGTCTCAATTGCGCATGTCTGCTAATTAGCAAAACCTGGTTGAACTGCAGGGCAGGTAAACGGACTCCGCGCATGCGCAATAGCGCTAAATGCCGCCATATTTTTGTAGTTATACTCACTAGAGCTCCAAGTGTGTAACCAACTTAGCGCATGCGCAGTAGCGCTAAAAATCGCCATTTTCTTATGGTCATAATCTTTGGAACTCCTAGCATATAGTGACCAATCGAAGAAACATATAAGTCTATTAAGAAGATATAAGTGAGCATATTCATTTATAGTGCCAACACTCATCATAATATTCGATATCTTATTTATTTTATATCGCTATTTACGTCCAATACAGGACTGACTCTATACACCACCCCGATACTGCGAGTGTAGTCTTAACAGGCTACACCTCGCAAATCAGGTAGCCCTCAGCATGGGCAAGTCAAACCTAAGCGGTCTGGCTGCCCATATCCAAGTTGCTACATAGTGGTGGAAATAAATAAACATAGCAGGTGCCATAAACTTGTTCAAGCTCACTTTATTAACCTAGCCCCAGTTCAACAAAATATATATAAATTTGCAGAAAATGTATAGAAAAAATATATGTGTCCTCCATATTCATTCTGTCTCCCACAGCAGCAACCCGGCACGGCTGACTCGCCATCTATACAAAAGATGAAATAAATAAAGTGCATTAGTACCTATATTTAAGAACTATATTAAAAACAACTGGTAATAACTCGGGACCCTATAACCATACAATAGATCTAAGCAATCGTATGCATCTTAAAATCAACATTAAGACCCCCAGGTTTCAAGGTATTGAGCTCGTATATCCACATAAGTTCTCTCTTTTTAAGAATTGATTCTCTGTCATCCCCTCTTCTTTGTAAAGGGACAGTATCAATAATTTTAAATCGTAAATCCTTTTCTGTATGTTTTTGTTCAGTGAAATGTTTGGGGACCGGAAGATCAGTTCTCTTTTTCCTTATAGTGTATCTATGTTGATTCATTCTGACCTTAAACTCACAGGTCGTTTCCCCAATATACCACAAATTGCAAGGACATATCAGCGCATAGATGACAAACTCCGAACTGCAGGTCAAAAAATGCTTGATTTTATAGGTTTTATCTATCACTGGGTGTTTAAATGTAGAACCTTTTAACATAAAATTGCAATTTATACAATTTAAGCATGGGAAGCATCCATTTCTACCAGATCCAGTCAAGGACATTTGAATACTCCTCCTCATAGGGCCAATATCCGACCTAATGAGTATATCCTTGATATTCCTACTTCTTTTATATGAGTATAACGGAGGCATCTTAAACTCCTGGATATTAGGGAGACATTTTCCCAACATTGTCCAGTGCTTTTTGATAATGCTAGCAATTTCGTCACTTTCCTCCGTATATGTAGAGACAAAAGGAACTCTTTTAGATATTTTTTTCTTACTTGAGTTTTTATTAATAAGTTGCAACCTGTCATTTTTCATAACGGTAATTTTTGTCTGCTCCAATAGCCTCTTAGAGTACCCCCTATCCAGAAATTTTTTGATCAATAAATCTATTGTAGAGTCGGCTTTTTCCTCCTCTTTAACTATTCGCCTAACCCGGAGTAGTTGGCTCAAAGGAATAGATTTCTTTATAGAGTTTGGGTGGTGGCTGTCATATAAAAGTAAATTGTTTCTGTCCGTATTTTTTACATATAAGGTTGTATCAAGGTGACCATTTTTTTGTTCAATCAACACATCTAAGAATTGAATTTCAGTCTTAGATTTAACCAAAGTAAACTTAATAGTTTGATCTATTGTATTAAGGAACACATGAAACTCATCCAACTCTTTTTCTGTACCTGTCCAAAGGAGGAAGACATCATCTATGTATCGCCACCACACCAATGCATGCCGGAAGTGGTGGGACACATAGATAAGGTCCTCCTCCAGGACCTCCATAACCAGATTAGCATATGAGGGGGCCATGTTGGCCCCCATGGCTGTACCTTGTTTTTGAGCGTAAAACGCATCACCAAAAAGGAAATAATTATATTTCAAAATTATTTCCAACATCCTAAGGAGGAAAGCCCTACCCTCTATTGTATATTTAATTGGGTCCAACATCTTACCTACAGCTCCTAAGCCTCGTACATGATCAATAGAAGTATATAAAGACACTACATCGAAGGAGGCCAGGAGCACCTCCTCCCTCAATTGCAGCGTCTCCAACTTCTTTAGGAAGTCAGTAGTGTCCTTAATATAAGAACTACTCTTTTTTGTAATAGGGTTCAGTACTTTATCTAGGAAGATACCCATTTTATTAAAAACGGACCCAACCCCGGACACAATAGGTCGTCCCGGAGGGTTGACCAAGCTTTTATGTATTTTTGGTATCATATACAGTACCGGGGTACGTGGGTTCTCCTCCCATAAAAAATTATATAAGTCCTGGTCTATTATAGATGCCAGCATGGCCTCTTTTAGACATTTTTTTATTATTCCCTGAATACTGAATTTTGGATCCCCATCTAGTTTTTCATATACATTTATATCATTCAATTGCCTCATGGCTTCTTGTATATAGGTTTGTTTGTCCATGACGACGACCGCTCCCCCCTTGTCTGCGGGTTTTATTATAATGTCGTCGTCATGGGCAAGTTCCTGTAAGGCTTTAACTTCCTCCCCCCGGATATTAGGGTGTCTATATTCATTGGCACATCCATTTTTAAACATTTCAATATCTGTTTTTACAGCTTTTTCAAAAGCTTCAATAATGGCAGAATTAGTCGGTGGAGTAAAATTGCTTTTTTTCTTTAACTCAACTATTTTTAAATCAAATTCACTTATCTTACATGACCCGCCATCACTTTTATCATTAAACCATTCTCTCAATTTAATTTGTCTAAAGAAACTTTCTAATTCAATTTGTAGCTCAAACCAATTAACATGGGTACATGGACTGAAACTTAACCCCTTACTTAGTACAGATATTTGTGCATTGGTTAATACCTTGTGAGAGATATTGACCACTATCTACAGCTATCCATAGATATATCTATCCATAGATACAGTGGGGCAAAAAAGTATTTAGTCAGTCAGCAATAGTGCAAGTTCCACAACTTAAAAAGATGAGAGGCGTCTGTAATTTACATCATAGGTAGACCTCAACTATGGGAGACAAACTGAGACAAAAAAATCCAGAAAATCACATTGTCTGTTTTTTTATCATTTTATTTGCATATTATGGTGGAAAATAAGTATTTGGTCAGAAACAAAATTTCATCTCAATACTTTGTAATATATCCTTTGTTGGCAATGACAGAGGTCAAACGTTTTCTGTAAGTCTTCACAAGGTTGCCACACACTGTTGTTGGTATGTTGGCCCATTCCTCCATGCAGATCTCCTCTAGAGCAGTGATGTTTTTGGCTTTTCGCTTGGCAACACGGACTTTCAACTCCCTCCAAAGGTTTTCTATAGGGTTGAGATCTGGAGACTGGCTAGGCCACTCCAGGACCTTGAAATGCTTCTTACGAAGCCACTCCTTCGTTGCCCTGGCAGTGTGCTTTGGATCATTGTCATGTTGAAAGACCCAGCCACGTTTCATCTTCAATGCCCTTGCTGATGGAAGGAGGTTTGCACTCAAAATCTCACGATACATGGCCCCATTCATTCTTTCATGTACCCGGATCAGTCGTCCTGGCCCCTTTGCAGAGAAACAGCCCCAAAGCATGATGTTTCCACCACCATGCTTTACAGTAGGTATGGTGTTTGATGGATGCAACTCAGTATTCTTTTTCCTCCAAACACGACAAGTTGTGTTTCTACCAAACAGTTCGTTTGGTTTCATCAGACCATAGGACATTCTCCCAAAACTCCTCTGGATCATCCAAATGCTCTCTAGCAAACTTCAGACGGGCCCGGACATGTACTGGCTTAAGCAGTGGGACACGTCTGGCACTGCAGGATCTGAGTCCATGGTGGCGTAGTGTGTTACTTATGGTAGGCCTTGTTACATTGGTCCCAGCTCTCTGCAGTTCATTCACTAGGTCCCCCCGCGTGGTTCTGGGATTTTTGCTCACCGTTCTTGTGATCATTCTGACCCTACGGGGTGGGATTTTGCGTGGAGCCCCAGATCAAGGGAGATTATCAGTGGTCTTGAATGTCTTCCATTTTCTAATTATTGCTCCCACTGTTGATTTCTTCACTCCAAGCTGGTTGGCTATTGCAGATTCAGTCTTCCCAGCCTGGTGCAGGGCTACAATTTTGTTTCTGGTGTCCTTTGACAGCTCTTTGGTCTTCACCATAGTGGAGTTTGGAGTCAGACTGTTTGAGGGTGTGCACAGGTGTCTTTTTATACTGATAACAAGTTTAAACAGGTGCCATTACTACAGGTAATGAGTGGAGGAAAGAGGAGACTCTTAAAGAAGAAGTTACAGGTCTGTGAGAGCCAGAAATCTTGATTGTTTGTTTCTGACCAAATACTTATTTTCCACCATAATATGCAAATAAAATGATAAAAAAAAACAGACAATGTGATTTTCTGGATTTTTTTTTCTCAGTTTGTCTCCCATAGTTGAGGTCTACCTATGATGTAAATTACAGACGCCTCTCATCTTTTTAAGTGGTGGAACTTGCACTATTGCTGACTGACTAAATACTTTTTTGCCCCACTGTATATCTATCCATAGATATATCTATCCATACATATATCTATAGATAGATACATAGATCTATCTATTCATATATCTATAGATCTATCTATATGTAGATCTATCTATATATCTATCTCATTCCTTCTATCTATAGATAGATAGATATGGGATAGGTAGAAGGAATGGGATTAATAAATCTATGGATAGATGTAGATAGATATATGGATAGATAAAGATATATCTATCTCATTCCTTCTATCTATCTATCTATCTATCTATCTATCTATCTATCTATCCCATTCCTTCTATCTATCCCATTCCTTCTATCTATCCCATTCCTTCTATCTATCCCATTCCTTCTATCTATCTATCTATCTATCTATCTATAGAAGGAATGAGATAAATAGATAGATGATAGATATAATAGAAGGAATGAGATAGATAGATGATAGATAGAATAGATAGAAAGAATGAGATAGATAGATAGATGACAGATAGATCTATAGATAGATAATATCTATCGATCTATGTATAGATCTATCTATCTAGCTCATTCCTTCCATCTATCTATTCTACCTATCATCTATCTCATTCATTCTATCTATCTGTGTATCTATTCCGTTCCTTCTATCTATCTATTATATCTATCATCTATCTATAGAAGGAATGAGATAGATAGATGATAGATAGAAAGAATGAGATAGATGATAGATAGAAGGAATGAGATAGATGATAGAATAGATAGATAGCTAGAAAGAATGAGCTAGATAGATAGATGACAGATCTATAGATAGATAATATCTATCGAGCTATGTATAGATCTATCTATCTAGCTCATTCCTTCTATCTATTCTATCTATCATCTATCTATCTCATTCCTTCTATCTATCTATCTATCTATCTATCTATCGATAGAAGGAATGAGATAGATGATAGACAGCTAGAAGGAATGAGATAGATGATAGAAGGAATGAGATAGCTAGATGATAGACAGAATAGATAGAAAGAATGAGATAATATCTATCTATCTCTATATATATAGATCTATATATCTATCTAGCTCATTCCTTCTATCTATCTATTCTGTCATCTATTTATCTATCTATCTATCTCATTCCTTCTATCTATCATCTATCTCATTCCATCTATCTATCTATCTATCTATCTATCTATCTATCTATCTATCTGTGTATAATGGAGTGTGGGTTGGACAAATGTAAAAGAGGAAAAGTTGGACAAGAAATTACATCACAAATCTTTTTTTTTGTTCAATAATACATCTTTATTTAGCTTTCAAAAACGCATACAAAAACACGCAAAAAAAAGCACCTGCGTTTTCTGCCAAGAGCTGCGGATTTAGTGCAGTAAAATCCGCAGGCAAATCTGCAACGTGTGCACATACCCTAAATATAGGAAATCTTTGTGCCAACTGCTATGGGGATGTACAACAATAACATTAGGGTTAAATCATCAAGGTGAATGTCTACTTTATTCCTTCTACTTTTCAGTTCACCCGCTGTGTATGTCCTATTCTAATGTATAATGTATAATGTTCTTCTGTCAACAAACTGTCATGTCAATTAAGTAATTCATTTTATGATTCTTATGATGTAAGTTGTGCTGCTGTGATACCATAATTTCCCACGGGATCAATAAAGTGTATCGTATCGTATCGTAAATCTACCTATATAGCTTTAATAGTTTTGTATTTTAGTATTAGCTTTATAAGTGTTATTCATACAAGCAATAACACAGGGCGTCATCTCTGATATAGAGGTGTCGGTGTGTTAAACATTTCTTTGTCTCTAAAAGTATAGTAGGCTGGGTAGAACTAGTGTAAAAGGAATTTTGACAGAATCCATAATTTATGACCCTGTTTTTCCCAGCTAAAATACTATCTTACTTAGCTCTGGCTAAGTATGTCACTCTCCACAAGGAGAAGACTTAACCTTTATCTTACTTAAGTAATGTAGATATAGGAAAGATATATATCTTGGTACCTTGTTAGCCAGTAGATAGAAAAATATTTAGAATTGAGAGTCCTCAGTGGTTGATACCTTTTAATGGCTAACTGAAAGGATGGTAACAAATTGCTACTCAGGTCACTTCATCAGGCATAGACTAATACAAATTCTGAAGAATCACATATTTATGCACAATACAGCCCATAAATAATGCCATAGATAAGACAGGTGAGGTGAAGCAGAACTACCATTATGTGAGAGTGATAAACAATTGTGTCCATAAATATTGGAACAGTTCATAGATAAGGAGTGTGAATGTTTTATTGTCCTCTGATTGGGGTCTGGTTCTGTTATGATGCCCCCACACCGTCTGAGGAGTAAATGCCTTAATTGATGTAAAAAGACATAAATCCATGTGATACATTCATTCCTGCAGAGTGTGTCAAATGTCATCATCAGTTTATATTCCCAGACTCTTCTGTCTCTCTGAGATTTGAAATTAACCATTAATACAAGTAATCTCATGTCCATGGTGTTGTGATCAGGGATACAAAAATGTATTGCCACAGGTAGATCCATTCTTTTTTCTCTTCTTATTGTATGGCAGTGAGAATTCATTCTTGTTCTTAGTTTCTGCCCTGTCTCCCCCACATACAGACCCCCAGTTGGACATTTAGTACAAATGATTAGGTACACCACATTAGATGTGAAGCAGCTGAAAGTACCTGGTATCTTGTAGTCCTGATGTGAATTGGGGATCTTTATCTTGTCCGTGGTCATTATAAATGGACAGGTTTTACATTTTTTCTGGTTGCAAGGAAAGGTTCATGCAGCTGTTTGAGAGGACAGGGAGCTTCTGACAATGATACTTCTTAGACTTGGGGGCTGCCTAAAACACAGTAGTGGGGGGTCTGGAAAAATGGATTGTAATCGGGCATCTTTTTGTAGTAAAGGTTGTAATTTCCGTGCAGCTCCCCTTAGCACCTCCAGATTTGGATTGTAGTTGACTACTAGAGGCACCCGGTTAATTTCTTCTTTAGCTTTTTAATGTAGCAGGTGATTCCTTGATATTCTAGTTGCTCTTGTAATCTGGTTTTCAATTGTTCTTGGATAGTAGCCCTGATTCAAAAAGGTCTTTCTGAGGCGACCAAGGTGTTCATCCCTATCCATGGGGTTGGAACATATACGATTGAATCTGATGGCTTGGCTGTAGACAATAGAGTTTTTTATGTGTTTTGGATGGAAACTTTCCCATTTAAAGTATGTTGGGTGGTTGATTGGCTTCTGATACAGGGATGTCTTTATTTCATTGTTCTGCAGCTTAATGATGGTGTCTAAAAAGTAAATTTCATTGCTGGAGTAGTTTAGTGTTAAGTTGATGGTGGGATGAAATTAATCAAACTGTTCATGGAACATCTTTAACTGTGGTTCGGACTCCGTCCAGATGATTAAAATATCATCAATGTAGCGGTAGTAGGACAAAAAAGTCACTTTCAAGCTTGTCCATGAAAAGATTTGCATACTGTGGGACAATTTTACTTCCCATTGCTGTGCCAGTCTCCTGTAGATATATCTTGTTGTCAAATTCAAAGTAATTGCAGGTGAGGATGAATTTTATAAGTTTCACCATAGAATCTGGATCAGTCCCTGTGTCTTCCAGGAAGTATTTGCAGGCATTTAATCCATCCTGGTGTGGGATATTAGAGTACAAAGATTCCACATCCATGGTGGCCAAGATAGTTCCTTCTGGTAGAGGACTTATTGCTGATAGTTTATTCAATAGGTCAGTTGTGTCCTTAATGTAGCTGGGTGTCTCCTTTACCAGTGGTTTAAGAATACCCTCTACCCATCCACCCTATACCTGCTCAGTAAGGGTGCCCACACATGAAATAATTGGTCTTGCTGGATTTCCAGATTTGTGGATTTTGGGAAAAATGTAGAATGTCCCTATTCTTGGACTTTCTGGTTTCAGGTCATCGGCTCTTGTGGATTTGTCAGGCAGACAAGATACCAACTTGTTTAGTTCCTTGTAATAGTCCTGTGTAGGATCCAACTCCAATTTTTTGTAGTAGCATGTGTCCATAAGTTGTCTGTTTGCTTCTTTCATATAGTCTGATGTGTTCATCATGATTATTGCACCTCCCTTGTCAGCAGGTTTGATGATGATTTCTTTGTTGGTTTTCAGAGACTGTATGGCCTTTCTCTCCTGGGCAGTGATGTTGGATGCTTGTCTCCTGATGGTGTCTATGATGGTGGATTTTATCAAATGTCTGAAGGAGTCTATATATTTATCCAAATAAGTGTTGCATCCAGGTGGAGGTGTCCAGTCTGACCTCTTCTTGGTTGTTAGGATCCCTTTTCCTTCAGTCCCTCGACCTGCGGCTCCTAGCGACGAGGAGTCGGCACAACGGACCATGAGAAGCGAGGCGGACCCTCCACTGAGCTGAGGAGGTGGCGAGGGAGAGGTGAGAGGGGCCTTCCCGCCCTTGAATCTTCCGCGGCGCCCGAGCGGGGTGTGCCACGGACGTGCCCAGCCGGAGCTCCTGCAGAAAAGGCCCCAGGGAATACGCAGTCCGGGCCCCAGCGAGGTGGAGAGAGACCGAGGTAGGACTGGTATAAGTGGGACAGAGGGCCCCTGGAGCACCCGCCATTGTGTCTCTCGCTCCGGTCATTTTCCCGCCACTGGGAGGTGGACGCCATCTTGGGGACAGGCCCTTCCATAAAGAAACACCTCCATGACATGGGCATACTTGAGGCTCTTGATGCGCCTGTCTAGTGATTCGCTCCTTACCTTTTTCCCTACTGAGGAAGTGGTACAGTCGCTCTGCCGTTGTCTCCCACCGGGTCATTGCTGTGCCTTTGTTATATTAATACTGGAAAACAATTCATCAGCATATCATCTAATACAGAGGTCCCCAACCGCCGGTCCGCGGACCAGGACCGGGCCGTTGGGGTTTTTCAGCCGGTCCGCGGCGCCCCTGTTCAGCGGTCACGTGGGACCGCTCATTAGAGAAATGAATAGGCTGCTCCACCTCCCATAGGGGCGGAGCCGCATAATTCATTTCTCTAATGAAGCGGTGCCGGTGACCGCTGACAGAGGAAGAGGCTGCGGCACCGAAGACCAGCTGTCCGGGGGAAGGAGCGGGACGCCGGGAGCAGGTAAGTATTACATAGTCACCTGTCCACGTTCCACACGCCGGGCGCTGTCTCCATCTTCCCGGCGTCTCTCCTCACTGACTGTGCAGGTCAGAGGGCGCGATGACGCATATAGTGTGCGCGTCGCCCTCTGCCTGATCAGTCAGTGCAGAGAGACGCCGGGACGGGACGCTGAGGAGCTGCAAGCAAGACAGGTGAGTATGTGTTTTATTATTTTTATTGCAGCAGCAGCAGCACAGCTATGGGGCAATAATGGACGGTGCAGAGCACTATATGGCACAGCTATGGGGCAATAATGGTGCAGAGCACTATATGGCACAGCTATGGGGCAATGGTGCAGAGCACTATAGGGCACAGCTATGGGGCAATAATGAACGGTGCAGAGCACTATATGGCACAGCTATGGGGCAATAATGGACGGTGCAGAGCACTATATGGCACAGCTATGGGGCAATGGTGCAGAGCACTATATGGCACAGCTATGGGGCAATGGTGCAGAGCACTATATGGCACAGCTATGGGACAATGGTGCAGAGCACTATATGGTACAGCTATGGGGCAATGGTGCAGAGCACTATATGGCACAGCTATGGGGCAATAATGGACGGTGCAGAGCACTGTATGGCACAGCTATGGGGCAATAATAAACGGTGCAGAGCACTATATGGCACAGCTATGGGGCAATAATGGTGCAGAGCACTGTATGGCACAGCTATGGGGCAATAATGGTGCAGAGCACTGTATGGCACAGCTATGGGGCAATAATGGTGCAGAGCACTATATGGCACAGCTATGGGGCAATAATGGTGCAGAGCACTGTATGGCACAGCTATGGGGCAATAATGGTGCAGAGCACTGTATGGCACAGCTATGGGGCAATAATGGTGCAGAGCACTGTATGGCACAGCTATGGGGCAATAATGGTGCAGAGCACTGTATGGCACAGCTATGGGGCAATAATGGTGCAGAGCACTATATGGCACAGCTATGGGGCAATTATGAACGGTGCAGAGCACTATATGGCACAGCTATGGGGCAATTATGAACGGTGCAGAGCACTGTATGGCACAGCTATGGGGCAATAATAAACAGTGCAGAGCACTGTATGGCACAGCTATGGGGCAATAATGGTGCAGAGCACTATATGGCACAGCTATGGGGCAATAATAAACGGTGCAGAGCACTGTATGGCACAGCTATGGGGCAATAATAAACAGTGCAGAGCACTGTATGGCACAGCTATGGGGCAATAATGGTGCAGAGCACTATATGGCACAGCTATGGGGCAATAATGGTGCAGAGCACCAGGGAAACAAGCATGGTGCTCCCACTCATTCTGAACCTATGGTAAGTTGAATCACATTCTCATTATAAATGTCATAATTATATGATAAGTATGCACTAAGCTCCATCCCTCCATAACCCCACCCCCATATGACCAAAGCCCCGCCCCTGCCCCACCCCCACCGGGCCATGGAAAACTGGTCTTGCTTAAAGCCGGTCCCTGGTGCAAAAAAGGTTGGGGACCTCTGATCTAATAGACCTGCATTTTACAATCTTAGATCTCTGGCGACACCTAGTGCTGGAACTGATAATAACAGCTGGGGGTTCTCCCTTTCCTCGCCTGAGGCACCGCACATGCTCCCCTCAACTCTAAGAACATAAACACATGTACCTCGGAGGGGGCATGCTGATGGGGGGCCGCGACTAATGCGGTAATACTGCACACCCATGTTCCCCTAAACATCTTCATGGGCAATCAATAGCTGCAGCGGACATCTATGGGCAAAACTAAAAAGACTTCTGGACAACCCACAAGCTTACATGAGGAGCCTCTTTTGGAGGACATGAAACGGTTTCTAAACCAGCCACTCCAAACAAGGAACACGAGATCAACAATGTCGCAAGCCTCGCATAAAAATAGCTCTACTTCAAAAGAGCCACAGACTTCGCATGCCTCTCCTATAAAATCAACAGATAACAGCAAAGGAGATAAAGATTCACCTGAAGACATGAATATAGCTGAACTAAGCAAATATATTAAAGCTCTCCCAACAAAAACAGACCTAGAAAGCTTTGCGTGCAGGCTTGAAAACTCGTACAAAAAGGAGATACATAACCTGCAGATGGAATTTACATCACGTATAGAGGACGTGGAAAAGACGCAAGAAGATATCTCACAAGAACTTCAGGCACACAGGGAAATCTTAATGGATCATACTATGAAACTGGAGGAAATGTCATCTGGTCTTGAAGATTTGGAAAACCGCAACAGGCGTAATAATATTCGCATACGAGGCCTCCCAGAATCAGTTAGTCCTCAGGATTTAGACCATACAGTTCAGAGAATATTTCTGGACATTCTTGGCGACTGCGAGGACAACACCATTGAATTTGACAGGATCCATAGATCCCTTGGTCCTAAACCCACGTCTGACTCACGCCCCAGAGACGTCATCTGTAGGGTGCATTACTTCAGAGTTAAAGAAGCCATCATGATGGCCTCCAGGAAAAAGGGATCTCTCCAGTTTGAAGGCCAACCAATTCTACTCTTGTCAGACCTATCCAGACGTACCCTATCTTTGCGCAAAGCCTTGAAACCCCTGTTGGCGGTTCTCAAAGAAAGATGGGGGTTCCCATTCCAACTAACAGCATTCAAAGGTGGCAAAAGCGCATATTTTCGTCGGATTGGGGACTTGGCTAACTTCCTAGGAACATTTGAACTTCCGCTAATAGATCTCCCAGAATGGCCCTTAGTACCAACACTTCCGGATGCTCCTCTGAGATGGCTTAAGGTCCCTCATCCTAAGAAACGGCACACCAACGAGGGCACCTTCTGACCCTCCATGAAGTCTTTTTCCTTTTATCTCTATTTTTCTCTAGTTTCAATTAAGTTCCAGATTAGTACTGCAATGTGTTTAGATGCTCTGCTGCAGTTAAATAGGTCCTATGTCAACCTATTGTCAATTGACTGAATCCCCTCGTTGGGCTAACAGATTTATTGTGGGTTTGCCATGGGGGCTTGGTCTTAGTTTCTGAACATTTGAGCATATGATGTCACGAATGTCATTACTGCTTTTAGTTTTCTGTTAATATGCTGGACACTTTGACCCTGTTAGGGTTATTATTATTCTGATTTGTTTAGACTTTTCATGTTTTTAAGTTCTTGTTCATGGGATTTGTTAAGTCCACGGGGAAGTCGGGGGGCCAGTACTCTCCTCGGCTTCCTTTTCCCGTTTAAGGTACTCGGGCTGGGGGAGGGGAATTTCCTCTTCTCCTTTTTGCACCAGCCACACAGATGCAAGGTCAGATTTGGTGCGTCAACCTTAGCGCACCTCTTTCTATGTTCTTCGTGTTCTATTACTTTCTCTTTACCCTACCTTTCCTCTCTCTTCCCCATTGTTTTTTCCCTACCACTCTTGGCTGTCCTTTGCTTCAGCGGACGGGGCGCATGACTCTACAAGCTATTGGGAAAATTTTAGATAATGGATAAAATCAAATTTTGCTCCTTTAACGTAAAGGGGCTAAATATCCCAGAAAAAAGAAGGTGGGTCCTGTTTGATGGCCACAAACAACGGGTCTCTGTGTTACTGCTTTAAGAGACAAATTTCAAAACTGGAGTAGTGCCACTCTGTATCACAAAAAATTATCCCAAATGGTATCATAGCCCAAACCCGTATTCTAAATCAAAAGGGGTTTCAATAGCTTTCCACAAGTCCTTTATGCCTGAGATCCTGGATTCTTTAATCGACAAATATGGTAGATATATCTTCCTACTTATCACATGGGCAACATATAAACTTGTAATAGCTAACGTATATTTCCCAAACCAAGGGCAACAGAATTTTGGAGCTGACTGCAAAAGGCGCCTCGAGGAGTTTGCTGGCTCCTCTCCTGTGATACTTGGAGGCGACTTTAATATCCCAATGAGCCCTGCAGTGGATGTCTCTTCGGGTAAGTCTTCCTATTCTTCATCTTCTATTAATAAAATAAGATCCCAGTTGCGCAGTTTGAGATTGGTAGTAAGCACTATACTGATAGGGGACCGGCCCGGTGGTGCTAAAATCGCTTAAATATGCCAAGTCTGCTAAAGCTAAGTAACCCTTCGATATCTATGTCACTCCTGATGAACCTCTTATAACTAGAAGAGGGGAAACGCGTTGAGTTTCTGAGGGGATGTATTTGTTTGACATCAAGTTGTGATGTGTTGTTTGATATATTTTCATAAAGAGGGTGCACCTGTGTAAGGCCGATTGAAGGTTTTGAACTGCTATACAAAAATTTGTTATTTTGGATTTGGTATAGACAGAAGGTCTCGACTGTGATATTGACTATTTTTCATCTGTCTTAAATGTGGACATGTTCGCATGCTCATCTATAAATCATGTAGTATATTCATTTGATGGGCGTATGAGGTATGACTGAGTTTCACAGTAAGGGATCCATCTATTGATAAACAAGCACCTTAAGGTCACCCCTGCTATATAAACAACCAATGGGTTTACAATTTTGACACTTTAAAGCACTGTAGCACCTTAATCTTCTGTTTATCTGGGCCTCATCGGTCTAGTAAGGGTCAGATTAGAGGACAGTCGTTGTAGAGCGGGGGCGCCAATTACGTGTTTTGATAGGGTGCCAACCCCCGCTGATAGGAAGGAATAGAGAGGCATGAGTACAGATCGGCCAATCTACCTGTATTTGATTCAAGATACTCCTAGTGGGGCACTGTATGTATGAAGAATTTTCTATTTCCCGTCCCAGCAGGGCCCTATAGGGGTAGCAGGGTGAGCCGACAAGGAGCGGGGGCGCCGATGCGCAGGTAATAGTGTGCCAACCTCCGCTGGTAGGTAGAGTGCATATAGTGAAGTGTAGGGTTGGGCATCACCCCGGCCTTTTCTATAGTATGCTTTTGTTGTAGTGATGGTTTGAGTAGTGCACTATATAGTATTTTTATCCATTAAATTTATAAAAGTTAATTTTTATCTTTTGAATTTTCCTGAGGACTCTGCTGTGATTTTGTAAATATATCCCCAAGGGCAAAAATATTTTTTTTTTTCTGTGATTTTCATGCTTAGTGTGACACACACAGACACACAAGGCAAATATTGAGTCAACTTCTACCCTTTTTATCTGGTTTCAGGTGTGATTTTCATATTGCCCACACATGTTACTTGCCACAGGTGAGTTTGAATGAGCATCACATGCTTGAAACAAAGTTGTTTACTCACAATTTTTGAAAGGTGCAAACAATGTAGTCATTTTTGGGGGTTTTGTGTGAAATTGCTTTTTTTTCTCTTTTTTTGTGTTGTTCCAATACACAAAAGAAATAAACGCGTATAACAAAACGTGTAAGTTTAATAATTTTCTGAGAGAAATACTTCATTTTCTGGAACAATTTCAAGGGTGCCAACACTTTCGACCATTACTGTAAATCTCAGCAGCTTGAAATATCTAATGCAGTCCTTCTCAAGAGAACTTGAAGAAGGACAAAGGGTATTGGTCAAGGGCCTTTCTCTGCCCTTACATCAAAGAGCATAAGGATTCCTCCTCTGAGTGATTCTAGTGTTGACTTGTATTTTTTTTACAAATTAGTGATCAAGTTGGTAAGGAAAATGTAATCCTAAATATGCTCCTCAATTACTTAGATTCCTTTTTCACAGCTGTGGATCATCTTTTTGATGACCCAAATCCTTGGGCTACAGTTGAGACAAAATTGCATAATTTACATCAAGAACGACATCTGTTGCTGAATATACATCATAATTCTGTCGCTGGCTGGCCAACACCACATGGAATTTAGATCCCCAGAGGCGTCAATTTCGAAGAGGATTATCAGAGCTAGTGAAGGATGAGCTTGCAAGGGTCGTGACCCCTGATAATTTGGAGGACCTTATTCAATTCTGCTTCCGCATTCATCATAGATTTACTGAACAAAGAAAGGAAAAATTGCGTGTATTTGGAAGTAACCCTGCCTGCTCCTTTAGTCAATCAACATTGAAAACCAATAAAAAATGAAAACAATAGGATGCATGCATGGATATGGTGCAAAAGGCAGGGAGGAAAGACAAGAAAAAAAAGTCCTGGCAAAAGAGAGCACAGAGGCTGATCCGTGATGTGCTTCACTAATCAGTGACAGAAGGATGCATGCACGGAGGCGGATGCATACACGGAGGCGGTGCAAAGGAGGGGGGTGGAAAAATGGAAAGGGAAGAAAAGTTCTGGCCAAAAAACGAGCACGGTTGTCTATCAGTTATGTGATTCACTGATCAGCCCTCGGTGGCTGCAGGACTCATGAGATATCTGCCAAAAATGAGCAATCAATTGATTGGCGATCAACTACTGATCAGTGAGGGCTTATTTTTTTGTGTGCCAAGCTGACATTTTTATTGATCCCATTTTGGTATAGATACGATTTTTGATTGCACATTATTGCATTTTACTGCAATGTTGCGACAACAAAAAAATTTAATTCTCCCGTTTTCAATTTTTTTCTCATTATACCGTTTACTGATCAGATTAATTCTTTTTATATATTGATAGATAGGGCATTTCTGAATGCAGCGATACCAAATATGTGTATTTTTTATTGTTTGACTTTGAATGGGGCAAATGGGTGGGTGATTTAAACTTTTATATTTTTTTTAAATATTTTTAAAAACATTATTTTTGACTTTACTCTGGCTTCAATAGTCTCCAAGGGAGATCAGTAGCTGTGATCTTCTGATCGCTTGTGCTACACAGAGCAGGGCTTCAGCCCTGCTCTGTGTAGCAGAAATGCTCACTTGCTATGAGCGCTGAGCGGCACTCACGCTCATACTGTAGCTGTCCGGCAATGACAACCACAGGGGTCTCCTGCAGACACCGAGTTATCATGCCAACCCATCGGCCACCCCCGGTCATGTGACTCGGACGGCGATAGGCGGAATTAGTGACACGCTTCTAGAGCAAGCATGTTAAATGCAACTGTCTGAGACTGACAGCGGCACTTAACATGCTAACAGTCGTGGGTGGATCGCGATTCCACCCGTGGCTGTAAGGGGCACATGTCAGCTATTGAAATTAGCTGACATATGCCGGAAAAGTTGAGGGCTCATCTCCGGAGCCCGCAGAAAACGGAAGGCGACCTTAGACGTACCTATACATCTAAGGTTGGAAAGGGGGTTAAGCCAGATAGTTATAGTACACAAAATAGTTAATAACATTTACCACATGTCTACTTTACATCAGCATCATTTTTTAAACATAATTATTATTTTTTTATTAGAAATCTTTAAAGGGTTAAAAGTTTATCAGTATTTTTTCCAACAAAACTTACAAAAATAATTTTTTTAGAGGCCACATAACATTTGAAGTGACTTTCAGAGGCCTATGTGACATAAAATACCCAAAAGATTCCATTTTAAACAAAAAATATAGTTCTTACCGATAACGGTATTTCTCTGAGCCCATGACGGCACCACGGAGGGGATCCGCCCACCAAGGACAGGAAACCTACGGATAAAAAGGCGGTACCACTCTCCCGCATCAGTTGTTTTACATAGAAAATGATGGGAGACTACTAAAACATTTGTTAACTTTAACTTGTTTAGCATAACGAGATACCGCGTGACTTAAAAACTATTAGTAAACTATGAATAAATCGTGGCACTATTTAATGTGAGCACCCATAGGTGAAGGGAGGGAATGTACGGGTGCCGTCATGGGCTCAGAGAAATACCGTTATCGGTAAGAACTATATTTTTCTCTGATCGCCCATGACGGCACCACGGAGAGAATTGCATAGATAGTACATTCAGGGAGGGACCACCGCTTCCAGAACCCTTTTACCGAAGGTAAGGTCTGAAGAGGAGTTTAGGTCCAATCTATAGTGCCTATAGAATGTAGATGGTGAGGACCAGGTAGCAGCTCTACATATCTGGTCTATAGGAACTCCGGCCTTCTCCGCCCAGGAAGATGCCACTGCCCTTGTTGAGTGAGCCTTAACCTCCCCGGGAACGGACATCCCACTTGCCGAATACGAAAGACTGATGGCATCCGTAATCCATCTTGCTATGGTGGCTTTCGATGCTTTTTTCCCCTTCCGGGGACCCTGGAAACACACAAACAGAGAGGCATCCTCCCTACTCTCCTTAGTGACTTCTAGGTAACGTAAGAGACATCTTCGTACATCTAGTGTATGTAATGTTTGTTCCTTCCTATTTACAGGGTTGGGACAGAAGGAAGGGAGAGAAATCTCTTGAGACCTGTGAAACTTTGAAGCCACTTTCGGGAGATATGCTGGGTCTGTTTTTAAAATGACCCTATCCTCTACCCACGTCGATCTGGTAAGTCCATAGGTCTCCCATCAAGGACAGGAAACCAACTGATGCGGGAGAGTGGTACCGCCTTTTTATCCGTAGGTTTCCTGTCCTTGGTGGGCGGATCCCGTCCGTGGTGCCGTCATGGGCGATCAGAGAAAAACACACCCTCAAGTGCTCAAAACCACATTCCAAAAGTTTACTAAACCTTCAGGTGCATCACAGGAATTTAAGAAAAAATGAAAACATTTACTTCCTTCCTACAAGAATGTTGCTTTAGCCCCAAATTTGGCATTTTCACAAGTGTAACAGGAGAAAATGGACCATGCATTTTGTTGTGCATTTTCTCCTGAGTACACCAATACCCAGTATGTGTTGGAAAACTTCTATTTGTGCACATGGCAGGGCTCGGAAGGGAAGGAGCACCATTTGACTTTTGGAGTGCAAAATTGGCTGGGATTAATAGAGGATGCCATGTTGTGTTTGCAGACCCCTGATGTGCCTAATAACAATAATCTTTATTTATATAGCGCCAACATATTCCTCAGCGCTTTACAGTTTAACAATTTCAAACTCAAGTCATAAGTAACAATGTTAACAATACAATAATTAAAGCAAAATAAGACGACCCTGCTCGAGCTTACAATCTACAATGAGGTGGGGGAGATACAAAGTACAGGTGTGTATTTACAATGATGGTCCAGCCATCTTGAGGGAGTGGGGGATAGATGGAGATACACACGCGCCCTTACACATAAAATGACTTTGATTAGGGAACATGATAGGCCGCTCTGAACAAATATGTTTTGAGGGCACGCCTAAAACTATGCAAATTGTGGATGGTCCTAATTTCTTGAACAATAGAACCTCAACCTTAAACAATAAAACCCCCCGCACAAGTGACCTTATTTTGGAAACTGCACCCCTCAAGGAATTTATTTAGTGATGTGTTGAGCACCTTGAACCGACAGGTGCTTGACAGAATTTTCTAATGTTGAGTAGCAAAATTGTTGCTACAGCTCTAAATTTTTCATTTTCACAAGGGTAACAGAAGAAACTGGACCATACAATTTGTTGCGAAATTTCTCCTAAGTACACCAATACCCCGTATATTGAGTAAAACTACTGTTTTGGACTTGGAAGGAGCACCAATTAAATTCTGGAGTGCAATTTGTCTGGATTGCGGATGCCATGTCACATTTGAAGAGCCCCTGACATGCCAAAACAGCAGAAACCCCCACATGTGGCACTATTTTGGAAACATCTCTATGCTTTTTGAGGAATTCATGTAGGCTTGTAGTGATCATTTTAAGCCTCTGGCGATTTGCAGAATGATATAACACTAGATGGTGGCCCGATTCTAACGCATCGGGTATTCTAGAATATGTATGTATGTATATAGCAGCCACATAGTATATAGCACAGGCCACGTAGTATATAGGAGGCATGTACTATATAGCAGACAAATAGTACATGACCTGTGCTATATACTATGTGGCTGCTATATACAGACATACATATTGTAGAATACCCGATGCGTTAATACAGGCCATGCAGTACATAACACAGCCCACGTACTATATAGCACAGCCCACGCAGTATATAGCAGCCATGCAGTATATAACACAGGCGACGTAGTATATAGCACAGCCCACGCAGTATATAACACAGCCCATGCAGTATATAACACTGCCCATGTAGTATATAGCACAGCCCCCGCAGTATATCACACAGCCCACGTAGTATATAACACAGCCCACACAGTATATAGCACAGCCCTGCAGTATATCACACAGCCCACGTAGTATATAACACTGCCCATGTAGTATATAGCACAGCTCCCGCAGTATATCACACAGCCCATGCAGTATATCACACTGCCCATGTAGTATATAACACAGCCCACACAGTATATAGCACAGCCCTGCAGTATATCACACAGCCCACGTAGTATATAACACTGCCCATGTAGTATATAGCACAGCCCACACAGTATATAACACAGCCCACGCAGTATATCACACAGCCCACGTAGTATATAACACAGCCCACGCAGTATATAGCACAGCCCTGCAGTATATCACACAGCCCATGTAGTATATAACACTGCCCATGTAGTATATAGCACAGCCCACGTAGTAATAACACTGCCCATGTAGTATATACCACAGCCCACGCAGTATTTAGCAGTGTAGGCACCATATCCCTGTTAAAAAAATAAATAAAATAAAAAATAGTTCTATACTCACCCACCGGGATCCACTGAAGCTCCGCCGAGCCGCGCGCGGCTGCCGCCATCTTCCGTTCCCAGGATACATTGCGAAATTACCCAGAAGACTTAGCGGTCTTGCGAGACCGCTAAGTCTTCTGGGTAATTTCGCAATGCATCCCCGGGAACGGAAGATGGCGGCAGCCGCGTGCGGCTCGGCAGTCTGCGGAGGGTGAGAATAGCAGGTTTTTTGTTTTTTAAATTATTTTTAACATTACATTTTTTTACTATTGATGCCGCATAGGCAGCATCAATAGTAAAAAGTTGGGGACACACATGGTTAATAGCAGCGGTAACGGAGTGCGTTACCCGCGGCATAACGCGATCTGTTACCGTTGCCATTAACCCAGTGTGGAGAAAAGAAAGACGTGCACTCTTGCTTTGTAGTGGTGCTGACTGGACGTGGATTTAATCCACCTGAAAGTAGTCCCAAGAATAAACAGTCGCACTCAAAATTCCATCAAAATGCAAGGATGTGGTTTTTTATTTTCAAAACACCAAAATAATTCACGGCAGTGGTATAAGGAGTACTCCTTATACCACTGCGGTGAATTATTTTGCGGTGAATTATTTTGGTGTTTTGAAAATAAAAAAACACATCCTTGCATTTTGATGGAATTTTGAGTGCGACTGTTTATTCTTGGGATTAACCCTGTGTGAGCGCTGACTGGAGGGGACTCGGGAGTATGGAGCGGGCGCCTGGCACTGACTGCGGGGAGTAAGGAGCGGCCATTTTGCCACCGGACTGTGCCCGTCGCTGATTGGTCGTGGCCGTTTTGCCACGACCAATCAGCAACTTGGATTTCCATGACAGACAGAGGCCACGACCAATGAATATCCGTGACAGACAGACAGACGGACAGACGGAAGTGACCCTTAGACAATTATATAGTAGATTGGGCTGAGTCAATGGAAAAATTACCATTTTTTCCACTAAAATGTTGCTTTAGCCCCAAGTTTTTAATTTTCAAAAGGGATAATAGGAGAAATTGAAATGCAAAATTTGTTACGCAATTTCTCCTTAGTACACCAATACACCATATGTTGTCATATGCTGGAATTGTTTTGAAGGTGCCATGTCACATTGGCAGAGCCCCTGATATGACCAGGAAAGAGACAGACTTTTCCCAGTGGTCCAGTCTGGCCAGGGAGGCATTCGATACTTTGAAAGAGTGTTTTGCAGCTACGCCAATTTTCATACAGCCTGACGTCACTCAGCCTTTTATTGTAGAAGCTGACATATCTGAAGTGGGAGGGTTGTATTGTTGCAGGGTACGTCGCCTGGTAAATGGCGTCCATATGTGAATACTTTTCTAAAAAACTGCAATCTGCAGAGAGAAATTATGACATTGGTAACAGGGAACTCTTGGCTATAGAGGGCCTTTGAAGAGTGGCGTCATTTTCTGGAGGGGGCAATTCATACGGTTATCATGATCATAAGAATCTCTTATATTTAACACCTTAACAGGCGAGATGGGCATTGTTCTTCGCCATGTTTAACTTTTTTCTTACATATAGGCCGGGAACAAGAACATTAAGGCGGATGGGGTTAGAGATAATTGTGAACCGGTTTGTATAGTACAAAAAAGGATGGTTATTGCGTCTATATGCTACGATCTTCAGAAAGAGGTTGTTGATGCTCAGGGAGACACCATGCTACCTGTCTGTTAAACTGTTTGTGCCTGTGAATGCCAGCGGCATTTAACAGGATAATAGTTGCGGGTGGATTGAGATTCCACCGGCGGCTGTTCCCGGCACGTATCAGCTGTTCAAAACAGCTGACATGTGCTGGGAAAGATGTGGGCTCCCGGTCGAAGCTCACATCAAAGGGAGGGAGTCCAACGTGGGCATACTATTACGACCAACGTCGGAAAGGGGCATGGAGAGCAGTGAATATTCATTCTCTTTAATAGCAGGCACACATGATTGCCCAGCAGCTACAGTAAGCCAGCGGTTGCTTCTACTGTGCCCGCTATTAAAGATCAATGAACATTCACTGCTCCACACGCTTATGGGAGTAGAGAGCAGTGAATATTCATTCCCTTAAGTAGCGCCCACACTTCAGAGCCCAGTCGCGGCGGATAACAGCGCATGTGCTATTAAAGAGAAATGATTATTCACTGCTCTCCACTCCCATGGCCATGGAGAACAGTAAATATTAATTTCTCTTTAGCAGTAGTCACAGGTGTTAGCTGCAGCAGCCAACTCCTGCCACTTGTGACCCGCTGCTCTGCCGCTGCCGCTCTCCCACCACCACATCCACAGCCAGAGCAGGTACATCCGGACTATAAGGCACCCCCCCCATTTTCCCCCAAATTTTATAGTCTGAAAAATATGGTAATTTCTGGTCACTTACTTGCCTCTGTCAAGTATAAATCGAAGGACTACAAAACCACATACCCACCTTTATCCGGCTCTTTGTTGATAAAATATTTATTTTGACAGAAAGACGTAATAGCCCTTCTCTCTTCTAGGGTTAAGGTGTTCAGATGATGTTTAGCCAATGCAAGTTCCTGGACAGCGTATACCATCACAATGAAAGTTTGAATAGCAGGTGAAATACCTAAAGAGGGAGTGGATTGGGAAGGGAGACGTTGATGTGAAGGGTCATCTACCAGTGTAATTGTCGTTTTCACATAGAAAGTAAAGTCAATCACGAAAAGTCTGTCATTCATCAGCAGGCAAATCACTGAGAAGAGTAGGCTGTTGATGTAAAAATGTGAAAGTCAGATTCCTACAAAACAAATATAAATCTTTGATGAAAGTAAATTATCTAAAGTCTGCATGGGGGGAAAAGTCTAACACTTCTCCAGGACTGACCTTTCCACTTGGGAAAGTATGGTACATATTCTGAAAGGTTGATAATCCGTAGGTCATTAGATTGAAAAATAGTGTCACCTAGCGTGTTCGTTTGTTCCTGCCGATGTAGTGGCTCTTTGATGAGGAGAATGTTCAGTTCCAGAGACTTCTTTTGTTTCCTCCATTTACGGTCGCCGAGTATGGTGTGCTTTCTTGGTCACTTGTGTCTGTTTATAAAAAATCACTGGAAGTCACTTCTCCCTCCTCAGGATCTTTTGCAATCTTTACTTTAATAAATCTGTCCATTTATTGCCTGAATGAGTCAGCTGAAATGTTTTGGAGCTTTCAAAATGTGTTCTGTCTCTGTGGAATTTTTGCTTTTTTCTCAGCTAAGATGTCCAATTAATAGCATTCAATGGATTCCTTGAGTTTAGTTTGAAACAGTTGTACCAAAGTGGTTTGGCCAAAAGCATTTAATTTGAGGTTATACATTTTGATCTGTTCCTTGATCAGGGTTAGAAGGGTCCTATCGTGCTCCATCAGCTTAATAATAATCTGTGAATATTATATTAGACTCTTCTCACAATTAGCTTTTAACTGTGAATCTACCTCCCAGGGAGGAAAAATCTATACCGGTAGTCCTCTAGGTATAAGACAGAGTATGGCCTATTCCTCCAAACTGTTCACATTACACCAAACTTGAATATAAGATTTTTGTAAGTTAAGGAATTCTGAAATTCCTCATTATATGAAGTAGAAACATATGGATGGTGGAAAACTGAGGACATCTGATTCGTCCAAGAAGCCTCTTTTGCCTCAACATCAAATGCCATATTAAATGGAAGTACAGAAAACGAAAAAACATGTTTGCCCCTTTCTGATTTCCTATTCTTTTGCATGTTTGTCACACTTAAATGTTTCAGATCACCAAACAAATTAAAATATTAGACAAAGATAACACAAGTAAACACAAATCGCAGTTTTTAAAAATAAAGGTCTGTGTCAAGGAAAGAACCCGCAGTGGGGTCGCATCTCAAATCTACCCGCTGATATGTCTGTACAGTAGTGAAGACAGGCCGCAGGCTGTTTCCAGAGGTGTATCTAAGGTTTCTGGCACCCGGGGCAAGAATTCAGTTTGGCGCCCCCCCCCCCCCCCCCCAGGACATATATGATTTTCACACTTACACACTTAGTCATATACCCACGAGCTCCTCTCCCTAATGCTCTCAATGTTCAGTGAAAAACAGAGAAGCAGGACGAGAAGCTCGTTGTCACAGGACCACATGTATGAAAGTCGCATATGAGTGAAGTGTCCATCTGACGACTACTGGAACCTGCAGAGCTAAATCCTGACATCGCAGCTTCTGAATTCTCACAACGAATGCACTGCACACTTTTAGGATTCTCCCTTGCCGGTGGACAGTCATGTCAGCACACGCATGTGATTTGTATACTTCTGGCCACATCCCGACTAGACGTGCCCGGCCTTGCTCAGTTCATTTTCATTGAGTGAGGCCACACGTGTCTAGTCAGCATGTGACCACATGTATGTAAATCGCCAGCATGAGATAATCCTGACAGCGTGCAGCGCGCACTGTGAGAATTCAGAAGTCTGCAGTCACAAAGAATGACTGCAGACTCATTACAAACCTGGACATTCCCTTTAATGCTCCTAACATAAATAAAAACATGAAAGTTAGTTAGTATCACAAATAACATTTACATCCAGGTACCTTATAGATGACGTCGTCTCTGGAGTGGTTCTCCTTCTCTTCTTCATCTTGTCCAGACCCCATGATGAGTTTTCTCATCCACAGCCGTCTCTGCAGACTTCCATCTTCTCCGCTCTTCTACAGCAAATCTCCACATGATGCTCTTAAAGATGCAAGTGTCATTATAACGCTCCTGAATAAAAAATTGCCCCTCACTATATTGTCTGCACAAAATATGACCCCTCACACTGTCTCTCTTATGGTACATACTCTTCACACTGAACTCTCCTTTCCATACTGGCCCCCCTCTTCACACTGTCCTCTCACACTGTGTCCCCCCTATAGGGCCCAGTATTTGCACTGTACTCTCTCATCACACTCCCCCCTCCTCGGTATACTGTCCCCTCCTGGCTGTGCCATTACACTGTCCCTCCATGCTACGCCCCCACTACTCAGTTTCTATTCTGTGTCCACTCACTTTTCTCCCCCCATACTGTCCTCAGCTTTCTCCCCCCATGCAGTGTCCTCAGCTTTCTCCCACCATGCTGTCCTCAGCTTTCTCCCCCATGCTGTCCTCAGCTTTCTCCCCCATACTGTCCTCAGCTTTCTGCCCCCATACTGTCCTCAGCTTTCTGCCCCCATACTGTCCTCAGCTTTCTCCCCTCATACTGTCCTCAGCTTTCTGCCCCCATACTGTCCTCAGCTTTCTCCCCCATGCTGTCCTCAGCTTTCTCCACCATACTGTCCTCAGCTTTCTGCCCCCATACTGTCCTCAGCTTTCTCCCCCATGCTGTCCTCAGCTTTCTCCACCATACTGTCCTCAGCTTTCTGCCCCCATACTGTCCTCAGCTTTCTGCCCCCATACGGTCCTCAGCTTTCTCCCCTCATACTGTCCTCAGCTTTCTGCCCCCATACTGTCCTCAGCTTTCTCCCCCATGCTGTCTTCAGCTTTCTGCCCCCATACGGTCCTCAGCTTTCTCCCCTCATACTGTCCTCAGCTTTCTGCCCCCATACTGTCCTCAGCTTTCTCCCCCATGCTGTCTTCAGCTTTCTCCCCCATACTGTCCTCAGCTTTCTCTCCTATACTGTCCTCAGCTTTCTCCCCTCATACTGTCCTCAGCTTTCTTCCCCCATACTGTCCTCAGCTTTCTCCCCCATACTGTCCTCAGATTTCTCCCCTAATACTGTCCCCAGCTTTCTCCCCCCATACTGTCCTCAGCTTCCCCCCCCCCATACTGTTCTCAGCTTTCTGCCCCCATACTGTCCTCAGCTTTCTCCCCTCATTCTGTCCTCATCTTTCTCCCCCCATACTGTCCTCAGCTTTCTACCCCCATACTGTCCTCACCTTTCTCCCCCCCATGCTGTCCTCAGCTTTCTCCCCCATTCTGTCCTCAGCTTTCTCCCCCATGCTGTCCTCAGCTTTCTCCCCCATGCTGTCCTCAGCTTTCTCCCCCCATGCTGTCCTGGGACTTTTGTCCCCATGCTGTCCTTAACTTCTTTGGTGTCTTACCACCAACCACAATGCTGTGTCTTGTGTTATCGCCAGGGGTGGGATTCAAATTTTTAACAACAGGTCCTCTAAGTCGCGGCGGCCGGAATTTTGGCCACGCCCATTTTCAATAACCCCGCCCATACTAATAAGCCACGCCCAGTGGCACGATTCACATGATGCTCCATACTGTACAATGGCCACACATGATGCTCCATACTGTATAAAGGCCACATATGATGCTCCATACAGTATAATGGCCACACATAGTGCTCTATACTGTACAATGGCCACACATGATGCTCCATACTGTATAAAGGCCACATATGATGCTCCATGCATACTGTATAATGGCCCCCCCCTCCCATCATGTATGCATGGCTCATCTCCCCCTCCCTATATGCATAGGTAACTCATCCCCCCCCCGTATGCGTGGCTCATTTCCCCCTCCCTGTATGCATGGGTGGCTCAGGCACTGGCTCATCTCCCATCCCCCCTGTATGCGTGGCTCATCTCCCCCTCCCTGTATGCATGGGTGGCTCAGGCACTGGCTCATCTCCCATCCCCCCTGTATGCGTGGCTCATCTCCCCCTCCCTGTATGCATGGGTGGCTCAGGCACTGGCTCATCTCCCCCCCCCCCCCGGCGTATGCGTGGCTCATCGCCGGCTCCCCAGTCCCATCTTGTATCATGGCTCCCCGTCCACCGCGGACCTCCTACATGCTCGCCACCGGCTCCCTTCATCCTCCCTGGCTGCCTGGAATGATTCATCCCGCCGCCCCCCCCCATGCGTGGCTCAGCGCCGGCTCCCCGACGCTCCCAGTCCCATCTTGTATCATTCATGGGCATGGCTCCCCGTCCTGGCTGTCCACCGCGGACCTCCTCCTCCCCGCCGGCTCCCCCGTCCTCCCTGGCTGGAATGATTCATACTCACCTGAGTCACCTCACAGGCTCACACACCGCGTAGCAGAGGAACGGAATCCTCCACCTCGCTCTGTCCCTGCGCAGCACTGCACCGTCCTCCTCGTCCTGTGTGAGCGCCGCGGTCAGGTGGTAACGGTCATTTAAGATGATGAATATTCATGAATATTCATCACCTTAATGAGGCGGCACCATGTGACCGCTCACACAGGGCGAGCTGCAGTCGTGCAGTCGCTGAGAGCAGACCAGCCGGCACCGCTGGAGCAGGTGAGGTGAGTATGAGACAGGGAGCAGGAGGCATAAGCGGCGACGGGGGTGGGGGGTGGGCATTTTCAATTACCGGAACGCTGGCAGATAGAAATTTTAGTAAACGGCTGCCCCGTACCGGGTCGTACCGGCTGAATCCCACCCCTGGTTATCGCCTATGAAGAGCTTGTGAGTAACGTCAGCAGCGTGCGTGATCCTATGACCTGATGATTATGCTGTTGGTGTTTCACTGAGCAGGAAGTGCCGGGGGCGGTCAGGACTTTGTTCAAGTGTACTGAAGACGCCGCCCAGTACACTACAAATTCCCGAGAACTGACGCGCAACACCTTCTGTGAGCCAGCTGTCAGTTTGACAGCCGGCTCAGAGAACAGCAGAATTTCAGTGTGGGGGCGGCAGAATGCCGCCGACAGGGAGCCTCCTCCGCACATCAGGCGGCCCGATGGCGCCCCCCTGTTGGCTGCGCCCGGGCCACATGCCCCCGGCTGCCCCCTTCCTAGATACACCGCTGCGGCTACCCCCGGCAGCCGAGACCCCAAAGATCTGCCGGGTGCCGGCCGGCGGGCGCACTGCACAAGCGTCTGCCATTTTTTTCCCGGAAAAAGATGGCAGCGCCCATCGGGAGCCACGAGGAGCATGGGGGAAAGCGGGTGAGTATCGGGGGGTGATCGGGGACCCCATTTCTCTGTCCGCTGATGTGCGATCACATCGAAGGACAGAAAATTAAATGGGAAATCGCGTTGCTTTTTTTTGCGACCGCCGGTAAACTGTTAATTACCGGCGACCGCAACCCGGGGTTGGTAAAAAACGACCCGTATCATGTTCTCTGGGGTCTCGGCTACCCCTGGCAACCGAGACCCCAGAGAAAATCCGACTCTGGGGGGCGCTATACACTTTTCCCACAGCGCCGTTAATTAACGTAAGTACCCTTAACTGCCGCCGTTAAAAGGCGTATCGGCAGTCGTTAAGGGGTTAAGAAAATTAGACAAGTGGTGTGAAAGTTTTATGGACCCCATATGCATGTGAGATCAAAGGGCTGGTGAAGGTAATCCCCCTAAAAAAAATTTTTGTCTCATCTGTAACTGTCTAATCTATTAGAATATACAATTATTTAATGTTAAAAATAAAAAGGAAAAAAAGGAAAATGGCAGAATCTCCATTTTAGCGTGCAGCACTTTCTAAGCTAAATTACAATTAAAAGCAATCAAAACTTTACATGTATTTCACAATGATATCAAGAAAATCTACAGCTCAGCACAGAAAAAAAACCACAGGGGTCTGTCATAGAAAATATAAAAATGGGACCTGTCTCAGAAAGTAGCGACAAACTGAATGTTTATTTCACAAAGTCCTGAATTTAAAAAAAACAACTAAAATATGAAGAAAAAAATCTTGGAAGTTTGGCCAATCACCACAATCTTCAACGGTAAAATTGAACAGTAGAATCATGATGCCAAATCATCTTTACCACACAGAGAACACCTTAAAAAATTAATTCCAAATAACAATGTAGGTCTCCACTTTGGCGTATTTTCCCCATTTATCAGTACATTTATTATATGATAAAATTAATGGTGTCGCTCTAAACTAAAACCCATGCTTCAAAAACCATGTATGGTGTATAAGTCTCCTCATTCTGATATGCGAGGCCTGGCTTATCAGTCTCCACAGGTAGAAACGTTACCCCTAAAAAAAACAAGGCCTGACACGACTATGTTCATAGAAGAATTAAAAAAGTTTTCACTTTTAGAAGATGGGAATTAAAATGAAGCTACAAAAATGTAAAAATATCCAGGTCATGATGTGGACCTTGCTTCCCAGGGGTCCAGCTGATCCCCTATGTAGTGACCCCCTGACCCCACCTCTAACCCCTCCTATCCACCATGACCTAAACCTGGCTCTACCTATACCTAACTGTTAACCCCTGATTACCCACCTACAAATGCAGCTCTATACGTTACCCTATCATGTCGGCCTCCCTTGAGGGCCGGGGGCCCAGTTCGGCCTCTCTTGTCAAGAGGGGTACACGTGACTCATGTGAGCTTGTGCCTCAAACCATTTAACCCTTGAACTTCAAAATTCCTCTTAACCCCAATAAACCCAAATAAACACACAATACTTGTATTAAATGGCTACAGCAGCCTTTTATTAACACTTAATTGCAAACAATTTAACAATATCCTCCCAGGAGGGGGGTGCTCCAAGCCCCAAATTATACTGCAGATATCTGAAAAATTCCACCTTGGCCCACTACTCCGTAGTTATATACACACACATAGGTGTACAGGTCCTTCTCAAAAAATTAGCATATAGTGTTAAATTTCATTATTTACCATAATGTAATGATTACAATTAAACTTTCATATACTATAGATTCATTATCCACCAACTGAAATTTGTCAGGTCTTTTATTGTTTTAATACTGATGATTTTGGCATACAACTCCTGATAACCCAAAAAACCTGTCTCAATAAATTAGCATATTTCACCCGACCAATCAAATAAAAGTGTTTTTTAATACCAAACAAAAAAACCATCAAATAATAATGTTCAGTTATGCACTCAATACTTGGTCGGGAATCCTTTGGCAGAAATGACTGCTTCAATGCGGCGTGGCATGGAGGCAATCAGCCTGTGACACTGCTGAGATGTTATGGAGGCCCAGGATGCTTCAATAGCGGCCTTAAGCTCATCCAGAGTGTTGGGTCTTGCGTCTCTCAACTTTCTCTTCACAATATCCCACAGATTCTCTATGGGGTTCAGGTCAGGAGAGTTGGCAGGCCAATTGAGCACAGTAATACCATGGTCAGTAAAACATTTACCAGTGGTTTTGGCACTGTGAGCAGGTGCCAGGTCGTGCTGAAAAATGAAATCTTCATCTCCATAAAGCATTTCAGCCGATGGAAGCATGAAGTGCTCCAAAATCTCCTGATAGCTAGCTGCATTGACCCTGCCCTTGATGAAACACAGTGGACCAACACCAGCAGCTGACATGGCACCCCACACCATCACTGACTGTGGGTACTTGACACTGGACTTCAGGCATTTTGGCATTTCCTTCTCCCCAGTCTTCCTCCAGACTCTGGCACCTTGATTTCCGAATGACATGCAAAATTTGCTTTCATCAGAAAAAAGTACTTGGGACCACTTAGCAACAGTCCAGTGCTGCTTCTCTGTAGCCCAGGTCAGGCGCTTCTGCCGCTGTTTATGGTTCAAAAGTGGCTTTACCTGGGGAATGCGGCACCTGTAGCCCATTTCCTGCACACGCCTGTGCACGGTGGCTCTGGATGTTTCCACACCAGACTCAGTCCACTGCTTCCTCAGGTTCCGGTCACCTCTTCTCGTTGTACAGCGTTTTCTGCCACATTGTTTCCTTCCAACAGACTTACCATTGAGGTGCCTTGATACAGCACTCTGGGAACAGCCTATTTGTTGAGAAATTTCTTTCTGGGTCTTACCCTCTTGCTTGAGGGTGTCAATGATGGCCTTCTTGACATCTGTCAGGTCGCTAGTCTTAGGGTACCGTCACACATTGAAATTTTCATCGCTGCGACGGCACGATTCGTGACGTCGCAGCGTCGTATAATCATCGCTCCAGCGTCGTAGACTGCGGTCACACGTTGCAATCACGGCGCTGGAGCGATGCCGAAGTCCCCGGGTAACCAGGGTAAACATCGGGTAACTAAGCGCAGGGCCGCGCTTAGTAACCCGATGTTTACCCTGGTTACCAGCGTAAATGTAAAAAAACAAACAGTACATACTCACCCGTCGGTGTCCTTCAGGTCCCTTGCCGTCTGCTTCCTGCTCTGAGTGCAGCCGTACAGTGAGAGCAGAGCGCAGCACCGCTGTGATCTGCTCTCACTTTCCGGCCGGCACTCAGAGCAGGAAGCAGACGGCAAGGGACCTGAAGGACACCGACGGGTGAGCATGTACGGTTTGTTTTTTTACGTTTACGCTTGTAACCAGGGTAAACATCGGGTTACTAAGCGCGGCCCTGCGCTTAGTTACCCGATGTTTACCCTGGTTACAAGCGAAGACATCGCTGGATCGCTGTCACACACAACGATCCAGCGATGTCAGCGGGTGATCAAGCGACGAAAGAAAGTTCCAAACGATCTGCTACGACGTACGATTCTCAGCAGGGTGTCTGATCGCAGTAGCGTGTCAGACACAGCGATATCGTAACGATATCGCTAGAACGTCACGAATCGTAACGTCGTAGCGATGGAAATTTCAATGTGTGACAGTACCCTTACCCATGATGGGGGTTTTGAGTAATGAACCAGGCAGGGAGTTTTTAAAAGCCTCAGGTATCTTTTGCATGTGTTTAGAGTTAATTAGTTGATTCAGAAGATTAGGGTAATAGGTCATTTAGAGAACCTTTTCTTGATATGCTAATTTATTGAGACAGGTTTTTTGGGTTATCAGGAGTTGTATGCCAAAATCATCAGTATTAAAACAATAAAAGACCTGACAAATTTCAGTTGGTGGATAATGAATCTATAGTATATGAAAGTTTAATTGTAATCATTACATTATGGTAAATAATGAAATTTAACACTATATGCTAATTTTTTGAGAAGGACCTGTATACATGCTAACAGGTATAAACTAACACATATATGCAGCTCTATACTGACTTATGTTACTGACTTTATAGCAGTTTCATCCTGCAGACACTAGATGGCGCTGTGGTTCCCGATGACGTCACAGCTCCTGCAGCCTCTAGTCAGCAATAGCAGCAGTAGACATTGCCGGGTGCGATGGCGTGCGCCTGTAATCCCAGCTACCAGGGAGGCTGAGGCTGGTGGATCGCTTGAGTCCAGGAGTTCTGGGCTGCCCTGTGCTATGTCGATCGGGTGTCCGCACTAAGTTTGGCATCAATATGGTGACTCTGGGGGAGCTCGGAGCTACCAGGTTGTCCTAATGAGGGGTGAACCGGCCCAGGTCGGAAACGGAGCAGGTCAAAACCCCCGTGCCGATCAGTAGTGGGACCGCGCCTGTGAATAGCCAGTGTAGAGCAGCCTGGACAACACAGCGTGACACAGACTTTTGATACAAGCAGAAAATATTTAATTTATAGCACAAAAACATCATTATATCATTACCCTCAGTCACATCTGGAACAATTATTATTGATTGGAAGCTCGAGATAATAAACTGTACAAAACAATTACATTTTTCATAAAATGCGTATCTATCCATGTATTTGTACTTTCTCACTATTTCTCCATATTCTGCTTTTCTGCCTCCTGATCTCTATGTGATGCCGTTACCCTGAGTGCTACTGACACCCACTGGTAGAACTTAGAAAATGTTTCTATTTGTGTGCAGTGCTGGTTATTACCAGTAGAGACCGCTCCGCTCCAAACCTTCAGGACAGAAGAGTAATCACTGACACTGAGCAATTCCCGTTATAATAAGGTTGCAGTGCCGCCATCATCAGGGAATAATGTATTGTCTAAATCAGGATTTTTTGGTCAATCTTTTTCCCCATATAACAATCTGTGTTAAAAATAAAAAGTAGTAATATAATATTATTATTATTCTAATTATTATTTATGCTTAGAGCACCATTGAGTCCATGTAAGGGGTTACATACAGTGTACAAATAAAAAAAACACGGTGAACAAACTAATAATGACAGACTAGTACAGAAAAGAGAGGGCCCTACCCTTGCAGGCAGGGCCGTATTTGCCACTATGCACGTGAGGGCATGTGCCTAGGGCGGGGACAATGCAGGGGGCGGCACCTGAGCAAGGTTTGTTGTGGTTTTTTTTTTTTCTAAAAGCTGGGTCACCTCCCGACCGACCCCACCCCCTCCTGGCCGCCCGCTCGCCTCCCACCCACCCTCCTTGAAGACGATACTCACCCTGCTCCAGCGATGCCTGGTCTCGGCTTCTGCAGCGCTCCTGAATGAGTGGTCACGTGGTACCACTCATTAAGGTCATGAATATGCGCATATTCATGACCTTAATGAGCGGTATCACGTGACATCATATCATCGCGCACCTGCTGTGTGACCGGGCAGACTGCAGCTGCTGAGACCGGAGCCAGGAGCGCAGCGCTGGGCACGAAGAGAGGTGAGTGTTTTGTTTTTTTTTAAATATATCACTGAGTGATAACTGGATTGTGGGGCTATTGGGGGGGGCTGCATTACATTCTATGGGGGATGGCTGCATTACATTCTATGGGAGGCTGTGCTGTATTACATTCTATGGGGGCTGTGCTACATTACATTATATGGGGGCAGTGCTGCATTACATTCTATGGGGACTGTGCTGCATTACATTCTATGGGGGCTGTGCTGCATTACATTCTATGGGGGCTGGCTGCATTACATTCTATGGGGGCTGTGCTGTATTACATTCTATGGGGGGTGTGCTGCATTACATTCTATGGGGGCTGTGCTGCATTACATTCTATGGGGGCTGTGCTGTATTACATTCTATGGGGCTGTGCTGTATTACATTCTATGGGGGCTGTGCTGTATCACATTCTATGGGGGCTGTGTTGTATTACATTCTATGGGTGGCTGGCTGCATTACATTCTATCGGTGGCTGGCTGCATTACATTCTATGGGGGCTGGCTGCATTACATTCTATGGGGGCTGTGCTGTATTACATTCTATGGGGACTGTGCTGCATTACATTCTATGGGGGCTGTGCTGCATTACATTCTATGGGGGCTGGCTGCATTACATTCTATGGGGGCTGTGCTGTATTACATTCTATGGGGGGTGTGCTGCATTACATTCTATGGGGGCTGTGCTGCATTACATTCTATGGGGGCTGTGCTGTATTACATTCTATGGGGCTGTGCTGTATTACATTCTATGGGGGCTGTGCTGTATCACATTCTATGGGGGCTGTGTTGTATTACATTCTATGGGTGGCTGGCTGCATTACATTCTATCGGTGGCTGGCTGCATTACATTCTATGGGGGCTGTGCTGCATTACATTCCTCTGACATCAGCTTTGTGAAGATACGGGGTGCCGAAGCCAGCCCGAAGGGGAGACCTTGAAACTGGTAGTGGCAATGCTACCGCAAACCTTAGCAGATTCTGTGGTGAGGGATTCATCGGAACCTGATAGTCAGAGGTGTATCTAGCCTTTCCTGCACCTGGGGCAAAGGATCAGTTTGGCGCCCCCCCCCAAAAAAAAAAAACCTCCCCCATTTGAACCTTAACTCTATTGAAACTGTATGACCAAGCCAGGGTATATTCCTGAGTCCACATAATGTTAAAATAGGTACCAATAAAAGTAAAATTAATTGAGACATCAGTAGGTTAAGTGTTTTTCAATATCCATATTGAATCAGGAGCCCCATATAATCCTGCATAAAGGTTAATAATGGCCCCATAAGGTGCTTCATAGACACATTTGCCCAATATAGTGCTGCAGAAACGTTGATTATGGCCCCATAAGATGCTCCATAAAGATATTTGCGCCATATAGTGCTGCACAAACGTTAACTATGTCCCCATAAGATGCTCCATACAGACACTTGCCCCATTATAGTGCTGCACAAACGTTATGACCCCATAAGATGCTCCATACAGACACTTGCCCCTTTATAGTGCTGCACAAACGTTATGGCCCCATAAGATGCTCTATACAGACACTTGCCCATATAGTGCTGCACAAACGTTGATTATGGCCCCATACAGACACTTGCCCCATATAGTGCTGCACAAACGTTATGGCCCCATAAGATGCTCCATACAGACATACAGACACTTGCCCCATATAGTGCTGCACAAACGTTATGGCCCCATAGATGCTCCATACAGACACTTGCCCCATACAGTGCTGCACAAACGTTATGACCCCATAAGATGCTCCATACAGACACTTGCCCCGTTATAGTGCTGCTCAAACGTTATGGCCCCATAAGATGCTCTATACAGACACTTGCCCATATAGTGCTGCACAAACGTTGATTATGGCCCCATACAGACACTTGCCCCATATAGTGCTGCACAAACGTTATGGCCCCATAAGATGCTCCATACAGACACTTGCCCCATATAGTGCTGCACAAATGTTATGGCCCCATAGATGCTCCATACAGACACTTGCCCCATTATAGTGCTGCACAAATGTTAAGGCCCAATAAGATGCTCCATATAGACACTTGCCCCATTATAGTGCTGCACAAACGTTATGGCCCCATAAGATGCTCTATACAGACACTTGCCCCGTATAGTGCTGCACAAACGTTATGGCCCCATAAGATGCTCTATACAGACACTTGCCCCATTATAGTGCTGCACAAATGTTATGACCCCATAAGATGCTCATACAGACACTTGCCTCATTATAGTGCTGCACAAACGTTATGGCCCCATAAGATGCTCTATACAGACACTTGCCCCATTATAGTGCTGCACAAACGTTATGGCCCCATAAGATGCTCTATACAGACACTTGCCCCATTATAGTGCTGCACAAATGTTATGGCCCCATAAGATGCTCCATACAGACACTTGCCCCATTATAGTGCTGCACAAACGTTATGGCCCCATAAGATGCTCCATACAGACACTTGCCCCATATAGTGCTGCACAAATGTTATGGCCCCATAGATGCTCCATACAGACACTTGCCCCATTATAGTGCTGCACAAATGTTAAGGCCCAATAAGATGCTCCATATAGACACTTGCCCCATTATAGTGCTGCACAAACGTTATGGCCCCATAAGATGCTCTATACAGACACTTGCCCCGTATAGTGCTGCACAAACGTTATGGCCCCATAAGATGCTCTATACAGACACTTGCCCCATTATAGTGCTGCACAAATGTTATGACCCCATAAGATGCTCATACAGACACTTGCCTCATTATAGTGCTGCACAAACGTTATGGCCCCATAAGATGCTCTATACAGACACTTGCCCCATTATAGTGCTGCACAAACGTTATGGCCCCATAAGATGCTCTATACAGACACTTGCCCCATTATAGTGCTGCACAAATGTTATGGCCCCATAAGATGCTCCATACAGACACTTGCCCCATTATAGTGCTGCACAAACGTTATGGCCCCATAAGATGCTCCATACAGACACTTGCCCCATTATAGTGCTGCACAAACGTTATGGCCCCATAAGATGCTCTATACAGACACTTGCCCCTTATGGTGCTGCACAAACGTTATGTGTTATGGACTGGTAATTTAGGAGCGACATGCGACTAGCTCTGGGCAGGTGGTAACTATACAGACTGCAGTTCCTGATCTTAATACAACACTAGCAGTAGCCGTGGGATGTTCCTGTCACTCCCTGGACACCTCGTCACAGCCGGAGAACTAGCTACCCCTAAAGGTAGAAACAGGAAAGCTATCTTGCCTCAGAGAAAATCCCCAAAGGATAGGACAGCCCCCCACAAATATTGACTGTGAGAGGAGAAGGAAATGACATACGTAGTATGAAACAAGATTTAGCAAAGGAGGCCAATTCTAGCTAGATAGACAGTAAGGAAAGAAACACTGTGCGGTCAGTAATAAAAACTAGAAAAAGTCCACCGCAGAGATATGCAAAAATCTCCACACCTGACTAAAGGTGTGGAGGGCAAAAACTGCAGCCCAGAGCTTCCAGCTTAGCTGAATAGATCCATACTGATAAGCTGGACAAATGAGCAAAACATAGAATGTGCTGAACAATAAAGTCCACAACAAGTGGACTGCAAACGGACAAAAGGACTTATCTTTGCTGAACTGGACAGAGTGTCAGGGAAATCCAAAAGAGCAGTGGCTCCAAGCAGGAACAATTGACAAATGGCATTGATTAAGGAATAAGGCCAGACTAAAATAGCCGAGCCAGAAAGACGATCAGTGAGAGCAGCTGCTGATGCTAAATCCAAGAAGCAGCTATACCACTCAAAACCACAGGAGGGAGCCCAAGAGCAGAATTCACAAAAGTGCTACTTACAACCACCGGAGGGAGCCCAAGAGCGGAATTCACAACAGTACCCCCCCTTGAGGAGGGGTCACCGAACCCTCACCAGAGCCCCCAGGCCGATCAGGACGAGCCAAGTGAAAAGCACGAACCAAATCGGCAGCATGGACATCGGAGGCAACCACCCAAGAATTATCCTCCTGGCCATAACCCTTCCACTTAACAAGATACTGAAGCCTCCGCCTCGAAAAACGAGAATCCAAAATTTTCTCAACCACATATTCCAACTCCCCCTCAACCAACACCGGGGCAGGAGGATCAACAGAGGGAACAACGGGTACCACATATCTCCGCAACAAAGATCTATGGAAAACATTGTGGATGGCAAAAGAGGCTGGAAGGGCCAAACGAAAAGACACTGGATTGATAATCTCAGAGATCTTATGAGGACCAATAAACCGAGGCTTGAACTTAGGGGAAGAAACCTTCATAGGAACATGACGAGAAGATAACCAGACTAAATCCCCCACACGAAGCCGAGGACCAACACACCGACAGCGGTTAGCAAAACGCTGAGCCTTTTCCTGAGACAACGTCAAATTGTCTACCACATGAGTCCAAATCTGCTGTAACCTGTCCATCACAGAATCCACACCAGGACAATCAGAAGGCTCAACCTGCCCTGAAGAAAAACGAGGATGGAAACCAAAATTACAAAAAAAAGGCGAAACCAAAGTAGCCGAACTGGCCCGATTATTAAGGGCAAACTCGGCCAACGGCAAGAAAGCCACCCAATCATCCTGATCAGCAGACACAAAGCATCTCAAATAGGTTTCCAAGGTTTGATTAGTTCGCTCAGTTTGGCCATTTGTCTGAGGATGGAACGCCGAAAAAAAAGACAAATTAATGCCCATCCTAGCACAAAAGGCCCGCCAAAACCTGGAAACAAACTGGGAACCTCTGTCAGACACAATATTTTCCAGAAAGCCATGCAAACGAACCACATGCTGAAAAAACAATGGAACCAAATCAGAGGAGGAAGGCAATTTAGGCAAAGGTACCAAATGGACCATTTTAGAGAACCGGTCACAAACCACCCAGATAACAGACATCTTCTGGGACACAGGAAGATCCGAAATAAAATCCATGGAAATATGCGTCCAGGGCCTCTCAGGGACAGGCAAAGGCAAAAGCAACCCACTAGCGCGGGAACAGACAATAAAGTTGTAACTTGCATTTTACATACAGGGAAAGATTAATATAGTCTATTACATGGAGTACACATACAAATAGGACACCCCATGCATGTATGCCAAGGACCATATAGGGACAGCTGCAAACATAACAGTTATCCTAATCACCACAAACAGCAGATTAATCCCATAAAAAATTACTTTTATTTGTATACGTTAAAATCAATACATCGAAACAGGTACAGAGGAACACAGGTATGGACAATAGAATACTAAGTGGCAGTACATAAACCAAAAGGGGGAACAGCAAGGCTTAGCCCGGGCACAAGTCCCACAGGACTGCACAAAAGAACGCACATCCCGAGACAAGGAAGGCCACCAAAAGGACCTAGCCACCAAATCTCTGGTACCAAAAATCCCAGGATGACCGGCCAACACCGAACAATGGACCTCAGAAATTACCTTACTTGTCCATCTATCAGGAACAAACAGCTTCCCCACAGGACAGCGGTCAGGTTTATCAGCCTGAAATTCCTGAAGCACCCGCTGTAAATCAGGGGAGATGGCAGAAAGAATCACCCCTTCTCTAAGAATGCCAACCGGCTCAAGAACTCCAGGAGAATCAGGCAAAAAACTCCTAGAGAGGGCATCCGCTTTAACATTCTTAGATCCCGGAAGATATGAAACCACAAAATCGAAACAGGAGAAAAACATGGACCATCGAGCCTGTCTAGGGTTCAGCCGCTTGGCCGACTCGAGGTAAATCAGATTCTTATGATCGGTCAAGACCAAAATACGGTGCTTGGCCCCCTCAAGCCAATGTCGCCACTCCTCAAATGCCCACTTCATAGCCAACAACTCCCGATTGCTGACATCATAATTGCGTTCTACAGGCAAAAACTTTCGGGAAAAGAAGGCACATGGTTTCATCAAGGAACCATCAGAATTCCTCTGTGACAAAACGGCCCCTGCCCCAATCTCAGAAGCGTCAACCTCAACCTGAAAAGGAAGAGACACATCCGGCTGACGCAAGACAGGGGCAGAAGTAAATCGGCGCTTAAGCTCCTGAAAGGCCTCAACAGCCTCAGAGGACCAATTTGTCACATCAGCGCCTTTCTTCGTCAAATCGGTCAGGGGCTTAACCACACTAGAGAAGTTGGCAATGAAACGACGATAAGAATTAGCAAAGCCCAAAAATTTCTGAAGGCTCTTCACAGATGTGGGTTGAATCCAGTCATGAATGGCTTGGACCTTAACAGGATCCATTTCTATAGACAAAGGAGAAAAACAAAAAAAAACAAAGAGACCTTCTGAACTCCAAAGAGGCACTTAGACCCCTTCACAAATAGAGCATTATCACGAAGGATCTGGAATACCATCCTGACCTGCTTCACATGAGACTCCCAATCATTGGAAAAAATCAAAATATCATCCAAATACACAATCAAGAATTTATCAAGATAATTGCGGAAAATGTCATGCATGATGGACTGAAATACAGAAGGAGCATTAGAAAGCCCGAAAGGCATCACCAGGTATTCAAAATGGCCTTCGGGCGTATTAAATGCAGTTTTCCATTCGTCACCCTGTTTAATACAAACAAGATTATATGCCCCTCGAAGGTCAATCTTGGTAAACCAACTAGCCCCCTTAATCCGAGCAAACAAATCAGAGAGCAAAGGTAAAGGGTATTGGAATTTGACCGTGATCTTATTAAGAAGGCGATAATCAATACAGGGTCTCAAGGAGCCATCCTTCTTGGCAACAAAAAAGAATCCCGCTCCCAATGGTGACGAAGACGGCCGAATATGCCCCTTCTCCAAGGACTCCTTAACATAGCTCCGCATAGCGGTATGTTCTGGCACAGACAGGTTGAAAAGTCGGCCCTTAGGGAACTTAGAGCCTGGAATCAAGTCAATAGCACAATCACAGTCCCTATGTGGAGGAAGGGAACTGGACTTGGGCTCATCGAATACATCCTGGAAATCTGACAAAAATTCAAGAACATCAGAAGAGGGGGAAGAGGAAATTGACATTAAAGGAACGTCACTATGTACCCCTTGACAACCCCAACTAGTCACAGACATCGATTTCCAATCCAACACTGGATTGTGTACTTGTAACCATGGAAAACCCAGTACAACAACATCATGTAAATTATGCAACACCAGAAAACGACAATCTTCCTGATGTGCTGGAGCCATGCACATAGTCAGCTGAGTCCAATACTGAGGTTTATTCTTGGCCAACGGTGTAGCATCAATACCCCTCAAAGGAATAGGGCTCTGCAAAGGCTGCAAAGAAAAACCACAGCGCCTGGCAAATTCTAAGTCCATTAAGTTCAGGGCAGCGCCTGAATCCACAAATGCCATGACAGAGAAAGATGACAATGAGCAAATCAGGGTCACAGACAGGAGAAACTTAGGCTGTACAGTACTAATGGTAACAGATCTAGCGACCCTCTTATGGCCCCATAAAATGCTCTATAGAGACACTTGCCCCATTATAGTGCTGCACAAACGTTATGACCCCATAAGATGCTCCATACAGACACTTGCCCCATTATAGTGCTGCACAAACGTTATGACCCCATAAGATGCTCCATACAGACACTTGCCCCATTATAGTGCTGCACAAACGTTATGGCCCCATAAGATGCTCTATACGGACACTTGCCCCAATATAGTGCTGCGCAAACGTTATGGCCCCATAAGATGCTCTATACAGACACTTGCCCCATATGGTGCTGCACAAACGTTATGGCCCCATAAGATGCTCTATACAGACACTTGCCCCATATGGTGCTGCACAAACGTTATGGCCCCATAAGATGCTCTATACAGACACTTGCCCCATATGGTGCTGCACAAACGTTATGGCCCCATAAGATGCTCTATACAGACACTTGCTCCGTATAGTGCTGCACAAACGTTATGGCCCCATAAGATGCTCTATACAGACACTTGCCCCATTATAGTGCTGCACAAACGTTATGACCCCATAAGATGCTCCATACAGACACTTGCCCCATATAGTGCTGCACAAACGTTATGGCCCCATAAGATGCTCTATACAGACACTTGCCCATATAATGCTGCACAAACGTTATGGCCCCATAAGATGCTCTATACAGACACTTGCCCATATAGTGCTGCACAAACGTTATGGCCCCATAAGATGCTCTATACAGACACTTGCCCATATAATGCTGCACAAACGTTATGACCCCATAAGATGCTCCATAAAGACACTTGCCCATATAGTGCTGCACAAACGTTATGGCCCCATAAGATGCTCTATACAGACACTTGCCCCATTATAGTGCTGCACAAACGTTATGACCCCATAAGATGCTCCATACAGACACTTGCCCCATATAGTGCTGCACAAATGTTATGGCCCCATAAGATGCTCTATACAGACACTTGCCCATATAATGCTGCACAAACGTTATGGCCCCATAAGATGCTCTATACAGACACTTGCCCATATAGTGCTGCACAAACGTTATGGCCCCATAAGATGCTCTATACAGACACTTGCCCATATAATGCTGCACAAACGTTATGACCCCATAAGATGCTCCATAAAGACACTTGCCCATATAGTGCTGCACAAACGTTATGGCCCCATAAGATGCTCTATACAGACACTTGCCCATATAATACTGCACAAACGTTATGGCCCCATAAGATGCTCTATACAGACACTTGCCCATATAGTGCTGCATAAACGTTATGGCCCCATAAGATGCTCTATACAGGCATTTGCCCTATTATAGTGCTGCACAAACGTTATGGCTCCATAAATTGCTCCATACAGACACTTGCCCCTTTATAGTGCTGTGCAAACCGTATGGCCCCATAGATGCTCCATACAGACACTTGCCCCATTATAGTGCTGCATAAACGTTATGGCCCCATAAGATGCTCTATACTGACACTTGCCCCATTATAGTGCTGCACAAACGTTATGGCCCCATAAGATGCTCCATACAGACACTTGCCCCATTTGCTCTTGCTGCGATAAAAAAAAAAGAATCACATACTCACCTCTCCGTCGCTCAGGCCCCCGGCCCTTTCAATATTCACCTGCTCCTCGTTCCAGGCGCCGTTCCGTCTTCAGCGTCTTGTGCACTGACGTTCAGGCAGAGGGAGAGCACTAACTACGTCACCGCACCCTCTGACCTCAGCGTCACTGCAGAAGACGCTGAAGACGGAGCGGCGGCTGGAACGAGGAGCAGGTGAATATCGCGCTGTGCTCCCCTCCCCGTTATACTCACCTGCTCCTGGCGCTGTGCAGTCCCTGCTTCCCCGACGCCGGCAGCTTCTCCCTGTACTGAGCGGTCACCGTTTCCGCTCATTACAGTAATGAATATGCGGCTCCACCCCTATGGGAGGTGGAGCCGCATATTCATTACTGTAATGAGCGGTACCATGTGACCGCTCAGTACAGGAAGAAGCAGGGGCGCCGGGGAAGCCAGGGACCTGCAGGGAACACGCCAGGAGTAGGTGAGTATAATTAGATAGCCCCCGCTCCCCCTCCCCTGCCGACTCACCCCTGGGTATGACTCGGAGGAGCCTCTTTGGACCGCCGCATCATCAGGCGGCCCGCTGGTGCCCCCCTGTCGGCTGCGCCCGGGGCACATGCCCCGGCTGACCCCCCTGGATACGCCACTGGCTGTTTCCACTAATAGGCTGGCTATCGGGAAACTTACAGTGAGTGTATGGTATATACACTTCCGATTCCAACGCAAGGAATATATGTATATACCCTACACTGCGAATTCATCAATAACCCCAGACTACTCGCTGCTATCACCAGTTGTTTATACAGGCTGACTGGAGGCCTGGTTTTGGTAGCATATGGCTTCGGGGTGCAGATTACAGAACAGAACAAAAGGAACAGAATTATTACATGTAATATTTAACCCCTTTCCAACATTGGGAGTAATAATACGCCGATGTTAGACACCCTCCCTTTGATGTGGGCTCCGGCGGTGAGCCTACATCTCTTCCAGCACATTTCAGCTGTCTTGAACTGGCGATCCGATCATCACTTATATGTAGCAGAGGCGATCGGATTATGGCAGCTTCTTGTCTCCCATGGAGACTATTAAAGCATGCCAAAAGTAAAAAAAAGTTTTTAAAAATATAAAAAAAATAAAATAAATAAAAGTTCAAATAACCCCCCTTTTTCCCCATTCAAAATAAAATAATAATAAAAAAAATCAAACTTACACATATTTGGTATCGCTGCATTCAGAATTGCCCGATCTATGAATATAAAAAAAGAATTAACCTAATCACTAAATGGCATAATGAGAAAAAAGTCAAAACATTAGAATGAAGGTAACTGGCCAGTCACTGTAAACAATGTTTCTGTTTGTTTTCACTTTCACCCCTATAATCCTTCACTTTCTGCTAACTCCCCTGATCCCTACACCAAGTAAGGAAGTGTTCATCTCCTCTTCAATCCTCCCCATCCACCTCACCTCCTCCTCAAAACTGTTCCTTAACATACAATCCTCTGTCTCCAAAAACAGACAGCCCCCTCATGCCCTCTCCTGCTCCCACCTGCTAACACTTTCTCTGCTCCTTCTCACTGCTGGTTATATCTCTCCAAATCCTGGTCCTCCTCACCACATTCCCACAGTAATTTCTACCTCCCATCCACGCTCTATCACAACCTTCCGTAACCTCTCTAACCTTATACCCATTCCCCCAGCCCCCGCTTCTCCAGTCCCACTAACAGAAGCTCTGTGGAACGCTCGCTCTGTCTGCAACAAGCTTTCCTACATCCATGATCTTTTTGTTACTTCCAAACTTACCTTCCTCGCCATCACTGAAACCTGGCTCACCCCTTCTGACACAGCCTCTCCTGCTGCACTTTCGTATGGTGGCTTCCATCTTTCTCACACACCCCGCCCCAGCAGCAAACATGGCGGAGGAGTTGGTTTTCTTCTGTCAGATACCTGCTCCTTCACCCCAATCCCACTGCCACCTTCTGTTACCCTCCTTTCCTTTGAGGTGCACTCTGTGCGCATCTTCTCCCTCTCCAACCTCCAACTGGCTGTCATCTACTGCCCCCCAGGGCCAGCCACCACCTTCTTTGGCCACTTCACCACCTTCATTTCCTTTCCGCGGACATCCCTACTATCATCATGGGCGACTTCAACATCTCCATTGACACTTCCCTCTCAGCTGCCACTAAACTTCTATCTCTCACTTCCTCCTTCGGCCTCACTCAATGGTCTTCTACAGCCACCCACAAAGATGGCCACAAACTGGATCTAATCTTCACCCGCCTCTGCTCCCTATCTAACCTCTCTAACTCACCTCTTCCTCTCTCTGACCACAACCTTCTCACATTCTCTTCCCTCTTCACTCCATGTCTACAATCCCCACCCCACAAACTTTCACACCCTCGCAGAGATCTTAAACACCTTGACCTACACTCATTCTCTGAATCCCTCCTCCCTCTCACAGATATAAGTTCTTTACACAATGCGGATGACGTTGCCGCTCTATATAAAACCACAATAGCTGTAGCTTTGGAATCTGCTGCCCCACATACATATACCAAAGCTCCCACTCCAACGAGCACTTCATCGCATTCAAACAGTCCCTCACTGCTTTCAAGACCACACTCGCCACAGCTAAACAAACCTACTTCTTATCTCTCATATCCTCCCTGTCTCACAACCCTAAACAGTTATTCAACACCTTCAATGCTCTCCTCCGTCCCCCAGCACCTTCTCCATCCCCACTCATCTCAGCTGAAGACTTTGCCTCATTTTTCAAGCAGAAGATTGATAACATCAGAGACAGTTTTGGTCAACTACCCCCAGAGCCCTTCCTCCCGACTTCCCAGCCCTCCACCTCCAAAACCAACTTCTCCACCATTACAGAAGATCGACTCTCCACTCTACTCTCAAGATCACATCTCACCACCTGTGCACTTGACCCGATCCCATCCCACTTCATCCCAAACCTCACCACAGTCTTCATCCCAACCCTAACCCATCTCTTCAACCTATCACTAACAACTGGTGTTTTCCCCTCAAGCTTTAAACATGCCTCCATCACACCTATCCTCAAAAAGCCCCTCTTGACCCATCCTCTGTATCTAGCTATCGCCCTATATCACTTCTCCCCTATGCCTCCAAGCTACTGGAACAACACGTCTACCTTGAACTGTCCTCCATCTCTCATCTTGCTCCCTCTTCGACCGCTTACAATCTGGCTTCCGGTCAAACCACTCCACTGAAGCTGCCCACTGAAGCTGGCAACACTGAGATCCATAGACAATATGGAGAGGAGTCTTCTGCTCACAGAGCAGACGCTCAATGGGATAGATGAGGAGGGGGATGGTAGGATGGAGCTGCAGGACAGTGTGGCAGTTAGCTGGGTGACAGATAGAAGGCGGGGTAGAGGGAAGAGTGCCAGGGAGGCTAGTCCTGATCTGGCACACCCCAATAAGTTTGCTAAGTTGGCAGATGAGGGGGGTGCCAGTACAGGGGTAGCACTGCTGCAGCCAGGCATGTCCTCTGAAAGCCGGAGGAGTGACTGCTCCAGTAAGGAGGGAAATAGGAGAGCAGGGCAGGCCAGACAGGTGCTGGTAGTGGGGGACTCAATTATTAGGGGAACAGATAGGGCAATCTGTCACAAAGACAGGGACCGTCGGACGGTGTGCTGCCTACCTGGCGCTCGAGTCCGACACATCGCTGATCGGGTGGACAGATTACTGGGAGGGGCTGGTGAGGACCCAGCAGTCATGGTGCACATTGGCACAAATGACAAAGTTAGAGGTAGGTGGAAGGTCCTTAAAGATGATTTCAGGGAATTAGGCTGCAAGCTGAAAGCAAGGACCTCCAACGTGGTATTTTCCGAAATACTGCCTGTACCACGTGCCACGCCAGAGAGGCAATGGGAGATTAGGGAGGTTAATAAGTGGCTCAAGAATTGGTGTAGGAAGGAGGGGTTTGGGTTCCTGCAGAACTGGGCCGACTTCTCAGTGGGCTACAGGCTCTACGCTAGGGACGGGCTGCACCTCAATGGGGAAGGGGCAGCTGTGCTGGGGGAGAAAATGGTTAGAAGGTTGGAGGAGTGTTTAAACTAGGGATTGGGGGGGAGGGTATTCATTTTATAGGAGGGGAAGATAGTGCAGATAGAGAGCTGGGCACAAATAAGGAAGTTGGGGGTGGCGGTGGCATGGGGGGTGGGGTTAGAACAGTTAATAATTTAAGAAAGAATAGAGGTACAGAGAGTAACATCAAGTGCATGTATACTAATGCCAGAAGCCTCGCCAACAAAATGGACGAATTAGAACTAATGTTGTTGGAGCATAATTATGACATGGTGGGGATATCTGAGACGTGGCTGGATGAGAGCCATGACTGGGCTGTTAACTTGCAGGGCTATAGCCTGTTCAGAAATGACCGTACAGATAAGCGAGGGGGAGGGGTGTGTCTATATGTAAAATCTTCCTTAAAACCCATCCTGCGTGATAATATAGGTGAATTTAATGAAAATGTGGAGTCCCTGTGGGTGGAGATAAGAGGAGGGGGAAAAAATAATAAATTACTGATAGGGGTTTGTTATAAATCTCCAAAAATAATGGAAGCAATGGAGAATATCCTCGTAAAGCAAATAGATGAAGCTGCGACTCAAGGAGAAGTCATTATTATGGGGGACTTCAACTACCCTGAAATAGATTGGGGAACAGAAACCTGCAGTTCCAGCAAAGGTAATCGGTTTTTGACAACTATGAGAGACAATTACCTTTCACAGCTGGTTCAGGACCCAACAAGGAGGGGGGCACTGCTAGACCTAATATTAACCAACAGGCCAGACCGCATATCAAATATAAGGGTTGGGGGTCACTTGGGGACTAGTGATCATAAAATAATAAGTTTTCATGTAACCTTTAATAAGATGGGTAGTAGGGGGGTGACAAGGACACTAAACTTCAGGAGGGCAAATTTCCAACGGATGAGAGAGGATCTTGGTGCAATTAACTGGGACGATATCCTGAGACACAAAAATACACAAAGAAAATGGGAGACGTTTATTAGCATCCTGGATAGGACCTGTGCACAGTATATACCGTATGGGAATAAACATACTAGAAATAGGAGGAAACCAATATGGCTAAATAGAGCTGTTAGGGGCGCAATAAGGAACAAAAAGAAAGCATTTAGAGAATTAAAGGAAGTAGGTAGTGATGAGGCATTAAATAAATACAGAAAATTAAATAAATTCTGTAAAAAGCAAATCAAGGCAGCAAAGATTGAGACAGAGAGACTCATTGCCAGAGAGAGTAAAAATAATCCCAAAATATTCTTTAACTATATAAATAGTAAGAAACTAAAAAATGACAGTGTTGGCCCCCTTAAAAATAGTCTGGGTGAAATGGTGGATGAGGATGAGGAAAAAGCCAATCTGCTAAATGACTTTTTTTCATCAGTATTTACAAAAGAAAATCCCATGGCAGCCAATATGACTAGTGATAAAAATTCCCCATTAAATGTCAACTGCTTAACCCAGCAGGAAGTACAGCGGCGTCTAAAAATCACTAAAATTGACAAATCTCCGGGCCCGGATGGGATACACCCCCGAGTACTGCAGGAACTAAGTACAGTCATTGATAGACCATTATTTTTAATCTTTAAAGAGTCCATAATAACAGGGTCTGTACCAAAGGAGTGGCGTATAGCAAATGTGGTGCCAATATTCAAAAAAGGGGCAAAAACTGAACTCGGTAATTATAGGCCAGTAAGTTTAACCTCTACTGTGGGTAAAATCCTGGAGGGCATTCTAAGGGATGCTATACTGGAGTATCTGAAGAGGAATAACCTCATGACCCAGTATCAGCACGGGTTTACTAGGGACCGCTCATGTCAGACTAATTTGATCAGCTTCTATGAAGAGGTAAGTTCCGGACTGGACCAAGGGAACCCAGTGGACGTAGTGTATATGGACTTTTCCAAAGCTTTTGATACGGTGCCACACAAAAGGTTGATACATAAAATGAGAGTAATGGGGATAGGGGAAAATATGTGTAAGTGGGTTGAGAGCTGGCTCAGGGATAGGAAACAAAGGGTGGTTATTAATGGAGCACACTCGGACTGGGTCGCGGTTAGCAGTGGGGTACCACAGGGGTCAGTATTGGGCCCTCTTCTTTTTAACATATTTATTAATGACCTTGTAGGGGGCATTCAGAGTAGAATTTCAATATTTGCAGATGACACTAAACTCTGTAGGGTAATCAATACAGGGGAGGACAATTTTATATTACAGGATGATTTATGTAAACTAGAAGCTTGGGCTGATAAATGGCAAATGAGTTTTAATGGGGATAAATGTAAGGTCATGCACTTGGGTAGAATTAATAAGATGTATAACTATGTGCTTAATTCTAAAACTCTGGGCAAAATCATCAATGAAAAAGACCTGGGTGTATGGGTGGATGACAGACTCATATTCAGTGGCCAGTGTCAGGCAGCTGCTACAAAGGCAAATAAAATAATGGGATGTATTAAAAGAGGCATAGATGCTCATGAGGAGAACATAATTTTACCTCTATACAAGTCACTAGTTCGACCACACTTAGAATACTGTGCACAGTTCTGGTCTCCGGTGTATAAGAAAGACATAGCTGAACTAGAGCGGGTGCAGAGAAGAGCGACCAAGGTTATTAGAGGACTGGGGGGTCTGCAATACCAAGATAGGTTATTACACTTGGGGCTATTTAGTGTGGAAAAACGAAGACTAAGGGGTGATCTTATTTTAATGTATAAATATATGAGGGGACAGTACAAAGACCTTTCTGATGATCTTTTTAATCATAGACCTGAGACAGGGACAAGGGGGCATCCTCTACGTCTGGAGGAAAGAAGGTTTAAGCATAATAACAGACGCGGATTCTTTACTGTAAGAGCAGTGAGACTATGGAACTCTCTGCCGTATGATGTTGTAATGAGTGATTCATTAATTAAATTTAAGAGGGGACTGGATACCTTTCTGGAAAAGTATAATATTACAGGGTATATACACTAGATTCCTTGATAAGGCGTTGATCCAGGGAACTAGTCTGATTGCCGTATGTGGAGTCGGGAAGGAATTTTTTTCCCCATGGTGGAGTTACTCCTTACCACATAGGTTTTTTTTGCCTTCCTCTGGATCAACATGTTAGGGCATGTTAGGTTAGGCTATGGGTTGAACTAGATGGACTTAAAGTCTTACTTCAACCTCAATAACTATGTAACTATGTAACTAAGGTCACCAATGACCTCTTAACCGCCAAGAGCAAGCGACACTACTCTGTCCTTCTCCTCCTGGACCTGTCGGCTGCCTTTGACACAGTGGACCATTCCCTATTATTACAGAACCTCTCATCCCTTGGCATCACAGACTTGGCCCTATCCTGGATCTCATCATACCTAACAGACCGGACATTCAGCGTCTCCCACTCACACACCACCTCCTCACCTCGCCCCCTATCTGTCGGAGTCCCACAAGGTTCAGTCCTAGGGCCCCTGCTCTTCTCCATTTACACCTTTGGCCTGGGACAGCTCATAGAATCTCATGGTTTTCAGTATCATCTCTATGCTGATGACACACAGATCTACATCTCTGGACCAGATATTACCTCCCTACTAACCAGAATCCCTCAATGTCTGTCCACTATTTCATCCTTCTTCTCCTCTAGATTTCTGAAACTTAACATGGACAAAACAGAATTCATCATCTTTCCCCCATCTCACGTGACCCCCCCAACGAACCTATCCATTACAGTAAATGGCTGCCCACTCTCCCCAGTCTGACAAGCTCGCTGCCTCGGGGCAATCCTTGATGCTGATCTCTCCTTCAAACCACATATCCAAGCCCTTTCCACTTCCTGCCGACTTCAACTCAAAAATATTGCACGAATCCGTACATTCCTCAACCAAGAATCTGCAAAAACCCTAGTCCATGCCCTCGTCATCTCTCGCCTCGACTACTGCAACCTCCTGCTCTGTGGCCTCCTCTCTAACACTCTCGCACCCCTCCAATCTATTCTAAACTCTGCTGCCCGACTAATCCACCTGTCCCCCCGCTATTCCCCAGCTTCTCCCCTCTGTCAATCCCTTCACTGGCTCCCCATTGCCCAGAGACTCCAGTACAGAACCCTAACCATGACATACAAAGCCATCCACAACCTGTCTCCTCCATACATCTGTGACCTTGTCTCCCGGTACTTACCTACACGCAACCTCCGATCCTCACAAGACCTCCTTCTCTACTCCCCTCTTATCTCCTCTTCCCACAATCGTATACAAGATTTCTCTCGCGTATCACCCCTACTCTGGAACCCTCTACCACAACACATCAGACTCTCACCTACCATCGAAACCTTCAAAAAGAGCCTGAAGACCCACCTCTTCCGACAAGCCTACAACCTGCAGTAACCACCGATCGACCAAACCGCTGCATGACCAGCTCTATCCTCGCCTACTGTATTCTCACCCATCCCTTGTAGATTGTGAGCCTTCGTGGCCAGGGTCCTCTCTCCTCCTGTACCAGTTATGACTTGTATTGTTTAAGATTATTGTACTTGTTTTTATTATGTATAGCCCTCCTTACATGTAAAGCGCCATGGAATAAATGGCGCTATAACAATAAATAATAATAATAATAATAATTCCATTTTTTTGGTCGCAGCATCATTGCATTAAAATGCAATAACGGGCGATGAAAAGATCGTATCTGCACCAATATGGTATCTTTAAATATGTCAGCTCGGCGGACAAAAAATAAGCTCTCATACAACCCAAGATTGCGAAAAATGGAGAGGCTACGGGTATCGGAAAATGGCGCTTTTTTCTTTTTTTTAACAAATTTTGGATTTTTTTTCAACACTTAGATAAAAAAAAAACTATACATGTTTGGTGTCTATGAATTCGAAATGTCCTGGAGAATAATAATGGCAGGTCAGTTTTAGCATTTAGTGAACATAGTAAAAAAGCAAAACAAAAAACAATTGTGGAATTGCACTTTTTTGCAATTTCACTGCACTTGGAATTTTTTTCCTGCTTTCCAGTACACAATATGTTAAAACCAACGGTGTTGTTCAAATGTACAAGTTGTCTCGCAAAAAACAAGCCCTCACATGGCCATATTGACCTAAAAATAAAAAAGTTATGGCTCTGGGAAGAAGTAGAGCAAAAAACTAGAATGCAAAAACGAAAATACCTCCAGTTATGAAGGGGTTAATCCAAACGATAGGCAGTGTTTATAGAAAATATACAAGAAAATAGGAGGGATTAACAAAAGACTTACTACGCCGATTACAGAGATCAATCAGCTTAGTGAAAGGAAACAATCAGATCAAAACATCTGGTTAACAGGATCAAGCCTTGACTGGTATGTATCTTCCTCAGCATTGAACACAGATCATAATTTGTCTTGACTTTCATCAGGACCTGAGTTACACCAACACTTACGCCCCATGTGGGCTGTGGGCTGGGTTGTGGGATGTTCTCAGCCCTTCAGGATTTTATGAAAATCCCAGTTTATGCAATAACTTCACTCCTGATGATCGCAGAAGTTCGAAATCGCAGCCATATTTTTATCGGGATTTTACCGTTACCCGGAGACCAAACATGACATTGCTGTTGTCAGTTCTCTGGCCACTATAGATTTGGATCTATATCTATATATTTGAGATCAGTATAGGGGAAACACTTTTTCACACAACTGTATACCAAAATATACAAATATCCAACAAAGTATGAGTACGCAAATCCTATATACAAGGCAGACACCCACAATGAAGATACCGATCAAGTGATTAAAATACAGAGGTGAGAGGATCAGTAAGGCCGGGTCACACTAGCGTATAATACGGACGAGTGCTGTGTGAGAAAACATTGCATAGCACTCGGACCAAAGTTAATCTATGGGGAAGCTCACATCCTTTTTTTCTTAGGCGTATTCTACATGTGAGTGAAATCGCAGCTTGCTGCGATTTTTCGCATATAGCGGCTGAGTCTCACCAATGCAAGTCTATAGGTGCGAGAAAAAAACCACACAGCACTCCCAGCATTGGGAGTGCTGTCCGTTTTTTACGCACCGGTGTCCTTTGAAAAGCCGGTAATTCATGTGCGGTGTAAAGTAAAATCACACTGACAGGTTAGAATATAATAGATAGAATAGAAATATACACATAGAATACATATATATATATACACACGTCAGTAACACACACACACATATACAGTACAGACCAAAAGTTTGGACACACCATCTCATTTAAAGATTTTTCTGTATTTTAATGACTATGAAAATTGTACATTCACACTGAAGGCATCAAAACTATGAATTAACACATGTGGAATTATATACTTAACAAAAAAGAGTGAAACAACTGAAATTATGTCTTATATTCTAGGTTCTTCAAAGTAGCCACCTTTTACTTTGATGACTGCTTTGCACACTCTTGGCATTCTCTTGATGAGCTTCAAGAGGTAGTCACCGGGAATGGTCTTCCAACAATCTTGAAGGAGTTCCCAGAGATGCTTAGCACTTGTTGGCCCTTTTGCCTTCACTCTGCGGTCCAGCTCATCCCAAACCATCTCGATTGGGTTCAGGTCTGGTGACTGTGGAGGCCACTCTCCTTCTTGGTCAAATAGCCCTTACACAGCCTGGAGGTGTGTTTGGGGTCATTGTCCTGTTGAAAAATAAATGATGGTTTAACTAAATGCAAACCGGATGGAATAGCATGCTGCTGCAAGATGCTGTGGTAGCCATGCTGATTCAGTATGCCTTCAATTTTGAATAAATCCCCAACAGTGTCACCAGCAAAGCACCCCCACACCATCACACCACCTCCTCCTCCATGCTTCACGGTGGGAACCAGGCATGTAGAGTCCATCCGTTCACCTTTTCTGCGATCTCAAATTTGGACTCATCGGACCAAAGCACAGATTTCCACTAGTCTAATGTCCATTCTTTGTGTTCTTTGGCCCAAACAAGTCTCTTCTGCTTGTTGCCTGTCCTTAGCAGTGGTTTCCTAGCAGCTATTTTACCATGAAGGCCTGCTGCACAAAGTCTCCTCTTCACAGTTGTTGTAGAGATGCGTCTGCTGCTAGAACTCTGTGTGGCATTGATCTGGTCTCTAATCTGAGCTGCTGTTAATCTGCGATTTCTAAGGCTGGTGACTCGAATAAACTTATCCTCAGAAGCAGAGGTGACTCTTGGTCTTCCTTTCCTGGAGCGGTCCAACTGTGAGTCAGTTTCTTTGTAGCGCTTGATGGTTTTTGCCACTGTACTTGGGGATACTTTCAAAGTTTTCCCAATTTTTCAGACTGACTGACCTTCATTTCTTAAAGTAATGATGGTCACTCATTTTTCTTTACTTAGCTGCTTTTTTCTTGTCATAATACAAATTCTAACAGTCTATTCAGTAGGACTATCAGCAGTGTATCCACCAGACTTCTGCACAACACAACTGATGGTCCCAACCCCATTTATAAGGCAAGAAATCCCATTTATTAAACCTGTCAGGGCACACCTGTGAAGTGAAAACCATTCCCGATGACTACCTCTTGAAGCTCATCAAGAGAATGCCAAGAGTGTGCAAAGCAGTCATCAAAGCAAAAGGTGGCTACTTTGAAGAACCCAGAATATAAGACATAATTTCAGTTGTTTCACACTTTTTTGTTAGGTATATAATTCCACATGTGTTAATTCATAGTTTAGACGCCTTCAGTGTGAATGTACAATTTTCATAGTCATGAAAATACAGAAAAATCTTTAAATGAGAAGGTGTGTCCAAACTTTTGGTCTGTACTGTGTATATGTATTTATATTGCACAGAAAGATAGAAGAAAAGCCGGCAATTCATCTGCTGGCTTCTGTAGCATTCCCAGATCAACACCTGGTCATCTAATGTTTAGACGGACACCTGCAGAGGTGTACAAGCTACAGTGTCTTGCACCCACTGTGAAATTTGGTGGAGGATCGGTGATGATCTGGGGATGCTTCAACAAGGCAGGAATTGGGCAGGTTGTTCTTTGCGAAGGACGTATAAATCAAGCCGCATACAAGGTTATCCTGGAAAAACAGTTGATTCCTTCTGCTCAGGCAATGTTCCCCAACTCTGTGGATTGTTTTTTCCAGCAAGGCAATGCGCCATGCCACACAGCAAGGTCAATCAAAGTGTGGATGAAGGACCACCACATCAAATCCCTGTCATGGCCAGCCCAATATCCAGACCTGAACCCACATTGAAAATCTGGAATGTAATCAAGAGGAAGATGGATAGTCACAAGCCATCAAACAAAGAACTGCTTAAATTTTTGTACCAGGAGTGGCATAAGGTCACCCAAAAGCAGTGTGAAAGACTGGTGGAAAGCATGCCAAGACGTATAAAAGCGGTGATTAAATATCATGGGTATTCCACAAAATATTGATTTCTGAACTCTTCCTGAGTTAAAACATTAGTATTGTTGTTTCTAAATGATTATGAACTTGTTTTTTTTTTTTGCATTATTTGAGGTCTGCAAGCAATGCATTTTTTTGTTATTTTGACCATTTCTCATTTTCAGAAAATAAATACAAAATGTATTGCTTGGAAATTCGGAGACATGCTGTCAGTAGTTTATAGAATAAAAGAACAATTTACATTTTACTCCAAAGTATACCTATAAAGAGAAAAATTAGACAAACTGAAAATTTTGCAGTGGTCTCTTAATTTTTGCAAGAGATGTATATATAAATACTAGATGGTGGCCCGATTCTAACGCATCGGGTATTCTAGAATATGTATGTCCACGTAGCATATTGCCCATCCATGTAGTATATTGCCCAGTGACGTAGTATATTGCTCAGCAACGTAGTATATTGCCCAGCCACATAGTATATTGCCCAGTGACGTAGTATATTGCCCAGCCACGTAGTATATTGCCCAGCCACGTAGTATATTGCCCAGTTACGTAGTATATTGCCCAGTGACGTAGTATATTGCCCAGTGACGTAGTATACAGCACAGAGCCACGTAGTATATTGCACAGCGACGTAGTATACAGCACAGAGCCACGTAGTATATTGCCCAGCCACATAGTATATTGCCCAGTTATGTAGTATATTGCACAGTGACGTAGTATACAGCACAGAGCCACGTAGTATATTGCCCAGTGACGTAGTATTTTGCCCAGCCACGTAGTATATTGCCCAGTGACGTAGTATATTGCCCAGTGACGTAGTATACAGCACAGAGCCACGTAGTATATTGCACAGCGACGTAGTATACAGCACAGAGCCACGTAGTATATTGCCCAGCCACGTAGTATATTGGGCAGTCACGTTGTATATTGCCCAGCTACGTAGTATATTGCCCAGCCATGTATGTCACAGGTTAAAAAAATAAAAAATAAACATAAACCTTCCGCAGGCGCGTTGTAGTTCTGTCGCCTGTGTGGGGTGCAGGCGGCAGCTTCCGGTCCCAGGGTGTGATGACGTCGCGGTCACGTGACCGTGACATCATGGCAGGTCCTTCTCGCGCAGGACCTGTGATGACGTCCGGTCACATGACCGTGTCGCGGTCACATGACCGTGACGTCACGGCAGGTCCCTCTCGCGCAGGCGCGCAGGACTTGTGATGACATCGCGGTCACATGACCGTGACGTCATGGCAGGTCCTTCTCCCAGACCATCCTTGCCACCGGAACGTGCCGCTTGCATGGAGCCGGAGCCGGAGCATCGCGAGGAGCGGGAAAGGCAGCGGAAGGTGAGTATATAATGATTTTTTATTTTGTTTATTATAAATATATGTATGTGTGCTTGTGTTTTGAAGAATATTTAGTTTTAAAACAATGTGTAAATGACAGAGAACTGCCATATGTAAAAGCTCATGTTAAAATCACATTGCATACAGATTGCATACGGATTGTATACAGATAAATAGATGCGAGGAAATCGCATGATCGCATTGCAAACGGATTACACATGGATGACCATATGGAAAACGTCGTGTGACACTCGGCCGAGAGAACTGATTTTTAATACGCTAATTGTGACGCCGGCCTAAAGCAGGTTCAGTGCAAAAACTAGAGAAATCATAATAGAAGAAAATAGCACCAGAAGAACCAAATACTAAATATATATAAGCTTTATTGAAGGCAAAATTTAAAAGAACATTTATAACTTCAGGTGATGGAATAATGACATGATAAGCCAAAAAAAGAGGGAACCACCAGCGGAACAGGCTACACCAAGGCAAGGTAGACGAAATATAAGTTGCTTAAAAGAGCATGTGCATTGTGCAAATAGATATACCCTTGAACATAATTTGAATGTTGAGCGTGTAAATAGTCCAAGTTACACAGAGGGGTAGAAAAAGTCTAACAGAGCTGTATACAAAGTTAGAGAATGTGCTGAGCAAAGAAGTGTATAGAGCAAGTAAATCACTGCCTCATGTTACCTGGAGGTTGCGATGCCAGCTGCCCCAATGAGCGTTTCGGCTCAGTGTCTTCTTCTGGGGGAGTATGGTGTGCTCTAATCCAAAGGGAAAGAAATAGACCCTCCTGAAGACATATGTTCTGAAAAAAAGATGGACCAGCAACGCAAAAATAATAGAATAAATAAAAAAAATGGGCTCTTGTGCCATATACATCAACCAACAGAGAAAAAAACAACTCCTAAAAATTAACTTTTAATATTCCTTAATAAAAAGTTTAAAAGATTTTTTTTAAAAAATACAAAATATCAGCAGCACCTCTCGGGTCTTTCAAGTATGGGAATATTATCCAGGGAATGGGATAGTTTGACAATGTAGTTTCACAGTCCTATACTGACCCAAATAGGTCCCTATTATGCTGTTCACCTTCCTGGCAGCGGAGGTTGGCAGCCGAAAGTTCGATGTGGCGCCCCCGCTCATTGTCAGCTGTCCCTTATATTCCCTGTATTCCCATAATTTATATCCCGTGCCCATATAAACACCCCAAATATGCACACAAAAGCGCTTAGGTCTATGATCTCACTGAGAAGTTTTATCTCATAGTCTCTAGTGAAAGAGAAAAAACACTATAAGGTAAATGTAACAAATGTCAATCCCCTTAATCAGATATCTCTAAAGCTGTAGCACAGCTAGGGTAATTTTAAAGTGCATCTATGCTCAGTGTAGACAGCGCAGTACCACCATGCATTATCTCAAAAAATGTACCTTCAAATGAAAATTAAAAGTATGTGATAGTCAGAGGGTAAGTCCAGAGGTCATGAGTAGTTGATAACAGTTCAAACCAAGACCACACTATAACACTTCTCTCTTAGAAATGGCCTCCAAACTAAATATCACTTTTCCCATTCCACATCCATGACATAGCTAGGAATAAAGTTAAGGTTAATCAATGCTCAGTATAGGCAACAACAGTACCTTGCCTTCAAATACATACTGTATACCTTCAGATATAATGATGAGTAACAAATTAAAATGGAGACCACAATGGGTCACTTTTCTAGTTGAAGTAAACTCCAGAGTTAGCATCCTTTGTCCCTTGACAGGTGTGATGATCAGATCACCTGTGTGTAGCAGAAATGCTCAAGACAGGGCGGCGCTCATAGCAATCTGGCAATGACAACAACAGAGGTCTGCTGCAGTAAAAGCAAGAGAAAAAAAGTGATCAGCACTCACCATTCCCGATGCTATAAAAAGTCTTTATTAGGACATGGACACGGACAGGGAGATCATGGTGTGCACACCATGATCTCCCTGTCCGTGTCCATGTCCTAATAAGGACTTTTTATAGCATCGGGAATGGTGAGTGCTGATCACTTTTTTTCTCTTGCTTTTACATTATTACCTCTTTTGATTGAGCACCCCATATGCCCATGCACTGAGTAGGGGAAATAGGAGCTGGTACAGCGTATTGTAGCACGCTAATAGGTGATCGCAAGGGACAGCAGTGCGAGTATATTACCTTTTGCTTGGACTGTTAGAAATTGTTTTTTCATACTCAGCACGCTGCCAGTGTTTCACTCTAAGCGTTGGTCTACAGGGTGATTAATCACCTGCTGTGTGAACATTTTTGTTAAATGGATCCAGCAAACTTACCCCTCTCTAACGGACTGTTGGCAGGACGGGAGAATGTGGACTCTTTTTTTACTGAATGTGAGACACAAGAAGATGTTTTTACTTTGAGCACTAAAACTTTGGAACACAGACTTTTCAATGCAGCGGAGAGGGAGGTTAATTTATTCTGGACGAATAATTCGTTGAAGTCATACGTCGACTGTGGACGTGTACCTCGGGGCCTGAGGGTTCTAAAGGATATGTCCCAGTTCAAGGATAATCCTATTTTTGTTATTGAATGGGAAAGGATCTTGCTTAAATGTTCTCAGGACTTACTCCAACTAGTATTACGACAAAATATTATGAACTATGAGACCACTAAATTGGAGTTAAACAAAACAAAGGAGGAGCTAAAAACTCGCCTGACGGAAAACCAATGGGCGTCAGTTGATAAAAAATTGGACATTAAGTTGGTGAATCTGCAAACAGAAATCAAGCAGAGGAAACGTGACAAATTTATCCGGGACAAAAATGATTTCGACACCGGTAAGGTGTTTACATGGAATAAAATGAGTCACCAACAAGGCAATCGCAGATCTACGAGGAGGAGTTACAAAGCCAGGAATTCAAAGAAATACAATAGGAGGGATTATCTGACTACAGATTCCGACTCGAGTGCAAATGAGGAGAGCCAGGCAGAGGTCACCATTGAGACCCGGATGAATACGGACTTACCGATTGCAGCCCCTTTGGACGGAGAACACGCCGGGGGGGGCGCAAGAGATCCGCCCCGAAAAAGGAAACAGGTCTCATGGAGACCGATGGTATAATTGACTCACCAGAACACACGGTGATTAATTTGACTGATCACGTTCTAACGCAGGCTCATTATATGGTTCTTTCAAAAGGTCTCAGTTATTGTTTACCAGAATCGTTTGATTTAGCACAATTCAAAGTGGATTTGTATAAAGCGGTTAGGAAAATTCACTTACATAAATTCTTTAAAAACAGTACACAAGGGGTTACCCATAGTAACCCGGGGGAGGTCCCATGTAAAGTGGGTCCTTTAGGGTTCATGGCAGTGGATGATGGGCACCTACAATCACGGCAGGATGCGGATCTCTTGCTTAGCCTCACACACACTAGATCAGTGATAACTCAGTCTTGCCCAACCCCCACGGAACGTTTTTCAGGAGGGGTTAAATCTACCTTTACACCCCCTGTCTCCCCGGGTAGCCCTATTGATATTTTTGAGGCACGTGTCAACAAAGATATGGAGGCATTGTTGTATCATATTACACCCCCTAACCTCACTTCCATTGAGTCCTGCGCACTTAGAGAGATACAGGGTTGGCCCGACGTGGTAGTGCGCCCCGCGGATAAAGGGGGTAATGTAGTGCTTCTTTCCAAGGAGCAGTATATGACAGAAGCACACAGGCAGTTGTCGGATACCTCCACGTATATGAAATTAAAAAATGACCCTACACATAAGTACACCAGGGAGCTGCGTACCTTTTTACGTTTGCAGGTGGAGAAACAGGTTCTTTCAACTAAACAAGCCGAGAAATTAATAGCTGATTTTCCTAAAAAACCGTGTTGGTACTACGTCCCTAAAGTACACAAAAGTCTAGTGAGCCCCCCTGGCCGTCCTATCGTATCGGGGGTGGGATCAGTAACAGAATCCTTATCTAGGTATTTGGATTGGTTGTTAAGACCCCTATTGCAGGACGTACCGTCCTATGTAAAGGATACTGGTCATTTTTTGCGCATTATACGAAGTTTCCAGTGGCAGGAAGGGTTTAATTTAACTTCAATAGACGTGGAGAGTCTTTACACTCGGATCCCTCAGGATATGGGGGTGGAAATAATTAGGGAGGTTCTGGTACACACACCTACAGACGTAAAAACCATTGATTTTATCTGTGATGCCTTATTGTTTGTCCTTAAGCATAATGCCTTTCAGTTTGACAACACGTGGTATAAACAAGAGGAAGGCACAGCCATGGGCACGTCGGTTTCATGCACGTTTGCCAATTTGTTCCTAGCTGTCCTCGAAGAAAGGTTTGTTTTCTCAGACTCTAACCCCTTCTTGAAACATATCAAACTCTTTATCAGGTATGTCGACGATATCATGATAGTCTGGGATGGTGATCAGTCCAGTTTTGCGCAATTTGTACACTATTTGGGACAAGTGAACACGATGAATATGAGGTTTACATCTCATTATGGGGGCAAGGTTCTGGAGTTTTTGGACGTTAAGGCAGAGATTGTGGATGGCACGGTTCACACCAGTGTCTTCCGCAAACCGACGTCTACAAACTCGTTACTCCATTACGGTAGTGCACATCCCCAATACACCAAAAGCGCTTTACCATATAGCCAGTTCCTCAGGGTGAGGAGACTTAACAGCACGGAACAGGGCTATAAGGAACAGTCTTCGGAGATGTATAAACGTTTCCGAAATCGTGGCTATCCCGCCCCGGTTTTGGATGCGGCTTTGGAGAGGGTTGAGATTAATACAAAGGGTTTAACTTCCGATTTAAATTCCAGACGAGAGAGGGGGGAGGGAGACAAGAAACATTTTGTCTTTTCTTTTAAATTTAGCTCCATGGATAGAGAAATCAGGTCTGTGATTAGGAACAACTGGGACATCTTGTGCAAGGATAGTGATCTGTCAGATAGAACGGGTAATGGCCCTTTGTTTGCTGTTCGGCGCGGCAGGAATATAAAGGACCTGCTGGTACATAATCGAGTACTGTCTCATAGCACCAACTGGCTGTCAGCTAGTGTCCCGAAAGGCAATTTTAAATGTGGGCACTGTAACTTTTGCCCCTATCACCTAACCGGTAAAGCATATAAGATAGGCCCTATTGATCATCTGGTACGTGATTTCATCACTTGTAGAAGCACACATGTAGTGTATGTTATATTCTGCCCTTGCGGCTTCTACTATATAGGTAAAACCTTCCGTCCACTATTCGTGCGCATACGTGAGCATTTTAATTCTGTACGTACCGGCAAAGGGGTCCCTCGTTTCATTCATCACGTTAGACAGTTCCATAATGCTGATACTAGGTTGCTTTCTTTTGCAGGCATAGAAAGAGTTTCACTGCCACCTGGTGGCGGAAATTTGAATAGGACTCTTCTGAGAAAAGAGGCAATGTGGATCATACGGACGAATGCACAGGGGCCGCTGGGACTTAACGAGAGGCTCGACATGTCGGTCTTCTTATGAGATTCCCCCGTTTCTGCCGTCATTATGGTCACCAGTTACCTTGCCTTATGAATTGTTTGTGTTCCCTCTTTTATTGTATTGTATACTGTTTATATTGTGCACCTTGTTTGCCATTGTTTAGTAACGGGTTAATTGTTTCACAGTTGGTTCAATGGGGGTTGTTGTACGTGGTGTCAGAGGAAGGGAGGGGTTTTGTTAGCTATATCTTTTGCCTCACTTCCCCCCTCTGACATCGGGATCTGTGGAAGCGCATGTAGCGCGAAACAGCTGTCATCCCTGCACACCATGATCTCCCTGTCCGTGTCCATGTCCTAATAAAGACTTTTTATAGCATCGGGAATGGTGAGTGCTGATCACTTTTTTTCTCTTGCTTTTACATTATTACCTCTTTTGATTGAGCACCCCATATGCCCATGCACTGAGTAGGGGAAATAGGAGCTGGTACAGCGTATTGTAGCACGCTAATAGGTGATCGCAAGGGACAGCAGTGCGAGTATATTACCTTTTGCTTGGAGAGGTCTGCTGCAGACCTCTGGTTGTCATGTCGACCCATTGGTGAACCGCGATCATGTGACGGGGTCACAGATGGGCAGAACCAGTGATGCCCTTCCTGTAGGCACGAATTAGATGCCGCTGCCAGAGATTAACAGCGGCATTCAACTAGTTAACAGCGGATCGCGATTCCACCCACGGCTGATGCGGGTACATGTCAGCGGTATAGATCAGCTGTCATGTGACCGGAAAAATGCAGGCTCAGCGCTGGAGCTCGCAACAAACAGGGGGAATCCAACATGTGAGTATTATTACGGCACATGTCGGAAAGGGGTAACAGAATGTGTATGAGGCCCTCCTTTATGTCTTATATAGTGTATTGGAGTCCCTCTTCCTTCTAATTTTGGCCAGTTCTTGCATTGTCCGCATAGACTTTGTGAGTTTCAGAGTCCTTCCTTCATAAATTAAGCAGGATGTGTCTGACGATGTCACACACCCGACATGCCCTGGGAGTCAGACATGCATCCAGGTGTCTTCCTCATGCTGTACCCATTGCATTTGAACGCTGTTTCCATCCATTTCAGTGATTTTCCTGCCCCCTCTGCCCTCTTGTTAGGGCCTGGAAAAATGTTCGAGTTTCTCATTGACTTCCATTATTTTTGTTACTCAAATCAAGCCTGTGCGAGCGTCCGACCTGCTCATCTGTATGTAAGGCATACCTCCCAACATTTGAAGATGGGAAAGAAGGACAAAGTTTGCGGCACGCTTTGCGCGCCGCGGTAAATTTTAGGCCATGCCTCTGACCACACCCATTCATAATTAGTCACACCCATATCCACGTCCCAACCACACCCATTTAGCACTGCCGATCACACTGTTTCATATACAATAATTATAAACAAAAAAATATGGCCACACAGTGCTCCATACTGTATGATGACCACACATGATGCTCCATACTGTATAATGGCCACACATGATGCTCCATACTGTATAATGACCGCACATGACGCTCCATACTGTATAATGAACACACATGACGCTCCATACTGTATAATGACCGCACATGATGCTCCATACTGTATAATGACCGCACATGACGCTCCATACTGTATAACGGCCACACATGATGCTCCATACTGTATAATGGCCGCACATGATGCTCCATACTGTATAATGACCGCACATGATGCTCCATACTGTATAATGAACACACATGACGCTCCATACTGTATAATGGCCGCACATGATGCTCCATACTGTATAATGACTGCACATGATGCTCCATACTGTATAATGACCGCGCACAGTGCTCCATACTGTATAATGGTCGCACATGATGCTCCATACTGTATAATGGTCACACATGATGCTCCATACTGTATAATGACCGCACATGATGCTCCATACTGTATAATGACCGCACATGATGCTCCATACTGTATAATGGCCGCACATGACGCTCCATACTGTATAATGACTGCACATGATGCTCCATACTGTATAATGACTGCACATGATGCTCCATACTGTATAATGGCCACACAGTGCTCCATACTGTATAATGACCGCACATGATGCTCCATACTGTATAATGACCGCACATGATGCTCCATACTGTATAATGACCACACATGATGCTCCATACTGTATAATGAACACACATGATGCTCCATACTGTATAATGAACACACATGATGCTCCATACTGTATATTGGCCACACATGATGCTCCATACTGTATAATGACTGCACATGATGCTCCATACTGTATAATGGCCACACAGTTCTCCATACTGTATAATGATCCCACATGATGCTTAATACTGTATACTGACCCCCCTCCTGTATGCATGGCTCATATTCCCCCCCGGTATGCATGGCTCATATTCCCCCCCCTCCTGTATGCCTGGCTCATATTCCCCCCCGTATGCATGGCTCATATTCCCCCCCCGTATGCATGGCTCATATTCCCCCCCCCGTATGCATGGCTCATATTCCCCCCCGTATGCATGGCTCATATTCCCCCCTCCTGTATGCATGGCTCATATTTCCCCCCCGTGTATGTATGGCTCATATTCCCCCCCCTCCTGTATGCATGGTTCATATTCCCCCCCCCGTATGTATGGCTCATATCCCCCCCCTCCTGTATGCATGGCTCATATTTCCCCCGCCTGTATGCATGGCTCATCTCTCCAGTCTCCACCCCCCTCCCGCCCCCCCGCTCCCATCTTGAATGGCGATGGCGCGGCTTACCGTCCTCCTTCATCCCCCCTACCCTGTCCCCGTCCCTCATACTTACCTGTGTTCCTCACCGCGCGGTCGTCCCTCTCGCTCTGTGTCCCGACTCCCGGCTCAGCACCTTCTTCCTGGGTGAGCGGTCATGTGATACCGCTCATTTAAGGTCATGAATATGCGCATATTCATGACCTTAAATGAGCGGTACAACGTGACTGCTCATTCAGGAGCGCTGCAGAAGCCAAGACCAGGCATCGCTGGAGCAAGGTGAGTATTGTCTTCAAGGAGGGTGGGTGGGAGGCGGGTGGGCGGATGGGGGGGCGGGGTCGGGCGGGAGGTGACCCAACTTTTATAAAAAAAAAACCAGCCGCACGTAGTGCGGGACAAATAATGTCCCGCCCGGGATCGCGGGGCTGACTGTCAAAATCAGGACAGTCCCACGGGATCCGGGACGGTTGGGAGGTATGTGTAAGGCTGGTTTCACATTTGCGGTTGTGTCCGCAGCGTTTCTAACGCATACATCCGCATGCGTTTTGTATTCCTATCTTTAACATTAAAAACGCATGCGTTTTTGTTTGTTCGCGTTTTGCCGCGTTTGACGACGCATGCGTCGTTTCGTCGTTTGCGGCTTGGCGCGGAAATGCAAATGTAGTAATTTTTAGAGGCGTCAATTTGCCGCCTGGAAACGCATGTGGTCAATTGCGCAAGGTTTGCACCAAAAACCGCATTGCTGTCTATATGAACGCATGCGTTCATAAGCACATGCGTTCGTGAACGCATACGTTCCTCAAGAAAAAAAAATTTGTAGACACTGCGTCGTCAAACGCGGCAAAACGCGAACAAACAAAAACGCATGCGTCCCTAATGATAAATATAGGAATACAAAACGCATGCGGATATTAAAACGCAAACGCAGGAAAAAACGCATATAAACGCGTACAAACGCGGCTTTTTTTAACCGCATGAGCTACCGCATGCGTCTAAAAAACGCCGCATTTGTGCACTTTTACATGCGTTTTTTCAACCACTTGTGGATGCGTTTTAAACGCTGCGGATTTAAACGCAAGTGTGAAAGTAGCCTAATGTGCTCGCAATAGTGGTGGCTGCATAAATCTGTATGTAGTGAGCTCCCCCTAGTGGTGGATGTATAAATATGTACTTAGGAAGCTCCCTCTAGTAGCGGCTGTATAAATCTGTACTTAGTGATCTCCCCCTGGTGGTTGCTGTATAAATACATTTAGTGAGCTCACTCTAGTGGTAGCGGTATGAATCTGTATTTAGTTAGCTTTCTCTAGTGGTGGCTACATAAATCTGTATATAGTGAGCTCCCCTAGTGGTGGATGTATAAATCTGTATTTAGTGAGCTCCTTCTAGTGCTGGCTGTATAAACCTGTACTTAGTGAGCTTCCCCTGGTGGTGGCTGTATAAATCTGTCTTTAGGAAGCTCCCTCTAGTAGCGGCTGTATAAATCTGTAATCAGTGATCTCCCCCTGGCGGTTGCTGTATAAATACATTTAGTGAACTCTTATTATAAAAATACAAAACTTACAATAAATAGCAAAAATCAAAACCCCAGCAAAAGCAACTGTCCGAGTCCAACATTACCCCCCCCCCCAGTCCAAAGCAAAGTCCGAGTCCAGCATAACTGCCCCCAGTCAAAGCAACCCCGCAAAAGAAAACAAACTGCCTTCTTCTTTCTCAGAGAAGCTTCATCCATCTTTTCTTTCTTTCTTTATGTTGTTTTCTGTCCTTTACTCTTCTTTTCACTTTTTGATTCCTCCTCCCCAGGTTACCTCACCCAAGGAGAGAAGAAACATTTTATTAATACACACGCACATACACACTTCATACCAAACCTGACAAAGAAAACTCTGGTCCATCGCCCAAAAAGAAACATTATAGCCACCTGACTTAAACACATCTATCTAAATCACACAATTTTTTTTTTTTTTTTAATTTATATATATATATATATTTTTTTATTATTATTTCATTTTTATTTTTTTTTATTATTATTTTTTTTTTACACAGCAAACACAACTATAAACAACCTACCACCAAACCCACACAATACAAAAATAAGCTCACCGAGTAACTCATAACCTCTTGCTTACAGGTGCTAATGCACCCTGAAAGCCACAGGATCATCACCGTACAATACAATGCTACATAACTCTATATTACAACACTTACCCAGAGCCAGGATTGGTGCCTGTAAGCCCTATATCAATAATTCACTTCTGCAAAACAAAAATCTGATATTGAAAAGCCCCAGCCCGCCACCGGGAAACCGGAGATGACAGGCTTCTACCCTAACAATCCTTACCCTACCAGCCGTCCCTACCTGTCTAGACATCTGCCCCTATTTATCTACCTACCTTTCCCTGTCTCTCCCTGCCTGACCCTACTACCCTACCTAATTCACCGCGTGCCTACCTAACTGTCCCTAGGCTGTCCCTATCCTGTCCCTAACTATCTACCTGTCCCTACTGAAGCTATCTACCTGTCCCTATCATTTACCTGCTCATCTAAGCCCTAGGTACATTAAATGAGAACCCTCTCCAGAGAAGAGAGGCCCTCGCTGCACCCAGCCTGTCATACTCCAGAGAGCGCACCTTCACCACGCCACCCAGAATGTTCCTAACAACCTCGTCCCGGGGGAGGATTTTCTGCTGAGTTGACACTAAGCACCGTGCGTTCCACGTGTAAAACCTGACGACTAAACTGACTAGAAATAAAGTGCCTCGATCTCGGCCACCCAGGGATCCGAATGCCCCATACGCCCACTCCGCATAGGAAAGGTGTGCCAGCCGAGGCCAGCCTATGGAAGCACCCACCCTGTTGTAGACCCCTGTATTAAAAGGACACTGAAGGAGGAAGTGCTCCATGCTTTCCAGCGTGTCGCAACACCCCTCACGGGGACAGCCCCGATCATCGGAGTTCCTACACTTCAGGTTGTCCCTTACATACAGTTTCCCATGGAAGCAACGCCAAGCCAAGTCCCAAAACTTCAAGGGGACCCGTGTAGAATTCAATAACCTCAGCCCACCCTCCAGATCCCGACTTGGGCAATCTTTGAGCACCAGAGGCTTCCGGAATTGGCCAACAGGACCCTCCTGTCAAGGAATTTCCTCGACATGGTCCTGATCTCCCACATTCCCAGACCCCACCGGCGGATCACCTTCAGAACCGGGGTAGCATAAGCCGGGAGATGCCCGTGCGGTGTGCGCAGGTCCTTCGCTTGCCCTCCTGTCTCCCATTCCTGGAAGAAGGGTCGAAGCCAGCCCCCTGCAGGAGAATACCCACGGAGGAGCCCTCTCTGACCAGAGGTTGGCGATGTTAGCCTTGACAAAAGTGTTTATTAGAAACACCACTGGGTTGACCATACCCAACTCTCCTAGTCTCCTTGTGCGATATGTGACCTCCCGCTTGACTAGGTTCAGCCTATTTGGAAGGCTGAACCTGAAAAACAGGGGGTTAATGAGTTTGCACATATGGACTTCAGTGAGCAATTAGCGCTTGTATGTCTTCAAGATCTGTCCACACAGGGTGCAACAGGGTTTTCATCAAATGATCAGTCTGCTTGCTTTAACACTAAAAATCCATACTTCTACCCTATCCAGTCCAGGGTGGAATGTATGGATAAATTCCAAGAAATGATGGAGAAAGATTTAAAACATCTCAAAGACAATATTACTAAAACAAACAAGAGCAACCTCACATATAGACAAAAAAAAGCCCTCAGGGAACTGAAAGAAATGAAAAATATTATCATTAAAAAAAAGTGATAAGGGGGGCATGATAGTAATTATGAACATAAAAGATTATAAAGAAAAAATGTTAGAATTACTAATGGATAATGAAACTTACGGTAAAATGAAAGGCAATCCATCTAAACAATATAATGAGGAAATAAATATCATGGTAAATGAAGGTTTGAGTTTGGGTGTCCTTAGCAAAAAGCAGGCTGATTATTTATATGTTCCCAATCCAAAAATGCCCATATTATACGGTTTGCCTAAGGTGCATAAAGGAGTGGGTTTGCCGGCTATGAGACCCATAGTGTCGGGTATAGGGTCAATGAATGAACATCTCTGTGAGTGGGTGGACTCCGTCTTACAACCCCTAGTTGTTAAATTACCAGGCTATGTTAAAGATTCTAGGGAAGTTCTCAAAACCTTTTCAAATAAAATATGGCAGAAAAATTATTCATGGTTGTGCTGTGATGTTATATCACTGTACACATGCATACCACATACCCTGGCAATGGAAGCGCTACGTGATCACTTGGAAAATTTCAGCTCCTATACCCAGGATCTAATTAATTATGTGTTGCAAGTCACTTTTTTTCTTCTAAAACACAATATTTTTTCATTTGAAAATACGGTGTATGAGCAGAGGACAGGCGTTCCAATGGGGGCTAAGTATTCTCCCTCATTGGCAAATCTGACTATGGCGTATTGGGAACGCAAATATATCTACAGTGTGAACAATCCCTTTGCCGGGTCCATGGTCTGGTACGGCAGATACATCGATGACACCCTAATTATTTGGGGTGGCGATGTATCTGCCGTACCGGATTTCATTGGATACATCAACGGCAACGATTTTGGTATCAAATTCACCCACAAATGGAATAAAAGTACTATTTCATTTTTAGATCTAGACTTGATGGGGGTAGAAAATCAGATTGTTGACAGCAAGACGCACATAAAACCCATCAGTGGGAATACTGTGCTACATGCGAGGAGTAGCCACCCCAAACATACTATAAAGTCAATTCCGGTGGGAGAATATACGCGGCACAAGAGAAACTGTAGTAGTGAAATATCTAAAAAGGAGGAATTTGATGGCTTAAGAGTGCAGCTAAAAAAAAGACAGTATCCTGACTGGACCCTAAATAGAGCACAAAAAATAGTGGATAAAAAACCTAGAGATAGTCTTTTAACCCTAGATAGGGAGAATAAAAGTGAAAGAGAAGGTAAAAGTAAGAAACCATATGTTTGTTTCCAATACAGCAGCCAGTTCAACGAAATTAAAAATATAATATTGAAAAGGTTACCTATATTGCAGGAAGACGATTTACTATCAGATATTCTCAAAGATGGGCTCAATATTGTGGCCAGGAGAGCGCCAACTATTGGCAGCTCTTTATCACCTAGTCTCTTTCAATCACAGCCGGCTTCTAGTACATGGTTGCAATGTAAAGGCTTTTACAAATGTGGTGTCACTGCGTGCAGTACATGTAGGTACGCATTAACAAATAACACATTCCAAGATAAGGATAAAAACAAAACTTTCCAAATAAAATGTTTTATTAATTGTCACTCAAAGAATGTAGTGTACAAAATTGACTGTAGAGAATGTAATTTGTCATACATAGGGTGCACTATGAGAAAGCTGAAAACTAGATTCACAGAGCACTTAAGGGACCTAGGAAGCACTAATATCCAAGGTAAAAATATATCAGCTGCTGCCAAACACTTTATCATGTGTCATTCAGGTAATACATCTATGATGACAATCCAGGGCATAGAACAAACTAAACTGTCACAGCGGGGTGGAGATATCAAAAGACAGCTTCTAACCAGAGAAGCTTTTTGGATATATAATTTGCGAACCAGATATCCATTTGGCCTGAATCGTAAAAATGAAATTATGTACCATTACTGCTAAATTTATTCCATTCTTATTCTTTGAATTTATCTTTGTATTAATCTTTGCATTGTTGATTGTTTTGTATGTATATTTATGATATGTCATTCAGTATTTTAACCACACTTGTGTGCAATTTCAGCAGCTGCGGCGAAGTTCATGTGTCCAGGACCTGTGGTAATAATCATGTGACCAGCATTGATCACTGGATTGGTCCATGAACACTAGATAACAATCATTGCAAATCTCAGAAAATCATGCATTGACTAAGATGGGTACGATCGAAACGCGTCGCATGTACTCTGTACTTGGACTTTTGCGCTAAGGCAAGGACTGTTTGTACTACACCAATTTTTAATGGAGAAATAAAGCATTTGAATTTTATGGAGCTGGAACGCCTTCCTTACTTCGTTATGTATATCCATCTTAGTCCAAGATGATGTTCCGTGCACCTGCCTGGATTGGTGAGCTGGCTGTGGCTTCTTATAGCCTTTTCTTTTTGCACGTTCAGCCTATTTCCCCATAACATCTGGAAAAACAGGCTGTAGACCCGTGTCCAGAGTGGCTCTGGCAACATGCAGACACTGCCCAGGTATATTAACAAGGGTAGCAAAAAACCCTTAACCAGGCTAACCCTTTCCCTCAGGGTCAAAGACCAACCCTTCCATTGGTCCACCTTCTGGGCGGCGATCTTAAGTCTGCCCTCCCAATTTTGCTGGGGGTAGTCCCCAGGGCCAAATTCGATGCCTAGGATTTTTGCCGATGCCTGGGGCTCTGGAAGAGTGTCCGGGAGACCAAAACTAGGGTCTCCCCCTCCCAGCCAGAGACTCTCACACTTTTCCTGATTAATTTTGGACCCAGAAGCCTCCGAGTAGCGATCAACCTCAGACATGACCCACTCCGCCTCCTCACCCGAGGACACGAAAAGGGAGACGTCATCGGCATACGCTACCACCCTCAGAGTGGCTTCCGGGGCCACCTGGTCCATCCTGACTCCCACCAACGGTCCACGCTCAATCCTCCTTAAAAGGGGATCTATCGCGAACACGTATAACAGCGGGCTCAATGGACAGCCCCGGCGGACCCCAGACCCAACCTCAAAAGGGCGGCCAGACCAACCATTCACGAGCGGAAAAGTCTCTGCCCCCGCGTACAAGATCTTTAGCCAATTTACAAACCCCCCAGGCAGACCATACCTCAGAAGGACGGACCAGAGGTACTCATGGTTACCCCGATCAAAAGCCTTCGCCTGGTCTAAGGACAGCAAGTACCCCTTCCAGTGACCTGCCCTGCTCCACTGCCTCTCGGACACCGAGCACAGCACTAAACGTACTGCGGCCTGGAACAGAGCAGTGCTGGGCCTCCGAAAGGAGCCGGGGTGCAAACTTCACCAGCCGTTTGAACAGCACCTTTGCCAGAACCTTCCGGTCCGTATTGAGAAGCGCTATGGGACGCCAATTCTCAATACGGGACGGGTCCTTACCCTTTGACAGGATAATCAGGGCAGACTGCCTCATTGACTGGGAAAGAGCGCCCGAGGAGAGACACTCGTTAAACACCTCAGTCAAGAGAGGGACCAAGGAGTCCCTAAAGGTCTTATAAAACTCGGATGTTAAGCTATCCGGACCTGGCGATTTCTTAGGCCGAAGCCCATCAATGGCCAGTCGCACTTCCTCTTCCCTGATTGGTTCTGTCAAAACGTGAAGCGAGGGGTCATCTCCTGGCTCAGGGATGGCTTCAGCCAGGAAAGCCGACATCACGTTCCGATCCAGATCCCTCTTCCCCAAGAGGTGTGAGTAGAAAGATCTGATCACCTCCAGGATCCCTGATTTGGATCTGTTCAGGGAACCCGTATCGTCGACCAAACCTGTCACCACCTTACAACTCACTGACATCTTACAGTTTCTGTAGGGGTCAGGCGAGCGGTACCTCCCGAAATCCCTCTCAAAAACCAAAGATGTGTGCCTATCGTACTGACACCTCTTGAGTAAAGACTTCACTCTGGAGATCTCCTCACGGTCACCTCCAGCCGAGACGAGATGTTCGAGTTTCCTCCTCAGTTCCTGATACAGGCGGTACCTGCTCAGGCTCCTGAGGCTCGAGAGCTGGCGGAAGAAACTCGCAACCCGATCCTTGAACATCTCCCAACACTCTGACTTATCGCTACAGAGATCCAAAAGCGGTACCTGGCTCTGAAGAAAGTCCTCAAAGGATTGTCTTATCTCTGCTTCTTCCAAGAGGGATGAATTCAGCTTCCATAGTCCCCTTCCCATCCGAGGGGTTTCTGAAACATTCAGAGAAAAAGAAATCAGACAGTGATCGGAGAACTCCACCTCAACAACGGACACTGCTGAAGAGATGGCTTCCTCCTTTAAAAAAAAACCTGTCTATCCTAGACCTACAATTACCTCTATGAAAGGTGAAACCACAGTGACCTGCGGTGTGCCGGATGTGGACATCCACCAGGCGAGCGTCACTAGCTATGCTATTAAGAGTATTACTATCATAAGCCAGCCGGTCAATGGAGCCTCCCCTATCACGAAGCCTTGTGACAGTGTTAAAGTCACCTCCAAAGACCACTTGCCGACTCGTAAAAAGATAGGGCTTAATCTTCAGGAAGAGACATTTACGGTCCCACTTTGACTGCGGACCATAGATGTTAATGAGCCGAAGCTCCTGTCCCCTCATGAAGACGTCTAAGACCAGGCACCTCCCCATTTCTACCTCGATAACTCTCCGGCATTCAACCGATGCAGTCTTAAAAAGGACTGCCACCCCGCTACATGGCTCGGCCGCAAGAGACCAGTATGAAGACCCGCACCTCCACTCGCTCTCCGCCTTGCGTATGGCCCCCATATCCGTAAGCCTGGTCTCCTGCAAAAACAAAATTTCAGCCTCAAATCGGGTGAGAAAATCAAAGGCCGCAAATCTAGCCGCATCAGACTTTATACTAGCGACATTATTGGTCGCTAGAGTCAACGGGGTGGGTGCCGCCATCATGAGTGATCAAGTTAGATGGCATTTTTCTTCCCCCCACCCTTTTTCTTAGCCCGCTCATCTCCGGACGATGAAGCCCCCCCTCTTCTTTTCAGAGAGACAGAGGTATCCATCCCTCCCACCTCTTTCTCATCTCCGGACCCAGGGTCGTCCCCACCTCCCGAGGAAGACACACCCCCTGGAGAAGGGACTCCCCCGCCTCCCAAAGGCCCTCCCGATGTTACCTCCGGAACCTCACCCCCGACTCCCGTCTCAGCAGGATCGTCAAGGGCTTGGAACTGGTTGGAGAGGGGGATCAGAGGGGAGTCGGTGGGACCTTCCTTGGGCACCTTGGTCAGGGAAGAAGATTTTCCACCTTTTTTCTTCTTTTTTTTACTTTTGGCACTCTTGGTACCCTTGTCACCCATTTCTTTTGGCTGTTCCCCTCCATCCTCATCAAAACTTTCATATTGAGAGGCATCTGAGAGATCAGCCACTTCCTCATTCTCCATCCGTCTGATCTCCTCATTCACCGCTTCCTCCCCCGGGGCCTCAGTGACATGAGCTGTCGCCTCGGAGGAGGGGGCAGCCATTACCCCAGTTTCCCGAGGCTCCTCCTGCCCCCTGCCCTCCTGACGCCTTGCCTGCCTCCGCTGGTAAGAGGGGCCCCTAGCCTTGCCATTCCTCATCGGCCCCTCAGCTCCTCCCCCACTGCCACCTCCAACCCCCGCAGAAGTTGCACCGCCAGGAACTTCCTCACGGCTCCCCTCCGCCCGGCTGGCCATGGCATTAGAGAAGGAAGAGGGCAGCGGCTGAACGGGTGACCTAGATCACCACACAGGTGACATCGAATGACACCACAGGATGCGGCGAGGTGACCCACCTTGCCACACAAGGAACATTTCTGCACCTTGCAGCCTGCGCTGAAGTGGCGAGGATCACTGCACCTGTGGCATACCTTCGGCTGCCCCTGGTAGAAGACCAGAATCCGATCCCTTCCCAGGAAAGCCGAGGAAGGGATGTGGGTGACAGTGCCACCTGAACGCTTCAACTTTACCATGAAGGTCCAGCCTCCTGACCAGATACCAAAATCGTCCCGGTTCTTCTTAGGGACGTCCACAACCTCGCCGTAGCGGCTCAACCAGGTCATTATGTCAACGCCAGAAAGAGACTCATTACATGTTAAAACGGTCACTTTCTTCGGCCCACTTTGGCGAGAAATTGCTTCCACGGCGAACCCTCGCCAGCCGGGCTCCTCTTTTACCAGCTCGTAATTCGACCAAAAGAGCTCCAAGCCCTCCGGCCGAACAAAGCTGATATCAAAGGTGGAGGTTCCAAAAGGATGTATCAGAGCAAAGATGTCAATAGCCCTGAAGTCCATCTTCATGAAGAGCTTCACCACATTTGTCCTGGATGGACACGCCTCATCGCCCCTCCAGCGAAGACGAACCACATTTCTCCTGGAGACCCCCTGCCCGGGTGTCGGGAGGGACCACACGGTCTCCCCCCCTTTTCTCTTGGAAGGCAGCTAGACCAAACTTATCTAGCCAGTAGGACAACGCCACCTCTCTTCCCTCTACATTGATCGTCCGCTCCCCTTTTTTGAGGGCCTCCAGGAAACGGCGGCGAAAAGCCTCATTCCCTGGGTCCGGAGATGAGGAAGACCCCTGTGGAACCCCAGCGGCAGCAGCCGCATAACTAATGGCGGCTGCAGGTGAGGGGGACGATGGACCAGCCCCTATATTCCCTGAACCCTCAACCTCACAGTCAACCATCTCCACCTCACTTACCTCAGCCTCACCATTTTCACTGGTAGAAATCACCGCACTGGCACCATTCACACCAACCATACCTCCAGCAGAAACCACCCCTGACCTGTCACCATTATCACAGACAATATTCACACCACTTGCACCACTTCCATTCTTATTTACATTTTTTCCTGCATTTTTTTTTTCTGCTTTCTGCTGGGGTTGTTACTATTTGCAGTGCAGCTGCCCCTTTAAGATCCATACTGCAGGGTTTGATTACCACACCCTGCTTTTCAGCAGAGCATGTGCTGGCAGCTGCAGACTGTTGCTCCAGCCTCTCCTGCAGACCATCTCCACGCTCCTGTGTGCACTTCACCGCCGGGTCCCCCACAGATACAGGTGACACACATGCAGAGGACCCCGGCGGTGCGACCCCCTCCGGCGAGGGTGCGATCCGGGCCGGCATTACCGCAGCCATTACAGCTGCACCCGAGATGATAACCGGTGCCGGGGTCCTGGATTTTGACCCAGCATCGGATCTGCATGTGGGGGACCCCGACACCACAGCACACGCCGCTGATGATGCGGCCCCGGCTGACAGCGCACCGCCAACACTGCGGGGAGCGGTGACCACCGGCAAGGTACCCACAGCCTCCACCCCCCGAGCGTCAGCGGGTGCAACAGGCACCAGGCCGTCCTCCGTTTCCACAGAGGATCGGGCCTGGACACCTCCACAGATTTTATTACTGCCCGCCACAGGGCCACACTCCAGACCATGCACACTGTCCGGCTCTGCAGCCGCATGCCCACTCTCGCCCCCTCTGCTACCGCCAGCAGAGACGGCGACCTGCGCCATACGACTTGTACTCTCCCCGCTCCCTCGCACCGGACCCACTGCAGGTCCCGGGCCGGGGTGGGTAGCGGGCTCCACACAGCGGGACCGGGGGGTCCCAGGAAGGGGGACAAACACCAACCTCTCCTCCGATGTTTTCTTCCTTTTTTTGCTTTTCTTTTTCCCCCTCCTGGTTGCCTCGTCCCCGCAGACCTCATCCCCAAACTTCAGGTGGGCATAGTTTACTGGGGACTCTAGCTGACGGATCTGCTGCAAGACGAGGCATCCCCCACTACTGCTGTTATCGCTGCTGCTATCATCCGCATCACCCCCATCCAGGGCCGCCATCAGGGCATTACAGCCGTGACTGGCGTATGGGGCCCGGTGGGCAGAGGGGCCCGCAGCGGGCCCCGTCTCATCTGCCCATCGGGCCGCTACCGGCAGCCACAGGCTGAACCGGGCCCTTAGCTGCGGCCGGCGCTGCAGCGCTATTGAAGTGCGGGCCCGAGCCCGCACGTCAATAGTTAACAGCCGCCAGCCAATCTGAGGCTGGCAGCTGACGTCAGCCGCAGCGTGCATGTTGCCGGCGTCTGACGTCATTGTCAGTCGCCGGCGAGTGCACGCTGCAGCTGCGTGCAGAGAGCAGGAGCGCGGGACGGGAGGTAAGTAGAACTTTTTTTTTTAATTGAGAGCGGCGATCCGGGGGGGGCCCAGGGCAGAGCGCTGGACACAGGAGGGGGCAGAACGCTGGACACAGGGGGGGCAGAACGCTGGACACAGGAGGGGGCAGAACGCTGGACACAGGAGGGGGCAGAACGCTGGACACAGGAGGGGGCAGAACGCTGGACACAGGAGGGGGCAGAACGCTGGACACAGGAGGGGGCAGAACGCTGGACACAGGAAGGGGCAGAACGCTGGACACAGGAGGGGGCAGAATGCTGGACACAGGAGGGGGCAGAACGCTGGACACAGGAGGGGGCAGAACGCTGGACACAGGAGGGGGCAGAACGCTGGACACAGGAGGGGGCAGAACGCTGGACACAGGAGGGGCAGAACGCTGGACACAGGAGGGGCAGAACGCTGGACACAGGGGGGGCAGAAAGCTGGACACGGGGGGGGCAGAAAGGAGAAACGGGGCATGATTGGAGACACGGGGCAGGATGACTGGAGACACTGGGGCAGGAATGGAAACAGATGGGGCAGAATTGAGAAATGGGGGCCTGATTGGAGACGGGGCAGAATGGTGATACGGGCATGATTGGAGACACTGGAGGCAGGATTGGAGACAGATGGGGCAGGATCATGGGGCAGGATGGATACGATGGAGACAGATGGGGCAGGATGGGGAGATCATATGGGGCAGGATGGATACTCATTAGGGCAGGATGGGAGAACATATGGCTGACCCCAGTAATGAGACACACGGGGCCAGGATGGCGAATATTATTACCATAGTGGCTAATTAAGGGATATTATTACTGCAGTGATGTATTTATTTTATTTTTTGAGTACACTGTTTTAAATGGAGGGGCGGTCCTATTACTGTGTAGATTGACACTATGTCACCTTCTTCATGTGGTGTAATGTAGAAGTTGGGAAAATTAAGTAATGTGTTCTGCAAGTGGAACTCGAGATAACTGTTATTTCCTGCAGAAACGAGTCCTGGCTGCATGAAGTGATGGTGGTCTGTGCGGGATGAAAGATGAAGGACTTCACCTAGAGACGTCACTGGTAAGTCAGTGTGTTACCTATACATTGACACTATACACTGTATACTATATACAGAGGTCCTGTGTATAATATCACCAGTGATCACTGGATTACCTATAGACTATATAAAGAGCTCCCGTGTATAATGTCACCAGTGATCACTGTATTACCTGTACACAGACACTGCATACTAAGTACAGAGCTCCTGTGTATAATGGCACTTATGGTGATAGTATTGTGTTTTTTTTTATTATTGATCAGTATTGTAGTATTCAGTCACTATGTGTTGGTAATATGTGGTCTGGTCATGATGTTGTGGTATTTGTTCCTTGTATTTGATATTATTCGATCACTGTGGTGGTAATATGTCATCTGGTCATGGTGTGGCGGTATTTGTGCCTTGTAGATAGTATTATAGGTCACTGTGGTGATAATATGGTGTCTGGTCATGGTGCTGTGGTATTTGTTCCTTGTATGTGGTATTATAGGTCATTTTAAAAATTGAAAAATAAAAATATACCTAAATTGTACTACATATTTTAACAAATATTTAATAGGTTACAGTTGAGTAGGGCCCGGCCAAAAGTGTCTACCTTGTCATTTTGGTGGCTTAAAAAAATCTATTGGCCAAAACAAAAGCTGCCGGCTACATGTGTGATCTGGTGATGGGAACTGTCAATGTGTGATAGGTGAGAAGTGGAGATTTTCCAAGAGAGAGCGGTGGGACTGTGGACAGTTTGAGGGGTGGAGCGTGGAGGCGGGGCTGGGGTGGAGCCTGGGCGGAGTCTCAAGGGGGCCCCGGAAATTTTGCCAGTATGGGGCCCCGAAATTTCTAGTGGCAGCCCTGCCCCCATCATCCTCTGAAATGCTATTGTCTGATGGGAGTGGGACCTGCACTGGATCTATCCCGCTGTGTGTGGCCTGGAGATCACTTACCAAGCCCGCAGGTGGGTACGGTGCCTCCTCTATCTCCTCATGGTCCACCTCCTCCACCTGGGTCGGACGCCGAGACCCCTCTGGCTCCTTCGCAGCAGCCATGTTGTGGAATCGGTCCTCGTTTTCCAGTTTTTCCCGGAAGGGCCCGCTGTTGTCCAATATAGCTGCTCTCCGGGCTTCCATGCCCTCAATGCATATCCCCAGGCTGGATATCCTGGCTGTCAGGGCAGACTTCTCTGTGCGGGAGGCTCTGCTTGCAGCTTGCCTCACCTCCTTCAGCTCCTCCCGGAGTCTCCTGATGGTCTTCCCAGCCTCATCATACTCGCTGAGGTACGCATGGACGCGGGAGCCATAGCTGGTAACCGGCTCCCGTGCGGCCCTAGTGCCCCAGTCCTTCGGCACCGCCACCGCTGCACCTCTGCGAGTGCTCTGCTCACCTCCGGGAGGAGACACCGCAGTGGCCCTCGCCTCAGCCTTAGGGGCTTTGCAGCCCTCCTGGATCTTCCTGGGCTCCTCCATGCTCTGGGCCTTGCCAGATCTGGTGACCCTCTTTGCCGGTAGCAATGAGCTCCCACCCCTCGCCGGCTTAGACCGAGGGGTGGGAGACGGGGACTCAGCCCCACAGTCCATCCACTACACCCCTCTTTTTCCTAGGTCAGTGAGGGGGGGGAATTACTGGGTGGAAAAAAAAAACGGTGACTCTCCTGGAGCAAACAGAGCAGCACCTTCCTCCACAGACTACAGACTCCTAGTAGCGGCTGTATAAATCTGTAATCAGTGATCTCCCCCTGGCGGTTGCTGTATAAATACATTTAGTGAGCTCACTCTAGTGGTGGCGGTATGAATCTGTATTTAGTTAGCTTTCTCTAGTGTTGGCTGCATAACTGTGTATAGTGAGCTCTCTCTAGTGGTGGCTGTATGAATCTGTGTTTAGTTTTCTCCCCTTGGTGGTGGTTGTAAAAATCTGTATTTTGTGAGCTACCTCTACTCATCGTATGAATCTGTACGAAGTGATCTCCACTGGTGGTAGTTTTATAAATCTGTACATAGTGATCTTCCTCTGGTGACTGTTCCCTCTGTTGGCTGCATGAAGCTGGATATAGGAAGGTTCCCCTAATGGTGGTTGTCAGGGGTGGATTAAGGGTAGCCAGGGCCCCGGGCTGTTCAGACACTGTGGGCCCCTCGGTCTTGTGACGGGGGTCATGTGACAGGGGGGTCATGTGATGGGGGGTCATGTGACGGGGGGGTCATGTGACGGGGGGGTCATGTGACGGGGGGTCATGTTATACCCGAATCAGATTATTCCAGAAATATGGCCGGGCCCTACTCTACTGTAACCTATTAAATATTTGTTAAAATCTGCAATACAATTTAGGTATATTTTGACCAATAATATCACATACAAGGAACAAATACCACCGCGCCATGACCAGACCACAAATTACAACCACAGTGATCGAATAATATCACATACAAGGAACGAATACCACTGCACCATGTCAAGACCACATATTACTACCACTTGGTGACCAAATAGCACATTCAAGGGACAAATACCACAACACCATTTCCAGACCACATATTACCACCACATAGTGACTGAATACTACAATACTGATCAGTAATTAAAAAAAACCAAAACACAATACTATCACCATAAGTGCCAGTATTCACAGGAGATCTGTACTTAGTATGCAGTGTCTGTGTAGAGGTAATACAGAGATCACTGGTGACATTATACACAGGAGCTCTGTATATAATGTATAGGTAATACAGTGATCACTGGTGACATTGTACACAGGACCTCTGTATATAGTATACAGTGTATAGTGTCAGTGTATAGGTAACACTGACTCACCAGTGACGTCTCTAGGTGAAGTCCTTCATCTTTCATCCAGCACAAACCGCCATCATTTCTTCCAGCCAGGACTCATTTCTGCAGGAAATAACACAGTTATCTCGAGCTCTGCTTGCAGAACACATTACTTAATTTTTCACCACTTCTACATTACACCACATGGAGAAAAAAAGGTGATATAGTGTCACTCTGCAGAGTAACAGGACCGCCCCCCCCCCATTTAAAACAGTATACTCAAAAAATAAAATAAATACATCACTGCAGTAATAATATCCCTTAATTAGCCACTATGTTAATAATATTCCCCACCCTGGCCCCGTGTGTCTCATTCCTGGCTCCAGCCATATGTTCTCCCATCCTGCACTCATGAGAATCCATTCTACACCATATGATCTCCCCATCCTGCCCCATCTGTCTCCACCGTATCCATCCTGCCCCATGATCCAATCCTGCCCCATGTCTCCAATCATGCCCCGTGTCTACATTCTGCCCATGCCTCCAGTCCTGCCCCCAGTGTGTCCAGCATATTACCCCCAGTGTGTCCAGCATATTACCCCCAGAGTGTCCAGCATATTACCCCCAGTATGTCCAGCATATTGCCCCAGTGTCCAGCAATCTGCCCCAGTGTGTCCAGCATTGCCCCCAGACAGTATCTCCAGCAATCTGCCCCAGTGTCTGACTCCAGCATATTGCCCCCAGTATGTCCAGCATTGCCCCCAGACAGTGTGTCCAGCAATCTGCCCCAGTGTGTCCAGCAATCTGCCCCAGTGTGTCCAGCATATTACCACCAGTGTGTCCAGCAATCTGCCCCAGTATGTCCAGCATTGCCCCAGTGTGTCCAGCATATTACCACCAGTGTGTCCAGCAATCTGCCCCAGTGTCTCCAGCATTGCCCCAGTGTGTCCAGCAATCTGCCCCAGTGTCTCCAGCATTGCCCCAGTGTCTCCAGCAATCTGCCCCATTGTGTCCTCCAGCATTGCCCCAGTGTGTCCAGCAATCTGCCCCAGTGTCTCCAGCATTGCCCCAGTGTCACCAGCAATCTGCCCCAGTGTCTCCAGCATTGCTCCAGTGTGTCCAGCAATCTGCCCCAGTGTCTCCAGCATTGCTCCAGTGTGTCCAGCAATCTGCCCCAGTGTCTCCAGCATTGCCCCAGTGTCTCCAGCAATCTGCCCCAGGGTCTCCAGCATTGCCCCAGTGTCTCCAGCAATCTGCCCCAGTGTCTCCAGCATTGCCCCAGTGTCTCCAGCAATCTGCCCCAGGCTCTCCAGCAATCTGCCCCAGTGTCTCCAGCATTGCCCCCAGTGTGTCCAGCAATCTGCCCCAGTGTCTCCAGCATTGCCCCAGTGTGTCCTCCAGCATTGCCCCCAGTGTGTCCACCGTTAGCTTATCAAAAAACAAAACAAAAAAAAACAAACAGAGTCTCCTCACCTGACCAGCGCTCCAGGCGGCGAGCTCCCTCCAGCAACGCACACTCACCAGTGACTGACAATGACGTCAGATGCCGGCGACGTGTGCGCTGCGGCCGACTTCAGCCGCCAGCCTCCAATTGGCTGGCGGCTGTTGTTAACTATTGACGTGCGGGCGCGCACCCGCACGTCAATAGGAAACCGCCGCAGCGCCGGAAGGGGCCCGGTGAGCAGATGAGAAGGGGCCCGATGCGGGCCCCCTCTCTCTGCCCACCGGGTCCGGTGGCACATAAATGCCGGCGGGCATTCACAGTCACACTCGGGCGGATTATCAGAGGGTCAATCTGTGCGGTAGCCCAGGGCCCCCCCACACCACTGGGCCCTGGGCTACCGCCCACATTGACCCTCTGATAATCCGCCCCTGGTGGTTGTATAAATCTGTATGTAGTGTGCTATCTGTATTTATCTGTATGTTGAGAGCTCCCTCTAGTGGTGGCTGTATACGTCTGTACTTAGTGAGCTATTCCCTGGTGGTGGCTGTATGTGATGGCTGTAAAAATGTGTATTTAATGAGCTCCTTTTAGCGGTGGCTGTATATATAGATATATCTGCATTTAGTGAGCTCCCTCTATTGGTGGCTGTATAAATATGTGTTAAGTGATCTCCCCGATGGTTTTATGAATCTGTATTAGGCTACGTTCACATTTGCGTTGTGCGCCGCAGCGTCAGCGACGCAACGCACAACGCAAACAAAAACGCAACAAAACGCACGCTAAAACGCTGCGTTTTGCGACGCATGCGTCCTTTTTTGCCGAAAGTTGGACGCAAAAAAAATGCAACTTGCTGCGTTCTCTGCGCCCAACGCTTGCGGCCAAAAAAACGCATGCGTCGCAAAACGCAGCACAACGCATGTCCATGCGCCCCCATGTTAAATATAGGGGCGCATGACGCATGCGGCGCCGCTGCGGCGCCCGACGCTGCGGCGCCGAACGCTAATGTGAACGTAGACTTAGTGAGCTCCTCCTGGTGGGGGCTGTATAAATGTGAATGTAATTAGCTCCCTCTACTGGTAAGTGTATAAATCTGTATGCAGTGATCTCCCCTTGTGATGGCTGTATAAATCTGTATGTAGAGATCTCCCCTGGTGACTGCCGTTGTTAGAGCAGAATCCATTTTATTTTGCTTGCCTCCATTTTGTATAAGTGTTACCTAAGGTCAGCAAAACAAGACATAATTCACTATTCTTCATTGTGCTGTTATCGCTGATTCATAAGAACTAATTGTAGCAGGGAATGTCCTTGGTAAAATAACGAATAATGTACTGAGTAAAAATGTGCTTGCGAAACCATAGGGAGTCAAGGGAGTAATACACTCCGACGCTTAGCCAATATATGGAGAATCCGCCTCCAACACAAGAATGCATAAAAAGTGTGTGTAAGCTTAAATAAACTAGAGATATTTCAGATACAGCCCTGGCGTACTGTGTCTTGTCTCTCCGGTGCCGTGACGTCATCTCTACAGTGGACTCATCAGAGAGTAGGTCGAGACCTGCGACAACAATTCTGGTGCCCGAACAGGGACCTGAGTGCTTCATCTGGGACCCGGCCGACTCCAGTAATGGACCAGGGGACTTCCCGGGACTAGTGGCATCACACAGCGCTGGGGTGAGAATACTGATTATATTCTGCCTACGTCATTCCACTTGTGGACGGGTTTTCCCCTGCTTCTAGTCGACCAGGACCAGGTAAGATCACGGGCTTTGCCCGGCTCAGGTACCCTTGAACACAGATGTTAACCCTCAATGTGTGGTTACTGATGACTCCACTGTTAGACTAAAATGATTGACCCCATGATTTTTGTATGGTGTGCTTGTGGAGTGTTTGTTGTTTGCCTGTTTATATACCTGTGTTATCAATCTTGGAAGCAAGCTAATACAGTAACCTGTAAGCACAGTAAACCTATAGTTTAGGTTTAGGAGAAAGGCAGGAGGACATAGCCTTCTCTAGGTGAGGAGGAAAGGTCTGTCTGATAGTTTTCAGCCTGCATGTATCGTAGGAGGACATAGCCTACTCTAGGTGAGGAGGAAAAGTCTGTCTGATAAGTTTTCAAGTCAGGGTCTGACTTTGTTGAAGCACTAGAAAAAGCCTGTAAGATTAGACAGGAGGAAGTATCGGTGCATTTAGAAGACTGTATACAGGACCCGAAGGAGCTCCCCATTGATTATTTCTACAGGTTGCAACAACGGTGGTCTGATATGGGTTATGGTGAAGATGATAGAACTGCGACACGTTTGTTAAGTCATGCATATATGCAAGGGATTGATAAGTATGTGAGAGAGAAGGTGATGGCAAGTAGACCAGATTGGAGATCCTGCCCCCCAGGCGATCTTGCTAAGATTGCACATGGAGTCAGTTTGGACTCGCTGAAGCAGAAAACTAAGGTTCACTTTCAGAGGAGTGGACCCTCACAGAGAGGTGGAGGATGTGGAGGACTCACTACGGGCCCTAGATTGTGTTACGGATGTAAGAAACCAGGACATTTTAGGAAAGATTGTCGCACAAACCCATACCCAGATAAGGTTCCCACCCCTGCTACCCCCCAGACCGACGAATAGGTAACTGGCAGCCTGCAACTGTGTCCTCTAGTCACTCTACCTCCCACCCCCGACTGTACAGTACAGGTGAGCCTGCCAGGAGGAACTACAGCTGACTTCCAGGTTGACACAGGAGCTGACAACTCAGTTATCACGCTTTCAGACTGTCCATTATCCTTCCGTGACACCACCGACTTAGTCATGGCCACACGTTTCAAAGCGCCGACCCAGACCTTGGGAATGACGGAAACCATTCCCCTCTCCATTTGTGGGAAGACCATTCTGACTCAGTTAATGGTAGCCCCCAGGGGGACAATGTAATTTGCTAGGTGCTGACGTTATATGGAAACTACAGGCGGTTATTACTTACCATGATGACGAACAGTGACTATGACCCCGCAACTTAAACCCAGTACCCTCTGCAGGATTATGGCCCTGGATGCAGCTGCAAGTACTGCAGAAAGTGATCCGCCCACAGCACCTGCCCTGGATCAACTCCCACTGATCTGTGGGCAAAAGGCAAAACTGATGTGGGAAAACTCAAAGTTCCTCCCATAATAGTCAAATTGAAACCGGGGCAGCACCACCCCTATTGCGTCAGTACCCTCTGAGTGCTGCTCAGGAGGCTGCAATAGATGCACAGTTACAAAAATTGCTGGAATCAGGGGTTGTTGTGCCTACACAGTCCGCTTGCAACACTCCCCTGTATCCAGTAAAGGAGAGGGTTAGACCTTGGGAGCCGGTGAATTATAGAATGGTCCATGACCTCAGAGCAGTCAATGCCGCAACAGAACTGCTTGCTCCCTTGGTTCCTAACCCACACACCTTGTTGGCACACATACCTGTTAACAGTATTTGTTTTTCAGTGATTGACTTAGCAAATGCCTTTTTCAGTGTTCCATTGCACCTAGTTTGTCAGTATCACAAGGCTGGCATGTTAAAGGAGTAGTTCTCATTCAGTATGTTGATGACCTATTGCTGTGTGCTCCTTCTCGTTCTCTGTGTAAAATGGCCACAATCTCTTTACTCTTTTTCCTCCATGAACAGGGGTGCAAGGTATCCAAACAAAAATTACAGTTTTGCTTAAGTACTGTTGTGTTTCTAGGACATTGTCTCTCTCCAGGGAAAAAGCATCTCACCCCTGAGCGAAAACAGGCTATCATGGACATGCAGCCCCCACGGAATGTGCAGGGCCTCCGTGTGTTTCTAGGACTAACTTCCTACAGTCGTCCATGGATTCGTTCTGCCTCCATCTTAATGCAACCTCTATATGACCGTATGCAACCTGTCCCCTTCTGTCTTACACCAGAGGCACTTGACTGTTTTTACTCTCTGAAATTGTGCATTGTTTCTTCTCCAGCTTTGGGCATCCCCAATTATGCCCGTCCATTTAACCTCTTTCTTCATGAAAATGCAGGACATGCTACGGGTGTGCTGACTCAGCTTCATGGAGACAAACAGAGACCTGTCGCTTCTTACAGCGGCCGCCTGGATAAAGTGGCAAGAGAAAGCCCCTTCTGTGTTCGGGCTGTGTTGTCTGTCCAGCTGTTGCTACACAAGTCTTCAGAGATTGTTTTGGATCACCCACTGACGGTCCATACCCCACATGATGTACATAGTATCCTTAACCAAGTACAACCTGGCCACCTGTCCATGGCCAGACAGCCGCGACTTCAGTGTGCTATTCTCATGCCTACTAATGTGACTTTGAAAAGGTGCACTGTCCTAAACCCCGCTACTCTTCTCCTAGTTCCTATGGATCCAAAGGGGGGAGGGGTAGGTGACATGAAAAAGGACACTCTTTTTCTTTCTAGAATGGATCCAGAGGAACAAGATCAGGTTTCCAAACCACATGATTGTCCGGAATTGATGTCTCAGGAAACGGCTGGTCTCTAGTGTGCCCATTCTAATGCTGATTTTGAGCTTTTTGTAGATGGATCCCGTTACCAAGATGACCAAGGATGTTTCTGTACCAGATATGCTGTGGTCTCAGAACATGAGGTAATCAAGGCAGAGTCAATGCCAGCTCATATGTCTGCACAAGAAGCAGAGCTCAAGGCGCTCACAGAAGCGTGCAAACTAGCAGAAGGTAAGACTGTAAATATCTACACTGATTCCAGGTATGCCTTTGGCATTGCACACGATTATGGGCCTATCTGGAGAGCCAGGGCTTTCCTGACAGCAAATGGCCACCCCTTTAAACATGCTGAGGCAGTCCAGCAACTTATGAATGCACTACAGCTTCCCACCCAAGCAGGCATCATAAAGGTAAAGGCACATACCAAAGGCATTGATGGACGGACAAAGGGTAACGCACTGGCAGACCAGGCTGCCAAGAAAGCAGCAAGCACTCCTGTAGCCTCTAAAGTACATCACCTAGACACCCCACCATCTCCACTTGTGTCAAAAGACATCTTAGCCCGGTTACAAGAACAGGCAAGTAAGGAGGAGAAAAATAGGTGGCAAAAGATAGGGGCTTGCTTTGATACCGTCACTGGACTATGGGGGAGGGGTGAAAAGGTCTGCCTACCACAGGCACTGTACCCAATGATGGCACAGGTTCTGCACGAGAATGTGCACCACTCGAAGACGGCCATATGTGACACCCTACAGAAACAATGGATTGCCCCCGGGGTTTTCCACCTGCGCAGAAAGGCAGGTACAGAGCTGCATGATATGTGCCACACATAATCAGAGTAGGACAGTGAAAACCCCATCCAAGCACACTCCCCCGCCCTTTAACCAATTCCAGAGACTGCAGATTGATTATATTCAGTTACCCAGGGTAGGGACATATGAGTATGTGTTGGTCTGCATTGATTTATTTTCAGGTTGGCCAGAAGCCTACCCAGTTGCCAAAGCTACGGCTAAGACAACAGCGAAGAAACTGATGGCTGAGATCATATGCAGGTATGGAGTTCCTGAAGTCATTGAAAGCGATCGGAGTTCCCATTTTACTGGAGAGATCATGTCAGAGGTAATGGCAGCACTGGGGGTAAGTCAAGCATTGCATACTCCATCCGCAGAACAGTGGAAAAGTGGAGAGACTAAATGGAATTCTTAGGCTTAAAATCCAGAAGGCAATGGCAGAGACTGGTAAACCATGGACAGAATGCCTTCCTCTAGCTTTGTTTTCAGTAAGATATACCCCAAACAGGAAGACAGGACTGTCACCGTATGAGATTCTGTTTGGCAGGAGCCCCAGTCTTGAATGTTTCTTTCCACAACAGTTGCAGGTACCAGGACTTGACTAGTTATGTGCAGGCCTTACATGGACACCTTGCCAAAGTGCATTTAACTGTCCTCAGTTCTCTTCCAGACTCAGACAAGGTTCCTGGACACCATCCCTTTGTGCCAGGAGACCTGGTGTATGTGAAAAAGTTTGTGCGCAGAGATTGTCTCCAGCCGAGATTTGAAGGACTTCACACGGTGATCCCGGTCACCCCCACTGCAGTAAAACTTGAAGGAAAGAGCACTTGGATCCACACCTCACACTGTAAAAGAGACCGAACCAGTGTTTAGTCACAGTAGTGACTGAAGGGAAATGTTGCTGTTGTTTTTGACCTTGGGACTAGGGGCCATCCTCGCCCCTACCTTTTCGGCCCCTAATGTAAATGAAAATACTAAGGTCCCACTATTCTCTGGGTAAACCTGACAGCCCCGGTGAATATCTGGCGATTTGATTTCTGTGATGTAGTCAAGTGCCTTGAGACTGAACGGGTGGTAGAGGGGATCATCCAGTTTTATATATGTGTTACCAGAAATGACAACAATAACCGTTATTATTGGTCAGATGCTGCCTGGAGTACGGGAGATGATTGGGGATATAAACCTAGCGAAGCCACGTTCCCTAAGGATGGGACGGGTAGGAGTCATCGTGGGAGAATGCATCTAACAGCTTTTCCGCAACCACTTAGGGGCTGTAAATGGGGTAGAAGTTGTCACCCCCTCCTTCTAAATCTTGAAAGCCCCCAATCTGCTGATCTGCAGACGTATGTACTGGGAAGGCATTATAATTATGTATTTAGTAGTGGATACTATGGGAATTTAGGCCATGTACAGCTCCAGGATATTAGCTTCAGACCAACCATGACCCCTGTTACCAGTACAGCTAAAACAGGCCCAGGTGAGCGTTTGCAAAATGTAGTTAATGAAGTGATCCCCATTCCAGGTCTCAGTTGGCAAGAGGTTTTCTCCATAGAAACACAAACAGCCCCAAGGAAAAACCTATGGTTAGAATGGGTGAGATACAATGTAAGAGTCCAGAATATCTCTGTAGGATGTATTGCTTGTCCTGCTGCGAATACACATCTCTACACACATGCATTGCTTTTCCCTGATGACAACACCACTGCCTGTGTCATGAATCTGTTGAAAGGTCTGAAGTCCACTGACTGCCCAGATTATGTCCCACTAATTCATAAGGAACCCAGACTAAAAGGTCCCAGGAGAAGTAACCGTATTAGCTGACAATTACACCTGCTATAATTCCCACTACACCAGTAGAGATCTTCGAGACAGGTTTCTGCAAAGAGAACAGTCCTCTAGATACTGACCTGCTAATCAAACATACACAATATATGTACGATATTTATTGGTTATGTGGAGATGGTAAGCTCCGTCCTAGGTTGCCTAATGCCTGGATAGGCCAATGCACCCTTGTTAGACTGGCTATGCAGTTCAAGATTTTACCTTGGGATCCAGAGGTACCTGATGAACCTACCAGAAAGAGGAGAAGTCTCAATCAGCTCCACATGAGTTATGAAGATCCACTAGTATATATTGATGCCATTGGAGTGCCAAGGGGAGTGCCTGACCAGTTTAAAGCCCAGAACCAGATTTATGCCGGCATTGCTTCTATAATCCCACAGGTGCAGATTAATAAAAATGTTGAATGGATCAAATATACATATTACAGGGAACAAAGGTTCGTCAATTTTAGCCAAGATGCCTTTCAGGATATAGTTGAGGGTTTGAGCCCTAACACTTGTATGACCCGTGCTGCAACCCGACCTAAGAGAATTACACTGAATCCTGTCCAGACAAGATCACATGTAGTGACATAAGAAGCTGACACAGGATTGTGGTTGGCGGATATTGGGGACATTAACTTTTAGGAGTAGGCTGACAGTAATCCTTTTGGGAAGGAGCTGTAGACCAGCATGTCATGTCACTCCCCACCACCAGAGAACCAACCACATCAGGTAGGGTAAGACAGATACAGGAGTATTATCCCTGGAGGCCCTCTGACTAGCAAAAACATTTGGCTGACCCTGAGAACCAACCTTTCTCATTCTACAGACAAATAATGACCATATGATGGACGTATAAGTGCACCTAGGCAGGCCTAGGTAGTTAGTGAGCACAAAAACAGGTGACGTGCTAGGATGCAAATTAAGATTTTCTACAGATGTGACAAAGGAGAGAGTGTAGAGCTATATTTTGGACGGTTACAGCTGAAATAGGAAAACATGGAGTACAGTCCCATAAACCCACTTGATGTTAGAGTATTGGTAAATACATTCATTGACGGTATGACCAAAGACTTACGAGACGAAATATAGACAGCCAGACCTGAATGGCGAAATGTAGATCCGAAAGACCTGAAGGTTTCTAAAGAAGTTGAACAAATTAGGACAATAAAACGACGTGTCATGTATGCTGGAGCAGACACATCTTTCTTCTCCAGTTGGTTAGGTGGGATCAAGGGATTCCTTCAATAAGTTTGTTTGGTACTGATTGCCCTCCTTATAGTTGGATCGATAATTCTCTGTTGTGTTATTCCCTTGTATAAAAAGGTTATTGCCAAAGCAACTCCGACTGGCGCCTTCCTCAATCAAGAAATAGATCCACTAGAGTACAATGGTACTGATCCAGGAGAGATCCCGAAGTATATTCCTCTCAAGAGAATAGACAAAACCCCCCATTCTCAGATGATGCCAAGAGATTTAGTTTAGGGACAGTGGGAGAACTCCATGTGAGGTTAGTGAAGGGTTCAGCTGCCTGGAGGCCTCTCGCTAGGGGAGAGTTTCTGAGGCGTCTGGATGAAGAAATCCACCTCCCCTTTTCCCATCACATGGACAGTCTCAAAGGATCTTTCTTTAAGGGAAAAACTTAGTGTTTAGGGGGGATTGTCAAGGTGAAAATATATTTTCTTATATACCTTTTGTACTTTTATATATCTTATACTGTGAAACAATAAGTTTTCCCTTGCTAATGCAAATGTAACTGTATTAAAGATGGCTGCCAGTGTTCATTCTTCACTTCAGTTTAGAATCTGAAAGGTTAAAGTTTCATTTCTTCTGAAATCGAAACTTGGAAATAGAAAGAAGAGGAGGAATCCACCAGGAGACGTCCGACGAATCAGAAGGACTGAGCACTAGACGTATACTGCTTAAACCCCGCCTATTGCATTCCTTTTTAGTACCGTGTATTTGGAAAATAAAGTTCAGTTGCTATGACCGTGGCTGACACATATAGTCACATGAGCATGCACTGAGATTGAACCAGCTACCCGTCTGACTCATTCTTACCCGGTACCACATGCTTATACTTTAATTTGGAATGACTGGTGAATGAGGGTATATTGTCGTTACGACCCCGACAGTAGGTCTAGAGGCATTCTAACCCTGTGTCCTAGGGGCAGGGTCCTGTGATCGAACACTAGCGTTTATTCTGTGGTATTGCGGCTCCGTGACGTAACAGGGACCGCTTCTAATTCATACCGGGTGACGTTAACCCGTGTATGTTCTTACTATACCAAATATATAGAAAATGGGGTGCTCACCACACTAGTTTGGTGCTAAGGAGAAAAAATAGAACCATCAAAAAATTGACTCCAGCACACAATGTAAGTAAATATAGTTCGGTCATGAATTTATTAGGAATTCCAATGACGTTTCAATGACGTATTTAGTCTAAACACCGCATACATAGAAGAAAAGAAACAATATTCCCTCAATAATATTCATCACTTCACAGCTGCACGTGGTCCGTAGTGCGGTGTAGTGACCGCACTACGGACCTTGTGCAGCTGGATTCCCGTCACCGATACATGTACAGGTTTACTTGAAAAAGGCTAATAAGCCGAAACGTTGAAATATCACCTGTGAAGTGATGAATATTATTGAGGGAATATTGTAGTTTCTTTTCTTCTACGTAAGCGGTGTTTAGACGAAATACGTCATTGAAACGTCATTGGAATTCCTAATAAATTCATGACCGAACTATATTTACTTACATTGTGTGCTGGAGTCAATTTTTTGATTGTTCTTACTATACCGCCATATACTGTCCGCCATTACCGAGCAGCAGGTATTATCTCTACATTATGGAGCCAGGGCTGCGAACGCACCTTATAGCTTCCTTTATATTATTTGGTGCATTCTGCCTAACAGGGTCTGAATACTTTCGGTACCCACAGTATATAATCCCCAAAGAAAAATGTATTACAGCGCTTGCACTTAATGCATTGGTTTTACCAGTCTAGGAGTCCTACTCCTTAAAAATGTTATAATATATCAAAGAAGAAAAGCCGGAAGCTTGATTGCTTTCTGAGTCCCTCCTCTACGTGTCTTGCATGGTATATTGCAGTCCCACCTTCTATTTTTTGGTAGCCCTTGCACTTTCTGCAGACTTTTTGAGTTTAGAAGTCTCACTACCTAACAATTTTAACAGAATGAGTATGAGACCCTCCGTTATGTCTAATACAGGGTGTATCGGAGTCTCTCTTCCTTCTAATTTTTGTCAGTTCTTGCATTGTCTGGTTTTGCTTCGTGAGTTTGAGTCCCTCCTTCATAAGTTAACCCCTTAGTGACAGAGCCAATTTGGCCATTTTTTACAATTCTGACCACTGTCACTTTATGAAGTTATTGCTCTGGAACGCTTCAGCGTATTCCAATGACTCTGATATATATATATATATATATATATATATATATATATATATATATATATATATTGTATTTCATGTAATAACATTTCTTCGATATAACTTGCGTATATTTATAAAAAAAAAACAGAAATTTGGCAACATTTTTTGAAAATTTTGCAATTTTCAAACTTTAAATTTTTGTACCCTTAAATCAGAGAGTGGTGTCACCCAAAATAGTTAATAAATAACATGTCAACTTTACATCAATGCAATTTTGGAAACATAATTTTTTTTGTCAGGAGTCCCAGTGATGAGCGAGTGTACTCGTTGCTCGGGTAACCTCCAAGTATTTATGACTGCTCGGAGATTTAGTTTTCATCGAGGCAGCTGAATGATTTACAGCTACTAGTCAGGCTGAGTATATGTGGGGGTTGCCTGGTTGCTAGGGAATCCCCACATGTAATTAAGCTGGCTAGTAGCTGTAAATCATTATTAGGAGCAGTGCCTAGTGAAAAGACTATAAACATAAGGATGAATGACCTCGGGGAGATCAAAACATCCAACACCGCGAAGACACCATCATGTGTTTCTCAACGCAATGATCCAGAACACTGCCCCCATCCCTAAAGGGAAATATGCAAATTCATGTAGAAAAGCCGCGGAGACACCATCACGTGTTTCTCAACGCAAGCAATGAATAGCCAGGTCTTTCACCGGGAAGGAACAACCATGGGAAGGGCAGCATCCAATAAAGGAAAACCACCTATGCCAAAACATGGTATCCATCCACAGACAGCTGTTTCGGGGTATTTGCCCCTCATCAGTGTTTATAGTCTTTTCACTAGGCACTGGTCCTAATAGCCAGTTTCCTACTCCACACTGATGAGGGGCAAATACCCTGAAACAGCTGTCTGTGGATGGATACCAAGCTTTGGCATAGGTGGTTTTCCTTTATTGGATGCTGCCCTTCCCGTGGTTGTTCCTTCCCGGTGAAAGACCTGGCTATTCATTGCTTGCGTTGTGAAACACATGATGGTGTCTCCGCGGCTTTTCTACATGCATTTACATGGTACTGTAAACCTGATGGAAAACTGCTACGAATCCGCAACGGATCCGCAGCCAAATCCGCACCGTGTGCACATAGCCTAATTCTAACCCTAATTCTAACCCTAACCCTAGTGGAAAAATAAATGTAAATATATTTTCTTTATTTTATTATTGTCCCTACCTATGGGGGTGATAAAGGGGGGGTTCATTTACTATTTTTTTATTTTGATCACTGTGATAGGTTTTATCAGTGATCAAAATGTACCTGGAACGAATCTGCCGGCCGGCAGATTTGGCGGGTGCACTGCGCATGCTCCCGCCTTTTTGGAAGATGGCGGCACCCATGGAGCAGATGGACAGACACCGGGAGGCTCGGTAAGTATGAGGGGGGGGATCGGAGCACGGGGGGGTGGGATCGGAGCACGGAGGGAGCAGACAGGACGGGGGGGCAGACAGAGGGGAGCGGAGCACAGGATGGAGGACTGGGGAGGCAATCGGTGGCAGTGGGGGGGGCAGATCGCGGTCTCCAGCCATGGCCGATGATATTGCAGCAGTTTTCATAGGTGAAATATTACAAATCGCTGATTGGCTGTTGAAAGTGAAACAGCCAATCAGAGCGATCGTAGCCACGGGGGGGCTGAAGCCACCCCCCCTGGGCTGAAGTACCACTCACCCTGTTCCTGCAGATCAGGTGAAATTGGAGTTAACCCTTTCACCCGATCTGCAGGGACGCGATCCCTCCATGACGACACATAGGCGTCACAGGTCGGATTGGCACCGACTTTCATGACGCCTAAGTGGCGTCACAGGTCGGTAAGGGGTTAAAAGGCGTATTGGCGGTCGTTAAGGGGTTAAACAGGATGTGTCTGACCATGTCACACATACCACATGCCCAGATAAGGTAGTAAAATGTGAAGATTACATTTACTGGTGACTACCAGTGGGTGTAGTTTTATTTCCCCCTCCACAATGTCATCTACTGTGGTCATAGGTGACGGCGAAATACGGTGAATGATGGCCTGGTTTTTAAGGGGTTGAGAAAGAGTGTTTTTTTTTTTACTCTTTTTAAGTTTTTCTTATATACATGTCATTATACAGGAAAAAAATGTTTCCTAACATTTTTTTTTCATTCAAAATCCATCTTATCTTCGGTTTTGGATGTTATATTGTCACTCCGTAAAAGTGGCGTAATACATCGCAACATTTTTCCCAGCAGCGACCTTGGAGTCAGAGATGCGTTCAGGTGTCTTCTCCATGATGTTTCCATTCCATATGAGTGCTGTTTCCATCTCAGGGATTTTCCTGCCCTCCAGCCCTCCTGATAGGGTCTTACAGAAAAATTCTTGAGTTTCCCAAGTGACTGACATGCTCGATTCCGGGCACTAAAATGCTCTACTCTCCCTGACAGAAGTTATGTCGCTTATTCATGTTTTGTAAATAAAAGCTTATAACCCAACGTTAAATTCACCCATTGGTTGTATAAATTATTCTTTTGAAAGCTGAAACCCTCCGAAATGTGGTTTAGGTTAAGAAAATAAATTGACATCAATGCAGAAATATTGATCATTTAACCCCTTAATCCCATATGACGTACTATCCCGTCAAGGTGACCTGGGACTTAATTCCCGGTGACGGGATAGTACGTCATACGCGATCGGCCGCGCTCACGGGGGGAGCGCGGCCGATCGCGGCCGGGTGTCAGCTGCCTATCGCAGCTGACATCCGGCACTATGTGCCAGGAGCGGTCACGGACCGCCCCCGGCACATTAACCCCCGGCACACCGAGATCAAACATGATCGCGGTGTACCGGCGGTATAGGGAAGCATTGCGCAGGGAGGGGGCTCCCTGCGGGCTTCCCTGAGACCCCCGGAGCAACGCGATGTGATCGCGTTGCTGCGAGGGTCTCCTACCTCCTTCCTGGCTGCAGGTCCCGGATCCAAGATGGCCGCGGCATCCGGGTCCTGCAGGGAAGGAGGTGGCTTACCGAGTGTCTGCTCAGAGCAGACGCTGGTAAGCCTGCACCGATGTAAGTGAGATCGGTGATCTGATAGAGTGCTGTGCACACTATCAGATCATCGATCTGTGATGTCCCCCCCTGGGACAAAGTAAAAAAGTAAAAAAAAAAATTTTCCACATGTGTAAAAAAAAAATAAAAAAAATTCCTAAATAAATAATAAAAAAAAAATATATATATTATTCCCATAAATACATTTCTTTATCTAAATAAAAAAAACAAACAATAAAAGTACACATATTTAGTATTGTTGCGTCCGTAACGACCCAACCTATAAAACTGCCCCACTAGTTAACCCCTTCAGTAAACACCGTAAGAAAAAAAAAAAAAAACACGAGGCAAAAAACAACGCTTTATTACCATACCGCCGAACAAAAAGTGGAATAACACGCGATCAAAAAGACTGATATAAATATCCATGGTACCGCTGAAAACGTCATCTTGTCCCGCAAAAAAACAAGCCGCCATACAGCATCATCAGCAAAAAAATAAAAAAGTTATAGTCCTCAGAATAAAGCGATGCCAAAATAATTATTTTTTCTATAAAATAGTTTTTATCGTATAAAAGCGCCAAAACATAAAAAAATGATATAAATGAGATATCGCTGTAATCGTACTGACCCGACGAATAAAACTGCTTTATCAATTTTACCAAACGCGGAACGGTATAAACGCCTCTCCCAAAAGAAATTCATGAATAGCAGGTTTTTGGTCATTCTGCCTCACAAAAATCGAAATAAAAAGTGATCAAAAACTGTCACGTGTCCGAAAATGTTACCAATAAAAACGTCAACTCGTCCCGCAAAAAACAAGACCTCACATGACTCTGTGGAGCAAAATGTGGAAAAATTATAGGTCTCAAAATGTGGAGACGCAAAAACTATTTTGCTATAAAAAGCGTCGCTGGTTTCACACTTGCGTTTTTGTCTGCAGCGTTTTTGGCACAAAAAAAACGCATGCGTTTTTTTGTACGCGTTTGGTCGCGTTTTCAAACGCATGCGGTTTTTTTCTGCATGCGTTCATTTTCAGAAATACAATCTGCAGTATTTTCTTGCGTTTTTAAGCACATGCGTTTGTTTGCGTTAAAAACGCATGCGTTTTTATCGAAAAAAAACAGAAAACACACTGAAAAGCCACCCACCACCATCAAGGTGATAAAGGGATCCAAACCCTAACCCTACCCCTAACCTCACCCCTAACCGTTTAATGAACATTTTCTGACAGTCATAGTGCCATGTATTTCAGTGCCACGTATTTCAGTGCCACGTATTTCAGTGCCACGTATTTCAGTGCCACGTATCACGTATTTCAGTGCCACGTGTTTCAGTGCCACGTGTTTCAGTGCCACGTATTTCAGTGCCACATATTTTAGTGCCACGTATTTCAGTGCCACGTATTTCAGTGCCACGTATTTCAGTGCCACGTATTTCAGTGCCACGTATTTCAGTGCCACGTGTTTCAGTGCCACGTATTTAAGTGCCACGTATCACGTATTTCAGTGCCACGTATTTCAGTGCCACGTATTTCAGTGCCACGTGTTTCAGTGCCACGTGTTTCAGTGCCACGTATTTAAGTGCCACGTATCACGTATTTCAGTGCCACGTATTTCAGTGCCACGTATTTCAGTGCCACGTATCACGTATTTCAGTGCCACGTGTTTCAGTGCCACGTATTTCAGTGCCACGTATTTCAGTGCCACGTATTTCAGTGCCACGTATCACGTGTTTCAGTGCCACGTGTTTCAGTGCCACGTGTTTCAGTGCCACGTATTTCAGTGCCACGTATTTCAGTGCCACGTATTTCAGTGCCACGTATTTCAGTGCCACGTATTTCAGTCACGTTTAGGGTTAGGGGTAGGGTTAGGGCTAGGGTTGGAGGTAAAGTTAGGGTTGGGGCTAAAGTTAGGGTTGGGGCTAAAGTTAGGGTTGGGGTTTGGATTACATTTACGGTTTGGATTAGGGTTGGGATTAGAATTATGGGTGTGTCAGGGCTAGGGGTGTGGTTAGGGTTACCGTTGGGATTAGGGTTAGGGGTGTGTTTGGGTTAGGGTTTCAGGTAGAATTGGGGAGTTTCCACTGTCCAGGCACATCAGGGGCTCTTCAAGCGTGACATGGCGTCCAATCTCAATTCCAGCCAATTCTGCGTTGAAAAAGTAAAACAGTGCTCCTTCCCTTCCGAGCTCTCCCGTGCGCCCAAAAAGGGGTTTACCCCAACATATGTGTTATCAGCGTACTCGGGACAAATTGAACAACAACTTCTGGGGTCCAAATTCTCTTGTTATCCTTAGGAAAATAAAAATTTGGGGGCTAAAAACCATTTTTGTGGGAAAAAAAAGATGTTTTATTTTCACGGCTCTGCGTTATAAACTGTAGTGAAACACTTGGGGGTTCAAAGTTCTCACAACACATCTAGATAAGTTCCTTGGGAGGTCTAGTTTCCAATATGGGGTCACTTGTGGGGGGTTTGTACTGTTTGGGTACATCAGGGGCTCTGCAAATGCAACGTGATGCCTGCAGACCAATCCATTTAAGTCTGCATTCCAAATGGCGCTCCTTCCCTTCCGAGCTCTGTCATGCGCCCAAACAGTGGTTCCCCCCCACATATGGGGTATCAGCGTACTCAGGACAAATTGGAAAACAAATTTTGGGGTCCAATTTATTCTGTTACCCTTGTAAAAATACAAAGCTGGGGGCTAAAAAATCATTTTTGAGAAAAAAAAATATATATTTTCACGGCTCTGCGTTATAATCTGTAGTGAAACACTTGGGGGTTCAAAGCTCTCAAAACACATCTAGATAAGTTCCTTAGGGGGTCTACTTTCCAAAATGGTATCACTTGTGGGGGGTTTCAATGTTTAGGCACATCAGGGGCTCTTCAAACGCAACATGGCGTCCCATCTCAATTCCAGTAAATTTTGCATTGAAAAGTCAAATGGCGCTCCTTCCCTTCCAAGCTCTGCCATGCGCCCAAACAATGGATTACACCCACATATGGGGTATCATCGTACTCAGGACAAATTGCACAACATTTTTTGGGGTCCAATTTCTTCTCTTACCCTTGGGAAAATAAAAAATTGAGGGCAAAAAATGGGTATTATACCTACCGATAATTCGGTTTCCAGGAGTCCATCCTGACAGCACGCTGGAGGACGTCCTCCTCCTCCTTGCTGGGACAGGAAACAACACGAGAGGTTAAAAGGTCCCACTCCGCCCCCTTTCCTTTAGTGTTTTGACAAGTACCACACCATGGACAGATACCATTTGAATTTTATTAACCAAATCATATTTACAGCATATGACATAGTATACATAAGGGGGGGAAGTAACGGTGCTGTCAGGATGGACTCCTGGAAACCGAATTATCGGTAGGTATAATACCCATTTTCCAGGACGTCCCCCTGACAGCATGCTGGAGAATACCAAAGAAACTCCTTTAGGGTGGGACAACTGCCTGGAGAACCTTTCTCCCAAAAGACATTTGTTGGTTTGCTAACACATCCAATTTGTAGTGTTTACAGAATGTGTTCACACTGGCCCAAGTCGCAGCTTTACAAATTTGTTCTAATGATGCCCCTGCCCGTTCGGCCCATGACGCTGAAATGGCCCGAGTTGAATGGGCTTTTATTCCCACAGGACAATCTACCCCTTCTGACACATAGGCTTTTGAGATTACTGTAGTGATCCATCTAGCTATAGATGTTTTGGATGCTTTTTTACCCTTATTTTTACCCCCAAACAGGACAAAAAGATTGGGATCCTTTCTCCAAGTACTAGTGGCCTCTAAATAATCTAGTACTGCTTGTCTGACATCAAGAGAATGTAAAGATTGTTCTTTTGTATTAGAGGGTTTATTGCAAAAGGAGGGTAGAATTATTTCCTGATTTCTGTTTTGTACTGAAGCTACTTTGGGAATAAATGATGGATCTAGTTTTAGGATTATATGATCCTCACGAACCTGGAGGTACGGGTCCCTAATTGATAGGGCTTGTATTTCCCCTACTCTTTTGGCTGTCGTAATAGCTACCAAAAAGGCTGTTTTCCAAGTTCTTATTGCAATGGGCATGTCATCTTTCTGGGTAAAAGGATCTTTACATAGGGCTCTGAGTACTAAATTTAAATCCCAAGGGGGAGTTAATTGCCTAACTGTGGGACGTAATCTCTGGACAGCTTTTATGAATCTCATTATCCACGGGTGAGAGGCTAATGGATAATCCAGAAATGTGCTAAGTGCTGAAATTTGTACTTTAAGGGTACTAGGTCTCAGCCCCATATTAAATCCCGATTGGAGAAAATCCAGAACTCTGGGCACATCCGGGTTCTCTGACATTCCGGCTGACCTGCCACCTCTCATACAGAACTTCTTCCAAATTTTGTAATAAATTGATGAAGTTACTGGTTTACGACTAGCTTGGATCGTTGAGATGACTTCATCAGATAACCCTCGCGATTTCAGGATGTCCCTCTCAGGATCCATGCTGAAAGGTGCAATCGTTCCGGGTTTTGATGTAACACTGGCCCTTGATGAATCATGTCCTTCCATAGAGGAAGACTGACTGGACTGTCCATCGCCATGGCTCCTAACAACGGAAACCAGCTCCTTCTTGGCCAGAATGGTACTATCATCAGAACTGTTGCTTGATCTTCCTGAATCTTCCTGAGGACCCTCGGAATGAGTGCTATTGGGGGAAAAGCATAGGATAGTGGTTCGACCCATGTTTGACTCAAGGCGTCGACTGCTTCTGGTATGTCTGTAGGGTTGAGGGAATAGAATCTGGCCACCTTCGAATTTTTTCTTGTAGCGAATAGATCTATCCTGGGAGTCCCCCAGCGATGACATAATTGGTGAAAAATTTCTTGGTTTAATTCCCATTCTGTGGGACAGACTTCTTTCCTGCTCAGATAATCGGCCAGGACGTTTTGAGATCCTTCTAAGTGGACTGCTGTGATTGACAGGACTGTGTTTTCTGCCCAAGAAAATATTTTCCGTGCCAATTCCTGAAGTGGTTTGTATCTGGGACCTCCTTGGTGTCTTATGAAGGATACTGCTGTCATGTTGTCCGTTAAGATTTTCACATGTTGGTTTTTTAAACGGGAGTGATTCCTTCTTAGAGCTTCCCAAATAGCGTAAAGCTCTCTGTAGTTTGAAGATCTTCGACTGATATCCTTTGGCCATCTGCCCTGGACGAATGATCCTTCTAGATGGGCTCCCCAACCCCACTGGCTGGCATCCGTAGTGATCACCACACACGGGGTACAGGTCCATGGAACCCCCACTCTTAGGTTGCTGTATTGTGTCCACCAGTGCAATGACTTTTTTACTGCCTTTGATAGGTGGATTACTCTGTCCAGTGATGACTGACGTCGATCCCATGCCGAGAGAACCTGATCCTGTAGCAATCTTGAGTGAGCCTGTGCCCACCTTACGCAAGTGATACAGGCTGTCATCTTCCCTAAGACCTTCATGGCTGATCTTATAGTGACCTGGTGCTTTATGAATTCCATGATTAATGCTCTTATTGACACCTGTTTTTCTCTTGGCAAAAAGGATTGTCTTGTGGTGGCATCTAGAAGAACTCCCAAAAATACCTTCCGAGATTCGGGTTTCATGTGAGATTTTTCTTGATTCACGACCCAACCTAGATATTTTAGGACTGCAATGGCTCGATCTCTGTGTAGGATTAAGATGTTTCTTGTTCTGGCTACCAGCAGAAAATCGTCCAGATAAGGAATTATTGTAATTCCTTCGTTTCTTAAGTATGCCACCACTTCCGCCACCAATTTTGTAAATATCCTCGGTGCTGACGCCAGGCCGAACGGGAGACCTTGAAATTGAAGGTGGCAGGTTTGGTCCGGAAACTTTACAGAAAACCTCAGAAGCTCCTGAGATGTTGCATGGATTGGAACCTGATGATACGCACTTTTTAGGTCTAGCGTACACATTACCGCATCTTTGTCTATGAGATGGACCGTTGTTTTTATTGATTCCATTCTGAATCTTTTGTATTTTACATAGACGTTCAATGGTTTTAAGTTTATTATTGTGCGTGTTTCCCCTGATGGCTTTGGGATTGAGAATAGTGAAGAGTAGTGACCTCTGGCTATTTCTGTTGTGGGGACCCGCACTATAACTTGAGAACTGAACAACTTCAGAATGTCTATGAACATTGGTGAATCTTTTGCCACCTTGGTAGGTGGGATACACCTCTGTGGTGCTGGGGATATGAGCTCTATCCTGTAACCCTCTGAAATGATTTTTAGGACATAGGCATTTTTTGTCACTTCTTTCCAGTTGTCCAGAAAGAGACTGAGCCTGCCCCCTATACCTATGGCGTCATTGTCTCCTAGATCTAGGGCTTGACCCAAACAGGGAGTTTCTTCCCCTTCGGTTCTGAGAATAGGCACCTCTATATGAACCTCTGCTGGGTCTCCACTGTTCTCTATAATCCGGCTGCTTGAATTTATAGGAACTTCGAGGTGGAGGTCTCTTCCGAAATGGCTGGAATTTTTTCGGTTTTTCCTCAGGAAAACCTTTTTTATTATCTGATGCGGATTCCAGAATATCGTCTAATGCTTGTCCAAATACCTTGGACCCTGAAAAGGGAATAGCACATAATTTGTTTTTTGATGCATTATCCCCTGACCAAGATTTGAGCCATATAGCTCTACGAGTCGCATTGGATAACGAACTATTTCTGGCCGCAAATCTAACGGATTCTGCTGATGTGTCCGCCATAAAGGCTGTGGCAGATTTTATGATGGGTAAGGAGGAAATCAAATCGGCCCGTGGGGTTTTATTCACCAAATGTTCCTCTAACTGCCCCATCCACAAATACATTGATCTAGCTACTGATGTGGCTGCAATGTTAGCTTTTATCAGTGCTGCCGACGTCTCCCATGAACGGCGCAACAGAATATCTGCTTTGCGGTCCATAGCGTCTCTGAGACTAGAAGAGTCCTCGAATGGAATAGCCGTTTTTTTAGTAACTTTGGCTATAGGCACGTCGATCTTCGGAATTTCCTCCCATGCCTTGATGTCTTCCGGATCAAATGGTAGACGACTTTTAAATTCTCGCGATACTATCAGTCTACGTTCAGCATCTTTCCATTCTTGTAATATCATCTGTTTGAGGTGATCACTCACAGGGAATACCGTCTGTCTTTGTGATGTCAGTCCTCCAAACATCAAATCTTGTCTGGATTTCGGCCGCGGTTCTTCTTTCATCTGCATTGTATTTCTCACCGCCTGCACTAGATCTTCCGTCTCTTCCACATGGAATAGAAATTTTCTTCCTTGATCCTGTTCCTCTAATGGTAGTTCTCCTTCTTCTTGATCCGAAATTCTCCCATCAGATTCTTCTTTAGAAAGCACTTCCTCATCATCTTGGTCCAGATCCAACCGTGGCCTTTTACGGCTCCGACCTGGGCTGGAGGGGTACCGCTGTGTCATGGAAGCCAATGAATTTTGTACCTCTTCCCGGATTAAAGACCTCATTTCAGATAGTAATGATGGTTGTTCTTCTCTTACAACTCTGGAAATGCAGGACTCGCATAATTCCTTTTTATGTGCCTCTGGTAATTTAGCATTACATATGGAACATCGTCTGGACTTTGTCAGTGCTTTGCCTGACTTTTTTGCCACTGAGACTCTGTTGAGTCTCCTTATCCTAAGTATAAGAATGAGTACATCTTAGTTACTTAGGAATAAGTGAGAAAGGTAATATGCGCTATGCGCACTTACCCCAGTCTCCTCACTCCTGGGATCCACATCCTCTGTTTAAATATAAATATATATATCATATAAATAGAACGTCTCCTGCTAGATATATGTATATAGGGATTTTGCAGCACTGCTGCACTTACCCCTTGTCTCTGGCATTGCAGACCTCCTCTCCGGCTGTTTCACTTGCATGCACCTGCGTCCTGGTTAATGTAGAGCTCACTCCAACCTGTAGAACGCCGGCGCCTATTTTTAAATCTGGCGCCTTTTTTTATACGCTTTAGCGTTCCACCCTGTGGAACGCATACCGTGCCGCCGAATGTACCGGATCTGATGCCGCTGACATCACCGGAAGCGCTATATCACTTACTTCCGCGTTCCACGCAGTGGAACGCACGCTGAAGCCGGGAGGTTCTGCTGCCCCTGCCTGCTCGTATAAGAGCATGCGGACCTCTGCGCCCATCCTGGCGCCGGCGCCTCTTGTCCTTCCTGGCGCCTGAGCCGAGAGCCTCCCCCTGGGAGGAAGCAGCTCACCCAGGAGCGCGTCCGCTCGACTGGTCTCTGGACGCAGGGACTCCCACCCGGGGAGTATGTGCCCTGGGCTACCGACGAGGGGGAAGGATTTTGGACCAGCCGCACGATCCCCCTGAGCCCTCCGGTAAGCTTGATCTCTCGTGTGTCCCTCCATGCAGGGACAGGAAAAAACACTAAAGGAAAGGGGGCGGAGTGGGACCTTTTAACCTCTCGTGTTGTTTCCTGTCCCAGCAAGGAGGAGGAGGACGTCCTCCAGCGTGCTGTCAGGGGGACGTCCTGGAAAGATCATTTTTGTGAAAAAATATGATTTTTTATTTTTACGGCTCTGCATTATAAACTTCTGTGAAGCACTTGGTGGGTCAAAGTGCTCACCACACATCTAGATAAGTTCCTTAGGGGGTCTACTTTCCAAAATGGTGTCACTTGTAGGGAGTTTCAATGTTTAGGCACATCAGTGGCTCTCCAAACGCAACATGGCGTCCCATCTCAATTCCAGTCAATTTTGCATTGAAAAGTCAAATGGCGCTCCTTCCCTTCCAAGCTCTGCCATGCGCCCAAACAATGGTTTACACCCACATATTGGGTATCAGCGTACTCAGGACAAATTGCACAACATTTTTTGGGGTCCAATTTCTTCTCTTACCCTTGGGAAAATAAAAAATTGGGGGCGAAAAGATCATTTTTGTGAAAAAATATGATTTTTTATTTTTACGGCTCTGCATTATAAACTTCTGTGAAGCACTTGGTGGGTCAAAGTGCTCACCACACATCAAGATAAGTTCCTTAGGGGGTCTACTTTCCAAAATGGTGTCACTTGTAGGGGGTTTCAGTGTTTAGGCACATCAGGGGCTCTCCAAACGCAACATGGCGTCCCATCTCAATTCCAGTCAATTTTGCATTGAAAAGTCAAATGGCGCTCCTCTCCTTCCGAGCTCTGCCATACGCCCAAACAGTCGTTTACCCCCACATATGGGGTATCAGCGTACTCAGGACAAATTGTACAACAACTTTGGGGGTCCATTTTCTCCTGTTACCTTTGGTAAAATAAAACAAATTGGAGCTGAAATAAATTTTGTGTGAAAAAAAGTTAAATGTTCATTTTTATTTAAACATTCCAAAAATTCCTGTGAAACACCTGAAGGGTTAATAAACTTCTTGAATGTGGTTTTGAGCACCTTGAGGAGTGCAGTTTTTAGAATGGTGTCACACTTGAGTATTTTCTATCATATAGACCCCTCAAAATGACTTCAAATGAGATGTGGTCCCTAAAAAAAAATGGTGTTGTAAAAATGGGAAATTGCTGGTCAACTTTTAACCCTTATAACTCCGTCACAAAAAAAAATTTTGGTTCCAAAATTGTACTGATGTAAAGTAGACATGTGGGAAATGTTACTTATTAAGTATTTTGCGTGACATATGTCTGTGATTTAAGGGCATAAAAATTCAAAGTTGGAAAATTGCAAAATTTTCAAAATTTTCGCCAAATTTCCATTTTTTTTCACAAATAAACGCAAGTTATATCGAATAAATTTTACCACTAACATGAAGTACAATATGTCACGAGAAAACAATGTCAGAATCGCCAAGATCCGTCAAAGCGTTCCAGAGTTATAGCCTCATAAAGGGACAGTGGTCAGAATTGTAAAAATTGGCCCGGTCATTAACGTGCAAACCACCCTCGGGGCTTAAGGGGTTAATGGACAGAGAATGGTCAGATTTTGGAAATACAAAAGTTTTGTCGCCTGGTCATATAATGCACCCAATCCTAGTTTACATCCTCACCTGTGCTCAGTAAAGGATCGGTTAATTAGTGTGTGTGTATAAAAAGAAACCCAGCACCCCAGACCTTCACATGAACTGCAACTTGAGCTCTGACAACATGCCAAAAAACAAGACAACTGCTCAGGAGGAACGTTTGTTGGTTAGAAAATCCAAAGCAAGCCCCTCTTCCCCTGCAGCAGAGCTCCAACAGGCCTGGTCACCTCAAGTCCCTGTGTCAACTAGAACAGTTTGTAGGATTCTGTTTTGAAATGGCCTCCATGGCGAAATAGTGCCCAGACGCCAGCACTAAACAAAAGGCAAATAAAAAACCGTGTGGCATTTGCAAAGTCCCACAGCCTGCTAAACAGATGGACGCTAGAAAAGTGGCAGAAGGTAGATTTCTCTAATGAATCTTCAGTAGTATTACACCACAGCCACCGCAAATACTGCAGGAGACCTACTGGAGCCCGTATGGATCCAAAATACACCCAGAAAACAGATAAATTTGGTGGTGGAAAGATCATGGTCTCGGGTTACATTCAGTATGGGGGTGTGCGAAACATTTGCAAGGTGGAAGGCAATATCAATAGCCTAAAATATTAAAAAGTATTAGCTACCTCTTATATTCCAAATCATAAAAGGGGTCAAATTCTGCAGTAGGATGGTGCTCCATCTCATACATCCATCTCTACAACAAAGTTCCTCCAGGCAAAAAAGATCAAGGTGCTCAAGGACTGGCCAGCCCAGTCACCAGACATGAACATCATTGAGCATGTTTGGGGTAGGATGAAAAAGGAAGCTTGGAAGACAAAACCAAAGAATCTAGATGAACTCTGGGAGGCATGTAAGACTGCATTCTTTGGTATTCCCGAAGACTTAAATTAATAAATTGTATGAATCATTGTTGAATCGCATGGATGCAGTCCTTCAAGCTCACGGAATCACACAAAATATTAAATATGACTCTAATAGCACCACAACTTCATTCATCAATGTTATGCAACATATATTTGTATTTTAAGTTAATTATTTGTTTGAATATCACATTACTTTCTGTGGGCGACAAAACTTTTGTCTTGCCAAAATCTGACCATTCTGTGTCCGTTAACTGATCAATATTTCTGCATTGATGCCAATTTATTTTCTTAACCTAAACCACATTTCAGAGGGTTTCAGCTTTCAAAAGAATAATTTATACAACCAATGGATGAATTTAACGTCAGGTTATAAGCTTTTATTTACATAACATGGATAAGCAACATAACTTCTGTCAGGGAGTGTATCATAGTTACATAGTTATTGAGGTTGAAGGAAGACTAAGTCCATCTAGTTCAACCCATAGCCTAACCTAACATGCCCTAACATGTTGAACCAGTATCATCACTACTGGTTACCAAAAAAAAATATTGTTCCTATAAATACATTTCTTAATCTAAATAAAAAAAAACAAACAATAAAAGTACACATATTTAGTATCGCCGCGTCCGTAACAACCCCACCTATAAAACTATATCACTAGTTAACCCCTTCAGTGAACACCGTAAAAAAGAAAAAAAAAAAAAACCGAGGCAAAAAACAACGCTTTATTCTCATACCGCCAAACAAAAAGTGGAATAACACGCGATCAAAAAGACGAATATAAATAACCATGGTACCGCTGAAAACGTCATCTTGTGCCGCAAAAAACGAGCCGCCATGCAGCATCATCAGCAAAAAAATAAAAAAAGTTATAGCCCTCAGAATAAAGCGATGCAAAAATAATTATTTTTTCTATAAAATAGTTTTTATCGTATAAAAGCGCCAAAACATAAAAAAATGATACAAATGAGGTATCGCTGTAATCGTACTGACCCAAAGAATAAAACTGCTTTATCAATTTTACCAAACGCGGAACGGTATAAACGCCTCCCCCAAAAGAAATTAATGAATAGCTGGTTTTTGGTCATTTTGCCTCACAAAAATCGGAATAAAAAGCGATCAAAAAACGTCACGTGCCCGAAAATGTTATCAATAAAAACGTCAACTCGTCCCGCAAAAAACAAGACCTCACATGACTCTGTGGACTCAAATATGGAAAAATTATAGCTCTTTCAGTGTGTGATGGATGCCAATCATAAAAATCCGCTAAAAAAAAAACCCCTATAAAAGTAAATCAAACCCCCCTTCATCACCCCCTTAGGGAAAAATTAAAAAATTTAAAAAAATGTATTTATTTCCATTTTCCCATTAGGGTTAGGGCTAGGGTTAGGGTTGGGGCTAGGGTTAAGGCTACAGTTAGGGTTTGGGCTAAAGTTAGGGTTAGGGTTGGGGCTAAAGTTAGGGTTTGTATTACATTTACGGCTGGGAATAGGGTTTGGATTAAGGTTAGGGGTGTGTCTGGGATAGAGGTGTGGTTAGGGTTACCGTTGGGATTAGGGTTAGGGATGTGTTTGGATTAGGGTTTCAGTTATAATTGGGGGGTTTCCACTGTTTAGGCACATCAGGGGCTCTCCATGGCGTCTGATCTCAATTCCAGCCAATTCTGCGTTGAAAAAGTAAAACAGTGCTCCCTCCTTTCCGAGCTCTCTCGTGTGCCCAAACAGGGGTTTTCCCCAACATATGAGGTATCAGCGTACTCAGGACAAATTGGACAACAACTTTTGGGGTCCAATTTCTCCTGTTACCCTCAGGAAAATACAAAACTGGGGGCTAAAAAATAATTTTTGTGGGAAAAAATGTTTGTTTTATTTTTACGGCTCTGCATTATAAACTTTTGTGAAGCCCTTGGTGGGTCAAAGTGCCCACCACACCTCTAGATAAGTTCCTTAGGGGGTTTACTTTCCAAAATGGTGTCACTTGTGGGGGGTTTCAATGTTTAGGCACACCAGTGGCTCTCCAAACGCAACATGGCGTCCCATCTCAATTCCTGTCAATTTTGCACTGAAAAGTCAAACGGCGCTCCTTTCCTTCCAAGCTCTCCCATGCGCCCAAACAATGGTTTACCCCCACACATGGGGTATCAGCGTACTCAGGACAAATTGTACAACAACTTTTGGGGTCCATTTTCTCCTGTTACCCTTGGTAAAATAAAACAAATTGGAGCTGAAGTAAATTTTTTGTGAAAAACACTGAATAACACTGCTGACTATCTATGCCACTGTGCATGATCCCTATGGTAAACTTTCTGCATCTGCGCATCAACCTGTATTCACTACGGACTTTCTAGCGTCCATTTTTTGGACTAAATATGGAGCTTGCTTGGTGTAATACTGCTGACTATGCCATTGTGCATGATTCCCCTGGCAATTTTTTGCGCCTGCGCATAAATCTGTATTCATTATATACTGCCTGGTGTTTATCCCTTTTCTTGACTAAATATGGAGTCTGCGTGGTGTAACTGGAGCTTGCGCGGTGTAATACCGCTGACTATTTGTGCCACTGTGCACAATCCGGACATCCATCGCGCATGTCCAGGCGTCTTCTCCATGGTGATTTTGGCACCTGCGCATAAGCCTCTTAGACGACTTCATCCAGCGCGTGCGTAGTGGAATATGGGCTGGTGCGCATTTGTTTACTGTTGTCCCTTAGACGCGCATGTCCGGAAGTCCGTTCGGCGCCGTATACCAGTGACCTATTGGAACGCCGCCGTGGCCTCGCAGGTGATATTTATTTATTTCTAATTATGGCTAATATTTAAGCGGCATTACTGGGATAATGTCTTCACAACCTTCCCCTGACGAAGACGCTCTAGCGGCGTCGATACGCGTGGGGCCTCCATCCCCCTCTTGGACTTTTTCCCAGCAACCCTCCTCTACACCCCAGTTGTGCTAAGGGGCACACGTTTATGTGTGTCTGCCAATTTGGCACCCTTCATTGAGGGTACAATCATCTTTTTTTTTGTCCTGAGGGACATTTGCTTTCCAGCAGCTAGGACTTTCACTCGCATTTGGTGATGTATGATATGGGGATGGATGCGGACAGATCATACCATTCATTTATATGGTTTTGTATTTAATTGTCTGTTGGGACATTTATGTATATCGGTCTCATGTCTGCTTTATGGTGAGGGATTGCTGGGTATATTTGGATCTGTGGTAAGGGGCTTGTTCAGCTGGCAGCATGGGGTATTTTGTATTTTTATTGTTATTGCTCTAAATTTTGCTGTCGGACCTGGTGCCCTTTGTATCATCTGCATATCATATTGTATGTACCATCACATTGATCCCTGTCATTGTGTCCGGGGGGATGTGGGTTGGTCCGTCTAGTTTTTAAATGTTTTTAACCGTTTGTCCTTCTCTATTGCCTCTGTTTGTAGCCATATGTTTAAATAAAATTTATTGTGCATGGTTGATCCCATTGTGTGCATATCTTTCTTCTTTGGTTTTTTTCTGTTACTCTTATATGCACATGGTTGATCCCTCCCTTTATATTGTGTGTGTGGTGCCCGCCTGCTTCTGTTTTGGTCTCAGGACAAATTGTACAACAACTTTTGGGGTCCATTTTCTCCTGTTACCCTTGGTAAAATAAAACAAATTGGAGCTGAAGTAAATTTTTTGTGAAAAAAAGTTAAATGTTCATTTTTATTTAAACATTCCAAAAATTCCTGTGAAACACCTGAAGGGTTAATAAACTTCTTGAATGTGGTTTTGAGCACCTTGAAGGGTGCAGTTTTTAGAATGGTGTCACACTTGGGTATTTTCTATCATATAGACCCCTCAAAATGACTTCAAATGAGATGTGGTCCCTAAAAAAAATGGTGTTGTAAAAATGAGAAATTGCTGGTCAACTTTTAACCCTTATAACTTCCTAACCAAAAAAAATTTTGGTTCCAAAATTGTGCTGATGTAAAGTAGACATGTGGGAAATGTTACTTATTAAGTATTTTGTGTGACATATCTCTGTGATTTAATTGCATAAAAATACAAAGTTGGAAAATTGCGAAATTTTCAAAATTTTCACCAAATTTCCATTTTTTTCACAAATAAACGCAGGTGATATCAAAGAAATTTTACCACTATCATGAAGTACAATATGTCACGAGAAAACAATGTCAGAATCACTGGGATCCGTTGAAGCGTTCCAGAGTTATAACCTCATAAAGGGACAGTGGTCAGAATTGTAAAAATTGGCCCGGTCATTAACGTGCAAACCACCCTTGGGGGTGAAGGGGTTAATACAAAAGCCAGTAGTCTGCAAGTTTTGTATGACACCATTCAGACTGACGGTGATGAGCGGCCTTAATTTGGCTTTTTTTACACTGTCTACGGCCGGTGTCACACTAGAGTTTTACAGACGTATGAGAGGAGCAAAAACAATGCATTGCACACGGACCAATAATTCTCTATGGGGCAGCTCCTATCTGCCGTATATTTTGCAGCCGTATTTTATGGGCATAGAAAATCGCAGCATGCTGCGTTTGTCAGTATATTGCGCAAAAAATACATCAATGAAAGTCTATGGGGGTGAGAAAAATACGGATCACACATGGATTACACGTCTGCCTTGCGAGAAATACGCACTGGTGTTCTATAGAAAAGCCGGTAATTCAGTGCGGTGTACAGTAAAATCACACTGACAGATTAGAATAGATCAAATAAATGTCTATATATATATATATATATATATATATATATATATATATATATATATATATATATATATATATATATATATATATATATATATATATATATATATATATATATATATATATATAAATAAAAATATATATAATACAGAGCTAGATAGCAGAAAAGCCGGTAATTCAGTTGCCGGCTTTTGCTATCTCCCTATCAAACCCGACAGGATAAGAGACATGGTTTACATACAGTAAACCATTTAATTTCCCTTATTTTTTACATATCCCTCACTAATAATGTTAGAAGTGTCTGTGTGCAAAATTTGGGAGCTCTAGGTGTTAAAATAAAGGGTTGAATCGCGGAAAAAACTGGCGTAGGCTCACGCGCAATTTTCTCCACCAGAGTGGGAAAGCCAATGACTGAGGGCAGATATTAATAGCCTAGAGATAGACCATGGTTATTAGCCCTCCTGGCTAAAACCATCTGCCCCCAGCCACCCCAGAAAAGGCACATCTGTAAGATGCGCCTATTCTGGCACTTAGCCACTCTCTTCCCACTCCCCTGTAGCGGTGGGATATGGGGTAATAAGGGGTTAATGTCACCTTGCTAATGTAAGGTGACATTAAGCCTGGTTAATAATGGAGAGGTATCAATAAGACACCTATCCATTATTAATCCAATAGTAATAAAGGGTAAAAAAAACACACACACTTTAGGAATAAATTATTTTAATTAAATACACATGGTGTTGTAATATCTTTATTATACGCTCAATCCAACTGACGACCCTTGTCTTCTGTAAAAAAGGGAAAAAAAACAATATCCCATACCTTTCTGCCGTAGTCATGTCCCACGATGTAAATCCATCTGAAGGGGTTAAACAATTTTACAACCAGGAGCCTGCTAATGCAGCTGCCCCTGCCTGTAAAAACTGGGGGAATGGAATGCAGGGGAACGTAGCTACCTAGACTTGCGGTGCTGCGCCCCCTGCTGGCATAACCTCATGAACTCCAGCATGGGAAATTTTCAGAATATTTTCCCACGCTCGAGTTCATATGAGGTTACCATGTCTCATATCCTGTCATATCCTGTCGGGTTTGATGAGGAGATAGCAAAAACCGGCAATTGTATTACCAGCTTTTCTGCTATCTAGACCTTTATGAAATATATATATAGATATATGAATATGGATCACTGTTCAGGAGCTTTTCTGCGTATTACGCCTGTAAAAATTGGACCGTATTTCCCTACGCTAAGTGTGACGCCGGCCTATTACTGAATTTTTTGTGGTCCGACAGAGGACCAGGTCCCCTGACAATTTAATAAAAAGACTTTATATGAGCAATATTTTGGACACTTATTAGGACTTTTTTAATGAATATTTTGTAACAATTTTTGCAGATAATTGTGGTTTGATAGTTTTAGAATCTTGATAAAACCAAGTGTTTCTTGGACAACAAGTAGCTGTGTACTAAAGATTTATTTTGTGTGGACATAGGAGGAGGAAGAAATTATGCCTGCGGATGTAAAACTGATGCATTTGCACACAACTACAGTATGAATATTATTTGATATCAATCTCACTTATTAGAGTGTCCACAAAGTCAAGGACTTTCAAGCAGAGCCTTCTGTTAGATGGACCACATCCTGATCATATTTGATCCCCAGGAGCAAGGCCATGAATGTACATTGTACAAACCCTCATTTCTTTCCAACTCACTAGCCATTGTCTTAACACACTTCAGATATTATCAATTAAAGGGGTGCGCTCTGGCAACAACTCTTCATGCAAACAGTTCAAGGGAACCTGTCACCCCGTTTTTTCAGTATGAGATAAAAATACAGTTAAATAGGGCCTGAGCTGTGCTTTACAATAGTATATTTTTTGTCCCCTGATTCCCCACCTATGCTGCCGAAATACCTTACTAAAGTTGCCGTTTTCGCCTGTCAATCACGCTGGTCTGGCGTAGTGTTCTGCGCATGCGCAATTGCCGAATGCACTGCGCATCGGCAAAGAGCGCAATCTGCGCTATTCACCGGCTTTTCCGTGGCGGCGGCCATCTTCCTGAGGCCGCGCGTGCGCAGATGGAGTGCTCTGCTGCCCGGGGCTTCAGGAAAATGGCCGCGGGATGCCGCGCGTGCACAGATGGAGATCGCGGCGGCCATTTTCCTCCTGAAGCAGAGATGCGATCTCCATCTGCGCACGCGCGGCATCCCGCGGCCATTTTCCTGAAGCCCCGGGCAGCAGAGCACTCCATCTGCGCACGCGCGGCCTCAGGAAGATGGCCGCCGCCACGGAAAAGCCAGTAAATAGCGCAGATAGCGCTCTTTGTCTGCCGCTGCGCAGTGCATTCGGCAGTTGCGCATGCGCAGAACACTACGCCAACGCCGGGAAGATAAGCAAGAGGTGGGGGAGAAAAAGCCATTTCACCACGCCCTTTTGACCAGACCAGCGTGATTGACAGGCGAAAACGGCGACTTTGGTAAGGTATTTCGGCAGCATAGGTGGGGAATCAGGGGACAAAAAATATACTATTGTAATGCACAGCTCAGGCCCTATTTAACGGTATTTTTATCTCATACTGAAAAAACGGGGTGACAGGTTCCCTTTCAATGCAAGTTTAATTCTTGGAGTAGAACATTTCCAACAGTCTGATCCACTAGGAGAACTTCTGTATGGTGTGAGTTTTCAGATGTTTCTCAAGATGTGATTTCTGGATGAAGCTTTTCCCACATTCAAAACATGAGAATGGCTTCTCCCCTGTGTGATTTTTCAGATGTTCAATAAGATGTCTTTTCTGGATAAAACGCTTCCCACAGATTGAACAAAGAAATGGCTTCACCCCTGTGTGAACTCTCTGATGTCTATCCAGATGAGATTTTCTAGCAAAACGTTTTCCACATTCTGAACATAAAAAAGGCTTCTCTCCTGTGTGAGTTCTCTGGTGTTCAACAAGAACTGATTTTGTAGTGAAGCTTTTCCAACATTCTGTACATGAATATGGCTTCTCTCCTGTGTGAACTCTGTGATGCTCAACAAGAACCGATTTCCTGGTAAAGCATTTCCCACATTCAGAACAAGGATACGGCCTCTCGTTCCTGTGAATTCTGCTGTGCATATAAAGGTTAAAAGCATTTTTATACAATTTCCCACATTCAGAACATTGAAATATTTTACCCTCCTTGAGTCCTGTGTGTGGTTTACCAGTCTGGGATTGATCAGATGAAACTTTCTTGTGGTTAAATGGATAAGAAGAGAGATCTCTACTGAGATCTGAGACTGATGGTATATATGGGGTAATGACGTTTTCTCCAGATGAATCATTATTTTCTATTTCATAATTTAGAGGTAAAGAGTATCCCTCGGACCGTTTTCTACAGTAACCTGCTGGAAGAAGAACATTTACATTTTAATGAAAAATAAAAAAAAATGCAATTCTACAATTTTTGGATTTTGTATTTAAGGTTTCCAAAAATGACTTGTCAACATGATTCCCCAGGTCTGCCAGATTACAGCGACACCAAACCTCTATATTCTTTCTTTTTAAATATACGGTAAGTAGAAAAAAATTAGAAATTTCTTAAAAAGAGAAAAATTCACTTTTGTCGGCATATTTTGACGGTTTCATTTTTTACGTTGATGTAGCTGTGTAAAGGCTTTTTTTTTGCTTAGGCATTAGGTGAGCTAATGGTTTCATTGCTATCCTTTTGGCCTCCCCAAAAGGATAGTGATAAACACATTAGCTAGCTTAATATGATGTTTTGATTGATTACTACACATCTTGTGGATTTTTGTAAAAAAGAAAAATAAAGGAATATTGGTATTTCATTTTTTTCTACAAATCAAGTTAATTAATTTTATACTTTCATAGACCAAACTTTTATGACTGCACTGATACCAAACATGTTTATTTATTTTCTATTTTTAATGGGGAGAAAGGGATGTGATTTGAATTTTTATAACATTTTGTTTTAATTTTATTTTTTTACTGTATTTTAAGTCATCTTAGGGGACATGAACCTGCAATCATTCAATATCTTATAATATATTCTGAGCAACTACCTATTTCCTTTTAAAGCCAGCCATAGTGTACAGCAGGCTCCCCGCTGCCATGGCAATCCACCGCTTCGCAGTGAAAGCGATGGCCGCTTGGAGTGCAATTATCAGTGATGGACAGAGGTTATCAGCAGTGGGTAGAGCTCAGCTCTGCGACCTGCTGTTAGGGGCAAATGCTGGCCGTATAACACAGTCAACATCTGTTGGGAACGATGCAGGCTCAGCTCCCGAGCCTGAATCTAAAACCCAAGAAATAATGTACTAGTAGTACATCATATATCAGGATGCAGTGATAGGAGTTTTACAGGATTAAAAAAAAAAGGATCCTTACTTCCAAAAACAGTGTCACATCGGACCACTTCAGTGCAGCTGATCTGCCCAGTAGAACCATGGACAGGTAGTGCACTACATGGGAAATAAGCAGCCATTCAACTTGAATCCTGTACAAAGCCTTGCATGTTATGACAAACTAGGGCAGACAGTGCCTCCATGACTTGTTTGTATGAAGGGAGGACTGGATGGTAACAGTGACTTTCTGAGGCTTTATTAATATGAAGAATTGTTACAGAAATGTATAAGAAAGAAAATCAAATTATTTTTGCACTGAATGGAGTAGTGCCCTCAAGCCAATATTCAAACAGACACACACACACACACACACACTGATCTATGGAAAGAAAGATGTGGAAAAATACATATTTCTCTTATTTAAAAATCATAATGACAATTTGGATATCTGAATAATAGTTAATGTAAAGGTCGATAAAATGTTTATAGGTTTCTCACCATAAGGACTGAAGTATTGGAGCTCCAGCTGGCATTACATGTCACCAATCTAAAGGGGGTTTTCCACTTTGATGATAGGTCATGAATATCAGATTTGTTTGCAGCCCCAGCGATCAGCTGTTTTCAGCTCCAGATGGTGAGTGACTCATAAGTAGAGAAAGAAGCATATCTTTCTGACAAGATATATTACTAAGTTTCCCATACCTGCTTGTACTGTTGATTTATGCAAAGTTTACACTTATGGGTCCATTTAAAGCCAAGGGTCTGGTCAAGGGTTGTGGCCGTTTTCATGTGTCTCTAGGGAATACATCTGTCTATACTCTGGGGAAATGACTCACCTGGGATGATATCTACCACAAATTTCTCCTCCATAAACTGATGGTCTTCCCTTTCATACATGTCTTCTTTTTCTATAACTTCAACTTTGATATTAATGAGGTCTTCACTCTGGTTTAACATGAAGCAACAATTGACAAGATGACTGGAGAAGTGTAAGAGAAAGGTTCACTTTGATTAATACAACATCCACATAATGAGGGTTTTTACAGACCTCAGGTACGTCTCCTTGAAGATCTATTAGGACATTATGACTCTCTAGACAATCCGGTGAATAGAGTGGACTGGGACATTCCTCTGATGGATTTCTGATCCTGGGTCTAACTGTAAGAAACAGACGTGGAATACATTGATTATATGGAATCATCTGATTATAGAATTTTCTAGGTGACTCTTAAAGTCTTCTGTTACCATGTGATGTCAAGAGCCTGTATTTCTCCATCATGATCTCCTGGTACTGATCCTTGTGTTCTTCTATGTAGTCCCACTCCTCCATGGAGAAGTATACAGTGATGTCCTGACACCTTACAGGAACCTGATAAGGAAAATAATAGCATCTAGACACGTCCCTTGGTGATATCGTGTAATGGCCCAGCAGTTATATCACTGCTCACCTCTCCCGTCAGCAGCTGGAAGATTTTGTTGATGATTTCTAGGATCTTCTCTTTCTCAGCTGGTAGGAAATGAGGTGAGGGCACCACAATGTGACTCAGGGGCTTGCTATGTGCTTTTGATACATGTGAAGGGCTGCTGGTTGTCTGGCAATCACAAGGTGTTGCGGTTCTCCTCACGAATGCATAGTCCTGTGTATATAAAGAGACAGGAAGAAATATTGTTCCTTAAACCCATTACTTTTGCTGTGATACCCCTCAGTTATTAATGCCAGGCTCACTAACCTCTTGAGTCAGTAGACAGATAATCTCCAGGGTGAGGTTCAATATACTCTCAGTCATCTTGTTTCCATCCATGTCAGGTGGGTTACTCAATGAGAGGACCATCAGAAATAACTTTAATATGGGGGATCATATTCTGCAGAATAAAAAGAAGAAAACAAGCCCTATTATAACAGGTATTAACAGTGGCAGCTAGTCAGCAGATTTCATTCTGGGCAGAACGTAATTGACTGTCTTGGTGCCCGTCTCATAAAGGCGCATAGATAAAGCCTACGTGGTAGCTCCCTTCCCAGCCACCTCACTCTCCTCATATAGAGCTTCTCGACAGGTCGGCTATGCAGTCAGTGTGCATAGAACCCAGCCATTGATAATGTGCAGTGCAAGAGTGAGGTGGCCGAGCAGTGAGCTACTGTGCAGGCTCTAACTATGCCCACCACCGAGAACCCGGCCACTGATAATGATAAACTCCTTACTAACTGCGCAAGTGCGGCCAGGAACGCCATAGTGGCCGTAACCATGGATACCCTGCCCATCGGGTAAGCAATACAACTAAAAAAAACTATACAGAATATCTAATTGGAGGTAATTAGTAATGTTAATATCACACCTAGTACCCATTGAAATAGGATCTTTGAGATGGGAATACCCCTTTAACCCCTTCACCCCCAAGGGTGGTTTGCACGTTAATGACCAGGCCAATTTTTACAATTCTGACCACTGTCCCTTTATAAGGTTATAACTCCGGAACGCTTCAACGGATCCTAGTGATTCTGACATTGTTTTCTCGTGACATATTGTACTTCATGATAGTGGTAAAATTTCTTTGATATTACCTGCGTTTATTTGTGAAAAAAACGGAAATCTGGCAGAAATGTTGAAAATTTCGCAATTTTCAAACTTTTAATTTTTATGCAATTAAATCACAGTGATATGTCACACAAAATACTTAATAAGTAACATTTCCCACATGTCTACTTTACATCAGCACAATTTTGGAAAAAAATGGAAATTTGGTGAAAATTTTGAAAATTTCGCAATTTTCCAACTTTGTATTTTTATGCAATTAAATCACAGAGATATGTCACACAAAATACTTAATAAGTAACATTTCCCACATGTCTACTTTACATCAGCACAATTTTGGAACCAAAATTTTTTTTTGTTAGGGAGTTATAAGGGTTAAAGTTGACCAGCAATTTCTCATTTTACAACACCATTTTTTTTTTAGGGACCACATCTCATTTGAAGTCATTTTGAGGGGTCTATATGATAGAAAATAACCAAGTGTGACACCATTCTAAAAACTGCACCCCTCAAGGTGCTCAAAACCACATTCAAGAAGTTTATTAACCCTTCAGGTGTTTCACAGGAATTTTTGGAATGTTTAAATAAAAATGAACATTTAACTTTTTTTCACACAAAATTTATTTCAGCTCCAATTTGTTTTATTTTACCAAAGGTAACAGGAAAAATTGGACCCCAAAACTTGTTGTACAATTTGTCATGAGTACGCTGATACCCCATATGTGGGGGTAAACCACTGTTTGGGCGCATGGCAGAGCTCGGAAGGAAAGGAGAGCCATTTTACTTTTCAATGCAAAATTGACTGGAATTGAGATGGGACGCCATGTTGTGTTTGGAGAGCCTCTGATATGCCTAAACATTGAAACCCCCACAAGTGACACCATTTTGGAAAGTAGACCCCCTAAGGAACTTATCTAGAGGTGTGGTGAGCACTTTGACCCACCAAGTGCTTCACAGAAGTTTATAATGCAGAGCCGTAAAAATAAAACAAACATTTTTTCCCACAAAAATTATTTTTTAGCCCCCAGTTTTGTATTTTTCCAAGGGTTACAGGAGAAATTGGACCCTAAATATTGTTGTCCAATTTGTCCTGAGTACGCTGATACCTGATATATGGGGGAAACCACCGTTTGAGCGCATGGCAGAGCTCGGAAGGGAAGGAGCATAATTTGGAATGCAGACTTAGATGGATTGGACTGCAGGCGTCACATTGCGTTTGCAGAGCCCCTAATGTACCTAAACAGTAGAAACCCCCCACAAGTGACCCAATATTGGAAAATAGACCTCCCAAGGAACTTATCTAGTTGTGTTGTGTGAACTTTGAACCCCCAAGTGTTTCACTACAGTTTATACCACAGAGCCGTGCAAATAAAAAATATTTTTTTTGCACAAAAATTATTTTTTAGCCCCCAGTTTTGTATTTTTCCAAGGGTAACAGGAGAAATTGGACCCCAAAAGTTGTTCTCCAATGTGTCCTGAGTACGCTGATACCACATATGTTGGGGTAAACCCCTGTTTGGGCACACGGAAGAGCTCGGAAGGGAAGGAGCACTGTTTTACTTTTTCAACGCAGAATTGGCTGGAATTGAGATCGGACGCCATGTCGCGTTTGGAGAGCCCCTGATGTGCCTAAACAGTGGAAACCCCCCAATTACAACTGAAACCCTAATCCAAACACACCCCTAACCCTAATCCCAACGGTAACCCTAACCACACCTCTAACCCAGACACACCCCTAACCCTAATCCCAGCCCTATTCCCAACCGTAAATGTAATCCACACCCTAGCCCTAACTTTAGCCCCAACCCTAACCCTAACTTTAGCCTCAACCCTAACTGTAGGGTTAACCCTAGCCCCAACCCTAACCCTAGCCCTAACCCTAACCCTAGCGGGAAAATGGAAATAAATACATTTTTTAAATTTTTTAATTTTTCCCTAACTAAGCGGGTGATGAAGGGGGGTTTGATTTACTTTTATAGCATTTTTTATAGCAGATTTTTATGATTGGCCGCCGTCACACACTGAAAGACGCTTTTTATTGCAAAAAATATTTTTTGCGTTACCACATTTTGAGAGCTATAATTTTTCCATATTTGAGTCCACAGAGTCATGTGAGGTCTTGTTTTTTGCGGGACGAGTTGACGTTTTTATTGGTAACATGTTCGGGCACGGGAGATTTTTTGATCGCTTTTTAGTCCGATTTTTGTGAGGCAGAATGACCAAAAACCAGATATTCATGAATTTCTTTTGGGGGAGGCGTTTATACCGTTCCGCGTTTGGTAAAATTGATAAAGCAGTTTTATTCTTCGGGTCAGTATGATTACAGTGATACCTCATTTATATCATTTTTTTATGTTTTGGCGCTTTTATACGATAAAAACTATTTTATAGAAAAAATAATTACTTTTGCATCGCATTATTCTGAGGACTATAACTTTTTTATTTTTTCGCTGATGATGCTGTATGGCGGCTCGTTTTTTGCGGGACAAGATGACGTTTTCAGCGGTACCATGGTTATTTATATCCGTCTTTTTGATCGCGTGTTATTCCACTTTTTGTTTGGCGGAATGAGAATAAAGCATTGTTTTTTGCCTTTTTATTTTTATTTTTTTTTACCGTGTTCACTGAAGGGGTTAACTAGTGATATAGTTTTATAGGTGGGGTCGTTACGGACGCGGCGATACTAAATATATGTACTTTTATTGTTAATTTTTTTTTTTATTTAGATAAAGAAATGTATTTATGGGAATAATATTTTTTTTTATTAGGAATGTTTTTTTTCTTTTTTTTTTACACATGTGGAAATTTTTTTTTTTTTAACTTTTTTACTTTGTCCCGGGGGGGACATCACAGATCGCTGATCTGACAGTTTGCACAGCACTCTGTCAGATCGGCGATCTGACTTACAGTGCTGCAGGCTTACCAAGCGCTTGCTCTGAGCAGGCACTTGGTAAGCCACCTCCCTCCCTGCAGGACCCGGATGCCGCGGCCATTTTGGATCCGGGCCTGCTGCAGGGAGGAGAGGTAAGAGACCCTCGCAGCAACGCGATCACATCGCGTTGCTCCGGGGGTCTCAGGGAAGCCCGCAGGGAGCCCCCTCCCTGCGCGATGCTTCCCTGTACCGCCGGCACACCGCGATCATGTTTGATCGCGGTGTGCCGGGGGCGGTCCGTGACCGCTCCTGGCACATAGTGCCGGATGTCAGCTGCGATAGTCAGCTGACACCTGGACGCGATCGGCCGCGCTCCCCCCGTGAGCGCGGCTGATCGCATATGACGTACTATCCCGTCGGTGGTCATACGGGCCCACCCCTCGACGGGATAGTACATCAGATGTCAGAAAGGGGTTAAGTCTTGGGCATGGAGTTCACAACATCATGTAGCTGGTGGATGGTAGAGACCTTGTGCTCCTCCACCTTCCATTTTGAGGATGCCCCACAGATGCTCTATAGCAGAGGTGTCAAACTGCATTCCTCGAGGGCCGCCAACAGGTCATGTTTTCAGGATTTCCTTGTATTGCACAGGTGATAATTTAATCACCTGCACAGAAGGATTCCAGCACCTTGTGGAATGCTAAGGAAATCCTGAAAACATGACCTGTTGGCGGCCCTCGAGGAATGCAGTTTGACACCTCTGCTCTATAGGGTTTAGGTCTGGAGACATGCTTGGCCAGTCCAGCATCTTTACCCATTTTCTTTTGAAAGGCAGTGGTAGTATTGGAGGCGAGTTTGGGGTCATTATCATGTTGGAATACTGCCCTGCAGCCCACTTTCTGAAGACAGGGGATCATGCTCTGCTTCAGTATGTCACAGTACATGTTGGCATTCATGGTTCCCTCAATGAACTGTAGCTCCCCACAGCCGGCAGCACTGATCTAGCCCCAAACCATGACACTCGCACCACCATGCTTTACTGTAGGCGAGACACACTTGTCTTTGTACTCCTCACCTGGTTCCTGCCACACGTTTGACACCATTTGAACCAAATAAATTTATCTTGGTTTCATCACAGCACAGGACATGGTTCCAGTAAGCCATGTTCTTAGTGTGTTTGTCTTCAGCAAACTGTGGGCTTTTTTGTGCATCATCTTGTGAAGAGGCGTCCTTCTGCTACAACAGCCATGTAGACCAATTTAATGCAGTGTGCGGGGTATGGTCTGAGCACTGACAAGCTGCCTCCCCCCCCCATCTCTTTAAAGGGAACCTGTCACCAGGTTTGGTCAATAAGAGATACGGCCACCACCTTTCAGGCCTGATATACAGCATTCTATAGCAAAGTACTGCAGGGCACATGCGCCGGGGCTCTGTGAACATTCTCGGTGCCTGCGCACAGCAGTACTTTGCTGTGCCCTCAAAAGGGTACAGAAGTACGCCTATGCAGGAGCGCGATGCCAGGAAGACTGTGACGCGTCATCAACACAAAGCAAAACGCAATTGTAATATGTGAGGCGACAAGAAGAGCGACACCCCTCGGTCCGGACCGCCCTGCAGGTGAGTATAATAAAAGCTCTTATTCTTCTCTTACAGGTCGGGTTGGGGGCAGATATACAGCATTATAGAATTATGAATACCAGGCCTGAAAGGTGATGGCCGTATCTTGTATCATCTAACCTGGTGACAGGTCTGCATTAGCCTCTGCAGCAATGCTGGCAGCACTCATACGTCTATTTTGAAAAGACAACCTCTGGGTATGACGCTGAACTTGTGCTGTCACTTCTATGGTCGACCATGTTTGGTCAGTTCTGTGTGGAACCTGACTTGTTGAACCGCTGCATGGTCTTGGCCACCGTGCTGCAGCTCAGTGTCAGGGTGCTGGTAATCTTATAGCCTCGGACATCTTTATGTAGAGCAACAATTTGCTTTTTTCAGATCCTTAGAAAGTTCTTTGCCATGAGGTGCCATGTTCACCTTCCAGTGACCAATATAAGAGAGAGCACCAAATGTTACACCCACGACACCGGCGAGGGAAAATGGCTGATTGGGCACAGTTTGGCCACTTTCACTTAGGGGTGTACTCACTTTTGTTGCCAGCAGTTTAGACATTAATAACAGTGTGTTGTGTTATTTAGAGGGCACACCACATTTACACTGTTACACAAGCTGCGCACTGACTGCTGGATATTGTGTCACCGTGTCAGCTCTTCAGTGTTGTCCCATGAAAAGATATTATAAAATACATCCAAACTGTGAGGGGTGTACGCACTTTTGTGATATCCTGTACATACACACACATACACAGTCCTACCTTAGGGCAGACACACCTTCTGCTCATCCACAGCTGACAATGACTAGCAGGGTCCTGTGTACAGTCAGGGCTGTAGCCATACACTGGCTGGTCATGTGACTCTGACCCCGCCCACACATGTTACCTATCACGTGACTGACGTCACGCAAGGTCCTGCAGTAGACTGATGGAGGGGCTGCTCCTGTGAGGGGCTCCTCCCTGCAGCTCCCACCGAGGGGGCTCTAGAGCTGCTCACTGCAGAATAGTCACACCAGGGCACAGACTGTGGAAGAGTCGAGTAATGTTACTTTTAGCAAACACTGGGGGCAAAGCAGCAGATAGGAGGGTGATGGAAGTTTCCGTTTAGGATCAGTCCGGTTTCCCGCAGAGTCCCATATACCCGGTGCCCTGCACCGAGCAGCTCCTTCTCCCACTACAGTGTATGATGATGTATTTGCCGAGTCTGCGCTTATTTTGTCCGTGCAGGTTTCAAATCCCCCCAGACCCTGCGGCTCATTCTGTAAACCCCTCACTACTACCTGGACATGTGACTCAGGCACCGCCCCCCATAGGCCTGATCACATGACTGCACTGCGTTCACAGGTCCTCCAGACGTGACAGCTGCAGACAGGTCGGTGTGTGTGTACAGCGGAGTGCAGCTGCTGGGGGTCACAGGGAGAGACTTAGGGGACCGTGGGGGGTATGGGATAGGGACCGTGGGGGGGTATGGATAGGGACTGTGGGGGTGATGGGATAGGGACTGTGGGGGTGATGGGATAGGGACCGTGGGGGGTATGGGATAGGGACCGTAGGGAGGATGGGATAGGGACCGTGGGGGGGTATGGATAGGGACTGTGGGGGTGATGGGATAGGGGCCGTAGGGAGGATGGGATAGGGACCGTGGGGGGGTATGGATAGGGACTGTGGGGGTGATGGGATAGGGGCCGTAGGGAGGATGGGATAGGGACCGTGGGGGGTATGGGATAGAGACTGTAGGGATGATGAGATGGGGACCGTGGGGGTGATGAGATGGGGACCGTGGGGGTGATGGGATAGAGACCGTGGGGAGGATGGGATAGGGACCGTGGGGGGTATGGGATAGAGACTGTAGGGATGATGAGATGGGGACTGTGGAGAGAGGATGGGATAGGGACCGTAGGGAGGATGGGATAGGGACCGTGGGGGGTATGGGATAGAGACTGTAGGGATGATGAGATGGGGACTGTGGAGAGAGGATGGGATAGGGACCGTGGGGGGTATGGGATAGAGACTGTAGGGATGATGAGATGGGGACCGTGGGGGTGATGAGATGGGACCGTGGGGGTGATGGGATAGAGACCGTGGGGAGGATGGGATAGGGACCGTGGGGGGTATGGGATAGAGACTGTGGGGATGATGAGATGGGGACTGTGGAGAGGATGGGATAGGGACCATGGGGGGTATGGATAGGGACTGTGGGGGTGATGGGATAGGGACCGTGGGGATGATGAGATAGGGACTGTGGAGAGGATGGGATAGGGACCGTGGGGAGGATGGGATAGGGACCGTGGGGGGTATGGATTGGGACTGTGGGGGGTATGGATAGGGACTGTGGGGGTGATGGGATAGGGACTGTGGGGATGATGGGATAGGGATTGGGGGTATGGGATAGGGACTGGTGGAGAGGATGGGATAGGGACTGTGTGGGGGGTGTGAGATAGGGACTGTGGGGATGATGGGATAGGGACCGTGGGGAGGATGGGATAGGGACCGTGGGGGGTATGGGATAGGGACTGTGGAGAGGATGGGATAGGGACGATGGGATAGGGACCGTGGGGATGATGGGATAGAGACCGTGGGGGGGTATGGTATAGGGACTGTGGAGAGGATGGGATAGGGACTGTGGGGGGGGTGAGATAGGGACTGTGGAGATGATGGGATAGGGACTGTGGAGATGATGGGATAGGGACTGTGAAGAGGATGGGATAGGGACTGTGGGGGTGATGGGATAGGGACTGTGGGGATGATGGGATAGGGACTGGGGGGGTATGGGATAGGGACTGTGGAGAGGATGGGATAGGGACTGTGGGAATGATGGGATAGGGACTGTGGGGGGTGTGAGGGACTGTGGGGATGATGGGATATGGACTGTGGGGAGGATGGGATAGGGACCGTGGGGAGGATGGGATAGGAACCATGGGGGGTATGGGATAGGGACTGTGGAGAGGATGGGATAGGGACTGTGGGGATGATGGGATAGGGACCGTGGGGATGATGGGATAGAGACCGTGGGGAGGATGGGATAGGGACCATGGGGGGGGGGGTATGGTATAGGGACTGTGGAGAGGATGGGATAGGGACTGTGGAGAGGATGGGATAGGGACTGTGGTGGGTGTGAGATAGGGACTATGGGGATGATGGGATAGGGACTGTAGGGAGGATGGGATAGGGACTGTGGGGGGTATGGATAGGGACTGTGGGGATGGTGGGATAAGGACTGGAGAGGATGGGATAGGGACTGTGGGGAGGATGGGATAGGGACTGTGGAGAGTATGGGATAGGGACTGTGGAGAGGATGGAATAGGGACTGTGGGGAGGATGGGATAGGGACTGTGGAGAGGATGGGATAGGGACTGTGGGGTGTGAGATCGGGACTGTGGGGATGATGGGATAGGGACTGTAGGGAGGATGGGATAGGGACCGTGGGGGGTATGGATAGGGACTGTGGAGGGTATGGATAGGGACTGGGGATCGTGGGATAAGGACTGGAGAGGATGGGATAGGGACTGTGGTGGTATGGATAGGGACTGTGGAGAGGATGGGATAAGGACTGTGGGGAGGATGGGATAGGGACTGTGGAGAGGATGGGGAAGGGACTGTGGGGAGGATTGGGGTAACTGTGGGAAGGATGGATGGAGACCTTGGGGTGGATGGCTAGGGACTGTGAGGAGGATGGATAGGGACTGGGGATGATGAGGGGACTGTGGGGAGGATGGGATAGGGATTGGGGAAGATGGAAAGGACTGTGGGGGTATGGATAGGGACTGTGGAGAGGATGGGATAAGGACTGTAGAGAGGATATGATAGGGACTGTGGAGAGGATGGGATAGTGACTGGGGGTATGGGATAGGGACTGTGGGGAGGATCAGATAAGGACTAGAGAGGATGGGGGAGGGACTGTGGGGAGGATGGGATAGAGACTGTGGGGAGGATTGGGGTAACTGGGAAGGATGGATAGAGACCTTGGGGTGGATGGCTAGGCACTGTGGGGAGGATGGATAGGGACTGTGGGGATGATGAGGGGACTGTGGGGAGGATGGATAGGGACTGGGGATGATGAGGGGACTGTGAGGAGGATGGGATAGGGATTGGGGGAAGATGGATAGGACTGGGGGTATGGATAGGGACTGTGGAGAGGATGGGATAAGGACTGTGGAGAGGATGGGATAAGGACTGTGGAGAGGATGGGATAAGGACTGTGGAGAGGATGGGATAGGGACTGTGGAGAGGATGGGATAGGGACTGTTGGGAGGATGGGATAAGGACTGTGGAGAGGATGGTGGAGGGACTGTGGGAAGGATGGGATAGAGACCTTGGGGTGGATGGCTAGGGACTGTGGGGATGATGAGGGGACTGTGGGGAGCATGGATAGGGACTGGGCATGATGGGGGGACTGTGGGGAGTATGGATAGGGACTGTGAGGATGATGGATCTGAACTGTGGGAACGATGGATCAGGCTGAGGGCTATGGAAGTCCATGGCGTATGGTTGTCTTTTTACATGAGCACTATGTACTGTATATAATACGCACTATACATGAACACTATGTACAGCTCTGGCAAAAATTAAGAGACCCCTGCAAAATTTTCAGTTTGTCTGATTTTTCTCTTTCTAGGTATATTTTTGAGTAAAATGTAAATTTTTCTTTTATTCTATAAACTACTGACAACATGTCTCCGAAGTTCCAAGCAATACATTTTGTGGGTTTTTTTCTGAAAAGGAGAAATGGTCAAAATTGCAAAAAAACAGTGCTTTCAGACCTCAAAGAATGCAAAGAAAACAAGTTCATAATCATTTAGAAACTACAATACTAATGTTTTAACTCAGGAGTTCAGAAATCAATATTTTGTAGAATATCCATGCTTTTTAATCACAGCTTTCATGCGTCTTGGCATGCTTTCCAGCAGTCTATCATGCAGCTTTTGGGTGACCTTATGCCACTCCCGTTACAAACATTTAAGCAGTTCTTCTTTGTTTGATGGCTTGTGACTATACATCTTCCTCTTGATTACATTCCAGAGGTTTTCAATGGGGTTCTGGAGATCGGGCTGGTCATGACAAGGATTTGATGTGGTGGTCTCTTAATTTTTACCAGAGCTGTATATAGTACACACTATACTTAACACTATGTACAGGTGCTTCTCACAAAATTAGAATGTCATCAAAAAGTCAATTTATTTCAGTTCTTCAATACAAAAAGTGAAACTTGTATATTATATAGAGTCATTACAGAGTGATCTATTTCAATTGTTTATTTCTGTTAATGTTGATGATTATGGCTTACAGCCAATGAAAGCCCAAAAGTCATTATCTCAGTAAATTAGAATAATTAACAAAAAATATCTGCAAAGGCTTACTAAGAGTTTAAAAAGGTCCCTTAGTCTGTGTCAGTAGGCTCCACAATCATGGGGAAGACTGCTAAGTTGACAGATGTCCAGAAGGCAGTCATTGACACACTCCACAAGGAGGGTAAGCCACAAAAGGTCATTGCTAAAGAAGCTGGCTGTTCACAGAGTGCTGTATCCATGCATTTTAATGGAAAGTTGAGTGGAAGGAAAAAGTGTGGTAGAAAATGGTGCACAAGCCGCCGGGATTACCGCTGTCTTGAAATGATTGTTAAGAAAAGGACATTCAAAAATTTGGGGAAGATTCACAAGGAGTGGACTGCTGCTGGAGTCATTGCTTCAAGAGCCACCACACACAGACGTATCCAGGACATGGGCTACAAGTGTCGCATTCCTTGTGTAAAGCCACTCATGACCAATAGACAGCTCCAGATGTGTCTTACCTGGGCCAAGGAGAAAAAGAACAGGACTGTTGCTCAGTGGTCCAAGGTGTTGTTTTCAGATGAAAGACAATTTTGCATTTCATTTGGAAATCAAGGTCCCAGAGTCTGGAGGAAGAGTGGAGAGACAGACAATCCAAGCTGCTTGAGGTCTAGTGTGAAGTTTCCACAATCAGTGATGGTTTGGGGAGCCATGTAATCTGCTGGTGTAGGTCCACTGTGTCAAGACCAAACTCAGAGCAGCCGTCTACCAGGAAATTTTAGAGCACTTCATGCTTCCCTCTGCTGACAAGCTTTTTAGAGATGGAAATTGCTTTCTCCAGCAGCACTTGGCACCTGTCCACACTGCCAAAAGTACCAATACCTGGTTTAAAAACAACAGTAACACTGTGCTTGATTGGCCAGAAAACTCGCCTTGTCAAGAAGAAGATGAGAGACACCAGACCCAACAATGCTGAAGGCTGCTATCAAAGCAACCTGGGCTTCCATAACACCTCAGCAATGCCACAGGCTGCTCTCCTCCATGCCACGCCACATTTCCATACCCCCTATGTATTTGTTTCAATGACTGACACGGGTTTATGTTTTGGAGTAGTGGATACTAGTTCTGCAGTGGCCTTTGTAGTATTTGTGTGGATCGAGAAGAGGATAAAAGTATTTTTCTTATTCTTATGCTTGAGACAATCAGCTCTCCATTGCATAAAGCCCCTGACTGCCCCTTTCGGAACTTTTCGTTGACCAATGATTGTGGAAACCCCTGACGGTATTTATGAATGGTCCCAAAAACCCCTATGTTATGTTCAACCAGACCTTTAAATAGGGGTACGCTGGTGAGTAATTGTCAACATACAGATTGTAGCCTTTTTTTGTAAAAATGGACTTATCGGCTCCCAAACGATTTTTTCAGATGTCCCCAGATATGTAGGGCATCCTGGTGGGTTTAGTTGGCTATCTTTCCCCTCATAAATGTGAAAAGCTGATGTGTATTGTTATGGTTTCCAATGGCAAGGAAACATCAGAAGCATAGAATAAACGGACAAGCTCTCGGGTGATGGAAACTAGAGCTGACCGCGATGCTAAACCTACACACCACACTAGAAGTAGCCAGGGGGCATTCCTGCGTTGTCTCTAGATGCCGCGCGCCAGCCGGAGAACTAACTACCCCTGGTAGAAGAAAACACAGTCCTGGCTTGCCTCCAGAGAATGTCCCCACAGGAGATAGCAGCCCCCCACATGTAATAACGGTGAGAGCAGATGAAAAGACACACGTAGTATGAAAGCAGATTTAGCACAGAGAGGCCCGCTAACTAAATAGCAGAAAGATACAACAGAGGACTTCGCGGTCAGCTGCAAAACCCTTCAAAACACCATCCTGAAATTACCTTAACTCATGTGACAACTCATGACACCGGAGTGGTAATTTCAGCCCAACAAGAGCTTCCAGCTGCAGAGATTCACATAAGTGCAAACTGGACAAAACATACAAAAATAGACTTAAGGACTAAAGTGTCCAACTTAGCTGAGCAGAAAACTGGGAGCAGGAACATGCAACAGAATCACTCTGGATACATTGATGGCCAGCATTAGAATGACTGAGGAGCAAGGTTAAATAGGATACTCCCACATCCTGATAGGAACAGGTGAACTGAGAAGGCAAAGCTTGCAGGACACCAGTACCACAAGAGACCACCGGGGGAGCCCACGAACCGAATCACAACAGTACCCCCCCCCTTAAGGAGGGGGCACCGAACCCTCACAAGAACCACCAGGGCGATCTGGATGAGCCCTATGAAAGGCACGGACCAAATCAGAAGCATGAACATCAGAAGCTGTAACCCAAGAATTATCCTCTTGACCGTAGCCCTTCCATTTCACCAGATATTGAAGTCTCCGTCTGGAAACACGGGAGTCCAAGATTTTCTCCACCACGTACTCCAATTCACCCTCAACCAGCACAGGAGCAGGAGGCTCAACAGAAGGCACAAGTGGTACCTCATACCTCCGCAATAATGACCGATGGAAGACATTATGGATAGCAAAGGATGCTGGGAGGTCCAAACGAAAAGACACAGGGTTAAGAATTTCCAAAATCTTATAAGGACCGATGAACCGAGGCTTAAACTTAGGAGAAGAGACCCTCATAGGGACAAAACGGGAGGACAACCACACCAAGTCCCCAACACGAAGACGAGGACCAACACGACGATGGCGATTAGAAAAACGTTGAGTCCTCTCCTGGGACAACTCCAAATTGTCCACCACCTGCCCCCAAATACGATGCAACCTATCCACCATGGTATCCACTCCAGGACAATCCGAAGACTCCACCTGACCAGATGAAAAACGAGGATGGAACCCTGAATTGCAAAAGAAAGGGGAGACCAAAGTGGCAGAACTGGCCCGATTATTAAGGGCAAACTCAGCCAACGGCAAAAAGGAGACCCAGTCATCCTGATCAGCAGACACGAAACACCTCAAATAAGTCTCCAAGGTCTGATTAGTACGTTCCGTCTGGCCATTTGTCTGGGGATGAAATGCAGACGAAAAAGACAAATCAATGCCCATCCTGGCACAAAACGCCCGCCAAAATCTGGACACAAACTGGGATCCCCTGTCGGAAACGATATTCTCCGGAATACCATGCAGCCGAACCACATTCTGAAAAAACAGGGGCACCAACTCAGATGAGGAAGGCAGCTTGGGCAAGGGCACCAAATGAACCATCTTAGAAAAGCGGTCACACACCACCCAAATGACGGACATCTTCTGAGAAACAGGGAGATCAGAAATAAAATCCATAGAGATGTGTGTCCAAGGCCTCTTAGGAACAGGCAAGGGCAACAACAACCCACTAGCCCGAGAACAACAAGGCTTGGCCCGAGCACAAACATCGCAAGACTGCACAAAAGTACGCACGTCCCGAGACAGGGAAGGCCACCAGAAGGACCTAGCCACCAAATCTCTGGTACCAAAAATTCCCGGATGACCTGCCAACGCAGAAGAATGAACCTCCGAGATGACTCTATTGGTCCACTCATCCGGCACAAACAATCTACCAGGCGGACAACGATCAGGCCGATCCGCCTGAAACTCTTGTAAAGCACGTCGCAGGTCTGGGAAGACAGCAGACAATATCACCCCATCCTTAAGTATACCCGTAGGTTTAGAATCACCAGGGGAATCAGGTTCAAAACTCCTAGAAAGGGTATCCGCCTTCACATTCTTAGTACCTGGCAGATACGAAACCACAAAATTAAACCGGGAGAAAAACAACAACCAGCGCGCCTGTCTAGGATTCAGACGTCTGGCCGACTCAAGATAAATCAAATTTTTGTGATCAGTCAAGACCACCACCTGATGTTTAGCACCCTCAAGCCAATGACGCCACTCCTCGAATGCCCACTTCATCGCCAAAAGCTCCCGATTACCGACGTCATAATTTCGCTCGGCGGGCGAAAATTTTCGAGAAAAGAACGCACAAGGTCTCATCACTGAACAATCTGAACTTTTCTGCGACAAAACCGCCCCCGCTCCGATCTCGGAAGCATCAACTTCCACCTGAAAAGGAAGAGAAACATCAGGCTGGCACAACACCGGAGCAGAAGAAAAACGGCGCTTAAGCTCCCGAAAGGCCTCCACAGCAGCAGGAGACCAATCTGCAACATCAGCACCCTTTTTAGTCAAATCAGTCAAAGGCCTGACAACGCTAGAAAAACCAGTTATGAATCGACGATAAAAGTTAGCAAAGCCCAAAAATTTCTGAAGGCCCTTAAGAGAAGTCGGTTGCGTCCAGTCACAAATAGCCCGAACCTTCACAGGATCCATCTCAATAGAAGAGGGGGAAAAAATGTACCCCAAAAAAGAAATCTTCTGAACCCCAAAAACACACTTTGAACCTTTAACAAACAGAGAATTGGTCCGCAAAACCTGAAAAACCCTCCTAACTTGTTGAACATGAGATTCCCAGTCATCCGAAAAAATCAAGATATCGTCCAAATACACAATCATAAATTTATCCAGATATTCACGGAAAATATTGTGCATAAAAGACTGAAAGACCGAAGGGGCATTTGACAGACCAAAAGGCATCACCAAATACTCAAAATGGCCCTCGGGCGTATTAAATGCGGTTTTCCACTCATCCCCCTGCTTAATTCGCACCAAATTATACGCACCGCGAAGATCAATCTTAGAGAACCACTTCGCCCCCTCAATGCGAGCAAATAAATCTGTCAGCAATGGCAAAGGATACTGATACTTGACTGTGATCTTATTCAAGAGTCTATAATCAATACAAGGTCTCAAAGAACCATCGCTTTTAGCTACGAAAAAGAACCCCGCTCCAAGAGGAGACGAAGAAGGACGAATATGTCCCTTTTCCAAGGACTCCCTAATATACTCTCGCATGGCAGCATGTTCAGGTACAGAGAGATTGAATAGACGACCCTTAGGAAATTTACTGCCAGGGATCAAATCTATGGCGCAATCGCAATCTCTGTGAGGAGGAAGAGAATTAAGAGTAGATTCCTCAAAAACCTCACGATAATCAGACAAAAACTCAGGAATTTCAGAGGGAATAGATGAAGCAATGGAGACCAAAGATGTGTCCCCATGATTTCCCTGACATCCCCAGCTTAGTACAGACATTGTTTTCCAGTCAAGGACTGGGTTATGAGTTTGCAACCATGGCAATCCCAGCACCAACACATCATGTAGATTATACAGTACAAGGAAGCGAATCACCTCTTGATGGTCTGGAGTCATACGCATAGTCACTTGTGTCCAGTATTGTGGTTTATTACTAGCCAATGGTGTAGAATCAATACCCTTTAAAGGTATAGGAACTTCCAGAGGCTCTAGATCAAACCCACAGCGCCTGGCAAAGGACCAATCCATAAGACTCAAAGCGGCGCCAGAATCCACATACGCATCCGCAACAATAGAAGATAACGAACAAATTAGAGTTACAGACAAAATAAACTTGGACTGCAAAGTGCCAATAGCAGAGGATTTATCAACTTTCTTTGTTCGTTTAGAGCATGCTGATATAACATGAGTAGAATTTCCACAATAGAAGCACAAATGATTTTTGCGCCTATAAATCTGTCGTTCGCTTCTGGACAGAAAGCTATCACATTGCATACTCTGTGGTGCCTCTTCAGAAGACACCGCCAACTGGTGCACAGGTTTGCGTTCCCGTAAACGCCGATCAATCTGAATTGCCATTGTCATGGACTCATTCAGACCAGTAGGCGCAGGAAACCCCACCATGACGTCTTTTACAGCATCAGAGAGACCTTCTCTGAAAATTGCCGCCAGAGCGCACTCATTCCACTGAGTAAGCACAGACCATTTTCGAAATTTTTGGCAATATATTTCGGCTTCATCTTGCCCCTGAGAGAGGGCTATTAGGGCTTTCTCAGCCTGAATCTCCAAATTTGGTTCCTCATAAAGCAACCCCAAAGCCAGAAAAAACGCATCCACATTGAGCAACGCAGGATCCCCTGGTGCCAATGAAAATGCCCAATTTTGGGGGTCACCCCGCAGTAAAGAAATAACAATTTTTACTTGCTGGGCAGGATCTCCAGCAGAATGAGATCTCAGCGAAATAAACAATTTACAATTGTATTTAAAATTTAGAAAACAAGATCGATCTCCAGAAAAAAACTCCGGTATAGGAATTTTAGGTTCAGACCGAGGAGCATGTAACAAAAAATCTTGTATATTCTGAACTTTAGAGGCAAGATTATTCAAATTGGTAGCCAGACTCTGGGGATCCATATTTCAACAGATAAAGTCTGGGCCATTCAGGGGTTAAGAGGAGAGGAAAACAGGAGACTGCAATTAGAGCTGGAGTGCAACTTCAGAGGAAGAAAAAAAAAAAAAAAGGTTTCACACAGTTCCTTTTCTCTCCTGCTTCAGCCTATAGATTAAACATCTGGGCTGGCCATACTGTTATGGTTTACAATGGCAAGGAAACATCAGAAGCATAGAATAAACGGACAAGCTCTCGGGTGATGGAAACTAGAGCTGACCGCGATGCTAAACCTACACACCACACTAGAAGTAGCCAGGGGGCATTCCTGCGTTGTCTCTAGATGCCGCGCGCCAGCCGGAGAACTAACTACCCCTGGTAGAAGAAAACACAGTCCTGGCTTGCCTCCAGAGAATGTCCCCACAGGAGATAGCAGCCCCCCACATGTAATAACGGTGAGAGCAGATGAAAAGACACACGTAGTATGAAAGCAGATTTAGCACAGAGAGGCCCGCTAACTAAATAGCAGAAAGATACAACAGAGGACTTTGCGGTCAGCTGCAAAACCCTTCAAAACACCATCCTGAAATTACCTTAACTCATGTGACAACTCATGACACCGGAGTGGTAATTTCAGCCCAACAAGAGCTTCCAGCTGCAGAGATTCACATAAGTGCAAACTGGACAAAACATACAAAAATAGACTTAAGGACTAAAGTGTCCAACTTAGCTGAGCAGAAAACTGGGAGCAGGAACATGCAACAGAATCACTCTGGATACATTGATGGCCAGCATTAGAATGACTGAGGAGCAAGGTTAAATAGGATACTCCCACATCCTGATAGGAACAGGTGAACTGAGAAGGCAAAGCTTGCAGGACACCAGTACCACAAGAGACCACCGGGAGAGCCCACGAACCGAATCACAACAGTGTATCCAGTTGAACTCTTGCACATTTTATACATCTTTATTCTGAACGTTTCCCTATTAGATGGAATAAATTGCTTGAGTGCAGTCTAAATTTTTTTAATTTGTGGAACATTAGATGACATCCATAAATTTAACCTATCATAATAGGATCATGGATTCTGGCTGATAAATTGGGTTGCATATAAATTTGTTTGCAGGACAATATAAACAAATTAAAAAAAATAATTGGTCCCAAACTCTTCCACCTTGACATTTATACCAGGAATGGCATTAAAATCAGGGATTAATGGAGTAGTCGAATCCGAACGTCCCATCTGGGAAATGCTACATCAAGTGGCAAAGTCCCTTGTACATTGACGTGTGCCAATTCACTAATACCAGGGACGCTTCTACTATGCATTGTTCCCTGATTTGGAGATGTTTCTCCAGGAGCGCTATTTGCCCCTCTTGTTGTACTAGACCAGAATTGCTGCTCATTTCTAAGCTGTCACTGTCACCGCTACTAAAGCCCTGGAAATCCATATTGCCATCTGACACTGCACTTTCTTCACTGTCAGAACATAAAAGGACATATGCCTCCTCTGCATTGTAAGACTGAGGGGCCATTTTATTACGGTAGTTTCTATACATTTTTTCCAGAACTAATAGAAAACTCAACAATATTCATTATATTTTAGTACAAATTAAGTTCCTATCAAATTATGTATGATTACCTATCTACTATATAATTGTCTAAGGGTCACTTCCGTCTGTCTGTCTGTCTGTCTGTCTTTCTGTCTGTCTGTCACAGATATTCATTGGTCGTGGCCTCTGTCTGTCATGGAAATCCAAGTCGCTGATTGGTCGTGGCAAAATGCCCACGACCATTGCCACGATCAATCAGCGACGGCCATAGTCTGGCAGCGAAATGGGGGCTGCTTTACTGCCCTGCAGTCAGCGCTGAGCGCTCACATAGGGTTAATGCCAGCGTTAACGGACCGCAGTGTAACGCACTCCGTTAACGCAGCTATTAACCCTGTGTGACCAACTTTTTACTATTGATGCTGCGTCATGACCGCGTGTGACCGCGACGTCAACACAGGTCCTGTGCTCATACCAACCCTGGGACCGGAAGCTGCCGCGTGCACTGCACACAGGCACCAGGACTTCAAGGGGCCTTCGGAAGGTGAGTATATGTTTATTTTTTATTTTAAGTCTTTTTTAACCACGCATATAGTGCCCACATTGCTATATACTACGTGGGCTGTGTTACATACTGCGTGGGCTCTGTTATATACTACATCTCTGTGCTAAATACTATGCAGCTGGGCAATATACAATGTGACTGTGCAATATACAACATGACTGTCCAATATACTACGTGCTCTGTGTTATATCCTACGTAGCTGTGCAATATAATATGTGGCTGTGTCGGTTCTGTTATATACTACGTCGACTGTGCAATATACTACGTGGCTCTGTTATATACTACATGGCTGTGCAATATACTACGTAGCTATGCAATATACTACGTGCCTCTACAATATACTACGTGGCTATGTTATATACTACGTGGCTCTGCTATATACTACGTCGCTGACCAATATACTACATAGCTGTGCAATACACTACGTGACTGTGTTATATACTACGTGGCTGTGCGATATACTACGTGGCTCTACAATATACTACGTAGCTATGTTTTATACTACGTGGCTCTGCTATACACTACGTGGCTGACCAATATACTACATCCCTGTGCAATACACTACGTGGCTCTGTTATATACTACGTAGCTATGTTATATACTACGTCGGTTGTGACCCCCTGACGAAGGAACTTTGGGTCCGAAACACGTGTCGGGGTGCACATCATCAAACACCTGGCGGTCCTGGAAATATTTCCCCTAGCTTTATAAGTAAGTAGCATTGGATCATATGTGCATATAGCACTTCCTTTGTGTGTAATATGCACGACCTGTATTTATACTAGAATATAATAGTTATATAATTGGCACATTGCACTTTTTTTGCACTTTTTGCATAATTTCGTAGTAATACTATAATTCTTATGTGAAGTACACTTTATATATATGTGTGTGTATGTATATATGTGTATATATATATATATATATATATATATATATATATATATATATAATACTTTACACACTCTCACTTTTGGTTTTTATATATTTTTATAGTTCTATATATTTTTTTATTACTATGTGTCACATATGATCCTTACTTTGATTTTGATATTTATTATACCTACCGGGGTATCCAGTATATAAAATATTCAGACCAGCCTTGTGCAATCATATATTGTACTAGATGGCAGCCCGATTCTAAAGAATCGGGAGTCTAGAATCCATATATACTTTATTTATTCAAATGTAAGAATAATACAATTAATAAATAATAGTAGGAAAGAACAAAAAATGGCTGCACTCACCAGCTCTTGACAATTCTTGTTATTTAAGGTACAGTTACACAGGATCCATGAACATGCTTATGAGGGGAGTGATGAAAGACATCAGACAACAACTTTGCGTGTTGTGGCAAATGCCACAACAACGGTTCTTTGCTTAAGAACAATAATGTAAATAATAAATAATATGTATCAATAACTATGTATATTGGTATGTTCTATGACATTTTAAAATATTTCATTATTATGTTGAAAAGCTCTTAGTACCCATACTGGCGCATACTTGTGTGCCCATCAGGTATTTTCACAGTAAAATTTTCACAGGTGGGGCCCCTCGTCCTCCGATTTGGTGGGCGGGGACCCTCGGCCTCCGATTTGGTGGGCGGGGACCCTCGGCCTCCAATTTGGTGGGCGGGGACGATCGGCCTCCAATTTGGTGGGCGGGGACCCTCGGCCTCCGATTTGGTGGGTGGGGACCCTCGGCCTCCGATTTGGTGGGCGGGGCCCCTCGGCCTCCGATGTGGTGGGCGGGGCCCCTCGGCCTCCGCTTTGGTGGGCGGGGCCGCTCGGCCTCCGATTTGGTGGGCGGGGCCCCTCGGCCTCCGATGTGGGCGGGGACTCTCGGCCTCCGATTTGGTGGGCGGGGACCCTCGGCCTCCGATTTGGTGGGCGGGGACCCTCGGCCTCCGATTTGGTGGGCGGGGACCCTCGGCCTCCGATTTGGTGGGCGGGGACCCTCGGCCTCCGATGTGGTGGGCGGGGCCCCTCGGCCTCCGATGTGGTGGGCGGGGCCCCTCGGCCTCCGCTTTGGTGGGCGGGGCCCCTCGGCCTCCGATGTGGTGGGCGGGGCCCCTCGGCCTCCGCTTTGGTGGGTGGGGCCCGTCGGCCTCCGATTTGGTGGGCGGGGCCCCTCGGCCTCCGATTTGGATGGTGTGGACCCTCGGCCTCCGATTTGGTTGGTGGGGCCCCTCGGCCTCCGATTTGGTGGGCGGGGACCCTCGGCCTCCGATTTGGTGGGCGGGGACCCTCGGCCTCCGCTTTGGTGGGTGGGGCCCGTCGGCCTCCGATTTGGTGGGCGGGGCCCCTCGGCCTCCGATTTGGATGGTGTGGACCCTCGGCCTCCGATTTGGTGGGCGGGGACCCTCGGCCTTCGATTTGGTGGGCGGGGACCCTCGGCCTCCGATTTGGTGGGCGGGGACCCTCGGCCTCCGATGTGGTGGGCGGGGCCCCTCGGCCTCCGATTTGGAGGGCGGGGACCCCCGGCCTCCGATTTGGTGGGCGGGGACCCTCGGCCTCCGATTTGGTGGGCGGGGACCCTCGGCCTCCGATTTGGTGGGCGGGGACCCTCGGCCTCCGATTTGGTAGGCGGGGCCCCTCGGCCTCCGATTTGGTGGGCGGGGACCCTCGGCCTCCGATTTGGTGGGCGGGGACCCTCGGCCTCCGATTTGGTGGGCGGGGACTCTCGGCCTCCGATTTGGTGGGCGGGGACCCTCGGCCTCCGATTTGGTGGGCGGGGACCCTCGGCCTCCGATTTGGTGGGCGGGGACCCTCGGCCTCCGATTTGGTGGGCGGGGACCCTCGGCCTCCGATTTGGTGGGCGGGGACTCTCGGCCTCCGATATGGTGGGCGGGGACCCTCGGCCTCCGATTTGGTGGGCGGGGCCCCTCGGCCTCCGATGTGGTGGTCGGGGCCCCTCGGCCTCCGCTTTGGTGGGCGGGGCCGGGCCCCTCGGCCTCCGCTTTGGTGGGCGGGGCCGCTCGGCCTTCGATTTGGTGGGCGGGGCTCCTCGGCCTCCGATTTGGTTGGCGGGGCCCCTCGGCCTCCGATTTGGTTGGCGGGGCCCCTCGGCCTCCGATTTGGTGTGTGCTCTGCCTGGGACCACTGTGCTCTGCCTGGGGCCCCATATGCTGCCTGGGGCCCCTGTGCTCTGCCTGGGGCCCCATATGCTGCCTGGGGCCCCTGTGCTCTGCCTGGGGCCCCATGTTCTGCCTGGGGCCACTGTGCTCTGCCTGGGGCCCCATGTTCTGCCTGGGGCCACTGTGCTCTGCCTGGGGCCCCATAAGCTGCCTGGGGCCCCTGTGCTCTGCCTGGGACCACTGTGCTCTGCCTGGGGCCCCATATGCTGCCTGGGGCCCCTGTGCTCTGCCTGGGGCCACTGTGCTCTGCCTGGGGCCCCATATGCTGCCTGGGGCCACTGTGCTCTGCCTGGGGCCCCATATGCTGCCTGGGGCCCCTGTGCTCTGCCTGGGGCCCCATATGCTGCCTGGGGCCCCTGTGCTCTGCCTGGGGCCCCTGTGCTCTGCCTGGGGCCCCATGTTCTGCCTGGGGCCCCTGTGCTCTGCCTGGGGCCACTGTGCTCTGCCTGGGGCCCCATATGCTGCCTGGGGCCCCTGTGCTCTGCCTGGGGCCCCATATGCTGCCTGGGGCCCCTGTGCTCTGCCTGGGGCCCCTGTGCTCTGCCTGGGGCCCCTGTGCTCTGCCTGGGGCCCCATGTTCTGCCTGGGGCCCCTGTGCTCTGCCTGGGGCCACTGTGCTCTGCCTGGGGCCCCATATGCTGCCTGGGGCCCCCGTGCTCTGCCTGGGGCCCCATATGCTGCCTGGGGCCCCTGTGCTCTGCCTGGGGCCACTGTGCTCTGCCTGGGGCCCCATAGGCTGCCTGGGGCCCCATATGCTGCCTGGGGCCCCATATGCTGCCTGGGGCCACTGTGCTCTGCCTGGGGCCCCATATGCTGCCTGGGGCCCCTGTGCTCTGCCTGGGTGTAGGACACTGGTGACGTCACTTATCTCCGGACATTAGCTCCGGACATTAGCTCCGGACATTAGCTCCGGACAAAGCCACGGAAGTTGGCACAAATTGCAGGAAGTAGTATTCTAGGCAATTATATATTAGATTATATAAACATACATTGATATTTTTTGATATGTGCCCGTGAGCAATATACATATATATAGTTGTTGTTTTTAATAATACTATTTTAATAATACTATTTTTTAATATTAAAAAAATTCTGTTTTTCTGCTCTTGCCATGAAATAAAAGAGATACATATTTGAAATTTTGAAAAAATTCCCTGTCATCATTCTTGTCACTGGTTTGGTTCATACTTGGTGCATGTTATTTACGTCGGTTGTGTTATATACTACGTCACTGTGCAATATAGTACGTAGCCTGTGCTATATACTACCTACATATTCTAGAATACCCAATATGTTAAGGCCCCGTCTCACTAAGCGATTTACCAACGATCACGACCAGCGATACGACCTAGCCGTGATCGTTGGTAAGTCGCTGTGTGGTCGCTGGGGAGCTGTCACACAGACCGCTCTCCCCAGCGACCAACGATCAGGGGAACGACTTCGGCATCGTTGAAACTGTCATCAACGATGCCGAAGTCCCCCTGCAGCACCCGGTAACCAGGGTAAACATCGGGTTACTAAGCGCAGGGCCGCGCTTAGTAACCCGATGTTTACCCTGGTTACCAAAAAAAACAAACACTACATACTCGCCTTTCGGTGTCCAGGTCCCTTGCCGTCTGCTTCCTGCTCTGACTGAGCCGCCGTACACTGAGAGCGCAGCGGTGACGTCACTGCTGTGCTCTCACTTCTCACTGTACGGCCGGGAGTCAGTGAGAGCAGGAAGCAGACGGCAAGGGACATGACGGACATCAGATGGTGAGTATGTAGTGTTTGGTTTTTTTTACATTTACGCTGGTAACCAGGGTAAACATCGGGTTACTAAGCGCGGCCCTGCGCTTAGTAACCCGATGTTTACCCTGGTTACCAGTGAAGACATCGCTGGATCGGTGTCACACACACCGATTCAGCGATGTCAGCGGGGCCTCAACGACCAAAAAAAGGTCCAGGCCATTCCGACACGACCAGCGATCTCACAGCAGGGGCCTGATCGCTGGTACGTGTCACACATAGCGAGATCGCTATGGAGGTCGCTGTTGCGTCACAAAACTTGTGACTCAGCAGCGATCTCGCTAGCGATCTCGCTATGTGAGACGGGGCCTTTAGAATCGGGCCACCATCTAGTACTATATAATTAACAAACTAATTGACATGACTAATTGGCGTGACTAACTGACATGACTACTATCAAATTATTGGTAAAACAATTGTGAGTAAGCGTAACTCTAGCTTTATGCCTAGCCCTACCTGTAACCTAGTCCTACCTTTAGCCTAGCCCTAATAATAATAATCTTTATTTATATAGCGCCAACATATTCCGCAGCGCTTTACAGTTTAACAGTTTCAAACAACAATCATAGGTAACAATGTTAACAATACAATAATAAAGCAAAATAAGACGACCCTGCTCGTGAGAGCTTACAGTCTACAATGAGGTGGGGTAGATACAAAGTACAGGTGTGTATTTACAATGATGTATTTACAATGAGGGTCCAGCCATCTTCAGGGGGTGGGGGATAGATGGGGATAGTGAATGGGCTACACACACACAAACATAAAATGACCTTCAATAGTTAATGTGGTAGGCAGCTCTGAACAAATGTGTTTTGAGGGAGCGCCTAAAACTATGCAAGTTGTGGATGGTCCTAATATCTTGGGGTAGAGCATTCCAGAGGATTGGCGTAGCACGGGAGAAGTCTTGGAGTCGGGAGTGGGAGGTACGGATTAGTGCAGAGGTTAGTCGAAAGTCATTTGCAGAGCGCATCAGTCGGCTAGGCCGATAGACCGAAATGAGGGAGGAGATGTAAGGGGGTGCCACACTGTGGAGAGCTTTGTGGGTGAGAACAAGAACTTTGAATTGTATCCTGTATGAATGAATGAATGGGCAGCCAGTGTAATGACTGGCGAAGAGCAAATGCATCTGAGTAACGATTAGCCAGATGGACAACCCTGGCTGCTGCATTAAGGATGGACTGGAGAGGGGAAAGTCGAGTAAGGGGGAGGCCAATTAATAGAGCGTTACAGTAGTTCAGGAGGGAGTGGATCAGGGCGACAGTGAGGATTTTTGTTTTCTCCATGGTGAGAAAAGGGCGGATTCTAGAGATGTTCTTTAGGTGTAAGCGGCACGAGCGGGCAAGAGATTGTATATGGGATGTGAAGGAGAGATCGGAGTCATACAAAACACCCAGACAGCGCGCCTGCTGCCGGGGTGTTATTATGGTGCCACCCACGGAGAGGGAAATGTCAGATTTAGGGAGGTTAGTAGAAGGCGGGAGCAGAAGAAGTTCAGTTTTGGAGAGGTTGAGTTTCAGATAGAGAGCGCACATGATATTGGAGACTGCAGACAGACACTCAGTGGCATTCTGTAGTACAGCGGGGGTAAGGCCAGGGGAGGACATGTATAGTTGTGTGTCATCAGCATAAAGATGGTACTGAAAGCCAAATCTGCTGATGGTCTGTCCAATTGGGGCTGTGTAGAGGGAGAAGAGAAGGGGGCCAAGGACTGAGCCCTGAGGTACCCCAACTTTAGCCCTAACTTTTGCCTAGCCCTGACTTTAGCCTAGCTCTAACTTGCTTTATCTGTTTTATTTACTTTATAAAGTAGAGGCTGAGTCACACATAACGATATCGTTAACGATATCATTGCAACGTCATGCTTTTGGTGACGTAGCAACGATCCCGCTTACGATCTCGTTATGTGTGAAAGTGACCAACGATCAGGCCCCTGCTGGGAGATCGTTGGTCGATGGGAATGATCAGGACCTTTTTTTGGTCGCTGATCACCCGCTGTCATCGCTGGATCGGCGTGTGTGACGCCGATCCAGCGATGTGTTCACTTGTAACCAGGGTAAATATCGGGTTAATAAGCGCAGGGCCGCGCTTAGTAACCCGATATTTACCCTGGTTACCATTGTAAAAGTTAAAAAAAACCAGTACATACTCACATTCTGATGTCTATCACGTCCCCCGGCGTCCACAGGGTTAAAACTGCTTTCGGCAGGAGCGCTGCTAATATGCATGCGCTGCTGCCGAGAGCTTCCCTGCACACTGACTGTGTCAGCGCCGGCCGTAAAGCAGAGCACAGCGGTGACGTCACTGCTGTTACTGCCGGTGCTGAGACATTCAGTGCAGGGAAGCTCTCGGCAGCAGCGCATGCATATTAGCAGCGCTCCTGCCGAAAGCAGTTTTAACCCTGTGGACACCGGGGGACGTGACAGACATCAGAATGTGAGTATGTACTGTTTTTGTTTTTTTTTACTTTTACAATGGTAACCAGGGTAAATATCGGGTTACTAAGCGCGGCCCTGCACTTAGTAACCCGATGTTTACCCTGGTTACCCGGGTGCTGCAGGGGGACTTCGGCATCGTTGAAGACCGTTTCAACGATGCCGAAGTCGTTCCCCTGATCGTTGGTCGCTGGAGAGAGCTGTCTGTGTGACAGCTCCCCAGCGACCACATAACGACTTACCAACGATCGCGGCCAGGTCGTATCGCTGGTCGTGATCGTTGGTAAGTCGTTTAGTGTAACGGTACCTTAGCACTTGTCACACTGTTTCTCCTCTGATCTCTCACTGACAAGAGATGAAAGGAGAAACAGCGGTTTTGTGAGGCAGACTGCCCAGGAAAGTTTGTTGCTGCAACAAACTTTCCCAGTGATTGCTCTCAATGGGTGGAATGACACTGACATCATCAGGACCTGATCCAATCAGGTCTCGATAAGGTCAGGGGTCACAGCCAGTGTTCTGCACCAGACTCCCCGCGGATTAAGGTATGTGGGGGAACAAAACCATCGGCCGTAAACAAATGTCGGTGCTGTACAAAGCCCTACTGGCGCCGACATTTAACTACTGTGGACAGTCAGGAAGCGGTTAAAATAAGTATGCATTAATATAAATTTAATGCAATCAATAATGTATTGCACTTGATCCACTAGAGAAATTCTGGATTTTTCCAAAAAAACTTTGATGCTTCACAACCACTATTATTTTCTATAGTAGTATATAGGCAGGTTTCATCCATCGTACCTAGCTTATAACTAGATTTCCATCAGGGCTGTGGAGTCGTAGTTAGTTTTGGTTGGAGTCGGAGTCGGTAAAAATGTACCGACTCCAACTCCAGCTTTAAAAAAAATGTATTAATATTTAATAATTGAACTTTCATATGTATTTTATAAATGTTACTCAAATATATATGTTCTATCAAACTATGAACAACAGTGATAAGCAGTTCTGCTGGAGATAGACATTTCTTACTACTTGTGTGTCACTCTTCTCCACTGCCCTTATCTAATCTTATACTTGGTTAACCTCATGCTGCCCCAACCCCCCTACTTACAATGTATGAAACTGTAAGTGAAAATGTGTTGCAAATTCTTAGTAGTAAAGCTCCTCCTCTAGACTAGATGTTTACTAGGTGTGCGTCTTCCAAGCATCTCACAGCTGCTACTCAGAAGAGGAAGACTGTAAGAAGTATTATCCTTTCAACAAACTTTGCATCAGTTAACTGTGAGTACATGAGGAATAACAGTATTACTGACCACTATATCAGTTTTTTGACCTGGCAATAATTTTGTACAATTGTTTTTAGGAAAAACAATTGTCATTTGGATTGTGAATGCAGAATAAAAAACCTGAGAATGTCAAAGAAGCGTCACATTAAATCAGCTGTATTTGAACATTTCACCATCACTCAAGATAGAAAACATTATGTCTGTCAGTGTATGACAAATGATCCAGACGAAAACATGCTGTGAAGCCAAGATCACTGCATATTCAGGCAAAGATAAAAATGCTCCTACCAGAGCTTCTAATCTAAAGAGACATTTACAGCGCTTTCATCCAGAAGTACTGAAAGCAGTGGATGAGAAAGACTGCATCCAAACCAATGAACCAGTGCCCAGCTCTTCCAGCCAAACAAAGGAGCAGAGAACTTTGCAGCCATCAGTTGCAAGATATTTCGTCAGTGACAAAGTTACTGTGACAGTGACAGTAGATACATTTAAAAAACAGATCATAGAGCTTGTTGTAAAGGATAATGTGCCTATTTCATTATTTTCACGACCAGCTTTTATGTGTTTGAATGGGGAAATGGCCCGCAAGCTTGGTGTTTCTCTGGAGAGAGAGAGAGTATTAGAAAATTAGTAATCGAAGAAGCCTTTAAACAAAAGGAAGAACTTATAAAAACTCTCAAGGGACGCTTTCTGTTTCTTAAAATGGATGCCTGCACACGTCACAGAGTGAACTATTTTGCCATCAATGTCTGATTTGTTTGTGACAAAAATGAAATAGTTACCAAGACATTGGCAGTAAAAGACACCAAAGCTCATCACACCAGTGAGTTTCTCCAGGTCTTGGTGGAAAAGGTTCTGCAAGACTATGAACTTAAAAAAGAGCAAGTTCTTTCTGTTGTAACTGACAATGCTTCAAATATAAGTACTATTAAGCTAATGAATGAGAGTAATGATGGTGACCAGCAGCTAGAAGAACATTCTGGGTCCGCAGACACAGAAATGTTTGAAATAGAGGTACACAGTATTGTAACTGAGGAGCAAACTAAAGTTGCTTCAGATGAACAGCAACATGATAGTTTAGATGATCTTGTCGAAACTGTCAATGCGTTCATTCATTCATCACATGCGCTGTGTTGTGCATACGCTACAGCTGGCTATAAGAGACAGTCTGCAAGAAGGACATGCTGCTGCACTGATTGGCAAGGTGAGAAAATTGGCTACTGTTGCCAGAACCCCTAAAGTTGACTCAATTTTGAAGAGACGTGCTGGAAAAGGGGCAATTATTGATCAAGCCACACGATGGGGCAGTACTTACTTAATGATTCAGCGCTTGGTTGAACTGAAAACCTTTCTTGTAGACATGGCTAACCCTCAACTGACGCTAAATGAAAGTCAGTGGAATCAGGTGACTGAGCTGGAAAAATTGCTAGAGCACCCATTTACAGTGACTAAAAAATTACAAGCAGAGGACTTAACTCCAGGTATTTTCTTAAAGGAGTGGAAGAACCTGATGTTTCGCCTGTCCCAAAGAGGAGGGTTAATTGCAAGTGGCATTGCTACATCAATGAAACGGAGAGAGGAGCTACTATTACAAAATAACATTCTTTTGGCAGATGTTTATGTAGACCCAATGCATCGGATTCTTCTAGATGATCAACAGCTAACTAAAGGAAAAGAAGCTCTGTTTGAAATAGCAGTAAGGATGAAAGGGTTGCAGAACAGTCAGGAGGAACAACAAGAATTTGGTCATCTTGCCACATCTTCACCCTCATCAACTGATAAAGAATTTAATTTCGAAAAATATTTGGATCACAAGGACCGTGCAAAGCGTTCCCGCATAGAAGAAGAGTCATCCCCATCAAAGAACACAGTCAGTACATTTCAGCAGAATTTTTCATGTGCACTAAAAGAAATTGAGAAATTTGTTCATCAAAAATAACAGTGCAACAAGCGATTCCTCTGTATCCTGACACTGTCAGAGATGTTGCCCGAGTGGTTACTGCTTTGCCACCAACCCAAGTAAGTATAGAGAGGTTGTTCTCTGCTCTCAAAATAATTAGATCAGATTTGAGGGCATCCATGAAGGAGGATCTGACAGAGGCAATACTTTTTCTGAGGACAAATTTATAGATTTCTTCTTATTAACTGCATAACAGTGTTTATTGCATATTTACTTACAAGAGTTTATAAAAGTTTATAAAAGTTATTTGCTATATTCTAATTGTATTCTAATAAATATAGTTTTTGCTCTAAGTGGTCTGATTACTTATATGATGGTGAGAAACTGAATAAGCACGATGTTAATATTTTACAACAGTAAATTTATTGTTACGAATTGGCCATTTATAAAGGAGTCGGAGCCGGAGTCGGAACCTGATAAAATCCAGGAGTCGTAGTCGGAGTCGCAACTGTGGCTTACCGACTCCACAGCCCTGATTTCAATTCAATATGATTTAAAATCTGTAGTATCAGTTTTGCGTCCCTTAGGTAGGCAGAGTAGGGGTTGTACACAATTCTGTAGCTGAATGTCAATGTATATGGATAGGTTGGAAGTGCAACAGTCTATCCAAGATATGATACGTCTCCCCGGAGGGCCTCCTTAGATTTATTCATTTAAGGTACATGATGAAAAAAACAGCAAATGTTTTGTGGCGTACAATAATATATTTTGATTCATAGCCAGTTAGTATCTCTTTTTCCAAGCTAATTTTAGTGAGATTTAGTAACTCATTTTCATATCGATGGGTGGGATCTTCTACTACTTTTCTATAGATTTTAGTGTCTCCTAATAATCTCAAGGACTCAAGATGGTATTTCTCGTAGTCCATTACCAATCACTGCTCCCCCCCTTTTCTGCTGGACTTACTACTATATCCTTAATACACTGGAGACTAATAACCTTGTTTTCTCCTTTTCTAAGGTTACAAGGTTTGTAATAGTAACTTGTATTTTTCTTTATTTTTATTCTTATATTTGTGTATCTCTAATTACCTGGTTCTAAAAGCTATTAAACGTGTCAGAATATTCCTACTGTGGATTAAAGTAAGATTTACCCTTTGGGAATTGTGGACTCAAAGGAAAAACTTAAACGTATACCAGATGGTAAGCATTTTTTTTTGCAATTTCTGCCTATGTTGGACAGATGGCTAGGCATCCACCCATACAGTGGCCACAGTTGGACACATTCCTTCTGAGCATATGTCCCTGACAGTGGCCACAGACTTGGTCTGTACTCAGTCAAATTAGCTATCACCAGGTCAAAAATATTAGAGTTTATAGAAGGAGCCCATGGAGCCTTCAGGATTTGAAGAGTGTTTGTGTGGAAGAATGGGCTAAAATCACACCTGAGCAATGCATGTGACTAGTTTCTCCATACAGAAGTTGTCTTGTAGCCGCCACCAAAGGCTTTTGTACAGAGTATTAAATTTCAGAAATCATGTTCAGTACCTTTTCCCTGGGTCACTTCTCATTATTACACATAACTTAATTTATATATATTGTGGTATAGCGACCCCTGTGGCAGATAGGGGGTGCTGTGTGTGCTCCTTGAGATATGCATTGAGGCATGTATATGGTGTGCAAGGACCTGTGGTGATGTCACGCTCACCTGACTAGCCATGTGACAGGTACCTGGGTGTGGTTACACCTATGTAAAGGAGGTGTGTGGAGCACATGGTGGAATGTGAGTGTTCGTGAGTAAGTGTCCGTCAGGGTGGACACACTTCCGTGTGTCCTGGCAGGACACTGCAAAGTGGCCTGTGTGCTGGACGGTCCCAGGTAGGGACAGACGTCCTGGAAGCACATAGTGACCATTCCAGGCTGGAGAGCCTGCGTGCTGGACATAGCACGGACGGTTGGTGTTGGAGGCTCCAGCGAGTGGAGTCGTCCTGGAAGCACCTGGAGACCGTAGACCTGGGAGGTCTGTGTTGAGGACCTGGGACTGACCTGAAGTCAGTGTGAGCGAGAAACGTCTGATGGATACCTCTGTGGAGAAGAGGGATCCGGGAAACCTGTGCGGGACCAACAGGTAACGGGAAGGAACCGTGTGACACTGACCGGGGTCAGAGTGAGAGACGTTGTGTATGGGCACCTCGGAGGCCAAGGGGTGTCCAGGAACCCGTAAAGGTTGCCAACGGGTAACGGTCTGAAAACCGTGTATAATGCTGACCGGGGTAAGAGACGAACTGTGGTAAAGATGAATTTATGCAGACTGTGTTCAAACTGTTACCAAGTTCCTGTGGATGTGGTTTACATTATGTAAAATAAACCGAAAAGACTGTTTTTGATAGAAAACCGTGCCCGAGTGCTTTGATTCTGCTGCCAAGCGAGTGTTCCCCAAGACACGTAGTAGGCGCTATGCTACAATATCTATGGTTTAATTTCTTTGTCTGCATTGGATAGGTTTTTACTGATATAGCTGGTCAGAATTTCATTTCAATAGCACCTTCAGAAATTTATTTACTGAGAAAATTGTTGATGCATTCCGTACTTATTTCACACGCTCTAGATGCATGATCATCATGACAATCTGCTCCTCTCCTTTCTCATATCATACATAAGGAAATAATGCAATGTCTGCACTTGAATATTTGTCATGCACAAGCAATTATTGCCCCTTTTCTTTCCTTCAAGGTGTGTCCACTGTAGGAGTTACTAGTTGTTCATATTTTTTTCTAACATATTCTCATCTGTGTGATTGCCTCAGCAGGATGGATAAGGACATGTACGAAATATCTGCAAGACTATTAAATCTCACCTTGGAGCTCATCTACTTGCTTACTGGAGAGGTGCGTGTTCTGGGACTTATGTCCCAAGAAGTAAAACTGGAAAGGTGACGACTTCTGGGTATATACAGTTATATGAAAAAGTTTGGGCACCTCTATTAATCTTAAGCTTAATGTTTTATAAAAATTGTTTTTTTTGCAACAGCTATTTCAGTTTCATATATCTAATAACTGTTGGACACAGTAATGTTTCTGCCTTGAAATGAGGTTTATTGTACTAACAGAAAATGTGCAATCTGCATTCAAACAAAATTTGACAGGTGCATAAGTATGGGCACCTCACCAGAAAAGTGACATTAATATTTAGTAGATCCTCCTTTTGGAAAAATAACAGCCTCTAGTCGCTTCCTGTAGCTTTTAATGAGTTCCTGGATGAAGGTATTTTTGACCATTCCTCTTTACAAAACAATTCCAGTTCAGTTAAGTTTGATGGTCGCCGAGCATGGACAGCCCTCTTCACATGATCCTACAGATGTTCAATGATATTCAGGTCTGGGAACTGGGATGGCCATTGCAGAACAGTGTAATTGTTCCTCTGCATGAATGCCTGAGTAGATTTGGAGCGGTGTTTTGGATCATTGTCTTGCTGAACGATCCATCCTTTGCCTAACTTCAACTTTGTCACTGATTCATGAACATTATTGTCAAGAATCTGCTGATACTTAGAGGAATCCATGCGTCCCTCAACTTTAACAAGATATCCAGTGCCGGCATTGGCCACATAGCCCCAAAGCATGATGGAACCTCCACCAAATTTTACTGTGGGTAGCAAGTGTTTTTCTTGGAATGCTGTGTTTTTTTGCCGCCATGCATAATGCCTTTTTGTATGACCAAACAACTCAATCTTGGTTTCATCAGTCCACAGGACCTTTTTCCAAAAAGAAATTGGCTTCTCCAAATGTGCTTTTGCATACATCAGCCGACTCTGTTTGTGGTGTGCTTGCAGAAACGGCTTCTTTCGCATCACTCATACAGCTTCTCCTTGTGCAAAGTGCGTTGTATAGTTGACCGATGCACAGTGACACCATCTGCAGCAAGATGATGCTGCAGGTCTCTGGAGGTGGTCTGAGGATTGTCCTTGACTGATCTCACCATTCTTCTTCACTGCCTTTCTGATGTTTTTCTTGGCCTGCCACTTCTGGCCTTAACAAGAACTGTACCTGTGTCCTTCCATTTCCTTACTATGTTCCTCACAGTGGAAATTGACAGGTTAAATCTCTTAGACAGCTTTTTGTATCCTTCCCCTGAACAACTATGTTGAATAATCTTTGTTTTCAGATCATTTGACAGTTGTTTTGAGGAGCCCATGATGCCACTCTTCAGAGGAGATTCAATCAGGAGAACAACTTGCAAGTGGCCACTTTAAGTAGCTTTTCTCATGATTGCATACACCTGGCTATGAAGTTCAAAGCTCAATGAGGTTACAAAACCAAAAAATGTGCTTTAGTAAGTCAGTAAAAAGTAGGTAGGAGTATTTAAAACAAGAAAATGATAAGGGTGCCCATACTTATGCACTTGTCAAATTTTGTTTGAATGCAGATTGCACATTTTCTGTTAGTACAATAAACCTCATTTCAAGGCAGAAACATTACTGTGTCCAACAGTTATTAGATATATGAAACTGAAATAGCTGTTGCAAAAAAAACAATTTTTTATAAAACATTAAGCTTAAGATTAATAGGGGTGCCCAAACTTTTTCATATAACTGTACAGTATAGTAATATTTATCAGTGTGTCTCTTTACACACAGGCTTGCTTAGTAGTGAATAAGACATCAGGTGAGAGTGTAAAGCCTAGCAGTCATGCTACTGTGTTGGAAAAATTGCAAAGTACCAAGAGCCCCATCATCATGCCCCAAACCTACTCATTAGGACATGAAAGAAGCACAGAGCAGAAGATCCTAGAAATCACTAACAAGATCATTGAGCTTCTGACTCGAGAGGTGAGGTCTACTAAGAAGACTAGGACATTACAAGATGCCACATGGGAGATATGTGGATAATGATTTTATTACTCTGTCAGGTTCCTGTAAGGTGTCAGGATGTCGCCGTCTATTTCTCCTTGGAGGAGTGGGAGTATTTAGAAGAACACAAGCATCATTACGAAGACCTAATGTTGAAAAATCTTCAGATCGTTACATCACCAGGTATTATACTTGACTAGATAAGCTGGTAAACTATTGTAGCCACTGTGGGAGATTTATTAACCCAATTTGCTAAATTGCTTTAGAAAGTAGAATAAATGTGCACCAGTTACATTAAGGGAGTTCCCTCAATATCCCACGTTTATCCCCTATGCCTAGAAAAAGGCAATACATTCCGAGAATTGAGCTCTCAGAGGCCCATCTTGAATGGAATGGAAGTCTCCATGTTCAGACTGTGTGTCATTAAATGTCTTTGGGACTGCAGGAGTAAGCAGAGTTTGAAAACAAGTGTCATGGAGGCCAAGCATACTCATCTGTACCCCAATGAAAATGGGATTCTGTGTGTTCATGGTGGTCCAGACTGAGTTCAGTCAACATGTAATTCCCTTCCCTATAGATAGGGGATAACTTGTTATTATTTGAATACCCCTTTAACTTGTGTAATTAAAGCAATCTTGCAAATGTATGCACCATAAGTTGCCTTCACTGTGAGTTTCCTACAGATCGCTCTAGTAAGACAAACAAACCACAGAGAAGTCTCAGTCCTCGTCTTCCGCAGAATCATGCTGAGGAAATTTGCAGTGTCCCAATGGATCATAAGGTAGATGGAAATAAAAATTATTACCAAATAATGTTTTTCAGTTTACGTACATCAGAGTATATAATTTATTAGCATGTTTAATGAGGAAAGAGGAGATGTCCGGCATAAATTTAGCAATAGATGGGGACAGTCATACAATCTCTCAGGTGTGTTTTTGAGAAAATGTACACTCATATCAGACATAACTAGACAGCGAGGGAGTTGGAGGAGTCATTTACTCATCATGTCCAGCTTTAGGATTTACTGCCATTTTCTGTTTTTCTGTTTATCTTATTCATCAATTTCTGTTAACTTATAAAATATTTCCATAATTTTTTTATGCAGGGTAAAAATCTGGACAATAATAATAATCCTAAATCCATAATAGAAAAGGAAGAAAAAAAAGTGAGGGGTGATTGCCAGTGTAAGGAGGTTGTTACGTCTTATAACCATGAAGGTGAGTAGTAATCACTAAAGGCAGAGTAGAGTCCCATAATGTATTAATTCACTGGCTGAAGCAATTTTGTTTTGCTGCAGCCAAAAGTACAACCCAAATAAGACTGGTTATAAAGTTTCCTATTTTTGTCTTGAACCTTTTTCATTCTCCTCTATTTCTTAGAGATTTTACAAAGGAGTTTTGATATTTCTTTTTGTGAGAAGTTTTGTATGTAGCAGTTTTAAGAATATAAATGTTATAGTTTTGCATACTTTTTGGAGAGTTAAGAAAGAACATAATAAGTTACTTATTTTCTTGCAGATGACTGTACCAGAAGCTCTGATGAACATCTCCTGTTGATACCACATTGCAAATTAGAAGAGAATGATGACAGACAAGATGCATATGAAGAGCATGTCATTATCTCAGACATACCCTCAACTCTTCACATGAGAGATTTATTATCTGGCACATTGAAACTTGAGATTTCATCTACTGATAAATCACAGGTCACTAATCTAAGTTCAGATCATACAAAGATTATAAACAGAGTTCCAACAATACAAGAGTTTTTTTGTGAGGATTGTGGCAAATGTTTTCCCCAGAGATCGATTCTTGTAAAACATAAAAAAGTACACACAGTAGAACGACCATTTTCATGCTCAGAATGTGGGAAATGTTTCACCAGGAAGCCACATCTTTTTCAGCATCTAAAAATTCACACAGGGGAGAAGCCATACTCATGTTCCGAATGTGGAAAATGTTTTAGCCAAAAATCAGATCTTGTTAAACATCTAAGAATTCACACAGGAGAGAAACCATATTCTTGTTCAGAATGTGGAAAATGTTTTAGCCAGACTTCTGCTGTTATTGGACATCTAAAAACTCACACAGGTGAAAAGCCACTTTCTTGTTCAGAATGTCAGAATTTTTTTAACAACAAATCAGAACTTGAAAAACATCAGAGACTTCACATGGTGGAGAAGCTATTTTCATGTTCTCAGAGTGAGAAGAACTTTGCATCAAAATCTAACCATTGTAAACATCACAAAATTCACTTAGAAGAGGAGACATCTTTTTATTCCCATTGTGGGAAAGGTTACAGCAGGAAATTACCATTTGTTGAAAATCAGGTGAGAACAGAGGAGAATCCAGTTAATGCTTGGAATGTAGTAAATGCTTTACCCCAGGCATGGAGCTCATTTCAGCCTTTTATTCTTAAAGACATGTCTCTTGATCTATCACAGACTATGAAGTCAAATATGGGTCACAGAGGTAACAAGAGCATGCAAATTCAGAGGCAGTTTTCTTGTTCGCAATGTGGAAAATGTTTCTCTCAAAAATCAGATCTTGTTAAACATCAAAAACTTCATACTGCAGAGAAGCCATATTCATGTTCAGAATGTGGGAAATGTTTCTTGAGTAAATCACAGCTTGCTCAACATCTAAAAACTCACACAAGGGAGAAGCCATTTTCATGTTCAGACTGTGAAAAGTGTTTTACGCATAAATCAGATCTTGTTGAACACCAGAGAGTGCATGTTAGTGAGAAGCCATTTTCGTGTCCTGAATGTGGGAAATGTTTCTATAGGAAATCACATCTTACACAACATCTAAAAATTCATACAGGAGAAAGACCATTTTCATGTTCAGAATGTGGCAAAAGTTTTACCCAGAAATCAGATCTTATTAAACACCAGAGAATTCACACAGGGGAGAAGCCCTTTTTATGTACTGTGTGTGGTAAATGTTTTAACCAGAAGTCAGCTGTTATTGATCATCAAAGAACTCACACTGGGGAGAAGAGATTTTCATGCCCAGACTGTGGAAGACGTTTTAATCAGAGAACAATTTTTGTTCAGCATCAAAAAATTCACACAGCTGAATGTGGGAATTCATTCCCCTGTTCAGAATGTGGGAAGTGTTTCAGCAAGAAACCTGCACTTGTTAAACATCTGAAAGATCACCAAGAGACAAATCAGTTACTAAATATATAAAACATAAATTACCATCTAAAAGTACCAAATTTTATGGATAAACTGGACATTTTCTCCCTCTGGCGATTCCGCCTTTATGCGACTAATTTTCTTCTCAATTGGTATTTACCCAATAAAGTGTCATTTTTTATGTTTGTCATTACTTGTATTTATTGTTCTTTCTTACTATAGGTGTTATTTATTTCCCCACTGTGTTATGGATAACATCAGTCAATGTGAAGAGATCTAATAGAAATACTAAAGATATTTACATAGTAACATAGTTATTAAAGTTGAAGGAAGACATTAAGTCCTTCTAGTTCAACCCATAGCCTAACCTAACATGCCCTAATATGTTGATCCAGAGGAAGGCAAAAAAAAACCATGTGGCAAAGAGTAAGCTCCACATTGGGGAAAAAAATTCCTTCCCGACTCCACATACAGCAGTCAGACTAGTTTCCTGGATCAACACCCTATCAAGTAATCTAGTATATATAACCTGTAACATTATACTTTTCAAGAAAGGCATCCAGTCCCCTCTTAAATTTAAGTAATGAATCACTCATTAATACATCATACGGCAGAGAGTTCCATAGTCTCACTGCTCTTACAGTAAAGAATCCGCGTCTGTTATTATGCTTAAACCTTCTTTCCTCCAGACATAGAGGATGCCCCCTTGTCCCTGTCTCAGGTCTATGATTAAAAAGATCATCAGAAAGGTCTTTGTACTGTCCCCTCATATATTTATACATTAAAATAAGATCACCCCTTAGCCTTCGTTTTTCCAAACTAATTAGCCCCTCTAGTTCAGCTATGTCTTTCTTATACACTGGAGACCAGAACTGTACACAGTATTCTAAGTGTGGTCGAACTAGTGACTTGTATAGAGGTTAAATTATGTTCTCATGTGCAAATTGCCTCTTCTGAGAAAAAGAGGACTTAAACTCTACAGCGCCACCTATTGGAAGTAGCGATCCTACAAGTCACAATCAACCCTTTAACGAGTCGTGCAATATGACTTAGGATAAAAGCCAAATCAGTATCTCAATTCGCAGACACGGTGTTTCGGGCTGTTGGCCCTCGTCAGTGCGAAGCATGAGAACTGATTTGGCTAGGTGAGAGGCTCTGGACATGGGGTCTAAGGGGTATCATTTCTCCTTATGGAGAGTGACATACCATCTCTGGCTTGTCAAGGTAAGGAGGCTTATTTGCCGTACAATGCTCCTCTGGGAATTTAAATATGCAAATTGCCTCTTCTGAGAAAAAGAGGACTTAAACTCTACAGCGCCACCTATTGGAAGTAGCGATCCTACAAGTCACAATCAACCCTTTAACGAGTCGTGCAATATGACTTAGGATAAAAGCCAAATCAGTATCTCAATTCGCAGACAAGCCAGAGATGGTATGTCACTCTCCATAAGGAGAAATGATACCCCTTAGACCCCATGTCCAGAGCCTCTCACCTAGCCAAATCAGTTCTCATGCTTCGCACTGACGAGGGCCAACAGCCCGAAACACCGTGTCTGCGAATTGAGATACTGATTTGGCTTTTATCCTAAGTCATATTGCACGACTCGTTAAAGGGTTGATTGTGACTTGTAGGATCGCTACTTCCAATAGGTGGCGCTGTAGAGTTTAAGTCCTCTTTTTCTCAGAAGAGGCAATTTGCATATTTAAATTCCCAGAGGAGCATTGTACGGCAAATAAGCCTCCTTACCTTGACAAGCCAGAGATGGTATGTCACTCTCCATAAGGAGAAATGGTTCTCCTCATGAGCATCTATGCCTCTTTTAATGCATCCCATTATTTTATTTGCCTTTGTAGCAGCTGCCTGACACTGGCCACTAAATGTGAGTTTGTCATCCACCCATACTCCCAGGTCTTTTTCATTGAGGTCTTTTTCATTGATGGTTTTGCCCAGAGTTTTAGAATTAAGCACATAGTTATACATCTTATTACTTCTACCCAAGTGCATGGCCTTACATTTATCCCCATTAAAGCTCATTTGCCATTTATCAGCCCAAGCTTCTAGTTTACATAAATCATCCTGTAATATAAAATTGTCTTCCTCTGTATTGATTACCCTGCAGAGTTTAATGTCATCTGCAAATATTTAAATTCTACTCTGTATGCCCCCTACAAGGCCATTAATAAATATGTTAAAAAGAAGAGGGCCCAATACTGACCCCTGTGGTACCCCACTGCTAACCGTGACCCAGTCCGAGTGTGCTCCATTAGTAACCACCCTTTGTTTCCTATCCCTGAGCCAGCTCTTAACCCACTTACACATATTTTCCCCTATCCCCATTATTCTCATTTTATGTATCAACCTTATGTGTGGCACCGTATCAAAAGCTTTTGAAAAGTCCATATACACTACTTCCACTGGGTTCCCTTGGTCCAGTACGGAACATACCTCTTCATAGAAATTGATCAGATTAGTCTGACAGGAACGGTCCCTAGTAAACCCATGTTGATATTGGGTCATGAGGTTATTCCTCTTCAGATACTCCAGCATAGCATCCCTTAGAATGCCCTCCTGGATTTTACCCACAGTAGAGGTTAAGCTTACTGGCCTATAATTTCCGAGTTCAGTTTTTGGCCCCTTTTTGACTATTGGCACCACATTTGCTATACGCCAGTCCTGTGGTACAGACCCTGTTATTATGGACTCTTTAAAGATTAAAAATAATGGTCTGTCAATTACTGTACTTAATTCCTGCAGTACTCGGGGGTGTATCCCATCCGGGCCCGGAGATTTGTCAATTTTAGTGATTTTTAGACGCCGCCGTACTTCCTACTGGGTTAAGCAGGTGACACTTAATGGGGAGTTTTTGTTATCACTGATCATATTGTCTGCCATGGGATTTTCTTGTGTAAATACTGATGAAAAAAAGTCATTTAGCATATTGGCTTTTTCCTCATCCTCATCCACCATTTCACCCAGACTATTTTTAAGGGGACCAACACTATCATTTTTTAGTTTCTTACTATTTACGTAGTTAAAGAATATTTTGGGATTATTTTTACTCTCTCTGGCAATGAGTCTCTCTGTCTCAATCTTTGCTGCCCTGATTTGCTTTTTACAGAATTTATTTAATTTTCTGTATTTATATAATGCCTCATCACTACCTACTTCCTTTAATTCTCTGAATACTTTCTTTTTGTCACTTATTGCGCCCCTTACAGCTCCATTTAGCCATATTGGTTTCCTCCTATTTCTAGTATGTTTATTCCCATACGGTATATACTGTGCACAGGTCCTATCCAGGATGCTAATAAACGTCTCCCATTTTCTTTGTGTATTTTTATGTCTCAGGATATCGTCCCAGTTAATTGCACCAAGATCTTCTCTCATCCGTTGGAAATTTGCCCTACTGAAGTTTAGTGTCCTTGTCACCCCTCTACTACACATCTTATTAAAGGATACATGAAAACGTATTATTTTGTGATCACTATTCCCCAAGAGACCCCCAACCCTTATATTTGCTATGCGGTCTGGCCTGTTGGTTACTATTAGGTCTAGCAGTGCCCCCCTTCTTGTTGGGTCCTGAACTAGTTGTGAAAAGTAATTGTCTCTCATAGTTGTGAAAAACCGATTACCTTTGCTGGAACTGCAGGTTTCTGTTCCCCAATGTATTTCAGGGCAGTTGAAGTCCCCCATAATAATGACTTCTCCTTGAGTCGCAGCTTCATCTATTTGCTTTACGAGGATAATTATTTTTGGAGACTTATAACCCCCTATCAGTAATTTATTATTTTTTCCCCCTCCCTTTATCTCCACCCACAGGGACTCTACATTTTCATTAGATTCACCTATATTATCTCGCAGGATGGGTTTAAAGGATGATTTTACATATAGACACACCCCTCCCCCTCGCTTATCCGTTCGGTCATTTCTGAACAGACTATAGCCCTGCAAGTTAACAGCCCAGTCATGGCTCTCATCCAGCCATGTTTCAGATATCCCCACCATGTCATAATTATGCTCCAACAACATTAATTCAAATTAGTCCATTTTGTTGGCGAGGCTTCTGGCATTAGTATGCATGCACTTTATGTATCTCTCTGTACCTCTATTCTTTCTTTAATTGTTCTAACCCCACCCCCCATGCCACCCCGACCACCAATTTCATTATTTGTGCCCAGGTCTCTATCTGCACTACCTTCCCCTCCTATAAAATGAATACCCTCCCCCCCCAATCCCTAGTTTAAACACTCCTCCAACATTCTAGCCATTTTCTCCCCCAGCACAGCTGCACCTTCGCCATTGAGGTGCAGCCCGTCCCTAGAGTAGAACCTGTAGCTAACTGAGAAGTCGGCCCAGTTCTGCAGGAACCCAAACCCCTCCTTCCGACACCAATTCTTGAGCCACTTATTAACCTCCCTAATCTCCCATTGCCTCTCTGGCGTGGCATCCATAAAAAGCTTGGCCTTATTGGGATCTGCAAGTGTCATGCACCTGTCCTATTCATAGGGCTTCTCTTGCATGTTATTTACCATTTTCCCTAATCAATCACCTATTTCTTAGATTTCAAAAAGTGGTGGTGGCCACCACTGTTCACTAGTGGTCTTTAATGTGGACACTTGCCCCTCACTATATAATGTTCTGTGGGGCCATATATGGTATACACCTCACCTTCACCCCCTAGTCTATTTTCACCATACTGACCAGGTCAATTTTATCAATTGAGATTTCATGACATATTTTAGTGGTAAATTTTGGTAGATATTTTTTATGTTTATATATAAAAACTAGATGGTGGCCCGATTCTAACGCATCCGGTATTCTAGAATATGTATGTATGTACGTCGTGCTTAGCACAGCCCACGTAGTCTATAGCACAGCCACGTAGTATATAACAGCCATGTAGTATATAACAGCCACGTAGTATATAGCACAGCCACTTAGTATATAGTACAGCCATGTAGTATATAGCACAGCCGCATAGTATATAGCAGCCACATAGTATATAGCAGCCACATGGTATATAACACAGCCCACGTAACAGCCACTTAGTATATAGCAGCCACATAGTATATAAACACAGCAAACGTAATATATAGCACAGCCCACATAATATATAGCACAGCCCACGCAGTATATAACAGCCCACGTAGTATATAGCAGTGTGGGCACCATATCACTTAAAAAAAAAATTAAATAAAAAATAGTTATTTACTCACCCCTCCGGCGTCCAGCGAAGCTGTGCTGATGCGCGCGATGCTGCCGCCTGCTTCCGTTCCCAGTGATGCATTGCGAAATTACCCAGATGACTTAGCGGTCTTGCGAGACCGCTAAGTCATCTGGGTAATTTCGCAATGCATCACTGGGAACGGAAGCTGGCGGCAGCATCGCGCGCATCGGTGGACGGCGGAAGATTAGAATAGCACAATTTTTTTTAAAATTATTTTTAACATATCTTTTTACTATTGATGCTGCATAGGCAGCATCAATAGTAAAACAGTTGGTCCTGGATGGGGCGACACACTGGTGCTGACTGGAGGGGCGTAGGGAGGGGCCAATTCGCGGCCGGACTAAGCCTATCGCTGATTGGGCGTGGCCTACCGGCCGCAACCAATCAGCGACCTGGGATTTCCATTACAAACAAACAGACGGAAGTACCCCTTTGACGATTATATAGATAGATATCACAAATGTTACAATAAATTTGAAAAATCTACCAATTTTCAAAGTTTTAATTTCTATGCCCATAAATCAGATAGTTATACCACACAAAATATATATGATATAACAATGAACCCATGTCTACTACAGATAAGCATCATTTAGAAAATAATAATAATTTGTTAGGAAGTTAGAAGGTTTAACCCTTTTCTGCCATCCAACGTACTATTCCATCCATGTGACCTGGGCCCGTCTGACCATGGACGGAATAGTACGTCACAAGCGATCAGCCGCGCTCACGGGGGGAGCGCAGCCGATCGTGGCCGGGTGTCAGCTGATTATGACAGCTGACACCCGGTACTAAGTGCCAAGAGCGGTCACGGACCGCTCCCGACAGTTTAAACCCCGGAACACTGCGATCAAATAAGATCGCAACGTTTAGGTGGCATAGAGAAGTATCGCGCAGGGAGGGGGCTCCCTGCGTGCTTCCCTGAGACCCTCAGAACAACGCAATGTGATTGCGTTGTTCCGAGGGTCTCCTCCCTGCAGGCCTCCAGATCCAAGATGGCGGCGGGGTCCTTCCGGGTCCTGCAGGGAGGCGGCTTCTCAGTGCATGCTGAGAGCAGGCGCTCAGAAGCCTCCTACACTGCCTGTCAGATCGCTGATCTGACACAGTGCTGTGCAAAGTGTCAGATCAACGATCTGACTTTATACAGTGATGTTCCACCCTGGACAATGTAAAAAAGTTTAAAAAAAAATGTTATACTGTGTAAAAATATTTTTTTAAAAAATTCCTAAATAAAGAAAAAAAATAAGTATTATTCCAGTAAATACATTTCTTTATGTTAAAAAAGCAATAAAAGTACACATATTTAGTATCGCCGCGTCCGTAACAACCCGACCTATAAAACTGTTCCACTAGTTAACCCCTTCAGTGAACACCGTAAAAAAAAAAAGCGAGGCAAAAAACAATGCTTTATCATCATACCGCCGGGAAAAAAAAGTGGAATAACACGCGATCAAAAAGACAGAGATAAATAAACATGGTACCACTGAAAACGACATCTCGTCCCGCAAAAAATGAGCTGCCAGCGTCATCGGCAAAAAAAAAAAAAAGTTATACCTCTCAGAATAAAGCGATGCAAAAACAATTATTTTTTATATAAAATAGTTTTTTTATTGTATAAAAGCGCCACAACATAACAAAATGATATAAATGAGGTATCGCTGTAATCGGACTGACCCGAAGAATAAAACTGCATTATCAATTTTACCACATGCGGAACGGTATAAACACCCCATCCAAAAGAAATTCATAAATTGTTGTTTTTTGTTCATTCAATGTCATGTGCCCGAAAATAGTACCAATAAAAAGTCAACTCGTCCCGCAAAAAGCAAAACCTCACATGACTCTGTGGACCAAAATATGGAAAAATTATAGCTCTCAAAATGTGGGGTGATGCAAAAACAATTTTTTGCAATAAAAAGCGTCTTTTAGCGTGTGTGACAGCTGCCAAACATAAAAACCAGCTATTAAAACCACTATAAATAGTAAATCAAACCCCCTTTATCACCCCCTTAGTTAGGGAACAATAATAAAATGCAAAAATGTATTTATTTACATTTTCCCATTAAGGTTGGGGTTTGGGGCTAGAGTTAGGGTTGGGGTTGGTGCTAAAGTTAGGGTTAGGGTTGGGGCTAAAGTTAGGGTTAGGGTTTGGATTAGGGTTAGAGGTGTGTTAGAGTTAGGTTTATGCTTAGGGCTGGGATTAGGGTAAGGGGTGAGATGCGGTTATGGTTGGAGTTAGAATTGGGGGGCTTCCACTGTTTAGGCACATCAGGGGCTCTCCAAACGTGACATGGCGTCCGATCTCAATTGCAGCCAATTCTGCGTTGAAAAAAATCAAACGGTGCTCCTTCCCTTCCGAGCTCTGCTGTGTGCCCAAACAGTGATTTACCCCCACATATAGGGTATTGGCGTACTCGGGACAAATTGGACAACAACTTTTGGGGTCCAATTTCTTCTGTTCCCTTGTGAAAATAAAAAATTGGGGGCAAAAAGATCATTTTTGTGAAAAAAATATGATTTTTTATTTTTACGGCTCTACCTTATAAACTTCTGTGAAGCACTTAGAGGTTCAAAGTGCTCACCACACATCTAGATAAGTTCCCTAGGGGGTCTAGTTTCCAAAATGGTGTCACTTGTGAGGGGTTTCCACTGTTTAGGCACATCAGAGACTCGCCAAACACGACATGGCACCCGATCTCAATTCCAGCCAATTTTAGTTTGAATAAGTCAAACAGCGATGCTTCCCTTCTGAGCTCTGCCATGTGCCCAAACAGTGGTCCCCCCCACAGGACAAATTTGACAACAAGTTTTGGGGTCCAATTTCTCCTGTTACCCTTGGTAAAATAAAACAAATTGGAGCTGAAGTAAATTTTTGTGAAAAAAAGTTAAATGTTCATTCTTTTTTAAACATTCCAAAAATTACTGTGAAGCACCTGAAGGGTTAATAAACTTCTTGAATGTGGTTTTGAGCACCTTGAGGGGTGCTGTTTTTAGAATGGTGTAACTTTTGGGTATTTTCTATTATATAGACCCCTCAAAGTGATTTAAAATGTGATGTGGTCTCTAAAAAAAAATGAGAAATCACTGGTCAACTTTTAACCCTTATAACTCCCTAACAAACAAATTGCGAAATTTTCAAAATTGTCGCCAAATTTCGTTTTTTTTCACAAAGAAATGCAAGTCATATCAAAGAAATTTTACAACTGTCATGAAGTACAATATGTCAGGAGAAAACCATGTCAGAATCACCAGGATCCGTTGAAGCGTTCCAGAGTTATAACCTCATATAGGTATAGTGGTCAGAATTGTAAAAATTGGCTTGGTCATTAACGTGCAAACCACCCTCGGGGATAAAGGGGTTAAACATTTATTAGCAGTTTCTAATTTCTAATTTTTCCTACAAAATTTACAGAACCATTATTTTAGGGACCACAACCCTTTTGAAGTGACTTTGAGAGCCCTGTGTGACAGAAAATAACCAACAGTGACAGCATTTTAAAAATGATACCCCTCAAAGTGCTCAAAACCACATTCAAGAAGTTTATTAACCCTTTAGGGGCTTCACCAGAATTAAAGCAATACAGAAGGAGAAAAAAAAGAAAATTTTACTTTTCCCCACTTCCCACCAAAATATTTATTTAGCACCAAATTTTGCAAGTTAAAAAGGGTAGAGGGAGAAACTGGACCATACAATTTGTTGTGCATATGTCAATACCTCATATGCAGGGCCGCCATCAGGGCATTACTGGCATATGGGGCCCGGTGGGCAGAGGGGGCCCGCTTCGGGCCCCGTCTCATCTGCTCACCGGGACCCTACCGGCAGGCTAAACCGGGCCCTTAGCGGCGCTGCGGCAGCAAAGCTATTGATGTGCAGGCCCGTGCCCGCACGTCAATAGTTAACAGCCGCCAGCCAATCGGAGGCTGGGAGCTGACATCAGTGGACGCTTCAGCTGAGTGGAGGGAGCTTCGCCTTAACCGCAGGAGCGCGGCCAGGTAAGAATGCTGGAGACACGGGGCGGGGGGCAGAATGCTGGAGACACTGGGGCAGAATGCTGAACACACTGGGGCACAATGCTAGACACACTGGAGGCAGACTGCTGGACACACTGGGGGCACAATTCTGGAGATACTGGGGGCAGACTGCTGGACACACTGGGGGCACAATGCTGGACACACTGGGGCACAATGCTGGAGACACTGGGGGCTGAATGCTGGACACACTGGGGGCAGAATGCTGGACACACTGGGGCACTATACTGGAGACACTGGGGGCAGAATGCTGGAGACACTGGGGGCAGAATGCTGGAGACACTGCGGGCAGAATGCTGGACACCGGGGGCAGAATGCTGGACACTGGGGGCACAATGCTGGGCACACTGGGGCAGAATGCTGGACACTGGGGCAGAATACTGGACACACTGAGGGCAGAATGCTGGACACACTGGGGGCAGAATGCTGGACACACTGGGGGCACAATGCTGGACACACTGGGGGCACAATGCTGGAGACACTGGGGCAGAATGCTGGACACACTGGGGGCACAATGCTGGAGACACTGGGGCAGAATGCTGGAGACACTGGGGCACAATACTGGAGACACTGGGGCAGAATGCTGGAGACACTCGGGGCAGAATGCTGGACGGACTGGGGCACAATGCTGGAGACACTAGGGGCAGAATGCTGGAGACACTGGGGGCAGAATGCTGGACACACTGGGGCAGAATGCTGGACACACTGAGGGCAGAATGCTGGACACACTGGGGGCAGAATGCTGGAGACACTGGGGGAACAATTCTGGACACACTGGGGGCACAATGCTGGACACACTGGGGGCACAATGTTGGACACACTGGAGGCACAATGCTGGAGACACTGGGGCAGAATGCTGGACACACTGGGGGCAGAATGCTGAACACACAGGGTGCAGAATGCTGGACACACTGGGGCACTATACTGGAGACACTAGGGGCAGAATGCTGAAGACACTGGGGGCAGAATGCTGGAGACACTGCGGGCAGAATTCTGGACACACTGGGGGCACAATGCTGGGCACACTGGGGCAGAATGCTGGTCACACTGGGGCAGAATGCTGGACACACTGAGGGCAGAATGCTGGACACACTGGGGGCAGAATGCTGGAGACACTGGGGCAGAATGCTGGACACACTGGGGGTACAATGCTGGACACACTGGGGGTACAATGCTGTACACACGGGGCACAATGCTGGACACACTGGGGGCACAATGCTGGACACACTGGGGGCACAATGCTGGACACACTGGGGGCACAATGTTGGACACACTGGAGGCACAATGCTGGAGACACTGGGGCAGAATGCTGGACACACTGGGGGCAGAATGCTGAACACACAGGGTGCAGAATGCTGGACACACTGGGGCACTATACTGGAGACACTAGGGGCAGAATGCTGAAGACACTGGGGGCAGAATGCTGGAGACACTGCGGGCAGAATTCTGGACACACTGAGGGCACAATGCTGGGCACACTGGGGCAGAATGCTGGTCACACTGGGGCAGAATGCTGGACACACTGAGGGCAGAATGCTGGACACACTGGTAGCAGAATGCTGGAGACACTGACGCAGAATGCTGGACACACTGGGGGCACAATGCTGGACACACTGGGGGTACAATGCTGGACACACTGGGGGTACAATGCTGTACACACGGGGCACAATGCTGGACACACTGGGGGCACAATGCTGGAGACACTGCGGGCAGAATGCTGGAGACACTGGGGGCACAATGCTGGACACACTGGGGGCACAATGCTGGACACACTGGGGCAGAATGCTGGACACACTGAGGGCAGAATGCTGGACACACTGGGGCAGAATGCTGGAGACACTGGGGCAGAATGCTGGGGGCACAATGCTGGACACACTGGGGGCACAATGCTGGACACACTGGGGGTACAATGCTGGACACACTGGGGGCACAATGCTGGACACACTGGGGGCACAATGCTGGAGACACTGGGGGCAGAATGCTGGAGACACTGGGGGCAGAATGCTGAACACACTGGGGGCAGAATGCTGGAGAAACTGGGGCAGAATGCTGGACACACTGGGGGCAGAATGCTGGACACACTGGGGCAGAATGCTGGACACACTGGGGGCAGAATGCTGGAGACACTGGGGCAGAATGCTGGAGACACTGGGGCAGAATGCTGGAGACACATTGGAGGCAGAATGCTGGAGACATAGGGGGCATAATGGAGATACGGGGTATGATTGGATCATGGGGCAGGATGGATATGATGGAGACACTGGGGCAGAATGCTGGACACACTGGGGGCAGAATGCTGGATACATTGGGAGCACAATGCTGGACACACTGGGGGCAGAATTCTGGACACACTGGGGGCAGAATTCTGGAGACACTGGGGCAGAATGCTGGAGACACTGGGGGCACAATGCTGGACACACTGGGGGCACAATGCTGGACACACTGTGGGTACAATGCTGTACACACTGGGGGTACAATGCTGGACAGACTGGGGGCACAATACTGGAGACACAGGCAGAATGCTGGACACACTAGGGGCACAATGCTGGAGACACTGGGGGCAGAATGCTGGAGACCCTGGGGGCAGAATGCTGGAGACACTGGGGCACAATACTGGAGACACTGGGGTAGAATGCTGGAGACACTGGGGGCACAATGCTGGACACACTGGGGTCACAATGCTGGAGACACTGGGGCAGAATGCTGGACACACTGGGGGCACAATGCTGGAGACACTGGGGGCAGAATGCTGGAGACACTGGGGCACAATGCTGGAGACACTGGGGCAGAATGCTGGAGACACTGGGGGCAGAATGCTGGACAGACTGGGGCACAATGCTGGAGACACTAGGGGCAGAATGCTGGAGACACTGGGGGCAGAATGCTGGACACACTGAGGGCAGAATGCTGGACACACTGGGGGCAGAATGCTGGAGACACAGGGGGAACAATGCTGGACACATTGGGGGCAGAATGCTGGACACACTAGAGGCACAATGCTGGAGACACTGGGGCAGAATGCTAGACACACTGGGGGCAGAATGCTAGACACACTTGGGGCAGAATGCTGGACACACTGGGGCAGAATGCTGAACACACTGGGGGCAGAATGCTGGATACTTTGGGAGCACAATGCTGGACACACTGGGGGCAGAATTCTGGAGACACTGGGGCAGAATGCTGGACACACTGGGGGCAGAATGCTGGACACACTGGGGCAGAATGCTGGACACACTGGGGGCAGAATGCTGGATACATTGGGAGCACAATGCTGGACACACTGGGGGCAGAATTCTGGACACACTGGGGGCAGAATGCTGGAGACACTGGGGCAGAATGCTGGAGACACTGGGGGCACAATGCTGGACACACTGGGGGCATAATGCTGGACACACTGTGGGTACAATGCTGTACACACTGGGGGCACAATGCTGGACAGACTGGGGGCACAATGCTGGAGACACGGGCAGAATGCTGGACACACTGGGGGGCAGAATGCTGGACACACGGGGGGCACAATGCTGGAGACACTGGGGGCAGAATGCTGGAGACACTGGGGCACAATACTGGAGACACTGGGGGCAGAATGCTGGACAGACTGGGGCACAATGCTGGAGACACTAGGGGCAGAATGCTGGAGACACTTGGGGCAGAATGCTGGACACACTGGGGCAGAATGCTGGACACACTGAGGGCAGAATGCTGGACACACTGGGGGCAGAATGCTGGAGACACTGGGGGAACAATGCTGGACACACTGGGGGTACAATACTGGACACACTGGAGGCACAATGCTGGAGACACTGGGGCAGAATGCTGGACACACTGGGGGCAGAATGCTGAACACACTGGGGGCAGAATGCTGGACACACTGGGGCACTATACTGGAGACACTGGGGGCAGAATGCTGAAGACACTGGGGGCAGAATGCTGGAGACACTGCGGGCAGAATTCTGGACACACTGGGCACAATGCTGGGCACACTGGGGCAGAATGCTGGACACACTGAGGGCAGATTGCTGGACACACTGGGGGCAGAATGCTGGAGACACTGGGGCAGAATGCTGGACAAACTGGGAGCACAATGCTGGACACACTGGGGGTACAATGCTGTACACACCGGGCACAATGCTAGACACACTGGGGGCACAATGCTGGAGACACTGGGGCACAATGCTGGAGACACTGGGGGCAGAATGCTGGAGACACTGGGGGCAGAATGCTGGACACACTGGGGGCACAATGCTGGACACACTGGGGCAGAATGCTGGACACACTGAGGGCAGAATGCTGGACACACTGAGGGCAGAATGCTGGACACACTGGGGGCAGAATGCTGGAGACACTGGGGCAGAATGCTGGAGACACTGGGGGCACAATGCTGGACACACTGGGGGCACAATGCTGGACACACTGGGGGCACAATGCTGGACACACTGGGGGTACAATGCTTTACACACTGGGGGCACAATGCTGGACACACTGGGGTCACAATGCTGGAGACACGGGCAGAATGCTAGACACACTGGGGGCAGAATGCTGGACACACTGGGGGCACAATGCTGGAGACACTGGGGGCAGAATGCTTGAGACACTGGGGCACAATGCTGGAGACACTGGGGGCAGAATACTGGACAGACTGGGGCACAATGCTGGAGACACTAGGGGCAGAATGCTGGAGACACTGGGGGCAGAATGCTGGACACACTGAGGGCAGAATGCTGGACACACTGGGGGCAGAATGCTGGAGTCACTGGGGGAACAATGCTGGACACACTGGGGGCACAATGCTGGACACACTAGAGGCACAATGCTGGAGACACTGGGGCAGAATGCTGGACACAGTGGGGGCAGAATTCTAGACACACTGGGGGCAGAATGCTGGAGAAACTGGGGGCAGAATGCTGGAGACTCTGGGGCAGAATGCTGGACACACTGGGGCAGAATGCTGGACACACTGGGGGCAGAATGCTGGAGACACTGGGGCAGAATGCTGGAGACACATTGGAGACAGAATGCTGCAAACATTGGAGGCAGAATGCTCAACACATTGGGGGCAGAATGCTGGAGACATAGGGGGCATAATGGAGATACGGGGTATGATTGGATCATGGGGCAGGATGGATATGATGGAGACACTGGGGCAGAATGCTGGACACACTGGGGGCAGAATGCTGGATACACTGGGAGCACAATGCTGGACACACTGGGGGCAGAATGCTGAACACACTGGGGGCAGAATGCTGGACACACTGAGGGCAGAATGCTGGACACACTGGGGGCAGAATGCTGGAGACACTGGGGCAGAATGCTGGAGACACTGGGGGCACAATGCTGGACACACTAGAGGCACAATGCTGGAGACACTGGGGCAGAATGCTGGACACACTGGGGGCAGAATGCTAGACACACTGGGGGCAGAATGCTGGAGAAACTGGGGGCAGAATGCTGGAGACACTGGGGCAGAATGCTGGACACACTGGGGGCAGAATGCTGGACACACTGGGGGCAGAATACTGGACACACTGGGGGCAGAATGCTGGACACACTGGGGGCAGAATGCTGGACACACTGGGGGCAGAATGCTGGATACATTGGGAGCACAATGCTGGGCACACTGGGGGCAGAATTCTGGACACACTGGGGGCAGAATGCTGGAGACACTGGGGCAGAATGCTGGAGACACTGGGGGCACAATGCTGGACACACTGGGGGCACAATGCTGGACACTGTGGGTACAATGCTGTACACACTGGGGGCACAATGCTGGACAGACTGGGGGCACAATGCTGGAGACACGGGCAGAATGCTGGACACACTGGGGGCAGAATGCTGGACACACTGGGGGCACAATGCTGGAGACACTGGGTCCAGAATGCTGGAGACACTGGGGCACAATACTGGAGACACTGGGGTAGAATGCTGGAGACACTGGGGGCAGAATGCTGGACAGACTGGGGCACAATGCTGGAGACACTAGGGGCAGAATGCTGGAGACACTGGGGGCAGAATGCTGGAGACACTGGGGCAGAATGCTGGACACACTGAGGGCAGAATGCTGGACACACTGGGGGCAGAATGCTGGAGACACTGGGGGAACAATGCTGGACACACTGGGGGTACAATGCTGGACACACTGGAGGCACAATGCTGGAGACACTGGGGCAGAATGCTGGACACACTGGGGGCAGAATGCTGAACACACTGGGGGCAGAATGCTGGACACACTGGGGCACTATACTGGAGACACTGGGGGCAGAATGCTGAAGACACTGGGGACAGAATGCTGGAGACACTGCGGGCAGAATTCTGGACACACTGGGCACAATGCTGGGCACACTGGGGCAGAATGCTGGACACACTGAGGGCAGATTGCTGGACACACTGGGGGCAGAATGCTGGAGACACTGGGGCAGAATGCTGGACACACTGGGGGCACAATGCTGGACACACTGGGGGTACAATGCTGTACACACCGGGCACAATGCTGGACACACTGGGGGCACAATGCTGCAGACACTGCGTGCAGAATGCTGGACACACTGGGGGCACAATGCTGGACACACTGGGGCAGAAGGCTGGACACACTGAGGGCAGAATGCTGGACACACTGAGGGCAGAATGCTGGACACACTGGGGGCAGAATGCTGGAGACACTGGGGCAGAATGCTGGAGACACTGGTGGCACAATGCTGGACACACTGGGGGCACAATGCTGGACACACTGGGGGCACAATGCTGGACACACTGGGGGTGCAATGCTTTACACACTGGGGGCACAATGCTGGACACACTGGGGTCACAATGCTGGAGACACTGGGGCAGAATGCTGGACACACTGGGGGCAGAATGCTGGACACACTGGGGGCACAATGCTGGAGACACTGGGGGCAGAATGCTGGAGACACTGGGGGCAGAATGCTGGAGACACTGGGGCAGAATGCTGGAGACACTGGGGGCAGAATGCTGGACAGACTGGGGCACAATGCTGGAGACACTAGGGGCAGAATGCTGGAGACACTGGGGGCAGAATGCTGGACACACTGGGGGCAGAATGCTGGAGACACTGGGGGAACAATGCTGGACACACTGGGGGCACAATGCTGGAAACACTAGAGGCACAATGCTGGAGACACTGGGGCAGAATGCTAGACACACTGGGGGCAGAATGCTAGATACACTGGGGGCAGAATGCTTGAGACACTGGGGCACAATGCTGGAGACACTGGGGGCAGAATACTGGACAGACTGGGGCACAATGCTGGAGACACTAGGGGCAGAATGCTGGAGACACTGGGGGCAGAATGCTGGACACACTGAGGGCAGAATGCTGGACACACTGGGGGCAGAATGCTGGAGTCACTGGGGGAACAATGCTGGACACACTGGGGGCACAATGCTGGACACACTAGAGGCACAATGCTGGAGACACTGGGGCAGAATGCTGGACACAGTGGGGGCAGAATTCTAGACACACTGGGGGCAGAATGCTGGAGAAACTGGGGGCAGAATGCTGGAGACTCTGGGGCAGAATGCTGGACACACTGGGGCAGAATGCTGGACACACTGGGGGCAGAATGCTGGAGACACTGGGGCAGAATGCTGGAGACACATTGGAGACAGAATGCTGCAAACATTGGAGGCAGAATGCTCAACACATTGGGGGCAGAATGCTGGAGACATAGGGGGCATAATGGAGATACGGGGTATGATTGGATCATGGGGCAGGATGGATATGATGGAGACACTGGGGCAGAATGCTGGACACACTGGGGGCAGAATGCTGGATACACTGGGAGCACAATGCTGGACACACTGGGGGCAGAATGCTGAACACACTGGGGGCAGAATGCTGGACACACTGAGGGCAGAATGCTGGACACACTGGGGGCAGAATGCTGGAGACACTGGGGCAGAATGCTGGAGACACTGGGGGCACAATGCTGGACACACTAGAGGCACAATGCTGGAGACACTGGGGCAGAATGCTGGACACACTGGGGGCAGAATGCTAGACACACTGGGGGCAGAATGCTGGAGAAACTGGGGGCAGAATGCTGGAGACACTGGGGCAGAATGCTGGACACACTGGGGGCAGAATGCTGGACACACTGGGGGCAGAATACTGGACACATTGGGGGCAGAATGCTGGACACACTGGGGGCAGAATGCTGGACACACTGGGGGCAGAATGCTGGATACATTGGGAGCACAATGCTGGGCACACTGGGGGCAGAATTCTGGACACACTGGGGGCAGAATGCTGGAGACACTGGGGCAGAATGCTGGAGACACTGGGGGCACAATGCTGGACACACTGGGGGCACAATGCTGGACACTGTGGGTACAATGCTGTACACACTGGGGGCACAATGCTGGACAGACTGGGGGCACAATGCTGGAGACACGGGCAGAATGCTGGACACACTGGGGGCAGAATGCTGGACACACTGGGGGCACAATGCTGGAGACACTGGGTCCAGAATGCTGGAGACACTGGGGCACAATACTGGAGACACTGGGGTAGAATGCTGGAGACACTGGGGGCAGAATGCTGGACAGACTGGGGCACAATGCTGGAGACACTAGGGGCAGAATGCTGGAGACACTGGGGGCAGAATGCTGGAGACACTGGGGCAGAATGCTGGACACACTGAGGGCAGAATGCTGGACACACTGGGGGCAGAATGCTGGAGACACTGGGGGAACAATGCTGGACACACTGGGGGTACAATGCTGGACACACTGGAGGCACAATGCTGGAGACACTGGGGCAGAATGCTGGACACACTGGGGGCAGAATGCTGAACACACTGGGGGCAGAATGCTGGACACACTGGGGCACTATACTGGAGACACTGGGGGCAGAATGCTGAAGACACTGGGGACAGAATGCTGGAGACACTGCGGGCAGAATTCTGGACACACTGGGCACAATGCTGGGCACACTGGGGCAGAATGCTGGACACACTGAGGGCAGATTGCTGGACACACTGGGGGCAGAATGCTGGAGACACTGGGGCAGAATGCTGGACACACTGGGGGCACAATGCTGGACACACTGGGGGTACAATGCTGTACACACCGGGCACAATGCTGGACACACTGGGGGCACAATGCTGCAGACACTGCGTGCAGAATGCTGGACACACTGGGGGCACAATGCTGGACACACTGGGGCAGAAGGCTGGACACACTGAGGGCAGAATGCTGGACACACTGAGGGCAGAATGCTGGACACACTGGGGGCAGAATGCTGGAGACACTGGGGCAGAATGCTGGAGACACTGGTGGCACAATGCTGGACACACTGGGGGCACAATGCTGGACACACTGGGGGCACAATGCTGGACACACTGGGGGTGCAATGCTTTACACACTGGGGGCACAATGCTGGACACACTGGGGTCACAATGCTGGAGACACTGGGGCAGAATGCTGGACACACTGGGGGCAGAATGCTGGACACACTGGGGGCACAATGCTGGAGACACTGGGGGCAGAATGCTGGAGACACTGGGGGCAGAATGCTGGAGACACTGGGGCAGAATGCTGGAGACACTGGGGGCAGAATGCTGGACAGACTGGGGCACAATGCTGGAGACACTAGGGGCAGAATGCTGGAGACACTGGGGGCAGAATGCTGGACACACTGGGGGCAGAATGCTGGAGACACTGGGGGAACAATGCTGGACACACTGGGGGCACAATGCTGGAAACACTAGAGGCACAATGCTGGAGACACTGGGGCAGAATGCTAGACACACTGGGGGCAGAATGCTAGATACACTGGGGGCAGAATGCTAGACACACTGGGGGCAGAATGCTAGACACACTGGGGGCAGAATGCTGGAGAAACTGGGGGCAGAATGCTGGAGACACTGGGGCAGAATGCTGGACACACTGGGGGCAGAATGCTGGACACACTGGGGCAGAATGCTGGACACACTGGGGGCAGAATGCTGGAGACACTGGGGCAGAATGCTGGAGACACATTGGAGGCAGAATGCTGCAAACATTGGAGGCAGAATGCTCAACACATTGGGGGCAGAATGCTGGAGACATAGGGGGCATAATGGAGATACGGGGTATGATTGGATCATGGGGCAGGATGGATATGATGGAGACACTGGGGCAGAATGCTGGACACACTGGGGGCAGAATGCTGGATACATTGGGAGCACAATGCTGGACACACTGGGGGCAGAATTCTGGACACACTGGGGGCAGAATGCTGAACACACTGGGGGCAGAATGCTGGACACACTGGGGGCAGAATGCTGGAGACACTGGGGGCAGAATGCTGGACACACTGGGGGCAGAATGCTGGACACACTGGGGGCAGAATGCTGGACACACTGGGGGCAGAATGCTGGAGACACATTGGAGGCAGAATGCTGCACACATTGGAGGCAGAATGCTCGACACATTGGGGGCAGAATGCTGGAGACATAGGGGGCATAATGGAGATACGGTGCATGATTGGATCATGGGGCAGGATGGATACGATGGAGACAGATGGGGCAGGATGGGGAGATCATATGGGGCAGAATGGATACTCATGAGGGCAGGATGGGAGAACATATGGCTGACTGTTGTGAACTATATTTCTTGGCTCCCTCTTGTGGCCACTAGTGGTATTACACTTGGATCATCTTTCTCCAGGTTGGTACCCACCTGGTTCGTTAGGCCTTGGGTGTTCCTATTTAGACTTCCTGGAAACTCAGTCTAGTGCCTGGAATCGATGTAGTCAGTCTATGTCTGTTTGCTCCTGACTCCTGGTCTCCTGTTCTTTGCAAGATAAGCTAAGTCCTGCTTTCTTATTTTTGTTTATTCGTATTGCTTCTATTTTGTTCCAGCTTGTTCATAATGTGATTCCTGATTTTAGCTGGAAGCTCTAGGGGGCTGATATTCTCCCCCCACACCGTTAGTCGGTGCGGGGGTTCTTGGATATTCAGCGTGGATATTTTTGTAGGGTTTTTGCAGACCGTATAAGTCTCCTTCCTATTTTCTGCTATTAATTAGTGGGCCTCTCTTTGCTAAATCTAGTTCATTCTTACGTTTGTCTTTTCTTCTTACCTCACCGTTATTATTTGTTGGGGGCTTGTATTATAACTTTGGGGTCCTTTCTCTTGAGGTAAGTGAGGTCTTATTTTCTCTGAAAGGGTTAGTTAGTTCTCCGGCTGGTGCGAGACGTCTAGAATTAACGTAGGTACGTTCCCCGGCTATTTCTAGTTGTTGTGCTAGGATTAGATATACGGTCAGCCAAGTTACCACCTCCCTATGAGCTGGTTTTTGTGTTTGCGGACTTAGCTGAACTTCTGAGATCCTCTACCACTAGGATCATAACAGCTGACGCCAGGAATGAGACACACGGGGCCAGGATGGCAAATATTATTACCATAGGGGCTAATTAAGGGATATTATTACTGCAGTGATGTATCCTGCAGAGATGAGCCCTGGCTGGAAGAAATGATGGCGATCTGTGCTGGATGAAAAACAAAGATGAAGGACTTCACCTAGAGACGTCACTGGTGAGTCAGTGTGTTACCTATACACTGACACTATACAGGTCCTTCTCAAAAAATTAGCATATAGTGTTAAATTTCATTATTTACCATAATGTAATGATTACAATTAAACTTTCATATATTATAGATTCATTATCCACCAATTGAAATTTGTCAGGTCTTTTATTGTTTTAATACTGATGATTTTGGCATACAACTCCTGATAACCCAAAAAACCTGTCTCAATAAATTAGCATATTTCACCCGACCAATCAAATAAAAGTGTTTTTTAATACCAAACAAAAAAACCATCAAATAATAATGTTCAGTTATGCACTCAATACTTGGTCGGAAATCCTTTGGCAGAAATGACTGCTTCAATGCGGCGTGGCATGGAGGCAATCAGCTTGTGACACTGCTGAGATGTTATGGAGGCCCAGGATGCTTCAATAGCGGCCTTAAGCTCATCCAGAGTGTTGGGTCTTGCGTCTCTCAACTTTCTCTTCACAATATCCCACAGATTCTCTATGGGGTTCAGGTCAGGAGAGTTGGCAGGCCAATTGAGCACAGTAATACCATGGTCAGTAAACCATTTACCAGTGGTTTTGGCACTGTGAGCAGGTGCCAGGTCGTGCTGAAAAATGAAATCTTCATCTCCATAAAGCATTTCAGCCGATGGAAGCATGAAGTGCTCCAAAATCTCCTGATAGCTAGCTGCATTGACCCTGCCCTTGATGAAACACAGTGGACCAACACCAGCAGCTGACATGGCACCCCACACCATCACTGACTGTGGGTACTTGACACTGGACTTCAGGCATTTTGGCATTTCCTTCTCCCCAGTCTTCCTCCAGACTCTGGCACCTTGATTTCCGAATGACATGCAAAATTTGCTTTCATCAGAAAAAAGTACTTGGGACCACTTAGCAACAGTCCAGTGCTGCTTCTCTGTAGCCCAGGTCAGGCGCTTCTGCCGCTGTTTATGGTTCAAAAGTGGCTTTACCTGGGGAATGCGGCACCTGTAGCCCATTTCCTGCACACGCCAGACTCAGTCCACTGCTTCCTCAGGTTCCCCAAGGTCTGGAATCGGTCCTTCTCCACAATCTTCCTCAGGGTCCGGTCACCTCTTCTCGTTGTACAGCGTTTTCTGCCACATTGTTTCCTTCCAACAGACTTACCATTGAGGTGCCATGATACAGCACTCTGGGAACAGCCTATTTGTTGAGAAATTTCTTTCTGGGTCTTACCCTCTTGCTTGAGGGTGTCAATGATGGCCTTCTTGACATCTGTCAGGTCGCTAGTCTTACCCATGATGGGGGTTTTGAGTAATGAACCAGGCAGGGAGTTTTTAAAAGCCTCGGGTATCTTTTGCATGTGTTTAGAGTTAATTAGTTGATTCAGAAGATTAGGGTAATAGGTCATTTAGAGAACCTTTTCTTGATATGCTAATTTATTGAGACAGGTTTTTTGGGTTATCAGGAGTTGTATGCCAAAATCATCAGTATTAAAACAATAAAAGACCTGACAAATTTCAGTTGGTGGATAATGAATCTATAATATATGAAAGTTTAATTGTAATCATTACATTATGGTAAATAATGAAATTTAACACTATATGCTAATTTTTTGAGAAGGACCTGTACACTGTATACTATATACAGAGGTCCTTTGTATAATGTCACCAGTGATCACTGTATTACCTATACATTATATACAGAGCTCCTGTGTATAATACCACCAGTGATCACTATTACCTGTACACAGACACTGCATATTAAGTACAGATCTCCTGTGTATAATGGTACTGATGGTGATAGTATTGTGTTGTTTTTTTTTTTTTACTGATCAGTATTGTAGTATTCAGTCACTATGTGGTGGTAATATGTGGTCTGGACATGGTGTTGCGGTATTTGTCCCTTGTATGTGCTATTTGGTCACTATGTGGTGGTAATATGGTGTCTGGTCATGGTGCGGTGGTATTTGTTCCTTGTATGTGATATTATTCGGCCATTGGTGGTAATATGTGGTCTGGTCATGGTGTTGTGGTATTTGTTCCCTGTATTTGATATTATTCGATCACTGTGGTGGTAATATGTGGTCTGGACATGGTGTAGCGGTATTTGTTCTTTGAATGTGATATTATTGGTTATTTTAAAAATTGAAAAATAAATAAAAATATACCTAAATTGTATTGCATATTTTAACAAATATTTAATAGGTTACAGTAGAGTAGGGCCCGGTCAAAAGTGTCTACCGTGTTATGATGGCGGCTTAAAAAATCTTTTGGCCAAAACAAAAGCTGCCGGCTGTATGTGTGATCTGGTGATGGGAACTGCTATTGTGTGATAGGTGAGAAGTGGAGTTTTTCCAAGAGAGAGCGGTGGGACTGTCGACAGTTTGAGGGGTGTAGCGTGGAGGCGGGGCTGGGGTGGAGCCTGGGCGGAGTCTCAAGGGGGCCACGAAAATTTTGCCAGTATGGGGCCCCAAAATTTCTAGTTGCAGCCCTTCTCATATGTGGTGGAAAACTACTGTTTAGGTACACAGCAGGGCTCTAAAGGGCAGGAGTACCCTTCAACTTTTGGACTACAAATTTGTCTGGAATAGATAATGGATGCCATGTCGCGTTTGCAAGAGCACCTGATATGCCTAAACAATGGAAATCCCCCACAAATGACCCCGTTTTGGAAACTACACCCTCAAAGACCTTATCTACCTTAGGTATGGTGAGCACCTTGAACCTGCAAGGTCTACACAGAATTTTATAATATTGAGCCGTGAAAATAAAAAAAATTCACATTATTCCCACAAAAATGTTGCTTTAGCCCCAAATTATTCACTTTCACAAGAGTAACAGAAGACAATGGACCATACAATTTGTTGAGCAGTTTCTCCTGGTTACACCAATACCCCATATGTGGTGGTAAATTATTGTTTGATCGCTTGACAGGGCTTGGAAGGGAAGGAGCACCATTTGACTTTTGGAGCGCAAAATTGGCTGGAATCAATAGTGGACGTCATGTCGCATTTGCAGAGCCCCAATGTGCGGAAACAATGGAAATCCCACACAAGTGACCTCATTTTGAAAATTACACGCTTCAAGGCACTTATCTATAGGTGTTGTGAGCACCTTGAACCCACAGTTTTTCAATGAATTTTATAACACTGAACCATGAAAATGAAAAATGTTTCACTCAAAAATGTTGCTCCAGCCCCAAATTTTTCATTTTCACAAAAGTAATAGGAGAAAATGACATTTTATTGTGCAATTTCTCCTGAGTACACAGATACCCCATATGTGGTGGAAAAGTACTGTTTGGCTGCAGGGTATGGAATGAAAGGACCACCAATTGACTTTTGGAACACAAAATCGGCTGGAATAGATAGAATGGATGGAATAGATAGCGAACGGCATGTCGCGTTTGCAGAGCCCCTGATATGCCTAAACAGTCGAATCCCCCCACAAATTACCCTATTTTGGAAACTACACCTCTCTGAGCACATTGAACCTGCAAATGCTTCACAGAATTTTAGAATGTTGAGCAGTGAAAATAAAAAAAGGAGTGCCCATACATTGTGCCCAGCTTGTGCTTCTGCAGACATTAAGGGTACGTTCACACAGGACTTTTTTGCTGCGTATTTTTGCTGCATTTTTTTATGCTAATTTTCAGCTGCTTTTTACAGTACCAGCAAAGCCTATGAGATTTCAGAAATCTCATGCACACACATTGGGTTTTTGTTTGATCAGTATTTTCTGCTTTGCTGCGTTTTTTGGACATAGGGCATATCACTTCTTTCAGCGTTTTTGCAGCGTTTTTTCACCCATTGACTTGAATGGGTGATGGAAAAACGCTGCAAAAACGCTTGTAGCATTATTTGCTGCGTTTTTTGTGCAGAAAAATCATGGCCAGCAGGAAGTGATCTCACAGAGAAGAGCTTAGGGGTGTGGTTAGTGAGGTGTGAAGAGCCATTGTGAGCCATTGTGAGGTGTGAAGAGCCATTGTGAGGTGTCCTGATTGTGATCTATTGTGAGGGAGTTCCTGGTAGTGAGGTGTGAAGAGCCATTCTGAGGTGTGAAGAGCCATTGTGAGGTGTCCTGATTGTGATCTACTGTGAGGGAGTTCCTGGTAGTGAGGTGTGAAGAGCCATTGTGAGCCATTGTGAGGTGTGAAGAGCCATTGTGAGGTGTCCTGATTGTGATCTATTGTGAGGGAGTTCCTGGTAGTGAGGTGTGAAGAGCCATTCTGAGGTGTGAAGAGCCATTGTGAGGTGTCCTGATTGTGATCTGTGAGGGAGTTCCTGGTAGTGAGGTGTGAAGAGCCATTGTGAGCCATTGTGAGGTGTGAAGAGCCATTGCGAGGTGTCCTGATTGTGATCTATTGTGAGGGAGTTTCTGGTAGTGAGGTGTTAGCCATGTCTTGGTATACAGGAGGATGAGCATTAATGTTTCCCAACTAATCATGGAGGTAATATTTTTTTTAATTTGTGATACATCTATCTATCCGATTGTTCGCAATGGTACACTTTGCGATGCTCATGTGCTGTTATGTACATGTTCATGTGTTCTGCATGTGTATGTTTGTATCTTCCTTGTCATGAATGTTGGCTTCATTTCATCTTGCATTTGGTAATTACTTTTTCATTTATTTTTCCAAGGTGGAAGCAATGCCTGTAATTTGGAATGTAGCTTGCCCAAACTACAGTGATCGTCAAAAAAAGGCCGATGCATGGCATGTAATTCACCGTAAATTGTTCCCCCGCTGGGATGAAGGCGATGCTAAGCTCCACTGGGGTCACTCAACTTTATTATCATGCACAAATAGACAAAAAAACGCACCAAAACCGCACAAAAAAACGCATCTATAAGCAGCTGAAAATTGGCATAAAAAATGCAGCAAAAATACGCAGCAAAAAAGTCCTGTGTGAACTTACCCAAAAAACGCACCAAATACGCACCAAAAAAACGTACCTAAATTAGCATTAAAAAACGCAGCAAAAATACGCAGCAAAAAAGTCCTGTGTGAACTTACCCAAAAAACGCACCAAATACGCACCAAAAAAACGCACCTAAATTAGCATAAAAAAACGCAGCAAAAATACGCAGCAAAAAAGTCCTGTGTGAACTTACCCTAACTCTGTAAATTAGGCGGGCTCTCACCGCTATAGAAATGCCAAACATGTGAACCCTAAATATGGTTTAGGCACACTGGGGCTCAGTAGAGAGAGGGGCACTTGGATTTGGGAATGCAACATTCACAGGATTTCATATGGGGGGTGCCATAGCACTTTTCCAGAGCCTTTGAACCATGGAAGCCCCTTATATTTAACAGATGATGGACCTGAGTGAGGACTTGCCCTTTTTGTGGACTGAGTTGAAGCTTTTGTTGGGAACATTTTACATAACATTTTGGATCACATATATCCTGCGCTCTACACTAGGCACTTACATCTGGGTTTCCATCAAAAACTCAGAGTGACATGATTCAGATGAAACCTCAAAGGGATCCATTCACTATAATGAGGCAGCAGTTACTCTGGACACCATCTGACTTCTGTTCAGCGGTGTCCTTCTTTCCAGCAGTACTCAAAATTGTGGTTGACCGCATGTTTATGCATGCTGTAGCGGGGTTGGTGCAGTGTGACAAGCAGGGACAACAGGAAAATTCACAGCAAACATGTTTAATGTCCAAACAACTCACACAGTGAACAGCACACGGTATCCTCCAGATCACAGCCAGTGTGTCACAACAGTTCGTATACGAGATTGGCTTCTGAGGGCGACTGCACTTCCATATCACGCTGCGGGGTGCCAGGCGTTCTTGGCTCTGTGTTACCTTACACAGGCTGCAGAGCCATCTACTCTGCCAATTGCAAACAAACAATGACCCACACAAACCCTTTACTGCAGGGTTTTTAACTGGAATCTGTGGCCACAGGCCACTTGTAAGACCTGGCTTGGAGGGAGTGAACTGCCCCACTACCAAACTGTAGTTCACTCCAAAAATAAATCCCTTAATGGATTTTCCTGAACATTGCCTTGGTCAAATAACTTGACCAGGTCACACTTACTTTTATTTTTCACTGCATTGCACTCCAGCAGGTTTAATACTCTTCTATGCGCATCCTGGGAGATACATAGCGACCCTCACATATAATATTTGTCACTGCCTCACAATGCTTAAAATGACAGACACTGCTGGATCATAGGCTAGGTGGCATCCACAGTGTCTCCATCTGCTTCATTATAGGCGATTTTCCGCTGGGGGTTCCATCTGAGTTGCGTATTTCAGAGATTTACAGGGAAACGCCAATGTAGCGCTCAGGATAAATGCACTCCATCTTGACTGAAAAAAAACAGAAATGTAGTAATTTTTGCAAATTTATTAAAAAAGAAAAACTAAAAGGGAATCTGTCACCCCAAAAATCATATATGAGATAAGGCCACCGGCATCAGGGGCTTATGTACAGCATTCTGTAATGCTGTGGATAAGCCCCCGATGTAACCTGAAAGGTAAAAAAAACAGGTTATATTATACCCAACCAGGGGCTGTCCCGCTGCTGTCCAAGTCAGATGGGCGTCGCGGTCCGGCGCCTCCTCTCTTCATACAATGACGTCCTCTTCTTGTCTTCCTGCCGCGGCTCCGGCGCAGGCGTACTTTGTCTGCCCTGTTGAGGGTAGAGCAAAGTACTGCAGTGCGCAGGCGCCGGACCTCTTTGACCTTTCCCGGCGCCTGAACACTGCAGTACTTTGCTATGTTCAGCAACTTGTATCATCTACATCAGCATAGCTCAGTGATTGGCTGCAGTGGTGATGTGCATTGTAGTTGTGATGTCTACGCTGCAGGCAGTAAACAAAGATCAATGCAACACTGGAGAGCCAACACTGGACCAGGGAAGGGCGAGTGACGGTTTGTTATTTTATAACCAGTGTCTTCCCCCTCCCATCAATCCCGTAATGAAACACACACAGTCCTAGGTGTGTTGAACAGGTCGGTCACAGTTTATTAATTACATAAGCAGAGAAAGGCAATTACATTTCGTAACGGGCGGCTCGCACCGAGCTCCTGTCCATGATCGACAGGTGAATTGGCCCAACTAGCGGTTATGACCTATACCCTCCTCCGCTTCTTCCGCTGTGACTTAACCCCTTAACGACCGGCGATACGCCTTTTAATGGCGGCAGTTAAGGGTACTTAAACCACAGCGCCGTTAATTAACGGTGCTGTGGAAAAGTGAATAGCGCCCCCCAGAGTCAGATTTTCTCTGGGGTCTAGGTTGCCGGGGGTAGCCAAACCCCAGAGAACATGATTCGGGTTTTTTTTACTGACCCCTGGGTTGCGATCGCTAGTAATTAACCGTTTACCGGTGGTCGCAAAAAACAAACAAACTGCGATTTCCCATTTAATTTCTCTGCCCTCCGATGTGATAGCACATCAGAGGACAGAGAAATGGGGTACCCGATCGCCCCCGATACTCACCTGTCTCCCCTGCTGCTCCTCGTGGCTCCCGATGGGCGCCGCCATCTTGTTCTGGCCAAAAAATGGCGGGCGCATGTGCAGTGCGCCCGCCGACTGGCACCCGGAAGATCTTTGGGGTCTCGGCTGCCTGGGGTAGCCGAGACCCCAAAGAACATGATCAGGGTCGGTTTTTACCGACCCCTGTTTTGCGATCGCCGGTAATTAACTGTTTACCGGCGGCCGCAAAAAAAAAAAAAAAAAAAAAGATGTGTGATTCCCTGTCCTCTGATCGCACATCAGAGGACAGAGAAATAGGGATATTCAGGGACCCTGTTATACTTACCGGTGTCCCTGGGTCCTCCTGCATCCCCTCCTGCCCACCGGCTTCTTCATCCAGTAAGAAAATGGCGGGCGTCATGATCTGCCGGCCGGCAGCTAGAGGAGTTGGGGCTAAATTTAGGGTTAGGGTTAGGGTTGGGGCTAAATTTAGGGTTAGGGTTAGGCTTCTTTCACACTTGCGTCTGTACGGGGCCAACGCAATGCGTCGGCCCGACGTACCGACGCATGCAGTTTTTCAACGCATCCGCTGCCCACTCTATGTCCTGGGGGGAGGGGGCGGAGTTACGACCATGCATGCGCGGTCGGAAATGGTGGGCGCGACGTACAAAAAACGTTACATTTAACTTTTTTTGTGACGATGGTCCGCCAAAACACAATGGATCCAGTGCACGACGGACGCGACATGTGGCCATCCGTCGCAATCCGTCGGCAATACAAATCTATGGCCAAAAAACGCATCCTGCGGGCACATTTGCAGGATCCGTTTTTTGTCCAAAACGAAAGTAGCCTTAGGGCTAAGGTTAGGTCTAGGGTTAGGGTTGGGGCTAAAGTTAGGGCTAGGGTTAGGGTTGGGCTAGGGTTAGGGTTGGGGCTAAAGTTAGGGCTAGGGTTAGGGCTAGGGTTGGGGCTAAATTTAGGGTTAGGGTTAGGGTTGGGGCTAAAGTTAGGGCTAGGGTTAGGGTTAGGGTTGGGGCTTAATTTAGTGTTAGGGCTAGGGTTAGGGCTAGGGTTAGAGTTGGGGCTAAAGTTAGGGTTAGGGTTGGTATTAGGGTTGGCATTAGGGTTACGTTTGGGATTAGGGTTAGGTTTGGGATTAGGGTTAAGGTTGGGATTAGGGTTAGGGGTGCATTGGGATTAGGGTTAGGTTTGAGGTTAGGGTTGAGATTAAGATTAGGGGTGTGTTGGATTTAGGGTTTTGATTAGGGTTATGGTTAGGGTTGAGATTAGGGTTGTTTTGGGGTTAGGGTTGTGATTATCGTTAGGATTGTGATTAGGATTATGGATAGGGTTGGGATTAGGGTTAGGGGTGTGTTGGGGTTAGGGTTGGAGTTAGAATTGGGGGGTTTCCACTGTTTAGCTACATCAGGGAGTCTCCAAACACGAAAGCCAATTTTGCACTCAAAAAGTCAAATGGTGCTCCCTCCCTTCTGAGATCTGCCGTGCGCCCAAACAGTGGTTTACCCCCACATATGGGGCATCAGCGTACTCAGGATAAATTGGACAACAACTTTTGGTGTCCAATTTCTCCTGTTACCTTTGTGAAAATAAAAACTTGGGGGCTAAAAAATCTTTTTGTGGAAAAAAAATATATTTTTTTATTTTCACGACTCTGCATTATAAACTTCTGTAAAGCACTTGGGCATTCAAAGTTCTCACCACACATCTAGATAAGTTCCATGGGGGGTCTAGTTTCCAAAATGGGGTCACTTGTGGGGGGTTTCTACTGTTTAGGTACATCAGGGGCTCTGCAAACGCAACATAACGCCCGCAGACCATTCTATCAAAGTCTGCATTCCAAAACGGCGCTCCTTCCCTTCCGAGCTCTGCCATGCGCCCAAACAGTGGTCCCCCCCCACATATGGGGTATCAACCAACTCAGCATAAATTGCACAATACATTTTTGGGTCCAATTTCTCCTGTTACCCTTGTGAAAGTAAAAATTTTGGGGTGAAAACATCATTTTTGTGGAAAAAATATGATTTTTATATTTTCATGGCTCTACATTATAAACTTCTGTGAAGCAGTTGGGGGTTCATAGTGCTCACCACACATCTAGATAAGCTCTTTGGGGGGGTCTAGTTTCCAAAATGGGGTCACTTGTGGGGGGTTTCTACTGTTTAGGTACATCAGGAGCTCTGCAAATGCAACATGACGCACGCAGACCATCCCATCAAAGTCTGCATTCCAAGCGGCGCTCCTTCCCTTCCGAGCCCCGATGGGTGCCCAAACAGTGCCCCCCCACATATGGGGTATCAGCATACTCAGAACAAACTGGTCAACAGATTTTGGGGTCCAATGTCTCCTGTTACCCTTGAGAAAATAAAAAATTGCAGGCTAAAAAATCATTTTTGAGGAAAAAAAAAGGATTTTTTATTTTCACGGCTCTACTTTATAAATTTCTGTGAAGCACTTGGGGGTTTAAAGTGCTCAACACACATCTAGATAAGTTCCTTAAGGGGTCTAGTTTCCAAAATGGGGTCACTTGTGGGGGGTTTCTACTGCTTAGGCACATCAGGGGCTCTCCAAACGCGACATGGCGTCCGATCTCAATTCCAGCCAATTGAAAAAGTAAAACGGCACTCCTTCTCTTCCAAGCTCTGCGGTGCGCCCAAACAGTGGTTTACCCCCACATATGGTGGTATCGACGTACTCAAGAGAAATTGCACAACAATTTTGTGGTCTAATTTCTCCTGTTACCCTTGTGAAAATAAAAATTGGGGGGCAAAAAGATCATTTTTGTAGAAAAAATGCGATTTTGTATTTTCACGGCTCTACGTTATAAACGTCCGTGAAGCACCTGGGGATTTAAAGTGCTCACCACACATCTAGATAAGTTCCTTAAGGGGTCTAGTTTCCAAAATGGTGTCAATTGTGGGGGGTTTCCACTGTTTAGGCACATCAGGGACTCTCCAAACGCGACATGGCGTCCGATCTCAATTCCAGCCAATTCTACATTGAAAAAGTAAAAGAGCACTCCTTCTCTTCCAAGCTCTGCGGTGCGCCCAAACAGTGGTTTACCCCCACATATGGGGTATCGACATACTCAGGAGATATTTCACAACAACTTTTGTAGTCTAATTTCTCCTGTTACCCTTGTGAAAATAAGAATTTGAGGGCGAAAAGATCATTTTTGTGTAAACAAATGCGATTTTTTATTTTCACGGCTCTACGTTATAAACTTCTGTGAAGCACTTGGGGGTTCAAAGTGCTCTCCACACATCTAGATAAGTTCCTTAAGGGGTCTAGTTTCCAAAATGGTGTCACTTGTGGAGTGTTTCCACTGTTTAGGCAGATTAGGGGCTCTCTAAACATGACATGGCATCGATCTCAATTCCAGCCAATTCTGCATTGAAAAAGTCAAACGGCGCTCCTTCTCTTCCAAGCTCTGCGGTGCGCCCAAACAGTGGTTTACCCCCACATATGGGGTATCGGCGTATTCAGGAGAATTTGCACAACAAAATGTATGGTTAAATTTCTGTTTTTACACTTGTGAAAATAAAAAAAATGGTTCTGAATTAAAATGTTTGCAAAAAAAAGTTAAATGTTCATTTTTTCCTTCCACATTGTTTCAGTTCCTGTGAAGCACGTAAAGGGTTAATAAACTTCTTGAATGTGGTTTTGAGCACCTTGAGGGGTGCAGTTTTTAGAATGGTGTCACACTTGGTTATTTTCTATCATATAGACCCCTCAAAATGACTTCAAATGTGATGTGGTCCCTAAAAAAAAGTTGTAAAAATTAGAAATTGCTGGTCAACTTTTAACCCTTATAACTCCCTAACAAAAAAAAAAATTGTTTCCAAAATTGTGCTGATGTAAAGTAGACATGTGGGAAATGTTATTTATTAACTATTGTTTGTGACATATCTCTCTGATTTAAGGGCATAAAAATACAAAGGTTGAAAATTGTAAAATTTTAAAAATTTTCGCCATATTTCCATTTTTTTCATAAATAATCGCAAGTAATATCGAAGAAATGTTACCACTAACATGAAGTACAATATGTCACGAAAAACAGTATTTGAATCAGCTAGATCTGTTAAAGCGTTCCAGAGTTATAACCCCATAAAGTGACAGTGGTCAGAATTGTAATAATTGGCTCGGTCATTAAGTACCAAATTGGCTCTGTCACTAAAGGATTAATATAGTTAACTATGGTTAGTTATATTTACACATATACATTAAATATATATACGTTATATATACACATATATACACTCACTGGCCACTTTATTAGGTACACCTGTCCAACTTCTTGTTAACACTTAATTTCTAATCAGCCAATCACATGGCGGCAACTCAGTGCATTTAGGCATGTAGACATGGTCAAGACAATCTCCTGCAGTTCAAACCGAGCATCAGTATGGGGAAGAAAGGTGATTTGAGTGCCTTTGAACGTGGCATGGTTGTTGGTGCCAGAAGGGCTGGTCTGAGTATTTCAGAAACTGCTGATCTACTGGGATTTTCACGCACAACCATCTCTAGGGTTTACAGAGAATGGTCCGAAAAAGAAAAAAAATCCAGTGAGCGGCAGTTCTGTGGGCGGAAATGCCTTGTTGATGCCAGAGGTCAGAGGAGAATGGGCAGACTGGTTCGAGCTGATAGAAAGGCAACAGTGACTCAAATCGCCACCCGTTACAACCAAGGTAGGCCTAAGAGCATCTCTGAATGCACAGTGCGTCGAACTTTGAGGCAGATGGGCTACAGCAGCAGAAGACCACACCGGGTACCACTCCTTTCAGCTAAGAACAGGAAACTGAGGCTACAATTTGTACAAGCTCATCGAAATTGGACAGTAGAAGATTGGAAAAACGTTGCTTGGTCTGATGAGTCTCGATTTCTGCTGCGATATTCGGATGGTAGGGTCAGAATTTGGCGTAAACAACATGAAAGCATGGATCCATCCTGCCTTGTATGGAGCATCTTTGGGATGTGCAGCCGACAAATCTGCAGCAACTGTGTGATGCCATCATGTCAATATGGACCAAAATCTCTGAGGAATGCTCCAGCACCTTGTTGAATCTATGCCACGAAGAATTGAGGCAGTTCTGAAGGCAAAAGGGGGTCCAACCCGTTACTAGCATGGTGTACCTAATAAAGTGGCCGGTGAGTGTATATTTTTAATATTTTTTTTTTTTTTAAGTAATAATACCATATAATTTATAAATTTATATTTTTCGGACGGTTAGTCTGGCCATTAGCCACTATAAGGGAGGGAGGGTGGGACAAAAGCTTTCAGGTGTCCGCCGGGAAAAAGAGGAAGTTACTGGTACGGACACCTGGATTTAACCCCTGTAGGAGTGGCCACAGGACCCTTCCCCTTTAGAGACCATTGGCCGGCTGGGGCATCCTAATTAGTGCATCACCATTGGGAGTGGTGCGAGGGGGGAACTGGGCACTGACCGCATTTTATTGTTGCTTGCTCTGTGTGCTCCCCAGTCAGAGACGCGCACCTTATACAGTACCGTGCCTGCCAGACTGTGGAGACCTGCATGTCGTAACCAGTGCCTTCCCCCTCCCATCAATCCTGTAATGAAACACACACAGTCCTAGGTGGGTTGAACAGGTCGTCACAGTTTATTAATTACATAAGCAGAGAAAGGCAATTACATTTCGTAACAGGCGGCTCACGCCGAGCTCCTGTCCATGATCGACAGGTGAATTGGCCCAACTAGCGGTTATGACCTATACCCTCCTCCGCTTCTTCCGCTGTGACTTAACCCCTTAACGACCGCCGATACGCCTTTTAATGGCGGCAGTTAAGGGTACTTAAACCACAGCGCCGTTAATTAACGGTGCTGTGGAAAAAGTGAATAGCGCCCCCCAGAGTCAGATTTTCTCCGGGGTCTAGGTTGCCGGGGGTAGCCAAACCCCAGAGAACATGATTCGGGTTTTTTTTACTGACCCCTGGGTTGCGATCGCTGGTAATTAACCGTTTACCGGTGGTCGCAAAAAACAAACAAACTGCGATTTCCCATTTAATTTCTCTGCCCTCCGATGTGATAGCGCTTCTTTCACCACGGAGGATCCCGTGCATTACCTACGCGGGACTCCGACCCCCCCCCCCCCCATTAACTTCACGGCCTGTTCAACCCCATCCTGTAATCCAGACAGAAAACTATCGAGGCCAATGTCCGTCAGGTGAACTCCGTCCGGTCTTAGTAGTGCTGTTATCCCCTTGCAGCTGGTGGTGACGAATTACGATACCGCCCTTTCCTCTCACAAATTTTCCTATCTGAGCACTGAATTTCCTCCTTGTGCGCTCGATGGCTCTTTTATCTCTTGCGCCATGCTAGACAGCCCATGGTATCATCTCCGACCACACCAGTATCATTCGTAAATAAACAACCAAACCGTTCCATATCCATTGCCATCCATTTGTACAGATCGGCCACCTTTTGCTTGCCTAGATCATTGCCACCCGCGTGCAGCACCATTATCACAGGGTGTTTAACCCTTTTTGCTATGTCAACCATCTCTCTGAACACCTCATTCCATTGAAGGCCTCTGATACCCCTCCAGTTAACTTCTAGGCCCGGGAGGCCAAGACTTGTTCCTCCCGGCCTCAGTCTGGCCCTTTTTTCGGCCCAGTAGACATAGGAATGTCCTACAACCCAAACTTCTACTCTTGTAAGAGATAACATATGTTAGTTCAGCAAATCAGGTCTTATGTATCTGGCGAAGCATGCGGACTTCCAACGCCCCATTCTCTGCACCTCAGCCTCTGACACTCCTGCCCAAGCTGCTTCTGTGGCTGCCCCGATCCGGAACGAGTGTGTTCCGTACTCCTTAGGATTTGCGCCGTTTTTTTGCAAGCATAGCTTGAACATTGCCTGGAATTTGTACTTGGTCAGAGGGGCCCCGTCTGTATGAGTGAAGAAAAATCTACTTGCATGTCTTATTACGGCGTATCTTTTAACGACTTTTAGCAGGCAAACTGGGCCATCTGTAGAGTTAACCAGGACCCTTGTGCCCCTACCGGTGGGATCGCACTTGGATTTTCTCACCTGAATGCGTAGAGCATCACTGCATATAATTATGCCCTCATTAATTAGGCCTCCTCCTACGCGTTTTTTGACCGTGGTAGTAATTCGCTAATGCGCAGTGCTCCGAAAAAGGCGATCACCAAAGCTGCCAATATGAGGACTGCCTCATATTACAATGTGCAGACTCATGGGGATATCAAAATCATGTCATGCAATAGCCTCAGTGAAATGGGGCGGTGACATTCTAGGCTTGGCTGAAGCCTTTTCCATCCTTTAATGGCTTGCTTAATGAAGAAAAACTTAGTTATGTCTGCCCATACCAGTAGTTGAAAGAAAAAGGCTAACCCCGATAATTTCCGTTGCGCCGACGCCCCCGACGCCCCGCTTTCCCTCAGCCGTACAGAAAGTCGTCCGTCACCGCGCTTCGTGTTCGGTCGCATTTATCAACTGGCCTACCCTGAATTAATGAGCACCACTCCTCCCAAGCCTTACCATAGACCTGCCAGGTAGCCGGCAAAACGGAGGCCCTAATTAAGGGGATCAGTGATTGGCCACTGTGTCCCACAGGGACAGTGGACACTGAATACCCCGCGGTTGAGCGTTGGGATGCTGGATTCTGAAAGCCTGCCAATTGGAAAATAACAGTGAGTTAATGGTATTGTCGTCTACTTCCGCCGACATGGTGGCTCTACACCAAATATTGTTTTCTAGACATGGCAGCGCAAGCCGGCGTAAGAGAGCAAGTATGGGCAAGGATGAGGATGACATGTGGTTCAGACTCCTTGCTGTTTTTGCATTTTTTGTTTGAAAACGAATGTTCATGTTTCTCAACTGATCGGCCCATATCTCGATGGCTGCCACCATTGCAAACATTTCCCATAGTGTTGGGTCTCGCCCCCATTGTGAAGTTGTCCATAACTCCAGCCTATCGGATTTGCACCATTGGCTCTTATAAATTGCTGCAAAACCCTCTTTTTTTCTCCACCCTATTGCCAGCCCTAACTCCTTGCTTGCAGTCTCTCTAGCCATGACACTTGTGTGACCGTTGTACGATTGCAGGAACGTTTGCCATACTAGTAGATCTGCTTTTAAAGCGCGAGTGAGCCTAATTCTATGGCTGGGCTGAGAAGCACCTTTTGTTGCCAAAGATAGTCTGCGTGAGAATGCTCTGCCGACCAGCATTACGTGGCAGGCGAATGTCAGTAGATCCAATAATGCCTGCATTTGCTGGAGGGTTACTTTTTTAACTTCGCGGAAGCCTTCCAACATTTGCAGTGTTTTTTGTATTTTGTCCGTCGGTAATTGGAAAACCATCGAATTGGTGTCTATTTCAATGCCTTAGAAAGGCAATACATTGCATGGACCCTCCGTTTTTTTCAGGTGATAATGGTACACCGAATTGCCGAGAGATAGCTTTGAATTTTTCTAGTAGGACGGAGCAGAGTTTAGAATTTCATGGGCCGACGAACAAAAAATCATCGAGGTAGTGAGTTAGGGATTTGCTGCCTGTTTCGTACCGAACTACCCAATCCAAGAAGGTACAGAATAATTCAAAATAGTGACATGAGATGGAACATCCCATTGGTAAGCACATATCAAAATAATAGTGCTTGTCCACTTTGCAGCCCAGCAGGTGGAAACATTCAGGGTGCACCGGAAGTAAACGGAATGCCGATTCTATGTCGGATTTGGCTAGTAGGGCGCCGGGTCTGGCTGCCTGGACTAGTTCCACTGCCTTATCGAAATACGCATATGTGACAGAAGCTTCTTCTGGGGAGATAGCGTCGTTAACCAATTCGCCCTTTGGGTGTGACAAATGATGGATTAGACGATATTTACCGGGTTCCTTTTTTGGTATAATACCTAATGGCGATATTTTGATGTTTTTGAAGGGGCCTGCTATTCTACCTAGTTCCTCCTCCTTTTGTATTTTCTGTCTAAGTATTTCAGGAAATTCACGAGCATATTTTAGGTTATCAGATAGGGTTGGCGTTCTTGTTAACTTGAAGGGGATAAAAAACCCGTCCGTGATGCCAGCTTGTAGTTGCTGTGCCGCTTTCTTATTGGGGTAGAGATTTAGCAAGGGGGCCATCGCGGTTACGCTCACTGAGGTTCTGCCTTATGGGTGCTTTGTAAGGCTGACGAGTGCACCTTGAAGCTGGGTGCCCCCCCGCACACTGAGCAATCATGTCTGAATATGCATAACGCGTGGAAACATCAGTTTCCCTCGTTGAATAGCCAGCAGGCCCCAGGTTTTCGAACGACCACTGAGTTTTGACCTGCGGCTGCGAAGTAATTAGTGGTCGTAGCCGAAAAGGGGGGCTGCTTCTGCGACAGCATCAGTCGCAACCACACGTCTGTCGCTTTAACTCCCCAGCCTAGATCGGGCTGTAGGGCCAGATGCCTGCGGAACTCCTCGTCATACCTCTTCCAGGCTGAACCGCCATGCGATTTGTATGAACTATATATCATGTCCTGATATATAAATAATTCAGGGCAGCGTTCCGAAAGCTTCTGGCCCATAATACAGCCCAATACTGCGAAGGCCTGGAGCTAATTATTCATAGTTAATGCTATTTTTGATCTGTTCCGATCATATCCCCGTTCGTTAGCTTTATCCACCGTTTGTTGGTCGGCTGATAACAGCGACCATATGACAATATAATCATTGTTCCAGACTTTTTGTCTGGTTTCCTGGTCTATATGAGTGCCTAGCGGGCTGATCCCGCTGAAGAAGGCGTCTTTGTGTAGATTAGCTGACTGTGGTGTTTTATTGTTCACCACTGTACCGTTCGGATGAGATAGGTGTAGAATTAGATCCTTTATCGCTGAGGTTAACTCCATTTCCTTTAAGTTACCCCGTAGCATAATAGTTCCTCGTTACTTTTGGAACACTCACCGCTGTGTGACTCTGGAAGAGTGTACTCCGATCCTGGAGGAGCCCCGGCTCCCCTTGATGCTGACGGGGCGATGTCACAGGATGGGGAAACTCTGGCTCCCGCTACAGCGATGGACTGGCTGATGCATTGACTGGAAACCAGGAAAGGTTGAGAGGTGTATTCCCGGCTGTTAGCCAACGTTGGAGCGCATGTTTGACTGTCGTACACTCGAGCCTGATTACAACCATGTGATGGCGGATTTACGGCTCTGTCTTGTGCGACTGCATGGCAGTTGTCGTGGCTTTAAGCCGTGGGGGATGGTTCTCCCCGGCTGATAGCCCTAGAGGGTGCGTGTGATTTAGGGGGTTTGTCGTGTGCCTGATATCGCCTATCCGGGCTCTGCGACGTTTCGGACCCTTCTGATGTAGCTGATGAAAGCCATCCTTAGTCCCGCGATCTGCGGCAGCTCCTATGCGAGTTGCGTCTGCGTCGATGACGGGAGGGACGTTTGGAGGGGTAACGCAAATGGTGACGGGAGTGACCAGAGGAAGATTGGGAGGACGTGTGGCGTCTATGCCTTCGTCCGCCGCTACTATGCGGTGTAATGGGGGGATTATATCGGTCGCCAGTGGGGGGTTAGTGGCCGCAGTCGGCACCGTCGTGCTGCTTAGAACGGGGGGGTGTTAGGAGGTAACTGTACTCAATCCCATTGCTGGGATATGAGGGGGCAGGGGTTAATTGAAAATCTTTATTAGGTATTTGGGCTGTGGGGAAACGCGTAAATGTGTCCGTGTTTGGTGCCATTACCGATATTTCACAGTGATCCGTATTGTGCAGCTGTGGAGCGCTCTGATCCGTCCGGTTGGACAGAACAGCGCGCTCTTCAGCTGACATGTTGTCTCTACAGCCTGTCCTGCCGGGGGTATCCTGGAGGTCAGGCCTGTACTGGGTTGCAAATCTGTCCGGTTTGACCGATCAGCGCGCTCTGGTGTTTGGACATCGCTCCTGCCAGCCTCCAGGTTACCACAGGCGGCATAGATGTGCCCGCAGGGAAGGTGATGGAGGACAGGCCAGTACATCTGCGGGGACCGGAAGTAAGTGAACGGGGACCGGAAGTGGGTGGGCAGAGCTTGCCTCGAGCGCCGAGAAGAGCTACAGGGAGCAGGAAGCCCCCGGAAGCTGCGAGACCGTCGAGGTGGCGCCGCCGCCCCATCCCCGACCTGGAGCCTCTCTGGGGCACAGGGTAACCGGGCGGACCGCCTACCCCCTTGCACCGCTGGAAAAGTATGCGGGCGCCATGCGTTGCCCACCACCGCTTGCCTCTGCGAGAGGGGAGACTCCGCCATTACTCTGGCGGGTGCGGCGCTCGGCCCTCCCACACCGCCTCCGGGAGATCGCCGCCTGAGGGGGACCTTTCGACCTGCAGCGCCACAGAGAGGGGAATCTGCCCCGAGTTCTGGACGGCGCCGACCTCCGGACCTCTGGGACGCCACGCTGAATGCCCCCCAGCTGGCGTGCTGGTCAGCAGCGGAGGTGAGCTAGCCACAGGGGGACCCGGAAGCGCAGGGGGTAGGACAGCGAACCCGTACTAGCTGGGCCTAATCCAGATGAGGGGAGTGTAGGCAGGGGATCGGGAGAGGGCCCAGGGAGGTGAGCCCTGATGCTAGTAATAAGGGCTTGAAGCCAGTGCTCACCTTCCTGTGACGCTCTTTGCCGCAGGGCCTCAACCAGGGGATCGGACATCACTGCAGGGACAAAAGCTTCCAGGTGTCTGCCGGGGAAAGTGTCGGAAAAGAGGAAGTTACTGGATTAGACACCTGGATTTAACCCCTGTAGGAGTGGCCGCAGGACCCTTGCCCTTTAGGGACCATTGGCTTGCTGGGGCATCCTAATTAGTGCATCACCAAGGGGAGTGGTGCGAGGGGGGAACTGGGCACTGACTGCATTTTATTGTTGCTTGCTCTGTGTGCTCCCCAGTCAAAGGCACGCACCTTATACAGTACCGCGCCTGCCATATACAAGCCTTTGTGGAGATAAGTTTATCCTGGAAAACCTATTTAACATGAATATTGCTAATGCAAATCCATCAGTGCCTGTGCTACCCAGAGTACATCCTTCCTTTGCCATCAGGGGTGGATTAAGGGTAGCCAGGGCCCCGGGCTGTTCAGACACTGTGGGCCCCCCGGTCATGTGACGGGGGTCATGTGACGGGGGTCATGTGACGGGGGGGTCATGTGACCGGGGGGTCATGTGACGGGGGGGGTCATGTAACGGGGGGTCATGTGACGGGGGGTCATGTGACGGTGGTCATGTTATACCCGAATCAGATTATTCCAGAAAAATGGCCGGGCCCTACTCTACTGTAACCTATTAAATATTTGTTAAAATCTGCAATACAATTTAGGTATATTTTGACCAATAATATCACATACAAGGAACAAATACCACCGCGCCATGACCAGACCACAAATTACAACCACAGTGATCGAATAATATCACATACAAGGAACGAATACCACTGCACCATGTCAAGACCACATATTACTACCACTTGGTGACCAAATAGCACATTCAAGGGACAAATACCACAACACCATTTCCAGACCACATATTACCACCACATAGTGACTGAATACTACAATACTGATCAGTAATTAAAAAAAACCAAAACACAATACTATCACCATAAGTGCCAGTATTCACAGGAGATCTGTACTTAGTATGCAGTGTCTGTGTAGAGGTAATACAGAGATCACTGGTGACATTATACACAGGAGCTCTGTATATAATGTATAGGTAATACAGTGATCACTGGTGACATTGTACACAGGACCTCTGTATATGGTATACAGTGTATAGTGGTAGTGTATAGGTAACACTGACTCACCAGTGACGTCTCTAGGTGAAGTCCTTCATCTTTCATCCAGCACAGACCGCCATCATTTCTTCCAGCCAGGACTTATTTCTGCAGGAAATAACACAGTTATCTCGAGCTCTGCTTGCAGAACACATTACTTAATTTTTCACAACTTCTACATTACACCACATGGAGAAAAAAAGGCGATATAGTGTCACTCTGCAGAGTAACAGGACCGCCCCCCCCATTTAACCCCTTCATGACCGTGGGATTTTTCGTTTTTCAGTTTTCGTTTTTCACTCCCCTCCTTCCCAGAGCCATAACTTTTTTATTTTTCCGTCAATTTGGCCATGTGAGGGCTTATTTTTTGCGGGACGAGTTGTACTTTTGAATGACACCATTGGTTTTACCATGGCATGTACTAGAAAACGGGAAAAAAATTCCAAGTGCGGTGAAATTGCAAAAAAAGTGCAATCCCACACTTGTTTTTTGTTTGTTTTTTTTGCTAGGTTCACTAAATGCTAAAACTGACCTGCCATTATGATTCTCCAGGTCAGTACGAGTTCATAGACACCTAACATGACTAGGTTATTTTTCACCTAAGTGGTGAAAAAAAAATCCAAACTTTGCAAAAAAATAAATAAATAAAATTGCGCCATTTTCCGATACTCGTAGCGTCTCCATTTTTCATGATCTGGGGTCGGTTGAGGGCTTATTTTTTGCGTGCCGAGACGGCGTTTTTAATTATACCAATTCGGTGCAGATGCGTTCTTTTGATCGCCCGTTATTGCATTTTAATGCAAATCGTGGCGACCAAAAAAACGTAATTCTGGCGTTTCGATTTTTTTTCTCGTTACGCCGTTTTGCGATCAGGTTAATGCTTTTTTTTATTGATAGATTGGGCGATTCTGGACTCGGCGATACCAAATATGTGTAGGTTTGATTATTTTTTTATTGATTTATTTTGATTGGGGCGAAAGGGGGGTGATTTAAACTTTTATATTTTTTTTATTTTTTTTTTTACTTTTACCATGCTTCTATAGCCTCCATGGGAGGCTAGAAGCAGGCACAGCCCGATCGGCTCTGCTACATAACAGCGATCATCAGATCGCTGTTATGTAGCTAAAATGCAGGTGTGCTGTGAGCGCCGACCACAGGGTGGCGCTCACAGCCACCGGCGATCAGTAACCATAGAGGTCTCAAGGACCTCTATGGTTACAATATACAAGCATCGCCGACCCCCGATCATGTGACGGGGGTCGGCGATGCGCTCATTTCCGGCCGCCCGGCCGGATGCGGTAGTTAAATGCCGCTGTCTGCGTTTGACAGCGGCATTTAACTAGTTAATAGCGGCGGGTGTTCGCGATTTCACCCGCCGCTATTGCGCGCACATGTCAGCTGTAAAAAACAGCTGACATGTCGCGACTTTGATGTGCGCTCACCGCCGGAGCGCACATCAAAGCAGGGGACCCGACATCGGACGGTATAGTACGTCCGATGTCGGGAAGGGGTTAAAACAGTATACTCAAAAAATAAAATAAATACATCACTGCAGTAATAATATCCCTTAATTAGCCCCTATGGTAATAATATTCCCCACCCTGGCCCCGTGTGTCTCATTCCTGGCTCCAGCCATATGTTCTCCCATCCTGCACTCATGAGAATCCATTCTACACCATATGATCTCCCCATCCTGCCCCATCTGTCTCTATCGTATCCATCCTGCCCCATGATCCAATCCTGCCCCATGTCTTTCATTCTGCCCCGTGTCTCCAATCATGCCCCGTGTCTACATTCAGCCCATGCCTCCAGTCCTGCCCCCAGTGTGTCCAGCATATTACCCCCAGTGTGTCCAGCATATTACCCCCAGAGTGTCCAGCATATTACCCCCAGTATGTCCAGCATATTGCCCCAGTGTCCAGCAATCTGCCCCAGTGTGTCCAGCATTGCCCCAGACAGTATCTCCAGCAATCTGCCCCAGTGTCTGACTCCAGCATATTGCCCCCAGTATGTCCAGCATTGCCCCCAGACAGTGTGTCCAGCAATCTGCCCCAGTGTGTCCAGCAATCTGCCCCAGTGTGTCCAGCATATTACCACCAGTGTGTCCAGCAATCTGCCCCAGTGTCTCCAGCATTGCCCCAGTGTGTCCAGCAATCTGCCCCAGTGTCTCCAGCATTGCCCCAGTGTCTCCAGCAATCTGCCCCATTGTGTCCTCCAGCATTGCCCCAGTGTGTCCAGCAATCTGCCCCAGTGTCTCCAGCAATCTGCCCCAGTGTCTCCAGCATTGCCCCAGTGTCACCAGCAATCTACCCCAGTGTCTCCAGCATTGCCCCAGTGTCTCCAGCAATCTGCCCCAGTGTGTCCTCCAGCATTGCCCCAGTGTGTCCAGCAATCTGCCCCAGTGTCTCCAGCATTGCCCCAGTGTCTCCAGCAATCTGCCCCAGGGTCTCCAGCATTGCCCCAGTGTCTCCAGCAATCTGCCCCAGTGTCTCCAGCATTGCCCCAGTGTCTCCAGCAATCTGCCCCAGGGTCTCCAGCAATCTGCCCCAGTGTCTCCAGCATTGCCCCCAGTGTGTCCAGCAATCTGCCCCAGTGTCTCCAGCATTGCCCCAGTGTGTCCTCCAGCATTGCCCCCAGTGTGTCCACCGTTAGCTTATCAAAAAACAAAACAACAAAAAACAAACAGAGTCTCCTCACCTGACCAGCGCTCCAGGCGGCGAGCTCCCTCCAGCAACGCACACTCACCGGTGACTGACAATGACGTCAGATGCCGGCGACGTGTGCGCTGCGGCCGACTTCAGCCGCCAGCCTCCAATTGGCTGGCGGCTGTTGTTAACTATTGACGTGCGGGCGCGCACCTGCACGTCAATAGGAAACCGCCGCAGCGCCGGAAGGGGCCCGGTGAGCAGATGAGAAGGGGCCCGATGCGGGCCCCCTCTCTCTGCCCACCGGGTCCGGTGGCACATAAATGCCGGCGGGCATTCACAGTCACACTCGGGCGGATTATCAGAGGGTCAATCTGTGCGGTAGCCCAGGGCCCCCCCACACCACTGGGCCCTGGGCTACCGCCCACATTGACCCTCTGATAATCCGCCCCTGTTTGCCATGAACAGTGCACTTGAAAGTTTTTGAACCCTTCAGAATTTTCCATATTTCTGCAAAAATTTGCCCTAAAACTGCATCATATTTTCACACAAGTCCTAAAAGTAGATTGAAAAAAAATCAACTTAAACAAGTTACGTCAAAAATGTTAATCTTTGTCATTTATTTTGTAGAGGAAAATAATCCAATATCATGTAATTGACTGTAAAATCTAAATCAACCTTTCATTTTAGTGTCTGTTTTGACTGCCTTGTGCATCTAAACGTTTCTAGTAATTGTGTATTAGTCCTGCAAATTAGTTTTGAGGATTTCTATAGGATTATTGTCATGAGTTTACCACAACAGAGAGGAGCCAGAAGACAGCGCTGTCTGATTTCTCCTTCTCCTGCACTGAGTAACCCCTTTCTACCATCGGACGGAATAGTACGTCCGATGGCAGAACCCCCGCTTTGATGTGGGCTCCGGCGGTGAGCCCACATCAATGTCGGGACATGTCAGCTGTTTGAACAAAAAAAGTAACCATTACTGACTACCACATTTTTAAAAAATATTTAGAATTGAGAGTCCTCAGTGGTTGATACCTTTTAATGGCTAACTGAAAAGATGGTAACAAATTGCAAGCTTTCGAGACTACACAGGTCTCTTCATCAGGCAAAGACTCTCAAAAGCTTGCAATTTGTTACCATCTTTTCAGTTAGCCATTAAAAGGTATCAACCACTGAGGACTCTCAATTCTAAATATTTTTCTATCTACTGGCTAACACGGTACCTAGATATATATCTTTCCTGTACCACATTTTTCTTTTTTGATTTCTTTTAGTGTTTCTTAAAGCCAGAAAGTTGCCATTTGAAATTACTTTAGTTTTGTACCATGTCTGTGATCTGCTTTTTTTCTTCAAAATTAAACAACTGAATGAACATCCTCCAAGGCCGGTGATTCCATAATTTTTGCAGGGGTTGTACACTATATACAGTATATGTACTATATAGTATATAGAGCCATTACAAACAGACTGATCTATTTCAAGTGTTTATTTCTGTTAATGTAGATGATTATGGCTTACAGCCAATGAAAACCCAAAAGTCATTATCTCAGTCAATTAGAATAATTAACAAAAAACACCTGCAAAGACTTTTTAAGTGTTAAAAAGGTCCCTTAGTTTGTTTCAGTAGGCTCCAAAATCATGGGGAAGACTGCTGACTTGACAGATGTCCAGAAGGCAGTCATTGACACACTCCACAAGAAGGGTAAGCAACAAAAGGTCATTGTGAAAGAAGCTGGCTGTTCACAGAGTCCTGTACCCAAGCATATTAAAGAAAAGTTGAGTGGAAGGAAAAAGTGTAGAAAAAGGTGCACAAGCAACCTGGATAACCCCAGCCTTGAAAGGATTGTTAAGAAAAAGCCATTCAACGTTTTGAGGGAGATTCACAAGGAGTGGACTGCTGCTGGAATCATTGCTTCAAGAGCCACTTCACACAGACATATCCAGGACATGGGCTACAAGTGTCGCATTCCTTGTGTGAAGCCACTCATGACCAATAGACAACGCCAGAAGCGTCTTACCTGGGCCAAGGAGAAAAAGAACTGTTCTGCTGCTCAGTGTTCAAGGTGCAGTTTTCAGATGAAAATAAATTTTAAATTTCATTTGGAAATCAAGGTCCCAGAAGTCTGGAGGAAGAGTGGAGAGGCACAAAATCCAATCTGCTTGAGGTCTAGTGTGAAGTTTCCACAATCATTGATGGTTTGGGGAGCCATGTCATCTGCTGGTGTAGGTCCACTGTTTTTTATCAAGACCAAAGTCAGCACAGCCATCTACAAGGAAATTTTAGAGCACTTCATGCTTCCCTCTGCCAACGAGCTTATTGGAGATGGAAATTTCATTCTCCAGCAGGACTTGACACCTGTCCACACTGCCAAAAGTACCAATACCTGGTTTACAAACAGTATAACTATGCTTAATTGGCCAGCAAACAAGCCTGACCTTAGCCCCATAGATTCTTTATGGGGTATTGTCAAGAGGAAGATGAGAGACACCAGACCCAAACAATGCAGACAAGCTGAAGGCTGCTATAAAAGCAACCTGGGCTTCCATAACACCTCAGCAGTGCCACAGGCTGATCGCCTCCACGCCACGCCGCATTGATGCAGTAATTAATGCAAAAGAAGCCTCGACCAAGTATCGAGTGCGTTTACTGGGGACTTGCTTTTTTTTGGATTGAGTTGAAGCTTTTGAGAAAATTTTGCATAGCATTTTGGATCACATTTATCTGGCACTCTACACTGAGCACATATGTTGGGGTTTTCTTTTAAATCTCCAAGTGACACAATTCCGATGAAATCTCCTGAGGGATCCATTCACTACAATGAGGCAGCAGAGTTACTCTGAACTTCATCTGGTCTCTGTTCAGCGGTGTCCTTTTCTTTCAGTGCTGCACAAAACTGTGGCAGACCAAGCTTTTATGCAATCTTTTTTTTTTTATATAAATTATTATTGAAAATTTGCATTAACAACCAATAAAACAACAAACTGTTAGCATCAATCATGGAATGTAGATATTACAGTTGTGGCAGTTACAGTTAAACATAAAACAAAATTATTTATTGAGAATGTCTCCTTTCAAAGGTAACGAAGATAATCTTAGCCATGTTGAATACTTTATATGAGAAAACCAAAACAATTATCAATAATATAAAAAAACGGACAGGAAACAAGAAGAGAAGGGAAGGGGGCTAGGAAGGGGAAAGAAGAAAAAAGGGGGAGCCTTTACCAAGTAGCCTCACATGTTCAAACCAGTGGTTTAGCCTGTCTCCCCTCCAGATAATAAAACACTCGACCCCAATCATATCAAGAGCAATCCTCCGGTAATTGAAGTGGGCCCAAATTTTTCTTCAGTTTTTCCATAAGGTACCATCTAGTGGAGGAGAAGGGAGTTATCATCCTCCATCTTTCATCAGCATAACTAAGTTTTCCAATAAACTGCCTCCATTTTTTGAAAAATTTGCCAGCTTGTGCCTCCTTATTTGTCATGTAACGGTGTAATTGGGCTATCAAATCTGACAACTGTGGGGTAGATGAGTCGAGCCAATGCTTGAGAATTAGCCTTTTACCCAAGATAAGTATAGTGTGTACTAGTATTGGAGGGCCCCGCTCTCCGCAACCCTCACCTCTCAAATTCTCCCAACAATGTGAGATCACCATTGGCATGGAAAGCGAGGTCATATTGCTCCATAAGTTGCCTTGCAATACAGCAACTAAGTGTTAGGGTTTGCGGAACGCACCGAATATATTTATTGATGTGATTGGTGCGTTCGCAACCCGGGATCCACTGTGCAGGAAATATCCTGCCGCTAAGTAAATGGCGGCACAATATGGCGGTATTAACCAGCTCTGTTAGCTTCACAGAGTGGTCGAGAAAGCAAAGCTCTGTGCCCTGTTAACTCTCACAGAGACACAGGCTAACTACCCAGAACAGAGCAGTCAGTGGTCATGCATGCACACAACACTCCTCGCCGGAGGTGCCAGCATTCTAGGGGCTTATTTCAGCCGGGTCCCAGAATACTCTCATACACAATCTCATCGCCCGAGGTGCCAGCATTCTAGGGGCTTATTTCAGCCGGGTCCCTGAACACATTCACGCATATGACCACAGTGGCGCAAAGCATGTAACTTTAGAAGATACTAGCGCATGGCCAATGCGGCCATGCGAGCCTTAAATAGCTGCAGCACGTACAAGACCTTCCTAAAGAGGACCAATGAGAGACTGCTACAGAGCCTGCGTACCTACAGGACCTTCCTAGAAAGACCAATAGATTTGGCTGCAGTACCTGAACATGTGACCCTTGATCTCCACTGAGAGATCTTACCCTGGGCATGCTCAGTGTGTGCAAAGCAGGACTTAGTCCCAGAAAAGCCTGTTCGCCGTAGATCAGTGCAGAGTACAATAGCAGAGGCAGCAATAACCCTTTGCACAGAATCAGACTCAGTGAGACGCTGGGACCGACGTCTCCGCTGAGCAGGCTCCACTGCGGCCGATGGAGAATGGGAGACCACAGCAGACACGGATCGAGATTCCCCCTGTGCAGCAGAGGAAACTCGACTCCTAACACTAAGTCCCAAAATGGCACTATGTTAACGCAGGACCATAGGCCGTGCAACAAGTCAGATCTAGGTTGCTGACATCTAGGGCAGGCCGTAAGTCTGTCAGGTCTAGTATTTGGCTTACGTACGTTAAAAGCGTAGATTGCTCCGTGCATGATTTTAATTTGAGTTTCCCTCCAATTCTCATTAATTATGTGTTTCCGGAAAAGAGACCTACCTTTTCTAATCAAGGAGGAAGTTTCAACATTTTCAAGTTGTTGTCTCCAATACTTATAAAAAGTATCTGGATGAGGGTCTAATAAAAGCGGTTTCATTATGGAGTATATTACAGATATAGAGGCATTCCCAGCTGGGTATTGAAGCAAATCGTCTAACCTATTATGACTCGATTCGAATGTAACATCCTGAAGATTAGACATAACTGAGCGTTTGATCTGCTCGTACTGAAGGGAGTGGGAGGGTGGGAGATGATATTTCTCAAGTACTTCGGGACCTGTTAACCATCTAGCCTCCATCAGATGGAGAAGATGAGAGACATTAATAATCTCTTTTTGTCGCCAGGCAATAAATAGTTTATTTTCTATACCCTGAGGGAATTCAGGATTTGCCCACTTAAGTAAATACTTGGATATTCTGAAGGAGAGACTATATTTTTTCCTCACCGCTTTCCAAGTTGAGATAGTACCTCTAAATAGGGTCGATTGTTTTAAATGTTGGGGCAGAGAGGAAAGGCGTGCATGTAGAATGGCCAATAAATTTAGGGGGTGAGCAAAGTCTGCATCCAGTGAGGTATCTGTACAAGAATGTCTGTTATGCAGCCAATCAATAATGTAATGCATATTACAAGCTAGGTTATAATTTCTGACACTAGGAAAGTTTATTCCTCCATCATCCTTAGAAGCCATCAATTTCGAGATACTAATTCTATGACATTTTTGGTTCCATATAAATTAATTGAATTGGCTATTTAGAAAATTAACGTCAGAATGTTTGAGCAAGAGGGGCAAGGTTTGGAGAGGATATATCAGCTTGGTCATACTAATCATCTTAATGAGATGAGCCCTTCCCATAAACGAAATTGGCAGATTTTGCCTCGCTTTCAGTTGGTTCGATATTTTAGCTAGTAGAGGGGGATAGTTCAGGTCGTATAGAGATGAGGGAGTTCTACCAATTTTAATACCTAAATAGGTAACACAAGAAGAGGTAACATAAATGCCCCCCCAAGGAATTTTCCGTAGCAGGGTTTCTCCCTCCTTAGTCAGCGGCAGGAGTTCGCATTTATCTATATTGACTCTAAAACCCGAATATGCACCGAATTCTTCCAGCAAGGTCAAAACTTTTGGTAAATGAGCTTTGGGATTAGCCATAAACAGGATGATATCATCTGCAAAGAAGGCTGATTGCAGCACCTCTCTATTAATTCATATTCCCTCGAAAATAGGCGGTTTAGATAAAGTACGGACCAGAGGCCCAAGTGCTATATAGAACAAGAGTGGGCAAAGCGGGCATCCTTGTCTGGTGCCCTTTTTTAGAGAAAAGGCACCTGAGAGAAAGCCTGGGGTATAAACCTGTGCAGTAGGGGAGTGATATAAAGCACATATGGAGCGCCCCCACGCAAGGGCAATGGGGTACTCGGTACTGGGTCCTTCGGTTCAGGGGATGTCACGGTGGCCCGACCCGGTCCGTGGCCCTTTGAGGGATGTCCAATAAAAGGGAAAGTTTGTTTAGTGTTCGTGACCCCACCTGTGGTATTCGGTCAGGGTGACCGACGCTGCTTAGGGGTCCGCTGGGGTGATGTTATGGCAGCAAGATGGTATACCTTCCCACAGGTGAAGTGTGTCCCCAGGGCTTCCCAGAGTGTAGGTGGTGATGGTGGTTGATGTAAGGCGCAGTGAATAACGAGGACACAAAAGGTTGCAGTCTCTTTACCTTTACTGAAGGCTTCAGCATCCGCAGTCCAGGGCACCAGACCACAGGGCAGGCAGAGTCCGGCCGGTCCGAAGGCAAATCCAGAGTCTCCTTATCCAGGTGGAAATCAGTAGCCTTCCTCTAGTGCCTGTGTGTTGTAGTACCTCCCTACTGAGCTTCTCGGTAAGGTCCTCACAACTGTTGTAGATGTTCTAGATGTTATGTCTTCCTCTCTGTCCCCCAGATGGTATGGATAGGACAAACCCATATGACTGGTGGCCTGAGGCTTTTTACAGGGACCCTAGAGACGCCCCGACCCCCACAAGTTGCCACCGTGCTTCCTGGGTATATGGTTGGGCAGCCAACGTGGAATTGACTGTCCTGCCAGTCTCTGAAGTAAAGCGTAGAGACTATTACTCCCTCGGTGTTCTGGCTACCGGCTTCTGCACCTCAGAAGGAGGCAGCCTTTTACAGGGCAGAACTCCTTCTGGTTTTATCTCCTTGTGCTATGACTTAGTTTCTCACCCACTACAATACAATTCTCTTTGTGTCCTTTCTTTGGATGCTGCCACACATGGGGCAGGCGCAGCTCCGTGGCCTTCTGTCTAGGCCTCTGACAGGATCCCACCCCTGTCAGGGACCTCTCTGTCTGCAGCTCTGTGATGTTCCTCCTTCCCCTCTGTCTGCCTGACAGGGACTGCCTGGGTGAAGCCCAGTCAGCGTCTGACCCTTTCTCCCTCCAGTCAGCTTCTGTCTAACTCTCTATCCAGCCCACCAGTTTTACGTTCGTTCGTCCGTGAATAATGGCATATTTATGTCATCAAGTAAGGTCTGATGAATCACATTCGGTTTGCGGGTTCACTATAGAGTTCCCCATAGTATGTTCCCAAGATTTTGTTTAGTATGAGGGGATCAGATTGAATTAAGCCTGAGGGGTCCCTGAGTTGTTAAATTCCCTGTAGGGATTGCCAGATTAGCCAGGATTCTGCCAGCCTTATTCCCATATCTATAGAAACAGATTTCCTTCTGCGTCAAAAACAGCTTCTCCCTTCTTTCCGCTTGAAGGTTAAAGTCTGCCTGGTTTCGTAATCAGCAAGCTTTGTTAGTAGGGGAGGAATTTGAAAGGAAGGCAGTGTAGGCTTCTCTAAGTTCCTCTGTTAACCCCCCATATCTCTGTAATGTGCGCTTTTTCAGGGAGAACACATAAGCCAGAATTTTCCCTCTGAGTACAGCTTTCGCTGTCTCCCACATGAGCGAGGGGTCGCTTTGGTGTATTGCGTTATCAGTTAGGAACTCCTGCCACCATAATTTAAGGGAAAAGGCGAAGGAATCGTCTGAAAATAAGAAATTAGGGAATCTCCAAAGGAAGTCAGTGCCTTTCTGATAAGTTTCTCTCAGATCTAGCAGGACAGGAGAATGGTCTGAAATAATCAAGTCCCCAGTTGCGCCTATCAGTTTGGGAATCAGGGGGAGAGAAATTAACATGTAATCGATCCGGGACCATGAATTTTTAGCGTGAGAAAAGAAGGTGTATTCTCTGTCATTCGGATGTAGAAATCTCCAAGCATCCTTTAGGGAACATTGTGTCAAAAGAGGGGCCATAACTCTGTCTCTAGATGGCTCTGAGCTACTAGTTGGAGTCATTTGTTTTCTGTCTCCTAAATTAGATAACACCGAATTAAAGTCGCCCCCGATTATTTTGTTAAGATTCTGGTCATCATTAACTGTAGACTAAGTAGTGTGATGCAGCGATGTCCTTGCTGTGCAGTGAGAAGGCAATGAACCATATAAAGTTCAGAAAAACAAAGTCTTGTTTATTTTGATAGCATACTCACAAACCGGAAAAATAAGCAAACAAGTCCTTCGGTATGCAGCCGGGAAAAATAAACAGTCTATAATCCGTTGCCGTGAACGTAAACACCACCGTGTAAGCTGGGGTGTCTGGCTTTTTAGGCTCTGCCTGGCCCGTGTTGCTCCACACGGAAAGAGCTCTTCATAAGCCTCCTGCTAGATCTGCTTCCCAGACCAATACTGACACACCCAAACTCTCTTGCAGTTTTTTTTTTTCTTTCCTCCAGATTCTATGGCCATGGGCCACTATAAGATCTGGGCTGGAGGAAACGGACCGGCCCCACTACCTTCCTGCAGTCCGTTTCAAAAATAAAAGCCCATACCGGGTTTTCCTGAATAATTTCTGGGTCAAAAAACTTAACCAAGTTCACACTCACTTTTATTTTTCCCTGTGTCTCACAGGCAACCTGCTGTGAGCACCGGGCACTCCAGCGGATCTAATATGCTTCTAAGCACATCCTGGGGGATACATAGCGACCCTCGCATATGACACCGGTCACTGCCTCACAGTAGGTAAAAAAAGACTTGTTGCTATCATTCGGGCCATATACATTATATATCGAGACGTCGCCCATTTGCGTCGACAGAGTCAGTTGTGATAGTCTTCCCTCCTCATCGGACTGGTGGGAGATCAGAAGATGGATAAAGTGTTTATTGATAAGAGTCACCACTCCCGCCTTTTTTGCTCACCGATGGGGACCCATATATAATTCCCACCCATAGCTTACGCATTCTAATGAAGTCAGATTCAGGCAAGTGAGTTTCTTGCAAAAGAGCGATATCAGGTTTAAGCCGCTTCAGATGTCTCAGAACCATCATCCGTTTTTGTGGGGAGAGCAGGCCTTTAACATTCCAACAAATAACTCTCATGAGTCAGGTGGGATATAGAAAGGATCAGAATTGTTGTGGATTCTGTTGGTGGGCTCCCTCTGGTGGTTACTGCTGGTACTGGGTGACTTTGGTGGGTTGCGGCCTTTGGTTTCCACCTGTCCATCAGAGGCTGGGTGTTTCCTATTTTACCTGGCCTTTCTGTCATTTCCCTTGCCGGCTATCAATGTGTTCAGATGTGCTCTGTTTGGTTCCTGCCTACCTGCTCCCAGATCTTTCAGGATAAGCTAAGTGCTGATTTTCAGTTGTTTGGTTTTTGGTCCAGCTTGCTTAGAATGTCTCTATGCTAGCTGGTTGCTATAGTGGACTGAGGTTCTCCCCATGTGCCATGAGTTGGCACATGGGTTCTTGTAATCTCAGGATGGTTTTTTTGATTAGGGTTTTTTGCTGACCGCTCAGTCCCCTTTTGTATCATTCTGCTTTCTAGTTTTCAGCGGGCCTCTATTTGCTAAAGCTATATACATCATCTCTATGTGTGTGCCTTCCTCTCATTTCACCGTCAATACATGTGGGGGGCAACTATACCTTTGGGGTTAATTCCTCTGGAGGCAAGTGAGGTCTTGTTTTCTCTGCAGTACTAGTTAGCTCTTAGGCTGGTGCGTGGCGTCTAGAACCAACGTAGGCACGCTCCCTGGCTATCTCTAGTTGCGTTTGTCAGGCGTAGGGCAGCGGTCAGCCCAGGTTCCATCACCCTAGAGCTCGTCCGATATTTGTTATATTTTGCTTGTCCTGTGCTATCCCTAGCCATTGGGGATTCATGACAGTATAGCCGGCCCACAAAGTGTTAATTGTTTGGGCTGAAGCAGGAGGAAAAGAAGTGTTCAAGGAAAATTTTTTTTTTTTTTTTTTCCTTCAGAGTTTTGCTGCCTAGCCCTTAATTGCTGTCTAGCTGCTTCTTACCTCCTCTTAACCCTTGAATGGCTCTGATCTTAGCTGTTTATCATGGATGTCCAGAGTTTGGCTTCTAGCCTGAGTAATCTCGCGGCAAAGGTTCAAAACATACGGGATTTCGTTGTTCACACTCCCATGTCTGAACCTAGAATTCCTATTCCAGAGTTTTTTTCTGGAGATAGATCTACCTTCCTGAATTTCAGGAACAATTGTAAATTGTTTCTCTCTTTGAAATCTCGCTCCTCTGGAGACCCTGCTCAGCAGGTCAAGATTGTTATATCGTTCCTACGGGGCGACCCTCAGAATTGGGCATTTGCATTGGCACCAGGGGATCCTGCGTTGCTCAGTGTGGATGCGTTTTTTCTGGCATTGGGATTGCTCTATGAGGAACCTAACCTAGAGATTCAGGCTGAAAAGGCTTTATTAGCCCTCTCTCAGGGGCATGATGAAGCGGAAATATATTGTCAGAAATTTCGGAAATGGTCGGTGCTTACTCAGTGGAATGAGTGCGCCCTGGCTGCAAACTTCAGAAATGGTCTTTCTGAGGCCATTAAGGATATTATGGTGGGGTTCCCTGCGCCTACAGGTCTGAATGAGTCTATGGCTATGGCCATTCAGATTGATCGGCGTTTACGGGAGCGCAAACCCGTGCACCAGTTGGCGGTGTCTTCTGAACAGGCACCTGAGACTATGCAATGTGATAGAATTCAGTCCAGAAGTGAACGGCAAAATTATAGGCGGAAAAATGGTTTGTGTTTTTATTGTGGTGATTCAGCTCATGTTATATCAGCATGCTCTAAACGCACAAAAAGGGTTGATAAATCCTTTGCCATTGATACTCTGCAGTCTAAGTTCATTTTGTCTGTGACTCTGATTTTTTCACTGTCTTCCATTTCCGTCGATGCCTATGTGGATTCAGGCGCTGCCCTGAGTCTTATGGATTGGTCATTTGCTAAACGCTGCGGTTTTAGTCTAGAGCCTCTGGAAGTTCCTATTCCTCTGAAGGGAATTGATTCTACACCATTGGCTATGAATAAACCGCAGTATTGGACACAAGTGACCATGCGCATGACTCCCGTTCATCAGGAGGTGATTCGCTTCCTTGTACTGTATAATTTACATGATGTACTAGTGCTTGGTCTGCCATGGTTACAGACTCATAATCCTGTCCTGGACTGGAAAACAATGTCTGTGCTAAGCTGGGGATGTCAGGGGGTTCATGATGATGCACCTCCGATTTCTATCGCTTCATCGACTCCTTCGGAGATCCCTGCGTTTTTGTCAGACTATAAGGATGTTTTTGAGGAGCCTAAGCTCAATTCGCTCCCTCCTCATAGAGAGTGTGACTGTGCTATAGAATTGATTCCTGGCAGTAAGTTCCCTAAGGGTCATTTATTTAATCTGTCACTGCCAGAGCATACTGCTATGCGGAATTATATTAAGGAGTCCTTGGAAAAGGGACATATTCGTCCATCTTCGTCCCCTCTGGGAGCAGGTTTTTTTTTTGTGGCAAAAAAAGATGGTTCCCTGAGGCCTTGTATAGATTATCGCCTTCTGAATAAGATTACAGTCAAATACCAGTATCCATTGCCATTATTTACTGATTTGTTTGCTCGCATTAAGGGGGCTAGGTGGTTCACTAAAATAGATCTTCGTGGTGCGTATAATCTGGTGCGGATAAAACAGGGTGATGAGTGGAAAACCGCATTTAATACGCCTGAGGGCCATTTTGAGTATTTGGTAATGCCTTTTGGACTCTCCAATGCTCCGTCAGTCTTTCAGTCCTTTATGCACAATATTTTCCGTGAATATCTGGATAAGTTTATGATTGTGTATTTGGATGATATTTTGGTGTTTTCTGATGACTGGGAGTCTCATGTTCTACAGGTCAGGAAGGTGTTTCAGGTTTTGCGGGCCAATTCTCTGTTTGTGAAGGGCTCAAAGTGTCTCTTCGGAGTCCAGAAGATTTCTTTTTTGGGGTACATGTTTTCTCCTTCTACTATTGAGATGGATCCCGTTAAGGTTCAGGCTATTTGTGACTGGACACAACCTACATCTGTTAAGAGCCTTCAGAAGTTCTTGGGGTTTGCTAATTTTTATCGTCGGTTCATTGCTAATTTTTCCAGTATTGTTAAACCTTTGACTGATTTGACTAAAAAGGGTGCTGATGTTACTGATTGGTCTCCTGCGGCCGTGGAGGCCTTTCGGGAACTTAAGCGCCGGTTTTCTTCTGCTCCTGTGTTGTGTCAACCAGATGTTTCACTTCCTTTTCAGGTGGAGGTTGATGCTTCCGAGATTGGAGCGGGGGCGGTTTTGTCACAGAGAAGTTCTAATGGCTCGGTGACGAAGCCATGTGCTTTCTTCTCTAGAAAATTCTCGCCCGCCGAGCGCAATTATGATGTGGGTAATCGGGAGCTTTTGGCCATGAAGTGGGCATTTGAGGAGTGGCGTCATTGGCTTGAGGGTGCTAAACATCGCGTGGTGGTCTTGACTGATCACAAGAATCTCATTTACCTTGAGTCTGCCAGGCGTTTGAATCCTAGACAGGCTCGTTGGTCATTATTTTTTTCTCGTTTCAATTTCGTGGTTTCATACCTGCCAGGTTCAAAGAATGTGAAGGCAGATGCTCTTTCCAGGAGTTTTGTGCCTGACTCTCCTGGAGACACTGGGCCTGCTGGTATCCTTAGGGATGGGGTAATATTGTCCGCCGTATCCCCAGACTTGCGACGCGCATTGCAGGAGTTTCAGGTGGATAAACCGGATCGATGTCCACCAGAAAGACTGTTTGTTCCGGATGATTGGACCAGTAGAGTCATCTCCGAGGTCCATTCTTCTGTGTTGGCTGGTCATCCTGGAATATTTGGTACAAGAGATTTGGTGGCCAGGTCTTTTTGGTGGCCTTCCTTGTCTAGGGATGTGCGTACCTTTGTGCAGTCTTGTGAAGTGTGTGCTCGAGCTAAGCCTTGCTGTTCACGGGCTAGTGGGTTGTTGTTATCTTTGCCCATCCCGAAGAGGCCTTGGATGCACATTTCCATGGATTTTATTTCTGATCTCCCGGTATCACAGAAAATGTCCGTTATCTGGGTTGTGTGTGACCGCTTTTCTAAGATGGTTCATTTGGTGCCCTTGCCTAAGTTACCCTCCTCCTCTGAGTTGGTTCCTTTGTTTTTTCAGAACGTGGTTCGTTTGCATGGGATTCCGGAGAATATCGTTTCTGACAGGGGATCCCAGTTTGTGTCTAGATTTTGGCGGACGTTTTGTGCCAAGATGGGCATTGATTTGTCTTTCTCGTCTGCATTCCATCCTCAGACGAATGGCCAGACGGAGCGAACTAATCAGACCTTGGAAACTTATTTGAGGTGTTTTGTTTCTGCTGATCAGGATGACTGGGTTGCTTTTTTGCCACTGGCCGAATTTGCTCTTAATAATCGGGCTAGTTCTGCCACGTTGGTCTCTCCTTTTTTTTGTAATTCGGGGTTTCATCCTCGTTTTCCCTCTGGTCAGGGGGAATCTTCGGATTGTCCTGGAGTGGACGTGGTGGTGGACAGGCTACATCAGATTTGGAATCAGGTGGTGGACAATTTGAAGTTATCTCAGGAGAAGACTCAGCAGTTTGCTAATCGCCGTCGCCGCGTGGGTCCCCGACTTCTTGTTGGGGACTTGGTGTGGTTGTCTTCTCGTTTTGTCCCTATGAAGGTCTCTTCTCCTAAGTTCAAGCCTCGGTTCATCGGTCCTTATAGGATCTCGGAGATTCTTAACCCTGTATCTTTTCGTTTGGATCTTCCAGCATCGTTTGCTATTCATAATGTGTTCCATCGGTCGTTGTTGCGGAGGTATGAGGTGCCCGTTGTTCCTTCGGTCGAGCCTCCTGCTCCGGTGCTGGTGGAGGGAGAATTGGAGTATGTTGTTGAAAAGATCTTGGATTCTCGTGTTTCCAGACGCAAACTCCAGTATTTGGTTAAGTGGAAGGGTTATGGTCAGGAGGATAATTCCTGGGTGGTCGCCTCCGATGTTCACGCGACTGATTTGGTCCGCGCCTTCCATAGAGCTCACCCTGATCGCCCTGGGGGTTCTCGTGAGGGTTCGGTGACCCCTCCTCAAGGGGGGGGTACTGTTGTGGATTCTGTTGGTGGGCTCCCTCTGGTGGTTACTGCTGGTACTGGGTGACTTTGGTGGGTTGCGGCCTTTGGTTTCCACCTGTCCATCAGAGGCTGGGTGTTTCCTATTTTACCTGGCCTTTCTGTCATTTCCCTTGCCGGCTATCAATGTGTTCAGATGTGCTCTGTTTGGTTCCTGCCTACCTGCTCCCAGATCTTTCAGGATAAGCTAAGTGCTGATTTTCAGTTGTTTGGTTTTTGGTCCAGCTTGCTTAGAATGTCTCTATGCTAGCTGGTTGCTCTAGTGGACTGAGGTTCTCCCCATGTGCCATGAGTTGGCACATGGGTTCTTGTAATCTCAGGATGGTTTTTTTGATTAGGGTTTTTTGCTGACCGCTCAGTCCCCTTTTGTATCATTCTGCTTTCTAGTTTTCAGCGGGCCTCTATTTGCTAAAGCTATATACATCATCTCTATGTGTGTGCCTTCCTCTCATTTCACCGTCAATACATGTGGGGGGGCAACTATACCTTTGGGGTTAATTCCTCTGGAGGCAAGTGAGGTCTTGTTTTCTCTGCAGTACTAGTTAGCTCTTAGGCTGGTGCGTGGCGTCTAGAACCAACGTAGGCACGCTCCCTGGCTATCTCTAGTTGCGTTTGTCAGGCGTAGGGCAGCGGTCAGCCCAGGTTCCATCACCCTAGAGCTCGTCCGATATTTGTTATATTTTGCTTGTCCTGTGCTATCCCTAGCCATTGGGGATTCATGACACAGAATGTAAAATAAGTTTGTTACTTAGACAATTTGAGGCTGGTAAAAGTAGAGGCAAGGGAGGGGGGACAAATGGGAAACAAATGAACCACAAAATAAACTTCAATAAACAATAATACCTGAAGCGGTAAAGACTTTGAATAAAGCTTATAACAAACTGACTCTTGAGAAAAGAACATAGTCTCACCACAAGCACTTCATCCAAGTGGCGGGGAAAAAGGTGGCCCTCACCACCTGGAGAAATGAAAAACATTTACCAAATGGACAACACTTCTATCCAACCCTGTGAGACTAGGGTCCCTCAAACCCTCCGCTATATCAAAATAAGCTTATAAGCTTAGATAGTATCAAGAGAACTACACCAATCAAAAATGAGAATTTCATATTCATGGTGCTTCATTCGCTCTATTATCTCCTGAAGATTGTGGTGACTGTTGAGCCTCAGGACCATTTGAGAGATGATTGCTCTCTGGGACATTTTTCGATTTGAGAAGTCCTTTGATAAAAGCTTCTACTTCGGTGGGGGAAGAAAAGGTACGAGATGCTCTTGAGCCCTCTCTGATCAGCAAAATTGCCGGGTACTGAAGTTGAAAGCGGATGCCTTCCTGGAACATTTTTGTACAAATAGGGCTAAAAGCCTTGCGCTTCCTTGTGACTTCAGCTGAAAAGTAATCAAAAATGAGAATCTTGTGACCATGGATCAGGCTAGTTGTGTCTCCGGTATGCTTGTAGAATATCAATCTTCTCTTTATAATCCAAGAAGCGCATAATCGTTTGGCGTGGACCTCTCTGGGCCTCTCCCCCAGATGTAGTTGAGGGTGTCATAGGGCCTACTCTGTGAGCTCTCTCAACCCTTCGACCCATGGAGAGATGGAGGGCCTTGGGAAGATCAAGTTCACAAATTAACTTTAGATCTTTAGCTAAGAAAGATTCAGGAAGGCCCACCAGGCGAAGATTATTATGTCTGGAATGATTTTCAAGGTCATCAATCCTGTCCCAAAGCAGGGAATTTTCCTTAGTGAGTTCCAGAAGCTTATTATGGTCTCTGTAGGAATCATCTTCGAGACTCGACAATCTGTTCTCCATTTCTGTTATACTTTCAGCCTGTTCGTCCTGCCTATCTTGCAATCCCTTTAAGGCTAAATGCAGGGAATTTTCAATAGTAGATTTGATTTCTGGCAAGATTTTCGCCATAATGTTGTCAACTATAGAAGGAATTTTTAATTGTAAGTTAGAGTTATCAGGTAAAACCAGTGGGGTGGAAGCAGACATCGTGACTAGTGTTGAGCATTCCGATGCTGCAAGTATCGGGTATCGGCCGATACTTGCTGTATCGGAATTCCGATACCGGGATTCCGATACTCTTGTGGTATCGGGTATCGGGTATCGCAACAACATTAATGTTAAAATGTGTAAAAGAGAGAATTAAAATAAAAAATATCGCTATACTCACCTGTCCGACGCAGCCGGGACTTCAGCGAGGGAACCGGCAGCGTTGTTTGTTTAAAATTCGCGCTATTACTTGGTTACGTGAATTCCCGGCTTGTGATTGGTCAGGTCGGCCACGTTGCCGGGACGCGGACCAATCACAGCAAGCCGTGACGAAATTACGTCACGGCTTGCTGTGATTGGTCCGCGTCCCGGCAATATGGCCGCCCTGACCAATCACAAGCCGTGACGTCACGGGAGGCTGGACACGCGCCCATTTTAAAATGAGCGCGTCCAGCCTCCCGGCTTGTGATTGGTTGACCGCGGCGCAACCAATCACAAGCCGTGACGTCACGGGAGGCTGGACACGCGCCCATTTTAAAATGAGCGCGTCCAGCCTCCCGGCTTGTGATTGGTTGACCGCGGCGCAACCAATCACAAGCCGTGACGTCACGGGAGGCTGGACACGCGCCCATTTTAAAATGAGCGCGTCCAGCCTCCCGGCTTGTGATTGGTTGACCGCGGCGCAACCAATCACAAGCCGTGACGTCACGGGAGGCTGGACACGCGCCCATTTTAAAATGAGCGCGTCCAGCCTCCTGGCTTGTGATTGGTTGACCGCGGCGCAACCAATCACAAGCCGTGACGTCACGGGAGGCTGGACACGCGCCCATTTTAAAATGAGCGCGTGTCCAGCCTCCCGTGACGTCACGGCTTGTGATTGGTCAGGGCGGCCATATTGCCGGGACGCGGACCAATCACAGCAAGCCGTGACGTAATTTCGTCACGGCTTGCTGTGATTGGTCCGCGTCCCGGCAACATGGCCGTCCTGACCAATCACAAGCCGGGAATTCACGTAACCAAGTAATAGCGCGAATTTTAAACAAACAACGCTGCCGGTTCCCTCGCTGAAGTCCCGGCTGCGTCGGAGAGGTGAGTATAGCGATATTTTTTATTTTAATTCTTTCTTTTACACATTTATATGGTTCCCAGGGCCTGAAGGAGAGTTTCCTCTCCTTCAGACCCTGGGAACCATCAGGAATACCGTCCGATACATGAGTCCCATTGACTTGTATTGGTATCGGGTATCGGTATCGGATTGGATCCGATATTTTGCCGGTATCGGCCGATACTTTCCGATACCGATACTTTCAAGTATCGGACGGTATCGCTCAACACTAATCGTGACGTCTTCAGCTGAGGTCATTTCAGAAGAGAATTTACTGGAGGATTTTCCTGAGGGCTGGCGTTGTTTTACCCACTGCGTAAAAGATAGCGGTCCATATAAAATGTTTTGTAAATGCCAGATATTATACGATTTGCGTTTTAAGCAGGCTACAAGATCGCGCTTTTCAAGTTTGAGCGGGAAGCATATGGATATACGATGTTAGCCATGTTCACTTGGTCGGCGCACGATCCGGAAGCCACATAGTCAGAAAGGTCTGTGTCTGGGTTTATCTGGCAGATACAGAATTTGTGGGGTTGTAGTTGTATTAAATCCTGTTGGCCACTAGAGGGGGCATTTAGCCATAGTAAAGCATCGAGCCATATCGGCTACGTTCACATTTGCGTTGTTGGGCGCAGCGTCGTCGACGGATACCGACGCATGCGTCATGCGCCCCTATCTTTAACATGGGGGGCGCATGGACATGCGCCGGTATGCGTTGTAATGCGTTTTACGACGCCTGCGTCATATTGACGCACAAGACAGGGCACAGAGGACGCTACTTGTAGCATTTTCCCTGTGCCGAAATTCCTGATGTTTACTATCTTATGACAACGTATGCGTCGCAAAACGCTGCGTTGCGTACATGCGTTGTTGGTTGCGTCGCCGACGCTGCGCCCGACAACGCAAATGTGAACGTAGCCATACAATGTTGTGGCAGCAGGGAGACAAGTTTTTTGTTGTAGTGTGCTTGTCTCTATTTCGTGCTGTTATCAATAACCATTTGACCACAGTACTGCCAGGAAGTTAATGTATATAATTGTCTGTCCAGAACCCTGCTGGATCAGTGCTGTCTCGATCCTCTCAGGTCTCACGCCACTTCCCCCACACTTCCAGCTTCACCGAGCTCCTTGGTGACTGGTCGCAACCCGTGGGCCACCGTCTCCTGGTCACTATATGTAAGCTGCTTCGGCGGGACAACCCGCCCTGTCGGGCCTTTCCTCCCACCGTCTGTGGCCCCAGAAACAGCTCACCGTCTCCTGCGCGCCTTCCGTCTGTGGTGGTGATGGATCAGATCTGTTACCGCGGCTGCCACTGCATGAGACTCCTGCTTGGTTGCCGCTTGGAGGGGGGGAGGGTGCTATGCCGCTCACCGGCGAAGATCTTCGCCGCCGTCTCCAGGCCCGGTCCTCATTCGCCTCCACCAATAGCTCCCGACCTGATCTCCATCCCGCTGTAGGTACGGGGGTTACGTGGCAAATCTGAGATGTAGGCCCCATCAGGCTTCTGAACTCGCCGCTAGGCCGCACTCCACGAGGTCCTACGGTCCTCTAAACAAGCCGCCGAGTGTCGATATATATCACCGGCTATGCCTGTCACAGGGTCGGCTGATAAGAACGGTCTCCGGGGTCTTCTTTCCTGACTTGAGGGGCCTGGATGGCTCAAGATCTGCAGAAATTAGCAGGAGCTCCCTGCAATGCATCCTGGTCTGCCGGCGGCCATCTTGGATCTCTCCTCGCTTTTCTGCAATCTTAATAAAAAGATGGACACTGCCGGATTACAGGTCCTATGGCTTCTACAGTGCCTCCATCTGCCTCATTATAGGCAATTTTTCTTTTGGGGTTTGTCTGAATCACATATTTCAGAGATTTACACTCAATCCCAGTGTAAGCGCTCAGTGCAGAGTGCAGGATAAAGGTGCACTGAGCCTTGGTGCGATCTTTGAGAGGCATAGTGAAAAAAAATCCGTTCCTTGTGCAGCATAGTGATTAGTCAACTGTATTCTTCAGGTCGGTGCGATTACAGCAATACCAGATTTATATTGTTTTTTATGTTTGGCAGCTGTCACACACTAAAAGATGCTTTTTTTCCCCAAAACCTAATTTTTGCATCCTCATATTTGAGAGCTATAATTTTTCCATATTTTGTCCGAGTCATGTGAGGGCTTGTTTTTTGTGGGATGAGTTGATGTTTCTATTCTCACCATTCTTGGGCGCATGACTTTTTTTTAGCGCTTTCTACTTGGATTTTTGGGAGGCAAAATAAACAAAAACCAACAATTCGGGAATTATTTTTTTTTATGCTGTTCTATATGTGGTAAAATTGATAAAGCAGCTTTATTCTTAGGGTCAGTACGATTACCGCGATACCCCATTTATATTTATTTATTTATTTATTTTATGTGTACAATATTTTAAAAAATATATTTTTGCCATTTTTTTTTTTTTTTACTTAGTCCCACTATGGGACTTTCACTTTCTGCAGTCTGATCACAGCTATAGGATATAGCAATGCAGGAACATTGCTATACTTTATACCTGTCAGCAATGCAGTTAGATAGGGGGGGGGGGTCTCGGCTCCAAGGCAGAAGGTCTTTCTTCCCTCTGCCTGCTAGCTAAATGCGGCAAGCGCAGCATTTAGGGGGTTAAAGTGCCAGGAGCAGTTACAGCCAGGTGGCAGCTGTCAGAATCATCTGAAACCCTTGGTGATCGCGCAGCCTCTGTGTATGCAAAATTGCCTAGCTGTATGCATACGTCTAAGGTTGGCAAGTTCCAGGCGACCTGGACATATGGATGCGTCTAAGGTCATAAAGGGGTTAAGCCACAATGATGGCGATGAAGCCAGAGCACCACATATATCACCTCCACGCCACAGGCTGCTCCGAAACACTTCTAACACTGATTACACAAGAACCACAAGACGGATTTCTTCACCCAAGGAATAATTTTAACAGTATAACAGCGGCAACCTGACAGTATCTGTAATTTACTGAGCAAAATCCTGATGACAGGTTCCCTTTAAACAACATTTTCACTGACAGAGATTGACTAATTAGTCAATAAAATTATTAAATAGATTAAAATGTCAATGTCTTTCCACCATGCTTTATACAGTCTACATGTAAGGAGGAAGACTGGACCGTGGGTACCTGTACTAAACCCGGTCTAGAACTGTCGAGGCTGCGTCCCATGTTGTCCAGGGAAAGCAAAAAGGCTCTGACAGGTGCCCTGACCCAGAAGCCAGAGGCGCGGTTAAAGTGAAAGCGCGCGGTGTCAGCCAGTTTCCCACCGCAGTAACAGAAAGAGAGCCAAGAGCCCTGTACAGCTGATTGCGACGTGTAAGCCTAAGGGCCAGAGATGGGTGCAGGACTGTACACCGCTGGTCTCGTTGCCGGACATTGCCACATCGCTCGATCGGGACCCTGACAGTACTGCAGCCTTGTTTGCGTTGGCCACATTCAATTATGGACTACGGGCTCAGTAGAAGGTGCCACCAGAAGATGGACTACCGTTGCCTGCAGGACCACATTGGACAATCACCGCGCTGGCCGTTGATGGCGCTACTGACTCCCAAGCATCATCTGCAGCCTGAAGAACATTAGACGCGATAAGTGTTTGAAAGAACTGCCGTTACCACATCCATTGTTCATTAACTCTGCATATCCATTACAATTTAACTGTTTATTTCCTCATTTAACTGTTTGCCTTACCTGCGTGGAGATGTAAGGGTGGGCCAGGGTGATAGTCGTGGCTGAGGTAAAAGTCTATACAATTAGCTATAGTGTGAAATAATCAGATGTGTATCTAGCCTTTCCTGCTCCCGGGGCAAAGGATCAGTTTGGCGCCACCCCCCCAACCTCCCCCATTTGAACCTTAACTCTATTGAAACTGTATGACCAAGCCAAGGTACATTCCTGAATCCCCATAATGTTAAAATAGATACCAATAAAAGTAAAATTAATTGAGACAGCGGTAGGTTAAGAGTTTTTGAATATCCATATTGAATAAGGAGCCCCATATAATGCTGCATAACGGTTAATAATGGCCCGATAAGATGCTTCATAGACACATTTGCCCAATATAATGCTCCACAAACGTTGATTATGGCCCCATAAGATACTCCATAAAGATATTTGCGCCATATAATGTTGCACAAACGTTAATTATGGCCCCATAAGATGCTCCATAGAGATATTTGCACCATATAATGCTGCAGAAATGTTGATTATGGCCCCATAAGAAGCTCCATAGATATATTTGCCCCATATTGTGCTGCAGAAACGTCAGAAACAGTCCTAGGATTGTTACCATGAACACAGACGGCTGTATGGGTACCTAGCCACTGCGGGTCCCTGCATTTAAAAGGACTTATATTGGACCTCTATTGGACTATTGGCCAGATCTTACTGGCATGTCTGCTCCCCTGATGAGTCTCCGCTATTGGATATGAAACGCGTTGGGAGAATTTGCTATTGTCCATGTTTTGGTGGAGTCCATAGTTAGGGATCACTTCGGGCCCGTCCTTGTTAGGACAGGAGTTCAAACGGGTACAACAGGGAAGAAAGATATCACCCCACACCCGGCCCCTATCCCTATACGTGGACTATGGACCTCCAGTTAAGGACACTGGGAGGTATTCTATGGTGACCATACATCTGCTATTATCGGAGAGGCATACCGCTCTGCAATTATTGGTGAGATCCAACCAATTTTTATCCTATCGTTTGAGCACTGGTTCACATGAGCACTTGTTTGGTTTTTGTTAGTTGAGTTGTTTAGATATTATGTGTTCTATTAAAAGTTAAGTTTTATTATAGGGGTATCCTCCAAGCTAGTTTATATGAGTTAAAAGTCTCTTGTACACCCTGACCTCCACGACTCTCAGTCAGCATACCTGCAGCTCCTTTTCTCTCGGGGCTTCCTATAAAGATCTGCTTGTTTTCCTCAGCCGAATAAACAGAGTCACAGTCCCGTTGAACACTTGAACAATGAACTTTACTAGAAACAGGCACATAATGGTTCTCTTCAGCATTAACAGCAGGCTTTACAATACACAATTCCTTCTCTGTTCCAGTCTCCTCTCTGATCTTGTCAGCATTTACCTCAGGCTTTGCATTACACAGCTTCTCCTCTTTCTCTATCTTTCCTTCATCTTTACTGAGCTCGCTTCCGGAACGGACCGTGCCTATTGGTCCTCCAGCGTCCTCTGTGCCTAGTCTTACTTTAAGTAGGAATTCCTCTAAACCATTTCACCCTGGTCCCGAGTACATCCATCCACTTAGCAAGCCGCCACATTCTGAGTTACCTGTCCGTAGTGCTTAGTTCTTTCCTCCCTGTCAGCCACAGACCCACTTATACTGCGCTGTCAGCAACTCTTTCAAATGCCCTTCTCTCTCGGCTGGCCTTCCTGACCCGGATGCTGCCTGACTGGACCTTGGAGTTCTTCAGAGCTGACTGCCCTGACAGGGCGCTCCCGCCCAACTGATTCAAATTTCCAGATGTTTCCCAGATTAACTGCCATTAGATCCTCCAACCCTCTGCCTTCAAACATGCCACCATCACACCCATCCTCAAAAAAACTAACCTTGACCCAACTGCTATGCCCAGCTACCGCCCCATATCACTGCTCCCGTTTGCTTCAAAACTCCTTGAGCAGCATGTCCATGCTCAAATTTCCTCCCACCTCTCATCTAACTCTCTCCTTGACAACCTCCAATCTGGCTTCCGCCCCCACCACTCCACCGAAACTGCCCTGACAAAAATTACTAATGACTTACTCACAGCCAAAGCTAACAGACAGTTCTCCATCCTCCTCCTTCTTGACCGGTCCTCTGCTTTCGACACAGTCGATCACTGCCTACTGCTACAGATTCTTTCTTCACCTTGACCTGTCCTGGATTGCCTCATACCTTTCCGACCGCACATTTAGCGGTTCCCACTCCCACACTACCTCCTCATCCCGCCCTCTCTCTGTTGGGAGTCCCTCAAGGCTCTGTCCTAGGGCCCCTACTTTTTTCCATCTATACCCTTGGTCTAGGGTAACTCAAAGTCCTATGGCTTCCAGTACCACCTGTATGCGGACGACACTCAGATCTACCTCTCTGGCTCAGATGTCGCCTCTCTTCTGTCCAGAATCCCGGAGTGTCTGTCAGCCATATCCTCCTTCACCTCTCGCTTCCTAAAACTCAATGTAGACAAAACCGAACTCATAATCTTTCCCCTATCTCACGTATCCCCCCTACCTGATCTATCTATTATGGTAAACGGCATCACGTTCTCTCCCGCACCTGAAATCCGCTGCCTCGGGGTAACTCTCGACTCTGCCTTGTCCTTCAAACCACACGTTCAAACTCTTGCCACCTCCTGTCGCCTCCAACTCAAAAATATTGCCAGAATCCGTCCCTTCCTCACCCCACAATCTACTAAGACTCTTGTGCATGCCCTTATCATCTCCCGCCTCGACTACTGCAACACCCTCCTCTGTGGCCTCCCCGCTAACTCTCTTGCACCACTCCAGTCTGTCCTCAACTCTGCTGCCCGACTAATCCACCTCTCTCCTCTCTACTCACCTGCTTCTCCCCTTTGCAAATCCCTCCACTGGCTCCCAATTACCCAACGAATCCAGTTCAAACTACTAACACTGATCTACAAAGCCATCCACAACCTATCCCCTCCCTATATCTCTGAACTAATCTCCCAATACCTTCCCTCACGTAATCTCCGATCCTCCCAAGACCTACTCTCCTCCACACTTATTCGTTCCTCACACAACCGCCTCCAAGATTTCTCCCGAATATCCCCCATCCTCTGGAATTCCATGCCTCAACACGTCCGACTATCCACCACCCTCGGATCCTTCAGACGGAACCTGAAAACCCATCTCTTCAAGAAAGCCTACAGCCTGCAATAACCATTCTGCCGCCTCGCCATCGCCAGAGCAGCCGCCTCACCACCGCCAGAGCTGCTGCACCTCTGACCTTCTGTCTCTTCCCCACTATCCCATAGAATCTAAGTCCGCAAGGACAGGGTCCTCTCCCCTCTGTACCAGTCTGTCACTGTAAACTTGATTACTGTAAACGGTATTTATAACCCTGTATGTAACCCCTTTCTCATGTACAGCACCATGGAATTAATGGTGCTATATAAATAAATAATAATAATAAATATTTACAAGCTGAATAACTCTGCACTCCCATCTAGTGGCCAAACTAGGGTACTATGCTTTCCCTACAACTATAACAGTAATTATACATAGCAGGGAAATGCACAACATGGACACTTACAACAACATTACAAGTAATGTTTACGGACAGCTCCTTGTGTCCCTTACAGAGTATCCCACTGTTAAATTGTTAACCCTTATTCTGCCTCTCATGCATCACTGCATCCCGCTCACATATGCACCACAGCCCTTGCTGTATACTTGGGTTATACTGTGGATATTAATAAGACATAAAAATAAACTAGTGACCAAGTTTTCCGTAATTTAGTTTATATAGTGGGTATGGAAAGTATTCAGACACCTTTACATTTTCACTCTTTGTTTCATTGCAGCCATTTGGTAAATTCAAAAAAGTTCATTTTTTTTCTCATTAATGTATACACTGCACCCCATCTTGACTGAAAAAAAAAATAGTAATTTTTGCAAATTTATTAATAAAGAAAAACTGAAATATCACATAGTCATAAGTATTCAGACCCTTTGCTCAGTATTGAGTAGAAGCATCCTTTGAGCTAGTACAGCCATGAGTCTTCTTGGGAATGATGCTACATGTTTTTCACACACAGATCATAATAGCCTCCTGATATGCTCACCAGCAATAAGGAAGGATGAGATACATTGAGGCAAAGAATATGTTATATTAGAGCATAAAGTGGTATAAAATAAATGGGCAAAGTGTCATATCTATTTAATAGCAAATAAGAGGGATCCACCAATATAAGTGAACTGAGCCTTTTGAATAGGGACTAACACACAGCACAACCAACAAATAAAGTTGCACTCTGTAGCGCTATAGCATGAAAACATAAAATATATGAACTATGAACTGATTAACTGCTATAGAAAATAGGAAAAATTGAGAATACTTAGCACATAAATTAGCCAATTCATGTGTACCCAGCAGCCGTGATAAGGCGATTCTCATTGCTAAAAACCTGTCTAATGTGAATCCTGAAGTTATATGGGAAGATAAGATCCTGCTGTAATTAAAAATGCCTGAGGCTGAGAGCCGGAGTGCGCAGTCATCTCAGGCACCTTCCCATATAAATGTAGACATCAGCCTAGGAAAGGATTCACATTAGTTTCCCAGCAACAAGAATTGTCTCATTGCGGCTTTCAGGTACACATGAATTGGCCACTTTATGCGCTAACTATTCTCAATTCTTCCTATTTTCAAGAGCAATGATGTACTTCATATAATTTAAGTTTACATGCTATAGCGCTACAGAGTGCAACTTTATTTTGTTGGTTATATATGGAGACAGTTAGTCTTAGTAAGCACCCGTACACACCTGATTTTTGTTTGGTGTGTGATACTTTTAACACACAGCTCTGGCACTGACACACACGCCTCTGCCATACACAGCATCAGGCACATCACTGACACACACGGCACCCGGCCCGTCACTGCCACACATGCCTCTGCCATACACAGCAGCAGGGTTGTCACTGCAATACACGGCTCTGCCACACACGGCACCAGGCCCGTCACTGCCACACACGTTTCTGCCATCCACAACACCAGGCCCGTCACTACCACACACAGCACCAGGCCCGTCACTGCCACACATGGCTCTGACACTGCCACACACGTTTCTGCCATCCACAACACCAGGCCCGTCACTACCACACACAGCACCAGGCCCGTCACTGCCACACACGGCTCTGCCACATACGGCACCAGGCCCGTCACTGCCACACACGTTTCTGCCATCCACAACACCAGGCCCGTCACTACCACACACAGCACCAGGCCCGTCACTGCCACACACGGCTCTGACACTGCCACACAGCACCAGGCACGTCACTAACATACAGCTCTGCCACACAGCACCAGGCCCGTCACTGACTCACACAGTTCTGCCACACACAGTACGAGGCCTGTCACTGCCACACAGCTCAGCCACACAGGGCACCAGGCCCGTCACTGCCACACAGCTCAGCCACACAGGGCACCAGGCCCGTCACTGCCACACAGCTCAGCCACAAAGGGCACCAGGCCCGTCACTGCCACACACGGCACCAGGCCCGTCACTGCCACACACGGCTCTGACATACAAGGCTGTGCCACACACAGCACCAGGCCCATCACTGCCACATAGCACCAGGCCCGTCACTGCCACACAGCTCAGCCACACACGGCATCAGGCCTGTCGCTGCCACACACATCCTGCCACACAGCACCAGGCCCGTCACTGCCACACACAGCTCTGCCGCACACGGCACCAGCCCGTCACTGCCACACAGCTCAGCCACACACTGCTCTGACACACACAGCACCAGGCCCGTCACTGCCACGCAGCTCTGTCGCACATGGCACCAGGCCCGTCACTGCCACACACACCACCAGGCCCGTCACTGCCACACACACCACCAGGCCCGTCACTGCCACACAGCTCAGCCACACACAGCACCAGGCCCATCACTGCCACACAGGGCTCTGCCACACAGGGCACCAGGCCTGTCACTGCCACACACAGCTCTGCCACACACAGCACCAGGCCCGTCACACAGCACCAGGACCGTCACTGACACACACACACCTCTGCCACACACAGCACCAGGCCCGTCACCGACACACGCAGTTCTGCCACACACAGCACCAGGCCCGTCACTGCCACACAGGGCTCACACACACACACAGCTCTGCCACACACAGTACCAGGTCTGTCACTGCCACACAGCTCTGCCGCACATGGCACCAGGCTCGTCATTGCCACACACACACCACCAGGCCCGTCATTGCCACACACACCACCAGGCCCGTCACTGACACACACAGCTCTGCCACACACACCACCAGGCCCGTCACTGACACACACAGCTCTGCCACACACAGCACCAGGCCCGTCACTGACACACACAGCTCTGCCACACACAGCACCAGGCCCGTCACTGACACACACAGCTCTGCCACACACAGCACCAGGCCCGTCACACACAGCACCAGGACCGTCACTGACACACACACACCTCTGCCACACACAGCACCAGGCCCATCACTGCCACACACGGCTCTGCCACACACAGCACCAGGCCCGTCACTGCCACACAGGGCTCACACACAGCACCAGGCCCGTCACTGCCACACAGGGCTCTCTCACACACACACACACACACACACACACACACACACACACACACACACACACACACACACACAGCACCAGGCCGGTCACTGACACACAGCTCTGCCACACACAGTACCAGGTCTGTCACTGCCACACATGGCTCTGACACTGCCACACACGTTTCTGCCATCCACAACACCAGGCCCGTCACTACCACACACAGCACCAGGCCCGTCACTGCCACACACTGCTCTGACACTGCCACACAGCACCAGGCACGTCACTAACATACAGCTCTGCCACACAGCACCAGGCCCGTCACTGACTCACACAGATCTGCCACACACAGTACGAGGCCTGTCACTGCCACACATGGCTCTGACACTGCCACACACGTTTCTGCCATCCACAACACCAGGCCCGTCACTACCACACACAGCACCAGGCCCGTCACTGCCACACACTGCTCTGACACTGCCACACAGCACCAGGCACGTCACTAACATACAGCTCTGCCACACAGCACCAGGCCCGTCACTGACTCACACAGTTCTGCCACACACAGTACGAGGCCTGTCACTGCCACACAGCTCTGCCGCACATGGCACCAGATCCGTCACTGCCACACACGGCAGCAGGCCTGTCACTGCCACACAGCTCAGCCACACAGGGCACCAGGCCCGTCACTGCCACACAGCTCAGCCACACAGGGCACCAGGCCCGTCACTGCCACACAGCTCAGCCACAAAGGGCACCAGGCCCGTCACTGCCACACACGGCACCAGGCCCGTCACTGCCACACACGGCACCAGGCCCGTCACTGCCACACAGGGCTCTGACACACAAGGCTGTGCCACGCACAGCACCAGGCCCATCAGTGCCACATAGCACCAGGCCCGTCACTGCCACACAGCTCAGCCACACACGGCATCAGGCCTGTCGCTGCCACACACAGTCCTGCCACACAGCACCAGGCCCGTCACTGCCACACACAGCTCTGCCGCACACGGCACCAGCCCGTCACTGCCACACAGCTCAGCCACACACGGCTCTGACACACACAGCACCAGGCCCGTCACTGCCACACAGCTCTGTCGCACATGGCACCAGGCCCGTCACTGCCACACACACCACCAGGCCCGTCACTGCCACACAGCTCAGCCACACACACCACCAGGCCCATCACTGCCACACAGGGCTCTGCCACACACAGCACCAAGCCTGTCACACACAGCACCAGGACCGTCACTGACACACACACACACACCTCTGCCACACACAGCACCAGGCCCATCACTGCCACACACAGCACCAGGCCCGTCACCGACACACGCAGTTCTGCCACACACAGCACCAGGCCCGTCACTGCCACACAGGGCTCACACACACACAGCTCTGCCACACACAGTACCAGGTCTGTCACTGCCACACAGCTCTGCCGCACATGGCACCAGGCTCGTCATTGCCACACACACCACCAGGCCCGTCATTGCCACACACAGCACCAGGCCCGTCACTGACACACACACACACACCACCAGGCGCGTCACTGACACACACAGCTCTGCCACACACAGCACCAGGCCCGTCACTGACACACACACCACCAGGCCCGTCACTGACACACACAGCTCTGCCACACACACCACCAGGCCCGTCATTGCCACACACAGCACCAGGCCCGTCACTGACACACACACCACCAGGCCCGTCACTGACACACACAGCTCTGCCACACACAGCACCAGGCCCATCACACACAGCACCAGGCCCATCACACACAGCACCAGGATCGTCACTGACACACACACACACCTCTGCCACACACAGCACCAGGCCCATCACTGCCACACACGGCTCTGCCACACACAGCACCAGGCCCGTCACTGCCACACAGGGCTCACACACAGCACCAGGCCCGTCACTGCCACACAGGGCTCACACACACACACACACACACCTCTGCCACACAGGGCTCACACACACACACCTCTGCCACACAGGGCTCACACACACACACACACACACACACACACACACACAGCACCAGGCCGGTCACTGACACACACAGTACCAGGTCTGTCACTGCCACACAGCTCTGCCGCACATGGCACCAGGCTCGTCATTGCCACACACACCACCAGGCCCATCACTGCCACACAGGGCTCTGCCACACACAGCACCAGGCCCCTCACTGACACACCTCTGCCACACACAGCGCCAGGCCCGTCAATGCCACACACAGCACCAGGCCCGTCACTGACACACACAGCTCTGCCACACACAGCACCAGGCCCGTCACTGACACACACACAGCACCAGGCCCGTCACTGACAAACACAGCTCTGCCACACACAGCACCAGGCCCGTCACTGCCACACACAGCTCTGCCACACACAGCACCAGGCCCGTCACTGCCACACACAGCACCAGGCCCGTCACTGACAAACACAGCTCTGCCACACACAGCACCAGGCCCGTCACTGACAAACACAGATCTGCCACACACACCACCAGGCCCGTCACTGACACACACAGCTCTGCCACACACACCACCAGGCCCGTCACTGACACACACAGCTCTGCCACACACAGCACCAGGCCCGTCACTGACACACACAGCTCTGCCACACACAGCACCAGGCCCGTCACTGACACACACAGCTCTGCCACACACAGCACCAGGCCCGTCACACACAGCACCAGGACCGTCACTGACACACACACACCTCTGACACACACAGCACCAGGCCCATCACTGCCACACACGGCTCTGCCACACACAGCACCAGGCACGTCACTGCCACACAGGGCTCACACACAGCACCAGGCCCGTCACTGCCACACAGGGCTCACACACACACACACACACACACACACACACACAGCACCAGGCCGGTCACTGACACACACAGCTCTGCCACACACAGTACCAGGTCTGTCACTGCCACACATGGCTCTGACACTGCCACACACGTTTCTGCCATCCACAACACCAGGCCCGTCACTACCACACACAGCACCAGGCCCGTCACTGCCACACACTGCTCTGACACTGCCACACAGCACCAGGCACGTCACTAAAATACAGCTCTGCCACACAGCACCAGGCCCGTCACTGACTCACACAGTTCTGCCACACACAGTACGAGGCCTGTCACTGCCACACAGCTCTGCCGCACATGGCACCAGATCCGTCACTGCCACACACGGCAGCAGGCCTGTCACTGCCACACAGCTCAGCCACACAGGGCACCAGGCCCGTCACTGCCACACAGCTCAGCCACACAGGGCACCAGGCCCGTCACTGCCACACAGCTCAGCCACAAAGGGCACCAGGCCCGTCACTGCCACACACGGCACCAGGCCCGTCACTGCCACACAGGGCTCTGACACACAAGGCTGTGCCACGCACAGCACCAGGCCCATCAGTGCCACATAGCACCAGGCCCGTCACTGCCACACAGCTCAGCCACACACGGCATCAGGCCTGTCGCTGCCACATACAGTCCTGCCACACAGCACCAGGCCCGTCACTGCCACACACAGCTCTGCCGCACACGGCACCAGCCCGTCACTGCCACACAGCTCAGCCACACACGGCTCTGACACACACAGCACCAGGCCCGTCACTGCCACACAGCTCTGTCGCACATGGCACCAGGCCCGTCACTGCCACACACACCACCAGGCCCGTCACTGCCACACAGCTCAGCCACACACACCACCAGGCCCATCACTGCCACACAGGGCTCTGCCACACACAGCACCAAGCCTGTCACACACAGCACCAGGACCGTCACTGACACACACACACACCTCTGCCACACACAGCACCAGGCCCGTCACCGACACACGCAGTTCTGCCACACACAGCACCAGGCCCGTCACTGCCACACAGGGCTCACACACACACAGCTCTGCCACACACAGTACCAGGTCTGTCACTGCCACACAGCTCTGCCGCACATGGCACCAGGCTCGTCATTGCCACACACACCACCAGGCCCGTCATTGCCACACACAGCACCAGGCCCGTCACTGACACACACACACACCACCAGGCGCGTCACTGACACACACAGCTCTGCCACACACAGCACCAGGCCCGTCATTGCCACACACAGCACCAGGCCCGTCACTGACACACACACCACCAGGCCCGTCACTGACACACACAGCTCTGCCACACACAGCACCAGGCCCGTCACTGACACACACAGCTCTGCCACACACAGCACCAGGCCCGTCACTGACACACACACCACCAGGCCCGTCACTGACACACACAGCTCTGCCACACACACCACCAGGCCCGTCATTGCCACACACAGCACCAGGCCCGTCACTGACACACACACCACCAGGCCCGTCACTGACACAAACAGCTCTGCCACACACAGCACCAGGCCCGTCACTGACACACACAGCTCTGCCACACACAGCACCAGGCCCGTCACTGACACACAGCTCTGCCACACACAGCACCAGGCCCATCACACACAGCACCAGGATCGTCACTGACACACACACACCTCTGCCACACACAGCACCAGGCCCATCACTGCCACACACGGCTCTGCCACACACAGCACCAGGCCCGTCACTGCCACACAGGGCTCACACACAGCACCAGGCCCGTCACTGCCACACAGGGCTCACACACACACACACACACACACACACCTCTGCCACACAGGGCTCACACACACACACCTCTGCCACACAGGGCTCACACACACACACCTCTGCCACACAGGGCTCACACACACACACCTCTGCCACACAGGGCTCACACACACACACCTCTGCCACACAGGGCTCACACACACACACACACACACACACACACACACACACACACACAGCACCAGGCCGGTCACTGACACACACAGTACCAGGTCTGTCACTGCCACACAGCTCTGCCGCACATGGCACCAGGCTCGTCATTGCCACACACACCACCAGGCCCATCACTGCCACACAGGGCTCTGCCACACACAGCACCAGGCCCCTCACTGACACACACAGCACCAGGCCCGTCACTGACACACACAGCTCTGCCACACACAGCACCAGGCCCGTCACTGACACACACAGCACTACCACACACAGCACCAGGCGCGTCACTGACACACACAGCACCAGGCGCGTCACTGACACACACAGCACCAGGCCCGTCACTGACAAACACAGCTCTGCCACACACAGCACCAGGCCCGTCACTGACACACACAGCTCTACCACACACAGCACAAGGCCCGTCACTGACACACACAGCTCTACCACACACAGCACCAGGCCCGTCACTGACACACACAGCTCTACCACACACAGCACAAGGCCCGTCACTGACACACACAGCTCTACCACACACAGCACCAGGCCCGTCACTGACACACACAGCTCTGCCACACACAGCACCAGGCCCGTCACTGACACACACGGCACTAAGGCCGGCCCACTGCACACACAGCCACTAGTGCATTACAGTCACAGAATCATCTGACTCCGCCCATGACGATCACATGACCTTGCATCCTCAAAGGCCCTACACTGACAAGGATGGAAAATCTGTTCTGCTTTCTATGGGTACGTGATTGATCACATGACTGTGACATCATCAAAGGTCCTGAAGCAGCTGGGATCCAACGTCTGTAAATGCGGTAAGTTAGTGGAGCGGTATGTGCTGCAGCTGTGTATCATGTACCGGGGTCTGTATACTGCTTGTTCTCTAGAAGAGCCTGTACATAGGTGCACTGATAGGACAGTACGTGTATAATGTGGGGTTCTGTACATATGCTCCATGTTTGTATGCAATGCTGGCAAACTATAATGTGTTCTCTATCTGCAGGTGACTGTGCACTATGTGTGTCCACAGATATGTAATAATAATAGAAGTCTGTGCATCATATCAAGTGTGTAGCATGAGTACATGTCGGCATATGACCTATATTTACTATCAGCCTGTTATATGTACCAGACAGTTTGCTGAAATATGATTTTTTTAATATTATATGTAATTTGTCTCCAGGTTTTGCTTCTTCATCTGAGAGCAGCATAACGTAGGGGCAGAGACACCAATTCTAGTAATGTGTCACTTTCTGAGCTGCTTGCTGTAGTTTTGATACAATTCCTGTTTTAGCTAGCAGTTCTCTGAATGCTGAGCTCTGTATAACCCCACCTACAACACTGACAGCTTCCAGTGTACACTGTGCATAGGCAGAAAGCTGCCAATCAGTGGTGGGGTTATACAAAGCAGAAGGACTGCATCACACTCGACAACTTGTCCTCTGGTGATAATCTCATGCTGATAAAACACTGATTTTATCAGAACTGTAGTAAGTATACAAGTAAATGACACATCGCTGTAATTAGGGCCGCTGTCTCTACATAATGCTGCTCTTTGATTAGGTGACAAAAACCTGGTGACAGAAAAGGAAATTGCAGTTACAGTGCACACAATAAGTAAAGCCTGGTAAGGAATTAAGATTTGTGAGCTCCTATAAGTAGAGTGACAATGTCTGTAAAGCGCTGTGGTATACAATGGCACCATGTAGGCAAGTATAATAATGCAGAGGAATATGACAGACATCTTGTTTTGAAGTTGCCTTTGTATAATCATGAAAACAAAACAATGAAAAACTGTATTTTTCCAAACGATGGAAAAAATAAAAAATGGAGCAATCATGGCCTAAATGAAAAATCTCTGTGTTAAGATACATACGGTGAGACAGAGTAGCCTTCACATAAACTAGTTGAGGCTGCTGTTCCAGCCTGTCGACACGTGGACTCAAACTGTTCCTGGTTTGGACATCTGTAGATAGAGTACAGTCCCAAGTAGACTACATTACTCCAAGTGCTACCATGTGGTCGGTCCAGGGCTACTATATTTTTAGCAGTAACTGTTATGCCTCCATCCTATTCTCCATACTGTATTAGCTGCTGTTACCACTGGGAAAGCTTGCCTTGCTCTAGCTTATACGAGTAAGAATTTACACTGCTCAAAAAAATAAAGGGAACACTTAAACAACAGAATATAACTCCAAGTAAATCAAACTTCTGTGAAATCAAACTGTCCACTTAGGAAGCAACACTGTTTGACAATCAATTTCACATGCTGTTGTGCAAATGGAATAGACAACAGATGGAAATTATTGGCAATTATCAAGACACACTCAATAAAGTAGTGGTTCTGCAGGTGGGGACCACAGACCACATCTCATTACCAATGCTTTCTGGCTGATGTTTTGGTCACTTTTGAATGTTGGTTGTGCTTTCACCCTTGTGGTAGCATGAGACAGACTCTACAACCCACACAAGTGGCTCAGGTAGTGCAGCTCATCCAGGATGGCACATCAATGCAAGCTGTGGCAAGAAGGTTTGCTGTGTCTGTCAGCGTAGTGTTATGTATCCGCTTTTTGGGCTCCCCTGGTGGTTGCTGGTGGTATTGGTGACTTGTTTGCACTTTGCTGCTTCTGTTCACCTGCTTCCATCAGCGTTTGGGAGTTTCCTATTTAGCCTTGCTCTCCAGTCATTTCCTTGCCGGTCATCATTGTAACCAGAGCCTTCGGTTGCATGTTCCTGCTACTAGTCTGCTGATCAGCTAAGTGGACTTTGTCCTTTTGTTTTGGTATCTTTTGTCCAGTTTGCAGTTTTTGTAATTCTCTGTAGCTGGAAGCTCTTGCGGGCTGAAATTGCCACTCCTGTGTCATGAGTTGACACAGGAGTCTTAAAGTAATTTCAGGATGGTTTTTGAAAGGGTTTTCAGTTGACCGTGAAGTCCTCTTTTGTATCCTTCTGCTATCTAGTAAGTGGACCTCTCTTTGCTAAATCTACTTTCATACTGTGTATGTCTTTTCCTCTTAATTCACCGTTATTACATGTGGGGGGCTGCTATCATCTTTTGGGGTATTTCCCTAGAGGTAAGCCAGGTCTGTTTCTTCCTCTGCCAGGCGTAGTTAGTCCTCCGGCTGGCGCGTGGCATTTAGGAAGCCGTAGGTATGCTCCCTGGCTACTATTAGTTGTGTGGTAGATTTAGCTCACGGTCAACTCGAGTTTCCATCACCCGAGAGCTCGTTCGTTATTTATATGTTTCTTACGTTCCCTTGCCATTGGGAACCATGACAGCGTAGTGTCCAGAGGCTGGAGGCGCTACCAGGAGACAGGCCAGTACACCAGGAGACATGGAGGGGGCCGTAGCAGAGCAACAATCCAGCAGCAGTACTGCTACCTCAGCCTTTGTGCAAGGAGGAACAGGAGGAGCACTGCCAGAGCCCTGCAAAATGACCTCCAGCAGGCCACAAATTTTTGTGTTCTGTTCTGCGTATGGGAAAGGCCTGCAGCAACAGATCGGCCTATCAGTGTATTTTTGGATAAGTCATGGCTTCACTTCCATGTTCTCCACACTAATATATTATACCCTCATGTAGCACCCAATAACATGGCTACTGAATCCTAGCCTGACAGCGAGCTTTAGTCTGCGCTTCGCCCCATCTGTCTGCAATGTGTATGTCTTTGTAGTGGCCAATCTGGGACATCCTACGTTGTCTGATCCATGCATTATTTTAGACTCCCTCCTTATTTTTCCCTTGCAGTCTAAAGAAGTTCAAGTCTCCTTTAAAAACATGAGCCGTGCCTGACCCACTGAAGATGGAGAGAAACAGTAATCCCTTGATTGAGAGGGTATTAAACATCACTTTAGAAATAATCTACCTGCTGACTGGAGAGGTGAGGGGTTCTGAGAGTTATGTCACGTCACGTGTCATCACTTGTTTCCGCCATTAAAAATCAAAGTTACTGGAAGATAAGGGTTTTGTTTTTTTCATTGGGGTCATTTTGTTTTAAAGTAAGTGGGGCTGTGGCAAGGTTATAGAATGTTCGGGATGGGGAGATATGCTCACAATCAGATCATCATGATCAGAAAATGATGGTATGTACCAGTGATGTGTCATCGTCTTCTAAAATGGGAAAAGAGGAGGTGAAGGGAACATATTAAGTGAAATTCTTGTCTTTCTGTTCACAGGATTACATAGTAGTCAAGAAGGTATCAGAAGAGGATGAAGGATGTGGCAGGACCCAGATCACGGAGCCTTCACCTTACTCACTAGGGAATGAGAGAAGTGAGGAGCAGAAGGTTCTAGAAGTCACCAACACGATTAGTCACCTGCTAACTGGAGAGGTGCGTGCTGCAGGGACACAATCCAGTAGCATTGTCTGTGGAGGGAAGAATTGAAGGGTTATTTGTGAATTCAACGTCATTCTTTCTGGACCGAAATGCGGCGAAATCCATGCTGGAACATGGAGTGTTGATGTCTAGCTAATGGCGAGGTCAGAAGAGGGATAGATCAAATAGACAAGGTTGAACATGCCGAGCTAACATTAAAAGGGCAGATAAATCCGTTAGGCTAGGTTCCCATTGCGTTAATGGGATAGCGCTAACGGACAGCGTTGCACGGCGAAATTAACGCCGTGCACCGCGTCCGTTAGCGCTCCCATTGCCGGCAATGTTAGAGCGCATTGCTAGCGCGTGTCATTTTCGGCACGCGCTAGCGATGTGCCGGTCTTTTGTAGCGCACCTCGGATGCTGCTTGCAGCGTCCGCGGTGCGCCAGAGGTCCGTTCCCCACTCTCGCAGATCGGGGATCTGCGAGAGCGGGGACGTTAACGCGACCCTTGAACGCGGCCCCGAAAAAGACATTGCGTTAGCGCAATCCGCTAGCGCTCGCCCTAAACGGATTGCACTAACGCAATCTGAACCTAGCCTTATAACACAGGAACGATGTAATCAGCATTAATGTCAGAATTACCAGCACTCAGGTGCCCGATTCTGCTCAAAAGCTTGAATTTTATTTAATTCCAGCAGGTTATATAGGCTTTTCTGCACAAGGTTCTTTTTCTAAGCCTGATTTTCTGGTCACAATGTGCATCTTGCAACCCACCCAGTTAATTTGTGTGCACACAGTTTTTATATAAAAAACAAACATGCTTATCTAAAAGATAGTAAAAAAAAAAAAGAAAGGAGCAAAAGGTATAGAGTGAAATACTCTCATTCAGACGTTATAATTAAAGTTGAGTGAATATGTTCAGGTTCCCTCTTAGGCCTGTTTCACACGTCAGTGGCTCCGGTACGTGTGGTGACAGTTTCCTCACGTACCGGAGACGCTGACTCACGTAGACACATTAAAATCAATGTGTCTCTGCACATGTCAGCGTGTTTTCACGGACTGTGTGTCCGTTTGAAAAACACGGAGACATGTCAGTGTTCGTGGGAGCGCACGGATCACATGGACCCATTAAAGTCAATGGGTCCGTGTAAAACACGTACCGCACACGGATGCTGTCCGTGTGCCGTGCAGGAGACAGTGCTACAGTAAGCGCTGTCCCCCCAGCTTGTGGTGCTGAAGCCGCCATTCATTTCTTCCCTCCAGCAGCGTTTGCTGGAGAGAAGGAATGAAAAATCATTGTTTTTTTATTTTTTTTTGCGGTTGAAATAAAGTTCCCGGTAAAAAAAAACCTCCCACCCCCTCAAACCCCCTCCCACCCCCTGTGCGCCCGCCTGCTGGAAATAAAATACTCACCCAGCTCCCTCGATGCTTCCTCTCAGGGTCGCAACTTGTCCTGTATGAGCGGTCACGTGGTGCCGCTCATTACAGTGATGAATATGCGGCTCCACCTCCCATAGGGGTGGAGGGGGTTGGTTACCGGGAACTTTATTTCAACCGCAAAAAAAATAAAAAAACAATGATTTTTCATTCCTTCTCTCCAGCGAACGCTGCTGGAGAGAAGGGATGAATGGAGGCTTCAGCACCCAAAGCAGGGGACAGCGCTTACTGTAGCGCTGTCTCCTGCACGGTCCGTGTGGTACCCAGTCGGCACACGGGTGGCACACGGCTGCCGCACGTGTGCCACACTGATGTGCCACGTGAGCACACGGACACGTATAACTCCGGTACCGATTTTTCCGGTACCGGAATTATCTGGACGTGTGAGACTGGCATTAGTCGGTAAGCTATAGCGCTTACCGAATAAGCTGTAGAGGGAACCCGGCTTCCTGGATCGCTCCGGCTGATTGGCTGTTTGGCTCCGCAGCTGCATGTGTCCTGGTTGTGTGACAGCCTGTGTGTTGGGTTCTCCATGCATGTGTTGTAACTGTCACACAGCCGTGACACATGCAGCTGCAGAGCTGATCAGCGGGAGCGATCCGGGAAGCCGGGTTCCCTCTGCAGCTTATTCGGTAAGCGCTATAGCTTGCAGAATAAGGGGGAACCCGAACATATTCACTCAACTCTAGTTATAAGATACATCATGTTGTATGTTTAAGCTCATTAATGCGCAAGAGGAAAAGATGCTAATTGAAATTTGAGAGACCGTTGCCCAAATTGAGAAAACAATTGCAAGTCAAGCCAATGCGCAGGAGATGATTTGCAAAGATAAGGAAATAGAAAATTAATTATGAATGAACATGGCGGCCATACTGGATTTCTATAGATGAATGTAACGCTCGCGCCCTGACTGGGAGGGGCGAGCGAGGGGATTGGGGCCCCACTGTGCCACAAACCAGAGTACCCTGGAGGGGTGTGACTAAGCAACTACCTTGGTTTTCACTGGAGCCTCTAGTGGTGAGGTCTGGCTTGTGCGGCAGGTAGCTGCCAGGTACCACCCTGGTGCAGTGTCTGGCTGTAGCAGCTGATCCCATTGGGGAACGGAAGTCTATTGACGGGTGTGGGCAAGTACAGACGAGCACCACTGGTACTCACGCGGGTACGGCTGGCAGGCAGGCGGGCAGGTACGAGTAAGGAACAGATGTCCCTCCAGTCTGAACTGGTTCCTAAGGACACAGGACGTGGAGCGGAAGCAGAGCAAAGACGCAGGAGGCAAGATGGGAGCAGAACAGAACCGCAGGTTGCGGGGAGCAGAATCGCAGGTTGCGGGGAGCGGATCGGAACCGCAGGTTGCGGCGAGCAGAACAGAGAGGCGCAGAGCCATAGGTGGCGACGAGCAGAGTAGAACTGAGCAGAGCCGCAGGTTGCGACAAGCAGAGCGGCGCAGAATAGGGCAGAGCCGCAGGTTGCGGCAAGCAGAGCGGTGCAGAGCCGCAGGTCGCAGCGAGCAGAACAGGGCAGAGCCGCAGGTTGCGGCGAGCAGAGCAAAGTGGACACAAGGGTACACTCAGCTGAGTGGGAAAGGCAAACAGACAAGGATACATACAGGTATAGACCAGAGTTCAGACAGGGACAGACACGGGAACAAGTACAGGACAAGAATTCCGGCCTGGGTATGCAGCCCCCAGGATAGCAGAGACAGGACCTGGCAGCTCAGTAGCAACACACTAACTGAGGGTGAAAGTTACTCAGGCATTCCCCTATGGGTGGGGATGCCTTAAGTACCTGAGGCTTCTTGGCAATTGGTAGGGAACACCTTAGGAAGGTGCACACAGTCTCTATAAGAAACAGGAAGTGCTGGGGCCGCCGCCCTAAATATACAGCCAGGAAGTATGCAGCAAACAAAGACATGAGGCCCAGAGCATGGAGCCGGCAGAGGACAGAACTCACAGCATGGCCCGGAGTGGTGAGTAAGGCCAGCGTCACACTGGCATATTGCGTCCGATGCGAGAGCATCGGATGCGATATGCTAATGACACTCGGTTCCTGTTCACAGTAGAGCAGGAGCCGAGTGTCATGCGTCTGTGCTCCAATTCTCTCGCACAGGGAGGATCGGAGCACAGCTGCGGAGGAGGCGGAGAAATGAATTTCTCCATCTCCTCCATTGCTGGGGTCTGCTTATAACGCACAGCACTCGGATGATATCCGCGTGGTGTGCGATGACTCACTCGCACCCATAGGCTTATATGGGTGCGAGTGAGCTGAGAGTTTTCCTCGGTCCGAGACAATTGCAGCATTCTGCGATTGTCTCAGACCGAGGAAAACGGCCGACAAAAAGTCGGCTGGTGGGAGCTGCCCCATAGCTGAACATTGGTCCGAGTGCAATGCGATTTTTTTTATCGCATTGCACTCGGCCGTTTAAAACGCCAGTGTGACGCCGGCCTAAGAGTGGAGATGGGAAACCATGCAGTGATGCCGGCAGGGATGTTTCAATGAATCTTTTAAATTCCAGGTTTATCTCTGATATATGTAAAGTGAGAGTAAAATTTGTGGATTTGCGAATTTCCAGGGATGATGGAATGGGCAATATATCTACTATTACATCTCACAAATGGGTCCCATAAATAGTTTTTTTTGTGTGTCAAATGGAGAGATCGTCGACTTATGATAAGACTAAATCCGACAGATTTTTCCGAATTTGGCAGAGTTGGCTTATGTTTCTGGACTCTGAGTATATGTCCATACTTCTGAGATAAGGGACTGCAGTAGAGACTTTTCTTAAGGTACCGTCACACTAAACGATATCACTAGCGATCCGTGACGTTGCAGCGTCCTGGCTAGCGATATCGTTGTGTTTGACACGCAGCAGCGATCAGGATCCCGCTGTGAGATCGCTGGTCGTTGATTAAAGTTCAGAACTTTATTTGGTCGTCAGATCAGCGTGTATCGTTGTGTTTGACAGCAAAAGCAACGATACCAGCGATGTTTTACAATGGTAACCAGGGTAAATATCGGGTTACTAAGCGCAGGGCCGCGCTTAGTAACCCGATGTTTACCCTGGTTACCAGTGTAAAATGTAAAAAAAACAAACACTACATACTTACATTCCAGTGTCTGTCCCCCGGCGTTCTGCTTCTGCACTGTGTCAGTGCCAGCCGGAAAGCAGGGCACAGCGGTGACGTCACCGCTCTGCTTTCCGGCCGCTGTGCTTACACAGTGCAGAGAAGCAGAACGCCGGGGGACAGACACCGGAATGTGAGTATGTACTGTTTTTTTTTTTTTACTTTTACGCTGGTAACCAGGGTAAACATCGGGTTACTAAGCGTGGCCCTGCGCTTAGTAACCCGATGTTTACCCTGGTTACCCAGGGACCTCGGCATCGTTGGTCGCTGGAGAGCGGTCTGTGTGACAGCTCTCCAGCGACCAAACAGCGACGCTGCAGCGATCGGGATCGTTGTCTGGATCGCTGCAGCGTCGCTAAATGTGACGGTACCTTAAGTCTTGTGTTTTTCCCATCCTTTCTCTTCTCTTACAGCCTCATGTCTCTTAACATTACACATTCACTATTGAAAGTCCCCGCACCAGTGAAAATTCAATAAGGAATGTGTGATAAGAGACAGATTAAAATGAGGCTAAGGAGATAAGATTATTGATAAAGCATATAAAAAGGAGAGATCTGTTCTTTAAAAACCGGCTAAGTACAATACATAATAATAAAGGAATAAACAATTGTCTGGTAATCGGATGATAACATCCAGTACCCCATATAGTCAGTAGTTTAATCAAAATTTACATTAAAAGTGACATTACAAAACATCCTTGTCCTTTTATCAAGATGAGTCTTTAAACAGATTCATTGCTTGCGTTGAGAAACACGTGATGGTGTCTCCGCGGTGTTGGATGTTTTGATCTCCCCGAGGTCATTCATCCTTATGTTTAGAGTCTTTAAACAGAGTCCCGAATAATGGGTATAGATTTGTTGCAAGAAGAGGCATATCGATTGGCTAGATAATATCACCGCATCTATAGAAAAGAAATGTTAGAAAATCCACATGGTTTATTTATAAAAATGTTTTTGTAAAAAGTGCAATTTGTACTATAAATCATTTTATGAATACCTTGTATACTGCCCCTATTGGACAAACAATCAGTAGATTTGGTTTCCAGTACCATCTCTATGCTGATGACACCCAATTATACACATCTATTCCTGATATCACGCCTGCATTATTACCAAACACCAAGGATTGTCTTACCGGTGTCTCCAACATCATGTCCTCCCTCTATGTGAAACGGAACCTGTCAAAAACTGAACTCCTTGTGTTCTCTCCCTCTACTAATGTACCTATGCCTGACATTGCCATCTCTGTGTCTGGTTCCACCATTACTCCACAGCAATAGCCCGCTGTCTTGGAGTCATACTTGATACAGAGCTTTCCTTTACTCCCCACAACCGATCACTGGCTCGCTCATGTCATCTACACCTCAATACATTTCTAGAATTCAACTTTTTCTTACCATTTGACTCTGCAAAAATTCTTCCTGTTGCTCTTATTCATTCTCACCTGGACTATTGTAACTCTCTACTAATCGGTCTCCCTCTTACTAAACTCTCCCCTCTCCAATCCGTCCTGAATGCAGCAGCCAGGATCATATTCCTTTACAACCGCTACCCTGATGCCTCTACCTTGTGCCAGCCTTCTCCTGCTTTGTAGGCATCCACCATTTTCATTTTCAGAGTGCTAGGCAGCAGCTTAGAAGACCCCATGGCTGTTGTTTTTTAGCAAGAGGTTTTGATGTAGCTGGTAAATTTGCATCACCTGTCCTTTCCTAACAATGATGGTGAACAAGCCATAACCCTAACAGGCTAATGTCTGAAACATTTGTCAAACTTTAGGCCTTTTAGAGATCATTTCATCTTCAACTTGCTTAACTGTTCACAGTAATTTTGACCAGGGGTGCACAAACTTTTACAAGCCACTGTACACTAGGGCTGGTACTACTTACCGTACTTATTTTTCCTGTTACTATGTATACACCTTTGCCAATGCTAGGTATAAACCTCTGCTGTTACTATGTATTTACTACAAGGTGATCCATTCTAAAAAGAGGACCATTCCTTCTGAGCAGACAATGACTATACAGCCTAAACTCAATCTGCTCCTCCTACAGAAAATGTTGGCGTGTTCTAAATAATAAAAACAATGTGCTGAATCTGTATCTTAATGTGTATGTCAGGTTCCTATAAGGTGTCAGGATGTCGCTGTAAATTTCTCTATGGAGGAGTGGGACTACATAGAAGGACACAAGGATCAGTACAAGGACGTCATGATGGAGAGCCACCATCTCCACACATCACTGAGTAAGTGGAGACTTTCATTGACTTTGATGGTCACAAAAATTGCTTATCACAATGCTGAGAATTACAAACAATTTCAAATCAACCTGTGTGTATTCTTACAGAAGGATCCATTACGGGAAAAGTAACATGTACATCGCCCTGTCCTGATCATTCCCAGAATTGTCCAGAGAGACGTCAAAATATCCCGCAGGATCATCAGGGAGGTCATCAGGTAGATGTAGTTAGTATTTCGCCATCTTTTAAAAATGTCAAGAAAAAGCAGGGAATATGATCATACCAAAATAACTTATTTATGCTTCTTTCACACATCAGGTATTTTGTTTCAGGCACAATCCGGCAAGTTTTGAAAAAAACGTATCCTTTTTTTTTGCGCCGGATCCGTTTTTTTCTTATAGAGTTGTATTAGCGCCGGATTGTGCCTGATGACCAGATGTTTCATCCGTTTTTTTTCCCGGAGCCGTCCAAATAGTTGTTTCCGGTGGACGGAGAAAATGTTCAGATGAACGTTTTTTTGTCCAGCGAAAAAATCTCTCTCTCGATCCATTTTTTGGAACATTAGCCGGATTCTGCCTGAAACAAAAAACCTGATGTGTGAAAGTAGCCTTACCTGTACGCTTCAGCCATTCTGCTTTGGTGATCCAGCTGGTCATGTTACGTTGTTCTACAGTGATGACGTTCCCGCTGCAGCCAATCACAGGACTCAGTGGGGGTTTCATAGGTGACCGCTAAATCCAGTAATTTCAACGACGCTGGAGTAACAGGGAATTTACCAGGAGAGTATAAGTAATTTTGGTATTTTATTACATTCCATGTTATTAGACCATTTTTAACCCCTTTATCCCCAAGGGTGGTTTGCATGTTAATGACCGGGCCAATTTTTACAATTCTGACCACTGTCCTTTTTTTGAGGTTATAACTCTGGAATGCTTCTCCTGGTGATTCTGACATCGTTTTCTCATAACATATTGTACTTCATGATAGTGGTAAAATTTCTTTGACATGACTTGCGTTTATTTGTGAAAAAAATAGAAATTTGGCAAAAATGTCGCAATTTTCCAACTTTGAATTTTCTTGCCCTTAAATCACAGACATATGTCACACAAAATACTTAATAAGTAACATTTCCCACATGTCTACTTTACATCAGCACAATTTTGAAACCAAAATCTTTTTTTGTTAGGGAGTTATAAGGGTTAAAAGTTGACCAGCGATTTTCTCATTTTTACAACACCATTTTTTTTTTTTAGGGACCACATCACATTTGAAGTCACTTTGAGGGGTCTATATGATAGAAAATACCCAAGTGTGACACCATTCTAAAAACTGCACCCCTCAAGGTGCTCAAAACCACATTCAAGAAGTTTATTAACCCTTCAGGTGCTTCACAGGATTTTTGTAATGTTTAAAAAAAAAATGAACATTTAACTTTTTTTTCCACAAAAATTTAGTTCAGATCCAAATGGGGAAATTGGACCCCAAAAGTTGTTGTGAAATTTGTCCTGATCTGGTACACAGATACCCCATATGTTGGGGTAAACCACTGTTTGGGCACATGGCAGAACTCAGAAGGGAGGGAGCACCGTTTGACTTTTCAATGCAAAGTCCAAGTGACACCATTTTGGAAAATAGACCCCCTAAGGAACTTATCTAGATGTGTGGTGATCACTTTGAACCCCCAAGTGCTTCACAGAAGTATATAATGTATATAATGTAGAGCTGTAAAAATAAAAAAATCATATTTTTTTCACAAAAATGATATTTTCGCCCCCAATTTTTAATTTTACCAAGGGTAACAAGGAGAAATTGGACCCCAAAAGTTGACTTTTTCAACGCAGAATTGGTTGGAATTAAAATTGGACGCCATGTCGCGTTTGGAGAGTCCCTGATGTGCATAAACAGTGGAAACCCCCCACAAGTGACATCATTTTGGAAACTAGACCCCCCAAGGAACTTATCTAGATGTGTTGTGAGAACTTGAAACCCCCAAGTGTTTCACTAAAGTTTATAATGCAGAGCTGTGAAAATAAAAAATATATTTTTTCCAACAAAAATGATTTTTTAGCCCCCAAATTATTATTTTCACAAGGGTAACAGGAGAAATTGGACCACAAAAGTTGTTGTCCACTTTGTCCAGAGTACGCTGATACCCCATATGTGGGGGTAAACCATTGTTTGGGCGCACGGGAGAGCTCGTAAGGGAAGGAGCACCATTTGACTTTTTCAACGCAGAATTGGCTGCAATTGAGATCGGACACCATGTCGCATTTGGAGAGCCCCTGATGTGCCTAAACAGTGGAAACCGCCAATTCTAACTCCAACCCTAACCCGAACACACCCCTAACCCTAATCACAACCCTAACCACAACCCTAACCCTGACACACCCCTAACCCTAATTCCAAATGTAAACGTAATCCCAACCCTAATCCAAACCCTAACTTTAGCCCCAACCATAACCCTAACTTTAGCCCTAACCCTAACGGGAAAATGAAAATAAATACATTTTTTTATTTTAGTATTTTCCCCTAACTAAGGGGGTGATAAAGGGGGGTTTGATTAACTTTTATAGAGGGTTTTTATTGCGGGTTTTTATGTTTGGCAGCTGTCACACACTAAAATACGCTTTTTATTGCAAAAAATAGTTTTGCATCACCACATTTTGAGAGCTATAATTTTTCCATATTTTGGCCCACAGAGTCATGTGAGGTCTTGTTTTTTGCGGGACGAGTTGACGTTTTTATTGGTACCATTTTCAGGCACATGACATTTTTTTATTTCTTTTTATTACGATTTTTGGGAGGCAGAATGAACAAAAACCTGCAATTCATGAATTTCTTTTAGGGGGCGTTTATACCGTTCAGCGTGTGGTAAAATTGATAAGGCAGTTTTATTCTTTGGGTCAGTACCATGACAGCGATACCTCAGTTATATCATTTTTTAAATGTTTTGCTGATGATGCTGTATGGTGGCTTGTTTTCAGCGGTACCATTTTTTTTATATCAGTCTTTTTGATCGCGTGTTATTCCACTTTTTGTTCGGCGGTATGATGATAAAGCATTGTTTTTTGCCTTGGGTTTTTATTTTTTTACGATTTTAGCTGAAGGGGTTAAGTAGTGAAACAGTTTTATAGAATGGGTCGTTTTGGATGCGGCGATACTAAATATGTGTACTTTTATGTACTTTTCTTGTGTTTTTTTTATTTACATAAAGAAATGTATTTATTGGAACGATATTTATTTATTTTCTTTATTTAGGAATTTAAAAAAATATATTTTTATACAGTGTATTTTTTTGTTACTTTTTTACATTGTCCCAGTGTGGGACATCACTGTATAAAGCCAGATCACTGATCTGACACTTTGCACAGCACTGTATCAGATCAGTGATCTGACAGGCAGTGAAGGAGGCTTGCTGGTGCCTGCTCTCAGCAGGCACTGAGAGGCCACCTCCCTGCAGGACCTGGAAGGACCCCGTGGCCATCTTGGATCCAGGGGTCTCCATGGAGACCCTCAGGAAAAGGCAGTAATCGCAGTGTTTCGGGGGTTAAACCGCCAGGGGATTTAGTGCCGAGTGTCAGCTGTGAGAATCAGCTGACACTCGCCCCGATCGGCCGCACACCACCCGTTTGCGCAGCCGATTGGCTTCGATGTACTATCCAGTCCATGGTCATACGGGCCCAGCCCACATGGACGGGATAGTACAGTACAACGGATGTCAGAAAGGGGTTAAAGAAAATATGTAAGAAGAAAATATGTAAATCAAGTTTATATTTTAAGCACATTTTTTTTAAGAATCTCCTAAAATTTAGCATTGAGCCTCAAAATGGACCCTTTTGTCACGGAGAGATCATTTTTTATCATTAGCTTCTCTATCATAATTACAATTAAAGGTTACACCTATACATAAATAATCATGTACAGAAAATGGAACTAAAAATAATCGGAAAATAAAAACTGAAGAGAAAAAAATAAGTATCCTGATCTAGGTCTACTTAAAATTTAACCAGCTTTGTGCCACCTAATCTGAGAGCAGCATAATGTAGGTGCAGTTGTATAATCCCACCCCCAGCACCGATTGGCAGCTTTCTGCCTATGCACGGTGTGCACAGGAAGCTGCCAGAGATGTGGGCGGAGTTATATAGAGTTCAGCATTAAGAGAACTGGTAGATCTACAGCAGACAAAACTGTCATTTTATCAAAAGGGCATCAAACAGCCAAACTAGTGAGACATCGCTGGAATCAGGTTCTCTTCTTTTACATCATGCTGCTGTCAGATGGGGTAGCAAAATCCAGGTGACTGATTCCCTTTAAGCATTTGTTTTTGTGTTTTGTATGTGGTGACTTAGGCTGAAAGTCAGATTGGCATTAAAGTTGAAGTTACCCTAGAAGAAGAAGAGATATTTGGGAGAGTGGACACCCCTACAAATACCAGCACAAGTGAGTAGTAATAAAATACTACTTTTGGTGGGGCTTTCATTTAAGAACACTTTTACTGGGTACAAACAAATGGTTTTTTTTGTATGACCATTTGACATATCAGCAATTCTTTTTTTTTGTATCATTGTGTTCTGAGAGCTAGAACTTTCAGAATACTCTTTGTTGCCTTATGCATGCTTTTATTTTAATGGCACAAATTATTTTTATATTTTATGAACTGAAAAAAATCTGACTTTTGTGGGGAGTGAAAAAAAAACAAAGCAATTCTCACTTATTTTGGGGGTTCAGTTTTAAGAATTAAGTTTGTGATATTTTATTCTTTAGGTTGATACCATATTTGTATAGTTTGTTGTATGTTCAATTTGCATACCAAAATACCCTTTAAAAAATAGCATTTGTTGGGGTGTATTGTATTTTATATGGTTTTCTTGATTAGGCATTGTTGTATTTAGATAAAAAGGTTTAGAGTTCCTCCCGCACTCCAAAGACATACTGTTAGGGAATTTACATTGTAAGCCCCAGTGGGGACAGTGATGATAGTGCCTGTGAAGCAATAGTGGAATATGATTGCTCTATATAAGTAAGCACAATTAATCACAAGTTTTTTTTAGGGGGGTTTAGAAAATGTTATGCATCAGTTCGATCCATGGTTGCTATAGCAAAGTATTTTGGTGCATTGTGTCAGATAGGCCCCTGCCATGAAAATCCATTGTCATCCTGGTCTCTCATTCTGTCTGACAGCTTAAACGCTGCAGTTACTTTTCACCAGAGCCTCTAAGGAGTTAGACTTGTAGAATTAGAGTCAGGTCACGTTCACACGTTCAGTATTTGGTCAGTATTTTACATCAGTATTTGTAAGCCAAAACCAGGAGTGGAACAATCAGAAGAAAAGTATAATAGAAACACGTCACCACTTCTGTATTTTTCACCCACTTTTGATTTTGACTTACAAATACTGATGTAAAATACTGACCAAACACTGAATGTGGGCTATAAGCTGTGCCCCTTCTATTCCTGTGCTGTATGTGTATGCCAGATTTGCTATATCTACAGTGGGGAAAATAAGTATTTTATACACCTCTGATTTTGCAAGTTTTTCCACCTACAAAGAATGGAGAAGTCTGTAATTTTTATCGTAGGTACACTTCAACTCTGAGAGACAGAATCTAAAAATAAAATCCATAAAATCACATTGTATGATTTTTAAACAGTGATGGGTGAACCCGAACAGTGAAGTTTGGAGTTTGTACCTAACAGCAACTGTTCATGCACGAACCCCGAGCACTGACTTTTCCAGGAAGTCCGTGTTACTGTTCGGGTTCAGCACCCCGAACATCAGGTGTTTCCCACGCTGTTATGTGCATGACATCGCAAGAAACACCGGCGGCTCTGATCTTCGGTGAGATTACCACCAGTCAGAACGCCTGCAGCTGTGACCGGGGTTAGTAGTACTGATGAGACAGTACAACTATTACTACTATACCTATTTTTGATAACCAGCATGGCAAAACCCTCAGTTGTCAGCTTTATCATGGCTGCTTATCAAGAATAGAGGGGCCCCCATACCATTTTTTAATTATTTAAATAAATTAAAAAAGCGGTGCGGGGTTCCCCCATTTTTGACAACCAGCCAAGCTAAAGCAAAAAGATGGTGGCTGGGATTCTCAGGCTTGAAAGAGGCCATGGATATTGCAGCCCGTAGACACTTCAGAAATGGCACATCTATTAGATGCGCCAATTCTGGCGTTTTGCCCGGCTCTTGCCCTGTGGCGGTGGTAAGTGGGGCTCATATTTGTGGGGTTGATGTGACCATTGTATAGTCTGGTGACAACAAGCCCAGCAGTTAACAACAGAGTGGCGTCTATAAGACGTCTGTCCATTAGTAATACCATAGTCATATGGTCAGTAAAAAACACCCAGAATACAGTCCTGTATTTGAAATAAAAATACACACAGTTTTACAAATTTATTTAAAAATAACAATCACAGTTATACTCGCCTTTCACCAATTCCATTGAAGCAAGCCCTGGTTTCCTTTTTAGGTGGTTTGCTTTAGCTTTGCTGGTTGTCCAAAATGGGGGGGGACTAACACTTTAATTATTTATTTAAATATTTAAAGAAAAAAAAAAGTGGTGTGGAGTGGTGACCCGTCTATTCTTGATAACCAGCCATGATAAAGCTGACAGCTGAGGGTTGCAGCCCACAGCTATCAGTTTTTCCATGCTGTTTATCAAAAATAGAAAGACCCTTTCAGGGATCTCATATTTGTCAGGACTTTCCTTATCCCACAAATTCATAATATCACAGGCCGGGAAAGTCACGAGTAACACTTACTGTGATCTTTGGAGCGAACAGCTCTTTGCTGCCACCTATCGTCCGGACAATTACACGACTGGCCGACGATCAACGGAGAAGGCTGAGCCTGTTCGCACCACTAGGCTGGCTATCAGAAAATTAACAGTGAGCTTATGGCATATACACCTCCGGATTCCCACACAGGGAATATGTGTACACACCCCAGTACGGTCACAGCTAATCCTCCGATGGCCCCAGACTACTCGCCTCCCCCACTAACCTGTTTCGCTTGATTAGACACCATTAAGGGTAGCTATCACTTCGAGGCATAGTTTACAGTACAGAAGGAACAGAACTATTACATTTTATATTTAATCCAAAGGGAGGCAGTGTTTGAGAAAAATCTACAAAAGATTTTACAAGGGGGACAAAACAATACAACATAAACAGTTACATGAAATAAAAGGGATTAGCAGTAGAACTTACTACACCGATCGCAGAGACAATTCAGTTTAGCCGAAGGAGAGCGCTTCGATTTGGCCGTCAATAACGGGGTCCCTACATAGATGACATGTAACTCTCTTGTACGCACAGTGATGATAATTGGGATTGATCTTTTATCAGACCCCGAGTCCCATCCACACACCCCTCTAAGATGACCTCACAAGGTCCTGGTTGTGGGCTGGACTCAGCCCTTCATAATTTTAGGAAATCCCAGTTTATATAATAACTGCTCATAGAGTGATCACAGAAGGTCGAGACTGATGTCATCTTTCTATTGGGATTGTAGCTACACTTAGAGACAAAACATGGCCTAGCTACTGGTTATATGGCCCCTATGGATTTTGGGCTTTTTGGTGGGGGTTATAATTATGAGAAAATATGTGTATTTTTGGCCTAGTTATCCCGATGCCAACAAGGTATGTCTCATTAATATTGGATGTATAGTAAATCCAATATTCCATATTTTCTTCCGGAGCCATACTCTCTAGTGATGAGCGAATATACTCGTTACTCGAGATTTCCCGAGCACGCTCGAGTGTCCTCCGAGTATTTTTTAGTGCTCGGAGATTTAGTTTTCTTCGCAGCAGCTGAATGATTTACATCTGTTAGCCAGCATAAGTACATGTGGGGGTTGCCTGGTTTCTAGGGAATCCCCACATGTTATCAAGCTGGCTAAGGCTACTTTCACACATCAGGTTTTCGCTGTCAGGCTAAATCTGGCTAAATTTAAAAAAAAAACGGATCCGGCGAATGTTGCCGCTGGATCCAGTTTTTTTCCCATAGACTTGCATTAGTGCCGGATGATATTGCGTTTCGTCCGTTTTTCGCCGGATCCGGCAAATCTGCCGTTTCCGGTTTCTGGAAAAAAACATCCATAGCAATGTTTTTTGTCTCTGGAGAAAAAGCCGGAAGCGCCGGATCCGGTGCTTCCGGCTGTTTGCTAGAATGGAAGCCTATGGGAGCCGGAAGGTACCGGATCCGGCGCCGGATTCTGTTTTTTTAAACTGAGCATGCTCCAATTTTTTTTTATCCAATAATCTAGATACGCTAGCTGGATCCGTCGAAAAAATGGATCCGTCGCATCAGTTTTTCACAATCTGCGCCAGATCCGGTTTTTCTAACATTCGCCGGATTGTGCCTGATGCAAAAAAACTGATGTGTGAAAGTAGCCTAACAGATGTAAATCATTCAGCTGCGGCGAAGAAAACTAAATCTCCGAGCACTAAAAAATACTCGGAGGACACCCGAGCGTGCTAATACTGTTTGATCTCTGAGTACTCTCACCATGGCTATTTGTAAAGGGTGTCATATTTTCTTTGATCCACTTCAGACCCTAATAAGACCCTTTTCCTGTGTCTCTGTGGGGACAATAGACATCCTCTGCAGTCACCTGGACATAGAGAGGAATCCTCGCATTTTAATTATTCTACTTCACATAGCTGTGTCACTGCCATTTTACATAAAGACAGGGTTGATTGCTATCTCCCAGATCCTCAGGACAAATGGTTGATGAAAGTAAAAAGGGAGGGGGGACATGAGGAACCTCAAGGATTTTTAATATTTTCTATGACAGACCCCACATAATTTTTTTTAATTTATTTATAGCGTAGGCACCGACTTATGAATACTCCCATCAGCTGTGCCTGCTTTCGCTGTTCAGCAACAGAAGGTGAAGGCTGATGGGAGTAATACTCTCTCATCAGCTGACTCCTCTGTGACCGGAGGTAAACTTTTTATTGCCGGTCACAGTTTTCACACAAAACCCCAAAATGTGGTGGTCATATTTAGTGGCACATTTACAAATGGGTAAACAAATTTGTTTCAAGCTTGTGATGCTCGTTCAATCTCACCTGTGGCCAATAACAGGTGTGGGCAATATGAAACTCTCACTTAAAACCAGATAGAAAGGGGAGAAGTTGACGCAATTTTCTCTGATCGCCCATGACGGCACCACGGAGAGAGGGGATCCGCCCACCAAGGACAGGAAACCTACGGATAAAAAGGCGGTACCACTCTCCTGCATCAGTTGGTTTCCTGTCCTTGATGGGAGACCTACGGACTTACCAGTTCGACGTTGGAATTCCGGGGCCAACCAGTCCGATTCAGGCAGCTGGGGTCCCTCTGCCTCGGCTAGGGTGGTGACCCGAAGCGCCACCGCTGGGAGCCAGGGGCGACAGGGTGTGCGGGGGAGGTGACAAGGAGTTCGCGGTCACCTCCCCAGGTAAGATGCAGCAGCGGCAACATCCAGGGGGGTCCCTCTGTGGTTGCGGGAGGTGCAGCGCGACCCTCCCTAAAACAAGCTTCAGTCTGCACGCTGCACCGCCATCGGGCGTGCAGAGTAACGCGCTATAGGGGCTGCATAGGACCGGGGGCGCCGGTCAGCAGTGCCATACCTGCTTCCTGGGCGCCATCTTGAAAGTTCGGCGCATGCCCGGGATCTAAACTGGTCTCGCGAGTTGGGAGCTTCCGCGCAGGCGCCGGTAGATTACCGCTCGAGCGCTGGGCACGATCTGCGCAGGCGCTGACGGAGCGCCGCTCGGGCGCTGGGCGCGGTCTGCGCAGGCGCCGGCGGGGCTTCCGCTTGGGCGCCTAACGCGTCTGCGCAGGCGCCGGCGGCGCTAAACGCTCGGCGCGGTATGTGGGCGCCGGGCTAATGCACAGGCGCCGGCGTTCGGCGCTCCTCTCCGTGGACTGCGCAAGTGCAGAGGGCAAGCGGCGGGAGGGTTTAAATAGAGTAATCCACATCCTCCCAGTGGCTCTGCAGTGATAAGCAAGAGCCTCATGAGTAATAGTGCCGCAGCGCCAGCTCAGCCAAGTGTCAAAGCAGCATCCGCAGACCAGCAGCAGTATGAGCGACCCGACATCACCTCAGCCCGAGTCACCTCCACCTGTAGCATCGCCGCAGCAGAAGCAGCAAAAAAGGCGACTGCAGAAAGGGCACCAGGACACCAGCAAAGAACGCCAAAGGTCCCAGCACAGTAAGGAGTCCAGTACGGCGTCAGGGAAAAAGCCAGAGGCAGAGAATCCCCAACCGGTATTTATGGGTCCTGGAGGTGGTAAGTGGATCTTCGTGATTGTCAGAGACAGTAAGATTGTTATTTGTCTCTTGTAGGGGAGGAAAAGCGTATGTAAAACTAAGCACAAAAGTTGCGCCATCTGTAGAGAGGATCTTCCACCTACATGGGATAAGAGACTATGCAATACTTGCATTCAGCAGACTGTATCTGAAAACCTTCCTGGGTTTGCAACAGATCTTAAAAGCCTGATTAAGGAGCAAGTAGAGGACACCGTCAGATCACTAAAAAGTGGGAAAAAAAAGGAGAAAAACCAGACTCAGGTCCCCATCTCCCGTCTCAAAATCAGAAAGCGATAGTGAGAGTTCAGTGTCCTTCAACTCCTCCACCTCATCTTCATCATCTACTTCTTCCTCGGGGGGACATAACTGTTTCCCTCTAGAGGATACTGATGGCCTCTTAAAAGCCGTGAGAAGTACCATGGGTCTGGTAGACTCCCACCCTAAAAAATCGGTACAAGACATCATGTTTGGGGGCCTGGAACAGAAAAAGAGAAGAGCTTTCCCTCTTAACGAAGCAATAGCAGCCTTAATTAAGAAAGAATGGAAGAAGCCCATGAGAAAGGCTCTTTTAACGCCAAAAAGAAAATACCCCTTCGAGGAGGAATCCTGCTCCTTTTGGGAGAAGGCCCCCAAATTAGATGTAGCGATCGCTAAAGCCTCAAAAAAATTTGCCCTCCCGTTCGAGGACATGGGGGTCCTAAAAGACCCTATGGATAAGAAGGCAGATGCCTTTCTCAAAGGTGCCTGGGAGGCAGCGGGAGGAGGCCTGAAGCCGGCAGTAGCGGCAGCATGTACTTCACGCTCCCTGATGATTTGGCTGAACCAACTGGAGGGTCAATTAAAGGGGAAAACTTCCTGGGACTCAATGCTGGACACATTAACAGTAATGAGAGGGGCCGCGGCTTTCCTAGCTGATGCCTCGGCCGACTCCATCAGGCTATCCGCCAGAGCAGCAGGGTTTGCTAATGCGGCCAGGCGCGCCCTCTGGCTTAAGAATTGGCCAGGCGACCTACAAACGAAAACAAAACTGTGTACCATCACCTGCGAAGGAGAATTTCTGTTTGGTTCCACCCTAGATGACATCTTGGAAAAAGCGGGGGACAAGAAATAGTCCTTCCCCCCTCTGGGTCTCCCCTCTTATAGGAAGCCCTTTCGGAACAAGAGGTTTTTCCGTAGGAACCCGGGGAGAAGCCAGGGGAAATGGGAAGATAAAAAGAACAAAAATAAGGGGTTTATCTTTAATAAAAACCTCAATGACAACAAAAAACCTTCACAATGAAGGTTCGCCCCAGGTGGGGGGGAGATTATCTCTCTTTCTCCCAGCCTGGGAAAAGATTACCTCAAGTCGATGGATACTAAACATCATAGAGTCGGGACTGAGGTTAACATTCAAGAGGTACCCTCGTCCCTCTTTCAAGATAACACCCACAAGATCCTCGGCAGAAGAGCAGTTGACGCTAGAAAACGAGGTTGTTGGGTTAGTAAAAAAAGGAGTACTCCTGGAAGTTCCCCCTCAGGAAAGAGGGCAAGGTTACTATTCCCCTCTATTCCTGAGGAAGAAGCCAGATGGTTCCTTCAGGACCATTATCAATTTGAAAAACCTAAACAACTACCTAGAGGTTCAAGCATTCAAGATGGAAACAGTAAAATCATCTATCAAAATGCTGTTTCCTCAATGCTTCATGGTGGTCCTGGACCTGAGGGACGCATATTATCACGTCCCAATACACAAGGATCACCAAAAATTCCTCAGACTGGCAGTCCACATCCAGGGAGTCCTAAGTCACTTCCAGTTCTCAGCTCTACCATTTGGCTTAGCAATAGCCCCGAGGGTTTTTACAAAGTTGGTCGCGGAGGTAATGGCTCACCTCAGGGAAGAAAACACCCTGATCATACCATATCTGGACGATTTCCTGGTGATAGGCTCCTCCCCGCAACATTGCAAGAGTCAACTAGATCTAGTGATTCATTCTCTAAAAGATCTGGGTTGGCTAATAAACCTAGAAAAATCCAGACTGGTGCCTTCTCAGGTTCAGGAGTACCTAGGTCTCACTCTAGACTCCAAACAAATGGAATGTCGGCTCCCAGAGAGCAAAATACAAAAGATAAAAAATTTAGCGTTAAGAGTACAATCTCTTCCCTCCATAACACTTTGTCAGGGCATGTCCCTATTAGGCTCTATGACGTCCTGCATCCCGGCGGTCCAGTGGGCCCAACTACATTAAATAGATCTCCAATGGCAGCTACTGTCAGAGCAAATCCTTCTAGGAGAGCATTTAGACGGGCGGTTAACATTGTCTCCTCGCACCAATCACTCTCTGACTTGGTGGACGTTGCAGGAAAATCTTTCCCAGGGAGTCCCATGGGTAATCCCGATCTCGAAGGTCCTAACTACGGACGCAAGCCCCTCAGGGTGGGGGGCTCATCTGGGCGATCTAGTAGCCCAAGGCATTTGGTCTCCGTCCCTTGCAAACAATTCCTCCAATATGAAGGAACTCCTGGCAGTAAAATTTGCCCTTCAGGAATTCTTGGGAGTCCTTCAATCTCACCATGTAAGGGTGATGTCGGACAATCAAGTAGTAGTATCTTACCTAAATCATCAGGGGGGTACCCGTTCCAAAAATCTAATGGAAGTGACCAGCTCAATCCTTCAAATAGCCGAGAGCAACCTTCTATCCCTGACAAGCCTACACATAAAGGGGGTAGACAATTACAAGGCAGACTTTCTAAGTCGATCCAGCCTAAAACAGGGGTAATGGGAACTAAATCCAGTGATATTTACTCAGATCACACAAAAATGGGGTGTTCCCAAAATAGATCTCTTCGCGAGCCATTTAAACAAAAAAGTAGCCTCCTTCTGCTCCCTATCTCCCTTGGGGAACCCAGTAGCTGTGGACGCTTTCCTGATCTCTTGGGGTCACCATCTGGTCTATGCCTTTCCTCCTCTCATTCTGATTCCAGCAGTGCTGAGGAAGATTCGGGAGGACGGGGCATTGGTCATCTTAATTGCCCCGTTCTGGCCGAAGAGACCTTGGTTCTCATGGATGAGGAAGATGTCAATATCCGACCCGTGGGTGTTACCAGACCTCCAGGATCTATTATCGCAGGGCCCAGTCTGTCATCCGCGAGTCAAGAACTTGCACTTGACAGCCTGGCTCTTGAGAGGAAAATATTAGAAAACAGAGGGTTCTCTTCGGGTTTAATCTCAACTCTGTTAAAAAGTAGGAAGCCGGTTACAACAAAACAATACGGCAAAATATGGAAAAAGTTATTGTCTTCTTCAGGTGCAAAGATAGGGAAGGAGATTCCCCTTAATTCCATATTAGAGTTCCTACAAAAAGGTTTGGAGATGGGTTTAGCCACCAGTACCCTAAAAGTTCACGTGGCGGCATTGGGGGCATTATTCAATTTTGACTTAGCTTCAAATAGGTGGGTCTCTAGATTCATCAGAGCAGCAGGAAGATCGAGGCCTCTGCCAGTGAAAGTGGTTCCACAATGGGACTTAAACTTGGTCCTTAAAACCCTGACTAGTCCACCATTTGAACCATTACATGAAACTTCAATAAAAAACCTATCTCTCAAAACCGCTCTGTTAGTCGCCCTCACTTCTGCCCGTAGGGTTAGCGACTTACAGGCTCTCTCAGTTAATCCTCCTTACACACAATTTTTAGAGGATAGGGTCATTTTAAAAACAGACCCAGCATATCTCCCGAAAGTGGCTTCGAAATTTCACAGGTCTCAAGAGATATCTCTCCCCTCCTTCTGTCCCAACCCTACAAATAAGGAGGAACAAACATTACATACACTGGATGTAAGAAGGTGTCTCTTACACTACCTAGAAGCCACTAGAGAGAGTAGGGAGGATTCCTCTCTGTTTGTGTGTTTCCAGGGTCCCCGGAAGGGGAAAAAAGCTTCTAAAGCCACCATAGCAAGATGGATCACGGACGCCATCAGTCTTTCATACTCGGCAAGTGGGATGTCCGTTCCCGGGGAGGTTAAGGCTCACTCATCAAGGGCAGTGGCAACTTCCTGGGCGGAGAAGGCCGGAGCTTCTATAGACCAGATATGTAAAGCTGCTACCTGGTCCTCACCATCCACATTCTATAGGCACTATAGATTGGACCTAATCTCTTCTTCAGATCTTACCTTCGGTAAAAGGGTTCTGGAATCGGTGGTCCCTCCCTGAATGTACTATCTATGCAATTCTCTCCGTGGTGCCGTCATGGGCGATCAGAGAAAAATATAGTTCTTACCGATAACGGTATTTCTCTGAGCCAATGACGGCACCCGTACATTCCCTCCCTTCACTTATGGGTGTGCACATTCAAATAGTGCCATAGTCTATTCATAATCTACTTTTAGTTAAAATCACGCGGTATCTTACTAGGCTAAACAGTTAAAATTTGCAAATGCCTTAGTAGTCTCCCATCATTCTCTATGTAAACAAACTGATGCAGGAGAGTGGTACCGCCTTTTTATCCGTAGGTTTCCTGTCCTTGGTGGGCGGATCCCCTCTCTCCGTGGTGCCGTCATGGGCTCAGAGAAATACCGTTATCGGTAAGAACTATATTTTTTTACATTGTGTGTCTGTGTGTACCAAACTAAGCATGGAGAACAGAAAGAGCAGAAGAGAACTGTCTGAGGAATTGAAAACCAAAATTGTTGAACAATATCAGCAATCTCAAGGTTACAAGTCCATCTCCAGAGATCTTGATGTTATTTTGTCAACTGTGCGCAACAAAATCAACCCATCGAACTGTTGCTAATCTCCCTGGCCGTAGATGACAGATAAATTGATGAAAGGTTGCAACACAGGATAGTCCATATGGTGAATAAACAGACCTACCGTATTTTCCGGCGTACAAGACGACTTTTTAACCCCTGAAAATCTTCTTAAAAGTCGGGGGTCGTCTTGTACGCCGGGAATCGCCTTGTACGCCGGGTGTATATGGTGGGTGGGGGGGGGAGTGATCCTGATGACGACGAGGGGGCGTCTCACAGAAAAGTGAGTATCCCCCATTACCTTATCATAGCGCTGCAGCGTGGGGTCTCTGTGCTGGGAGCGGCGGCGGCTGCTGTGCTGTGCTGTGGCGGCTCCTCTTCTGCAGTGTGGGGCCTCTGGTGCTGTGGGGCGGTGGCGGCGTATCTTCATGCAGTCGGGGCTCCTCCGGCATCTCAGCCTGGAAGCCCCGCCGGCAACTCCATCGGTACAATGCGCTGGCCTCCGGGAAAATGGCCGCTGCTTAGATTCAGATCTCGTTGAGATCTGAATCTGAGCATGCGCAGCCCCCAGCGGCCGGGCCACCGCATCGCACCTATTGAGCTGCCTCCGGGAAAATGGCCACTGCTCAGATTCAGATCTCGTCTCCCGAGATCTCGGGACGAGATCTGAATCTGAGCAGCGGCCATTTTCCCGGAGGCCACCTGACCGCATTGTACCCATGGAATTGCCGGCGGGGCTTCCAGTCTTTGAGATGCCGGAGGAGCCCCGACTGTATGAAGATACGCCGCCGCCACCGCCCCACAGCACCAGAGGCCCCACACTGCAGAAGAGGAGCCGCCACAGCACAGCACAGCACAGCAGCCGCCGCTCCCAGCACAGAGACCCCACGCTGCAGCGCTATGATAAGGTAATGGGGGATACTCACTTTCCTGTGAGACGCCCCCTCGTCCTCATCAGGATCACTCCCCCCCCCCCCCAAAAGGCACATATTCACCGGCCCTATAAGACGACATAGGGTGTATAAGAAGACCCCCGACTTTTAAGAAGATTTTATTTTTTAACTGGTAAAGTTGGGGGGTCGTCTTATACGCCCAGTCGTCTTATACGCCGGAAAATACGGTAATTAAATTCCAAAGAAATTCAATCTGACCTGCAGGCTCAGGGTGCATCTGTGTCAGCGCAAACTATCAGTTGACAGTAGAATGAAATGAAACACTATGGCAGGAGACCCAGGAGAACCCCACTGCTGATACAGACCTAAAAAAGCTAGAGTGCGATATGCCAAAATGTATATGTGTAGCCAAAATCCTTCTGGGAAAGCTTTTTGTGGACAAATGAGACCAAGATAGAGCTTTTTGTTAAAGTACATCATGAAATCTGAACATTGTCAAAGGATTTGGGGTTGCAGTGTAGTGCCCAGTGTCAGAAAGCTGAGTTTGTGTCCTAAGACATGGGTTTTCCAGCAGGACAATGACGTCAAACATACTTCAAGAAACATCCAGATATGGAAGGAAACAAAGGGGTGGAGAGTTCTGAAGTGGCCAGCAATGAGTCTGGATCTAAATCCCATTGAAAACCTGTAGAGGTATTAAAATGAGAGACCTGGAGCAGTTTGCAAAAGAAGAGTGTTCCAAAATTCCAGTTGAAAGGTTTAAGAAGCTGGTTATAAAAATCAATTGCAGTTATTTATTCCAAAGGTGCAACCAAATATTTAGTTGATGGTGCCAACAATTTTGTCCTGCCTATTTTTAGGAGTTTTGTGTGAAGTTACGGTATATCCATCTTGCCTTCTTTCTTTTATCATCAACAAATTAATTTATTTCAGTTCTTCAATACCAAAGGTGAAACTCATATATATATATATATAGAGAGAGAGAGAGAGAGAGAGAGAGAGACATTACAAACAGAGTGATCTGTTTCAAGTGTTTATTTCTGTTAATGTTGATAATTATGGCTTATAGCCAATGAAAACCCAAAAGTCATTATCTCAGTAAATTAGAATAATTAACAAAAGACACCAACAAAGGCTTCCTAAGTGTTTAAAAATGTCCCTTAGTCTGTTTCAGTAGGCTCCACAATCATGGGGAAGATTGCTGACTTGACAGATGACCAGAAGGCAGTCATTGACACACTCCACAAGGGGGGTAAGCCACAAAAGGTCATTGCTAAAGAAGCTGGCTGTTCACAGAGTGCTTTATCCTAGCATATTAATGGAAAGTTGAGTGGAAGGAAAAAGTGTGGTAGAAAAAGGTGCACAAGCAACCGGGATAACCGCAGCCTTGGAAGGATTGTTAAGAAAAGGCCATTCAAAAATTTTGTGGAGATTCACAAGGAGTGGACTGCTGCTGGAGTCATTGCTTCAAGAGTCACCACACACAGATGTATCCAGGCCATGGACTACCAGTGTCGCATTCTTTGTGTCAGCCACTCATGACCAATAGACAACGCCAGAATTGTCTTACCTGGGCCAAGGAGAAAAAGAACTGCACTGTTGCTCAGTGGTCCAAGGTGTTTTCAGATTAAAGTAAATTTTGTATTTCATTTGGAAATCAAGGTCCCAGAGTCTGGAGGAAGAGTGGAGAGACAGACAAGCTGCTTGAGGTGTAGTGTGAAGTTTCCACAATCCGTGTTGGTTTGGGGAGCCGTGTCATCTGCTAGTGTAGGTCCACTGTGTTTTATCAAGACCAAAGTCAGCGCAGCCGTCTACCAGAAAACTTTAGAGCACTTCATGCTTCCCTCTGCCGACAAGCTTTTTGGAGATGGAAATGTTATTCTCCAGTATGACTTGGCACCTGTCCACACTGCCAAAAGTACCAATACTTGGTTTAAAAACAACAGTATTACAGGGCTTGATTGGCCAGCAAACTCACTTGACCTTAACCCCATAGAGAATCTATGGGGTATTGTCATGAGGAAGATGAGAGACACCAGACCCAACAATGCAGATGAGCTGAAGGCTGCTATCAAAGCAACCTGGGCTTCCATAACACCTCAGCAGTGCCACAGGCTGATCGCCTCCATGCCACACTGCATTGATGCAGTAATTGATGCAAAACGAGCCCCGACCAAGTATTGAGTACATTTACTGAACATACATTTCAGTAGGCCAAAATTTCGGATTTTAAAATCCTTTTCAAGCTGGTGTTATCAAGTATTCTAATTTACTGAGATGATGACTTTTGGGTTTTCATTGGCTGTAAGCCATAATCGTCAACATTAACAGAAATAAAAACTTGAAATAAATCACTCTGTAATGACTCTATATAATATGAGTTTCACTTTTTGTATTGAAGAACTGAAATAAATTAACATTTTGATGATATCCTAATTTTGTGAGAAGCACTTTAGATGGATAGATAGATATTTGGCATAAAAAGAAATATGAGCCACAGATCTCTAAGGGGACAAATGTTCTCTCTGTCTCGGTTTGTCCTTTAAGAGATCAGAAAGGATCTCCGTGGAACATATATTTTTTTTTTATTTTTTGCTCATTTTCCCCACTGCAACTGGCTCATCCATAGGGGTCACAGTTACAAAGAAAAAACGCTCCCTACATTGACAGAAGTCACTGGCAGACCTGAATTATGTTGGCTACACTGGGTGTGACTAAAGGAGTAAACAGAACAGTCTATCTCCATTCAGTTCTAGCCATATAATATGTGTTGTTTTTCCCACTGATATTCTTTTGTGCACTAGGCAAAGATAAAATGATAGTTGCCGTTTCTTTTAGTACCATTATTTACTATAGGGGTTGTTAGCCTGGGGTTAATACATTCTGAGATTCTGTGAAATATATGTAGCATTGAACATACTTGATTTACTAATCCTGGTGGACCAGTTACAATTTCCACTGCATAATTAATTTCTTATATATTCACATAAACTTTCCTACACTGTGTTCCAAATTATTATGAAAATTGGATTTAAGTGTCATAAAGATTTAATTGTTTTGTTTTTGAAATAATCTCATGGATGTATTATGTCTCAGGGCTCAATAGATCACTGAAATCAATCTAAAACATATGTGATAATTAGTTTTCCAGGTGATTCTAATTAAAGGAAAACTACTTAAAAATGATGTTCCACATTATTAAGCAGGCCATAGTTTTCAAGTAACATGGGAAAGAAAAAGGATCTCTCTGCTGCCAAAAAGCATCAAATAGTGTAATGCCTTGGTCAAGGGATGAAAACATTAGATATTTCATGAAAACTTAAGAGTGATCATCATACTGTGAAGAGATTTGTGACTGAAACAGAGCACAGACAGAGTTTATGCAGAGAAAGGCATAATGAGGAAGATTTCTGCCAGACAAATTCATTGGATTAAGCGAGCAGCTGCCAAAATACCATTGCAAAGCAGGAAACAGATATTTGAAGCTGCTGGTGCCTCTGGAGTCCCTCGAACCTCAAGGTGTAGGATCCTTCAAAGGCTTGCTGTGGTGCATAAACCTACTATTCGGCCACCCCTAAACAGTGTTCACAAGCAGAAACGGTTGCAGTGCGCCCAGACATACATGAAGACTCATTTTCAAACAGTCTTGTTTACTGATGAGTGTCGAGCAACCCTGGATGGTCCAGATTGATGGAGTAGTGGATGGTTGGTGGATGGCCACCATGTCCCAACATGGCTGCGACGTCAGCAAGGAGGAGGAGGAGTCATGTTTTGGGCCGTAATCATGAGGAAGCAGCTGGTAGGGCCCTTTAAGGTTCCTGAAGGTGTGAAAATGACCTCAGCAAAGTATATAGAGTTTCTGACTGACAACTTTCTTCCATGGTATAAAAAGCCGAAACGTGCCTTCAGGAGCAAAATCATCTTCATGCATGACAATGCACCATCTCATGCTGCAAAGAATATCTGAGTCATTGTCTGCTATGGGCATAAAAGGAGATAAACTCATGGTGTGGCCACCGTCTTCCCCTGACCTCAACCCTATAGAGAACCTTTGGAGTATCATCAAGCAAAAGATCTATGAGGGTGGGAGGCAGTTCACATCAAAACAGCAGCTCTGGGAGGCTATTCTGACTTCATGCAAAGAAATACAAGCAGAAACTCTCCAAAATCTCACAAGTTCAATGGATGCAAGAATTGTGAAGGTGATGTCAAAGAAGGGTTCTATGTTAACATGTAACTTGGCCTGTTAGGATGTTTTGGAGTTAAATAGCTTTTTTAGTTCAGTGAATGTGACCTCCTAATGCTGCAAATTCCACAAATTAGCATTTTCAGTTCGTTAAAACATATTACATGTTTAGAAATTCTACTGTGCCTAATAATTTTGAACATTTTGAGTGCATTTTGAGTTTTTATTCATTTTGGAGATTATACTGTTATCATTGGGAGGTTTCTTCAATAAAATTTGATGTATACTCTAACGGGTGATGACTTTTATTAGACTGACTGTCATTTGCACCTACCATTTAGGAAAATCCAAGAAAAATATAATTTGCATAATAATTTGGAACATGGTGTATATTCCTCAATGGGAGGAGGACCTCAAAGAAACCTTATCTATTAGGGAATGGCAGAATCTGGCTGATGCCACTGATAAACACTATAATAATACAGCATTGGCCAAATCTGGCTGTTGGCTTCTGATGAGACCTGACAGTTCAGAGACTGAATCAGATTTTCGCTGGGGTCCTTCCTCCCCCACTGTTGCTTTAGAGGTTGGGGTAGTAAAGGAACATTATTTCATATGTGGTGGTCCTGTCCTAGGGTACAATGATTCTGGAACCATTATTATCACTTTATGCAATCAGTTACTAGATTTCCTTGATCCGGTCCTCCTGAGGGTCATTGTTAAATAGACCAATACCCCAAAGCTCATTCAGAAACTCATATCATTCCTATAATAATAATAATAATAATAATTTTATTTATATAGCGCCAACATATTCCGCAGCGCTTTACAACTTATAGAGGGGACTTATACAGACAACAGACATTACAGCATAACAGAAATCACAGTTCAAAACAGATACCAGGAGGAATGAGGGCCCTGCTCGCAAGCTTACAAACTATGAGGAAAAGGGGAGACACGAGAGGTGGATGGTAACAATTGCTTTAGTTATTTGGACCAGCCATAGTGTAAGGCTCGGGTGTTCATGTAAAGCTGCATGAACCAGTTAACTGCCTAAGTATGTAACAGTACAGACACAGAGGCTATTAACTGCATAAAGTGTATGAGAACATGATGGAGGAACGTGATTATGTTGTTGTTTTTTATTAATAGGCCACACAGGGATAATTAGGTTAATTCCTGTTTCTTGCAGCTTGGATAACCTCTGCAGGAGCCTGGAAATCTGCCTCAATTAGCCTTGATCAAGCGAAATTGAAATTCTCATGAATCATGGTTAACTGGAAACTTTCCAGTATCCTCCTCTTGCATCGAATCTCCATATTTCCCCTTGGAACTTATACTCAGAAGACATGAATATTCCCTGTGCCATAGTTGCCATTAGTCTTTTCATTGAATATCAGGTTTAAATACTTTTTCTTTTCTCCTATTTCTGGTTACTTTGACTTTTCTTCTCCTAATTTTACACTTTCCTCTGGCTCCGTTTTTGGGCTTAAAGGGCACCTGTCACCCCGTTTTTTCCGTATGAGATAAAAATACTGTTAAATAGGGCCTGAGCTGTGCATTACAACAGTGTATTTTGTGGACCCCGATTCCCCACCTATGCTGCCAAAATACGTTACCAAAGTAGCCGTTTTCGCCTGTCAATCAGGCTGGTCTGGTCAAAAGGGCGTGGTGTCTTCCCCCAGATCTTGCTTAGTTTTCCGTTGGTGGCGTAGTGGTTTGCGCATGCCCAAGGTCCCGAATCCACTGCACAGGGGAGTTAAAAGAGCGCGATGTGCACTATTTCATTGGTGATCGGTGGGGGCGGCCATCTTCCTTTGGCCGCGCGTGCGCAGAAGCGGCGCTCTGCTGGCCGCGGCTTCAGGAAAATGGCCGCGGGATGCCACGCGTGCGCAGATGGAGATCGCGGCGGCCATTTTCCTGAAGTAGAGTTCGCATCTCGGGGTCCACAAAATACACTGTTGTAATGCACAGCTCAGGCCCTATTTAACAGTATTTTTATCTCATACGGAAAAAACGGGGTGACAGGTGCCCTTTAATACTGGGAGCTTTGAGGACACCATTCAGTGAGCTAAATTACTTTTGACAGACGTGGGATTGTTCCTATTAAACTGATAGGATCATCCACTTATATTTTTTTTCTATCAGTTTGCTGTATTATCTTGAAACCATAGAATCTCTATTTTTTTTTTCCTCTTTCATGTTCCGGTGTTATAACTTTATTAATTAATGCCAATAATTGGACTGTACACATTATGTCTAATTTTCAATGTCATATTGAATTTTACAGCTATATTGTGATTGTCATAATAAAAATTTTGAAGTAGAAATACTTTAAATTAAGGATTCCCTATGCTTCCCGCACTGTATATACTTTTTTTTTTCTATTTCCTGTTTAATGCTTTATTTGAGAATACCTACTGCATGCTGGGATACTCAAACGAGACATCATGAGGGGACAGAGAACGCAGTTATTGTCGCCGCCTCTGTGCCCTCCCCTGAAACAAAGCATCATCAGGGATGTCCGTTTCAGGGCCTGTGCTATTCCCTCCTCTACTGAGCATATCTCAGTTGTCAATTCTGACGTATGCTCAGTATGAGCGCCCTTCTTACTATGCACTATTCTTCATAGTGACAGTGCACTCCCTCGCCAGCTCTGATGAGTAGTGATGAGTTGGCAAAAGAGCGCACTGTCAGTGCACAGTGTAAGGAGAAATCTCAGTGATTAGAGACCATAGCAAGGCTTATTCTCTCCTTACATTCTTCACTGACAGTGCACGCTTTCTTGCCAGCACGTCACTACTCGCCAGAGTCAGTGAGGATGCGCATTGTTACTGTGCATATTGCACAGTGACAAAGGTCCTACTTGAGCAGATGTCGGAATTGACAACTGACATGTGTAGTAAAGGATTAGCCCATGCCCTGAAACTGTCGTCACTGATGACCCTTTGCTTCAGGTTGGGGACAGAGGCTGCGACCGTGACCACGTGCAATCAAACAAAGCATCATCAAACAAGCAAGTAGAAAAAAAAAGCGTTTGGATAGAGTAGTGAGGGAGCGATAGAGAATTTTTAATTAAAGGGCTTGTCTGGGCTTTCTGTATAATGTGTGTGTACATAGGCTGCAGAATGCTGACAGTGTGTAATATACTCCCTGTCAGCATTTTGCATGGTGTCCTAGGTATCACACTTAGTCTGGTGAGCAGCTCTCTCCTGATTCTGGAGGAGGTGGTCACTCACCCTGGCATAGACTGGTCATAACCGCCCCCAATCTCTGCCAGGCCCCCCCCCCCCCCTCCTGCTCCAGCCTCCCTGTACAGTGCCAGGCAGCAGGGCAATGACTCAGCTGATTGGATGAACCATGAAGGAAAAGGATTCTACATAGGCGAGTATAATGTGCTGCGTGCATCCATCCCTCATCCATCCATCCATCTACACAGACACACACCCATCCATCCATACACACATCCATCCCTCCATCCATACACACACATCCATCCATACACACATTATTGTAGACTGAGGTTCTGCAGCAGCTGAGGTGTATTATGTGGTATACATGTAGATATACCCACAGACAGACATCACTACAGACTATTCACCTCGCCGTACTCGTGTGTCAGGGGTAATGTGGGGACATGTAATGCTCTATCACCACTGTGACTGTGATGTGGGGACATGTGACGCTCCATCACCACTGTGGATGTAATGTGGGGACATGTGACGCTCTATCACCACTGTGGATGTGATGTGGAGACATGTGAAGCTCTATCACCACTGTGGATGTGATATGGGGACATGTGATGCTCTATCACCACTGTGGATGTGATGTGGGAACATGTGAAGCTCTATCACTACTGTGGATGTGATGTGGGGACATGTGAAGCTCTTTCACCACTGTGGATGTGATGTGGAAACATGTGAAGCTCTATCACTACTGTGGATGTGATGTGGGGACATGTGAAGCTCTTTCACCACTGTGGATGTGATGTGGGAACATGTGACGCTCTATCACTACTGTGGATGTGTTGTGGGGACATGTGAATCTCTGTCACCACTGTGGATGTGATGTGGGGACATGTGAAGCTCTATCTCCACTATTGATGTTATGTGGGGACATGTGACGCTCTGTCACCACTGTGGATGTGATGTGGAGACCTGTGAAGCTCTATCACCACTGTCGATGTGTTTTGGGGACATGTGACGCTCTATCACTACTGTGGATGTGATGTGGGGACATGTGAGGCTCTATCACCACTGTGGATGTGATGTGGGAACATGTGAAGCTCTATCACCACTGTGGATGTGATGTGGAGACATGTGATGCTCTATCACCACTGTGAATGTGATGTGAGGATATGTGAAACTCTATCAACATTGTGGATGCGGTGTGGTGACGTGACGCTTTATCACCACTGTGGATGTGATATGGGGACATGTGACGCGCTATCAATACTGTGGATGTAATGTGAGGACATGTGAAGCTCTATCACCACTGTGGATGTGTTGTGGGGACATGTGACGCGCTATCAATACTGTGGATGTAATGTGAGGACATGTGAAGCTCTATCACCACTGTGGATGTGATGTGGGAACATGTGAAGCTCTATCACTACTGTGGATGTGATGTGGGGACATGTGACGCTCTATCACCACTGTGGATGTGATGTGGGGACATGTGAAGCTCTTTCACCACTGTGGATGTGATTTGGAGACCTGTGAAGCTCTATCACCACTGTGGATGTGTTTTGGGGACATGTGACGCTCTATCACCACTGTGGATGTGATGTGGGGACATGTGACGCTCTATCACCACTGTGGATGTGATGTGGGAACATGTGAAGCTTTATCACCACTATGGATGTGATGTGGGGACATGTGAAGCTCTATCACCACTGTGGATGTGATGTGGGAACATCTGAAGCTCTATCACCACTGTGGATGTGATGTGGGGACATGTGATGCTCTATCACCACTGTGGATGTGATGTGGGAACATGTGAAGCTCTATCACCACTGTGGATGTGATGCGGGGACATGTGATGTTCTATCACCACTGTGGATGTGATGTGGGAACATGTGAAGCTCTATCACTACTGTGGATGTGATGTGGGGACATGTGAAGCTCTGTCACCACTGTGGATGTGATGTGTAAACATGTGAAGCTCTATCACTACTGTGGATGTGATGTGGGGACATGTGAAGCTCTTTCACCACTGTGGATGTGATGTGGGAACATGTGATGCTCTATCACCACTGTGGATGTGATGTGGGAACATGTGACGCTCTATCACCACTGTGGATGTGATGTGGGAACATGTGAAGCTTTATCACCACTGTGGATGTGATGTGGGGACATGTGAAGCTCTATCACCACTGTGGATGTGATGTGGGAACATCTGAAGCTCTATCACCACTGTGGATGTGATGTGGGGACATGTGATGCTCTATCACCACTGTGGATGTGATGTGGGAACATGTGAAGCTCTATCACCACTGTGGATGTGATGTGGGGACATGTGATGCTCTATCACCACTGTAGATGTGATGTGAAGACCTGTGAAGCTCTATCACCACTGTGGATGTGTTTTGGGGACATGTGAAGCTCTATCACCACTGTGGATGTGATGTGGAGACATGTGACGCTCTATCACTACTGCGGATGTGATGTGGGGACATGTGAAGCTCTTTCACAACTGTGGATGTGATGTGGGAACATGTGACGCTCTGTCACTACTGTGGATGTGATGTGGGGACATGTGAAGCTCTTTCACTACTGTGGATGTGTTTTGGGGACATGTGAAGCTCTATCACCACTGTGGATGTGATGTGGAGACATGTGAAGCTCTATCACTACTGTGGATGTGATGTGGGAACATGTGAAGCTCTATCACCACTGTGGATGTGATGTGGGAACATGTGAAGCTCTATCACCACTGTGGATGTGATGTGGGGACATGTGATGCTCTATCACCACTGTGGATGTGATGTGGGAACATGTGAAGCTCTATCACCACTGTGGATGTGATGTGGGGACATGTGATGCTCTATGACCACTGTGGATGTGATGTGGGGACATGTGATGCTCTATCACCACTGTGGATGTGTTTTGGGGACATGTGAAGCTCTATCACCACTGTGGATGTGATGTGGAGACATGTGAAGCTCTATCACCACTGTGGATGTGATGTGGGAACATGTGAAGCTCTATCACTACTGTGGATGTGATGTGGGGACATGTGAAGCTCTTTCACCACTGTGGATGTGATGTGGGAACATGTGACGCTCTATCACTACTGTGGATGTGATGTGGGGACATGTGAAGCTCTATCACTACTGTGGATGTGTTTTGGGGACATGTGAAGCTCTATCACCACTGTGGATGTGATGTGGAGACATGTGAAGCTCTATCACCACTGTGGATGTGATGTGGGAACATGTGAAGCTCTATCACTACTGTGGATGTGATGTGGGGACATGTGAAGCTCTTTCACCACTGTGGATGTGATGTGGGAACATGTGAAGCTCTGTCACCACTGTGGATGTGATGTGGGGACATGTGATGCTCTACCACCACTGTGGATGTGATGTGGGAACATGTGAAGCTCTATCACTACTGTGGATGTGATGTGGGGACATGTGAAGCTCTTTCACCACTGTGGATGTGATGTGGGAACATGTGAAGCTCTATCACCACTGTGGATGTGATGTGGGAACATGTGAAGCTCTATCACTACTGTGGATGTGATGTGGGGACATGTGAAGCTCTTTCACCACTGTGGGTGTGATGTGGGAACATGTGAATCTCTTTCACCACTGTGGATGTGATGTGGGGACATGTGAAGCTCTTTCACCACTGTGGATGTGATGTGGGAACATGTGAAGCTCTGTCACCACTGTGGATGTGATGTGGGGACATGTGATGCTCTATCACCACTGTGGATGTGATGTGGGAACATGTGAAGCTCTATCACTACTGTGGATGTGATGTGGGGACATGTGAAGCTCTGTCACCACTGTGGATGTGATGTGTAAACATGTGAAGCTCTATCACTACTGTGGATGTGATGTGGGGACATGTGAAGCTCTTTCACCACTGTGGATGTGATGTGGGAACATGTGACGCTCTATCACTACTGTCGATGTGATGTGGAGACATGTGACACTGTATCACTACTGTCGATGTGATGTGGAGACATGTGACGGCTCTTTCACCACTGTGGATGTGATGTGAGGGAGAGGTGTTGTATATTACAATACAGCACAGATTAGGATTTCAGGGTTGGACAACCTGTTTAAGTATATTACGAAGGAGAATAGATTATGACATTAAATAGGATTAAAATAAATGTTGGTTTCGGACCACCTCTTTAAATGTATACTGTTTTCTATTTATATTATTACAGTAGAAAGCCGTCCAGCTCAGGCGACAGGATTTTCCATGACCAGTTCACCATATAGCTGCGAAAATAGGATGAATGAGAGTATATTAACCCTCTTCATTGAGATTATCTCTTTGCTGACTGGAGAGGTGAGAGTCTCTGCAAGATATTCAGCTTGCCATCATATCTACAGTATATCAATACAAATGCGGTACTTTATTACATATATGTCTACTATTTCTGTCTCCATACATAGGATTATGCAGTAGTGCAGAGGATAACTGGTGAATGTTTGACCACCACCAGTCGACTTCATGTGTTAGGAGGATCAAGCAAAACTCGGAGGATAATCAAGGAGTCTTCACCTCCTGTACTGACACATGAGAGAATCCATAAGCAAAGGATCCTAGAACTCACCAACCGGATCATTGAGCTGCTGACTGGAGAGGTGAGTGTTGCTGGGAATACTGGGATATTATACAGTAACACCAAGGAGAGAAGTGTCTGGTTGATGACCGGATCTTTGTTTAATCTGGAAAAATGTACAGTAGCTCACTAGCCTCAATGAGATTCCTTCATTGAAAACCGACACACCAACTCCTAGTAATGAGCCAAGCAGGAGTATTTCTCCGATACGTATTGCTAATGTACTGGTTTTTAACATAAGAATCCTTTTGATACTGGAAAGCTAAGGTGGTCTTGAAAAGATGGAAAACTTGTCTGGAAGCTGAACTTTATTCACACGGCAGAAGCTGTCCAGAATTTATCATTTGTTGTTTATTGTATCATGTATATCAGGTTCCCATAAAGTGTCAAGATGTCACCGTTTACTTCTCAATGGAGGAATGGGAGTATGTGGTAGAACACAAGGATCTGTACAAGGACATCATGACGGAAAATTACCATCTCTTCATGTCACTGGGTAAGCGATTGTCTGCACTTTATGTCAGCGGAGTCAAGTTTAAAAGGAATGGTTGAAGCACCCCAAAAGTTGTGACTCCATGACAGTACCCCATATCTGACCACAAAGTGCTGTTGGGGCACATAGCAAAGCTCAGAAGGCAAGCCATGCCATTTTGCTTTTTGGAGTGCAGATTTTGTGGGACTGGTTTCTTGGCTCCATGCCAAATTTGCAGAGCTCCTGAGGTGCTAGAACTGTAGAAACATTCAAAACATGATCCTATTTTAGAAAGTACATGCCTAAATGAATTCATCTAGGGGTGTAGTGAGTATTTTTAATCCACAGGTGTTTCACAAAATGTTATAACATTTGACTATGAAAATGAAAAAACATTTTTTTTATGTTTTTATCCCCAAATTTGCATTTTCACAAAGAGTAAAAGGATAAAAACCTCCCCACAATTTGTTTCTTGATAGAATACAGATTTTGGTCTGAAAAACTCCTGATCTGTCAAAATTGCAGAAACCCCCAAAAGTCACCCAATGTTTAAAACTACTCAGTCGTGTGATCCTTAAAATATTTCATAGAACTTATAACACTTGGCTATGAAAATTAGTATTGGTTGTTTTGTTACCAACTTTTTTTATTTTCACAAGGAGTAATAGGAGAAAATGAAGTACAGCAATACCCTACATGTGGTTATAAACTGCTGTTTAGACCATGCAGTATAAGGCCATGTTCACACTTTGCGGTTTTTACCGCGGATCCGTGGCGATTTTGATGCTGCGGGTCTGCAGCAGTTTCCATTGCGTTTACATTAACATGTAAACCCTATGGAAACCGCAAACCGCAGTGCACATGCTGCGGGAAAAAACGCGCAGAAACGCAGCGGTTTACAACCCGCAGCATGTCACTTCTTTGTGCAGAATCGCAGCGATTCTGCACCCATAGAAATGCATTGTTCCGCTTACTTCCCGCATGGGGCTGTGCCCACGATGCGGGAAGTAAGCGGATAATGTGCGGTTGCTACCCGGGGTGGAGGAGAGGAGACTCTCCTCCAGGCCCTGGGAAGCATAAATAGTGTTAAAAAAATACCGGTAATTAAAATAAAAAATGATGCTATACTCACCTCTCAGCGCTGCACGTGGCCGTCCGGTCTCAGTTGCTGTGCGAGCAGGGCCTGAGATGACGTCGCGGTCACATGACCGTGATGACGCCGCGGTCACATGACCGTGACGTCACGAAGGTCCTTCTCGGCACAGCATCTTTGGAACCGGACCGCCGCGTGCAGCGCCGAGGAGATCGGGACGTCAGAGGGTGAGTATAACCAATTTTTATTATTTTTAACATTACTATTGATGCTGCATATTGCTGCATATGCAGCATCAATAGTATAGGAGTAATCCCGCAGCGGAAATCGCAAAAAAAACCGCGATAAATCTGCAGGGATAACCGCAGCGGTTTTGCCCTGCAGATTTATCAATTCCGCTGCGGGAGAACCCGCAGAGCACGCCGCAAAGTGTGCACACAGCCTAACTGTGCTTTTGTTTAACCAAAAAAGTAAAAAAATAAGATGTTTTTAAAAACCCCACATACTTAGACAAATATTATACCCATAAATACATAATTTTTCATGTGAAAGCAAAAAAAGGACACATATTTGGTATTGCTGCCTCCGGATGTCACGAATCATTAAGGCTAGTCTCATACTAGCGTTTTGCTGAGCTGCGGAGGGCTGTCGACTTCCTCCGTGAAGCCCCGCCCATGGCTGCTCCTCCGCCGCTCAGCTCCGCCCAATTCCGCATGCGGCCTGCGTACCTATTTTTAACATTAGTTACGCAGGTCGTGCGCATGTATGCGGATGCCTCCGCATGTGTCGTTTTGACGCTGCAGAGGAAAGACCTGCGTACCTAATGTTAAAGATAGGGTATGCAGGCCGCATGCGGAAATGGGCGGAGCTGAGCGGCGGAGGTGCGGCTGTGGGTGGGGCTTCATGGAGGAAGTCCGCAGCCCTCCGCAGCTCAGCAAAATGCTAGTGTGAAACTAGCCTAAGGGATTCGTGGCAGCTCTGGGTCTGCTAGACTTTAAATGTAGGTTTTTTTCCTTTGGTCCAGGAAGAGTTAATGTCAGTCTCTTGCTGGCAGCTTCTTTTAGGCTGGTCAGCTCATGTTGATTGGTAATCACTCCCACCTCCCTTTAAATAGTCACATAACCCATCAGCTGATTACACTGTGTTACAAAGGTTTTGTCCCTCGGACAATTTTTGAGTGTTCCTGATTTTTTTCATGCAGATTTCAGAAATGACTTCCGATTTTTCCTATCACATAAGGTTTTTGAGAAATGATACAAAACATTATAATATTCTGTTATAATTCTAAAGACTCGTATATGAACTTTTTCTGAAACAATATATTCTGAATTTTCCACTGAAATAACATAAATCGCTGATCTACACATATGCTAGCACTTATTATGCGAATTCCGCGCAGGTGCAGTGAATCATTCAGCTAACGTGTACAGAGCATACCACATCTGCTGATCAGGGGAGGAATCAAAATACAATACTGACATTACAGCAGGGGATCACAGCAATATGTCACTAAAAATAAATTTTCTACATTCTCACTTGGACTTTTTTCCAGCCGATCTTGGTGATGTTAGCAATTAACACGATGAAAGATTTCACCAAGACATTGCGCTGATGGAGAAAAGGTACCAGGGAAAGTGGAGTACGTCAATGCTGTCTGACTATTGCTGGAATATTATTTGAGAAGCAACTGACACGGATTATAAACGAAAATCGTTTGCAAAACACTTTTGAACAATTGCTTTTGCTACTGACATGGATGCACATGTATGTAGTGTTTTGGACATCATAATGTAGACTATAAACTGTTGTTTCTTAACCCCTTACTGCCAGCTGACGGAATAGTACGTCAGCTGGCAGTATCCCCCGCTTTGAGGTGGGCTACGGCAGTGAGCCCACCTCAAAGCCGCAACATGTCAACTGTTTTTAACAGCTGACATGTGCCCGCAATAGACGCGAGTAGAATCGCGATCCGCCCACGCCTATTAGGTAGTTAAATGCATTTAAATGCATTTCCGGACGCCGGTCCGGAAATACGCGCAGCGACGACCCCCGTCACGTGATCGGGGGGTCATCGTTGCATTGCCATCACAACCAGAAGTCTCCTCGAGACTTCTATGGTTGTTGATGGCAGATTGCTATGAGCGCCATCCTGTGGTCGGCGCTCATTGCAAGCCTGTAATTCTGCTGCATAGAGGTGATCTGAGCATCACCTCTATGTAGCAGAGGTGATCGTGCTATGGCAGCTTCTAGCCTCCTATGGATGCTATTGAAGCATGCCAAAAGTAAAAAAAAAAAAAGTGTTTAAAAATATTAAAAAATAGAAAAACGTAAGTTCAAATCACCCCCCTTTTGCCCCAATCAAAATAAAACAATAAAAAAAAATCAAACCTACACATCTTTGGTTCAGAATCGCCCGATCTACCAATAAAAAAAAGATTTAACATGATCGCTAAACGGCGTAGCAATAAAAAAAAAATCAGAATTACCTTTTTTGGTCGCCACGACATTGCATTAAAATGCAATAACGGCCAATCAAAAGAACGTAGATCTTTAAAAACATCAGATTGTCCTGCAAAAAATAAGCCTTCACACGGCCATATTGACGGAAAAATAAAAAAGTTATGGCTCTGGAAAGAAGGAGAACGAAAAATGAAAAATCGAAAAAAACTCCGGTAATGAAGGTGTAAAAACCTTACGTGATGCAGACTTTTGGAGCACATATTCGTGTTCAGCATATCAAAATCTATAAGATACAATAGAATTTTCTCAGGAGACAAGAAATTCCCTGAAATTTGTTGCGCAGTGTTATCGGTTATAGAGATACTTTACACAGACCAGCTAGACGTGTGGAGCACTCCTATGGCTGTGCTATTGCCGCAATTGGAGTTCTTTTTTCCTGGTGCCATTTACTTTCCGCTGTGGTGCGTAGCAGCAAATTTTGAGTGGAGTTGTATCCTGTCTGTCCCTTGTTTGTCTCTTTCCCTGTGTTATATTACCTGCAGTGGCAAGGCTAGTGTCCTTGCCAGCCAGAGCACTAGCCAGGGTTAGCAGAGGTGACAGCCAGGGGCTAGGCATGTGACGGCAGCAGGGGAGAAGGACCCACATAGGGCATTAGGGGAGGGAGCTTAGGGACCGACACAGATTGGTGTCAGGTGTCATCCCATCCCTTGCTCCCTATCGTTGGGGCCTTCCTGTCCATTTATCATCCCGTTTTACCTATATATTGTGATGTACGCCGTGTGCGGACGTGACACTGGAACTACCTGATCGCTAAAACTGGTACACTAGCTTAACCACTTCAGTAAACACCGTAAAAAAAAACAGACAAAAAACTGCTCTTCATTATACCGCTGAAAAAAGTGGAATAAAGAGCAATCAAAAAGACAAATGTAAATAAAAATGGTATAGCTGAAAACGTCATCTCGTCCCACAAGAAAACAAGCCACCGTACAGCTCAATCAGCAGAAAAATGAAAAATCTATACCTCTCAGAATACAGCGATGCAAAAATTCATTTTTTTCTATAAAATAGTTTTTGTGTAAAAACACCAAAACATAAAACAATTACAGTGGGGCAAAAAAGTATTTAGTCATTCAGCAATAGTGCAAGTTCCACCACTTAAAAAGATGAGAGGCGTCTGTAATTTACATCATAGGTAGACCTCAACTATGGGAGACAAACTGAGAAAAAAAATTCCAGAAAATCACATTGTCTGTTTTTTTTATCATTTTATTTGCATATTATGGTGGAAAATAAGTATTTGGTCAGAAACAAAATTTCATCTCAATACTTTGTAATATATCCTTTGTTGGCAATGACAGAGGTCAAACGTTTTCTGTAAGTCTTCACAAGGTTGCCAGACACTGTTGTTGGTATGTTGGCCCATTCCTCCATGCAGATCTCCTCTAGAGCAGTGATGTTTTTGGCTTTTCGCTTGGCAACACGGACTTTCAACTCCCTCCCAAGGTTTTCTATAGGGTTGAGATCTGGAGACTGGCTAGGCCACTCCAGGATCTTGAAATGCTTCTTACGAAGCCACTCCTTCGTTGCCCTGGCGGTGTGCTTTGGATCATTGTCATGTTGAAAGACCCAGCCACGTTTCATCTTCAATGCCCTTGCTGATGGAAGGAGGTTTGCACTCAAAATCTCACGATACATGGCCCCATTCATTCTTTCATGTACCCGGATCAGTCGTCCTGGCCCCTTTGCAGAGAAACAGCCCCAAAGCATGATGTTTCCACCACCATGCTTTACAGTAGGTATGGTGTTTGATGGATGCAACTCAGTATTCTTTTTCCTCCAAACACGACAAGTTGTGTTTCTACCAAACAGTTCCAGTTTGGTTTCATCAGACCATAGGACATTCTCCCAAAACTCCTCTGGATCATCCAAATGCTCTCTAGCAAACTTCACACGGGCCCGGACATGTACTGGCTTAAGCAGTGGGACACGTCTGGCACTGCAGGATCTGAGTCCATGGTGGCGTAGTGTGTTACTTATGGTAGGCCTTGTTACATTGGTCCCAGCTCTCTGCAGTTCATTCACTAGGTCCCCCCGCGTGGTTCTGGGATTTTTGCTCACCGTTCTTGTGATCATTCTGACCCCACGGGGTGGGATTTTGCGTGGAGCCCCAGATCGAGGGAGATTATCAGTGGTCTTGAATGTCTTCCATTTTCTAATTATTGCTCCCACTGTTGATTTCTTCACTCCAAGCTGGTTGGCTATTGCAGATTCAGTCTTCCCAGCCTGGTGCAGGGCTACAATTTTGTTTCTGGTGTCCTTTGACAGCTCTTTGGTCTTCACCATAGTGGAGTTTGGAGTCAGACTGTTTGAGGGTGTGCACAGGTGTCTTTTTATACTGATAACAAGTTTAAACAGGTGCCATTACTACAGGTAATGAGTGGAGGAAAGAGGAGACTCTTAAAGAAGAAGTTACAGGTCTGTGAGAGCCAGAAATCTTGATTGTTTGTTTCTGACCAAATACTTATTTTCCACCATAATATGCAAATAAAATGATAAAAAAACAGACAATGTGATTTTCTGGAATTTTATTTCTCAGTTTGTCTCCCATAGTTGAGGTCTACCTATGATGTAAATTACAGACGCCTCTCATCTTTTTAAGTGGTGGAACTTGCACTATTGCTGAATGACTAAATACTTTTTTGCCCCACTGTATACAAATGTGGTATTGCTCTAATCATACTAATCTGAAGAAAAAAGCTGCCTTATCAATTTTACCACCTGGTGAACATCATAAAGAAAAATCCTCAAAAAAACTATTCCTGAATTGCTGTTTTTTGTTCATTATGTCTTCCAAAAATCGGAATAGAAAGTGATCAAAAATGGTCATGTGCCTGAAAATGGTACCAATAAAAACACCAACTCGTCCCACAAAAAACAAGCCCTCACATCACTTTGTCGGCAGAAATATAGAAAAATTATAGGTCTCAAAATATGGCAAGGCAAAAACTAGTTTTAGAAATTAAAAAGCATCTTTTAGTGTGTGACAGCAGCCAAACATAAAAACCCAATTTAAATCTGGTATCGCTGTAATCGCACCGATCTGAAGAATAAAGTCGCCTAATCACTTGTACTGCACGAGGAACGGTGTAAAAAAAAACAAACATTTCTTCACCTACTATTGATTTGTTCATTTTGCCTCACAAAAATCACAGTAAAGCCAGTCACACTATTATCCAGCTCTCTGCTCTGAGCCCTTACACAGAGGTTTCAGTGTAAATCTCTGAAAAAACGTGATTCAGATGGAATTTCCGGCAGAAGATTCCCTATATTATGGCATATGGAGACCTTGTGGACACCGTCTGGCCCCTATGATCTGGTGGTGTCCGTCTTGTTATGATTGCATAAGTGTGCGGTTGACCACAGTCCAGAGTAACTCTGCTGCCTCATTATAGTGAATGCATCCTTTGGGGGTTTGATCTGAATTACGTCACTCGGAGATGGAAACCCCAATGTAATTTTGTTTAGCATAGAGCACGGGATAAATCCACAAAAAAAAGCAATTCCTCACTCGGGTCCGTTATCTGTCAATGGAATTATAGGGGCTTCCATGTTACTGGTTGCACAAAGGCTCTGGAAAAGCGCTGGTTCCTCGCTTCCCCAAAAAGAAATCAAGCGACTTCTGCTCTCCCAAATCAAAATGCCCCCTCCCTTCTGAGCACTTTTTGGGCACCGGTGTGCCTAAACCGCAGATCGCATCCATGTTTAAAATTTCTGTAGCGTTGAGAGCCTGCTTGATTTACAGGGTCCATGTCTCCAAAAGCACAAGCTAGGCATAACGTATTGGGCACTACAACGTACTGGTCACTACAATGGCAGATTTGCAATTTTCACTCGACAGCATCCACTCCTGCTTGTTTATGGCAAACATCCATGGACTCAAAATGGTCACAGCACCTGTAGATAAATTCCCAGAGAGGTGTAATTTCCAAAGTGGGGTCACTTGAGGGAGGATTCTGCTCTTCTGGCACTTAGGGGTTCTGTATTTGGAGTCTGCAAACTATTGTAGAAAAATTTGTTCTCCCAAGAGGCAAATAGCACCAAGTCTCTCACGAGTGTCGCCGTGTAGCTTAGGCTACTTTCACACTAGCGTTAACTGCATTCCGTCACAATGCGTCGTTTTGCCGAAAAAACGCATCCTGCAAAAGTGTTTGCAGGATGCGTTTTTTCACCATTGATTAACATTAAGCGACGCATTGTGACGGATTGCCACACGTCGCACCCATCGTGCGACGGATGCGTCGTGCAGTGGCAGACCGTCGGGAGCAAAAAGCGCTACAGTGCAGTGCAGCTGGCTAGCCAAATCTCTCAGGCAGGAGATTACCTAATGCACACTTCTTTGGATGCGGCCAACTGTGTGGCCCTATTGGCGGCAAATGCCATCACGATCAGAAGATCTTTATGGCTCAGAGAATGGAAGTCGGATTCTGCTTCAAAAAGTCTCTGACATCTCTTCTTTACCAGAGTGGACGTTTGTTTGGAGAGAAGCTGGATCAGCTTATCTCGGATGCTACGGGAGGAAAGAGCAATTTTCTTCCCCAGCAGAGGCTTAGGCATCCTTTTTGGCATCAACAACAAATCCGTTTCCGATCCTTTCACGCCAATTCGGGTTGGTCCACTACCACTACCTCTTCAGGATCAGGGCGCTCTCCTCGCACGAACAGAGGACCCCAGGCATCTTTTAGGTCCAATCAGCAATGGAAGGGCCGGCCCAAGCAGTCTGGATATAAGGGAGCTAGGTCCCACAGATTTTCAGCCCAATGAATCATGGGGTGATCTGGTCGATACCAGTAGGGTAGGCGGTCGCCTACTTCAGTTTCACCAGGTCTGGCACTCAGTCGTTCATTACGATTGGATCAGATGCTTACCTACACATCCCGATTTCCCCACCCCCCCATCAAAAGTTCCTGCATTTCGCCATTCACAAGCGGCCTTTTCAATTCATGGTCTTGCCCTTTGGCCTCACTACCGCTCCCAGGGTTTTCACAAAGGTCATGGCGGCTGTCATGTCCATCCTGCACTCTTGGGGCTTGGTCGTCCTACCCTATCTGGACGACCTCCTGGTCAAGGGTCCGTCTTTCCACGACTGCGCAGAGTCTGATCGTATAACTTGCGATACTCTTTCTCATCTGGGTTGGCTGATAAACTTAGCCAAGTTTTCCCCCGTTTCAGCTCAGCAGATATCCTTTTTAGGCATAACCCTGGACACCTCGCGAGGTGATTCTCCCTCAAGACAAGGTCCTAGCCCTTCAAGAAGGAGCCCGCACACTTTCTCAGTTATCCCCTCATTCCATCCACTTTACGATGAGGTTACTGGGGAAAATGGTGGCAGCAATGGAAGTGGTTCCTTTCGCACAGATGCACCTCCGTCCCCTACAGCATGCTCTTCTAACGGCTTGGGACAGGAACCTTTTCTCCCTCAACTGCCGATTCCCATGGATCAGGCAAACTCTCAGATGGTGGACATTGAGTTCTGAGGACTTTTCTCCCAGTAGCTAGCGCTACTGCAGTTTCATTATCTCCTCGCGGGTCACCCCATCCGAATTCATTCGAACAACGCCACGGCTGTGGCATACAGCAACCATCAAGGGAGCACCCGCAGCAGGGCGGCCATGTTCGAAGTAACTCGCATTCTCCGATGTGCAGAGAGGAATCACTCGGTAATCTCAGCAGTGCACATACCAGTGCACATACCAGGCGTGGAAAACTGGGTGGCAGACTTCCTCAGCGTGCCAGGGTCTCACCTTGGGGGAGTAGGAACTTCATCCGGATGTTTTTCAACAGATGTCTTCGTTGGGGGACCCCGGATAGGGATCTGATGGCATCCAGATGGAACGCCAAAGTCTCCAGGTTCTTAACTCGGTCGCGAGATCCAAGAGCCATGGGAGCGGATACTCTAGTTCTTTCGTGGTGCCAGTACCGTCTTCCGTACATTTTTTTCCCGTTGTCGCTTCTTCCGAGAGTCATCAGGAAGATCAAGGTGGAAGGGGTTCCAGTGATCCTGGTTGCTCCGGATTGGCCACCCCGGGCGTGGTTCACAGAGTTGATGCGCCTTGTCACCGATGTACACTGGAGATTGCAGGATCGTCCAGATCTGCTCTCCTAGGGGCCGATTTACCACCAGAACTCAGCGACCCTGTGTTTAACGGCTTGTCTGTTGAATCCTGGATTCTGACCCAGGCTGGTTTTTCACAACAGATCGCGTCCACAATGATCAGTGCTCGTAAGCCTGCGTCAGTACGCATTTATCACCGTACCTGGAAGACGTTTTTTGCTTGGTGCAAGACTCGTGGACGTCTTCCCCTCGTCTTCTCTATTCCTACCATTTTAGAGTTCCTGCAGACTGGTATGGACTCAGGCCGGGCGCTCAGCTCGCTCAAGGGCCAGATATCCTCTTTATTGGTCTTATTCCAATGTAGGATTGCGACAAAACCTCAGGTGAAGACATTCATACTGGGGGTTACACTATCGCATGCCTTTAGACCCTTGGGACCTTAACTTGGTCCTGGGAGTCTTACAGGAAGCTCCTTTTGAACCGCTTCAGGGCATTTAACTCACCTTGCTGTCCTGGAAAGTTGTTTTTCTTGTTGCAATCACATCATTCAGGTGTGTTTCTGAGCTGGCTGCTCTGTCCTGTCGGGTGCCTTTCCTTATTTTCCATCAGGACAAGGTTGTCCTCAGGCCGTCCCCATCCTTGTTGTCCAAGGTTGTCTCATCCTTTCACCTTAATGAGGACATTGTTCTTCCTTCAGTTTTGTCTGACTCCAGTCCACAGGGTGGAAAGGCCTCTCCATACTCTGGATGTAGTCAGAGCTCTGAGAAGGTATGTCTCGAGGACGGCATCCTTCCGAAGGTCGGATTCTTTGTTCGTGCTTCCTGAGGGTCACAGGAAGGGTCTAGCCACTTCGAAGGCCACGATAGCTAGGTGGATTTGCTCCACCATTCAGGAGTCCTACCGCATCAGAGGTAAGTATATCCCAGCGGGGAGCGGGGATCAGACCACTCTCCACTCGGTCAGTGGGTGCTTCCTGGGCCTTTCAGCATCAGGCATCGGTGGAGCAGGTCTGTAAAGCCGCGACTTGATCCAGCCTACATACTTTCTCGAAGCACTATAATGTTCATACTCAAGCTTCGGCTGATGCGGGGTTGGGCAGAAAAATTCTGCAGGCTGCGGTGGCGCACATCTAGGCATTTGTTACGTGAATCCTGTTTTCGGTTGTTTTCCCACCCATGGATTGCTTTGGGACATCTCATGGTCCTGTGTCCCCCAATGAGGTGAAGGAGAAACAGCAATTTTTATGTAATCACCGTACAATCCTTTTCTCCAAGCCTCTCATTGGGGGACACAGCACCCACCCTGTTAACCTAATGGCTTGTGCTCTTATGGGTTGTTAATGTTCTCCTACTGCTTTTGCACTAAACTGGTTCTCTGGGAGCCAGCATGAGGGTGCATACTGCAGGGGAGGAGCTAACTTTCTTTGTATTAACTTAGTGTCAGCCTCCTAGTGGTAGCAGCATAACACCCATGGTTGTGTGTCCCCCAATGAGTGGCTCAGAGAAAAGGATTTTACGGTGAGTACACAAAAATCCCTGTTTTAGAGGAAAAAAATCGTAATTTTCCTTTGACTCAGCCCAATGTTATACAATTTTGTGAATCGCTTAAGGCTTGAAAATTCTCACTACACACCTGGATGAATTCCACAAGATGTGTAGTTTCCAAAATGGGGTCACTTGTGGGGGTTGCTGCTGTATTGACATGTCATGCATGGGCTCTTCAAAAGCGACATGGCATCCGCAATGAGTTCCAGCCAAAATTGCGCTCCAGTATTCAGTTGAAACTCTTTCCCTTCCAAGCCCTGCTGTGTGCCCTTACAGTAGTTTTCCTACACTTATTTCCTACACTTATTACTGTGTACTCAGTTGTACAATTGTACAGTTTGTTTTCTCTTTGTCATTGTAAAGATAAAAAATTTGGGGTAAAAGGAACACATTTTTGGGAAAAATTTAATTTTTAAATTTCACAGCTCAACTTTATAAGATTCTGTAAAGCACCTGTGGGTTCAAGCTACTCACTACATCTCTAAATATGTTCCTTGACTCGTGTAGTTTCCACTGTTTAGGCACGTTAGGTACTCAGCAAAAGTGACATGATGTCCGCTCTCTTTTTCAGCAAATTTTGCATTCCAGTAGTCAAATGGTGCCCCTTCCCTTCCGAACCCTGCCGTGCACCTAAACTGTAGTTTTCCACTACATATGGTGTATTGGTGTAATCATGCGAAATTGCAAAACAAATTGTACTATCTAATTTCTCGTAAAATTTGGGGATAAATCAGCGTTTTTGTGGGAAAAATAAAAATGTTAATTTTTTCCTTCCATATTCCATTAATTCCTATGAAGCATCTGAATGGTTAATAAACTTCTGTTTTCTTTCATAGAGGCCCTTCAAAGTCACTTCAAATGTAATGTGGTCTCAAAAAAAAAATAATAATAATTTTATACATTTTGTTAGAAAATTTGAAATTGCTGATCAACTTTTAACCCTTCTAACTTCCTAACAAAAATAAATGTTTAAAAAATTGGCTGATGTAAAGTACATATGGGAAATGGTATTTATAAATTATTTTGTACAATATGACTACCGTATTTTCCGGCGTATAAGACGACTTTTTAACCCCTGAAAATCTTCTTAAAAGTCGGGGGTCGTCTTATACGCCGGGAATCGTGGGGAGTGGTCCTGTTGACGACGAGGGGGCGTCTCACAGGAAAGTGAGTATCCCCCATTACCTTATCGTAGCGCTGCAGCGTGGGGTCTCTGTGCTGGGAGCTGCGGCTGCTGTGCTGTGGTGCGGCGGCTCCTCTTCTGCAGTGTGGGGCCTCTGGTGCTGTGGGGCGGTGGCGGCGGCGTATCTTCATGCAGTCGGGGCTCCTCCGGCATCTCAAAGCCTGGAAGCCCCGCCGGCAACTCCATCGGTGTAATGCGGTGGCCTCCGGGAAAATGGCCGCTGCTTAGATTCAGATCTCGTGTCCCGAGATTTCGGGACGAGATCTGAATCTGAGCATGCGCAACCCCCAGCGGCCATTTTCCCGGAGGCCACCGCATCGCACCTATTGAGCTGCCTCCGGGAAAATGGCCGCTGCTCAGATTCAGATCTCGTCTCCCGAGATCTCGGGACGAGATCTGAATCTGAGCAGCGGCCATTTTCCCGGAGGCCACCGCATTGTACCGATGGAGTTGCCGGCGGGGCCTCCAGGCTTTAATGAGATGCCGGAGGAGCCCCGACTGCATAAAGATACGCCGCCGCCGCACAGCACAGAGGCCCCACACTGCAGAAGAGGAGCCGCCGCACCACAGCACAGCAGCCGCCGCTCCCAGCACAGAGACCCCACGCTGCAGCGCTATGATAAGGTAATGGGGGATACTCACTTTCCTGTGAGACGCCCCCTCGTCGTCATCAGGATCACTCCCCCCCCCCCAAAAGGCACATATTCACCGGCCCTATAAGACGACATACGGTGTATAAGAAGACCCCCGACTTTTAAGAAGATTTTATATTTTAACTGGTAAAGTTGGGGGGTCGTCTTATACGCCCAGTCGTCTTATACGCCGGAAAATACGGTAACTGGTTTAAGAATATAAACATTGAAAGTTTGAACACTTCTAATTTTTCAAACTTTTTGCAAAAATTGCGATATTTTAACAAAGCAAAAATTTTCAACCTAAATTTACAACTAACATAAAGTACAATGTGTCATGAAAAAAAGGTCTCAATCAGTGGGATTAGTTGAAGCGTTCCAGAGTTATCACATAAAGTGACACTGGTCAGAATTGTAAAATTTGGTCTGGTCAGGAAGGTGAAGTATTAAGTCTGACTATTACAGTCCTTGGCTCTACCAAGCAGTTGTTTTGAATACATTTTTTGAGGTTTTCATGCAGATGCTGAGATCTCTGCCCCTAAACTGTGAAGCGTACAAGCCTAATATTCTTCTGGTCTTGTGAAATGGGAAAAAATACACAGTATATCCATTCTTGTTTGGGCTGTGTCTTTACAGCATTTCCTTATGTGGTGTAAATGATATGTTAACTTGCAAATTCTGCAGATCACCATGACTACAGTTATACCAAATCGATATGCTGTATTTATTGGACTATAAGACCCAATGGACTATAAGATGAACCCCATATTTAGAGTAGGAAAAAAGACAATTTGTAATATGAAAATGGGGGTTTATCTTATAATCTGAAATTAACTTACGGGGGTGGAGGTGAGAGATAGAAGTCATTATTCTGCCAGCGGTGGGTTTTAGGAAAATGGTGTCGGGGTAATGTCCGGTGGTAGGGTTTGATTCCACTCTATCAGCTCCTTGGAGACCGTGACGCACTGACATACCATTTGGTCTGGTCAGAGCATCCTCATCCCCGCCATTCCCCATTGTAACCAGGGGGGCTGAAATGACACTAACATCTTGTCTATAGGCGGAGTTCAACTCTCCCTCTGAGCCGGTAAAAGACTGTATGTCTTCGTGATAATCAGGAGACATTGGGCTTGGCGGCCAGAGGCAGGCATCTGGGTGATGAGGTGGTATGAAAATACCATACTTCTTGATTAATTCCTCTCCTATCATTTCACCTATATTGGACGCATCACTATACTAATGAGCTGAACCTCTAAGTACTATTGGTTGGAAATACCATGGTTAGAGCTTTGCTCAATGTTACTGCATAAATTAGAATACAGTGGTGATCACTTCAATAAATAGATAGCCAATATTATGTTTAACTGTCCCAAAATCTAAGAGTCACATCCTGGCCCAGAGGTCGTCCCCACGGTGGCCCATAACTATGTGAAAATGATTTAAAGGGAAAGTACGTTGTCAATAGCAACATTTATAAACTTAACTGCTGCTTAGTCGTAGAATATGTAAGACCAAATTTAAAGTGAACTCAATACTGTTTCTGACACCCAACAAAGAGGGAGGGAAAGGAGTGGGGCATAAGCGGAGTGGAGAAGTGGAGCATAGGTATTTGCACAATCAAATTTAAAGTGAACCCAATACTGTTTCTGACACCCAACAAAGAGGGAGGGAAAGGAGTGGGGCATGAGCACAGTGGAGAAGTGGAGCATAGGTATTTGCATGATCAAATTTAAAGTGAACCCAGTACTGTTTCTGACACCCAACAAAGAGGGAGGGAAAGGAGTGGGACATGAGCGGAGTGGAGAAGTGGAGCATAGGTATTTGCACCACCGGAACTTTGTGATCACGGTGTGAACGGGAGCGTTTTTAGATGAGGTGCCACAGTTAATGGGCAGATATATGGCGGACATGGCGTGGAGGGTAAAATGTTAGACTAGGGAGTATATGGATGACCATGGAGCGGATGTTTGTTTGTTGTCTTAAACACATGGGGATTTAACTCTGCCCTTGCAAGTGAGATAGGACACCCTGAATGGGAAGGGGCCATTGATTGAAGCTATATAAATAAGCCTGGTGGCATCATGGATATCTCCCAATTTTCTCCTTTGATGACATCTCCTTATTGAAATTCAAAAAACACATCAGGAGGGATTTTTTCTGGGGTTATCAGAGCCAGACTTGTTAGAGCGGGAGCAGACACATTGGGCACGAAAGGGCAGGCAAGGTTGAAAATTTGACCCGGCTACCCCTGGAATCTTACAGAACTGGAGGTCCCTATGGCTGAAATGAGAGAGAGCTATACAATTTATATGCACTGGCACGTTTTAATTTAGTTTGTATACTACCTGTAGTTTAAAGGCAAAATAAATTATGGGTCAAAATATGTAGGTTACACATGTGAACCTACCCTTGTTGGTTGTCAATTGTCCTGGGAATATTTTATCTTAGAATTATTAAAAGTTATGCTTTAAAAGTTTTTCAATGCTGTTAGAACAGTAATTCTGAAAAACCTGAACCTGTAATTAAAAGCAGGGATCAAAGCTGTTTATGAAACCTGTTTAACCCTTTGGATGCCATTTCAAAAATAGTCAAGGGGGTTAGCAGCCACAATCCGAGCTGCCACTGACCTGTAAGACAGGTTCTGGAGAGAGAGAAATGAAACCTAGTGTTTGTAAGTGAATATAGGATCCTCCTGTTTCTGTCCACATAGACATATGAGGTCTTGTTTTTTGAAGGGACAAGGTGTACTTTTGAGTGACACCATTCCTTTTAACTCATAATGGACTGAAATATGGGAAGAAAATTCCAAGTGCGGTGAAATTGTGAAAGAAAAACCCCCCTGAAATTCTGACATTATCCTTTAGGAATTTGCTTTTACGCTGTACATTTTGTGGTAAAAAGTAACTTGCAATATAATTCTCCTCATCAATACGATTATGACACTACCAACGTGTCCAGGTTTTTGTATTATTTTGCATTAAAAAATTGCAAAATTAGCTTTTTTTCTTTTCCCATATGGAGTTAATAAGCGGTAGGTATGTGTCCTAAAATTGTGGCACTGACAAGTACATCTCGTTCTACAAAAAAAAGTGTTCATGCAGCAACGTTAAAAAAATAAATAAATGCTGTGTTCTAAAGGACCAAAATAGGCCCAACTTGAAGAGTTTAAATCTAATTATTAAACTTAAGTACAGATCTCATTCCTTAAAATCGCTGTCTAATAACACATTGAAGTTAGATCCACTGTTATTCAAATGCTTTTTACATATGTTTTCATAGTTGAAAGTTTGTGTTCTTTTAATTAATTGATAACTTTATTTTGATCTAGGAGATGACTGCACCAGACTGTCATTGCGACATCCTTTATGTTCAGATTATGAAGAAGATATCTCTCACAATACTTCTGGGGAACACCACATTGCTCCAAATATATTCTTACTCCTCCCTAGCAGAGATGTGTCATCCCATGCTAATAACTACAGCGAACCTTCTTCTGATCAATCACAGACTGATAAACAAGATACTGGTGATAGAAGAGATAAAATATGTACTTGTTCTGAATGTGGAAGACATTATAAAAACATATTTAACCTTTCCATGCACATGAGAATGCACAGAAATGAGAGACCATTTGCATGTTCAGAATGTGGGAAATGTTTTACCAAGAAATCAATTCTTGTTGAACATCAAAGAGTTCACACAGGAGAGAAGCCGTATTCATGTTCAGAATGTGGGAAATGTTTTACCAAGAAATCGGCTGTTGTTGAACATCAAAAAACTCACACAGGAGAAAAGCCATTTTCGTGTTTGGAATGTGGAAAAAGTTTTACCAGGAAATTAATTCTAATTGAACACCGTAGAATTCACACAGGGGAGAAGCCATTTTCATGTCCAGAATGTGGAAAACGTTTTATGGTGAAGCATCATCTTTGGAGACATCAAATAACGCACACTGGAGATAAACCATTTTTATGTTCAGAATGTGGAAGAGGTTTCTACAGAAAGTCACACCTTGAGCGACATCAGAGAACTCACACAGGAGAAAAGCCATTTGCATGTGAGGAATGTGGGAAATGCTTTACCAAGAAATCAATTCTTGTTGAACATCAGAGAACACACTCAGGGGAAAAGCCATTTTCATGTTTAGAATGTGGAAAGTGCTTTGTGGTCAAACATCATCTTGAGAGACATCAAGTAACTCACACAGGAGATAAGCCTTTTTTATGTTTAGAATGTGGAAGAAGTTTCACCAGGAAATCACATCTTGAGAGACATCAGAGAACTCATACTGGGGAGAAGCCATTTTCATGTCCTGAATGTGGGAAATGCTTTTCCAAGAAATCAGTTCTTGTTGAACATCAGAAGACCCATTCAGGCGTTAAACCATTTTCATGTTCAGAATGTGGGAAATGTTTTATGGTAAAACATCATTTTGAGAGACATCAAATAACTCACACAGGGGATAAGCCATTTATATGTTCAGAATGTGGGAAATGTTTTTCAGGAAAACCATATCTTGAGAGACATCAGAGATCTCACACAACAGACAAACCATTTTCATGCACAGAATGTGGCAAATGTTTCACGAAGATATCAAATCTTGTTAAGCATCAGAAAACTCACACAGGGGAGAAACCATTTTCATGCGCACAGTGTGGAAAATGTTTTATGGTGAAACATCACCTTGAGAGACATCAAATTACTCACACAGGGGATAAGTCATTTATATGTTCAGAATGTGGAAGATATTTTGCCAGGAAAGCAAATCTTGAGAGACATCTGGCAACTCACACAGAGGAGAAGTTTTTCTGATGATCATAATGCAGGAAATGTTTATGCACAAATAAGGTCAAAAAGAAAACTTGTAACCTGCTCAAAAATGAGTTCCGTCACACTTTTTTTTTTCCTTTTTGTGCTGCATTGTTTCATTGTAGAGATATTCACATTTGTTGCTTTTATGTGATGTGAAATCTCTGTTTGCAGTCCAATTGCACTTTTCTTCAGAGTCTTCTCTGGGGGGTTATACTTTCACCCCTCCCTCCCAGATGCTGCCAACTGCAGCTTAGCAGTATCTGAGACTCGTGCCAGATCAGCTGACAAGCTATGATTTGCAAATCACAGCTCAGCAGCTGCCGCACATGGGTGGGGTGAAAGCACAAGCGCACAGTTGGACTCCAAGCAGAGATTTCACATACTACAATCCAAAAGTGAATGTCTCTGCAATGGGGAGACTGTGCCACTCTGTTCCATTTTGTGCTCTATCAGGGAAACGCAGGGATTTTTAGAAGGCATTTTAACTAATTCTTTTAAGTAATAGGTCCTCATATTCATACCATACACATTGAATTCTCACTGTAGTACCAGTTATTGGATATACTAATTAAGAATGCTACACAACTGAAATGTGTTATGAGCTTTACAGTAAATACTTTGCTCTTCTGACAGTTCGGTAAATCTATGCCTTGAGTTTTTCTTTTGGCAGATACAGCGAATAAAATGCATAAAACTGGTTGGTATTCTCATAGAAGTTAATGGCATGTAAAGTGCAGAAATATAATACATTTTCCATATAGATGTGACAAAATAATGAGTTGTATAGAAGATTCACTGAAGTCAATCGAATCTTTTCGGTTCCATCAATGACTATGAGAGTTTACCTATCAATAGAATGTAAAATATAGATCTATAGATTTAATCCATTGTTTTTTCATCAGGCCATAGGATTCAATGTGAACTTAGCATCAGTAGTAGAGAAACCTCTAGCACCTCAACTCCTAAGAATCCTGTTGAAATCAGGCAATGGATATTCAACAGCTCTATAATAACCACTATTTTAATACCGCTGTTGTAATGTTGCTGAGTTTCCAATAAAATTTTTAATCCCTTACCGACCTCCGCCGTACTATTACAGCGGAGGTCGGATCCCCTTCTTTGATGTGGGCTCCGGCGCTGAGCCCACCTCAAAGCCGGGACATGTCAGCTGTTTTGAACAGCTGACATGTGCCCGCAATACCGGCGGGTGAAATCGCGATTCACCCGTCGCTATTAACTAGTTAAATGCCGCTGTCAAATGCTGACAGCGGCATTTAACCGGCGCTTCCGGCCATCGGGCCGGAAATGAGTGCATCGCCGACCCCCGTCACATGATCGGGGGTCAGCGATGCGTCTGCATAATGACCATAGAGGTACTTGAGACCTCTATGGTTACTGATGTCGGCCTGCTGTGAGCGCCACCCTGTGGTCGGCGCTCATAGCAAGCCTGCAATTCAGCTACATAGCAGCGATCTGATGATCGCTGCTATGTAGCTGACCCGATCAAGTGTAAAAAAATATGAAAAAAATAAAAAAGTATAAAAGTTTAAATCAACCCCCTTTCGCCCCATTCAAAATAAAACAATAAAAAAAATCAAACCCGAGGTCAGAATCACCCGATCTATCAATAAAAAAAAGGATTAACCTGATCGCTAAACAGCGTAGTGAGAAAAAAATTAGAAACGCCAGAATTACGTTTTTTTGGTCTGCGCAACATTGCATTAAAATGCAATAACGGGCGATCAAAAGAACATATCTGCACCTGCACCAAAATGGTATCATTAAAAACGGCAGCTTGGCACGCAAAAAGTAAGCCCTCACCTGACCCCAGAGCATGAAAAATGGAGACGCTACGGGTATTGGGAAATTACGCTAATTTTTTTTTTTTTTTTTTAAGCAAAGTTTGGAATTTTTTTACCACTTAGATAAAACGTAACCTAGACATGTTTGGTGTCAATGAACTCGTAATGACCTGGAGAATCATAATGGCAGGTCAGTTTTAGCATTTAGTGAACCAGCAATAAAGCCAAACAAGTGTGGGATTGCACTTTTTTTGCAATTTCACCGCACTTTAAATTTTTTTCCCGTTTTCTAGTACAAGACATGCTAAAACCAATGATGTCGTTCAAAAGTGCAACTTGTCCCACAAAAAAGAAGCTCTTACATGGCCATGTTGACGGAAAAGTAAAAAAGTTATGGCTCTGGGAAGGAGGGGAGTGAAAAACGAGAACGCAAAAGCGGAAAAGGGCAAGGTTGTGAAGGGGTTAAAGAGATTGCCATTAAAGGTGCTGGAGGTTTTTCTTTATTCTGTTAACCCAATACTTTGGTAAATGGGCGTTGGTCATTCCAAGAGAATACCACTGGAAATTATTCCATTATGCTGGGGTGTCCTAATAGTACAGTGTTATAAGAGACTTTACTCTCTAAGGTCTAGTAATGCCGGGTACGTAATTCATGCATGCCCAGTATTAACTACATTGCCTTGCGAAAGTATTCGGCCCCCTGGAACTTTTCAACCTTTTTCCACATATCATGCTTCAAACGTAAAGATACCAAAGGTAAATTTTTGGTGAAGAATCAACAACAAGTGGAACACAATTGTGAAGTTGAACGAAATGTATTGGTTATTTTAAATTTTTGTGGAAATTAAAAAACTGAAAAGTGAGCGTGCAATATTATTCAGCCCCTTTACTTTCAGTGCAGCAAACTCACTCCAGAAGTTCATTGTGGATCTCTGAATGATCCAATGTGTCCTAAATGCCTAATGATGATAAATATAATCCACCTGTGTGTAATCAAGTCTCCGTACAAATGCACCTGCTCTGTGATAGTCTCAGGGTTCTGTTTGAAGCACAGAGAGCATCATGAAGACCAAGGAACACAACAGGCAGGTCCCTGATACTGTTGTGGAGAAGTTTAAAGCCGGATTTGGATACAAAATGATTTCCAAATCTTTAAACATCCCAAGGAGCACTGTGCAAGCGATCATATTGAAAAGGAAGGAGTATCATACCACTGCAAATCTACCAAGACCCGACCGTCCCTCTAAACTTTCATCTCAAACAAGGAGAAGACTGATCAGAGATGAAGCCAAGAGGCCCATGATCACTCTGGATGAACTGCAGAGATCTACAGCTGAGGTGGGACAGTCTGTCCATAGGACAACAATCAGTCGTACACTACACAAATCTGGCCTTTATGGAAGAGTGGCAAGAAGAAAGTCATTTCTCAAAGATATCCATAAAAAGTGTCATTTAAAGTTTGCAATAAGCCACCTGGGAGAAACACCAAACATGTGGAAGAAGGTGCTCTGGTCAGATGAAACCAAAATCTAACTTTTTGGCAACAAAGGCAAGCGTAAAGGCAAAACAGCTCATCACCCTGAACACACCATCCCCACTGTCAAACGTGGTGGTGGCAGCATCATGGTTTGGGCCTGCTTTTCTTCAGCAGGGACAGGGAAGACGGTTAAAATTGATGGGAACATGGATGGAGCCAAATACAGGACCATTCTTGAAGAAAACCTGTTGGAGTCTGCAAAAGACCTGACACTGGGACAGAGATTTGTCTTCCAACAAGACAATGATCCCAAACATAAAGCAAAATCTACAATGGAATGGTTCACAAATAAATGTATCCATGTGTTAGAATGGCCAAGTCAAAGTCCAGACCTCAATCCAATCGAGAATCTGTGGAAAGAGCTGAAAACTGCTGTTCATAAGCGATCTCCATCAAACCTCACTGAGCTCGAGCTGTTTGCCAAGGAAGAATGGGCAAGAATTTCAGTCTCTCGATGTACAAAACTGATAGAGACATACCCTAAGCAACTTGCAGGTGTAATCGCAGCAAAAGGTGGCGCATCAAAGTATTAAGTTAAAGGGGCCGAACAATATTGCACGCCCCACTTTTCAGTTTTTAAATTCCACAAAAATTTAAAATAACCAATAAATTTCTTTCAACTTCACAATTGTGTTCAACTTGTTGTTGACTCTTCACCAAAAATTTACATTTGGTATCTTTATGTTTGAAGCATGATATGTCGGAAAAGGTTAAAAAGTTCCAGGGGGCAGAATACTTTCGCAAGGCACTGTATTTAAAACAACTTTGAGTTGTCCAATATAGTATATATTTTTTAGGGGGGGAGTTTGATAATATTTTATTTTATTTTTTTAATTTATGTAAAAAAACAAAACTAGTCTATCATAAAAGCCAACAAGGTAAATATGCTGGTACAATGGGATATATTTATGAAAACTTTCTAAGTTTGCATTGTTTATAACCAGACATATTTATGATTTTGATCCAAAAGTAAAAATTAGTGTGTACCAAAACAGTTGAGCAAAAGTTTGTTTCCATCTGCAAAATTAATAATAGAAATGTAGCAAATATTGTGGACACAAAAAAGGCGAACAAGGTTCATAAAATAAACTTCTAACTTTATAAGTAACTATAGTATTTTACAGCTCTATCTATCTATCTATCTATCTATCTATCTATCTATCTATCTATCTATCTATCTATCTATCTATCCACACAGCGCCTTGTAAAAGTATTCATGCCCTGTTAACTTTTCCACATATTTTTTTCATGTTCCATTTCCAAACTTAAGTGTACTCTATTGGTATTGATCTACCAACACAAATAAGCAAGTATTTGTGAAGTATACAGGAAATGATACATGGTTTTCTAATTATTTAAAAAATATAAATCTGAAAAGAGTGACTTACATTTGTATTCAGCCCCCTAAGTCAATACTTTATAGGGCCATATTTAGCTTCAATTACTGTTGCAAGTTTTTGGGGTATGTCTTGCACGTCTAGATGCTGAATTTTATGCCCATTCTGCTTTGTACACTAGCTCTAGCTCAGTGAGATTGGATGGAGAGCATCTGTAAGCAGCAATTTACAAGTCTTTATCACAGATTCTCATTGGGATTTAGGTCTGGATTTTGGGCCATTCAGACAAATGAATAGGCTTTGTTGTAAACTATTCCATTGTAGCTTGGGCAGTATGTTTAGGGTCGTTGTCCTGCTAGAAATGAATCAACGCCCCAGTCTCAAGTGTTTTGCAGCCTCTAACAGGTTTTCCTCCACGATTGCCCTGTATTTAGCTCCATGCATTCTTCCCATCATCTCTGACCAGCTACCCTACCCATGCTGAAGAGAAGCATCCCACCACCATGTTTGATGGTAGAGTAATGTGCAGTGTTAGTTTTCTGCCACACATACTACTTTGCATTTTACTCCAAAAGCCCTACTTTGGTCTCATCTGATCAGAGCACCTTCTTCCACATGCTAGCTGTGTCCCCTACATGGTTATTTGCAAACTGCAAATGGGACTTTTTATGGCTTGCTTTTAAAAAATGTCTTTCTTCTTTCCACTCTTGCATACAGGCCAGATTTGAGGAGTGTACAACCAATAGTTGTCGTGTGGACAGATTCTCCTACCTGAGCTGTGAATCTCTGCCGCACCTCTAATGTGATCATGGGTCTCTTGGCTGCTTCTCTAATTATTGCTCTCCTTATTTGGAATGTCAGTTTAGGTGGACAGCCATAGCCATATCATGAAGTTGTGCCATACTCCTACCATTTGTTTTGTGTGATGGATTGAACAGTGCATCATGAGCTGTTCAGAGCTTGCAATACTTTTTTATAATCTAACCTTTCTTTTCTCTTTTCCACAACTTTATCCCTGACCTGTCTGGTGTGTTCCTTGGGTTTCATGGTCCTGTTTGATCCCTAATGTTCTCAAACAAACTTCTGAGGCCTTCACAGAACAGCTGTACTTATACTGAGAATAAATTGCATACAGCTGGACTCAATTTACTAATTATGTGATTTCTGGAAGCAATTGGTCACTCAGGACCTTATTTTATAGGTATCAAACTACAGGGGGCTGAATACAAATACACATTACAATTTAGAACACCATGTACCATTTCCTTTGCACTTCAGAAATACTTGTTACTTTGTGTTGGTATAATCACATAAAAACCCAATAAATTACATTTAAGTTTGTGGGTGTAAAGTGGAAAAAATGTGGAAAAGTTCACAGGGTATAATACCTTTTCAAGGCCCTGTACAAATTTATATACGTTTTTTTCACTTTACACCCACAAACTTACATTTATTTTATTGGGATTTTATGGGATTTATTGGGATTTTATGTGATATATACAGCTCTGGCCAAAATTAAGAGACCACTGCAAAATGTTCAGTTTGTCTGATTTTTCTCTTTATAGGTACATTTTTGAGTAAAATGTAAATTGTTCTTTTATTGTATAAACTTCTGACAACATGTCTCCGAATATCCAAGAAATAATTTTTGTATTTTTTTTTCTGACAAAGAAAAATGGTCAAATTTAAAAAAAACCAACAGTGCTTTCAGACCTCAAATAATGCAAAGAAAACAAGATCATAATAATTTAGAAAGAACAATACTAATCTTTTAACTCCGGAAGAGTTTGGAAATCAATATTTTGTGGAAAAACCATGATTTTTAATCACAGTTTTCATGCGTCGAGGCATGCTTTCCACCAGTCTTTCACACTGCTTCTAGCGCAAAAATGTAAGCAGTTCTTTGTGACTTTCCATCATCCTCTTGATTACATTCCAGAGGTTTTCAATGGTGTTCAGGTCTGGAGATTGGTCTGCCAGTATTTTGATGTGGTGGTCTCTTAATTTTTGCCAGAGCTGTATACTGTGTGTGTGATCTAAATGTTACTATGCAAAAACAAATGACAGGTGTGGAAAGTGAGAATGCTTTCAAAATGGAAGTATTACTAGCTTATTTTTAACAACTAATAAAATGCAAAGTGAATGAACACACCAAATATTGATCTGATTTAGATATTCGTTGTGACCACTCTTTGATTTCAAAAGGCATTGATTCTTCTAGGTAAAGTTGCACACAGTTTGTGAAGGAACTCAACAGGGAGGTTTATTCAAACATCTTGAAGAACTAACCACAGATCTTCCATGGAATCCAATCTTTGTGTCTCTTTCAATCCTCATTTTATTGGTTTTAATACAACAAGCAAAAGAAGACAAACAATGTAAATATACACAAGGTTACAAGATATGCACTTCCTTGGAACATTCTTCCATTGGTTACTATCACCACCTAAAGATCATATTTCAGTTTTTCAAATACGAATCAATGGAGTAGTCATATCAGTTGGGTCAAAATTAGTCCAAAAATCGAGAGTTCTTTTAACAAGTCCGGAAAGTATCCAGTGCGCTTGTTCATAATAAATCCAGTTGACAATCTCATTCCAACACTGACACAATGGATAGCCACTAAACTCTGTTGTCGTACATTCCTGTCTGGACTGGAAAACTTTACTTCTACAAATACACTCAAGAGCTGTAACCAAATGAACAATTCAAAGAATATCATAAGATTAGAAGGAGGAGAGGGACAGATTAGGGAAAATAGGGGAAAAGAAGAGAATGGCATGACTAAGAGAGCCCCTCAACTACCGGTGAAGAGTAAAGATGGCGTGTTGCAATATAACAGCAGAACCCAAGGGGGATTCAACACTATCCCATAAAAGGCAAAGATCTGAAAAGTTAATCGACTAACTCTAGTCTGGCAATCATCACAACTAGTCAGAGGCCCAGTTCTCCTTGAGACTTAAATATTCCTTTGATTTCCTCTATGTTATCCATGGTGTCCAGATTCTTCTGAATTTGTCTTGGGTAAAGTATGCATAAGCTGCTAACCCCTCTATATAACAAAGCTGGTCAACTTTATGAACCCATTCCGAGGTACTCGGACTATTTTGGGTGCACCATTTTATAGGTATTAGCAGTTTGGCCTTCTATTAAAAATAATAATGTCTTATGTTTGCACTGTGACAAACTGCTAGACCAGTTAAGGAAGACAAGACTCGGTTGTGTTGATTCAGGAAGCAAACATACCCTAGAAATCATTTTTAAGGTGCTCCTCCAGAACGATTTGATCCTCTCACATGACCACCAAACATGCAGAAAAGACCCTCTAGCTGTTTCGCATCTCCAGCATGTTGGGGAGGTATTATGAAATCACATATGTGTTTTTACAGGGGTGGTGTACCACCTTGTGACTATATTGAATGAATTATCCTGGACTCTTGCATGCTTGGATGGGTCAAATTAATTTTTGTATATGTGTTCTACTTCCCAGTCCTCTAATTTGAGGCCTAGCTCTTCCTCCCACCTTAGTATGTAGGTTCTTCTTACAGGGATTCAATCAGCCAAAAGAGATTGATATATTTTTGACAAGACCCCCCTAGGTTGTTTAAGTTGCTTTAATAGTGTTTCAAAAATAGTTAGTTCCCTAGTGGGGTGTCCTACCTGCATGTAAGAGTTTAACAAGAAGTGTACCATTAACAAGGAGTGACTCTATGTCAGTTCTCAACGTATGAAGGAAATCAGTTTGATTTTTGTTCTAGTTTGGTCTAGGTAGAGCCCTGGTAAATCCATAACTCTGACCAGAGGTGATGGGAGTGGCATTAACGCTTTAGAATGAGTAGCCCAAGTGTGTACTATATATCTGGAAATCGCATTTGGAATCTCTAATTTATGTATAAATTCTTTAGATGCATGGAGTACGATATTGATTGGTATTTGCATTGAGGTGTCTGCTATTTTTGTCAATAGCTTGTATTTGGGGTCTCTTGCCCAATCAATGATCATGGAGAGAATAGCTCCTATGTGATACTTTTGTGGATCAGGCACTCCCATACTCCCCTTTATTCTCGGTAGTGATAAAGTATTACAATTCAGTCTAGGCTTAGAACTTTTCCCAAAAATTGAACGTGCTTTATGGAAGAACGTCACAGGAAGCTTTTTAGGGAGCATTTACGACACATAGCTAAACCTAGGTAATATGAAACTTTTGAGCAAATTTTTGCGTCCCATCCAAGAAACAAAGGGTGCTTTCCAATAATTAATCAATTCCACTGTACAAAGTTTAATGTAAATAAAGATTGCCAATGGGGATTCAGTTTAATTCCCAAATACATAATGTATCATGAGCGCCATTTAATTGGGAATTTGGACGAACTTTGGACATTTAGGCTCATCACTTCCAATTTCTCTAAATTTATTTTAAAATTTGACAAATCTCCGAATTGTTTAAATACCCCAAGTGCTGCTTGGATTTCCTTATTAGGATTGGTCAGCAACAGCAGTAGATCATCTGCAAATATAGCTGTGATAAGTGACACGCCTGCCATCTGTACTCCCTCTATATCTAGATGTTTCATAATACTCTGAACTCAGTTTCCATTGCCAATATAAATAGGGATAGGGAGAGAGGACAACCCTGACGAGTCCCATTCCTGATCTTGAAGGGTGAGGAGAGGTCTCCATTCACCCTCACCCTCGCAGTTGGACATGTGTACATTTGAAAAATAGCTTTTATTAGCATCAGGGGAAAGCCAAATTCTTTCAGGGTTTTTTGCATCTAAGTCCAGTCCACCCTGTCGAACGCCTTCTCTGCATCTGTTCCCATCAATATCAAGGGTCTGTGATTAATGTGCGCATGTTGTAATAAATGGAAGATCCGTATTGAATTGTCCCTAACCAACAAACCCTGTTTGTTCTGGCGATACCAGTGTGTCTATGATCAAGCCCACTCTTTTAGCAATCATTTTTGCAAAAAATTTTAGATCATTATTTAACAATGATATTGGTCTATAGTTGCTGCATAGTTCTGGATCTTTACCTTCTTTATGAATTAATGAAATGTATGCCTCCAGAGCCTGTTTCGGGAAAGTCGCTCCCGCTAGTATCTCATTGCATAATTTTAATAGATGTGGGTATAAGATCTCTTGAAAAGTCTTATAGTAGGAGACAGAGAGGCTGTCTGGACCTGGACTTTTGCCCACTTGGCAGCTCGACAGGGTAGACCGGAGTTCTTGAACTGTAAAAGGGGCACTCAGCTTGAGTTGTTGTTCCTTTGAAAGTCTTGGAAGATTGACAGCTTTAAGGAATGTCCCTATGTTCACCCTCCTCCTCTCCAGCTGATCTGCATTTTCATGTGCACGTAAATTGTAAAGGGAGGAATTGTAATCCCGAAATGCCTTTGCAATACTATCTGGATCTCCGATTGTGGTGTTATTGGAGTTTTTTAAGGGAATAAATAAGTGTTTTTGCTTTCCACTTTTTAATTAAGAAGACCATAAACTTGACACTTTGTCCCCATTGTGGTGATACGCTACCTGAGTGTGTTGGGGGACACTCGCTTGGCATGGGATTTAAGCACTCAGGCACAATTTCTCCACTTAAACAGTCTATTCCGGTTTATTAAACGTCATAAACCATAACACAAACAGTTAATTATTTACATCAACGGAACACATTAACCATCGATAGTCTGTTCCAATGGCAGATCCGTGTCTGCCCGTAACCCCTTGTTACCTTACAGGAGCTCCCGCTTAATATACTGACTCCTGCCAGTGCTGGTTCACAGGGGAAAGCTGCCTCACTGGGATCACCGTCCTTGTGACCAGGGCACCTCGGATCGTCCAGACCCACAGTAGGAACTGTAGCTTCCCCAACACAGAAGCCCGTCACAGGCTCTGTAGTTGCAGCCTCTCCATGTGCTTTCAGGAAGTCCAGTCACAGGCACTTTCAACACACAGGCCATCAGTCCATGATCTTACCAGGTGCTTGCAGGACTCCAGTCCAACCCAGGACAATCCAACACCCTGACCATTCCAGGACTCCCACTCTTATCAGGTGCTTGCAGGACTCCAGTCCATCCCAGGACAATCCAACACCTCGTCCACTATGTCCACGGTCTCAGGTGCTTCCAGGAAGACTCCACTCACAGGAGCTTCCAACACCGACCGTCCAGGACCTTGCACAGGAACCAAACGGATCCATACACAGGAACCTCACAGGAACATGTGACCCACACCCTGGTCACACTACATACCTGTAACCACTCCCATGGGTGTGTGGCTAGTTTGACCCTCCCATCTCTCACAACTAGCCCCGCCAGTCTCCCATCAGAACTGTACAATTACTTGTGGGACTACAGGTCCCAGAACACAACATATCTTTAGACTGACAGCGCAGAGTGTTCTCTGTGACACACATACCGGCCATTTATAATCCTGCCGGACTTTCTCTCACAAACACAGTTCTACATCCAGGCGCATCCTGTAGTGCACACACAGCGCCTCCTGGCTGTAAGATTTGTCACTGCACCACACCATGTACAAAAAGACGATACCTCCAATTCATAAATATTTTGGCTGAGTCTTTAGCTTGTCTTTTTGATGTTAAAAGTGCTAGGATATCTGGCTTTTGAGTTTGTTTATGTTCATTTTCTAGATTTTGGATCTCTTTGAAAAGTGCGTCTATTGTTGTCTGCCTAGAATTTTTAATATATGAGGCTATCGAAATCATCTCACTTCTCACTACCGCCTTGTGCGCTTCCCAAATCATAGGGAACGGCGTTTTGTCTCGAGTATTAAGATAAAAGTATGCAATCAGTGTTTTAATTATCTTATCTTATCTTTGGAGGTCTGATTAGACAAAAGGGTTTCATTTAATCTCCAAGTATTATTTTTGGGTCTATGTCCTATAACTAATTGCATTGTGAGTATGGAGTGATTTGAGTGAATATTTGATACAATTTGCGCATCCTTCAGATTTGGAAGTATCTGAAATGGTATAAAGAGATAATCTATACGGCCGTATGACATTTGGGCTTGGGCAAAATGGGTGTAATACCTTGTAGTGGGATATATGTATCTCCAGGTGTCTATCAGTTGCATCGAGTTAATAAGAGAGGAAATATTGCTTAGCGCTTTTTTAGGTATATTAGACTTCCCTGTAGACGTGTCCAGGACTGGTTCAAGGGGTGTATTTAGATCCCCTCCTAATATTAGGTTTCCCTCTATAATTTGTTTGGCTTTTCGAAATACTTTTGAGAGCCATGAATCTTGATTTGTGTTGGGAGTGTAAATATTCCTTATAGTTATTAACTTATGTGCAAGTTTCCCCTTAATAAAAATGTATCGACCATCATTGTCTTTTAATTAGTGTTGAGCATTCCGATACTGCAAGTATCGGGTATCGGCCGATACTTGCTGTATCGGAATTCCGATACCGAGATCCGATATTTTTGTGGTATCGGGTATCGGTATCGAAACAACATTAATGTAAAAATGTGTAAAAGAAAGAATTAAAATAAAAAATATTGCTATACTCACCTCTCCGACGCAGCCTGCACCTTACCGAGGGAAGCGGCAGCGTTCTTTGTTTAAAATTCGCGCTTTTCTTTCCTTTACTGAAGTCCCGGCTTGTGATTGGTCGCGTGCCGACCATGTGGCCGGGACGCAACCAATCACAGCAAGCCGTGACGTAATTTCAGGTCCTTCAGGATTTTAAAATTACGTTCCGGCGTTGTGATTGGTTGCGTCGCAGTCACATGGGCAACGCAACCAATCACAGCAAGCCGTGACGTAATTTCAGGTCCTTAAGGATTTTAAAATTACGTCCCGGCTTTGTGATTGGTTGCGTCGCAGTCACATGGGAGACGCAACCAATCACAAGCCGTGACGTCACGGGAGGCTGGACACGCGCGCATTTTAAAATGGGCGCGTGTCCAGCCTCCCGTGACGTCCCGGCTTGTGATTGGTTGCGTCGCGATCAACCAATCACAAGCCGGGAGGCTGGACACGCGCGCATTTTAAAATGAGCGCGTGTCCAGCCTCCCGTGACGTCCCGGCTTGTGATTGGTTGCCTCGCGGTCAACCAATCACAAGCCGGGAGGCTGGACACGCGCGCATTTTAAAAAATTTAAAATGCGCGCGTGTCCAGCCTCCCGGCTTGTGATTGGTTGACCGCGACGCAACCAATCACAAGCCGGGACGTCACGGGAGGCCGTGTTTGGGGGCAGACAGCTGGAAGGACAGGACCCGGTATTATCAGCGGGGTAGAGCTGCCCCCACCGGTATACACAGCGACCGCCGCTACAGCAGAGGGGCCGGTAATAATCCGACGGAGAAAGAACAGCGATTGAGAGGGAAATTCGAAACCAGCAATTTAAAATGCGCGCGTGTCCAGCCTCCCGGCTTGTGATTGGTTGACCGCGAGGCAACCAATCACAAGCCGGGACGTCACGGGAGGCTGGACACGCGCTCATTTTAAAATGCGCGCGTGTCCAGCCTCCCGGCTTGTGATTGGTTGACCGCGAGGCAACCAATCACAAGCCGGGACGTCACGGGAGGCTGGACACGCGCTCATTTTAAAATGCGCGCGTGTCCAGCCTCCCGTGACGTCACGGCTTGTGATTGGTTGCGTCTCCCATGTGACTGCGACGCAACCAATCACAAAGCCGGGACGTAATTTTAAAATCCTTAAGGACCTGAAATTACGTCACGGCTTGCTGTGATTGGTTGCGTTGCCCATGTGACTGCGACGCAACCAATCACAACGCCGGAACGTAATTTTAAAATCCTGAAGGACCTGAAATTACGTCACGGGTTGCTGTGATTGGTTGCGTCCCGGCCACATGGTCGGCACGCGACCAATCACAAGCCGGGACTTCAGTAAAGGAAAGAAAAGCGCGAATTTTAAACAAAGAACGCTGCCGCTTCCCTCGGTAAGGTGCAGGCTGCGTCGGTGAGGTGAGTATAGCAATATTTTTTATTTTAATTCTTTCTTTTACACATTAATATGGTTCCCAGGGCCTGAAGGAGAGTTTCCTCTCCTTCAGACCCTGGGAACCATCAGGAATACCGTCCGATACATGAGTCCCATTGACTTGTATTGGTATCGGGTATCGGTATCGGATTGGATCCGATACTTTGCCGGTATCAGCCGATACTTTCCGATACCGATACTTTCAAGTATCGGACGGTATCGCTCAACACTACTTTTAATGCATCTACAAAGTGAAATGGTCTGTTTGGACATTGCAATCGCTACTCCTTTTGACTTCCTCGAGGATGAGTGTGAGTGGAACCAGGTATTATAGTAGTGTCTCTCTAGGTTCGGGGTCTTTTCTTGTATGAAGTGTGTCTCTTGTAAGAGAATAATGTCTATCCCCAGTTTCTTGATGTGTGCAAGTACCTGTGACCTTTTAACCGGAGAATTCAGTCCTCTCACGTTGTAAGATGTTATATTGCTTGTGTGTGTTTAGCCATATTGATTTTTTGCAGTCATAGGGTTTGCCCTTTGGACCCTGTAGTCTCGCCAGAAGATGTAAAACAAAGAAAAGGGGTTAAGTGGGAGAAAGAGAAAAAGAGTTTAGGGTAGAAAGAGAAAATATAACCATTCTAACGGAGGTTTGGGCTTGATATTGAAATTATCTCTAATAAGAGAACATACCCAACAAGGAAAAACCTATGGAGCTTAACAATATCATATTATACTACTCAACTTATGAGCTAAATGTCTATATATCTCAACCATCTCAAACATTTTCTGTGAATGAGAGAGAGAAGCAGAAAAAACTCATTGAACTCAAGTCACTGCAGGATTCAAGTATCATCTGAACTTTGAGATCCCGTTTGCTTTTTCTTGGGTCTCTGATTTTTAACCCCTTCCCGACCCATGACGCCACGTAGGTGTCATGAAAACCCGTGCCAGTCCGACCCATGACGCCTATGTGGCGTCATGGAATGATCGCGTCCCTGCAGAGCGGGTGAAAGGGTTAACTCCGATTTCACCCGATCTGCAGGGAGAGGGGGAGTGGTACTTCAGCCCAGGGGGGGTGGCTTCACCCCCCCCGTGGCTACGATCGCTCTGATTGGCTGTTGAAAGTGAAACTGCCAATCAGCGATTTGTAATATTTCACCTAAAAAACTGGTGAAATATTACAATCCAGCCATGGCCGATGCTGCAATATCATCGGCCATGGCTGGAAATACTGAAGTTACCCCCCCACCCCACCGATCGCCCCCCCAAGCCACCGATCGCCCCCCCAAGCCACCGATCTGTCCCATAGTCCTCTCCGTCCTGTGCTCCGCTCCCCCGTCCTCCTGTCCGCTCCCCCCGTGCTCCTATGTCACCCCCCCGTGCTCCGACGCCCCCCCGTGCCCCGATCTCCCCCCCTTATACTTACCGAGGCTCCCGATGCCCGTCCGCCTCCTCCATGGGCGCAGCCATCTTCCAAAATGGCGGGCGCATGCTTAGTGCGCCCGCCGAATCTGCCGGCCGGCAGATTCATTACAAAGTACATTTTGATCGCTGTGGTGGGTTCTATCACAGCGATCAAAATAAAAAAAATAATAAATAAACCCCCCCCTTTATCACCCCCATAGGTAGGGACAATAATAAAATAAAGAAAATATTTTTTTTTTCTTTTTCCACTAGGGTTAGGGTTAGAACTAGGGTTAGAACTAGGGGTAGGGTTAGGGTTAGGGTTACGGGTAGGGTTAGGGGTAGGGGTAGGGTTAGGCTTATGGCATGTGCACACAGTGCGGATTTGGCTGCGGATCTGCAGCGGATTGGCCGCGGATCCGCAGCGGATTGGCCGCGGATCTGCAGCGGATTGGCCGCGGATCCGCAGCGGATTGGCCGCGGATCCGCAGCGGATTGGCCGCTGCGAATTCGTAGCAGTTTTCCATCAGGTTTACAGTACCATGTACACCTATGGAAAACCAAATCCACTGTGCCCATGGTGCGGAAAATTCCGTGCAGAAACGCTGCGTTGTATTTTCCGCAGCATGTCAATTCTTTGTGCGGATTGCGCAGCGTTTTACACCTGTTCCTCAATAGGAATCCGCAGGTGAAATCCGCACCAAAAAACACTGGAAATCTGCTGTAAATCCGCAGGTAAAACGCAGTGCCTTTTACCTGCAGATTTTTCAAAAATGGTGCGGAAAAATCTCACACGAATCCGCAACGTGGGCACATAGCCTTAGGGTTAGGGTTGGAATTAGAGTTAGGGTTGGAATTAGGGCTAGGGTTGGAAATAGGGTTAAAATTAGGCTTGTGGTTAGGGTTACGGATAGGGTTAGGGGTGTGTTGGGGTTACAGTTGTGGTTAGGGTTGGGATTAGGGTTGGGATTAGGGTTAGGATTAGGGTTGGAATTAGGGTTACGGGTGTGTTGCGGTTAGGGTTGTGGTTAGGGGTGTGTTGGGGTTAGGGTTGTGATTAGGGTTATGGCTACAGTTGGGATTAGGATTAGGGGTGTGTTGGGGTTAGTGTTGAAGTTAGAATTGAGGGGTTTCCACTGTTTAGGCACATCAGGGGTCTCCAAACGCAACATGGCGCCACCATTGATTCCAGCCAATCTTGCGTTCAAAAAGTCAAATGGTGCTCCCTCCCTTCCAAGCCCCGACGTGCGCCCAAACAGTGGTTTACCCCCACATTTGGGGTACCAGCGTACTCAGGACAAACTGGGCAACAACTGTTGGGGTCCAATTTCTCCTGTTACCCTTGCAAAAATAAAAAATTACTTGCTAAAACATAATTTTTGAGGAAAGAACAATTATTTTTTATTTTCACGGCTCTGCGTTATAAACTTCTGTGAAGCACTTGGGGGTTGAAAGTGCTCACCACACATCTAGTTAAGTTCCTTCGGGGGTCTAGTTTCCAAAATGGGGTCACTTGTGGGGTGTTTCTACTGTTTAGGCACATCAGGGGCTCTGCAAATGCAACGTGATGCCCGCAGACCATTCCATCAAAGTCTGCATTTCAAATGTCACTACTTCCCTTCCGAGCCCTGACGTGTGCCCAAACAGTGGTTTACCCCCACATATGGGGTACCAGCACACTCACAACAAACTGGGCAACAAATATTGGGGCCCAATTTCTCCTGTTACCCTTGTGAAAATAAAAAATTGCTTGCTAAAACATCTTTTTTGAGGAAAGAAAAATGATTTTTTGTTTTCACGGCTCTGCGTTGTAAACTTCTGTGAAGCACTTGGGGGTTGAACGTGCTCATCACACATCTAGATAAGTTCCTTGGGGGGGTCTAGTTTCCAAAATGGGGTCACTTGTGGGGGGTTTCTACTGTTTAGGCATATCAGGGGCTCTGCAAACGTAACATGATGCCCGCAGACCATTCCATCAAAGTCTGCATTCCAAAACGTCACTACTTCCCTTCCGAGCCCCGGCATGTGCCCAAATAGTGGTTTACCCCCATATATGGGGTATCAGCGTACTCAGGAGAAACTGGACAACAACTTTTGGGGTCCAATTTCTCCTGTTACCCTTGGGAAAATAAAAAATTGTGGGCTAAAAAATCATTTTTGAGAAAAGAAAAATTATTTTTTATTTTCATGGCTCTGCGTTATAAACTTCTGTGAAGCACTTGGGGGTTCAAAGTGCTCACCACACATCTAGATTAGTTCCTTGGGAGGTCTAGTTTCCAAAATGGGGTCACTTGTGCGGGAGCTCCAATGTTTAGGCACACAGGGGCTCTCCAAACGCGACATGGTGTCCGCTAATGATTGGAGCTAATTTTCCATTCAAAAAGCCAAATGGCGTGCCTTCCCTTCCGAGCCCTGCCGTGCGCCCAAACAGTGGTTTACCCCCACATATGGGGTATCATCGTACTCAGGACAAACTGGACAACAACATTTGGGGTCCAATTTCTCCTATTACCCTTGGGAAAATAAAAAATTCTGGGCTAAAAATCATTTTTGAGGAAAGAAAAATTATTTTTTATTTTCACGGCTCTGCGTTATAAACTTCTGTAAAGCACCTGGGGGTTATAAGTGCTCACTATGCATCTAGATAAGTTCCTTGGGGGGTCTAGTTTCCAAAATGGGGTCACTTGTAGGGGATCTCCAATGTTTAAGCACACAGGGGCTCTCCAAACGCGACATGGTGTCCGCTAACGATTGGAGCTAATTTTCCATTCAAAAAGTCAAATGGCACGCCTCCCCTTCCGAGCCTTGCCGTGCACCCAAACAGTGGTTTACCCCCACATGTGAGGTATCGGTGTACTCAGGAGAAATTGCCCAACAAAATTTAGTATCCATTTTATCCTGTTGCCCATGTGAAAATGAAAAAATTGAGGCTAAAATAATTTTTTTGTGAAAAAAAAGTACTTTTTCATTTTTACGGATCAATTTGTGAAGCACCTGGGGGTTTAAAGTGCTCACTATGCTTCTAGATAAGTTCCTTGGGGGGTCTAGTTTCCAAAATGGGGTCACTTGTGGGGGAGCTCCAATGTTTAGGCACACGGGGGCTCTCCAAACGCGACATGGTGTCCGCTAAAGATTGGAGCCAATTTTTCATTCAAAAAGTCAAATGGCGCGCCTTCCCTTCCGAGCCCTGCCGTGCGCCCAAACAGTGGTTTACCCCCACATATGAGGTATCAGCGTACTCAGGACAAATTGGACAACAACGTCCGTGGTCCAGTTTCTCCTTTTACCCTTGGGAAAATAAAAAAATTGTTGCTAAAAGATCGTTTTTGTGACTAAAAAGTTAAATGTTCATTTTTTGCTTCCATGTTGCTTCTGCTGCTGTGAAACACCTGAAGGGTTAATAAACTTCTTGAATGTGGTTTTGAGCACCTTGAGGGGTGCAGTTTTTAGAATGGTGTCACTTTTGGGTATTTTCAGCCATATAGAACCCTCAAAATGACTTCAAATGTGAGGTGGTCCCTAAAAGAAATGGTTTTGTAAATTTTGTTGTAAAAATGAGAAATCACTGGTCAAATTTTAACCCTTATAACTTCCTAGCAAAAAAAAAATTTGTTTCCAAAATTGTGCTGATGTAAAGTAGACATGTGGGAAATGTTATTTATTAACTATTTTGTGTCACATAACTCTCTAGTTTAACAGAATAAAAATTCAAAATGTGAAAATTGCGAAATTTTCAAAATTTTCACCAAATTTCTGTTTTTTTCACAAATAAACTCAGAAATTATCGACCTAAATTTACCACTAACATGAAGCCCAATATGTCACGAAAAAACAATCTCAGAATCGCTAGGATCCGTTGAAGCGTTCCTGAGTTATTACCTCATAAAGGGACACTGGTCAGAATTGCAAAAAACGGCAAGGTCATTAAGGCCAAAATAGGCTGGGTCATGAAGGGGTTAAATTTGCCTACTTTCTTCCATTGATCTTGTGCTGGCAGGCTTGGGAGTTGGAGGTTGGTACTTAGCGATCTCAGGTCTGGGATCGGATTAAGCTAGATTTCAAGTTCCTTTCAGATCTTAGCTAGATCCACTGTTCTGACTATGTAGCTTTTACCATTTGCCGTTATAAATATTCCAAATGGGAAGAGCCATCGAAACATGAATTGCCTTTCTTTAAGAATATCTATAAAAGGTTTCAATATGCATCTCTTGGTTAAAGTTGATGGAGCGAAGTCCTGGTACAGTGGGGCAAAAAATTATTTAGTCATTCAGCAATAGTGCAAGTTTCACCACTTAAAAAGATGAGGCGTCTGTAATTTACATCATAGGTAGACCTCAACTATGGGAGACAAACTGAGAAAAAAAAATCCAGAAAATCACATTGTCTGTTTTTTTATCATTTTATTTGCATATTATGGTGGAAAATAAGTATTTGGTCAGAAACAAACAATCAAGATTTCTGGCTCTCACAGACCTGTAACTTCTTCTTTAAGAGTCTCCTCTTTCCTCCACTCATTACCTGTAGTAATGGCACCTGTTTAAACTTGTTATCAGTATAAAAAGACACCTGTGCACACCCTCAAACAGTCTGACTCCAAACTCCACTATGGTGAAGACCAAAGAGCTGTCAAAGGACACCAGAAACAAAATTGTAGCCCTGCACCAGGCTGGGAAGACTGAATCTGCAATAGCCAACCAGCTTGGAGTGAAGAAATCAACAGTGGGAGCAATAATTAGAAAATGGAAGACATTCAAGACCACTGATAATCTCCCTCGATCTGGGGCTCCACGCAAAATCCCACCCCGTGGGGTCAGAATGATCACAAGAACGGTGAGCAAAAATCCCAGAACCACGCGGGGGGACCTAGTGAATGAACTGCAGAGAGCTGGGACCAATGTAACAAGGCCTACCATAAGTAACACACTACGCCACCATGGACTCAGATCCTGCAGTGCCAGACGTGTCCCACTGCTTAAGCCAGTACATGTCCGGGCCCGTGTGAAGTTTGCTAGAGAGCATTTGGATGATCCAGAGGAGTTTTGGGAGAATGTCCTATGGTCTGATGAAACCAAACTGGAACTGTTTGGTAGAAACACAACTTGTCTTGTTTGGAGGAAAAAGAATACTGAGTTGCATCCATCAAACACCATACCTACTGTAAAGCATGGTGGTGGAAACATCATGCTTTGGGGCTGTTTCTCTGCAAAGGGGCCAGGACGACTGGTCCGGGTACATGAAAGAATGAATGGGGCCATGTATCGTGAGATTTTGAGTGCAAACCTCCTTCCATCAGCAAGGGCATTGAAGATGAAACGTGGCTGGGTCTTTCAACATGACAATGATCCAAAGCACACCGCCAGGGCAACAAAGGAGTGGCTTCGTAAGAAGCATTTCAAGGTCCTGGAGTGGCCTAGCCAGTCTCCAGATCTCAACCCCATAGAAAACCTTTGGAGGGAGTTGAAAGTCCGTGTTGCCAAGCGAAAAGCCAAAAACATCACTGCTCTAGAGGAGATCTGCATGGAGGAATGGGCCAACATACCAACAACAGTGTGTGGCAACCTTGTGAAGACTTACAGAAAACGTTTGACCTTTGTCATTGCCAACAAAGGATATATTACAAAGTATTGAGATGAAATTTTGTTTCTGACCAAATACTTATTTTCCACCATAATATGCAAATAAAATGATAAAAAAACAGACAATGTGATTTTCGGGATTTTTTTTTCTCAGTTTGTCTCCCATAGTTGAGGTCTACCTATGATGTAAATTACAGACGCCTCTCATCTTTTTAAGTGGTGGAACTTGCACTATTGCTGACTGACTAAATACTTTTTTGCCCCACTGTATATATGGACTGTGATATTCCTGTATTCCAAGGTTTTCATTGATCTCGCTTTTTTTAAAATGTTTTCTTTAATTCGAAAGTCTAGTTGTCTGTCACTGGGATCCAGCAAGGGTGAAAACAGCTCTGTTAAAATTGTTATAACATCTTCCTGTCCAGCAGTTTCTGGTATTCCACGAATTCTGAGATTGTTTCTCCTGTTTCTATTTTCCATGTCTTCCAGTGACGTGTGGAGAATATTAATATGGTCTTCATGGAGTTGCAAGCCTGTTGTTAACTTATTTGCATAAATGGACAGTTTAGCTTGTGCTCCTTCTAAGGCTACTTTCACACATCAGGTTTTCGCCGTCAGGTTGAATCCGGCTACTTTTGAAAAAAATGTATCCGTTGCAAATTGTGAAAAACTGATGCGACGGATCCGTTTTTTTGCAGGATGCGACTAGCTGATATCCGAGCACTAGCTGGTCGGGGGAGGAGAGAGAGAGACCCCAGAATGGAAAATTGTTGTGATCCGCTTTTTGGGCTCCCCTAGTGGTGGCTGGTGGTACTGGAGACTTGTGTGTTCTTTTCTGCCTCAGCTCACCTGCTTCCATCAGTTTTGGGAGTTCCCTATTTAGCCTTGCTCTCCAGTCACTTCCTTGCCGGTCATCATTGTAACCTGAGTCTTTCAGTTGCATGTTCCTGCTACCAGTCTGCTGATCAGCTAAGTGGACTCTTGTCCTTTTTGTTTTGTATTTTTTGTCCAGTTTACAGTTTGTCATTTCCTGTTACTGGAAGCTCTTGTGGACTGAAATTGCCACTCCTGTGTCATGAGTTGACACAGGAGTCTTAAAGTAATTTCAGGATGGGTTTTTGAAAGGGTTTTTCAGCTGACCGTGAAGTCCTCTTTTGTATCCTTCCTCTATCTAGTAAGTGGACCTCGCTTTGCTAAATCTACCTTCATACTGTGTATGTCTTTTCCTCTGAACTCACCGTTAATATATGTGGGGGCTACTATCATCTTTGGGGAATTTCACTAGAGGTAAGCCAGGTCTGTTCCTTCCTCTTCCAGGCGTAGTTAGTTCTCCGGCTGGCGCATGGCATCTAGGCAGCCGTAGGAATGCTTCCTGGCTACTGTTAGTTGTGTGGTAGATTTAAGTCACGGTCAGCTTGAGTTTCCATCACCCGAGGGCTAGTCTGTTATTTTGTGTTTCTGATGTTCCCATGCCATTGGGGAATCATGACAGTATGACCGGCCACTGTTAAAGTAATTGGCAGAAGAAAGGAGAGTAAAAGAAGTCTGTAGATTTTTTTTTTTTTTTTCCCTCACATGTTTGCTACTTAGTTGGCTCAGTTGTATTTCTGCTTTATTTACAGCCTTGCCTTTCTCTCCTTCTAATCCTTGAATGGCTCTGATCTCTCCGGTTTAAGGATGGACTCTCAGAGTTTGGCTGCAGGTTTAAATAATCTTGCTACGAAGGTTCAGAATTTACAAGATTATGTTATACGTACTCCTATTTCTGAACCTAAGATTCCTACACCAGAGGTATTTTCCGGAGATAGATCTCGGTTTCTGAATTTCAAATGTAATTGTAAATTATTCCTTTCTCTCAGACCTCACTCCTCTGGAGATCCTGTTCAGCAGGTTAAGATTGTGATTTCTTTGCTGCGAGGTGACCCTCAAAATTGGGCATTTTCATTGACACCAGGGGATCCTGCGTTGCTCAATGTGGATGCGTTTTTTCTGGCTTTAGGGTTGCTGTATGAGGAACCTAATTTGGAGATTCAAGCTGAAAAAGCTTTAATAGCCCTGTCTCAAGGGCAAGATGAAGCTGAGATATACTGCCAAAAATTTTGTAAATGGTCTGTGCTTACTCAGTGGAATGAGTGTGCCCTAGCGGCAATTTTCAGAGAAAGCCTTTCTGATGCCGTTAAGGATGTCATGGTGGGGTTTCCTACGCCCACAGGTCTGAATGAGTCCATCACAATGGCGATTCAGATTGATCGGCGTTTGCGGGAGCGCAAACCCGTGCACCATTTGGCGGTATCTTCTGAAGGGACGCCAGAGAAAATGCAATGTGACAGAATTCTGTCAAGAAGCGAGCGGCAGAATTATAGGCGCAAAAATGGCTTGTGCTTCTACTGTGGTGATTCCGCGCATGTTATATCAGCATGCTCTAAACGTACTAGGAAGGTTGACAAGTCTGTTTCTATTGGCACTTTACAGTCTAAATTTCTTCTGTCTGTAACTCTGATTTGTTCATTATCAGTTATTACCGTGGATGCCTATGTGGACTCTGGCGCCGCTCTGAGTCTCATGGATTGGTCCTTCGCCAGGCGCTGTGGGTTTGATTTGGAGCCTCTGGAAGTTCCTATACCTCTGAAGGGTATTGATTCTACACCTCTGGCTTGTAATAGACCACAGTTCTGGACGCAAGTGACTATGCGTATGACTCCAGACCATCAGGAGATGATTCGCTTCCTCGTGTTGCATAATTTACATGATGTGTTAGTGCTTGGATTACCATGGTTGCAATCTCATAACCCAGTACTGGACTGGAAAACTATGTCTGTGTTAAGCTGGGGATGTCGGGGGGCTCATGGGGACATACCTTTGGTTTCTATCTCGTCATCTATTCCCTCTGAGGTTCCGGCATTTTTGTCGGATTTTGGGGATATTTTTGAAGAGCCTAAAATTGGTTCTCTCCCTCCCCACAGAGAGTGTGATTGCGCCATAGATCTGATTCCAGGCAGTAAATTTCCAAAGGGTCGTTTGTTTAACCTATCTGTACCTGAGCATGCTGCCATGCGAGAGTATGTTAAGGAGTCCCTGGAAAAGGGACATATTCGTCCTTCTTCATCACCTTTAGGAGCTGGGTTTTTCTTTGTCTGTAAAAAGGATGGCTCGCTGAGGCCTTGTATTGATTATCGACTCCTGAATAAAATTACTGTCAAATATCAGTATCCGTTGCCGCTGCTTACTGATTTGTTTGCTCGCATAAGGGGGGCTAAGTGGTTCTCCAAGATTGATCTTCGTGGGGCGTATAATTTGGTGCGAATTAAGCAAGGGGATGAGTGGAAAACCGCATTTAATACGCCTGAGGGCCACTTTGAGTATTTAGTAATGCCTTTCGGCCTTTCTAATGCACCTTCAGTTTTTCAGTCCTTTATGCATGATATTTTCCGTGAATATCTGGATAAATTTATGATTGTGTATTTGGACGATATTTTGATTTTTTCTGAGGACTGGGAGTCTCATGTTCAGCAGGTCAGGAGGGTTTTTCAGGTCTTGCGGGAGAATTCTCTGTGTGTAAAGGGTTCTAAGTGTGTTTTTGGGGTTCAAAAGATTTCCTTTTTGGGGTACATTTTTTCCCCTTCTTCTGTTGAGATGGACCCTGTCAAGGTTCGGGCTATTTGTGACTGGACGCAGCCTACTTCTCTAAAGGGTCTTCAGAAGTTCTTGGGCTTTGCTAATTTTTATCGTCGATTTATAACTGGTTTTTCTGGTGTTGCTAAGCCTCTTACGGATTTGACTAAGAAGGGTGCTGATGTTGCCAATTGGTCCTCTGCCGCTGTGGAGGCCTTTCGGGAACTTAAGCGCCGCTTTTCGTCTGCCCCTGTGTTGCGCCAGCCTGATGTCTCTCTCCCCTTTCAGGTTGAGGTCGATGCTTCCGAGATCGGAGCGGGGGCGGTTTTGTCGCAGAAAAGTTCCGATTGCTCAGTGATGAGACCTTGTGCGTTCTTTTCTCAAAAATTTTCTGCCGCCGAAAGAAATTATGATGTCGGTAATCGGGAGCTTTTGGCCATGAAGTGGGCATTTGAGGAGTGGCGTCATTGGCTTGAGGGTGCTAGACATCAGGTGGTGGTTTTGACTGATCACAAGAATCTGATTTATCTTGAGTCTGCCAGGCGCCTGAATCCTAGACAGGCGCGCTGGTCGTTGTTTTTCTCTCGGTTTAATTTTGTGGTCTCATATCTACCAGGTTCTAAGAATGTGAAGGCAGATGCCCTTTCTAGGAGTTTTGAGCCTGATTCCCCTGGTGATTCGGAACCTACAGGTATCCTTAAGGATGGGGTGATATTATCCGCTATTTCCCCAGATCTGCGACGTGCTTTGCAAGAGTTTCAGGCGGATAGACCTGATCGCTGTCCACCTGGTAGACTGTTTGTTCCTGATGATTGGACCAGTAGAGTCATCTCGGAGGTTCATTCTTCTACGCTGGCGGGTCATCCTGGAATTTTTGGTACCAGGGATTTGGTGGCTAGATCCTTCTGGTGGCCATCTCTGTCTCGAGATGTGCGTGTTTTTGTGCAGTCTTGTGATGTGTGTGCTCGGGCCAAGCCTTGTTGTTCTAGGGCTAGCGGGTTGTTGTTGCCCTTGCCTATTCCGAAGAGGCCTTGGACGCACATCTCGATGGACTTTATTTCTGATCTTCCTGTCTCTCAGAGGATGTCTGTTATCTGGGTGGTGTGTGACCGTTTTTCTAAGATGGTTCATTTGGTGCCATTGCCGAAGTTGCCTTCCTCGTCTGAGTTGGTTCCTTTGTTTTTTCAAAATGTGGTTCGCTTGCATGGTATTCCTGAAAATATCGTTTCTGATAGGGGTACCCAGGTCGTTTCTAGATTTTGGCGGGCATTCTGTGCCAGGTTGGGCATTGATTTGTCTTTTTCGTCTGCCTTCCATCCTCAGACTAATGGCCAGACGGAGCGAACTAATCAGACTTTGGAGACGTATTTGAGGTGTTTTGTGTCTGCGGATCAGGATGATTGGGTTGCCTTTTTGCCGTTGGCGGAGTTTGCTCTTAATAATCAGGCTAGTTCGGCCACTTTGGTTTCCCCTTTCTTTTGCAATTCGGGGTTTCATCCCCGTTTTTCTTCTGGTCAGGCGGAGTCTTCGGATTGTCCTGGAGTAGATGCTGTGGTGGATCGGTTGTATCGGATTTGGGAACAAGTGGTGGACAATTTGAATTTGTCCCAGGAGAGGACTCAGCGGTTTGCTAACCGCCAGCGTCGGGTTGGTCCTCGCCTTCGTGTTGGGGACTTGGTGTGGTTGTCTTCCCGTTTTGTCCCAATGAGGGTTTCTTCTCCTAAATTTAAGCCTCGGTTCATCGGTCCCTATAGGATTTTGGAGATTATTAACCCTGTTTCCTTTCGTTTGGACCTCCCGGCATCTTTCGCTATCCATAATGTGTTCCATCGGTCGTTGTTGCGGAGATACGAGGTGCCGGTGGTTCCTTCTGCTGAGCCTCCTGCTCCTGTGCTGGTTGAGGGTGAATTGGAGTACGTTATAGAGAAGATCTTGGACTCCCGTATTTCCAGGCGGAGACTCCAGTATCTGGTTAAATGGAAGGGCTATGGTCAGGAAGATAATTCTTGGGTAACTGCCTCTGATGTTCATGCCTCGGATTTGGTTCGTGCCTTTCATAGGGCTCATCCAGATCACCCTGGCGGTTCTTGTGAGGGTTCGGTGCCCCCTCCTTAAGGGGGGGGTACTGTTGTGATCCGCTTTTTGGGCTCCCCTAGTGGTGGCTGGTGGTACTGGAGACTTGTGTGTTCTTTTCTGCCTCAGCTCACCTGCTTCCATCAGTTTTGGGAGTTCCCTATTTAGCCTTGCTCTCCAGTCACTTCCTTGCCGGTCATCATTGTAACCTGAGTCTTTCAGTTGCATGTTCCTGCTACCAGTCTGCTGATCAGCTAAGTGGACTCTTGTCCTTTTTGTTTTGTATTTTTTGTCCAGTTTACAGTTTGTCATTTCCTGTTACTGGAAGCTCTTGTGGACTGAAATTGCCACTCCTGTGTCATGAGTTGACACAGGAGTCTTAAAGTAATTTCAGGATGGGTTTTTGAAAGGGTTTTTCAGCTGACCGTGAAGTCCTCTTTTGTATCCTTCCTCTATCTAGTAAGTGGACCTCGCTTTGCTAAATCTACCTTCATACTGTGTATGTCTTTTCCTCTGAACTCACCGTTAATATATGTGGGGGCTACTATCATCTTTGGGGAATTTCACTAGAGGTAAGCCAGGTCTGTTCCTTCCTCTTCCAGGCGTAGTTAGTTCTCCGGCTGGCGCATGGCATCTAGGCAGCCGTAGGAATGCTTCCTGGCTACTGTTAGTTGTGTGGTAGATTTAGGTCACGGTCAGCTTGAGTTTCCATCACCCGAGGGCTAGTCTGTTATTTTGTGTTTCTGATGTTCCCATGCCATTGGGGAATCATGACAGAAAATGCTGCTATGGGTCATGCTCAATTGAAAAAAACGGAATCGGTTGACGGATTTATCATTTCACAGATCCGGCGCCATAGGCTTTCATTATAGCAAACTCCGGATGCCCCTGTAGTCGTCGCTGCCCGTTTATTATTTTCTGCTAAATCATGATCTTTCGATTCTTCATTTTCCAGTTCCAGATCATCATGTGGGTCCATACAAGAACGTATTTCCTGTCCCAAACCTTTTTGTTTTGTGAGAAATTTCTCCATGTCTTTATTTAAGGCTGTTTCACAATTGTTAGTTGGCTCGGTAGCACGTCCAATTTTGACCATACTGCTAAGTTCTGGTTCTTGATGAGGCAGAGTCTAATTCTATGCTGAGGTCAGTTACAAGGACTGCAGTACTTTAGGTATTAATAACTTGGAGATAGCAAGATTCTTGTCTATTAGATAGAAAAAACCTTAACTGCCATCAGTCTCTCTCACCACAAGATGGTGCTCATGTCCTTCAGTAATCTTAGGCGCTGTTATAGATTATGAATTTATAGGTTTTAGAAGATGCAAGTTCATTTGCTAGTGGTTCTCATTATTGTCTTTATGTAGACTTAATTAGACTCATAATTGTCGGCTTCAGCTCTATACACGCGGCCGCCACTGCCTGTGCACGGCAGTTACCAAGCTCTGGGGGAGTACGCTAGTCACCGGCCGGGACAGCGTCTCCTATACCAGTGTTTTTCAACCAGTGTGCCGCGGCACACTAGTGTGCCGCGACACATGGTCGGGTGTGCCGCGGGGAACGGGACTCAGCTGTTCTCTGTGCCGACTGTCAAGCTGACAGCCGGCACAGAGAAGCTGCAGCGCGCCGGCTCCCGGAGATCAATTGTACTCGCAGACATCTACCAGCTGCGAGTACAATTGAGGCTCTGACTGCCGGGTCAGAGCGACGCCAGCAGCGTGATCAAGTCATGTGATCACGCTGCTGACGTCACTATCCGGCGCGCAGGAGAAAGAAGAGACTTGGTGGTAAGTGCTCCTGTGCTGTGGAGCTGAAGACACCGAAGATTCAGCGTGGGGTGGGTTTATGGGGAGTATGTGGGGGGATTTATTAAGTGTGTGGGGGGATTTATTAAGTGTGTGGGGGGATTTATTAAGTGTGGGGGGATTTATTCAGTGTGGGGGGGGATTTATTCAGTGTGTGGGGGGATTTATTCAGTGTGTGTGGGGGATTTATTCAGTGTGTACGTGGGGGGGGCTGGAATTTATTTAGCATGTGTGGGGCAGGGTGCATTTATTCTGTGGAAGGGGATGGATTTATTCTATCGGAAGGGCAGTGGATATATTCTGTGGGGGTGAGTGGGGAGATGGGGGTGGACACAGTAGCGAGGGGAAAAATGTGTGCTGACAGTACTGGGAGCAACGGTGATGGGATGTGTGAGGACAGTATGGGGAGTCGGGGAATGTGTGAGGGGGGAATGTGTGAGGAGGAAATATGGAGAGAGCAAAGGCGTATGTTAGCAGGGGGGGGATGTACAGGAGGAGGCTATTAGAAATGTGTGCAGACAGTATGGGGGGATGAAAGTGTGAGTGGACACATAATAGATACTGAGTAGTGTGAGGATAACAGCCAGGAGGAGACAGTATGCCAAGTAGGAGGAGTGTAATGAAGGGGCACAGTAGAGAGACTGGGCTCTCTATGAGGGACACCGTATGAGAAGGCAGTGTGAAGTATGGAAAAGAGAGAGAGGGTAGTGTGGATGGCATGTACCATAAGAGGGACAGTGAGGGTCATATTATGTGCTGGGAATAAAGTGAGGGGCAATTATTTACTCAGAGGCTCAGCCTAGGGCAGATATTGTTATTCCGGAGCATTATAATAACACTGCTATCTTTAAGGGTGTTGTGTCGGGATGTGCTGCAGAAGACAGGAGAAGATGGAAGTCTGCAGAAACGAGCTCTGCCGGTGGATGAGAAGAGTCATCATGGCATCTGGACAAGGTGAAGATGAAAAGAAAGAGGCGACTCCACAAACAACGTCATCTATCAGGTACCTGGATGTAAATGTGTTTTTTTTGTGATACTAATTCTCATTTTTATTTGTTAGGAACATTAAAGGGGATGTCCAAGGTTGTGATGAGTCTGCAGTCATACTATGTGACTGCAGACTTCTGAATTCTCACAGTGCACACTGCTATCATAATTCTCTGATGTTGGTGATTTACATACATGCGGTCACGTGCTGACTAGACATGTGTGGCCTCATTCAATGAAAATGAATTGACTGAGGCCGGACACGTCTAGTTAGAATGTGACCAGAAGTATCCAAATCACATACTTGTGCTGTCATGACCGTCCACTCTGGCCACCGGCAAGGGAGAATCCTGAAAGTGTGCAGTGCTTGCGCTGTGAGAATTCAGAAGCCTGCAGTCACATAGAATGACTGCGGACTTTCATCTCAAACCTGGACGCACCATTTTGTGCCATTTTGGTTGGTGGTGTGCCTCGGGATTTTTTAAGTATAAAAAGTGTGCCGCGGCTCAAAAAAGGTTGAAAATCACTGTCCTATACTACAATTTGCTCTGCAACACATTGGATATTTTTGGAACAGAGATTCAGAGAAGGCTTCAGACACCAACCTTTCAGCACATGAGTGAAGGACCTTTCCGCATGCCAGCACTGGACACAGATCTCCTTCTCTTTGATATTAAGGTAAATACATTTTGTTAATCCTGGTCCTGTATGAGGAACCTAGTTTATGACATTCCCCAGTATTTTAACTATTTATGGCTTCATATAGGTGCATTTAGCGCAAATATCACATATAGTTTTCTTTGATTAACCACTTCTGGGACGATTGGGAGTGATTTCGTCCATATATTTGCTGCTTATTCACCTGGAGCAACTAAGCAGCGCCGTATGGTTCATTTTTAGACATATTAATTAGACTCAGCAAAATGGAATTTTTGTTTCCCCCTTTGGGTAGTATGTATTATTCATATCATATTGTTTGTCAGGTGACTGGGCCAAATATTTCCCACTGAGAGATTCCTCCTATGTGAATATATCAGTGCTTTATAGTGCAGTGTCCAGAGCGGTAATGAGATTGGTGTGCTGCTCTAAGAATATTAGCTTATGGCTCAGCACTGCCTTCCCCTTCCTAAGATAATACTCCTATGAAGGGATCTGATAAATGTTATAGTCTTGCTCTCTCTCTGTGTGTGTGTTGTGGGTTTTTCTCTTGCAATTTGTTACCCTCTTTTCAGTTAGCCATTAAAAGGTATCAACCACTGAGGACTCTCAATTCTAAATATTTTTCAAACTACAGGCTAACACGGTACCAAGATATATATCTTTCCTCTGTCAGCTCTGAGTAAGTTATGGCCGGCTCTTTCTCTTCCCGTGCTCCCGGGGTTTCCCGCCCAGAGTCGGAGGGCTGCTATTCTATATATGGAGCTGCTTACACTTAGCAGCGTGTCTTCGGGGAAAGCGAGTATGTACTCACCGGGACTGAAAAATGCAAAGGGAGGTCCCGGTATAGCAGCAGTTGCAGGCTGGAGTTTTCTTCTATCCCGGGAGATGGGTCCTGGCTTTGCTGTTCTCGGCACCAAGATGGCGGCCCTGGTCCGAGGTAGATAAAGTATTTGAGTAGCAGAATTGACTCCAGTGCGCGGTGTCACCCTGATCCGTGCTCTTTAGTGATGTTAACTGCAGGTAGCTGTGCTGGATTTATAGTTGGTCCTCCGTTATAGAAGAGTCCGGTGTCTGTAGACTTGGCACAAAAATGGTGGGTCCGGCTTGTTAATAGCTGCGAGCAGAGGAGTATAATATCTCCTGATTTCTGTGCGCTAAAGTCTCAATTCTGGTCTTGTTTGAAAGCTTGAGAATAGATCCTTCGGACTGGGTCCGAAGGGGATCGTTATTATGCCTCCAATAGTGTGTTTTTGTCGTTTTGAGGGAGATCTATCTCAGAGCTCTAAGCTTCTTCGACTTCTAATCTTTCTGTCTCTTCATGTAATCCGACGTAGACTTGGTAGTGCTGTCACATTGGTTATATGTTTGGGGTCATTGACCTGCTGTAGAATAAATTTGAAGCCAGTCAGGCACTTCCCTGAAGGCATTGCATGATGTATCAGTATTTGACTCTATTTCTCAGCATTGAGGACACCATTAATCCTGACAAAATTGGCAACTCAGTTTACTGAAATGCAGCCCCAAACTTGCAAAGAACCTCTAACATTCTTCACTACTATGCACAAAGAAAAAAACAACAACAATGAATTGTCCTTGTCCTTAATATTAATCCATATTTTAAATATTTATTGAAAGAAGAGGAGGAGGAGGGATGGGATACCTACACATAAGAACAGAGACGCACATTACATAGTGACAATTGCATAATTGTACAAAATATTTTCTCCCCATTATATCATGTTGTGCTTAGGTCTATAAATATAACCTGAACTATCAGAACATCAAATATGAACACTGGGGTGGCAAGTTTGCCTTTAAATTATACAAGACAGGGTTCCTCTATAGATGTGCAACCACCATGACGCGCACTTTGGCGCTCAGCCTTCGCCAAGTGGCCACTGCTGTCTGCAGTCACCCATTATTGTACTACTCTCCAGCCCCTTGGTGAACAAACTGCTTTCTGTAACAACCAAATATTTAACATTTTGACTTGTCAATCCAGGGCACATGCTGCCAGTTTTTCTGCACCTCATTTTCTATGTTTTCTGGCTTACTTGGGAAAGTTGGTCATGTCCAATGTATGGTTTCTGGCTACAATTCTTCCATATAGACCAATTTTGGCCAGATTTCTCCAAACAATAATGTTCAACTGGTTATTGCCAGTTCTAAGCTGGACATCTTTCAAATTGGAAAGATTGTAAGCATCATGTGTTTCCTCTGCTCCACGAAGGTTCCTTGGCTGATAGCTGTATCTACAGAAATATAGGCAAATAGTTATACAGTACGTCATACAATACCATTAGGAAATGTATTTTATAGCAGAACATCAACCCCAAGCATGCAGTCAATGTCATTAAGAACTATGTTCAGTGTAAAGAAATACAAGACCTGGAGGTGATGATATGGTCCTCATGGTGGCCTGATCTCATTGTAATCGAGTCTGTCTGGGATTACATGAAGAGATTGGAATTACAGAAGAATTCATTCAAGCTTACATCCACAGACTGTCTGTGGTTAGTTCTCAAAGATATTCCACTTTTCCAAGTTCCAAGTATATATATATATATATATATATATATATATATATATATATATATATATATAATAAAAAAAAGGAAAGCAGCACAAATCAAATAAAAAAGTGGACTTTAATGCCTGAACGGCGTGGCGACGTTTCGGATACAAAATCCTTTTTCAATCCATCCTAGATATCAGTGAATGAAATATTCCAGTTGTAAGTCTTTATTCATTACATAGTGGAATGTGTTGAGAACAATAAAGCCTAAAAATGATCAACGTAAATCACAACTAAAATCCCACAGCGGGCTGGAGTTGGAATGATGCTCAAAATCAAAGTGGAAAATTAAGTTACAGGCTGATCCAACTTCAATGGAAATGCCTCACGACACTAAATGATGCTCAGTAGTGTGTGTGGCCTCCACGTGCCTGTATGATCTCCCTACAACGCCTGGGCATGCTCCTGATGAGGCGGCGGATGGTCTGCTGAGGGATCTCCTCCCAGACCAGACTAAAGCATCTACCAACTCCTGGACAGTCTATGGTGCAACATGACGTTGGTGAATGGTGCGAGACATGATGTCCCAGATGTGTTCAGTCGGATTCAGTTCGGGGGAACGGGTGGCCCAGTCCATAGCTTCAATGCCTTCATCTTGCAGGAAATGCTGACACACTCCAGCCACATGAGGTCTGGCATTGTTCTGCATTAGGGGGAACCCAGGGCCAACCGCACCAGCATATGGTCTCACAAGGGGTCTGAGGATCTCATCTCGGTACCTAATGGCAGTCAGGCTACATCTGGCGAGAAATGCCACCCCACACCATTACTGACCCACTGCCAAACCGGTCATGCTGAAGGATGTTGCAGGCACTAGATTGCTCTCCATGGCGTCTCCAGACTGTCACGTCTGTCACGTGATCAGTGTGAACCTGCTTTCATCTGTGAAGAGCACAGGGCGCCAGTGGCAAATTTGCCAATCCAGGTGTTCTGTGGCAAATGCCAAGCATCCTGCACAGTGTTGGGCTATGAGCACAACCCCCATCTGTGGATGTCTGGCACGCAGACCATCCTCATGGAGTCGGTTTCTAACCATTTGTGCAGACACATACACATTTGTGGCCTGCTGGAGGTCATTTTGCAGGGCTCTGGAAGTGCTCCTCCTGTTCCTCCTTGCACAAAGGCTGAGGTAGCGGTCCTGCTGCTGTGTTGTTGCCCTCCTACTGCCCCCTCCATGTCTCCTGGTGTACTGGCCTGTCTCCTGATAGCGCCTCCAGCCTCTGGACACTACGCTGACAGACACAGCAAACCTTGCCACAGCTCGCATTGATGTGCAATCCTGGATGAAGCTGCACTACCTGAGCCACTTGTGTGGGTTGTAGAGTCTGTCTCATGCTACCACGAGTGTGACGTCCCAACTCCTCCTCCCATTTTCCTTTTGCTTTAATTGGATAATTATTTAAGAAGATATACAGTAAATCCTTATAAATGTCTGATACCACCCCTTGTGTTCACCCATCTGCGCAAACATAGTCCACCAGTATATCTTTCTGGATCTCCAAACTAACCATCTTGCTCTGAGCTACATATGCATGTCTAAGCTGTCCATGCTGGAATCTACAGACCTTTGGTAGCCTGTAATCTCCCTGTAACTTTTCAAAAGACACTAGTTCTTGGCTGTCCTGTATCTGAACTACGTATTGTATTCCCAGCCTCTTCCAATTTTTAAATTCCCCCATTTTATCGAACTCTGGCAATCTTTCATTTTGCCATATCGGGGAAAAATTTGTCAAATTCTCCAATCCCCTGATCTTTTTAATTGCCTCCCAAACTTTATGTAGCATCACTAACGTGGGGTAAAGCAATCCCAACCTCCTAACTACCTGCCTCTAGCCTCTGAATCAATGGGTCTATCCCCAGCACCTGAATCAACAACTTTTGTGTTGAACCCAAGCCAGCTACTTCCGTCCACCCCCTCATCTGTTGGCTCTGAGCAGCTAAATAATAAATCCAAGGGTTTGGAAGTGCCAATCCCCCTCCATCCTTGGGCCTCTGCAATATCTCAAGCCTAATCCTCAACTGCTTTTTTCCCCCATACAAGGTCTCTAAATATAGAATCAATGGTACGGAACCATCTTTTGGGAAACCATATGGGGGCAGTCAGAATCATCTTCATCAAATTTATTCTTCCCACCACTGAAAGATGCAGTTTACACCATGCCCCTATTTTACTCCTTAACTTACCCAGCAGTGGAATCAGATTCAAGTCTATATAACTCGAAAGCGGAAGTTATACCTGAATGCCCAGATATTTAAACTGTCGCACCACTGCTAACCTACTACCCTCCCCTGGTAACAGTAGATCATCACTACATTAATCTACAGCTAGAAAATTGGATTTCTCGCAATTAATTTCTAGGCCTGATATAGTCCCAAATGTCTTAATAATATTAATAATAATATCACTCCCAGCAACGAATCTCTCAAGTCCTCTAAAAAAAGCAACACATCATCCGCATACAAGGATATTTTTTCTTCTATTAGTCCATATCTAAACCCCCTAACTGAGGCCGCTTTCCTGATTGTCTCCACCAAGGGTTCCACTGCCAACGTGCCAATGCAAAAAGCAATGGAGACAGCGGACACCCCTGTCTAGTCCCCCTAAGCTTCCTAAGTGTTTAAAAAGGTCCCTTAGGCCTCTTTCACACTTCCGTTTTCTTGCATCCGTCGCAATCCGTCGGTATGCCAAAAAAACGGATCCTGCAAATGTGCCCGCAGAATCCATTTTTTTGCCATACACTTCAATGGACGACGGATGTACACACGTCGCATCCATTGTGCGACGGATGCGTCGTGTTTTGGCGGACTGTCGTGACAAAGAAACCGTTCCATGGAACTTTTTTTGTCCGTCGGATCCGCCATTTCCGACCGCGCATGCGTGGCCAGAAGGCCGCCCCCTCCTCCCCGCTCTTCACAATGGGCAGCGGATGCGTCGTAAGACTGCAGCCGCTGCCCACGTTGTGCACAATTGTGCACAAAGTCCGTCGGGCCGACGGTTTGCGACGCACCCGTACCGACGGATGTGTGAAATAGGCCTTAGTCTGTTTCAGTAGGCTCCACAATCATGGGGAAGACTACTGACTTGACAGATGTCCAGAGGCAGTCATTGACACACTCCACAAGGAGGGTAAGCTACAAAAGGTCATTGCTAAAGAAGCTGGCTGTTCAGAGTTCTGTATCCAAGCATATTAATGGAAAGTTGAGTGGAAGTAAAAAGTGTGGTAGAAAAAAGTGCACAAGCAACCGGGATAACCGCAGCCTTGAAAGGATTGTTAAGAAAAGGCCATTCAAACATTTGGGGGAGATTCACAAGGAGTGAACTGCTGCTGGGGTCATTGCTTCAAGAGCCACCACACACAGACGTATCCAGTACATGGGCTGGAAGTGTCGCATTCCTTGTGTCAAGCCACTCATGACTAGTGTTGAGCGATACCTTCCGATATCGGAAAGTATCTTTATCGGAAAGTATCAGCCTATACCGGCAAAATATCGGATCTCGCCGATACCGATACCCGATACCAATGCAAGTCAATGGGCCAAAAATATCGGAATTAAAATAAACCCTTTCTTTCCTTGTAGGTTCATTCTACATGAAGGAAAACAACTAAGAATAATGTAGGATGTATTGGGGGAGGTGGCGGAGACATTAAAGGCATAGAGGTTTAGCCCAATCACATAGAATAGCAGGAATTTTATTTTTTTTTTAATACGTTCGGAGTTACAAAGATATTGACTATGTTAAGTTTTTTTTTATTTTGTCAGATATTGATGTTTCACTACTTCCACGCCCTTCACCCTCTTTTTTACTTCTCCCACACTTTCTTCTTCATCATCATCAGCATCTTTGACATCAACTTCTTCTTCACCTTATTCATCTTCTTCTTCATCTTCTACCTATTATTTTTTTTGTTACATTGTTCATATTCTTTTTATTTAACTATTATTATTCTTCATATTCAACTTCTTCATCATATTCTTATTTGTGACAGGCATTCCCGTAGTTGTTATCTATAAAAGTTTGAAGATTACACCTTCCGTTCTGCCTGTCACAAAAGCGTTACATTTGTCCGCGTTCAGTTTGGCCTACAGCATCAGGCTTTATCCAGGGGCACCACGAGGAGGAACGGACTCACCCCCATACACTGCTTAGTCTTCTTCTGCTTATAATTTAGATAATATCTTTTGCTCTGATATTTAGTGTTATGCTTAATGTTCTTCTGCTCTTTGTTCTGCAGCCTCTTGTTCTTCTGCTTCTCGGTCTTCCGGGTCGTCGTCTTTAGGGTCTTGAACTTGGAAATGTAGCAGAAGGTACAAGAAGGCTGAGAAAATGCCGAGAAACAGCTGATGGAACTGGAACTCGGATGGCTACCCGAAGGTCCAAGAGCCAATGGAACTACCGAGGACCAGCTGACGTTACTGGAACCCGATTACTAAGCAGGAGGTACCCGTGCCTGAAAGCACTACCAAGGACCACCTGACGTTGGTGGAACTCGGATACCCAGAGGGAGGCACCTAAGCCAAAGGCTCTGCCCGGAACCAGCTGACGGTACTGGAACCAGGATGGGGAGCAGAAGGTACAAGAGCAAAAGACACTGCCGAGAACCAGCTGACGGTACTGGAACCCGGATGGGTAGCCGAAGGTCCAAGAGCCAATGTAACTACTGAGGACCAGCTGACGTTACTGGAACCCGGTTACTAAGCAGGAGGTACCCGTGCCTGAAAGCACTACCAAGGACCACCTGACGTTGGTGGAACTCGGATACCCAGAGGGAGGCACCTAAGCCAAAGGCTCTACCCGGAACCAGCTGACGGTACTGGAACCAGGATGGGGACCTATTCAAGCTTGTCTTCTTAGAGCCCCAACTAGTGGGGTTGGAGCAAAGGGTCAGCAGGGGGAGCAGAGTGTAGGCCGAAGCCTGCACTGGAGGCATTTGGAGGTCTGTTGTGTCTGCGTGGCATTTGCAGGACACGATGCTGGCTACACAGCAGGGGAACAGCTGGCGTTGCTGAACCCCACTGACACATTGGCGGGTGTTTTTCTCTGTGCAGCTAGCACTTCCGGGCGCCAACTGGCGGTGTTAGAGCCCAGGGTCAGCAGGAGGAGAGGGAGCAGAGTGTAGGCCGAAGCCTGCACTGGCGGCAGCTTTGTGTCTGCGTGGCGTTTGCAGGACACGTTGCCGGCTACACAGCAGGGGAACAGCTGGCGTTGCTGAACCCCACTGACACCTTGGCGGGTGTTTTTCCATGTGCAGCTAGCACTTCCGGGCGCCAACTGGCGGTGTTAGAGCCCAGGGTCAGCAGGAGGAGAGGGAGCAGAGTGTAGGCCGAAGCCTAATTGAACCAATTTTAAAGGTAACCTTTAACCCCCCCTCAGGTGTTACAAACTAGAAGAGCCACCTTGTGCAGCAGTAATGCTGCACAAGTCAAAGGTTGCTCTTTTAATTTTGTTCCTTGCACACGCTGAATGAAACACGTATAAAATTTAGCCCCTTATACAGTCAAAACTGTCTTGGAGGCGTGAGTTCCCTTCTTAATGAGACGCAGCACAGCTGTCAAAAAATCCACCTTGGTGCTTGGCGCGGCCTCTTGAGCGTCGCATTTTGCTGTACAGGAGTCTGCGCTGTTGTGTTATCCCTTGGCCCTGTGCTGTTAGCGCTGCCCGTCTTCTGACATCATTTCATGTCGGCCGGTGCGGATCGCGATGCCCATGAATCCCAGCCCCGCAGTGTCTTTTCCTTAATTCACACTGTGGGGCTGGGATTCATGGCCTTGCGCAGTACATATGTTCGCCTCTCGCTCGGGTCTTTACACCTGCTTCAGACTGTGCGGCGTCAGCTGATCCCTTATCGCATGCCACGGCCATGAAGCCGCACAGTCTGAAGAAGGCGGAAGGAGATGAGTGACAGGCGAACATATGCACTGCTCATGCCCATCAATCACACCCTCGCAGTCAAAATAAATAAGACACTGAGGGGCGTTGTGTCGGGCAGGGAGGCCGCAGAGCCAACCAATGATGTCAGAAGATGGGCAGCGCTACCAAGGGGGCTGCTGCGTGTCATTACAAAGGAAAGTCACACCTCAGGGACGGTTTAATGGTCTCAGAGGACACATTTTATACGTGTTGAGTTCGACGTGTGCAAGGACAATAACTGAATGAGCCACCTTGTACAAATGCAGCATTACTGCTGTACAAGGTGGCTGTTATACATACAAACACCTGGGGGGGGGACGGGTTCCCTTCAATTTCAGTTCTTGTGTCTGCGTGGCGTTTGCAGGACACGTTGCCGGCTACACAGCAGGGGAGCAGCTGGCATTGCTGAACCCCACTGACACATTGGCTGGTGTTTTTCTCTGTGCATGTAGCACTTCCGGGTGCCAACTGGCGGTGTTAGAGCCCAGGGTCAGCAGGAGGAGCAGAGGGAGCAGAGTGTAGGCCGAAGCCTGCACTGGAGGCAGTTTTAGGTCTGTTGTGTCTGCGTAGCGTTTGCAGGACACGATGCCGGCTACACAGCAGGGGAACAGCTGGCGTTGCTGAACCCTACTGACACATTGGTGAGGTGTTTGGCTCTGTGCAGCCAGCACTTCCGGGCGCTAACTGGAGGTGTTAGAGCCCGGGGTCAGCAGGAGGAGCAGAGTGTAGGCCGAAGCCTGCACTGGAGCAAGTTGAAAGGGAACCTTTAACCCCCACCCCAGGCGTTTGTTGCTGAAAGAGCCATCTTGTACAGCACTAATGATGCAAAAGGAAAAGGTGGCTCTTTTAATTATGCTCCTTTCAAAGGCTGAACTACACACTTATAAAATGTGTCCCCTCACACCGTTAAACCGTCCCGGAGGTGGGACTTTCCTTTGTAATGTGACGCAGCACAGCCGTCATTCCTACCCCCTTGGCGCCGTGCGCCGCCTCCTCAGCGTTGTTTGATTCTGTCCCGGAGCCTGCGCTGTTATGTTATCCCTTGGCCAGGCACACTTAGCGCTGCCCATCTTCTGACATCATTTGGTGTCAGGCTGGCTGCGCCTGTGTGTTGTCTAATGTAATCCCACCGCGGGCCTGGGATCCGTGGCCATGCGCAGTGCATATCCTCACCTCTCACTCCCCTCCCTCCGGCTTCTTCAGACTGTGCGGTGTCACGGCCGTGGCATGCTATTAGGGATCAGCTGACGGCGCACAGTCTGAAGAAGGCGGAGGGAGATGAGTGACAGCCTGAGGTGAAGATATGCACTGCGCGTGCCCATGGATCCCAGGCCCGCAGTGTGATTAAATCAGAAGACACTGCGAGGCGGGATCTCAGCCAGCGCGGCTGCACAGGCGCAGCCAGCCTGACACCAAATGATGTCAGAAGATGGGCAGCGCTAAGTGTGCCTGGCCAAGGGATAACATAACAGCGCAGGCTCCGGGACAGAATCAAACAACGCTGAGGAGGCGGCGCACGGCGCCAAGGGGGTAGGAATGACGGCTGTGCTGCGTCACATTACAAAGGAAAGTCCCACCTCCGGGACGGTTTAACGGTGTGAGGGGACACATTTCATAAGTGTGTAGTTCAGCCTTTGAAAGGAGCATAATTAAAAGAGCCACCTTTTCCTTCTGCAGCATTACTGCTGCACAAGGTGGCTCTTTCAGTAACAAAAGCATGGGGGGGTGGGGGGGGCAGGTTACCTTAAGTTTTAGTTGTGCCAGCGTGGCAGTCGCATGACACGTTGCCGGATACACAGCAGGGGAGCAGCTGACGTTACTGAACCCCAATAACACATTGGCGAGGTGTTTGGCTCTGTGCAAATAGCACTTCCGGGCAGCAACCAGCAGTGTTGGAGCCCAGGGACAGCAGGAGGATCAGATAGGAGGTATTGCAGCACACACAGCAGGGGAGCAGCTGACGTTACTGAACCCCAATAACAGAGGAGCGACTGTTGACTGTGCGGACAGCACTTCCATGCACCAACTAGCGGTGTTAGAGCCCAGGGACAGCAGGAGGATCAGATAGGAGGTATTGCAGCACACACAGCAGGGGAGCAGCTGACGTTACTGAACCCCAATAACAGAGGAGCGACTGTTGACTGTGCGGACAGCACTTCCAGGCACCAACTAGCGGTGTTAGAGCCCAGGGACAGCAGGAGGATCAGATAGGAGGTTTTGCAGCACACACAGCAGGGGAGCAGCTGACGTTACTGATCCCCAATAACACAGCAGCAAGTGTTAACTGTGCATCCAGCACTTCCAGGCACCAACTAGCGGTGTTGGAGCCCAGGGACAGCAGGAGGATCAGATAGGAGGTATTGCAGCACACACAGCAGGGGAGCAGCTGACGTTACTGAACCCCAATAACAGAGGAGCGACTGTTGACTGTGCGGACAGCACTTCCAGGCACCAACTAGCGGTGTTAGAGCCCAGGGACAGCAGGAGGATCAGATAGGAGGTATTGCAGCACACACAGCAGGGGAGCAGCTGACGTTACTGAACCCCAAAAACAGGAGCGACTGTTGACTGTGCGGACAGCACTTCCAAGCACCAACTAGCGGTGTTGGAGCCCAGGGACAGCAGGAGGAGCAGAGGAACACCGTTTAGGCCGAAGCCTGATTGGAGCAAGTCGAAAGGGAACCTTTAACCCCCCCCCAAAAGGCGTTTCTAGCTGAAAGAGCCAGCTTTTGCATCACAAAGGATGCCAAAGGAAAAGTTGGCTCTTTTCATTATGCTCCTTGCAAACACAGAACTAAACACTTATAAAATGTGCCCCTCACACTGTTAAACCGTCCCGGAGGTGGGACTTTCCTTTGTAATGTGATGCAGCACAGCCGTCATTCCTACCCCCTTGGCGCCGTGCGCCGCCTCCTCAGCGTTGTTTGATTCTGTCCCGGAGCCTGCGCTGTTATGTTATCCCTTGGTCAGGCACACTTAGCGCTGCCCATCTTCTGACATCATTTGGTGTCAGGCTGGCTGCGCCTGTGCGGCCGCGCTGGCCTAGATCCCGCCTCGCAGTGTCGTCTAATGTAATCCCACCGCGGGCCTGGGATCCGTGGCCATGCGCAGTGCATATCCTCGCCTCTCACTCCCCTCCCACCGGCTGCTTCAGACTGTGCGGTGTCACGGCCGTGGCATGCTATTAGGGATCAGCTGACGGCGCACAGTCTGAAGAAGGCGGAGGGAGATGAGTGACAGCCTGAGGCGAAGATATGCACTGCGCATGCCCATGGATCCCAGGCCCGCAGTGTGATTAAATCAGAAAACACTGCGAGGCGGGATCTCGGCCAGCGCGGCCGCACAGGCGCAGCCAGCCTGACACCAAATGATGCCAGAAGACGGGCACCGCAAAGTGTGCCTGGCCAAGGGATATAACATAACAGCGCTGGCTCCGGGACAGAATTAAACAATGCGGAGGAGGCGGCGCGCGGCGCTAAGGGGGTAGGAATGACGGGTGTGCTGCGTCACATTACAAAGGAAAGTCCCACCTCCGGGATGGTTTTACGGTATCAGTGGACACACTTTAAAAGTGTTAAGTTCTGCGTGTGCAAGGAGCTAAACAAAAATAGTTACCTTTTCCTTGTGCAGCATTACTGCCGTACAAGGTGGCTATTTCAGTAACAAACGCCTGGGGGGGGGACAGGTTCCCTTACATTTCAGTTGTTGTGTCAGCGTGGCGGTCACAGGACACATTGCCGGCTACACAGCTGGGGATCAGCTGACGTTACTGACACCCAATAACACTGGGTCGTATGTTTTGACTGTGCAGACGGCACTTCTGAGCCTCAACTGGCGGTGTTGGAGCCCAGGAATTACAGTTCAGGTGGTAGAAAGATGAACACAACAGGAAACCTGGATACTGTAGACAGTCACCCAATTATTTAATCAGGAAGAGGAGTGGCAAATTCCTGCGAGATCCAGGCCTGGTTCATTTTCAGGAAAGTAAGCCGGTCAATGTTATCGGAGGAGAGTCGCATGCGACGGTCTGTTAGTACACCACCTGCAGCACTAAAGACGCGTTCCGATAATACACTAGCCGCAGGGCAAGCCAGCACCTCCAATGCATACTGGCTTAGCTCTGGCCATGTATCCAGCTTAGAGACCCAAAACTTGAAAGGGGAAGAGCCGTCTGGGAGTACAGCAAGAGGGCAAGACATGTAGTCTGTCACCATCTGACGGAACCGTTGCCTCCTGCTGACTGGAGCCGTCTGTGATGGTGTAGACATTTGTGGCGGGCACAAAAAACTGTGCCACAGTTGGGCCATACTGGTCTTGCCTTGGGCAGAGGCACAGCTTCTGCTCCCTCTTTGTGCAGAGCCTCCTCCACTGCCTGGACGCACTGAGCTGCTTTGTAAAGCACTAGCAGCACTTCTCTCAGTTGGACTGGAGAAGATGATGGAATTCATCAGTGTGTCTTGGTACTCCCGCATTTTACGCTCCCGGTTCAACGGTGTGATGAAGCTTTGTACGTTGTCGCGGTAGCGAGGATCGAGGAGGGTGAACACCCAATAATCAGACATGTTGAGAATGTGGGCGATGCGGCGGTCGTTTCTCAGGCACTGCAACATGTAATCAACCATGTGCTGCAGACTGCCAACTGGCCAAGAAACGCTGTCCCCTGCTTGAGGCGTGATCTCTGCCCGCTCGTCATCACCCCTCCCTCGCTGTACACACTGACTACTGGACAATTGTGTAACTCCCTCCTCTGGAACGATGTCTTCCTCCTCCATTGACTCCTCCTCATCCTCCTCACAAAGTGTCCCCTGCCTACACGTTTGTGAGGAACCACGTGGCGCTGACTGTCCAGAAGATGATGGAAATGGTGAATCCTCATCCTCCACCTCTTCCACAACATCATCCCTTAGCGCTTGCAGTGATTTTTCAAGCAGGCAGATAAGGGGGACAGTCATGCTGACTAATGCATCATCTGCACTCGCCATCCGCGTGGAATAATCGAAGGGACGCAAAACCTGGCAGACGTCCTTCATAGTAGCCCACTCTGTGGTTGTGAAGTCTGAACGGCGCGAAGTGCGACTTCTTTGCGCCTGATGCAGCTGGTACTCCATTACTGCTTGCTGCTGCTCACACAACCGCTCCAACATATGTAACGTGGAATTCCACCTGGTAGGTAGGTCACATATGATGCGATGTTCCGGAAGGCGGAATCGGCGCTGCAGAGCCGCAATGCGTGATTTTGCCGTGCTGGAACGCCGCAAGTGAGCACACTCTAGGCGGACCTTGTGCAGCAGTGCATCAAGATCCGGATAGTCCCTCAAAAAACTCTGCACGACCAAGTTGAGCACATGTGCCAGACATGGGATGTGAGTGAGGTTGCCGAGGCCCAGAGCTGCCACCAGATTTCGGCCATTATCACACACTACCAAGCCTGGCTGGAGATTCGCTGCCACAAACCACACATCGCTCTCCTGCTTGATGGCATTCCAGAGCTCCTGCGCTGTGTGGCTTCGATTCCCCAAAGAAATTAATTTCAAGACTGCCTGTTGACGTTTGGCCACGGCTGTGCTCATGTCGGTCGTAACAGGTAAACGTTCACGGGCCCATGTGGAGGTGGACTGTGACGGCTCCTGCAGCGATGATTCTGAGGAACTTGTGTAAGAGGAGGAGTCAATGCGTACAGACTGGATTCCTGCAATCCTTGGAGTGGGCAGGACACGTCCTGCGCCACTCGCACGATCTGTACCCGGCTCAACAACATTAACCCAATGGGCAGTGAGGGAAAGGTATCGCCCCTGTCCATGGTGACTGGTCCACGCCTCGGTGGTGAGGTGGACCTTGCTACTGACGGCGTTCAGTAGCGCGTGTTTTATGTGTCCCTCCACATGCTTGTGCAGGGCAGGGACGGCTTGCCTGCTGAAATAAAAGCGGCTGGGCACATTGTACTGTGGGACTGCCAATGACATCAAGACACGGAAGCTGTCAGTCTCCACCAGCCTGAATGACAGCATTTCCAGTGACAGAAGTTTGGCAATGCCTGCAGTCAGAGCCTGTGCTCGTGGGTGGTTTGCCGAGAAAGGCTGCCTTTTCTCCCATGCCTGTACTACCGATGGCTGTAGACTGGGCTGGAAGTGTGAGGATGACTGGGAACGTGGTGCTGCGGGTGGAATTACAGTGGGTCTCTGGACAACAGTGCCAGAGGTTCTTCCATGGCGATCCTGGGAGGAAGCCGAACCAGCTGTGTGTGAGCTGGAGGAAGAGGCAACACGAGCTGAAGAAGTGGTAGCTGCCGCTGTTGGTTAGCCTAGGTCTTCAGTGTGTTTTTGTAACTCCGCCGCGTGCCTGGTCCGCACATGTTTCCACATGTTGGAGGTATTGAGGTTGCTGACATTTTTCCCTCTTTTGATTTTATGATGACACACCTTGCATTTGACATAGCAAATGCCATCTGCAACTGTGTCAAAAAAGGACCAGGCACTGCAAGTCTTGGGAGCGCCCTTTTTGGCTTTTGGAAGAGACATGCTCCTAATGGGTGCCAAAGTGTAGGCTACAGGATTCGCAGTCTTCCCCCTCCCTCTCCCTCTTTGGCCCGTTCGGGGAATCTCTTCCTCAGAGCTGCTCCAACCACCTTCATGTCCCTCACGCCACGATGGGTCAAGGACCTCATCATCTACACTACCCTCTGCCACCAACTGCTCCTCCTGGGTAGTCTCAGCAGCACAGCATGCACCAGAAAGTGGCACCTGAGTGTCATCAGCGGATGCGTTCTGCGGTGTGGTGACCGGAGGCACTGGCCCACCCGCCTCTTCAGACTCAGAGAGAAAAAGCTGTTGTGCATCACTGCACACTGCCTCTTCTTCCATTTTTCCAATGCTGCTTGGCTGGCCCCGTTTCCAAGCCAAGAGATTCAGAGAACAGAAGTAGAGACGGCTCCTGTCCTGGGCTCTCTGTCTGCCTGGGCAATTTGGCAGGTGGCGAAGAGACAGATGGGTGCTCTCCAGTGCTCTGTGTCTGAGAGGATGTGGCACTAATTGAAGTCGATGCGTTAGCTGCCATCCATCCGACAACGGCTTCAATTTGGTCTTCACGCAGCAGCGGTGTACGGCGCTCTCCGACAAAGCTGCACATGAAGGACTGTTCCCTGCTGAAACTGGGTGATGATGAGTCACCGGTGCCCGCAGCAGGCATAGAATCCCCATGTCCTCTCCCTGCTCCGCGCCCACGCCCACGTGCCTTACTCCCTGCCTTCTTCATCTTGGTTGACTGATAAAGATAAGCAGAAAAGTACTAACGGCTTAGTGTGCTTATTCCTGAACAGCTCCTAACAGGTATAAGAAACACTAATTTTCTAAAGTGTGGACTAGACTTTAATATGAGCTAATGTGGCCTACACAACTGTGAAGTGGTGTGTTTGGTGAACTTTATTATTTATTTATTTTTTGGGGGCTGAACTGACAACAGGGCGAGCTGCACTCACACGGAGACCGTGCAGACAGACGAAAACGGCGCTGCAAGGCCCCAAAAACCTCCTCTACGTTATCCTATGTAGTGTTTTTCCACAATTTAGCTGGATACGGGTGGAAAGCCACTAATAGGAATTATTTGAAAAAATGTGCAGCGGGCTGCACTATTTGCAAAAAAGGACAATGGAATGGATAGAACTGTATGAGTCAGTGAACCACCCTGAGCTGGATACAACCGGCTGTGGCTGCACACGGACTACAGGGCGAGCTGCACTCACACGGAGACCATGCAGACAGCCGTAAACGGCGCTGCAAGGCCCCAAAAACCTCCTCTACGTTATCCTATGTAGTGTTTTTCCACAATTTAGCTGGATACGGGTGGAAAGCCACTAATAGGAATTATTTGAAAAAATGTGCAGCGGGCTGTGTTGTGAAATTGGATTCTGGGCTCCCCCGGTGGCCACTTGTGGAATTGAACTTGTGTGCATCATCCCCTCTGTTCACCTGCTCCTATCAGGATGTGGGAGTCGCTATATAACCTTGCTCCTCTGTCAGTTTCTTGCCGGTCAACAATGTAATCAGAAGCCTTCTGTGCTTGTTCCTGCTACTAGACAACTCCCAGCTAAGTTGGACTTTTGTCCTTGTGTGTTTTTGCATTTTGTTCCTGTTCACAGCTGCTGTTTCGTTACTGTGTCTGGAAAGCTCTTGTGATCGGAAATTGCCACTCTGGTGTTATGAGTTAATGCTAGAGTCTTAAAGGAATTTCTGGATGGTGTTTTGATAGGGTTTTCTGCTGACCATGAAAGTGTCCTTTCTGTCTTCCTGCTATCTAGAAAGCGGACCTCGATTTTGCTAAACCTATTTTCATGCTACGTTTGTCATTTCGTCTAAAATCACCGCCAATATATGTGGGGGCCTCTGTCTGCCTTTTGGGAAAATTTCTCTAGAGGTGAGCCAGGACTGTCTTTTCCTCTGCTAGGATTAGGTAGTTCTCCGGCTGGCGCTGGGCATCTAGGGTTAAAAAACGTAGGCATGCTACCCGGCCACTTCTAGTTGTGCGGCAGGTTTAGTTCATGGTCAGTATAGTTTCCATCTTCCAAGAGCTAGTTCTCATATATGCTGGGCTATGTTCTCTCGCCATTGAGAATCATGACAGTTTGACCGGCCCAAAAAAGGGTTAAATTACTGGCTGAGAAAGGAGAGAAAAAAGAAGTCTGCTACAATTTTTTTTTTTTTTTCCTCTAGTTCTGAGTGTGCTCTTAATTGAATCACTTGCTAGTCTGCCTATACTGCAGCCTTCCTCTCTTTCTCTCCTTCTAATCCTTGAATGGCTCTGTGTTCACCTGTTTCAAATGGATCTTCAGAGTGTAGCTACAGGTTTGAATAATCTCGCCACAAAGGTACAAAATTTGCAAGATTTTGTTGTTCATGCACCTATGTCTGAGCCTAGAATTCCTTTGCCTGAATTCTTCTCGGGGAATAGATCTCACTTTCAAAATTTTAAAAATAATTGCAAATTGTTTTTGTCCCTGAAGTCTCGCTCTGCCGGAGACCCTGCACAGCAGGTCAGGATTGTAATTTCCTTGCTCCGGGGCGACCCTCAAGACTGGGCTTTTGCATTGGCACCAGGGGATCCTGCGTTGCTCAATGTGGATGCGTTTTTTCTGGCCTTGGGGTTGCTTTATGAGGAACCTCATTTAGAGCTTCAGGCGGAAAAGGCCTTGATGTCCTTGTCTCAGGGGCAAGATGAAGCTGAAATATACTGCCAAAAATTCCGCAAATGGTCTGTGCTTACTCAGTGGAATGAGTGCGCCCTGGCGGCGATTTTCAAAGAAGGTCTCTCTGATGCCATTAAGGATGTTATGGTGGGGTTCCCTGTGCCTGCGAGTCTGAATGAGTCCATGACGATGGCTATTCAGATCGATAGGCGTCTGCGGGAGCGCAAACCTGTGCACCATTTGGCGGTGTCTACTGAGAAAACGCAAGAAAATATGCAATGTGATAGAATTCTGTCCAGAAGCGAGCGGCAGAATTTTAGACGAAAAAATGGGTTGTGCTTCTATTGTGGTGATTCAACTCATGTTATATCAGCATGCTTTAAGCGTACTAAGAAGCCTGACAAGTCTGTTTCAATTAGCACTTTACAGTCTAAGTTTATTCTATCTGTGACCCTGATTTGTTCTTTGTCATCTATTACCGCGGACGCCTATGTCGACTCTGGCGCTGCTTTGAGTCTTATGGATTGGTCCTTTGCCAAACGCTGTGGGTATGATTTGGAGCCACTGGAGGCTCCGATACCTCTGAAAGGGATTGACTCCACCCCATTGGCTAGTAATAAACCACAATACTGGACACAAGTGACTATGCGTGTTAATCCGGATCACCAGGAGGTTATTCGCTTTCTGGTGCTGTATAATCTACATGATGTTTTGGTGCTGGGATTGCCATGGCTGCAATCTCATAACCCAGTCCTCGACTGGAGAGCTATGTCTGTGTTAAGCTGGGGATGTAAAGGAACTCATGGGGACGTACCTTTGGTTTCCATTTCATCATCTATTCCCTCTGAGATTCCTGAATTCTTGTCTGACTTTCGTGACGTTTTTGAAGAACCCAAGGTTGGTTCACTACCTCCGCACCGGGAGTGCGATTGTGCCATAGACTTGATTCCGGGTAGTAAATACCCTAAGGGTCGTTTATTTAATCTGTCTGTGCCTGAACACGCTGCTATGCGAGAATATATAAAGGAGTCCTTGGAAAAGAGACATATTCGTCCTTCGTCATCTCCCTTAGGAGCCGGTTTTTTCTTTGTGTCTAAGAAAGACGGCTCTTTGAGACCGTGTATTGATTATCGACTTTTGAATAAAATCACGGTTAAATATCAATATCCGTTACCACTGCTTACTGATTTGTTTGCTCGTATAAAGGGGGCCAAGTGGTTCTCTAAGATTGATCTCCGTGGGGCGTATAATTTGGTGCGAATCAAGCAGGGGGATGAGTGGAAAACCGCATTTAATACGCCCGAGGGCCATTTTGAGTATTTGGTGATGCCTTTTGGTCTTTCAAATGCCCCTTCAGTCTTCCAGTCCTTTATGCATGACATTTTCCGCGATTATTTGGATAAATTTATGATTGTGTATCTGGATGATATTCTGATTTTTTCGGATGACTGGGACTCTCATGTCCAGCAGGTCAGGAGGGTTTTTCAGGTTTTGCGGTCTAATTCCTTGTGTGTGAAGGGTTCTAAGTGTGTTTTTGGGGTTCAAAAGATTTCTTTCTTGGGATACATTTTTTCCCCCTCTTCCATCGAGATGGATCCTGTCAAGGTTCAGGCTATTGGTGATTGGACGCAACCCTCTTCTCTTAAGAGTCTTCAGAAATTTTTGGGCTTTGCTAACTTTTATCGTCGATTTATTGCTGGTTTTTCTGATGTTGTAAAACCATTGACTGATTTGACTAAGAAGGGTGCTGATGTTGCTGATTGGTCCCCTGATGCTGTGGAGGCCTTTCGGGAGCTCAAGCGCCGCTTTTCTTCCGCCCCAGTGTTGCGTCAGCCTGATGTTGCTCTTCCTTTTCAGGTTGAGGTCGACGCTTCTGAAATCGGAGCTGGGGCGGTGTTGTCGCAGAGAAGTTCCGACTGCTCCGTGATGAGACCTTGTGCTTTTTTTTCCCGTAAATTTTCGCCCGCCGAGTGGAATTATGATATTGGGAATCGGGAGCTTTTGGCCATGAAGTGGGCTTTTGAGGAGTGGCGTCACTGGCTTGAGGGGGCCAGACATCAGGTGGTGGTATTGACTGACCACAAAAATTTAATTTACCTTGAGTCTGCCAGGCGCCTGAATCCTAGACAGGCGCGCTGGTCGTTGTTTTTCTCTCGGTTTAATTTTGTGGTGTCGTACCTACCGGGTTCTAAGAATGTTAAGGCGGATGCCCTTTCAAGGAGTTTTGAGCCTGACTCCCCTGGTAATTCTGAGCCCACAGGTATCCTTAAAGATGGAGTGATATTGTCTGCCGTTTCTCCAGACCTGCGGCGGGCCTTGCAGGAGTTTCAGGCGGATAGACCTGATCGTTGCCCACCTGGTAGACTGTTTGTTCCTGATGATTGGACCAGTAGAGTCATCTCTGAGGTTCATTCTTCTGCGTTGGCAGGTCATCCTGGAATCTTTGGTACCAGGGATTTGGTGGCAAGGTCCTTCTGGTGGCCTTCCCTGTCACGAGATGTGCGAGGCTTTGTGCAGTCTTGTGACGTTTGTGCTCGGGCCAAGCCTTGTTGTTCTCGGGCTAGTGGATTGTTGTTGCCCTTGCCTATCCCGAAGAGGCCTTGGACGCACATCTCGATGGATTTTATTTCGGATCTGCCTGTTTCTCAGAAGATGTCTGTCATCTGGGTGGTGTGTGACCGTTTCTCTAAGATGGTCCATCTGGTTCCCTTGCCTAAGTTGCCTTCTTCTTCCGAGTTGGTTCCTCTGTTTTTTCAAAATGTTGTTCGTTTGCATGGTATTCCTGAGAATATCGTTTCTGACAGAGGGACCCAATTCGTGTCTAGATTTTGGCGGGCATTCTGTGCTAGGATGGGCATAGATTTGTCTTTTTCGTCTGCTTTCCATCCTCAGACTAATGGCCAGACCGAGCGGACTAATCAGACCTTGGAGACATATTTGAGGTGTTTTGTGTCTGCGGATCAGGATGATTGGGTTGCTTTTTTGCCTTTGGCGGAGTTCGCCCTCAATAATCGGGCCAGCTCTGCCACCTTGGTGTCCCCGTTTTTCTGTAATTTGGGGTTTCATCCTCGATTTTCCTCCGGTCAAGTGGAATCTTCGGATTGTCCTGGAGTGGATGCTGTGGTGGAGAGGTTGCATCAGATTTGGGGGCAGGTGGTGGACAATTTGAAGTTGTCCCAGGAGAAGACTCAGCTTTTTGCCAACCGCCGTCGTCGTGTTGGTCCTCGGCTTTGTGTTGGGGACTTGGTGTGGTTGTCTTCTCGTTTTGTCCCTATGAGGGTTTCTTCTCCTAAGTTTAAGCCTCGGTTCATCGGCCCGTACAAGATATTGGAGATTCTTAACCCTGTGTCCTTCCGTTTGGACCTCCCTGCATCCTTTTCGATTCATAATGTTTTTCATCGGTCATTGTTGCGCAGGTATGAGGTACCGGTTGTGCCTTCCGTTGAGCCTCCTGCTCCGGTGTTGGTTGAGGGTGAGTTGGAGTACGTTGTGGAAAAGATCTTAGACTCTCGTGTTTCCAGACGGAGACTCCAGTATCTGGTCAAATGGAAGGGATACGGTCAGGAGGATAATTCTTGGGTCACTGCCTCTGATGTTCATGCCTCCGATCTTGTCCGTGCCTTTCATAGGGCTCATCCTGATCGCCCTGGTGGTTCTGGTGAGGGTTCGGTGCCCCCTCCTTGAGGGGGGGGTACTGTTGTGAAATTGGATTCTGGGCTCCCCCGGTGGCCACTTGTGGAATTGAACTTGTGTGCATCATCCCCTCTGTTCACCTGCTCCTATCAGGATGTGGGAGTCGCTATATAACCTTGCTCCTCTGTCAGTTTCTTGCCGGTCAACAATGTAATCAGAAGCCTTCTGTGCTTGTTCCTGCTACTAGACAACTCCCAGCTAAGTTGGACTTTTGTCCTTGTGTGTTTTTGCATTTTGTTCCTGTTCACAGCTGCTGTTTCGTTACTGTGTCTGGAAAGCTCTTGTGATCGGAAATTGCCACTCTGGTGTTATGAGTTAATGCTAGAGTCTTAAAGGAATTTCTGGATGGTATTTTGATAGGGTTTTCTGCTGACCATGAAAGTGTCCTTTCTGTCTTCCTGCTATCTAGAAAGCGGACCTCGATTTTGCTAAACCTATTTTCATGCTACGTTTGTCATTTCGTCTAAAATCACCGCCAATATATGTGGGGGCCTCTGTCTGCCTTTTGGGAAAATTTCTCTAGAGGTGAGCCAGGACTGTCTTTTCCTCTGCTAGGATTAGGTAGTTCTCCGGCTGGCGCTGGGCATCTAGGGTTAAAAAACGTAGGCATGCTACCCGGCCACTTCTAGTTGTGCGGCAGGTTTAGTTCATGGTCAGTATAGTTTCCATCTTCCAAGAGCTAGTTCTCATATATGCTGGGCTATGTTCTCTCGCCATTGAGAATCATGACAGGGCTGCACTATTTGCAAAAAAGGACAATGGAATGGATAGAACTGTATGAGTCAGTGAACCACCCTGAGCTGGATACAACCGGCTGTGGCTGCACACGGACTACAGGGCGAGCTGCACTCACACGGAGACCATGCAGACAGCCGTAAACGGCGCTGCAAGGCCCCAAAAACCTCCTCTACATTATCCTATGTAGTGTTTTTCCACAATTTAGCTGGATACGGGTGGAAAGCCACTAATAGGAATTATTTGAAAAAATGTGCAGCGGGCTGCACTATTTGCAAAAAAGGACAATGGAATGGATAGAACTGTATGAGTCAGTGAACCACCCTGAGCTGGATACAACCGGCTGTGGCTGCACACAGACTACAGGGCGAGCTGCACTCACACGGAGACCATGCAGACAGCCGTAAACGGTGCTGCAAGGCCCCAAAAACCTCCTCTACGTTATCCTATGTAGTGTTTTTCCACAATTTAGCTGGATACGGGTGGAAAGCCACTAATAGGAATTATTTGAAAAAATGTGCAGCAGCCTGCACTATTTGCAAAAAAGGACAATGGAATGGATAGAACTGTATGAGTCAGTGAACCACCCTGAGCTGGATACAACCGGCTATGGCTGCACACAGACTACAGAGTGGGCTGCACTCACTCACACACACACACACAGAGACCTTGCAGATCGCTGTGAAAACAGCGCTGCAAGGCAAAAGCAAGGTGAACACACAGCGGTTGCTAAATTAGCCTGGGAAAAGCACAAAGAAGCAAATCGCTATCTCAACTGGCCCTCAGTCAGAACACAGCATCCTATGCCTAACTGAATTCACAGCAGAGTGAGCCCAAAATGGCGCCAGCGACTTTTAAACTGCAGCATGACATCATTTCAGCAGTTAATCACAGCCTTGCCAGTAGTTTCATGCCCACCATGCTGAACAGGATGTGCCCACACTTGTAATCAGTCCTCATTGGCTGAATTCGTGCTGTTTGAATTGAGAACTTCCGATTCCGGTATCCGATATGCGGCAAGTATCGGATCTCGGTATCGGAATTCCGATACCGCAAATATCGGCCGATACCCGATACTTGCGGTATCGGAATGCTCAACACTACTCATGACCAATAGACAACGCCAGAAGCGTCTTACCTGGGCCAAGGAGAAAAAGAATTGGACTATTGCTCAGTTGTCCAAGGTGTTATTATCAGATGAAAGTAAATTTTGCATTTCATTTGGAAATCAAGGTCTGGAGTCTGGAGGAAAAGTGGAGAGGCACACAATCCAAGCTGCTTGAGGTCTAGTGTGAAGTTTCCACAATCAGTGATGGTTTGGGGAGCCATGTCATCTGTTGGTGTAGGTCCACTGTGTTTTATCATGAGCAAAGTCAGCACAGCCATCTACCAGGAAATTTTAGAGCAATTCATTCTTCCCTGTGCTGACAAGCTTTTTGGAGATGAAACTGTCATTCTCCAACAGGACTTGGCATCTGTCCACACTGCCAAAAGTACAATACCTGGTTAGAAACAACAGTATCACTGTGCTTGATAGGCCAGTAAAGTCGCCTGACCTTAATCCCTTTGAGAATCTATGGAGTATTGTCAAGAGGAAGATGAGAGACACCAGACCCAACAATACAGATGAGCTGAAGGCTGCGATCAAAGTACCTTGGGCTTCCATAACACCTCGGAAGTGTCACAGGCATTTCAGATTTTAAAATCATTTTTCAAGCTGGTGTTATAAAGTATTCTAATTTACTGAGATAATGACTTTTGGGTTTTCATGGCTGTAAGCCATAATCATCAACGTTAACAGAAATAAACTCTTGAAATAGATCACTCTGTTTGTAATGAATCTATGTAATATGAGATTCACTTTCTGTATTTCGAAGAACTGAAATAAATTAACTTTTTGATGATATTCTAATTTATTGAGAAGCACCTGTATGTGATCTGGTGATGGGAACTGTTAATGTGTGATTGGTGAGGACATGGTGCAGAAGTGGAGTTTTTCCAAGAGAGGGTGGTGGGACTGTGGAAGGTTCGAGGAATGGAGGCGGGGTTAGGGTGGAGCCTGGGCAGAGTTTCAAGTGGCCCCCCAAATTTTTGCCAGTATGGGGCCCCGAAATACCTAGTGGCAGCCCTGATAGCACCATTTATCCCATAGCGCGTTACATGTGAAAAGGGGTATACATAATAAAAACAAGAACAATAATCTTAAACATATATAAGTCACCAGATTAAACATAATCATTATAAGTCACCAATTGGTATTGGAGGAGAGAGGACCCTGCCCATGAGGGCTCACAGTCTACAAGGAATGGATAAGGATACAATAGGTGAGAATAGAGCTGCTTGTGCAAGGGTATAGTGGAGCGATAGTTAGTGTAGGTTGTAGACTTGTTGGAAGAGGGGGTTCTTCAGGTTCCTTTTGAAGGTTCCCATGATAGGCGAGAGTATAGAGTAGAAGGGATCTATGGGAGAAATCTGTTGATTGTTGGAAGAGGAAATAAAAGGGGAGAAGAGAAGAGATCTTGTGAGGATTGGAGGTTGCGTGCAGGTAAATACTAGGTCACAGATGTAAGGAGGAGACAGGTTATGAATGCTTTGTATGCCAAAGTTAGGGTTTTGAAGAGGAGTCTCTGTGCAATGGGGAGCCAGTGCAGGGATTGATAGAGGGGAGAAGCCGGGGAATAGCGGGGTGACAGATGTATTAGTCAGACAGCAGAGTTTAGGTTAGATTGAATGGGTGCGAGAGTGTTAGAAGGGAGGCCACAGAGCAGGAGGTTGCAGTAGGCGATGTGGAAAATGATGAGGGTATGCACTAGTGTGCACTAGTGTTTTTGCAGAGTCATGGTTGAGGAATGTGCGGATCTAGGAGATATTTTGGAGTTCGCAAGAAGAGAAATGTACTTGGATCTCAAGTTTGAAGGAGAGATCAGAGTCAAGCTTGCGGGACTGGGGACAGTGGGCAGCCATTGACTTTGATGGATAGGTCAGTTGGGTGAGTTGAATGAGATGGTGGAAAGATAATGAGTTTGATTTTATCCATGTTATGTTTTAGAAATCTAGCAGGGAAGAAACATAAAATAAGAGCTTACAATCTACAGTCAGGTGGGGGTGACACAAAGTACAGGTGCTTATTTACAATGATGGTCCAGCCATCTAATTGGAAATGGGGGGTAAATAAAGACTGCCTGAGGTAGTCACCAGTCAATATTTGTAGTGCTTTTGGGTGCGGTTGAGTTTAATGGCTAGTTAGAATGGGCTATATATAAAAAGGACTTTGATTAGGGAAAGTGATAGGTAGCTATAAACAGATGTGTTTTTAGGGAGCTCCTAAAACTTTGTAGGTTGTGGTTAGTCCTAATAGCTTGGGGTAGAGAGGGGAAGAGGTGAGTTGTCTAGGTAGGAGATTGAACATAGCGGGACAAAGACCAGATCAAGGGTCTTACTGTCTTTGTGTGTCTCAGGTTGAAAGTTGCGAGAGGCCAAGAGAAGTGGTTAGAGATAGAAGCTGGGATGCAGTTGGAGAGGTGGGGTGGTTTATGGGAATGTTGAAGTCTGGCAGGATAACAGTCGGCAATTGTGAAGACATGAAGTGTGGCAGCCAGGCAGTGGTCAAGGAAGTAGGTGGGTGAGCCTTGGTGAATATATGTATGACCGCTACTCTGAGGGAGAGGGGATGTAAGAGCCTGATGGTGTGAACCTCAAAAGAGTAGTGGCGTCCAATCGGCCTATATTAACTTTTTTAAATAAAAGTTTGGTTGTGGCAGCAAGTAGTGTGGGTTTATCGTGGAGTTATGGCGGTCTATACAGTACAGATCAAAAGTTTGGACACACCTTCTCCTTTAAAGATTTTTCTGTATTTTCACGACTATGAAAATTGTACATTCACACTGAAGGCATCAAAACTATGAATTAACACATGTGGAATTATATACTTAACAAAAAAGTGAGAAACAACTGAAATTATGTCTTATATTCTAGGTTCTTCAAAGTAGCTACCTTTTGCTTTGATGACTGCTTTGCACACTCTTGACATTCTCTTGATGAGCTTCAAGAGGTAGTCACCGTGAATGGTTTTCACTTCACAGGTGTGCCCTGTCAGGTTTAATAAGTGGGATTTCTTGCCTTATAAATGGGGTTGGGACCATCATTCGTGGTTAGCACTGTAGCCTTGCAGCACTGGGGTCTTGAGTTCAAATCCCACAAAGGACAACATCTCCAAGGAGTTTGTATGTTGTTGCCATGTTTGCATAGCACTAAATATTTATATACTGAAATGTGGCCTTGTTTCAGGACCACGGTATTAGCACAAAGACTTTGTTTTTCAAATGTGGACTCCTGCCTAGGCCAAAATATTACCAGCACAAAATAGTTTTTCTGCAGAAATGTATCATGCCTTCTGCAGCACCCTATTAGAACAAACAATTTTGATTCTAAAAAGTGGATTCCTGGATGGACCAAAAATATCAGCACAAAATTATTAGATACTGAAATATGCCCTGCTATATGATGCACAGTATTACAACAAACTAGGTTCTCAAATGTGGACTCCTGGCTCAAGCATAGTATTAGCAGCACAAGAGTTATATGCTAAAAATGTGCCCTGGTGTCACACACAATGAGCAAAAACGATTGATCTGCTGGAAGGTCGATTTCACATTCACACAGGTATCTAAACTAGCTGACTGACAATCAACTGCCTATATAACTTTCTGACTATACAGTAGCAGCAGCAGCAGCAGCAGCAGCAGCAGCAGCAGCAGCAGCAGCAGCAGCAGCAGCCTTGCTGTGCTGCTACACTGTCAAAATGGTGCCAAAACAACATGTCCACTCTTTATGTGGAGAGGGACACATGACTTCGGCAGCTAATTATTTATTATTATAGCGCCATTTATTCCATGTCGCTTTACATGTGAGAAGGGGTATACATAGTAAAAACAAGTACAATAATCTTAAACAATACAAGTCACGACTGGTACAGGAGGAGGGAGAACCCTGCCAGTGATGGCTCACAATCTACAAGGGATGGGCGAGGATACAGTAGGTGAGGGTAGAGCTGGTCATGTAGCGGTTTGGTGGATCGGTGTTTGTGTCTGGACGTTGTATATGGTTTCTGCGACCTGATTGGCTGCCAGAATATCCACATATAAGGTTAAGGGGAAAAAAAAGTCTGCCACTCCTCTAACCTGTCCACACCCCCTCCCCCGTATCCTTGCCAAACTCATAACAAAAGCTTTAGCGGAAACGCAATGATTTACCGAACTGTGACCGAATTTTGCCAACTTTGAGTAAAAATGCTCGGAAAGCCGAACACAAATCAGAATGTGCTTCATTCATGCCGAATTTGAGATTGGCTTTCCGAACAAGTTCGCACATCTATACTGGCGATCAATGTATTACCTGTACACTATACACTATATACAGAGCGCCTAAGTTTAATATGTCACTGGTGATCCCTGAATTACCTCTACACTACATACAAAGCTCCTGTGTATATCACTGGTAATCCCTGTAAACTATATACAGATCTCCTGTGTATAATGCCACTGTTGATACCTGTATTACCTGTACACTTTTTTTTTTCCTGTATTACCTGTACACTTACATTATATACTGTATACTATGTGCAGAGCTTCTGTGTATGCCACTTATGGTAATAATTGTGTTTTTTTTTTAAATTAATGATCAGTACTGCAGTATTCGTTCACTATGTGGTGGTAATAGGTGATCTGGTCATCATGTGACAGTATTTGTTCCTCGTATGTAGTATTATTTGGTCACTGTTTGGTGGTAATATGTGATCTGGTCATGGTGTGATGATATTTGTCCCTTGTATGTGGTATTATCCAGTCACTATGTGGTGGTAATACACTGCTCAAAAAAAAGAAAGGGAACACTTAAGCACAATGTAACTCCAAGTCCATCACAATTCTGTGAAATAAACCTGTTCAGTTATGAATCAACACAAAATAATCAATTTCTCCTGCTGTTGTGCAAATAGAACAGACAACAGGTAGAAATGATAGGCAATTAGCGAGACAACCCTTATAAAAGGAGTGGTTCTGCAGAGGGTGACCACAGGCAATTTCTCTGTTCTCATCCGTTTTGGCTGTTTTTGTCACTTTTGCATTTTCTCATTGCTCTCACCCCTACAGGATCTATACAGTAGCATGAGTTGGTGTGTACAACCCACAGAAGTTGCTCAGGTAGTGCAGCTCATCCAGGACAGCACATCAATGCGAGCTGTGGCAAGAAGGGTAGCTGTGTCTGTCAGCACAGTGTCCAGAGTATGGAGCAGATACCAGGAGACAGGCCAGTACACCAGGAAACATGGTGGGGGCCATAGGAGGGGAAACAATCCAGCCGCAGGACCACTACCTCCTCCTTTATGCAAGGAGGAACAGGAGTATGAGTGCTAGAGCTCTGCAACATGACCTCCAGCAGGCCACTAACATCCATGTATCTGCTCAAACTGTCGGATACAGAGGAGGGTGGTATGAGGGCCCAATGTCCACAAGTGAGTTAGGGTGTCAACCTCCGTGGATAGGTATGGAAGGAATGATACTGATTTAACAGGGAGAGTGTCCTTTATATAGATATAGGTAATATCCTTTTAATTATGTTTTGATATTTCACGTGTGCAGTGTTAGTCTTTAGCGATTATTTTAAAAGAGTTCATTTTTTAGGGTACTGTTTTTGTGAAACTTATATATTCCCCTACTGTTTGTGTCTTGGTAAACCTACTGTGGAAGTTGGCAGTGACCGTACTGGGGTATATATTCACGGAGTTGGAATCAGATGTGTACAAACCAAAGGCTCACTGTGAGTTCCCCAATAACTGGCCTAGTAGTGGAAACAGCTGCAGCCTCGTTCATCGCTTGTCGGTCAATTGTATAATTCTTTGGACGATTGAAGGCAGCAGAGTGTTGTTCTCTGACGTATTGGTACCGGCCTAGAGGTCTGTGTGATTCACCCTGTTGATTCCTTGACAAATTGGTGGCATCGGTGGGATCTGCGTGATCTCTCGACTGTTCTTATTGACAAACAGTGTCAATAATACTATTGAGTAGAAGTAGCTGGTCGTATGGAGTTTGTTTTATCTTTCGAAATTATGCAGATGCTCTCGATTCGCCCACATAAGGAATAAATGACCACAATCATTAAAGGACTTTTTGTTTTATTTGTGTAATACAGTTTGGACAACTATATGCTCACAATTTTAGAAATCCAACTTTGTGTTTGTCAAATATATAAACATAAATGTTGCAGGTTCATCATCTCTATATCTCCTGGATCAAAACATCTCAAGGTTTTTCTATTGCGATCTTATTAGCAAAATTTAAGTATTTTCATGCTTTTCCACTGGTCAATATCAGTGTCAAATTAAGTATACCTTGAATAATATTTAAAATTTTATCTCTATAGCCCAGTATCACATTCGGGCATGGAAAGATATAGACAATTATACATAGGAGTTACAATAGCCTTCTTAAATTTGTCAAAAGTTAAGGACTAAACTTTCAACAGGCTATTTTTTTTTTTTTTTACATATGTTGCACACATTTTATTTGTATTCTGAGACCCCATCAATCGCTTATGAGTCTCCCAAAGAATGTGTAGCTCAAGGGACATGCACATAAATTCATTACAGTTTTCTCAGCAGAGCAGCAGGAATAAAATTACAGCAAAAACTGACCATTTGTGACAGGCTTACTTTCACTACTTCTGGTCTGCCCATAGACTAAGGGTACTGTCACACAGTGCAATTTTGATCGCTACGACGGCACGATCCGTGACGTCGCAGCGTCGTATGATTATCGCTCCAGCGTCGTAGACTGCGGTCACACGGTGCAATCACGGCGCTGGAGCGATGCCGAAGTCCCTGGGTAACCAGGGTAAACATCGGGTTACTAAGTGCAGGGCCGCGCTTAGTAACCCGATGTTTACCCTGGTTACCAGCGTAAACGTAAAAAAAACAAACAGTACATACTTACATTCCGGTGTCTGTCCCCCGGCATTCTGCTTCTCTGCACTGTGTAAGCACCATAGCCGGAAAGCAGAGCGGTGACGTGCACAGTGCAGAGAAGCTGAGACGCCGGAGGACAGACACCGGAATGTGAGTATGTACTGTTTGTTTTTTTTACGTTTACGCTGGTAACCAGGGTAAACATCGGGTTACTAAGCGCGGCCCTGCGCTTAGTTACCCGATGTTTACCCTGGTTACAAGCGAACACATCGCTGGATCGGTGTCACACACAACGATCCAGCGATGTCAGCGGGTGATCAAGCGACGAAAGAAAGTTCCAAACGATCTGCTACGACGTACGATTCTCAGCGTGATGTCTGATCGCAGTAGCGTGTCAGACACAACGATATCGTAACGATATCGCTAGAACGTCACGAATCGTACCGTCGTAGCGATCAAAATTGCACCGTGTGACAGTACCCTAACTGTCCAGATAAAACATAAAATAGCATTTGTGTAGATACTGTAGATATGGAAGCACTGACTGTGCTTCCTCCTCTTGATCCAGTGATTGCTGGGTGCATGTAGGTAACAGGAGCTGCTGGTTCCTAGGAGATCCATTCAGCTCTGCTTTTCAAGCAGCCTCAGGCAGTTACAAGGGAAACCAGCAAGAAAAAGTACCATATGTTAAAATGTTCTCCCAAAGGTCTTTTAAGACCTCATGTGGGGCACATTGTGTGAAAATAAAAAAATACATAAAAAATGTAAAAGTAAAATAGAAAAAAAGTATAAGTAAAATGAAAAAACACAGATATTATCTCTGAATCGCTGTTTATAGCCCCGCCTTCATTGACATACAAAATAAGTCCTATATACAGTATAAAATTCATTTCTACAGAAAGGGGAACACAATATAAAATATTTTTAGTGATTCTTTGCATTTGTACAGAAAATTCCCAAATGTCACCAAGAGAAGAAAAAAATATTTAAAAATTACATTGCAAGAAATGTATTAAATAAAGAGGTAAAAAGTTATTCAAATATCTGAATGAGAATTTATTTTAGAGCTGTTAAAAGTGCATGTACTATAAAATCTGAAAATATGCCTGGTCAAGAAGGAGAACAAATACAGCACAACATGAACTGGTTAAGCTTCATCAATTGAATACTCTATGCAGTACAATGGCCAGCAACTTAATTTGGGCAAAAACACTCACTAATCTTTTCAGATATGACACAACACGCCCCAACAAATTAGTTTAATCATAGGCCTTGAATATCCAACTGACATACCTGAAAAACTACTGCATAAAACAGTTCCTACAGTCTGAACATCAACATTTCTGCTCTGTATGATATCTCTATTGTTCAGCAAAACCCCATTTAAGAATAAAAATGTTTCCCTGTTTTGATCATGAAAACTGAATTTACTCTACATGAGTTGTCAAATGTCTTTTAAGAAACCATTTCCTGGAAAAGCCTCTTCCGCATTCTGGACATGAAAATGGCTGTTGCCCTGTGTGAGTTATTTGATGTCTTTGAAGATGATGTTTGGCCATAAAACATTTCCTACATTCTGAACATGAATATGGCTTCTCCCCTGTGTGAATTCTCTGATGCTCAACAAGAATAGATTTCCTAGAGAAACATTTCCCACAGTCTAAACATGAAAAAGGCTTCTCTCCTGTGTGAGTTCTCTTGTGTTCAATAACAGCTGATTTCTTGGCAAAACATTTTCCACATATTGTACATGAAAACGGTTTCTCCCCGGTGTGTACTTTGTGATGATCAACAAGAATTGATTTCTTGGTAAAACATTTCCCACATTCCGAACAAGAAAATGGTCTTTCATTTCTGTGCATTCTCATATGCATGGAAAGATTAGAGATAGTTTTATAATGTCTTCCACATTCAGAACAAGTAAAAATTGTATCTCTTCTATAACCAGCACGTTGTTTATTAGTTTGTGATTGATCAGATGAAGTTTCCATGTGGTTAGTTGGATCAGATGATGCATCGATTTTGTGAAGAACTGAGGTTGTATTTGGGTTAATGGAGTTTTCAGAATACATATGGTGAGGAATTTCTTTAAGTTCTGGTTCATAATGTGGAAATAAGCGATGTTCTTCTGAGATATAGTGTGGAAATAAGAGATGTTCTTCTGAGAGCTTGACACAGTCATCTGCAGGAAAAAAAATCAGATTTTAAGGATGCATGGTATTTTAAGAGAAGAAATTTCACCACTATACAATAATTGATACATAGTACACATGAGCAAATACACTTGAGAAAAATTGAATTTTATAAATGTCTGAATTTACCAAAATGCAGATATTTTCTTAATTTGTGCAGATTCAGCAAACTGGCAGTTGAATGTTCTGATCACCATCACAAGCATTGAAACTTCAGTGCCTTTCACGCTGGGTATGGACTTCTGGCTTTGATGAGGGCTGGGAGGGCTCTGCGCATGTGTGCGCAAGGTCACGGTACATACCTTGACGTCATTACACTGTGACTTTTCACACACTTGTAATGAACCTGCCTGGGCCTCATCATAGCCTGAAGTCCTGGCCAACTGTGAGATGCCAAGGAATTTCAGCACAAGCCGTGACGAACTGGAGATGCCGCGAGGACCGGACGGCTCACGGTGCAAAATGGAAGGGTGGGAGAGGGGAACAGTAAAATTAGAAGATTTTTTTTTGTTTTTTAGTTAGAATGTTTAATATACTATGGGGTCTCAAGCGACACCAGAGCATAATAAGGGAAATTAAATTTTCACAGAATAACATCTCAGCGAATCAGAGCTCCCAGGAAGAACCATGCGAAAAGGCAAATTTAAATTTTGCCTGTCTGCTCATATCTAATGAACAGGTTAGAAAATGGACATGGAAAAAGATCTGTGGGTGTTAGTAGATGGGATGATTAACTTTAGCAGTCAGTCACATGTGATCACAGGTTATATGTCCACTTAGGTTTACATCATGAATGCACAGCCCCTCTGCCTTTGGATCGGAGACCCTGCGACTTCCCGATCATTGCCATGGTGACCGGATGTCATCATGACGACATCCGGGTCACCAGAGCTAGGAAACATGCTGATCATGCGCAGTGCATGATCAGCAAGTCTCTCTGTCAGTGCAGAGCTGACTGTTTCTACAGTATGGGGATGCTGCTGCACCTCCATGCTGCAGAAGCGATTAGCCGGCAATAAATGATTGTCCCATAGTGGGACAAAGTAAAAAAGTAAAAAAAAAGTAAAACTTTTTTTTTCAAATAATTGTAAAAATATATATAAAAATAAAAGATATTGTATTTACAAATAAATATTTGAAAAATATAAACAATAAAAGTACACATATTTGGTATCGCCGCATCCGCAACGACCCTACCTATAAAACTGTCCCACTAGTTAACCCCTTTAGTGAACACCATAAAAAAAAATAAAAAACAATGCTTTATCATCATACCGCCGGACAAAAAGTGGAATAAAATGTGATAAAAAAAGACGGATATAAATAAGCATGGTACCGCTGAAAATATCATCTTGTCCCCCAAAAAACAGGCTGCCATACAGCTCCATCAGTGAAAAAATAAAAGTTATATCTCTCATAATAAAGGGATGCAAAAATAATTATTTTTTTCTCTAAAATAGTCTTTATTGTGTAAAAGCGCCAAAGCATAAAAAAAGATATAAATGAGGTATCGCTATAATCGTACTGACCTGAAGAATAAAACTGCCTTATCAAGTTTACCACAAATAGAATGGCATAACCCCCCCAAAACAGAAATTCCTGAATTTCTGTTTTTTTTCATTCTGCCTCCCAAAAATCAGAATAGAAAACGATCAAAAAATGTCATGTGCCCGAAAATGGTACCAATAAAAACGTCAACTCGTCCTGCAAAAAACAAACCATAACATGAATTGTCAACCGAAATATGGAAAAATTATAGCTCTCAAAATGTGGTGATGTGCAAAACAAATCTTTTAGTGTGTGACCGCTGCCAAACATAAAAACACGATATAAATCTGGTATCGCTGCAATCACACCGACCCGAAGAATGAAGTTGTCTAATCAGTTTTGCCGCACAAGGAGCGGCGTAAAAAATCAATAAAACTAATTCTTCACCTACTGTTCATTTTTTCATTCTTTCTTCCAAACATCATAATAAGGCTCGGCGCACATTTAGCCTGTGCTCCGTGTTGAGCCCGTACGACGGGATTTTCGTGTAAATCTCTGAAATATGTGATTTAGACGGAACCTCTAGTTGAAGATTCCATATAATGAGACACATGGAGGCACTGTGGACGCCGACTGACCTGTGATCCAGTGGCGTGCGTCTTTTTAGGATTGCATTAAAGTGCTGTCAGCCACAGTTTTGGGCACTTCTGAAAAGAAGGACACCGCTGAACAGAGGCTAGACAGAGTCCTGAGTAACTCTGCTGCCTCATTTTAGTGAATGGATCCATCAGGGGTTTTATCTGAAACACGTCACTCAGAGATTTAGATGGAAACCCCAAAGTAAGTGCTCAGCGTAGAGCACCAGATAAATGTGATTCCAAACGTTATGTAAAATGTTCCCAATAAAAGCTTCAACTCAATCCAAAAAAAGCAAGTCCTCACTCAGGTCTGTCATCTGTTAACGGAAAATGCTTAGCTACTTACCGGTAGCGGTGTTTTTCAGATACCATGACAGCACCACGAGAGAGGATCCACCCTTCAGGGACAGGAAACCTACAGACATAAAAGGGCGGCACCTCTCTCCTGCATCAGTTGGATTACAGAGCATGAGAGCACCTCCCAGGTTAGTAGCAAAATATACAACATCTTTAAACTAAATACAACTTTCACACATGTAGAAACTTCAAGCCCCTAAAAGTGCTTACCCAGACCTGAAGGGAGGGAATATAAGGGTGCTGTCATGGTAACCGAAAAACACCGCTACCGGTAAGTAGCTAAGCATTTATTCAGTCTCCCATGACAGCACCACGAGAGAATTACAGAGATGTAAAGAAACTAGGGAGGGACTACTGCCTCAAGCACCCTTCTTCCAAATGTGAGATCAGAAGAGCCACCAAAATTCAGTCTATAGTGTCTGAAGAACGTGGATGAAGAAGACTACATAGCTGCCTTACATATGTCCTCAATCGACACTTCTGACCTCTCCACCCAGGATGTCACCATGGCTCGAGTGGAGTGCGCCTTTAAGCCCTTCGGAACCGCAGTGCCAATCGCCGTGTATGCCAAAGAACTTGCCTCCCTAATCCACCTGGCTAAGGTGCTTTTGAAAACTCTAAGCCCTTTCCTAACTCTCTGAAAGGCCACAAACAAAGAATTTTCCTTCTTCCACGGGTCAGTTGATGAAATATAAGTAAGAAGACACCTTCTAACATCTAACGAATGGAGTTTCTTTACCTTTTGATTAGTGGGGTTATTGCAAAAGGAAGGAAGGACTATCTCTTGCAGTCTGTGGAATTTGGACACGACTTTTGGCAGATACAAGAGATCTGGTTTCAAAACAACCCTATCATCCCTAAACTGGGTATATGGAGGCTGTCTAGATAGGGCCTGCATATCCCCAACCCTTCAAGCCGACGTCAGCGCATCTAAAAGGGCAGTCTTGAGTGATAGAATTTTTATCGGGGCTTCCTCAAAAGGGGTTCTGTTAATATCAGGTTCAAGTCCCACGGTACCAAGTTCTGATTAAGGATGGGCCTAGACCTAGCCACTGCTCTAATAAACCTGGAAACCCAGTAACTGTCTAAGATCACAATTATACAGGGCTGCTAATGCCGACACCTGGACTTTAAGAGTGCTTGTGACCAGACCCAGCTCCAAGCCTCTCTGTAGGAACTCCAACACCTGGTTTATCTTAACTTTTCCCCCAATCTCCGCCCCCGAGACTTCCAGGAACTTTCTCCAGCTTCTGGCGTAAATTCTAGTTGTAAAAGCTTTCCTACTTTTTAGCAACGTCTCTACCAGGCCTCAGAAAACCCTTTCTCTTCAACAGTGCCCTCTCATACTCCACGCCGTCAGGTAAAGGTTGGACACTTGTGGATGGAAGATCGGTCCCTGATAGAGGAGATCTAGGAGCTCCGGGAGAACCCATGGTCTGGATACAGACATGTTTCTTAGCCAGGGAAACCATGGTCTTTTGGGCCAGAACGGATCAGTATTACAGATGCCCTGTCTTCCCGTATCTTCCTTAGGACCAACAGGATCAGGGCTATTGGGGGGAAGGCATATGCTAACCTGAAGTCCCATGGGATCAGGAGGGCATCCACTGCATGTGGGATTTAAAGAACAAAACCGCCGCACCTTCCTGTTCCCCCCTGTTGGTGAACAAGTCTATGTCTGGGGACCCACAGATCTGTACATTCTGGTCTAACATAGTCTGATTCAAGACCCATTCTCCCTGCCTGAGCTTGTAGTGGCTTAAAAAAAATCAGCTCTGACGTTCTCCTTCCCTTTTATGTGAAGAGATGTTAATGACAACAGATGAGTTTCGGCCATCTGAAAAATACGATCCGTCACCTCCATCAATGACCTGCATCGTAATCCTCCCTGGTGGTTAATATAGGCCACAGTTACCTGATTGTCGGAAAACACTCTGACATGATGGCCCTGCAGGGATATAAGGAGCTCTTTTAATGCCCGCTCCACCGCTAACAGCTCCTTCAGGTCAGATGACACATCCTGCTCAAGATCTGACCACACACCCTGGACCCATTCCTCCCCCATATGCGCCCCCCAACCCCTGGGGCTAGCATCCGTAGTAACAATTCGGGAGATTCAGTTTATCCAGGGAACCCCTTTATAAAGGTTTAGCTAGTGTAACTACCAATGTAGGGACTGTATAGTAGTGGGGGACAAACAAAACTTCCTCTCTAGACCTCATTGCAGCTGATGATCATTGTGGAGCACATCCCACTGCAGGGTTCTAGTATGGAATTGGGCCCAACATACGGCCGGAATGCAGGACGTGAGTGAGCCTAAAAGTGACATTGCCCCCCTAAGCGACATGGATGTGTTATTAACCGATTTTTGCACCTGAAACCGAATACCGACCACCTTTGAGATCCAGGAATGCTGACTACCAGAGTCAGAGTCCAGGATGAGACCAATAAACTGCTGTACCCTCCGTTGCTGCAACCGTGACTTCTTAAAATTAATAAGCCACCCTAGATTTCGTAAAACTGATATTACCGCCTCTAATTGAGTACTGCAGTGCTGGAGTGACCGGCCCACAATCAGAAAGTCATCCAGATAGGGGACTACCAGGATGCCCTCATGAAGATGTGCCATCACCTCTGCGATCACTTTACTAAAAACCCAAGGAGCAATGGCGAGGCCAAATGGAAGGGTTCTAAACTGGAAATTATGTATCACACCCCCCAGGGATACTGCCACTCTAAGATACTGCTGGAACCCTGCATGTATCGGGATGTGATAGTAGGCGTCTTTGAGAGCTAATACAACCATGAAGCAGTCCTTAAAGAGCAGCTTTATTGCTGACTTTACTGACTCCATTTTAAAGAATCGGATCAATAATAACCTATTCAGACCTCTCAGGTTAATAATGGTCCGATAGGAACATCTGGTTTCTTAATCAAGAAGAGGGGGGAATAGAACCCTTTACCTCTCTCTGATGTAGGAACGTCTGTCAGGACTGCCTTCTGACGTAGTTCCTGGACCTCTGATTCCAGCGCCTGCTGTTCTGTTGGGGAAGAGAGAATAGGAGTCAACATAAACCTCTCCTGAGGAACTTTCAGGAACTCAAACTTAAGTCCTGTACAGTTGACGCCATGAATCCATGCACAGTCCTAAATATTTTCCCAGGCCAGGTAGAAGGCCGAAAGCCTCCACCCCACCTGGTCCATCAGTCATTGGGGTGGCTTCTTAGCATCTAGGGAGGAACTGAGCATGTAGCCGCTACCTTTCCTCTTACTGTCCCATATAGCTTTGTCTCTAGATGATCTCCTAAGGCTGGACCACCTCCTATGGAAATCACGGCTATGTGAAGGACCCACCAAACTCGGGAACCTTTTCTTGCTGTCCCCTGCCTTTTCCAAGAGCCCCTCTAATACTGGCCCAAACAGGTGTCCTCCTTCACAAGGGATAGTGCACAACTTAGACCTTGCTCGAATATCCTCAGGCCAGCACTTCAGCCACAAGGCCCTGCGTGCCGCATTAGAAAGGGCCGCAGCTCTTGCTGCCAGCCTTACTGAGTCTGTCAAAGTGTCCAAAAGAAAGGCTGCCGCCCCCTGAATTATGGGGAGTGAGGACAGGATGCTGTCTCTTTAAGCTTTTTCCCTAAGCTGTTCCTCCAATCGGTCTAACCAGACCATCAGCGATCTAGCTGTATAGGTAGCCGCCACTGCAGGCTTAAGGGACCTTGCTGATTTTCCCCAGGTGCCCTTTAGAAAGATCTCTGCTTTCCTGTGCAACGGGTCCTTTAAACTTCCCATGTCCTCAAAGGGCAGCTAGGCTTTCCTAGATGCCTTAGCAATTGCTGAGTCGATTTTTGGGGCCTTATCATACGAGGACGATGCTGACTCCTCAAACAGATATCTCATCTTAAAGGCCGGAGGCAGAGATCCCTTCCTTTCAGGCTCCTTCCACTCCCGAGCTGTTAATGCTCTGATGTTATCATTAGGCCTTTTTCACACATCCGTTTTTTAGAATCAGTCACAATCCGTCAAAGTGTTGAAAAGACAGATCCTGTGCCGATTGTAAAACACTGATGTACTGGATCCGTTTTTTTAAAATGGGTTAAATTAAAGAAATAGAAATTCTTCCGGGCATGCTTGGTTTCAAAAAACGGAATCAGTCACTGTATTCCGTCTTCTGGCGAACAGTGACGGATCCTGCGCTCATAGGCTTCCATTATAGCCAACGACGGACGGCGCGGAATCCGTCCCTGTACGACTTTTCGACATACACAAAAAACATTACTATGTCCGTTGTCTCTGACCGACAGACAAAGACTTTATGACGGATCCGTCAAACGACGGATGAAACGGAAGCTTATCCATCACAATTTGTTGCTAATACAAATCTATGGGAATAAAACGGATCCAGCAGCAACATTTGCTGGATCCGTTTTTTTCTACAAACGATGGATTGTGACTGATTCTAAAAAATGGATGTGTGAAAGAGGCCTAAGTGGGGAAGGATCTACAAATCTTCCAATCCAAACCCCTGAACATTACATCCTGCATGTTTTTTTTCTGGACGGGGTTCCACAACACCCATTGTGTTATTAACCTCCTTTACCAGTCGGTCTACTTGGTCCAGCGGAAGGCAGGAATGGCCTGTCCGGGTCTCTGACAATGAGGAGGATGAAGGGGAGGAATCCGAGACAATCTCTCCCGAATCACTGTCAGACTTTGACACTGGAGACCTGGGTCTTCTCTTTTTAAGGGATATCTCCTAGGAAAGGGACCTCACCGACCCCCTGGCCTCCGCTCTAACCATCTCCCTCAACGTGGTAGAAAAGTCAGGAGACTCCTCCGCCACCATCTGCTGGATGCAGGGCTCGTATAGCTTTTTCAAATGGTGGTCTGGCAGCGGAACCCCGCAAACCGCACACTCCCTGCGTCTGGCCTTAGAGGTGCACTTCTTCCCCTAATAAAATATGAAGCCGTGAGATTATTAATAATAGCTACCACCCCATGTTATTAGAATGAAACCTAATCTTGTGGTTCATAAATTCTTTTTCCCCAAATGGCCACCGTTAGCACAATTGGAAATAGCTCCAATAACACCAAATTCTTCATGAAACCTTGTTGTCACGACTCTGTTGTCAGGTGTCCTGGGACCAGGGGCTCCTTTCCTGTCCCTAAAGGTAGGAGCACCCTAGCTTGCCCTGTTCCCTGGATTACTTCTGATGGTGAGGGCCACGTACCTTGCCTTAGCTCCTCAATCTGTCCTCAGTCTGTACTCTTCCCGCATCCAGGGAAGAGGGGAGTAGTAGTTTACCATAATACACCAACCAGATTAACAAGGTAATACAACCAGGGTTAACGAAAAATACCAAACATACAAATACAGTATACTCACACATACAACAGAAGAATGCATTCGGGAGTGGAGGATGGGGTTAAATGAAAGTTGGAGAAGTAAGGGAATTATCACACACAATACCTAGCAACAGTCACAGATAAATTAACCAAACGCCATCTCCAAGAATAACCACCAACAACCACCAGCGATGCAACAAAAGCTTACTCTGACAATGAGTGCTGGTCAGGACCCAGATTACAGTATATAGGACATGGCAGTGGGCAACAGTGCACAGCTGAGAGCCTTAATGCTCCAGGAGCTCTCAACTGAGCAAATTAACCCCTGTACTGCTAAAAGACATTTGCACAGTTTAATATGAAGGTGAAGTGCTTCTAATCAGACGCTGAGGTCTTTCTCCTCTCTGTTGCGGTAAACCCGTGACACTTGCTCTTTTCACTCATTGGGCCATTTGCCTGCGCATCACTGCCCCTTACAATAGGCCCCCAAACCATGCACCGTCTGCATTAATCTCAAGATTAACATTGTCCTAAACCTTGTTCTGAATCATGAATCGCCTGTTATAATTTCTCAAAAACATACCCTAAACCACTAAGTCATCTCTATGCTTTTTTTAAGCACACATAATGGTGAGGAGCTCGCACCTGTGCTGCTGTTCCTAAACTCCTACAGAAAATAGTGCCCACTGGCATAATTTTACAAGCAAAATTCAATTTTCCCAACAATGACTCCAACTGTAAACCTATAAAAATGTCACCGTGGCCGAACGGGACTCACCCCTTGGGCCTAAAACATAATACCGAAAAAAAATATCCCAAAAGAATCATCAGATCATGCTATGAGATGACATATACAGTTAGGTCCATATATATTTGGACAGAGACAACATTTTTCTCATTTTGGTTATAGACATTACCACAATGAATTTTAAACAAAACAATTCAGATGCAGTTGAAGTTCAGACTTTCAGCTTTCATTTGAGGGTATCCACATTAAAATTGGATGAAGGGTTTAGGAGTTTCAGCTCCTTAACATGTGCCACCCTGTTTTTAAAGGGACCAAAAGTAATTGGACAGATTCAATAATTTTAAATAAAATGTTCATTTCTAGTACTTGGTTGAAAACCCTTTGTTGGCAATGACTGCCTGAAGTCTTGAACTCATGGACATCACCAGACGCTGTGTTTCCTCCTTTTTGATGCTCTGCCAGGCCTTCACTGCGGTGGTTTTCAGTTGCTGTTTGTTTGTGGGCCTTTCTGTCTGAAGTTTAGTCTTTAACAAGTGAAATGCATGCTCAATTGGGTTGAGATCAGGTGACTGACTTGGCCATTCAAGAATATTCCACTTCTTTGCTTTAATAGACTCCTGGGTTGCTTTGGCTTCATGTTTTGGGTCATTGTCCATCTGTAGTATGAAACGACGACCAATCAGTTTTGCTGCATTTGGCTGGATCTGAGCACACAGTATGGCTCTGAATACCTCAGAATTCATTCGGCTGCTTCTGTCCTGTGTCACATCATCAATAAACACTAGTGACCCAGTGCCACTGGCAGCCATGCATGCCCAAGCCATCACACTGCCTCCGCCGTGTTTTACAGATGATGTGGTATGCTTTGGATCATGAGCTGTACCAAGCCTTCGCCATACTTTTCTCTTTCCATCATTCTGGTAGAGGTTGATCTTGGTTTCATCTGTCCAAAGAATGTTCTTCCTGAACTGTGCTGGCTTTTTTAGATGTTTTTTAGCAAAGTCCAGTCTAGCCTTTTTATTCTTGACACTTATGAGTGGCTGCACCGTGCAGTGAACCCTCTGTATTTACTTTCATGCAGTCTTCTCTTTATGATAGATTTGGATATTGATACGCCGACCTCCGGGAGAGTGTTGGTCACTTGGTTGGCTGTTGTGAAGGGGTTTCTCTTCACCATGGAGATTATTCTGCGATCACCCACCACTGTTGTCTTCTGTGGGCGCCCAGGTCTTTTTGCATTGATGAGTTCACCAGTGCTTTCTTTCTTTCTCAGGATGTACCAAACTGAACATTTTGCCACTCCTAATATTGTAGCAATTTCTCGGATGGGTTTTTTCTCTGTTTTCACAGCTTAAGAATGGCTTGTTTCACCTTCATGGAGAGCACTTTTGACCGCATGTTTACTTCATAGGAAAACCTTCCAAATGCAAGCACCACACCTCAAATCAACTCCAGGCCTTTTATCTGCTTAGTTGAGAATGACATAATGAAGGGATTGCCCACACCTGTCCATGAAATAGCCTTGGAGTCAATTGTCCAATTACTTTTGGTCCCTTTAAAAAACAGGGTGGCACAGGTTAAGGAGCTGAAACTCCTAAACTCTTCATCCAATTTTAATATGGATACCCTCAAATGAAAGCTAAAAGTCTGAACTTCAACTGCATCTGAATTGTTTTGTTTAAAATTAAATTGTGGTAATGTCTATAACCAAAATGAGAAAAATGTTGTCTCTGTCCAAATATATATGGACCTAACTGTACATTAAAGATCAAAATAAAGAATTAAGGGTTTTAATCATAAAAAAAAAATTGTATACATTTTATTGCACATATTAAATCGCAGACAAAAATACAAGGGTATACAGGTGAGGAGATAGCAACTAAAGACGCCGGTGTTTAGATGAAAATTATAACAAAAACCGGTAATACACCGGACAGTAAAACACATGTGTCCCACATGGCACGACCGCATCTGCCACAGAAAAAAGAAGTATGTATTGATTCGCTAAATTTAACCATTTAACAATAAAATATACTAAGCGCTTATCCTAGTATAAAAAGGGCTAAAGTCAGATAAGTATGGGTATATAGTGAGTATAGCTCAAAGAGTAAATCACTGTTGCTAAATGGTCACAGGTGAAAGAAAAAAAAGATTTTGCGTACAAACAAGCCCCTGAGGTGAAGATATACAAATCAAATGAAGTGTGGTAGAGTATTACCTTGGAACATTGTGAGTGCCATCTGCAGGGATGCCAGTGAGACACACAGGAGCCTCAACACGCATTTCACTGCCTTAGGCTTTGTCATGACTGCAACTGTCTCAATGTCAACTTATGCAAAGGTTACACCCTGTCCACTTCCTGCTTTGCTTTATGACACCAGCTTGTCTTCGGGTAACCGACACTCCATAACCACTGAATCTATCATAATGCCCAGCAAACTCAGCTGTGTGATAAGTTCCTCCATTTTTCCCCAAGCTAAAGGCACTCAAAAACACTTTGCAATCCAAAATATGTTTCCAAATACGGTAAAATTCTCACACACTACTGACCCAGGCGGACCTATAAACAAAAAGTCATGCAAATAATTAGTGAACGACTGAATGTTAGAAATATCCCTCACCACCCATTCCAGAAAGGAACTAAACGTTTCAAAAAGTGAAAAAAAAAATTGAGAGTCCCATCAGCAAGCACCCCACCCAATAAACATATCAGCTGGAAACAGTCTAAACACTGATTCAATGTCTATTGTCCCCAGCCCATAACGTCGTACCAATCTAACAGCCTCATCAAATAATGTGTAAGCCATTGAACCCAATTCTGGGTCAATTCCATCGTTAACTGACAATCCTTTCGGGTACGAAGGATGATGAATAAGACAAAAATGTATTCAACTCTATTTTAGGCACCATTCCCAACGGTGATATAATCAAATTCTCTACTTCTAAAGGGGGGGCCATGTCGAGTAACATACTGGAAGGAACTGGAACCAGCTGGTAGCCCATGCCCCCATGTGGCCCAGCACGCACGGGCAAACATCAAACCGGTAGCTGACATGATTCATCTGCTTATATCTTTTGTACTTCACCTGTATTTGCATAACTGACCATTGTACAGTACAGACCAAAAGTTTGGACACACTTTCTCATTTAAAGATTTTTCTGTATTTTCATGACTATCTCTTGAAGCTCATCAAGAGAATGCCAAGAGTGTGCAAAGCAGTCATCAAAGCAAAAGGTGGCTACTTTGAAGAACCTAGAATATCTATATATATATATATATATAAGAGGCATCGTGATTACTCGCTAATCCCGCCCCTGCACAGTAGCTCCGCCCTCTACCACATCACCACACATAACCCCGCGCCACCACATCACCACACATAATCCCGCCCCCCACCCCATCACCACACATAATCCCGCCCCCCACCCCATCACCACACATAATCCCGCCCCCCACCCATCACCACACATAATCCCGCCCCCCCACCCCATCACCACACATAATCCAGCCCCCACACCCCATCACCACACATAATCCAGCCCCCCACCACACATAATCTCGCCCCCCACCACATCACCACACATAATCCCGCCCCCCAACACATCAACACACATAATCCCACCCCCACCACATTACTACAGATAATCCTGCCCCCTTACCACATCACCACACATAATCCCGCCACCCCACCACATTAGCACAGATAATCCCGCCCCCCCCCACATTACCACGCATAATCCCGCCCTCCCACCACATCACTACATATAATCCTGCACCCCCAACACATCACTACACATAATCCCACCCTCCCACCACATCACCACACATAATATCGACCCCCACATTACCACAGATAATCCCGCCCCCCACATTACCACACATAATCCCGCCCCCCCACCACATTACCACACATAATCCCGCCCCCACATTACTACAGATAATCACGCCCCCCACCACACATAATCCCGCCCCCCACCACATTACTACACATAATCCCGCCCCCACCACATTACCACACATAATCCCGCCCCCCGCCACATTACACACAATAATAGATCAATGGCCACATTCGTCTGTGCTAAAAACTAAGGAAATGTGAAATATGTGAAATGTGAATAGCATACTGGCTTATGAACTTTATGAACAAACACATGAGATTTTTAGCACAAGATTTGCAAACGTTGTGAGCCCATTCACCAAAACGTCAAGGTAATCTCAGATCGAATGGGTAACTACACTGACTGCCTAATGTGAACACTTACCTATGGCTAATAACAGGATAAAGCCTACTTATATAGGAGGCTCAGAACCAACTGTGTTGAGATGTAATTAAAACCTGGAGAAGGGCGGGACGTTCAAGTCAGAAAATAGTATATAGTAAAATAGATCAACTGACCGAACAATATATATATATATAAATAATTTGTAGCCAAAAAAAGTCAAATACAAAAATAGATCAATGGCCACATTCGTCTGTGCTAAAAACTAAGGAAATGTGAAATATGTGAAATGTGAATAGCATACTGGCTTATGAACTTTATGAACAAACACATGAGATTTTTAGCACAAGATTTGCAAACGTTGTGAGCCCATTCACCAAAACGTCAAGGTAATCTCAGATCGAATGGGTAACTACACTGACTGCCTGGTGTGAGCCCTTCTCCAGGTTTTAATTACATCTCAACACAGTTGGTTCTGAGCCTCCTATATAAGTAGGCTTTATCCTGTTATTAGCCATAGGTAAGTGTTCACATTAGGCAGTCAGCTCAGATACCATAGGTAAGTGTTCACACCAGGCAGTCAGTGTGCTATTCACATTTCACATATTTCACATTTCCTTAGTTTTTAGCACAGACGAATGTGGCCATTGATCTATTTTTGTATTTGACTTTTTTTGGCTACAAATTATTTATATATATATATATATTGTTCGGTCAGTTGATCTATTTTACTATATACTATTTTCTGACTTGAACGTCCCGCCCTTCTCCAGGTTTTAATTACATCTCAACACAGTTGGTTCTGAGCCTCCTATATAAGTAGGCTTTATTCTGTTATTAGCCATAGGTAAGTGTTCACATTAGGCAGTCAGCTCAGAGACCATAGGTAAGTGTTCACACCAGGCAGTCAGTGTAGTTACCCATTCGATCTGAGATTACCTTGACGTTTTGGTGAATGGGCTCACAACGTTTGCAAATCTTGTGCTAAAAATCTCATGTGTTTGTTCATAAAGTTCATAAGCCAGTATGCTAGTCACATTTCACATATTTCACATTTCCTTAGTTTTTAGCACAGACGAATGTGGCCATTGATCTATTTTTGTATTTGACTTTTTTTGGCTACAAATTATATATATATATATATATATATATATATATTGTTCGGTCAGTTGATCTATTTTACATTACACACAATCCCATGCCCCCACATTACCACACATAATCCCGCCCCCCACCCCATTACCACACATAATCCCGCCCCCCCACCCCATTACCACACATAATCCCGCCCCCCCACCCCATTACCACACATAATCCCACCCCCCACCCCATTACCACACATAATCCTGCCCCCCCACCCCATTACCACACATAAGAAGGCCCCCGGCACTTTCAATATGCACCTGCTCCTCGTTCCATGTGCCGCTCCATCTTCCGCCTCCTCTGCACTGACGTTCAGGTAGAAGGTGCGCACTAACTACGTCATCTTGCCCTCTGACCTCAGCGTCACTGCAGAAGACGGAGCGGCGGCTGGAACGAGGAGCAGGTGAATATCGCGCAGCGCTCCCCTTCCCGTTATACTCACCTGCTCCTGGCGCTGTGCAGTCCTTGCTTCCCCGGCGCTGCTGCTTCTTCCTGTAATGAGCGGTCACCGTTACCGCTCATTACAGTAATGAATATGCGGCTCCACCCCTATGGGAGGTGGAGCCGTATATTCATTATTGTAATGAGCGGTACTATGTGACCGCTCAGTACAGGAAGAAGCCGGGGCGCCAGGCAGCCAGGGACCTGCAGGGATCGCGCCAGGAGTAGGTGAGTATAATTAGACAGCCCCTGCTCCCTGGCCCTGCCAACCCCCTCCTTGGACCGCCGCATCATCAGGCGGCCCGCTGGCACCCCCGTCGGCTGCGCCCGGGGCACATGCCCCGGCTTTTCCCCCCTGGATACATCACTGTCTAACGAGAAGCTGATGGCACTCCTTCTGGCCTGGTTTCACTGGTGTTAGTGAAAGGGGCCTCTCAACCTATCAGGGTTGAGAGTGTGTGGTGCCACGTCAGCGACTGCGTGGGTCACCTTCTCTCACTCCCCGTGCCTCCCTGGGCCCATGTGGACAGGGGGTGTCTGTGTAAAACTGTGCCAAGCTGACGTTACATGTCCCCAGGGGTGCAGAACGTCATGTTGGTGCAAGTGAGCAGACCGTACGCCGTGATGCCTCTGATGTAATAGTGACATCAGGTGGGGTGGGGAGGTGCAGGTTCATCACACCCTCCATATGCCAAAACTGTACCCCTATTTTTCTATTATTCTGAAACAACCAGTGGGTACAAGAGAGGCGACCTTATATTTTTTCATAAAAACGGAACTTGATGGTGTGGCTGGGGAATTTTACAACCCTCCTTAAAACCTTGAAAAATACAATCTTCCCTTACCCTGTCCAGGAATCTATTTAGAAAGGGGGAAGACTCTCTAGCGTAGCCCCCTTTTTATTATTGGTACCACCTTTTTGCTTTCCTTTTTAGAAACGTCTAGCTGCCCCATGTGATGACCCATTGCAATGCGGCTAAATTTACAACTGCACCCGTATTTACATTACCCCTCATTAAATTGCCAACATGCACCTGTTTTTTTTTATTTTTCTCCCTGTGACCCCTGATCACTGCCTCCCCCAGTTCTGTATTGGTTCACTCCACTTGTGCCCCCAAGAAAGGACTGTCCATATCTCTATGGCACCATCACCTTTAACCAAATTCCAATATTTTTGTGATCCTTCCTAATGAAGCAAAGCTTGCCCCCCATATGTCCTATGTGCCTCCCCTATAGGATCCATATAGAAAAAAAGCGGAGAACAGTTCTCTGGTGCCTTCTCACCGACCACGCTTGCCAAAATCGCAAAACCAGTTTATGAAAGCCTGTGGGATCAGACGCCATCTAAGCTTTTCCTCCTCCTCTTTTTTTGCCATTGTCTTTTTTTTTACCCTTGTCAAGATTCAATTTCTCTAATGGTAGCAGGGAAAATATCTCCATGTATTCATCCTTCCAAATTTTTTCCTTTACCTCCTTCCTTAAATGAGCCCCCTGTGGCCCTTCAAAACATACGTATACCTTCCCTTTTGCTTTATCATCCAGTTTAACTGCATCCGTTTTTTCATTTTCTGTTTGAACTGACACCGACACCCCTCCCTGCACCGACTCACTTCCTGGGCAAATGCTACTGCCAATGCTAACTATTCCGGTCAGGATCTGCTACCCGTGCCGAAGTTGGGATACCATATTCCCTTTCCCATATCCCCGCTCCAAACATGACAAAAGCTCCTTTACCGAATAACTACCTAACCGTACGAATTTCTACCTTACACCGCCCCCACCGCTTGGGGCCACTGAGGGGGATTCTACCTGCCCTCCCATCCCCAAACGTGAGAATCTACTATAACATTCTGCAACGGACAAAACGTTGAGCCATACTCACCAGTTGCTGTAATCCTACCAGCCGCAGATCTAAATCCAGCTATTATTCGATAGGTGCTCTCGGTCTTGATTTTTCTCTCCCATTCTTGTCTTCTACTCAACCCTCACCACGTACCTCTGTGGAGGCAGGGGGTATTGGGGTATTTGTAATCCAATTGCCATCTCCTCATTATCCAGGCCAGTGTATTGTTGACCATTCACGCACCTTCTGCCCGGCTGATGACTTACTTACACTGTAGCCCATCTTTTCTTTTCCTGCACCCCACCTCTTCTGTCCCCAGTCCATGATGTCACCAGCAGGTCCTGCACCAGGAACCCCAGCACCAGGATGCCTCCTGCCCTTTTTCCTCTTATTGTGTAGTTCCAGCACCAGCCATCCTTCCACCTGCAACATCTATATCTGCTACAAGTTGTCGCCGCTCCAATAAATCGACAAGCAGGCCCTGCAACAGGATTATCACTTCCAGACTTCGAGGAGAAGCAGGCCATGCGGCCTACTTGCGTCTTGGCCTACTTCATCCCGCAGACCCGGGCTGGCTACCAGGATTCCTCAAGGGAAGCGGGTGCCATCCGAATGTGGTGATCAGGTTCCCATTGCCTGGAGTGGCTCCTGAGCCAACAACTGGAGCAAGGGGTTACATCGAGGCTCAACCTTTCCGGCGGCCTCGTCCTTCTAGACAGCCATCTGGACCCTTCAGGAAGAGGTTGTGGCTCTGATCCTCCCAGCAGCCTGTACAACTGCTCCTCCAGCCAGGCCTCACCTCTCGCATCAGCTGTCCCAGGAGGGTCTCCAGGTTAACCATTACAATCCGGTAAGCAGGTAAGGGAGGGTGTGGGGATGGACTCTTCTTGCTGGGATCTCCCCAAGAATGGCCCCCTTTCCCACACTTTTCCTTTTATACTCCCCTTTACTGTCCTCTCCCTCCCCATAGTGATCCAATACCATAGCCCCAATTCAAACTTTTCTCTATGGGCCCAATCACCATCATGTGGGCCTCCTGCCTACAAGTAGGGCTCTGGCCCCTTCTGATTATATGCATTTACTGTATGCTATCTACATGTATGATGATATATAGTAAGATATGTGTTTACAGTTCATGTAAATAACTATATGCAATTTGGATCTATACTGCCCTGTCTTCGTTGCTGACTTTTTACGCTTAATGTTTGTTTTTATGCCATTTTTTAGTAAATCCAAACAAACTTTTGAATATTTAATTGGGCGGACTCCATGTCTTTGTAGGATATTCCATGTTAGGAGGGTCCATTTTTGTGACTAAGTTGAGCCTGTATTTTGACATATGGCCTTGTTGATATATTTGTCTAGATCATGTTATAAGGTCAGATCATGTTGATTCTGTATATGTTAATGAGATTCAGAGTGCTTAAAATTTCATTAGGCTTGTTAAAAAACGTATGAAACAGTGTGCGCCATTCATCAAGGGTCATCTGTGCGGTGGTGGAAGGGTGAAGAAGTCATGAAGACCTGATGGGTAGCACGCCAATTCTGCCTTGATTGATGCCCTGAACAGCAGAGCTAATGCTGACTTCACATGCCCAGTGTACCAAAAACCAGGGCATTTTGAGTTTCTACCACTGCAGTACGGCCCAGATGAATCTTGGCGAGGAGTGAATGCTGTTTTATAACTTCTTTTAATCCAGCATAGTTGTGTCCCCTACACAAATTTAAGGAAGGTTCCGTTTGCTTAATAATGAAAAACTGTCACGCATGTAAGCACAAAATTCTGTATCGTGCTCTTCCTCTACTGGGCTAAGACTAGGGGCACCCACTACATCAACAGTCCACGTTAGGACATACTCAGTTGTCAGAGTCAAATATCAGAGTGATGTAAACTTGATAGAAACTTTTAATCCTGACTATGACATACTGTTTGCTCTTTATTCATAAATATATGGCCGGTTGCAGCTTTCCCTGAGGATAAAGGCTGATACCAGACAATTTGTTCCAATGACGCCGGTCACCTTCTACTCTACCTACGGAAGGATCAGACTATTGCATTCAATAGGTCTGATCTATGCCTCCCCTGACATCACCTAGAAGGGCAGCGATTACCCCCAAGCACATCAGATGGTTAGTAGGTCCCACTGAGCTGGATTTGGACAACTATTATCAAATGTGTGTAGGGGGCCTATGAACACAGGAATTTAAATAAAAAAGGAAAGTAGTGTAAAACTGTTTTTGACTGGATAATTGGACTAAAGCAGATTTCATCTCGACCTCTGTAGACAATGCACTTACTTGTCCCTCGGTAAATATGATTTGAAGGGAAACAGTCACCAGTTTTTGCCAAGTAATCTAAAAGCAAAATGATGTAGTAGCAGAGACCCTGATTCTAGTGATGTGTCACTTACAGAACTGTGTTTCGCTGTTTCAATACAATCAGTGTCTTATCAATAGGACGTTATCACTACAAGACAAGTTGCCTATTGCCTCCTTGCGCAACCTTGCTCCCAGCACTGATTAGCAGCTTTGTGTTAATATACAGTGAGTGCGGGGTTATACGCAGCTCAGCATTCTGAGCACTGCTAGATCTGCAGGAGAAAACTCTGATTCTGACAACTGCTGCACCCAGTAAACTGAGTGATACATAACTGGAATCAGGGTCTCTGTCTCTATATTATACTGCTGCCAGATAACCTAGCAAAAAACATGCTGACAGATTCCCTTTAAGCAGTTGATCTCTCTAGTTGGCGGCACCATAGTAGGCACATTAATGAGCTTAATGCATAAAGTATATTGCAGTGATCAGTACTTACCGAGACTGGAGTTTACATACTTTTCTTCCTCCTTATACTGTTGATTTCCCCACTTATAGATTTCCTCTTCATTTATAACGTCAATGTTAAAATTAATGAGATCTTCACTCTGATTCAACATGCAGAACAAGTAATAAAAACTGAGAAGGCTGCTGGAGAAGTCCGGTAGAAAGTTTTACTCTTATTGCATGATATAGAGGATTTACATAGCCATAGTGTACCTGATGATCCATTTTGACGTAATGATTTTCCTCTTGACAACTGCGATGATGACGACACTTCGCGGTTAGATTTTTCTTACTGCATTCGTCTAATGGAGGAGACAAATCAGTGGTTAAATAAGATTATATGCACTTTGCAATTGATGAAAGTCTCCTCTTACCTGGTGATGTGAGCGACTGGTGATTATTCATCATGACTCCTTTGTACAGATCCTTGTGTCCTTCTATGTAGTCCCACTCCTCCATGGAGAAATAGACTGCGACATCCTGACACCTTATAGGAACCTGACACAGAAAACATTACAGCCATAAATCATTCATGCCAATATTTAGAATTTTGTGATATGAACACTTTAGCTTTTCATAGATTGTTAAAATATTAATTTTTCAGAAGATAAAACAATGAAAACGTATAGTACAAATGGACGACAGCCACCTTAGAGATCATTTGTTGTTCAAGCTACCATTTTTTATGAAGCCTAGATAACCCATTTAAGCCAAATCAGACCCCAAAAATTCAGACTTGATGTTTTAGACTACAGGCCAGATGCCAAATTTCAGACGCCTGTTATTACTCACGTCTTGCTCTAGACTCCTCATCAGATTGGAGGCTGCCACAGAGTCCAAATGACATTCAGCATCAGAATATTGGTTGAGATTTACCAAGCAAAATGAGCCAGAAATTTGCACAAAAAACCCTTTACAAATGCCAGATTTGTGTTTATGATAAGTTTTCCACCTCATTAATGTAACATGCCCCAATAGTGTGCAACACGTCTTGCAAGAGGCTTTAAACTAGGAGTGCAATTATGATAAATTTAGAGCAGCTTTTGCCTCTCTCATCTAAATTCCTCAACCATGAATTTACAACACCAAGAAGGAAAAGTTGTAGATTGAGGGATAGATATGTTACTTCTATGTAAATGATGGCTACTATCAGTGAGCTTATTACCCTGCTTCTGATCGGTGACATTAAATAAACATCGGCGCTTGCTGGGCTCTGTGCAGTGCCAATATGTCTCTCTACAGTCAGCGGTCTTGCAGAGCAAGGGACCCCCCAGAGTGCTGCAAGCACTGGGATTCCGATGCAGAGTGATAGCTCTGACTGGCGACATCATCGGCATCTGGTTGGCTCAGGTCCTGATGATGTTAACCATGTTTTATCCTCTAGATGTCGCAATCAATAGCGACTGCAGCATTTAAGAGATTGTGAGAGAGAGTGGGCTTCCTCCCTCACATCTCCGGCACCCGTGCGACTTGATCACAGGGGAACCAAAGGCTGTCATGGCAGCTTATGGTCAATGATGACCTACGGGTCTTCCAGCTATGCTGGTATGTTACACTCTGCCAGACGCAGGGTCTAACAGGAGATCTGCCAATGTAAAGCTGACAGGTGTCATGCATGAATACATGCAGGGTCGGACTGGGGTGCCTAGGGCCCACCAGGGTCATTAACTCTAGGGGCCCACTCTGCAGCTACTATAAACTTTTTTTAGATTATATAAGAACAGGAATGTTAAATGTATTTGTAATAAACCTCATTAGGAAAATAAAGTGACTGTTCAAACCAAGCGGAAGCGCTCAGACCATCATGGTGGCCAATCATTTATATACACCTTCCCACCTGTTTGTTTTCCATCCATGTCCATCCTTCTCTGACTTTAAGAAGCCAGAGCTGTCAATTAAATTAGTGGAGGTGGAGAATGATGGAATACAAAGAGGCGGGAAGGTGAAGGACCGAGCGGCAGGACTTAGCTTGAACAGTCATTCTGTACTGACAGAGACCCTTTAAGGGTAACTTGTCACTTTGAGAAATGCTAATTATCTGCAGATATAGGGTTAATCTGCAGGTAAATGGGGTTTAAAGCCTGGTTACCTGGCTTAATAGGAAAGCGTTGGCTGCAGGGAGAAAATTAAGCTTTATTCTCCCTTCCGCCAGTCGTTTCCTATGATGGGGTCAGTGGAAGGAGGGAGAAATTACAGTCACCACTAACTACAAAGTGAGCGCGCTGTAATAACGTCCCAACACTGTGATGGCGACAGCGTCCAGGGAGCCCATCCTCAGGCTGGGCTTCACGGAATGACTAACATGGCAGCAACACATGGCAACCATCAGCAACCTACAACTGCACCATCACAGGAGGCTGATGGGTGCAGGTGAGTGCAGGCACCGGCCATCGTGTCATCTAAATGCCGCTGTCAGTCATTGACAAGGGCACTTAAATAATTAAAACAGCAACAATCAAGGCGGGCTCAGATCACTGCTATTACAGGCAGATGCCGGCTATGTATCACAGCTGACATGTGCCTGGTATGGAGCAGACTCAGCTCCTGAACCTGCTCCATACAAGCACATCCCTCAGGTGACAGTTATGTCAGGGTTAGAAAATGTCACTTGGCTGTTTCTAAACATGGAAAGACAAATGGAATTCCCTAACACATGTGAAAGAACCCTAATAGCTTTAGTAATCTGCCCAAATATATGAATGTTTTTATACACCACAATACATTGTTACATATGCATCTTACAAAAATACATATAATTCCAGATACACAGACACAGGCAGACACACACGAACATGCAGACAGGCACAAACATGCTACTACATGAATACATCATCTGAACCACCATCAGCACATGATTCCTCAATTGTAATGTCAGGTCAGCCCCATATACCTTTCTCTTCCTTTTCATCTCCATCTTGTCCAGACTCCACGATGACTCTTCTCATCCACAGCTGTTCTCCGCCGACTTCCATCTTCTCCGGTCTTCTGCAGCACATCCCCACATGACACGTTCAGGATTTTTCGATTTTTTTCATGGTTTTTTGCTATAAAAACTCAATAAAACCGTGAAAAAAACCCACATACATTAAGCATCCTATTATTAGAATGCAATCTGCAATTTTTGTGCATATGTTGCGTTTTTTTCCGCGGCGGAATTGCATTCCGGAAAAAAAATGCAGCATGTTCATTCTTTGTGCGGAATCGCGGGGATTCCGCACACATAGGAATGCATTGATCCGCTTACTTTCCGCATGTGGCTATGCCCACCATGCGGGAAGTAAGCAGATTATGTGCGGTTGGTAACCAGGGTGGAGGAGAGGAGACTCTCCTCCAGGCCCTGGGAACCATATACCTGTAAAAAAAAAAAAGAATTAAAATAAAAAATTGTGATATTCTCACCTTCTGGCAACCCCCGCAGCCTTCCCGCTCCTCACGATGCTTCCGTTCCCAGGGATGCCTTGCGGCAATGACCTGTGATGACGTAGCAGTCTCACGAGACTGCTACGTCATCTGAGGTCATTGCTGCTAGGCATTATTGGGAACGGGAGCATCGTGAGGATCGGGAAGGCTGCAGTGGACGCCGGAAGGTGAGAATATCACGATTTTTTATTTTTTTTATTATTTTTAACTGCATAGGCAGCATCAATAGTAAAAAGTTGGTCACACTTGTCAAACACTATGTTTGACAAGTGTGACCAACCTGTCAATCAGTTTTCCAAGCGAGGCTGCAGATCGCTTGGAAAATGCTAGCATTCTGCAAGCTAATTACGCTTGCAAAACGCTAGTGTTTAGCGGGAATATGCATGCCAATTCCGCATACGTTTTATCAGCGACACAGTTGCGGAATTGCAGCGGAAATTTCCGTGGCAATTCCGGACGTGTGCACATAGCCTTAAAGATAGCAGTGTCATTATAATGCTCCTGAACAGAAATATCTGCCCACGCTAAGCCCCTATATACACTTATTACTCTCACAATGCTCCCTGAAAAAATATGACCCACACTGTCCCTCTTATGGTACATGCCCTCCACACTGTCCTCTCTTTTCTATAGGGGGTCTCTTCTTCACACTGTACGCTCACATGGTGTCCCCCCTACACTGCCCAGTTTCTAAACTGTGCCCCCTCATCACACTACCTCTCATCAGCATACTATTTCCACCTTGCTGTGCCCTCACCCTGTCCCCCATACTGCCGCATCTATATACATCCCCCACACTATGTAGTCTCTGTTCTGTGTCCTCTCACACTTTTCTCTTCCCATGCTGTCTCCTCTCACATTCCTCCTACTCTCCATAATGTCTCTTCATACATCCCCCTTCTGTTCACACACCCATTCCCCACTCCCCTCGTTCACCATGCTGTTTCTTCACACATTCTCCCCATACTGTCTCCTAAAATTTCTCCTCCCCAACTATAATAAATCTTTGGAAGAGCACAAAGACATACACAGACAGTCAGAAGCACACAGACAGTCAGAAGCACACATACACACACACGAAGACACACACACACGTGCGTACAGATATGCACTAGCAGACACACACACACTTGCAGATTGCACACACGCAGAAAACACGCAGTGATGCTCATACACACAGATATGCACACGGAAATTCATGCTCAGAGAATCACACACACAGAAATGTGGACACGCACGCACGCACATACACACAGGGAAGCATGCGTCCACAAACACACACGTGTGAAGACACATCTGCACAGAAATGCACACAGACTCGTACAAGCACACCCAGGGAGACACGCACACTTACACAGACAATCACATGCAGACACCCAAAGACATACACACAAAAATGCATATGTAAACACAGACATGTGCATACAGACACAGAAATGCATACACAGACATGCACACTTAGACATACGCGCACGCACATATACATACACATACATACAGTTATACCATATACACATATACATATACCATGCATACATACATACATATACCATGCATACAGTGGGGCAAAAAAGTATTTAGTCAGTCAGCAATAGTGCAAGTTCCACCACTTAAAAAGATGAGAGGCGTCTGTAATTTACATCATAGGTAGACCTCAACTATGGGAGACAAACTGAGAAAAAAAAATCCAGAAAATCACATTGTCTGTTTTTTTATCATTTTATTTGCATATTATGGTGGAAAATAAGTATTTGGTCAGAAACAAACAATCAAGATTTCTGGCTCTCACAGACCTGTAACTTCTTCAAGAGTCTCCTCTTTCCTCCACTCATTACCTGTAGTAATGGCACCTGTTTAAACTTGTTATCAGTATAAAAAGACACCTGTGCACACCCTCAAACAGTCTGACTCCAAACTCCACTATGGTGAAGACCAAAGAGCTGTCAAAGGACACCAGAAACAAAATTGTAGCCCTGCACCAGGCTGGGAAGACTGAATCTGCAATAGGCAAGTAGCTTGGAGTGAAGAAATCAACAGTGGGAGCAATAATTAGAAAATGGAAGACATTCAAGACCACTGATAATCTCCCTCGATCTGGGGCTCCACGCAAAATTCCACCCCGTGGGGTCAGAATGATCACAAGAACGGTGAGCAAAAATCCCAGAACCACGCGGGGGGACCTAGTGAATGAACTGCAGAGAGCTGGGACCAATGTAACAAGGCCTACCATAAGTAACACACTACGCCACCATGGACTCAGATCCTGCAGTGCCAGACGGGTCCCACTGCTTAAGCCAGTACATGTCCGGGCCCGTCTGAAGTTTGCTAGAGAGCATTTGGATGATCCAGAGGAGTTTTGGGAGAATGTCCTATGGTCTGATGAAACCAAACTGGAACTGTTTGGTAGAAACACAACTTGTCGTGTTTGGAGGAAAAAGAATACTGAGTTGCATCCATCAAACACCATACCTACTGTAAAGCATGGTGGTGGAAACATCATGCTTTGGGGCTGTTTCTCTGCAAAGGGGCCAGGACGACTGATCCGGGTACATGAAAGAATGAATGGGGCCATGTATCGTGAGATTTTGAGTGCAAACCTCCTTCCATCAGCAAGGGCATTGAAGATGAAACGTGGCTGGGTCTTTCAACATGACAATGATCCAAAGCACACCGCCAGGGCAACGAAGGAGTGGCTTCGTAAGAAGCATTTCAAGGTCCTGGAGTGGCCTAGCCAGTCTCCAGATCTCAACCCTATAGAAAACCTTTGGAGGGAGTTGAAAGTCCGTATTGCCAAGCGAAAAGCCAAAAACATCACTGCTCTAGAGGAGATCTGCATGGAGGAATGGGCCAACATACCAACAACAGTGTGTGGCAACCTTGTGAAGACTTACAGAAAACGTTTGACCTCTGTCATTGCCAACAAAGGATATATTACAAAGTATTGAGATGAAATTTTGTTTCTGACCAAATACTTATTTTCCACCATAATATGCAAATAAAATGATAAAAAAACAGACAATGTGATTTTCTGGATTTTTTTTTCTCAGTTTGTCTCCCATAGTTGAGGTCTACCTATGATGTAAATTACAGACTCCTCTCATCTTTTTAAGTGGTGGAACTTGCACTATTGCTGACTGACTAAATACTTTTTTGCCCCACTGTACATACTGTAACGTTGCGCTCACTAACGGGTAGAATATTCGCTTAGCAACGGGATTCAAGGTACACAGGAACACTTTTTGCACATAACAGTCTATGCAGTTTATTATCAAGTCAAAAACCGTACCACACATCACATTAAGTTGCGGTCACTAATCATGCTGGACCTCAGTCCGTCTAGTTACCATGGGTGACCACACAGTTCATAACGCTTCTTAGTACTCAGGTTTAATACAGGGTCTCTAAATACGCCAGACTTCTCTGCCCAGTTTCCGCAGGAGACCACACGCCGAACAGTTCATTATATCCACTGGAGAAGCTGACATACACTAGTCGATTCCAGACCCACTGAAGGACGGTAGCTTCCCCCACACAATAGCCGTCACCGGCTCTGTAGATCCGTGGCCTCACCTTGTGCTCTTCAGGGATCCAGTCCTACTCCCAGGACCTTCCAACACAGAGGCCACTCAGGATCACGGCCTCACCAGGTGCTATTCAGGGATCCGGTCCCCACTCTGGACCTCCCAACACCCAGGCCACTCAGGATCACAGCCTCACCAGGTGCTATTTAGGGATCCGGTCCCCACTCTGGACCTCCCAACACCCAGGCCTTTCCTTTCACAGGACCTTCCAGCCCAGAAGCATTCAGATCCATACACAGGAACCATACACATTAAAGCCATGCGACCCACACCCTGGTCACATTATCAAGCTGCGACCACTCCCATAGATGGGTGGTGTGTGTGCGGCTAGTTCGACCTGCCCAGCTCTCAGAACTAGCCCTGACAGCTATGCCTGTGCTTGCCATGCATTCCTGTGGCCTCAATACACCTCCATGCGTATTCTGGGAAGACCATGCAGCGCCCCCTACCTGTAACAGAGGTCACTGCATCACATATCCCCCCCCCCCCTGTTCAATCCTGTGGGGTTGAACATTTGTCACACACCAGGGGTCTTGAGACCGGGTACCTAAGTCACCTTGCCCTACTAGTTGAGCGGGCCCTCTCAGTCAGGTTTGAGCACCCCTCATCATCACACCCTTGTTAGGTTTTTCCCGCCTCCAGCGGTCAACATGTAGGTCTTGAATTTTAGTTTTCAAGTCACCACCTGTCTGTGTCAACAGACCTTTAGTCACCACATTTTCCCAGTATGTCCCTTTACCCAACCTTTCTCTCCATGGCCGCCACCCACGGTTGGTGCGGTCATGAGACCCACTTACAGTTGAGGCTACTGTCTGGTCGGAGTTTGACCGTTTGTCACTATATTTGCTACAAGGTCTCCCGCCTTGGTCACTCAGCACTGAGCTAACTGAGGAGTCACTACTTCTAACTTTTTCATCAGGCCACCTTCGGTTGTCTCTCTGTTGGCAATCTCTTTTATTGTCTTTGTTACCCAGAGAGCAGTCATTCCATTTATCTTCAGGCTGGGTACTTCCACCCCTTTGTTAGTCCACATTTCGGGTCAAAAGTGGCAGCCATCTTCTTCGCCTTTCCTGCAGCTGTTTATTAACTTGCAGTCCCTCAAGTCTCAGCTGCTCTACCTCTCTTAGGTACGCCATGCGATATTCTAGGAGCATGCAGATATTCTTAAGGCTCTCAGTTGACCCGACCACGAAGAATGGAACCATCCCATCTACACCCTCTACTTGGGCTCATCATCAGCCGGAATCCTAACCGTCGCCACACCGAATTTACTCACGATTTCCTCCATCACTTTTCCAAGTCTCCCAATGACTTTCGCCACCAGAACTTTGGGTACTTGGATTATGTCTTCCACTAAGCCCAGTCGACTTTGAGCTTTCCTTGCACGCTCCAAACGTCGAGCGGCTTCCTTATTCCTCAACATGATCCTCTGTTTTGTGCGGAGGAAGTATAGGTGCATGTCACTCACGACCGCCACCTGCTTCACTGTGACTTCCCTAGTCGACAGTATGACCAACTGCTGAGTCTCTGGGGCCCAGTACACGCTACACGCCTCTATTGCCCTTCTAAAGGCCTCATGCACATCCTTACTAGCACATGCTTCTCGCATGTCTTCAGGTACCTCTATTATGCTCTTGAAAAGCGGGGTCTCAGTCTCTTCATGGACGGACGGCTCCTGCTTTACCATGGACCTTTTCATCAAGACATCTGCCACGATCGGGTGACTCTTGTTCTGTTTTAATTCCAATTCTTCCTCCACTTTACACTCTTCCAGACCCCTGGCCAAGATTTGCATTAGCAGCTTCACCTCGTTACCACTCTGGTACCGGCACGAGAAGTCTGTGACCACCACCTCTTTCTCTTGTAGAGGGCCTTTTAGTGCTTCTCTGAGCACTTCCACGTCTTCCTTTAGGGCCTTGGTCACAGTTTGCCATGTTGACAGGTGACCTCTGAGCTCCCCCACCTCTTTCTCCAAGGCACCCACTCGGCACTCAGCAGCCTGTTTCCGAAGCTCCTCTTTCTTCAGCCGGGCTTCTACTGCCTCCTGGATTCTCCTTAACTCACTTCTTTCACCCTCTGGTTGGGTTGAGTTTTCATTATGCAAGAAGGTATCTGCCTCAGGCCCCACACCTTTGGTGGTTTCCTTCACCTCTGCACCCTTGGACTCAGCACTGTCACCTTCAGCCCTCGCTTGGGTTTCAGCGGCGACATTCTTAGCTTTGTCCCATTTCTCTGGGATTTAGAGTACCTCACACACTCCAGGTCCTCAGCATCAGGTTTTCTGGAGCCTTCACCATCTTCCATCACCTCACCTTTATTGAAATCTTCACAAGGTGCAACTGGTTCAGCCCCTTTGCCTCTTTTACGTCTACGGCGATGGGAGGAAGACTTGCCGTTTGTACCCGAGTCAGCCTTACTGCACTCTTTTCCACTGGTGTCATCATCTGAATGGGAGTCACCACCACCCAATCGGTCATCCTGGAACTAGCAGTCCCCATGTAAACAGGTCATATTTTCTGATATGGCTGCCCCCGCCTTCCTGACTTCACCTTGTGGAGCGCTGTCGTTCCCCTGTGTCAGTATTTCTGACAGCACAACATCGTACTCAGCTCTAGCGGTTGCTACTGGCAATGACATGTGACAGTAACCCCCGGAGTCTGTGTCACACCCCTAACACGGTGAACCCTCCAGTTGCTTTCTAACCGGGTGTCAGCTCCACAGGTTTTAATTATGACATCACTAACAGTCATTTTGGGGTACACGTCTGGTGAAATCAGGTCCGTAAGTTGGGCAGAGGACCCCTTCCCACTGGTCAACCCGACATCTGACCTGTCAATTTTGGGAGGCATTACCGCCTTATAGTACGCATCCCCATCAGTAGAGAGCCCTCCATTCTCCTGCTGTAGACAGGTCTGTCCCACAGGTCTGTGAACAGCCCAGAGTCCCGGCCTATTATCACCAGACAGGGTAAGTTTAAGACTATGGCGACATCATGGATTGCACTGTCCCTGGCTGTCTCGAGGACCACCCTGGCCACTGGATAGTCCTTTGTGCGCCCATGGATGCAGGTGACCCTGACCCTCCTATTGGGTATTTCAAATCCCTTGGGTGCAACCCTCACTAGAGTCACCGGGCTCCCAGAATCGACCAGTCCGCACATTTCTTTCTCATGCATAAGCAGGGCACACCCCCGTAAACTCTCGCCGGGTGGATAGCTCACATAGCAGACTGGACACACATAATTCATTTGCCCTGGGCAACAGTTAGTCTGCGGCATCCCTTCAGGACACTCCGCCCCTTTTGGGAAAATACTATTCCCCAGGACTCCACCCCCTTTTGGACCACTATCCCTGTTTGGGTTACCACCCTCTTTTGGGATTCCACCCCTTTTTGGCAATTATCCCTGTTCGGGTTATCGCCCCCTTTTGGGTCTCCACCCCTTTTGGGGATACCACCTCTTTTAGGGACACCACCCTTTCCCTGGGGTACACCCCGTGGACTCCCCCACGGTGCCCTCAGGCCCCAGTTCACACAGTACAACACTATGTTTCTGGGCTTGCACTGGCCCTTTAAGAGTTTGTACGACCTGGACCACAATGTCAGCGGCTGACGATCACAAGCCGCTGCTGCTGCCACTGCAGCTCCGGCTGCTGCAGAACCTCTTGCTGCGACTGCAGGTACAGTCCGCAAGGCTCTGCATGGCTCCACCGCAGGCTTCGTGGACCCGCTGATCCACAGCAAAAGTTCGTAACCCCGCCGAGCCACAGCCAGACGCTTGCAATCTTCGTGGCCCTGCCGAGCCACAGCAATTACGTCCACACGTGCTCCCTGGACCGTTGCTCGCAGTTTAGCACCATATGTAACGTTGCGATCACTAACGGGTAAGGCAATACTCGCTTAGCAATGGGATTCAAGGTACACAGGAACACTTTTTGCACATAACAGTCTATGCGGTTTATTATCAAGTCATAAACCGTACCACAAACAGTCCATTACACACTGTATCAGGACATTACATTAAAATGTAACTGTAAAATGTGAACTGTAAAGCACAGTTCATAACGCTTCTTAGTACTCGGCTTTAACCCCTTCATGACCCAGCCTATTTTGACCTTAATGACCTAGCCTTTTTTGCAATTTAGACCATTGTCCCTTTATGAGGTAATAACTCAGGAACGCTTCAACGGATCCTAGCGGTTCTGAGATTGTTTTTTCATGACATATTGGGCTTCATGTTTGTGGTAAATTTAGGTCGATAATTTTTGCATTTATTTGTGAAAAAAATGGAAATTTAGTGAAAATTTTGAAAATTTCGCAATTTTCAAATTTTGAATTTTTATTCTGTTAAACAAGAGAGTTATGTGACACAAAATAGTTAATAAATAACATTAACCACATGTCTACTTTCCATCAGCACAATTTTGGAAACATTTTTTTTGCTAGGAAGTTATAAGGGTTAAAATTTGACCAGCGATTTCTCATTCTTTCAGCGAAATTTACAAAACCATTTTTTTTAGGGACCACCTCACATTTGAAGTCAGTTTGAAGGGTCTATATGGCTGAAAATACCCAAAAGTGACACCATTCTAAAAACTGCACCCCTCAAGGTGCTCAAAACCACATTCAAAAAGTTTATTAACCCTTCAAGTGCTTCACAGCAGCAGAAGCAACATGGAAGGAAAAAATGAACATTTAACTTTTTAGTCACAAAAATGATCTTTTAGCAACAATTTTTTTTATTTTCCCAAGGGTAAAAAGAGAAACTGGAACCCAAAAGTTATTGTACAATATGTCCTGAGTACGCCGATACCCCATATGGGGGGGAACCACTGTTTGGGCGCACAACAGGGCTCGGAAGGGAAGGAGCGCCATTTGACTTTTGAATGAAAAATTAGCTCCAATCGTGAGCGGACACCATGTCGTGTTTGGAGAGCCCCTCCTGTGTGCCTAAACATTGGAGCTCCCCCACATGTGACCCCATTTTGGAAACTAGACCTCCTATGGAACTAATCTAGATGTGCGGTGACCACTTTAAACCCCCAAGTGCTTCACAGAAGTTTATAACGCAAAGCCGTGAAAATAAAAAATCATTTTTCTTTCCTCAGCAAGCAATTTTTTATTTTCACAAGGGTAACAGGAGAAATTAGACCACAATAGTTGCTCAGTTTGTCCTGAGTATGCTGGTACCCCACATGTGGGGGTAAACCACTGTTTGGGCACACGTCGGGGCTCAGAAGGGAAGTAGTGACGTTTTGAAATGCAGACTTTGATGGATTGGTCTGCGGGCGTCACGTTGCGTTTGCAGAGCCCCTGATGTGCCTAAACAGTAGAAACCCCCCACAAGTGACCCTATTTTGGAAACTAGAACCCCCAAGAAACTTATCCAGATGTGTGGTGAGCACTTTGAACCCCCAAGTGCTTCACAGAAGTTTATAACGCAGAGCCATGAAAATAAAAAATCATTTTTCTTTCCTCAAAAATTATGTTTTAGCAAGCAATTTTTTATTTTCGCAAGGGTAACAGGAGAAATTGGACCCCAATAGTTGATGCCCAGTTTGTCCTGAGTATGCTGGTACCCCATATGTGGGGTGTGATATGCTATGTGGGTATCATTTTTGTGTATACTGTATTTCTATTTTACTGATTATCATGGTGTTACTGTATCTTGTAGGATGAGTTGTTATTTGCCATCTGATATTCTCCCCACAGTTCTGTATTGTTATCTCTCCACAGGGTCAGTGAATAATGTTGTTTGCTAATTATGCTAATGACATGTTGACCTAGCTTGTTGAAACAATGAGCCCCTGAGACCTTCCCCCTCCTGGCCTGTGAATGAGGGGGGGAGACTTGTAAATAATATCAGGGAGGTGAGACACAGAGATCAGTCTGATGTGGAACCATGATGTGAAGAGCATATCAGAGAGAAAGAAGGGAATATGGACTGTTATCCTCTGTGCTGGATTGTTGGACTTTTATCCTGTGACTGAAATGCATTTGTGTTCTGGAATATTGTATCCTTTGTGTGATGGATCATATATATGGACCTTTCATGTTTTGCCTAAATAAAGGTCTTGGGATTGTTCACTCTTCGCTGGCTCTGTTGATTGTGTGATACCGGAGAAGGAACCTGTGACAACTGGTGGCAAGCAGCGGAATCAACAGAGCGTAACCTAATGGAGAACCACACACAGAGTGAGTACAGAAATTGGACTGTATCCAGTTTAGAGGAGAGAGCCAGAGACCTGGGCCTGAACTACCAGGGACTGACTAAAGAGGCCTCAATCGATCTACTGGTGGGTGCTAGCCAGACCACCTACTTCCATATGTCTGAAGGACGAGCACTGGAGACGAGGACCCCCACCCCAAAAAGCCAGTGGGTGGTGTGGTACAAAGAAGAGATGGCGGTTCTGGGCCCAGGCCTCTCTCAGGAGTACAAGGAGGAGGCTGCCTGCTGGGCACAGCGGAGACAAGAAGCAATGGAGCTTGAAAGAGGGAGTAACGCAATGTGGAATGTAAACCCAACGATCCGGGAGCCTGTACGGATCACCCGGACAGAGTTTAAGCCATTTGATGAGGCTTCCGGAGATGTGGAGGGGTTCTTCAAGGACTTTGAGCAGCAGTGTGCTGTGATGGAGGTGCCCCACTCTGGCTGGATGCGTTTGTTAGTGGGACTCCTGAACGGTAGCCTGGCGGAGGCTTACCGAACCATTGACTCACAGCGGAATCGGGATTATAACATTGTAAAGCAGAATATCCTGGATTACCATGCTATCACCCCAGACTCATATAGGGCCAAGTTCCGAGACCTCCCATGCACTACGGGGGGGTCGTTTAGGATGTATGCACATGAGATGTCCCAGGCATGTCGGAGATGGCTGGAAGCAGAAAATGCCTTTACTGTGGAAGATGTTATACAGGCGTTCCTTATAGAACAATTTCTTGCCATTGCCCCGCAGAGGTACGGGAATGGGTCCAGAGCGCACGCCGTGCACAGTGGATAGAGCTGCAGCCCTGGCCGATGAAGCCCTTACTATCCGACCGCAATGGAGGAGGCTTCTGGACAATGAACCACGGCCTTCGACCGCGCCCCATCCCCCTCCGATTATATCTGCCCCTCCACCAGCCGCAGGCCGATGACAATCACAGCTCACAATCCTGGGCCCCAACAGTTCCAACCACAACCTGGGGGTATCACAGAGAGGAGATGTTACGGGTGTGGGCAACCTGGACATTTGCAGTCTGGCTGTCCCTCAAGGATTCGGAGGGAGCCCCACGCAGCCCCACCTCGTCCAGTGCATCTTGTGCACTCCATCCCCCCTGAGGAAGAGGAACCCCCCCACCAGAGTGGACCACCGACCACGACACCATAGATACCCCTCCTGGAGTGTACGGACTCCGACCTTTCTCCATCAGAAATACACAGCAACGGCATTGCCACCTGCAGGATGTCTTAATTGATGGATACAAAGTGTCGGGATTTAGAGACACAGGGGCATTCCTGACTATCGCTAACCCCTGTGTGGTTCGACCCGAGGCAATTCACCATGGCCCGGGAATTCCCATTGTCCTGGCGGGGGTGTCCACAAATATATACAGAGAGCTTTGGTACGTTTGGATTTCGGTTTTGGAGAAAAACTGTGTTGGATTGGCGTTACGGGAGGACTTCCTGCAGATATCCTCCTTGGAAATGTCATTGGGGAGTTGCCAAGTCATTTTGTGGGAGCAGAAGGTCCGTGGGCCTCTCCTTCTTCTGAAAGAACAATTGGAGGGAGATATCGCAGATACCGTAACGCCCATCATTCCCTACGATCTAAAGTTCAGAGACTGTCTCGCCCAGCTAGCTACCTTGGCTAATGAACATCAGCGAAAGGCCCAGCCCAGTCAAAAAGCCTGGTATGACCATAAAGCCAGGACCCGGGAATTTATGGACAAGTGCTCATGATTATTGCAACCCCTGCCACTGTACAAGGCACTATAAACAGTGAAGCAAAGTGGACTAAAGTGAGCAGGACAGAGGTCTGTGTAGACCTAATGGCGTGCTCACTTACTATGAGGGGGGAGAGGTTGTGATGGGGTGATATGCTATGTGGGTATCATTTTTGTGTATATTTCTATTTTACTGATTATCATGGTGGTACTGTATCTTGTAGGATGAGTTGTTATTTGCCATCTGATATTCTCCCCACAGTTCTGTATTGTTATCTCTCCACAGTGTCAGTGAATAATGTTGTTTGCTATTATGCTAATGACATGTTGACCTAGCTTGTTGAAACAATGAGCCCCTGAGACCTTCCCCCTCCTGGCCTGTGAATGAGGGGGGAGACTTGTAAATAATATCAGGGAGGTGAGACACAGAGATCAGTCTGATGTGGAACCATGATGTGAAGAGCATATCAGAGAGAAAGAAGAGAATATGGACTGTTATCCTCTGTGCTGGATTGTTGGACTTTTATCCTGTTACTGAAATGCATTTGTGTTCTGGAATATTTTATCCTTTGTGTGATGGATCGTATATATGGACCTTTCATGTTTTGCCTAAATAAATGTCTTGGGATTGTTCACTCTTCGCTGGCTCTGTTGATTGTGTGATACCGGAGAAGGAACCCGTGACATGGGGGTAAACCACTGTTTGGGCGCACGTCAGGGCTCGGAAGGGAGGGAGCACCATTTGACTTTTTGAACGCAAGATTGGCTGGAATCAATGGTGGCGCCATGTTGCGTTTGGAGACCCCTGATGTGCCTAAACAGTGGAAACCCCTCAATTCTAACTCCAACACTAACCCCAACACACCCCTAACCCTAATCCCAACTCTAGCCATAACCCTAACCACAACCCTAACCCGAACACACCCCTAACCACAACCCTAACCCCGACACACCCCTAACCCTAATCCCAACCCTAACCACAACCCTAACCTCAACACACCCCTAACCCTAACCACAAGCCTAATCTTAACCTTATTTCCAACCCTAGCCCTAATTCCAACCCTAACTCTAATTCCAACCCTAACCCTAAGGCTATGTGCCCACGTTGCGGATTCGTGTGAGATTTTTCCCCACCATTTTTGAAAAATCCGCATGTAAAATTCACTGCGTTTTACCTGCGGATTTACCGCGGATTTCCAGCGTTTTTTTGTGCGGATTTCACCTGCGGATTCCTGTTGAGGAACAGGTGTAAAACGCTGCGGAATCAGCACAAAGAATTGACATGCTGCGGAAAATACAATGCAGCATTTCCGCGCGGTATTTTCCGCACCATGGGCACAGCGGATTTGGTTTTCCATAGGTTTACATGGTACTGTAAACCTGATGGAAAACTGCTACGAATCTGCAGCGGCCAATCCGCCGCGGATCCGCAGCCAAATCTGCACCGTGTGCACATAGCCTTAGGGTATGTGCCCACACTGCGGATTCCATTGCAGAATTTTCCGCAGCGGAATTGATAAATCCGCAGTGCAAAACCGCTGCGGTTTTTACTGTGGATTTATCGCGGTTTCTAGTGCGGTTTCCGCCGCGGGTTTACACCTGCAGTTTTCTATTGGAGCAGGTGTAAACCCGCAGCGGAATCCGCACAAAGAATTGACATGCTGCGGAATATAAACTGCTGCGTTTCCGCGCGGTTTTTTCCACAGCATGTGCACTGCGGATTTAGTTTCCCATAGGTTTACATTGTACTGTAAACTTATGGGAAACGCTGCGGTTCTGCTGCGAAATCCGCAGCGTGTGCACATACCCTAATTCTAACCCTAATTCTAACCCTAGCCCTAACCCTAGTTCTAACCCTAACCTTAGTGTAAAAATAAAAGTAAATATATTTTCTTTATTTTTATTAATGTCCCTACCTATGGGGGTGATAAAGGGGAGGTTCATTTACTATTTTTTTTATTTTGATCACTGTGATAGGTTTTATCACAGTGATCAAAATGTACCTGTAAACAAATGTGCCAGCCGGCAGATTCGGCGGGCGCACTGCGCATGGAGCAGACGGACGGACACCGGGAGGCTCGGTAAGTATGAGGGGGGGGGGGGGATCAGAGCACGGGGGGGATCGGACCACGGGGGGGGGGGGGGGATCGGAGCACGGGGGGAGCGGCCAGGAGGACGAGGAAGCGGACAGGCGGACGGAGGGGAGCAGAGCACAGGACGGAGGACTGGGGAGGCGATTGGTGGCGGTGGGGGGGGGCAGATCAGGGTTTCCAGCCATGGCCGATGATATTGCAATTGTAATATTTCACCATTTTCATAGGTGAAATATTACAAATCGCTCTGATTGGCTGTTTCACTTTCAACAGCCAATCAGAGCGATCGTAGCCACAAGTGTTGTGAATTCTGTTCTGAAGCTCCCTCCTGTGGTTGCTAATGGTATTTTTGTGAGTTCTGCCCTTGGGCTCCCTCTGGTGGTTTCGAGTGGAACTGCTGCTCCTTACGTAGCTGTGGCAGCTGCCTTCACTAATCGCCTTGCCTGGGTTTGTTATTTAAACCTGCTCTGGGCTTTAGTTCATGCCAGCTGTCAATGTTCTTGGTTGGATTTGGTTCTCTCCTTGGATTTCTCATATGGCCTGTCCTTGTCAGCAAAAGATAAGTTTTTGCTAGTTTTGTTTGTCCATTTTCCTGGACCCTATTGCTCTGCAAATATGTCTCTTTTTGTCCAGCTTGTCACTATGTCATATTCAGGCTAGCTGGAAGCTCTGGGAAGCAGATTTGCCCCTCCACACCGTGAGTCGTGTGGAGTTCATTTTTGTAAACTCTGCGTGGATTTTGTAGTTTTTAATACTGACCGCACAGTATCCTTTTCTCTCTGTCTATCAAGTTTAGTATTGGCCTCCTTTGCTGAAATCTGATTTCATTTCTGTGTACGTCATTTCCCTCTTCACTCACAGTCAATATTTGTGGGGGGCTGTCTTTCCTTTTGGGGTTTTCTCTGAGGCAAGATAGCTTTCTATTTCCTTCTTTAGGGGTAGTTAGTTCTTAGGCTGTGAAGAGGTGTCTAGGGAGAGTCAGGAACACCCCACGGCTATTACTAGTGTTGTTGTTAGGATTAGGGACTGCGGTCAGTAGAGATACCACCTTCTCAGAGCTCGTCCCATGTTGCGTTTTAGCCACCAGGTCATATCAGTGTGGCCTCTTAACCACCAGGTCATAACAGTACAGCTGGCCCACAATGTGTTAAATGCATCTCAAAAGAGGGAAAAGAAAGTTATGAGTCTTTTTTTTTTCCTTTGTAGCTTGTTTTGTCTTTTTTTTTCCCCTTAATCTCTGGGTGGTTCAGGATTTTGGTGCTGATATGGAGGTTCAGGGTCTGTCCTTGCATGTGGATCAACTCGCTGCAAGGGTACAGAGTATCCAAGATTATGTTGTCCAGACTCCGGTATTAGAGCCTAGAATTCCTATTCCTGATTTATTTTCTGGGGATAGATCTAGATTTTTGAACTTTAAAAATAATTGCAGATTGTTTTTTGCTCTGAGACCCCGTTCCTCTGGTGACCCCATTCAGCAGGTGAAGATTGTTATTTCTTTGCTGCGTGGCGACCCGCAGGACTGGGAATTCTCCCTTGAGCCAGGAATTCCTGCATTGCTCAATATTGACGCATTTTTTCAAGCGCTCGGATTGCTGTATGACGAGCCTAATTCTGTGGATCAAGTTTAAAGAACAAGATGAGCACTCTCGCTAATGGTGGTGCAGACTGTACATGGAGGGATACTCCAGACTGTAGTTATATAACAACAGTCGCACTCAAAGAAAGATTTTCAAAGATATTAACTGAACAAACGTGGTTTTCTTTATTACAAACACCAAAATAAAGTATCACCGCAGTGTTTCAAGGTAGGTAACGTTTCGACCCACAGGGTCTTTTTCAAACCTTAATGAAACAAATAAAAATACAAGGTATCACTAAATCAAAATATACAATATTTACAAAAATGTACAGTAAATTATAACAAATAAATAAACAAAAAATCCCTATAAATTAGAGGTACAAGCTATGTCATTTTGAGCAGACTCTAAGACAAGGCGACCTACTAGGACTAGAGGGGTGTACAGGTGTATAGCTTCAGGATAAACCTAGACCAATGGTCTAGGGATGAGATAACATAAATAGATAATCGAAAGGCGGAGGGCTGTAGGAGTGAGATACGTCATGGCGGCACTGGCGTAAGGAAGCAGGAGTTAAAATAAAGTATATCCGGATATCACATAGCACAGCAAATAGATAATGTACAGCATAATACATAAACATGATAAATTGGTACAGTTTTGTAGAATGACAAATGAGACTGAACTACCCAGGTGGTGGACTTTCTAAGAGGCAGACGACTAACCTTTAGACTGTAGGAGCAGAGTGAAGGGTAAAGGTCCCTGGATCAGTGCAGGAGTCCCGTTTGGGGCTATGAAAAAAAGAGAGAGGAGGAGGGGCCACCGCATTAAGATGGCAGCGTGGAAATACAGAAGGCTCATGAGGACAAGAAAAAGACAGCGGTACTGTGTTTTTTTATTTGTTTCATTAAGGTTTGAAAAAGACCCTGTGGGTCGAAACGTTACCTACCTTGAAACACTGCGGTGATACTTTATTTTGGTGTTTGTAATAAAGAAAACCACGTTTGTTCAGTTAATATCTTTGAAAATCTTTCTTTGAGTGCGACTGTTGTTATATAACTACAGTCTGGAGTATCCCTCCATGTACAGTCTGCACCACCATTAGCGAGAGTGCTCGTCTTGTTCTTTAAACTTGATTCTGAGTTGACGACTGCACCCGCCCCCTCGATGACGACTAATACCTTCGCCTTTGATGAGACGACAGCATCTAGGATACTCTCTAAAATTACTACATCAGGTGATTTCTTGAAAACTCCTGCACAAGAAGTACGGACCAGGGACTATGAGAGAGAACGGAAACGGCTGACTTCATACGATCTACACGCTACTACCCTAGCTGAATACCACAAGCTCAGCAGAATACCACGAGGCTTGCGGTGCCACCTGAGACCCACCTTGTTTTCAGATAAACCAGAATTCTGCGAGAAATTCCAGTCAATACTCAACAAGTGTTCACTGGATATCATATTACTTACCATAGAAGCCCTCCAGACTGCTATTACTGAATCATCACAGAAAATCACTTCTATTGAGGAACAACTTTGCTCCACCCTCTCTGGCACTGACTGGCAAAATCTAAAATCCAAAACAGACAAAATCATCGAGGACCACCGTAAGGCCCTACAGGACAAGAAAAGATCTAAATTCCAAAGAGACTCCGACGATTATATTCAAGACCGGGTATACAGATGGAAAGATTCAACCAATACGGGCTCCTGGCGACGAAATTACAGCTACAATCCAAGATTCACCGGTTCACACAGTACGGACAGCGACAGCTCCACTGGCACTTTTTCGCAGAACCGTTTTTTTCAGAAGCGACCCCCCACAAAAGCTCGTGGTCGACAGACAGGAGGAGACGCACAAGGAGGTCCGCCCCCAAACACCGCAGATCGGATGACGACCAGATCACAGGTAATCCCTCTACCTCCATTCTCAACATCTCTACATACACACTCAGCCCGACTGAACTAGCTATCCTGCAACGAGGGCTGTCGTTCTGCCCCACCCCCCCATGGGATAAATTCCAATTATCCCAAGACCTAGAACACTTCTATAGAAATATTCGTCTAAAAACGTACTTTGGACAAGAACAAGATTCCAGAGGGAATGGAGTCCCTCCTCTCACTGGGAATCCTATCCCCGATCTATCCATTACGGAGCTGGGTCTACGAAACCCAAGCAATTTTTGTCCACCCCGATCATTTAATGCTACAGAAGCATTTATTGATTTAGTCCAGAGAGATATCAATAAGGTTCTAGACCAACACCAAAAGGGCCGCCTACCTACAAGCAACAACATTTCACCCATTGAGAAGCAGGCCATTAAATCACTCAAAGATAATAAACATATAGTCATAAAACCTGCGGACAAAGGCGGTGCCATTGTAATTCAGAACCACATTGACTACACCAATGAAATCCGTCGCCAACTGTCTGATACCACCACATACTTACCCATCCCCCAAGACCCGGTGCTTACTATAAAATCTAAAATACAACAGATGCTCTCTAAATACATAGCCTTGAATACCATTGATTCCAAAACTGCCACATTCTTAGTTAACCAGAACCCTGTCACCCCAGTTTTTTACACCCTGCCTAAAGTTCACAAATCCCTAACTAACCCTCCAGGCCGTCCAATTGTGGCTTCCACTGATTCCATTTTAGCCCCACTTTCCGTTTTTTTGGAGAAAATACTGACACCCCTAACCAAAAAAACCCAATCATTCATTTTGGACACAGGCCATTTCCTCCACTCTATCAGTCAGATTACTAACATCCCCTCTAATTGTATTTTGGCAACTTTCGATGTGAAGAGTTTATATACCTCAATAGAACACGATTTAGGCATCAATGCAGTTACTGAGTTTCTTCGGTCATCACACCTCAGCAGTAACTCCACCCAATTGTGCCTTGATCTCCTGTCTACTGTACTGAGGGAGAACTACTTCCTGTTTGGGGATCAATTTTACCGGCAGATACGCGGGACCGCTATGGGCGCAAACATGGCGCCCGCCTATGCTAATATTTATATGGACAATTTTGAACGTTCCCATGTTTACACCAACACTCTTTTCCAACAGTTCAGCAAGTGCTGGCTACGTTTTATTGATGACATTTTTTGCCTATGGGTAGGGTCCCCGGAGGACCTGGTCTCTTTCACCGAGGTCCTCAACTCCGTCAGACCAGAATTACAATTCACACTAAATTGGCATATGACACAAATCTCGTTCTTAGACACCCTGGTGATTAAGAATGACATGGGTACCCTCTCTACTGACATATTTACAAAACCCACTGATACCAACAATCTACTCCACTATACCAGCTGCCATCCTGCTTCAACTAAAAACAGTTTACCCCGCTCCCAGTTCGCACGCATCAAGAGGATAGTATCCGACAGGAACCTTGTCCCCACTCGCCTTGACGAGATGGCCAATAAATTTAAAAACAGACGATACCCCCAGGAACTCCTTGTTAAGGAGAAAGCCAGGGCCTTGGAACCCCTGCAAACACCTACTACCCCCGCTAGAGAGAGGGTTACGTTCGTCCACACACACCATCCGATAATGCCCGCGATCTACACTACCATTCATAAACATTGGTCCATCTTGACCAAATCCTACCCCAATATTGAGGCCTTCAAGACTCCAGCACTTATGTGCAAACGACGCCCACAGAACATCAGAGATAGCCTAGTCAGAGCAGACATAGGGAGTCTCTCCAGGATCCCTAAACAGACCTTCCTCGGCACGGAACGCAGAGGCACATTCCCGTGCCTCAGCTGCGCATGTTGCTCCAACATTATCAAGGGTGATAGAATCACTCATCCCCACTCGGGAAAACATTACAACATTAAAGGCTTCTACACATGCGATACCAACTATGCAGTATATCTCCTGAAATGCCCATGCGGCTTACTCTATGTGGGAGAAACCACCCAGCATTTACGCGACAGAGTGTCCAGTCACAAGTCCACCATACGCTGCAAGAAGACTTGGTTACCAGTTCCACACCACTTCGTCAGTGCGAACCACAGTGTATCGCAACTGAGAGTGCAAGTGATTGAACAGGTCGAGAGGCCCCGAAGAGGCGGAAATCACATCAAACTATTGAAGGAGAGAGAGGCCTATTGGATCTACACCCTCCAAACATTGGCCCCACGAGGCCTTAACAGAGAACTGGATCTCACATTCAAGTAATCATATACCTATCTTGTGTGTCAGAAAATGATTATATGCATATAACCCTTGTTTTCTACCCATTTAGGTGGTGGATTTGTATTTTCTACCCTACTAACTAATACTTTATTCTTTCAGACACATTAGCCCTTTGCCTGCCCGGGGGGTGAGTATGGTACATTGTGCAATTAATTTTTTCATTTTTCAATTTTAATTTTTTTATTTCATTCATTTCATTTTTTCCATTCATTCATTTTATTTTTATTTTTTGATTTTTTCATCTTTTTATTTCATTTATTTTTTCATTCCATTTATATTTATTTTTATTTTAATTTTATTTTATTATTTTATTTTATTATTATTCTTAATTTTTACTTAATTTTTACTTCATTTTTTTATTCATTTTTATTTATTTCATTTCATAAATTTTTTCATTTTAATCAATTTTCCTTTTTTCCATTTAGTTCATTTAATTGTCTTCATTTTTGCATTTTTTCATTATTCATTTATTTATTTTCACATTTTCGTTGAATCTTCATGTTCCACTCATCATTCCATTTTACTTTTATTTTTATTTTTCATATTTTTATATTTAAGTTCTCACAATCCTTTTACTGTGGTACTTATCTCAGGATTTATTCTTTTTAATTTATGCACAATGTTACCTTCTAGCATTTCAGCCCTTCATTTGGACCATATACCATGTCATTAACTGAGCCCCCACCGGGCCCCCAGTTTGTCCCTTCCCTTTACCCATACAAGTATTTCTCACATACTCCAGCCCACACTTGAATTTCAGGGCTCTCCCCTAGACTCCTCTGTGCCTCCTGCTCTAGTGCAGATTACTTTTCCTGTCCCTACTCCTTCAACGCAGCTCTTCCCTCAGTGCGCATGCGCGGCACGGCTCTCGGCGCTCCCACCCTGCTCACTGCTTCAGGCGCTCTTCTCGGCTCTTCTATGCCGTATACACCGCGCCTGCGCCACCTGGCTCCATGCGTTCCACACCTCGTCCTTGCCGCACACTCCAGGCATCTGCGCATTTTCCACTTCCTGTCGCCCTGCATTTAAGGGCGCTCATTTCCCTGGCTCTCCACACACCACCACCGCAGACACCAGTTCCTCCGCTGCCATAGGTAAATATACAGTACCGCTGTCTTTTTCTTGTCCTCATGAGCCTTCTGTATTTCCACGCTGCCATCTTAATGCGGTGGCCCCTCCTCCTCTCTCTTTTTTTCATAGCCCCAAACGGGACTCCTGCACTGATCCAGGGACCTTTACCCTTCACTCTGCTCCTACAGTCTAAAGGTTAGTCGTCTGCCTCTTAGAAAGTCCACCACCTGGGTAGTTCAGTCTCATTTGTCATTCTACAAAACTGTACCAATTTATCATGTTTATGTATTATGCTGTACATTATCTATTTGCTGTGCTATGTGATATCCGGATATACTTTATTTTAACTCCTGCTTCCTTACGCCAGTGCCGCCATGACGTATCTCACTCCTACAGCCCTCCGCCTTTCGATTATCTATTTATGTTATCTCATCCCTAGACCATTGGTCTAGGTTTATCCTGAAGCTATACACCTGTACACCCCTCTAGTCCTAGTAGGTCGCCTTGTCTTAGAGTCTGCTCAAAATGACATAGCTTGTACCTCTAATTTATAGGGATTTTTTGTTTATTTATTTGTTATAATTTACTGTACATTTTTGTAAATATTGTATATTTTGATTTAGTGATACCTTGTATTTTTATTTGTTTCATTAAGGTTTGAAAAAGACCCTGTGGGTCGAAACGTTACCTACCTTGAAACACTGCGGTGATACTTTATTTTGGTGTTAGTAATAAAGAAAACCACGTTTGTTCAGTTAATATCTTTGAAAATCTTTCTTTGAGTGCGACTGTTGTTATATAACTAAATTCTGTGGATCAGGCAGAAAAAACTTTGCTGGCTCTGTGTCAGGGTCAGGAAGCAGCAGAAGTATACTGCCAGAAATTTAGAAAGTGGTCTGTGCTCACAAAATGGAATGAGTATGCCCTGGCAGCGATTTTCAGAAAGGGTCTTTCTGAAGCCCTTAAAGATGTTATGGTGGGGTTTCCTACGCCTTCTGGTCTGAATGAGTCAATGTCTTAGGCCATTCAGATTGATCGGCGCTTGCGCGAGCGCAAGGTGGTGCACCACATGGCAGTGTCCTCTGAGCAGAGTCCTGAGCCTATGCAATGTGATAGGATTTTGACTAGAGCAGAAAGGCAGAAATTCAGACGTCAGAATGGCCTGTGTTTTTACTGTGGTGATTCTGCTCATGCTATTTCTGATTGCCCTAAGCGTACTAAGAGGGTCCCTAGGTCTGTTACCATTAGTACTGTACAGCCTAAATTTCTCTTGTCTGTTACCCTGATTTGCTCATTGTCGCCCTTTTCTGTTATGGCATTTGTGGATTCTGGCGCTGCCCTGAACTTAATGGACTTAGAATTTGCCAAGCGCTGTGGTTTTTCCTTGGAGCCTTTGCAGAGCCCTATTCCCTTAAGGGGGATTGATGCTACGCCATTGGCCAAGAATAAACCTCAGTACTGGACACAGTTAACCATGTACATGGCTACAGCACATCAGGAAAATATTCGCTTTTTGGTGTTGCATAATTTGCATGATGTTGTTGTGCTGGGTTTTCCATGGTTACAGGTACATAATCCAGTGCTGGATTGGAGATCTATGTCTGTAACTGGTTGGGGTTGTCAGGGGATATATAGTGATATTCCTTTGATGTCCATTTCCTCGTCCCCTTCTTCTGAAGTTCCTGAGTTTTTGTTGGATTTCCAGGATATATTTGATGAGCCCAAGTCCAGTTCCCTGCCTCCTCATAGGGACTGCGATTGTGCCATTAATTTGATTCCTCTACAGTCAAGCAAAAAAGGCAGCACACTGCAGCGCTAACACATGCAAAAATGAAACACAGAAATTGAACTGCATTACTGCACTAAAAATATGAAAAATGAGAGCGTTTAGCGCATAAAAAAGGCCAATTTTATGTGTACCTGGTAGCCACTTTACGGCATCTCTCTTATACCAGGTCCTGCGCTATCCTTCCTCGCTGAGAATAAACGTCTCCATGTGAATGGGCACCTATGAAAACCTCTCATGAGACTAACATTCTCTTTCTCTGTGGAGGGGTACTGGACCTGCTGCAATTAAGACACTTGTGACTAGGAGGCGGAGTGCTCGGTCAGAAGGCTAGACAATACATTTGAAAAAACTGACCGTCACATTCAAACATAGATCAAGTGTGAACAGGTGCTGAACCTTAGAGTCACCAACTCCTATACAGTCAAGCAAAAAAGGCAGCACACTGCAGCGCTAACACATGCAAAAATGAAACACAGAAATTGAACTGCATTACTGCACTAAAAATATGAAAAATGAGAGCGTTTAGCGCATTAAAAAGGCCAATTTTATGTGTACCTGGTAGCCACTTTACGACATCTCTCTTTTTTGCTTGACTGTATAGGAGTTGGTGACTCTAAGGTTCAGCACCTGTTCACACTTGATCTATGTTTGGATGTGACGGTCAGTTTTTTCAAATTAATTTGATTCCTGGCTGTAAGTTCCCTAAGGGCCGACTTTTCAATCTGTCTGTGCCAGAGCATGCCGCTATGCGGAGTTATGTAAAGGAGTCCTTGGAGAAGGGACATATTCGCCCGTCTTCGTCACCGTGGGGAGCGGGATTTTTTTTTGTTGCAAAGAAGGATGGCTCCTTGAGACCCTGTATAGATTATCGCCTTCTCAATAAGAACACTGTCAAATTCCAGTACCCTTTACCTTTACTTTCTGATTTGTTTGCTCGGATTAGGGGTGCCAGTTGGTTTACTAAAATCGACCTTCGAGGGGCGTATAATCTCGTGCGTATTAAACAAGGTGATGAATGGAAAACAGCATTTAATACGCCCGAAGGCCATTTTGAATATCTTGTGATGCCATTCAGGCTCTCTAATGCTCCATCGGTATTTCAGTCCTTTATGCATGATATCTTCCGGAATTATCTGGATAAATTCATGATTGTGTATTTGGATGATATTTTGGTTTTCTCCGATGATTGGGAGTCTCATGTGAAGCAGGTTAGGATGGTAATTCAGGTCCTTCGTGCTAATGCGTTGTTTGTGAAGGAGTCTAAGTGCCTCTTTGGAGTTCAGAAGGTTTCTTTATTGGGTTTCATTTTTTCTCCCTCGGCTATTGAAATGGACCCTGTTAAAGTCCAGGCCATTCAAGATTGGACTCAACCTACATCTGTAAAGAGCCTTCAGAAATTTTTGGGCTTTGCCAATTTTTATCGCCGCTTTATTGCTAATTTTTCTAGTGTGGTGAAGCCTCTGACCGATTTGATGAGGAAGGGTGCTGATGTGATGAATTGGTCCTCTGCGGCTGTTGAGGCCTTTCAGGAGCTTAAACGTCGTTTTACTTCTGCCCCTGTGTTGCGTCAGCCAGATGTTTCTCTCCCTTTTCAGGTTGAGGTTGATGCTTCTGAGATTGGGGCAGGGGCCGTTTTATCTCAGAGAAATTCTGATGGCTCTTTGATGAAACCATGTGCTTTCTTCTCCAGAAAGTTTTCGCCTGCTGAGCGTAATTATGATGTTGGCAATCGGGAGTTGTTGGCTATGAAGTGGGCATTTGAGGAGTGGTGACATTGGCTTGAGGGAGCCAAGCATCGCGTGGTGGTCTTGACTGATCATAAGAATCTGATTTACCTCGAGTCTGCTAAGCGGTTGAATCCTAGACAAGCTCGGTGGTCTCTGTTTTTCTCACGTTTTGATTTTGTGGTCTCGTATATTCTGGGATCTAAGAATGTGAAGGCTGATGCCCTTTCTAGGAGTTTTTTGCCTGATTCTCCGGGAGTTCTTGAGCCGGCTGGGATCCTCAAGGAGGGGGTGATTCTTTCTGCCATCTCCCCTGATTTGCGGCGGGTACTTCAGGAGTTTCAGGCTGATAAACCTGACCGCTGTCCTGTGGGGAAACTGTTTGTTCCTGATAGATGGACTAGCAGGGTAATTTCTGAGGTTCATTGTTCGGTGTTGGCTGGTCACCCTGGGATTTTCGGTATCAGAGATTTGGTGGCTAGGTCCTTTTGGTGGCCTTCCTTGTCGCGGGATGTGCGTTCGTTTGTGCAGTCCTGTGGGACCTGTGCTCGGGCTAAGCCTTGCTGTTCCCGTGCCAGTGGGTTGCTTTTGCCTTTGCCTATTCCTGAGAGGCCCTGGACGCATATTTCCATGGATTTTATTTCTGATCTTCCTGTTTCTCAGAAGATGTCTGTCATCTGGGTGGTCTGTGACCGGTTTTCTAAGATGGTCCATTTGGTACCGTTGCCTAAGTTGCCTTCCTCCTCTGATTTGGTTCCATTATTTTTTCAGCATGTGGTTCGTTTGCATGGTATTCCGGAGAATATTGTGTCTGACAGAGGTTCCCAGTTCGTTTCTAGGTTTTGGTGGTCCTTTTGTGCTAGAATGGGCATTGATCTGTCTTTTTCTTCAGCATTCCATCCTCAGACAAATGGCCAAACGGAGCGAACCAATCAGACCTTGGAAACCTATTTGAGATGCTTCGTGTCTGCTGATCAGGATGATTGGGTGACCTTTTTGCCGTTGGCCGAGTTTGCCCTTAATAATCGGGCTAGTTCGGCTACCTTGGTTTCGCCTTTCTTTTGTAATTTTGGTTTTCATCCTCGTTTTTCTTCGGGGCAGCTTGAGCCTTCTGACTGTCCTGGTGTGGATTCTGTGGTGGACAGGTTGCAGCAAATTTGGACTCATGTGGTGGACAATTTGACGTTGTCTCAGGAAAAGGCTCAACGTTTTGCTAACCGTCGTCGGTGTGTTGGTCCCCGGCTTCGTGTTGGGGATTTGGTTTGGTTGTCTTCTCGTCATGTTCCTATGAAGGTTTCTTCCCCTAAGTTCAAGCCTCGCTTTATTGGGCCTTATAAGATTTCTGAAATTATCAATACGGTGTCTTTTTCTTTGGCCCTTCCAGCTTCCTTTTCCATTCATAATGTGTTCCATAGATCCTTGTTGCGGAGATATTTGGTACCTATGGTTCCCTCCGTTGATCCTCCTGCTCCGGTGTTGGTTGAGGGGGAATTGGAATATGTGGTGGAGAAGATTTTGGATTCTCGTTTTTCGAGGTGGAAGCTTCAGTATCTGGTCAAGTGGAAGAGTTATGGCCAGGAGGATAATTCTTGGGTTGTTGACTCCGATGTTCATGCTGCCGATTTGGTTCGTGCTTTCCATTTGGCTCGTCCTGATCGGCCTGGGAGCTCTGGTGAGGGTTCGGTGACCCCTCCTCAAGGGTGGGGGGGTACTGTTGTGAATTCCGTTCTGAAGCTCCCTCCTGTGGTTGCTAATGGTATTTTTGTGAGTTCTGCCCTTGGGCTCCCTCTGGTGGTTTCGAGTGGAACTGCTGCTCCTTTAGGTAGCTGTGGTAGCTGCCTTCACTAATCGCCTTGCCTGGGTTTGTTATTTAAACCTGCTCTGGGCTTTAGTTCATGCCAGCTGTCAATGTTCTTGGTTGGATTTGGTTCTCTCCTTGGATTTCTCATATGGCCTGTCCTTGTCAGCAAAAGATAAGTTTTTGCTAGTTTTGTTTGTCCATTTTCCTGGACTCTATTGCTCTGCAAATATGTCTCTTTTTGTCCAGCTTGTCACTATGTCATATTCAGGCTAGCTGGAAGCTCTGGGAAGCAGATTTGCCCCTCCACACCGTGAGTCGGTGTGGAGTTCATTTTTGTAAACTCTGCGTGGATTTTGTAGTTTTTAATACTGACCGCACAGTATCCTTTTCTCTCTGTCTATCAAGTTTAGTATTGGCCTCCTTTGCTGAAATCTGATTTCATTTCTGTGTACGTCATTTCCCTCTTCACTCACAGTCAATATTTGTGGGGGGCTGTCTTTCCTTTTGGGGTTTTCTCTGAGGCAAGATAGCTTTCTATTTCCTTCTTTAGGGGTAGTTAGTTCTTAGGCTGTGAAGAGGTGTCTAGGGAGAGTCAGGAACATCCCACGGCTATTACTAGTGTTGTTGTTAGGATTAGGGACTGCGGTCAGTAGAGATACCACCTTCTCAGAGCTCGTCCCATGTTGCGTTTTAGCCACCAGGTCATATCAGTGTGGCCTCTTAACCACCAGGTCATAACACACGAGGGGGTGAAGCCACCCCCCCTGGGCTGAAGTACCACTCCCCCTGTCCCTGCAGATCCGGTGAAATTGGAGTTAACCCTTTCATCCGATCTGCAGGGACGCGATCTGTTATGATCTGGTGACCTTGGAGCCGCATTAAACTTTCTCTGGAGTCGGTGGAACCTATACTGACCGCAAATCCTGAACTAACACCGCAACTAGAAGTAGCCGTGGGGTGTGCCTAACATACCCTAGACACCTCGATACAGCCGGAGGACTAAATACCCCTAAAGATGGAAATAGGAATGCTACCTTGCCTCAGAGCAGACCCCCAAAGGATAGGCAGCCCCCCACGAATAATGACTGTGAGTAGGAGAAGAATAGACACACGCAGGTAGAAAACAGGATTTAGCAAAAGAGGCCACTCTAGCTAAATAGGAAAGGATAGGACAGATTACTAGGCGGTCAGTATTAAAACCCTTCCAAAAATATCCACAGCAGATAATACAAAAAGTTCCACAATCTAACTAAAGACATGGAATGTATATCTGCCACTCCAGAGAATCCAACAAGACTGAGAAAATACTGACACAATCTAAGCTGGACAAGAAAACACAAATAATAGCACTGAATTGTGAAGCACACAACATGTGTGCCACAGGAAAAAAAAAACAGACACTTATCTTTGCTGATTTGGCAGAAAGGCAGGAGGAACTAGGCAGAGGTCCTACACCTCCCAACAACAATTGACAACTGGCAAGGACTAATGAATCCTGCACGCCTAAATACCCCAGTCAGAACTGCAATCAGCAGATACACCTGACCAGGACTGCAACTCAGGGGCAACTGCATTACCACCTACAACCACCGGTGGGAGCCCAAAAGCAGAATTCACAACAGTACCCCCCCCTTGAGGAGGGGTCACCGAACCCTCCCCAGAGCCCCCAGGCCGATCGGGACGAGCCAGATGAAAAGCATGAACCAAATCAGCAGCATGGACATCAGAAGCAAAAACCCAAGAATTATCCTCCTGGCCATAACCCTTCCATTTGACAAGGTACTGAAGCCTCCGCCTCGAAAAACGAGAATCCAAAATCTTCTCAACCACATACTCCAACTCCCCATCAACCAAAACAGGGGCCGGAGGATCAACAGAGGGAACAACGGGCACCACATATTTCCGCAATAAAGATCTATGGAAGACATTATGGATAGCAAAAGAGGCCGGAAGCGCCAATCGAAAAGACACCGGATTAATAATCTCAGAAATCCTATAAGGACCAATAAACCGAGGCTTAAACTTAGGGGAAGAGACCTTCATAGGAACATGACGGGAAGACAACCAAACCAAATCCCCAACCCGAAGCCGGGAACCAACACACCGATGACGGTTAGCAAAACGTTGAGCCTCCTCCTGAGACAACACCAAATTGTCCACCACATGAGCCCAAATCTGCTGCAACCTGTCAACCACAGAATCCACACCAGGACAGTCAGAAGGCTCAACCTGCCCAGAAGAAAAACGAGGATGAAAACCAAAATTACAAAAAAAAGGCGAAACCAAAAGTAGCCGAACTAGCCCGATTATTAAGGGCAAACTCGGCCAATGGCAAAAAGGCCACCCAATCATCCTGATCGGCAGACACAAAGCATCTCAAATAAGTCTCCAAAGTCTGATTAGTTCGCTCGGTCTGCCCATTTGTCTGAGGATGAAATGCAGAAGAAAAAGACAAATCAATGCCCAGCCTAGCACAAAAGGCCCGCCAAAACCTAGAAACAAACTGGGAACCTCTGTCGGACACAATATTCTCCGGAATACCATGCAAACGAACCACATGCTGAAAAAACAATGGAACCAACTCTGAAGAGGAAGGCAATTTAGGCAAAGGCACCAAATGAACCATCTTAGAAAACCGGTCACAAACAACCCAGATAACCGACATCCTCTGGGAAACCGGAAGATCAGAAATAAAATCCATAGAAATATGCGTCCAGGGCCTCTCAGGGACCGGCAATGGCAAAAGTAACCCACTAGCACGGGAACAACAAGGCTTGGCCCGCGCACAAGTCCCACAGGACTGCACAAAAGAACGCACATCACGTGACAACGAAGGCCACCAAAAGGACCTACCAACCAAATCTCTGGTACCAAAAATACCAGGATGACCAGCCAACACAGAACAGTGAACCTCAGAAATCACTCTACTAGTCCATCTGTCAGGAACAAACAATTTCCCCACAGGACAGCGGTCAGGTCTATCAGCCTGAAATTCCTGAAGAACCCGCCGTAAATCAGGGGAAATGGCAGAAAGGACCACCCCTTCTTTCAGAATGCCGACCGGTTCAAGGACCTCAGGAGAATCAGGCAAAAAACTCCTAGAAAGGGCATCAGCCTTAATATTCTTAGAACCCGGAAGATACGAGACCACGAAATCAAAACGGGAAAAAAACAAGGACCATCGAGCCTGTCTAGGACTCAGCCGTTTGGCAGACTCAAGGTAAATCAAATTCTTATGATCGGTCAGGACCACAATACGGTGCTTAGCTCCCTCAAGCCAATGTCACCACTCCTCAAACGCCCACTTCATAGCCAACAACTCCCGATTGCCGACATCATAATTGCGATCATCAGGCGAAAACTTGCGGGAGAAGAAGGCACACGGTTTCATCAAAGAACCAACAGAATCCCTCTGAGACAAAACGGCCCCTGCCCCAATCTCAGAAGCATCAATCTCAACCTGAAACGGAAGAGAAACATCTGGTTGGCGCAACACCGGAGCAGAAGTAAATCGGCGTTTAAGCTCCTGAAAGGCAGAGACAGCCGCAGAGGACCAATTCGCCACATCAGCGCCTTTTTTCGTCAAATCAGTCAAGGGTTTAACCATGCTGGAGAAGTTAGCAATGAAACGGCGATAAAAGTTTGCAAAACCCAAAAATTTCTGAAGGCTCTTCACGGATGTGGGTTGAATCCAATCATGAATGGCCTGAACCTTAACCGGATCCATCGCCATAGATGAGGGAGAAAAAATAAAGCCCAAAAGAGAAACCTTCTGCACCCCAAAGAGACACTTAGACCCCTTCACAAACAAAGCATTGTCATGAAGGATCTGAAATACCATCCTGACCTGTTCCACATGAGACTTCCAATCATCGGAAAAAATCAAAATATCGTCCAAATATACAATCAAGAATTTATCAATATAAGTCCGGAAGATATCATGCATGAAGGATTGAAAAACAGATGGAGCGTTAGTGAGCCCGAATTGCATCACAAGGTATTCAAAATGGCCTTCGGGCGTATTAAAAGCAGTTTTCCATTCATCACCCTGTTTAATACGAACAAGATTATATGCCCCCCGAAGGTCAATCTTCGTAAACCAACTAGCCCCCTTAATCCTAGCAAACAAATCGGAAAGCAAAGGTAAAGGGTATTGAAACTTGACCGTGATCTTATTCAAGAGGCGATAATCAATACAAGGTCTCAAGGAGCCATCCTTCTTAGCAACAAAAAAAAAAACCTGCTCCCAACGGTGAAGAAGATGGCCGAATATGCCCTTTCTCCAAAGACTCCTTAACATAACTCCGCATGGCGGTATGTTCAGGCACAGACAGGTTGAAAAGTCGGCCCTTAGGAAACTTACTGCCTGGAAGCAAGTCAATCGCACAATCACAGTCCCTGTGCGGTGGAAGGGAACTGGACTTGGGCTCATCCAATACATCCTGAAAATCAGACAAAAACTCTGGAATTTCAGAAGAGGAAGAAGAGGAGATTGACATCAAAGGAACATCATTATGAACCCCCTGACAACCCCAACTAGTCACAGACATAGATTTCCAATCCAACACAGGATTATGTACCTGCAACCACAGGAAACCCAGCACGATAACATCATGCAAATTATGCAACACCAGAAATCGACAATCTTCCTGATGGGCTGGCGCCATGTGCATGGTCACCTGTGTCCAAAACTGGGGCTTATTTTTAGCCAAAGGTGTAGCATCAATCCCCCTTAAAGGAATAGGGTTCTGCAAAGGCTGCAAGGGAAAATCACAGCGCCTGGCAAACTCAAAATCCATTAAGTTCAAGGCGGCGCCTGAATCCACAAACGCCATGACAGAAAATGATGACAATGAGCAGATCAAGGACACCGATAACAGAAATTTAGGTTGTACAGTACTGATAGTAAATGAACTAGCGATCCTTTTTGTCCGCTTAGGGCAGACTGAAATGACATGAGAAGCGTCGCCACAATGACTTTGCTCTAAGGACGACACCACAGCGCGTACAGTTTGACGCTCCCGCAAGCGCCAATCAATCTGAATGGCCAGAGACATAGAATCACTCAGACCGGAAGGCGTGGGAAACCCCACCATAACATCTTTAACGGATTCAGAAAGACCCTTTCTGAAAACTGCCGCCAAAGCATCATCATTCCATTTAGTCAACACAGACCATTTTCTAAATTTCTGACAAAACAATTCTGCCGCCTCTTGACACTGAGACAGGGCCAACAAGGTTTTCTCCGCTTGATCCACAGAATTCGGTTCATCATATAATAATCCTAAAGCCTGAAAAAAGGAATCTACATTAAGCAAGGCCGGATTCCCAGATTCCAGGGAAAATGCCCAATCCTGTGGATCGCCACGCAGCAGGGAGATGACAATTTTAACCTGCTGAATGGAATCACCGGAGGATCGCGGTCTCAGAGCAAAAAACAGTTTACAATTATTTTTGAAAATTTGGACCTATCACCAAAAAACAAATCAGGAGTAGGAATCTTCGGCTCTAAAGCAGGAGTCTGAACAATATAATCAGAAATACCCTGTACCCTAGCAGCAAGCTGGTCTACACGAGAAGCTAATTCCTGAACATCCATGCTGGCACAAGACTCCTCAGCCACCCATAAATAAAGAGGGAAAAAAAGACAAAACAGACTGCAGAAAAAAAAATGGCTCAACACCTTTCTTCCCTTCTTCTGAGATGCATTTAACTCATTATGGGCCAGTTGTACTGTTATGATCTGGTGACCTTGGAGCCGCATGAAACTTTCTCTGGAGTCGGTGGAACCTATACTGACCGCAAATCCTGAACTAACACCGCAACTAGAAGTAGCCGTGGGGTGTGCCTAACATACCCTAGACACCTCGACACAGCCGGAGGACTAAATACCCCTAAAGATGGAAATAGGAATGCTACCTTGCCTCAGAGCAGACCCCCAAAGGATAGGCAGCCCCGCACGAATAATGACTGTGAGTAGGAGAAGAATAGACACACGCAGGTAGAAAACAGGATTTAGCAAAAGAGGCCACTCTAGCTAAATAGGAAAGGATAGGACAGATTACTAGGCGGTCAGTATTAAAACCCTTCCAAAAATATCCACAGCAGATAATACAAAAAGTTCCACAATCTAACTAAAGACATGGAATGTATATCTGCCACTCCAGAGAATCCAACAAGACTGAGAAAATACTGACACAATCTAAGCTGGAAAAGAAAACACAAAGAATAGCACTGAATTGTGAAGCACACAACATGTGTGCCACAGGAAAAAAAAAACAGACACTTATCTTTGCTGATTTGGCAGAAAGGCAGGAGGAACCAGGCAGAGGTCCTACACCTCCCAACAACAATTGACAACTGGCAAGGACTAATGAATCCTGCACGCCTAAATACCCCAGTCAGAACTGCAATCAGCAGATACACCTGACCAGGACTGCAACTCAGGGGCAACTGCATTACCACCTACAACCACCGGTGGGAGCCCAAAAGCAGAATTCACAACAGCGATCCCTCCATGAGGCCACATAGGCGTCACAGGTCGGATTGGAAGCGACTTTCATGATGCCTACGTGGCGTCACCGGTCGGGAAGGGGTTAATACGGGGTCTCTAAATACGCCAGACTTCTCTGCCCAGTTTCCGCAAGAGACCACATGCCGAACAGTTCATTATATCCCCTGGAGAAGCTGCCTAACGGGGATCTCCAACTTGCCTGACAGACATACACTAGTCGGTTCCAGACCCACCGAAGGACGGCAGCTTCCCCCACACAGTAGCCATCACCGGCTCTGTAGATCCATGGCCTCTCCTCATGCTCTTTAGGGATCCAGTCCTACACCCAGGACCTCCTAACACAGAGGCCACTCAGGATCACGGCCTCACCAGGTGCTATTCAGGGATCCGGTCCCCACTCTGGACCTCCTATCACCCAGGCCACTCAAGATCACGGCCTCACCAGGTGCTATTTAGGGATCTGGTCCCCACTCTGGACCTCCCAACACCCATATCTTTCCTTACACAGGACCTTCCAGCCCAGAAGCATTCATGTCCTTACACAGGAACCATACACATTAAAGCCATGTGACCCACACCCTGGTCACATTATCAAGCTGTAACCACTCCCATAGATGGGTGGTGTGTGTGTGTGGCTAGTTCAACCCGCCCAGCTCTCAGAACTAGCCCTGCCAGCCTCCCTCTAAAACAACATAATTACTTGTGGGACTACAGGTCCCAGAACACCCTTACTTCAGGCTGATTATCTTCCTCTGCAACACACATACCGGCCATTCACAATAATGCCAGACTTTGACTCATCACCACAGCTATGCCTGTACTTGCCATACATTGCTGTGGCCTCAATACGCCTCCATGTGTTTTTTGGGAAGACCATGCAGTACCCCCTACCTGTAACAGGGGTTACTGCATCACAATTCATATAAATATTCCATGCATACATACATATATCATGCATACATACATACATATACCATGCATACATACATATACATATACCATGCATACATACATATACATATACCATGCATACATACATACACATATACCATGCATACCTAGATACACATACCATGCATATATACTGATATATATTATATATACATATATATATATATATATATATATACTGATACATATATATTGATGTCACATGACAGCTGGAGCCAATCAGCGTGTGCTAATACGGGCTGCGGCATTCACACGTTCAGTATTTTTTGCATTTTTTTTGCGTTTTTTCGCTATAAAAACGCGAAAAAAACGCGAAAAAACGCTTACATATGCCTCTCATTATTTTCAGTGTATTCCGCATATCTTGTGCAAATGTTGCCTTTTTTTCCGCGAAAAAAAAGCAACATGTTCATTAAATTTGCGGAATTGCGGGGATTCCGCACACCTAGGAATGCACTGATCTGCTTACTTTCCGCATGTGGCTATGCCCACCATGCGGGAAGTAAGCAGATCATGTGCGGTTGGTACCCAGGGTGGAGGAGAGGAGACTCTCCTCCACGGACTGGGCACCGTATAATTGGTAAAAAAAAAAGAATTAAAATAAAAAATAGTCATATACTCACCTTCGATGGCCCCCGCAGTCTTCCCGCCTCAGCGGTGCACGCTGCTGCTTCTGTTCCTATCAATGGTGTGTGTGAAGGACCTACGATGACGTCGCGGTCACATGACCGCGATAACGTCGCGGTCACGTGACCACTACGTCATCGAAGGTCCTGCACACACCATCTATAGGAACGGAAGCCGCTGAGGAGATCGGCTGTCTGCAGAAGGTGAGTATAACCATTTTTTTTATTTTTTTTTATTATTTTTAACATTCTATCTTTTACTATTGATGCTGCATAGGCTGCATCTATAGTAAAAAGTTGGTCACACTTGTCAAACACTATGTTTGACAAGTGTGACCAACCTGTCAATCAGTTTTCCAAGCGTTGCTACAGATCGCTTGGAAAACTTTAGCATTCTGCAAGCTAATTACGCTTGCAAAATGCTAAAAAAAACGCAAAAAAAACGCAAAACGAAACATGCGGATTTCTTGCAGAAAATTTCCGGTTTTCTTCAGGAAATTTCTGCAAGAAATCCTGACGTGTGCACATACCCTCACAGTTCAATCAGTTTCATGTGAAGGCTGTAGCCGACCAGCGCCCACTGATAGACCGCAGCTGACACGTGATGCCGGCAATAAAAACAAAATAAAAAAATGCACATATCTAGTATAGCCGCATTAAGACATGCCCGATCCATCAAAATATAAAAATAATTAATCTGATCGGTAAACAGTATAATGAGGAAAAAAAAAATCGAAACTGCAAAATTACGCTTTTTTGTCACCTCAACATTGCAATAAAATGCAATAATGGAAGATCAAAACATCGAATCTACGCCCAAATGGTATTAACAGAAACATCAGCTCGGCACCAAAAATAAGCCCTCACCCAGCCCCAGATCATGAAAAATGAATATGCTATGGCTTCTCGGGAAAAATTGCGTTTTGGAATGTTTTTTTTTTTTCACCAGATAAATAATAAAGAACCTAGACATGCTTGATATCTACAAACTCATAATGATCTGGAGAATCATAAAGGTACGTCAGTTTTAGCATTTAGTGAACATGTTGAAAAAATAATTAACAATTATGGAATTGCACTTTTCTTTTTTTTAATTATTTCAACGCACTTTTCCACGTTTTCCGGTACACTATGCGGTAAAATCAATGGTGTTGTTCAAAAGTACATATTGATGGAAAAATAAAAAAAAGTTATGGCTCTGTGAAGAAGGGGAGCAAAAAATGAAAACAGAAAAATGGAAAATCCCAAGGTGGTAAAGGGCAAAAAAATTTCCAAAATTTTAAAATTGCAAATTTTTGTAATATTTTAAAAAATAAACGCAAATCGTATAAACTACAACTTACTACTAACATGAAGTACAACGTGTCATAAAAAAAAATAAAAAATCTCAGAATCACTGCAATATATTGAAGTATTATAGAGATATTACCTCGTAAAGTGACACTGGTCAGTATTGAAAAAACTGGCCTGGGCAGGAATGCGAAAACAGACTATGGTGCAAAAGTGCGAAGGGTGTCTGAGGAATGTCACGCTGAAAGCATCTGGTAAAATCATCAAGATCCACTGCTGGCAGCTCCATTTGCAATGACAACCCAGATGTGCTCAACGGGAGAGAATTACAGAGGCCATGGTAAGACATTTAGGCCACACAAACTGCTAACTGTAGCACAAGCAACATGTGGTCTGACATTGTTTTGTTGAATAATGGCTCCAGGGACACTCTGAAAAAATGACCGCATCACTGGTTCCACCACCAACTCAAATCAAACATAACACCAAGATGTTTTACCTGGAATAAAAACTAGAGGAGTCTGGTTAATGAACACTGTGCCACCCTACACTATAATTGTGGGAGTAAGATTCGTGTCCTCTTCACACCACTTTGTTCCCCACATGGTCTCATCAGATTCAAAGAATGGCACTTAGTGATCCATTCTTTTACTGCAAATTAAATTAGATATCATACCAAGCCTAAGGTGTTAGTGTCTACATAAAACAGAAGATGGCTTTTGCACGACATTGGCCTATGAGCCAGATGTCCAGCTACAGATGTTACATTGACCTCACGCAACCGCTCTCAAAAGCTATCAGAGTGCAGTGCAATATGGCAGGTCTGTTCTCTTCAGCGATGAGTCCCACTTTTGTCATGGATGTAATAATAGCTGTAGATTGTTCTAGAGATCATATGGAGATTGCCATGAAGAAGCCTTCACGAGGGAACATGAAACTGTTCCAGGTTGCATGATGCTCGCATTACAGTGAACAGTCTGCATGGCCTATACCAGCCACCATGGCCTGCAATGTCCCCAGACTCATCTTCCAGTGAGCACATGTCGGATCTCATTGGTAGACAATTGTGAGGGGAGCTGCCAGCAGTGGATCTTGATGATGATATGCCTAAGTGCATTCAGCGTGGCAGAAAATCCCTCAGACAACCATTTGTAACCTAATTGATAGCAGTAAATGTGAGCAAGTGCGAGAATTTCTGCATGTGGCACTTATACGCGATACTGAATAAATCAAGATGTTTTGAAAATTTTGTCTCCATTTTTCCCATTTCCCTATCACTAACGCAACTGTCCATCCTGTGATTTCCATAATTCCACAACTTTTCCTTTTTGGTGTTACAATTTTAATTATAAAAACCTGATTCCAGCTCACCCAGTTGCTCTATGCTCATCCACCTGGGGCTCAGACACCGGCCTCGCCCTGGTCTCACATCAAGAAAAATAGAAAAAATTGGAGTCCAGCTCAACAGGACTGGCTTTTCCTTTTCTTTTTATTTTTCAAAAGAAAATATGGTGCGTACAAAAGAAAAATTTACATGGTTGACATGACCCAGTCGATGCGTTTCGACTGCACTAGGCAGTCTTAGGCCTCTTTCACACTTCCGTCTTTCAGCTCCCGTCGAGATACGTCGATTTTTGAGAATGCAGGATCCTGCAAAAAAAATTGCAGGATCCTGCATTTTCTCATAGACTTGTATTAGCGACGGATTGTGACGGATGGCCATCCGTTTCATCCGTTGTGCACTGGATCCTGCGTAAAAAAACGGTCCGTCGGACAGAGAAAACGTTCAGAGGAACGTTTTTTCTGCACGTCGGAAAATCGGTCAGCGACGCATCCTGCGCTGCCTGTCACTAGCTACAATGGAAGCCTATGGGCGGGTCCCGTCTTTTCAAACTGAGCATGCGTGGAAGAATTTCCCGTCAGGGAAATTCTCTCTCGCTCTCTTTCTCTTTTTACTATTGATGCTGCCTATGCAGCATCAATAGTAACAAGATATAATGTTAAAAATAATAAACAAAAATAAAAAAATCGCAATATTCTCACCTACCAGCGTCCCGCGCAGGTTACCTAGTAATACATTGCGAAATCTCGCGAGAAGTCGCGGTCTCGCGGTAGGTGAGAATATTGCGATTTTTTTTTATTATTATTATTTTTAACCTGGTTTGTGTTGTGTATGCGTTTTCGCAGCGGAAAACCGCTGCGAAGACGCACACAACAGGTGCACATAGCCTCGACGGGTCCATCAGAAAGACGGGCCCAGTGCACCCGTCACATACGTTTTGACACATGTCCGTCGCTACGTCTCGGCGACGCAGCAGGACGGGAGAGTCCCGACGGAAGTGTGAAAGAAGCCTTACTCATGACTCAGTCATGAGTAAGACTGCCTAGTGCAGTCGAAACGCATCACCTGGGTCATGTCGACCACGTACATTTTTTTTTAAACTGACCGTGTTCAGAACATACCACAGCTCCTGGGCAGGGGAGGAAGCAAAAGACAATACTGACATTACAGCAGGAGATCGCAAAGGATACATTTTGTGAGGTAAAATATTGTTTAAAAACAGTCAGTGAAATATTTTACCTAATAAAATGAATCCTCTGTGATCCCCTGCTGTAATGTCAGTATTGTCTTTTGCTTCCTCCCCTGCCAAGGAGATGTGGTAAGCTCCGTACACGCTCAGACACAGACAATTTTTAAAATTAACTTTTGTTAGTGGGAACATCCCCTTTAATGTGACCGGCTTCCTCTGCCTGTAGATACGTCGCGCATCTGCTGCCGGGATCAGCCGAATGATTCACTGCGCCTGCGCGGAATTCAAGCAGGCGCAGTAAATCAGACTGCTGCCATCTCTGTGCAGACAGATAGCGGCGGTTACATTAAAACTGCGTATGCACTCCTCCTGTACAAAGATGGCAGCGGTCAGTAAATCATTCGGCTGATCCCGGCGGGAGCGTGTTCGCAACGGTGTTCCGCTGGTGGTACCGCGCAAGAGGCTGGTACCACCAGCAGTTTCCATATTGAGACACCCATCACTTGGGTGTCCCAATATGGCAGTCAGTGAACTTCCGCCGCTTGGAATACTGGGATCCGCACACATCTGGACGGAACAGGATGTGAAGACATTACAAGGCAAGTACGGTATACAGTGGGGCAAAAAAGTATTTAGTCATTCAGCAATAGTGCAAGTTCCACCACTTAAAAAGATGAGAGGCGTCTGTAATTTACATCATAGGTAGACCTCAACTATGGGAGACAAACGGAGAAAAAAAAATCCAGAAAATCACATTGTCTGTTTTTTTATCATTTTATTTGCATATTATGGTGGAAAATAAGTATTTGGTCAGAAACAAACGATCAAGATTTCTGGCTCTCACAGACCTGTAACTTCTTCTTTAAGAGTCTCCTCTTTCCTCCACTCATTACCTGTAGTAATGGCACCTGTTTAAACTTGTTATCAGTATAAAAAGACACCTGTGCACACCCTCAAACAGTCTGACTCCAAACTCCACTATGGTGAAGACCAAAGAGCTGTCAAAGGACACCAGAAACAAAATTGTAGCCCTGCACCAGGCTGGGAAGACTGAATCTGCAATAGCCAACCAGCTTGGAGTGAAGAAATCAACAGTGGGAGCAATAATTAGAAAATGGAAGACATTCAAGACCACTGATAATCTCCCTCGATCTGGGGCTCCACGCAAAATCCCACCCCGTGGGGTCAGAATGATCACAAGAACGGTGAGTAAAAATCCCAGAACCACGCGGGGGGACCTAGTGAATGAACTGCAGAGAGCTGGGACCAATGTAACAAGGCCTACCATAAGTAACACACTACGCCACCATGGACTCAGATCCTGCAGTGCCAGACGGGTCCCACTGCTTAAGCCAGTACATGTCCGGGCCCGTCTGAAGTTTGCTAGAGAGCATTTGGATGATCCAGAGGAGTTTTGGGAGAATGTCCTATGGTCTGATGAAACCAAACTGGAACTGTTTGGTAGAAACACAACTTGTCGTGTTTGGAGGAAAAAGAATACTGAGTTGCATCCATCAAACACCATACCTACTGTAAAGCATGGTGGTGGAAACATCATGCTTTGGGGCTGTTTCTCTGCAAATGGGCCAGGACGACTGATCCGGGTACATGAAAGAATAAATGGGGCCATGTATCGTGAGATTTTGAGTGCAAACCTCCTTCCATCAGCAAGGGCATTGAAGATGAAACGTGGCTGGGTCTTTCAACATGACAATGATCCAAAGCACACCGCCAGGGCAACGAAGGAGTGGCTTCGTAAGAAGCATTTCAAGGTCCTGGAGTGGCCTAGCCAGTCTCCAGATCTCAACCCTATAGAAAACCTTTGGAGGGAGTTGAAAGTCCGTGTTGCCAAGCGAAAAGCCAAAAACATCACTGCTCTAGAGGAGATCTGCATGGAGGAATGGGCCAACATACCAACAACAGTGTGTAGCAACCTTGTGAAGACTTACAGAAAACGTTTGACCTCTGTCATTGCCAACAAAGGATATATTACAAAGTATTGAGATGAAATTTTGTTTCTGACCAAATACTTATTTTCCACCATAATATGCAAATAAAATGATAAAAAAAACAGACAATGTGATTTTCTGGATTTTTTTTTCTCAGTTTGTCTCCCATAGTTGAGGTCTACCTATGATGTAAATTACAGACGCCTCTCATCTTTTTAAGTGGTGGAACTTGCACTATTGCTGAATGACTAAATACTTTTTTGCCCCACTGTATATTAAGAAGACAGCGTCAATAAATCTCCCTCAAAGTGTGAGCTTGTGCCTAAAGCTGGAAGCTATAATTAGGATGTAACATCAGCTATTTGCAATCAGGTTTAATAAGAGATTCTGGGGTAGTTAAGTTAGGTGTAGCTGTGTCATATGTACAGTGCCTACAAGTAGTATTCAACCCCCTGCAGATTTAGCAGGTTTACACATTTGGAATTAACTTGGCATTGTGACATTTGGACTGTAGATCAGCCTGGAAGTGTGAAATGCACTGCAGCAAAAAAGAATGTTAATTCTTTGTTTATTTTTTTGTAAAATTGGGAAAAGTTTTTTCAGAGGGTCATTTATTATTCAACCCCTCAACCCACCAGAATTCTGTTTGGTTCCCCTAAAGTATTAAGAAGTAGTTCAGGCACAAAGAACAATGAGCTTCACATGTTTGGATTAATTATCTCTTTTTCCAGCCTTTTCTGACTATTTAAGACCCTCCCCAAACTTGTGAACAGCACTCAAACATGGTCAACATGGGAAAGACAAAGGAGCATTCCAAGGCCATCAGAGACAAGATCGTGGAGGGTCACAAGGCTGGCAAGGGGTACAAAACCCTTTCCAAGGAGTTGGGCCTACCTGTCTCCACTGTTGGGAGCATCATCCGGAAGTGGAAGGCTTATGGAACTACTGTTAGCCTTCCACGGCCTGGACAGCCTTTGAAAGTTTCCTCCCGTGCCGAGGCCAGGCTTGTCCGAAGAGTCAAGGCTAACCCAAGGACAACAAGGAAGGAGCTCCGGGAAGATCTCATGGCAGTGGGGACATTGGTTTCAGTCAATACCATAAGTAACGTACTCCACCGCAATGGTCTCCGTTCCAGACGAGCCCGTAAGGTACCTTTACTTTCAAAGCGTCATGTCAAGGCTCGTCTACAGTTTGCTCATGATCACTTGGAGGACTCTGAGACTGACTGGTTCAAGGTTCTGTGGTCTGATGAGACCAAGATCGAGATCTTTGGTGCCAACCACACACGTGACGTTTGGAGACTGGATGGCACTGCATACGACCCCAAGAATACCATCCCTACAGTCAAGCATGGTGGTGGCAGCATCATGCTGTGGGGCTGTTTCTCAGCCAAGGGGCCTGGCCATCTGGTCCGCATCCATGGGAAGATGGATAGCACGGCCTACCTGGAGATTTTGGCCAAGAACCTCCGCTCCTCCATCAAGGATCTTAAGATGGGTCGTCATTTCATCTTCCAACAAGACAACGACCCAAAGCACACAGCCAAGAAAACCAAGGCCTGGTTCAAGAGGCAAAAAATCAAGGTGTTGCAGTGGCCTAGTCAGTCTCCTGACCTTAACACAATTGAAAACTTGTGGAAGGAGCTCAAGATTAAAGTCCACATGAGACACCCAAAGAACCGAGATAACTCGGAGAAGATCTGCATGGAGGAGTGGGCCAAGATAACTCCAGAGACCTGTGCCGGCCTGATCAGGTCTTATAAAAGCCGATTATTAGCTGTAATTGCAAACAAAGGTTATTCCACAAAAAATTAAACCTAGGGGTTGAATAATAATTGACCCACACTTTTATGTTTAAAATTTATAAAAATTTAACTGAGCAACAAAACTTTTTGGTTTGTAAGATTTATGCATCTGTTAATAAATCCTGCTCTTGTTTGAAGTTTGAAGGCTCTAACTTATTTGCATCTTATTAAACCTGCTAAATCTGCAGGGGGTTGAATACTACTTTTAGGCAATGTATCAGTGCTTGCCCTTCCTGTCTGACACCGGGTGGCACAGCGTTTTCGTTGCGCTCTACTGCCAGTCATAATATGACTTACTTGTGTCTTCCTATATTCCCAGTGTATATTCCTGATTTTTTACCTCAGCTCGTTAATTGACTATTCTCCTGCTTTATGATTTTCTCCCTATACCCACCTCCTGGTTCTGACCTGGCTACCAGACCATTCTCTTGCCCTGGTTTGTTCCTCTGGACAGCAGCCCTTCTTTGGAAGCAATCTAGTGTTGTAAGACCAGATGCCTGTACAGATGTTAAAGGTTGAAGGCCTGGATTCCTCTGGTATCTGTCAGAAGGAGTGACTTGTGCCTAGTCTGTCCATGGTAGCCTTTTTGAGCTTGTGGCCTCTGACAGACATAACAGCAGCTTTTACAAGACATTGCTCAGGATAAACATTACAAAAAATGGGGAAATCATGCCAAATCAAGAATTGTGGGCAACTATACACACCTCCACTTTCTTTTATAATATCCCAATACTTCCAGAAGCACTCACCTCTCTGGTCAACAGCTGAATAATCTTGTTGGTGAGTTCTAGGATGTTTTGGATCTTGTTCTCATTTATCAGTGGGTGACATGTAGACCCCGGATGGGGGGTTTGGGTCCCGTTCCATATTTCTGTCACATAGGGATGCTTTGTAGAGGTCACACCCTCACCAGGTGTATTTTTCACTACAATATAATCCTGCTTATGAAGGGAGACAGTAATAAATACCAGATGGGCAGAATCCTTCACCTATCTAGTCGTGTCCCTCTACTTTCTTGTTACATTGCCCCAGAATCCCTCACCTCTCCAGTCAGCAAGTAAATAATCTCCAGAGTGAGTTTTAATATGTTTTCAGCCATCTTGCATCCTCCTGTATCTAGTTCACCAGTCAAGGAGGCCACCATCGTTTTGTAAAGAAGTTTTCTGTGGAGAGAATAATTTGTTAAAAGAACACGAGGAAAAAAAAACCAAAAGAATAATCATATCACTACACCCAGATATTTCCTGAATGTAAGCACCTGGCAAATTTTGACAATGCCACCCAAACTTTATGCAATATTGTGGTCTAATTAGAAAAATTATATACATAAATAGACAGAATATAAAAGTTCAAGATGTGTGAAGTGATTGCTGACATTGGCAATTTTTAGCTTATCTTCACAAAATTAAAAAAAAAAACAGATGAGTGAATACATTTCTGATACATTTCTCTGTCATGGAGTCGACAAAGATTAGATAATTAAATTCTCATCCTCTTGCTCCTTTCGGGTTAATTCACATGGCCATTTTTTTCGATCTTCACCCATGGCACTTGTACAAATAATAGTGAATGGGGCAGGTCAAGTGATCTTCGTGAATGTCGGGCAAGGAAAGTCATGTTTTTGTAAAAGTGATGAAATGGTGAACTCAAAGCATGGCTTCACGTCGCTGGCTGGCATGCCGCCAAATGTATTTCGGCCAGGTAGGAGACGTGGCATAGATATTGTCATCTATGAACAAATATGATCATGATAGGAAAGATGATAGTGAGATCTCGTGCCTGTGATTCTAAGGGGCAACGATATCGTAAAAGCTGTGAATTTCATAATTTCTTAAGATTAAGACACATCTCTTAATTTCTCTTTAGCAGCAAGCACAGGCTTTAGCCACAGCAGCTGGCTCCTGCTTCCTGTCATCCGCTGCTGCTCCGCTGGCACCCTGACTCACGGGCCACATTGCGGCTGCATGGTGTTCTGTTATTAGTGACGCACCACTGGCTGGGGGCAGCGTGGGCCCTAGGCAGCTGCCTAGTCTATCTGCCCCTAACACAGGGTACCAGCATCCTCCGGTTCTCCAGTGGGCCAGTCCGACCCTGCTAGCACACTCTGTGGAGCTCTTTATATCATCACTTCTTGATTGTGGCCTCTCATCCTGCATGTTCCAAGAGGGATAGGAGGACATGCTGTTTAGTGATGCACAAAACTTTGTGCAGCCCCAGTCACAAGAAGATTACGGTGAGGAATGGCAAATTTTGTCTAAGGAGGTAGATGATGATGAGACACAGTTGCCGATAAGTTAGTTTGTTGTTAAATCACCAAGTCAGGAGGTCCAGAATGAGGTGGTGGAAGACAAGGTGGTGGATAACGAAGTACACTGACCCAACCTGGGAAGCTAGCATGCAGAGCGAGGCCAGCAGCGCTGAGGGGGAGATATCGGCAGCACCGAAACAGGCAAGAAGAGGCAGTGGGGTGGCCAGAGGGAGAAGTGGGGCAACTGTTCCACAGAGCATAGACACTTCTGAATTTCTCTGTCAAAAAGTTAGGTGTTCCCCGGTCTGGGACATTTTTTTAAAGAGAGTTCTGAGACAAAAAAATATATAGATAAAAGATAATTTGCAACCTATGCCATGCCAAGATCAGGAGGGGCCTGACCACTAAGAGCCTAACCACCACCCGCCTGATCAGGCACATGTAATCTAAGCACCCGACTTGGTGTGCCGAACACCTGGGTTCACAGTTGGTGCCAGCGGGTGACACCACTGCCTCTTCCCCTGTGCTAGTGCTTGTCAATCCCCTGTCCATGACACTGGTGCAGATGCCTACCGTTCTGCACCTGTCCTTGTACATTCTGAGGCACGATCATCAGCCACTTCCAAATCCTTGTCGCAGCACAGCATTCAGTGGTCCTTACCCCAGGCCTTGGAACAAAAACGAAAGTTCCCAACTATCCACCCACAGGCCCAAATGCTAAACGGGCACATTTCCAGGATGCGTGCCATGGAACTGATGCCGTTTAGGCTTGTAGACATGGAGGAATTCTGCCGACACATGGCGGAAACCGTCCCTCGGTCTCCAGTCACCACTATTTCTCACGAAGTGGCAACCCCGCATTGCGCCAGCACGTGTCCCGGAACATTACCCATGCCCTTACCAACGTACTTACTGGGACTGTCCACTTAACTACCAACACATGGAGAAGTGCTTCTGACCAGGGACGCGCATTTCTCTAACGGCATACTATGTGAACATTGTGGAGGCCGGGGCAGAGTCCCACCCTGGCATGGCACATATGCTACCGACGCCAAAGATTTCTGGCCCTAATTCTATCAGGGTTTCCTCCACCTCCTACACTAGTTCTTGCACCCCCTCATCATCCATCTCTGATGTGTTATGTCAGTGTACGTAGTCCACATCAGCTGGAAACTCTGCCATACTGCCTCATCGAAGCAGCAACAGGTTCTCCTGAAGCCAATTTGTCAAGGAGACAAACTGAATACCGAGGCAGAGTTATTGAAAGGAATAACAGACCAGACAGATCTGTGGCTCACGCCGCTGAACTTACAACCAGGCATGGTCATGTGTGATAATGGCCGTAAGATGGTAGTGGCTGTGAAGCTTGGCAAGCTCACACACGTACCAAGCTTGGCCCACATTCTTAACTTGGTAGTTCAGCTGTTTCTGAAAACCTACCTAGATTTGCCAGAGCTTCTGGTCAAGGTACGTCACGTTAGCATCCATTTTCGCCAGACAGCTACAGCGCATGCAAATGCCATCTCACCGACTGCGGTGGAACTCCACACTGCACATGCTGGCAAGGCTTTGTGAGCAGCAGAGGCCAGTTGAGGAATACCAACTCCAACACGCCAATGCTTTTAAGAGTGTAGGAATACCACTACTACACTTTTGTTCACATTATTTGAATGAGGTACTCCAGTTGGTGCCCTGAAGGGTGTATGGATGACCCTGCTTGCAATTTTTGGCAGGCTTTGCACTCTGTGCAGAGCTTTTATGAGTGTAGGAGTACCACAACTGTACTTTGCTCACAATATTTGAATGAGGTACTCCAGTTGGTGCCCTGAAGGGTGTATGGATGACCCTGCTTGCAACTTTTGGCAGGCTTTGCACTCTGTGCAGAGCTTTTATGAGTGTAGAAGTACCACAACTATACAATATTCATAATATTTGAATGAGGTACTACAGTTGGTGCCTTGAAGGGTGTATGGATGACCGTGCTCGCAATTTTTGTCAGGCTTTGTAATTAGTGCATAACCTTTAGGAGTCTATGAGTACCACTACATGACATTTTCAACGGAATGTGTATGAGGCCCTCTAAGTCTAATACAGGGTGTATCTGAGTCCCTCTTCTATTTTTTTAATAAAAATTTCAATTTTTGTTTACTTAATTATTTTTTAAAATCCCTTTTAAATGTTGCTTTATCTGCAAGTCATTATACAGGAAAGGTTTCTTAACATTTTTTTCCTGTAAACTCCAATTTCTCTTCGATTTTGAAAGTTTTATTGTCAGTCCTTAAAGTGGAGTAAAAGTGTGACACCATTATTCTCAGTAGCGAACTTGGAGTCAGAGATGCTTCCAGGGGTCTTCCCCATGCTGTTCTCCTTGTATTCAGCACATTTTCCATCCATTTCTACATTTTCATTACCCCCCAGACCTCCTTGACGAGTCTGCTGGAAAAATGCTTGGATTTCCCATTGACTGCCATTATACTTGTTACTCGAAGTAAGCATCCAAGCATTAAGAATTGCTTGGTTCGAGTAATGAGTATCTGAGCATTTTATTGCTCGCTCATCCCTAGCTGATACTATTTTTAACTAAGTGTGGCAGGATTGCTTTCTAATTACCGATAGATTTCAGCTAGTGACATGGTTTTTTGCAACTCTCTTTCTTCATGTGTTCAATACTTTTTCCCTGTGTCATTTCTTATTATTACACATACAGTGGCATGCAAACGTTTGGGCACCCCTGGTCAAAATTAATGTTAACAGTTAAGCAAGTTGAAGATGAAATGATCTCTAAAAGGGCTAAAGTTAAAAATTACACATTTCCTTTGTATTTTAAGTAAAATATGTGTATATACTGTATATATATATATATATATATATATATACTAGAAAGTGGCCCGATTCTAATGCATCGGATATTCTAGAATATGTATGTATGTACGTCGCGCTTAGCACAGCCACGTAGTATATAGCACAGCCACGTAGTATATAACACAGCCAAGTAGTATAACAGCCACATAGTATATAGCAGCCACATAGTATATAACACAGCCCACGTAATATATAGCACAGCCCAAGTAATATATAGCACAGCCCACGCAGTATATAACACAGGCCACATAGTATATAAAACAGCCCACGCAGTATATAACACTGCCCACGTAGTATAAAGCAGCCAGGCAGTATATAACACAGCCCATGTAATACATAGCACAGCTCACGTAGTATATAACAGGCCACGCAGTATATAACAGCCCACGCAGTATATAACACAGCCCACGTAGTATATAGCAGGGTGGGCACCATATCCCTGTTAAAAAAAAATTTAAATAAAAAATAGTTATATACTATTACTCACCCTCCGGAGTCCACCAAAGCTGTCTCAATGCGAACGATGCTGCTGCCAGCTTCCGTTCCCAATGATGCATTGCGAAATTACCCAGATGACTTAGCGGTCTCGCGAGACCGCTAAGTCATCTGGGTAATTTCGCAATGCATCACTGGGAACGGAAGCTGGCGACAGCATCACGCGCATCAGTGGACAGCAGAAGGTGAGAATAGCACAATTTTTTTTTTATTATTATTTTTAACATTATATCTTTTTACTATTGATGCTGCACAGGCAGCATCAATAATAAAAAGTTGGTCCGGGATGGGGCGACACACTGGCACTGACTGGAGGGGAGCAGGGAGGGGGCACTGACTTGAGGAGGGTAGGGAGGGGCCAATTTGTGGCCGGACTCAGCGACGCGGGATTTCCGCAACAGACAGACAAACAGACGGAAGTACCCCTTAGACAATTATATAGATATCCACAATCTACTCACATTCTCTTCCCTCTCCACTCCTTGTCTACAATCCCCACCCCACAAACTTGCACACCCTCGCAGAAATCTTAAACACATTGATCTACATTCACTCTCTGAATCCTTCCTCCCTCTCACAGACATAAGTTCCCTACACAATGCGGATGACGCTGCCGCTCTATATAAAACCACAATAGCTGCAGCTTTGGAATCTCTTGCCCCTCTCACACATACCAAAGCTCGCAAAATCAACAGACAGCCCTGGCACACCAGCCTGATCAAAGAACTGAGGCGAGCTTCTAGGGCTGCTGAGCGGAGATGGAAAAGATCCAACTCCAACGAGCACTTCATCGCATTCAAACAGTCCCTCACTACTTTCAAGACCACACTCGCCACAGCAAAACAAACCTACTTCTCATCTCTCATATCCTCACTGTCTCACAACCCTAAACAGTTATTCAACACCTTCAACTCTCTCCTCCATCCCCCAGCACCTCCTCCCTCCCCACTCATCTCAGCTGAAGACTTTGCCTCATTTTTCAAGCAGAAGATTGAGAACATCAGAGACAGTTTTAGTGGACAACCCCCAGAGCCCTTCCTCCCAACTACCCAGCCCTCCACCTCCAAAACCAACTTCTCCACCATTACAGAAGATGGACTCTCCACCCTACTCTCAAGATAGCATCTCACCCCCCTGTGCACTTGACCCGATCCCTTCCCACTTCATCCCAAACCTCGCCACAGTCTTCATCCCAACTCTAACTCATCTCTTCAACCTATCACTAACAACTGGTGTTTTCCCCTCAAGATTTAAACATGCCTCAATCACACCTATCCTCAAAAAGCCCTCTCTTGACCCATCCTCCGTATCTAGCTATCGCCCTATATCACTCCTCCCCTATGCCTCAAAACTACTGGAACAACACGTCCATCTTGAACTGTCCTCCCATCTATCTTCCTGCTCCCTCTTCAACCGCTTACAATCAGGCTTCCGGTCACACCACTCCACTGAAACTGCCCTAACTAAGGTCACCAATGACCTATTAACCGCTAAGAGCAAGCGACACTACTCTGTCCTCCTCCTCCTGGACCTGTCCTCTGCCTTTGACACAGTGGACCATTCCCTATTACTACAGACCCTCTCATCCCTTGGCATCACAGACTTGGCCCTATCCTGGTTCTCGTCATACCTAACTGACCGAACATTCAGCATCTCCCATTCACACACCACCTCCTCACCTCGCCCCCTATGTGTCAGAGTCCCGCAAGGTTCAGTTCTAGGGCCCCTGCTCTTCTCCATTTACACTTTTGGCCTGGGACAGCTCATAGAAGCTCACGGTTTTCAGTATCATCTCTATGCTGACGACACACAGATCTACATCTCTGGACCAGATATCACCACCCTACTAACCAGAATCCCTCAATGTCTATCCGCTATTTCATCCTTCTTCTCCGCTAGATTTCTAAAACTTAACATGGACAAAACAGAATTCATTGTCTTTCCCCCGGCCTCTCCCCTCTGTCAATCCCTTCATTGGCTCCCCATTACCCAGAGACTCCAGTACAAAAGCCTAACCATAACATACAAAGCCATCCACAACCTGTCTCCTCCATACATCTGTGACCTCGTCTCCCGGTACTTTCCAGCACACAACCTCCGATCCTCACAAGATCTCCTTCTCAACTCTCCTCTTATCTCCTCTTCCCACAATCGCATACAAGATTTCTCTCGCGCATCACCCCTACTCTGGAACTCTCTACCACAACATATCAGACTCTCACCTATCATCGAAACCTTCAAAAAGAACCTGAAGACCTACCTCTTCTGGCAAGCCTACAACCTGCAGTAACCACCGATCGACCAAGCCACTGCACGACCAGCTCTATCCTCACCTACTGTATCCTCACCCATCCCTTGTAGATTGTGAGCCCTCGTGGGCAGGGTCCTCTCTCCTCCTGTACCAGTTGTGACTTGTATTGTTCAAGATTATTGCAGCTGTTTTTATTATGTACACCCCTCCTCACATATAAAGCGCCATGGAATAAATGGCGCTATAATAAATAATAATAATATATATACATATACAGTACAGAGCAAAAGTTTGGACACACCTTCTCATTTAAAGATTTTTCTGTATTTTCATGACTATGAAAATTGTAAATTCACACTGAAGGCATCAAAACTATGAATTAACACATGTGGAATTATATACTTAACAAAAAAGTGTGAAACAACTGAAAATATGTCTTATATTCTAGGTTCTTCAAAGTAGCCACCTTTTGCTTTAATGACTGCTTTGCACACTCTTGGCATTCTCTTGAGCTTCAAGAAGTAGTCACCGGAAATGGTCTTCCAACAATCTTGAAGGAGTTCCCAGAGATGCTTAGTACATGTTGAGCCTTTTGCCTTCACTCTGCGGTCCAGCTCACCCCAAACCATCTCATCTTGGCTTGGTTCAGGTCTGGTGACTGTGGAGGCCAGGTCATCTGGCGTAGCACCCCATCACTCTCCTTCTTGGTCAAATAGCCCTTACACAGCCTGGAGGTGTGTTTGGGGTCATTGTCCTGTTGAAAAATAAATGATGGTCCAACTAAACGCAAACTGGATGGAATAGCATGCTGCTGCAAGTTGCTGTGGTAGCCATGCTGGTTCAGTATGCCTTCAATTTTGAATAAATCCCCAACAGTATCACCAGCAAAGCACCCCCACACCATCACACCTCCTCCTCCATGCTTCACGGTGGGAACCAGGCATGTAGAGTCCATCCGTTTACCTTTTCTGCGTCACACAAAAACACGGTGGTTGGAACCAAAGATCTCAAATTTGGACTCATCAGACCAAAGCACAGATTTCCACTGGTCTAATGTCCATTCCTTGTGTTCTTTAGCCCAAACAAGTCTCTTCTGCTTGTTGCTTGTCCTTAGCAGTGGTTTCCTAGCAGTTATTTTACCATGAAGGCCTGCTGCACAAAGTCTCCTCTTAACAGTTATTGTAGAGATGTGTCTGCTGTTACAACTCTGTGTGGCATTGACTGGGTCTCTAATCTGAGCTGCTGTTAACCTGCGATTTCTGAGGCTGGTGACTCGGATAAACTTATCCTCAGAAGCAGAGGTGACTCTTGGTCTTCCTTTCCTGGGCGGTCCTCATGTGAGCCAGTTTCTTTGTAGTACTTGATGGTTTTTGCAACTGCACTTGGGGACACTTTCAAAGTTTTCCTAATTTTTCGGACTGACTGACCTTCATTTCTTAAAGTAATGATGGCCAATCCTTTTTCATTACTTAGCTTTTTTCTTGCCATAATACAAATTCTATCAGTCTATTTAGTAGGACTATCAGCTGTGTATCCACCAGACTTCTGCACAACACAACTGATGGTCCCAACACCATTTATAAGGCAAGAAATCCTACTTATTAAACCTGACAGGGCACACCTGTGAAGTGAAAACCATTTCCGGTGACTACCACTTGAAGCTCATCAAGAGAATGCCAAGAGTGTGCAAAGCAGTCTTCAAAGCAAAAGGTGGCTACTTTGAAGAACCTAGAATATAAGACATATTTTCAGTTGCTTCACACTTTTTTGCTAAGTATATAATTCCACATGTTAATCCATAGTTTTGATGCCTTCAGTGTGAATTTACAATTTTCATAGTCATGAAAACACAGAAAAATCTTTAAATGAGAAGGTGTGTCCAAACTTTGCTCTGTACTGTATACTCTGTAATGTATAAATAAATATATATATATTTTATCTTTTACAATTTAAAAGTTACAAAAAAGAAAATGGGCTGAAGCAAAAGTTTGGAGATTTGTATGCTCAGGTAGCTTTGACCAAGGTTTCAAACTTTAATTAGCCTGTTAGGGTTATGGCTTGTTCACAATCATCGTTGGGAAAGGCCAGGTGATGCAAATTTCCCAGTGTTATAAAAACCCAACCTCCTCTAACCTTTTGCCAAAAAATAGCAGCCATGGGTTCTTCTAAGCAGCTGCCTAGCACTTTGAAAATGAAAATGATGGAGGCCCACAAAGGAGGAGAAGGCTATAGAAAGATAGCAAAGCGGTTTCAAGTTCCCCTTTCCTCAGTTCTAAATTTGATTGGGTAAAGGCAGTTAATAGGAACAATGAAGGTCTAGATAAGATCTGGAAAACCAAGCAAAATTTCAGTGAGCTGCTTGTAGGATTGCTAGAGAGGCAAATCATAACCCACACTTGACTGAAAAAGACCTTCTGAAAGATTTAGCAGATTCTGGAGTTGTAGTACATTGTTCTACTGTTCAGAGACACCTACACAAATATGGCCATCATGGAAAAGTAATCAGAAGAAAACCTCTCCTGCGTGCTCACCATAAAATGCAGCATCAGAAGTATGTAAAAGAACATCTAAACAAGCCTGATGCATTTTCAAAACAAGTCTTATGAAACGATGAGGTTAAAATAGAACTCTATGGCCACAATGATCAAAGATATTTGTGGAGAAAAAAGGGCACAGAATTTCAGGAAAAGAACATCTCGACAAGCATTAAACATGGGGGTGGATCAATCATGCTTTGGGGTTGTGTTGCAGCCAATGGTATTGGGAACATTTCACGGGTAGAGGGAAGAATGGATTCAATGAAATTTCAACAAATTACTGATGCAAACATAACACCATCAGTAAAAAAAAATGGTTGAAAAGAGGATGGCTTCTACAATTGGATAATTATCCCAAACACACGTCAAAATCCACAATAGACTAGCTCACAAGGTGCAAGTTGAAGGTTTTACAATGGCCCTCACAGTCCCCTGTTCTGAATAAAGAGAAGAATTTTCCAAGGAAGAATGGATGAAAATCCCTCAAATAAGAATTGAAAGACTCATGTCTCACTACAAAAAAGGTTTTACATGCAATAATACTATCAAAATGTAGTGCTACTAGATACTAACCATGCAAGCTGTCAACATTTTTGCATCTGCCCATTAACCCTCAACACGTGGGGATACCCTAACAAACAGGCAAATCTCTGCATGTGTTGAGGCTGTCTAACAGCTGCAAACCATGTAACCATGGGGATGCGAACATAATGTACAAGCACTACAAGATACTCGGATAACACCTGAGCATGCTTGGATAAGACATTATCTGAGCACATTAGCGCAACACTAATCATTTCATCTCCAACTAGAATAAAGGGAAACTATCAGCAGGATTGTGCTGAGTAACCTACAGACAGTGTCAGGTTGGCGCCGTTATACTGATTAAAATGATACCTTGGGTGATGAAATCTGTCTTGTGGTTGTTGTTTAATCTTTATTTTCAGTTTTGAGTTAAAGATATGCTCATGCTCCGGGGCGGCCTGTGGGGGGGATCATGTGGTGCTCTGCTCAGCTATTCATCTGTATAGCTTCTGACAGGTCACTGATCCCTCAGTGACCTGCCCCCTAGTTTACATAATAAATATTACATATATTGAGAAAAAAAAAATGACCTGCAGCAGGCAGGCAGCGGCGATGCAGCATGATTGCATGTGTAATGTGCAGTTAATTATTTTACCTGATACTATAAATAAATTAATTTAAAAAAAAGGGTCTCAAAATGGTGGCGGCTGCACCTTCACAGTAGCAGCTATCGGCGATCCGATAGCTGCTACTGCGCAGGAACCAGCTGCACCATTTTGCTAGAGAACAAAGAAAATTGCCTCCTCCAAGATGACGCTGCCTGCATCTGAGTAGTAGCAGCTATCGGCGATCACCGATAGATGCTACTGCGCAGGCGCGGCCAGAGCCATCTTAGTGGAGACAATTTTTTTCTCTAGCAAGAGGGCGCCACCGACACCTGTGCAGTAGCATGTATCAGATTGCCAATAGCTGCTTCTGCCCAGGTGCAGCCGACACCATTTTGAGACATAGCATAAAAAATAAAACCAATTTGTCACGCACACACTTCGCAGCACGCGGAGTGCGCTTGCACAGGTTAATTTATCTCCTCTCACTCAATCCAGCTCTCAACATCTGTTTTAGGCTATAAAATGAGCATAAGTCACACTCCAATTATGTAACGCTGCAACCACTGATCAAACACACGAGGTGATGAGTCCCCAAAATATGCTACTGTCAATCAAAAGGGCTCTAAAAGGCTCTCTAAAAGGGCTATAGATTATTTTAGGGCATACAAGCATCAAACTTATTAAAGATTTTAGCTTTAAAATAAAATTTACAGTGCTTAAAATATAAATATATAAAAGATTAAAAAAAACAACACACATATATGCAAAACAGTTATAAAATAAAAAGGGAGAAAGAACAGAAATATCTTAACATTTCCGCCTGCAGTTATCGTGGTTTCCTTGAGGAAAGGAGAAGTGAATTATGGAGCACATCCGTATATGAGGACCTCACATATGAACACTTCTTTTTGTGTCATCCAGATTTTTATATTCCTGACCATAGGCTCATATTTCCAGGATGACCTGGATTGGCCCTTTTAAAAGATGCTGTTTGTGAGTGGACGACTGGCTAAGCTGTGGCATTTCAAATATCATGTGTCCCCCCAATACAGACAATAGGAAATATTGTGCCAAGTACAGACCATTTGCTAATCCTTCTGAAGCTCAGAATATAGATGCTAAGGTGAAAGGTATGCCACCTCCAGCAAAAGCCCCTTTGTGCTTACAGTACTATTTCCAGTATCACCCTTTTGTCAACTAAATGTAACTCTACTGCTATTATGATTTCCCTTATTGATTATATATTTTCTTAACACAATTATTCACGTACTGTTGATTTGTTCATTCTGCCTCCCACAGATCACAGTAAGGCTTGGCTCACGTTTATTCTGCGCTGAGCGTTTACACCATGGTTTCGGTGTAACTCTCTGAAATTCGCGATTCAGATGGGACCTCCAGAAAAAGATTCCCTAGTGAGGCAGATGGAGGCACTGTGGCCACCGTCTGGCCTATGATCCGGCAGGTGTCCATCTTTTTAGGCATGCATAAAAGCACGGTCGATCACCGTTTTCTGCACTTCTAAAAAGGACACTGCTAAATAGAGGCCAAAGTAACTTTGCTGCCTCATTATAGTGAATGGATCCCTCAGGGGTTATGAGTCACCTCACTCGGAGATAAACACGGAAACCCTGATGTAAGTGCTTAACATAGAGTGCAGGATAAATGTGATCCAAAATATTATGTAAAATATTCCCAATAAAAGCTTCAAATCAACCCACAAAAAAATAAGTCCCCACTCAGGTCCAATATAGGGAGCCTCCACATTAATGGTAGTATATAGGCTCTGGAAAATAAAATGGCTCCTCAACCTCTAAAAGAAATTTAGTAAATTCTGCGCTCCCAAATCCAAATGGCCCTCCTCCCTTCTGAGCCCCAGTGTGCCTAAATCACATTTAGTGTCCACGTGTTTGGCATTTCTGTAATGATGAGAGCCTGCATAATTTACGAGTACATGTCTACAGAAGTATGAGCTGGTCTCTACAACGTACTATATAACGTATAATTTCCAAAATGCGGTCATTTGAGGGGGATTCTGCTCTTCTAGCTCTTAAGGGCCCTTTATATGGAGTCCGCAAACTATTCTAGGAAAATCTGTGCTGCAGGAGGCAAATAGCGCTCCGTTACTCCCGAGTCTCTCTGTATGGCTAAGCAGTACTGTACAGCCACATATGGGGTATTGCTACATTCAGCAGAAATTGTGGGACACATTTTTGTGCCATTTTTACCAATTTCCCAGTGTGAAAATGTAAAATCTGGGGCTAAACCACAATTTTGATGTTAAAAATGTAATTATTTTTTCTTCACTGCCCAATGGTATAAAATTCTGTGACACATGTGGTGTCAATATGAGCACTGTAATCTTAGATGAAGTTAGTTTACACGTTTGGGGGGTTCTGCTGTTCTGGCACCTCAGGGGCTCTCCCAGTGTGTCATGGCATCTGCAAACCATAACAGTAAAATCTGCACTATAATATGGAGCTCCTTCCCTTCTGAGCTGTGCACTGTGCCTAAAAAGTATTTCCCGATTACATGTAGGGTATTGGCAAAATCAGGAGAAATTTTTACAACTGAGATCCATTTTTTCCTATTAGCTCTTAAAAAAATTAAAAATTTGGGGCTAAAACAACATTTTAGTGGTAAAAATGTATTCATTCTTCACTGTCCAATGGTATAAAATTATGTGAGGCACAGGTGGAGTCAATATGATCACTACACCCCTAGATGAATTCATTGAGAGGTGTACTTTGTAAAATGGGGTCACTTATGGGAGATTTCTGCTGTTCTGGCACCTCAGGGGCTCTGCCAATGTGACATGGCCTCCTCAAACCAATACAGGAAAACCTGCATTGTAATATGGTGCTCCTTCCCTTTTGAGCTTTGCCCTGTGCTTCAAAAGTAGTTTTCGACCTCATATGGGTTATCTGCATAGTGAGAAGAAATTTCACAGCATATTTTGGAATCAACTTTATCCTGCTATCCTTATGAAAATAAAAAAATTTGGGCTAAAAGAACATTTTTGTGGAAAAAAAAGCAGATTTTTTATTTTCATGGCTCTACGTTATAAACTTCTGTTAAGCCCCTGGGGGTTCAAGGTGTTCACTACACATCTAAATACATTCCATGAGTTGTCTAGCTTCCAAAATGGGGTCATTTGTGGGGGGTTTCCACTGTTTAGGCACATCAGGGGCTCTGCAAATGCGAGATGGCGTGTGACAATGATTCAAGGAAATTTTGTGCTCCAAAAGTTCAACGTTGCTCCTTCCCTTTCAAGCCCTGTCATGCACCAAAACAGTAGTTTTTTCCCCATATGTGGGATATCAACGCACTCTTCAGAAAATGCACAACAAATTTTGGGGTCCATTTTTTCCTGTTACCCTTGTGAAAATAAAAAAAAAATTGAATCTAATTTAAAATTTTAGAGAAAAAAAGTCAAAACTTAATTTTTTCCTTCCATGTTGCTTCTGCTGCTGTGAAGCACTTGAAGGGTTAATAAACCTCTTGAATGTGGATTTGAGCACCTTGAGGAGTGCAGTTTTTAGAATGGTGTCACTGTTGGGCATTTTCTGTCATATAGGCTCCTCAAAGTAATTTCAAATGTGAAGTGGTCCTTAAAAAAATTGTTTTGTAAATTTTGTTGGAAAAATTAGAAATCACAGATCAACTTTTAACCCTTATATCTTCCTAGCAAAAAAAATTATGTTTCCAAAATTGGGCTGATGTAAAGTAGACATGTGGGAAATGTTATTTATAACTATTTTGTGGGACATATGTCTCTGATTTAATGGCATAAAAGTTAAGAGATTTAAATTTTTTTTAATTTTTGCTACATTTCCATTTTTTTCACAAATAAACACAAGTCATAAGGAAGAAATTTTAACACTACGTTGGATACGTGGGATCCGTTGAAGCATTCCAGAATTATTACCTCATAAAGTGACAGTGGTCAGAATTGTAAAATTTGACCTGGTCAGGAAGGTGAAAACAAGCTCGATGTTAAAGAGTTAAATATGTGAAAAACAGTTGAGAAACTTATTATAAAATCAAAGTAGTTTTCAATAATCTATTCTATGGCCTCAGGGAACCGTACGGAGAACAAATCCAAGCAGTGGTGGATGACAGGGATTATTCCTATAGAGGAAGGGTTCACTGACCACAGAAAGCAGCCACAATACTACGACATGAGGAACAGACAATGGGAAAGATGACTGATGATGGTGATGCCATGCAGGGATGCCAGCACAGCCACACTGTCCCCACAGCAGGCCCCGACCCGCAGCACAGACACTCAGCCCTACAGATGCACAGACACTCAGCCCTACAGATGAACAGTCACTAACACCGCACTAGAAGCCTTAAGGTACCGTCACATTAAGCGACGCTGCAGCGATAACGACAACGATGCCGATCGCTGCAGCGTCGCTGTTTGATCGCTGGAGAGCTGTCACACAGACCGCTCTCCAGCGATCAACGATGCCGAGGTCCCCTGGTAACCAGGGTAAACATCGGGTAACTAAGCGCAGGGCCGCGCTTAGTAACCCGATGTTTACCCTGGTTACCAGCGTAAAATGTAAAAAAAACAAACAGCACATACTTACATTCACGTCCCCCTGCGTCCACTTCCTGACTGACTGAGCGCCGTACAGTGAGAGCAGAGCGGTGACGTCACCGCTGTGCTGCTTTCACTTTCACTTTGCGGCGCTGAGTCAGAGGAGGAAGCAGACTGCAGGGGGACGCAATGTGAGTATGTGCTGTTTGTTTTTTTTACATTTTACGCTAGTAACCAGGGTAAACATCGGGTTACTAAGCGCGGCCCCGCGCTTAGTTACCCGATGTTTACCCTGGTTACCAGTGTAAAATATCGCTGGTATCGTTGCATTTGGTGTCAAACACAACGATACACAGCGATCAAACGACCAAATAAAGTTCTGGACTTTATTCAGCGACCAGCGACATCACAGCAGGATCCTGATCGCTGCTGCGTGTCAAACTAAACGATATCGCTAGCGAGGACGCTGCAACGTCACGGATCGCTAGCGATATCGTTATAAAGTCGTTTAGTGTGACGGTACCTTTACACTACCTGATCTTAAGCCTCCGAGCTCCAGACATGTGACTCAGCACATGACATCACAACAGGTCCTGCAGGCACAGCACACACTGCACAAATCTCCCACAGCACAGATGGCTTCCCCTCCCACATGTGACTGATCACATGACATCGCCAAAGGTCCTACAGTTATCAACTACACAAAGCTCCAACAACACAAATGATCATAGTTAGGAGTTATTAGAGGGACGTCCTCCGCCTGCAGTCAGTAATGTAGTCTGTACAGTATATAGCAGGGTATAATGGAGTTATTAGAGGGACGTCCTCCGCCTGTAGTCAGTAATCTAGTCTGTACAGTATATAGCAGGGTATAATGGAGTTATTAGAGGGAGGTCCTCCGCCTGTAGTCAGTAATGTAGTCTGTACAGTATATAGCAGGGTATAATGGAGTTATTAGAGGGACGTCCTCCGCCTGCAGTCAGTAATCTAGTCTGTACAGTATATAGCTGGGTATAATGGAGTTATTAGAGGGACGTCCTCCGCCTGCAGTCAGTAATCTAGTCTGTACAGTATATAGCAGGGTATAATGGAGTTATTAGAGGGACGTCCTCCGCCTGCAGTCAGTAATCTAGTCTGTACAGTATATAGCAGGGTATAATGGAGTTATTAGAGGGACGTCCTCCGCCTGCAGTCAGTAATCTAGTCTGTACAGTATATAGCAGGGTATAATGGAGTTATTAGAGGGAGGTCCTCCGCCTGCAGTCAGTAATCTAGTCTGTACAGTATATAGCAGGGTATAATGGAGTTATTAGAGGGACGTCCTCCGCCTGCAGTCAGTAATCTAGTCTGTACAGTATATAGCAGGGTATAATGGAGTTATTAGAGGGACGTCCTCCGCCTGCAGTCAGTAATCTAGTCTGTACAGTATATAGCAGGGTATAATGGAGTTATTAGAGGGAGGTCCTCCACCTGTAGTCAGTAATCTAGTCTGTACAGTACAGAGCAGGGTATAATGGAGTTATTAGAGGGAGGTCCTCCGCCTGCAGTCAGTAATCTAGTCTGTACAGTATATAGCAGGGTATAATGGAGTTATTAGAGGGACGTCCTCCGCCTGCAGTCAGTAATCTAGTCTGTACAGTATATAGCAGGGTATAATGGAGTTATTAGAGGGACGTCCTCCACCTGTAGTCAGTAATCTAGTCTGTACAGTATATAGCTGGGTATAATGGAGTTATTAGAGGGAGGTCCTCCACCTGTAGTCAGTAATCTAGTCTGTACAGTACAGAGCAGGGTATAATGGAGTTATTAGAGGGAGGTCCTCCGCCTGCAGTCAGTAATCTAGTCTGTACAGTACAGAGCAGGGTATAATGGAGTTATTAGAGGGAGGTCCTCCACCTGTAGTCAGTAATCTAGTCTGTACAGTATATAGCAGGGTATAATGGAGTTATTAGAGGGAGGTCCTCCGTCTGCAGTCAGTAATCTAGTCTGTACAGTATATAGCAGGGTATAATGGAGGTATTAGAGGGAGGTCCTCCGCCTGTAGTCAGTAATCTAGTCTGTACAGTATATAGCTGGGTATAATGGAGTTATTAGAGGGACGTCCTCCGCCTGCAGTCAGTAATCTAGTCTGTACAGTATATAGCAGGGTATAATGGAGTCATTAGAGGGACGTCCTCCGCCTGCAGTCAGTAATCTAGTCTGTACAGTATATAGCAGGGCATAATGGAGTTATTAGAGGGAGGTCCTCCGCCTGCAGTCAGTAATCTAGTCTGTACAGTATATAGCAGGGTATAATGGAGTTCTTAGAGGGACGTCCTCCGCCTGCAGTCAGTAATGTAGTCTGTACAGTATATAGCAGGGTATAATGGAGTTATTAGAGGGACGTCCTCCGCCTGCAGTCAGTAATCTAGTCTGTACAGTATATAGCAGGGCATAATGGAGTTATTAGAGGGAGGTCCTCCACCTGTAGTCAGTAATCTAGTCTGTACAGTATATAGCAGGGCATAATGGAGTTATTAGAGGGAGGTCCTCCGCCTGCAGTCAGTAATCTAGTCTGTACAGTATATAGCAGGGTATAATGGAGTTATTAGAGGGAGGTCCTCCGCCTGCAGTCAGTAATCTAGTCTGTACAGTATATAGCAGGGTATAATGGAGTTATTAGAGGGAGGTCCTCCGCCTGTAGTCAGTAATCTAGTCTGTACAGTATATAGCAGGGCATAATGGAGTTATTAGAGGGACGTCCTCCGCCTGCAGTCAGTAATCTAGTCTGTACAGTATAGAGCAGGGTATAATGGAGTTATTAGAGGGAGGTCCTCCGCCTGTAGTCAGTAATCTAGTCTGTACAGTATATAGCATAGTGAGGAGCAGCTCCGGAATTTTATGGATGGGTTGAACTCGAACCATTTTAACATCAGACTTACGTATAAATACAGCAGGACCGAGGTGGACTTCCTGGACGTCAAAATATCGGTTGATGGAAATTTACATCTACAGACGGACGTCTACCGAAAGCCCACCTCGGTCAATGCACTGCTGCATGCGAGTTCGAGCCATCCTGGATCCACCATTAGGGCCATCCCAGTGGGCCAATTCCTCAGAATGAGGCGTATTTGCTCATCTGAGGAATTCTTCGAAGTTCAGGCGGCGGACCTCCGTGACAGGTTTCGGATGCGCGGATACAGCGAACGCTGCATAAAACGGGGCTATCTGCGGGCAAAGAGTAATAGTCGTCCATCTTTGCTACATGGCCAAGCTAAAATTAGACAGAGTAGTGATCAGATTAGATTTATTTCTACTTACAACAGCCGTTGGGCACAGATGAGGGAAATCCTTAAACGACACTGGAATGTGCTACAAACGGATCCTGCCCTGTCAAAACATCTACCCAAAGACCCACTTATGACAGCGAGAAAAAGTCAAAATCTGGGAGATATGCTTGTGCGTAGTCATTACGTTCCTGAAATGAGTAATCCCTTTAACTCCCGTGGACCACCACAGGGTTGTTTTCCCTGTGGGAAGTGTTTGTCCTGTAGGAACACACTAAGAACATCTACCTTTGTCACCTCGGACGGTATGCGTAGTTTTAGTATCAGGCAATACATAACCTGTGCAACTACACAGGTTATTTATTATGCTACCTGCGGCTGTCACAAAATCTATATAGGCTTGACATCACGCCAGCTGAGAATACGCACTCGAGAGCACGTGCGGGATATACTAGCTGCAGCCTCGGTGGAAGACCTGTCTCTGCTTAAGACCATACCTAGGCACTTTAGAGTATTTCATCAAAGTGATCCAAGGACGTTTATGGTCAGGGGTATCCAGCATATCCAGCTTGGGATCCGTGGTGGGGACATTAAGCGGGTGTTGGCCCAGAAGGAATGTAGATGGATCACTATCCTGGGCACCATGTCCCCCCACGGACTCAATGAGTCACAGGGGTTTGCATCTTTCCTCTGACCTTGAGCGTCTTTTAGTTGTACCATGCTATCCCGATTATCTGCTATCGCTGTCTGATGTTTTAGTTGGTTTTATCTGTTGTCTTAAAGTGCTGTTTACTTACTGTTTTTATCTCTTTTTTGTATTTATAGTGATTACATGTAATATAGTGATGTACCCTTTCCCGTTTTTTGTACCGGTGGTTTCGTGTGGAGGAGCTATGTCCATCGCTCTCCTAGCATCTATCCATAAGTAACTGCTCGCATATCCTCGTTCTATTTCCATGGAAGATATCCAGTATCCAGAGAAGGAAGAAGAGAGAGAGAAAAAATGTGTTTGTGTGACATATATGGAAAATCTTTCCTACCCTTCTGGGTGGATATTTACTAGGTTTAAGACTCTATACTTGCTGATTTTTAGCATAAATACAGTAGTGATCTTGTATATTTTGCGTACATACATTGTGCATATTATCCATGCGCCTGGGTGCCTGTACAATGTTTGCCCTCTATATAATGCACTTTGTAGTTTTTGTTTACTTTTGGGCTACATTTACTAATCATTGTGCAGGCACTAATGTATTTGGCGGCCTATATCCCCATAGTTTATGTATGCCCTTGCTATCATGTGTCTTGATTGTCTGTCTGCAGCGGTGACCTGGCGCCGGCCACTGTCTGTTGGACTGACTGCGGGACCTAGATATGTCAGGGGCATCCTTTCTATTGGGTAGAGTTTATCATGCACACAAATCTGTATGTTATGTACTATGTATTTTCTGGTTATTTTTTGATTGTATTGGTTATTTCTGTATATGTGTTATTTGTTATTTTTAGAAGTATATTGTATCATCCGCATATGCCACTTTAAATGTCTATAGCCTTTTCTTTTCCGTTTCTGGGTTACTTATGTGCCTGTGTCCTTGCTACATCAGATGATCGCTCCTGTTCCGATGCCCCTCCTGCTGTGTCTTGCTGCGTGTGCGAGCTGGCGCCGGCCGCACCACGTGACTATCACTGGGAGGTGGGGCTATGGAGGGGATTTTGCGATCTGGACACCGGCAGGAGCGCTTGTGCCGTGGACTCTTCCCCATTGGTATATTTATGTCAGGTGATTCGCTACACCGGACATATAAGGTGGGTACTTCCTACAAGTAAAACCACGCCCCCTGAAGAAGGTGATCCCGCACCGAAACGTGCGTAGGGGTGAGAGCACGGCTGCGCCGGTCTATGACACATCAAGGGTAAATATTTGTGTTAGGCTTTGTTTACTTCACTCTATTGTTTAGCATTGTTCCATTTTGGCACCTAGGGGATTACTCATTAGCTACTGTGTGTATTGGTTGTAGGTCTCTGGCCAGTGTATCCATCTGGCTGTCAGTGGCAGGTGCTAGGCTATTATTATATGTGATCAACCAGTACATTGTCTTGTAGCATAGCCTGCCCTATATACAACCACTTACTAATCCCATGTAGCGCCCTATTTATTTTGTGTGCCCTAAGTTGGATACATATATATATATATACAGAAGCCATATTTACAATAGAACCCATATATACTGACTAGGTGTACCGTTTGCTCTCTTTTCCTTGGAGTGTCGTTTTTATCACTTTATAGGTGTTACATTATTACTGTATTGCTCACGGCTATGTGCACATTGTGTGCACAACATTGATTTTATGTTTGTATCAATTATTTAATAAAGTTTCTACTAAATTTTGCAATTATTGGTATTTTGACTCTATTTTTCTCCGTTCTGCTAAACAGTATATAGCAGGGCATAATGGAGTTATTAGAGGGACGTCCTCCGCCTGTAGTCAGTAATCTAGTCTGTACAGTATATAGCAGGGTATAATGGAGTTATTAGAGGGACGTCCTCCGCCTGTAGTCAGTAATCTAGTCTGTACAGTATATAGCAGGGCATAATGGAGTTATTAGAGGGAGGTCCTCCGCCTGCAGTCAGTAATCTAGTCTGTACAGTATATAGCAGGGCATAATGGAGTTATTAGAGGGAGGTCCTCCGCCTGCAGTCAGTAATCTAGTCTGTACAGTATATAGCAGGGCATAATGGAGTTATTAGAGGGAGGTCCTCCGCCTGCAGTCAGTAATCTAGTCTGTACAGTATATAGCAGGGCATAATGGAGTTATTAGAGGGAGGTCCTCCGCCTGCAGTCAGTAATCTAGTCTGTACAGTATATAGCAGGGCATAATGGAGTTATTAGAGGGAGGTCCTCCGCCTGCAGTCAGTAATCTAGTCTGTACAGTATATAGCAGGGTATAATGGAGTTATTAGAAGGACGTCCTCCGCCTGCAGTCAGTAATGTAGTCTGTACAGTATATAGCAGGGTATAATGGAGTTATTAGAGGGAGGTCCTCCGCCTGCAGTCAGTAATCTAGTCTGTACAGTACAGAGCAGGGTATAATGGAGTTATTAGAGGGAGGTCCTCCACCTGTAGTCAGTAATCTAGTCTGTACAGTATATAGCTGGGTATAATGGAGTTATTAGAGGGACGTCCTCCGCCTGCAGTCAGTAATCTAGTCTGTACAGTATATAGCAGGGTATAATGGAGTCATTAGAGGGACGTCCTCCGCCTGCAGTCAGTAATCTAGTCTGTACAGTATATAGCAGGGCATAATGGAGTTATTAGAGGGAGGTCCTCCGCCTGCAGTCAGTAATCTAGTCTGTACAGTATATAGCAGGGTATAATGGAGTTCTTAGAGGGACGTCCTCCGCCTGTAGTCAGTAATCTAGTCTGTACAGTATATAGCAGGGTATAATGGAGTTATTAGAGGGACGTCCTCCGCCTGCAGTCAGTAATGTAGTCTGTACAGTATATAGCAGGGTATAATGGAGTTATTAGAGGGACGTCCTCCGCCTGCAGTCAGTAATCTAGTCTGTACAGTATATAGCAGGGCATAATGGAGTTATTAGAGGGAGGTCCTCCGCCTGCAGTCAGTAATCTAGTCTGTACAGTATATAGCAGGGTATAATGGAGTTATTAGAGGGACGTCCTCCGCCTGCAGTCAGTAATCTAGTCTGTACAGTATATAGCAGGGCATAATGGAGTTATTAGAGGGAGGTCCTCCACCTGTAGTCAGTAATCTAGTCTGTACAGTATATAGCAGGGTATAATGGAGTTATTAGAGGGAGGTCCTCCGCCTGCAGTCAGTAATCTAGTCTGTACAGTATATAGCAGGGTATAATGGAGTTATTAGAGGGAGGTCCTCCGCCTGCAGTCAGTAATCTAGTCTGTACAGTATATAGCAGGGTATAATGGAGTTATTAGAGGGAGGTCCTCCGCCTGTAGTCAGTAATCTAGTCTGTACAGTATATAGCAGGGCATAATGGAGTTATTAGAGGGACGTCCTCCGCCTGCAGTCAGTAATCTAGTCTGTACAGTATATAGCAGGGTATAATGGAGTTATTAGAGGGAGGTCCTCCGCCTGTAGTCAGTAATCTAGTCTGTACAGTATATAGCAGGGCATAATGGAGTTATTAGAGGGACGTCCTCCGCCTGCAGTCAGTAATCTAGTCTGTACAGTATATAGCAGGGTATAATGGAGTTATTAGAGGGAGGTCCTCCGCCTGTAGTCAGTAATCTAGTCTGTACAGTATATAGCAGGGCATAATGGAGTTATTAGAGGGACGTCCTCCGCCTGCAGTCAGTAATCTAGTCTGTACAGTATATAGCAGGGTATAATGGAGTTATTAGAGGGCTTCCTCCGCCTACAGTCAGTAATCTAGTCTGTACAGTATATAGCAGGGTATAATGGAGTTATTAGAGGGAGGTCCTCCGCCTGTAGTCAGTAATCTAGTCTGTACAGTATATAGCAGGGCATAATGGAGTTATTAGAGGGAGGTCCTCCACCTGTAGTCAGTAATCTAGTCTGTACAGTACAGAGCAGGGTATAATGGAGTTATTAGAGGGAGGTCCTCCGCCTGCAGTCAGTAATCTAGTCTGTACAGTATATAGCAGGGCATAATGGAGTTATTAGAGGGAGGTCCTCCACCTGTAGTCAGTAATCTAGTCTGTACAGTACAGAGCAGGGTATAATGGAGTTATTAGAGGGAGGTCCTCTGTCTGCAGTCAGTAATCTAGTCTGTACAGTATATAGCAGGGTATAATGGAGTTATTAGAGGGAGGTCCTCCGCCTGTAGTCAGTAATCTAGTCTGTACAGTACAGAGCAGGGTATAATGGAGTTATTAGAGGGAGGTCCTCCGCCTGCAGTCAGTAATCTAGTCTGTACAGTATATAGCAGGGTATAATGGAGTTATTAGAGGGAAGTCCTCCGCCTGCAGTCAGTAATCTAGTCTGTACAGTATATAGCAGGGTATAATGGAGTTATTAGAGGGAGGTCCTCCGCCTGCAGTCAGTAATCTAGTCTGTACAGTATATAGCAGGGTATAATGGAGTTATTAGAGGGAGGTCCTCCGCCTGCAGTAAGTAAAATAGTCTGTACAGTATATAGCAGGGTATAATGGAGTTATTAGAGGGAGGTCCTCCGCCTGTAGTCAGTAATCTAGTCTGTACAGTATATAGCAGGGTATAATGGAGTTATTAGAGGGACGTCCTCCGCCTGCAGTCAGTAATCTAGTCTGTACAGTATATAGCAGGGTATAATGGAGTTATTAGAGGGAGGTCCTCCGCCTGTAGTCAGTAATCTAGTCTGTACAGTATATAGCAGGGTATAATGGAGTTATTAGAGGGACGTCCTCCGTCTGCAGTCAGTAATCTAGTCTGTACAGTATATAGCAGGGTATAATGGAGTTATTAGAGGGACGTCCTCCGCCTGCAGTCAGTAATCTAGTCTGTACAGTATATAGCAGGGTATAATGGAGTTATTAGAGGGACGTCCTCCGCCTGTAGTCAGTAATCTAGTCTGTACAGTATATAGCAGGGTATAATGGAGTTATTAGAGGGACGTCCTCCGCCTGTAGTCAGTAATCTAGTCTGTACAGTATATAGCAGGGTATAATGGAGTTATTAGAGGGAGGTCCTCCGCCTGTAGTCAGTAATCTAGTCTGTACAGTACAGAGCAGGGTATAATGGAGTTATTAGAGGGACGTCCTCCGCCTGCAGTAAGTAAAATAGTCTGTACAGTATATAGCAGGGTATAATGGAGTTATTAGAGGGACGTCCTCCGTCTGCAGTCAGTAATCTAGTCTGTACAGTATATAGCAGGGTATAATGGAGTTCTTAGAGGGACGTCCTCCGCCTGTAGTCAGTAATCTAGTCTGTACAGTATATAGCAGGGTATAATGGAGTTATTAGAGGGAGGTCCTCCGCCTGTAGTCAGTAATCTAGTCTGTACAGTATATAGCAGAGTATAATGGAGTTATTAGAGGGACGTCCTCCGCCTGTAGTCAGTAATCTAGTCTGTACAGTATATAGCAGGGTATAATGGAGTTATTAGAGGGAGGTCCTCCGCCTGTAGTCAGTAATCTAGTCTGTACAGTATATAGCAGGGTATAATGGAGTTATTAGAGGGACGTCCTCCGCCTGCAGTCAGTAATCTAGTCTGTACAGTATATAGCAGGGTATAATGGAGTTATTAGAGGGAGGTCCTCCGCCTGCAGTCAGTAATCTAGTCTGTACAGTATATAGCAGGGTATAATGGAGTTATTAGAGGGAGGTCCTCCACCTGTAGTCAGTAATCTAGTCTGTACAGTACAGAGCAGGGTATAATGGAGTTATTAGAGGGAGGTCCTCCGCCTGCAGTCAGTAATCTAGTCTGTGAAGTATATAGCAGGGTATAATGGAGTTATTAGAGGGAGGTCCTCCGCCTGCAGTCAGTAATCTAGTCTGTACAGTATATAGCAGGGTATAATGGAGTTATTAGAGGGACGTCCTCCGCCTGCAGTCAGAAATCTAGTCTGTACAGTATATAGCAGGGTATAATGGAGTTATTAGAAGGACGTCCTCCGCCTGCAGTCAGTAATCTAGTCTGTACAGTATATAGCAGGGTATAATGGAGTTATTAGAGGGAGGTCCTCCGCCTGCAGTAAGTAAAATAGTCTGTACAGTATATAGCAGGGTATAATGGAGTTATTAGAGGGACGTCCTCCGTCTGCAGTCAGTAATCTAGTCTGTACAGTATATAGCAGGGTATAATGGAGTTATTAGAGGGACGTCCTCCGCCTGCAGTCAGTAATCTAGTCTGTACAGTATATAGCAGGGTATAATGGAGTTATTAGAGGGACGTCCTCCGCCTGTAGTCAGTAATCTAGTCTGTACAGTATATAGCAGGGTATAATGGAGTTATTAGAGGGAGGACCTCCGCCTGTAGTCAGTAATCTAGTCTGTACAGTATATAGCAGAGTATAATGGAGTTATTAGAGGGACGTCCTCCGCCTGTAGTCAGTAATCTAGTCTGTACAGTATATAGCAGGGTATAATGGAGTTATTAGAGGGAGGTCCTCCGCCTGTAGTCAGTAATCTAGTCTGTACAGTATATAGCAGGGTATAATGGAGTTATTAGAGGGACGTCCTCCGCCTGCAGTCAGTAATCTAGTCTGTACAGTATATAGCAGGGTATAATGGAGTTATTAGAGGGAGGTCCTCCGCCTGCAGTCAGTAATCTAGTCTGTACAGTATATAGCAGGGTATAATGGAGTTATTAGAGGGAGGTCCTCCACCTGTAGTCAGTAATCTAGTCTGTACAGTACAGAGCAGGGTATAATGGAGTTATTAGAGGGAGGTCCTCCGCCTGTAGTCAGTAATCTAGTCTGTACAGTATATAGCAGGGTATAATGGAGTTATTAGAGGGAGGTCCTCCGCCTGCAGTAAGTAAAATAGTCTGTACAGTATATAGCAGGGTATAATGGAGTTATTAGAGGGAGGTCCTCCGCCTGCAGTCAGTAATCTAGTCTGTACAGTATATAGCAGGGTAAAATGGAGTTATTAGAGGGAGGTCCTCCGCCTGTAGTCAGTAATATAGTCTGTACAGTATATAGCAGGGTATAATGGAGTTATTAGAGGGAGGTCCTCCGCCTGCAGTAAGTAAAATAGTCTGTACAGTATATAGCAGGGTATAATGGAGTTATTAGAGGGAGGTCCTCCGCCTGCAGTCAGTAATCTAGTCTGTACAGTATATAGCAGGGTATAATGGAGTTATTAGAGGGACGTCCTCCGCCTGTAGTCAGTAATCTATTCTGTACAGTATATAGCAGGGTATAATGGAGTTATTAGAGGGAGGTCCTCCGCCTGCAGTAAGTAAAATAGTCTGTACAGTATATAGCAGGGTATAATGGAGTTATTAGAGGGAGGTCCTCCGCCTGTAGTCAGTAATCTAGTCTGTACAGTATATAGCAGGGTGTAATGGAGTTATTAGAGGGACGTCCTCCGCCTGCAGTAAGTAAAAAAGTCTGTACAGTATATAGCAGGGCATAATGGAGTTATTAGAGGGACGTCCTCCGCCTGTAGTCAGTAATCTAGTCTGTACAGTATATAGCAGGGTATAATGGAGTTATTAGAGGGAGGTCCTCTGCCTGTAGTCAGTAATCTAGTCTGTACAGTACAGAACAGGGTATAATGGAGTTATTAGAGGGAGGTCCTCCGCCTGCAGTCAGTAATCTAGTCTGTACAGTATATAGCAGGGTATAATGGAGTTATTAGAGGGAGGTCCTCCGCCTGCAGTCAGTAATCTAGTCTGTACAGTATATATCAGGGTATAATGGAGTTATTAGAGGGAGGTCCTCCGCCTGCAGTCAGTAATCTAGTCTGTACAGTACAGAGCAGGGTACAATGGATTTATTAGAGGGAGGTCATCTGCTTGCAGTCAGTAATCTAGTCTGTACAGTATATAGCAGGGTATAATGGAGTTATTAGAGGGACGTCCTCCGCCTGCAGTCAGTAATCTAGTCTGTGAAGTATATAGCAGGGTATAATGGAGTTATTAGAGGGACGTCCTCCGCCTGCAGTCAGTAATCTAGTCTGTACAGTATATAGCAGGGTATAATGGAGTTATTAGAGGGACGTCCTCCGCCTGCAGTCAGAAATCTAGTCTGTACAGTATATAGCAGGGTATAATGGAGTTATTAGAAGGACGTCCTCCGCCTGCAGTCAGTAATCTAGTCTGTACAGTATATAGCAGGGTATAATGGAGGTATTAGAGGGACGTCCTCCGCCTGCAGTAAGTAAAATAGTCTGTACAGTATATAGCAGGGCATAATGGAGTTATTAGAGGGACGTCCTCCGCCTGTAGTCAGTAATCTAGTCTGTACAGTATATAGCAGGGTATAATGGAGTTATTAGAAGGACGTCCTCCGCCTGCAGTCAGTAATCTAGTCTGTACAGTATATAGCAGGGTATAATGGAGGTATTAGAGGGACGTCCTCCGCCTGCAGTAAGTAAAATAGTCTGTACAGTATATAGCAGGGCATAATGGAGTTATTAGAGGGACGTCCTCCGCCTGCAGTCAGTAATCTAGTCTGTACAGTATATAGCAGGGTATAATGGACTTATTAGAGGGAGGTCCTCCGTCTGCAGTCAGTAATCTAGTCTGTACAGTATATAGCAGGGTATAATGGAGTTATTAGAGGGAGGTCCTCCGCCTGTAGTCAGTAATCTAGTCTGTACAGTACAGAGCAGGGTATAATGGAGTTATTAGAGGGAGGTCCTCCGCCTGCAGTCAGTAATCTAGTCTGTACAGTATATAGCAGGGTATAATGGAGTTATTAGAGGGAGGTCCTCCGCCTGCAGTCAGTAATCTAGTCTGTACAGTATATAGCAGGGTATAATGGAGTTATTAGAGGGACGTCCTCCGCCTCTAGTCAGTAATCTAGTCTGTACAGTATATAGCAGGGCATAATGGAGTTATTAGAGGGAGGTCCTCCGCCTGCAGTCAGTAATCTAGTCTGTACAGTATATAGAAGGGTATAATGGAGTTATTAGAGGGAGGTCCTCCGCCTGTAGTCAGTAATATAGTCTGTACAGTACAGAGCAGGGTATAATGCAGTTATTAGAGGGAGGTCCTCCGCCTGTATTCAGTAATCTAGTCTGTACAGTACAGAGCAGGGTACGATGGAGCTATTAGAGGGAGGTCCTCCGCCTGCAGTCAGTAATCTAGTCTGTACAGTATATAGCAGGGTATAATGGAGTTATTAGAGGGTGGTCCTCCGCCTGTAGTCAGTAATCTAGTCTGTACAGTATATAGCAGGGTGTAATGGAGTTATTAGAGGGACGTCCTCCGCCTGCAGTCAGTAATCTAGTCTGTACAGTATATAGCAGGGTATAATGGAGTTATTAGATGGATGTCTTCCACCTGTAGTCAGTAATCTAGTCTGTACAGTATATAGCAGGGTATAATGGAGTTATTAGAGGGACGTCCTCTGCCTGTAGTTAGTAATCTAGTCTGTACAGTACAGAGCAGGGTACAATGGAGCTATTAGAGGGACGTTCTCTGCCTGCAGTCAGTAATCTAGTCTGTGCAGTACAGAGCAGGGTACAATGGATTTATTAGAGGGAGGTCATCTGCTTGCAGTCAGTAATCTAGGCTGTAGAGTACAGAGCAGGGATAATGGAGTTATTAGAGGGACGTCCTCTGCCTGCAGCCATCAATCTAGTCTGTACAGTATATAGCATGGTATAATGGAGTCATTAGAGGGACGTCCTCCGCCTGCAGTCAGTAATCTAGTCTGTACAGTATATAGCAGGGTATAATGGAGTTTTTAGAGGGACGTCCTCCGCCTGTAGTCAATAATCTAGTCTGTACAATACGGAGCTGGGTATAATGGAGCTTCTAGGCTACGTTCACATTTGCGTTGTGCGCCGCAGCGTCGGCGCCGCAGCGCACAACGCAAACAAAAACGCGGCAAAACGCACGCTAAAACGCTGCGTTTTGCGCCGCATGCGTCCTTTTTGGCCGAAAGTTGGACGCAAAAAAAATGCAACTTGATGCGTTTCTTGCGTCCAACGCTTGCGGCCATGCGGCGCAAAACGCAGCACAACGCATGTCCATGCGCCCCCATGTTAAATATAGGGGCGCATGACGCATGCGGCGCCGCTGCGGCGCCCGACGCTGCGGCGCTGACCGCAAATGTGAACGTAGCCTTAGAGGGATGTCTTCAGCCTGCAGTCAAAAATCTAGTCTGTGTTGGCAGATATGCAAAAGATACTTATTTTTGTGCAGGAGTTTACACTTTTCTGACACTAGATGGCGATGTTGTTACTGTTATATGCTTTGTTGAACGTAATGCATACACTTGTTGTACTTTTCTTTTACTTTCTCTCTGGTAAGAGGTCCTTTAGACTTTCTGTTATGCTGTATTATGACGCTGATGCATGTACCTCATGTTCTGTGAAGATAAAAGTTGAATTACCCCATATAATTTTCTCTCACAAGTTTCTTCTGCAACCAAACTATGCATCAGATTATGGGCCCAGCATGGAAGACAAAAAGGACTTGGTGAATGCAAAAGAATACTTAAGAGCAATTCTCTCCAAACAAGTAAGATAAGTAAAAGATGAGCAGCAGTTCAGAGCTGAGACTTACAGTAGCTGAGCTGAACAATGAGAACTATCAGTTATGGAAGTTCAAAGTGGAGATGTTATTGTCTAAAAATGATTTATGGGAATTAATCACTAAAGATAGACCCAATGATAATCAGATATGGGATAAGAAAAACAGACAAGCAAGAGCTACTATCAGCTTATTAGTTGAGGATGATCAGTTAATCCACATAAGGAATGAGGGAATACATCAAAGGGAATGTGGGAAGCATTGAGAAAGCTACATGAAAGCTGGCTTAAATCACAATCTATTCCTGCTAAGAAAACTTTTCAAGATGAGATTAAGTTCAAGGAAAGACATGCAGGAGCATATAAACTCCATGATGAAGGTGGTAACACAGCTTAGATCTTAGATCAGTCGGCGAAAACATTAAGGCTACTTTCACACTAGCATTGTTTGCTGTACGTCGGAATGCGTCGTTTTGGAGAAAAAACGCATCCTGCAAAGTTGCCCGCAGGATGCGTTTTTATCCATAGGCTTGCATTTGTGACGCATTGCGACGTACAGTATGGTCACACGTCGCATCCGTCGTGCGAGGGGTACGTCGTGTTTTGGCGGACCGTTGGCACAAAAAAAGTTACATCTACTCCGCCCCCTCCTCCCCGGACATTACAATGGGGCAGCGAAAGTCTTGAAAAATTGCATCCGCTGCCCCCGTTGTGCTTAATTAACACACTGTCCGTCGGTACGTCGGGCTGACGGTTTGAGACGGCCCGTACCGACGGACTAGTGTGAAAGTAGCCTAAGGAAAGCCATATAGCAGCAATATTATTGTGCAGTTTGCCAGATTCATACACTGCTCTGATAAATGCACTAGAGACAAGACCTGAAGCAGACATTACACTAGAGTATGTAAAGACCAGACTTTATAGATGAATATCATAGAAGGAAAGCGCAAACAAATGATTTCACTGAAAGGGATAGTGAAAATGCTCTTAAAGCAACAGACAAGAAGCCCCATAATACAGAGACAAGAGATTGTTTCGGATGTAAGAAAAAGGGACATTTAAAGAAAGACTGTACTATATGGAAAGCAGAACAACAGAAATTACACCAAAAGAAGAATAAACAGAAAGTAAAAAAGTAAAAAGCACAATTTCTAACCCACATGCAGATCACTGGAATGGTACACTTAAAGTAACTGATAAACAGTCATTGTCAGGCTGGTTTATTGACTCAGGAGCAACAAGTCACATGACTAGTGATAAAAGCTTCTTTATTAAACTTGATGAAAATAAGAAGGAAGCAATTTAGCTTGCAGATGGGAGTAAAATAACCGCAGAAGGTATTGGACAAGGAATGCTAATCTATCCTGATAAATTTGGGCATAATTCAAAATTACTAGTAATGGATGTGTTATATGTTCCAGGACTAGAAGGAGGATTTTCATACGTAAAGCGTCTGACAGCCGAAGGACTTAGTATATGTGCACACGTTCATGATTTTTAGTGTTTTTTCGGCAGCTTTCCGCCGAAAAAACACTAAAAAAAGCTTACATAAGCATCCCATCATTTTTAATGCATTCCGCATTTTTTGTGCACATGCTGCCTTTTTTCCCGCGGCGGAATCGCATTCCAGAAAAAAACGCAGCATGTTCATTCTTTGTGCGGAATCGCAGCTATGCCCACCATGTGGGAAGTAAGCGGATCACGTGTGGTTGGTACGCAGGGTGGAGGAGAGGAGACTCTCCTCCATGCCCTGGGAACCATATACCTGTAAAAAAAAAAAGAATTAAAGTAAAAAATCGTGATATCCTCACCTTCCGGCGGCACCCGCAGCCTTCCCGCTCCTCGCGGTGCTCCCGTTCCCAGTAATGCCTTGCGACAATGACCTGTGATGACGTAGCGGTCTCGCTTGGAAAACACTAGTATTCTGCAAGCTAATTACGCTTGCAAAACACTAGTGTTTAGCGGGAATATGTATGCCAATTCTGCATGCGTATTTCCCGCGGCAGGGAGTTGCAGAATTGCTGCGGAAATTTCCGCGGCAATTCTGTAACGTGTGCATATAGCCTTACTGTAAACTTCAAAGATGATAATTGTACAATCCTAGCGGGAGACAAGGTAATAATTAATGTCAAAGCAGGTGAACAATTATATCATCTAGACACATTACAGGAACAGATGAAGTTATGTACACATGATCACAAGAATTGTATTCACATGTGGTATAGACGTCTAGGACACAGACATCCTGAGAGTATAATGGCATTACAAAAGAAGAATTTGACAAAAGACCTATTGATATCTGATTGTTCAATTACCATAAAATGTGAATGTTGTATAAAATCTAAAGCTACAAGAGTATCTATACCTAAAGAGAGTGAGACAAAAAGACCACTGGACTTGGTACACACTGATGTATGTTGACCCATGACAGTGACCACATCAGGAGGTAATAGATATATGGTGACCTTCATAGATGACTACTCAAGATAGACAGTCATGTACTTGATAAAGAACAGAAGTGAAGTTTTTGAAGACTATGTGACAAAGTCAAATAACAAGTTTCAGAGGAAGCCAATCATCATCAGAAGTGATAATGGAGGACACCAAATAAAAAACTATTTAAGACAGAATGGAATAGAGCATCAAAAGACTGTTCCATACACACCTGAACAGAACGGGGTAGCAGAAAGGAAAAACAGAGCTCTGACTGAGATAATAAGATGCATGCTAACAGACTCCAAACTACCAGAGAAATACTGGGGTGAAAGCAGCACTGACAGCTACTTATCTGCAAAACTGTGGCAAGGTAAGAAACCAAGTGTGAATTATTTAAGAGTTTTTGGTTGCAAAGATTTTGTGTTTATTCCAGAACAAAAACGCTCCAAGCTTCCAAACAGAGCAATTGAAGGAATATTTGTCGGATATAGTGACAATTGCAAAGGATACAAAATCCTAGATCCCAAGACAGAGAGAATCACAGTGAGCAACAGTGTAACATTCATTGAACGAACCCTCATCCAACCCAAACTAGCAGCCCCTGAAGAGATTATTCCTAGGAAAACCCTGACTATCACCGGGATCGGGGGCATCAGCTGTCCCTTGTAGATGGCCCAGGTTTTTATAGATTGGGGTGCCGGGAGCGGGGTGAAGGAAGTGGGGTTGTCCGAAAACTTGCCCACTGACGTTTTGTTGGGGACTGATTTGGGGAGAATGTTTGCATATTATGTCCCTGACCCCCCTCCGCAATCTGATATTAAAGGTGATGCCAATGCTGATCATAATGTTAAATTGCATGCGTTACCTAATAATGCTTTACCTGATAACCATTTATCTGACAATGATGATGGGTCTACAGGTGCAGGAGTGCTCAGCCACGTCACTCTGCAGAGTGAGATGGCTGAGGAACCCCTAACAGGAGCAAGCGACAGTGCTAAGGGAGATGGGGAGATGCACGAGAACCGTGAGGAAGGTAACTGCCCCATATATAGCACTGCTCCTGAGAGGTTGAAGGTGGATGGGGTGGTAGAACCCATAGGAGCGCCGGCTGATGGGTCTGTCGAAATCCCCAGGGAGACAGCCTTCGTAGCTGCTGTCACCTGCAGTCAGAGTGCCCGGAACGCAGATAACGCTCTGCCTTCCGTACCCTCCTCAGTCACAGGGGTGACTGAACCGGTAATTGACCCAGAGCAGGTCCCAGAGTGTTCCCGTGGGGAAGGGACCCCGATGTCACTTCTGGCTGCCTCCAGCCAAGAATTCCAGGCTGATCTGCTCTCAGATGCGAGTCTGGGGAACTTGAGACACTTCGCCGAGACGTCCACCTCCATGACTGATAAGGAGAGGGTGTTCTGGGAATGAGGGAGGTTGTACCGGGAGACAGTTCCCTGTAAATCCCAAAAGGAGTGGTTGAGGGAAAGACAGCTGGTCGTCCCGTACCAATTCAGGGGTGAGTTGTTGCAGATTGCCCATGAGATCCCGCTCGCTGGACACTTGGGGATCAGCAAAACTAAGGCCCGGCTGTCTCAACACTTCTATTGGCCAAAGATGGGGACAGATGTAACAAACTACTTCCGCTCCTGTATCACCTGTCAGAGAGTGGGGAAGTCAGGGCCTGTTCCCAAGGCTCCACTGATCTCTCTGCCAGTGATAGAGGAGCCTTTCCAGAGGATCACGGTGGACATTGTGGGCCCGCTGGCCAGCTCCAGCAGCTCTGGAAAGCAATACATCCTCACTGTAGTAGACTATGCTACCCGGTACCCAGAGGCAGTGGCTGTCCCCAACTAGGGCGGATAAGGAGTCGGATGCACTGTTGGCCCTCTTTTCACGAGTAGGATTTCTCAAGGAGATGCTTACCGACCAGGGGACTCAATTTATGTCTCGCCTAATGGAGGCTCTCTGTAAGAAAATGCAGGTGAAGCATCTGGTATCGAGTGCGTATCACCCCCAAACCAATGGCTTGTGTGAGCGCTTCAATAGTACCCTCAAACAGATGCTAAGAATGCTGGTTGAGAACCAAAGGCGCGACTGGGAGTGGTACCTCCCACACCTGCTATTCGCTTACCGAGAGGTTCCGCAGGCCTCGATGGGGTTCTCCCCCTTCGAGCTCCTGTACGGCAGGCGAGTCTGGGGACCCCTTGGGTTGGTAAGGGAATCCTGAGAAGAGCGGAACCTTTCAAAAGTGTCCATCATGGAGTATGTCATGTGCTTCCGTGATAAGATGCAGACCTTGACGCAGTTGGTGCATGACAACATGGCGCAGGGTCAGGCTGACTAGAAGCACTGGTACAACCTGAACGCTCTGGAGCGGACCTACCAGGTGGGTCAGAAGGTGTGGGTGCTGATCCCCGTACCAAAAGATAAGCTTCAGGCTGCCTTGGAAAGCCCGTATGTCATACACCAACAGCTCAACCCAGTCACCTACGTGGTCACGCTTGACCACACTCGGGGTAGGCGCAAGGCCTTTCACGTCAATATGATGAATGCTCATCACGATCGTGAAGCCTGCTTCCTACCGGTCTGCAACCTACCTGAAGACGGGGAGCAAGACCCCCTCCTGGGCATTCTAGCCCAAGCTAAGGCAGTTGGGTCCATCAAGGACGTGTAGGTAAGCGCCTTGCTAACCATACCCCTGCAGTCGCAGCTGCGAACCATGCTGAAAAGCTTCCAGGCCATGTTTACCAACATACCCAGAATGACTGAGTTAGCGGTCCATGAAGTAGACACAATAGTCCAAGAGCGCTTGGGCCTCTCCTGTAGTCCTGGTGCCAAAGAAGGATCGGACCACCTGGTTCTGTGTGGAGTACAGGTGTCATGTCGGACGCTGTTCATACTAGGGCATTTGACAGACAGCGGTAATTCCGCTTTTGTCCACTATGCGCTCAGTGGCGTCGGCTAGTTTTTATCTAGCTGGCCCGGGGTTAATTTAGTTGGTGCTCGGATTGGAAGCTGGGTCACGCCCACTGCCTTTAAATAGTTCTTCTGAACATTGGGCGTCGCCGATTATAGCTTCTGTCTTGTGCTTGGTTATCTCAGTCTGGAGTGGTGGTCTAGGAGAAGGAGTATCGTATCTGGTGGTGTATTTCCCTTTGTCTTATTTTCTCCTTCCTTTATTTGTATTTGTTTTGCCCTGTGCACTTATAGTGTATTCCTGTGTGACTGCGGCGTGGTGCATATTTTCCGTTATCCTTGTCTGTGCTAACTGTGGGTATTGGTGTGTGGTCTCTTCACTGGGTGGTGAGTGGAGGTTTCAGCCTAGGGTTGAAACAGGAGACAGGGTGAGGATGGAGGCCCAGACATGCACACCATCAGTGTAAACTCTGGGAGAGGGTCAGTCAGGGTTTCCCAGAGTTGAGGGAAATCGCAGGGGCCTGGGTTTTTAGCTCTTGCCTACCTAGGCTTCCCGTGACATTATAATCGGCCAACTGTATTTGAATTCCATGGATTCCATGACTTCCATAACCTGCCAGTTGAAGGCGCTGTCCCTACAGGTCACTGAGTTGAGGGGGGCAGTGCAGCAACAGGGACTAGCAGTATCTAATGTGCAAGCTGGAGTGACAGGTAGAGTTGCTGAGCCTAAGTTTCCTTTACCTGAAAGATTTGCTGGGGAACGCAGTAAATTCGTTACTTTTCGTGAAGCTTGCAAACTATATTTTCGTATGCGCCCGATCTCCTCAGGTAATGAGGCTCAGCGTGTAGGTCTGGTGTTGTCATTACTAAACGGGGATCCTCAAGCATGGGCGTTTTCTTTGCCTTCTGATTCTGCTGCATTTAACTCAGTGGAGAGTTTTTTTTCTGCTCTTGGACACATTTACGATGATCCTGACAGAATGGCTCTAGCAGAATCTAAGATACGCGCTGTTCGCCAGGGGGAGCGTGTTGCAGAGGATTACTGTTCTTAATTTCGCCGCTGGGCGGTAGACACACAGTGGAATGATCCCGCGCTACAGAGTCAGTTTATTCATGGGGTTTCTGGAAGGGTTAAAAAAGCCCTCCTGATGTACGAGACTCCTGCTTCTCTAGATTCCGCTATGAGTCTTGTTGTCCGCATTGATCACCGTTTGCGTCAGGGGGAGCATGAGACATCGCCTATGGGAGAGGGTTTAGGTTCATGTGAGGTTGCTGCAGGTGAGCCCACGGAGCCTATGTAAATCGCAGGGGTGTCACATGTTAGGCATCGAGCCCCTGTGCTCAAGAAGCAGGGAACCTGTTTTTACTGTGGTAAAAGTGGTCATTTTGTTAACATTTGTCCTCTGCTGTCTAAGAAAAACGCAACGGCGGAACACTTCTAAGCTCAGAGGGTGTGAAGGAGACCAATCTGAGCTTATGCATATCCTCCATGGTGGTTTCTCAATGCATGCTCCCTGCCAAAGTTATTGTCGCTGGCAGAGAGCTGCCAATCACTGTTTTTGTGGATAGTGGTTCTGCCACAAATCTCATTGATGAGGAGTTTGCGCGCACAGCCGGTTTTAGGATCGAAAAACTGCCACATCCTATCCGCGTGGTCACCATCAATGCTGCTCCTCTCTCACAGGGGGAGATTACTGAGTTTGTGGCTGAGGTGAAACTCCACATTGGTGTTCTACATTTCAAGCAGGTTACATGTAAGGTGCTCAGGAATCTTCCTGCACAGGTGGTTTTGGGTTTTCCATGGTTGTCTATGCACAACCCGGTTATTGACTGGAAAACTCAGGACATAATTCAGTGGAGCGAATTCTGCCAGGAGAATTGCCTGGCCACATGTGTGTCTGCTGTGACTTCAAGCGTCACTTCTGGATTTTGCGGATGTGTTCTCTGAGAAGGGTTGTTCAGAGTTGCCACCACATCGCCCCTATGACTGTACTATCAGGTTTAAACCAGGGGCCAAATTGCCTAAAGCAAGGATGTTTAACATCTCCGGTCCGGAGAGACAAGCGTTAAAGGATTACATTGCTGAAAGTTTGAGCAAAGGGCACATCAGGCCTTCATCCGCGCCTATGGCAGCGGGGTTCTTCTTCGTAAAGAAGAAAGATGGCGGACTACGTCCGTGTCTGGATTTCAGGGAGTTAAACCAGATTAGGGTTCGTGATCCATACCCTATGCCACTGATACCAGATTTGTTCAACCAGGTGGCAGGTGCTAAGTGGTTTACCAAGCTTGACCTCAGGGGGGCGTACAACCTCATAAGAGTCCGTCAAGGTGATGAGTGGAAGACGGCTTTTAATACCCCTGAGGGTCATTTTGAAAATTTGGTGATGCCATTTGGGTTGACAAACGCACCTTCAGTGTTCCAACATTTCATAAATGAAATGTTTTGGGGAAATTCGTTATTGTGTACCTAGATGACATTCTCATATATTCTTGCGACCGTGATACTCATTTAGATCATGTCAGGCAGGTGTTACAGCTTCTCAGAGAGAATAAGCTCTATGCAAAACTTGAGAAATGTGTATTTTCGGTTCATGAGTTGCCTTTCTTGGGTTATATTGTGTCTGCTTCTGGGTTTAAAATGGATGCCGCTAAGGTGCAAGCGGTGTTGCGTTGGGAACGGCCTGACAACCTGAAAGCACTTCAGCGGTTCCTTGGGTTTTCTAACTACTATAGGAAGTTTATCAAAGATTTTTCTATCATTGCTAAACCGCTAACTGACATGACTAAAAAGGGTACCAATTTCTCCGTTTGGCCTGAGGCTGCTGTGCGCGCATTTGAATTTCTTAAGAACAGTTTTGTTTCGGCCCCCATTCTTGTGCAGCCAGACGTATCGAAACCTTTTGTCGTGGAAGTCGATGCGTCTGAGGTTGGTGTGGGGGTGGTGTTGTCACAAGGCTCATCCTTGAGCGATTTGCGTCCTTGCGCCTATTTCTCCAAGAAACTGTCGTCTGCCGAACGTAAATACGGTATCGGCAACAAGGAATTGTTGGCAATCAAGTTGGCCTTTGAGGAATGGCGACACTTCTTGGAGGGGTCGGTTCATCAGGTTACTGTTATTACCGACCATAAGAATTTGCTTTATTTGGAGTCTGCCAAGCGTCTATCTCCCAGGCAGGCACGCTGGGCATTGTTTTTCACGCGGTTCAACTTTGTTGTTACTTACAGACCGGGGTCTAAAAACACTAAGGCGGACGCTCTGTCCAGGTGTTTTCGGCTCTCACAACCGAGGTTGAGGCTGAGATTGCCGAGGCCCAGGAGGAGGTACCATCTGAGCTTCCCATCAACAAATCGTTTGTACCGCTTCATTTCCGCTTAAAGGTTTTGGCGGAGCATCATGATGCTGTCCTGGCTGGCCACCCAGGGGTCAGGGGTACTTTGGAGTTGGTGTCACGTCGGTTTTGGTGGCCCAAAATCCGACAGGACGTGGTCTCATACGTGTCAGCTTGCACCACGTGCGCTAGGGCTAAGACGCCCCGTTCCCGTCCTGTTGGCACACTACTTCCTCTCGAGGTACCTAGTAAGCCATGGACGGAGATCTCCATGGATTTTATCACTGACTTGCCCTCCTCAGCTGGGAACACGGTCATTTTGGTGATTGTTGATCGGTTCTCAAAAATGTCGCACTTTGTGTCTTTGCCTTCGTTGCCTAATGCTAAGACTCTGGCTCAGGTATTTGTGCAGGAGGTGGTCAGACTTCATGGGGTTCCATCTGACATCGTTTCTGATAGAGGTACTCACTTTGTGGCAAAATTTTGGAAAGCGTTTTGCTCACGGCTGGGGATCAAGTTGTCTCATTCTTCGGCGTTTCATCCTCAGTCAAATGGTCAGACCGAGCGTATGAACCAAAATTTGGAGCAGTACGTACGCTGCTTTGTTTCAGATAACCAGGAGGAGTGGTCGACGTTCCTTCCTTTGGCTGAGTTTGCCATCAATAATCACCGCCAGGAGTCTTCTGGGGAGTCTCCGTTTTTTTGTGTTTACGGGCTACATCCTCAATTTTGTACTTTGAGTCAGGGGGGCTCTTCCGGCGTCCCGGAGGAAGACCAGTTAGGAGCACAACTGTCATCAGTCTGGAGGAGAGTTAAACAGCGCTTGCTGAGTGTGGGTGCTAGGTACAAACGTGTGGCTGACAGTAGGTGTGTGCCAGGTCCGGACCTGAGTGTGGATGACTGGATGTGGTTATCCACAAAAAACATAAGACTCAAAATACCATCCTTTAAATTGGGTCCTAGGTTTATTGGTCCATTTAGAGTCACCGCCGTCATTAACCCAGTAGCGTACCGATTGGAGCTTCCTACGGTGTATAAGATACACAACGTGTTCCACAGATCTCTTTTAAAGAAGGTGGTGGGTTCCGTGGACGCGGCGCCGATGCCACTTCCAGTCTTGGTGGATGGTAATTTGGAATTTGAAGTCTCCAAGGTGGTTGACTCTCGTGTAGTGCGCCGCACTTTACAGTACTTGGTACACTGGCGTGGTTATGGGCCTGAGGAGAGGTCTTGGGTACCAGCCTCGGACATTCATGCGGATCGGCTGGTCAGTATGTTTCACCGCTGCCATCCGGACAAGCCGGGTCCTATAAGTCGTGAGGGCCCTGGGGTCCCTCGTAGAAGGCGGGGTACTGTCATGTCGTACGCTGTTTATACTAGGGCGTTCGACAGACAGCGGTAATTCCGCTTTTGTCCACTATGCGCTCAGTGGCGTAGGCTAGTTTTTATCTAGCTGGTCCGGGGTTAATTTAGCTGGTGCTCGGATTGGAAGCTGGGTCACATCCACTGCCTTTAAATAGTTCTTCTGAACATTGGGCGTCGCCGATTATAGCTTCTGTCTTGTGCTTCGTTATCTCGGTCTGGAGTGGTGGTCTAGGAGGAGTATCGTATCTGGTGGTGTATTTCCCTTTGTCTTATTTTCTCCTTCCTTTATTTGTATTTGTTTTGCCCTGTGCACTTATAGTGTATTCCTGTGTGACTGCGGCGTGGTGCATATTTTCCGTTATCCTTGTCTGTGCTAATTGTGGGTATTGGTGTGTGGTCTCTTCACTGGGTGGTGGGTGGAGGTTTCAGCCTAGGGTTGAAACAGGAGACAGGGTGAGGACGGAGGCCCAGACATGCACACCATCAGTGTAAACTCTGGAAGAGGGTCAGTCATGGTTTCCCAGAGTTGAGGGAAATCGCAGGGGCCTGGGTTTTTAGCTCTTGCCTACCTAGGCTTCCCGTGATAACAGGGGGCTCAACGCCATCACCACCTCTGATGCGCACCTAATGCCACTGGCACTTTCCAGCGGATGGTCAACCACCTGCTTCAGGGACTGGAAAGGTATGCAGTGCCGTACCTGGATGACATTGCCATCTTCAGCTCCTCTTGGGAGGAACACCTTCATCATCTCCAGGAGGTGCTCAGGCGTGTCCACCAAGCAGGCCTGACCATCAAGCCGGGAAAGTGCCAGATGGGCATGAGACGTCCACTACCTGGGGCACCGGGTAGGCGGGGGTTCTATGAGGCCAGAGCCTGGGAATGTGGATGCTATCACATCCTGGCCCACCCCCAGGACCAAGAAACAGGTGATGTCCTTCCTGGGCACTGCAGGGTACTATAGGCGCTTTGTACAGAACTATAGCAGCCTGGCAAAGCCCTTGACGGACCTCACCAGGAAGAAGCTACCCCAAACAGTCGACTGGACAGACTACTGTGAAGTGGCTTTCTAGGCTTTGAGAACAGCCCTGAGCAGTTCTCCGGTGCTAGAAGCCATCAACAGCAGTCGGCCGTTCTTGGTACAGAATGACGCTAGCGAGTTTGGCCTTGGTGCTGTGCTCAGCCAGGTGGACTCAGGGAACCAAGAGCATACCGTGTTGTACCTGAGCCGAAAGCTTCTGCCGAGGGAAGTGGCCTATTCCACCATTGAGAAGGAGTGCCCGGCCATGGTTTGGGGCCTGCAACGTTTTCAGCCCTACCTGTATGGATGTACCTTCACTGTGGTGACCGACCACAACCCTCTGAGCTGGCTGCACACAGTGTCTGGTACCAACAGAAGGTTTCTACACTGGAGCCTTGCCATCCAGCAGTATGACTTTACCGTGAAACACAAAAAGGGCAGCGAGCATGGCAACGCAGATGAGTTGTCCCGCCAAGGTGTGCATGGAGGAGTATCAAGAGGTCCTGCCTCCGTAGCGCAGTCCAAAAGGGGGAGGTATCATGAATATGCACACCTACACAGCTCTGTTACATCTCCTTGGCTTTGTACTAGCAAGCTCCAGCCCTGATCCCCCCCTTGCAGCTTTCCCCCTTCACAGCTGCATGTATGTGTGAGTCCACTTCTCCCTCTCCCCTGCTGTACAGATGTAATGTGAAATCAGTGTGCTAGCAGCCCTCGCTGGTTAGTTTTATGGCTCTGAACTGGTTGAAAGCAGCCTACAACCTCATGGCCATCTCTTTGTCTAGTACAGTGTTCATTTTAAGACCAAATATAATGGCATCGATTAAGTGAGATAGGGGGAATCTTACATTTTTGGAATGTGCATCAGTAGAGCCAACACAAAGTGATTTTTGTAGGTTCCAGAACCAGCAGAATCCGAGAAATGGATTTCTACTTAACCGGGTCACGCAGCTCCCCCCATGTTTGGCCTTAAATGTAAGCTAATCTCGTGAGATGACATGTAATCCTTTCATCGTCCCTCTATGAGTGTAACGAATGGAAAAGGAGGTACAGAAGATGAAGTTCACACTCGTTTTTATTGAAGTTTAATGTGGAACCTTGGGACCACGGTCCGGGGGGCTCTGAAGGGGGAGTGACTAAGTGAGCCCCAGACACCCGTAGTATGTCCCCTTGAACAGGGTTAGAATGGAATGCCTGGGGACACAGGTGCTACCTCCAGTTAGACCCCGGTCTCGTGGCAGCTGTCTGAGCGGAACAGACGGACAAGCAGGGTTAGCGGAAGACGTAGAGCTAACCAGATGATACCGGGTATATGGGTAAGAGCTGGTACCGGCGATACTGGCATTGTCCGGAGAGGTAGATGGCTGACTGACGGAACGAGACGGGAATGCGTAGCTTGAACATTCGTGGTCTAGGATAGCCGGGTAACAGGTAGCTGATGATCTGTGGAAACAGACAGTATAAGCGGAGAACTAGCAAAAGAACTTCAGAAACAGGAGCATGTGCAGACAGGAACCGGAAGTAAGCAACAGTGGATACTTGTTGCTCCGGCACCCTCCCTATGGTGGAGGGGCTAGAAATAGTGATCACTAACACACCATTGGTCAGAAGTACTTTTGGAAAATGCACGCTGTCTCTTTAAGAGACCGGGAGTGAGCGCGTGCGTGACCTAAGTACTCTGCTCGGGAACCTGCTGCTGCGTGCCAGGAAGCAGCTGAGGGGGAAGGAGCAGAAGCTGTATCCAGAGAGCGTGGAGCTGGCACAGAGCGGGAGTCCCAACGGGGACCCCGGGAAGGTACCAGAGCTGGACTGGGTGTAACAGTATCCCCCTCCTTACGCCCCCTTTTTTCAAGCCTGAGTAAAATCTTTTCAGAAGGAGAGGAGCCTGGATATTATCTTTAGGCTCCCATGACCTCTCCTCAGGACCAAAACCCTTCCAATCCACCAACTACAAAATCTTACCCCTTACTATTTTAGTGGCCAGGATGTTCTTTTTTTTTACTGAATCATATTTATTAAAACTTTTTCAGGTTAGACAGATAAACATAACAATTCCGCAAACAGAGCAGAGTAGATTAATAATACAATAAGAAAACAGACATACCAACGCAAGGGAGGGGGGGGGAAGGGAGTAGGTACACATAGGTATACAACTGTAGATTATTTAGATCAAAGGTCTAAACATAAACTAACCTACTAAAATACAGGTTCCTGAAAGTCAAAGCGACATTTAAACTAGACAGCTAGGCACAAAGCAAGATTTTTCACGGGCCGGGAGTATCAGATCCCGGATCACAGTAGGGCAAGTGTCTTCACGATGGGATAAAGGAAAAACGTCTATCAAGCCGTGGCCAGGATGTTCTTTACCTCAAAAACATCCTCCTCACTGATGGCAGGTAAAGAAGCAGGCATTTAAATTTGTACGAGACTACATTGATCTGTTTCAAGACCTCAAATGGACCGATGAAGCCGGGACCCAACTTGTATGAGGGCATCTTCAGACGAATATACCTGGAGGAGAGCCACACCTTATCTCCGGGATGAAAGATAGGTGCATCCAGACATCTTTTGTCCGCGTGCTTCTTCATGCGTTGTGAGGCTTTTTCCAAAGCGACCTTGGCGTTACTCCATACTTTCGAGAATTTCCAGTAAAGGTGTCAGCAGCAGGGATGCCAGAAGGCCCAGAGATGGGAAGAGAAATCCCGGGTTGGAGTCCAAATACTATCTGAAATGGAGATTTCTCAGAGGATTCACTTACTTGATTGTTGTACGAGAATTCTGCCCAAGGTAGCAATTTGATACAGTCATCATGATGGTCATTGACGAAGTGACGCAGGAATCCAGTCAGGATTTGATTGGTCCTCTCTACTTGCCCATTGGATTGAGGGTGGTATGCAGAAGAGAAGTCCAGTTCCACTTGCACCGATTTACAAACCGCTCTCCAGAACTTGGAAATGAACTGGACACCCCTGTCGGACACAATGTGGAGAGGAAACCCATGAAGACGGAAAATATGCTGTATGAAAAGATCTGCAAGCTCAGAAGCAGACGGAAGACGAAATGAGCCATGTTCAAAAAACGATCCACCACTACCCAGATGACGGAACTGCCGGAAGAGAAGGGAAGATCAGTAATGAAATCCATAGCGATGTGCTGCCAGGGAACTGAAGGAACAGAAAGAGTTAAAAGCTGCCCGGAGGGCAGATGCTTAGCCGTTTTGTTGTGGGCACACGAAGGACAAGCAGCCACAAATTCCTGGACATCTTTGCTCATGGTGGGCCACCAATAATAACGGGAGATGAGCTGCAGAGTCTTTTTCTGACCGGCATGACCAGCCAACTTGGAAGACTGACCCTACCGGAGGACACGACTTAGATTAGAAGTAGATACTAAAGTCTTTCCCGGGGGAAGTCGAGCAAGATTAACTGCAGCTACGGACACAAACCTGGACGGTTAAATGATGTGTTGTGGTTCTTCCTCAAGATCAGAAGGCAGGAATGCACGAGAGAGTGCATCGGCTTTAACGTTCTTATCAGCGGGACGGAAATAAAGAACAAAATTAAATCGGGCAAAAAACAAGGCCCACCGAGCCTGACGAGGATTCAGCCTTCGTGCAGATTAAAGATAAGCGAGATTCTTATGATCAGTAAAGATGACAACCTGATGGACTGCTCCCTCAAGGAGATGTCGCCACTCTTTCAGGGCTAACTTGATAGCCAACAATTCACAATCTCCCACGGAATAATTCTTATCTGAGGTAGAAATGAACTTCGAGAAGAAGCCACAGGTGACCATCCGACCGGTGGACGACTTCTGGGTGAGTACTGCTCCAGCACCTATAGAAGCGTCTACTTCTAGCAAGAATTGTTTATCAGAATCAGGTCGATGAAGAACGGGTGCGGAAGAGAAGGCCTGTTTTAGAGAAACATAGGCCTCCTCTGCCTCAGGAGTCCAATCCTTGGCGTTTGCGCCCTTCCGGGTCAAGGCCGAGATGGGTGCCACTCGGGTGGAGAAGTGAGGGATAAATAAACGGTAATAGTTAGCGAAGCCCAGGAACCGTTGTATGGCTTTCAAACTGGATGGACGAGGCCACTTAAGGATGGCGGATACCTTCTCCGGATCCATCTTTAACCCTGGGGACGGCACTATATAACCAAGGAAAGGCAGAGAAGATTGTTCAAAAAGGCACTTTTCAAATTTAGCATAGAGTCTGTTCTCCCTAAGTCTCTGTAAAACCAGACTTACTTGTTTCCGGTGGGAGGCTAAATCTGCAGAGAAAATCAGGATGTCGTCTAGGTAAACAACACACGAATAGAGCAGATCTCTGAAAATATCATTTATGAATTCCTGAAAAACAGCAGGTGCGTTACTTATGCCGAACGGCATTACCAGGTATTCATAGTGTCCGTCCCGGGTGTTAAAAGCGGTTTTCCACTCATCTCCTTTACGAATACGTATCAAGTTGTAGGCCCCCTGAGGTCCAGTTTTGTGAAGATTTTAGACCCTCTAAGGCGGTCAAACAACTCAGAAATAAGAGGCAACGAATACCTGTTCTTTACCGTAATCTGGTTCAGCCCCCTGTAATTGATACAGGGCCGTAGAGATCCTTTTTCTTTACGAAGAAGAATCCTGCCCCTGCTGGCGAGGATGACCTCCGGATATATCCCGGATATGGCTAGGTTCTCCTGAATGTATTCAGACATGGACTGGGTCTCTGCTTGAGAAAGAGGATAAATTCACCCTCGAGGAGGTGACGTTCCGGGGAGCAGATCAATCGGGCAATCATACGACATGTGCGGAGGTAATTTCTCAGCCTTTTTCCCGAAGACATCAGCGAAGGCCCAATAAGAGGAAGGTAGACCAGGCAGGACAGTAGGCTGAACTGAAGGATGAACAGGTCGAACGGGGACGATACACCGATCCAAGCAGGAATCTCCCCAGCGCAGAATCTCACCCGTCTTCCAATTTAAGACTGGTTCATGCAATGGATGAGATCAACGTGGCAATACCTAAAAGCGGATTCTTTCTGAATGAGTTAAACCTACCCGAAGTTCCACGGGCACAGTCTGGAACCGAACAGACTCGGACAGGGGTTTGCCATCCACAGATGTCACCTGCAACGGTTCTGGACGAGTATCTGGTAATGATCCACACGCGCCTGCTGAATGAGGTTCCCAGCGGCTCCAGAGTCCAGGTGACAGAGTTCAGAAAATTTAACCTTGCCAAAGACCACAGAGACTGTTATTTGCAGTGGTGGAGAAAGATGATCCTTACCTAGGGCTGCCTCTCCAACCAACCCTAGGCACTGGAGTTTCCCGACTTCTTTGGACAGGTGTGTATGAAATGCTCGGAACTGCCACAGTAGAAACAGCTCCCCTCCTGGTGACGCGCTTCCTGGCAGTGATTACCCAAGCTTACCCGGTCTACCTCCATAGCCATAGGTGAGGGAAACGTAGTCGGAGAAGACGCTGATTTAGAAGTACTAGCAGTCGGGTGGTAGGAACCTCTTTCACGTTTGATCTCCCTTGATCGTTCCTGAAACCGTAGGTCAATCTGGACTGCCAGAGAAATCAGGTCATCCAGGGTTGAAGGCACGTCCCATCCTGCCAGCTCATCTTTTAATTTTCCTGAAAGGCCTTCCCAGAAGGTAGCCACCAAGGCTTCATTGTTCCAGGATAATTCAGACGAAAGAATACGGAACTGCACCGCATACTCTGCCACAGTAAGAGCCTCCTGGCGTAGTCGAAGAAGAGCCGAAGCTGTCGACGTAGCACGACCAGGTTCATCAAAGGTCCTGCGGAATGCCTCTAGAAAAGACTGAAGATTAGTAACCAGAGGATCTATTCTCTCCCACAGCGGATTCAGCCAGGCGAGGGCCTCTCTGTCAAGGTGAGACATAATGAAGCCCACCTTGGCCCGATCAGAAGCAAACATATGCCCCAGGAGTTCAAAGTGCAGCGTGCACTGGTTAATGAACCCTCGACACTGAACGGGGTCGCCACGGAATCGGGTGGGAGCTGCCAGGCGAGGACCTTTAGTTGCTGTGCAGCTAGATACCTGGATACCATTGGCAGAGGCAGGTGCAGGCGAGGGAACCAAAGAATCCATGCGAGTAGACAAGTTGTGCAGAAAAGTCGTGATCTTGAAAAGTCGTGATCTTGTCCTGTTGAGACCTCAAACGGGTAACCACTTGACATAGCTCCATGGTCGGAGGTGTTTGGGATCCAGCGGGTTCCATGGCTGGAGCAATCTGTAACGAATGGAAACGGAGGCACAGAAGATGAAGTTCACATTCGTTTTTATTGAAGTTTAATGCGGAACCTCGTGACCACGGTCCGGGGGGCTCCGAAGGGGGAGTGACTACTTGAGCCCCAGACACCCATAGTATGTCCCCTCGAACAGGGTCAGAATGGAATGGAATGCCTGGGGACACGGGTGCTACCTCCAGTTAGACCCCAGACTCATGGCAGCTGTCCCAGTGGAACAGATGGACAAGCAGGGTTAGCAGAAGACATAGAGCTAACCAGATGATACCGGGTATACGGGTAAGAGCTGGTACCAGTGAGACTGGCGTTGTCCGGAGAGGTAGATGGCTGACTGACGAAACGAGACGGGATTGCGTAGATTGAACATTCGTCGTCCAGGATAGCCGGGTAACAGGTAGCTAATGATCTGTGGAAACAGACCGCATGAACCGGAAGTAAGCAACAGTGGATACTTGATGCTCCGGCACCCTCCCTATGGTGCAGGGGCTAGAAATAGTGATCACTAACACACCATTGGTCAAAAGTACTTTTGGAAAATGCGCGTTGTCTCTTTAAGAGACCGGGAGTGAGCGCGTATGCGACCTAAGTACTCTGCTTGGAACCTGCTGGCTGCGTGCCAGGAAGCAGCAGAGGGGGAAGGAGCAGAAGCTGTATCCAGAGAGCGTGGAGCCGGCACAGAGCGGAAGTCCCGAAGGGGACCCGGGGAAGGTACCGGAGCTGGACCCGGTGTAACAATGAGCTTCCCCCCAAGAGCTATGTTTAATAGAGGATTTTGCCTAACTTTCCAAAGGGGGCGTATCCAGCCCCTCAGTGATGTCACGACCAAAGGGTATAAAATATTGAACCTCATTTTAGGAGGGGTCTTTTGCCCAGAGAATCAGCCAGAAGAGGCTGTGCAATCTGACCTGATGATTTGGGGGATGGTTCCCCTCCCACAACCCTACATGGCTTACCATTGTCTGAGAGAACTGTAACTGCTTTTCAACTTTAATCCCTATTATTTTGTAATTGTTGTGTACATATTGTACTTGTCTCATTTTGTAATATCTTTTTTATACTTTTGTAAACACTGCCTATTTCTTTTTAGAGTAAAAGTTATATTTACTAGTTTCGTATTCCTTGCTCTAAAACGTACCCCCAATGTCCTCTGACGTAAATTATGCTACTGATTTGGTTGGCTCCTGTGTTATGGTCTGGTGATTAAGGAGCGACATGCGACTAGCTCTGGGCAGGTGGTAACTATACCGACCGCAGTTTCTGATCTTAACACAGACACTAGCAGTAGCCGTGGGATGGTCCTGTCACTCCCTGGACACCTCGTCACAGCCGGAGATCTAGCTACCCCTAAAGGTAGAAGCAGGAAAGCTATCTTGCCTCAGAGAAAATCCCCAAAGGATAGGACAGCCCCCACAAATAATGACTGTGAGAGGAGAAGGAAATGACATACGTAGTATGAAACAAGATTTAGCAAAGGAGGCCACTACTAGCTAGAAAGAATTAGTACAGGACAGAACACTGTGCGGTCAGTAATAAAAACTAGAAAAAGTCCACCGCAGAGAAATGCAAAGATCTCCACACCTGACTAAAGGTGTGGAGGGCAAACTCTGCTGCCCAGAGCTTCCAGCTTAGCTGACTAGATACATACTGATAAGCTGGACAAATGAGCAAAACATAGAAAGTGCTAAACAACAAAGTCCACAACAAGTGAACTGCAAAAAGACAAGCAAGGACTTAGCTTTGCTGAAATGGTCAGAGAGACAGGGAAATCCTCAGAGAGCCATGACTCCAAGCTCAACAATTGACAACTGGCATTGAATTAGGGAAAAGGCCAGACTAATATAGCAGAGCTAGAAAGACGATCAGTGAAAACAGCTGCTGATGCTAAATCCAAGAAGCAGCCATACCACTCAAAACCACAGGAGGGAGCCCAAGAGCAGAACTCACAAAAATGCTACTTATAACCACCGGAGGGAGCCCAAGAGCGGAATTCACAACAGTACCCCCCCTTGAGGAGGGGTCACCGAACCCTCACCAGAGCCCCCAGGCCGATCAGGACGAGCCAAATGAAAAGCACGAACCAAATCGGCGGCATGGACATCGGAGGCAACCACCCAAGAATTATCCTCCTGGCCATAACCCTTCCACTTGACAAGATACTGAAGCCTCCGCCTCGAAAAACGAGAATCCAAAATTTTCTCAACCACATATTCCAACTCCCCCTCAACCAACACCGGGGCAGGAGGATCAACAGATGGAACAACGGGTACCACATATCTCCGCAACAAAGATCTATGGAAAACATTGTGGATGGCAAAAGAGGCTGGAAGGGCCAAACGAAAAGACACTGGATTGATAATCTCAGAAATCTTATAAGGACCAATAAACCGAGGCTTGAACTTAGGGGAAGAAACCTTCATAGGAACATGACGAGAGGATAACCAGACCAAATCCCCCACACGAAGCCGAGGACCAACACACCGACGGCGGTTAGCAAAACGCTGAGCCTTTTCCTGAGACAACGTCAAATTGTCTACCACATGAGTCCAAATCTGCTGCAACCTGTCCATCACAGAATCCACACCAGGACAATCAGAAGGCTCAACCTGCCCTGAAGAAAAACGAGGATGGAAACCAGAATTACAAAAGAAAGGCGAAACCAAAGTAGCCGAACTGGCCCGATTATTAAGGGCAAACTCGGCCAACGGCAAGAAAGCCACCCAATCATCCTGATCAGCATCTCAAGGCATCTCAAATAGGTTTCCAAGGTTTGGTTAGTTCGCTCAGTTTGGCCATTTGTCTGAGGATGGAACGCCGAAGAAAAAGACAAATTAATGCCCATCTTAGCACAAAAGGCCCGCCAAAACCTGGAAACAAACTGGGAACCTCTGTCAGACACAATATTCTCTGGAATGCCATGCAAACGAACCACATGCTGAAAAAATAATGGAACCAAATCAGAGGAGGAAGGCAATTTAGGCAAAGGTACCAAATGGACCATTTTAGAGAACCGGTCACAAACCACCCAGATAACAGACATCCTCTGGGACACAGGTAGATCCGAAATAAAATCCATGGAAATATGCGTCCAAGGCCTCTCCGCGACAGGCAAAGGCAAAAGCAACCCACTAGCGCGGGAACAGCAAGGCTTAGCCCGGGCACAAGTCCCACAGGACTGCACAAAAGAACGCACATTGTTGTGAATTCTGTTCTCGAACTCCCTCCTGTGGTCATGAATGGTACTTCGGCGGGTTCTGTCTGTGGACTCCCTCTGGTGGCTGTGAGTGGAGCTGCTGGTTCTGAGGTTCCTTCCTCAGCTGACCTCGTTTAGTCCTGGCTGGCTGCTCTATTTGACTCCACTCAGATCGTTACTTGATGCCAGCTGTCAATGTCCTAGTACTGGTTCTGATCTCTCTTGGATCTTTCAGATGACCTGTCTACTCCATCAGAAGTTAAGTTCCTGCTAGTTTATTTGTTTATCACTGTTTTCTTGTCCAGCTTGCTATCATGATTTTGCTTTGCTAGCTGGAAGCTCTGGGATGCAGAGTGGCACCTCCGCATCGTGAGTCGGTGCGGGGGTCTCTTTTGCACACCCTGCGTGGTTTTTGTAGATTTTTGTGCTGACCGCAAAGATACCTTTTCTATCCTCAGTCTGTTTAGTTAAGGCTGGCCTCCTTTGCTGAAACTTGTTTCATTCCTGTGTTTGTGACTTCCATCTTAACTCACAGTCAATATGTGTCGGGGGCTGCCTATTTCTTTGGGGAATTTCTCTGAGGCAAGTTAGGCTTTGTTTTTCTATCTTTAGGGGTAGTTAGCTCTTAGGCTGTGAAGAGGCGTCTAGGCAGAGTCAGGTACGCTCCACGGCTATTTCTAGTGTGTTGTGATAGGATTAGAGTTGCGGTCAGCAGAGCTCCCACTTCCCAGAGCTTGTCCTGTATTACTAGTTTGCTCATCAGGTCATTCAGGGTGTTTCTAACCACCAGGTCATCATAACAGCACATCCCGCGACAAGGAAGGCCACCAAAAGGACCTAGCAACCAAATCTCTGGTACCAAAAATCCCAGGATGACCGGCCAACACAGAACAATGGACCTCAGAAATTACCTTACTTGTCCATCTATCAGGAACAAACAGCTTCCCCACAGGACAGCGGTCAGGTTTATCAGCCTGAAATTCCTGAAGCGCCCGCCGCAAATCAGGGGAGATGGCAGACAGAATCACCCCTTCCCTAAGAATGCCAACCGGCTCAAGGACTCCAGGAGAATCAGGCAAAAAACTCCTAGAGAGGGCATCCGCTTTAACATTCTTAGATCCTGGAAGATATGAGACCACAAAATCAAAACGGGAGAAAAACAGGGACCACCGAGCCTGTCTAGGGTTCAGCCGCTTGGCCGACTCGAGGTAAATCAGATTCTTATGATCGGTCAAGACCACAATGCGGTGCTTGGCTCCCTCAAGCCAATGTCACCACTCCTCAAATGCCCACTTCATAGCCAACAACTCCCGATTGCCGACATCATAATTGCGTTCCGCAGGCAAAAACTTTCGGGAAAAGAAGGCACATGGCTTCATCAAGGAACCATCAGAATTCCTCTGTGACAAAACGGCCCCTGCCCCAATCTCAGAAGCATCAACCTCAACCTGAAAAGGAAGAGAAACATCCGGCTGATGCAAGACAGGGGCAGAAGTAAATCGGCGTTTAAGCTCCTGAAAGGCCTCAACAGCCTCAGAGGACCAATTAGTCACATCAGCGCCTTTCTTCGTCAAATCGGTCAGGGGTTTAACCACACTAGAGAAGTTGGCAATGAAACGGCGATAAAAATTAGCAAAGCCCAAAAATTTCTGAAGGCTCTTCACAGATGTGGGTTGAATCCAGTCATGAATGGCTTGGACCTTAACAGGATCCATTTCTATAGACGAAGGAGAAAAAATAAATCCCAAAAAAGAGACCTTCTGAACTCCAAATAGGCACTTAGACCCCTTCACAAATAGAGCATTATCATGAAGGATCTGGAATACCATCCTGACCTGCTTCACATGAGACTTCCAATCATTGGAAAAAATCAAAATATCATCCAAATACACAATCAAGAATTTGTCAAGATAATTGCAGAAAATATCATGCATAAAGGACTGGAATACAGAAGGAGCATTAGAAAGCCCGAAAGGCATCACCAGGTATTCAAAATGGCCTTCGGGCGTATTAAATGCAGTTTTTCATTCGTCACCCTGTTTAATACGAACAAGATTATATGCCCCTCGAAGATCAATCTTGGTAAACCAACTAGCCCCCTTAATCCGAGCAAACAAATCAGAGAGCAAAGGTAAAGGGTATTGGAATTTGACCGTGATCTTATTAAGAAGGCGATAATCAATACAGGGTCTCAAGGAGCCATCCTTCTTGGCAACAAAAAAGAATCCCGCTCCCAATGGTGACGAAAAAGGCCGAATATGCCCCTTCTCTAAAGACTCCTTTACATAGCTTCTGCTGGAGAAGACAGGTCATCTGAGAAATCCAAGAGAGATCTGAACCAGTACTGAGACATTGACAGCTGGCATGAACTAACGACCTGGGCAGAGTTAAATAGGGAAGCCAGCAGCAGCAATAAACGAGGGCAGCTGAGCAAGCCAACCTCAAAGATCAGCAGTTCCACTCAAAGCCACCAGAGGGTGTCCAAGGACAGAACTCACCAAAGTACCATTCACGACCACAGGAGGGAGCCCGAGAACGGAATTCACAACAGTACCCCCCCTTGAGGAGGGGTCACCGAACCCTCACCAGAGCCCCCAGGCCGATCAGGACGAGACAAATGAAAAGCACGAACCAAATCGGCGGCATGGACATCGGAGGCAAGAACCCAGGAATTATCCTCCTGACCATAGCCCTTCCATTTAACCAGGTACTGAAGCTTCCGTCTCGAAATACGAGAATCTAAAATCTTCTCCACCACATACTCCAACTCCCCCTCAACCAACACCGGAGCAGGAGGATCAACGGAAGGAACCATAGGCGCCACATATCTCCGCAACAACGACCTATGGAACACATTATGGATGGCAAAAGAAGCTGGAAGGGCCAAACGAAACGACACAGGATTGATAATTTCAGAAATCTTATAAGGACCAATGAAACGAGGCTTGAACTTAGGAGAAGAAACCTTCATAGGAACATAACGAGAAGACAACCAAACCAAATCCCCAACACGAAGTCGGGGACCAACACAGCGACGGCGGTTAGCAAAACGTTGCGCCTTCTCCTGAGACAAATTGTCCACCACGTGAGTCCAAATTTGCTGCAACCTGTCCACCACAGAATCCACACCAGGACAGTCAGAAGGCTCAACCTGCCCTGAAGAAAAACGAGGATGAAAACCAGAATTACAAAAAAAAGGCGAAACCAAAGTAGCAGAACTAGCCCGATTATTAAGGGCGAACTTGGCCAGTGGCAAGAAGGTCACCCAATCATCCTGATCAGCAGAAACAAAGCATCTCAGATAGGTCTCCAAGGTCTAATTCGTTCGGTTTGGCCATTTGTCTGAGGATGGAACGCTGAAGAAAAAGACAAATCAATGCCCATCTTAGCACAAAAGGACCGCCAAAACCTAGAAACAAACTGGGAACCTCTGTCAGACACAATGTTCTCCGGAATGCCATGCAAACGAACCACATGCTGAAAAAATAATGGAACCAAATCAGAGGAGGAAGGCAATTTAGGCAAGGGTACCAAATGGACCATCTTAGAAAACCGATCACAAACCACCCAGATGGCAGACATCCTTTGAGAGACAGGAAGATCAGAAATAAAATCCATGGAAATATGCATCCAGGGCCTCTTCGGGACAGGCAAAGGCAAAAGCAACCCACTGGCACGAGAACAGCAAGGTTTGGCCGGAGCACAAGTCCCACAGGACTGCACAAAAGAACGCACATCCCGTGACAAGGTAGGCCACCAAAAGGACCTAGCAACCAAATCTCTGGTACCAAAAATCCCAGGATGACCAGCCAATACTGAACAATGAACCTCAGAAATAACCCTACTAGTCCATCTATCAGGGACAAACAGTTTCTCCACTGGACAGCGGTCAGGTCTATCAGCCTGAAACTCCTGCAGCACCCGCCACAAATCAGGGGAGATGGCAGACAAAATCACCCCCTCTTTGAGAATACCAGCCGGCTCAGGGAGTCCCGGAGAATCAGGCAAAAAACTCCTAGAAAGGGCATCAGCCTTCACATTCTTAGATCCCGGAAAGTATGAGACCACAAAATCTAAACGGGAGAAAAACAATGACCATCGAGCCTGTCTAGGATTCAACCGCTTGGCGGACTCGAGGTAAGTCAGATTCTTGTGATCAGTCAGGACCACCACGCGATGTTTGGCTCCCTCAAGCCAATGTCGCCACTCCTCGAATGCCCACTTCATAGCCAACAACTCCCGATTGCCGACATCATAATTACGCTCAGCAGGCGAAAGCTTTCTAGAAAAGAAAGCACACGGCTTCATCAAAGAGCCATCAGAACTCATCTGAGACAAAACAGCCCCTGCCCCAATCTCAGAAGCATCAACCTCGACCTGAAAAGGGAGCAAAACATCTGGCTGACGCAACACAGGGGCCGAAGTAAAACAACATTTAAGCTCCTGAAAAGCCTCAACGGCCGCAGGGGACAAATTCACCACATCAGTGCCTTTCTTCGTCAAATCAGTCAAAGGCTTAACCACACTAGAAAAATTAGCGATGAAGCGACGGTAAAAATTAGCAAAGCCCAGGAACTTCTGAAGACTCTTCACAGATGTAGGTTGAGTCCAATCATAAATGGCCTGAACTTTAATAGGGTCCATCTCGATAGTAGAAGGGGAAAAAATGAAGCCCAAAAAGGAAACCTTCTGAACTCCAAAGAGGCATTTAGACCCCTTCACAAACAACGCATTAGCACGAAGGACCTGGAGCACCATCCTGACCTGCCTCACATGGGACTCCCAATCATCCGAAAAGACCAAAATATCATCCAAATATACAATCATGAACCTATCCAGATACTTCCGGAAGATGTCGTGCATAAAGGACTGAAACACAGATGGAGCATTAGAAAGCCCGAATGGCATCACCAGGTACTCAAAATGGCCCTCGGGCGTATGAAATGCTGTTTTCCATTCATCGCCCTGTTTAATACGCACAAGATTATACGCCCCTCGAAGGTCAATCTTGGTAAACCAACTAGCCCCCTTAATCCGAGCAAACAAATCAGACAACAGAGGCAAAGGGTACTGAAATTTGACCGTGATTTTATTGAGAAGGCGGTAATCTATACAGGGTCTCAGAGAGACATCCTTCTTGGCCACAAAAAAGAACCCTGCTCCCAACGGTGACGAAGACGGGCGAATATGCCCTTTCTCCAAGGACTCCTTTACAAAACTCCGCAAAGCGGCATGTTCTGGCACAGATAAATTGAACAGTCGGCCCTTAGGGAACTTACTACCAGGAATCAAATTAATAGCGCAATCACAGTCCCTATGAGGAGGTAGGGCACTGGACTTGGGCTCATCAAATACATCCTGGTAATCCGACAAAAACTCAGGAACTTCAGAAGGAGTGGAAGAAGAAATTGACATCAAAGGAACATCACTATGTGACAAACCCAACACGACAACATCATGCAAATTATGCAACACCAAAAAGCGAATAACTTCCTGATGTGCGGGAGCCATGCACATGGTCAGCTGAGTCCAGTACTGAGGTTTATTCTTGGCCAATGGCGTAGCATCAATCCCCCTTAAGGGAATAGGACTCTGCAAAGGCTCCAAGGAAAAACCACAGCGCCTGGCAAACTTCAAGTCCATCAAGTTCAGAGCAGCGCCCGAATCCACAAATGCCATAACAGAGTAGGACGACAATGAGCAAATCAGAGTAACAGATAAGAGAAATTTAGGCTGCACAGTACTAATGGTGACAGTCCTAGCGAACCTCTTAGTGCGATTAGGTCAATCAGAGATAGCATGAGAGGAGTCACCACAGTAAAAACACAGCCCATTCTGACGTCTGTGTTCTTGCCGTTCAACTCTGGTCAAAGTCCTATCACATTGCATAGGCTCAGGCCTCTGCTCAGAGGACACCGCCAAATGGTGCACAACTTTGCGCTCGCGCAAACGCCGATCAATCTGAATGGCTAAAGACATTGATTCATTCAGACCAGCAGGCGTGGGGAACCCCACCATAACATCTTTAAGGGCTTCAGAAAGACCCTTTCTGAAAATTGCTGCCAGGGCACACTCATTCCATTGTGTAAGCACAGACCACTTTCTAAACTTCTGGCAATATACTTCTGCTTCATCCTGACCCTGACATAGAGTCAGCAAGATCTTTTCTGCCTAATCCACAGAATTAGGTTCGTCATAAAGCAATCCAAGCGCTAGAAAAAATGCATCTACATTAAGCAATGCAGGATTTCCTGGCTCAAGGGAGAATGCCCAGTCTTGCGGGTCACCACGCAACAAAGAAATAACAATCTTTACTTGCTGAATGGGGTCATCAGAGGAGCGGGGTTTCAGAGCAAGAAACAGTCTGCAATTATTTTTGAAATTCAAAAATTTAGATCTATCCCCAGAAAACAAATCAGGAATTGGAATTCTAGGCTCTAACATCAGATTCTGAACTACATAATCTTGAATACTCTACCCTAGCAGCGAGTTGATCCACACAAGAGGACAAACCTTGAATATCCATATCTACACCTGAGTCCTGAACCACCCAGAGGTTAAGGGGAAAAGAAAGACAAAACAAGCTGCAAAGAAAAAAAAATTGACTCAGAACTTCTCTTTTCCCTCTTTTGAGAAGCATTAACACTTTGTGGGCCAGCTGTACTGTTATGGACCTGGTGGTTAGGAGCACCCGAAATGACCTGATGGCTAAAATGGAAAACCTGGGACAAGCTCTGAGGAAGTGGTAACTCTACTGACCGCAATCCCTAATCCTATCACACACACTAGAAATAGCCGTGGAGCGTACCTAACTCTCCCTAGATGCCTCTTCACAGCCTAAGAGCTAACTACCCCTAAAGATAGAAATAGCAGCCTACCTTGCCTCAGAGAAATTCCCCAAAGTAAAGGTAGCCCCCCACAAATATTGACTGTGAGTTAAGAGGAAGTAACAAACACACGAATGAAACAGATTTTAGCAAAGGAGGCCGAATCTTCTCTAGATAGACAGAGGATAGGAAAGGAAACTATGCGGTCAGTATTAAAAACTACAAAAACCACGCAGAATGTGCAAAAAGACCTCCACACCGACTCACGGTGTGAAGGTGCAGCTCTGCACCCCCAGAGCTTCCAGCTAGCAAGAAAATATCATATTAGTAAGCTGGACTAGAAACATAGCATGTACTGAGAAATATATTCAAAAAACCAATGAACAGCAAATGAACTAGCAAAGACTTAGCTTCTGCTGGAGAAGACAGGTCATCTGAGTAATCCAAGAGAGATCTGAACCAGTACTGAGACATTGACAGCTGGCATGAACTAACGACCTGGGCAGAGTTAAATAGGGAAGCCAGCAGCAGCAATAAACGAGGGCAGCTGAGCAAGCCAACCTCAAAGATCAGCAGTTCCACTCAAAGCCACCAGAGGGTGTCCAAGGACAGAACTCACCAAAGTACCATTCACGACCACAGGAGGGAGCCCGAGAATGGAATTCACAACAGTGGCCTCTGTTGCTGAATCCTGTTTTCTGCCTGCGTGTGTCTTTCCTCTCCTACTCACAGTCAATATTCGTGGGGGGCTGCCTATCCTTTGGGGTTCTGCTCTGAGGCAAGGTAGTATTCCTATTTCTATCTATAGGGGTATTTAGTCCTCTGGCTGTCTCGAGGTGTCTAGAGTTTGTTAGGCACACCCCACGGCTACTTCTAGTTGCGGTGTTAGTTCAGGTTTTGTGGTCAGTACAGTTTCCACCTACTCCAGAGAAAGTTCATGCGGCTCCAAAGTCACCGGATCATAACAGTACAACTGGCCAACTATGAGTTAAATGCATCTCAGAAGAAGGGAAGAAAGGTGTTGAGTCATTTTTTTTTCTGCAGTTTGCTTTGCCTTTTCTTCCCTCTTTTTCTCTGGGTGGCTAAGGAGTCTTGTGTTAGCATGGATGTTCAGGAATTAGCTTCTCGTGTAGACCAGCTTGCTGCTAGGGTACAGGGAATTTCTGATTATATTGCTCAGACTCCTGTTTTAGAGCCGAAGATTCCTACTCCTGATTTGTTTTTTGGTGACAGGTCCAAATTTTTGAGTTTTAAAAACAACTGTAAACTGTTTTTTGCTTTGAGACCTCGATCCTCTGGGGATTCTATTCAGCAGGTTAAAATCGTCATTTCCCTGCTGCGTGGTGATCCACAGGATTGGGCATTTTCCCTGGAATCTGGGAATCCGGCTTTGCTTAATGTAGATTCCTTTTTTCAGGCTTTAGGACTATTATATGATGAACCTAATTCTGTGGATCAAGCGGAGAAGACCTTGTTGGCCCTATCTCAGGGTCAAGAGGCGGCAGAATTGTATTGTCAGAAATTTAGAAAATGGTCTGTGTTGACTAAATGGAATGATGATGCTTTGGCTGCAATTTTCAGAAAGGGTCTTTCTGAATCCGTTAAAGATGTTATGGTTGGGTTTCCCACGCCTGTCGGTCTGAGTGATTCTATGTCTTTGGCCATTCAGATTGATCGGCGCTTGCGGGAGCACAGAACTGTGCGCAAAGTGGCGTTGTCCTCAGAGCAGAGTCCTGAGCCAATGCAGTGTGATAGGATTCTGTCTAGGACAGAACGACAAGGACTCAGACGTCAGAATAGGTTGTGTTATTATTGTGGCGACGCTTCTCATGTCATTGCAGTCTGCCCTAAACGGACAAAGAGGATCGCTAGTTCATTTACCATCAGTACTGTACAACCTAAATTTCTGTTATCGGTGTCCTTGATCTGCTCATTGTCATCATTTTCTGTCTTGGCGTTTGTGGATTCAGGCGCCGCTTTGAACTTAATGGACCTTGAGTTTGCCAGGCGTTGTGGTTTCCCCTTGCAGCCCTTGCAGAACCTTATTCCTTTAAGGGGCATTGATGCTACTCCTTTGGCTAAAAATAAGCCCCAGTTTTGGACACAGGTGACCATGCGCATGGCACCAGCCCAACCAGGAAGATTGTCGATTTCTGGTATTGCATAATTTACATGATGCTATCGTGTTGGGTGTTCCGTGGTTGCAGGTACATAATCCTGTGTTGGATTGGAAGTCTATGTCTGTGACTAGTTGGGGTTGTCAGGGGGTTCATAATGACGTTCCTTTAATGTCCATCTCCTCTTCTTCCTCTTCCGAAATTCCAGAGTTTTTGTCCAGTTCTCTTCCACCGCACAGGGACTGTGATTGTGCTATTGATTTGATTCCAGGCTGTAAGTTTCCTAAGGGCCGACTCTTCAACCTGTCTGTGCCTGAACATACCGCTATGCGGAGTTATGTTAAGGAGTCTTTGGAGAAAGGGCCATATTCGGCCATCTTCTTCACCGATGGGAGCGGGATTTTTTTTTGTTGCTAAGAAGGATGGCTCCTTGAGACCCTGTATTGATTATCGCCTCTTGAATAAGATCACGGTCAAGTTTCAATACTCTTTACCTTTGCTTTCCGATTTGTTTGCTAGGATTAAGGGGGCTAGTTGGTTTACGAAGATTGACACTCGGGGGGCGTATAATCTTGTTCGTATTAAGCAGGGTGATGAATGGAAAACTGCATTCAATACGCCCGAAGGCCATTTTGAATACCTTGTGATGCCGTTCGGGCTCACTAATGCTCCATCTGTTTTTCAATCTTTCATGCATGATATCTTCCGGACTTATATTGATAAATTCTTGATTGTATATTTGGACGATATTTTAATTTTTTCTGATGATTGGGAGTCTCATGTGGAACAGGTCAGGATGGTATTTCAGATCCTTCGTGACAATGCTTTGTTTGTGAAGGGGTCTAAGTGTCTCTTTGGGGTGCAGAAGGTTTCTTTTTTGGGTTTTATTTTTTCTCCTTCATCTATTGAGATGGATCCGGTTAAGGTTCAGGCCATTCATGATTGGATTCAACCCATGTCCGTAAAGAGCCTTCAGAAATTTTTGGGTTTTGCAAATTTTTATCGCCGTTTCATTGCTAACTTTTCCAGCGTGGTTAAACCCTTGACCGATTTGACGAAAAAAGGCGCTGATGTGGCGAATTGGTCCTCTGCGGCTGTTTCTGCCTTTCAGGAGCTTAAACGTCGATTTACTTCTGCTCTGGTATTGCGCCAACCGGATGTTTCCCTTCCGTTTCAGGTTGAGATTGACGCTTCTGAGATTGGCGCAGGGGCCGTTTTGTCCCAGAGGGATCATGTTGGTTCCTTGACGAAACCGTGTGCATTCTTTTCTCGTAAATTTTCGCCTGCGGAACGCAATTATGATGTTGGCAATCGGGAGTTGTTGGCTATGAAGTGGGCATTTGAGGAGTGGCGACATTGGCTTGAGGGAGCTAAGCACCGTATTGTGGTCTTGACCGATCAAAAGAATTTGATTTACCTCGAGTCTGCCAAGCGGCTGAATCCTAGACAGGCTCGATGGTCCTTGTTTTTTTCCCGTTTTGATTTTGTGGTCTCGTATCTTCCGGGTTCCAAGAATATTAAGGCTGATGCCCTTTCTAGGAGTTTTTTTGCCTGATTCTCCTGAGGTCCTTGAACCGGTCGGCATTTTGAAAGAAGGGGTGGTTCTTTCTGCTATTTCCCCTGATTTACGACAGGTTCTTCAGGAATTTCAGGCTGACAGACCTGATCGTTGTCCAGTGGGGAAACTGTTTGTTCCTGACAGATGGACTAGTAGAGTGATTTCTGAGGTTCACTGTTCTGTGTTGGCTGGTCATCCTGGTATTTTTGGTACCAGAGACTTGGTTGGTAGGTCCTTTTGGTGGCCTTCTTTATCACGTGATGTGCGTTCTTTTGTGCAGTCCTATGGGACTTGTGCGCGGGCCAAGCCTTGTTGTTCCCGTGCTAGTGGGTTGCTTTTGCCATTGCCGGTCCCTGAGAGGCCCTGGATGCATATTTCTATGGATTTTATTTCTGATCTTCTGGTTTCCCAGAGGATGTCGGTTATCTGGGTCGTTTGTGACTGGTTTTCTAAGATGGTTCATTTGGTGCCTTTGCCTAAATTGCCTTCCTCTTCAGATTTAGTTTCGTTGTTTTTTCAGCATGTGGTTCGTTTGCATGGTATTCCGGAGAATATTGTGTCTGACAGAGGTTCCCAGTTTGTTTCTAGGTTTTGGCGGGCCTTTTGTGCTAGGCTGGGCATTGATTTATCTTTTTCTTCTGCATTTCATCCTCAGACAAATGGCCAAACCGAGCGAACTAATCAGACCTTGGAGACTTATTTGAGATGCTTTGTGTCTGCTGATCAGGATGATTGGGTGGCCTTTTTGCCATTGGCCAAGTTTGCCTTTAATAATCGGGCTAGTTCGGCTACTTTGGTTTCGCCTTTTTTTTGTAATTTTGGTTTTCATCCTCGTTTTTCTTCTGGGCAGGTTGAGCCTTCTGACTGTCCTGGTGTGGATTCGGTGGTTGACAGGTTGCAGCAGATTTGGGCTCATGTGGTGGACAATTTGGTGTTGTCTCAGGAGGAGGCTCAACGTTTTGCTAACCGTCGTCGGTGTGTTGGTTCCCGGCTTCAGGTTGGGGATCTGGTCTGGTTGTCTTCCCGTCATGTTCCTATGAAGGTTTCTTCTCCTAAGTTTAAGCCTCGGTTTATTGGTCCTTATAGGACTTCTGGGATTATTAATCCGGTGTCTTTTCGATTGGCGCTTCCGGCCTCTTTTGCTATCCATAATGTCTTCCATAGATCTTTATTGCGGAAATATGTGGTACCCGTTGTTCCCTCTGTTGATCCTCCGGCCCCTGTGTTGGTTGATGGGGAGTTGGAGTATGTGGTTGAGAAGATTTTGGATTCTCGTTTTTCGAGGCGGAGACTTCAGTATCTTGTCAAATGGAAGGGTTATGGCCAGGAGGATAATTCTTGGGTTTTTGCCTCTGATGTCCATGCTGCTGATTTGGTTCATGCTTTTCATCTGGCTCGTCCTGATCGGCCTGGGGGCTCTGGTGAGGGTTCGGTGACCCCTCCTCAAGGGGGGGGTACTATTGTGAATTCTGCTTTTGGGCTCCCTCCGGTGGTTGTAGGTGGTAATGCAGTTGCCCCTGAGTTGCAGTCCTGGTCAGGTGTATCTGCTGATTGCAGTTCTGACTGGGGTATTTAGGCGTGCAGGATTCATTAGTCCTTGCCAGTTGTTCATGGTTGTTGGGAGGTTTTGGTCCTGGTTTGGTTCCTTCTGCCTTCTGCCAAATCAGCAAAGATAAGTGTCTGGTTTTGTTTCTGTGGCACACATGCTGTGTGCTTAATAATTCTGTGCTATTCAGTGTTTTTTGTCCAGCTTAGATTGTGTCAGTATTTTCTCAGTCTTGTTGGATTCTCTGGAGTGGCAGATATACATTCCATGTCTTTAGTTAGATTGTGGAACTTTTTGTATTATCTGCTGTGGATATTTTTGGAAGGGTTTTAATACTGACCGCTTAGTATTCTGTCCTATCTTTCCCTATTTAGCTAGAGGGGCCTCTTTTGCTGAATCCTGTTTTCTGCCTGCGTGTGTCTTTCCTCTCCTACTCACAGTCAATATTCGTGGGGGGCTGCCTATCCTTTGGGGTTCTGCTCTGAGGCAAGGTAGTATTCCTATTTCTATCTATAGGGGTATTTAGTCCTCTGGCTGTCTCGAGGTGTCTAGAGTTTGTTAGGCACACCCCACGGCTACTTCTAGTTGCGGTGTTAGTTCAGGTTTTGTGGTCAGTACAGTTTCCACCTACTCCAGAGAAAGTTCATGCGGCTCCAAAGTCACCGGATCATAACAGTACAACTGGCCAACTATGAGTTAAATGCATCTCAGAAGAAGGGAAGAAAGGTGTTGAGTCATTTTTTTTTCTGCAGTTTGCTTTGCCTTTTCTTCCCTCTTTTTCTCTGGGTGGCTAAGGAGTCTTGTGTTAGCATGGATGTTCAGGAATTAGCTTCTCGTGTAGACCAGCTTGCTGCTAGGGTACAGGGAATTTCTGATTATATTGCTCAGACTCCTGTTTTAGAGCCGAAGATTCCTACTCCTGATTTGTTTTTTGGTGACAGGTCCAAATTTTTGAGTTTTAAAAACAACTGTAAACTGTTTTTTGCTTTGAGACCTCGATCCTCTGGGGATTCTATTCAGCAGGTTAAAATCGTCATTTCCCTGCTGCGTGGTGATCCACAGGATTGGGCATTTTCCCTGGAATCTGGGAATCCGGCTTTGCTTAATGTAGATTCCTTTTTTCAGGCTTTAGGACTATTATATGATGAACCTAATTCTGTGGATCAAGCGGAGAAGACCTTGTTGGCCCTATCTCAGGGTCAAGAGGCGGCAGAATTGTATTGTCAGAAATTTAGAAAATGGTCTGTGTTGACTAAATGGAATGATGATGCTTTGGCTGCAATTTTCAGAAAGGGTCTTTCTGAATCCGTTAAAGATGTTATGGTTGGGTTTCCCACGCCTGTCGGTCTGAGTGATTCTATGTCTTTGGCCATTCAGATTGATCGGCGCTTGCGGGAGCACAGAACTGTGCGCAAAGTGGCGTTGTCCTCAGAGCAGAGTCCTGAGCCAATGCAGTGTGATAGGATTCTGTCTAGGACAGAACGACAAGGACTCAGACGTCAGAATAGGTTGTGTTATTATTGTGGCGACGCTTCTCATGTCATTGCAGTCTGCCCTAAACGGACAAAGAGGATCGCTAGTTCATTTACCATCAGTACTGTACAACCTAAATTTCTGTTATCGGTGTCCTTGATCTGCTCATTGTCATCATTTTCTGTCTTGGCGTTTGTGGATTCAGGCGCCGCTTTGAACTTAATGGACCTTGAGTTTGCCAGGCGTTGTGGTTTCCCCTTGCAGCCCTTGCAGAACCTTATTCCTTTAAGGGGCATTGATGCTACTCCTTTGGCTAAAAATAAGCCCCAGTTTTGGACACAGGTGACCATGCGCATGGCACCAGCCCAACCAGGAAGATTGTCGATTTCTGGTATTGCATAATTTACATGATGCTATCGTGTTGGGTGTTCCGTGGTTGCAGGTACATAATCCTGTGTTGGATTGGAAGTCTATGTCTGTGACTAGTTGGGGTTGTCAGGGGGTTCATAATGACGTTCCTTTAATGTCCATCTCCTCTTCTTCCTCTTCCGAAATTCCAGAGTTTTTGTCCAGTTCTCTTCCACCGCACAGGGACTGTGATTGTGCTATTGATTTGATTCCAGGCTGTAAGTTTCCTAAGGGCCGACTCTTCAACCTGTCTGTGCCTGAACATACCGCTATGCGGAGTTATGTTAAGGAGTCTTTGGAGAAAGGGCCATATTCGGCCATCTTCTTCACCGATGGGAGCGGGATTTTTTTTTTGTTGCTAAGAAGGATGGCTCCTTGAGACCCTGTATTGATTATCGCCTCTTGAATAAGATCACGGTCAAGTTTCAATACTCTTTACCTTTGCTTTCCGATTTGTTTGCTAGGATTAAGGGGGCTAGTTGGTTTACGAAGATTGACACTCGGGGGGCGTATAATCTTGTTCGTATTAAGCAGGGTGATGAATGGAAAACTGCATTCAATACGCCCGAAGGCCATTTTGAATACCTTGTGATGCCGTTCGGGCTCACTAATGCTCCATCTGTTTTTCAATCTTTCATGCATGATATCTTCCGGACTTATATTGATAAATTCTTGATTGTATATTTGGACGATATTTTAATTTTTTCTGATGATTGGGAGTCTCATGTGGAACAGGTCAGGATGGTATTTCAGATCCTTCGTGACAATGCTTTGTTTGTGAAGGGGTCTAAGTGTCTCTTTGGGGTGCAGAAGGTTTCTTTTTTGGGTTTTATTTTTTCTCCTTCATCTATTGAGATGGATCCGGTTAAGGTTCAGGCCATTCATGATTGGATTCAACCCATGTCCGTAAAGAGCCTTCAGAAATTTTTGGGTTTTGCAAATTTTTATCGCCGTTTCATTGCTAACTTTTCCAGCGTGGTTAAACCCTTGACCGATTTGACGAAAAAAGGCGCTGATGTGGCGAATTGGTCCTCTGCGGCTGTTTCTGCCTTTCAGGAGCTTAAACGTCGATTTACTTCTGCTCTGGTATTGCGCCAACCGGATGTTTCCCTTCCGTTTCAGGTTGAGATTGACGCTTCTGAGATTGGCGCAGGGGCCGTTTTGTCCCAGAGGGATCATGTTGGTTCCTTGACGAAACCGTGTGCATTCTTTTCTCGTAAATTTTCGCCTGCGGAACGCAATTATGATGTTGGCAATCGGGAGTTGTTGGCTATGAAGTGGGCATTTGAGGAGTGGCGACATTGGCTTGAGGGAGCTAAGCACCGTATTGTGGTCTTGACCGATCAAAAGAATTTGATTTACCTCGAGTCTGCCAAGCGGCTGAATCCTAGACAGGCTCGATGGTCCTTGTTTTTTTCCCGTTTTGATTTTGTGGTCTCGTATCTTCCGGGTTCCAAGAATATTAAGGCTGATGCCCTTTCTAGGAGTTTTTTTGCCTGATTCTCCTGAGGTCCTTGAACCGGTCGGCATTTTGAAAGAAGGGGTGGTTCTTTCTGCTATTTCCCCTGATTTACGACAGGTTCTTCAGGAATTTCAGGCTGACAGACCTGATCGTTGTCCAGTGGGGAAACTGTTTGTTCCTGACAGATGGACTAGTAGAGTGATTTCTGAGGTTCACTGTTCTGTGTTGGCTGGTCATCCTGGTATTTTTGGTACCAGAGACTTGGTTGGTAGGTCCTTTTGGTGGCCTTCTTTATCACGTGATGTGCGTTCTTTTGTGCAGTCCTATGGGACTTGTGCGCGGGCCAAGCCTTGTTGTTCCCGTGCTAGTGGGTTGCTTTTGCCATTGCCGGTCCCTGAGAGGCCCTGGATGCATATTTCTATGGATTTTATTTCTGATCTTCTGGTTTCCCAGAGGATGTCGGTTATCTGGGTCGTTTGTGACTGGTTTTCTAAGATGGTTCATTTGGTGCCTTTGCCTAAATTGCCTTCCTCTTCAGATTTAGTTTCGTTGTTTTTTCAGCATGTGGTTCGTTTGCATGGTATTCCGGAGAATATTGTGTCTGACAGAGGTTCCCAGTTTGTTTCTAGGTTTTGGCGGGCCTTTTGTGCTAGGCTGGGCATTGATTTATCTTTTTCTTCTGCATTTCATCCTCAGACAAATGGCCAAACCGAGCGAACTAATCAGACCTTGGAGACTTATTTGAGATGCTTTGTGTCTGCTGATCAGGATGATTGGGTGGCCTTTTTGCCATTGGCCGAGTTTGCCTTTAATAATCGGGCTAGTTCGGCTACTTTGGTTTCGCCTTTTTTTTGTAATTTTGGTTTTCATCCTCGTTTTTCTTCTGGGCAGGTTGAGCCTTCTGACTGTCCTGGTGTGGATTCGGTGGTTGACAGGTTGCAGCAGATTTGGGCTCATGTGGTGGACAATTTGGTGTTGTCTCAGGAGGAGGCTCAACGTTTTGCTAACCGTCGTCGGTGTGTTGGTTCCCGGCTTCAGGTTGGGGATCTGGTCTGGTTGTCTTCCCGTCATGTTCCTATGAAGGTTTCTTCTCCTAAGTTTAAGCCTCGGTTTATTGGTCCTTATAGGACTTCTGGGATTATTAATCCGGTGTCTTTTCGATTGGCGCTTCCGGCCTCTTTTGCTATCCATAATGTCTTCCATAGATCTTTATTGCGGAAATATGTGGTACCCGTTGTTCCCTCTGTTGATCCTCCGGCCCCTGTGTTGGTTGATGGGGAGTTGGAGTATGTGGTTGAGAAGATTTTGGATTCTCGTTTTTCGAGGCGGAGACTTCAGTATCTTGTCAAATGGAAGGGTTATGGCCAGGAGGATAATTCTTGGGTTTTTGCCTCTGATGTCCATGCTGCTGATTTGGTTCATGCTTTTCATCTGGCTCGTCCTGATCGGCCTGGGGGCTCTGGTGAGGGTTCGGTGACCCCTCCTCAAGGGGGGGGTACTATTGTGAATTCTGCTTTTGGGCTCCCTCCGGTGGTTGTAGGTGGTAATGCAGTTGCCCCTGAGTTGCAGTCCTGGTCAGGTGTATCTGCTGATTGCAGTTCTGACTGGGGTATTTAGGCGTGCAGGATTCATTAGTCCTTGCCAGTTGTTCATGGTTGTTGGGAGGTTTTGGTCCTGGTTTGGTTCCTTCTGCCTTCTGCCAAATCAGCAAAGATAAGTGTCTGGTTTTGTTTCTGTGGCACACATGCTGTGTGCTTAATAATTCTGTGCTATTCAGTGTTTTTTGTCCAGCTTAGATTGTGTCAGTATTTTCTCAGTCTTGTTGGATTCTCTGGAGTGGCAGATATACATTCCATGTCTTTAGTTAGATTGTGGAACTTTTTGTATTATCTGCTGTGGATATTTTTGGAAGGGTTTTAATACTGACCGCTTAGTATTCTGTCCTATCTTTCCCTATTTAGCTAGAGGGGCCTCTTTTGCTGAATCCTGTTTTCTGCCTGCGTGTGTCTTTCCTCTCCTACTCACAGTCAATATTCGTGGGGGGCTGCCTATCCTTTGGGGTTCTGCTCTGAGGCAAGGTAGTATTCCTATTTCTATCTATAGGGGTATTTAGTCCTCTGGCTGTCTCGAGGTGTCTAGAGTTTGTTAGGCACACCCCACGGCTACTTCTAGTTGCGGTGTTAGTTCAGGTTTTGTGGTCAGTACAGTTTCCACCTACTCCAGAGAAAGTTCATGCGGCTCCAAAGTCACCGGATCATAACAGTACAACTGGCCAACTATGAGTTAAATGCATCTCAGAAGAAGGGAAGAAAGGTGTTGAGTCATTTTTTTTTCTGCAGTTTGCTTTGCCTTTTCTTCCCTCTTTTTCTCTGGGTGGCTAAGGAGTCTTGTGTTAGCATGGATGTTCAGGAATTAGCTTCTCGTGTAGACCAGCTTGCTGCTAGGGTACAGGGAATTTCTGATTATATTGCTCAGACTCCTGTTTTAGAGCCGAAGATTCCTACTCCTGATTTGTTTTTTGGTGACAGGTCCAAATTTTTGAGTTTTAAAAACAACTGTAAACTGTTTTTTGCTTTGAGACCTCGATCCTCTGGGGATTCTATTCAGCAGGTTAAAATCGTCATTTCCCTGCTGCGTGGTGATCCACAGGATTGGGCATTTTCCCTGGAATCTGGGAATCCGGCTTTGCTTAATGTAGATTCCTTTTTTCAGGCTTTAGGACTATTATATGATGAACCTAATTCTGTGGATCAAGCGGAGAAGACCTTGTTGGCCCTATCTCAGGGTCAAGAGGCGGCAGAATTGTATTGTCAGAAATTTAGAAAATGGTCTGTGTTGACTAAATGGAATGATGATGCTTTGGCTGCAATTTTCAGAAAGGGTCTTTCTGAATCCGTTAAAGATGTTATGGTTGGGTTTCCCACGCCTGTCGGTCTGAGTGATTCTATGTCTTTGGCCATTCAGATTGATCGGCGCTTGCGGGAGCACAGAACTGTGCGCAAAGTGGCGTTGTCCTCAGAGCAGAGTCCTGAGCCAATGCAGTGTGATAGGATTCTGTCTAGGACAGAACGACAAGGACTCAGACGTCAGAATAGGTTGTGTTATTATTGTGGCGACGCTTCTCATGTCATTGCAGTCTGCCCTAAATGGACAAAGAGGATCGCTAGTTCATTTACCATCAGTACTGTACAACCTAAATTTCTGTTATCGGTGTCCTTGATCTGCTCATTGTCATCATTTTCTGTCTTGGCGTTTGTGGATTCAGGCGCCGCTTTGAACTTAATGGACCTTGAGTTTGCCAGGCGTTGTGGTTTCCCCTTGCAGCCCTTGCAGAACCTTATTCCTTTAAGGGGCATTGATGCTACTCCTTTGGCTAAAAATAAGCCCCAGTTTTGGACACAGGTGACCATGCGCATGGCACCAGCCCAACCAGGAAGATTGTCGATTTCTGGTATTGCATAATTTACATGATGCTATCGTGTTGGGTGTTCCGTGGTTGCAGGTACATAATCCTGTGTTGGATTGGAAGTCTATGTCTGTGACTAGTTGGGGTTGTCAGGGGGTTCATAATGACGTTCCTTTAATGTCCATCTCCTCTTCTTCCTCTTCCGAAATTCCAGAGTTTTTGTCCAGTTCTCTTCCACCGCACAGGGACTGTGATTGTGCTATTGATTTGATTCCAGGCTGTAAGTTTCCTAAGGGCCGACTCTTCAACCTGTCTGTGCCTGAACATACCGCTATGCGGAGTTATGTTAAGGAGTCTTTGGAGAAAGGGCCATATTCGGCCATCTTCTTCACCGATGGGAGCGGGATTTTTTTTTTGTTGCTAAGAAGGATGGCTCCTTGAGACCCTGTATTGATTATCGCCTCTTGAATAAGATCACGGTCAAGTTTCAATACTCTTTACCTTTGCTTTCCGATTTGTTTGCTAGGATTAAGGGGGCTAGTTGGTTTACGAAGATTGACACTCGGGGGGCGTATAATCTTGTTCGTATTAAGCAGGGTGATGAATGGAAAACTGCATTCAATACGCCCGAAGGCAATTTTGAATACCTTGTGATGCCGTTCGGGCTCACTAATGCTCCATCTGTTTTTCAATCTTTCATGCATGATATCTTCCGGACTTATATTGATAAATTCTTGATTGTATATTTGGACGATATTTTAATTTTTTCTGATGATTGGGAGTCTCATGTGGAACAGGTCAGGATGGTATTTCAGATCCTTCGTGACAATGCTTTGTTTGTGAAGGGGTCTAAGTGTCTCTTTGGGGTGCAGAAGGTTTCTTTTTTGGGTTTTATTTTTTCTCCTTCATCTATTGAGATGGATCCGGTTAAGGTTCAGGCCATTCATGATTGGATTCAACCCATGTCCGTAAAGAGCCTTCAGAAATTTTTGGGTTTTGCAAATTTTTATCGCCGTTTCATTGATAACTTTTCCAGCGTGGTTAAAGCCTTGACCGATTTGACGAAAAAAGGCGCTGATGTGGCGAATTGGTCCTCTGCGGCTGTTTCTGCCTTTCAGGAGCTTAAACGTCGATTTACTTCTGCTCTGGTATTGCGCCAACCGGATGTTTCCCTTCCGTTTCAGGTTGAGATTGACGCTTCTGAGATTGGCGCAGGGGCCGTTTTGTCCCAGAGGGATCATGTTGGTTCCTTGACGAAACCGTGTGCATTCTTTTCTCGTAAATTTTCGCCTGCGGAACGCAATTATGATGTTGGCAATCGGGAGTTGTTGGCTATGAAGTGGGCATTTGAGGAGTGGCGACATTGGCTTGAGGGAGCTAAGCACCGTATTGTGGTCTTGACCGATCAAAAGAATTTGATTTACCTCGAGTCTGCCAAGCGGCTGAATCCTAGACAGGCTCGATGGTCCTTGTTTTTTTCCCGTTTTGATTTTGTGGTCTCGTATCTTCCGGGTTCCAAGAATATTAAGGCTGATGCCCTTTCTAGGAGTTTTTTTGCCTGATTCTCCTGAGGTCCTTGAACCGGTCGGCATTTTGAAAGAAGGGGTGGTTCTTTCTGCTATTTCCCCTGATTTACGACAGGTTCTTCAGGAATTTCAGGCTGACAGACCTGATCGTTGTCCAGTGGGGAAACTGTTTGTTCCTGACAGATGGACTAGTAGAGTGATTTCTGAGGTTCACTGTTCTGTGTTGGCTGGTCATCCTGGTATTTTTGGTACCAGAGACTTGGTTGGTAGGTCCTTTTGGTGGCCTTCTTTATCACGTGATGTGCGTTCTTTTGTGCAGTCCTATGGGACTTGTGCGCGGGCCAAGCCTTGTTGTTCCCGTGCTAGTGGGTTGCTTTTGCCATTGCCGGTCCCTGAGAGGCCCTGGATGCATATTTCTATGGATTTTATTTCTGATCTTCTGGTTTCCCAGAGGATGTCGGTTATCTGGGTCGTTTGTGACTGGTTTTCTAAGATGGTTCATTTGGTGCCTTTGCCTAAATTGCCTTCCTCTTCAGATTTAGTTTCGTTGTTTTTTCAGCATGTGGTTCGTTTGCATGGTATTCCGGAGAATATTGTGTCTGACAGAGGTTCCCAGTTTGTTTCTAGGTTTTGGCGGGCCTTTTGTGCTAGGCTGGGCATTGATTTATCTTTTTCTTCTGCATTTCATCCTCAGACAAATGGCCAAACCGAGCGAACTAATCAGACCTTGGAGACTTATTTGAGATGCTTTGTGTCTGCTGATCAGGATGATTGGGTGGCCTTTTTGCCATTGGCCGAGTTTGCCTTTAATAATCGGGCTAGTTCGGCTACTTTGGTTTCGCCTTTTTTTTGTAATTTTGGTTTTCATCCTCGTTTTTCTTCTGGGCAGGTTGAGCCTTCTGACTGTCCTGGTGTGGATTCGGTGGTTGACAGGTTGCAGCAGATTTGGGCTCATGTGGTGGACAATTTGGTGTTGTCTCAGGAGGAGGCTCAACGTTTTGCTAACCGTCGTCGGTGTGTTGGTTCCCGGCTTCAGGTTGGGGATCTGGTCTGGTTGTCTTCCCGTCATGTTCCTATGAAGGTTTCTTCTCCTAAGTTTAAGCCTCGGTTTATTGGTCCTTATAGGACTTCTGGGATTATTAATCCGGTGTCTTTTCGATTGGCGCTTCCGGCCTCTTTTGCTATCCATAATGTCTTCCATAGATCTTTATTGCGGAAATATGTGGTACCCGTTGTTCCCTCTGTTGATCCTCCGGCCCCTGTGTTGGTTGATGGGGAGTTGGAGTATGTGGTTGAGAAGATTTTGGATTCTCGTTTTTCGAGGCGGAGACTTCAGTATCTTGTCAAATGGAAGGGTTATGGCCAGGAGGATAATTCTTGGGTTTTTGCCTCTGATGTCCATGCTGCTGATTTGGTTCATGCTTTTCATCTGGCTCGTCCTGATCGGCCTGGGGGCTCTGGTGAGGGTTCGGTGACCCCTCCTCAAGGGGGGGGGTACTATTGTGAATTCTGCTTTTGGGCTCCCTCCGGTGGTTGTAGGTGGTAATGCAGTTGCCCCTGAGTTGCAGTCCTGGTCAGGTGTATCTGCTGATTGCAGTTCTGACTGGGGTATTTAGGCGTGCAGGATTCATTAGTCCTTGCCAGTTGTTCATGGTTGTTGGGAGGTTTTGGTCCTGGTTTGGTTCCTTCTGCCTTCTGCCAAATCAGCAAAGATAAGTGTCTGGTTTTGTTTCTGTGGCACACATGCTGTGTGCTTAATAATTCTGTGCTATTCAGTGTTTTTTGTCCAGCTTAGATTGTGTCAGTATTTTCTCAGTCTTGTTGGATTCTCTGGAGTGGCAGATATACATTCCATGTCTTTAGTTAGATTGTGGAACTTTTTGTATTATCTGCTGTGGATATTTTTGGAAGGGTTTTAATACTGACCGCTTAGTATTCTGTCCTATCTTTCCCTATTTAGCTAGAGGGGCCTCTTTTGCTGAATCCTGTTTTCTGCCTGCGTGTGTCTTTCCTCTCCTACTCACAGTCAATATTCGTGGAGGGCTGCCTATCCTTTGGGGTTCTGCTCTGAGGCAAGGTAGTATTCCTATTTCTATCTATAGGGGTATTTAGTCCTCCGGCTGTGTCGAGGTGTCTAGGGTTTGTTAGGCACACCCCACGGCTACTTCTAGTTGCGGTGTTAGTTCAGGTTTTGCGGTCAGTACAGTTTCCACCTACTCCAGAGAAAGTTCATGCGGCTCCAAAGTCACCGGATCATAACAATAACGTCCTCACTGCAGTGTACCCAATAGCCAGTACACGACCAGTCTTTCTGGTGACTACTTATAATAGGTGCAGTTCCCTGATTGACCTGAGGGTAAGGGGGGCACCATAAAGCTGCAAGTTCCAAACCGGAACTGTGAAGTGGGATATAATAAATCACCTGCTAATGAACCAGGGGCAGCCAAACACCCCCGGGTCATGACATGTTGAGCAGCCTGGAACTCCTGGCTGGAAGCAGCCAGAAGTGACATCAGGGTCCCTTCCCCACGGGAACCCTTTAGGACTTGCTCTGGGTCCATTACCGGTTCAGTCACCCCTGTGACTGAGGAGAGTCCGGAAGGTAGAGCGTTATCTGCGTTCGGGGCACTTTGACTGCGGGTGACAGCAGCTACGTAGGCTGTCTGCCCGGGGATTTACACAGACCCATCAGCCAGCGTTGCTATGGGTTCTACCTCCCCATCCACCTCCAACATCTCAGGAGCCCTGCAATATATGGGGCAGTTACCTTCCTCTGTGGTATTGGTCAGTTGCACGGCATCACCTTCCTCATGGTTCCTGTGCATCTCTCCATCTCCCTTAGCACTGTCGCTTGCCCCGTTAGGGGTTCCTCAGCCATCTCACTCCGCAGAGGGATGTGGCTCAGCACTTCAGCACCTGTAGACACATCATCGTCAGATAAATGGTTATCAGGTAAAGCATTATCAGGTAACGCATGCAATTTACCATCATTATCATCAGCACTGGCATCACCCTTAGGATCAGATTTGGGTAGGGGGGTCAGGGACATACTATGCAAACATTTCCCCAAATCAGTCCCCAACAAAACGTCGGTGGGCAAGTTTTCAGACAACTCCACTTCATTCACCCCGCTCCCCAATCTATAAAAACCCAAACCATTGTCAAGGGAGAGCTGATGCCCCCAATCCTGGTGACAGTCAGGGTTTTCCCCGGAATAATCTCTTCAGGGGCCGCCAGTTAGGGTGGGATGAGGGTTCGTACAGCCCCGGTGTCCTTGAGGCTTCTAGTGACATGGCTCCCCACGGTGACTTGCTGCACATTGTCACAGACCCTGCCAACCGCCCCACCCACAAAATGAATGGCTGCGTTAAGCCCTGAGGTCTTGGCTGGGGGGTTCTTCTGCTTCTCTAGACAGGTGGTGCTGATATGACCAGTCTTATTGCAGAAAAAACACATGCGATGGTCGTGGTAGGTCTGGGTTTGAAAAAGGGGACAGGGCCTCTGGTGAGTCGGCTGGCAGGGACACTGGGGTTGGTTGCAGGCTTACCTCCTCTCCAGCTTGTGGTGACTGGCTTCCGCAATTCCGATTTACGGTTGGCCTCATAGGTGTTCGCGATCTGCGCTGCTTTGTCCGCGTCTTTTGGCTCTCGGTCCATCACGAACTGTCGCACCTCAGCTGGGCAAAGATGTAGGAACTGGTCTTTTATCATCAGGTCCCTCAGCTGCTCAAAGGTGGTCGCTGACAGTCTCGGATCCACTGGTCAAAGTGGGTCCTGAGTCCATGCACCACATCGCTATAACTGTTATGTGGGCCACGTTGGAGGTTTCAGAACTTTTTGCGGTAAACCTCAGGAGTCAGTTGGTACTTCTTTATCAGGGCCTGCTTGATGGCCTCACAGTCTCCATCTTGGTCTGACGAGAGAGAAGCAAATGCTTCTAGAGCTTTGACTTTGAGCCCTGGGGTCAAATATCGGGCCCATTCGATCCCATGCAGCTGGTACTGTCTGCAGGCTTTCTCAAATGCCAGCAGAAAATGTCCAAGTCCCAGTCCTTTTCCATCACAGGAAAATGCTCTGGCCGGGGTTTAGGGGACGGAGAGTTGCTGGACTCACTGCTCTGCGTGGTAGATGGTACTGCCCCAAATTGGGCCATCCGCAGTTCATGGTCCCTCTGAGCTTGAGTTGAAGAAAACAGCCGCACTCAAGTTTTGAATTTGCAAGAGCAAAAGTTTATTCAGGTCACCACAATATTAGGCAAAATAAAGAAGGTCTCCGTGGTAGGTATTAAAGTAGGTAACGTTTCGACCCATGTGATGGGTCTTTGTCAAACCTCACTTATGAGAAGATAAAGGTAGAAAAACGGAGCTGAAGTGCAGAAATATAAGGAGTTTCCCAGTAGGACTATAGTAGATAGGCGAAGAAATCCGGTATGACACAGACAGGGCTGTCCCTTAGGGTGCTGTGGATGACTGGAAGGAGTTGGAGAGGTGCCTGATGGTGACGAGCCGGACTCACTGCTCTGCTTGGTATATGGTACTGCCCCAAATTGGGCCATCTGCAGTTCATGGTCCCTCCAAGCTTGGTCCTAGATGGCTCGGGCCTCCTGCTCAGCTTGGGCCTTGGCGGCTCGAGCCTCCAGCTCAGCTTGGCGCTCAACCTCTTGGAATTGCAGGACCAGCTGCAGATGCCTCTCTGGGTCATCTGCAGAGCATTGTTGCAGAGCCAGCTGCAGGCGGGGGTCCACGCCACCCTGGTTGCAAGTAGGGCCAGCATTCAGCGGTTGGACCTCGGCAGCAGCACCACCTGCGCTGGTGCTGGCTTCTGCGTCCGCTGGGCTCTGAGCGATTTCCAGTTGCACCACACCCGCGACCAGTTGGCTTTTGTTTTTGCCCGTGGGGTCAATCTGCTTCGACATGCACAAGAAAATAAGAGCGTCCTTGGACTGCTTCTTATAAAAGGCCTCTCACAGCATAACCATGGTTGCCAAATAAAAGATAGGATAGAAAAACAAAGAAAAAGGGTAGGGGGGTAATCGCTTTGCACACTATTGTCTCAGGACTAATAAACACCGAGTTCGTTCCCCAAAACTTTTTGCGCTTACAGTTCTCTCAGACAATGGTAAGCCATGTGGGGTTGTGGGAGGGGAACTATCCCCCAAATCATCAGGTCAGATTGCACAGCCTCTTCTGGCTGATTCTCATAAACTGCTCAGTGAAAGTTGCTGGTCTCGCATTACAGCTATATAGCAGGGGGGAGGGAGGGGTAAAGGTGAAATCGCACACAGGCACATGCAGGCAGAGGAAACTGCAGCTGAGAGCTCTGTATGTGTAATTGAAGTAATAAGAAATTATTCCTATTTCCTGACACTCCACATCAAAACCAGGTCCCTCCAGCCTGACCAAAATGGGTTCTGGGCATCAGAATTGGCATCAAAGTGGGCAAACAGTCCATTTTCACAGATTTGAATAACTGAAGTTTCTAAGGGGTTAAATGACTTTTGGCCACTGATATCACAGTGCAGACATATAGAACAGGGAGCCCCACATCAAAACCAGGTTTCTCCAGCCTGGCCCAAATGGGCTCTTGGCATCAGAATTGGCATCAAAGTGGGCATACAGCCCATTTACACAGATTTGAATAAGTAACTGTTTTTAAAGGGTTAAATGACTTTGGGCCACTGATCTCACACTAAGAATACACAGATAGTGATGCCCTGCATCAAACTCAGGTCCCTATAGCCTGTCCTAAATGAATTCTGGGCATCAGAACTGGCATCAAAGTGGGCAGTCGATTTTCACAGATTTGAATAAGTAACTGATGTTTTTAAAGGGTTAAATGACTTTGGGCCACTGATCTCACACTAAGAATACACAGGCGCTATATAAATAAAAATTATTATTATTATTATTATGTCATTTAACCCCTTAAAAACATCAGTAACTCATTCAAATCTGTGAAAATCGCCTGTTTGCCTGCTTTGATGCCAATTCTGATGCCCAGAACCCATTTGGGCCAGGCTGGAGGGTCCTGGGTTTGATGCAGGGCATCACTATCTGTGTATTCTTATTGTGAGATCAGTGGCCCAAAGTCATTTAACCCTTTAAAAACATCAGTTACTTATTCAAATCTGTGAAAACGGCTGTCTGCCCACTTTGATGCCAGTTCTGATGCCCAGACCCCATTTGGGCCAGGCTGTAAGGACCTGAGTTTGATGCAGGGCATCACTATCTGTGTAGTCTTAGTGTGAGATCAGTGGCCCAAAGTCATTTAACCCTTTAGAAACATCAGTTACTTATTCAAATCTGTGAAATTACCTGTTTGCCCACTTTGATGCCAATTCTGATGCCCAGAACCCATTTGGGCCAGGTTGGAGGGACCTGGGTTTGATGTGGAGCATCACTATCTGTGAATTCTTAGTGTGAGATCAGTTGCCCAGAGTCATTTAACCCCTTAAAAACACCAGTTACTTATTCAAATCTGTGAAAATCGACTGTCTGCCCACTTTGATGCCAAGTCTGATGCAAAGAGCCCATTTGGGCCAGGCTGGAGAAACCTGGTTTTGATGGGGGGCTCCCTGTTCTATATGTGTGTACTGTGATATCAGTGGCCCAAAGTAATTTAACCCATTACTGCCCTTCGGTGCCCACGTTGATGCCCATTTTTGGGCCAGCTTTATATTTTCTATAGCTGTTTTTAAGTATATTCACATCTGGGCACCTTGCGGCATTGTATGTTATTATTGTGATGCTTATTATTTGTACCTATAAAAAAAACAGAAAAAATTGCCGAATAAGAAACCAACTTCAGCCTCGTCACGTGGAGGGTACTTAAATAGCGTGGTGACCGCACGCAGCACTATTAGTACATCATTAGTGATGGGTAGTTCGTGAGTGAGTAGTTCAAAATGAACTAATCTTCAGAGTGAACTAGTTCATCTAGTTCACCATCCTGACAGAGATTAGTTCATTATGAACTAAACAGGAAGTGGGAGGAGACAGAGAGTGATCCCTCATACAGCTCCTCACACTGAAGATCCCTGGTCTCACACTTGCTCTTTATAGCTCCTGATGCTGGAAAAGAAGGTAGTAAACACTATACCACACATCAAATACAAATATAATAGTAATAATAAAAACTGAAATTGTACAGTAGACAGACACAGCTCATGTGTGTATGAGCGAGTGATTCTGTGGTGGGGTTCATGCCCCTCACCAGTCTTTATGATAAGATCAGCCTCCTGTACAGGATCAGCCTTGCTACAATCTTTACCGCTGGCTCCTGTTCTGTTCTCAGGATGCTGAACGGCTTCTCAGCTCCCTCATACGCAATCATTAGGAGTCAGTACTCTACACTAATACAGGGGGAACTGCTGCTGGGCTCAGTGAGATGCATCACGTTGAACTAGGCTGTCCTGAGTCATTCTCAACAGAACATCTAGTTCAGCAGTTCATATAGTTCATTTAGTTCACAGGTCACATGATGCATTTCCAGTGCTCTGGGACACACAGCAGCTGAGCAGCACTGGGAGGCTTGAATATTTCACAAAGAAAGAAAGAAAAGAAATTACTAAGGCTACGTTCACATTTGTGTTGCGTCGGCCACAGGTTCGGCGACGCATGCGTCATGCGCCCCTATGTTTAACATGGGGGCACATGGACATGCGTTGTTTTGCGTTTTGTGACGCTTGCATCTTTTTTGGTGCACGCGTCAGGGCGCAGAGGACGCAACAAGTTGCATTTTTTTTTGCGTTGAGAAAATGAACGCAAGCGTCACAAAACGCAGCGTTGTGCATGCGTTGTTCGTGCGTTGCGTCGCCGACGCAGCACCGAACAACGCAAATGTGAACTAACTTGAATAAATAACTTGAATTTTTTTTTCTCCAGACTGGGTAGTACCCCTTTAACAAGAGTTTGTTATGTAATGATCAGATGTATTAACTATTTCTGATAATTTTAACAAAACTATAACTCATCCTAGGAGCCAGAGCTTCTGTGTAACGAACTAGAACTGATCCATCTCTTCTCAGCAGAATCCAGAGAAATACTGAACTAAATGAACTAATCTTTTGAACTAATCTTTTCAGTGAACTAGTTCATGGTGAACTAATCACCAAAATGAACTAGATTTCCCATCACTATACATCATGGCAGGTGCCATGTCACGTGGGTAGTGACATCACAAAATACTCAGAGAGATGTCAGCGCATGCGCAGTGGCAATCGTGTGTAGAAAGCGCATGTAGCGAGCCGTTGTTATAGCAGCGAATGGATGCCCGTGCTGTTCTGCTTCCCGGCCGTCACCTCTCTGATTACTGCTCTGTTCCGTGTCCTGTTGTGTATGGGGGGCCTCAGACTCAGCGATGAAGCGAGCAGAGCAGTGTGGAGGCTGCTGATATGCTATCTGTCCAGTTATAGCTGGTGTCTCAGGAATGACGTCACCGGAGGGGGCGGAGTCTCGTAGTGCAGAGCTCACGATTCCGCAGTGATTGGAGTCTCAACCACTGCGGAATCGTGGGCTCTGCACTGAGACTCCGCCCCCTTCCCGTGACGTCACTCCTCACTGCAGCAGCCCAAGTCTAGACCGCACAATTGCTGTTATGTACACACTCGCTGTCAGCAGCTGAAGGACCTGTGATGATGTCACGATCATGTGATCAGTCACGTGTAGGCGGAGTCTGAGCCACATGATCAGGTGGGTTTCAACACTATGAATACATGTCGCTCTTCCACTTTGCTTTCATGTGCAGTGCACTAGGGCTTTGTCATGTAAGGAGCGCAGAGGCGGGTGTAGTGCAGCACCATACTGCCCGCGTGGGGTGGAGCACCGTGCCCGTCTGTTTACTGCCCGCGTGGGGTGGAGCACCGTGCCCGTCTGTTTACTGCCCGCGTGGGGTGGAGCACCGTGCCCATCTGCTTATTGCGTTTGTGGTGTGGCACCGTGCCCGTCTGCTTACTGTGCACGTGTGGTGTAGCACCGTGCCCGTCTGCTTATTGCGTGTGTGGTGCGGAAAGATTGCCTGTCTGCTTACTGTGAGTGTGGTGCGGTGCCGTGCCCATCTGCTTACTGCAGGGTGCTGCACTGTGCCCGTCTGCTTACTGTACAGTGCGCAGAGACCTTCTGTTCTGTGTGCAGAGCCAGGCACATCTGCGTACTGTGCGCATGTAGCATAAAACTTCGCTTTTCTGCATCAGTGATCTGACAGGTGGAAGATGGTTCAGTTCCTTACAGAGTTGTCTTCTAATATAATTATGGATCACTAGATGATGGCCCGATTTTAACTCATCGGGTATTCTAGAATATGAATGTAGTTTTATTTTTGAAGATTTAAGAATAATGCAATGAATACACAGGATTCGTCCGGCCGGACGAATCCTATCAGCGATATTGGCGCGGGAGTTAAACTCTCAATCAGTGAAGCGGTGTTTAACTCCCGCGCCAATATCGCTGATTGGTTGCGCCCGGCCAGCCGCGACCAATCAGTGAAGCCAGGGCCAGCTCCAGGTTTTTGAGGGCCCCGGGCGAAAGAGTCTCAGTGAGCCCCTCCCATTAACACATATCACAATTCATGATGCACAGATACAGCAGAGAAATATAGCACAGCCACGTAGTATATAACACAGCCCACGTAGCATATAATACAGCCATGTAATATATTGCACAGCCCACGTAGCATATAACAGCCCACGTAGTATATAGCACAGCGACGTAGTATGTTACACCGCCACATAGTATATAGCACAGCCATGTAGCATATATATAACACAGCCATGTATAAAGCACAGCCCACGTAGTATATAACAGCCCACGTAGCATATACCACAGCCACGTAGTAAATAACACAGCCATGTGGTATATTGCACGGCCCACGTAGTATATTGCACAGCCCACGTAGTCTATAGCACAGCCCGCGGAGTATATAACACAGCCACGTAGTATATAGCACAGTCCACGTAGCATATAGCACAGCCACGTAGCATATAACACAGCCCAAGTAGTATATAGCACAGCCTGGGCAGTATATAACACAGCCACGTAGTATATAGCAGTGTGGGCACCATATCCCTGTTAAAAAAAGAATTAAAATAAAAAATAGTTATATACGCACCTTCCGGTGGCCCCCAGATCCAGCCCAGGCCTTTAGCGATGTTCCCGCCAGGTCCATTCCCAGTGATGCTTTGCGGCAATAACCCGTGATGATGTAGCGTTCTCGTGAGACCGCTACGCCATCTGTGGTCATTACCGCAAAGCATTACTGGGACCGGAGCATCGCGAGGAGCAGGAAAAGCTGCCGGGGATGCCCATGGAAGGTGAGAATATCACTATTTTTTTTTTATTATTATTTTTAACATTATATCTTTTTTCTATTGATGCTGCATAGGCAGCATCAATAGTAAAAAGTAAAGCGGTGTTTAAATCCCGCCCCAATATCGCTGATTGGTCGCGGCCGGCCGTTACAAACAGATGGAAATGGACCTTAGACGATTATATATATAGATGTTGATGCCATAATGGTAATTTGCACTTTGAGAAAACTGGTCCAAAAAGCATTGCTTTCAAACAACAAACTCAGACAAAAGTTCCCCTTCCCTCAGTTTAGCTCTGGCTTTCTGACATTACTCGATCCCTGTGCTTCGGCTGAATCAATGACATAATGTTGATAACACACTTCATCACTGATCATGTAACATTTATAGAACTCAAGCAGTGTCAGGTTTGCTGTATACATAATATAGGATACACTGAGACTCTGCTGTATATACACATCATATAGGATACACTGAGACTCTGCTGTAGATACAGGGTGGGCCATTTGTATGGATACACCTAAATAAAATGGGAATGGTTGGTGATATCAACTTCCTGTTTGTGGCCCATTAGTATATGGGAGGGGGAAAACTTTTCAAGATGGGTGGTGATCATAGCGGCCATTTTGAAGTTGGCCATTTTGGATCCAACTTAATTTTTTTCAAGGGCAAGAGGGTCATGTGACACATCAAACATATTGAGAATTTCACAAGAAAAACAATGGTGTGCTTGGTTTTAACGTAACTTTATTCTTTCATTAGTTTTTTACAATTTTATGACCACTTATAAAATGCGTTCAAAGTGCTGCCCATTGCTTTGGATTGTCAATGCAACCCTCTTCTCCCACTCTTGACACATTGATAGCAACACTGCAGAAGAAATGTTAGCACAGGCTTCCAGTATCTGTTGTTTCAGATGCTGCACATCTCGTATCTTCACAGTATAGACAATTGCCTTGAGATAACTCCAAAGTTAAAAGTCTAAGGGGGTCAGATCGGGAGACATTGGTGGCCATTCAACTGGCCCACAACGACCAATCCACTTTTCAGGAAACTGTTCATGTAGGAATGCTCAGACCTGACACCCAAGATGGTTCACCACCACATTATGGGTGTCAGGTCCAAAGATTCCTACATGAACAGTTTCCTGGAAAGTGGATTCCATCCGTCCTTAACTCTGCTGCCCTACTAATTCATCTCTCTCCTCTTCCACTTCTCCCCTCTGCAAATCTCTTCACTGGCTCCCATTCCCTCAGCGGATCCAGTTCAAATTACTAGTACTGACCTACTAGACCATCTATAACCTGTCTCCTCCATACGTCTCTGAACTAATCTCCTGATATCATCCCTCACGTAATCTCCGTTCCTCCCAAGACCTCCTTCTCTCCTCCACACTTATTTGCTCCTCACCCAACTGCCTCTAAGACTTCTCCCGAATATCCCCCATCCTCTGGAAATCTTTGCCCCAACACGCACAACTATCAACCACACTCGGATCCTTCAGACTTAACCTGAAAACCCACCTCTTCAGGAAAGCCTACAGCCTGCACTGACCCCGCTGCCTCCTCACCACTACTGGAGCTACCGCCTCACCAACACCGGAGCTGCTGCAACCCCCCAACCTACTGTCTCCTTCCCCACCATACTGTAGAATGTAAGCCCGCAATGGTCCTCTCCCCTCTGTATCAGTCTGTCATTATTAGTTTGCTTACTGTAAGTGATATCTGTAATTTGTATGTAACCCCTTCTCATGTAAAGCACCATGGAATCAATGGTGCGATATAAAAAAATAATATGGTAATAATAATACGATTCCAAGGTCATTTTCACACTTAAGGAGCCTACAGGCTCTTTCCCCATGATTCCAGGCCAAAATATGAGTCTGCTACCTCCATCGCAGCCTTTTTGGGACATGGTGGCCATCCACTACTCCATCCATCTGAATCATTCAGGGTTACACGGCAACCAGTAAACAAGATTGCTTTAATATTAGTCTTCATGGACGTTTGGTCCCACTGCAACTGTTTCTGCTTGTGAGCACTGTTTAGGGGTTGCCAATTAGTAGGTTTATGCGCAACTGCAAACCTCTGTAGTATCCTACACCTTGAGTTTCACTGGACTTCGGAGGCACCTGCAGCTTCAAACACCTGTTTGCTGCTTTGTAATGGTATTTTAAACCACTTTACCCCAAAGCCTGTTTTCACCTTCCTGACCAGCCATTTTTTTGTCAATTCTGACCACTGTTACTTAATGAGGTAATAACTCTGGAACGCTTCAACGGATCCCAGTGATTCTGCTATTGTTTTCTCGTGACATATTGTACTTTATGATACTGGTAACATTTCTTCGATATGACTTGCGTTTATTTGTGAAAAAAGGAAGTTATAAGAGTTAAATGTTGAACAGCAATTTTTCATTATTTCAACAAAATTTACAAAACAATTTTTTTATTTTTTAGGGACCGCATCACATTTGAAGTCGCTTTGAGGGGTCTATATGACAGAATATACGCAAAAGTGACCCTACTCTAAAAACTGAACCCCTCAAAGTGCACAAAACCACATTCAAAAAGTTTAATATCCCTTCAGATGCTTCACAGGAGCTGATGCAATGGACACTTAACTTTTTAGTCACAAAAATGATCTTTCAGCAACAATTTTTATTCGATCGCCCATGACAGCACCACCTAGAGAGGGGATTCGCCCTTCAGGAACAGGAAACCTTCAGATACAAAAGGGCGGCACCTCTCCCACGCATCAGTAGGTTTCCTGTTCCTGAAGAGGAACTGGTCGGTTCTAGGGAGCAGGGGTCCCCAACCTCGGCCAGTGCGGGGTCCCTGGAAGCACCACGGTGGGTCCGGGTAGGATTCCACGTCTGTGAGCATAGCAGGTCGAGCGGTGTCCGGAGGATTCCGTCTCCGCAGTGCCAGCACCGGAAAGTAAGTATTATCCCCGATGGATCCTTCCATTCCTCTCCTGTGCACCCCGGTGTGCTGTGGCACTTCTGGGTCCGGCGGCGTCGGGGGCGGGCTGAGTGATGTGGCACAGCGGCTGGGGGCGGTCTGGAGGTTTGCTGGTGTCGTGGCTGGGTGGTCCCCTCGCGCGCTTCTGCGACCTCACTGGTGGTCGCACTGGTAAAGCATTAGGGGGTGGGGCCTGGAACGCCGTCCCAGAAGTTGGGTGCCGGCCGGCTTTTTTTTGCCCAGTGTAACGCCGGGTCGCGTTCGCGCGTCTCGCTGGGGGATGGTGGCCAGACACCGGGGGCGCCAGGGCCAAGGCGGGGGGGGGGGGGGCATGGAGTCGAGAAGCGTGTTGGGTCCAGAGGAGAGGGTGATACCCCTGGCCAGAGACCTGCTGACCTGGATATCCGGGGGGGAGGTGCCATAAAAGGTCCTGGATGCCTGCAGTCAGTGCGTCTGAGGCAGAAGCTTCCTTGGAGCAGCAGGAGGACCTGCAGAATCCGATTGCAGAGCAGCATGCTTCCGTGAGGCCCCGTATAAAGTCCCGACAGAAGTCCAGGGAGACGGGTAGTGGTTGAGCAAGTGTTCTGTACAGCCGCAGAAACTCCTCCAGGGTGGAGGATTCGGCAGCATCGGCAGAGAAATGTCCCCCTCGTGATCCTGTACCTACTAATCTGCCACATGTGTAAGGACTTCGTGAAAGTACACTTGGTGATGCAGTCTTCCCCTTATTTTTCTCTATCCTGCTAGGGGAAGAAGTGTTCTGGAAAATCGAGGCACAGGGAATGTGCCCTTTGCAGCTGTCCCCTGCCAGACGCCTACCCAAAAAGAATATGTCAGCCTTGTGTACGGCAGACGGTAGGGTGCAATGAGGGGGAGGATTAGCCATCAGCTAGAATGCAGTGCTTTATACTTCTCCCTTCTACAGGTAGCATAGGAAACCCCCGACTTCACCACAAGCCTAAGGGAGATTATTAGGACGGAGGTGAAAGAGTCCCTAAAGTCCCTATCTCAGGAGAGTTCTAAGAAGAAACGGAGTGGTGGTAAAATTAAATTTACAGATTCGAATTCCTCGGCAGACCTTAGAAGGGATGAGGGTTCTGCAGGTTTTCTTCTTCATCATCTTCAGAGGAGGACTCTAGCCGTTTCTGTCTTTCGTTGGACCGTATGGAAAAATTGATTAAAGCGGTCATGGCCACTATGGGGGTGACAGATTCTAGGCCAGAACCTTCTGTACAAGACGTAATGTTTGGCGGATTAGATCCTAGAAAACGCAGGTCTTTTCCACTCAATAGTAAAATTCAGAGCTTGGTAGGCAGAGAATGGAAGAGGCCGGAAAAAAAGGGGTCCCTTCCTCCAGCATTTAAATGTAGATATTCATTTGAGGATCCCGTGGTAGATAGATGGGACAAGGCCCTGAAACTAGATGCTGCGGTGGCTAAAGCCTCTAAAAAATCTTCCCTGCTCTTTGAGGACATGGGCTCCTTGAAAGACCCTTTAGACAAGAAGGCAGACTCCTTCCTTAAAGGGACCTGGGAGATGTCAACTGGCTCCATGAGACCGGCAGTAGCTTCTACCTGTACAGCCAGATCCAAGATGGTCTGGCTGGATCAACTAGAATCTCAGTTTAAAGGACGGAGCCCCACGAGAGTCCATCTTAAAGGCCTTGCCCATAATTCAGTGGGCTGCAGGCTTCCTAGCCGACGCCTCAGCGGACTCTGTAAGAATGGCAGCTAGAGCAGCAGGACTGTCCAATGCAGCTTGAAGGGCACTATGGCTGAAATGTTTCCCTGGTGATATCCAGGCCAGATCCCGACTCTGCTCCATCCCATGTGAAGGAGAGTACCTTTTTGTTCCAGTCCTGGAGGAACTTTTAGAGAAAGCAGGGGATGACAAAAAGAAGTTCCCTAGTCTACCAACCACTTCCTACCGACGCCCTTTCAGTAGGAGAAGGTTGAGTCATAGGAGGCCTTCCAGGGAGCGTGCTAAATGCGTTGATAGGAAGAGAAAAGGTATGGGATTTATGTTTGGAGGCCCTTCAAGAGTCCATAAGAAATCTTCCCAATGACTAGTGGTACCCATGGGAGGTAGGCTGGCAGCCTTTTACCGGCCTGGTCCCTGACCTCTAACAGCAACTGGATTTTAAGCCTCATATTATCAGGACTCCAGTTAGAATTCACTTCTGTGCCTCTGAATAGGTTCAAGGTTACTCCCCTCAGATCCTCTTCTTTAGAACAAGCTGCCCTGGAATCAGAAATGTTGTGAATTTGGATTCTGGGCTCCCCCGGTGGCCGCTTGTGGAATTGGACTTGTCATCCTCTTTCCTGTTTCACCTGTTTCCATCAGTAGTGGGTGTCGCTATTTAAGCTCATTTCTCTGGTGGTTTCTTGCCGGTCAACAATGTTATCTGATGCCTCTCAGTGCTTGTTCCTGCTTCTGACAACTACTAGATAAGTTGGACTTTTGTCCATGTTTCGTTTTGCCTATTTGTTCCAGTTCACAGCTGAAGTTTTGTTACTGTGTCTGGAAAGCTCTCGTTGATCAGGGATTGCTACTCTGGTGTTATGAGTTAATGCCAGAGTTTAAGGTAATCTCTGGATGGTGTTTTGTTAGTGTTTTTCTGCTGACCATGAAAGTATACTATCTGTCTTCTGCTATCTAGTAAGCGGACCTCAAATTTGCTAAGACTATTTTCCTGCTGCGTTTGTTGTTTCATCTGAACTCACCGTCATTATATGTGGGGGGCTACTGTCTTCTTGGGAATATTTCTCTAGAGGTGAGCCAGGTCTTATATTTCCCTCTGCTAGCTATTTAGGTCTTAGGCCAGAGCTGGGCATCTAGCAATAAATAGGAAATGCTACCTGGCTATTTCTAGTTGCGCGGCAGGCTTAGTTCATGGTCAGTATAGTTCCATCTTCCGAGAGCTTGTCCCTCTATAGGCTTGCTATGATCTCTGCCTGCAGAGATCACGACAGTTTGACCGGCCCATAAAGTGTTAAAGACCCAGGTTGAGAAAGGAGAGTTATAAGAAGTCTGCTGGAATTTTTTTTTTTTTTTTCCTCCAGTTTGCCTTGCTGCAGTCTTTTTTCTCTCTCTCCTCCTAATCTCTGTATGGCTCTGTGTGCACCTGACAATAATGGATCTTCAGAGTGTAACTGCGGGTTTGAATAATCTCATCACGAAAGTACAAAATTTACAAGATTTTGTGGTACATGCTCCAGTATCTGAGCCGAGAATTCCTTTGCCGGAGTTCTTCACAGGGAATAGAGCTAGCTTCCAGAATTTCCGAAATAATTGTAAGCTTTATTTGTCCCTGAAGTCTCGTTCAGCTGGAGACCCTGCTCAGCAGGTTAGGATTGTGATTTCCTTGCTCAGGGGTGACCCTCAAGATTGGGCCTTCTCATTGCCAGCAGGGGATCCTGCGTTGCGCGATGTGGATGCGTTTTTTCTGGCCTTGGGCTTGCTTTATGAGGAACCTCATTTGGAACTTCAGGCAGAAAAAACTTTGATGGCACTATCTCAGGGGCAAGACGAAGCTGAGGTTTACTGCCAAAAATTCCGTAAATGGTCTGTGCTTACTCAGTGGAATGAGTGCGCCTTGGCGGCAACTTTCAGAGAAGGTCTCTCTGATGCCGTTAAGGATGTTATGGTGGGGTTCCCTGTGCCTGCAGGTCTGAATGAGTCCATGACAATGGCTATTCAGATTGATAGGCGTCTGCGGGAGCGCAAACCGGTGCACCATCTGGCGGTGTCTATGGAAAAGACGCCAGAAAGTATGCAGTGTGATAGTATTCTGTCCAGGAGCGAGCGACAGAATTTTAGACGGAAGAATGGATTGTGCTTCTATTGTGGGAATTCTACTCATGTTATATCAGCATGCTCTAGGCGTACAAAGAAGCTTGATAAGTCTGTTTCCATTGGCACCATTCAGTCTAAGTTTATTTTGTCTGTAACCCTGATTTGCTCTTTGTCATCCATTGCCACGGACGCCTATGTTGACTCTGGCGCCGCTCTGAGTCTTATGGATTGGTCCTTTGCCAATCGTTGTGGTTTTGATTTAGAGCCTTTGGAGACTCTTATTCCTCTGAAGGGGATTGACTCCACCCCATTGGCTAATAATAAACCACAATACTGGACACAAGTAACCATGCGTATCAATCCGGATCACCAGGAGATTATTCGTTTCCTGGTGCTGTATAATTTACATGACGATTTGGTACTGGGATTGCCATGGTTGCAGTCTCACAATCCAGTCTTGGACTGGAGAGCAATGTCTGTGTTGAGCTGGGGATGTAAGGGTATTCATGGGGACTTACCTTTGGTTTCTATTTCGTCGTCCATTCCCTCTGAAGTCCCTGAGTTCCTCTCTGATTATCAAGACGTCTTTGACGAACCCAAGCTTGGGTCGTTACCTCCGCACCGTGAGTGCGATTGTGCCATAGATTTGATACCGGGTTGCAAATATCCAAAGGGTCGTTTGTTTAATCTGTCTGTGCCGGAACATGCTGCTATGCGGGAATATATAAAGGAGTCTTTGGAAAAGGGACATATTCGTCCATCTTCTTCTCCCTTGGGAGCTGGGTTTTTCTTTGTCTCAAAAAAGGACGGCTCTTTGAGACCATGTATTGATTATCGGCTTCTGAATAAGATCACTGTTAAGTACCAATACCCATTGCCATTGCTTACTGATTTGTTTGCTCGTATAGAGGGTGCTAAGTGGTTCTCTAAAATTGATCTTCGTGGGGCGTATAATTTGGTGCGGATCAGGCAGGGGGATGAGTGGAAGACCGCATTTAATACGCCCGAGGGCCACTTTGAGTATTTGGTCATGCCTTTTGGTCTTTCTAATGCCCCTTCAGTTTTCCAGTCTTTTATGCATGATATTTTCCGCGATTTTCTGGATAAATTTATGATAATATATCTGGATGATATTCTGATTTTTTCTGATGACTGGGACTCTCATGTCCAGCAGGTCAGGAGAGTTTTTCAGGTTCTGCGGTCTAATTCTTTATGTGTGAAGGGGTCTAAGTGCGTTTTTCGGGTCCAGAAAATTTCCTTTTTGGGGTATATTTTTTCTCCCTCTTCCATTGAGATGGATCCCGTCAAGGTGCAAGCTATTTGTGACTGGACTCAGCCCTCCTCTCTTAAGGGTCTTCAGAGATTTTTGGGCTTTGCCAACTTTTACCGCCGATTTATTGCTGGTTTTTCGGATGTCGTTAAACCACTGACTGATTTGACCAGACATGGCGCTGATGTTGCTAATTGGTCCCCTCATGCTGTAGAGGCCTTTCAGGAGCTTAAGCACCGTTTTGCCTCTGCCCCTGTGTTGCGTCAGCCTGATGTGAATCTGCCTTTTCAGGTTGAGGTTGACGCTTCGGAGATCGGAGCTGGGGCAGTGTTGTCGCAGAAAGGTTCCGACTGCTCCGTCATTAGGCCTTGTGCCTTCTTTTCTCGCAAATTTTCGCCCGCAGAGCGGAATTATGATGTTGGGAATAGGGAGCTTTTGGCCATGAAGTGGGCGTTTGAGGAGTGGCGCCATTGGCTAGAGGGGGCTAAGCATCAGGTGGTGGTATTGACTGACCACAAAAATTTGATTTATCTTGAGACTGCCAGGCGCCTGAATCCTAGACAGGCGCGCTGGTCTTTATTTTTTTCTCGCTTTAATTTTGTGGTGTCATACCTACCGGGTTCTAAGAATGTTAAGGCAGATGCCCTTTCTAGGAGTTTTGACCCGGACTCTCCTGGTAATGCTGAACCCACAGGTATCCTTAGGGAGGGAGTAATTTTGTCGGCCGTTTCTCCTGATCTGCGGCGGTCCTTGCAAGAGTTTCAGGCGGATAGACCGGATCGTTGTCCGCCTGATAGACTGTTTGTTCCGGATGATTGGACCAGTAGAGTCATCTCTGAGGTACATTCTTCTGCATTGGCAGGTCATCCCGGAATTTTTGGTACCAGGGATTTGGTGGCAAGATCCTTCTGGTGGCCTTCCCTGTCACGAGATGTGCGAGTCTTTGTGCAGTCATGTGACATTTGTGCTCGGGCCAAGTCTTGTAGTTCTCGGGCTAGCGGACTGCTGTTGCCCTTGCCTATTCCTAAGAGGCCTTGGACACACATCTCGATGGATTTTATTTCAGATCTGCCTGTTTCCCAGAAGATGTCTGTCATCTGGGTGGTCTGTGACCGTTTCTCTAAAATGGTCCATTTGGTTCCTCTGCCCAAGTTGCCTTCTTCTTCTGAGTTGGTTCCTCTGTTTTTTCAGAATGTTGTCCGATTGCACGGTATTCCTGAGAATATTGTTTCTGACAGAGGTACCCAATTTGTGTCTAGATTTTGGCGGGCATTCTGTGCTAGGATGGGCATAGATTTGTCTTTTTCATCTGCTTTTCACCCTCAGACTAATGGCCAGACCGAGCGGACTAATCAGACCCTGGAGACATATCTGAGGTGTTTTGTCTCTGCTGACCAGGATGATTGGGTTGCTTTTTTGCCATTGGCAGAGTTCGCCCTCAATAATCGGGCCAGCTCTTCCACCTTGGTGTCCCCGTTTTTCTGTAATTCGGGGTTTCACCCTCGATTTTCCTCCGGTCAGGTGGAATCCTCGGATTGTCCTGGAGTGGATGCGGTGGTGGAGAGATTGCATCACATCTGGGGGCAGGTTATGGACAATTTGAAGTTGTCCCAGGAGAAGACTCAGCGTTTTGCCAACCGTCATCGTCGTGTTGGTTCTCGGCTTTGTGTTGGAGATTTGGTGTGGTTGTCTTCTCGTTTTGTCCCTATGAGGGTCTCTTCTCCTAAGTTTAAACCTCGGTTCATCGGCCCTTATAGAATATTGGAGATTCTTAATCCTGTTTCTTTCCGTTTGGACCTCCCTGCGTCCTTTTCCATTCATAACGTTTTTCATCGGTCGTTATTGCGCAGGTATGAGGTACCTGTTGTACCTTCAGTTGAGCCTCCTGCTCCGGTGTTGGTGGAGGGTGAGTTGGAGTACGTTGTGGAGAAAATTTTGGACTCTCGTGTTTCCAGACGGAGACTCCAGTATCTGGTCAATTGGAAGGGTTACGGCCAGGAGGATAATTCTTGGGTCAATGCATCTGATGTTCATGCTTCTGATCTTGTTCGTGCCTTCCATAGGGCTCATCCTGGTCGCCCTGGTGGATCTGGTGAGGGTTCGGTGCCCCCTCCTTGAGGGGGGGGTACTGTTGTGAATTTGGATTCTGGGCTCCCCCGGTGGCCGCTTGTGGAATTGGACTTGTCATCCTCTTTCCTGTTTCACCTGTTTCCATCAGTAGTGGGTGTCGCTATTTAAGCTCATTTCTCTGGTGGTTTCTTGCCGGTCAACAATGTTATCTGATGCCTCTCAGTGCTTGTTCCTGCTTCTGACAACTACTAGATAAGTTGGACTTTTGTCCATGTTTCGTTTTGCCTATTTGTTCCAGTTCACAGCTGAAGTTTTGTTACTGTGTCTGGAAAGCTCTCGTTGATCAGGGATTGCTACTCTGGTGTTATGAGTTAATGCCAGAGTTTAAGGTAATCTCTGGATGGTGTTTTGTTAGTGTTTTTCTGCTGACCATGAAAGTATACTATCTGTCTTCTGCTATCTAGTAAGCGGACCTCAAATTTGCTAAGACTATTTTCCTGCTGCGTTTGTTGTTTCATCTGAACTCACCGTCATTATATGTGGGGGGCTACTGTCTTCTTGGGAATATTTCTCTAGAGGTGAGCCAGGTCTTATATTTCCCTCTGCTAGCTATTTAGGTCTTAGGCCAGAGCTGGGCATCTAGCAATAAATAGGAAATGCTACCTGGCTATTTCTAGTTGCGCGGCAGGCTTAGTTCATGGTCAGTATAGTTCCATCTTCCGAGAGCTTGTCCCTCTATAGGCTTGCTATGATCTCTGCCTGCAGAGATCACGACACAGAAATCCATGATCTATGTCTTAAAAGGGAGAGAGGTGATGGTTTCTATTCTCCCCTATTTTTGGTCTGTAAACCTGATGGTTCCTTCATAACCATAATCAATTTAAAAGAGCTCAATAAATATCTAGTAATACGTCCATTTAAAATGGAAACCATCAGTTCAACAATAAAGTTATTGTTAGAAAACTGCTTCATGGTGGTGTTAGATCTAAAAGATGCTTATTATCATGTACCTATTCATGTAACCCATCGGCGTTTCCTTAGAGTGGCAGTTCTTTTAGAAGGATCAGTTCAGCACTTCCAATATAGCGCCCTTCCCTTTTGGCCTTGCAGTTGCCCCTCGTATGTTCACTAAGGTTGTAGCCGAGGTCATGGCCCACCTTCATGAATCCAATATCCTTATTGTCCCTCACCTTGACGACTTCCTTATTGTAGGCAAATCAGCGGACCATTGTTTGGGGCAGCTACAAACTGCAATGTTCATCCTGGAACTTTTAGGGTGGATACTAAATATCAAGAAATCACGCCTACAGCCCTTAAAAGCACAACAGTTTTTGGGTCTAATTTTAGACTCAGAGTCAGGAGTGCCGTTTACCGCCCGACAAGTTAATACGCCTACGTTATCAGGTCCAGAACGCCTCTAATAACCCTGCCATGTCCCTCTTGGGCTCTCTCTCATCCTGCATTCCCGTGGTCCAATGGGCACAGTTTCAAACGAGATCACTACAAAGGGATGTTTTGTTGAATGACAGTATTCTCGAAGGTCATTTAGAAGGTCAACTGACCTTATCCCGGACTGCTGTAATATCCCTTGAGTGGTGATTTTACCAGAAAAACCTTTCTAGATGGGTTCCTTGGGAGTATAATATCACCCAAATAGTCACTACGGATGCAAGCCCTACAGGTTGGAGGGCTCATATGAGTGAGGTTATAGTTTAGGGCTTATGGGAACATCATGAGGTAGAGGCGTCTTCTAACCTGAGTGAATTAACAGCAGTAGAGCGGGCAGTCAAAAAACTTCTTGTATATCTGCAGGGTCATCACGTGCGAGTTCTCTGACAATCAGGTCAGTGGCTTATGTCAACCACCAGGGCGGAACTCGTTCCAAACATCTGATGGTAGTAACAGAACACCTGTTCCAACTTGCAGAACAACATTTTCTATCTTTAACAGCTCTGCATATAAGAGGGAGAGACAATACCGCAGCAGACTTTTTAAGCTGCAACCTTCTGAGACAAGGCGAATGATCTTTAAAAACTGCCATTTTCAACCTAATTGTGGGGTCAGCCGGACATGGACCTCTTCGCCACCAAAAAGAACAGGAAAGTGAAACCGTTCTGTTCACTGAATCCCAAACAAAACCCGCTAGCAGTGGAAGCCTTCCTCATAAAATGGGACTTCAGTCTAGCCTATGCCTTCCCTCTCTTAGCTTTACTACCTCTAGTGGTGAGGAAAATCAGGAACGACAAAGCAAGGGTAATAGTAATCACTCCCTTTTGGCCCAGGAGGGCATGGTTCCCATGCCTCAGGACCGTGTCCGACCCTTGGGTACTGCCAGATGTTCCAGATCTTCTATCCCAGGGCCCAGTATACCACCCTCAGGTGGCTGGCCTTCATCCGACAGCATGGAGTTTTAATGGTCGTTACTAAAAAAACAAGGGTTTGTCTCCAGGCCTGATAAATACCCTTCTTAAAAGCAGAAAAGAAATTACAACCAGGATCTTTGGCAGGACCTGGAACATTTTCTTACAGAACTCAGAAGTAGAAGCTAGAAAAAGGGTCCCGATAGCCCAGATTCTAGAGTTCCTTCAGAAAGGTTTAGATATGGGCCTCTCCACCAGTACCCTGAAGGTTCAGGTATCTGCCTTGGGGGCTCTTTTTTTTCTATGATATCATCGGTAACTACTGGGTTAGTAGATTTATTAAAGCGGCAGGTAGGTCCAGGCCAATAGTTAGGGATAGGTTTATGCCATGGGATTTAAACTTAGTTCTCACGGCCATGACTAAAGCCCCTTTTGAGCCCATTTCATCAGGCTCGGTGAAAATACTCTCAAAGTACAGTGCCTTGCGAAAGTATTCAGCCCCCTGGAACTTTTTAACCTTTTCCCACATATGATTCAAACATAAAGATACTAAATGTACGTTTTTGGTGAAGAATCAAGAACAAGTGGAACACAATTGTAAAGTTGAACAAAATTTATTGGTTATTTAAAATTTTTGTGGAAATTCAAAAACTGAAAAGTGGGGCGTGCAATATTATTTGGCCCCTTTAACTTAATACTTTGTTGCACCACCTTTTGCTGCGATTACAGCTGCAAGTCACTTGGGGTATGTCTCTATCAGTTTTGTACATGGAGAGACTGAAATTCTTGCCCATTCTTCCTTGGCAAACAGCTCGAGCTCAGTGACATTTGATGGAGATCGTTTGTGAACAGCAGTTTTCAGCTCTTTCAACAGATTCTAGGTTGGATTGAGGTCTGGACTTTGACTTGGCCATTCTAACACATTTTGCTTTATGTTTGGGATCATTGTCCTGTTGAAAAATAAATCATGGTCCAACTAAACGCAAACTGGATGGAATAGCATGCCGCTGCAAGTTGCTGTGTTAGCCATGCTGGTTCAGTATGCCTTCAATTTTGAATAAATCCCCAACATTGTCACCAGCAAAGCACCCCCACACCATTACACCTCCTCCAAGCTTCACAGTGGGAACCAGGCATGTAGAGTCCATCCGTTCACCTTTTCTGCGTCGCACAAAGACATGGTGGTTGGAACCAAAGATCTCAACTTTGGACTCATCAGACCAAAGCACAGATTTCCACTGGTCTAATGTCCATTCCTTGTGTTCTTTAGCCCAAACAAGTCTCTTTTGCTTGTTGCCTGTCCTTAGCAGTGGTTTCCTAGCAGCTATTTTACCATGAAGGCCTGCTGCACAAAGTCTCCTCTTAACAGTGTTGTTGTAAAGATGTGTCTGCTGCTAGAACTCTGCGTTGCATTGACCTGGTCTCTAATCTGAGCTGCTGTTAACCTGCGATTTCTGAGGCTGGTGACTCGGATAAACTTATCCTCAGATTCAGAGGTGACTCTTGGTCTTCCTTTTTTGGGGCGGTCCTCATTTGAGCCAGTTTCTTTGTAGTGCTTGATGGTTTTTGCCACTGCACTTGGGGACACTTTCAAAGTTTGCCCAATTTTTCGGACTGACTGACCTTCATTTCATAAAGTAATGATGGCCACTCGTTTTTCTTTACTTAGCTGCTTTTTTCTTGCCATAATACAAATTCTAAAAGTCTATTCAGTAGGACTATCAGCTGTGTATCCACCAGACTTCTCCACAACACAACTGATGGTCCCAACACCATTTATAAGGCAAGAAATCCCACTTATTAAACCTGACACGGCACGTCTGTGAAGTGAAAACCATTCCCGGAGACTACCTCTTGAAGCTCATCAAGTGAATGCCAAGAGTGTGCAAAGCAGTCATCAAAGCAAAAGGTGGCTACTTTGAAGAACCTAGAATATAAGATATAATTTCAGTTGTTTCACACTTTTTTGTTAAGTATATAATTCCACATGTGTTAATTCATAGTTTTGATGCCTTCAGTGTGAATTTACGATTTTCATAGTCATGAAAATACAGAAAAATCTTTAAATGAGAAGGTGTGTCCAAAGTTTTGGTCTGTACTGTGTGTGTATATATATATATATATATATATATATATATATATATATATATATATATATATATATATATATAGATTTTTTTTTTTTTTTCATATTTTTAAATGCATTTTTAAATTTTGGCATTCTTCAACAGCCTCCATGGGAGGCTAGAAGCAGCCATAACTCGATTGCTTCTTCTACATAGAGGCGATGCTCAGATCGCCTCTATGTCGTAGAATTACAGCATTGCTATGAGCGCCAACCACAGGGTGGCAGACGGTTTTTGTAGTTGATGATGAGGTTTGCGCACATGTCAGGAGGATTTTTGGTCCACTCTTTGCAAATCATCTCTAAATCATTAAGATTTTGAGGCTGTCGCTTGGCAACTCGGAGCTTCAACTCCTTCCATAAGTTTTCTATGGGATTAAGGTCTGGAGGCTGGCTAAGCCTCTCCATGACCATAATGTGCTTCTTTTTGAGCCACTCCTTTGTTGCCTTGGCTATATGTTTTGGGTCATTGTCTTGCTGGAAGATCCAGCCATGACCCATTTTTAATGTCCTGGCGGAAGGATGGAGCTTGTCACTCAGGATTTTATGGTACATGGCTACATCCATTCGCCCATTCATGTGGTGAAGTAGTCCTGTGCCCTTAGCAGAGAAACATCCCCAAAACATAATGTTTCCACATCAATGCTTGACAGTGGGGATGATGTTCTTTGGGTCATAGGTAGCATTTCTCTTCCTCCAAACACGGCGAGTTAATACCAAAGACCTCAATTTTTGTTTCATCTGACCACAGCACCTTCTCCCAATCACTCACAGAATCATCCAGGTGTTCACTGGCAAGCTTGAGATGGGCCTGCATATGTGCCTTGTTGAGCAGGGGGACTTTGCAGGCACTGCAGGATTTTAAACCTTTAGGCCATGTGCACACGTACAGTATTTTTTGCGTTTTTTTCGCGTTTTTTCGCTATAAAAACGTGATAAAAAAAACGTGAAAAAAACGCTAACATATGCCTCCCATTATTTTCAGTGTATTCCGCATTTTTTGTGCAAATGTAGCCTTTTTTTCCGCGAAAAAATCGCATCGCGGAAAAAAAGCAACATGTTCATTAAAATGCGGAATTGCAGGGGATTCCGCACACCTAGGAGTGCATTGATCTGCTTACTTCCCGCACGGGGCTGTGCACACCATGCGGGAAGTAAGCAGATTATGTGCGGTTGGTACCCAGGGTGGAGGAGAGGAGACTCTCCTCCACGGACTGGGCACCATATAATTGGTCAAAAAAAAAAGAATTAAAATAAAAAATAGTCATATACTCACCTTCGATGTCTTCCCGCCTCTCCGCTGCATGCTGCCGCTTCGGTTCCTATAGCTAGTGTGCGGTGAAGGACCTGCGATGACGTCGCGGTCTTGTGATTGGTCGAGACCGGTCATGTGACCGCTCACGTGACCGCGACGTCATGGAAGGTCCTGAACCACACCGGCATTTATAGGAACGGACGCCTGCAGGTGAGTATAACCATTTTTTTTATTATTTTTAAACATTCTATCTTTTACTATAGATGCTGCATAGGCTGCATCTATAGTAAAAAGATGGTCACACTTGTCAAACGCTATGTTTGACAAGTGTGACCAACCTGTCAGTCAGTCAAACTTTAGCATTCTGCAAGCTAATTACACTTGCAGAATGCTAAAAAAAAGCGAAAAAAACGGAAAAAAAACACAAAAAAAAAAATGCGGATTTCTTGCAGAAAATTTCCGGTTTTCTTCAGGAAATTTCTGCAAGAAATCCGGACGTGTGCACATACCCTTACAGCGTATTGTGTTACCAAAGGTTTTATTGATGACTGTAGTCCCAGCTGCCTTGAGATTATTAACAAGTTCCTCCCCGTGTAGTTTTAAGCTGATCTCTCCTCTTCCTCATGATCAAGGATACCCCAGGAGGTGAGATTTTGCATGGTGTTCCAGATCAATGTTGATTGAGAGTCAACATTTTGAGCCATCTTATGACACTGGATGCCCGACTGGAAACTCTGACGTCTAGTCAATCTGAAGCTTGTGCTCCCATAATGGAACCTGTCCTGTCTGATCCGTCTAGGTACTATGGGGATTAAAAGCAGTGCTGTGGTTCCTGGAGCAGTGCATTCACCACTTTGAAGTTTTCAGCCAGCAATTTTTTTCAGATCTGGTCATAGTGGGATTCCTGATGTCCTACTCATTCCCCTATGGGAGAAAGGGGCTGCTATCACCTTGGACCTGCAGGCCTTCCTGGTGGCCTTCCGTATGGTCTTTGAAGAGCCAAACTCAGAACCTCCTGCAAAAACTTCCCTTCCCAGCTTCCAGAAGCAGACCAGACGGGTGACGTGAGTGAGGAAACCGTCACGTCTGGACCTATTCTTTCAAAGACCACCCGTTTGCTAGCCTGTTGAGGCAGAATCCGTGAAGCTCGACCTTGTTTGGCAGACTAAACAGAAGCCGGAACTCAGTCATGACATAGGATTGCGGTATCGCTGTGGTTGTGCAGAACAAGTCAAGTGAAGCTTAAATTCCAAAACCTTGGCCAGTGGGAGAGGCTGCCCTGGGCATGAGTATTATCTCTCCACAGATGACTGTGTTTCTATCAGTGGCAAGTGGAGGCTTCGGTTCGGCTGGAGAGTTCGTGCTGCAAGCTGTGAAGAGTCTTTGTCAGACTCCTATATGACAACTCGAGAATCCAGTGGTGTTATCAGGTGAAGGACGAGCCCAATGCAGAATCAATTAAGTCATGTCTGAACTGCTTTAACTCCAAATCGGAGCGTTATACACAGAGAAGATCGCCTTCCATGTGCTGTCTGGCATTACCATTGTTCGTCCTGAGCTGAGAACTCGAGTGCCCGTTCTAGTCTGGAGACTACACATAGTGCTATGTTGGAGACAGCCAAGTCACAAGAGATGTCTGGTCCCCATACGTCCAGGTCAGCCAGTAATGTCACCATCTTCTTCACCAGGTCACCGAGTTTCTGTGTGGCTGTGTCTCCTAAGAAATGGAAGCGGAAAGCGGAAGCCATGTCCCCACACAGTCCCGATTATCTTCCAGTGATCTGGCCCCAGGATCTCCCCGCCTCATGGATGTGTCATCTTGGAGACCTGACTACAGATGGACCCAGAGCAGGTATTTTCAGTCTCTAGTAGGTCTGGTGAAGACAACGTCAAGGTGGTGGCATCTTCCAAGTCTCTGCAATCCACCACCCTAGTGGAGGAACTCCAGTCGTTCCTTGAATCCTCTGGAGTGGTAGCTGATCTCAGCGTACAGAGATAGACTTACCAATGCCTTGTTCCTGGTACTATGCCTGCTTCATCCTATGCTTAGGATGGCTTACTGAGACAAAACATCCTAATCGTGAAGATGGTGAGAGATGTCACTTTTCTTCTAGTGGACAGAAGTAGTCAGGGTTCTGAAGAGAAGTCGTGGGAGTCCGTGAAGTGGTGTCTGCCTTCTACATCTCTGCAAAGAGTCCTTTCGGGCTTGAAGAAGAGGGGGTGTAAGGAGGGGTTATGTAACGCTACTGCTGGTACCCCTGCATAGTGTCCCCTTACCCATCGATGCAGGGACGCCAGCTCACCTCCCCAGACTCACGGCATGGTCCCATCGTCCTCCTGCGTCCTTGTCACTTCCTAGTCTATGTGTGCGTGCCATAGTCTGTCGCAACGCCTAGTACGCGCAGGACTGTAGGCAGTCTTATCTTCCTACTCTAGGTCAGAGGAACCAAGGGAAGACCTGCCCACAGGTTGTCCCGAAGCACAAACATGTTCCTCTTTGTAGAGAGAGACAGACTGTGCTTTGGGGTGGGCCTTTTGGTTTCTCTGGCTAAGAACAGGAAGATAAGACTCTGCCTACAGTCCCGCCCCAGAGCATATAATTAACTGAAAACACTGATTACACAAGAACTAAAAATGGATTTCATCACCCCAGGTACCATTTTAATTAGTTTAACTGCTATCCTGACAGTGTCTTTAGTTTGCTTAGCAACATCCTGCTGACAGGTTCTCTTTAAAGTGAACCTATCAGCAGGATTGTACTGAGTAACCTACAGACACTGTCAGGTCGGTGCCGTTATACTCATTACGCTGACCTGACACTGTCTGTAGGTTACTATACACAATCCTGTGCACAATCCAGAAGTTTTTCTTTTACTTGGGCTCACCTGGCAAACTAATTATATCAGGGTTTTTGGATTTATTTCAGTGATCCAAAGAACCCTGAGAAACAATGTAATCTGTGAGTTTATGTGAAACACAAAAAATTACATCTTTATGACATTTAAATCCAATTTGCATAAGTTGGAACACGGTGTATATACACCCTGCAGTGTGCAGACAAATAGGAGAGAGAAATGCGTCTGCAGGGAGAGCTGGCAGCATTCACAGAAACTGAGTCAGCTCTACTGAATGTAACCCAGCCCACCCAAGCGGATAGCTCCACCCATCCACACTGCCAGCCCCACCCACCTTTACGCTCCGTTTCCAGAGCCCAGAAGTGAGAGAGAATTTTGATGTGACGTCACGGGAAGCAGGAGATTCTCATGCATAGATCATGTAACCAGAAGAGCAGCCCACATTACAGCAAGATTCGGAAAAGCACAATGGTTAGTAAAGTGCTAATCTATGGCAGTTAGGTCACAACAAAGCGACATGTAATGTGAGCCCTCGTGGGCAGGGTCCTCTCTCCTCCTGTATTCTCACCCATCCCTTGTAGATTGAGAGCCCTCGCGGGCAGGGTCCTCTCTCCTCCTGTACCAGTTGTGACTTGTATTGTTCAAGATTATAGTACCTGTTTTTATTATGTATCCCCCTCCTCACATGTAAATCACCATGGAATAAATGGCGCTATAATAATAAATAATAATAATAATGTAAAGTAGCTGCCAACCTCTTTAAGATTGGTTAAGCATTGCTGTGTTCTGTAGCATTTGGGCATCCAAATTGGATAGTAGCAGTAGTGCTGTATTTTCAATAAGTTATTTAATGAGTATAAATATTGTTGCTGAAATAGTATTTTTAGTCATCATATTAATATATATGTCACTATTAGTAGTAATAGTCGCATGCAAGGAGGTGGTAGGTAATAAGACAAACTTGGTTACAATATTTTTTATATAATTTTATTTTTATTGCTATGTATTTTTTATTATGTCTTATATTTGCACTTGTCTCATTGAAACATTTAGTTACATGTGCCAATAAGATATGGGTAAACGTACATTGTGGTATGTGTCTGTGCTAAAACACGGTAAAAAAAGAAAAAAGTGGGAATTATATACAGACCACACAGACCCCTATATGCAATATGAGACCACACACAGCCCCCAATATACAGTATGAGACCATACACAGCTCCCCTATATACAGTATGAGACCACACACAGTCCCCCTATATAAGTATGAGGCCACACACAGCCTACTGCATACAGTATGAGGCCACACACTGGTCAGAAAATAGTATGATACTTCTACACATTTATTAAAAAAAAAAACCCTTGCTCCCTTTCCCCCGGTGCTCTGCTCCGGTATTTGCTGTGAGCACGGAGACTGCGCACAGCAGATACAATCTAGCAGTGTCATCACAACTGCTGTCTTGTTCGCACACACTGAATGATGGAAGAATGAGCCAGCGGCCATCTCACAACTATCCACATCGTGAAGAGTGATTTTGAGATATTTTTTTTGTGACGCATTGAACTTTATGGTAAATATAGAATGATTTGTTTCCGTTTATTGCTTTACTTTACTTTAATTATTTCAAATCTATTCTTGCAGCACAGGATCCAACCCACTGAAGTTTCCAAGCCGTTTTCTTAAAATTAAAAGACAATGGTTGTTTCAATGACCAATGATCTAGATATAGGAAGGAGCAAAATGACTGAGAACATATTAAACCTCACTCTGGAGATTATATACCTGCTGGCTGGAGAGGTGAGGGGTTCTGGGACAATGTAACAAGATAGAAGAGAGACACGACTAGATGGGTGAAGGATTATGTGAATGTGTATATAGTAGTTACTGTATGTCTTCCTTTATTCAGGATTGCATAGTGGTGAAGAAGACTTCTGGTGAGTGTGTGACCTCTACTGGGCATCACTATGTGTCAGAAATCTGGCACAAGAACCAGAGACCCTCTAGAGAGTCTGCATGTTGCTCATTGATAGAGGAGAGGAGCAACAATCACAAAATCAGAGAACTCGCTAACACCATTATTCAACTGCTCGCTGGAGAGGTGAGAATGTGGGAACATTATACAGTCACCCCAAATAGGTGCTTGAGTGATGACTATAAGGGTATGTGTCCACGGTCAGTAAACGCTGCGTGTTTGACGCTGCAGTGTCAAACACGCAGCGTCCAGATGTTCCAGCATAGTGGAGGGGATTTTTTGAAATCCCGTGTCCACTATGCGTGGAAACCCGCACGCGGCGGGCCTGCGACTCCGGACATGCTGCGCGTCTTTTCAGATCGCAGCATGTCCGTACACCTTGCGGGGACGCAGCGTCCCCGCAAGGCATACACAGGGCCCTATGGGAGGGGGGCGATGATCCCGGATGTGTACAGTTAACACATCCGGCATCATCGCGTCCCAGAAGGGGGAGGGGCTTAGCGCCGAGCGGCTTCGCCGCTCCGGCGATACCGCCGGCCATCCTGAACGTGGACACATACCCTAACGTTGTGTGTTTCAGGTTTCTGTAAGGTGTCAGGACGTTGCCGTCTATTTCTCCATGGAGGAGTGGGAGTACATAGAAGGACACAAGGATCTGTACAAGGATCTCATGATGGAGAATGATCAGCTCTTCACATCAACAGGTAAGAGCAAACCTTCAGGATATGTTCACACGTTGAGTTTTTTATGCAAAGTTTAAGCTGCTTACAGAAAGCAGGTTTTACTTAATGTTTGCTGTTTTTTTTGCTTAGTTTTTGCTGTGTTTTTTATTGCGTTGTTGTCAGGCTACATTTGACTCTTGTACATGCTGATAATGTTTAGTGCACAAAAAAAAATCTGTGGATGGGATTTATAGAAAGCTTTTGCCCACTGTAGTTTGTTAAAAACGCTGCGTAAACTGTCCAGCAAGGCATGTTTCAAATCGGACCTGCAATAGATACTGAGATGTAAATTTCTCTTTCATGTATGTTGAGTTTTATGTGCAGATTTTCCCTATAGAATTGCATTAGATGCGGAAAATCTGCAGGTAAAAATCACATGTTTTTAACACGTTTTCACTGCAGAAAGGCACAAAAAATGCATGTCATTCACTGTATCAATTAAGTTTTGTCAAAGCCAAATACCAGGAAGTGTTTAAAATGACAAACTAAAAAGAGACAAAAACTGCAGTGTCAAAAATGTGATAAAAACACAAAGAAGAAATGAAAAAAAAAACCTGCAAGTAATTTAATTTAGTTAATAGGTCCAGAAATGCTGCAGAGAATCTGCACAGTCAAAAACTCACTAAATACCCATCCTGTGAACCTGCGCTTATTTTGAAGAAGAAATTAGCTTTAAGGGTCACCTGTGATTTACCCCTCATTAGATAATAACATAAACTCATACATTTCATGATGTAAAAAAATAATCTGTGAAAATTAAGATAAAACCATACTATTGCCACAAAAAAACAATTAGGCTATGTGCACACGTTGCAGAATTGCCGCAGAAATTTCCGCAACTCCCTGCTGCGGGTATAACTCATGCAGAATTGGCATGCGTATTCCCGCTAAACACTAGCGTTTTGTAAGCGTAATTAGCTTGCAGAATGCTAGCGTTTTCCAAGCGATCTGTAGCAACGCTTGGAAAACTGATTGACCACAGACTGTCCAGGAGTTGGCAGATGCTTTAGTCCAGGTCTGGGAAGAGATCCCTCAGGAGACCATCCGCAGTCTCATCAGGACAATGCCCAGGCATTGTAGGGAGGTCATACAGGCACGTGGAGGCCACACACACTACTGAGCATCATTTTCTTGTCATGAGGCATTTCCACTGAAGTTGGATCAGCCTGTAACTTCATTTTCTACTTTGACTTTGAGCATCATTCCAACTTCAGATCTCCGTGGGATATTAGTTGTGATTTACGTTAATAATTTTTAGGTTTTATTGTTCTCAACACATTCCACTATGTAATGAATAAAGATTTAGAACTGGAATATTTCATTCAGTGATATCTTATAATAGATGAATGTGGATAAAATCTGCGCTGCTATGACAAATAATGAATCCAGATATAGTTGTAAGGTGTTCGGGTGGTTTATTCAACGCGTTTCGAAGCTCATGGCTTCTTCTTCAGGAAGTTTCCACACAAAGATATCTTACAACTATATCTGGATTCATTATTTGTCATAGCAGCGCAGATTTTATCCACATTCATCTATTATAACGTCTCTAAGAGGTCGCAGCGCCGACCTGTGGATCTGCAGCAGCTGACAAATTACACGCCTTTACTTTGCACCATCAGGTGAGCAGTTCTCTCATAATTCTTTAAGAGCAGTCCTGAGGATAAGACCCTATTTGCGCTTTTTTGTCTCCTATTCTTCTATACTAGTAATTCAGTGATATCTAGGATGTGGAATTTTAGTGTTCCCTTTATTTTTTTTGAGCAGTGTATATCAGATAAGATATTTGCGCTGATTTCTCCTACAGCTTCATCGTTGGTTAAAAATTCCTGTGAAGCACCTGAAGAGTTAATAAACTTGAATGTGGTTTTGAGCACCTTGAGGGGTGCAGTTTTTAGAATGGTGTCACTTTTGGGTATCTTCTATCATATAGACCCCTTAAAGCGACTCAAAATGTGAGGTGGTCCCTAAAAAAAATTGTGTTGTAAAAATGAGAAATCGTTGGTCAACTTTTAACCCTTATAAATTTCTAACAAAAAAAATTTGGGTTCCAAAATTGTTGTAACAACTCTGCTGGCATCACGGCATGGCCTCTCATCTCTCACACTATCTTACCCACTGCTCCAGGCCATGATGTGGTTTCTGTTTCTTGCCCGCTCCATATTCTGTTCCTCTGCTCTCTGCATGCTTCCTGGCTGTGTGTATAGGGGGTCGGCGCCTGAACTCTCTGGTTCTTATAGGAATCGGGTGCACCTGTCTAATCTGTTCCTGACCAATTACCAAGAGGCCTCCAGTATTTAGTGCAGCTCCACCCAGTGGACTGGGCCTGTGCAATGTGTTAGCTCAGTTTGTGCTTAGCTTCTGAGTTTGCCTGGCCTTGCTCTGTGTTACTCCCTCTCTAGAGACTTTTCTCCTTGCCTTGATCTTGTTTTCCGCCCTCCAGGAGGCAGAATATCCTGGTCCCTGTGTCTTTGTTCTTGTTTCTTGTCTTGTTCCATTCCCTTGTCTGAACCTAGTCTAAGGCTAGGTTCAGATTGCGTTAGAGCAATCCGTTTAGCACTAAGCGCTAGCGGGTTGCACTAACGCAATGTCTTTTTCGGGGTCGCGTTAAACGTCCCCGCTAGCGCAGATCCCCGATTTGCGAGAGCGGGGAACGGACCTCGGGCGCGCCGTGGACGCTGCAAGCAGCGTCCGAGGCGCTCTGCAAAAGACTGGCACATCGCTAGCGCGTGCTGAAAATGACACGCGCTAGCAATGCGCTTCAACATTGCGGGCAATGGGAGCGCTAACGGACACGGTGCACGCCGTTAATTTCGCCGTGCAGCGCTGTCCGTTAGCGCTCACCCATTAACGCAATAGGAACCTAGCCTTATCTTGGTCCCCTTGTCTGTGGCTTCCTTCCGTGTTGTGTCTCTCCTTGTGTTCTCAGTCTGCTTATGTTCCGCACGCTTGCGGCTCTGCCCGCTCTGTACCTTTGTGGCTTTACCTCTGCTCCGCACTCCTGCGGTTCTGCTCCGTTCTACTCTGCTTAGCTTCTGCGGTACTCTCTTGCTGCAGCTCCTCTCCACATTCCTTGCGGTTCTGCTCTGCTTTGCTGCTGCAGAAACCTGTTGCTGCAGCTCCTCTCCACATTTCCTTGTGGCTGCGCTCTGCTTAGCTTCTGCTGCAGTAATCTCTTGCTGCAGCTCCTCTCCACATTCCTTGTGGCTCCGCTCTTCTTAGCTTCTGCAGAAATGTCTTGCTGCAGCTCCTCTCCGCATTCCTTGCGGTTCTGCTCTGCTTAGCTTTTGTTGCTACGCTATCTCTTGCTGCTCTTCCACTCCTATCTGCAGCCTTGCACTTCTCCTCCTGTGTGAACAGGTCCCAACCTGTTCCTTCATTCTCCTTTCCTTCTGGCTTTTTTCCGTACCTGCTTCTCCTGTGTGAACAGGTCCCAACCTGTTCCTCCATACTTCATATCCGTTCCTGCACCTCCTGTGTGAACAGGTCCCTACCTGTTCCTTCATACACCACATCAACCAGCCCTGTGTTCTCTGCCGTGCCTGCCAGCCCTGTGTTCTCTGCCGTGCCTGCCAGCCCTGTGTTCTCTGCCATGTCTCTGCCAGCCCTGTGTCTCAGCCGTGCCAGCCTACTCGTCTGAGTTTCAGCCGTGCTCTTCTGCCAGTCCTGCCTGATGCCTGCACCAATCCTGGTCTTCCTGTCTCCCAAGTGCGATCTGCAGCCACAGCCAGACATCACCCTGGAGTAGCACCTGGCAGCTGCCTGCAGCACAAGCCTGACCTCACCATCAGGGGCTCCAGTGAAAACCCAGGCAGCTGTCATAGTCACGCCACCTTGTGCCGCACTAATGCTGCATTCTGACAAGGTGGCTCTTTTAGTTCGGGTCCTTGGCACTGCTGAAATAATCGGTTTTGAAATTTGTTCCTCATACCATGAAATCGTCCCGGGGCAGGTCTTTCCCCCCGAATCCAGACGCCTTCCAGCCGTTTGTTTGTCTCCCATAGAGACTGTTGAAGCAAGTAAAAAGTAAAAAAAAAAGTTTTAAAAAATATTTTAAAAAATATAAAAGTTCAAATCACTCCTCTTTCGCCCCATTCAAAATAAAACAAAAAAAAACAACAAATATACACATCTGGCATCACCGCATTCAGAATCACCCGATCTATCAGTATATAAAAAGAATTAATCCAATCGGTAAACGGCGTAGCAAGAGAAAAAAATCGAAACTCCAGAATTACGTATTTTTGGTCGCTGCAACATTGCAATAAAATGCAATAACGGGCAATCAAAAGATTGTATCTACACCAAAATGGTATCAATAGAAACGTCAGATCGGTGCTGAAAAACTAAGCCCTCACTCAACCCGTGAGCATGAAAAATGGAGACGCTACGGGTCTCATAAAATGGCAACTTTTTTTTTTTTATTTACAAACTTTGGAATTTTTTTCACCACTTAGATAAAAAAGAACCTAGACATGTTTGGTGTCTATGAATTTTTAATGACCTGGAGAATCATAATGACAGGTCAGTTTTAGCATTTAGTGAACCTAGTAAAAACGCCAGACAAAAAATAAGTGTAGGATTGCACTTTTTTTTTTTTTTTTTAAATTTCACCACACTTGGAATTTTTATCCCGTTTTCTATTACACAACATGGTAAAACCAATGGTGTCGTTCAAAAGTACAACTCGTCCCCCAAAAATAAGCCCTCACATGGCCATTTTGACCAAAAAATAAATATGTTATGGCTCTGGGAAGAAGGGGAGCAAAAAATGAAAATGCAAAACCAAAAATACCCCGGGTTGTTAAGGGGTTAAGTATTTTGTGTGACGTATCTCTGATTTAACACCTTCATGACCCAGCCTATTTTGACCTTAATGACCTGGCCGTTTTTTGCAATTCTGACCAGTGTCCCTTTATGAGGTAATAACTCAGGAACGCTTCAACGGATCCTAGCGGTTCGGAGAGTGTTTTTTCGTGATATATTGGGCTTCATGTTAGTGGTAAATGTAGGTCGATAATTTTTGCGTTTATTTGTGAAAAAAATAGAAATTTGACTAAAATTTTGAAAATTTCGCAATTTTCAAATTTAGAATTTTTATTCTGTTAAACGAGAGAGTTATGTGACACAAAATAGTTAATAAATAGCATTACCACATGTCTACTTTACATCAGCACAATTTTGGAAACTAAATTGTTTTTGCAAGAACTTATAAGGGTTAAAATTTGACCAGCGATTTCTCATTTTTACAACGAAATTTACAAAACCATTTTTTAGGGACCACCTCACATTTGAAGTCAGTTTGAGGGGTCTATATGGCTGAAAATACCCAAAAGTGACACCATTCTAAAAACTGCACCCCTCAAGGTGCTCAAAACCACATTCAAGAAGTTTATTAACCCTTCAGGTGCTTTCCAGCAGTAGAAGCAACATGGAAGGAAAAAATGAACATTTAACTTATTAGTCACAAAAATGATCTTTTAGCAACAATTTTGTTATTTTCCCAAGGGTAAAAGGAGAAACTGGACCCCAAAAGTTATTGTTCAATTTGTCCTGAGTACGCCGATACCCCATATGTGGGGGGGAACCACTGTTTGGGCGCACGACAGGGCTCGGAAGAGAAGGAGCGCCATTTGACTTTTTCAATGAAAAATTGGCTCCAATCTTCAGCGGACACCATGTCGCATTTGGAGAGCCCCTGTGTGCCTAAACATTGGAGCTCCCACACAGGTGACCCCATTTTGGAAAGTAGACCCCCCAAGGAGCTTATCTAGATGCATAGTGAGCACTTTGAACCCCCAGGTGCTTCACAAATTGATCCGTAAAAGTGAAAAACTACTTTTTTTTCACAAAAAAATTCTTTTAGCCTCAATTTTTTCTTTTTCACATGGACAACAGGATAAAATGGATCCTAAAATGTGTTGGGCAATTTCTCCTGAGTACAACGATACCTCATATGTGGTCACAAACCACTGTTTGCGCACACGGCAAGGCTCGGAAGGGAAGGAGCGCCATTTGAATTTTGAATGAAAAATTAGCTCCAATCGTTAGCGGACACCATGTCGCGTTTGGAGAGCCCATGTGTGCCTAAACATTGGAGCTCCCCCACCAGTGACCCCATTTTGGAAACTAGACCTCCCAAGGAACTAAGCTAGATGTGTGGTGAGCACTTTGAACCCCCAAGTGCTTCACAGAATTTTATAACGCAGAGCCGTGAAAATAAAAAATCATTTTTTTCCCACAAAAATAATTTTTTAGCCTCCATTTTGTTATTTTCCCAAAGGTTACAGGAGAAATTAGACCCCCAAAGTTGTTGTGCAATTTTTCCTGAGTACACTGATATGTTTGGGTAAAACACTGTTTGGGCGCACGTCGGGGCTCGGAAGGGAGGGAGCACCATTTGACTTTTTGAACGCAAGATTGGCTGGAATCAATGGTGGCGCCATGCTGCGTTTGGAGACCCCTGATGTGCCTAAACAGTGAAAACCCCTCAATTCTAACTCCAACACTAACCCCAACACACCCCTAACACTAATCCCAACTCTAGCCATAACCCTAATCACAACCCTAACCCCAACACACCCCTAACCACAACCCTAATCCCAACACACCCCTAATCCCAACCCTAATCCTAACCCTAACCCCAACACACCCCTAACCCTAATCCCAACCCTAACCGCAACCCTAACCCCAACACACCCCTAACCCTAATCATAACCCTAACCACAAGCCTAATCTTAACCCTATTTCCAACCATAACCCTAATTCCAACCCTAACTCTAATTCCAACCCTAACCTTAAGGCTATGTGCCCACGTTGCGGATTCGTGTGAGATTTTTCCGCACTATTTTTGAGCAATCCGCAGGTAAAAGGCACTGCGTTTTACCTGCAGATTTACAGTGTTTTTGTGTGGATTTCACCTGCGGATTCCTATTGAGGAACAGGTGTAAAACGCTGCAGAATCCGCACAAAGAATTGACATGCTGCGGAAAATACAACGCAGCGTTTCCGCGTGGTATTTTCCGCACCATGGGCACAGCGGATTTGGTTTTCCATAGGTTTGCATGGGACTGTAAACCTGATGGAAAACCGCTACGAATCTGCAGCGGCCAATCCGCTGCGGATCCGCAGCCAAATATGCACCGTGTGCACATCGCCTAATTCTAACCCTAACCCTAGTCCTAACCCTAGTTCTAACCCTAATTCTAACCCTAACCCTTGTTCTAACCCTAATTCTAACCCTAGCCCTAACCCTAGTTCTAGCCCTTACCCTAACCCTAACCCTAGCCGAAAAATAAAAATAAATAAATTTTCTTTATTTTATTATTGTCCCTACCTATGGGGGTGATAAAGGGGGGGGGTCATTTTCTATTTTTTTTATTTTGATCACTGTAAGTTTTATCACAGTGATCAAAATGTACCTGGAAAGAATCTACCGGCCGGCAGATTCGGCGGGCGCACTGCGCATGCGCTTGCCATTTTGGAAGATGGCGGCGCCCATGGAGAAGATGGGCAGACATCGGGAGGGACACCGGAGCTCGGTAAGTATGAAGGGGTGGGATCGGAGCACAGGGGGGTGGGATCGGAGCACGGGGGGAGTGGACAGGAGGACGGGGGAACGGACAGGAGGACGGAGGGGAGAAGAGCACATTGCAGGACAGGATGGAGGACTGGGGAGGAGATGGGTGGCGGGGGCAGATCAGGGTTTCCAGCCATGGCCGATGATATTGCAGCATCGGCCATGGCTGGATTGTAATATTTCACCACGTTTCATAGGTGAAATATTACAAATTGCTCTGATTGGCTGTTTCACTTTCAACAGCCAATCAGAGCGATCGTAGCCATGGGGGGAGGTGAAGCCACCCCCTCTGGGCTGAAGTACCACTCCCCCTGTCCCTATAGGTTGGGCGAAATTACAGTTAACCCTTTCACCCGACCTGCAGGGAAGCGATCATTCTGTGACACAGCATATGCGTCACATGACGCATACGCTGTGTCACAGGTCGGGAAGGAGGTTAAGGGTATGAAAATTCAAAGTTGGAAAATTGCTAAATTTTCGCTAAATTTCCCTTTTTTGCACAAATAAACGCAAGTCATATCAAAGAAATTCTACCACTATCATGAAGTACAATATGTCACGAGAAAACAGTCTCTGAATCATCGGGATCCCTTGAAGCATTCCAGATTTATAACCTGATAAAGGGACAGTGGTCAGCAGGTTCCGACTGGGGCTGAAATTCAGCCGTGGCATTTGAAATTACACAGGCTTATGCTGTCCTCGTCCCCAAGCACCAGATGGGATACATTACTAGTATTACCCTGGAAGGAGGAAAGGAAAATTTTCTACAAGACCAATGTTTCTAATGATACCCGTGGCCTGCTGGGGTAAGTGACGGAGTCAGCGAGTTTGTGCTCCATCACAACTCTTAAAAGTATGGGTATGGCTACTTTCACACTAGCGTTGTTGGCTGTACGTCGCAATGTGTCGTTTAGGAGAAAAAACGCATCCTGCAAAGTTTTCTGCAGGATGCTTTTTTTTTTCCCCTAGACTAACATTAGCGACGCATTGCGACGTATGGCCACACGTCGCAACTGTCGTGCGACGGTTGCGTCGTGTTTTGGCGGACCGTCGGCACAAAAAAAGTTACATGTAACATTTTTTTGCGCGTCGTGTCCGCCATTTTCGACCGTGCATGCGCGGACAAAACTCCGCCCCCTCCTCCCCGGACCTTACAATGGGGCAGCAGAAGCGTCGTAAGACTGCTTCCGCTGCCCACGTCCGGGCATTATTTTCACAACGCGCATCGGCACGTCGGGCCGACGCATAGTGACGGCCCCATGCCGAAGCTAGTGTGACAGCAGCCTATCTTGGGAACACCGATTTCTGTTAACAAAGTAGCAGACAAGGCAGCCCATGACTAGACAGGCCCTCCTGGCATTTACCAGAATTGCCAGATGGCCAGTCCGGCCCTTGTGGTCAGAATAGTAAAAATTTGCCTGGTCATTAACGTGCAAACCATCCTCGGGGGTAAAGGGGTTAATCTGAATTATGGCACTACCTGACTATGCCATTAATATACAGAAAAAAATTAATATTCGTTTTAATTCATGATGGAAAGACTATTTTTGTCGGGAGGGGTTGATGGCTTGTAACTATAATTTGTAGTGTTCCCTATCTTCTCAAACCCTGAACATTGAGGCATATTGATCTGTAGATAGGAAGGGTATTGGGAAGCAATGCAAATGAAATAGAACTGTTTACTTAGGGAAAATACCCATAAATCCTATAACAATAGGGAGGGAGATTGTTTCATAGATCAGGGGAGAGCAGGCAGATGGCTGGCAAAAATAATCAAAGAATCACATATTTGTCTTCTATGCGAGTAGATTATAATATGACAATGTAGAAATATGTCAGGAATTTGCTAAATATTCTGGAGCTTTGCACACATCTAAGCCAATGTATAATGTACTGATGATGAAGTAGAACAATACCTGCAAGAATAATTTCTATTCCACCTCTTACAGGGGTGCAGATAGGAGCACTGGGGTGGCCAGTTATTTTAGAGGTGATAAGAGATACCCTAAATGGTATGGCATTTAAGAAAACTCCTGGGCTACACGGCATTCCCCTGGAGGTGTACAGGGAATTATCACGAAGTGTATATTCAGTCGCCATGACAGCACAGACGAGAGAGGGGATCCGCCCTTCAGGGACAGGAAACCTACAGACATAAAAGGGCGGTACCTCTCTCCCGCTTCAGTTGGTTTCCTGTCCCTGACAGGGGACCCTGCAGACTTACCTTAAGAAGAAGGTGAAGACAAGAAGAGATACCCAGGCTCGGCAGGCCGGTTCAGGAAGCGGGAGGGCCCCTTCCGCGGTCAGGTCCGATGTACTGGAGGTGCCACACCACAGACGGCTGTGGGGGTGGGCAGCAGCAGGGAAAAGCAGCCTCCATGGGGAGTGCTAACTTGGACATCTTTTTCTCTTCCGGTACCGGTATGTATGGAAGTGGGGGGCCCTGCTCTCCGGGACCGTCTGATCCTGTACTGCGCTTGCGGCTAGCGTCAGTTTGCCGGCGTGGGGCGCATGCCGGCATGAAGCGGGTGTCAGGCGTGACGCGGGTGTCAGGCGCGGGCCGGCGTGCAGCGAATATCGGGCGCACGCCGGCGTTCCGCGCATATCGGGCGCATGCCGGCGTGATAACAAGCCAGCGTTACACAGACCGGGGATTCAGGCGGGGGAAGTGGCGCGCCAGAAGAAGCGGTCCCTCGCGAGTGGCGTCGCTTGATGATGCGCTGGGCATGCGCAGTACGGGCCGCAGCGGTGAACAGGAGGGAGATCCAGGCGAGACGTCACAGATGACCGGCGGGATAACAGGCGAGGAGGGCGCTGACGCGGTTGGGATGTGCAGGTGATACAGCAGTCGGGAGGCAGAGGTCTGATTGGGGGGCGGTCTCGGGGGGGGGGGGGCCTCCCAAAAGGCAGGTGTACCAAATGATAAGATTGGAAGAACCTGCTGACCCCAGCTGGGGGAGGTACCTAAGGGGGAAGCCGGCTTTTTAAGGAATCCTTGCGAGTGACACATGCTTCCTATCCATAATGGAGTCACAGGAGCAAGAGCCAGTACAGCTAGAGCAGCAGGATCAGCCTTTGGAGAATCCCCAAGTAAGGAATACCCAGCGGCGATCTAGTGATAGTAGTCGGCCGGCAGGAGACAGATCAGGTCAAAGATCTAGAGCCGGAAAGTCCTAAAGCCGTAATGATGATACACCGGCTGAGAGGATCCCCGCGCAATCTACGGTACCATTCAGTTTTCTATAGGGGTAAGTGATTGCCGAGAAAGTTCACTTAGTGATGTGTGTCTCCCCTTATATTCCCTCTCTCCTTGTCTATCAGGGGAAAAAACGGTCCACTAAATCTAAGCATAAACAGTGTGCTAAATGTGGAGTTCCGCTCCCGGATGACCACATAAAGAAGCTATGTGGACCATGTATTCAATGTTTAATAGCAGAGGAGACGCCAGACTTCACATCCAGCCTAAGGCACATGATCAGACAAGAGGTCAGGGGTTCAGTTAAATCCCTGTCTCAGGATAGAGAAAGTAGAGGAAGGGAACCTAGATCCCCGATTTCTGTTGAGGACAGTGACTCAGGAGAGATAAGATCAGATTCCTCTCAGTCATCATCATCATCTTCTGACACTGAGGCCGGTCATTCTTGTTTTTCTTTTGACCGGATAGACTGACTGGTCAAAGCGGTAAATAATACCATGGGGATTGAAGGAACCCAATCAGAGAAGTCTATGCAGGATGTCATGTTTAAGGGACTAGACCGGAAAGCTCGCAGATGTTTTCCAGTGGTAGACAAAGTGAGCTCTCTTATCACACGAGAGTGGAAGAAACCTGAGAGGAGAGGTTCCACCATCATTTAAGAGGAGATATCCTTTTGAGGAAGCGGCATCTTCAGCATGGGATAAAGCCCCAAAACTCGATGCTGCAGTGGCTAAGGCTTCCAAGAAATCCTCGCTACCTTTTGAGGATTTGGGAACTTTAAAGGACCCGCTGGACAGGAGAGCTGATGTGTTTTTAAAGGGAGCTTGGGAAACATCAGGGGGGGCTCTCAGGCCATCAATTGCAGCCACCTGTACAGCATGTTCTATGATGGTATGGCTGGACAGCTTAGAGGATCACCTTAAGAACAAGACTCCGAGGAATGAGATTTTAGCCTCTCTTCCTATGATTCAGGGATCAGCAGCTTACCTTGCGGATGCATCGGCAGACTCTGTAAAACTAGCGGCCAGATCTGCGGCCCTTTCTAATTCAGCCCGTAGGGCCATTTGGCTAAAATGTTGGCCGGGCGATATGCAGGCCAGGTCAAAACTGTGCAATATTCCGTGTGAAGGGGCGCATTTGTTCGGTCCAGATCTGGATGAGCTTCTGGAAAAAGCAGGGGATAGTAAAAAGCGTTTCCCTTACCTGGGTAGACCCTTCTATAGACGGGGTACAACAGAAGATGGTTTGACCGTACAAGATCTAACAGAGATAGACCCATATATGATGCCAGTAAGAAAAGAGGTAGAGGATTTATGTTCAACTCCTTCCGGGACAACAAAAAACCACAATGACTGCCGGACCAGGTGGGAGGCAGGCTCTTAAGGTACCTTCACACGAAACGACATCGCTAGCGATCCGTGACGTTGCAGCGTCCTCGCTAGCGATATCGTTTCGTTTGACACGCAGCAGCGATCAGGATCCTGCTGTGATGTCGCTGGTCGCTGAATAAAGTCCAGAACTTTATTTGGTCGTCCGATCGCTGTGTATCGTTGTGTTTGAAAGCAAAAGCAACGATACCAGCGATGTTTTACTCTGGTAACCAGGGTAAACATCGGGTTACCAAGCGCAGGGCCGCGCTTAGTAACCCGATGTTTACCCTGGTTACCAGCGTAAAAGTAAAAAAAACAAACAGTACATGCTCACCTGCGCGTCCCCCAGCGTCTGCTTCCTGACACTTACTGAGCGCCGGCCCTAAAGTGAAAGTGAAAGCAGCGGTGACGTCACCGCTGTGCTGTTAGGGCCGGAGCTCAGTCAGTGTCAGGAAGCGGACACTGGGGGACGCGCAGGTGAGCATGTACTGTTTGTTTTTTTTACTTTTACGCTGGTAACCAGGGTAAACATCGGGTTACTAAGCGCGGCCCTGCGCTTAGCAACCCGATGTTTACCCTGGTTACCCGGGGGCCTCGGCATCGTTGGTCGCTGGAGAGCGGTCTGTGTGACAGCTCTCCAGCGATCAAACAGCGACGCTGCAGCGATCGGCATCGTTGTCGCTATCGCTGCAGCGTCGCTTCGTGTGAAGGTACCTTTAGCCTTCTATCCGGCTTGGATAAAGATCTCCAATAGTCCATGGGTCCTAAGCATTATTAGGTCAGGACTAAAATTTGATTTTCATGAAATTCCTCAGAATAAGTTTCTTTTAACGCCTATCCGTTCTTCACCTACAGAACAGCTGGCATTAGAATCTGAGGTGCAGGAGCTCCAACGCAAAGGTGTATTGGTAAAAGTTCCAGAAGCACAAAGAGGTAAGGGGTTTTATTCCCCCCTCTTCTTGATTAAGAAGCCAGACAATTCTTTTCGTACTATTATCAACCTTAAGGGCTTGAATACATTCTTACTGGTTCAATAATTCAAAATGGAGTCTGTGAAAACAGCAATAAAACTGTTATTTGACAAGTGTTTCATGGTCGTCTTAGACTTGAAAGATGCCTATTATCATATTCCCATACATATAGACCACGAACAGTTCTTAAGGGTAGCAGTTTCACTGGGGGGGGATAATAGAACACTTTCAATATAGGGCACTCCCCTTTGGAGTTGCTGTGGCCACCCGTGTGTTTACGAAAATAATGGTGGAAGTCATGGCACATCTTCATGAAAAGGATATTCTAGTGGTACCATACCTGGATGACCTGTTGATCGTAGGACACTCAGATTCACACTGCTCAACCCAATTAGCCAAAGTAATCTCAACCTTGCAGAATTTAGGTTTGATTATTAATTTCAAAAAATCACGTTTACAGCCGTTAAGAGTACAGGAATTCCTAGGGCTCATTCTAGACTCGGGGTCACAAGAATGCCGTCTGCCAGACGCAAAGGTAGAAAAAATTCAACATCAAACACTCAAGGTAGTCAATAATCCATCAGTCACATTAAGAAGTGCAATGTCGCTACTAGGCTTACTCACGTCATGCATCCCAGCGGTGCTTTGGGCCCAGTACCACACCAGAGTCCTACAGTGGGATGTTCTGTACAATACTCGTCGGTTACATGGCCACCTTGATAATAAATTTTCCCTGTCTGAATGTTCTATACAATCCCTACGTTGGTGGTTACACATACCAAACCTGCATACAGGTGTTCCCTGGACAAATAATACAGTTATATGAAAAAGTTTGGGCACCCCTATTAATCTTAAGCTTAATGTTTTATAAAAATTGTTTTTTTTGTAACAGCTATTTCAGTTTCATATATCTAATAACTGTTGGACACAGTAATGTTTCTGCTTTGAAATGAAATGAGGTTTATTGTACTAACAGAAAATGTGCAATCTGCATTCAAACAAAATTTGACAGGTGCATAAGTATGGGCACCTCACCAGAAAAGTGACATTAATATTTAGTAGATCCTCCTTTTGCAAAAATAACAGCCTCTAGTCGCTTCCTGTAGCTTTTAATGAGTTCCTGGATCCTGGATGAAGGTATTTTTGACCATTCCTCCTTACAAAACAATTCCAGTTCAGTTAAGTTTGATGGTCGCCGAGCATGGACAGCCCTCTTCAAATGATCCCACAGATGTTCAATGATATTCAGGTCTGGGGACTGGGATGGCCATTCCAGAACAGTGTAATTGTTCCTCTGCATGAATGCCTGAGTAAATTTGGAGCGGTGTTTTGGATCTTTGTCTTGCTGAAAGATCCATCTCCTGCGTAACTTCAACTTTGTCACTGATTCATGAACATTATTGTCAAGAACCTGCTGATACTGAGAGGAATCCATGCGTCCCTCAACTTTAACAAGATTCCCGATGCCGGCATTGGCCACACAGCCCCAAAGCATGATGGAACCTCCACCAAATTGTTCTGTGGGTAGCAAGTGTTTTTCTTGGAATGTTGTGTTTTTTTGCCGCCTTGAATAACGCCTTTTTAGTATGACCAAACCACTCAATCTTGGTTTCATCAGTCCACAGGATCTTCTTCCAAAAATAAATTGGCTTCTCCAAATGTGCTTTTGCATACCTCAGCCGACTCTGTTTGTGGCGTGCTTGCAGAAACTGCTTCTTTCTCATCACTCTCCCATACAGCTTCTCCTTGTGCAAAGTGCGTTGTATAGTTGACCGATGCACAGTGACACCATCTGCAGCAAGTTGATGCTGCAGCTCTCTGGAGGTGGTCTGAGGATTGTCCTTGACTGATCTCACCATTCTTCTTCTCTGCCTTTCTGATGTTTTTCTTGGCCTGCCACTTCTGGCCTTAACAAGAACTGTACCTGTGTTCTTCCATTTCCTTACTATGTTCCTCACAGTGGAAATTGACAGGTTAAATCTCTTAGACAGCTTTTTGTATCCTTCCCCTGAACAACTATGTTGAATAATCTTTGTTTTCAGATCATTTGACAGTTGTTTTGAGGAGCCCATGATGCCACTCTTCAGAGGAGATTCAAACAGGAGAACAACTTGCAAGTGGCCACTTTAAGTAGCTTTTCTCATGATTGCATACACCTGGCTATGAAGTTCAAAGCTCAATGAGGTTACAAAACCAAAAAAAGTGCTTTAGTAAGTCAGTAAAAAGTAGGTAGGAGTATTTAAAACAAGAAAATAAGGGTGCCCATACTTATGCACCTGTCAAATTTTGTTTGAATGCAGATTGCACATTTTCTGTTAGTACAATAAACCTCATTTCAAGGCAGAAACATTACTGTGTCCAACAGTTATTAGATATATGAAACTGAAATAGCTGTTGCAAAAAAAAACAATTTTTATAAAACAATAAGCTTAAGATTAATAGGGGTGCCCAAACTTTTTCATATAACTGTATATCTCGAGTACTGACGACAGATGCCAGCCCTAAGGGCTGGGGGGCACATATGGATGATATGTGGGTCCAGGGGAGTTGGTCACACTCCGAACAAACCTTATCTTCCAACCTTAAAGGGATATTACCAGTAGAACGAGCTCTAAGTCATTTCCTTATGTCCCTACAGGGCCGACACGTCAGGCTATTTTCAGACAACCAGGTAACAGTAGCGTACATTAATCATCGGGGGAACTCGGTCCAGGTCTTTAATGGAAGTGGCGGGTCGTATCTTTCAGATAGCAGAGACTCATCTACTGTCACTCACGTCTCTTCATTTAAAGGGAAAATACAACGTCATAGCCGATTATCTAAGTCGCAGAAAACTCAGACAAGGGGATTGGGTTCTCAATCAGACCGTCTTCAATCAGATCAAACTTCTATGGGGGTGTCCAGACATAGACCTCTTCGCCAGCAAAGAAAACAAAAAGACTCACCGGTTTTGCTCCCTAAACCCCAGAGAAAACCCGTACACAGTGGACGCACTCTTAATCCCATGGCAGTTCAATCTAGCCTATTTGTTTCCTCCATTGAACTTGATTCCGTTAGTTCTGAGGAAGATACGGGAGGACAAAGCTCGAATAATTTTGATAGCGCCCTTCTGGCCCAGGAGGCCGTGGTTTCCTTGGCTGAGGAAGATGTCTGTTTCTCAGCCTTGGATTCTCCCGGAACTTCCAGACCTCCTCTCACAAGGTCCAATCCTCCATCCACGAGTGTCCAATTTACATCTAGCGGCGTGGAATTTAAAGGGGCATTACTAAAAAAGAGAGGTTTTTCGCAGGAACTAGTTAATACCTTAATGAAAAGCAGGAAGCCTTCTACAACAAATATTTAGGTTAAAATATGGAAAAGATTTTTGGCTAATTCAGGATTAGAGATTGGCCAAAAGATCTGTATTACTAAGATTCTAGAGTTCCTGCAGAGAGGTCTAGAAATGGGTCTTGCTACAAGCACCCTTAGGGTCCATGTGTCGGCCTTGGGAGCGCTATACAATCGTAATTTAGCTAGCAATTATTGGATCGCTAGATTCATCAAGGAAGCGGCAAGATCGAGACACATGGTTAGGAAAAGAATAGCTCCGTGGGATTTAAACTTGGTACTTACAGCATTGACTGAAGCCCCATTAGAGTCGATTGATTCTGCTCCTATAAAAGTTCTGTCCTTTAAAACAGCGCTGTTAGTCGCCCTCACATCAGCAAGGAGGGTTAGTGACCTACAAGCCCTCTCTAGACAACCTCCATACATTCAGTTTAGAGATGATAGAGTAGTATTAAAAACTGATCCTCTGTACCTTCCAAAGGTAGCGTCAAAATTCCACAGACTGCAGGAGATAAATCTCCCCACCTTTTGTCCTAATCCCACAAATCAGAAAGAACTCAAACTTCATTCATTAGATGTTAAAAGATGTCTGCTTAGATATATTACGGTAACAGACCCTTGGAAAAAGGATAGTTCTTTATTCGTGTCTTTTCAGGGAGTCAGAAAAGGATTTAGGGTGTCTAGGAACACCTTAGGCTACGTTCACATTTGCGGTGTGCGCCGCAGCGTCGGCGCCGCAACGCACAACGCAAACAAAAACGCAGCAAAACGCATGCACAACGCTGCGTTTTGCGCCGCATGCGTCCTTTTTTTCATTGATTTTTGACGCAGCAAAAATGCAACTTGCGTCCTCTGCGCCCAGACGCGGGCGCCGCAGGGACGCATGCGGCGCAAAACGCAAGTGCGACGCATGTCCATGCGCCCCCATGTTAAATATAGGGGCGCATGATGCATGCAGCGACGCTGCGGCGCCCGACGCTGCGGCGCACACCGCAAATGTGAACGTAGCCTTAGGTAGATGGATTAGGGAAGGGATATCTTTGGCTTATTCAGCAGGTGGCCTAGAGGTTCCGGAAGGTATAAGAGCCCATTCTACTCGAGCCATGGCGTCGTCCTGGGCAGAAAGATCGGAGGTGTCGATTGAGGACATATGTAAGGCGGCCACATGGTCATCTCCATCTACTTTCTTTAATCATTACAGACTAGACCTGGGTGGCTCCTCAGATCTCACGTTTGGTAGAAGGGTGCTGGAAGCAGTAGTCCCTCCCTAGGATTCTCTTTCTCTGTAAATCTCTCGTCTGTGCTGTCATGGCGACTGAATAAATACTCAAGCTATTTACTGGTAGGGGTGTTTTTCAGGAGCCATGACAGCACCCTTATATTCCCTCCCTTTATACTATTATGGCTTGACATCACTGGTTTATATAGAAATCTTTCTTTAAGTTTAGTCACGGGTGAAATGTGTAAATTATTTATGTACTAACTAACCGGGGTGGTCCTCTCATGCTCTGTAATCCAACTGAGGCGGGAGAGAGGTACAGCCCTTTTATGTCTGTAGGTTTCCTGTCCCTGAAGGGCGGATCCCCTCTCTCGTCTGTGCTGTCATGGCTCCTGAAAAACACCGCTACCAGTAAGTAGCTTGAGTATTTCTCCCCCATTGTTGGATCTGTAGATCACTTATCTTAGGGGACTCTGTTCTTGAAATTGCAGGGGGCATTGATGATCCTTATTTTACAAACAGACCAAAATCCCATACTTGAGTCGTTGTACCTCTTCTCTTCTAGATGAGTCCAGAAACAAAACAATGCCTGCAAGATATCACAGTCCTCATCTTTCTCACTATACTCCAGAGGAAAATCTTCATGTCTCGCTAGCTTGTCAGGTAGATTGGAATAAGGACTGTAATCTTGTATATAATGACGTAATGTCTGGTCTTCTCTGACTACTCAGTTTTTCCATATGGTAAATTAGAGTGAAGAGATGAATAATAAAAATGCTGAATTTATAAAAGAAAATGACATGTATTTATGGACAGACCAGACGTGTAAAGATGAAACATTGCATGTAGAAACCAGCCCAGGTGAGTAATAATCATTTTATTTACACGTATAATTAAAAAAAAAGTTATATACATATACACACATTTGCAAAATGAGAGCGAAAAGTTGCAGCACTCACCAGTTAAAGAGTGTGCAATAGTCCGTTATTCCATACCTTGGGATTTGGACTTACAACATGAGGTGCAGGTTACAAAGGCATGTGGGGAGAGGCAGAGTGTCTTTAACTGATTCTGTTTCTCAAAACCAAAACCTTTGCTTCTTGAAGAAGTCAGAATTTTCAGTATTCAAGAACAAAAAGGCCCGATTTCTTATTGCATTTGTTCCTTTATTTGTCTAGTTTTTGGTGGTTTTGTTTCCTGTTTTTTATTTGTTCCTTATTGTACATTTAATTTACATCTTTTTTTAAAGTGTATTTTATCTGTTTGCATTTTGATTTTATGTTTGCCATTGTAGGAAATCTTTTGGGTTTTCCAGATGTTTTCAGCTGATTTATCATTTTCCACTTCTTAAACTGTTGCATATTTTTAGAGCAAATGTAGTTCATTCCCTCCCTTGAGTAATTTTATGCACACTTGAAATTTTAGTCCAAATTTTGCTATATTTTAGCAGAACATATTACATAAAAGAAAAGTGATTTTAAAAATGCAAATGATGAATTCAGCCTATAGGGTTTTGAGCTTCATCGTATCGTTGTCATCTACAACACAAAAATGACAGCCAGCATAGTCTCTCAAATCACCTTCACTAAACCTTCAATCAAAAAAGTGCAACCAATCGTGTAAATTAAAAGCATAACATAATTAACCCCTTCCCGACATGGCTAATTTGCATTTTTCATTTTATTTTTCCTCTTCTTCCAAGAGCCATAACTTTATTAATTTTCTGTTGCCATAGTCATGAGAGGGCTTGTTTTTTGCAGTACGAGTTGTACTATTGAATGACTCCATTCATTTTACCACATAGTGTACTGGAATACAGGGAAAAAATCCAAGTGTAGTGAAATTACAAAAAAAACAAAAAAACATTGTTTTTGGGAATTACTTTTAACGGTGTACATTGTATCATAAAACTGACCTGGGAATAAGATTCTCCCCATCAGTACCATTACAGTGATGCAAACTTGTCCAGTTTTATTTTATTATTTCAGTGCTGAACAAAATCAGATATTTGTAAAAAATAAAAAAAAATAAAAATTCTTGATTGTGTCACCATTTTCTGAAACCCGTAACATTTTCATTTTTTGGTCAATAGAGCTGTGTGAGAGCTTATTTTTTGCAAGGCGAGACAACGCTTTTATTGTTACTATTTTGGGATAGATATGACATTTTTATCACATTGTATAGCATTTTATGAAGAATTGAAGCAACCAAAAAGCTCAATTGTTGGCATTTTGAATTTTGGGTTTATTATAGTTATATTTTGATAGGACTTTTATATACTTGGCGATACCACATATTTTATGTATACAATTTAAAAAAAATACACAAGTTCCAAAATTGGATGTTTAAAAAAAAAAAAAAAAGTATTCTTGTCCTGAGATAATCTTATAAATATGCCCCTGCTGTGTACTGTGTAAGGTTCCCTTCACACGTTCGTATAATACTTGTACCAGAAGAAACGTATGACAGATTTGAGCGGGGACTTTTTTGTGGACTGAGTTGAAGCTTTTATATTGAACATTTACGTAACATTGGCATCATATTTATCCTGCACTCTACACTGAGCACTTACATCAGGATTTCCATCTAAATCTCCGAGTGACATGATTCAGATGAAACCCCTGAGGGATCCATTCACAATAATGAGGCAGCACAGTTCCTATGGTGGACTCCGTCTGGCCTCTGTTCAGCGATGTCCTTCTTTTCTGAGGTTCACAAAACTGTGGCCCGCCGTGCTTTTATGTATGCTTAAAAAAACGGACACCATCAGATCTTTGGCCAGACTGCCTATATGTTTCCATCTGTCTCATTATTGGGAATAGGTTGGGTTGTTCTGGACACGTTGAAGCTAAATGTGTACTCTTTTGCTTAGTTTTGTTATTGCATAAATGTGTATTTATTGCCTTTTTTTTTTTTTTTTAGGGTTTTCTTTATATACACTTTTACAATTTTTTGTAAGCCTTGTTTTACTATTCTAGTTAGTCCCTCTATAAGTTTTTAGCTTTTATTAGTCTGATCACTGGTCTAATGCATTTCAGTGCATATGTTCTACAATGCATTGGAGCTGTCAATGTGACACTGACAGAACACCTTTTAGACCCTGCTCTTTGCCTGTCTAACAGGTCACCGTAGCTGGCAGATCAGGAGGTCATCAAGGTTCAAAATATCTGTGGCACCAGAAAGTATATAGGTATACAATGTAGCTTTTATTTCATACATAAAATCACATAGCCTGGGTACAAAAATTAGGTAGACAGTGCAACGTTTCACCATAACAGGCCTTTACCAAACCAGAAATACAAATAAAAATGAAACACTTGAGCCCTGATTCATCAAAGTGATTACACCAGAATTCTGGAGTAAATTGTTTTAAAAAGTTGAAAACGTTTGCCACAATGCCAAAAATGTTGAAATTTTGGCATTTTCATACTAGTTTTATTGGGCTTCACCAAAAGGGATAGAGTTGGAGCTGAATAGGGGCGCAATACCACAACTCATCTAATTCATAATGAGCTGTGGCGTGCCTTACGCTAGATATTGTACTCAAGTTTCTGACTGGAGTAAGATTTGTTGAGAAGAGCACCAATGCGCAAGCCACTTTTCTGTCGTTCCTGATTCATTAAAGCCATGCGCCTCTTCATACATCAGGGGCTTCAAAGCGCTTCTACATCCAGACTGGTGAGAACATCGCAAATCTTGATGAATCTGGGCCTTGGACTATTATGCAACATCTAAAAGAGTTCCTCGCTATATACTGCTTAATTAATACTTTGGTGGTAAGGTAGTGACCTGAAAGTACGAAAAGGCGTGCACCTCACTTCACCTTTTATCATTTGACTTCTAGCTAATTGTAATGGCTATCTACAGCAAATTGAGCTTTGCCAGTGGTGCTATCTTGAATATTTAAGTATTTAAGTCATCCACTGGGCCTTCTTTACTCTGAACATTCTTCATTTTCATAATCATCCTGGGTAATATAAACCACCTGTTCATCTCTGAATCTGCTTTAGTTCACCTATGTCTTTCCTATCCAATGATGCCAAAAATTTTACTACGGTAACTGCCCAATTTATGGATTTGCTAGTGATTTATATAATTAGCACAATACAATAGCAGCTATTAAGAAGTGAGAAATAATAGGCAGCAAATAATCAGGAAGGCCCCGATTAATTAAGACTGGCATTTTGTAAGCCAGCGTTGATGAGGCCAGCGCTGGAGTAAGGTGTGCCTAATTCATTATGGCACAATTCTGGCATATACACCAAAGAAGCAAGCCTTTAGTTTGTGAAGTTGATGTGTCCCTTTACTTATCCATCTTGCCCAGTGGTTTCCAGTTATCATGTAGTGATGAAACCTGTTCAATCGTAACATATGTTAAACTTGCTTCTTCTTCCTGCAGATGACTGTGTCATACTCTCGGAGGGACATCCCTTATTTCCAGATTATGAAGCAGAACTTAAAGAGATCTCTTACAATACTTTTTCTGACAACTTTATGACCACAAATATACCCTCAGTCTTTCACATCAGAAATTTGTCATCCAACCAACATCACCACTCAGAACCTTCATGTGACCAATCACAGATTGCGATCCAAGATTCAAGCCATAGTGAGGGTCAAATATTTACATTTTCTGAATTTGGGAGACCCTATAAAACCAGCACTAGTTTTTCCACACATGTGAGAATGCACAGAAAAGAGAGACCATTTGCATGCTTGCAATGTGAGAAACGTTTCACCAGGAAATGGAGTCTCGTCGAACACCAAAGAACTCACACAGGAGAAAGACCATTTACGTGTTTGAAATGTGGAAAATGTTTTTCTAGAAAATCAATTCTTGTTGGACATCAAAAGAGCCACACAGGAGAGAAGCCGTTTTTATGTTTAAAATGTGGGAAACGCTTTATAGCCAAACAGCATCTTGAGAGACATCAAATAACTCATACCGGTGAGAGACCATTTTTATGTTCAGAATGTGGTAGATGTTTTAACCGGAAGTGGCTTCTTGAGAGACATCTGAGAACTCACATTGAGTAGAATCAATTTTCTGGTTCAAAATAAGAAACCAGTTGTTTGGGAAAAAAAAATTGTAAAAAATTATCGAAACATCACACCGTGAAATGTCATGACGTTACACCGAAGGAACTGTTTTATGACAAAGCTCTCAAATATTGGAGTTATTCATCCATGGGCATAGATTTAACTCAGTTTACAAATTGAGACTGGTGAAAGGTGTACAACATCGATGTTTTCTCCAAATAGGTCAACTGGCATGGAGGATTTTATGTTCTATTTTTGTAGCTCAAAGTAGAACTGCAGTGCATGTCAAACTGAAGCGCCTCCACCTTTGTTAGCGAGGCTTGACTAAAATGACTGTATGCTGAACCATAGGATCTGTGCACACAGTGCGTTTTTGTCGTATTTTTTTTCTGTGCAGATTTGCCACAAAACCTGAAGGATTTCCCAGTACCAGCAAAGTGAATGAGAGTCCTGAAGTCTCATGCACACATTGCTTATTTTATCCTTGCAGAATCCATCTGCAGCATGTCAATTCCTTCATTTTTTTTTGCTGCAAATTCCACCCATACTAATGAATGGGAAAAAACACATCAAAACATCAAAAATGTGTAAAAAACGTATGTATTTTATGCTGTATTTTTCCTGTCAACACATCAGTATTTGCAGCAATTTTTTTGCTGCAAATACCGAACTCTGGTTGCAGTAGTTGCAAATAATAATGATAATAATTATATTAAACAATATTTTTTTTAATTTTAGCATGGACGTCTTTAGGCCTATATATGACAGTAAGGCTCAGAAGAAACAGTTTGAAACGCTCACCTGAAAAATATGCAGAAAATAGTCTGGAACTATATAATCCATACCAAGCGTTTGTGACCTGTGATTTCTCAGAGACCGAGGATAATTATTACGAACTGCAGTATAACACTTCAAAATTGTATATTAGCACAGCCACAAAATGAAGGAAATCTGTCATCCAAATGGTGACAAGCGGACTGGTGACTAAGGAAGACAAGTTATTTGCTTTAAGATAATTCAAAGAAAATAAAAATATATTCCCTGTGGTGATTACGGCCACTTGTGGCACCCCAAGGTGGGAATATTTTCTTTAACGGAATCTCAGAAGGTTTTTGCTAGGTTATCAGACAGACCCCAATTCCAGCGATGTAGCATTAGTTTACTAGATTCAAAAGTTCAGATAGTCACATTTTCCTCTGCTGCAGATTTAGCAGAGCTCCGTTAATACACACTACATCTTTCTGTGTACGTTGTATAGTGACAGCTGCTAATCCGTGCTGGGGATGTGGATGGACTAGGATGCACAAGTCATCTTGTCCTCTAGTGATCTTTTGCTGATAAAACACTTATTGTATTGAAACAGCAAAACACAGCTCTGTAAGTGACACATTGCTGGAATCAAGGTCTCTGCTCATACATTATGGTACTTTCAAATAAAATAGCAAAAACCTGGTAGCAGATTTCCTTTAATCTTCCCATCTCTACAGCATGTAGCTTGTTCCAAAAGTTTCTGAAGCATCTCTTATCTATCAGATAACACTTAAATGGCATCCATTTGCTTTGACCACTCTGTCAGCAAAAAAATTGGACATGTGAAAACACGGATAAAATTTGTATGCGAAAAACAGACTTCTGTAGCTGTGATGCAGTCTGAGATCACTTGCCCTCCCCCACTTCAGCCAGTGTACAGTGCAAGAGAGGGGCTGTGAGGAAACTGGCAGGCTGCAGGAGCAGGGACAGGAGAGAGATTATGTGTGATCTTCTGTCTCTTTGTCATGTTAGGTGTGTATAACACCTGCAAAGTAAATACAAAATGTTAAGAAACATATGGAAAAAAAATTAATATGTTTAAATAACTTGTCACTTGCAGTGAATGACATATAAAAAAGCCACAATTGCATTTTTTGATCATTTCACTTAAAAAAAAAAAAAAAAAAGTTATAAACAAATATGTAATGAATCCCAAAATTCTAGTGTCATGCCCTCAGCTGCAGGTCCAGTCTCCGCTGTGCAGGGAGACCGGCGCCTATCACACAGCCTTACTCACCCTGTCCGTGGCTCCAGACGATCAGCGGCTTCTTTCTCTGCTAGGAACCTGCATCCTCTTGGCAGGTCTCCTGGAAATGCTCTTAGGAGCCGCGCCCTGCTTCCTGCACATACTTGAAACAGCAGGACACCTGTTTGCTATTAGCGCTGTCTGTGTTGTGATGCTCTGTGTATAAAAAGCACCCTCCCCTTAAGGGAGGTGCTTGGGCAATGTGTTCATTCCATTGTTTGTGGCCTTCTGCTCAGGCCACACTCTGCTGTGCTCTGCTCTGTTCTGTATAGTTTTAATTTTGGTTGCTAATCCCTCTGTCTCCTCAGTATCCTCCGCTGGCAGTTCTCTATTCCGGATCCCCCTGGACTCTCCGGTTTCCACTCCAGGCAGGCTAAGCTGCTCCTCACTGAACCATCCTGATTTGGCTGCCGGCTGGATCAGCCTTTCCAAAAACTTCACAGAGCTTCCAGGATCCCCTTCATTGACTGAGCCTGAGTTCCACCATCTTGTTTTTACGGTCTGTACGGGTTGTCCCTCTGGTCCGGGTACTGCGGCATTTTGGCCATCTGGTGTTGTGACGGAGGAATCCCTGTATAGGGGTACACCTTGCCCGGTGCTCCACTACATGGTTCTGTGTTGTGGTCCAGAGGGTTCTTCTCTCAGGCAACTCTTTCTGTTTGTTTTTCATTTAAATAAATACCTTTGCTTTTTGGAAGCACATTCTCCTGTCTCTTGTGTACCGGGTATACAGCTACCACTGCTCCATCAGTGGTCTAGTGAGTCCACTATATTTCCCCACGCCCTGTGGGCGTTACAGTTTGCCCAAGCCATGGACTCCGCTGATACCCGATACTCAGTCCAGAGAGAGCTGGCTACGCTTTGTCAGAGTCAGGATCAGCTAATTGCATTCATGCAAACTCTGGATACCCGCTTATCTACCCTACAGGCTGCCGAGTCCACCAACGTGACCCAGCTAGCAGAGCTCCGTCTGGAAGTCAATCGCCAACATGAAACGCAGACCCGCTTGTTGGACTTCATGACCTCTGTGGATGACCGGTTAACTAAGGTACAGCATCCGACGGTTGAGCCCACCATGAGACCCTGTCCTCGTCTCTGCAAGCCTCCTCGTTACTATGGTGACCCCAAGTTGTGCAGAGGATTTCTCAACTTATGCTTGCTGCATTTTCATTGTTTGCCTCAGCATTTTCAGACAGACATGGCCAAGGTGGCTTTCCTTGCCTCTCATCTGGAGGGAGAGGCTTTAGCTTGGTTCAACCCCCTAATGGAGCGGAATGATCCCATCGTGTCTAATCTGCAGGTATTCTTGGTCACGTTCCGCAAGATATTCGATGAGCCTGGTCGTGCCACATCTGCCATGGAGTCTCTCTTCGATTTGCAACAGGGCTCTCTCTCTGTCGGTCAGTATGCCATCCGTTTCCGCACCTTGGCTTCGGAGCTCCAGTGGACCAATGAGCCCCTGGTCGGAGTCTTCCGGCGATGGTTATCTGGAAGAATCAAGGATGAATTGGCAGGCAGGGACCTACCCGAAACCCTGGATGATCTCATATCCCTTGCCATTCGGATTGACCTGCGTCTTCAGCAGCGCTCCAGAGAGAGGCTTCTCGAGAAGCAATTTCCTCATCCAGCATCTTCTTCACCGAAACCTCGGTTTCCGCCTTGTCCTGCTCCGGTCTTTAAGGATGAGCCCGTGGAGCTTGACCGCGTAAAGGTGAAGAGGAATCAGCAGGAGGAGATTCCCTCCAGGAATCCATATCGTTACAGTGGACGCTCCACTTCCGGTCAATGCAGTGGAACTGAGAGGTCAGAAAAACTCGTCCGCCTAGGACAGGTAAGGGAGACCTCCCAAGATGAGAATGACTCTTCTCTCCCGCTAACCATATCCATACAGGTGGTCTTCGGGAAGGTGCGGTTCTCCGAGACGGCCTATCTGGACTCTGGATCTGGTGGAAATTTCATCCAGCAAGCTGTGGCCAGGCGATTCGGGATTCCAATTGTTCCACTGCAGCGGTCCTGGCGCATCGCCTCCGTAGATGGTAGACCCCTGAAAGATGCCATTATCGGTATCACCGAAGAAGTGGAGCTTCTAATCGGGGCAATCCACAGGGAGAAAATTACCTTCTATGTGTTACCGAATCTTTCTCCACCTTTCCTTCTAGGTCTTCCGTGGCTGCGCCTCCATGAACCTGTCCTGGATTGGCGGTCTGGAGATGTCCTTCGATGGGGTCAGTCTTGTCACGAACACTGCCTCAAATCAGTACGGCCTGGTTCTACCCCACGGCCTCCGGCAGCTTTACCCGGGTTACCGTCTGCCTACTGGTCCTTCGCAGATGTATTCAACAAGAAGGAAGCCGAGACACTTCCACCGCACAGGCCTTACGATTGCCCCATCGATCTAATCCCTGGATCTACTCCGCCTCGAGGTAGGATCTACCCTCTTTCTCCTACTGAGACTCAAGCCATGTCCGAGTACATCAAGGAGAATTTGGCTCGAGGGTTTATCCAGAAATCCTCCTCCCCAGCTGGAGCTGGGTTCTTCTTCGTCAAGAAGAAAGATGGGTCTCTTCGCCCATGCATCGACTACCGTGGTCTCAACCTAATTACGGTAAAAAACAGATACCCTCTTCCCTTAATTCCAGAGCTCTTTGATCGGCTTCGAGGTTCCAGGATCTTCACCAAGTTGGATCTCCGTGGGGCTTACAACCTCATCAGGATACGATCCGGGGATGAGTGGAAAACCGCCTTCAACACGCGTGATGGTCACTACGAATATCTGGTCATGCCTTTTGGGTTAAGCAATGCACCCGCCGTCTTCCAGGAGTTTGTCAATTATGTATTCCGTGACCTGCTCTATGTTTGTGTGGTGGTCTACCTGGATGACATTCTGGTGTTTTCTCCTGACTTACCAACTCACAGGAGGAATGTTCGTCTCGTTCTTCAAAGATTGAGGGAGAATCGTCTCTACGCAAAGTTTGAGAAATGTCTGTTTGAACGGAGGTCTTTACCCTTTCTTGGCTATATTATTTCCGATACAGGTCTCGAGATGGATCCAGAGAAGGTCTCTGCCGTGTTAAAGTGGCCAAAACCTGAGGGAATCAAGGCCATTCAGCGGTTCCTTGGATTCGCCAACTACTATCGGCAATTCATTCCCCAATTCTCCTCTCTGGTAAGACCACTCACTGCCCTGACTTGTAAAGGTGCCAAACCTAAGGATTGGCCTCCTGAGGCCGAATCAGCTTTCGCCTCTCTCAAACAAGCCTTCTCAACCGCACCAGCTCTTCATCGGCCTATGGTCAACAAACAGTTTTTTCTTGAAGTGGACGCCTCGTCAGCCGGAGCAGTCCTCACACAAAAACTGCCTACCGGTAAGATGGTGACCTGTGGTTTCTTCTCCAAGGCATTTTCACCCTGTGAGCGTAACTACTCAATTGACGATAGAGAGTTACTGGCAATTAAGCTAGCTTTAGAAGAATGGCGATATCTGCTTGAAGGCGCAGTTCATCCAGTCATCATTTACACTGATCATAAGAATCTGTCATATCTTCAGTCTGCTCAAAGGCTCAATCCTCGCCAGGCTCGTTGGTCATTATTCTTTGCTCGGTTCAATTTCTCTCTCCATTTCCGTCCTACAGAGAAGAATATCAAAGCAGATGCGCTTTCCAGGTCCTTCGTGTCAGACGACCTTGAAGAGGAGCTTCAACATATCATTGAACCGTCCAAGATGATCACTGTGGCTCCAGTCAGGCTGTCGCAGCTCCCTCCCGGTAAGACCCTTGTAACTGAAAGAGACAAGAAGCGAGTTCTACGCTGGGGTCATTCTTCTAAGCTTGCCGGACACGCTGGTCAAAAGAAGACGTTACAACTAATTTCTCGACACTACTGGTGGTCCACCTTGCGCCAAGATGTTCTGAACTTTGTTGCAGCCTGTCCCTCCTGTGCTCGTAATAAAACACCCAAGAAACTGCCAGCCGTTCACCTCCTTCCGCTCCCGATTCCGTCTGCTCCCTGGCAACACATTGCCATGGATTTCATCACAGATCTGCCAGCATCATCTGGTTGTACAGTAATCTGGGTTGTTATAGACCGGTTCTCCAAGATGGGACATTTCACTCCACTGTCTGGTCTTCCTTCCGCTCCTAAACTCGCAGAGCTCTTCATTCAGCATGTCCTTCGTCTTCACGGACTTCCACTTCACATTGTTTCCGATAGAGGAGTCCAATTCATTTCCCGATTCTGGCGATCCCTCTGTAAACTGTTGGATGTCACCCTGGACTTCTCCTCGGCCTATCACCCACAATCTAATAACCAAGTGGAGAGAGTGAATCAAGTCCTCACCAATTATCTGCGACACTTCGTGAATGGTCACCACAGCGACTGGGCCGACCTGCTGCCATGGGCTGAGTTTTCCTACAATAATCATGTCGGTGAGTCCTCCTCTAACTCCCCATTTTTCATTGTTTATGGACAGCATCCTAAGATCCCGACTCCACTGCCTCTTGCTTCCGGCAATCCTGCAGCTGAGTCCCTGGCCAAGGACTTCACAAAAGTCTGGACTGAGACGAGGACCTCGCTGGAGCAGGTATCGGTTCGAACCAAGGAACATGAAGGAACATGCGGATAAGAGACGTCTGGATCCTCCATCTTTCCATCCCGGAGATAAGGTATGGCTGTCTTCCAGGCACATCCGACTTAAAGTCCCTTCTTATAAGCTGGCTCCTCGTTTCATTGGTCCTTTTGAAGTACTCCACCAAATCAACGATGTGTGCTATCGTTTGAAATTGCCTGCCTCCTTACGGATCCATAACTCTTTCCATGTTTCCCTGCTAAAACCAGTTGTTCTCAGCCGCTTCACCCAGGATCCAGGTAATTTTCCTTCTCCTGTCAGTTCCGAGGATGTTTATGAAGTGAAGGACATCCTGGCCATGAAGAAAAGAGGGGGGCAGGTCACTCTTTCTGGTTGACTGGAAGGGATACGGTCCTGAGGAGAGATCCTGGGAGCCTGAGGAGAACATTAATGCCCCAGTTCTCCTTAGAAGGTTCCTGACAGGTTTGAAGAAGGGGGGGCATAAGAGGGGGGGGGTACTGTCATGCCCTCAGCCGCAGGTCCAGTCTCCGCTGTGCAGGGAGACCGGCGCCTATCACACAGCCTTACTCACCCTGTCCGTGGCTCCAGACGATCAGCGGCTTCTTTCTCTGCTAGGAACCTGCATCCTCTTGGCAGGTCTCCTGGAAATGCTCTTAGGAGCCGCGCCCTGCTTCCTGCACATACTTGAAACAGCAGGACACCTGTTCGTTATTAGGGCTGTCTGTGTTGTGATGCTCTGTGTATAAAAAGCACCCTCCCCTTAAGGGAGGTGCTTGGGCAATGTGTTCATTCCATTGTTTGTGGCCTTCTGCTCAGGCCACACTCTGCTGTGCTCTGCTCTGTTCTGTATAGTTTTAATTTTGGTTGCTAATCCCTCTGTCTCCTCAGTATCCTCCGCTGGCAGTTCTCTATTCCGGATCCCCCTGGACTCTCCGGTTTCCACTCCAGGCAGGCTAAGCTGCTCCTCACTGAACCATCCTGATTTGGCTGCCGGCTGGATCAGCCTTTCCAAAAACTTCACAGAGCTTCCAGGATCCTCTTCATTGACTGAGCCTGAGTTCCACCATCTTGTTTTTACGGTCTGTATGGGTCGTCCCTCTGGTCCGGGTACTGCGCCATTTTGGCCATCTGGTGTTGTGACGGGGGAATCCCTGTATAGGGGTACACCTTGCCCGGTGCTCCACTACATGGTTCTGTGTTGTGGTCCAGAGGGTTCTTCTCTCAGGCAACTCTTTCTGTTTGTTTTTCATTTAAATAAATACCTTTGCTTTTTGGAAGCACATTCTCCTGTCTCTTGTGTACCGGGTATACAGCTACCACTGCTCCATCAGTGGTCTAGTGAGTCCACTATATTTCCCCACGCCCTGTGGGCGTTACATCTAGCAATCAATACTACATTTTGTCAATAAAAAATAAGCCATCATACAGCCCTTTGAAGTTATGACAGCATTCAGTCTTTTTGGGTAGAAGTCTATTAACATGGCACATATATAATTCCAATCTTCTCCCTCTTTTCCTTGCAATAATGACCAAATCTGTCAGATTGTGGGGGCATTTCCTGTGTGCAGCACCCAATACAAGTCACATACAGACTGTCAATTGTATTGAGGTCTGCACTTTGGCTAGGCCCTTCCAAACCTTTGATCCTTTTCTGGAGAAGCCACCCTTTTGTTGATTTGGAGGTATGCATACTGTCGCTGTTTTGCTGAAAGGTGAAATTCATTTTCAGCTTTTTAACAGAGGTCTGAAAATTCTGTTGCAAAATTTACAGATATTTGGAACTGTTCATAATTCCCTCATCAACTTAAGGTCCAGTTAGAACTGCCCAAATTAGCCCCAAGGCATAATGCTACCTCCACCATACTTCACTAAGGGTATGGTGTTCTTTTGTTGATGCAGTCCTGGATTTGCTCCAAAGATACCTTTTAGGAATCAGGCCATAACATATTTTATTCGGTCCCCCATGACAGCACCACGAGAGAGGGGATCCGCCCTTCAGTGACAGGAAACTTACAGATACAAAAGAGCAGCACCTCTCCCACGCATCAGTTGGTTTCCTGTCCCTGACGGGGACCCTGTTCCTACAGATGCCTGTGAGGATTCGACGGATCCCAGGCCCAGCTTGTCTGTTCAGGTAGCGGAGGTCCCCTGACTCGGCCGGTGCGGGGTTCCTGGAAGCGTCACAGTGGGTCTAGGGTGGACTGCATGACTGAGCGGGCAGGTAGAGCGGAGTCTGGAGGATTACCGTCTCTGCAGGGCCAGCGCCGGAGGTAAGTATGTCCTTCTTGGATCTGAGCGGTTCTCGGTATGCGCTGCCCAGCATGCCGCTGGGGCTGTGTGTTCCAGGGGCGTGCCAGGTGATGCGTCCTGGGCGGTCCTCTGACGCGGCTGGCATCCTCAGCTGGGGTCACCATAGCAATGCATCGGGGGACAGGGCCTGGGGATGCATCCCAGCTGCCAGGTGCCACCAGCTCGGTGGATAATGGCGCCGCCGTCGCGCGGGGGTCTTGGGACTGCGGCTGAGGTCGGGGGTAGCCGATCTCCTGGTATCCAATAGAGAACGGGATGGCACGTGACGCTGGGGGCGTGACAGTGCCAGAAGAGGAAGAGGCGCCTGGGCCACGACCTGCTGACCCAGATATCCGGGGGAAGGCATGCATAAAGGAGGACACTGCACATGCACCTGTTCTTCTGAGCCCATTGGTCGCAGTGGAAGTAGGTGAGCAGCAAGAGAACCCTGTACAGCAGCCCGGAGACGCTGCTCAGAAGCCCCATACTGCTCGGCCAAAGACCCGTGATGATACGTGTAGTGGCCAGGCGAGTGGTCAGTCAAGCTGCAGGAGCTCTTCCAGAGTGGATGAGGCAGCAGCGTCGCCTAAGATATGTCCTCCTTGTAATCCGGTACCTACTTACTGCAACACTGGTAAGTGATCTTCAAAAATGTTCACTCGGTGATGCAGTCTTCCCCTTATTTTTCCTGTCCTGCCAGGGGAAGAAATTTGCAGGGAGTCAAGACACAAGGAATGTGCCATCTGCAAATGCCCCCTGCCAGACTCCTGTCCGAAAAGATTGTCAGCCCTGTGTCCAGCAGATGGTAAGGCTTCACTGGGGGGAGAGCCACCAGCCGCTGGGTAGGGTACATTACCTCATGCTTACCTCCCACCACAGGTAGCGGAAGAGACACTCAACTTTGCCGCAAGCCTAAAGGAGTGTTCCAAAGGGAAGGGGAAAAAATGTAAAGCAAGCTTTCCAGATTCAGACTCCTCTATTGACTACATGAGGAACGAGGATTCTTCCGGCTCATCTCCTTCATCTTCTTCCTCGGAAGAGGACTCTGGCTGCTTCTGCTTCCCCTCAGACCGCGTGGACAAATTAGTAAAGGCGGTGAGAGCCACTATGGGGGTGGTAGAGTCCAGGCCGGAACGTTCTGTGCAGGACGTCATGTTTGGGGGACTAAATCAGAGGAAGCGTAGGTCTTTTCCCTTAAATGAAAAAATTCAGAGCCTGGTACACAGAGAATGGAAGAGGCCGGTTCCCGTGAGAAGTAAACTGTATGCCTTCTACCCAGCTTGGTCACGAATTACCAATAGTGACGGGGTGCATTGTCTAATATTTAGATTAGATTTTTTTTCTGTTCATGGTAATCCCTTCCCGGTCATCCCCCTCAGGGCAGGCCACCCTAGAGGCGGAGGTCCTGGAACTATGTCATAAGGAGGTCCTGAAGGAGGTTCCGGGGTTGGAGAAGGGTAGATGATTCTACTCCCCTCTATTTTTGGTTCAGAAATGGGATGGCTCCTTCAGTACTGTCATTAATCTTAGAGCCCTAATTGTGTTTTGGTAGTACGCCCCTTCAAGATGGAATCGGTTGGCTTGGCAATAAAACTAATTTTTGAAAACTTTTATGGCCGTGTTGGATCTAAAAGATGCATACTACCATGTGCCTATTCACGTAGATCATCAGCGGTTCCTCAGGGTGGCAGTAATAATGGGGGACGCAGTCCGACATTTCTAGTTTAGAGCTCTCCCCTTTGGCCTTGCGGTTGCCCCTCGTGTTTTTACAAAGGTAGTTGCCGAGGTCATGGCCCACCTGCGTGAGACAGACATCCTGATTATTCCCTACTTGGACAACTTTCTTATTGTAGGCAGGTCGGCAGATCATTGTCTAGTTCAGGTAGAAAGGACAATGTCCACTCTGGGGTGGCTACTGAACATTAAAAAAATCTCGCCTACGACCCTTATAGGTGCAGCAGTCTTTAGGGCTCATTCTGAACTCTGAAAGGCAGGAGTGTCATCTACCGCCTGACAAGCTGATTCACCTACGACACCAGGTTTTGAAAGCTTCAATCAATCCCACCATGCCCCTTAGGCAGGCTATGTCCCTGTTGGGTTCTCTAACCTCCTGGATCCCGGCGGTCCGGTGGGCACAATTTCATACTAGGACCTTACGGAGAGACATCTTAGTTAATAATAGGCCCCTTGAGGGATGCCTACAGGGACTGCTGACCTTTTTCCTGGCTTCTATACGTTCCCTTAGGTGGTGGCTAGACCGGAGTAACCAGGGGGGTTCCCTGTAAGAATCACATAACCCGAGTGATCACCACGGATTCTAGCCCTACTGGTTGGGGGGCACATATGGGAGAGGTCATAGGCCAGAGCCTATGAGATCAATAGGTAGAAAGTTCATCTAACCTGAAGGAGCTAACAGCAGTAGAACTGGCAGTTTAAAGACTCCTTATATACTTTCAGGGTCATCACGTAAGGATCTTCTCCGACAATCAGGTGGCAGTGACCTACATCAACCACCAACGTGGAACTCAATCCAGACCCATAATAGAAGTAATAGAGTGGGTATTACAAATTGCAGAGGATCATTTTCTATCTTTGACATCACTGCACATAAAAGGGAAGGACAATATCAGGGCAGACTTTTTGAGCTGCAACTTACTAAGGCAGAGAGAAAGGACGCTGAAAAGTGCCATCTTTGACCAGATTGTGCGGATGTGGGGTCGGCCAGGCGTAGACCTTTGTCACCAGGAGAAACAGGAAAGTGAAACAGTTCTGCTCTCTGGACCCCAGAGAGAGTCCTCTGCTGGTGGATGCCTTCCTGATAAAGTGGGACTTCAACCTGAGTTATGCTTTTCTACCTTAGTTCTTTTGCCTCCAGTGGTGAGGAAGATCAGGGAAGACAGGGCAAGGATTATAGTAATTGCCCCCTTTTAGCCCAGAAGGGCGTGGTTCTCATGGCTAAGGACCATGTCAGTCTCGGGATCTCCTCTCCCAAGGTCCAGTCTACTATCCAAAAAGGGCGGGGCTCGACTTGACAGCGTAAAATTTGAAAGGTCATTACTGAGGGATAAAGGTTTCTTCCCCATTTTAATAGCCACCCTCCTAAAGAGTAGGAAGGTAATTACGACCAGGATCTACACTAGGACCTGGATGAAATTCCTATCTAACTTAGAATTTAGAGCCGGGGAGGGGGTGCCAATAGGTCAAATTCTGGAGTTCCTTCAAAAGGGTCTAGAGATGGGTCTTTCTACTAGTACCCTTAAGGTGCGCAGGTGTCAGCCCTGGGGACCTTATTTAGCTACGACATCGCTAGTAATTACTGGGTTGCCAGGTTTATTAAAGCGGCAAGCAGATTTAGGCCCATACATAAAGAAAGGATTATGCCATGGGACTTGAACTTGGTGCTCACGGCCATGACTGAGCCCCCGTTTGAGCACATTATATCTGCCTCAGCAAAAGTGCTCTCCCTCAAGGTAGCCTTCTTAGTCGCATTAACATCGGCGCAGAGGGCGAGTGATATCCAGGCCCTTACTAGACTCCCTCCATATATGCAATACGCAGTTCCTGGATGAGAGGGTGGTGCTTAAGGCCAGATCCAGCTTACTTGCCCATGGTAGCCTCAAGATTCCACAGGTCACAGGAGATAGTTCTTCCTTCTTTTTCCCCCAATCCTACTAACCAGAAAGAAAGGAAGCTCCACACTTTAGACATTAGGTACTCAAACAGGCATCTCCTATCGGTCACTAATTCTTGGAAGGACAATGCCTTGTTTGTTTCCTTCCAGGGCGTCAGGAAGGGTCTTGGAGTGTCAAAGAGCACTTTAACTAGGGGGATATAGGGTGGCTATTTCTTTAGTTCTTTAGCATATATACTGAGTGGCAGGCGGCACCGGAGGGGCTAAAGGGTGCATTCCACTTGAGCCATGGCAACCTCATGGGCAGAGAAATCAGAAGTCTCCATCGACCAGATATGTAAGGCAGCTACATGGTCTCATTCCACCTTTTGTAATCATTATAGATTGGATATGGGTGCTTCCTCAGATCTCACCTTCGGTATAAGGGTGCTGCAGGCTGTAGTCCCTCCCTCTCTGTAATTCTCTCGTGGTGCTGTCATGGGGGACCGAATAAAGTCTGTTACTTACTGGTAACAGTATTTTTCAGAGCCCATGACAGCACCCTTAGATTCCATCCCTTCATGTATGGGTGTGCATCTTCCTCTTATAAATTTTCACGTGTGAAATTGTTCGGTGTTAGAGTATTGTAGAGTATTGTAGATATTTTTGCCATTAACCATGGTGGTCCTCTCGAGTTCTGTAATCCAACGAGTGCATGGGAGAAGTTGCCGCCCTTTTGTATCTGTAAGTTTCCTGTCCCTGAAGGGCGGATCCCATCTCTCGTGGTGCGGCCATGGGCTCCGAAAAATGCCGTTACTGGTAAGTAACTAAGTCTTTCCCACATGCTTTTGATAGATATTAATTAGGTTTTAACAAAACGTAGCTGAGCTTGTATATTTTTTTTTTTTTGTAAAAAAAAAAAAAAAGCGGCCTCCATTTTGCCACCTTACCCCACAGCCCAGACATATGAAGAATATATTAAATTGTTGTCACATGCAGCACCCAACCTGTACTTGGCAGAAATTCCTGCAGCTCCTTTGATGTTGCTATAGGCCTCTTGGCAGCCTCCAGGACCAATTTTCTTCTAGTCTTTTCATCAATATTTGAGGGATCTCCAGTTCTGATTAATGTCACTACAGTGCCAAATTTAAGCCACTTTTTGATGACCATCTTCATAGTTTTACATTGTATATCTAATTCCTTAGAAACTTTTTTGCACCCTTCTCCAGACAAAAAAAATGTAACAATGCCATCTCTTTGCTGTGTTGTAAGCTGTTTATGGATAATGGCTTTTTTCTGTACAATACCACTAAGAAAAAGTCAGGATAATCCGAATAGAACAGTTATACTTTGGGGTTAATCAAAATCCCTTTATATGATGGCAGCCGTATACTGATGACTATTCACTCCCACCTCCACCTTCAAGGATTTGTACAGATTATGGCTGACGTTAATGGTGGAAAAAGTTCTGAAATGATTCTTTTTTATGCACTAACAAGGCTCGTTTGCCCATTGTCTGCTTGGTTAAAAGGGCCATAAGTACAGTTGTGCTCAAAAGTGTACATACTCCAGCTGAATTTTTGCTTTCTTGGCCTTTTTTCAGAGAATATGAATAATAACACCAAAACTTTTTCTCCACTCATCGTTAGTGGTTGGGTGAAGCCATTTATTGTCAAACTACAGTGTTTTCTCTTTTTAAATCATAAAGACAACCCAAAACATCCTATGACCCTGATCAAAAGTTCACATACCCTGGCTGAGGATGTTACCTTTAGTAGCCATGCAAACCCATTTGTGTCAACTTCTGTGCATGTTATCAGGCCAAAATCACTAAGGTATGTGAACGTTTGTTATATGCTCCAGAAAGCACACTAGTCAATGGAGAATCTATCATGACTGCAGACCTGGATGGTCATGTTTCACCTGTTGGACCTTAATTGTTGTGCTTCATGTTGAGTCTTGACATGAGAGAGAAAAAAGAAATACACTAGTGATGCACGCACCTAAAATAAAAACAGCTTTAAACTGGTGTATTATTATTTTGAGCACAGGTTGTCTCCAGTCCTTGGTGCTTTTTTAATTCAGCAATACTGGTTTGATCCACCAAGGTAGTATCCCCAAATGTCAGCTGAGACTATTACCAGACAGCAGTTGGTTAGTTGAAGAGTCTTATATTTTAGTGCTGATTCTTATGTTTGATACCTTGTTTTTGGGGAAGCATCAATCTACCACACTGGGCATCATTTGACGCATTAGTTATTGTTTTTGGGGGTATTTCACTACTTCCCAACATGCGCCGTACATATATATATATATATACTGCTCTGCGGGAGCTGCGATCGCGTTGTCCTGTTGGTCTCCTTGGAGACCCCCGGCCCCAAGATATTTATATAAATAAACAATAAAAGTACACATATTTGGTATTGCCGTGTCTCTAACGACCCGCTCTATAAAACTGCCCCACTAGTTAACCCCTTCAGTGAACACTGTAAAAAAATAAATAAATAAAAAGTGAGGCAAAAAACAATGCTTTATCATCATACCGCCGAACAAAAAGTGCAATAAAACGCGATCAAAAAGACGGATGTAAATAAAACTGGTACCGCAGAAAACATCATCTTGTCCCGCAAAAAACAAGCCACCATACAGCTCCATCAGCAGAAAAATAAAAAAAATTATAACTCTCAGAATAAAGCTATGCAAAAAAAATTATTTTTTCTATAAAAGTTTTTATTGTGTAAAAGCACAGAAACATTAAAAATATATATAAATGAGGTATCAATGTAATCGTACTGACCCGAAGAATAAAGCAGTCTTACCAATTTTACCACACGCGAAGCGATATAAAAAAAAAAGCAATTCCTGAATTGCTGTTTTTTGTTCATTTTGTATACAAAAATCAGAACAGAAAGCAATCAAAAATGTCATGTGACCGAAAATGGTATCAATAAAAATATTTGCTCGTCCTGCAAAAACAAGCCATAACATGAATCTGTGGGCCGAAATATGGAAAAATTATAGCTCTCAAAATATGGTGATGCGTTCTTGCAATGAAAAGCGTCTTTTAGTGTGTGACAGCTGTCAAACAAACATAAAAACCCGATATAAATCTGGTATTATAGTAATCACACCTACCTAAATAATAAAGTCGCCTAATCACTTATACTGCACAAGGAACGGCGTAAAAAATAAATAAAACCAATTCTGACATGTATTGACCTGGAAACATGAAGCAAAAGTACCTGCATAGAGGAAGACTTTTTTTTTTTTTTTAAATTCTAAACCCTTGATCCCGAGAAAAATTGCACCAATTGCAATAAAGCATATTGTATACACAGCCTACTTCTTCTGCAGCACCACACTTTTCTCCTTTAGACCTCGTTCACACATTATTTGTTCAGTATTTTTACCTCCAGTATTTGCAAGCTAAAACTTGGAGTAAAACAATCAGAGGAAAAGTATATTAGAAACACGTCACCACTTCTGCATTTTTCTCCCACTCATGGTTTTAGCTTATAAATACTGAGGTAAAATACTGACCAAATACTCAACGTGTGAATGTGGCCTAATACACAGCCTCCACCAGCAGCACCTCACTCTTCTCTAGGCCGGGATCACACATGGGAGAAACATGGCTGAGTCTCGCATGTTAATACCCGGCACTCGGGAGCAGAGTGTGAGTCTGCATGTATTGCTATGCGGCCGCACGCTCCGCTCCTGAGAGCCGGCGACAGTGCCGGGTATTAACATGTGAGACTCGGCCGTGTTTCTCGCTTGTGTGATCCTGGCCCTATACACAGCCTCATACTGCAGCAGCACCTCACTTCTCTCATTTTCCCTCACTCCACTATTTCCCCCACTCCTCTCATTTTCCCCTCAATCCTATCTTCCCCTCATATGTGCACAGCAACTTCCTGTTATGAGCACAGCGATGTAATCCCTGAGGCTCCTTCCTTTCCCTTGACGTCATGCCTCACAGGAGCAACTCCATTCTAGACACGACGGAGCTAAATGTGGCATGTGCCTGCCATGCACTGATACCCTGAAGGCGGCGGCCTCGATTGTAGCTCGCAGCCGCTGGGACGTCACAGCCGGTGAATTTTGCAGGGTGGCTTTTGAGGTGAATGTGCCTCCGCCCATGAGTGCTAACAACGTGGGCCGTGTGGACGGGGCTTTGCATGTGGAGTGAATGTGGCTATGCAGAGGGGCGGGGCTATGTGGATTGGGCGTGGCTTGATACACACATACATACACAGCTTAATATATACTAGTAGAATACCTGCGACTTCGCTCGCGGAAAATATGTTAAATTGTTGGTTATGGTAGCTAAGGTAAAATTTTCAGTGTCACACTGAAATTAACATTTTCAGAGTGCTACAGTAAAAAAAAAATTTCCACTTTAAATTTTTATTATTTTGTCATTTTACTAATTTGTTGTAACATTGATGGCTTTTTTTTCATTTCAACATTTTTATTGATTTTATTGAGTAATCCGAGGTAGTAACATATTATGTAGTATAAACTATTACAACTATTTTTTTAACTATTTTTTTTTAATCAAAAATGAAAATTTATGCACCTTACACAAACATATAAAACATTTGCACCCAATTAACAGCATAGTGCAACCCTTCCCCCCCTCCTCCAGTGTAATCTATAAGTAGTTAACTGACAAAAGAGTAAAATTGGTTTACAGGTAAACAACTATCTATTGGAGTGCTTTTTGGTAAACAGTGTTTCTGGTTTTACCTTCAGGTGCATATATGAAAATATTTTTGGGGTTACCCACTTTAGAGCAAGCAACATACAACTGTCCATGTGAAAAACATGGGCTCTCCAAATTAATGCCGGCTACTTTAAGTGATTGACCTTGTTCTTTGTTTATAGTCATAGCAAATGCCAGTCGGATTGGGAACTGCAAACACTTAAAACTGAAGGGCAATGTCGCTGGATAGCAAAGGAATATGCAGAATGAAAACATTTGCTCCCATAGAGTTTCCCATAAGAATAGTGGCTTCAATAACATTGTGCATTAAGAGTCTCATTCCCAATCTTGTGCCGTTACACATTTTTGGTGGGTCAAGGTTCCGAAGCAAAATTATTGTGGCTCCTATTTTTAAAGTGAGCGTATGCGGTGGCATTCCAGGAGGCTCCAAAGAATTCAGGAACTCTAATGGATACATTATGGCTTGTTCACTTTCCATGACTGAATCAATGGACATGTATGTGGTCGCTAGACCAGGCAGCCTTCCCTGAATTAGTAGATTTATGAAGCTGACACTATCATTTTTAGGCGCTAGGATTGCACGTTCACAAAACCGCTGATGGTTGTTAAAATTGTTACAAATATCAGGGAAAACTTGGTCAATAAATTCCATTACTGAAGATGTAATTTCACAAAAATCTTCCGGAAAGGAAATGAGACAAGTAGTGGAATCAGTAGGGAACCTGTCATTTCCAAGGCATAGTAGCTGGTGTGTAAATTTGTCCGCAGTTGTATTTCCCATCAAATGAACAGGCATATTAGCAGTAACAGTTTGCTTCTGAACATGTATCCACAGATAAGAAGATTTTAGACAGGCATTCAGCTCATGCGCTGGAGTTGCTCCTTTAGGAACAGGTAATATCTGGCAGAAGTCACCTGCAAAAATTACAACAATTCCGCAGATCTTTCAAGGTGCGATCAAGGGCCTCGACCGCTTTCTTGTGCGCCATCGTACATTCATCCCACACAATTACTTTGCAAGTTTGTAATACCTTAGCTTTCCCAGAGCCCTTAGTGATATTACAGACAGGAGTTTCTGAGCTCTAGATTAAAGGGCAATCTTAGTGCTGAATGAGCCGTGCGCTCTCCATCTAAAAGAGTGGCCACAATCCCAGATGATGCAACAGCCAAGGCAATATCATTGAGCGAATTTCTGAAAGCAGCAAATTAATTAAAAATGTTTTACCAGTACCTCCTGATACATCTAGGAAAAAGTCCCACATTTCCACTGGAAATTTGAGCCATAATTGCCATATAACACAAAGAAAACAAGAGAAAAAGAATGGACTAAATCAAGCCTGCACAACCATGTACAAAAAATACCAAATCATGTTTATTGAACACCACACAAGAAACGCTAAAAACATCTAAAATACAACCATGTGTAGAACACCCTAATATAGCCTCCTAAATACATGACAATAACGTATAACAATTGACCATGTTCAATGTATAATATTGTATACCAGTGTACCTACATATATACAGTACAAAAATGCAAATATATATCTATACATTACCCCATGAATGGCAAAAAGTATGGTAACTAAGTCGCCAGAAGACGTAGTCCCATAGTGGGCAAATGAGATCTGAGTGGGTGTAATGGGACTCCCAGTAGGGAGATCTATGGAGTCAATATGCCCTCAATTGAATGCTCCACTCGATCTGCGGTCATGGTAAGTATAGATCAAAGAGTCAGGAAACCAAGCCAAGGCTGCAGAGTCAAGAGTCATAAGTGACCGATCTATGGTCAGGAGGGGGTGTAAAAAACAGAGCCCCACGCGTATCGCCGCCGCAGCGGCTTCGTCAGGAGAAGTGGGGTATGTGGTGTTCAACCCACATATAAGTAGAAGCATAAATCTGTGTCATACCTTACCGGTGTGCTGTAAAATGGAGCGGCAGGGAGGAGACGGAATGAGAGTGCAGTCACGTGTGGACAAAATGAGAGAGGTACGGAGGCCTCCGTAGGACAAAGTAGGCGCATGCGCAGATGCGGCTCAGCATATGAGCCGCACTGCGCATGGCGCAGGGACGCAATGAAACAGATGAAGTACCCAGAGTTCAGAGTGGGTATGCCCCAATGTCTCAAAAGAGACACAATGTAATGAATAGTGAAGTCTTTTTAGGAAATGAATTATGTTTAATCCAAATAAATGAGTACTGCACAAAGAATAGAGAATATGGAGAAAATTATATTAATAATAAATAGATAAACCTAAAGAAGAGGGGGGGGGGGGGGGGAGGGAAAAAGATGGTGTATCAAAACATATATATTAAATGGCGTTGGATCAATGACAACCGTGAACCACTGAAAACAAAAAATATATATTGATAAGTAATAATAATAATGAAAAATAATAAAGTTTAAATGAAATAAAATAAAAAATATATTAATAAATAATAAAAAAAAAAAAAAAAAAATATTATAAATGAAATAAACGTAAATAAGTCCGGGATGTTCCTGATGTATATACATGAGAGCAAATCTTCTCATATACAATGGTCCTCCATTGATTGTCACCATGCAAGTTGTGGATGTCCATGGTCGATACTGATGTGCAAATAGAGACTCCCAAGGACACATAGCATATAACGGGAGTCTGCGGACGGAGGGACCCAAACGGTATGTCGGTGTAATCGCAGGGATAAGAAAATCAATGTAGGACTGTCCTTAATTCTCAATGAGTATCCGTTCCTAGTGACTTGCATTCCCATATATTGATGGCCATGATGAAAACTGTATACAAAAACCGTGGTGCAATCCATGGTAGACATCTGTCTTAAATGTCCTGAACTCCAATGTAGTCATGGACGTGATGAAGACTGTCTGTATATTTAGCTATCCAATCCCACAGGGCAAGTACCAATGGATAGCAATCCAAGGAAGAGCTAAAAAAGAAGAAACAAGGGGGACAACTGAAAAAAGGGGGAACAAACCGACTTAAAAAGCTGTGAAAAATTATTAAGAATAAACAGTATGGACAAGCAACTACCAATGTTGTATGAGTTACAACTCCGAAAAAAGCGAAAACCTCTATCCTAGGAACCCCGTAAAAAGGAGTTCCTCGTTTAAACCTGCAGGGGCCACTGTCTGTAACTTGAAAATCCATTTGGATTCAATTTGAAGAAGTAGCCTGCTTTTATTTCCCCCTCTCTCATTGGGGACAAGTTTCTGTAGGCCCACCACTCGTAGATTGGCTGAAGAGCCACTGTGTTTAGCCAAAAAATGTTCGGCCACTGGGGTTAGAGTCTTACCCTTTCTCTGGTCTGAGGCCGCCAGATGTATTGTGGAGATGTGTTTTTGGGTACGCTTCCTGAGTTCCTGGGTAGTCTGCCCCACATATAACATGCTGCAAGGGCAAATGAGGGCATAAATCACATCCCTGGATCTACAGTTGATGTAGGACCCCAAGGGATGTTTAGTAAACGAAGTGGGATGTACAAAGAGGTCACGGGTAGGTGCCATGTGGGGACAGATGTTACAGTCCCCACATGGGAATGACCCTTTCAAGATAATACCTCTATTAAGTTTGACCGTCGGTCTCTTAAAGTGACTCCGAGTCAAAATATCTCTAAGATTCGGTGCACGTCGTGCCGTGAGAAGTGGCCTATTGCTGGTAACCGCCGAGGTGTGTATATCAGTTCTAAGTATCTGCCAATGTCTGGACAAGATGTCACTGACCTGTTGCCAATTGTTGTTGAAATCGGTAATGAACCTGGTCTGACTTTCTTGACTTTGTTTTTTAGAGGATAGAAGCGACCTCTGATCATGCGCCCTCGCCCTCTGGTAGGCTGAAGAGATAACCCGCCTAGGGTAGCCCCTATGTCGGAAACGATCCGTGAGCTCCCGAGCCTGGGTTGAAAAGTCGGTGTCAAGGGTGCAATTCCGTCTTGTACGTAGAAATTGTCCGGTTGGGACACCCACCTTTGTATGCCAAGGGTGGAAGCTGGAAAACTCTAAAAGCGAGTTTGTTGACGTAGGTTTTCTAAAAAGGTCAGTGGCCAGACGTTGCTCATGCGAAAATACCCTCAAATCCAGGAAGGTGGTGACACTGGTAGAAATAGAAAAAGTAAGAAAAATGTTAAGAGAATTAGAGTTCAACTCGTTGAAAAACATAACGCAGTCCTCCTCTGTGCCCTTCCAGATGATAAAGACATCGTCTATGTAGCGATACCAGGCGTGGACGTGGGTAGCGAATAAAGGGGAGGAGTATACGATTAGCTCCTCCCACCAGCCTAAAAAGATGTTGGCATAGGCTGGTGCACACTTCGCGCCCATCGCCACGCCCGATCGCTGAAGGTAATGGACCCTGTCAAAAAGGAAGAAATTATGATGAAGCACGAAAGACATCAGATCAACAAGAAACGAGTCATGGCCTCTGTCTATGGATGTTTTCCTATCCAAAAAGTATGTTAATGCTCTTAACCCATCCTGGTGGCCAATATTCGAGTACAGTGATTCCACATCGCTGGTAACCAACAAAAAATTGCTAGGAAGTACCACCTGGCTGCATATGCTGATAAAATGTGAGGAGTCACGGATAAACGAAGGAAGGGAAGAGGCAATAGGTTGGAGAAAAAAATCCAAATACTCCCCTGCCCTCTCACACATGCTGCCGACACTTGACACAATGGGTCTCCCGGGAGGTGTAACACTGTCCTTGTGAATTTTCGGCAACATATAGAATGTTGCCGTTACTGGATTCACTACCCAAAGGTACTGCTTCTCCTGTGGAGAGATAATGCCATATTGTAGAGCCCTACCAAGTAGTTGTTCATATTTACGGAGGAAGATAGAAGTCGGATCAGAGGGGAGCTTCTGATAGTATTGTAAGTTACTCAACTGCCGTTTAGCTTCAGTTTCATAGAGTTGAACCGACCATAAAACCACATTGCCCCCCTTGTCCGCTTCTTTGATGGTAAAATCCCCGTTATTCTGTAGGGCAATAAGGGCACGTTTTTCATCAGTGTTTAAATTCGATGGTCCACTTACCCGAATAGGCATGGCCATAATGTCTCTCCTAACCACCTCGAAAAATATTTTTATGGCCGGTACCAAGGAGAAGGAAGGGGTTCTGAGAGATTTGTTTTTCTTAGGAAATCTCCTACTTGTCGGGTTTGGTTCGTTTTCCTCGAGTAAATCCAGCAAATCTTGGAAAGTTTGGCGTTCGTCACTAGGTAGCGTCTGCATGATGTCAGGTCTCCTATACATAACTTGGAATGTCAACCTCCTGCAAAATAAATAAAGGTCTTTAATAAGAGTGAACTTATCCGCAGTATGTGTAGGGACAAAGGACAGACCCTTCTGGAGTACAGACAATTCTATAGGTGTGAGGACATAATTTGAAAGATTTATAACCTGTAAAGTGGTTGAGCCAGGTATAGGTCCCGACACACCTTGATGGTTTGCCTCCATGCCTCCTATTTCTGCCTGGTGGGGTATTTGTGGCGGCGGGGAGACCTGTATCCCCTGTACCGTGATAGTTGCTTTGTTGCGCTTTTTGTGTTTTCTCCCTCGTCTGGTCCGTGGTCGACCTCGCTCCCGGCGGAAGATAAAAAATCGCTGGAGCTCTCCTCTCTATACGAGGGGATTGAAGCCATAGAGGTAGGGTGTGGACCACTCTTATAGACTTGCGGTTTTCGTGCATTCCCCACATGTCTCCATCTATATGCCTTCCCTTGTTCAAAGTCCGCCCTGTCCCTTTGAAACTTAGCTCTCTTGCGTTGTGTGATATCGATTTCGTATTTGTCCAGAGTGTCCTTCAACTTCTGTTTGAAGGCAATAACAGAACCCTCGTCAAAACTGATTAATTTTGACTCTAACTCCTTAATGGAGTTTTTGGTAGCTGAGAATAATACCCTATCATGCTCCAGCAATAAGTTAATCAAAATGCCCGAACACTGTGTGAGTCCCTGCTCCCAAGTTTGTTTAAAAGTATCTGAGGGTTCCCAAGCAGGGAAAATTGATATACGGAGACCTCTCGGGATAAAACCCGATTTGGCATGTTCCTCCAAACTACGCATATTCCACCAGAGCCTCACACCAGTCTTGTGAGCCCTGGTTAGATCAGAACATAATGTTGAAAAATCATTATCCACATGGGGTGCGGAGACCCCTGCTGTCTCAAAAACACTAGAGGACTTAGTACGCCATGCCGCCTCTCTAGCCTCCCAATCCATGATCGCCCAAACCAGTATACAGACAAATAATATTAAGATAATATAGGCACCACTAAAATAAGTGTGTGCAACCCCGTAGAAAAATGCCCTGGGACACAGGGCTAGACAACTGGAGTAAATTGTTAGCACAGGGTGCACTATAGCCGTAAATATAAGAGGGGTGCTAGGCCAAGTCCAATATATTATATAACACAAAGAAAACAAGAGAAAAAGAATGGACTAAATCAAGCCTGCACAACCATGTACAAAAAATACCAAATCATGTTTATTGAACACCACACAAGAAACGCTAAAAACATCTAAAATACAACCATGTGTAGAACACCCTAATATAGCCTCCTAAATACATGACAATAACGTATAACAATTGACCATGTTCAATGTATAATATTGTATACCAGTGTACCTACATATATACAGTACAAAAATGCAAATATATATCTATACATTACCCCATGAATGGCAAAAAGTATGGTAACTAAGTCGCCAGAAGACGTAGTCCCATAGTGGGCAAATGAGATCTGAGTGGGTGTAATGGGACTCCCAGTAGGGAGATCTATGGAGTCAATATGCCCTCAATTGAATGCTCCACTCGATCTGCGGTCATGGTAAGTATAGATCAAAGAGTCAGGAAACCAAGCCAAGGCTGCAGAGTCAAGAGTCATAAGTGACCGATCTATGGTCAGGAGGGGGTGTAAAAAACAGAGCCCCACGCGTATCGCCGCCGCAGCGGCTTCGTCAGGAGAAGTGGGGTATGTGGTGTTCAACCCACATATAAGTAGAAGCATAAATCTGTGTCATACCTTACCGGTGTGCTGTAAAATGGAGCGGCAGGGAGGAGACGGAATGAGAGTGCAGTCACGTGTGGACAAAATGAGAGAGGTACGGAGGCCTCCGTAGGACAAAGTAGGCGCATGCGCAGATGCGGCTCAGCATATGAGCCGCACTGCGCATGGCGCAGGGACGCAATGAAACAGATGAAGTACCCAGAGTTCAGAGTGGGTATGCCCCAATGTCTCAAAAGAGACACAATGTAATGAATAGTGAAGTCTTTTTAGGAAATGAATTATGTTTAATCCAAATAAATGAGTACTGCACAAAGAATAGAGAATATGGAGAAAATTATATTAATAATAAATAGATAAACCTAAAGAAGAGGGGGGGGGGGGGAGGGAAAAAGATGGTGTATCAAAACATATATATTAAATGGCGTTGGATCAATGACAACCGTGAACCACTGAAAACAAAAAATATATATTGATAAGTAATAATAATAATGAAAAATAATAAAGTTTAAATGAAATAAAATAAAAAATATATTAATAAATAATAAAAAAAAAAAAATATATATTATAAATGAAATAAACGTAAATAAGTCCGGGATGTTCCTGATGTATATACATGAGAGCAAATCTTCTCATATACAATGGTCCTCCATTGATTGTCACCATGCAAGTTGTGGATGTCCATGGTCGATACTGATGTGCAAATAGAGACTCCCAAGGACACATAGCATATAACGGGAGTCTGCGGACGGAGGGACCCAAACGGTATGTCGGTGTAATCGCAGGGATAAGAAAATCAATGTAGGACTGTCCTTAATTCTCAATGAGTATCCGTTCCTAGTGACTTGCATTCCCATATATTGATGGCCATGATGAAAACTGTATACAAAAACCGTGGTGCAATCCATGGTAGACATCTGTCTTAAATGTCCTGAACTCCAATGTAGTCATGGACGTGATGAAGACTGTCTGTATATTTAGCTATCCAATCCCACAGGGCAAGTACCAATGGATAGCAATCCAAGGAAGAGCTAAAAAAGAAGAAACAAGAAGGGGGACAACTGAAAAAAGGGGGAACAAACCGACTTAAAAAGCTGTGAAAAATTATGAAGAATAAACAGTATGGACAAGCAACTACCAATGTTGTATGAGTTACAACTCCAAAAAAAGCGAAAACCTCTATCCTAGGAACCCCGTAAAAAGGAGTTCCTCGTTTAAACCTGCAGGGGCCACTGTCTGTAACTTGAAAATCAAATTTAAACAAACTTGGGAGCAGGGACTCACACAGTGTTCGGGCATTTTGATTAACTTATTGCTGGAGCATGATAGGGTATTATTCTCAGCTACCAAAAACTCCATTAAGGAGTTAGAGTCAAAATTAATCAGTTTTGACGAGGGTTCTGTTATTGCCTTCAAACAGAAGTTGAAGGACACTCTGGACAAATACGAAATCGATATCACACAACGCAAGAGAGCTAAGTTTCAAAGGGACAGGGCGGACTTTGAACAAGGGAAGGCATATAGATGGAGACATGTGGGGAATGCACGAAAACCGCAAGTCTATAAGAGTGGTCCACACCCTACCTCTATGGCTTCAATCCCCTCGTATAGAGAGGAGAGCTCCAGCGATTTTTTATCTTCCGCCGGGAGCGAGGTCGACCACGGACCAGACGAGGGAGAAAACACAAAAAGCGCAACAAAGCAACTATCACGGTACAGGGGATACAGGTCTCCCCGCCGCCACAAATACCCCACCAGGCGGAAATAGGAGGCATGGAGGCAAACCATCAAGGTGTGTCGGGACCTATACCTGGCTCAACCACTTTACAGGTTATAAATCTTTCAAATTATGTCCTCACACCTATAGAATTGTCTGTACTCCAGAAGGGTCTGTCCTTTGTCCCTACACATACTGCGGATAAGTTCACTCTTATTAAAGACCTTTATTTATTTTGCAGGAGGTTGACATTCCAAGTTATGTATAGGAGACCTGACATCATGCAGACGCTACCTAGTGACGAACGCCAAACTTTCCAAGATTTGCTGGATTTACTCGAGGAAAACGAACCAAACCCGACAAGTAGGAGATTTCCTAAGAAAAACAAATCTCTCAGAACCCCTTCCTTCTCCTTGGTACCGGCCATAAAAATATTTTTCGAGGTGGTTAGGAGAGACATTATGGCCATGCCTATTCGGGTAAGTGGACCATCGAATTTAAACACTGATGAAAAACGTGCCCTTATTGCCCTACAGAATAACGGGGATTTTACCATCAAAGAAGCGGACAAGGGGGGCAATGTGGTTTTATGGTCGGTTCAACTCTATGAAACTGAAGCTAAACGGCAGTTGAGTAACTTACAATACTATCAGAAGCTCCCCTCTGATCCGACTTCTATCTTCCTCCGTAAATATGAACAACTACTTGGTAGGGCTCTACAATATGGCATTATCTCTCCACAGGAGAAGCAGTACCTTTGGGTAGTGAATCCAGTAACGGCAACATTCTATATGTTGCCGAAAATTCACAAGGACAGTGTTACACCTCCCGGGAGACCCATTGTGTCAAGTGTCGGCAGCATGTGTGAGAGGGCAGGGGAGTATTTGGATTTTTTTCTCCAACCTATTGCCTCTTCCCTTCCTTCGTTTATCCGTGACTCCTCACATTTTATCAGCATATGCAGCCAGGTGGTACTTCCTAGCAATTTTTTGTTGGTTACCAGCGATGTGGAATCACTGTACTCGAATATTGGCCACCAGGATGGGTTAAGAGCATTAACATACTTTTTGGATAGGAAAACATCCATAGACAGAGGCCATGACTCGTTTCTTGTTGATCTGATGTCTTTCGTGCTTCATCATAATTTCTTCCTTTTTGACAGGGTCCATTACCTTCAGCGATCGGGCGTGGCGATGGGCGCGAAGTGTGCACCAGCCTATGCCAACATCTTTTTAGGCTGGTGGGAGGAGCTAATCGTATACTCCTCCCCTTTATTCGCTACCCACGTCCACGCCTGGTATCGCTACATAGACGATGTCTTTATCATCTGGAAGGGCACAGAGGAGGACTGCGTTATGTTTTTCAACGAGTTGAACTCTAATTCTCTTAACATTTTTCTTACTTTTTCTATTTCTACCAGTGTCACCACCTTCCTGGATTTGAGGGTATTTTCGCATGAGCAACGTCTGGCCACTGACCTTTTTAGAAAACCTACGTCAACAAACTCGCTTTTAGAGTTTTCCAGCTTCCACCCTTGGCATACAAAGGTGGGTGTCCCAACCGGACAATTTCTACGTACAAGACGGAATTGCACCCTTGACACCGACTTTTCAACCCAGGCTCGGGAGCTCACGGATCGTTTCCGACATAGGGGCTACCCTAGGCGGGTTATCTCTTCAGCCTACCAGAGGGCGAGGGCGCATGATCAGAGGTCGCTTCTATCCTCTAAAAAACAAAGTCAAGAAAGTCAGACCAGGTTCATTACCGATTTCAACAACAATTGGCAACAGGTCAGTGACATCTTGTCCAGACATTGGCAGATACTTAGAACTGATATACACACCTCGGCGGTTACCAGCAATAGGCCACTTCTCACGGCACGACGTGCACCGAATCTTAGAGATATTTTGACTCGGAGTCACTTTAAGAGACCGACGGTCAAACTTAATAGAGGTATTATCTTGAAAGGGTCATTCCCATGTGGGGACTGTAACATCTGTCCCCACATGGCACCTACCCGTGACCTCTTTGTATATCCCACTTCGTTTACTAAACATCCCTTGGGGTCCTACATCAACTGTAGATCCAGGGATGTGATTTATGCCCTCATTTGCCCTTGCAGCATGTTATATGTGGGGCAGACTACCCAGGAACTCAGGAAGCGTACCCAAAAACACATCTCCACAATACATCTGGCGGCCTCAGACCAGAGAAAGGGTAAGACTCTAACCCCAGTGGCCGAACATTTTTTGGCTAAACACAGTGGCTCTTCAGCCAATCTACGAGTGGTGGGCCTACAGAAACTTGTCCCCAATGAGAGAGGGGGAAATAAAAGCAGGCTACTTCTTCAAATTGAATCCAAATGGATTTTCAAGTTACAGACAGTGGCCCCTGCAGGTTTAAACGAGGAACTCCTTTTTACGGGGTTCCTAGGATAGAGGTTTTCGCTTTTTTTGGAGTTGTAACTCATACAACATTGGTAGTTGCTTGTCCATACTGTTTATTCTTAATAATTTTTCACAGCTTTTTAAGTCGGTTTGTTCCCCCTTTTTTCAGTTGTCCCCCTTCTTGTTTCTTCTTTTTTAGCTCTTCCTTGGATTGCTATCCATTGGTACTTGCCCTGTGGGATTGGATAGCTAAATATACAGACAGTCTTCATCACGTCCATGACTACATTGGAGTTCAGGACATTTAAGACAGATGTCTACCATGGATTGCACCACGGTTTTTGTATACAGTTTTCATCATGGCCATCAATATATGGGAATGCAAGTCACTAGGAACGGATACTCATTGAGAATTAAGGACAGTCCTACATTGATTTTCTTATCCCTGCGATTACACCGACATACCGTTTGGGTCCCTCCGTCCGCAGACTCCCGTTATATGCTATGTGTCCTTGGGAGTCTCTATTTGCACATCAGTATCGACCATGGACATCCACAACTTGCATGGTGACAATCAATGGAGGACCATTGTATATGAGAAGATTTGCTCTCATGTATATACATCAGGAACATCCCGGACTTATTTACGTTTATTTCATTTATAATATTTTTTTTTTTTTTTTTTTTTTTTATTATTTATTAATATATTTTTTATTTTATTTCATTTAAACTTTATTATTTTTCATTATTATTATTACTTATCAATATATATTTTTTGTTTTCAGTGGTTCACGGTTGTCATTGATCCAACGCCATTTAATATATATGTTTTGATACACCATCTTTTTCCCTCCCCCCCCCCCCCTCTTCTTTAGGTTTATCTATTTATTATTAATATAATTTTCTCCATATTCTCTATTCTTTGTGCAGTACTCATTTATTTGGATTAAACATAATTCATTTCCTAAAAAGACTTCACTATTCATTACATTGTGTCTCTTTTGAGACATTGGGGCATACCCACTCTGAACTCTGGGTACTTCATCTGTTTCATTGCGTCCCTGCGCCATGCGCAGTGCGGCTCATATGCTGAGCCGCATCTGCGCATGCGCCTACTTTGTCCTACGGAGGCCTCCGTACCTCTCTCATTTTGTCCACACGTGACTGCACTCTCATTCCGTCTCCTCCCTGCCGCTCCATTTTACAGCACACCGGTAAGGTATGACACAGATTTATGCTTCTACTTATATGTGGGTTGAACACCACATACCCCACTTCTCCTGACGAAGCCGCTGCGGCGGCGATACGCGTGGGGCTCTGTTTTTTACACCCCCTCCTGACCATAGATCGGTCACTTATGACTCTTGACTCTGCAGCCTTGGCTTGGTTTCCTGACTCTTTGATCTATACTTACCATGACCGCAGATCGAGTGGAGCATTCAATTGAGGGCATATTGACTCCATAGATCTCCCTACTGGGAGTCCCATTACACCCACTCAGATCTCATTTGCCCACTATGGGACTACGTCTTCTGGCGACTTAGTTACCATACTTTTTGCCATTCATGGGGTAATGTATAGATATATATTTGCATTTTTGTACTGTATATATGTAGGTACACTGGTATACAATATTATACATTGAACATGGTCAATTGTTATACGTTATTGTCATGTATTTAGGAGGCTATATTAGGGTGTTCTACACATGGTTGTATTTTAGATGTTTTTAGCGTTTCTTGTGTGGTGTTCAATAAACATGATTTGGTATTTTTTGTACATGGTTGTGCAGGCTTGATTTAGTCCATTCTTTTTCTCTTGTTTTCTTTGTGTTATATAATATATTGGACTTGGCCTAGCACCCCTCTTATATTTACGGCTATAGTGCACCCTGTGCTAACAATTTACATAATTGCCATATAGGCCGATCTTTGGTCATCAACCAAAAGAGGCTTATTTAATATGACAAATTCTTTACATTTTTCCAACTCATAACTTTTTTTCTTGCAGAATATCTGTTCATAATATCAAAGTCTGGTTGATTTGGTGCTGGTAAACCTAATTCTATTAGAGTTTTACTATTGATACAGTAGGTATGCACCTTTCTTCTAACATCAAGAGGGCTTTGTTGAATATGTGAGCAGTGAAATTTAAGTCTAAGTCTGGATTAACTCTCCTTTGCACTCTAAGAATATCTTCACTAAGATATTCTTTGTATTTGTCCCAAAGTGCACAGGGATTGGAAGGTGCACAGGTTGTAATTAATATAGCGAACAGGTCACTTAGTTGAGGTGGAAAGCGAGTGAGAGATGCTTCCTGCAATGTCATGTCCCAGTGTTGATCGTCTTCGATCAGACCACTCTTTTGGCATCTTCCATGTAAGGCTGCTTTCACACTAGCTTCGGTATGGGGCCGTCGCGCTGCGTCGGCCCGACGTACCGACGTATACTGTGAAAAAAATGCCTGACGTGGGCAGCGGAAGCAGTCTTACGATGCTTCCGCTGCCCCATTGCAAGGTCTGGGGAGGAGGGGGTGGAGTTTCGGCCGCGCATGTGCGGTCGAAAATGGCGGTCTCGACGCACCAAAAAAGTTACATGTAACTTTTTTTGTGGCGGCAGTCCGCCAAAACACGACGTGTGGCACTGTGTCGCAATGCGTTGCTAGTAAAAGTCTATGGAAAAAAACGCATCCTGCGGGCAACTTTGCAGGATGCGCTTTTTCTCCACAACGACGCATGGCGACGTGCAGTGCCCGACGCTAGTGTGAAAGTAGCCTAAGTTTGACACAGCTCTCCATCAACTATTTTCAAATCTGTGAAAGAAGTTGGCCCACGGACAGTGTGAAGCAGTAATCCGAGGTAGTAACACTCTGCATTGTTTGGATGCACTGTATACACACGTTCTCGATTTATTCCATGTATAATATTTTGGAACATCTGAATATAATAAAGTCCTTGCAAATGGATCTGCTTGACATGGGAGAAAGAAAGCTGTCAATATTGTATCAAAAATTTTTGAAAGCAGTGGAGAGTAAGGTACAGCCCATCGATTATCTATTTCAATATCTGCATTTTGTTTAACCTTTTTTAATCTGATTGTTGCTGTATATACTCCCTGTTCAGGTTTCCATCTTCTGTAAAGAGGATAACCATCATCTCCTGTTTGTGTTTCTACAATCAAGTTGAGGATACTTTTTAGCACATTTTCCTTCCTTCATACATGGCGATCTTGGGTTAAGTGGCCAACATGGACCATGGATCATATTTTTAGAAATAGTTTCAAAAAGTACCGGGTCCTCTTCTGGATTTGGAAGCTCAACAGAAATAACACTGTCAATTTGATCAGGGTGTATCTTATCCTTTAGCCATATCAGTAAATGAGCATGTGGAAGACCCCTTTTTTGCCACTCAATTGAATACATCCAACACTGACTTTCACAAAAAATGTAACACTTTGTAATTACGTCCATGAGCTTGATCAGTTTTTCTTTAAAAACCCTTGCTGTTAAATCATGTAAATCAGAGGTGCCCTGACCATTCAGAAGCTATTCCTTTATCTCTGGCCAAGTTGGATTACATGTAACTGTAATCCATGTCTGATCATTATTTGGTAGGCATAAAAGTCCATAGCTGATATTTTTTTATTGCTTGGCCTAGCAGTCTTGGGATCAGTCTGTGTTAGATTTTCTTTCTAAGGCTATTTTGAAAAGGTTTACTAACTGATTGTGCTGATGGAAAAATCTTTGCAAATTCTTTTTTTTTGTCTCAAGTATAGCTTCACAACGTCTATCAGCTTGCATTTGTTCATCTCCCAAAAAATACATTTGTAAAAACTTTGGATCTTCATTTGCTACAGGAAGCATTGAACCAATTTTGTCATATATTTAGCCCTGGACTTTAAAAGTTGGCAAGAATCCTGCTTCCTGAAGTCCAGCTGTCAGACCAAAGGATGTCATCTGGAAAGTTGAATTGTATCTGCTAATATTTTGCAGAAAATGCTTGGACTCAGGAGTTGTTCCTGACATGTATGAAAGAAGTGGTTCAGGAGGTAGATCAGATCTAAGGGCTCATTTCCACTTGCAAGAAACACGTCCGTTTCTCGCATGTGGAAGCCAAGCTGTGGCGCCGGCACTTTGGAGCGGAGCGTGCAGCTCCATGTGTTCCTATGCGTCCGCGCGCTCCGCTCTGGAGTGACGGTGCCACAGCTTGATTTTCATATGCGAGACACGGACGTGTTTCTCGCAAGTGGAAATGAGCCCTAAAGGTGGCAAACTGACTTTGGCATTTGAGCAGCACATACTAGGCGATTCCAAGTTAAACTTCTTTGCTTGACAATGTTTGCATATTATATCCATTTTGCCAATTGACTTTCTGATGTGACCTATAGTCTTGAATTGGGTTGTAGTGAAATGCTTCCAAACTCAAATAAGCCTGCCTACATCTTTGCAAACGTTGCATATGTCGTATGCGGTCATTTTCACAACGCTCATCCTTTTGTTCACATGTTTCCATATTCCTTGCTTCAGCCTGCCTTATTCGATTCTTGTGAAGACGACATTCCCGTTGCTCTCATGTCTCGGCTGCCTTTCATTTAGCCTATCTCATCTGTTTCTTTTCAAGCAGCAAGTCACGTTGTTCACTTGTCTCAGCTCTTTGACCCAATTTTGCTTTCTTAGCTTTTGGATGAACTTGCCCAATAGATGGTCGTTTTTTGGGCAGCATTTTAACCCCTTCATGACCCAGCCTATTTTGACCTTAATGACTTGGCCATTTTTTGCAATTCTGACCAGTGTCCCTTTATGAGGTAATAACTCAAGAACGCTTCAACGGATCCTAGCGATTCTGAGATTGTTTTTTCGTGACATATTGAGCTTCATGTTAGTGATAAATTTAGGTCGATAATTTTTGCGTTTGTGAAAAAAAATGGAAATTTGGCGAAAATTTTGAAAATTTTGCAATTTTCAAATTTTGAATTTTTATTCTGTTAAACCAGAGAGTTATGTGACACAAAATAGTTAATAAATAACATTTCCCACATATCTACTTTACATCAGCATAATTTTGGAAACAACATTTTTTTTTGCTAAGGAAGTTATAAGGGTTAAAATTTGACCAGCCATTTCTCATTTTTACAACAAAATTTACAAAACCATTTTTTTTAGGGACCACTTCACATTTTAAGTCACTTTGAGGGGTCTATATGGCTGAAAATACCCAAAAGTGACACCATTCTAAAAACTGCACCCCTCAAGGTGCTCAAAACCACATTCAAGATGTTTATTAACCCTTCAGGTGCTTCACAGCAGCAGAAACAACATGGAAGGAAAAAATTAACATTTAACTTTTTAGTCACAAAAATGAACTTTTAGCAACATTTTTTTTTATTTTCACAAGGGTAAAAGGATAAACTGGACCCTGAAAGTTGTTGTACAATTTGTCCTGAGTACGCCGATACCCCATATGTGGGGGGGGATTCACTGTTTGGGCGCACAACAGGGCTCGGAAGGGAAGGAGCGCCATTTTACTTTTTGAATGAAAAATTGGCTCCAATCTTTAGCGAACACCATGTCGCATTTGGAGAGCCCCTGTGTGCCTAAAGATTGGAGCTCCCCCACAAGTGACCCCATTTTGGAAACAAGACCCTCCAAGGAACTTATCTAGATGCATAGTGAGCACTTTGAACCCCCAGGTGCTTCACAAATTGATCCGTAAAAATGAAAAAGTACTTTTTTTTCACAAAATTCTTTTAGCCTCAATTTTTTTGTTTTCACATGGGTACAGGATAAAATGGATCCTAAAATTTGTTGGGCAATTTCTCCGGAGTACTCCGATACCTCATATGCAGGGGTAAACCACTGTTTGGGTACACGGCAAGGCTCGGAAGGGAAGGAGCGCCATTTGACTTTTTGAATGAAAAATTAGCTCCAATTGTTAGCGGACACCATATCGTGTTTGGAGAGCCCCTATGTGCCTAAACATTGGAGCTCCCCCACATGTGACCCCATTTTGGAAACTAGACCCCCCATGTCGTGTTTGGAGAGCCCCTGTGTGCCTAAACATTGGAGCTCCCCCACAAGTGACCCCATTTTGGAAACTAGACCCCCCCAAGGAACTCATCTAGATGTGTGATGAGCACTTTGAAACCCCAAGTACTTCACAAAATCTTATAACGCAGAGCCATGAAAATAAAAAATAATTTTTCTTTCCTCAAAAATTATTTTTTAGCCCACAATTTTTTATTTTCACAAGGGTAACAGGAGAAATTGGACCCCAAAAGTTGTTGTCCAGTTTGTCCTGAGTACGCTCATACCCCATATGTGGGGGTAAACCACTATTTGGGCACAAGGCAGAGCTCGGAAGGGAAGTAGTGATGTTTTGGAATGCAGACTTAAATGGATTGGTCTGCGGGCGTCATGTTACGTTTGCAGAGCCCCTGATGTACCTAAACAGTAGAAACCCCCCACAAGTGACCCCATTTTGGAAACTAGACCCCCCAAAGAAATTTAGATGTGTGATGAGCACTTTGAACCCCCAAGTGCTTCACAAAAGTTTATAATGCAGAGCCATGAAAATAAAAAATCATTTTTTTCCTCAAAAGATGATTTTTTTAGCCCACAATTTTTTATTTTCACAAGGGTAACATGAGAAACTGAACCCCAATAGTTGTTGTCCAGTTTGTCCTGAGTACACTGATGCCCAATATGTGGGGGTAAACCACTGTTTGGGAACACGTCGGGGCTCGGAAAGGAAGTAGTGACATTTTGAAATGCAGACTTTGATGGAATGGTCTGCGGGCATCACATTGCGTTTGCAGAGCCCCTTATGAACATAAACAGTAGAAACCCACCACAAGTGACCCCATTTTGGAAACTATTCCCCCCAAGGAACTTATCTAGATTAGTGGTGAGCACTTTGAACCCCCAAGTGCTTCGCAGAATTTTATAACGCAGAGCTGTGAAAATAAAAAAATATTTTTTTCCCCACAAAAATAATTTTTTTGCCCCTATTTTTTTCTTTTTCCAAGGGTAACAGGAGAAATTAGACCCCCAAAATTGTTGTACAATTTTTCCTGAGTATGCCACATATGTTTGGGTAAACTACTGTTTGGGCACACGTCGGGGCTCGGAAGGGAGGGAGCACCATTTGTCTTTTTGAATGCAAGATTGGCTGGAATCAATGGTGGCGCCATGTAGTGATTGGAGACCCCGTGATGTGCCTAAACAGTGGAAACCCCTCAATTCTAAATTCAACACTAACCCCAACACACCCCTAACTCTAATCCCAACTCTAACCATAACCGTAATCACAACCCTAACCCCAACACACCCCTAACCCTAATCCCAACCCTAACCCCAACACACAACCAACCCTAATCCCAACCCTAACCATAACCCTAACCACAAGCCTAACCCTAACCTAAACACACCCCTAACCCTAATCTTAACCCTAATTCCAACCCTAACCCTAATTCCAAACCTATCTCTAGTTCCAGCCCTAACCCTAAGGCTATGTGCCCACGTTGCGGATTTGTGTGTGGATTTTTCGCCACCGTTTTTGAAAAATCCACAGGTAAAATGCACTGCGGATTTACTGCGGATTTCCAGTGTTTTTTGTGCAGATTTCACCTGCGGATTCCTATTGAGGAACAGGTGTAAAACGTTGCGGAATCCGCACAAAGAATTGACATGTTGCGGAAAATACAACGCAGCGTTTCCGCACGGTATTTTCCGCACCATGGGCACAGCGGATTTGGTCTTCCATAGGTTTACATGGTACTGTAAACGTGATGGAAAACTGCCACGTATCTGCAGCGGCCAATCCGCTGCGGATCCGCAGCCAAATCCAAACCGTGAGCACATAGCCTAATTCTAACCCTAATTGCAACCCTAGCCCTAACCCTAGTTCTAACCCTAACCCTAGTGGAAAAATAAAAATAAATATATTTTATTTATTTCATTATTTTCCCTACCTATGGGGGTGAGAAGGGGGGGCTTTATTTACTGTTTTTTTTATTTTGATCACTGTGATAGGTTATATCACAGTGATCAAAATAATAATGATAATCTTTATTTATATAGCGCCAACATATTCCGTAGCGCTTTACAGTTTAACAGCTTCAAACACAATAGTCATAAGTAACAATGTTAACAATACAATAATTAAAGCAACACAAGACGACCCTGCTCGTGAGAGCTTACAATCTACAGTGAAGTGGGGGAGATACAAAGTACAGGTGTGTATTTACAATGGTGTGTTTACAATGATGGTCCAGCCATCTTCAGGGATTGGGGGATAGATGGAAGTAGTGAATGGGCTACACACAAACAAAATAACTGATTAGGGAACATGATAGGCCACTCTGAACAAATGTGTTTTGAGGGAGCGCCTAAAACTATGCAAATTGTGGATGGTCCTAATTTCTTGGAGTAGAGCATTCCAGAGGATTGGCGCAGCACTGGAGAAGTCTTGGAGTCGGGAGTGGGAGGTACAGATTAGTGCAGAGGTTAGTCGAAAGTCATTTGCAGAGCGCAGAGGTCGGTTAGGCCGATAGACAGAAATGAGGGAGGAGATGTAAGGGGGTGCCACACTGTGAAGAGCTTTGTGGGTGAGAACAAGTACTTTGAATTGTATCCTGTAATGAATGGGCAGCCAGTGTAATGACTGGCGAAGAGCGGATGTGTTTGAGTAACGATTAGCTAGATAGACGACCCTGGCTGCTGCATTAAGGATAGACTGGAGAGGGGAAAGTCGAGTGAGAGGGAGGCCAATTAATAGAGAGTTGCAGTATTCCAGGCGGGAGTGGATCAGGGCGACAGTGAGGGTTTTTGTTTCTATAATGAGAAAAGGGCGGATTCTAGAGATGTTCTTTAGGTGTAAGCGGTATGAGCGGATAAGAGATTGTATATGGGATGTGAAGGAGAGATCAGAGTCAAACATAACACCCAGACAGCGTGCCTGCTGCCGGGGTGTTATTATGGTGCCACCCACGGAGAGGGAAACGTCAGGTTTAGGGAGGTTAGTAGGTGGTGGGAGCAGAAGAAGTTCAGTTTTGGAGAGGTTGAGTTTCAGATAGAGAGCGGACATGATGTTGGAGACTGTGGACAGACAGTCAGTGGTGTTCTGTAGTACAGCAGGAGTAAGGCCAGGGGATGACGTGTATAGTTGTGTGTCGTCGGCATAAAGATGGTACTGAAAGCCAAATCTGCTAATGGTCTGTCCAATTGGGGCCGTGTAGAGGGAGAAGAGAAGGGGGCCAAGGACTGAGCCCTGGGGTACCCCGACAATGAGAGGAAGAGGAGATGAAGTGGAGCCAGAGAACAGTACACTGAAGGAGTGGTCAGAAAGATAGGAGGAGAACCAGGAGAGAGCAGTGTCCTTAATGCCAAGTGACTGGAGCCTAGAGAGTAGGAGAGGGTGGTCAACAGTGTTGAAAGCTGCAGAAAGGTCGAGAAGAATGAGCAGAGAGTGGTCACCATTACATTTTGCTGTCAGAAGGTCGTTGGTCTATTTGATGAGTGCAGTTTCTGTCGAGTGTAGGGGGCGGAAGCCGAACTGTGAAGGGTCTAGGAGGGAGTGAATGGAGAGGTAACGGGTAAGGCGGGAATAGACTAGGCGCTCCAAGAGTTTGGAGATGAAGGGGAGATTGGAGAAAAAAATGGGAATTTGGCGAAAATTTTGAAAATTTTGCAATTTTCCAACTTTGAATTTTTATGTCCTTAAATCACAGAGATATGTCAAGCAAAATACTTAATAAGTAACATTTCCCACATGTCTACTTTACATCAGCACAATTTTGGAACCAAAATTTTTTTTTGTTAGGGAGTTATAAGTGTTAAAAGTTCACCAGAAATTTCTCATTTTTACAACACCATTTTTTTTTAGGGACCACATCTCATTTGAAGTCATTTTGAGGGGTCTATATGATAGAAAATACCCAAGTCTGACATCATTCTAAAAACTGCACCCCTCAAGGTGCTCAAAACCTCATTTAAGAAGTTTATTAACCCTTCAGGTGTTTCACAGGAATTTTTGGAATGTTTAAATAAAAATGAACAATTAACTTTTTTTCACACAAAATTTATTTCAGCTCCAATTTGTTTTATTTTACCAAGGGTAACAGGAGAAAATGGACCCCAATAGTTGTTGTCCAATTTGTCCTGAGTACGCTGATACCCCATATGTGGGGGTAACCACTGTTTGGGCGCATGACAGAGCTCAAAAGGGAAGGAGTGCCATTTGGAATGCAGACTTAGATGGATTGGTCTGCAGGCGTCACGTTGCATTTGCAGAGCCCCTGATGTACCCAAACAGTAGAAACCCCCAACAAGTGACCCCATATTGGAAATTAGACCTCCCAAGGAACTTATCTAGATGTGTTGTGAGAACTTTGAACCCCCAAATATTTCACTACAGTTTACAACGCAGAGCCGTGAAAATAAAAAATCCTTTTTTTTCCCACAAAAATGATTTTTAGCCTCCCAAATTTTTATTTTCCCAAGGATAAAAAGAGAACTTAGACCCCAAAAGTTGTTGTCCAATGTGTCCTGAGTACGCTGATACCCCATATGTTGGGAATCCCCTGTTTGGGCGCACGGGAGAGCTCGGAAGGGAAGGAGAACTGTTTTACTTTTTCAACGCAGAATTGGCTGGAATTGAGATCGGACGCCATGTCGCGTTTGGAGAGCCCCTGATGTGCCTGAACAGTGGAAACTCCCCAATTCTACCTGAAACCCTAATCCAAACACACCCCTAACCCTAATCCCAACGGTAACCCTAACCACACCCCTAACCCTGACACACCCCTATCTCTAATCCCAACCCTAATCCCAACCGTAAATGTAGCCCCAACCCTAACTTTAGCCCCAACCCTAACTTTAGCCCCAACACTAGCCCTAACCCTAGACCTAGCCCTAACCCTAATGGGAAAATGGAAATAAATACATTTTTTTAATGTTATTATTTTTCCTTAACTAAGGGGGTGATGAAGGGGGGTTTGATTTACTTTTATAGCGTTTTTTATAGCGGATTTTTATGATTGGCAGCTGTCACACACTAAAAGACGCTTTTTATAGCAAAAAAGTTTTTGCGTCTCCACATTGAGACCTATAATTTTTCCATATTTTGATCCACAGAGTTATGTGAGGTCTTGTTTTTTGCGGGACGAGTTGACGTTTTTATTGGTAACATTTTCGGACACGTGACAGTTTTTCATCGCTTTTTATTCCGATTTTTGTGAGGCAGAATGACCAAAAACCATCTATTCATAAATTTCTTTTGGGGAAGGCGTTTATACCGTTCCACGTTTGGTAAAATTGATAAAGCAGTTTTATTCTTCGGGTCAGTACGATTTCAGCGATATCTCATTTATATTTTTTTATGTTTTGGCGCTTTTACACGATAAAAGCTATTTTATAGAAAAAAATAATTATTTTGGCATCGCTTGATTCTGAGGACTATAACTTTTTTGCTTATGATGCTGTGTTGCAGCTCGTTTTTTGCGGGACAAGATGCCGTTTTTAGCGGTACCACGGTTATTTATATCCGTCTTTTTGATCGCGTGTTATTCCAATTTTTGTTCGGCGGTATGATAATAAAGCGTTGTTTTCTGCCTCGGTTTTTTTTTTTTTTCTTACGGTGTTCACTGAAGGGGTTAACTAGTGGGACAGTTTTATAGGTTGGGTCGTTACGGACGCGGCGATACTAAATATGTGTACTTTTATTGTTTTTGTTTTTTTATTTAGATAAATGTATTTATGGGAATAATATATATTTTTTTCTTTATTTAAGATTTATTTTTTTTTTACACATGTGGAATTTTTATTTTATTTTACTTTGTCCCGGGGGGGACATCACAGATCGCTGATCTGACAGTTTGCACAGCACTCTGTCAGATCAGCGATCTGACTTACAGCGCTGCAGGCTTACCAGCGCCTGCTCTGGACCCAGAAGTAGTCCCTGCAGGACCCGGATGCAGCCCTGCGGCCATTTTGGATCCGGGGCCTGCAGGGATAGGAAGTAAGAGATGCTCGGAGCAACTTGATCACATCGCCTTGCGCCGAGGGTCTCAGGGAAGCACGCAGGGAGCCCCCTCCCTTCGTGATGCTTCCCTATACCGCCGGAACACTGCGATCATGTTTGATCGCAATGTGCCGGGGTCGGTCCGTGACCGCTCCTGGCACATAGTGCCGGATGTCAGCTGCGATAGTCAGCTGACACCCGGCCGTGATCGGCCGCGCTCCCCCCGTGAGCGCGGCCGATCGCATATGACGTACTATCCTGTCGGTGGGAATTAAGGCCCACCCCACCTCGATGGGATAGTACGTCATATGGGATTAAGGGGTTAACAAATTTGTAGTGTATGAAGTCTTCTGGTGTGCGAGTTTTCCCACGTTCAGCACTCCTAGAGCATCGCTGGAGAAATCGGTTTTGCGATGTGAGCCAGGGCTGTTTTACTCTGTGTTTGGAGGTTCTGAGGGTGAGGGGAGCTATTTGGTCTAGGGTGCTTCTAAGAGTGTCATTGTAATGATGTACCGCCAGATCAGGATGGGAAAAAGAGGAGATTGGGGATAGTGATGAGTGTAAGGAGTCTGAAAGTGTATGAGGGTTAATGGTTTGTAGATTTCTGACTGAATGGTAGGTAGGAGGGTGCTGGGGTGAGCGAGGATTTGTGAGCATGAAGGAGAGAATGTTGTGGTCAGAGAGGGGAAGCGGTGAGTTATTTAGGTAGGAGGTTGAACATAGCCGGACAAAGACCAGGTCAAGGGTGTTACCGTCCTTGTGTGTCTCAGAGGTTGAGAGCTGTGAGAGGCCGAGCGAAGTGGTTAGTGATAGAAGCTGGGATGCAGATGTAGAGGTAGGGCTGTTTATGGGGATGTTGAAGTCTCCCAGGATAAGGGTTGGGAGTTATGAGGACATGAAATGCAGCAGCCAGGCAGAGAAATGGTCCAGGAAGTGGGTGGGGGCCGGTATATGACCGCTACTCTGAGGGAGAGGAGACGGAAGAGCCTGATGGTGTGGACCTCAAAAGAAGGGAATGAGAGTGATGGAGTTGGTGGGATGACCTGGAAGGTGCATTGTGGGGAGAGGAGTATGCCGACTCCACCACCAGGTCTGTTTGTGGGTCTCGGGGAATGGGAGAATTGTAGGCCACCATGGGAAATGGCAGCAGCGGAGACCGTGTCAGAATCCTGGATCCAGTTTTCAGTGAGGGCCAATAGATTTAGAGAGTTGTTCAGAAAGTAGTTGAGCAGGAAAGGAAGCTTGTTACATACAGACCGTGGATTCCAAAGGGCACAATTAAAAGGAGATGAGGGAGTGCAGGTAATATTAATAAGGTTAGAATGGTTTTGATGTGAGGTAGGGTAGCAGTTGAGGTTGTGGGATGGTGGACCAGGGTTGGGGGAGATGTCTCCCGAAATCAGTAGGAGTAGGAAGATAAAAAGCAAGAAGTTTTTGGAATTGTAAGAAGTTTTTTTGTGCAGTGTGTTTTGGCAAGACGGACTGAGGTTTTTCAGGAAGGTGAGAAGTGCATGGTAGCTGTAAATGGGAGAGGGAAGGAGAGAGGAGCTGATGTATATGAGTCGTGATGGAGGGGGGATTGGGCGGTGGATGTGGATTGCAAGGGAGCATAGGATGGATAGGAATAAAGCACATGGAGAGAAGGGAGAGCAGAGTGTGGGTTACCTGACTCCTGCCCTGACTAACTGCCATGGAATAACTGCTATAACTTGATGCTCAGCTAATGCGATGCTTTGCTGAATGCGTGCGACCCCACACTTGCGTGCACCCCTAAGAATGAATCTAAATTTATAGGCCCCCAGTGCGGAGAGAGGACAGCGGGATTATGGGAGCTGGTTAGTTATAAATTAGGCACAGCTGCTCAACACATCCTGGTGTGGATAGATGATCAAAGATGCAGTCCTGATAACATCTCTATACTAACACCTCTTCTGTGATAAGCATCTACAGAGACCCCCCCTGGAGCTACAACAGTGAGTACTGAGAACCATGTAACTGATGATGAATTCTAGCACAGGAGTTGAATGACATGAAATTACCATTCAGGATGCTTGCTGACACACAGAAAATCATTGCAAAATACAAAAGACATTCAGGATCCAGGGAGAGCTGGGGATAATCACTGCATACCATTCAGGGTGCTTGGTGACACACAGAAAATCATTGCAAAATACAAAAGACATTCAGGATCCAGGGAGAGCTGGGGATAATCACTGCATACCACTACACTACATACCAAAATGTACTTGTAACGAATCTGCCGGCCGGCAGATTCGGCGGGTGCACTGTGCATGTGCCCGCCATTTTGGAAGATGGCGGCGCCCATCGAAGATGCCAGACGGACACCGGGAGGGTCCTCGGGACTCCAGCGGTACGGGGGGTGGGATCGGACTGCGGGGTGGGGGCACCGAAGGGGAGAGGAGGGAAGAGGAAAGCAGCGGAGGGCAGCGGAGCACAAAACGGAGGGGAGGAAAGACTGACAGCGGCGGCAGATCGCCGCTGTCAATCGTGGGGGGGGGGGGGGTCAGATCACGGTCTCCAGCCATGGCCGATGATATTGCAGCATCGGCCATGGCTGGATTGTAATATTTCACCAAATTTCATAGGTGAAATATTACAAATTGCTCTGATTGGCTGTTGCACTTTCAACAGCCAATCAGAGCGATCGTAGCCATGTGGGGGCAAAGCCACTCCCCCTGTCCCTGCAGATCGGGTGAAATTGGAGTTAACCCTTTCACCCGATCTGCAGCAGGGACGCGATCCCTCCATGACGCCACATAGGCGTCACAGGTCGGATTGGCACCGATTTTCATGACGCCTACGTGGCGTCATAGGTCGGGAAGGGGTTAAAAACAGTCCTTAGTATTATGATCCTTTAGTATTCACCTGACACTGATAAAAGATGTAATAGGATGAATATTAAATACAGAGCAGCCCTCACACAGTATTACTTTGACTTGAAGGAACTCGCATCTCAGTAATGAAAACTGCCTCAGAGGCAGAATTGTCTAGTTGCCCATAGCAACCAATCAGAGCTCAGCTTTCACTTTACCTCAGCAGCTTCAGTGATGAAAGCTCCCTGTATAGTAAGCAATAATTACACTTATTATGAGGCATTTTTTTGCCTGACCAATATTGCTGCTCAGTAATGTTTGTCCGAGTGCGTAGAGTGCATCCATCTGAGTGTGTTTCCATGCGTGTGTGGTCCTTGCGTGCGTGGTGTGCATGTGGTATTCATGGGGTGATGTGGTATTTGTGGGGTGGTGTTTGTGTTGTGTGTCTAGAGTGTTGTGGCATTTGTGTGGTGTGCTTGTGGGTTGGTGTATGTGTGATGTCTGTGATGTTTGTATGGCGCCGTCGCTATACTCCGTCCCTGTCATTCACAACTATTGTTTTCCCCTTAGCACTTTCACCATCACATTTCTCCATTATATGTATAGGGCCTAACTTCAGGGGCCCCAATCTCATGACGGGGGGGATGCTAGCGAGATTTAACGTGCGCAGTATTCTGCTCCTGTGGGTGGAGAGGGGGCATGCCAAATGTTACCCAAATCGGGTGAGAACTGTGGATTTGTATAGAGAGGGCTACTACAGATTTTGAGTTTTATATATATAGATAGATGTAATGTAATATTGTTCACAAATGTTGCTGATATTTTTTTTGTATTCTATCACCATGATTTTTGTTGGTAGGAGGTGGTGTTCGGCAGAGGTAGGAATGAGGCGATGCTGGGGGCGTGTTCAGCGGTGCGGGGGCTCCGCATGCATTTTGTAAAAGCCCGGAGCCCCCGCACTTTTCAATGAAGTGAAGTTCTGGAAAACAAATGCCGAAGGTGGTACATGCACAATTGAGATATCGGGAGCCCAGATCGCAGAAGATGAGATCTCAGTCTGTGTAAATGGCACTTACGGCATCCATTTACAGGATCCATTTTCCCAGAGGTCACCGCATTGCAAAGCATGGGAAGTGTGGGGGCTCCGGGCTTTCACAAAATGTCGGCGGAGCCCCTGCAATGCTGAACACCCCGTCCTACCAGCTTGGGACACGCAGCATCGCCCCACTTCCTGCAGCAGTGACCCTGGGACCCCACCAGGGACGGACTTGGACTAAAATTCAGCCCTGGCATTTGAGGTTATACAGGCCCATTTGTCATATGGTGACTGTATAATATCTTTGCACACTTGTAGGTTACAAGAAGTGAGGGGAGTGTAACACGACTATATAACATATAATTACAGCTGTATCCAGCATTACAGCTCAGTCCTATTTATTGCTTTTAGTTGCAGGACCAAGAAAAGCCGCTACTTTACCTACATAACTGGATCTCGTAGATAAAGACGACCAAAGGCTATGGAACCTCATTCTGATGCTCCATAAACTTTGCCTACAGCCACTTTTGGTTCCGCTGCGCAGCACGAGACCCGGTGACTCTGAAAAGCGGTGACATCAGTAACGTCACCGCTCTTCTGATATTCCGGGTCTTGCGCTGAGCTCAGCAACTGTGAAGAGCGGTACTGTTAATACCGTCACCGCTCTTCAGAGTCGCTGGGTCTCGCCAGGTCTGGGCTAGTATTGGGGGTGTCTGATAGACACCTCTCCATTACTTACACCAGGGATTGATAGCAGCTGACATTACGCAGCTGACATCAACCCTAAAAAGTTTACATATACCAGAATTAAATGCTTTGGTGGCTGGAAAAAGCAGTAGAGTTAGCGCTAATCCCAGGAGTCGGGTGCTAACTACAACTGTCATCATCCTTGCCTCATCTCCCTGCAAAGAATTTCTGCTGTATTGACATGCGCTAATCTCAGGTTGCTAAACGAGTGTGATCGACAATACTGAAGTCATTCGCTTGTTTCCCGGCCTCTTTACAGCAACCGAGAAAGAATGATGGGGACAGAACAATCACAATTAGATCAATCTGCCCCCATAACATGATACTGTATCAGCAGCACATCTACAGTTTACACCGGCGATGTGCTGAGAACAAGGATTTCTGTTCCCACATAAACAATCCAATCACTCGATGAATAGGCAGCATTTTGCTTGTTTAGTATAATACACCCCATAGTCCTTCATATATTATAATGTGCACCTCATTCCTCCATATAGTATAATACACTTCTCAGTCCTCCATCTAGTATAATACACTCCTCATGGTCCTCCATATGGTATAATACACTCCTCATAGTCCTCCATATATTAAAATGTACTGCCACAGTCCTCCAAATAGTATAATACACTCCTTATAGTGCTCCATATAGTATAATGCACCACCATTGTCATCCATGTAGTACAATTCACTTCCCATAGTATAATGCACCCCATAGTTCTTCATATAGTATAATGTATTCCCCATAGTCCTTGATACAGTATAATGCAGCCCACATATAGTATAATGATGCCACACCAGAGTATAATGCAGCCACCCCACAGAATATATTGTAGCCCCGAGTATAATGTAGCCCCCAGAGAATATAATGTAGCCCCCTCATATAGTATAATGCAGCCCCTGCATATATAGTAGCCCCCTCAGAGCATAATGCAGCCCCCCATAGAATATAATGTAGCCCCTCCATAGAATACAATGCAGCCCTCATATTGTATAATGCAGCTCCCCATAGAATATAATGTAGCCCCCTCATAGAGTATGATGCAATCACCCCTCATAGAATATAATACAGCCCCCCATAGAATATAATGTAGCCCCCAGAGAATGTAATACAGCCCCCCATAGAATATAATACAGCCCACCTCCCCACAGAATATAATACAACCCCCCATGGAATATAATGTAGCCCCCATAGAATGTAATACAGCACAGCCCCCATAGAATGTAATGCAGCCAGACCCCATAGAATCTAATACAGCACAGCCCCCATAGAATGTAATGCAACCAGCCCCCATAGAATGTAATAAAGCCCCCCCATAGAATGTAATACAGCACAGCCCCCATAGAATGTAATACAGCAAAGCCCCCATAGAATGTAATACAGCACAGCCCCCATAGAATGTAATGAAGCCAGCCCCCATAGAATGTAATACAGCCCCCCAATTGCCCCACAATCCAGTTATCACTCATTGATATATATAAAAAAAAAAAACACTCATCCTCACCTCTCCTCTAGCTCCGCGCTGCTCTCGGCTCCGGTCTCAGCAGCTGCAGTCTGCCCGGCCACACAGCAGGTGCACGATGATATGACGTCATCGCGCACCTGCAGTGTCAGAGCGAGGCAGAGCGGGGAATGATGGGAGAGGGAGCGACAGTGGACGCTCTCTCCTCCATCATTGCATTCAACTGTACCGGCGTCATAGATGCCGGTATAGTTGAATGCGGGGCCGGCGATCGGGGGGGTTAGTCGGCGCTGGCTGGAGGAGTCGGCCCTGGCGCTGCTGATAGCAGCAGCGGCCCACTCCTGGCACTGGCCCTTCTGGCATTTGTCAGAAGTGCCCGATGGCCAGTCCGTCCCTGGACCCCACTCAACAGCAGCCAGCAAGCTACTTTTGGACTATAAGGCCTCTTTCACACTTCCGTCGGTACGGGTCCGTCGCAATGTGTCGGGCTGACGTACCGACGGAAGTTGTGAAACTTTTGCACGACATGGCCAGCGGATGCTGTTTTTCGTCTGCCCATTCTGCAGTCCGTGGAGGAGGGGGTGGAGTTTCGGCCGCGCATGCGCGGTCGAAAATGGCGGACGCGACGGACAAGAAAAGTTACATTGAACGACGGACGGGACATGTGGCCATCCGTCGCTAATACAAGTCTATGGGCAAAAAATGCATCCTGCGAGCACATTTGCAGGATCCGTTTTTTGCCCAAAACGACGGATTGCGACGGATGCCAAACGACGGAAGTGTGAAAGAGGCCTAACACGCACCTATATTTCCCTCAAATTGGGAAAGGGTGGGGGGAACTTAAAAAGATGAGAGAGGCCATAGGTAGACCACAACTATGAGCGTCAAAATGAGAAAATAAATCCAAAAAATCACCTTGTCTGATTTGGCAAGATTTATGGTGGAAAATAAGTATTTGGTCACCTAAAAACATGCAAGATTTCTGGCTCTCACAGACCTATATCTTCTTCTTTAACCCCTTCCCGACCTTTGACGCACCGTATGCGTCATGAAAACCTGTGCCAATCCAACCTGTGACGCAGCATATGCGTCATGGCCGTATCGCGTCCCTGCAGGCCGGGTGAAAGGGTTAACTCCAATTTCACCCGACATACAGGGACAGGGGGAGTGGTACTACAGCCCAGGGGGGGTGGCTTCGCCCCCCCGTGGCTACGATGGCTCTGATTGGCTGTTGAAAGTGAAACAGCCAATCAGAGCAATCTGTAATAATTCACCTATGAAAATTGGTGAAATATTTCAATCCAGCCATGGCCGATGCTGCAATAGCATCAGCCATGGCTGGAGACCCCGATCTGGCCCCCCCACCGACTGGCGGCGGCGATCTGCAGCCGCCGTCAGTGTTCCCTACCCCTCCGTCCTGTTCTAAGTGCCTTCCTCTCCCCTCCGTCCCCCCCCCGTCCTCCCCTCCGCCCACCCGCTGTCCGATCGCACACCCCCATACTTACCTAGTCCCGGTGTCCCTCCCGGTGTCCTCCGTCTTCTCCCATGGGCGCCGCCATCTTGGAAAATGGCGGGCGCATGCGCAGTGCGCCGCCGAATCTGCCGGCCGGCAGATTCGTTCCCTGTACATTTTGATCGCTGTGATAGGTTCTATCACAGCGATCAAAATAAAAAAATAGTAAATAAACCCCCCCCTTTATCACCCCCATAGGTAGGGACAGTAATAAAATACAGAAATTATATTTATTTTTGTTTTTCCATTAGTGTTAGGGGTAGGGTTAGGGGTATGGTTAGGGTTTCATTTAGGGTTAGGGTTGCACTTAGGGTTAGGGTTGCACTTAGGGCTAGGGTTGCACTTAGGGTTAGGGTTGCACTTAGGGCTGCACTTAGGTTTAGGGTTGCACTTAGGGATAGGGTTGCACTTAGGGATAGTGCTGCACTTAGGGATAGGGCTGCACTTAGGGATAGGGCTGCACTTAGGGTTGCACTTAGGGATAGGGTTGCACTTAGGGTTGCACTTAGGGTTAGGGTTGCACTTAGGGATAGGGTTGCACTTAGGGATAGGGTTGCACTTAGGGTTAGGGTTGCACTTAGGGCTAGGGTTGCACTTAGGGCTAGGGTTGCACTTAGGGCTAGGGTTGCACTTAGGGCTAGAATTAGGGTTAGAATTAGGGTATGTGCACACGGTGCGGATTTGGCTGCGGATCCACAGCGGATTGGTCGCTGTGGATTGGTAGCAGTTTTCCATCACGTTTACAGTACCACGTAAACCTATGGAAAACCAAATCCGCTGTGCCCATGGTGCGGAAAATACAGCTCGGAAATGCTGCGTTGTATTTTCCGCAGCATGTCAATTCTTTGTGCGGATTCCACAGCGTTTTACACCTGCTCCATAATAGGAATCCGCAGTAAATCCATAGGTAAAGCGCAGTTCCTTTTACCTGCAGATTTTTCAAAAACGGTGCTGAAAAATCCGCACACAAATCCGCAACGTGGGCACATAGCCTTAGGGTTAGGGTTGGAATTAGGGTTAGGGGTGTGTTGGGGTTAGTGTTTGAGTTAGAATTGTGGGGTTTCCACTGTTTAGGCACATCAGGGGGTCTCCAAACGCGACATGGCGCCACCATTGATTCCAGCCAATCTTGCATTGAAAAAGTCAAATGGTGCTATCTCCCTTCCGAGCCCGGACGTGTGCCCAAACAGTGGTTTACCCCCACATATGGGGTACCAGCGTACTCAGGAGAAACTGGACAACAACTTTTGGGGTCCAATTTCTCCTGTAACTCTTGGGAAAATAATAAACTGCAGGCTAAAAAATTATTTTTGAGGAAAGAAAAATGATTTTTTATTTTCACGGCTCTGCGTTATAAACTTCTGTGAAGCACTTGGGGGTTCAAAGTGCTCACCACACATCTAGATAAGTTCCTTTGGGGGTCTAGTTTCCAAAATGGGGTCACTTGTGGGGGGTTTCTACTGATTAGGCACATCAGGGGCTCTGCAAACGCAACGTGACGCCCGCAGAGCATTCCATCAAAGTCTGCATTTCAAAACGTCACTACTTCACTTCCGAGCCCCGGCATGTGCCCAAACAGTGGTTTACCCTCACATATGGGGTATCGGCGTACACAGGAGAAACTGGACAACATCTTTTGGGGTCAAATTTCTCCTGTTACCCTTGGGAAAATAAAAAATTCTGGGCTAAAAATGTATTTTTGAGGAAAGAAAACTTATTATTTTCAAGGCTCTGCGTTATAAACTTCTGTGAAGCACTTGGGGGTTCAAAGTGCTCACCACACATCTAGATTAGTTACGTGGGAGGTCTAGTTTCCAAAATGGGGTCACTTGTGGGGGAGCTCCAATGTTTAAGCACACAGGGGCTCTCCAAACGCGACATGGTGTCCGCTAATGATTGGAGCTTATTTTCCATTCAAAAAGCCAAATGGCGTGCCTTCCCTTCTGAGCCCTGCCGTGCTGTTGTGAATTCCGTTCTCGGGCTCCCTCCTGTGGTCGTGAATGGTACTTTGGTGAGTTCTGTCCTTGGACACCCTCTGGTGGCTTTGAGTGGAACTGCTGATCTTTGAGGTTGGCTTTCTCAGCTGCTCTCGTTTATTGCTTCTGCTGGCTTCCCTATTTAACTCTGCCCAGGTCGTTAGTTCATGCCAGCTATCAATGTCTCAGTACTGGTTCAGATCTCTCTTGGATTTCTCTGATGACCTGTCTACTCCAGCAGAAGCTAAGTCCTTGCTAGTCATTTGCTGTTCATCGGTTTTTGTATATATTTTTCAGTACATGCTATGTTTCTAGTCCAGCTTGCTATTATGATATTTCCTTGCTAGCTGGAAGCTCTGGGGGTGCAGAGCTGCACCTCCACACCGTGAGTCGGTGTGGAGGTCTTTTTGCACACTCTGCGTGGTTTTTGTAGTTTTTAATACTGACCGCATAGTTCCCTTTCCTATCCTCTGTCTATCTAGAGAAGATTCGGCCTCCTTTGCTAAAATCTGTTTCATTCCTGTGTTTGTCACTTCCCTCTTAACTCACAGTTAATATTTGTGGGGGGCTACCTTTACTTTGGGGAATTTCTCTGAGGCAAGGTAGGCTGCTATTTCTATCTTTAGGGGTAGTTAGCTCTTAGGCTGTGAAGAGGCGTCTAGGGAGAGTTAGGTATGCTCCACGGCTATTTCTAGTGTGTGTGATAGGATTAGGGATTGCGGTCAGTAGAGTTACCACCTCCTCAGAGCTTGTCCCAGGTTTCCTGTTTTAACCATCAGGTCACTTCGGGTGCTCCTAACCACCAGGTCCATAACACCGTGCGCCCAAACAGTGGTTTACCCCCACATATGGGGTATCAGCGTACTCAGGACAAACTGGACACCAACATTTGGGGTCCAATTTCTCCTGTTACCCTTGGCAAAATAAAAAATTCCGGGCTAAAAAATCATTTTTGAGGAAAGAAGAATTATTTTTTATTTTCACGGCTCTGCGTTATAAACTTCTGTGAAGCACCTGGGGGTTTAAAGTGCTCACTATGCATCTAGATAAGTTCCTTGGGGTGTCTAGTTTCCAAAATGGGGTCACTTGTGGGGGAGCTCCAATGTTTAGGCACACAGGGGCTCTCCAAACGCGACATGGTGTCCGCTAACGATGGAGATCATTTTTCATTCAAAAAGTCAAATGGCGCTCCTTCCCTTCCGAACCTTACCATGTGCCCAAACAGTGGTTTACCCCCACATGTGAGGTGTCGGTGTACTCAGGAGAAATTGCCCAACAAATTTTAGGATCCATTTTATCCTGTTGCCCATGTGAAAATCAAAAAATTGAGGCTAAAATAATTTTTTTGTGAAAAAAAAGTACTTTTTCATTTTTACGGATCAATTTGTGAAGCACCTGAGGGTTTAAAGTGCTCACTATGCATCTAGATAAGTTCCTTGGGGTGTCTAGTTTCCAAAATGGGGTCACTTGTGGGGGAGCTCCAATGTTTAGGCACACAGGGGCTCTCCAAACACGACATGGTGTCCGCTAACGATGGAGATCATTTTTCATTCAAAAAGTCAAATGGTGCTCCTTCCCCTCCGAACCTTACCATGTGCCCAAACAGTGGTTTACCCCCACATGTGAGGTGTCGGTGTACTCAGGAGAAATTGCCCAACAAATTTTAGGATCCATTTTATCCTGTTGCCCATGTGAAAATCAAAAAATGGAGGCTAAAATAATTTTTTTTGTGAAAAAAAAAGTACTTTTTCATTTTTACGGATCAATTTGTGAAGCACCTGGGGGTTTAAAGTGCTCACTATGCATCTAGATAAGTTCCTTGGGGCGTCTAGTTTCCAAAATGGGGTCACTTGTGTGGGAGCTCCAATGTTTAGGCACACGGGGGCTCTCCAAACGCGACATGGTGTCCGCTAAAGATTGGAGCCAATTTTTCATTCAAAAAGTCAAATGGCGCTCCTTTCCTTCCGAGCCCTGCCGTGCTCCCAATCAGTGGTTTACCCCCACATATGAGGTATCAGTGTACTCAGGACAAATTGGACAACAACTTTTGTGGTCCAGTTTCTCCTTTTACCCTTGGGAAAATAACAAAATTGTTGCTAAAATATCATTTTTGTGACTAAAAAGTTAAATGTTCATTTTTTCCTTCCATGTTGCTTCTGCTGCTAACACCTGAAGGGTTAATAAACTTCTTGAATGTGGTTTTGAGCACCTTGAGGGGTGCAGTTTTTAGAATGGTGTCACTTTTGGGTATTTTCAGCCATATAGAACCCTGAAACTGACTTCAAATGTGAGGTGGTCCCTAAAAAAAATGGTTTTGTCAATTTTGTTGTAAAAATGAGAAATCGCTGGTCAAATTTTAACCCTTAGAACATCCTAGCAAAAAAAAAATTTTGTTTACAAAATTGTGCTGATGTAAAGTAGACATGTGGGAAATATTATTTATTAACTATTTTGTGTCACATAACTCTCTGGTTTAACAGAATAAAAATTAAAAATGTGAAAATTGCAAAATTTTCAAAATTTTCGCCAAATTTCCGTTTTTTTCACAAGTAAACGCAGAAATTATCGACCTAAATTTACTACTAACATGAAGCCCAATATGTCACGAAAAAACAATCTCAGAATCGCTAGGATCCGTTGAAGCGTTGCTGAGTTATTACCTCCTAAAGGGACACTGGTCAGAATTGCAAAAAATGGAAAGGTCATTAAGGTCAAAATAGGCTAGGTCATGAAGGGGTTAAGAGGCTCCTCTGGCCTCCATTCATTACCTGTAGTAATGGCACCTGTTTGAACTTGTTAATGAGTGGAGGACAGAGCGGAGATCATGATTGTGCGGCCCTGATGTTTGCCATGGCAATTCACGGTCAAATAGCGACCTTAGAGACTGCCAGCTATAGCGACCTGTTCAGAAGTTAGCGACATTTAGGTGGTAGAAATATACTTTTTCATTTCTGTCATGTCACTTTGCATTCATTCCTGAACAGCACCTGAAGGGCTAATAAACTACCTTACAGCAGTTTTCAGTCACTTTAAACCTGAATAGGTCCTTCCAAAATATAAATTGTGTAAATTTCCATGAAAAAATTAAAAATTACTGCTACAATTTTAAACCTCCCAAAAGGCTAACAAAATAAAATAACATTTTACAAATGCTGCTGATGTAAAGCACACATGTGGGAAATGTTATTAATGTATTTCTGTGGTATGACTACCTGGATTAAAGGGATAATCATTCAAAGTTTGAAAATTGAATTTTTTTTTAAATTTGTCAAATTTCTGATATTTTTCATAAATAAATACAAAACATATTGACCTAAATTTAGCATTATCATAAATTACAATGCGCCACGAAAAAACAATCTCAAAATCATTTGGATTTGTTGAAGCGTTCCAGAGTTACTAACACATAAAGGGACACTGGTCAGATTTAAAAAATGTGGCCTAGTCACTAAGGGGTTCAATTAAATCACTATTTTATCAGCAGGAGATTATCACTAGAGGACTAGTCTTGTGCCATGTAGTCTTCCTGTTCTGTGTATCCCCACCCCCACCTTTGATTGTCAGACTGCTGCGCATGCACAGGATTGTACACAGAAAACTGCCAATCAGTGGGTTGGGCAGGGTGACAAAAGCTCAGCATTCATAGAATTGCCCCTACAATATGTTGCTCTTAAAGGGAATCTGTCGCCCCAAAATATGCCTATAAGCTAAGGCCACCGGCATCAGGGGCTTATCTACAGCATTCTGTAGATAAGCCCCCTATGTATCCTGAAAGATAAGAAAAACAAGTTTGTCCAGTCTGATGGGCGTCACGGTCCGGGTCCAGCGCCTCCCATCTTCATACGATGTCGGCCTCTTCTTTGCCTCCTGCCGCGGCTCCTGCGCAGGCGTACTCAGGGGTGGATTAAGGGTAGTCAGGGCCCCGGGCTGTTCAGACACTGTGGGCCCCCCCCCCGGTCATGTGACGGGGGTCATGTGATACCCGAACCAGATTATTCTGGAAAAATGGCCCTACTCTACTGTAACCTATTAAATATTTGTTGAAATCTGCAATACAATTTAGGTATATTTTGACCAATAATATCACATACAAGGAACAAATACCACCGCGCCATGACCAGATCACAAATTACAACCACAGTGATCGAATAATATCACATACAAGGAACAAATACCACCGCACCAGGTCAAGACCACATATTACCACCACTTGGTGACCAAATAGCACATTCAAGGGACAAATACCACACCATTTCCAGACCACATATTACCACCACATAGTGACTGAATACTACAATACTGATTAGTAATTAAAAAAAAAAACAAAACACAATACTATCACAAGTGCCAGTATTCACAGGAGATCGGTACTTAGTATGCAGTGTCTATGTACAGGTAATACAGTGATCACTGGTGACATTGTACACAGGACCTCTGTATATAGTATACAGTGTATAGTGTCAGTGTATAGGTAACACTGACTCACCAGTGACGTCTCTGGGTGAAGTCCTCCATCTTTCATCCAGCACAAACCGCCATCATTTCTTCCAGCCAGGACTAATTTCTGCAGGAAATAACATGTTATCTAGAGCTCTGCTCGCAGAACACATTACTTAATTTTTCACAACTTCTACATTACACCACATGGAGAAAAAAAGGCGATATAGTGTCACTCTGCACAGTAACAGGACCGCCCCCTCCCATTTAAAACAGTATACTCAATAAATAAAATAAATACATCACTGCAGTAATAATATCCCTTAATTAGCCCCTATGGTAATAATATTCCCCACCCTGGCCCCGTGTGTCTCATTCCTGGCTCCAGCCATATGTTCTCCCATCCTGCCCTCATGAGTATCCATTCTACACCATATGATCTCCCCATCCTGCCCCATCTGTCTCCATCGTATCCATCCTGCCCCGTGTCTCCAATCATGCCGCGTGTCTACATTCTGCCCATGCCTCCAGTCCTGCCCCCAGTGTGTCCAGCAATCTGCCCCAGTGTGTCCAGCATATTACCCCCAGTGTGTCCAGCAATCTGCCCCAGTGTGTCCAGCATATTACCCCCAGTGTCTCCAGCAATCTGCCCCAGTGTCTCCAGCATTGCCCCCAGTCACCAGCAATCTGCCCCAGAGTCTCCAGCATTGCCCCAGAGTCTCCAGCATTGCCCCCAGTGTCCAGCAATCTGCCCCAGTGTCTCCAGCAATCTGCCCCAGTGTCTCCAGCATTGCCCCAGTGTCTGCAGCAATCTGCCCCAGTGTCTCCAGCATTGCCCCAGTGTCTCCAGCAATCTGCCCCAGTGTCTCCAGCATTGCCCCGTGTCCAGCAATCTGCCCCAGCATTGCCCCAGAGTCTCCAGTATTGCCCCCAGTGTCCAGCAATCTGCCCCAGTGTCTCCAGGATTGCCCCAGTGTCCAGCAATCTGCCCCAGTGTCTCCAGCATTGCCCCCAGTCACCAGCAATCTGCCCCAGAGTCTCCAGCATTGCCCCAGAGTCTCCAGCATTGCCCCCAGTGTCCAGCAATCTGCCCCAGTGTCTCCAGCAATCTGCCCCAGTGTCTCCAGCATTGCCCCAGTGTCTGCAGCAATCTGCCCCAGTGTCTCCAGCAATCTGCCCCAGTGTCTCCAGCAATCTGCCCCAGTGTCTCCAGCATTGCCCCAGTGTCTCCAGCAATCTGCCCCAGTGTCTCCAGCATTGCCCCCAGTGTCCAGCAATCTGCCCCAGCATTGCCCCAGAGTCTCCAGTATTGCCCACAGTGTCCAGCAATCTGCCCCAGTGTCTCCAGGATTGCCCCAGTGTCCAGCAATCTGCCCCAGTGTCTCCAGCATTGCCCCTGTCTCCAGCATTGCCCCCAGTGTCTCCAGCATTGCCCCCAGTGTCTCCAGCATTGCCCCCAGTGTCCAGCAATCTGCCCCAGTGTCTCCAGCATTACCCCCAGTGTCCAGCAATCTGCCCCAGTGTCTCCAGCAATCTGCCCCACTGTCTCCAGCAATCTGCCCCACTGTCTCCAGCAATCTGCCCCAGTGTCTCCAGCAATCTGCCAGTGTCTCCAGCAATCTGCCCCAGTGTCTCCAGCATTGCACCGTGTCTCCAGCATTGCCCCCAGTGTCTCCAGCAATCTGCCCCAGTGTCTCCAGCATTGCCCCCAGTGTCTCCAGCATTACCCCCAGTGTCCAGCAATCTGCCCCACTGTCTCCAGCATTACCCCCAGTGTCCAGCAATCTGCCCCAGTGTCTCCAGCAATCTGCCCCAGTGTCTCCAGCAATCTGCCCCAGTGTGTCCAGCAATCTGCCCCAGTGTCTCCAGCAATCTGCCCCAGTGTCTCCAGCAATCTGCCCTAGTGTCTCCAGGATTGCCCCAGTGTCCAGCAATCTGCCCCAGTGTCTCCAGCATTGCCCCAGTGTCTCCAGCAATCTGCCCCAGTGTATCCAGCATTGCCCCCAGTGTCCAGCAATCTGCCCGTGTCTCCAGCATTGCCCCCAGTGTCTCCAGCAATCTGCCCCAGTGTCTCCAGCATTGCCCCCAGTGTCCAGCAATCTGCCCCAGTGTCTCCAGCATTACCCCCAGTGTCCAGCAATCTGCCCCAGTGTCTCCAGCATTGGCCCCAGTGTCTCCAGCATTGCCCCAGTGCCTCCAGCATTGCCCCCAGTGCCTCCAGCATTGCCCCCAGTGCCTCCAGCATTGCCCCCAGCATTGCCCCCAGTGTCTTCAGCATTGCCGTTTGCAAAAAAAAAAAAAAAAAAGTTCTCCTCACCTGACCAGCGCTCCAGCGGCGAGCAGCTCCCTCCAGCAGCGCACACTCGCCAGCGACTGACAATGACGTCAGACGCCGGCGACGTGTGCGCTGCGGCCGACGAGCTGCAAGCCTCCAATTGGCTGGCGGCTGTTGTTAACCGCCGCAGCGCTGGAAGGGGCCTGGTGAGCAGATGAGAAGGGGCCCGATGCCGGCCCCCTCTCTCTGCCCACCGGGTCTGGGGGCACATAAATGCCGGCGGCGGCGGGCATTCGCAGTCTTCGGGCGGTCAATCTGTGCGGTAGCCCAGGGCCCCCCCACACCACTGGGCCCTGGGCTACCGCCCATATTGACCCTCTTATAATCCGCCCCTGGGCGTACTGATTTGCCCTGTTGAGGGCAGAGCAAAGTTCTGCAGTGCGCAGGCGCCGGGCCTCTCTGACCTTTCCCGGTGCCTGCGCACTGCAGTACTTTGCTCTGCCCTCAACAGGGCAGATAAAGTACACCTGCGCAGGAGCCGCAGCGGGAAGCAAAGAAGAGGCAGACATCATATGAAGATGGGAGGCGCTGGACCCGGACCGCACCGGGACCGCCCCTGGGTGAGTATAATCTAACTTGTTTTTCTTATCTTTCAGGATACATCGGGGGCTTATCTACAGCATTACAGAAAGCTGTAGATAAGCCCCTGATGCCAGTGGCCTTAGCTTATTTTGGGATTTTGGGGTGACAGATTCCCTTTAAGTTAAATTGCAAAAACCTTGTAATAGATTAACTTCAAGTTCATGAAACCATTGATATTGATCATCTTGAAAACAAGTTATTTTTATTTTTAATTACAAACATGGTCAATACAGAGTATTAGCACACCATATGTTCCAAGCGTGGTACAATGGGCTACAGTACATTACCTATGTTAGGTAATGTGCCTTATACTGAAGCTACAGAAGCAAGGACTGGGGAAACTATATGCAGGTGGGTAAGGAATTGGCTAAATGACAGGAAACAAAGTTGTCATAAATGGTACATTCTCTAAATGGAATATAGTCAGCAGTGGAGTACAGCAGGGATCTGTGCTAGGACTGATCCTTGTTAACCTCTTTATTAATGACCTTGTGGATGGGATTGAGAGTAAAGTTTCAGTCTTTGCTAACGACACCAAACTGTTTAGATACTAAAATCTGACCCTTGATATTACAATATTGGAAAACGACCTGGATAAGATGTCTGAATGGGCAAACACTTGGCAAATAAGTAGTGATGAGCGAGAGTACTCGTACCTCGGGTGACCTCTGACTATTTATGACTGCTCGGAGATTTCGTTTTCATCGTGGCAGCTAAATGATTTACAGCTATTAGCCAGGCTAAGTACATGTGGGGGTTGCCTGGTTGCTAGGGAATCCCCACATGTAATCAAGCTGGCTAATAGGTGTAAATCATTCAGCTGCCATGATGAAAACTAAATCTCCGAGCAGTCATAAATACTCGGAGGTCACCTGGGCGTTCTGGGGGGGGGGGGGGAAAACCCGAGCAACAATTACACTCACTCATCACTACAAATAAGGTTTGATGTAGCTAAATGTAAAGTAATGCACTTAGGAAGGAGTAATCCTATTGCTGCAGATACATTAAATAGGAGCATACTTGGGACTACAGAACATGAGAAGGACTTGGGTATTCTGGTCACAAGTAAGCTGAGCAGCCGCAAAAGCAAACAAGATTTTAGGGTGTATAAAAAGAAAGATAAAATACCATGATCACAACGAATTGTTACCCACATGTAAAGGCCACATGCAGAATATGGAATTCAGTTTTCGGCTCCATTTCAATGCAATGTCGCGGCGACCAAAAAACCTTAATTCTGGCGTTTTTACTTTTTTCTCGCTACACTTTTTAACCATCAGGTTAATCCTTTTTTTTTATTGATAGATTGGGTGATTCTGAACGCGGTGATGCCAAATATGTGTGTGTTTTATTTTTTTATTGTTTTGTTTGGAATGGGTCGAAAGGGGGTTGATTTGAACTTTTATAAAAAAATTTTTATATATATCTGTAAAAACTTTTTTTTTACTTTTGCATGCTTCAATAGTCTCAGTGGGAGACTAGAAGCTGTCATAACCCGATAAGCTCTGCTACATACAGGCGATGATCAGATCATGTATGTAGTAGAATTGCTCACTTGCTATGAGCGCCGACCACCGTGTGGCGCTCATAGCATGCCAGCTGTCACAACCATAGGGGTCTCCAGGAGACATCTGGTTATCATGCCAACCCATCGGAGACCCGCAATCATGTGACGAAGGTCACCGATGGGTGGATTTCCGACACCATTGCCGGAAATGCATGTTAAATGCCGCTGTCAGTGTTTGACAGCGGCATTTAATGGGTTAATAGCCGCTGGTGGAACGCGATTCCACCCGCGGCTATTCTGGGCACACGTCAGCTGTTTAAAACAGCTGACATGTATCGGGAATGATGTGGGCTCACTGCCGGAGCCCACATCAAAGGGAAGGAGTCCCGACATCGGCGTAAATGTACGCCCAATGTTGGAAAGGGGTTAAAAAACTCGTCTCTAATCTTCCCTTCATCTCTAAACTCCTGGAACGCTTGGTCCACTCCTGTCTAATCCGCTATCTCTCAGATAACTCTTCTTGACCCTCTTCAATCCAGTTTCCGCTCTTTACACTCTACTGAAACTGCCCTCACTAAAGTTTCTAATGATCTACTAACAGCTAAATCTAATGGTTACTAATTCTCCTGGATCTCTCTACATCATTCAACAGATCATCAGCTCACTATGCTCAGTTCCATCGGCCTCAAGGACACTATTCTCTCCTGTTCTCCTCCTACCTCTCTGACCGCTCCTTCACTGTATCTTTTGCTGGCTCCTCCTCCTCTCATCTTCCCCTTACTGTTGGGGTTCCTCAAGGATCAGTCCTAGGCCCTCCTCCTCTTTTTCTTGTATACGGCCCCTATTGGACAATCAGGCAGTAGATTTGGTTTCCAGTAACATCTCTATGCTGATGACGCCCGATTATACACTTCTACTCTTGACATCACCCCTGCATTATTACAAACCACCAGTGATTGTCTTAGCGCTTTCTCCAACATCATGTCCTCCCTCTATTTGAAACTGAACCTGTCAAAAACTGAACTCCTTGTGCTTCTTTGATCCAGTAACCTACCTGTGCCAAAAATTGCCTTTTCTGTATGTGGTTCTACAATTACTCCCAAGCAACATGCCCGCTGTCTTGGGGTCATAATTGATTCAGAGCTTTCATTCACCCCCCCACATCTGATCACTGTCTCACTATTGTTATCTGCACCTCAAAAACATTTATAGAATTTGACCTTTTCTTACTTCGGCACTGCAAAAACTCTTACTGTTGCTCTTATTCATTTTCGTCTGGACTATTGTGACTCTCTCACAATCGGTCTCCCTCTTACCAAACTCTCCCCTCTCCAATCTGTCTTGATTGCTGCAGCCAGGATCATATTCCTCACCAACCATTACACCGATGCCTCTACATTGTGCCAGTCATTGCACTGGTTACCCATTCACTCCAGAATTCAATATAAACTTATTACTCTCACCCACAAAACGCTCCACAGTTCAGCACCACCCTACATCTCCTCCCTTGTCTCAGTCTACCACCCTACCTGTGTCCTACGCTCTGCTAATGACCTGAGATTAACATCCTCAATACTCAGAACCTCCCATTCCCGTCTCCAAGACTTCTCACGTGCTGTGCCAATTCTTTGGAATGCATTACCCAGGATAATTCGATTAATCCCCAATACCTACAGTTTTAAGCGTGCCCTAAAAACGCATTTCTTCAGACTGGACTACTGCCTCAACACATTTATTTAATTATCCTTGTGTGGGCCATTCAAAGTTTTCACCGTAAGCAGGTTCCTCGTATCATGTTCTCACACACTTTATGCATTTAATAGCCCTCTGTGTGTACTTTTACATATTCTGGCTGGTAAACGGTTCATGCAGCTTCACATGAACACCCGATTTCTTACATTATGGCTGGTCCGCACATTAGCAATTGCTACCATCCACCTTTTTTGTCTCCCCTATAGATTGTAAGCTTGCGAGCAGGGCCCTCATTCCACTTGGTATCTGTTGTTTATGTGATTATTGTTATGCTGTAATGTCTTATTGTCTGTACAAGTCCCATCTAAAATGTAAAGTGCTGAGGAATATGTTGGCGCTATAGAAATAAAATTATTATTATTATTTTACTAAGCAATCAGCCCCTTTATGAGTTGATAGGTTGTGAGTGGTTATCTCATAAGTATTTTGTACATTTGTTTACTCCATCTTTATTAAGTGGGTTGCTGCAAAAACAGTGTGTGAACATCACCTAACAGTACTCTGTAAAGAAAACTATGGGGCGAGTACGTTAACAATTTGCACAATTTTGAACTACACACAACTAGATAATATTGAATAAAATGTAGTTTAGACATGCACGCATCACATGGGCTTTGCAGCGGAGGATTAAGGTAAAATCTATTCCAACAACTTGTGAATAAATTCAATATCTGATTTCTGAACAAAATATTTTCTATATTTCCAACATGAAAGGCATTCTCCTCTGTATAAGTTAACAGATGTATATCAAAATTTGATTTCGCCTACAATCTGAACAAAAAAAGTTTTAACTCATGAGATTATTTTTCTATATATAATATATATATATATATATCCATAAAAAACAATGTTTTATTATAAAACATTTTTGACAATCTGAACATGAACAAGATTTTCCACTGTGTGAGTTGCCAGATGTCTCTCAAGATGTGATTTTCTTGCAAAACGTCTCCCACATTCTGAACATAAAAAAGGCTTATCTCCTGTGTGAGTTATTTGATGTCTCTCACAATGACGTTTGACCACAAAACTTTTCCCGCATTCCGAACATGAAAATGGCTTCTCTCCTGTGTGGGTTCTCTGATGTTCAACAAGAATTGATTTCTTTGTAAAACATTTCCCACATTCTGAACATGCAAATGGCCTCACTCCTGTGTGTGTCTTCTGATGGCGATCAAGATGCGATTTTTTGTAGAAACCTCTTCCACATTCTGAACATAAAAATGACTTATCTCCTGTATGAGTGAGTTGATGTTCGACAACAGCGGATTTCTTGGTAAAACATTTCCCACATTCAGAACATGCAAATGGTTTCTCCCCTGTGTGAACTCTTTGATGTTCAACAAGAATTGATTTTTTGGTAAAACATTTCGTACATTCAGAACACGAAAATGGTCTCTCATTTCTGTGCATTCTCATGTGCATGGAAAGGTTGAATATATTTTTATAATGTCTTCCACATTCAGAACACGTAAATATTTTATCTTTTCTAGTGCCTGTAGTTTGTTTAACAGTCTGTGATTGATCACATGGCAGTTCTTCTTCGTTAGTTGGATCAGATAATACATCTCTGCTGAAAAGGACTGGTGGATCATTTGGAGTAAAGAAGTGTTTCATGGAAGAAGGGTGAAAGATATCTTTAAGTTGTGCTTTATCTTCTGGGAATAAAGGATATATCGCTGAGAGTTTGGTACCGTCATCTGCTGAAAATAAAAGCAGATTTTTAGTTTTGATCTCAAAACACAATGATGTACATATTATATACACATGGACATAATTGTTGGTATCCTTCAGCTAAAGTAAAAAAAGCCCAAAATGATCACTGAAATAACTTGAAACTGAGAAAAGTAATTTTCAATTTACATTTCCTGAATATCAGCTAATGAACATCACACATTGCTTTGAATTGTGGTTAAAGAAAATAAACTAGTCAAAATGTCTCGAACAAAAATAATGGTACCCCAAGAAATGATTGAAAATAATTTGATCATGTGAAACTAAGGTGTGTCCTATAAAATTAGCATGACAAGTGTCTACAATCTTGTAATCTGTCAATCTGTTTTTTTAGAGCAGGGGTGGGTGACTTCATCTGGCCTGCGGGCAGGTCCCCGGAGTCCGCAATGCTCGGGCGGCAACCCTATCCTGCCAGCCCTTTAACCCCCAAAGCATGCAGCGTTTATTGCAGAACACTAACTGCACATGAATGATAACATAATTGGGGTGGGCGGGTTAAAGCCCGAGTGGGCAGGGTTAACAACTGGGTCGGCGGGGTTGACGCCAGGGTGGGTGGGGTTAGCGCGCCCAATGATCTCCCATCCTCCTGTCCTGGAAGAGGAGCTGCTTGCCAGGGAGTCCAGAGCGATCTCTATGCTGGCAGCTCAGTGCCTGTCTGCTGGTGATTTCTGTGACTTTCTGCTGGTGATCTCTGCCCCTCAGCTATGTGCCCCACCTGTGATCTCTGTGCCCCTCAGCTATGTGCCCTAATATAATCTCTGTGCCCACGAGCTATATGCCCCGTGATCTGTGCCTCCCAGCTATGTGCCCCATGTGATCTTTGTCCCCCCCTGATCTGTCGCCCCAGCTGTGTGCCCCCGTGAACTCTGTGCCACATAGCTATATGTCCCCCTGTGTTCCCTGTGCCCACCTGTGATATTTGTGCTCCCATCTAATCTGTGCCCCCGTGATCTCTGTCCCCTCCAGCTATGTGCCCCTCCGTGATCTCTGTGCTCTCTAGCTATGCCCCCCCGTGATTTTCGTGCTACCCCCCGGTGATCTCTGTGCCCCCTGTGATCTCTGTGTCCCCCCGATGATCTATGAGCCCCACCTGGTGATCTATGTGCCTCCCTGGCGATCTCTGTCCCCCATGTGATATGTATATTCCCCAGTGCTGCATTTACCCCAGAAGTGCTGTATATCCCACTGAGTACTATATATGGCCCCCAGTGCTGTATATTTCCCCAGGGACATATATATCCCCAGTGCTGTCTGTGCTTCCTAGTGATGCATATAGCCCCTCAGTGATGTCTATAACACCCGGCCTCCCCGGTGATGAATATGTCCCAGCATCTCCTGTGATGTCTATGCCTCCCAGCCCCTCCTGTAATTCATATGACCCCAGAGTCTCCTGTGATGCATATACAGCAGTGTCAATATGTACAGCAGTCCCAGCGTCTCCTATGTGATGTATATAAAGCAGTCCCTGTGTCTCCTATGTGTTGTATAATCAGCAGTCCCTGCGCCTCCTATGTTATGTATATTCAACAGTCCCAGCATCTCCTGTGTGATGTATATACAGCTGTCTCCGTGTCCTCTATGTGATAGGAGATGCTGCGACTGCTGTATCTATATGTGATGAATAGACAGCAGTCACAGTGTCTCCTATGTGAGGATTATACAGCAGTCCCATTGTCTCCTATATGGTGTATATACAGCTGTCTCAGCATCTCCTATGTGATATAAATACAGTAGTCCCAGCATCTCCTATGGTGATGTATATGATTTACAAAACTTATTATTGACTGCTCTTCTGGCTGACGGAAACATGGAAAAGCAGCTGTGAGAAGCAACATGATCAGTATCACCTAAGATCACAGCTACACAAAAGAGAGGCAGCTCCAGCCGTCACATTAAGGGTCAGTTACCTTAATTAAATGTTTGACTAAATATACCAGGGTAATTTTCAAGGTGATCACTTTTGTGTGGCCCCAGATGATGGTAGAAATTTCCAAATGGCCCCCGGCTGGAAAGTTTCCACACCCCCAATTTAGAGGGTGAAAACTAGTCGCTGTGCTGTTTCGTATCATGGTATTTACCACACTGAATATGGACCAAAGAAAACTAATAAGAGAGTTGACTCAGGAGATTAGAAAGAAAATTATAGACAAACTTATTAAAGGTAAAGGCTATAAGACTATCTGTAACAGCTTGAATTTCCTGTTACTACAATTGCACATATTACTCAAGAGCTTTAAGATCTATGGAACAGTAGTCAACTTCTCTGTATGTGGCCACAAGAGGAAAATTGAAGAGACGGATAATACGAATGGTAACCAGAGGCCAGAACAACTTCAATAAAAATTAGAGGTGAATCCCAAGGTTAAGGTACATCAGTGTCAGATCACACCATCTGTCACGGTCAAAGCCAAAGTGGACTTCATAGAAGATGAATGAGGAGGAAATCACTGTTGAAAGTAAGTAATTATGAAACAAAACAAATTTGCCAAAATGCATACTGCTCAGCCACAAAGCTTCTGGGAGAAAGTCCTTTGGTAAGATAATACAAAACTGAAGTTTTTTTGCAAAGACACATCTGCTCTATAGTTACAGACACAAATGAAACATACAGAGAAAAGAATACTGTATCTATTGTGAGACATGGAGGAAGCTCGGTTATATTCTGGGGCTGCTTTGCTGCATGATCCGCAATGTTATGGAAAAATTCCCATACCTTGACACTGCATTTCGACTGAGTTCAGAGAGGGAACAATCGCTTACTGATGCAGCCATAATTATTAAGCAGTGTAAACAAGATCTACTGCACAATAAAAAGTCAGTTAAACTAAGGAAGCATGTGCCCATACACGTTAGATCACAAGATGAACATGTACACCATGCTAAAAGAAAATCAACTGTTTGTCCCACGGCTCTGCCATTGGAAAGGACAGGAATCATTTGATGCTTTCAGGGTCTGCAATATGGACAAAAGAGGAGAAATTGTCCTCAATGGATACGGAACCGTAACGACCCTGAAAAATTAGGCAATAATAATGGTTTCAAAATGAAACCTAATTATGCCAGAAGAGGGGGGAAACAGGTAGAAGGAAATCAGGGACATAAACAAGGGCAGGGACCAATACATGTGGCCATTGTAAATGCCCCAGGTCAGGGTGTAGTGGATGTGGAATCTAACGATTCCACAAAAAAGAACTATGGTTGAGAACCCACAAGTGGCAGTATGTACCTCACAGGTACTTACTAGGAGTCTTGTAGACATTGATCGACAAGCAAGGATCCCTAAAGATCTGGGGCCAGTATGTCATATCATACTGGAGGCTTCTGGAGGACCCTACATAAAGGCCAGAATCAAAGATCAGGACACACAAATCATGCTTGACACTGGTGCAAAAATCGTCATCACTAATTTCAAACATCATTTATATCCAAACAATCTTCGATGTGTAGTGATCTGATTTGATCACCAACAAGGGGGGTAAAGGCTCACTGATTGGACGAAGTTATCGTCCAGATTGCCAAATCCATAAATCTCAGGATCACAATGTCGTTTTACCCCAATTCTGACAACATTTTCGGAACAATGGCCCAAAATGAATGGATCCTATATTTGGCAAACTGCAATGTATGGAAGGGACCCAGACAATCCAAGGTGTGTGTCATACAATGCCAGTGTCTGGGACCACCCTTTCCAGCAATGGAAAGCTCAGCAGATGTACTTGAACACAAATGGCCAGAGGTCTAGCACAACAAAGACCTCCAACCCATTGTGTAAGAACATCCTGATCTGTGCAGCCAGAGTAAAAATGACTGTGACAGATTGATTGGTACCAAAGAGTGAGGACCTTAAATGGTTTTGGAGGGATACATATAATATTCTCAAATTGGGGAGAACCCCCCAAAAATCCCTCTCTATTAAATCATGAAAATTAACTTTTATTGTATACAATTAAAAAATGGTGCACAAAAATTATGGATTGAAAGATTGTCCCTAAGTTGCCTAAAGATTATATTAGTCCTTTGGATATGTTAGGACATTTGAATAGGATGATACCCCGGGGTGTCAGCACTTATTTGCTGAATAGGAAAAACATTATTAGAGCACTTATCCCCCCAACATGTCTCACTGCAGATGCAGAGTCATCGAGGGATGGGAGATTTATACCAGGGTTTACGTGTAAATCTCTGAAATATGTGATTCAGATGGAACCCCCTGGCAGAAGATTTCCTATAATGAGGCAGATGGAGGAACTGTGGACGGCATCTGGCCTGTGATCCAGTGGTGTCCGTCTTTTTATTAGTGCCGTCGGCCACAGTTTTCTGCACCTCTGAGAAAAAAATAGACACAGCCGAACAGAGGCCAGACAGAGTCCAGAGTAACTGCTGCCTCATTATAGTGAAATGCTCCCTCGGGGTTTCATCTGAATGTTATAGTGTAGAGAGCCGGATAAATGTGAACCAAAATGTTATGCAAAATGCTCGCAATAAAAGCTTCAACTCGATCCACAAAAAAAGCAAGTCCTCACTCACATCCGTCATCTGGTAATAGAAATATAGGGGGTTTCCATGTTACTGGTAACCCAAAGGCTCTGGAAAAGGGAAATGGCTCCTCACCCACCACAAGAAATTCAGCCAATTCTGCGCTCCCATATCCAAATGCCCCCTTCCCTTCTGAGCCCCAGTGTGCCTGAACCACATACAGCTTGCACATGTTTGGCATTTCTGTGATGACAGCCCGCCTAATTTACGAGTGCATGAGTTGGGCATAAAATACTGGTCACTACAATGGCAGTTATTTAGAATTGAGAGTCCTCAGTGGTTGATACCTTTTAATGGCTAACTGAAAAGATGGTAACAAATTGCAGGCTTTCGAAACTACACAGGTCTCTTCATCAGGCATAGACTAATACAAATTCTGAAGAATCACATATTTATGCACAACATAGCACAGAAAAAAAAACCATGGATAAGACAGGTGGCATGAAGCAGAATTACCATGAGTGATAAACAGTTATGTCCATAAATATTGGACCATTTCTTAGATAAGGAATGTTTTATTGTCCTCTGATTGGGGTCTGGGTCTGTTGTGATGACCCCCTCATAGTCTGAGGGGCAAGTTCCTTAGTTGATGTAAAAAGACATAAATCCATGCGACACATTCATTCCACCACTAAGACAGTCAAAGGTCGTCATCAGTTTATATTCCCATACTCTTCTGTCTCTCTGAGTTTTGAAGTTACCTTTCAACACAAGTAATAAAACATTCCTTATCTAAGAAGTTGTCCAATATTTATGGACATAACTGTTTATCACTCATGGTAATTCTGCTTCATGTTGTGCATAAATATGTGATTCTTCAGAATTTGTATTAGTCTATGCCTGATGAAGAGACCTGTGTAATCTCGAAAGCTTGCAATTTGTTACCATCTTTTCAGTTAGTCATTAAAAGGTATCAACCACTGAGGACTCTCCATTCTAAATATTTTTCAATCTACTGGCTAACACGGTACCAAGATATATATCTTTCCTGTATTACAATGGCAGTTGTAATTTTCACTCAGCAATATCCACTGCTGCTTGTTTCGGGAAAACACCCATGGAGTTAAAATTGTCACAACAATAGTAGATAAATTCCTAAAGGGGTATAATAACCAAAATGGGGTCACTTGAGGGGGATTCTGCTCTTCTAGCACTTAGGGGCTCTGTATATGGAGTCTGCAAACTATTAGAAAATTCTGCGCTCCAGGATGCCTCCTGTATAACAGTACTGCCTAGTCATACAGCGAGACTCAGGCGGGACAGAGCGCTATTTGCCAATAACGCTCCGGCCCTCCCGAGCTCGCTGTATGGCTAAGTAGTACTGTACAGCCACATTTGGGGTATTTCTACATTCAGCAGAAATTATGGGACACATTTTGGTGCCATTTTTACCCATTTTCCAGTGTGAAAATGTAAAATCTGGGGCTAAAACGAAATTTTGGTTGTAAAAATATAAGTAATATTTTCTTAATTGCCCAATGGTATAAAATTATGTGACCCACTTGTGGTGTCAATGTGATCACTGCACCCCTAAATGAATTCATTGAGAGGTGTAGTTTGTAAAATCGAGTTTCTTATGGGGGGGGATCATGCTGTTATGGCATCTCAAGGGCTCTGCCAATGTGACAGTGCACCCTCAAACCAATCCAGCCAAACGTGAACTCCAATTCTTCCCTTCTGAGCTTTGCACTGTCCTGCTGCGATGAGGTTTCGCAATGGCTGCAGAGCATCTTTTTCATTGGGCTCTTCGTCTGTTGTCTTTTTGTATATGGCGAAAATTGTGCCAATGGAAGCAAGACCTGTGCATTCACTGCAAGCGCCAAGATGACGGACCAGGCCCCCTTTGACACCAATGTGATTGCCATGACCCGATTTGTGATGGAAGAGGGCATCAAAGCTAAGGGCACCGGAGAGATGACCCAGCTCCTAAACTCCATCAAAGCCATCTCCTCTGTTCTGCTCAAAGCTGGTGTGGCTTAGGCTATTTTCACATTTCCGTCGTCCGTCGGTAGTTGGCCGTCACAAAGCATCGGCACGACGTACTGACGGACGTTTGTGAAATAGTGTATATCGTGAGCAGCGGACGCAGTTTTCAAAGGGTCCGCTGTCCAGTCTAAAGTCCCGGGGAGGAAAGAGAGAGAGAGCGAGATTTCCTGCCGGGCATGCGCAGTCGGAAACACAGGATACAACGTACAGAAAAACGTTCCCTTGAATGTTTTTTGCAAAAGACGGGCCGTCACATTTTGCAGGATCCAGTGCACGGCGGACAAAATTGTATTGGAGTCCATACGTCGCCAATACAAGTCTATGGGAAAATGCAGGATCCTGCAAATTTTTTTGCCCAAAAATCGACGTATTGCGACGGTAGCAGAAAGACAGAAATGTGAAAGTAGCCTAACCTATACGGAATTGCTTGATCCACTAATGTAACAGGAGACCAAGTGAAGAAGCTGGATGTCCTTTCGAATGACCTCATTGTCAATATGTTGAAGGCCTTATTGAGCTTTGCACTGTGCCTTAACCCCTTTCTGCCGTCGGACGGAATAGTATGTCCGATGGCAGACCCCCTGCTTTGATGCGGGCTCCAGCGGTGAGCCTGAATCAAAGCCAGGACATGCAAGATGTTTTGAACACGATCCGCCTGCGCCTATTAACTAGTTAAATGCCGCTGTGAAACTCTGACAGCGGCATTTAACAAGCGCTTCCGGCCACCCAGCCGGAAATGAGTGCACATGATCGGGGGTCATCGGCGTGTCGGCATGATAACCAGAGGTCTCCTTGAGACCTCTATGGTTGTTGATGCCAGATTGCTGTGAGTGCCACCCATAGCACTCGGCGCTCATAGCAATGCTGTAATTCTACTACATAGAGGATCGCCTCTATGTAGCAGAGCCAATCGAGTTGTGCCAGCTTCTAGTCTCCCATGGAGGCTATTAAAGCATGGCAAAAGTTAAAAAAAAAAGTTTTTAAAAAATATGGAAAAAAAAAAAATATATAAAAGTTCACATCAACCCCTTTAACCCCATTCAAAATAAAAATCAAACCTACACATATGTGGTATCGCTGCGTTCAGAATTGCCCGATCAATTGAAAAAGGATTAACCTGATCGATAAATGGCGTAGCGATAAAAAGATTCAAAAAGCCAGAATTATGTTTTTTTTGGTTGTTGTGACATTGCATTAAAATGCAATAACAGGCGATCATAAGAACGTATCTGCACCAAAATGGTATCATTAAAAATGTCAGCTCGGCGCGCAAAAAATAAGCCCTCACCCAACCCGAGATCACGAAAAATGGAGATGCTACGGGTTTTGGACAATTGCGCAATTTTTTCTTCTTTTTTTTCAGCAAAGTTTGGATTTTTTTCTCACCACTTACCGTATATACTCGAGTATAAGCCGACCCGAGTATAAGCCGACCCCCCTAATTTTGCCACAAAAAACTGGGAAAACTTATTGACTCGAGTATAAGCCTAGGGTGGAAAATGCAGCAGGTACCGGTGAATTTCAAAATTAGAAATAGATACTCCATATCATTCATTATGGCCCCATAGATGCTCCACATAAAGCTGTGCCATATATACAATGCTCTGCACCGTTGCCCCATAGATACTCCACATAAAGCTGTGCCATATATACAATGCTCTGCACCGTTGCCCCGTAGATAGCTGTGCCATATATATAATGCTCTGCACCATTGCCCCATAGCTGTGCCATATAGTGCTCTGCACCGTTGCCCCATAGCTGTGCCATATAGTGCTCTGCACCGTTGCCCCATAGCTGTGCCATATATATAATGCTCTGCACCATTGCCCCATAGCTGTGCCATATAGTGCTCTGCACTGTTGCCCCATAGCTCTGCCATATAGTGCTCTGCACCGTTGCCCCATAGCTCTGCCATATAGTGCTCTGCCCCATTGCTGTGCCATATAATGCTCTGCACTGTTGCCCCATAGCTCTGCCATATAGGGCTCTGCACCGTTGCCCCATAGCTGTGCCATATAGTGCTCTGCACCGTTGTCCCATAGCTGTGCCATATAGTGCTCTGCACCATTGCCCCATAGCTGTGCCATATAGTGCTCTGCACTGTTGCCCCATAGCTCTGCCATATAGTGCTCTGCACCGTTGCCCCATAGCTGTGCCATATAGTGCTCTGCACCGTTGTCCCATAGCTGTGCCATATAGTGCTCTGCACCATTGCCCCATAGCTGTGCCATATAGTGCTCTGCACTGTTGCCCCATAGCTCTGCCATATAATGCTCTGCACCGTTGTCCCATAGCTGTGCCATATAGTGCTCTGCACTGTTGCCCCATAGCTGTGCCATATAGTGCTCTGCACCGTTGCCCCATAGCTGTGCCATATAGTGCTCTGCACCGTTGCCCCATAGCTGTGCCATATAGTGCTCTGCACCGTTGCCCCATAGCTGTGCCATATAGTGCTCTGCACCGTTGCCCCATAGCTGTGCCATATAGTGCTCTGCACCATTGCCCCATAGCTCTGCCATATAGTGCTCTGCACCGTTGCCCCATAGCTCTGCCATATAGTGCTCTGCCCCATTGCCCCATAGCTGTGCCATATAATGCTCTGCACTGTTGCCCCATAGCTCTGCCATATAGTGCTCTGCACCATTGCCCCATAGATGCTCCACATAAATCTGTGCTGCTGCTGCAATAAGAAAAAAAAAAAACACATACTCACCTGTCTTGCTTGCAGCTCCTCGGCGCCATCTTCCCGGCGTCTCTCCGCACTGACTGATCAGGCAGAGGGCGCCGCGCACACTATATGCGTCATCGCGCCCTCTGACTGCAGTCAGTGCAGAGAGACGTCGGGAAGATGGCGCGACACCCGGCGTGTGGAACGAGGACAGGTGAATATGCGATACTTACCTGCTCCCGGCGTCCCGCTCCTTCCCCCGGACAGCTGGTCTTCGGTGCCGCAGCCTCTTTCTCTATCAGCGGTCACCGGCACCGCTTCATTAGAGAAATGAATAGGCGGCTCCGCCCCTATGGGGGGTGGAGCAGCCTATTCATTTCTCTAATGAGCGGTCCCACGTGACCGCTCAGGAGAAGAGGCTGCGGCACCCGGAGACCGTGGGACATGCAGGGGGAGCGCCAGGAGCCCCGGAAGCAGGTAAGTATATGACAGTGCTCACCCGCCGACCCCACCACCGATCATGACTCGAGTATAAGCCGAGGGGGCACTTTCAGCCCAAAAATTTGGGCTGAAAATCTCGGCTTATACTCGAGTATATATGGTAGATAAAAAAGAACCTAGACATGTTTGGTGTCTATGAACTCGTAATGACCTGGAGAATCATAATGGCAGGTCAGTTTTAGCATTTAGTGAACCTAGCAAAAAAGCCAAACAAAAAACAAGTGTGGGATTGCACTTTTTTTTGCAATTTTAGCACACTTGGAATTTTGTTCCTGTTTTTTAGTATACGACATAATAAAAACAATGGTGTAGTTCAAAAGTACAACTCCTCCTGCAAAAAATAAGCCCTCACATGGCCAAATTGACAGGAAAGATAAAAAAGTTATGGCTCTGGGAAGGAGGGGAGCGAAAAACAGCTCTGGGGATTAAAAGTAGTTTAAGGCCATGTTCACACTTTGCGGTTTTTACCGCGGATCCGCGGCGATTTTGATGCTGCGGGTCCGCAGCAGTTTCCATAGCGTTTACATTAACATGTAAACCCTATGGAAACCGCAAACCGCTGTGCATATGCTGCGGGAAAAACCGCGCACAAACGCAGCGGTTTAAAATCCGCAGCATGTCACTTCTTTGTGCAGAATCGCAGCGATTCTGCACCCATAGAAATGCATTGAACCGCTTACTTCCCGCATGGGGCTGTGCCCACGTTGCGGGAAGTAAGCGGATAATGTGCGGGTGGTACCCAGGGTGGAGGAGAGGAGACTCTCCTCCAGGCCCTGGGAACCATAAAATAGTGTAAAAAAAAGAATTAAAATAAAAAATGATGTTATACTCACCTCTCAGCGCTGCCCGCGGCCGTCCGGTCTTCGGTTTGCTGTGCGAGCAGGGCCTGTGGTGACGTCGCGGTCACATGACCGTGATGACGCCTCGGTCACATGACCGTGACGTCACGAAGGTCCTTCTCGGCACAGCATCTTTGGAACCGGACCGCCGGGTGCAGCGCCCAGGAGATCCGGACATCGGAGGGTGAGTATAACCAATTTTTATTATTTTTACCATTACTATTGATGCTGCATATTGCTGCATATGCAGCATCAATAGTACAGGAGTAATCCCGCAGCGGAAACCGCGGAACAAACCGCGATAAATCTGCAGGGATAACCGCAGCGGTTTTGCCCTGCAGATTTATCAATTCCGCTGCGGGATAAACCTGCAGAGCACACCGCAAAGTGTGAACATGGCCTTAAACCACATTTGGGGTATTGTTGTACTCAGGAGAAATTGCACAATAAATGTTGGGGTCCATTTTCTCCTGCTATCCTTGTGAAAATGAAAAAATGGGGCTAAAATAACATGTTTGTGGGAAAATGTGATTTCTCCTGCATGGAGAGCTTCTTTGACCGCATGTTTACTTCACAGCAAAACCTTCCAAATGCAAGGACACACCTCAAATCAACTCCAGGCCTTTTATCTGCTTAATTGAGAATGACATAACGAAGGGATTGCCCACACCTGTCCATGAAATAGCCTTGGAGTCAATTGTCCAATTACTTTTGGTCGCTTTAAAAACAGGGTGGCACAAGTTAAGGAGCTGAAACTCCTAAACCCTTCATCCAATTTTAATGTGGATACACTCAAATGAAAGCTGAAAGTCTGAACTTCAACTGCATCTGAATTGTTTTGTTTAAAGTTCATTGTGGTAATGTCTATAACCAAAATTAGAAAAATGTTGTCTCTGTCCAAATATATATGGACCTAACTGTATGTGGTTCATATATTATACAGCAAAGGTTTCCTCACCCACCGTTACACCAATGCCTCTACCTTGTGCCAGTCATTACACTGGTTACCCATCCACTCCAGAATCCAGTACAAAACTATTACCCTCATCCACAAAGCACTCCATGGCTCAGCACCACCCTACATCTCCTCCCTGGTCTCAGTCTACCACCCTACCCGTGACCTCCGCTCCACTAATGACCTGAGGTTAACATCCTCAATAATCAGAACCTCCCATTCCCGTCTCCAAGACTTTTCACGTGCTTCGCCAATTCTTTGGAATGCACTACCCAGGTTAATACGACTAATCCCCAATCCCCACAGTTTTAAGCGTGCCCTAAAAACACATTTGTTCAGACTGGCCTACCGCCTCAATGCATTAACTATCCCTGTGTGGCCCATTCAAAAAACTTAAACCATAATCAGGTTCCTCGCATCATGTTCTCATACGCTTTATGCATTTAATAGCCCTCTGTGTCTGTACTGTTACATATTTAGGCTGTTTAACTGGTTCATTCAGCTTTACATGAACACCCGAGCCTTACACTATGGCTGGTCCGAACAAGCAATTGTTACCATCCACCTCTCGCGTCTCCCTTTTTCCTATAGATTGTAAGCTTGCGAGCAGGGCCCTCACTCATCTTGGTATCTGTTTTGAACAGTGATTATTGTTACGCTGTAATGTCTATTGTCTGTACAAATCCCCTCTATAATTTGTAAAGCACTGCGGAATATGTTGTCGCTATATAAATAAAACTATTATTATTATTAAAGGAACCAGGGTACGAAACAAGTGAGGTATTAGCCAGATATTGATTATTGATAGTAAAGAATATACGGAATACCGCCCTGTAACACTATTCACACAGGCTATGTATAAAAAACAAATATGTAACAGACCCTCATGTGGCTATCCACTTAATGACCAGCCAATATTCACTTTTCAGCAGCCACGTATTTTCTATTTTTTCACTGACATGTCCGTATAAAGATTTATGATTTTTTTTTGCAGAACAAATGGGCATGCCATCGGGATTGCACCACTTAACCGTAGCTGTTAACAGATTAACAGTGACATTTAAGTGGTTGAATACTAGCCCCTTCATGACCTTGCCGTTTTTTGCAATTCTGACCAGTGTCCCTTTATGAGGTAATAACTCAGGAACGCTTCAACGGATCCTAGCGATTCTGAGATTGTTTTTTCGTGACATATTGGGCTTCATGTTAGTGGTAAATTTAGGTCGATAATTTCTGAGTTTATTTGTGAAAAAAACGGAAATTTGGCAAAAATTTTGAAAATTTCGCAATTTTCACATTTTGAATTTTTATTCTGTTAAACCAGAGAGTTATGTGACACAAAATAGTTAATAAATAACATTTCCCACATGTCTACTTTACATCAGCACAATTTTGGAAACAAATTTTTTTTTTGCTAGGAAGTTATAAGGGTTAAAATTTGACCAGTGATTTCTCATTTTTACAACAAAATTTACAAAACCATTTTTTTTAGGGACCACCTCACGTTTGAAGTCAGTTTGAGGGTTCTATATGGCTGAAAATACCCAAAAGTGACACCATTCTAAAAACTGCACCCCTCAAGGTGCTCAAAACCACATTCAAGAAGTTTATTAACCCTTCAGGTGTTTCACAGCAGCAGAAGCAACATGGAAGTAAAAAATGAACATTTAACTTTTTAGTCACAAAAATGAACTTTTAGCAACAATTTTTTTATTTTCCCAAGGGTAAAAGGAGAAACTGGACCACGAACGTTGTTGTCCAATTTGTCCTGAGTACGCTGGTACCTCATATGTGGGGGTAAACCACTGTTTGGGCGCACGGCAGGGCTCGGAAGGGAAGGAGCGCCATTTGACTTTTTGAATGAAAAATTGGCTCCAATCTTTAGCGGACACCATGTCGCGTTTGGAGAGCCCCCGTGTGCCTAAACATTGGATCTCCCCCACAAGTGACCACATTTTGGAAACTAGACTCCCCAAGGAACTTATCTAGAAGCATAGTGAGCACTTTAAACCCCCAGGTGCTTCACAAATTGATCCGTAAAAATGAAAAAGTACTTTTTTTTCACAAAAAAATTATTTTAGCCTCAATTTTTTCATTTTCACATGGGCAACAGGATAAAATGGATCCTAAATTTTGTTGGGCAATTTCTCCTGAGTACACCGATACCTCACATGTGGGGGTAAACCACTGTTTGGGCACATGGTAAGGCTCGGAAGGGAAGGAGCGCCATTTGACTTTTTGAATGAAAAATTATCTCCATCGCTAGCGGACACCATGTCGCGTTTGGAAAGCCCCTGTGTGCCTAAACATTGGAGCTCCTCCACAAGTGACCCCATTTTGGAAACTAGACCCCCCAAGGAACTCATCTAGAGGCATAGTGAGCACTTTAAACCCCCAGGTGCTTCACAAATTGATCTGCAAAAATGAAAAAGTACTTTTTTTTCACACAAAATATCTTTTAGCCTCAATTCTTTCATTTTCACATGGGCAACAGGATAAAATGGATCCTAAAATTTGTTGGGCAATTTCTCCTGAGTATGCCGATACCTCATATGTGGGGGTAAACCAGTGTTTGGGTGCACGGCAAGGCTCGGAAGGGGAGGCGTGCCATTTGACCTTTAGAATGGAAAATTAGCTCCAATCGTTAGCGGACACCATGTCGCGTTTGGAGAGCCCCTGTGTGCCTAAACATTGGAGCTCCCCTACAAGTGACCCCATTTTGGAAACTAGACCCCCCAAGGAACTTATCTAGATGCATAGTGAGCACTTATAACCCCCAGGTGCTTCACAGAAGTTTATAACGCAGAGCCGTGAAAATAAAAAAATAATTTTTCTTTCCTCAAAAATGATTTAAAGCCCAGAATTTTTTATTTTCCCAAGGGTAATAGGAGAAATTGGACCCCAAATGTTGTTGTCCAGTTTGTCCTGAGTACGATGATACCCCATATGTGGGGGTAAACCACTGTTTGGGCGCACGGCAGGGCTCGGAAGGGAAGGCACGCCATTTGGCTTTTTGAATGGAAAATTAGCTCCAATCATTAGCGGACACCATGTCGCGTTTGGAGAGCCCCTGTGTGCCTAAACATTGGAGCTCCTGCACAAGTGACCCCATTTTGGAAACTAGACCTCCCAAGGAACTAATCTAGATGTGTGGTGAGCACTTTGAACCCCCAAGTGCTTCACAGAAGTTTATAACGCAGAGCCATGAAAATAAAAAATAATTTTTATTTTCTCAAAAATGATTTTTTAGCCCACAATTTTTTATTTTCCCAAGGGTAATAGGAGAAATTGGACCCCAAAAGTTGTTGTCCAGTTTCTCCTGAGTACGATGATACCCCATATGTGGGGGTAAACCACTGTTTTGGCACACGTCGGGGTTCGGAAGTGAAGTAGTGACATTTTGAAATGCAGACTTAGATGGAATGCTCTGCGGGCGTCAGGTTGCGTTTGCAGAGCCCCTGATGTGCCTAAACAGTAGGAACTCCCCACAATTGACTCCATTTTGGAAACTAGACCCCCAAGGGAACTTATCTAGATGTGTAGTGAGCACTTTGAACCCCCAAGTGCTTCACAGAAGTTTATAACGCAGAGCCGTGAAAATAAAAAATGTGTTTCCTTTCCTCAAAAATATTTTTTTAGACCAGAATTTTTTATTTTTGCAAGAGTAACAGGAGAAATTGGACCCCAAAAGTTGTTGTCCAGTTTCTCCTGAGTACGCTGATACCCCATATGTGGGGGTAAACCACTGTTTGGGCACATGCCGGGGCTCGGAAGGGAAGTAGTGACGTTTTGGAATGCAGACTTTGATGGAATGGTCTGCGGGCATCATGTTACGTTTGCAGAGCCCCTGATATGCCTAAACAGTAGAAACCCCCCACAAGTGACCCCATTTTGGAAACTAGACCCCCCAAGGAACTTATCTAGATGTGTGGTGAGCACGTTCAACCCCCAAGTGCTTCACAGAAGTTTACAACGCAGAGCCGTGAAAATAAAAAATCATTTTTCTTTCCTCAAAAAAGATGTTTTAGCAAGCAATATTTTATTTTCACAAGGGTAACAGGAGAATTTGGACCCCAATATTTGTTGCCCAGTTTGTTGTGAGTACGCTGATACCCCATATGTGGGGGTAAACCACTGTTTGGGCACACGTCAGGGCTCGGAAGGGAAGTAGTGACATTTGAAATGCAGACTTTGATGGAATGGTCTGCGGGCGTCACATTGCATTTGCAGAGCCCCTGATGTGCCTAAACAGTAGAAACACCCCACAAGTGACCCCATTTTGGAAACTAGACCCCCGAAGGAACTTATCTAGATGTGTGGTGAGCACTTTCAACCCCCAAGTGCTTCACAGAAGTTTATAACGCAGAGCCGTGAAAATAAAAAATAATTGTTCTTTCCTCAAAAATTATGTTTTAGCAAGTAATTTTTTATTTTTTCTAAGGGTAACAGGAGAAATTGGACCCCAACAGTTGTTGCCCAGTTTGTCCTGAGTACGCTGGTACCCCAAATGTGGGGGTAAACCACTGTTTGGGCGCACGTCAGGGCTTGGAAGGGCGGGAGTACCATTTGACTTTTTGAACGCAAGATTGGCTGGAATCAATGGTGGCGCCATGTTGCGTTTGGAGACCCCTGATGTGCCTAAACAGTGGAAACCCCTCAATTCTAACTTCAACACTAACCCCAACACACCCCTAATCCTAATCCCAACTGTAGCCATAACCCTAATCACAACCCTAACCCCAACACACCCCTAACCACAATCCTAACTGCAACACAACCGTAACCCTAATTCCAACTCTAATCCTAACCCTAATCCCAACCGTAACCCTAATCCCAACCCTAACCACAACTGTAACCCCAACACACCCCTAACCCTATCCGTAACCCTAACCACAAGCCTAATCTTAACCCTATTTCAAACCCTAGCCCTAATTCCATCCCTAACCCTAAGGCTATGTGCCCACGTTGCGGATTCGTGTGAGATTTTTCCGCACGATTTTTGAAAAATCTGCAGGTAAAAGGCACTGCGTTTTGCCTGCGGATTTACAGATTTCCAGTGTTTTTTTTGGCGGATTTCACCTGCGGATTCCTATTGAGGAACAGGTGTAAAACGCTGCGGAATCCGCACAAAGAATTGACATGCTGCGGAAAATACAATGCAGCGTTTCTGCACGGAATTTTCCGCACCATGGGCACAGTGGATTTGGTTTTCCTTAGGTGTACATGGTACTGTAAACCTGATGTAAAACTGCTACGAATTCGCAGCGGCCAATCCGCTGCGGATCCGCGGCCAATCCGCTGCGGATCCGCGGCCAATCTGCTGCCAATCCACTGCGGATCCGCTGCCAATCCGCGGCCAATCCGCTGCAGATCCGCGGCCGATCCGCTGCGGATCCGCTGCCGATCCACTGCGGATCCGCGGCCGATCCGCTGCGGATCCGCGGCCGATCCGCGGCCGATCCGCGGGCGATCCGCTGCGGATCCGCGGCCGATCCGCTGCGGATCCGCGGCCGATCCGCTGCGGATCCGCGGCCGATCCGCTGCGGATCCGCGGCCGATCTGCTGCGGATCCGCGGCCGATCCGCTCTGTGTGCACATGCCATAACCCTACCCCTAACCCTAACCCTACCCATAACCCTAACCCTACCCCTAACCCTACCCCTAGTTCTAACCCTAGTTCTAACCCTAACCCTAGTGGAAAAAGAAAAAAAAATATTTTCTTTATTTTATTATTAGAACCTACCACAGCGATCAAAATGTACCTGTAATGAATCAGCCAGCCGGCAGATTCGGCGGGCGCACTGAGCATGCGCCCGCCATCTTGGAAGATGGCGGCGCCCAGGGAGAAGACGGACCGACTTCGGGAGGCTCGGTAAGTATGAGGGGGGTGGTGGGGGGGTGGATCGGAGCACAGGGGGGGGGATCGGAGGACGGGGGGAGCGGACAGGAGCACGGGGGAGCGGACAGGAGCACGGGGGAGCGAACAGGGGGATGGAGGGGGGTACCGGACAGAACGGAGGACTGGGGAGGAGATCGGGGGCGGTGGGGGGGGCCAGAACATGATTTCCAGCCATGGCAGATGCTATTGCAGCATCGGCCATGGCTGGATTGCAATACTTCACCATTTTCATAGGTGAAATATTGCAAATTGCTCTGATTGGCTGTTGCACTTTCAACAGCCAATCAGAGCGATCGTAGCCACGTGGGGGCAAAGCCACCCCCCCCAGGCTGAAGTACAACTCCCCCTCTTCCTGCAGATCGGGTAAAATAGGAATTAACCCTTTCACCCGATCTGAAGGGATGCGATCATTCCATGACGCCACATAGGCGTCATGGGTCGGGAAGGGGCTAGAGATCAGAGCAAGCTCAGGTCACTGTTAGCGGCAGGTGCCGGTTATAAAATAATAGTCAGCACATGCTCTACTTGGAACATGCTCATCTCCTGACTCCCCCCCTCTCCGTTCACCTGCTCCACAACAAAGTAGTATGTCATGTGGAGGAAAGGGGTTAAAAATTTGTTACAAAGATGCAAAATATTTTAATTTTTCTACAATTTTTGCTTGAAAGGAAATCTGACAGGTGATTCATGCTGGCCAAACCATAATCCTTAAAAAAATCTGACCACGCTTTTCTAAAAAACCATAATAGCATTGTGAATAACTGGTCCAGCAGTGTGCTCATGACTTATAGCTCTGTGGCTAGTATTGCATGTGTTTTATGCCATGTCCTTGGCCAAAAGAGGCCTGCAACAGCTACCTGGAGCATTTACCTTGAAAGGTAATTACAAAGTTAAAATAATTATAGAAAATCTGCTTAACCCAAAAAACTGCTCTATGCTTTACAAGCGATCTTCTCTTACTCAGGGACATGAAGAGCTGAGGATTCTCCATCACAACTTCCTTGTAGACATCCTTGTGTTCTTCTAAATACTCCCACTCCTCCATGGAGAAATAGACAGTGAAATCCTGACACCTAAAAGGCAGCTGACACACATACAACAACGCATTACTATCCACACTTCTTCTTGGTGTCACTATGTAACGCCCCAGTATTCCCGGCAACGCTCACCTCTCCAGTCAGCAGATGAATGATCACGTTGGTGAGGTCTAAAATACTTTGCTTACGGATTCTGTCATCTGCAAGTAAATGAAGACTAGGCTCTGTGATAGCACTATGGGTTTTATTCCATCCATCAGGTACATGGTGTCGACTGATCGAGGTGACACACTCGCCAGATGTCCTCTGCATTACTGCATAATCCTGTGTAAGAGAAAAATATATTCCCAGAATCCCTTTCTTCTCCAGTCAAATCACTATGTGATTAATATGGATAAAACACTATATAAAAGCCAGAGTTCCTCACCTCTCCAGTCAGCAGGTAGATCATTTCCAAGCAGAGATTTAATATACTCTTGGTATTATTTGGAGAATTGGCTAATAACATGGTCTGGTAAAGATGGCTAAGAGGAGACATCAACGTTGAGAAATTCTGTACTGCAAGAACAAATACAATCAGGTCATGTCAATGGAAGTCTACTAGGAGACGTTAAATGAAGCAAAGAATTAAGCCCTCAACTCATACACAAACAGTGACTAGGGCAAAATTCTAATATTAACTCTAATAATAGCATAAAAAACTCTAATATTAGTAGTAGTTTAAAATGCCAAAAATCTAGTATACAAAACTCTAATAGTAATAAGAGTAGTACAAACAAAATAGTATAAACAGCACAAAAAGGAAGAGGCATAAGAAAAGTCCAAGTAAGAGAGTATATCATACTATGCCCATAAAAAAAAATGTTTTGTTGAAAAAATATACATAACATATAAAAGATTCCAAGTACAACCAACATAAATAAAAATCAAAGCAAGGTGCTCAAAAGTGTCATAGGTACACAATGAAATAAATCCAGCAGGTTATAAAGGTTGTAATAACATATGTTATAGGGCAGAATGAAGGGTATAAAGAAAAATGTACCAAGTCACTTATCCCATGTGAGTTGCCTTGTTGCCCAAAGAATAAACCATGTAAACATCATTAAAGTGATTACATGTATTATCGCTGGTATGCGCGTGTCCCTGCTGCCCCAACGCACGTTTTGCCAGGCTTTTTCAGTGGCCCCACTTCAGTTATGTGACAGGGTCACTGGCACAGTGTATGAAGGGAGATATGTGTCACTGCGTATACTACAGTCAGAGATGTAGAACCAGATTATTTTTGCCTCTAGCATGCTTAGTGCTGAGAGGATTAATCTTAAAGTTACAATGACCTGGTTTTATGTGAGCACCCATAGAGTGGGTGGGAAGGTGCTCACCGTATCCCCTCTTGCAGAGCCGATCATGTGATCATGGTCCTGGTTAAATACCTGGATATGTGAGACAGTCTGTGTGTGTGTTGGGAGAGGGAACACTCCCATGTGGCTCCAGGAGGAGTGGATGACATTGCTAGGTGTCTGCAGGTTGAACCTGCAAAGCAAGGACACTGTTGCACTTTGACTGTTTTGTTTTTCTGTTAAGCCAGGAAGGCTCTGCTTTTATTTTCGTGGACCCTGCTTTGATGCATGCTGACTTCAATAAACCAGCAGGTGCTTCACTATCAAAGTGTTCCTGTGTCTACCTGAAGAAGCAGCTAAGGGTGTCAACCCCTCACAGTATGTATACATGCAAATGTTTATAGCACCTTGCTTTATTTATGTTGCCTTTACTTGGGACCTTTTTTATATGGTTATGTACATTTTTTCTATAAAATATTTGACATTATGGGCATATTATACTCATTTAGTTGGGCTTTTCTTATGCCCGCTCTTCCTTTTCCTGTTGTTTATACTAGACATAAAATTAGCTACGTAAGCAGAACTACAGGAAATCTAAAAATATTATTTTTCCTCCATACAAGTTCACTACTCAAGAATTAGAACCTTTATTATAAAGGCAGTGGTAACTTTATCTCAGATTTGTGATGGACATTTCATGCTGACCTTCTGAAGTCGTCTTTGTAATCAGTAAAAGACTCTACTCACCTGGAGACGTACGTGACGCATTATTCTCCATCATTACTCCTTTGAACTGATCCTTGTGTTCTTCTAAATACTCCCACTCCTCCATGGAGAAATAGACAGCAACATCCTGACATCTAATAGGAACCTGATATATACGATACAAATTCACAAGATACAGAATCAATGGACAAAAAAACACACCTAATTTAGCAAGTGGTTTCTTCAGATTCACACAAAATTACACTAATAAACCTAATTTGCAATGTGGGTTGAATAATTTTTACAGCAACTCTTTACATTGGTGCAGACTTAGTTTAGCAGAACAGACACCCATAGGGTGACCATAAGTGTTATAGGTGGAGTTATTAGACTTGGGGGGCTTGTTAGGCCCTAGATAGACCTGGGGTCCATTGTTGTTTCTTAGATTGTGGACATGGAAGAGGAAAAATAGCTCCAAAATCAAATAAAACCTTGAATTTATGGTGTACAGACAATCCAGCGCTGTGCATATATATGTGACGTTCGGTCAATCAAACCTTTCTCAAACATGCACTATGCCAAAATAACAATACTGGGAAATACCGTATTTTCTGGCGTATAAGACAAATTTTTAACCCCTGAAAATCATCTCAAAAGTCGGGGGTCTTATACGCCGGGTATGGCGTGTGCAGGAAGCGGTCCTGTATGGTTCCCAGGATCTGGAGGAGAGGAGACCCTCCTTCAGGCCCTGGGATCCATATTCATGTAAAAAAAAAAAAAAGAATCAAAATAAAAAATGAGGGATTATACTTACCCTCCGATGGCCCGCGGCTCTCAGCGGTGCAAGCGGCGGCCTCTGTTCCTAAGGATGCATTGAGCAAAGGACCTTCGATGATGTCACGGTCACACGACCGGTCACGCGACCGCGACGTCATCGAAGGTCCTTCGCCCAATGCATTCTTAGGAACGGAAGCTGCCGCTTGCACCGCTGAGAGCCGCGGGCCGTCGGAGGGTAAGTATATCCCATATTTTTTATTTTTATTCTTTTTTTTACATGAATATGGATCCCAGGGCATGAAGGAGAGTCTCCTCTCCTCCAGACCCTGGGAACCATCTGCACCGCACACGCCGTATAAGATGACTGGGCGTATAAGATGACCCCCGTCTTATACGGCGAGTATATCCCAAACTCCATATTTTATATGGAAAAGTCGGGGGGTCGTCATATATGCCCAGTCGTCTTATACACCAGAAAATACGGTAATTCATTTGGTCACCCCTCCTAGACACTTGTTTGATCCCCACTATTTATCCTTCCGAATAGGGAAAATATGGACTTGAAATTTCCACCCCCACTCCTCTCCACCCTGTCCTCCCTTTGTTTGTCTTATCCCTTGTATGATCTTCTCCTCCCTCTTCCTACTTTTATATCTAATAGAATTTATATATCCTTCTTAGGTAGCGATATTTACCAATGTTATGGTATGTTTCTCGTGTGTTTGTCTTTTTTTTCTACTTGATATATCTTTAACATAATACAGAGAAAAGAGTATAGTGTATAAATTATTTTAAATGCATCTGTGATCAACTTCGATATACAGGAGCGGTATTATAATTCTCTGCTTATTGTATGCAATGAGGCCCTGCGTGGCTCAAATGAATTGTTTTTTATGTTATGTTTTGTTATGTATAACCAATAAAATCTGATTAAACTAAACACATCCAATTGTGGAAATTATTATTATTCCAAGCTCTATTGATTAAAAATCAACTTTGGTCCGTGGGAAAACCCCTTTGATTCCTGTATAGGCTCCAATTTATAATTAGTGACATTGTTATGCAGAAGACTTAATTTATTTTGGAAATGATAGGTAATGCAAGCATCTCAGTATTAGGTAAGACAAGTACATAGGAGGAGATTTTAAGGACTTGTGTTCTTATTTAAACTTTTGTACTGAGCTGCCAGCATTGGACCGCAGAGATGTTACTATTAACATAAGCCAATTAGTCAGTAAAAATGAATGTTGGACTAGTGGAGTTGGCTGAACATCTATTGTCTATGAGGGCCTCCCAACTATGCCGATAGATGATGTAAGAAGGATCATAAACAGATTTTTCAACGGCCAATCCCTTTATTTTCAGGGTAGACAAGCCGCTGCCAGGTGTTTTGCATAGGCTTTCTCCTCTCTCCCCATTGAAAAGACAAGAACTGTCAGCCAGACAAAGTAATCATGTGTATGGGTGAAGTGCGGAGAGACAGTGGCCTGCCAAAAGATCATTCATCCAACAGTATCTCATGTATGGCCAGCTCAAGGCTGTGTCTGTGTACCATTCTTATGTCCAGCTTAGAAGGATAATAATGCTCACTCTAAGGCAGGGGTCCCCAACCTGTAGCTCGGGAGCCACATGTGGCTCGCGGTCCCAGGAATTGTGGCTCGCGACTGTCTGCCAGCTTGTTGCATTAGCTCCAGGTCTAGCAAACAGGTATGAAGAGTACATCTCAAAATTGTGAATTTTTGAGTAGCACAGCACAGAAGATCAGATCTGGATGCACATATCCTGTTTTGAGGGATTTAGAGATGTTTTAGGTATGGTACGCTGGAGGATGATACTACCTATTAGAGGAGGTTCTTGAAGCTGGATGAAACAGTGTGTTGGGAGTCCTTGATGGGATAATACTGAATTGGGGCACTGTGGGAACCCCTGGATCTCAGTGTACTGCTTTGGAGTGATTTCTGTGGAAAAGCTTCAGTTATCATTATACCCATAATGGTGGCTTTGGTTGACAGGACTTTGAGGGGGACAGAAGCAGAATGTTGCTCGTGACCACCCCTCAGAGCTGAATGTGGCTTGCGACCCTCTCTCAGCGCGGAATGTGGCTCTCAAGGTCAAAAAGGTTGGGGACCGCTGCTCTAAGGGCATGCTCCTTGTAATTATCCAGATCTGATCTTGTCTGTAAGTGGTAAAAAATGGTGGTCTGTGAAGCTACCAATCACACCATATTATGGAAACACCTGCTGAAAACATAAATGTAACATAGGCTGACAGTATGACTCAGTAGGTGGCGTACTTGCTATGAGCAGCATGGACTAACGGTGAAAGAATCACAGAGGGTGGACAGGGAAATGTAATTTGAATTCACAGACAAGACTTCATTTACTGCAATGCTACACAATATTACCATGATCATCATCAATCAAGACATTGTCTTACTGTGCTAGACTCTTGCTCACTCACCTCTCCATTCAGTAGATGAATGATCATGTTGGTGATTTCCAGAACCTTCTGCTCCTTACTTCTCTTGGTTACTAGTAGTTCAGGTGAAGGTTCCACGATGGGGATGTGGGTCGTGTCCCATTCTTCATCCTCAGATACCTTATTCACTACTATGTAATCCTATGCATGCAGACAGACAATCAGCTTATAAACAATGTCTCCTTTTAAGGAAAATATTTTATTAAAAAAAAAAAAATCACACAAGGTAAAATAATTCTGAATCAATCAACTTTCAGACTGTCCCGAAAACTTTTCACTTATCCGTTTCAGTCAGGCACTTTCAGCTCTCTGCTGCCCTCCTTACCCTCAGGTCAGTCAGAGAACTGCACCTAGGATAAGCAGTGGCCGGAGAGGCTGCCCAGTTACGCGCTGGTTATCGTGGCACTCTGCAGTGAGGACGGTATAAATCTCCTAAGTCCCAGGCTGAGAGTACAAATATAAACCTTTGATCCGTCACTGCCAGGATCCCCCAATAACACCAGAACGCTATGCTGCCACAAATTCCTCGTTAGATATAATCCGGTCTGTTACCAGGCCTATATCGGGTCAGAAACCAACCCCAGGTAGCGGGAATTTGCACGGAGTACGTGTCAGATCAATCATAGAGCAAGAAGAACTAAGCTAGCAAATTTACTCTATAAAAAAAATTGGCAGTGTTTACAAAAGATATTACAAAGAGACAAAATACAAGTATGTACAGTTATGAAATAAAAAAGAGATAACACTACGAAACATACTAAATCTCAGTCACAGGGATGACGTATCGCTAAAAGGGGAGGAGAGTTCCTATCGAATTGATTCAGTACCCAAGCATGGTTTTGTCAGCTATCTCTCCAGCTCTGAATGATGGACAAAAATGGACGTTTCTGTTTTATGCTACAGCCATAAACTTAGGGACTCCCACTTTGATAACCTCACATATGGGCTGCTTTCCCGAAGGAACCCAAAGCTTGGAAAGTTATCAATGATTCCTTTTCTCCATATCTTTGGCCTGGAAGCTCCAAGGCCAACAATATTGGCATAATTTTTCCCCTGCAATTTTACCATTCTTTAGAGTCCAAACACGGTATGTCTGTGATTTGCTGGTGGGCAGAAACTCATTTCCCAGGTTCTGATGGCCCTAAATGTTGCAAAACGCTGCCATGCGTAGCCTAAAGTGCCCAGATCCTTGAAATCTAATTTTCATGGTTCTGGAAATAATGTGTATTATTGAACTGAACTTAGAGTGTTTGGCTTATAAGACAAAGAGGTTTTTGGAGGGAAAGAACACATTCAGCTCTGCTAGTACTAGCAGGCGATAAAACTCACATTCCAGAGCTGACTATCTGCCTGAATGGAGGGGAAGTGGAAATTCACAGGGGGGGTGAGAGGGGCTGCATGAAAGATTTGGTCCTAGATAGTGATGAGCGAGTGTACTCGTTGCTCGGGTTTTCCCGAGCACACTTGGGTGACTCCCGAGTGTTTGACTGCTCGGAGATTTAGTTTTCATTGTGGCAGCTGAATGATTTACAGCTACTAGCCAGGCTAAGTACATGTGGGGGTTGCCTGGTTGCTAGGGAATCCCCACATATAATCAAGTTGTCTAGTATCCGCAAATCATCCAGCTGCGGCAAGGAAAACTAAATCTCTGAGCAGTCATAAATATTCGGAGTTCACCCGAGCGTGCTCAGGAAAACCCGAGCAAAGAGTACACTCACTCATCACTAGTCCGAGAGAAACCAATGATGGGAGGAGTAGTTGGCCAGCTCTGCTTGTGTCTCCAGAACAATGGAGAATAATTCATATGTTCCTGACACAGACCTAGTTTGTGCCATCACCTGGCATTTATATACAGGTACGTCTCACAAAATTAGAATATCATAAAAAAAAGTTAATTTATTTCAGTTCTTCAATACAAAAAGTGAAACTCATATTATACAGGGTGGGACTTTTTATATGGATACACCTAAATAAAATGGGAATGGTTGGTGACACATCAAACTTATTGAGAATTACACAAGAAAAACAATGGTGTGCTTAGTTTTAGCATAACTTTATTCTTTAATGAGTTATTTACAAGTTTATGACCACTTATAAATTGTGTTCAAAGTGCTGCCCATTGTGTTGGATTGTCAATGCAACCCTCTTCTCCCACTCTTGACACACTGATAGCAACACCGCAGAAGAAATGCTAGCACAGGCTTCAGGTATCCATTGTTTTAGATGCTGCACATCTCGTATCTTCACAGCATAGACAATTGCCTTCAGATGACCCCCAAAGATAAAAGTCTAAGGGTACCGTCTCACAAAACGATTTACCAACGATCACGACCAGCGATATGACCTGGCCGTGATCGTTGGTAAGTGGTTGTGTGGTCGCTGGGGAGCTGTCACACAGACAGTTCTCCAGCAACCAAAGATGCCGAAGTCCCCGGGTAACCAGGGTAAACATCGGGTTACTAAGCGCAGGGCCGCGCTTAGTAACCCGATGTTTACCGTGGTTACCAGCGTAAAAGTTAAAAAAACCAAACAGTACATACTTACATTCCGGTGTCTGTCCCCCGGCGTTCTGCTTCTCTGCACTGTGTCTGCGCCAGCCGGAAAGCACAGCGGTGACGTCACCGCTGTGCTCGCTTTCCGGCCGGCCGGCGCTCACAGTGCAGAGAAGCAGAACGCCGGGGGACAGACACAGGAATGTAAGTATGTACTGTTTTTTTTTTTTTACTTTTACGCTGGTAACCACGGTAAACATCGGGTTACTAAGCGCGGCCCTGCGCTTAGTAACCCGATGTTTACCCTGGTTACAAGCGAACGCATCGCTGGATCGCTGTCACACACAACGATCCAGCGATGACAGCGGGAGATCCAGCGACGAGAGAAAGTTCCAAACGATCTGCTACGAAGTACGATTCTCAGCAGGGTCCCTGATCATTGCTGCGCGTCAGACACTGCGATATCGTATGGATATCGCTGGAACGTCACGGATCGTACCGTCGTAGCGACCAAAGTGCCACTGTGAGACGGTACCCTAAGGGGATCAGATCGGGAGACCTTGGTGTCCATTCAACTGGCCCACGACGGCCAATCCACTTTCCAGGAAACTGTTCATGTAGGAATGCTCGGACCTGACACCCTAAGGGTATGTGCACACGTCCGGATTTCTTGCAGAAATTTCCTGAAGAAAACCGGAAATTTTCTGCAAGAAATCCGCATTTTTTTTTTGCGTTTTTTTAGCATTCTGCAAGCGTAATTAGCTTGCAGAATGCTAAAGTTTTCCGAACGATACTGTTTGACAAGTGTGACCAACTTTTTACTATAGATGCTGCTTATGCAGCATCTATAGTAAAAGATAGAATGTTTAAAAAAAATAAAAAAATGGTTATACTCACCCTCTGCAGACAGCCAATCTCCTCAGCGGCGTCCGTTCCTATAGATGCCGGTGTGGTTCAGGACCTTCGATGAAGTCGCGGCTTGTGATTGGTCGCGTGAGTCACATGAGCGGTCACGCGACCAATCACAAGACAGCGACGTCATCACAGGTCCTGAACCACACCATCTATAGGAACGGAAGAGAAAGCATGCACCGGAGAGGCGGGAACACTTCGGGGGCCATCAGAGGGTGAGTATATCACTATTTTTTATTTTAATTTTTTTTTTTTACCAATTATATGGTGCCCAGTCCGTGGAGGAGAGTCTCCTCTCCTCCACCCTGGGTACCAACCGCACATAATCTGCTTACTTCCCGCATGCTGGGCATAGCCCCGTGCGGGAAGTAAGCAGATCAATGCACTCCTAGGTGTGCGGAATTCCCGCAATTCCGCATTTTTAATGAACATGTTGCTTTTTTTTCCGCAATGCGATTTTTTCGCGGAAAAAAATGCAACATTTGCACAAAAAATGCGGAATACCCTGTAAATAATAGGAGGCATATGTAAGCGTTTTTTTCGCGTTTTTATAGCGAAAAAACGCGAAAATTCCTGAACGTGTGCACATGGCCTTAATGTGCTTTTCCCCTCCCATATACTAATGTGCCACAAACAGGAAGTTGATATCACCAACCATTCCCAGTGTATCTGTGACGCCCCAGGGTCCTGGTTGTCACAGTGGCATTGCTTTCCTCACAGGGAGAGTGATGTCATGCTTGGAAGCGATGAAGGATTCCTTTTATCAGGTAACCACAAAGCACACAACACTGTTTTAACTTCAGGCCAGAAGGGGGAGCTCAACACCCGACTTCAGGGGAGCTGCTCTCTCTGGTCGGGAGGAGTTAGTTACTAGGCAGTTGCTAGGCAGTTGGAGAGAGGAGACAGTTGGTGCAAGACAACAGACTGGAGCAGTCTGAGACAGAGACGAGTGAGGGGCCGTGCAGCCTGAAGTACTGCAGCTCCTAGATAGTGAGATATAGAAGGAACCATACCTTGTAGCGAATGTGCCAGAGAGAGAAGCACAGGAGAGTAACAACAAGGGAGAACAGCTGCGACTGAGCTACCTCTATGACAAAGCGCAGATACCGGTAACCCGAGGTTGTGTCATATTCTTTCTAGGAGGCACAGCAGAAACTGGCAGGACAGCTAGACTACATGTAACCTATCTGCCCTAACACCTAGGAGACACAGTGACACAGAGCCCGGGTAATGACAAAGACCCTGTAAAAAGGCTCCAGCCACCTGTCATACGGGTTTGTGTCCCACCTTTATGGAGGACAGAGAGAAATGAGAGGACCTTGCCAGAAGCTATAGGTAGTAAGGGACTACAATACCACAGCGCTATGAGGAAGGCTTTTAACTCCACCTGGTAAAGGGGACTCTGAATTTGCTTCCAAGCCGGCCAGACCCTGCCTGTACCGGTGATCTGGTGCCCTGGACTGTGGCTGTCTGCTACCATCAGTAAACCAGGTAAAGAGACTGCATAACTGTGTCCTTCGTTCTTTACTGCACCACTCACCATCCTCCATCTATTCACCGGGAGCCCTGGGGACCTACTTCACCTCTGGGAAGTTATACCATCTAGCTGCCATAACATCACCCCAGAGGACCCCTTTAACCCCTTTCTGCCATTGGACGTACTATTCCGTCCATGTGGGGTGGGCCCTAATTCCCAAGGATGGAACAGTATGTCCAGCACGATCGGCCGCGCTCACGGGGGGAGCGCGGCCGATCGTGGCCGGGTGTCAGCTGCCTATCGCAGCTGACATCCGGCACTATGTGCCAGGAGCGGTCACGGACCGCCCCCGGCACATTAACCCCCGGCACACCGCGATCAAACATGATCGCGGTGTGCCGGCGGTACAGGGAAGCATCGTGCAGGGAGGGGGCTCCCTGCAGGCTTCCCTGAGACCCCCGGAGCAACGCGATGTGATCGCGTTGCTACGAGGGTCTCTTACCTCCTATCCCTGCAGGCCCCGGATCCAAAATGGCCGCGGGGCTGCATCCGGGTCCTGCAGGGATTACTTACGGGTGCAGACCAGGCTCTGGTAAGCCTGCAGCACTGGAACTCAGATCGGCGATCTGACAGAGTGCTGTGCAAACTGTCAGATCAGCGATCTGTGATGTGTCCCCCCCCTGGGACAAAGTAAAAAAGTTAAAAAAAAAATTCCCACGTGTAAAAAAAAATTAAAAAAAAATTCCTAAATAAAGAAAAAAATATATACAGTTAGGTCCATATATATTTGGACAGAGACAACATTTTTCTAATTTTGGTTATAGACATTTACCACAATGAATTTTAAACAAAACAATTCAGATGCAGTTGAAGTTCAGACTTTCAGCTTTCATTTGAGGGTATCCACATTAAAATTGGATGAAGGGTTTAGGAGTTTCAGCTCTTTAACATGTGCGACCCTGTTTTTAAAGGGATCAAAAGTAATTGGACAGATTCAATAATTTTAAATAAAATGTTCATTTCTAGTACTTGGTTGAAAACCCTTTGTTGGCAATGACTGCCTGAAGTCTTGAACTCATGGACATCACCAGACGCTGTGTTTCCTCCTTTTTGATGCTCTGCCAGGCCTTCACTGCGGTGGTTTTCAGTTGCTGTTTGTTTGTGGGCCTTTCTGTCTGAAGTTTAGTCTTTAACAAGTGAAATGCATGCTCAATTGAGTTGAGATCAGGTGACTGACTTGGCCATTCAAGAATATTCCACTTCTTTGCTTTAATAAACTCCTGGGTTGCTTTGGCCTTAGGTTTTGGATCATTGCCCATCTGTAGTATGAAACGACGACCAATCAGTTTTGCTGCATTTGGCTGGATCTGAGCACACAGTATGGCTCTGAATACCTCAGAATTCATTCGGCTGCTTCTGTCCTGTGTCACATCATCAATAAACACTAGTGACCCAGTGCCACTGGCAGCCATGCATGCCCAAGCCATCACACTGCCTCTGCCGTGTTTCACAGATGATGTGGTATGCTTTGGATCATGAGCTGTACCACGCCTTCGCCATACTTTTCTCTTTCCATCATTCTGGTAGAGGTTGATCTTGGTTTCATCTGTCCAAAGAATGTTCTTCCAGAACTGTGCTGGCTTTTTTAGATGTTTTTTAGCAAAGTCCAGTCTCGCCTTCTTATTCTTGATGCTTATGAGTGGCTTGCACCATGCAGTGAACCCTCTGTATTTACTTTCATGCAGTCTTCTCTTTATGGTAGATTTGGATATTGATACGCCTACCTCCTGGAGAGTGTTGTTCACTTGGTTGGCTGTTGTGAAGGGGTTTCTCTTCACCATGGAGATTATTCTGCGATCATCCACCACTGTTGTCTTCCGTGGGCGCCCAGGTCTTTTTGCATTGATGAGTTCACCAGTGCTTTCTTTCTTTCTCACGATGGACCAAACTGTAGATTTTGCCACTCCTAATATTGTAGCAATTTCTCGGATGGGTTTTTTCCTGTTTTCGCAGCTTAAGGAAGGCTTGTTTCACCTGCATGGAGAGCTCCTTTGACCACATGTTTACTTCACAGCAAAGCCTTCCAAATGCAAGCACCACACGTCAAATCAACTCCAGGCCTTTTATCTGCTTAATTGAGAATGACATAACGAAGGGATTGCCCACACCTGTCCATGAAATAGCCTTGGAGTCAATTGTCCAATTACTTTTGGTCCCTTTAAAAACAGGGTGGCACATGTTAAAGAGCTGAAACTCCTAAAGCCTTCATCCAATTTTAATGTGGATACCCTCAAATGAAAGCTGAAAGTCTGAACTTCAACTGCATCTGAATTGTTTTGTTTAAAATTCATTGTGGTAATGTCTATAACCAAAATTAGAAAAATGTTGTCTCTGTCCAAATATATATGGACCTAACTGTATATTATTCCCATAAATACATTTCTTTATCTAAATAAAAAAAAATCAAACAATAAAAGTACACATATTTAGTATCGCCGCGTCCGTAACGACCTAACCTATAAATCTATATCACTAGTTAACCCCTTCAGTGAACACCGTAAAAAAAAAACAACAAAAAAAAACGAGGCAAAAAACAACGCTTTATTCTCATACCGCCAAACAAAAAGTGGAATAACACGTGATCAAAAAGACGGATATAAATAACCATGGTACCGCTGCAAACGTCATCTTGTCCCGCAAAAAACGAGCCGCCATACAGCATCATCAGCAAAAAAATAAAAAAGTTATAGTCCTCAGAATAAAGCGATGCCAAAATAATTATTTTTTCTATAAAATTTTTTTATCGTATAAAAGCGCCAAAACATAAAAAAAATGATATAAATGAGGTATAAATGAGGTATCGCTGTAATCGTACTGACCCGAAGAATAAAACTGCTTTATCAATTTTACCAATCGCGGAACGGTATAAACGCCTCCCCCAAAAGAAATTCATGAATAGCTGGTTTTTGGTCATTCTGCCTCACAAAAATCGGAATAAAAAGCGTTCAAAAAATCTCCCGTGCCCGAACATGTTACGAATAAAAACGTCGACTCGTCCCGCAAAAAACAAGACCTCACATGACTCTGTGGACTCAAATATGGAAAAATTATAGCTCTCAAAATGTGGTAACGCAAAAAATATTTTTTGCAATAAAAAGCGTCTTTCAGTGTGTGACGGCTGCCAATCATAAAAATCCGCTAAAAACCCCGCTATAAAAGTAAATCAAACCCCCCTTCATCACCCGCTTAATTAGGGAAAAATTTAAAAATTTTAAAAATGTATTTATTTCCATTTTCCCATTAGGGTTAGGGTTAGGGCTAGGGTTAGGGTTGGGGATAGGGTAGGGGCTAGGGTTGGGGCTAGGGTTAAGGCTACAGTTAGGGTTGGGGCTAAAGTTAGGGTTTGGATTACATTTACGGTTGGGAATAGGGTTGAGATTAGGGTTAGGGGTGTGTCTGGGTTAGGGTTTCAGTTATAATTGGGGGGTTTCCACTGTTTAGGCACATCGGGGGCTCTCCAAACGCGACATGGCGTCCTATCTCAATTTCAGCCAATTCTGCGTTGAAAAAGTAAAACAGTGCTCCTTCCCTTCCGAGCTCTCCCGTGCGCCCAAACAGGGGTTTACCCCAACATATGGGGTATCAGCGTATTTGGAACACATTGGAGAACAATTTTTGGGGTCCAATTTCTCCTGTTACCCTTGGGAAAATACAAAACTGGGGGCTAAAAAATAATTTTTGGGGGAAATTTTTTTTTTTATTATTTTCGCGGCTCTGCGTTATAAACTGTAGTGAAACACTTGAGGGTTCAAAACTCTCAACACATCTAGATGAGTTCCTTAAGGGGTCTACTTTCCAAAATGGTGTCACTTGTGGGGGGTTTTTACTGTTTAGGTACATTAGGGGCTCTGCAAACGCAATGTGACGCCTGCAGACCATTCCATCTAAGTCTGCATTCAAAATGGTGCTCCATCCCTTCCGAGCCCTCCCATGTGCCCAAACAGTGGTTCCCCCCCACATAAGGGGTATCAGCGTACTCAGGACAAATTGGACAACAACTTTTGGGGTCTAATTTCTCCTGTTACCCTCGGGAAAATACAAAACTGGGGGCTAAAAAATAATTTTTGTGGGAAAAAATTTTTGTTTCATTTTTACGGCTCTGCATTATAAACTTCTGTGAAGGACTTGGTGGGTCAAAGTGCTCACCATACCTCTAGATAAGTTCCTTAGGGGGTCTCCTTTCCAAAATGGTGTCACTTGTGGGGGGGTTTCAATGTTTAGGCACATCAGTGGCTCTCCAAACGCAACATGGCGTCCCATCTCAATTCCTGTCAATTTTGCAGTGAAAAGTCAAACGGCGCTCCTTCCCTTCCGAGCTCTCCCATGCACCCAAACAGTGGTTTACCCCCACATATGGGGTATCAGCGTACTCAGGACAAATTGTACAACAACTTTTTGGGTCCAATTTCTTCTCTTACCCTTGGGAAAATAAAAAATTGGGGGCGAAAAGATAATTTTTGTGAAAAAATATGATTTTTTATTTTTACGGTTCTGCATTATAAACTTCTGTGAAGCACTTGGTGGGTAAAAGTGCTCACCACACCTCTAGATAAGTTCCTTAGGGGGTCTACTTTCCAAAATGGTGTCACTTGTGGGGGTTTGAATGTTCAGGCACATCAGGGGCTCTCGAAACGCAACATGGCGTCCCATCTCAATTCCAGTCAATTTTGCATTGAAAAGTCAAATGGCGCTCTGTTATGATCCCAATGGCAAGGATCTCAGAGATTACAGCAAAGTCTGCAAACATAAATACCAGCTCATAGGGACGTGGTAACTAGGCTGACCATATACCTGATCCTAGCACAAACACTAACAGTAGCCGGGGAACGTGCCTACGTTGATCCTAGACGTCTCGCGCCAGCCGGAGAACTAACTAACCCTATCAGGGAAAATAAGACCTCTCTTGCCTCCAGAGAAAAGACCCCAAAGTAATACAAGCCCCCAACAAATAATAACGGTGAGGTAAGAAGAAAAGAAACGTAAGAATGAACTAGATTTTAGCAAAGAGAGGCCCACTGACTAATAGCAGAAAATAGTAAGATGACTTATATGGTCAGCAAAAAACCCTGCAAAATATCCACGCTGAATATCCAAGAACCCCCAAACCGACTAACGGTGAGGGGGGAGAATATCAGCCCCCTAGAGCTTCCAGCAATATCAGGAATCACATTTTGTACAAGCTGGACAAAAATATGAACAAGCAAAAATAACAAAAAATAAGAAAGCAGGACTTAGCTTATCTTGCAAAGAACCAGGACCTGAAGACAGGAGCAAACAGAAATGAACTGATTACAACGATGCCAGGCACTGGACTGAGAATCCAGAAAGTATAAATAGCAACACCCCAGGCCTAACGAAGCAGGTGAGTACCAACCTGGTAAAAGACAATCCAAGTGCCAAATCACTAGTGACCACAAGAGGGAGCCAAGAAGTATAGTTCACAACAGTACCCCCCCTTTAAGGAGGGGTCACCGAACCCTCACCAAGACCACCAGGGCGACCAGGATGAGCAGCGTGGAAGGCACGAACCAAATCGGCCGCATGAACATCAGAGGCGGCCACCCAGGAATTATCCTCCTGACCATAGCCCTTCCATGTGACCAAATACTGAAGCCTCCGTCTAGAGAGACGAGAATCCAAGATCTTCTCTACCACGTACTCCAACTCGCCCTCAACCAACACCGGAGCAGGAGGCTCAACAGCAGGAACCACAGGCACAACGTACCGCCGCAACAAAGACCTATGGAACACGTTGTGAATGGCAAACGACACCGGAAGATCCAAACGAAAAGAAACCGGGTTAAGAACTTCCAAAATTTTATAAGGACCAATAAAGCGAGGCTTAAACTTAGGAGAGGAAACCTTCAGAGGGACATACCGAGAAGACAACCAAACCAAATCCCCAACACGAAGTCGGGGGCCCACACCGCGGCGGCGGTTGGCAAAACGCTGAGCCTTCTCCTGTGACAACTTCAAGTTGTCCACCACATGATTCCAAATCCGCTGCAACCTATCCACCACGGAATCCACCCCAGGACAGTCAGAAGACTTAACATGACCCGAGGAGAAACGAGGATGAAAACCAGAGTTGCAGAAGAATGGCGAAACCAAAGTAGCGGAACTAGCCCGATTATTAAGGGCAAACTCCGCCAATGGCAAGAAGGTCACCCAATAATCCTGGTCCGCAGAAACAAAACATCTCAAATAAGCCTCCAGTGTCTGATTAGTTCGCTCCGTTTGACCATTAGTCTGAGGATGGAAGGCAGATGAAAACGACAAATCAATGCCCATTTTAGCACAAAAAGATCGCCAGAATCTGGACACAAACTGGGATCCTCTGTCGGACACGATATTCTCCGGAATGCCGTGTAAACGAACCACATTCTGAAAAAACAAAGGAACCAGATCGGAAGAGGAAGGCAACTTAGGCAAGGGTACCAAATGGACCATCTTGGAAAAACGATCACACACCACCCAGATGACAGACATTCCTTGAGACACCGGAAGATCAGAAATGAAATCCATGGAAATGTGTGTCCAAGGCCTCTTCGGGATGGGCAAGGGCAGAAGCAACCCGCTAGCACGAGAACAACAAGGCTTAGCCCGAGCACAAGTCCCACAGGACTGCACAAATGACCGCACATCCCGTGACAAGGAAGGCCACCAAAAGGACCTAGCTACCAAATCTCGGGTACCAAAAATTCCCGGATGTCCCGCCAACACCGAGGAATGAACCTCGGAAATGACTCTGCTGGTCCATTTATCAGGAACAAACAGTCTGTCGGGTGGACAAGAGTCAGGTCTACCAGCCTGAAATCTCTGCAACACACGTCGCAAATCAGGAGATATGGCCGACACGATTACTCCCTCTTTAAGAATACCAGCTGGCTCCGAGACTCCAGGAGAGTCAGGCACAAAGCTCCTAGAAAGAGCATCAGCCTTAACATTCTTCGAACCAGGCAGGTACGAGACCACAAAGTCAAAACGAGAGAAAAACAATGACCAACGAGCCTGTCTAGGATTCAGGCGCTTAGCAGACTCGAGATACATCAGATTTTTGTGATCAGTCAAGACCACCACACGATGCTTAGCACCCTCGAGCCAATGACGCCACTCCTCAAATGCCCACTTCATGGCCAACAACTCCCGATTACCAACATCATAGTTCCGCTCAGCAGGCGAAAACTTCCTAGAGAAAAAGGCACATGGTCTCATCACAGAGCAACCAGAGCCTCTCTGCGACAAAACAGCCCCAGCACCGATCTCAGAAGCATCCACTTCAACCTGAAAGGGAAGTGAGACATCAGGCTGGCACAAAACAGGCGCCGAAGTAAACCGGCGCTTCAGCTCCTGGAAGGCCTCCACGGCTGCAGGGGCCCAATTAGCCACATCAGAACCTTTCTTGGTCATATCCGTCAAAGGTTTAACAACGCTAGAAAAATTAGCGATAAAGCGACGGTAGAAATTAGCAAACCCCAAGAACTTCTGAAGACTCTTAACAGACGTGGGCTGAGTCCAATCATGAATAGCTCGGACCTTGACTGGGTCCATCTCCACAGCAGAAGGGGAGAAAATAAAACCCAAAAAGGAAACCTTCTGCACTCCAAAGAGACACTTTGAGCCCTTCACAAACAAAGCATTATCACGCAAAACCTGAAACACCATCCTGACCTGCTTTACATGAGAATCCCAATCATCCGAGGAAACCAGAATATCATCCAGATAAACAATCATAAATTTATCCAGATACTTCCGGAAGATATCATGCATAAAGGACTGAAACACTGAAGGAGCATTAGAGAGCCCAAAAGGCATCACCAAGTATTCAAAATGACCTTCGGGCGTATTGAATGCAGTTTTCCATTCATCTCCCTGCCTAATGCGCACAAGGTTGTACGCACCACGAAGATCTATCTTGGTGAACCACTTGGCACCCTTAATCCGAGCAAACAAGTCTGACAATAGTGGCAAAGGATACTGAAACTTAACAGTGATTTTATTCAGAAGCCGATAGTCAATACAAGGTCTCAAAGACCCGTCCTTCTTGGCCACAAAAAAGAATCCCGCACCAAGAGGGGAAGAGGATGGACGAATATGCCCCTTCTCCAAAGACTCCTTGACATAAGAACGCATCGCGGCATGCTCGGGTACAGACAAATTAAATAATCGTCCCTTAGGAAATTTACTGCCAGGAATCAAATCTATAGCGCAGTCCCAGTCCCTATGAGGAGGAAGATCACTGGACCTGGACTCACTGAATACATCCTGATAGTCACACAAATACTCAGGAACCTCTGAAGGAGTAGAAGTAGCAATAGACACCGGCGGAGAATCGCAATGAATTCCCTGACAACCCCAACTCGACACAGACATAGCCTTCCAATCCAAAACAGGATTATGGGTCTGTAACCATGGCAGACCTAACACGACCAAATCATTCATTTTATGCAGAACAAGAAAACAAATCACCTCCCGATGTTCAGGAGTCATGCACATGGTCACTTGTGTCCAAAACTGCGGTTTATTTTCCGCCAGTGGCGTAGCATCAATTCCTCTGAGAGGAATAGGAATTTTTAAAGGCTCCAGGACAAAACCGCAGCGCTTGGCAAACGACAAGTCCATAAGACTCAGGACAGCACCTGAATCCACAAACGCCATAACAGGGTAGGAAGACAATGAACAAATTAAAGTCACAGACAAAATAAATTTAGGCTGCAAATTACCAATGGAGACAGGACTGACAACCTTGGTTAGGCGTTTAGAGCATGCTGATATAACATGTGTAGAATCACCACAGTAAAAACACAGCCCATTCTGTCGTCTATGATTTTGTCGTTCGGTTCTAGTCAGGATTCTATCACATTGCATTGCTGGATCGGGGTTTCTATCACATTGCATTGAAACAGGTGTCTGTTCAGACAACACCGCCAGAGGATTAGCGGATTTGCGCTCCCGCAAACGCCGATCAATCTGAATAGCCAGCGCCATAGAATCATTCAGACTTGTAGGAATTGTGAAACCCACCATCACATTCTTAATGGCTTCAGAAAGGCCATTTCTGAAATTTGCGGCCAGAGCACATTCATTCCATTGAGTAAGCACGGACCATTTCCGAAATTTTTGGCAATACACTTCGGCTTCATCCTGGCCCTGAGAGATAGCCAGTAGAGCTTTTTCTGCCTGAATTTCAAGATTAGGCTCCTCAAAGCAATCCGAGCGCCAGAAAAAACGCATCAACATCCGCCAATGCCGGATCTCCTGGCGCTAACGAGAAAGCCCAATCCTGAGGGTCGCCACGCAAAAAGGAGATAACAATTTTAACTTGCTGAGCTGAATCTCCAGACGAACGAGGTTTCAAAGATAGAAACAATTTACAATTATTCCTAAAATTCCTAAATTTAAATCGATCTCCAGAGAACAGCTCAGGAATAGGTATCTTAGGCTCAGACATAGGACTGCTAACAACAAAATCCTGAATGCTCTGCACTCATGCAGCAAGCTGATCCACACTAGTAATCAAGGTCTGAACATTCATGTCTGCAGCAAAGCTTACAGCCACTCTGAGAAAAAGGGGAAGGAAGAAAGAGGAGAAAAAAAACTCAGAACTCCTTTTCTTTTAATCCCACTTCTGCAATGCATTAACTATTCAAGGCCTGGCATACTGTTATGATCCCAATGGCAAGGATCTCAGAGATTACAGCAAAGTCTGCAAACATAAATACCAGCTCATAGGGACATGGTAACTAGGCTGACCATATACCTGATCCTAGCTCAAACACTAACAGTAGCTGGGGAACGTGCCTACGTTGATCCTAGACGTCTTGCGCCAGCCGGAGAACTAACTAACCCTATCAGGGAAAATAAGACCTCTCTTGCCTCCAGAGAAAAGACCCCAAAGTAATACAAGCCCCCAACAAATAATAACGGTGAGGTAAGAAGAAAAGACAAACGTAAGAATGAACTAGATTTTAGCAAAGAGAGGCCCACTGACTAATAGCAGAAAATAGTAAGATGACTTATATGGTCAGCAAAAAACCCTGCAAAATATCCACGCTGAATATCCAAGAACCCCCAAACCGACTAACGGTGAGGGGGGAGAATATCAGCCCCCTAGAGCTTCCAGCAATATCAGGAATCACATTTTGTACAAGCTGGACAAAAATATGAACAAGCAAAAATAACAAAAAATAAGAAAGCAGGACTTAGCTTATCTTGCAAAGAACCAGGACCTGAAGACAGGAGCAAACAGAAATGAACTGATTACAACGATGCCAGGCACTGGACTGAGAATCCAGGAAGTATAAATAGCAACACCCCAGGCCTAACGAAGCAGGTGAGTACCAACCTGGTAAAAGACAATCCAAGTGCCAAATCACTAGTGACCACAAGAGGGAGCCAAGAAGTATAGTTCACAACAGCGCTCCTTCGCTTCCGAGCTCTGTCATGCGCCCAAACAGTGGTTTACCCCCACATATGGGGTATCGGCGTACTCAGGACAAATTGTACAACATCTTTTGGGGTCCATTTTCCCGTTACCCTCGGTAAAATAAAACAAATTGGAGCTGAAGTAAATTTTGTGTGAAAAAAAGTTAAATGTTCATTTTTATTTAAACATTCCAAAAATTCCTGTGAAATACCTGAAGGGGTAATAAACTTCTTGAATGTGGTTTTGAGCACCTTGAGGGGTGCAGTTTTTAGAATGGTGTCACACTTGGGTATTTTCTACCATATAGACCCCTCAAAATGACTTCAAATGAGATGTGGTCCCTAAAAAAAAATGGTGTTGTAAAAATGAGAAATTGCTGGTCAACTTTTAACCCTTATAACTCCCTAACAAAAAAAATTTTGGTTCCAAAATTGTGCTGATGTAAAGTAGACATGTGGGAAATGTTACTTATTAAGTATTTTGTGTGACATATCACTGTGATATAATTGCATAAAAATTCAAAGTTGGAAAATTGCGAAATTTTCAAAATTTTCGCCAAATTTCCGATTTTTTCACAAATAAACGCAGGTAATATCAAATTTTACCACTATCATGAAGTACAATATGTCACGAGAAAACAATGTCAGAATTACCGGGATCCGTTGAAGCGTTCCAGAGTTATAACTTCATAAAGGGACAGTGGTCAGAATTGTAAAAATTGGCCTGGTCATTAACGTGCAAACCACCCTTGGGGGTGAAGGGGTTAAGCAGCGTTGGTCCACACTGACCGAATACCACAGGTGGCGTCACAAATAAACCTTTATTATTCAACTAACCCCTTTAAAGACCATCCCTTTAACATGGGCGCCCAGGGTCACGGACCGGGTCACCGCCACCGTGACACATCCCTTTAAGTACCGGACCCGGTACCGAGTACCTCACGGCCCTGGTGGGCGTTACATTTCCATATAAATGGCCCACCCTGTATAGAGTAATTACAAAAAAGAGTGATCAAGTGTTTATTTCTGTTAATGTTTATGATTATGGCTTACAGCAAATGAAAACCCAAAAGTCATTATCTCAGTAAATTAGAATATTTTATAACACCAGCTTGAAAAATGATTTTAAAATCCTAAATGTTGGCTTACTGAAATGTATGTTCAGTAAATGCATTCAATGCTTGGTTGGGGCTCCTTTTGCATCAATTACTGCATCTATGTGCATAGATTGTGTGCCTCTCCACTCTTCCTCCAGACTCTGGGACCTTGATTTCCAAGATTTCCAAATGAAATGCTAAATTTATTTTCATCTGAAAAAAACACCTTGGACCACTGAGCAACAGTCCTGTTCTTTTTCTTCATGGCACAGGTAAGAAGCTTCTGGCGTTGTCTATTGGTCATGAGTGGCTTGACACAAGGAATGCGACACTTGTAGCCCATGGCCTGGATACATCTGTGTGTGGTGGCTCTTGAATCAACGACTCCAGCAGCAGTCCACTCGTTGTCAATCTCCCCAAAATTTTTGAATGGCTTTTTATTAACAATCCTTTCAAGGCCCGCGGTTATCCCGGTTGCTTGTGCACCTTTTTCTACCACTTTTTTTTTTCTTCCACTCAACTTTCCATTAACCCCTTAATGACCAGAGTTATTTTTGTTTTTTGCTCCCTTTCTTCCAAGATACATAACTTTTTAACTTCTGCGGTCAAAATGACCATGTGAGAGCTTGCTTTTTTGCTGGACAAGTTGAACTTTGGAACAACACCATTGGTTTTAATATATTGTGTACTGGAAAACGGGAAACAAATTCCGGTGAAATTGCAAAAAAGGTGCAAATTCACAGGTTTATTTTCTCTGCCATGTTCACTAAATGCTAAAACTGACTTGCCATTATGATTCTCCTGGTCATTACAAGTTCATAGACTCAAACATTAACCAAACTTTGGTTAAAAAAAAAGTTTCCATTTTCCTGAGACCTGTAGCGTCTCCATTCTTCTTGATTTGGGGATGAGTGAGGGCTTATTTTTGCGTGCGGAGCTTTATTGACGCCATTTTGGTGTAGATACGATCTTTTGATTGCTCATTATTGCATTTTACTGCAAAGTAGCGGGCAAGAAAAAAACAACATAATTCTGGCGTTTTTAATGTTTTTCTCATTACGCCATTTACCGATCATGTTAATTCTTTTTTCATATTGATAGAGCGAGCTATTCTCTACGCGGTCATACCTATTATGTGTATGCTTGATTTTTTTTTATTGTTTTAATTTGAATGGGGCGAAAGGGGGGTGATTTGAACTTTTATATTTTTTTTTTTTTTTTTTTTTTTTTTTTTAAAAAGTTTTTTTATTGAAGGATACAATATTCGTGTACACAAATTATGTAATACAATAAACAATGTATAAGTATACAGTTCTACATCTCCTGGGCATCATATAATTGAAACATGTAAAATTGCAATCAGGGTCCAAGAGAAAATAAGATTAACAGCATTACATAATCAAAAGGAAATGACCTTCCTTTTTAACTTATTTCGTTTCTTGTTTAAACACCAAAATAAAGATAAAAGAACAAACAAATAACTTTACATTATTAGAATCACATTAACCTACTGGTAACAATTATTAAGTGCATTGTCGCTTCAGTCACACCCTAGCATGTCCTTCATGTCGAATCGGGGGATCTCCTGCCAGTATCCTATTAATATACCATGGGGACTGTTCAAAGCAGGCTATAAGATGGTTTCTCATCTCCTCAGAGAACAAATCAATAAAACTCTCCCAAGTATCAAAAAAGCGGGACACCATGCGATCTTCGCCCAACTGTGCCTCTATCCATTCCATACGAAACACATGTTTTAATTTATTTAAGAACATTGACAGCGTAGGAGGTTCCGCAGTTATCCATTGTTGTAAGATACATTTTTTCCCCACCATAGACACTATAGAGATCAGACGTTTGGCCCCTCTTGTAATTCTCGAACCCTCTCCCGGCCATATTCCCAATATCGCCCACTCCGGCGTACAAGGCATATAATTTAGGAGATGATCTAGACAAAAGTTTTTCACCTCACTCCAAAATCCCATAATCACCTTACAATCCCAAAACTGATGAAAAAGGTCAGCCCCAGGGGCTTCACACTTCAGACAATCAGCCGATTGGGATAAGCCCATGAGAAACGAACGATGTGGGGATACATATGTGCCATGGTACAACCTAAGCAACATCTCCCTATAAGAAGAGGCCGGTAAGGCCTTCCATACATAAGACATTGTCTTGAGGATATGTTCCAAAGTCAAATCTGGAAAACGAGTAAGCCATTTTGGAAGGCCTGTTTTCCGTTTAGTATAGTCCATCTCCCCTCTCAACAAACTATAGAATCTGGAAGTAGAGTAAAATAATAGAGACCCATTTCGTAACATGGTGTCTAGTGGGTTCTCCCAATCAAGCTCCGATAACCGATCTCCTACCCCTGTTGCATAAACCTCCAGGATTGCACAATTCGCAAGACAACCCATTGTCAAAGGAAGGTATCGCCGAGTATTTGTCCAGGAGTGTGGTCTACGTGTCGCGGGATCCACTATAGAGCCCACTGTCACCGCCCGAAACCTAGTGCTCCAATTCTCCACCCCACGTCTCAACCCCACGTCTCGATTCCCAAATATTGGCAAGAAAAGTGAGGAATGTGCATTAAGTAAAAATTTATGGCGTATCCTATGCCATATCGTCCACATCACCATTATCAAAGGATTATCCAATACTGAGGAGGGTAACAGCTCCTTATGTGTATGTAGGAGATATAACAAATTGGTATGAGGTATCAAATTTTGGTCTAATTGAGTGTTAGTGTAAATGGAAGTATCATGAACCCAATCTTTGAGATAACGAAGCAGCGCCGCTAGGTTATAATTCTCCAAATTTGGAAAATTAATGCCTCCGTTCGATATACGTTGTTCCAATATAGCCATGCTAATAGCATGATGCTTCTTCCCCCAGATGAAAGTGCGAAACATACCATTTATTAGCCGCAATTCACTAGAGGAAAGCAATATTGGAAGAGACTGTATAAAATATAAAATCTGCGGGAAAACCACCATTTTTAACAAATATGCCCGACCTAAATATGTAAGCGTTAAATGCTGCCATCCATCTAGTTCCCTTTTGATTTTTTGGATAAGAGGAGAGAGGTTACTTCTCTGGAGATCATGAGGGTTCCTAGTTATAAGCACCCCCAAATAAGGCAAAGCTTCCCTGCACCATTCAAAAGTATACAATCCTGCCCATGGTGGCTTACGCGCAGCGCGTAAATTAAGTGCCTTGGATTTAGTTGGATTAATCGAATATCCAGACATAGTCCCCAATTTGTTCATGAGGGCCATGATTTCAGGAAGGGCCTCCTCTGGATTAGCAATGTATAGCAAGATGTCATCAGCAAATGCCGTGAGTTTCAGGCTCAGTCTCCCCACCCGTATTCCTTTAAACAATGTCAAGGATTCCAAAGCACGTATAAGAGGATCGAGGGCAAGGTTGAATAAAATGGGGGAAAGTGGGCAACCTTGACGAGTACCTCTAGTTAGCTCCACCTCCTCTGTTAATTGTTGATTAACTATGATTTTGGACATAGGTGAATTATATAATAATCTAATCAAAGCCGCAAATCTCTCACCAAATCCCTGCTTTTCCAACACCGCCTGTATCCAATGCCACTCAACACTATCAAACGCAGCCTCTGCGTCCAGGCTCAGCAATATATTGGGAGAGTTCTTATTTCTAGCTGAAACTATGGTGGCAGCAATTGCCGTACGAATAGCAATAGTCGAGTGTCTGTTTCGGGTGAAACCATATTGGTTAGGTGACAGAATCTCAGTGAGAAACGTCTGTATTCTATTAGCCATAATCTTTGCCAACAGTTTATAATCTAGATTTAACAAGGATATAGGTCTGTATGATGTTATCTGCGTTGGGCTCCTACCTGGCTTTAAAATTAGGGAAGTCAATGCAGAATTAAAGGAAGTTGGAGAAGCGCCTCCATACAAATAATAATTAAATAGATCCTTGAGGAGAGGGACTATATCTGAAGATAGCAATTTGTAATATTCTGCAGGTAAACCATCCGGTCCTGGTGACTTATGATTTGCCAATGCATTAATGGCAGAGCTTATTTCCATTAATGTGATAGGCATCTCCAGAGTCACACGCTGAGAATCTGTCAACATTGGTAATTTCAAAGAATTTAAAGAATGTGCTATGGAGGAGATGTCCCCTCCCCGTGTGGAGTAAAGAGCCTTGTAATGAGCGTGAACCGCCTGTAATATGTCTTTGCTATTAGTCAGGTGGGACCCTGATATGGGATCCACTAAAAGCGGAATTTTCTGTCTGGGGCCTTTTGGATTTGCCAACCTAGCCAGTAAGGTTCCTATTTTATTACCCCATCTAAAGAAATGTTGTCTGTTAAAATCTACTTTCTGTTGGGCTATCTTAGTCAAATGTGCGTTCAATAACGATAAAGCATCCTGCCATTGCGACCAATCCTCTGGAACATTAGATCCCAAGTACCGTCTGTAGGCCAATATGGCCAGTCCCTGGAGGTCTCTCGTTTCCTGTCCTGCTTTACGCTTTTTCCCTACCACGTATGCAATAATTCTCCCTCTCATTACTGCCTTGCCCGTCTCCCACATAAGTACAGAGTCATCCCAGTGCTGTATATTATCATCCACAAAATTACCCCACTCTTGTTTAAGGAATGTCTCAAACTCTCTGCTTTTAGACAAGTAGGCTGGGAATCTCCATGAGCCCAGCTGACGCGGGTCACGACCACAGCGAAGGAGCAAAGTGATAGGAATATGATCAGAAATCCCAGCATCCCCTATAGCTGCTTCCATCACCCCCGACAAAAGAGACTCACCTACCAAAAACATGTCAATACGTGAGAGGGATTTATGTGCCTTAGATATGCAGGTGTAGTCCCTCTCCGTCGGATGTAGTACTCGCCATATATCTACCAGGGGAGTGTCACGCATGAGGTTAGTCAGGCCAGGTCCCGGTCCGAAGTAGGAAATGGGCAAAACCGCAGACCTATCTAATTGCGGATCTAGCACAGCATTGAGGTCACCCCCCACCACCAAGTTAGGCAAGTCCATTGTTAAAATCATCTGGGAGACAGATGCAAAAAAGGCGGCATTATCAGCATTGGGGGCATAAATGTTGAACAACGAGTAAGGGGTATCTTCAATAATCACTTTCATAAGAAGGAACCTACTCTGAGGGTCAGTCACCACGTCCCCCGGAGTCACCCGTAAATGTCTAGCAAAGGCTATGGCCACTCCCCGTTTCTTAGAAGAATATGTGGTAGCATAAGTCTGGCCTAACCAGTTATCTTTCAATTGTAATGTATCCCTATGTGACCAATGAGTTTCCTGTAAAAATATAACATCAGGCTTATCTCGTTTGAGTGCCTGTAATACACGACGCCGTTTTACCGGCGAGTTAAGGCCCGCTACATTCCATGATAAGATTTTTAACGGATTACCTGTCTCTTTTCGGCCAGACATGCGCGAAGTTGTCATCATGGTGGATAGAAGGGACAAAGAGGTAGAGCATTTCCAATGTATAGGAACACATAGGGTTTCGGAGTCCCAGCTGCTCCGCCACCCTCTAAAGTAAATAGGTGTGTGACATCATTAGCAACAATACACTTATGCGACAATACAACAACCAGTTTCTTATTTTTATACAAAATTAATTTTAACCAAAGTATAGTCAATATCACTATATAGCTCCTATTCCCTGTCATTTTGACTTATTAAAGAGGAATCTATCAGTTTCACATCTAGTCTCACCCTAGATGTTAAAATGTGTTTTCAAGTGTCTGGGGGAACAAGGTCTCGTCTCAGCTGATCTAAGGCAATTTTAGGGTCATCAAATAACTTTGTCTCTGCACCCAGTGTTACTCGGAGCCTAGCCGGGTAAGCCAAAGCAAAACGGACCCCTTGATCAATGAGGAACCGACAAACCGGGCCAAACTCCTTTCTACGCCGGGAAACAGCTGCTGAGAAATCCTGAAACACCAAGATCTTTGTCCCTTGGATAGTGACATCTCTAAGGTTTCTGGCTGCTGCCAAAACTCTCTCCTTGTCATGATAGTGGAAATATTTAGCAATAACCGGGCGAGGTCTCGCACCAGACTCCCTCCTCTCTGGTCCCACCCGATGTGCCCTCTCAATTTGTCTAGAAGAACCAGGCTCCAGCCGAAGGGCCTCCAACAGGTCAACCGTTAAGAATCGAATAAGATCTGCACCCTTGCAACTCTCAGGAATGCCAATAAACCTAAGGTTAGATCTCCTGCTACGATTCTCGAGGTCTTCAACCTTATCTAACAAAGAGCCTATGAGAATCTTTTGTGCCTCTACCGTAGTTTGGGTATTCACTACAGTGTCCTCCATATCACTAATCCGCTGCTCAGCTTCTGTAATCCGAGATGTATTTGCCGACACAGCAGTTACTGTTGCCTCAAGGGCCTTATTCCAAGTTTCAAATTTTTTGTCAAAATATGGGAGAAGAATATTTGATACTGCCTGAGCCGTAGCAGTGTGAGGTTCTGATGGGAATCGTGAATCAGAGGTGTCCTGCGACCCCTCTCCCGGCCACATCCGATCCAGAGACCCCCCAGCTGAAGACCCGCCCTCCGCTCTACTTTTACTCTTATGTTTAGTGCGTCTAGATGAAGTCCCTTTCTGTAATGGAGCCTGTGTTTTTTCCAGGTATTTTTCCATGATGTGGTAGCACAAAGACCTCCCCACCACCCAGGGCCCCAGTTGTAGGCTTTGGTTTTGGACCCACTATTCACAGCTCTCACTATCACCTAGACTTAAAAGATTGAGGTCCAAGATCCGTGAAAGTGAGGGACCGCAGCAAGAAAGAAGATTATATGTATGGCAAAATGGCTCCTAGAGAGTCCCAGCTAGTGAGAACAACCTGTGACTATGAGCAGTATAGTAAATGTTATTGAGTATATATATTATAACCAAAAGAAAAGAAAAATAACATTAGGTACAATAAGTTTGTGCAATGTAATGACAAGGATTTGTAGTACCACTAGATGGCGTTATTTGCTTGCAAATCACAAAATCGTAGCTTCAGACCTTAGAAAAAGTACAATCAGAATAAGATTAACTCTGCCTGCGCTTCCCAGTACTAAGGAAGTCCTTGTCCCCTCACCAGGGAAGATCCGAGAAGATGTCACTTCACACTGAGTCAGAATCTCAGCTACAATGGTGGGGTCTGAGGGCCACACTGCCAGCAACCGCTAGGTATCTCCAGACCCCTCTTGCAATACGGTCAGGGTGGCTACAGTTTGCCTCAGCGCCTCGTGGTCCACCTTCAGGCCAAAGGTTAAGACTCCTCCCTCAGATAGGACAGCAGACGGCAGGGACTCCCGGGAATAAAAATACGCACTTCCCTGTGATCCCCTTCTCAAGGGGAAACACATCCACTCAAATCAGCCCGCAATGGAAGGCTGTAATCGAGGATGGCTCCAGAGTAAGTCTCTCACCAACAGGGAGCACTTCTAAAACGCGGCCATCTTAGATGGCTCCGCCCCCGGAAGTCAATCTCTTTCCTTCTTTCAAAGTATCTTAGACTGCAATGTAAAATAGAGAGCAAAAAAAAAAAAAAAAAAAAAAAAAAAAAAGCTCAGCTTCTTGTCTATTTATGCTTATAAAACAATCCGCCTTCAGAAGTAATAGTAGGGTATGATATTACTCAAGTGGAGTAGTGGGCGATTTAATAAAAGTTATAAGCCGTAGGAGGGAAGTGATTTCCGTGTGTGATACATTTCCCTATTCTGGTGAACCTCAATATAAAACGAATCCTGACGAATGTTTAGACTCTTAATTGTTGGTTTAAATAGGATGGGTTAACAGGAGGTATTGCGCAAGCTTTATCTTCAGGTGTGAGACAATCTTTGCCACACACAGCTCCCTCACCCAGCGTGCAGGGGTCTCCCACCACAACACACAATCCAGCCAAGATGGCGCCGGGACTGGCGGGAAACTTCCAGCTTTCACGTACCTCTTTCAATTATATGTCCGGAGCAAACATTCGGTCCCCAGGGGAGAGGAAAGCCACCACTAGAAGTAAGGCTGCACCGCAGGTCTTATCTCCCTGCGCTCCACTCTGTACGCCAACAGCGCCGATCGGAGCAGAGGCTAGACGGCCGCAGCAGCAGTCCGGATCACCGCCGGGCACCGCTAGAAGCGGCGGGTTAGAGGAGGAGGCATCGCAGAGAAGCAGAGAGCCATGCGAGCGGTCCGCTGTAGAAGGAAGGTTGTACGGGGGGGGAGGCTAGCTCGTTCCTCCCTGCCAGCTCGTTACTCCCTGCGCCCTCTGAAAGCCGGTGCAGTCTCTCCCAGGGCACTGCTAAGATGGCGGCGTCTCGTTCTTCACTCCCTCTAGATAGAGATTCTTATATTGTGTGACACAGGTGTGCAGGGGGAGGAATCACTCCACAAGGCACCTCTCCCTCCCCAACAGAGCGGTGTTGCTGGTATTGAAGGGGCCTGATGTTCCAAGTCTCCCTCTGGTTATTGCATTTTAGTCCGGTGCACCTGTGACTGTAGGAGGGGAGGGGAAGATGGCGCCGACTCTACAAAAGGACCGAGGTGAGGACCGGGATGTCTGGAATGTGTGGAGTACCGCACTGATCACCACCACTCTCCCCCAAGTATCAGAAGAAGAGGAGGTTTAATATGGAATGGTGGGGAAGGAGAGTTGTTAGTCTAGCTGGCAGCAGCCTCTCCCCGCACCCTGTGAGGGAACTAAGATGGCGCCGGTTTCAGCGGGAACTCGCCAGGGCCGCTTCCTCCCTCTCCAAGACGCACCGTCTCGCCAAGACACCCGCCGGGCCAAGAGGAGCCCGAAACGCCGCTGCAGACGGTAAGCCCACTCGGTTATCCCTCTGACTGGTGTGTCCACTCTCTCCAGCAGGCACCTCGGGCAGGCAACAGCAACCGGACCACAGCAGCGACGGACCCGCACACCGCAAAGGACTGCAGGAAGCACCGGATCCCGGGGGACCTCAATGCAGGTAAGCGGAGGGTTGTAGGAGCGGTGAGCTGGAGTGGGGGAGTATGACCAGGAAAGGGGCAGCCCGCACCTCACTGAGACCGTTAGTACTTGCTGAATTCCGGATCCATAAGATGTCCCCTTTTATATTTTTTTAATACCGTATATACTCTGTCCTGGTGCCGGCAGCTCTTCCTGTTACTGTGCTCAGCGGTCAGGTGGTATCACTCATTAAGGTAATGAATATGCATGCGTCTCCACTCCCATAGGCATGGAGTGCATATTCATTACCTTAATGAGCAGTACCACGTAACCGCTGAGGATGGGAGGGAGGTGTGAGACATGTGAGACCGTGGGAGCCATGCGGGACTGTGGAGCCATGCATACAACAGGGGGAGCCACACATGCCAGGACAAAACGAGGGAGCCACATACCAGGACAAAACGGGGGAGCCACATACCTGGACAGGATGGGGTTGCCACACATACCAGGACAAGACGGGGGAGAGCCATGCATACCAGGACAGGATGGGGGGAGCCACACATAGCAGGACAGGGATGAGGGGACAATGCATACCAGACTTATGCTCAAGTCAATAACCTTACCCAGTTTTCCATGGAAAAATTAGGTGCCTCAGCTTATACTCCGGTCAGCTTATACTCGAGTATATATGGTACTTTTTTTTTTGCATATCGGCATCTGCTACATACAGGCGAAGATCAGATCGCCTGTGTGTAGCAGAAATGGTCACTTGCTATAAGCGATGTCCACCGGGCGGCGCTCATAGCAATCTGGCTATGACAACGATAGAGGTCAGCTGGAGACCTCCGGTTGTCATGCCAACCCATCAGTGACCCACAATCACATGGAGGGGTCACCAATGGGTGGGATTTCTAGCGCACTTACCGGAAGCGCGAGTTAAATGCTGCTGTCAGAGATTGACAGCGGCATTTAATGGGTTAACAGCTGCAGGTGGATCGCAATGCCACCGGCGGCGGTAAGAGGCACATATCAGCTGTTCAAAACAGCTGACATGTGCCAGGAAAGATGTGAGCTCAGCGCCGGAGCCCACATCAAAGGGAGGGATTCCGACGTGGGCGTACTATTATGCCCAAAGTCAGAAAGGGGTTAAGATCCAGCTGTGGACACACTCAGAATATGTTTTTGAGCTGGGAAATCACTTTAATCTTTATTAAACCACATTACCAAAAAACATTGTAGATTGATCAGAAACGTACCTGAAATGTATGGGGTTAAATCTGGTTTATACTTCTACATTGCCAATAAAATCCATATTACTAATTAAGGTATATGCACTTACATGCATTCAGAATAAAATGGCCATCAATATTAGAACTGTAACACGCATTGAGGGAGTGTTGTCCTGCCTTGGCAGGCACAGATCTTGTGCTTACACAGCTCTGTATTTGTGTATCCTTGTAACTGCTCAGTTTTTGTTGATGAGCATTTCATTCTTGACAAGTGTATTTGCAAATAATCTGAGCAACACAGACTCTAGTATTAATATGTATCTTTATACAATTCTTTTAATGCATTGTATAAGTTCAAACCAGATATCATCATGGTACATCTGGGTATCTTTTCGCTCAATTTATATTGTTTTATTAATGTGGCTTTTTGTAACATAGCATTTTGTGGGGGACTGAGTAATCTATTTAACACCTGTACGATATGGTCATTTTCCTTTTTCATTTTCCCCTTCCTTCTTCCAAGAGACATAACTTTAACCACTTAACGACCAGCGATACGCCTTTTAACGGCGGAGGTTAAGGGGCCTAATACCTCAGTGCCAAGAAATAAGGGTATAGCACGCCCCCAGAGTCGGGTCGTTTTTTTTACCGCCCCCAGTCTTGTGATCGCCGTTATTGAACGAATAACAGCAATCGCAAAAAAAGTCAGATTTCCCTTTCATTTTTCTCTCCTCTGATATGATCTAGCATACCAGAGGAGAGAGAAACGAGGTCCCCTGAGCCCCATCTGTACCTCTGCCATCCCCAGACCCTCCAGCTCCATCTCCCGGCAATCCACATTATCTTCCCGGAAAAATATGGCGGGTGCATTAGCAGTGCGCCCGCTGAGATCTGCCGGCCAGTACATGGCAACAATAGATTTTTCCTTTTGTGTTAATTTTGAGCTCTGTGATAAACGTTATCACAGTGATCAAAATAAAAAAAATATAAAAATAGTATACCAAACCCCCCTTTATCACCCCGTTAGTTCGATAAAAATAATAAAATAAAAAGTATTTTGTTCCATTTTCCCATTAGGGTTAGGGTTGGGGCTAGGGTTGTGGAAAGGGTGGTGTTGGGGTTAGGGTTGGGATTAGGGTTAGAGGTGTGTTGGGGTTAGGGCTGTGTTAGGTTTGGAGTTAGAATTGGGGGGTTTCCACTGATTAGGTACAACAGGGGGTCTCCAAACACGACATGGCGCCCACCATTGATTCCAGCCAATTTTGTGTTAAAAAAGTCAAAACAGTGCTCCCTCCCTTCTGAGCCACATATGGTGTATCGGTGTACTCAAGAGAATTTGCACAGCAAATTTTGTGGTGCATTTTCTCCTGTTACCCCTGTGAAAATAAAAAAGTTTGGGTCTAAAGTAGATTTTTTGTGAAAAAAGTAATGTTCATTTTTTTCCTTCGACATTGCTTTAGTTTTCGTGAAGAACCTAAAGGGTTCAATTTCTTGAATGTGGTTTTGAGCACACTGAGGGGGTGCAGTTTTTAGAATGGAGTCACTTTTGGGTATTTTCTGTTATATTGACCCCCCTTAACTCACTTCAATAGTGAGGTGGTCCCTAAAAAAAAGGTTTTGTTAATTTTTGATGAAAAAATTTTGCATTGAACTTCTTACACATAATTCCCTGCATGGACACAGGTGTTTATAGGTGCTTAACTTTGTGCATTGTTGTCTATATTGGTTTATGTACTGGCTTAAGCAGGGGGACATGTTTAACCTCTTTACCCCCAAGGGTGGTTTGCATGTTAATGACCAGGCCATTTTTTATAATTCTGACCACTGTCACTTTATGAGATGATAACTCTGGAACGCTTCAACGGAACCTGGTGATTCTGACATGGTTTTCTCGTGACATATTGTACTTCATGATAGTGTTAAAATTTATTTGATATTACTTGCATTTATTTGTGAAAAAATGGATATTTGGCGAAAATTTGGAAAATTTTGCAATTTTCCGACGTTTAATTTTCATGCCCTTAAATCACAGAGATATGTTACACAAAATACTAAGTAACATTTCCCTTTTTTTTTTTAGGGACCATATCACATTTAAAGTCACTTTGAGGGGTCTATATGATAGAAAATACCACAAATTGACACCATTCTAAAAACTGCACACCTCAAACTGCTCAAAACCACATTTAAGAAGTTTATTAACTCTTCAGGTGCTTCACAGGAATTTTTTTAATGTTTAAAAAAAAATGGACATTTAACTTTTTTCCCTAAAAAATTACTTCAGATCCAATTTGTTTTATTTTACCAAGGGTAACAGGAGAAATTGGACCCCAAAAGTTGTTGTGCAATTTGTCCTGAGTACGCTTGATACCCCATATGTGGGGGGAACCACCGTTTGGGCGCATGGCAGAGCTCGGAAAGGAAGGAGCGTAGTTTTGGAATGCAGACTTTGACAGAATGGTCTGCGGCCGTCATGTTGCGTTTGCAGAGCCACTGATGTGCCTAAACAGTAGAAACCCCCCACAAGTGACGACATTTTGGAAACTAGACCCCCCAAGGAACTTATCTAGATGTGTTGTGAGAACTTTGAACCCCCAGTTGTTTCACTAAAGTTTATAACGCAGAGCCGTGAAAATAAAAATCTTTTTTTTCCAACAAAAATGATTTTTTAGCCCCCAAATTTTTATTTTCCCAAGGGTAACAGGAGAAATTGGACCACAAAAGTTGTTGTCCAATTTATCCTGAGTACATGGATACCCCATATGTTGGGATAAACCACTGTTTGGGCGTACGGCAGAGCTCGGAAGGGAAGGAGCACCATTTGACTTTTTCAATGCAGAATTGGCTGGAATTGAGATCGGATGCCATGTCGAGTTTGGAGAGCCACTGATGTGCCTAAACAGTGGAAACCCCCCAATTCTAACTCCAACCCTAACCCCCAACACACCCCTAACCCTAATCCCAACCCTAACCATAACCTTAACCACACTCCTAACCCTGAAACACCCCTAACCCTAATCCCAACCGTAAACGTAATCGTGACCCTAACTCTAATCCAAACCCTAACCCTAACTTTAGCCCCAACCCTAATGGGAAAATGGAAATACATTTTTTTAAATGTTATTATTTTTCCCTAACTAAGGGGGTGATAAAAGGGGGGTTTGATTTACTATTTATAGTGGGTTTTTATGTTTGGCAGCTGTCACACGCTAAAAGACGCTTTTTATTGCAAAAAATAGTTTTTGCATCACCACATTTTGAGAGCTATAATTTTTCCATATTTTGGCCCACAGAGTCATGTGAGGTCTTGTTTTTTGCGGGACGAGTTGACGTTTTTATTGGTACCATTTCCGGGCACATTACATTTTTTGATCGCTTTTTATTATGATTTTTGGGACGCAGAATGAACAAAAACCAGCAATTCATGAATTTCTTTTGGGTGGGGCGTTTATACCGTTCCGTGTATGGTAAAATTGATAAGGCAGTTTCATTCTTCAGGTTAGTACGATTACAGCGATACCTCATTTATATCTTTTTTTTATGTTTTGGGGCTTTTATACAATAAAAATTATTTTATATAAAAAATAATTGTTTTTGCATCATTTTATTCTGAGAGCTATAACTTCTTTATTTTATCGCTGATGATGCTGTATGGCGGCTCGTTTTTTGCGGGACAAGATGACATTTTCAGTGTTACCATGTTTATTTATACCCGTCTTTTTGATCGCGTGTTATTCCACTTTTTGTTTGGCGGTATGTTGATCAAAAAAAAAAAAATGAGGCAAAATCAATGCTTTAACGGTGTTCACTGAGGGGGTTAACTAGTGGGACAGTTTTATAGGTCGGGTCGTTACGGACGCGGCGATACAAAATATGTGTACTTTCATTGTTTTTTTTTTTTATTTACATACGGTAAATGTATTTATTGGAACAATATTTCTTTTTCTTTATTTAGGAAGTTTTTTTAAAATATTTTTATACAGTATAATACATATTTTTTAACTTTTTTACATTGTCCAGGTTGGGACATCACTGTATAAAGTCAGATCGCTGATCTGACACTTTGGACAGCACTGTGTCAGATCAGCGATCTGACAGGCAGTGAAGGAGGCTTCTCAGGTCCTGCTCTTAGCAGGCACCGACAAGCCACCTCCCTGCAGGACCTGGAAGGACCCCGCGGCCATCTTGGATCCAGGGGCCTGCAGGGAGGAGACCCTCGGAACAACACGATCACATAGCGTTGTTCTAAGGGTCTCAGGGAAGCACGCAGGGAACCCGGTCCCTGCGCAATGCTTCTCTATGCCACCGGAATGCTGCGATCTTGTTTGATCGCAGTGTTCCGGGGGTTAAAGTACCGGGAGCAGTCCGTGACCGCTCCTGGCACGTAGTATCGGGTGTCAGCTGTGATAATCAGCTGACACCCGGCCGTGATCCCCCTGTAAGCGCGGTGTTGTGAATTTGGATTCTGGGCTCCCCCGGTGGCTACTGGTGGAATTGAACTTGTGACATCATCTTCCCTGTTCACCTGTTCTCATCAGATCTGGGTGTCGCTATATAACCTGGCTTCTCTGTTAGATGCTTGCCGGTCAACAATGTTATCAGAAGCCTCTCTGTGCTTGTTCCTGCTCCCAGACATCTACTAGATAAGTTGGACATTCGTCCATGTTTTGTTTTTGTATTTTGGTTCCAGTTCACAGCTGCAGTTTCGTTACTGTGTCTGGAAAGCTCTTGTTGATCAGGAATTGCCACTCTGGTATTATGAGTTAATGCCAGAGTCCTAAAGTAATTTCTGGATGTGTTTTGTTAGGGTTTTCTACTGACCATGAAAGTATGCTTTCTGTCTTCTGCTATCTAGAAAGCGGACCTCAAATTTGCTAAAACTATTTTCCTGCTGCGTTTGTTGTTTCATCTCATATCACCGCCAATATATGTGGGGGGCCTCTGTCTCCTTTTTGGGCATTTCTCTAGAGGTGAGTCAGGTCTTATATTTCCCTCTGCTAGCATTATTTAGTTCTCCGGCCGGCGCTGGGCATATAGGGATAAAAAGTAGGACATGCTACCTGGCTACTTCTAGATGATGCGGTAGGTTTAGTTCATGGTCAGTATAGTTACATCTTCCAAGAGCTTGTTCCTATAGAGGCTTATGCTAGTTCTCTGGCCATGGAGATCATGACAGTTTGACCGGTCCACTAAAGGGTTAAAATCCTTGGCTGAGAAAGGAGAGAAATAAGAAGTCTGCTGAGAGTTTTTTTTTTTTTTTTTTTTCTCTGTGCTCTTAATTGGATCACTTGCCAGTCTGTCTATGCTGCAGTCTTTCTTTTTTTTCTCTCTCCTTATAATCTTTGAATGGCTTTGTGTTCACCTGTTAATAATGGATCTTCAGAGTGTAACTGCAGGTTTGAATAATCTCACCACGAAAGTACAAAATTTGCAAGATTTTATTATTCATGCTCCGGTATCTGAGCCGAGAATTCCTTTGCCGGAATTCTTCTCAGGGAATAGATCTAGCTTTCAGAATTTTAGAAATAATTGTAAGCTATTTTTGTCCCTGAAATCTCGTTCTGCTGGAGACCCTGCACAGCAGGTTGGGATTGTGATTTCCTTGCTCCGCGGCGACCCTCAAGACTGGGCTTTTGCATTGGCACCAGGGGATCCTGCGTTGCGCAATGTGGATGCGTTTTTTTTGGCCTTGGGCTTGCTGTATGAGGAACCTCATTTGGAACTTCAGGCAGAAAAAACTTTGATGTCCCTATCGCAGGGGCAAGATGAAGCTGAAATTTACTGCCAAAGATTCCGTAAATGGTCTGTGCTTACTCAGTGGAATGAGTGTGCCTTGGCGGCTACTTTCAGAGAGGGTCTCTCTGATGCCATTAAGGATGTTATGGTGGGGTTCCCTGTGCCTGCGGGTCTGAATGAGTCCATGACAATGGCCATTCAGATCGATAGGCGTCTGCGGGAGCGCAAACCAGTGCACCATCTGGCGGTGTCCACTGAGAAGACGCCAGAAAGCATGCAGTGTGATAGAATTCTGTCCAGAAGCGAGCGGCAGAATTTTAGACGGAAAAATGGGTTGTGTTTCTATTGTGGGGATTCTACTCATGTTATATCAGCATGCTCTAAGTGTACTAAAAAGCTTGATAAATCCGTTTCCATTGGCACTTTACAGTCTAAATTTATTTTGTCTGTGACCCTGATTTGCTCTTTGTCATCTATTACTACTGACGCCTATATCGACTCTGGCGCCGCTTTGAGTCTTATGGATTGGTCCTTTGCCAATCGTTGTGGGTATGATTTAGAGCCTTTGGAAACTCTTATTCCTCTGAAGGGGATTGACTCCACCCCATTGGCTAATAATAAACCACAATACTGGACACAAGTGACTATGTGTATTAATCCGGATCACCAGGAGACTATTCGTTTTCTAGTGCTGTATAATCTACATGAGGATTTGGTGCTGGGATTGCCATGGCTGCAGTCTCACAACCCAGTCCTTGACTGGAGAGCTATGTCTGTGTTGAGCTGGGGATGTAAGGGGACTCATGGGGACGTACCTTTGGTGTCCATTTCATCATCTATCCCCTCTGAAATCCCTGAGTTCCTGTCTGACTATCGTGACGTCTTTGAAGAACCCAAGCTTGGTTTACTACCTCCGCACCGTGAGTGCGATTGTGCTATAGATTTAATTCCGGGTAGTAAATACCCAAAGGGTCGTTTATTTAATCTGTCTGTGCCTGAACATACTGCTATGCGAGAATATATAAAGGAGTCCTTGGAAAAGGGACATATTCGTCCATCGTCATCTCCCTTAGGAGCCGGTTTTTTCTTTGTGTCAAAAAAAGATGGCTCTTTGAGACCATGTATTGATTATCGGCTTTTGAATAAAATCACGGTTAAATATCAATACCCATTGCCGTTGCTGACTGATTTGTTTGCTCGCATAAAGGGGGCCAAGTGGTTCTCTAAGATTGATCTCCGTGGGGCGTATAATTTGGTGCGGATCAGGCAGGGGGATGAGTGGAAAACCGCATTTAATACGCCCGAGGGCCACTTTGAGTATTTGGTGATGCCTTTTGGTCTTTCTAATGCCCCTTCAGTCTTCCAGTCCTTTATGCATGATATTTTTCGCGATTTTTTGGATAAATTTATGATAGTGTATCTGGATGATATTCTGATTTTTTCGGATGACTGGGACTCTCATGTCCGGCAAGTTAAGAGGGTTTTTCAGGTTTTGCGGTCTAATTCTCTGTGTGTCAAGGGTTCTAAGTGCGTTTTTGGGGTTCAGAGAATTTCCTTTTTGGGATATATTTTTTCTCCCTCTTCCATTGAGATGGATCCTGTCAAGGTTCAAGCTATTTGTGATTGGACGCAGCCCTCTTCTCTTAAAAGTCTTCAGAAATTTTTGGGCTTTGCCAACTTTTATCGTCGATTTATTTCTGGTTTTTCGGATGTCGTTAAGCCATTGACCGATTTGACTAGACAGGGTGCTGATGTTGCTAATTGGTCCCCTGATGCTGTGGAGGCCTTTCAGGAGCTTAAGCGCTGTTTTTCTTCTGCCCCTGTGTTGCGTCAGCCTGATGTGACTCTTCCTTTTCAGGTTGAGGTCGACGCTTCTGAGATCGGAGCTGGGGCAGTGTTGTCGCAGAAAAGTTCTGACTGCGCCGTGATGAGGCCTTGTGCCTTCTTTTCCCGTAAATTTTCGCCCGCTGAGCGGAATTATGATGTTGGGAATCGGGAGCTTTTGGCCATGAAGTGGGCGTTTGAGGAGTGGCGCCATTGGCTCGAGGGGGCCAGACATCAGGTGGTGGTATTGACTGACCACAAAAATTTGATTTATCTTGAGACCGCCAGGCGCCTGAATCCTAGACAGGCGCGCTGGTCATTATTTTTTTCTCGGTTTAATTTTGTGGTATCGTACCTACCAGGTTCTAAGAATGTTAAGGCGGATGCCCTTTCTAGGAGTTTTGAGCCTGATTCACCTGGCAACTCTGACCCCACAGGTATTCTTAAGGAGGGAGTTATCTTGTCAGCCGTTTCTCCAGACCTGCGGCGGGCCTTGCAGGAGTTTCAGGCGGATAGACCGGATCGTTGTCCGCCTGATAGGCTGTTTGTTCCTGATGATTGGACCAGTAAAGTCATCTCTGAGGTGCATTCTTCTGCGTTGGCAGGTCATCCTGGAATTTTTGGTACCAGGGATTTGGTGGCAAGATCCTTCTGGTGGCCTTCCCTGTCACGAGATGTGCGAGGCTTTGTGCAGTCTTGTGACGTTTGTGCTCGGGCCAAGCCTTGTTGTTCTCGGGCTAGTGGATTATTGTTGCCCTTGCCTATTCCTAAGAGGCCTTGGACACACATCTCGATGGATTTTATTTCAGATCTGCCTGTTTCTCAGAAGATGTCTGTCATCTGGGTGGTGTGTGACCGTTTTTCTAAGATGGTTCATTTGGTTCCCCTGCCCAAATTGCCTTCTTCTTCCGAGTTGGTGCCCCTGTTTTTTCAAAATGTTGTTCGTTTGCATGGTATTCCTGAGAATATCGTTTCTGACAGAGGAACCCAATTTGTGTCTAGATTTTGGCGGGCATTTTGTGCTAGGATGGGCATAGATTTGTCTTTTTCGTCTGCTTTTCACCCTCAGACTAATGGCCAGACCGAGCGGACTAATCAGACCCTGGAGACATATCTGAGGTGTTTTGTGTCTGCTGACCAGGATGATTGGGTTGCTTTTTTGCCATTGGCGGAGTTCGCCCTCAATAATCGGGCCAGCTCTGCCACCTTGGTTTCCCCGTTTTTCTGTAATTCGGGGTTCCATCCTCGATTTTCCTCCGGTCAGATGGAATCCTCGGATTGTCCTGGAGTGGATGCGGTGGTGGAGAGATTGCATCATATCTGGGGGCAGGTGATGGACAATTTAAAGTTGTCCCAGGAGAAGACTCAGCTTTTTGCCAACCGTCACCGTCGTGTTGGTCCTCGGCTTTGTGTTGGAGATTTGGTGTGGTTGTCTTCTCGTTTTGTCCCTATGAGGGTCTCTTCTCCTAAGTTTAAGCCTCGGTTCATCGGTCCGTATAAAATATTGGAGATTCTTAACCCTGTTTCCTTCCGTTTGGACCTCCCTGCATCCTTTTCTATTCATAACGTTTTTCATCGGTCGTTATTGCGCAGGTATGAGGCACCGGTTGTGCCTTCCGTTGAGCCTCCTGCTCCGGTGTTGGTTGAGGGTGAGTTGGAGTACGTTGTGGAAAAAATCCTAGACTCCCGTGTTTCCAGACGGAGACTCCAGTATCTGGTCAAGTGGAAGGGATATGGCCAGGAGGATAATTCTTGGGTCACTGCATCTGATGTTCATGCCTCTGATCTGGTTCGTGCCTTTCATAGGGCCCATCCTGATCGCCCTGGTGGTTCTGGTGAGGGTTCGGTGCCCCCTCCTTGAGGGGGGGGTACTGTTGTGAATTTGGATTCTGGGCTCCCCCGGTGGCTACTGGTGGAATTGAACTTGTGACATCATCTTCCCTGTTCACCTGTTCTCATCAGATCTGGGTGTCGCTATATAACCTGGCTTCTCTGTTAGATGCTTGCCGGTCAACAATGTTATCAGAAGCCTCTCTGTGCTTGTTCCTGCTCCCAGACATCTACTAGATAAGTTGGACATTCGTCCATGTTTTGTTTTTGTATTTTGGTTCCAGTTCACAGCTGCAGTTTCGTTACTGTGTCTGGAAAGCTCTTGTTGATCAGGAATTGCCACTCTGGTATTATGAGTTAATGCCAGAGTCCTAAAGTAATTTCTGGATGTGTTTTGTTAGGGTTTTCTACTGACCATGAAAGTATGCTTTCTGTCTTCTGCTATCTAGAAAGCGGACCTCAAATTTGCTAAAACTATTTTCCTGCTGCGTTTGTTGTTTCATCTCATATCACCGCCAATATATGTGGGGGGCCTCTGTCTCCTTTTTGGGCATTTCTCTAGAGGTGAGTCAGGTCTTATATTTCCCTCTGCTAGCATTATTTAGTTCTCCGGCCGGCGCTGGGCATATAGGGATAAAAAGTAGGACATGCTACCTGGCTACTTCTAGATGATGCGGTAGGTTTAGTTCATGGTCAGTATAGTTACATCTTCCAAGAGCTTGTTCCTATAGAGGCTTATGCTAGTTCTCTGGCCATGGAGATCATGACAGCGCGGCTGATCGCATGTGACGTACTATTCCGTCAATGGGAATTAGGGCCCAGGTCACATGGACAGAATAGTACGTTGGATGGCAGAAAGGGGTTAAAGAAGACAGGTCTGTGAGAGCCAGAAATCTTGCATCTTTTTAGGTGACCGAATACTTATACTTATACTCCACCATAATTTGCTAAATAAATCTTGCCAAATCAGACAAGGCGATTTTCTGGATTTGTTTTCTCATTTTGCGATCTACCTATGATGTCAATTACAGGCCTCTCTCATCTTTTTAAGTGGGAAAACTTGCACAATCGGTGGCTGACTAAATACTTTTTTCCCCACTGTATGACATAAATATACATCATTTGTTGTGAAGGCGGTTAAAGAAGACCTTTCACCAGATTGAGCATATTAATCTGGCACATCTTGCAATAATGGATGCAGAGATGAGTACCGTATTTATATTCTTTAATTTCTCTCTCTGTAGCGGAGATATTAGTTTGCATAGTTTAGGTTATATTACATGGTACAGTTTAACTGGGTGTTACCAGAGATTTGTATCTATCGGGATGCACTTGTCTCTCTGCATGAGGTTGACAAATTATAAGCAGTCAGTGTTATACAGAAGAGAAAAGAACACACTCTCCCTCCTTCCTGAACTCTGCTGTTACTGTGTTGAGACATAGCAAAGCTGAGTTCTGTGTCATTACTACCCTTTCCAGATGTCATCTCACTACACTGGGGCTAGGCTGAGAGCTGACTGCAATGCAAAATGAGATCTTTAAGTGTTTGAAATGATGCATAACTCGGCAGCTACTGTATAGAGATACTGCAGAGCTGAGCTATGTATCTCCACACAGTCTGTGCAGCGTTATGAGTCATTACAAACACTTCCAGATATCATCTCACAGCAGTCAGTGAGGGGGAAGAATGATATCTGACAGCACTGTGAAATGACATCTGGAAATTTCTGGTAATACCCTGTAGAATTTAACATAGATTAGTAGCTGAACTTTGCAAAGTAATATTTGCAACAATGAGAAATTAAAATACAAAAAACATGTTTTACTCAGCTCTGCAGCCATTTTCCCATGATGTGGACAGTTAAACAATGCTAAATTGATGAAAAGTCCTTTTCAAGTGTCGCAAAACACACGAGTCTGTTACAAGTCAAAAGGGCACAAAATTTAGTGTATCAGTGTCTACTGCTAATCATTACCGCTTTAGTGCCTCCTTAGTTCCACATTGCCAGTATTCACAATTTGGGCATCTGTCACAGAAAGGCACAAACAGGGGCGATGAATAACAAATGCCATTCACCGCAAAATTATAAAGCACTGCCCATGCGTCATTAATCACCTTTTTGGCATCCCCATATTTTCCAATTGCCACTTTAGTGCTCTTGACTAAGAAAGGGGGCACGTGTTTCCCAGGACCTATGGTACAATCACCAATGGACATTGACTAAGGATTTGATGGGGAATTAACTGTAATTTTTGTTGATCCAGTGATTTTCACTGTAGTTTTGCTAGAATTGTGGCAAAACCATCATCAAGCCACATTAGAACTGCAAAGTGTGCACAAACTCTACATAATACTGTAGTAATTTAAATATTTAGCTGCCCATAAACATAGGATTAATGTTTGCTGAACGTGATCTCCGCAGGTGTTAGGGAAATGAAGGAACAGGCTCGATCGATTGATTTCAATATGCCGGTACTTTATTCTCAAGGACAATGAGCCGCCATCACAGATGTATGGCAGTGGCTTAGTCACCTCTTCCAATTGACAACACATGCATAATCTGCGAGACCCATAGGCATGTATGTCACTGATGTACTGCTATGTACCATGCTTATTTATATAGTGTAAGCATCATATAAAACGTTTTTGTTTTGTTTTTTTTCCATTTTATTAGCTAATATGTATTGTTATATTTAAATTAGAATGGAGCCCAGCCTTTCTAAATTAGCCCCTGTATGTGACCTCCTTTTTGTCATATTTACATTTCGCACTTAGGCAAAAGGGAAGGCGACACAGCATCACCATTAGTCACAGCCAAAGCAAACGGAAAATAAACTAATTTACTGCCTCTGCTTTGTCAACCACAAATCCACATTCAGGATGGTGAGTTTATTGTCTTTGTGTATTTATCTAGACGGTCAAAGCCAGACATATACATTGGATGGCTGTTGGCGGAATGATGCTTCGGCCCACAGCCATCTTAGACTTCACACCAATGTTCTCTATGAGAAAGCCGCTGACTGACATGTTGGCCGGTGGCTGATCTCCGGGAGAACAATTCAATTAGCAGTCCGAAAATGGACATGTGTGATCATCATCTTCCCGATCAGAACAGCCATGCACATTAGACTGTTGGTCCTGTCAACATCCGCGAGTTCGGATGACACTAATTTGATGTGTATGAGGGCCTAAACTTTTAGGTATTGCAAACTAAGACTTGACAGTCCAAAAATGCGATATGATATGATAAATTTGGTGCATTATTAGACTGTCTAATCTAAGTTAATGCCATCTATAAATTAGCCTACTCCATGCCAGAAATTTGCACACAAAAAATTTTGCTGCTTGGATTTGAGCCTTGGACCATGCTTCTTCTCAGACAAGGAGCAGAAATGTCTAAAACCAAAAATAAAAATGCCATGAAAGACACATTAGGGCACACTGCTTCAGAATTCTGGCCCATTTACCTTGATAACTGTCCCCTAATGTCTTAGATGAGCAATGAAAGGAGTGAACCTCCGAACTTGGACAGCTTGTAGAAACATATATAAACCAAAAAAGAGAACAAGGACCCCTAAAATGTAACTTTTATTAAAGCAAATTTAAAAAGACTATATTTATCCAAAAATCAGATAAAAAAGTATTAAATGTACCTATTAGACCCTAGGTCAAACTACAATGAATCCTGCCTGGCAGTGGAGGTAGGCACCCTACTTTACTGCGGTAGGAGCCCCCACTCATAGACGGCTCACCCTTAAACGCCCTAGAAAGTACCTACAATCAAGAAAAGGCTGGTGAGCCCTACTGTGAACTCCCTATAATGCCAACTGCCTGACAGTGGAGGTAGACACCCTAATTTACTGCGGTAGGTGCCCCCACTCGACGACGGCTAACCCTAGGGTCCTGACAGTCCATTCAATTAGGGATAGACAAAAGATAATGTCCCAAAAACACCACCGATACCCGTAAGAGAAAAAGAAAAAAACAAAAACAAAATGCAAAAATAACCCCCAAAAAATGAATATAAATAACAAAAAATGAATTATCTAAATGTACTTAATCAATGTACCAGAGGGAGCAATACAGAGCACAATGACTAAAGAACAGTGCCCACCTCAGGGTAATATCAAGTAAACCCACATACGGGTACACAGAGTGCAAAGATATATATTTTGTCCAAGAAAGATATAAAAATGTACGGCACAAAAAAGTGCCTAAAACGAACAGTCAATAAGACATTAAATATTTTATACGCACTCCTCTATCTATTAAATGAGGTCCAGTCTTGTCTTACTGTATAATATACCAATGCTAGATATGAAAAGCAAAATGGCCAATATATGTCCACAAGAATACTTATGATATAATGATCAACAGTCTCTTAACCACAACAAGATATGGACAAATATGATCTTTCAGGTAGCAAGGGCGAAGCCACAACCAATATTCGGTACCAATATAAGGAGAATTCCCCAATGTACATATAATGAGGATTAAAGGACTCAATCGTCCTATTGGTGCAAATAGAAAAGAAAAAAATGGTCACCAGTGTACTCATCTATTTGCTGAAGTCTCCCAGCTACTACCAGAGACTTAGACGGTTTCATGCAGATAAATGTAACCGGCATCTGTCATACAGTCCCCAAAACAATGCCCGACGCGTTTCCCCCCCATAAGGAATGACGGAGGTTGATCAGGGGTTAGGCAGCCACACAAGGTAAAGGAGCTGTTGAGATGTAAGCCACTCACCATATCCGCCTTTATACCAAACACAGGAGGGTGGCACTCTGAAAACGCCGGCATCAAACCCACGTGGAGTGTGCCGGAACTGACGTCGTTATGGCGCTTTAAGATACACAGCGCCTGATGCGAACTGACACGCACTGCGGTGAACCAAAAATAACAAAAGCCGACTAATAGAAAATGGAGAAAACGGCTCAATACGGCCACAGAAAGATGGCCGATACCACCACGCACGCATGGCGCCCGGAAGCGCTATGCCGAAGCAGAATGCCAATGAGGCAGATCTACTAGACAATGGAGACGCGGCTCTATACGGCTACAGAAACATGGCCGAAGCAGCCGCGCATGCGTATCACTAGTACCAAACCGTGCTATGCGGTAACAGAATACTACTACAGGCGGAACAGCAGTAAAGATGAGCAGGTTAATAAGATAACACACTAAATGTGGCAAACTATCATGAAGCCGCCGCTACAATTCATAAACTGCTGTAAAAAAAACCAAACTGGTGCGTGGCCTTTTTCGGACAAAAAACAAAAACAAAGAATAAATAAAGTCAAAAGATGAATACAGAATGCCAAAGAGTCAAATTATAAGACCCTAACTATAAATAAAGTATATAAATATACAAGGCCATATGTTCAAATATCGGATAGCCACCATAGATGACTAGATGAAACTAGCAAAGGATAACTGTTCATTTAGGCCCACAGGGCTCATAGATTTGAGTAGATAGATCCACCTAGACTCACGTTGCAGTATCCTCCTATCCCAGTCCCCCAATCTGGCCGAGGGAGCAATCACTTCAATAACCTTAAAGGATAGAGACCCATTGTCTCCACCATGCTCAGTGTTGATGTGTCGTGCGACCGGTGTGTCCCTGCCGTGTCTAATATCTCCAAGGTGTTCGCTAATGCGAACCCGGAGTTCACGTTTGGTTTTCCCAACATATCCCTTGGGCAGGAGCACGTACAGAGATACACCAGGCCTACAGTTTTACAATTAGCAAACTGTCTGATAGAAAATATCCTGCCTGTGGCAGAACTATTGAAAGTTTTAGACACATCAATGTACTTACAGAAAGAGCAATGTCCACATTTAAAGGTCCCAGTAGATCTGTTAGCAAGCCACGTACTCTGTTTCTTGGGGGGGATAAAATGACTATGAACAATACTGTCCTTAATAGACCTTCCCCTCCTGTACGTGATTGACGGATGTGTGGACACAAAACTACCAGTAACAGGGTCTGATTTGAGTATCTGCCAATGTCGTTTAAAAATCTCATAGACCCTACTAGACTGGTCATCGAAAGTCCCATCGTGTGATGGTTGACCCCTCAGTTCTGGTCCTTGGTACCAGCAATGATGTTCTATTGGACCTATGTGCTGAAAGATAAGCAGAATCTATCACGTCATACGGAGAGCCCCTATCCCTGAAGCGACTCTTAAGTTCAAGTGACTTTCTTTCAAATTAATTCAAGGAGGAACAGTTCCTACGAAGTCGCAGGAACGGTCCCTTAGGGATACCCCTCTTTAGCGGAAAGGGGTGGTGGCTCTCCCACCTCAGCAAGCTATTAGTAGCTGTCGGTTTACGAAATATAGTTGTACTGAGAGAGCCATCCACTTGTCTATAGATTTGAACATCGAGAAAGTTGATGCTCTGCCCACCGATCTCATAGGTGAAAAAAAGACCTTCGATGGTAGTGTTGAGATACTGTAAGAAACCAGTAAAGGAACAGGCATCCCCCCTCCATAGGACAAGAATGTCATCGATAAAACGGCCCCAGAAAATAGTCCTGGGGCTCCATGTCTCATCCTCGTCCCTAAAGACGAAGGTGTCCTCCCACCAGCCCAGGAGCAGATTAGCGTAAGTGGGGGCACATGGGCTCCCCATCGCTGTGCCCCTGAGCTGGTGGTAATATTTCCCGCCAAAAAGGAAGTAATTCCGCTTCAGAACGAATTCAAGAAGTTCAAGTAAAAATGCATTGTGACATCCACAATTAACCCCTCTACTGCTGAGAAAATGTCCAATAGCCTTAAGTCCATCATTGTGTCGAATACTACTGTACAGCGCCTCCACATCTATGGAGGCGATGATGGTATCAGGCTCAACTAGGACCCCCTCCAATTTGGTCAACAGATCACTGGTGTCCCTAATATATGAAGGGAGGGCTGTGACAAAAGGTCTTAATAGTCTATCCAAATAGATGCTCGAATTTTGAGATAAGGCATCAAACCGCGACACAATCGGGCGTCCTTTAAGGGGACTATACCCCTTATGGATCTTAGGTAAGGCATAGAAGGTTGAAACCATAGGGAATTTGGGTAGAAGACAACTAAGTTCATTTTTAGATATAAGTCTTGACTCAAAGGCCCGTGTCAAAATCCTTGACAGCTCAGTGGTATAATCCACCGTGGGGTCACTTTTCAGTATCTCATAAGATGACCCATCAGATAAAATAGAGATGCACATCTGAGTATAGTTCACATGATCCATGACAACGATATTTCCACCTTTATCGGAAGGCTTGACAACTATAGATGTATTGTTCCTAAGATCATTAAGAGATTTCCTCTCTGAATTGGTCAAATTAGGACGAGTAGAGTCAAAACTCGGAATAATGTTATTAATCTCATCCGTCACCAGTTTCTGGAACACATCAATGCTGCCAAAGTCACTAGACGGTGGCATCCTTCTACTGATCGGTTTAAGATCCGAAAAGGGACCCTCACCCGCAACCCTACTGCCTTCCTCACTCAGTTCAGTAAGTATTTCAAGGTCAGTTAAGTCATCAACTGAAATGCCCATTTGTTGACATTTCTGTACGTCATTTTTGTGAAAGAAATGTCTCCATCTGAGCTTCCTGGTGAAGAGGTTAAGGTCTTTAATCCAGGTGAACGGGTCAAATCGCATCGTAGGGACAAAAGTTAAGCCCTTTTTCAATACCTGTTTTTCAGTCATGGTCAAGAGATATGATGAAAGATTGATAATCTGGTTATCATCCTGTTCAAATTGTGTCCCTATTTCTGATAACTTATGGGGTTTCGGTTCCGTAGATGGTACATAAATCCCCCCCGATCCTCTAAAAAAGAGGAAGATGAGGAGGTAGAGGGTTGATAACCCCTGTCCGTACCATAATTTTGCCATCTTCGTCCACCCCTCCGACCACGACTTTTAGGTCTAGAGAATTGTTTAGATGTAGCCCCCCTCGGTGCTGAATCTAAATCTGAGGAGTCAATATCCGAGGAGGAAATATCCACCCCTGTTGTCGTAGTGACCTGTAAGGAAGGATAGGCCCTTTTTTCCTTGAACTCTGAACAGTCTTTCACGAAGCGTTTATGCTTCCTCTCTTTAATTTCTAGATGGAATTTCTCTACAGAGTTTTTACGGGCTTCTTCCTTATTTGTAAACTCAGGGTCACTCTTAAACTTCAAGATATTATCCACAAGCTCCTTTATTTTAGCAGAAGAATTTTCCAATGTCTTCTTCTCCTCTTCTAGGAGAATATGCATGAACCTCAAAGATGAGGCAACTGATTCCTCTTCCCACTTAGATAGCAATGTGGGAGACACACACCTAGGGGCTGGTAACAGATGTATCCTAAGACCACGTGGTACAATTTTGTGTTTGATGTTATTATCTAGGGACTGGACCTCCCACCAAGACTTAATGTTATTCTTGTATGCTGCTAATAGATCTGAGAACAGTGACCTTAAAGTCGGGGTAGATGAAGAACCACTCGGACCATCAATGTCAGAAAATACCTCTCTTGCATCATCAAGCCATCTCCTATTGTCCAGTGGTCCCGAGAGAAAACTGGCCATCACAAGACAAGAACTGAAAACCCAACCGCGATAACTTGAAATCCTAGAGAAAAATATATAAACCAAAAAAGAGAACAAGGACCCCTAAAATGTAACTTTTATTAAAGCAAATTTAAAAAGACTATATTTATCCAAAAATCAGATAAAAAAGTATTAAATGTAACTATTAGACCCTAGGTCAAACTACAATGAATCCTGCCTGGCAGTGTGGCTTCGCCCTTGCTACCTGAAAGATCATATTTGTCCATATCTTGTCGTGGTTAAGAGACTGTTGATCATTATATCATAAGTATTCTTGTGGACATATATTGGCCATTTTGCTTTTCATATCTAGCATTGGTATATTATACAGTAAGACAAGATTGGACCTCATTTAATAGATAGAGGAGTGCGTATAAAATATTTAATGTCTTATTGACTGTTCGTTTTAGGCACTTTTTTGTGCCGTACATTTTTATATCTTTCTTGGACAAAATATATATCTTTGCACTCTGTGTACCCGTATGTGGGTTTACTTGATATTACCCTGAGGTGGGCACTGTTCTTTAGTCATTGTGCTCTGTATTGCTCCCTCTGGTACATTGATTAAGTACATTTAGATAATTCATTTTTTGTTATTTATATTCATTTTTTGGGGGTTATTTTTGTGTTTTGTTTTGTTTTTTTCTTTTTCTCTTACGGGTATCGGTGGTGTTTTTGGGACATTATCTTTTGTCTATCCCTAATTGAAGGGACTGTCAGGACCCTAGGGTTAGCCGTCGTCGAGTGGGGGCACCTACCGCAGTAAATTAGGGTGTCTACCTCCACTGTCAGGCAGGATTCATTGTAGTTTGACCTAGGGTCTAATAGGTACATTTAATACTTTTTTATCTGATTTTTGGATAAATATAGTCTTTTTAAATTTGCTTTAATAAAAGTTACATTTTAGGGGTCCTTGTTCTCTTTTTTGGTTTATATATTTTTCTCTAGGATTTCAAGTTATCGCGGTTGGGTTTTTCACAGCTTGTAGAAACAAGGACATGTCAGAAGAGTCGTAACAGTGCCGATGTGTGCTACGGTACTGCTTTTCATGACAGCCTATGACCCTGACATGGATCTCTGCTCTCCAACAGTATCACATTACAGACAACCACATACAGACTTGTAATTTGTAATAAATCGCTGCACTATTACAGCAACACTAAGGACCACCCTCTACGTCAGTACCGCCCTGAACAATTAGTTCCTGTTATGGCGGGCTCAGACTTTGCATTAGGTGAACAGCTACTCATCTAAAAGGCTGAAAAGAATACTGTATTTTCCCTGCAGCAGTTAAAGGGAACCTGTCACCAGGATTTACCCATAAAATGTACTAAGAGCGATATAATACCCTATGTAATGATGCTCGTTTTAGCCCTAAACACTAAATGTAAGTGTTTAACTCCTTCCTGCCAACAACATGTCAATTTGCGGGAAGCGCCCTCCACACGCGGCAGATACTGACTATATTAGATGGCTATTATGTGTCTCTAACAAGTAGGAATGGCACTGAGTTCCAGCTGTCAACCACTTAAATGCTGCTGTCACTTTTTGAAATTGGAGTTTAAAAGAAACATGTGCTGATGCCCACATGCATCAGCTCCCATCAGCCCCCTTTGATGCAATCATAGAAGATTGATGGATTACTGTTGTGAATTTGCTTTTTGCTCCCTCTAGTGGTTACTAGTTTTTTGACTCTGGTTTTTCTGTCATTCCTTTTATCCGCACCTGGGTCGTTAGTTAGGGGTGTTGCTATATAAGCTCCCTGGACCTTCAGTTCAATGCCTGGCAACGTAGTTATCAGAGCTAGTCTGCTGTGCTCTTGTCTACTGATCCTGGTTCCAGTTATATCAGCTAAGTCTGCCTTTTGCTTTTTGCTAATTGTTTTGGTTTTGTATTTTTGTCCAGCTTGTTCCAAATCTATATCCTGACCTTTGCTGGAAGCTCTAGGGGGGCTGGTGTTCTCCCCCCGGACCGTTAGACGGTTCGGGGGTTCTTGAATTTCCAGTGTGGATTTTGATAGGGTTTTTGTTGACCATATAAGTTACCTTTCTTTATTCTGCTATCAGTAAGCGGGCCTCTCTGTGCTAAACCTGGTTCATTTCTGTGTTTGTCATTTCCTCTTACCTAACCGTCATTATTTGTGGGGGGCTTCTATCCAGCTTTGGGGTCCCCTTCTCTGGAGGCAAGAAAGGTCTTTGTTTTCCTCTACTAGGGGTAGCTAGATTCTCCGGCTGGCGCGTGTCATCTAGAATCAACGTAGGAATGATCCCCGGCTACTTCTAGTGTTGGCGTTAGGAGTAGATATATGGTCAACCCAGTTACCACTGCCCTATGAGCTGGATTTTTGTACTCTGCAGACTTCCACGTTCCTCTGAGACCCTCGCCATTGGGGTCATAACAGTTTGCCAGGCCAGTATTAAATGTTTAATGCATTGCAGAAGAGGGATTATAAGAAAGAAGATTCTGAGTTTTTTTTTTTTTTTTTTTTTTTTTCTTCTTCCCCTTTACCTCAGAGTGGCTATGCTTGCTGCAGACATGAATGTCCAGACCTTGATTACAAGTGTGGACCAGCTGGCTACTCGTGTGCAGGGCATACAAGACTATGTTATCAGAAATCCTAGGTCAGAACCTAAAATACCGATTCCTGAACTGTTTTCCGGAGACAGGTTTAAGTTTAGGAATTTCGTGAATAATTGTAAATTGTTTTTGTCCCTGAGACCCTGTTCATCTGGAGATTCTGCTCAGCAAGTAAAAATTGTTATTTCGTTCTTACGGGGCGACCCTCAGGATTGGGCTTTTTCGCTGGCGCCAGGAGATCCGGCATTGGCTGATCTTGATGCGTTTTTTCTGGTGCTCGGTTTACTTTATGAGGAACCCAATCTTGAGATTCAGGCAGAAAAGGCCTTGCTGGCTATGTCTCAGGGGCAGGACGAGGCTGAAGTGTATTGCCAAAAATTTCGGAAATGGTCCGTGCTGACACATTGGAACGAGTGTGCACTGGCCGCTAATTTTAGAAATGGCCTTTCTGAAGCCATTAAGAATGTTATGGTGGGTTTTCCCATTCCCACAGGTCTGAATGATACTATGGCACTGGCTATTCAAATTGACCGGCGGTTGCGGGAGCGCAAAACCGCAAATTCCCTCATGGTGTTGTCTGAACAGACACCTAATTCGGTGCAATGTGATAGAAAAACTGCAAATTCCCTCATGGTGTTGTCTGAACAGACACCTGATTTAATGCAATGTGATAGAATCGTGACTAGAAATGAGCGGAAAATTCATAGACGCCGGAATGGCTTGTGCTACTACTGTGGTGATTCTACACATGTTATCTCAGCATGCTCTAAACGTATAGCTAAGGTTGTTAGTCCTGTCACCGTTGGTAATTTGCAACCTAAATTTATTCTGTCTGTAACTTTGATTTGCTCACTGTCATCTTATCCTGTCATGGCGTTTGTAGATTCAGGTGCTGCCCTGAGTCTCATGGATCTCTCATTTGCTAAGCGCTGTGGTTTTACTCTTGAACCATTAGAAAATCCTATTCCTCTTAGGGGTATTGATGCTACACCATTGGCAGCAAATAAACCGCAGTATTGGACACAGGTTACCATGTGCATGACTCCTGAACACCGCGAGGTGATACGTTTCCTGGTTTTACATAAAATGCATGATTTGGTTGTTTTAGGGCTGCCATGGTTACAGACTCATAATCCAGTCCTGGACTGGAAGGCTATGTCAGTCTCAAGTTGGGGCTGTCGTGATATTCATGGGGATTCCCTGCCTGTGTCTATTGCTTCTTCTACGCCTTCGGAAGTTCCGGAGTATTTGTCTGATTATCAGGATGTCTTCAGTGAGTCTGAGTCCAGTGCACTGCCTCCTCATAGGGACTGTGACTGTGCTATAGATTTGATCCCAGGCAGTAAATTTCCTAAGGGAAGACTGTTTAATCTGTCGGTACCTGAACATACCGCTATGCGTTCATATATCAAGGAGTCTCTGGAGAAAGGACATATTCGTCCGTCTTCTTCTCCTCTTGGTGCGGGATTCTTTTTTGTGGCAAAAAAGGACGGATCTTTGAGACCTTGTATTGATTATCGGCTTTTAAATAAGATCACTGTCAAATTTCAGTATCCTTTGCCGCTGTTGTCTGACTTGTTTGCCCGGATTAAGGGTGCCAAGTGGTTCACCAAGATAGACCTTCGTGGTGCGTACAACCTTGTGCGCATTAAGCAAGGTGATGAATGGAAAACCGCATTCAATACGCCCGAAGGTCATTTTGAGTACTTGGTGATGCCTTTTGGGCTCTCCAATGCGCCTTCAGTTTTTCAGTCCTTTATGCATGACATTTTCCGGAAGTATCTGGATAAATTTTTGATTGTTTATCTGGATGATATTTTGTTTTTTTCTGATAATTGGGATTCGCATGTGGAGCAGGTCAGGTTGGTCTTTAAAATTTTGCGTGAAAATTCTTTGTTTGTCAAGGGCTCTAAGTGTCTCTTTGGTGTACAGAAGGTTCCCTTTTTGGGGTTCATTTTTTCCCCTTCTGCTGTGGAGATGGACCCAGTCAAGGTCCGAGCTATTCTTGATTGGACTCAGCCCTCGTCAGTTAAGAGTCTTCAGAAGTTCTTGGGCTTCGCTAACTTCTACCGTCGTTTTATCGCTAATTTTTCTAGCATTGTGAAACCTTTGACGGATATGACCAAGAAGGGCTCCGATGTAGCTAACTGGGCTCCTGCTGCCGTGGAGGCTTTCCAGGAGTTGAAACGCCGGTTTACTTCGGCGCCTGTTTTGTGCCAGCCTGACGTCTCACTTCCCTTTCAGGTTGAGGTGGATGCTTCAGAGATTGGGGCAGGGGCCGTTTTGTCGCAGAGAGGCCCTGGTTGCTCTGTTATGAAACCTTGTGCCTTTTTCTCTAGGAAGTTTTCGCCTGCCGAGCGAAATTATGATGTGGGCAATCGGGAGTTGTTGGCCATGAAATGGGCATTTGAGGAGTGGCGTCATTGGCTCGAGGGTGCTAAGCATCGTGTGGTGGTCTTGACTGATCACAAAAATCTGATGTATCTCGAGTCTGCTAAACGCCTTAATCCGAGACAGGCCCGCTGGTCATTGTTTTTCTCCCGCTTTGATTTTGTTGTCTCGTATTTACCAGGTTCTAAGAATGTGAAGGCCGATGCTCTTTCTAGGAGCTTTGTGCCTAATGCTCCTGGAGTCGCTGATCCTGTTGGTATTCTTAAAGATGGAGTTATCTTGTCAGCTATTTCTCCGGATCTGCGACGTGTGTTGCAGAGATTTCAGGCTGATAGGCCTGAGTCTTGTCCACCTGACAGACTGTTTGTCCCGGATAAGTGGACCAGCAGAGTCATTTCCGAGGTTCATTCCTCTGTGTTGGCAGGTCACCCGGGAATTTTTGGCACCAGAGATCTGGTGGCCAGGTCCTTTTGGTGGCCTTCCTTGTCAAGGGATGTGCGGTCATTTGTGCAGTCCTGTGGGATTTGTGCTCGAGCTAAGCCTTGCTGTTCTCGTGCCAGCGGTTTGCTCTTGCCCTTGCCTGTCCCGAAGAGACCTTGGACACATATCTCCATGGATTTCATTTCTGATCTTCCGCTATCTCAGGGCATGTCCGTTATCTGGGTGATATGTGATCGCTTCTCCAAGATGGTCCATTTGGTTCCTTTGCCTAAGCTGCCTTCCTCTTCCGATCTGGTTCCTGTGTTTTTCCAGAACGTGGTTCGTTTGCACGGCATCCCTGAGAATATTGTGTCAGACAGAGGATCCCAGTTCGTTTCCAGGTTCTGGCGATCCTTTTGTAGTAGGATGGGCATTGATTTGTCGTTTTCGTCTGCTTTCCATCCTCAGACTAATGGACAGACGGAGCGAACCAATCAGACTTTGGAGGCTTATTTGAGGTGTTTTGTCTCTGCTGATCAGGACGATTGGGTGACATTCTTGCCGTTGGCTGAGTTTGCCCTTAATAATCGGGCTAGTTCCGCCACCTTGGTTTCGCCTTTTTTCTGCAACTCTGGTTTCCATCCTCGCTTTTCTTCGGGTCATGTGGAGCCTTCTGACTGTCCTGGGGTGGATTCTGTGGTGGATAGGTTGCAGCAGATCTGGAATCATGTGGTGGACAACTTGAAGTTGTCACAGGAGAAGGCTCAGCGCTTTGCCAACCGCCGCCGCGGTGTGGGTCCCCGACTACGCGTTGGGGATTTGGTATGGCTTTCTTCCCGCTTTGTTCCTATGAAGGTCTCCTCTCCCAAATTTAAACCTCGTTTTATTGGGCCTTACAAGATATTGGAAATCCTTAATCCTGTATCTTTTCGTCTGGATCTTCCTGTGTCGTTTGCTATTCACAATGTATTTCATAGGTCCTTGTTGCGGCGGTACATTGTGCCTGTAGTTCCTTCTGCTGAGCCTCCTGCTCCGGTGTTGGTTGAGGGCGAGTTGGAGTACGTGGTGGAGAAGATCTTGGATTCTCGCCTCTCCAGGCGGAGGCTTCAGTACCTGGTCAAGTGGAAGGGCTATGGTCAGGAGGATAATTCCTGGGTGGTCGCCTCTGATGTTCATGCGGCCGATTTAGTTCGTGCCTTTCATGCCGCTCATCCTGATCGCCCTGGTGGTCGTGGTGAGGGTTCGGTGACCCCTCACTAAGGGGGGGGTACTGTTGTGAATTTGCTTTTTGCTCCCTCTAGTGGTTACTAGTTTTTTGACTCTGGTTTTTCTGTCATTCCTTTTATCCGCACCTGGGTCGTTAGTTAGGGGTGTTGCTATATAAGCTCCCTGGACCTTCAGTTCAATGCCTGGCAACGTAGTTATCAGAGCTAGTCTGCTGTGCTCTTGTCTACTGATCCTGGTTCCAGTTATATCAGCTAAGTCTGCCTTTTGCTTTTTGCTAATTGTTTTGGTTTTGTATTTTTGTCCAGCTTGTTCCAAATCTATATCCTGACCTTTGCTGGAAGCTCTAGGGGGGCTGGTGTTCTCCCCCCGGACCGTTAGACGGTTCGGGGGTTCTTGAATTTCCAGTGTGGATTTTGATAGGGTTTTTGTTGACCATATAAGTTACCTTTCTTTATTCTGCTATCAGTAAGCGGGCCTCTCTGTGCTAAACCTGGTTCATTTCTGTGTTTGTCATTTCCTCTTACCTAACCGTCATTATTTGTGGGGGGCTTCTATCCAGCTTTGGGGTCCCCTTCTCTGGAGGCAAGAAAGGTCTTTGTTTTCCTCTACTAGGGGTAGCTAGATTCTCCGGCTGGCGCGTGTCATCTAGAATCAACGTAGGAATGATCCCCGGCTACTTCTAGTGTTGGCGTTAGGAGTAGATATATGGTCAACCCAGTTACCACTGCCCTATGAGCTGGATTTTTGTACTCTGCAGACTTCCACGTTCCTCTGAGACCCTCGCCATTGGGGTCATAACAGATTACATGGATGACAGCTGTCAGTACACTTAAGACCCCCGTAACCGTCATCTTGGTCTTCCTATGAAAATCAGCTGTAGGCTAAGTTCCAATAGGAAACTGGGGTTCACACTACAGTATATACAATATTGTGGTACTGAAGTATATAGTATAAGCGATCAAATGATCACAGGTTCAAAAAAAAGCCTAAGTGGACTAAACAATGATGTGAAAAACAGTTTTTAAAAATATTAAAAATTAAAAAATATATATAAAAAGTCAAATCACTCGCTTCTTACCCAGTTAAAAATAATAAACAAAAGAAAAAAAACATTGCCGCATTCGTAAAAGTCTGATCTATTAAAATATGGAATGAATTAACCTGATTTGTAAACTGTGTAAAGAGAAAAAAAAATCAGAACTCCAGGGTTGCATTTTTTTGGGCACCCCACTTCCCTAAAAAAATTTAATAATAAGCAATCAATGCATCGTATGTAGATAAAATTGGTATTTTCAGTTCACTTTGTGGAAAACAAGCCCTCACTCAGCTCCAGCTACAATAAAAAATAAAAATAAAAATGGTGACACAAAACAAAAACATTTACAGTATTCTTACTTTTTCCCATCACTTAAATAGACAAAAAACTAAAACAATCAAGCAAAAACAAAAACCAATGCATGATTTGTATTGCTGTATTTGGACTAACATGGACATTCATGTTTCAAGATCATTGTTGCCACACAATGACCACTGTTAAAACGAAACCACCCCAAAAATGCCACATAATTGCCAGGACCCCTCACCTCTCCAGTTAGCAGGTAGATTATCTCCGAAGTGACATTTAATATCCTCTCAGTCAAGAGTTTCCTGCTGTAATCCATCTTCAGGCAGGGCTATATAACTTTAGGAGCCTGCAAGGAAAATGGAGGATTGAGATTTGAAATCAGAAAACACAAGCAGGGATTTTTATAATGAACATTTTGGGGTTTGGGTGGTTCAATTGCAGCTTACTATACAGCACATGTACATTTAAGTGTGCATACTTCAGTCTCACTATGGTGACAATTAAGGATTGTATGTCAGCATTTTGAAAAACCCTTATATATTAGTATTTCCTATGTCTAGTATATGGCATAATTGAGAAAAACCTAGATATAGGCCCAAAAATATATGTGAGGACACTTCCAAAGTTCAAGAGAACCCAAAACGAAGCAACGACAAGCCCATAAAAAGCCGGATTACTTACCGGCAATGCTCTTTTATTTAGTCCACAACAGCACCCACATGAGAGAAAGTGATCCGCCCCTAGGAACAGGAAACCTACAGAAATAAAAGGGGCGGTCTGCCTCTCCTCCTCAGTTGGATTTCAGAGTACCAGAGGAACCGCCCAAGTATTAGGTCAAAATATAACATAGTCTCTATTTATTTTGTGCAAATATAACACACTATTTAATATATATATATATATATATATATATATATATATATATATATATATATATATATATATATATATATATATATATATACACACACACACACACACATACATACATACACTGATACACTGTATATAATTGTCTAAGGTCCACTTCCGTCTGTTTGTCTGTAACGGAAATCCCGCATCGCTGGTTGGCTGCTTCACTTTTTACTATTGATGCTGCCTATGCAGCATCAATAGTAAAAAGATATAATGTTAAAAATAATAATAATAAAAAAATCCAAAACATTATATTCTCACCTTTCAGCATCCGCGCCAGCCTTTCCCGCTCCTCGCGACGCTCCGGTCCCAAGAATGCATTGCGACAATGACCCCAGATGACGTAGCAGTCTCGCGAGACCGCTACATCATCACGGGTTATTGCCGCAAGGTATTACTGGAAATGGAGCGTCACCATAAGCATAGCTAAAGGCCTGGGCTGGATCCGGGGGCCGCCAGAAGGTGAGTATATAACTAATTTTTATTTTAATTCTTTTTTTCATGGGGATATGGTGCCCACATTGCTATATACTACGTGGGCTGTGTTATATACTACGTGGGCTGTGTTATATACTACATGGCTGTGCTATATACTACGTGGCCTGTGTTATATACTGCGTGGGCTGTGTTATATACTGCGTGGGCTGTGTTATATACTGTGTGGGCTGTGCTATATACTGCGTGGGCTGTGCTATATACTGCGTGGGCTGTGCTATATACTGCGTGGGCTGTGCTATATACTGCGTGGCTGTGCTATATACTACGTGGGCTGTGTTATATGCTACGTGGGCTGTGAGACTTTCGCCCGGGGCCCTCAAAAACCTGCAGCTGGCCCTGGCTTCACTAATTGGTCGCGTCCAGCCACGAACAATCAGCGACAGACGCAGTCCGGCCATGAATTGACGCGGCATTTGAACCACGCTTCGCTTATTGGTCGCGCCCGGCGGAACCCGAACCCTGTGTATTCATTGCATTATTCTGAAATCTTCATAAATAAACCACATACATTCTAGAATACCTGATGCGCATCGGGCCATCATCTAGTATGTATATATATATATATATATATATATATATATATATATATATATATATATATATATACACACACACACACACACACACACACACACACACACACACACACACACACACACTTGGACACACCTTCTCTTTTAAAGATTTTTCTGTATTTTCATGACTATGAAGATTGTACATTGACACTGAAGGCATCAAAACTATGAATTAACACATGTTGAATTATATACTTAACAAAAAAGTGTGAAACAACTGAAATTATGTCTTATATTCTAGGTTCTTCAAAGTAGCCACCTTTAGCTTTGATGACTGCTTTGCACACTCTTGGCATTCTCTTGATGAGCTTCAAGAGGTAGTCACCGGGAATGGTTTTCACTTCACAGGTGTGCCCTGTCAGGTTTAATAAGTGGGATTTCTTGCCTTATAAATGGGGTTGGGACCATCAGTTGTGTAGTGCAGACATCTGGTGGATACACAGCTGATAGTCCTACTGAATAGACTGTTAGAATTTGTATTATTGCAAGAAAAAAACAGCTAAGTAAAGAAAAACGAGTGGCCATGATTACTTTAAGAAATGAAGGTCAGGCAGTCTGAAAAATTGGGAAAACTTTGAAAGTGTCCCCAAGTGCAGTGGCAAAAACCATCAAACGCTACAAAGAAACTGGCTCACAAGAGGACCACCCCAGGAAAGGAAGACCAAGAGTCACCTCTGCTTCTGAGGATAAGTTTATTCAAGTCACCAGCCTCAGAAATCACAGGTTAACAGCAGCTCAGATTAGAGACCAGGTCAATGCCACACCGAGTTCTAGCAGCAGACACATCTCTACAGCAACTGTTAAGAGGAGACTTTGTGCAGCAGGCCTTCAAGGTAAAATAGCTGCTAGGAAACCACTGCTAAGGACAGGCAACAAACAGAAGAGACTTGTTTGGGCTAAAGAACACAAGGAATGGACATTAGACCAGTGGAAATCTGTGCTTTGGTCTGATAAGTCCAAATTTGATATTTTTGGTTCTAACCACCGTGTCTTTGTGTGATGCAGAAGAGGTGAACGGATGGGCTCTACATGCCTGGTTCCCACCGTGAAGCATGGAGGAGGAGGTGTGATGGTGTGGGGGGGCTTTGCTCGTGATACTGTTGGGGATTTATTCAAAATTGAAGGCATACTGAACCAGCAAGACTACCACAGCATCTTGCAGCGACATGCTATTCCATCCGGTTTGCGTTAGTTGGACTATCATTATTTTTCAACAGGACAGTGACCCCAAAAACACCTCCCAGGCTGTGTAAGGGCTATTTGACCAAGAAGGAGAGTGATGGGGTGCTACGCCAGATAATCTGGCCTCCACAATCACCAGACCTGAACCCAATCGAGATGGTTTGGGGTGAGCTGGACCGCAGAGTGAAGGCAAAATGGCCAACAAGTGCTAAGCATCTCTGGGAACTCCTTCAAGATTGTTGGAAGACCATTCCCGGTAACTACCACTTGAAGCTCATCAAGAGAATGCCAAGAGTGTGCAAAGCAGTCATCAAAGTAAAAGGTGGCAACTTTGAAGAACCTAGAATATAAGACATAATTTCAGTTGTTTCACACTTTTTTGTTAAGTATATAATTCCACACAGGTTAATTCAAAGTCTTGATGCCTTCACTGTGAATGTACAATTTTCACAGTCATGAAAATACAGAAAAATCTTTAAATGAGAAGGTGTGTCCAAAAAAAAAAAAAAAAAAAAAAATATATATATATATATATATATATATATATATATATATATATATATTTATTTATTTATACATTGCTATATCCAACCACCATTACGTGATTTATATCTAACTTTGGGAGGGTAGTGAGTGGGTGCTGTAGTGGACTCAATAAAAGAGAATTACCGGTAAGTAATCTGGCTTTTTGCTCTTCGCCCCGACAGCACCCACATGAGAGATTTTCAGAGAAACATCACCTGGGAGGGACCACCGTACTGAGGATAGCTCTCCCAAAGGCTAGTTCCGAAGAAGATGAAAGATCCAGCCTGTAGTGGTTATAAAAGGTGGATTGTGCCGACCACGTTGCGGCCTTACATATAAGCTCAATTGGGATGTCCGCCCTCTCAGCCCAAGAGGATGCCACCGCTCGTCTGAATGCGCCTTTATACCCTCTGGAGAATTTTCGCCTTTCGCGGAGTATGCCAGGTAGATTGCATCCCTGATCCAACAAGATAAGGAGCCCTTTGTGACCCCGTACTCCTTCCTGTGGCCCTGGAAGGATACAGACAGAGCCCTACTCTGCCTCTAGGCCCTAGATCTATCTATATATTCCAGGACAGACCTCCTCACGTCTAGGGCGTGAAACCTTTCTTCCTCTAGAGTGGAAGGATTACTAAAGAATGAGGGAAGAATGCTCTTCTGTGAGCTGTGAAACTTTGCTCCCACCTTAGGAAGGTATAATGGATCTGGTTTCAGTATAATCTTGTCTTGAGATACTAACAGGAAGGGTGGATCTATGGAAAAAGCCTGGATATCGCTAACTCTTCTGGCTGATCTCAATGCTACCAAAAGGGCTGTTTTCAATGATATGTATTTCAGGGGAACTGACTCTAATGAAGGGGTCTCAAACACGTGGCTCCTCCGGCTGCATCATGCGGCCCGCCGGCACATAGACCCCGTAACGATCACGCTCGCTCCAGCAGCCGCCGACATCCGCGCTGTAGTGCAGTGTATTGCCGCGCAGAGACCGGCTCTCCGCACAGCAATACTAGTATCAGCCGCCGGCCTATCAGAGGCCAGCAGCTTATATCATTATCTGCGCATGGCATTGACGTCATACGCCGCTGCGCCAGGAGCAGATGTCAGCTGCTGGCCTCTGATAGGCCGCCTGCTGACACTACTATTGCTGTGCAGAAAGCCGGTCTCTGCACGGCAATACACTGCACTACAGCGCGGATGTTGGCGGCTGCTGGAGCGAGCGCGATCGTTACGAGGGCTATGTGCCGGTGGGCCGCATGAAGCAGAAAGGACGCCTGAATGGAGGACAGGTGAGAAGAATCTTTTTTTTTCTTCTCCTCTGTTATGTCTATGTGAAAATGGGTGAGGACCTGGATGGGGGACCTGTCTGCAATATGGGGGGGACCTGGATGGGGGATCTGTCTGCAATATAGGGACATGGATGGGGCATATGTCTGCAATATGGGGACATGGATGGGGGATCTGTCTGCAAAATGGGGACATGGATGGGGGACATAATGACAAGAATGGGACCAGGATGGGCCACATTACTATAAGATGGGAAACAGCATGGGGCATTACTACACGATAGGGACCAGCATGGTGCACATTACTACAACATAGGGACCAGCATGGGGCACATTACTACAACATAGGGACCAGCATGGGGCACATTACTAGAACATAGGGACCAGTTCAAAAGGTGTATAGAGAAAAAAAATGGTATCACTAAAAATATTTTGTCATGCAAATAATGCAGCCCCCTGAAATTAAATGTTTTTCTGTGTGCGGCCCATATACCCAGCCAAGTTTGAGACCCCTGCTCTAATGGCTCAAAAGGAGAACCTGTTAGGGCATCCAGAACTAAATTTAGATCCCAGGGAGGAACCCGAGAAATGTGAACCGGGTTGCTTCATTCACAAGCTGCGATGAACCTAGACACCCACCTATCTCATGCCACATTATAACCCTAAAAGGGCTACTAAGGCAGATACCTGAACCTTTAGCATACTAGCGAAAAGACCCAGTTCTCTACCTCTCTGCAGAAATTCTAAAATAGGTGTGATCAGAACCTCCCTAGAGAGGGAGGGTACCCGTATTGAATTCTAGGAATTTCCTCCATACTTTACTATAAATATTTGTTGTAGATTCTTTCCTACTCTGCAGGAGTGTGTTAATTAAGCCCTCCGAAAATCCCCTTAATTTTAATAACTGCCTCTCAAGTACCATGCCGTTAAGTGGAGACCCTCCACTCGAGGATAACGGCATGGACCCTGAGAGAGTAGATCCGGGACCGATGGAAGGACCCATGGGTTGGTCATGGACATGGCCCGCAGCCAGGAGAGCCAAGGTCTCTTGGGCCAGAACGGTGCAATGAGGATTATCCTTGCCTTCTCTTCCCTAATTTTTCTGATGACCAGAGGTAGCAGCATTATTAGCGGAAAGGCATATATGCCAGTTTGAACTGCCAAGGAGCTTGAAGGGCATCCACTATGTCCGGATGATCTGCTGTATTCAGGGAGGCGAATCTTTGCACCTGCTTGTTCTCCCTCATGGCAAAAAGGTGTATTTGAGGAAGACCCCATAATTCTACGATCTTCCTGAATATGTGGCGGTTGAGACACCATTCTCCTTGAAATAGCACATGACGGCTCAGGAAGTCTGCTTTTGAATTGCCTTTCCCCTTGATATGAATGGCTGAGAAAGTAGATGGGTCTCGGCTAAACCGAAAAAAGACATCAGCTTTTTTGATCGTGTTCCGCCTTGTCAGTTCACATATGAGACTGTCGTGGTGTTGTCTGACAGGACTCTAACATGCGAACCTTGAAGCTTTGGAAGAAAATGTGTAGTGCTTGACTGACCGCGTTCAGCTCTTTTACCGTATATACTCGAGTATACGCCGACCCGAGTATAAACAGACCCCCCTAATTGTGCAACAAAAAACTGGGAAAACTTATTGACTCGAGTATAAGCCTAGGGTGGAAAATGCAGCAGCTACCGGTAAATGTCAAAAATAAAAATAGATACCAATAAAAGTAAAATTAATTGAGACATCAGTAGGTTAAGTGTTTTTGAATATCCATATTGAATCAGGAGCACCATATTATGCTCCATACTGTTCATTATGGCCCCATAAGATGCTCCATACAAAATAGGCCCCATATAATGCCCCATAAGATGCTCCATATACAAATATGCCCCATATAATGCTCCATGCAGTTCTTTATGGCCCCCTAAGATGCCCCATATAATGCTCCATTCAGTTCTTTATGGCCCCATAGATGCCCCATGTAATGCTCCATGCAGTTCTTTATGGCCCCATATAATGCTCCATGCAGTTATGTCCCCATAGATGCTCCATATAATGCTCCATGCAGTTATGGCCCCATAGATGCTCCATATAATGCTCCATGCAGTTCTTTATGGCCCCATAGATGCCCCATATAATGCTCCATGCAGTTATGGCTCCATAGATGCCCCATATAATGCTCCATGCAGTTATGGCCCCATAGATGCCCCATATAATGCTCCATGCAGTTATGGTCCCATAGATGCCCCATATAATGCTCCATGCAGTTATGGTCCCATAGATGCCCCATATAATGCTCCATGCAGTTCTTTATGGCCCCACAAATGCCCCATATAATGCTCCATGCAGTTATGTCCCCATAGATGCTCCATATAATGCTCCATGCAGTTATGGCCCCATAGATGCCCCATATAATGCTCCATGCAGTTCTTTATGGCCCCATAGATACTCCATATAATGCTCCATGCAGTTATGGCCCCATAGATGCTCCATATAATGCTCCATGCAGTTCTTTATGGCCCCATAGATGCCCCATATAATGCTCCATGCAGTTATGGACCCATAGATGCCCCATATAATGCTCCATGCAGTTCTTTATGGCCCCATAGATGCCCCATATAATGCTCCATGCAGTTCTTTATGGCCCCATATAATGCTCCATGCAGTTATGTCCCCATAGATGCTCCATATAATGCTCCATGCAGTTATGGCCCCATAGATGCTCCATATAATGCTCCATGCAGTTATGTCCCCATAGATGCTCCATATAATGCTCCATGCAGTTATGGCCCCATAGATGCTCCATATAATGCTCCATGCAGTTATGGCCCCATAGATGCCCCATATAATGCTCCATGCAGTTATGGCCCCATAGATGCCCCATATAATGCTCCATGCAGTTATGGCCCCATAGATGCCACATATAATGCTATAAGCCGACCCGAGTACAAGCCGACCCCCCTAATTTTGCAACAAAAAACTGGGAAAACTTACTGACTCGAGTATAAGCCTAGGGTGGAAAATGCAGGAGCTACCGGTAAATGTCAAAAATAAAAATAGATACCAATAAAAGTAAAATTAATTGAGACGTCAGTAGGTTAAGTGTTTTTGAATATCCATATTGAATCAGGAGCCCCATATAATGCTCCATTCAGTTCTTTATGGCCCCATAGATGCCCCATATAATGCTCCATGCAGTTCTTTATGGCCCCATAGACGCTCCATATAGCATTGTGCCACATGTAATGCTGCTGCTGCACTAAAAAAAAAAAAAAAAAAAAAGACATTCTCACCTCTCGTCACTGCTCGTCAGCGTCCCGTCTCTCCGCACTGACTGTTCAGGCAGAGGGCGCGCACACTAATAAGTCATCGCGCCTTCTGACCTGAACAGTCACAGCAGAGGACGCGGAAGGCGGGGCAGTGGTGGAACAAGGAATGGTGAATATGAAATACTCACCTACTCCCGGCGCTCGTGACGCGGTCCCTGCATGTCCCACGTCTCCGGGAGCGGCAGCTTCTCCCTGTAGTGAGCGGTCACGTGGCACCGCTGATTACAGTAATGAATATGCGGCTCCACCCCTATGGGAGTGGAGTCCATATTCATAACTTTAATGAGCGGTACCAGTGACCGCTGAACAGGGGAAGAAGCTGCCGTGCCCGAAGACCGTGGGACATGCAGGGACCGCGTCAGGAGCGCCGGGAGTCGGTGAGTATTTGACAGGTGTCGCTGCCCCTCACCCGCCGACCCCCCGCCTTCCATGACTCGAGTATAAGCCGAGAGGGGCACTTTCAGCCCATTTTTTTGGGCTGAAAATTCCGGCTTATACTCGAGTATATACAGTAAGTTTGATGAGTGCTGCATGTCCTCCATTGTCTCTGGGCCAGGCTGTCCCCCATATGGGCGCCCCATCCTTGAGGACTAGCATCAGTGGTGCTTTACCCGGACCCTGGCCTCACGCTATCCGCGACCGTACTTCTGCCGTCCGGGGAACTCGGCGGCTGGTCCTCCCTGATATGAGCCAGACGAGGGGGAAGACTGATGGACAGGGCTCTCCCGACGCTGCTTCTGGAACCGCAGCCCCTGCCATTCTCAACGGACACTGCACAGGCGGCATTGCATTGGTCCAGGTATTCTTCTTTTCTCCGCAGGTCCTTTGGTTACCAAAGGAACAGGAAACCAACTGTACGTTTCCTGTTCCTATGGGCAGATCCCTCTCTATCATGTGGGTGCTGTCTTGGCGAAGAGAAAAAAGAACAAATTTTATTGAGATACACAATGTACTCATACATGATTAAAGCAATAAAATGAATGAGGGAGAATAGAACAACAGAGATCCCCCTCAGCCCTCAGCCCAAGACCTGCATGAATAATAGTGCTATGTGGAGTATATCTAAAATATACAAAATTCAGATTATTATATTGAGAATGCAAAAATAGCAAAAATAAATGAAAAAGTATGTAACAAAGTCCATCTAGTTTAACCCATATCCTAACCTAACTTGCCCTAACATGTTGATTCAGAGGAAGGCAAAAAAACCCATGTGGCAAACAGTAAGCTCCACATTGGGGAAAAAAAGTTCCTTCCCGACTCCACATACGGCAATCAGACTAGTTCCCTGGATCAACGCCCTATCAAAGAATCAAATATATATAACCTGTAACATTATACTTTTCAAGAAAGGTATCCAGTCCCCTCTTAAATTTAAGTAATGAATCACTCATTACAACATCATATGGTAGAGAGTTCCATAGTCTCACTGCTCTTACAGCAAAGAATCCGCATCTGTTATTATGCTTAAACCTTCGTTCCTCCAGACGTAGAGGATGCCCCCTTGTCCCCGTCTCAGGTCTACGAGAAAAAAGATCATTAGAAAGGTCTCTGTACTGTCGCGCAAAAGCAAAACTAGAAAATTTACCAATCAATCCAAAATGTTTAAACAGCAAAGTAAAGTTGTTGGATTGTTTAAAATGTAACCTTTAATTTTTAATAATAAAATCCTGGGGCTCATGACTCCACCAACATATACTGTATAAACAACAAATAATAAATAGCACCACACAATCACATACTAGCACAGAGGTGTCAAACTGCATTCCTCAAGGGCCGCCAACAGGTCATGTTTTCAGGATTTTCTTAGCATTCCACAAGGTGCTGGAATCATTCTGTGCAGGTGATTAAATTATCACCTGTGCAATACAAGGAAATCCTGAAAACATGACCTGTTGGCGGCCCTCGAGGAATGCAGTTTGACACCTCTGTACTAGCAGACACCCATGCAGATTGCTGCAAATAATAAAGCGTGGTAGGAAAAACCTCAGCAAATGCACCCTACCAGTATTACCATTAGGCACAGTCGATTGTCTTGTTGACTATATTCGGACAGGAAAGTGACAGAAGGGCAATCAATCACTTATACGCTTATTGCCTAGGTATATGATAACTAATAAAATAAAGGAACAATCTCACCCAACGTTGTTCCTTACTTCACTGAAGAGGTTAACAGGATCCAAAAGTATCCATATTTACAGGGGGAGGCCTGTAACATCCATACAGTACCCCTTTACTTGATCATCAAGGGAGAGGCCATTCAGTACAAAGCGGGGAAAGGATGTGCGATATCCATCACACATTATAAAAGGATATCGCACATCCTTTCCCCGCTTTGTATTGAATGGCCTCTCCCCTGATGATCAAGCCGAGAGAAACTTGTTGGGAGATATAACCTTGGGGATGAGTCAGTTACGTTCCTGAATGAATCCAAGTAAAGAGGTACTGTATGGATGTTAGAGGACTCCCCCTGTAAATATGGATACTTTTGGATCCTGTTAACCTCTGTTTATTTCTTCTTGCAGAACAGGGGTCAATCGTGACACACTAACTACAGACTAAAGGTACCGTTACACTAAACGACTTACCAACGATCACGACCAGCGATACGACCTGGCCGTGATCGTTGGTAAGTCGTTGTGTGGTCGCTGGGGAGCTGTCACACAGACAGCTCTCTCCAGTGACCAACGATCAGGGGAACGACTACGGCATCGTTGAAACTGTCTTCAACGATGCCGAAGTCCCCCTGCAGCACCCGGGTAACCAGGGTAAACATCGGGTTACTAAGTGCAGGGCCGCGCTTAGTAACCCGATATTTACCCTGGTTACCATTGTAAAAGTAAAAAAAAAAAAACACTACATACTCACATTCTGATGTCTGTCACGTCCCCCGGCGTCCACAGGGTTATGCGCTGCTGCTCAGAGCTTCCTGCACTGAATGTGTCAGCGCCGGCAGTAAAGCAGAGCACAGCGGTGACGTCACCGGTGTGCTCTGCTTTACGGCCGGCGCTGACACAGTCAGTGCAGGAAGCTCTGAGCAGCAGCGTGTAACCCTGTGGACGCCGGGGGACGTGACAGACATCAGAATGTGAGTATGTACTGTTTTTTTTTTTACTTTTACAATGGTAACCAGGGTAAATATCGGGTTACTAAGCGCGGCCCTGTGGTTAGTATCCCGATATTTACCCTGGTTACAAGTGAACACATCGCTGGATCGGCGTCACACACGCCGATCCAGCGATGGACAGCGGGTGATCAGCGACGAAATAAAGTTCTGGACTTCTAGCTCCGACCAGCGATATCACAGCGGGATCCAGATCGCTGCTGCGTGTCAAACACAACGAGATCGCTATCCAGGACGCTGCAACGTCACGGATCGTCGTCGTTCTCGCTGCAAAGACGCTTAGTGTGAAGGTACCTTAAGAGATAGCATCTCGGACCTAACTACCTAAAAGGTCGTAGAGTTGCTTCACATTCCTCCTAAATAACCAGAGGACACTGCAGAGTGTGAATTACCTATAAGAGGAGAAGTGTCCTGAACAAAGGAAAGATCCGCGAGTGAGTAAAGTAAATAACGAAATACAAAAGACTATAGCAAGTACTGTTAGAAAATATACTGTCTACTTCCTAAAGATAAATGGAAGAGAGATGCAAAGTATAGCAAAAGAAACAGTAAAGCAAAAGACCCTAGCTGGAATATTACAGACTGGCTCCAAAAATCTATGGAATGTCAGAACATTCAAATAATCACAAGCAGGAAACGACAGCTGGGAAATAGAACGTAAAGTTGCATCCAAAAGGTGATAGGCAGACAAAGTAAAATACTGGTGTTAAGCTAGTCAGAATGCAGCCAGAATAGCAGAACCCAAACACCTAGAAAAAAGGTGTGACTTCAGTGGCTCAACAGAAAGAGAAGCCGACCACAGAACACATGCTCAAGGGATTGAACACAAGAGCATGACAGTGCCCAGTTTCAGAAAGCTTTGTTTGTGTCCTAGGTCATGGGTCATCCAGCAGGACAATGCCCCCAAACATACAGCACTTCAAGAAGCATCCAAAAATGGATGGAAACAGAGCGCTGGAGAGTTCTTCTAGTCAGGGCCGAGGACGCGGTTACAGCGGACACTCGGTATACTCAGAGCAGTGTCTGACCATGTGCTTCCCAACACCCCCATATGACTGGAACCGAATGCTGGCATGAATAAGGTTTCTCCCTGTAGCATTCAGCAGCATAACAATGCTGTTAGCATGCAGTGTAATCACATATCTGCAGGTTAACAGCGTTATTTCTGGTGACAGGTTCCCTTTAACATATGCAACCTGAGCATAGAACAGGGTTCAACAGCTAGCTTAAGACCGGTGTCCTATTTGCAACTGCAATGCAAGAAACTCGCCTCAATACCTGGCATTGCCGCCGGCACTCGGGACTGGAGTGTGCGGCTGCATGTATTTCAATGCAGCTGAACACTCCAGTCCGAACCGCCGGCGGCAGTGCCAGGTATTGAGTTGAGAGACTCGCGCAAGTTTCTTGCATTGCAGTTGCAAGTGGGACACCTGCCTAAGTAGAAGAATGCAATGGTGATTTCTTCATGTCAATTTATTGAACCAAAAGCCAACAACAGTGGTGGGTATACCCCCCATAAAATGTCGATTTCTCAATAATTTGTCATGTGGCCTTGAGAATCACTTACAGCTTGACAATGTATCATGCTGTTCACAAGTTGAGTTATTGTCTGCTGAAGCATGGCATCCCCACTCTTCTTGAAGGGTGGCCCTCAGGTCATTAGAAAAGAGAATCGGAGGGAGATAGAGAATCGGGAGGATCCAATGGCTGGATATCCTTAAGGACAAGAATGTCCAGGAAGGTTGGAAAAATATTTAGAATTGAGAGTCCTCAGTGGTTGATACCTTTTAATGGCTAACTGAAAAGATGGTAACAAATTGCAAGCTTTCGAGACTACATACGTCTCTTCATCAGGCAAAGACTAAAAGAAATTCTGAAGAATCACATATTTATGCACAACATAGTATAGACCAGTGTTTTTCAACCAGTGTGCCGCGGCACACTAGTGTGCCGCGACACATGGTCGGGTGTGCCGCGGGGAACGGGAGTCAGCTGTTCTCTGTGCCGACTGTCAAGCTGACAGCCGGCACAGAGAAGCTGCAGCGCACCGGCTCCCGGAGATCAATTGTACTCGCAGACATCTACCAGCTGCGAGTACAATTGAGGCTCTGACTGCCGGGTCAGAGCGACGCCAGCAGCGTGATCAAGTCATGTGATCACGCTGCTGACGTCACTATCCGGCGCGCAGGAGAAAGAAGAGACTTGGTGGTAAGTGCTCCTGTGCTGTGGAGCTGAAGACACCGAAGATTCAGCGTGGGGTGGGTTTATGGGGAGTATGTGGGGGGATTTATTAAGTGTGTGGGGGGATTTATTAAGTGTGGGGGGATTTATTCAGTGTGGGGGGGGGATTTATTCAGTGTGTGGGGGGATTTATTCAGTGTGTGGGGGGATTTATTCAGTGTGTGTGGGGGATTTATTCAGTGTGTACGTGGGGGGGGGCTGGAATTTATTTAGCATGTGTGGGGCAGGGTGCATTTATTCTGTGGAAGGGGATGGATTTATTCTATCGGAAGGGCAGTGGATATATTCTGTGGGGGTGAGTGGGGAGATGGGGGTGGACTCAGTAGCGAGGGGAAAAATGTGTGCTGACAGTACTGGGAGCAACGGTGATGGGATGTGTGAGGACAGTATGGGGAGTCGGGGGAATGTGTGAGGGGGGAATGTGTGAGGAGGAAATATGGAGAGAGCAAAGGGGTATGTTAGCAGGGGGGGGATGTACAGGAGGAGGCTATTAGAAATGTGTGCAGACAGTATGGGGGGATGAAAGTGTGAGTGGACACATAATAGATACTGAGTAGTGTGAGGGTAACAGCCAGGAGGAGACAGTATGCCAAGTAGGAGGAGTGTAATGAAGGGGCACAGTAGAGAGACTGGGCTCTCTATGAGGGACACCGTATGAGAAGGCAGTGTGAAGTATGGAAAAGAGAGAGAGGGTAGTGTGGATGGCATGTACCATAAGAGGGACAGTGAGGGTCATATTATGTGCTGGGAATAAAGTGAGGGGCAATTATTTACTCAGAGGCTCAGCCTAGGGCAGATATTGTTATTCCGGAGCATTATAATAACACTGCTATCTTTAAGGGTGTTGTGTCGGGATGTGCTGCAGAAGACAGGAGAAGATGGAAGTCTGCCGGTGGATGAGAAGAGTCATCATGGCATCTGGACAAGGTGAAGATGAAAAGAAAGAGGCGACTCCACAAACAACGTCATCTATCAGGTACCTGGATGTAAATGTGTTTTTTTTGTGATACTAATTCTCATTTTTATTTGTTAGGAACATTAAAGGGGATGTCCAAGGTTGTGATGAGTCTGCAGTCATACTATGTGACTGCAGACTTCTGAATTCTCACAGTGCACACTGCTATCATAATTCTCTGATGTTGGTGATTTACATACATGCGGTCACGTGCTGACTAGACATGTGTGGCCTCATTCAATGAAAATGAATTGACTGAGGCCGGACACGTCTAGTTAGAATGTGACCAGAAGTATCCAAATCACATACTTGTGCTGTCATGACCGTCCACTCTGGCCACCGGCAAGGGAGAATCCTGAAAGTGTGCAGTGCTTGCGCTGTGAGAATTCAGAAGCCTGCAGTCACATAGAATGACTGCAGACTTTCATCTCAAACCTGGACGCACCATTTTGTGCCATTTTGGTTGGTGGTGTGCCTCGGGATTTTTTAAGTATAAAAAGTGTGCCGCGGCTCAAAAAAGGTTGAAAATCACTGGTATAGACTGATGCCTGATGAAGAGACGTATGTAGTCTCGAAAGCTTGCAATTTGTTACCATCTTTTCAGTTAGCCATTAAAAGGTATCAACCACTGAGGACTCTCAATTCTAAATATTTTTCTATCTACTGGCTAACACGGTACCAAGATATATTTCTTTCCTTTATCAGGAAGGTTGGGAAATCTTGAATATGAGATTCTCAAAGCACAATCGTTAACAATTCCAAAAAGAGGGAAGAATACAAAGCATTTAAGGAAACCAGGATGTATGAACACAGAACTTAAACACATGCTAAAAAGAAAGAAATGTAATGTAAAGAGGGAGGCATATCTAAAGAAGAATATAATGCTGTCTGCAGAACCTGCAGGGCACGAATCAGATTATCTAAAGCTGACAATGAATTAAGGCTTGCAAGAGACATCAAAAGCAGTAAAAAAGGATTTTGGGGATGTCAAAAGTAAAAGAAAAGTAAAAGATGATATAGGATTTTTACAGGATGAAAATGATGAAATGGTAAGAAAGGATGTAGAGAAGGCTGAACTTTTAAATTCCTATTTTGCATCTGTTTTCTCTCAGAAAGGAAATGTAACATCAACTGATCTTCACTGTCCTATTAAAGGAGTAGAAGATTCCAGGATATCTGTCAGGACTCTGAACATTTTTTACCTTTTGTGCATTACTGCCCTTTTCCAAGATGGCGTCTTTGGTCTCATGTGCACTGTGTCTTCCTGCTATAAAACTCCACCCCAGCCTTCAGTCTGTGCTAGAGTATTCTGCCTTGCATCCAGCTCCTGACCTCTGATTACTCCCTGGCTATACACCTGCTCCTGTGAACCTGTGTGGTGATCCTGCTACTCAGCTCTGAGTTCCTGCTGCATACACAAGTTTCCAGTAATCCTCCTTCATCTGCTGTTCGTGTTTACTTCCATCTGCATTTGCTGGACATGTAAGCTGTTTCTGCTTTGCAATAACCTGAGACTATTAACCAGGCCTCCCTGGTTGAGCTAAGATATTATTTCAACTGCCTAATAAGCATATCTATCTGTGCCTGGACTAAGACAAGGATTTATTCGTGTCAAGTATCCTCAAGAATAACTGTGCTTCATAGACTTTCTGCTTGATTGCATTTTCCTCTGAAGTTTCCTATAGACTGCTAAGCTGCGTTTATTATTTGCACCAAGTGTTGTGGACTTGAGTTTCTCTCTGCACCTATTTGAATCACCGTGTGATAATATAGACTTTACCACTTATAAAACTGTGTCCTGTAGTTGTCTTGTTCCATGCAAAGAGTCTCCTGAGTTATCCCCTATAATTATTACAATATCTATAAACAGAAAGATAGTGAGGAAACACTTAGCTAGCATAAATGAATTCAAGCCTCCAAGTCCAGATGAATTGCACCCCAGAGAACTGAAAGAGATAGCAGAAGAAATTTTTGAACCACTCTCCATAATCTTTGACAAACTCTTGGAGAACAGGAGAAGTCCCAGAAGACTGGAGAAAAGCAAATGTCTTTCCTATCTTCAAAAAGGGGAAGAAGGTGGACCCGGGGAACTATAGGCCGGTGAGTCTGACTTCCATACCAGGAAAGATCTTTGAACAAATTATTAAACAACATGTATGTACAGTGAAAATCATTCTATATCCAAATCCGGCTTTAAACTTCTCCACAACAGTATCACGGACCTGCCTGTTTTGTTACTTGGTGTTCATGGTGCTCTCTGTGCTTCAAACAGAACCCAGAAACTATCACAGAGCAGGTGCATTTATACAGAGACTTGATTACACACAGGTGGATTATATTTATCATCATTAGACATTTAGGACAACATTGGATCATTCAGAGATCCACAATGCACTTCTGGAGTGAGTTTGCTGCACTGAAAATAAAAGGGCCGAATAATATTGCACGCCCCGTTTTTTCGTTCAACTTCACAATTATGTACCACTTGTTGATTCTTCACCAAAAATTTACATTTGGTATCTCTGTTTGAAGCATGATATGTGGGAAAAGGTTTAAAAGTTCCAGGGGGTAGAATACTTTCACAAGGCACTGTAAGTACCTGGATAAGAATGAAGTGATTAACCAGAGTCAGCATGGGTTTGTAACTAATAAGCCGAGTCAGCATGGGTTTGTAACTAATAAGCCGAGTCAGCATGGGTTTGTAACTAATAAGTCATGTCAGACTAACTTAATTTCCTTCTATGAAAGAATCACTGACTGGGTGGATCAGGGAACTGCTGTAGATATAGTATATCTTGACTTCAGCAAAGCATTTGACAAAGTAGCCCACACCATCCTTATTGAAAAAATGGAATGGACAAGGCAACTGTTAGGTGGATTCATAACTGGCTTAGTGATCGGACCCAAAGAGTGGTGATAAATGGCTGCACATCCAGTTGGAAGAATGTCTCAAGTGGGGTACCACAGGGTTCTGTCCTGGGCCCTGTATTGTTCAACATCTTTATCAATGATTTAGATGAAGGAAATGAGGCTACACTAATTAAATTTGCTGATGACACAAAGCTAGGAGGGATCTACTATATAATTGTCTAAGGGTCACTTCCGTCTGTCCTTATTTCTGTCTGTCTGTCACGGATATTCATTGGTCGCGGCCTCTGTCTGTCATGGAAATCCAAGTCATTGATTGGTCGCGGCAAAACAGCCAGTCCGGCGGCAAAATGGCCACTCCTTCCTCCCCGCAGTCAGTGCCCGCTCCATAATCCCCTCCAGTCAGCCCTCACACAGGGTTAATGGCAGCGTTAACGGACCGCATTATGCCGCGGTGTAACGCACTCCGTTAACGCAGCTATTAACCCTGTGTGACCAACTTTTTACTATTGATGCTGCCTATGCAGCATGAATAGTAAAAAGATCTAATGTTACAAATAATAATAAAAAAAGGTTATTCTCACCTTCCGACGTCACGTGCTGTCCTCGGCAGTGCAAGCGGCAGGTTCCGGTGCCAAGGATGCTATGCGAGAAGGTCCTGCCATGACGTCACGGTCATGTGACCGCGACGTCATCACAGGTCGTGTGCTCATACCAACCCTGGGACCAGAAGCTGCCGCATGCAGCGTACACAGGCGCAACTTCAAGGGGCCTTCAGAAGGTGAGTATATGTTTATTTTTTATTTCAAGTCTTTTTAACCACGCATATAGTGGCCACATTGCTATATACTACGTGGGCTGTGTTACAGACTGTTTGGGCTGTGTTATATACTACATGTCTGTGCTATATACTATGTGACTGTACAATATACTACGTGGCTGTCCAATATACTACGTGGCTGTGCAATATACTACGTGCTCTGTGTTATATACTACGTAGCTGTGCAATATACTATGTGGCTGTGTCGGTTCTGTTATATACTACGTCGACTGTGCAATATACTGCGTAGCTATGCAATATACTACGTGCCTCTACAATATACTACATGGCTATGTTATATACTACATGGCTCTGCTATATACTATGTCACTGACCAATATACTACATAGCTGTGCAATACACTATGTGACTGTGTTATATACTACGTGGCTGTGCAATATACTACGTGCCTGTGCAATATACTACGTGCCTGTGCAATATACTACGTGGCTGACCAATATACTACATACCTGTGCAATACACTACGTGGCTGTTATATACTAGGTAACTCTGCTATATACTACATACGTTGTGTTACATACTACGTAGCTCTGTTATATACTACGTAGCTATGTTATATACTACGTCGGTTGTGTTATATACTACGTCACTGTGCAATATAGTACGTAGCCTGTGCTATATACTACCTACATATTCTAGAATACCCGATACGTTAGAATCGGGCCGCCATCTAGTAGCTAATACTAGAGAAGAGAGAGAGGATTCAAAAAGATATAAATAAACTGGAGCAGTGGGCTGCAACTAACAAAATGGTTCTTAACAAGGAAAAATGCAAAGTACTACATCTGGGCAATAAAAATAAAAAAGGGGGCGTGGCTATGCAACTCTAGAGAGAGGACGCACCTCGTGGAGCTCCAGCCATCCTGATCCACATGCTGCCATAAAAAACGCCTAAATCACCGATTGTGCCAGCTGGAATGGTACCCTCGGGACCTCAGGAGCCCGGTGGTCTCTTTGATCGGCGGTTTTGGTGCCCTGGGACGGCGGACGCGGAGGCGGCCTGGAAGGGCGGCAGAATCCCTGGGCTGCGGCGGCCATCTTTGAGCACGCGCTCCGGCGGGCAGGACGCAGCACCAGCCAGGTGTTTTTTCCCCTGAGACAGCGGATGCCTGCGCTGCAGCGAGGGAGCGCTGAGGAACGCCGGATTACATGTGCGGGGTCTGGAGCGGTCGGCGGTGCCCAGGGAGGCAGCGGACATTATCGCAGTGCGCACTCCAGCAGTAAGGAGAGCGGCGCTTCACAGTATACCTGCGGTGCAGCTCAAGAAGTGAGCTGGTAACCTGAAACAGTAAGGGGGCAGTGCGATGTGTGCCCTGGAAGATTGGGCCCTGCATCCCCCTTATCAGATAAACCCCTGCTGGCGCCATAACTCTGGAGGGATTAACCCCCTCCCTGCTGCTCTACCTGTGAGGGCTGTGAGGCTGCTTCAAGGCGCAGTGCCTGGGCGAATCCTCAGCTGCTGCTTCATAAACCCCTGACAACCTTTTTGCCTGGCCAGTAACCTTTCTGGGATCTGCTTTGGTATTTAACTCTGCCGGGACTGTTGCTGTGGAATAGACTAGCCATAACTACAAGGGTGATCCTTTTGTGGGGTCCTTCTGCGGATCACCATGCAGCATTCCAAAGGTGCTGGGGCTGCTGATAAATTAAGGAAATATGCCAGAGAGGATGCCTCTGATAATGTATGCACTCTCAGAAATAATCCTACGCAGAACCAATGGAAAAATCGTCTCTCTGACAGTAATGAGGAGGGAGAACAAGACGAACTGACTCTTAAACAAGCGTCTGAGCAATTAATGCAGGCCATATCCCTCACTAGATCTTCTCTTACTGAAAAGATAGAGGACGTACATACGGAAGTGGGTCGTTTGCGCCATGATATGCAAGCTATGAGAGGGCGTATCTCGGAAGTTGAAACAAGAGTGTCTCATATAGAGGACACCATTACCCCTATGGAAGCTAAGTTGTCAAAGGCTGCCGGCTCTATGAATGCCTGGAAACAAAAAGCAGATGACCTTGAAAACAGACTGCGCCGCAATAACATTCGAATTATCGGCCTACCGGAGCGATCGGAGGGTCAGCAACCTGAGCAATTTCTGGAGGACTGGCTTAAAACCTCCCTGGGAGATGGATTCTCCTCAACATTTTCTGTGGAGAGGGCCCATAGGGTTCCAAAGAGACCTCTTCCCCCCAGAACTCCGCCCCGGCCTTTTTTGGCGCGTCTCCTCAATTGCAGAGACAGGGATGCGATCCTTCGCTTGGCACGACAGAAGGGCCCTATCAAGTTCAATAATGCTACAATTTCAATTTTCTCTGACTTCTCCATGGAGCTCCAAAAACAGCGGGTTCGGTTTATGGAAGTTAAGAAGCAGCTCAGAGATAAAAACATTATCTACTCCATGCGTTATCCAGCTCGGCTCCGTATTGTCCATGAAGGCTCTTCCTTGTTCTTTTCAGATCCGGCGGAGGCAACTGAATGGTTGCGGTCATACAAGGTGTTTAGTGTGCCGGACTCCTGAATTGTTCTACTTGTTCAATGGCAACTCAAATTGGAGCTCTCCGTATAGGTGCTGAGCTTATCAACAATACCGGACGCTGGTTTCAGTGAGGGTATCCCCTTTTCTATTTGACTGTAGGAGTGTGGGATTATACTCCTCCACTGTTCAAGTTTTGTTTTGTATGGGTTTTTACACCAGTTTTGATTGTTTGATATGTTTGTTAGTCGCCATTGGTAATTTTGTGCTCTGCGGGATGTCCGTGATCCCTGTTCAGGTTATGGTGTATATTTTTCCTTTTCCTAAGTGTGGATATGGGGTCTGAGATTATATGCATGACGTGGAACATACGGGGTATTAAGACTCCCTGAAAGAAAATCAAGGTATTTTCGCAGATTAAACGTTATCACCCCCATGTGGTAGCTCTTGTAGAAAAACATCTGACCAGAGACACAGTTAAATGTACACAAAAGCCCTGGGTGCAGTGGTCCCTTCACGCATTCCATACCAGGCCAATATATCGGTTCTTCGCATGGCAATGGGTTTCTCCCTAAATTATCCTGATGCTAGTGTTATTTGTATGGGAGATTTTAATTTAGTCATGGATAATTCCATGGATAGATTGAGACTAGACGACGTGATATCTGGGGGGCCTTCTCCCCAGTCCCCCTCACAACTGGCACTGTTTATGGATGGTAGTGGATGGCTGGACTTGTGGAGAACACGTCACCCCGAGATAAAGGAATACACTTGCCATTCATCAACTAGGCCGTCTCTATCTGGTATAGACTACATATTTGGATCTAGCGGTCTGGCATTGTGGGTGGATAGTGTTGAACATGGCAATAGGGGGATATCAGATCATAGCCCAGTTATTCTTAAACTCAAATACGGTCAATTAAATAATAATATACCCTGGAAATTGAATCCCTTCTGGTTGAAATTAATAGACTCTAGTGATAGAACGGTTGATTAGCTAAACTGCTTTATCTCTACTCATCCAGACCCTCCAAATCTTGGTTTGTTTTGGGATACTTTAAAAGCATACCTAAGGGGATGTCTATCCTCCACGATTTCTTATATCAAAAGGATAACGGCGGGGGAGGATGAAGAGATGGAGTGGCGGCTGAGAGACTCGGAGGCCGCCTATGTGGCTAATCAAACTAGTGGTAACAGGGCGGAATGGCTTACTTCCCAGAGGTTATATACTCAACATATAGACACTAAATCAAAACGCAAATTATTCTTTACCCGTCAATCCTACTTCGAATTGGGGAATCAGGCCAGTACACTTCTAGCCTTTTTAGTACGTCAACATAATACCTCTATTACAATACTACAAATCCGGGCACCTGATGGTACATTGGTATCTTCTACTGAGGGGATTCTCCGGTGTTTTTATGATTACTATAAATCATTATATAGGTCTAGTAGTGATCTTGGTGTCCCTGAATGTTTAGACTACTTATCGGACATAACGTTCCCCTCGCTGAGTCCAGCCCAGCAAGCCTTTATGGAGGCTGAGTTTACTTTGGAGGAGGTGGAGCATGCTATCACGGATATGGCCACTGGGAAGGCCCCTAGACCCGACGGATTTCCCGTTGAGTTATATAAGAAATATCGAGGTCACCTGGCACCACTTTTGCTGAAGGTATTTCAGAGTGTATGGGAGGGAGAACTCATGCCCGAAACATTTTACGATGCAAATATTATTGTACTTAAGAAGGACAGGAAGGACCCCTTGGAATGTGGATCGTATCGCCCCATATCACTGGTGAATGTAGATTATAAAATCTTCACCAAAATTTTAGCTACTAGGCTGAATACGATCATACTAGACCTTATACACCCAGACCAAACCGGCTTTATGCCTTGAAAAAGCACTTCCATCAATATCAGGCGGGTCCAATCGGTGATTCAATATAGTTCCCTAGAGTTAGATAATAATTGGGCATTAGCATCGTTAGACACGGCCAAGGCGTTCGGCTCTCTCGAGTGGCCTTTCCTTTCTGCATGTTTACGGAAATACGGTTTTGGGGATAAATTTATTAGAGGGATAGACATAAGAATCCCAAGGCGCGTATAATTGTGAATAACTCCATCTCTGATTCTTTTGCCCTGCATAGAGGAACCCGCCAAGGATGTCCTTTGTCCCCGACCCTTTTTGCCCTTGCGATAGAGGCCTTGGCAATACGCATAAGATCCTCTATGGATCTTAAGGGAATAAATATTGCGGACCGTGTGGATAACATAGGACTCTATGCCGATGATATGATAATATTTATGGATAAAATGGAAGAAACATTACCACAAGTAATAGCGACCATAGATACATTTAGTAAATTCTCCGGTCGTTATATAAATTGGGATAAATCTGCCCTGATGCCTCTATCTCACACTCCGGTGCCTTGTCTTGAAACTCTCTCGCCTCTGCCTATCGTCTCTAATTTCAAATATCTAGGTATCCATATGTCTCAGTGTAGTCGGCTGGACCTTCAGCTTAACATTTATCCAATACTGGATTTGGTCAAATCTAAATTTATAATTTGGAGCAAACTCCCTCTCTCTGTTGCAGGCCGCATTAATTTAATCAAAATGATATTGCTTCCCAAACTTATTGCTTTCAACATAGTGCTGTATCAATACCCAAGTCTTTCTTTGCAAATTTAAACTCCTTAATCACATCCTTTATATGGGGTTATTTGTACTACCTTGCTGGACAAGCTAAGGCGATACATAAATGGATGCCCAATAACTCCCTGCCCAATTCTGAGAGTCATTTACTTCATTCTGCCCGGATTGATTGTCCACTGGGGTTCCTGGAGATAGAGAAAGTTAGTACTCCTCGTTTGCTACCTTTACTCCGACTGGCGAGATCAATATGGAGACAAATTAAAAGTTATTAAATTTGTAGATATAATAGCTGAAATGCCATTGTGGAATAATAGTTGTTTCCCAGAGCTACTGAAATCACCCGTCTACTGATTTTTGGATCTCGTATAGTATTCTCGCGGTAGGTGACGTACATGCCCAGGGGGGTTTTGTATCCTTTGAACAACTACAAAATACTTATAACATTCCGAGATCTCAATTTTTCCGGTATTTACAGCTAAGGTCAGCTTTCCAGTCGCACATACGAAGTGTAGGTACAGGTCGAGCGATTTCATCTTTACCCTTGATAGGTATTCTCAAATCACAGGGCCCTCAAGGACTCATTTCCTCTTTATATACATATTTATTATCTGTGGGAGATGGGTCCACCATCAATTCTATCAAAGGGAAGTGGGAGGGACTTCTTTCTGATGTACTGGGAGAGGAATGGGAAGAGATTCTGGAGTCTCCAACTAAAGTTTCTCCTTCAGTAAACAATAGAATGACCCAGTTATATATTATATATCAGACTTATCTGACCCCGACACGACTCTTCAAAATGGGTCGCCTCCTCTCATCAGATTGCTTACGTTGTCATACACATGATGCAGACTTTTTTCATATGATTTGGAGGTGCCCGGTAGTTCTACATTACTGGAAAGAGGTGACGACACTACTAACATCTTTATTGTCGATCCCTGTCCCACTTGAGCCATTGACCTACTTATTCAGGGTGTGGTATGCGGAAACTTGGGATCATTATACTGGGATCTTTCTTCGAGAGGCGCTCTTCATGGCACGGAAGGTACTGGCGTTAAGGTGGATGGGTGGTCCCCCCCTGACTCTCAGGGCTTGGATGGATTTGGTGAATTCGATTATCCCATATGAAAAAACACTGTACCAAAATAGAGGATGTCCAGGTAAATTAGAAAAGATCTGGGGTAGATGGAATTCCTCTTATCGTACTCCATAGTCTACACTGACTAGATATGTACACAGGGAGATGGACGGGTGGTTTTGGGGGCATCGTCTGCAGAGCAGGATTCACGTATGATTTTCCTTTCGGCGACTTACTTTAGATGGTTAAAGTAGTTAAAGTTGTATAATAGGTATTTTATAAGGTACAAGTGATTTAACATGCACAGTGTATTACCCCTGTAAATTTTGGATAGGACGAAACTCTGCAATTATTTGTATCCTATGGTATTATTTGTATCCTATGGTATAATTGACAATGACAAATACAAATATGTGTAATGTTTGTTTTATTCTGAAATTAATAAACAAATTAAAAAAATAAAAAATAAAAAAAAGCATTTACAGAATGGGAGGCATAGGGCTAAGCAACAGCACATGTGAAAAAGACTTGGGTATACTAATAGATCATAAACTGAACATGAGTCAACAGTGTGATGCAGCAGCAAAAAAGGCAAATGCAATTCTGGGATGTATTAACAGAAGCATTCAGTCTAGATCACGCGAAGTCATTATTGCCCTCTACTCCTCTTTGGTCAGACATTACCTGGAATACTGTGTCCAGTTTTGGGCACCGAATTTAAAAAAAAGACATCAACAAACTGGAGCAAGTTCAGAGAAGAGCGACCAGAATGGTGACTGGTCTGCAAACCATGTCCTATGAGGAACGGATGCAGGATTTGGGAATGTTTAGCTTGCAGAAAAGAAGCCTGAGAGGAGACTTAATAGCTGTCTACAAATATCTCAAGGGCTGTCACATTGTAGAAGGATCATCTTTATTCTCATTTGCACAAGGAAAGACTAGAAGTAATGGGATGAAACTGAATGGGAGGAGACACAAATTAGATATTAGAAAAAACTTTTTGACAGGGTGATCAATGAGTGGAAATGCTGTCATGAGAGGTGGCGAGTTCTCCTTCCATGGAAGTTTTCAAACAGAGGCTTGACAGACATCTGTCTGGCATGATTTAGTGAATTTAGGGGATTGGACAAGATGACCCAGGAGGTCCCTTCCAACTCTATCATTCTATGATTCTAACATCTGGGGTACAGCGTTATGAGCCTCTACACGGTGACTCACCTGTTCCCATAGGTTTTCTATGGGATTCAGGTCTGGGGAAAGTGCGGACCACTCCATTTGAAGTACCCCAGTCTCCTGCAGCTGTTCTCCAATGATGCGACCATGATCAGCTGAAGAAATGTGATCCATGAAGATGAAATTAGGCATGTGTTGTTCATGCAGAGGCATAATGGCTGGATTAATGATGTTACTCAAGTTGTAGTGGCTTGTCACTATACCATTCACAAAACGTAGGGCAGTTTTGTATTGACTAGACACACCTGCCCACACCAATACCACCAAAGGCTCGTCTGGGGACTATAGTGGCTGCATAGCGTTCTTCTTTACATCTCCAACATCGTTGGTGGTAATCATTTCTGCTCAGCATGAATCGACTTTCATCAGCAAGCAACACTAAGGGCCACTGGTACATTTTCCAGTATATATGCATCCTGGACCATGCAAGACGATGACGCCTGTGCCAGGTGGTGTGGTCAGGTACCCTTGCAGATTATCTAGCATGCAAAGCACGGTGATATAAACTGTTTTGAATGGTCTGACATGACACTTTAATGCCTCTCACCTCCCTTAAATGTGCCTGGAGTTATGTGACATTCATTACATCCAGTTCCGAAGGGCATTGTTCACAATGAAGAAGTCATCAGTATGGGACGTGACCAAAAGATGTTCACTTCTCTGCCTTTCAGAGACTCTCCCAGTCTCTCTATCTCTGTTGCAACCTGCAGATGACTCTAGGACACTCTAAGCTTAGTGGCCACTTCCGTCTGAGAACATTCTGCTTGAAGCCTCGTAATGGCGAGGTACGGTTGATCGATTGTTAGATGTCGTCATGGTGTCATTATCTCAATATGTGAACAGCTTGATGTGGAGGACTGTTTAATACCAATTCTAATTGAATAGTTTAAAACATGTGCTGAACGCAGCAATAGGTAGTTAAATAAGGTGTCACGTACCCACTTCTCAGCATGCGACTTGGGGTTGCACCTGCAAGGGTTAGTCTATCTCCTCTGTCTCAGTCCAGCATTCAGCCTCTGTCCTATGCTGTAATGGGAGCATAAATCACACACCGACCCAGGCCACCCACCCGCTCATACACGCTGCCACCACTCACCGAACACATGGGTGATGAGTCCCGGAAATATTACTACTACTGTCTGCCAATCATAAGGCTCACACAGTTTAAGGCTATGGATTCTTTAGAACATACAAGGTTCAGCAAAGTTTTATGCTTCAATACAAAAAGGTACAGTGCTTACAATAAGAAAAAGGTATACAAAATATGGCAATAAAAAGACATACAAATATGCAAAACAGTTATAAAAATAAACAGGAGAAAGCTTACAGAAATAACTAACTATGTAGTCTGCTTTCTGCTCCCTGATGGGGGGACGAATATAAAATGGAACACATCAGCTTGGCTGCCCTGAATCTGTGAACAACTTTGTATGCGTACAAGCGTAATTTATAGAGTTAACTTGGAGGTCAGATTTCTAGAACAGCCTCTCAGGTTAATATTATAACTAGTGCTATAGCTAGTGGGCGGCTCTACGCTGTATATGACATCAGGAGGTGTGGCTATAAAGTAACCAGCGCTGACAGGGAGGCCATACCTTGAGAAAGAGGGTCGGTACCCTCGAAACGCGTCGGGATTGGCCCATGTTAGTGTCCGTCATACGGACTGGTGACGTCACCTTAGTAGCCACGCCCCCCACCCACCACGCCACTGCACGGCGGCGCTATCGGCCGTAGCTGCTTGCCGGGTATTACAGCGGCGAGACTGGTGGGGTTTCAGCACTACGGGAGGACGCTCCCCGGTTGGTAGTGCATTACCAGCGTTGCTGCACCGTGTGGATCAGGGATCTTCCAAGAACGGTCTGCAGCAGCCCAGTGTCCCAAGTGGACACGTCAATTCACAACAGCGAGGTAGGTGACTGAGATTCATTCCTAGTTACAGTTCCTCCTGTTAGCGCGGCACTTGTTTATTGATTTTGATTATTGGTTGGCAGGGTTGCACACTACGTGCCAAGGTGCCTGCAGCTTAAGTTTCGGGCCAGTGTATAGCGCCAGTGTGTTACTTTACAGTGTCTAATATTATAACTGCTTGTTTTTGATTGTACCACGGCCGCTCCCCCCAATGAATATATTACTTTCCTCTGAACACTCTTTGCCTATGGTTTCTCACAGATAGAGTCAGGCTGTAATTGTCATCTCTCTTCAAAAGAGCTAGAAGGTGTGAAATGTTTCCCTTTCCTGGTTCCCAGCAAGACCCCCTGGCGAGATTGGAGACAGTAGACTGCTTGCTCAGGATACCATATGCTGTGACCCCCTGTGAGGCCTGCAGTCTCTGGACAGATGTTAAATTATTGCTAGTCACACATATATACCTACACATATTTCATTACATAAGGTAATGTGAAGAAACCAGATTGTATCTTAATTTCCCAGACACCCATGTTTTTTTGCAAACCAAAAGAACTGGCTTTTTATCTGTATATTGGCTTGTGAATGTAAGTGTTTATGTCTGGTGGGTCAAGAAGACAGACTTGCCAACTGATATACTATCTAACATACTGTGTAAGTCTGTAATAGTGACTGTACATTGAGTGTGTTAAGCTTTGTTTATTGATGTGTGCTTATATGCTAATAGTGCTACTTAATCCCATCACCATTGTTTACCTTATCTTGATGTTGGACTGAAGGGCCCTGGGTAATTCTAAAAATAGCTTACATGCCTTGGGTATAAAAAGACTCAGAGATCACATCCTGAGAGACTGAAGTAACACAGAGCTATCAGACATTCTGCAAACCACCCAACAGACAAGAGAAAGCACTGCAGCCAATTCATCATGGCACCATCACGAGGGACACTGATCTATGATTCTATAGGAAACAACCCAGGGGTTTTCGGCTCCGGTTGGAAGGACACAGATCTGATCCAGTGACCATCTCTGAACCATGGATCTGTTTGGAGAAAGCCAGGGTTGGGACCCGCTGGTTGCCTGGTTCCATGGAGATGGTCAGATAAGCCAGGTGGTGACTCTCGTGTCAACTGGCTTTGGACCTTGTATGGACTCTATGGACAGTTCTTGGTCATCTCCCTATGCTTGTTGTTACCCGTTCTCTGTGCGTTCATCCACAGATGGAGTAGCTACCCTGGGAGCTCTGACATATTGTCAACTGGCTTTGGACCTTGTATGGACTCTATGGACAGTTCTTGTTCATCTCCCTATGCTTGTCTTTACCCCTTCTCTGTGCGTTCATCCACAGATGGAGTAGCGACCCTGGGAGCTCTGACATAACATCTACCATTATCTCGACGACTCAGCGGAAGGGTGAGGCCCTGTAATGTGCACCATCTTGGGGTAATTGGTGGGAGTGTTCTGTTTGCTATTTTGTGCTGTGGTTCAATAAAGTATTGCCACACTGTTTTACCTTAACCCTGTGTTGTCTGTGTAGTGTATTGCCCACTGGGAGATAGAGCGGGCGTTCAGTGGTATGAGCCGTGGTCCATGCAGTCTTGCTAAAGACCGGGCCAGCGGACGAGAGCACCCACTGACCCCGTTTCTCCACAGGTGATATATAAGATATCTTAGAAGGTGGGTGATATATATCTGCTAGGTGGATGACTGGCAGACCATTCATAAATTCTAACTGAACACTGAAATGTATTGGCCGATTCATGGATCAAACACCTGTTGTGAATATTGCCATTAAGCTCCTTGTTGGAGAACAGCAAGTTCTGCATAATGTACTGAAAGATTGAACAGTTGGACATGTGCAACCAAACGTTTAGAGACGGTCACATCAAATTCCCCTGAAAAGGTTAGAGTGCATTTTAGGTTTATTCTGAAATTTTGCCCAAAAGCCAAATATCCCTTTTTGCGAGTAATGTATGTAAGGGTCCTGTATTACTCCGCAACCACACCCCCAGGAAGTAGCAAATGTGAAACGCAGGTTCGGATTCTGGTCCTCTTCTACCACACATTTTTAAAGGAATCTGCTTGCTGTGTCTTACTATGTGTTATCAGTTAGTTGTGTTGGCCACTACAGGTGATTATTATTATCAGGACCTGCCAGGCGAACACTCACCAGCAGCATGAGCGGTCTGAGCTGCGGGAGATCAGAGTCACAGATGCCCCAGGACAGACGGCGGCTCCAACGCTGTCCAGGAACTGAGGGCAGTGACAGCGGCGCCACAGTGCAGGCAGAGCAGCCGGAAGAGAGAGTAGAATGCTGGAACATGACCTGCGATCATGTGACCGCAGGTCATGAGGGACGGAGTGGGGCTTAGAGCAAAGCTGCCAAAGGAGACAGCGGAGCGTACAGCAGAATCCCGAGGTTCGGAGAGAAATGGTAACCACGGGAAAAAAAGGTTGCACTCTATCGTGCCAAAACACGTGAAATATGAAATACATGAAATACGAATAGCAAAATGGCTTTTTGAACATTAGGAAATTTTTTTTTCTATTTGGCCAAATTCTGTGCTAAGCGTCTCAAAAATTTTTTTCCTAATGTTCAAAAAGCCATTTTGCTATATTTCATGTATATGTATGTATTTCAATACATATTTCATGTATTTCATATTTGACGTGTTTTGGCACGATAGAGTGCAACCTTTTTTTGTATATTATATATGGAGGTAGCTGCTCCTGGTATGCACCTATTCACACTAGTTTGGATGTGCAAGTCTTTTTTCTGTCATTTCTGTGTTAGCTCACTGACTGTGCACTCCTCCCTTCACCATCTGGTTTTTAATTACATCTAGTCACACTTGGTTCCGGCCAATCCATATGTAGGCTTGCTGAGAGAGGTGTCCATATTCACCCAAGCACACAGACATTAGCCTTCGGTAAGTGTTCACATTTGGACAGGGAGGTCAGGTACCCATCAGTTTAATGAGACCACCTTGACGATGGTTGATCACACTATTTAGGAAAAAAATTTTTTGAGACGCTTAGCACAGAATTTGGCCAAATCTGTCATTTCTAGGACAGGTAAGAGAGGCCTCCCTAGGTAGCTATGATTCCTCTCCACCTTTGATTGTCACGATCCCTTAGCCGCTGCCACCAATTGGTCACGAAATCCACAGGGATTCCTAACCACTGCCACCAATATGTCACGGATTGGGGTGACTTTAGACCAACAGACGGCTATCACATGTGCAGGGGGGGCTTATCTTAGTTATCCCTCCACTGCCACAATGTGATAAAAAAAAACCACACACAAGGCTATTGACCTCTTAGTTTACAGCAGGGGCTTATTTTAGGTATCCCACTGCTCTTCCATATACCATGAACTGCAGGGATTTTTGTGTATCCCGCTTACAGTTCCACTTAAACCTTGCAGCTCTCTGGCGCCCCCCTTTTTGTCAGGTCAGGTTAGGTACTGCACCTAGGGTAATTAGTCACCAGAAAGGCTGCCTGCTATGTACTGGCTATTGGGCACGCTGCAGCGACGCGATAAACTACTCCCACTCAGGCAGGAACAATAATTATCAATGCCGCAGTCGCTGCAATGTCACCCGAAGGCCTGCACACGGTATGCTGCCACCAGCTCCGATTAAACGGGTCCGAAGCTAACCCAAAACAGTAGCGTAATTTCCTTCAGGAGACAGGGTACGTTTAGAGCATGGAGAATGAACTGGTATTAATATTATACCCCGTAAAAATTAGGCAGTGCTTTATCAAAAATATTTTATAAAGATGTTACAAATGAGACAATTGCAAATATGTACAAGGTAATTATAACATAAAGAGGATTAAAAGGAGAAAAGATAACACTCACATGTTCTTAGTTCATATCAGTTCAGGCAAACACCATGCTGGTGGGCGGAGCTCCCAAAAATCCCAATGCATGAGGTACAGCTCTTCAGATCAGACTCGCATGTTCTTCCAGCAGCAGACTCCCCGCTGGAGTCTGGCCAAAACAGCTATAGCTCAGCTTGGTGACATCACCAAAAAGGGCTGGCTATCCCAGACCCTCCTACCTTTTCCATCTGACTAAGTGTAAGCTAAATTTTCTAAGACTTGTAATTCCGCTACCGAACATGTCATAGTCTTAACAAAACCAGCATTCATCGCGGATTAACGTGGGCTTTCTAATGAGATCAAATATGTCCTATTATTTACAGAGCAATCCCTACTTCTTCACCAGATGGAGTTAGAAGCCCGTGCTTAGAGTGATGGATAGATCCTCCGATGGACTTTGCGAATATATATTTTCGTGTTCTTAACTTAAATGGTTCGCCTAATATCTTACAAAAACCAAACAAAGAACTTTCATGGATTCTAGAAGTTTCTAGTCCAGTTATAGCTGGACAAGAGCTTACACGGCAGGAAATGCCGGTCGTAAATACCTTGGCTCTCATAAAACCCCCACACTCTCTGAGAAGGAAAGCTAAATCCTGAAGTAATGGGAAGGGGGGGTTTTGAGCCGTGTCTGCCATGTGTTCTTGGGGACCATGGTCAGAAGTGCAAAAATCCCTCAGCTGGTGCTAACAGGCAGAGAAACTACTACTTATATTATACATTTTCCTCACATTGATCCTCTCCATTTTACTGCATTTGGGTTCTAGTCGCTTCTCTGTAGAGGCTTATATTGATTCTGGAGCGGCTGGAAACTTTGTTCAACTTGAGGTGGTAAAAAGACTTGGGATTTCTGTCAGGCCCTTGGAGACTCCTGGACAGATAGCTTCAGTTGACGGTCAGCCTTTGTGGGAGACCATCAATCTAGTCACTGAGGAAGTGGAGCTTCAAGTTGGTGCCCTACATCGTGAGAAGATGGCCTTCTACGTCCTGCCCTTTTTGCCCCATACGTTTCTTCTGGGACTTCCGTGGTTGAGGACTCACGAACTTGTCCTGGACAGGAATACCGGATACGTTTTACGTCGGGGACAGTCCTGTCAGACTAGGTGCCTGCTTTCCATCCAGCCTGTTAAATCCTCTCGGCCTGCTCCGGTATCCGTGGACTTGCCTCCAGCTTACTGCTCCTTTGCGGATGTCTTCAACAAGAAAGAGGCAGAGACTCTTCCTCCGCATCGACCATATGATTGTCCGATCGACCTCATAACTGGTATTACTCCTCCTAGGGGCCTATTTATCCTCTGTCTCCCTCTGAGATTCAAGCCATGTCTGAGTGCGTTCAAGAGAATCTGGCCAGAGGCTTTATTCGAAAGTTCTCTTCACCTGCAGGAGCAGGTTTCTTCTTCGTTAAGAAGAAAGATGGTTCTCTTTACCCCTGCATCGATTACCGAGGTCTCAATAACATTACGATTAAGAACAAGTACCCACTTCCTCTCATTCCGGAACTCTTCGACCGTCTTCGTGGAACACAAATCTTCACTAAACTGGACCTCCGAGGTGCTTATAATTTAATTCGTATCCGCTCCGGGGATGAGTGGAAGACTGCTTTTAACACCAGAGATGGTCACTATGAGTACTTGGTTATGCCCTTGGGTTTATGTAATGCACCCGCTGTTTTCCAGGAATTGGTGAAAGATGTTTTTCGGGATCTTCTGTACACCTGTGTTGTGGTGTATTTGGACGATATCCTTGTTTTCTCTTCTGATTTACCAACTCATAGAAAGGATGTTCGACAAGTGCTTCAGCGCCTAAGGGAGAATAGTCTGTATGCTAAACTTGAGAAGTGCGCTTTTGAACACTCTTCTCTTCCATTCTTGGGATTCATCATTTCTGACTCTGGCATATGCATGGATCCGAAGAAAGTGTCTGCCGTACTTGACTGGCCGCGTCCGCTCGGTGTTAAAGAAGTTGTCCACTACTATAAAGTTTTTTTTTTTTTTTCATAAATCTTGCTATTATGGGCCACTGAAAACATCTACTGTGTTTATTTTAACAATATTACCTGTTATCATGCTGTAGCAGCACATCTTCAGTGCTGGATTCAGCTCTCATGGGGTTAATCGACTACTTCCTTATTGTGCCCTAATACTACAAGTTCCATGATGCTTTGCACTGTCCTCTAAGCCCGAACTTAGCACACCCACTCCAAAACACACCCCAACCCCTCCCTCCTCTCCCTCCTCTCTCTTCAGGCTGATGAGGAGAGGTCACATCTTGGTCACAAGCTGTAAAGCCGCACCAAGAACTGCACAACCATGGTGATCAAGCTTTTAGCTTTTTTTCTTTCTCATCTATTTCATAGTATATATAGTTTAGTATACATATGATATACTGTAAAGAGATCCTACTGCGTATATGTCTTAGATATGTAAATTACACAGTACATGTGTGGTTATATGTGTCCATCTACATACGCTTGTGTGCATGTATATATTATGTGTGTTCTTATTTTACACTATTTGTGCTCATATACAGGAGAGGCCCCAGTTTCAGAAACAATATATGGGCCATTTGCAGAAATAACAGCTCATCCTAAGTCACAATTCCACCTGCTTTCGAGGTAGAAATGGCCCCCATTGCATTTTAGCTGCACAGATTGCACCAATATGCGATCACACCTTTTATATACACACCAATATAAACTTCTATGTGTATGTATGGAATAAATTATTTATTCATATACATACACTTTAATATTTTGTTGCAGTGATATATACATACATATAGAACTTTGAAGGGTTTGTCCACTATTCTAACAACCCCCTCTCAGTCTGTATGTTTACTAGATTCCAGTGCCTGCACGTTCCAATAGTGTCGGCGCGGTGTCTCGCAGCGATTGTACCTGTGGTCAATCAGTGGCCGCATCACTCTCACCACCTTCTAAGCAAACTCTTATATCTGTAGAAGTGAGTGTTGCTGCATTTTTTTTAAGAATTACCAAATGTAAGCCACTTCTTCCTAAGGGTACCGTCACACATTGAAATTTCCATCGCTACGACGTTACGATTCGTGACGTTCTAGCGATATCGTTACGATAGGGCCGCGCTTAGTAACCCGATGTTTACCCTGGTTACAAGCGTAAACGTAAAAAAACAAACCGTACATACTCACCCGTCGGTGTCCTTCAGGTCCCTTGCCGTCTGCTTCCTGCTCTGAGTGCCGGCCGGAAAGTGAGAGCAGAGCGCAGCGGTGCTGCGCTCTGTGCCTCTCACTGTACGGCTGCACTCAGAGCAGGAAGCAGACGGCAAGGGACCTGAAGGACACCGACGGGTGAGTATGTACTGTTTGTTTTTTTACATTTACGCTGGTAACCAAGGTAAACATCGGGTTTCTAAGCGCGGCCCTGCGCTTAGTTACCCGATGTTTACCCTGGTTACCCGGGGACTTCGGCATCGCTCCAGCGCCGTGATTGCAACGTGTGACCGCAGTCTACGACGCTGGAGCGATGATTATACGACGCTGCGACGTCACGAATCGTGCCGTCGCAGCGATGAAAATTTCAATGTGTGACGGTACCCTAAGGCGAAGACAGTGAAGCAGCCACTGATTGTCCACAGGGTTCACATAATGACACTGACACAAATTCTCCGTGAGAGAAATAGTGGTGACAACATTGGGAGTATTCAAATCACATCCTTGTATTCACTCTCTGAGTGTAATATGAGTAACCAAAAATCTGCATTCACACTGAGAAATTACAGATTTGTAGACTGTAGTCTACACTGTGCATTTTATAGATTCAAAACAGTTTTAGTATCATATATTAAAGGGATTGTTCAGTACTTGTCCATTACTTTATATTTATGGTCTTTACTTTGGTTATGTCATCACTGGGATTGCGATAACCATATCTTCCACCCTCACCGATGATGCGTTTTTATAGAAAAAAAACTGAAAAAACACCCACCACCATCAGGGTGATAAAGGGATCCAAACCCTAACCCTACCCCTAACCTCACCCCTAACCGTTTAATGAACATTTTCTGACAGTCATAGTGCCACGATATTTCAGTGCCACGTATTTCAGTGCCACGTATATAAGTGCCACGTATGTAAGTGCCACGTGCCATGTATATAAGTGCCACGTAAGTGCCACGTATGTAAGTGCCACGTATGTAAGTGCCACGTATGTAAGTGCCACGTATGTAAGTGCCACGTATGTAAGTGCCACGTATTTCAGTGCCACGTATTTAAGTGCCACGTACCACGTATGTAAGTGCCACATATGTAAGTGCCACGTATTTCAGTGCCACGGATTTCAGTGCCACGGATTTCAGTGCCACGGATTTCAGTGCCACGGATTTCAGTGCCACGGATTTCAGTGCCACGGATTTAAGTGCCACGGATTTCAGTGCCACGGATTTCAGTGCCACGGATTTAAGTGCCACGGATTTCAGTGCCACGGATTTCAGTGCCACGGATTTCAGTGCCACGGATTTCAGTGCCACGGATTTAAGTGCCACGTGCCACGTATGTAAGTGCCACGTATGTAAGTGCCACGTATGTAAGTGCCACGTATGTAAGTGCCACGTGACACGTATTTCAGTGCCACGGATTTAAGTGCCACCTATTTCAGTGCCACGTATATAAGTGCCACGTATGTAAGTGCCACGTATATAAGTGCCACGTATATAAGTGCCACGTGCCACGTATTTAAGTGCCATGTATGCAAGTGTGATGTATGTAAGTGCCACGGATTTAAGTGCCACCTATGTAAGTGCCACGTATTTCAGTGCCACGTGCCACATATTTCAGTGCCACGTATGTAAGTGCCACGTGCCACGTATTTCAGTGCCACGTATTAAAGTGCCATGTATTTCAGTCCCACTCCCGTGTAGCGGTGGGATATGGGGTAATAAGGGGTTAATGTCACCTTGCTATTGTAAGGTGACATTAAGCCGGGTTAATAACGGAGAGGCGTCAATAAGACGCCTATCCATTATTAGTCCAATAGTAAGAAAGGGTTAATGAAACACACACACATTAGGAAAAAGTATTTTAATATTCTTCATTTAACCATACTTACCATACTCCAGCACCTGCAAAAAAGTAAAATAATAAACCGTATACTACCTGTCCGCCGTAGTCCAATTAATAACGAGTGTCCCACGACGATCTCCCCTATAGAACAGTGACATCGGGTGATGTCACTGCTCTATAGGACCCTCAGTGACACACTGACAGGAGACAATAGCTCCTGCAGTGCATCACTGAGAGGTTACTATAGTTCACTGGTCTCACTTTATGGCAAAAAGCTGCGTGGGAACTTTCTCATACAGCATGCCATAAAGTGAGACTAGGGACTATTTTCTCACAGGGGTGTAGGAATACATTGTGGGGAATACATTGTGGAAGGATACCTTCCTCCCCTCATTGTGTTCCTGGAGCCCCTGGAGAGTGGTTGCATCAGCAGAGGCTCCTGCTCTCCACGGGAGATCGTCGTGGGACACTCGTTTTAATTGGATTTCTGCGGATCAGGGAGTATAGTGTTTGTTTATTATTTTAATATTTTTTTACAGATGACAATGGCTTCGGGGGTCAAAGTGACAAGTGATGGTGAGTATGTACTCTATGTTATATGTACTGTATGTCTGTTGTATGTACGTACTGTATGTGGCATGTTTCATGTCGCATGTCACATGTTGCATGTCGTCGCATGGTGCATGTCGTCGCATGGCGCATGTTGACGCATGGTGCATGTTGATGCATGGTGCATGTCGACGCATGGTGCATGTCGCATGTTGACGCATGTGCATGTCGTCGCATGGTGCATGTCGCATGTCACATGGTGCATGTCGTCGCATGGTGCATGTCGCTGCATGGTGCATGTCGTCGCATGGTGCATGTCGCTGCATGGTGCATGTCGTCGCATGGTGTGTATGTATGTATGTATGTATGTATGTATGTATGTATGTACTGTGTTTTTTTTTTTTTTTTTTTTACATTCAACACATTAGGCTACGTTCACATTTGCGGTCCTCGCCGCAGCGTCGGGCGCCGCAGCGGCGCCGCATGCGTCATGCGCCCCTATATTTAACATGGGGGCGCATGGACATGCGGCGCACTTGCGTTTTGCGCCGCATGCGTCGCTGCGGCGCCCGCGTCGGTGCGCAGAGGACGCAGCAAGTTGCATTTTTGCTGCGTCCAAATTCAATGAAAAAAACGACGCATGCGGCGCAAAACGCAGCGTTGTGCATGCGTTTTGCTGCGTTTTTATTTGCGTTGTGCGTTGCGGCGCCGACGCTGCGGCGCACAACGCAAATGTGAACGTAGCCTTAGCCGGATGATGGGACTACTACTGTCCCATCATTGGCTAATGTGTCACTCACTGTCAGTGTAGCAGGCAGAGCCCGATGGGACTTGTAGTCCCATCGGACGATGCCTGCACACGCACACACAGCGCCGACGCACACACAGCGCCGGCACACACACAGCGCCGGCACACACACACGCACAGCGCCGGCGGGCAGAAGCACCGGCGGTCACAAGCACCGGCGCCGGCGGGCACAAGCACCGGCACCGGCGGGCACATGCACCGGCGGGCAGAAACGCCGGCGGGCACAAGCACCGGCAGACCCCCGGCGACCGAAGCATAGCCCAGCCACACATCATGATCCCAGCAGTGAGCACACACACAGCCCCGCCCGCCCCCAGCACAGCCCTGCAGGCAGCCCCCAGCACCGCCCACAGCCCAGTCACTCTTGCTGAGTGACTGCTGACTGTGGGGGCTGGTCACGCCTGCTACTGACGTCACGTCAATTTTCAGAGCCTGGAAATTGACGTGACGTCGGCGGAAATGAGCGGCGGCTGCAGTCTGGGGGTCATGTGACCCGGACTCAGCAGGAGGAATAGCGCCGCTCACAGGCGAAAACGTCAACAGAAGGTAATGGCACAATTCATTAGGGGCCCCGGGGGGGTACATTGGGGGGAAATTGAAAGTAGTGGACAACCCCTTTAAGGCTATTCAGCGATTTCTGGGATTTGCGAATTATTATTGGCAGTTTATTCCTCACTTTTCTTCTTTGTCCGCTCCCATCTCTTCTCTAATACGAAAAGGGGCCAACTCTCACCTTTGGTCTTCTGAGGCCGATTTTATTACTGACCTGCCTCGGTCTTCCGGCTGCACCGTCATCCTCGTGGTCGTGGATCGATTCTCCAAGATGGCTCATTTCATTGCTCTTCCTGGTTTACCTTCGGCACCTGAGTTGGCGAAGACTTTTATCCACCATATTTTCCGTATTCATGGGCTGCCGCAACATATTGTTTCTGACCAAGGAGTCCAGTTCACTTCTCAATTCTGGAGAGCTCTCTGTAAGTTTATGAATATCACGCTTGACTTCTCTTCTGCCTATGACCAACAGACCAACGGCCAGGTGGAGCGTACAAATCCGATTCTGGTGACTTATCTCCGTCATTTCTCCAATGCTCATCAGAATGATTGGTCTGACTTACTCCCGTGGGCTGAAATTGCGTATAACAATCATTTCAGCGAAGCTTCTACTAAGTCTCCATTCTTTATCGTCAAGACAACATCCTAGTCTTCCTCTACCTGTTCCTCCTGTCTCTGGTGTGCCGGCGGCTGATCTTCTGTCTAGAGAGTTCTCCAGGGTCTGGCAGGAGACCAAGTCCGCTCTCGAACTTGCTCGGGATTGGATGAAAAGACATGCGGATAAAAGGCGCCTCGATTCCCAATCAATGATGTCTCTTACAAGCTGTAGTTACCCGCCTCTCTCCGTATCCCAAATGCTTTTCACGTCTCTTCTGAAGCCAGTTGTTTTCAATCAGTTTCATGCATCAACTGTTCATTCCCCTAAGCCTATTTTCACAGATGATGTTTTTGAAGTTAAAGACAGTCTTGCCATGAAAAAGTTGAGAGGAAAGACTATGTTTCTGGTTGATTGGAAGGGTTTTGGTCCTGAGGAGAGATCCTGGGAGCCTCGGGAGAACATCCAGGCCCCTCGAATTTTAGCTAGGTTTCTTTCCAGCCTAAAACAAGGGGGGCGTAAAGAGGGGGGTACTGTCACGTGGCCGCTGCTCCCCGAGTCCTGCGGTACTTATCTTTCCTCGGCGTCCTGGCGCGCCTCCGCAGCTCCTGTTTCTCACCTGGCGTCTGCTTCTCTGCGCTTGAGCCCGGCTTCTTCCGCCCGTCGGGTGCGCGCGCTGGGTTCTTCGCTGTGCGCGTACACTTCTAAGTTTTTCCTGGCGTCTCTCTCTCTTGTCCTCTCTATCAACCTGGAGGGCTCCAACCGGAAGTATCGCGCTGCGCTGACCTTATCCCCCTGCCTCTTCCACTTTGCCTTGCCTGATCACTTGAGGATTCTGGCTCCACACCTTGCCCGTGTTCCTAATATTTTTCTCTCGTAGATCCTGTTCGTGTTCTCGTCCAGTCTATTCCCCTGTGTCCTGCCTGCCTGCTTTTGTCCTTCACCCTGTCCGCGTTTTCCTGTCTCCAGCCAGCCAGACCTTTCCTCCCCCCCGGTCCGTGTTCCGGTGTGTCGCCTTCCAGTTCGTTATCTCTGTCCAGATCATCTGCCCGGGTTCCTGTCTCCAGCTTGTCAGCCCTTATCCTCCGTCCAGTCCGTGTTCTTCCTTCCTGTCCATTTTTCTGAATCTTGTCCTTCCCTGCTCACCAGCTGCCGTGACGATAATCTCCCTCGGGTCTGCCCCTAACGCTCCCTGTATAGGGGGTGGTCCATCTGGCCAGCTCTCCCGTGGGAGGATCGTCGTCATGGTCCAGTGGGTCCACCCTCAAGTCTACACAGTATAGTCCTCACATCAGGAAAGCCGGGTCAGACGAGGAAGTACCGAATCAGAAGACAAGTAGGAACAACCCTAGGACACAGCCGAAGTCAGAAACCAGAGAAGCAGATGAGGTACAGAATCAGCAGACAAAATCACAATGGGGAACAAACCAGGTCAAAACCAAACAGACAGAAGAGGACTCAGGCACTAAGGCACAGGCACACAGGGGTCGACGTACTCAGCCGAGGGCATAAGTATAACCAACGATGCCTAGACCCACAAGGAGGCCATAAAAAGCCTCGCTGAAATCAAAGGGAGGCTCCCAAGATTAACCCCAGCAGCTCCAGACCTAAGCAACCCAGGTAAACCATGACATTTATCATGTGTGCCTACCCTCACTGTGGCTAAGCTTAGGTCTATTTTGACCTTATAACATACTTTTTCATTTCTTTTTGCTATTTTTGCATTCTCAATATAATAATCTGAATTGTGTATATTTTTTATATACTCCACATAGCACTATTATTCATGCAGGTCTTGGGCTGAGGGGAATCTCTGTTGTTCTATTCTTCCTCATTAATTTTATTGCTTTCATCATGTATGTGTACATTGTGTATCTCAATAAAGCTTCTTACGGTTTATTTATATGGACTTGTGTAGCTTTGCTTCCTTTTTGGGTTCTATATGGCATAATTGTGTATGTACAGTAATGACAGGAGTATACAATTGTGCAGAATATGGCATCAAGATCTGCATGTAAAGTATATAACAGCAACTGCAATATTTACAAAATATGAGGCCATTATATATGTGCCCTATATGTACACATTGTGCTTGTGATGAAAATACAATGAATATACAGTATGTGGACATGTCTCTGGTAAGCGGAGGTTCATGGGTTCATGCCTGATCAGAGGATTGATGGTACATGCATAGAAGAAGGTATCCAGAAGCATCTCTATGTTTTCTTTAGAGATCACACTGGCAATAGTACTTCTAGTGGAGGAAGGGACAGCTGAACAGGAGGAGGAACAACTGGGTGGCATCTCTGGAAAATGATCAAGATTGAATGAGTAAGTTGTCCAGTAATTCAGTAAAAGGATTAAGTAGACAGAGCCAAGGCAAGTACAAGCAGCCTGGATTGGAGACTGACCCAACTGCAACTAAATGGGTGGTGTGTAATACCTTACTGGAATGAGGAGCCAATCACGGGCAACAGGAAAGGTGATTCCTCCAGGGGCAAAATAGGTTGTGGCATTGTAGAAGCAGCAGTGGACAAACCAGGTGCCTCAAGAACCTGAGGAAAGTGAACAGGAAATCTTGTCTTGGGAAGATAGCAGGGTCACTATATTTCCAGAGAGATCTTAAAAAACAAACAAAAAAAAAACAAGCTATTTTTCGCCAGATCAGAGTGAAATTGTGCAACAATTGATTTTCAAAATCATAGTAAATGCATACTACTCTGTATCAAAAAGCTTTGGGTTTGCCTTTATATTGCTCAATATGGATACCATAGTAAAAGCGTCTGGAACAGGTTCGAGTATTGTATATATTTACATGTATACAGATACAGTATACATAGATCTACAGTGCTTGGTCCTTAGATTAAAGAGAATCTGTCAGTAAAATCAACCCTCGTAAAATGAGACCTTAATATCTGTGATCTGATGTTTTGTTCCAGAGAAATCCATGTTTTTCTTATATGTAAATGAGCTGTTAAGATCCATGGAACAGACATAGATATCCGCGAGAATGCCAGGGTGATATGCAATGACTGACAGTCTGCTCTCATAATCACACACAGTTCTGCAATGAGATCACAACTAGCACAGTACAGCAGAGCCAACACAGAACAGAAAAAGTGAACTTTGTCTCTTTATATTTGCAGCACTGACCCTTCATAGTACTTTCATCTCTGTGCCTGATTAGAACCAACACAGTACAGCAGAGTTGAACTTTATATCATTGCAAACAAATTTGCAGTGATGTCACTTCTGCTGTATTGCTCTTCCCCCCCCACACACACACACTGGCTGCCTGTGAGATGGAAGCTGAAGCCCTGTGTGAGAGGACACCTGCAATGTGTTACTATTACAGATGTGAACATTGTCTCATTAGTGTTAGCTCTACTGTTCTGTGTTAGCTCTGCTGTACTGTGCTAGTTCTGATCTCACTGCAGAGCTGTGTGTGATTATGAGAGAAGACTGCCAGTCATTACATGTTTTACACTGGTAATGCACCATTTCCATATTAAAGAGAACCTGTCAGCAGAATTTAGCCTTATAAACTAAAAGAATGGCCATAATAGTGCTATAATAGTGCTAATCAGATACCTGATGTAACGGGATCCGCTCAGTGGCTGATGAATACTCGCCTTATGAAGTCTTCATAAAATGGCACCTTGTGCGCTTCGGTGCAGGACGTGGGGACGGGGTATTCATCTGGTTCTCCACCATCATCAGCCTCCTCTGCTTCTTGTACAGGTCACTGATTATTCAGTGACCTGCCGCCATCATTGTGTTGGTGGCATGTGCAGAGCACGAGTTGGCGTCCTGTGTGCAAGATAACATAGCATAACATCAATAACATGGCGCTGAATACGGTGCATGCACAGATCGAGATTTCAGCTCGGTGAAAAATTTACTGAGCCGCAACCTCGATCTGAGCATGAGCCACATCTGTCGCCATTCTAATGAAGTCCGGCACACAGGACATCGACTCACTGCGCACGTGTCGCCCACACAATAATAGCGGTGGACTGGATTTTTAAAAAGGAGCCAGGTCACTGAATAATCAGTGACCTGTACAGGAGGCAGATGTGGCTGGGGGGGGTGCAGAACCAGAAGAAGATCCCGCACCAAAGCACACAGGTCGTAATTTTCTGAAAACTTCTCAAGTTGAGTATTCAGCTGCCACCGAGCGGATCCCTTTATATCAGGTATCATATTAATCAGCATCACAGCGCCATTATGGCCATGCTTTTAGTTTATAGGACTAAATCCTGCTGACAGGTTCGCTTTAATAGCTCATTCACATATTAACAATATTGTGGATTTCTCTGAAATAAGACATCAGGTCGCACATAACAAGGTTTCACTTTATTCAGATTCCTATGACTTACATGGCAATATAGACAGCTTAGGAGGGTTGACACTACCGACAGATTCCCTGTAACCCTATACCATTGAAAATTTGCAATGTGAGGTTAAAGCTCCTTCAATCGGAATAGAGCAGGTCCAGACCCTAGGGAGAACCCCCCCCCCCCCCCCCCCCCCCCACTATATTACCACTTTTCTCTTTGGCCAGCTATGAAGCACTCAGTAAGCACTAAAGAGCAAGCAGAAGCATCGGAACTTCCAATACTTCTATAGGACCTGGCATCTATGATCACAGGGTCTGTGCTGGCATAGCAGATCCAGATCAGTTCTACCAGTGATGTCTGGCACCGCAGGCCCAGATCAGTTCTACCAGTGATGCAGACCCAGATCAGTTCTACCAGTGATGCCTGGCACAGCAGACCCAGATCAGTTCTACCAGTGATGCCTGGCACAGCAGACCCAGATCAGTACTACCAGTGATGCCTGGCACCGCAGAACGAGATCAGTTCTACCAGTGATGCCTGTCACAGCAGACCCAGATCAGTTCTACCAGTGATGCCTGGCACCGCAGACCCAGATCAGTTCTACCAGTGATGCCTGGCACCGCAGACCCAGATCAGTTCTACCAGTGATGCCTGGCACCGCAGACCCAGATCTGTTCTACCAGTGATGCCTGGCACAGCAGACCCAGATCAGTACTACCAGTTGTCACGATATGGTATGAAATATCATATAAGTTTAGTTCTCTTGCTAGCATGCTGTGGGCTAAGCCCCCCTTCTTGGAGTGTCTCTGCAACAGCTTGTAGCTGCAAATTCCTGACTTTCAGCTCACAAGCTTTCATCCCCCTCACCAAGGTATTTACGACCGGCATTTCCTGTAGTGGAAAGTGACCAGCTTTAACTGGATGAGAAACTTCTAGAATCCATGAAAGTTCTTTGTTTGGTTTTTGTAAGATATTAAGCAAACCATCTAAGTTAAGAGCACGAAAATACATATTCTTACTTCCACTCGGTGGACCTACCCATCACTCTAAACACGGGCGTCTAACTCCATCTGGTGAAGAAGTAGGGATTTCTCTGTAAATATGTATCCCAGACAGGGCATATTTGATCTCATTGGAATGCCCACGATAATACGAGATGAATGCTGGGTGTGATATGACGATGACATGTTTTGTAGCGGAGTTATAGAAATTAGATATAGGTTAGGGAAAAGTTAGTTAACTGAAGAGGTAGGAGGGACGAGGTGATCCAACCCCTTTCTGGGATGTTACAGGCTCCAGCTATAACTGTCTGCCCAGATCCCCAGCTCAGTCTTCTTGTCTTTTCCTGGAGAGCCCTGAGCACGTCCAATGAGCTGGGACGTATGGTTGCCTGCAATGCTTTGAACAACTGTAAGTGTTATTTCTCATGTTATTCCCTATTTTTTTATAATTACCTTGTACATATTTGCAATTGTCTCTTTTGTAACATCCTTGTAAAATAACTTTTTATAAACACTGCCTAAAAATCATTTATGGGGTATAATATTTAATACTAGTTCGTTCTTCCTGCCCTAAACCGTACCCTGTCTCTGAAGGGAATTACGCTACTGTTTTGGGTTAGCTTCGGACCCGTTTAATCGAAGCTGGTGGCGGCACTACCGTGTGCAGGCCTTTGGGTGACATTGCAGCGCCTCGGCATTGATAATTATTGTTCCTGCCTGAGTGGGAGTAGTTTATCGCGTCGCTGCAGCGTGCCCAATAGCCAGTACATAGCAGGCAGCATTTCTGGCGACTAATTACCCTAGGTGCAGTACCTAATCTGACCTGACAGAAAGGGGGGCGCCAGAGAGCTGCAAGGTTTAAGTGGAATTGTAAGCGGGATATACACAAATCCCTGCAGTTCATGGTATACTGAAGAGCAGTGGGATACCTAAAATAAGCCCCTGCTGTAAACTAAGCGGTCCCTAGCCTTGTGTGTGATTTTTCCATCACATTGTGGCAGTGGAGGGATAACTAAGATAAGCCCCCCCTGCACGTGTGATAGCCGTCTGTTGGTCTAAAGTCACCCCAATCCGTGACATATTGGTGGCAGCGGCTAAAAGATCGTGACAATTGGTGGCAGCGGTGGGATAACTAAGATAAGCCCCCCTGCACGTGTGATAGCCGTCTGTTGGTCTAAAGTCACCCCAATCCGTGACATATTGGTGGCAGCGGCTAAGGGATCGTGACACCAGTGATGCCTGGCACCGCAGACCCAGATCAGTAATACCAGTGATGCCTGGCACCGCAGACCCAGATCAGTTCTACCAGTGATGCCTGGCACAGCAGACCCAGATCAGTTCTACCAGCGATGCCTGGCACAGCAGACCCAGATCAGTTCTACCAGAGATGCCTGGCACCGCAGACCCAGATCAGTTCTACCAGTGATGCCTGGCACCGCAGACCCAGATCAGTTCTACCAGTGATGCCTGGCACCGCAGACCCACATCAGTTCTACCAGTGATGCCTGACACAGCAGACCCAGATCAGTTCTACCAGTGATGCCTGGCACCGCAGACCCAGATCAGTTCTACCAGTGATGCCTGGCACCGCAGATCCAGATCAGTTCTACCAGTGATGCCTGGCACAGCAGACCCAGATCAGTTCTACCAGTGATGCCTGGCACCGCAGACCCAGATCAGTTCTACCAGTGATGCCTGGCACCGCAGACCCAGATCAGTTCTACCAGTGATGCCTGGCACCGCAGACCCAGATCAGTTCTACCAGTGATGCCTGGCACCGCAGACCCAGATCAGTTCTACCAGTGATGCCTGGCACAGCAGACCCAGATCAGTTCTATCAGTGATGCCTGGCACCGCAGACCCAGATCAGTTCTACCAGTGATGCCTGGCACCGCAGACCCAGATCAGTTCTACCAGTGATGCCTGGCACCGCAGACCCAGATCAGTTCTACCAGTGATGCCTGGCACCGCAGACCCAGATCAGTTCTACCAGTGATGCCTGGCACTGCAGACCCAGATCAGTTCTACCAGTGATGCCTGGCACAGCAGACCCAGATCAGTTCTACCAGAGATGCCTGGCGCCGCAGACCCAGATCAGTTCTACCAGTGATGCCTGGCACCGCAGACCCAGATCAGTTCTATCAGTGATGCCTGGTGCCGCAGACCCAGATCAGTTCTACCAGTGATGCCTGTCACAGCAGACCCAGATCAGTTGTACCAGTGATGCCTGGCACTGTAGGGGGCTGTTTACCCTGTAATGGGGAACCTATGGAGGTCCCAGTTACAGCAGGGAAAATTATTAAAAACGAAAAAAAAAAAAAATCTCACCAGGGACCTTTCATAATCTATTGGGTAAAAAGTTATGTCATCAACAAAAACCATATCTGCAAAAGATGAAAAAAAGTAATAAAAATGAAATGTTCCCACAACAATAAAACCCAAAAACTTACGTTGTATTTTTTATAAAGAACATTTTATCCCCATATATATATATAGGGCATCTACAAGGCAGTGATAACAAGCAGAGCTCACACCACCGGGGCAGACGGGAACAGAAGAAAACTAACAAACCAAAACAGCGCTGTCAAACGGTCCAGCCTTGAACCGATCCTCGTACAGACACGGAAAAGGACAGACATGAGGGCGGCTAAAGAGGAGACATAAGAAGGAGCACTGGCGGCCGGTAAGGGCCATTCAGCCCTGGTGACTAAGGGGTTAACGAGGCTGCACACGTACACCACCTCCGCGTTATTCCGCGCACGGCCTCAGGACACGCGACCAGTGGGCACAAGTCACACACTGCGGACACTCACCAGCTGCGGCATCCCAGACGCTGCAGGTCCTCTCACGATTCCATAGTCACGTGATCAGTTGACTGGCGGATGCTAAATCTTACATGCCTAAAGGACCTTTCAAGACGTCATGACCATGTGACCAGATGAGAGAAGACGTCTGCAATGGTGAGGCGACAGGCGATGCCAGGGCACTGAGGTGCAGGCTGTTTTACATGAGCCCTGAACCGGACGCCTCCAGTCACACATCACATGACTTTAATGTCAAAGGTCCTTACACCATAGGTTTCCTCTACACTCATAACTGATCACATGACTGTGACGTCATCCAAGGTCCTGTAGTCAGGACGAAATAACATCTACAGGTAAAGGTAAATGATTGGTCACAACTAGAGTAACTTGTACGGGTCGTGACCATTGTGTAAGAGGCTGTATATAGTGTGGGGCTGTAATGTAGGAGTGTGCACAGTATATACGGTATTATACAGGGCTGTATATAGTGTGGGGCTGTAATGTAGGAGTGTGCACAGTATATACGGTATTATACAGGGCTGTGTATAGTGAGGGGCTGTAATGTAGGAGTGTGCACAGTATATACGGTATTATACAGGGCTGTGTATAGTGTGGGGCTGTAATGTAGGAGTGTGCACAGTATATCCAGTATTATACAGGGCTGTATATAGTGAGGGGCTGTAATGTAGGAGTGTGCACAGTATATACGGTATTATACAGGGCTGTATATAGTGAGGGGCTGTAATGTAGGAGTGTGCACAGTATATCCAGTATTATACAGGGCTGTATATAGTGAGGGGCTGTAATGTAGGAGTGTGCACAGTATATACGGTATTATACAGGGCTGTATATAGTGAGGGGCTGTAATGTAGGAGTGTGCACAGTATATACGGTATTATACAGGGCTGTATATAGTGAGGGGCTGTAATGTAGGAGTGTGCACAGTATATACGGTATTATACAGGGCTGTATATAGTGTGGGGCTGTAATGTAGGAGTGTGCACAGTATATACGGTATTATACAGGGCTGTGTATAGTGAGGGGCTGTAATGTAGGAGTGTGCACAGTATATACGGTATTATACAGGGCTGTGTATAGTGAGGGGCTGTAATGTAGGAGTGTGCACAGTATATACGGTATTATACAGGGCTGTATATAGTGGGGGGCTGTAATGTAGGAGTGTGCACAGTATATACGGTATTATACAGGGCTGTGTATAGTGAGGGGCTGTAATGTAGGACTGTGCACAGTATATACGGTATTATACAGGGCTGTATATAGTGTGCGGCTGTAATGTAGGAGTGTGCACAGTATATACTGCATTATACAGGGCTGTATATAGTGAGGGGCTGTAATGTAGGAGTGTGCACAGTATATACGGTATTATACAGGGCTGTGTATAGTGAGGGGCTGTAATGTAGGAGTGTGCACAGTATATACGGTATTATACAGGGCTGTGTATAGTGAGGGGCTGTAATGTAGGAGTGTGCACAGTATATACGGTATTATACAGGGCTGTATATAGTGAGGGGCTGTAATGCAGGAGTGTGCACAGTATATACTGCATTATACAGGGCTGTATATAGTGAGGGGCTGTAATGTAGGAGTGTGCACAGTATATACGGTATTATACAGGGCTGTGTATAGTGAGGGGCTGTAATGTAGGAGTGTGCACAGTATATACGGTATTATACAGGGCTGTATATAGTGTGGGGCTGTAATGTAGGAGTGTGCACAGCATATACTGCATTATACAGGGCTGTATATAGTGCGGGGCTGTAATGTAGGAGTGTGCACAGTATATACGGTATTATACAGGGCTGTGTATAGTGAGGGGCTGTAATGTAGGACTGTGCACAGTATATACGGTATTATACAGGGCTGTATATAGTGTGGGGCTGTAATGTAGGAGTGTGCACAGCATATACTGCATTATACAGGGCTGTATATAGTGCGGGGCTGTAATGTAGGAGTGTGCACAGTATATACGGTATTATACAGGGCTGTGTATAGTGAGGGGCTGTAATGTAGGACTGTGCACAGTATATACGGTATTATACAGGGCTGTATATAGTGTGGGGCTGTAATGTAGGAGTGTGCACAGCATATACTGCATTATACAGGGCTGTATATAGTGCGGGGCTGTAATGTAGGAGTGTGCACAGTATATACGGTATTATACAGGGCTGTATATAGTGAGGGGCTGTAATGTAGGAGTGTGCACAGTATATACGGTATTATACAGGGCTGTATATAGTGTGGGGCTGTAATGTAGGAGTGTGCACAGTATATACGGTATTATACAGGGCTGTATATAGTGTGGGGCTGTAATGTAGGAGTGTGCACAGTATATACGGTATTATACAGGGCTGTATATACTGAGGGGCTGTAATGTAGGAGTGTGCACAGTATATACTGCATTATACAGGGCTGTATATAGTGAGAGGCTGTAATGTAGGAGTGTGCACAGTATATACGGTATTATACAGGGCTGTATATAGTGAGGGGCTGTAATGTAGGAGTGTGCACAGTATATACGGTATTATACAGGGCTGTATATAGTGAGGGGCTGTAATGTAGGAGTGTGCACAGTATATACGGTATTATACAGGGCTGTATATAGTGTGGGGCTGTAATGTAGGAGTGTGCACAGTATATACGGTATTATACAGGGCTGTGTATAGTGAGGGGCTGTAATGTAGGAGTGTGCACAGTATATACGGTATTATACAGGGCTGTATATAGTGAGGGGCTGTAATGTAGGAGTGTGCACAGTATGTCCAGTATTATACAGGGCTGTATATAGTGAGGGGCTGTAATGTAGGAGTGTGCACAGTATATACGGTATTATACAGGGCTGTGTATAGTGAGGGGCTGTAATGTAGGACTGTGCACAGTATATACGGTATTATACAGGGCTGTATATAGTGAGGGGCTGTAATGTAGGAGTGTGCACAGTATATACGGTATTATACAGGGCTGTATATAGTGTGGGGCTGTAATGTAGGAGTGTGCACAGTATATACGGTATTATACAGGGCTGTATATAGTGTGGGGCTGTAATGTAGGAGTGTGCACAGTATATACGGTATTATACAGGGCTGTATATACTGAGGGGCTGTAATGTAGGAGTGTGCACAGTATATACTGCATTATACAGGGCTGTGTATAGTGAGGGGCTGTAATGTAGGAGTGTGCACAGTATATACGGTATTATACAGGGCTGTATATAGTGTGGGGCTGTAATGTAGGAGTGTGCACAGTATATACGGTATTATACAAGGCTGTATATAGTGTGGGGCTGTAATGTAGGAGTGTGCACAGTATATACGGTATTATACAGGGCTGTATATAGTGTGGGGCTGTAATGTAGGAGTGTGCACAGTATATACGGTATTATACAGGGCTGTATATAGTGTGGGGCTGTAATGTAGGAGTGTGCACAGTATATACGGTATTATACAGGGCTGTGTATAGTGAGGGGCTGTAATGTAGGAGTGTGCACAGTATATACGGTATTATACAGGGCTGTATATAGTGTGGGGCTGTAATGTAGGAGTGTGCACAGTATATACGGTATTATACAAGGCTGTATATAGTGAGGGGCTGTAATGTAGGAGTGTGCACAGTATGTCCAGTATTATACAGGGCTGTATATAGTGAGGGGCTGTAATGTAGGAGTGTGCACAGTATATACGGTATTATACAGGGCTGTGTATAGTGAGGGGCTGTAATGTAGGAGTGTGCACAGTATATACGGTATTATACAGGGCTGTATATAGTGTGGGGCTGTAATGTAGGAGTGTGCACAGTATATACGGTATTATACAGGGCTGTATATACTGAGGGGCTGTAATGTAGGAGTGTGCACAGTATATACTGCATTATACAGGGCTGTATATAGTGAGGGGCTGTAATGTAGGAGTGTGCACAGTATATACGGTATTATACAGGGCTGTATATAGTGAGGGGCTGTAATGTAGGAGTGTGCACAGTATATACGGTATTATACAGGGCTGTATATAGTGAGGGGCTGTAATGTAGGAGTGTGCACAGTATATACGGTATTATACAGGGCTGTGTATAGTGAGGGGCTGTAATGTAGGAGTGTGCACAGCATATACTGCATTATACAGGGCTGTATATAGTGAGGGGCTGTAATGTAGGAGTGTGCACAGTATATACGGTATTATACAGGGCTGTGTATAGTGAGGGGCTGTAATGTAGGAGTGTGCACAGTATATACGGTATTATACAGGGCTGTATATAGTGTGGGGCTGTAATGTAGGAGTGTGCACAGTATATACGATATTATACAAGGCTGTATATAGTGAGGGGCTGTAATGTAGGAGTGTGCACAGTATATACGGTATTATACAGGGCTGTATATACTGAGGGGCTGTAATGTAGGAGTGTGCACAGTATATACTGCATTATACAGGGCTGTATATAGTGAGGGGCTGTAATGTAGGAGTGTGCACAGTATATACGGTATTATACAGGGCTGTATATAGTGAGGGGCTGTAATGTAGGAGTGTGCACAGTATATACGGTATTATACAGGGCTGTATATAGTGAGGGGCTGTAATGTAGGAGTGTGCACAGTATATACGGTATTATACAGGGCTGTATATAGTGAGGGGCTGTAATGTAGGAGTGTGCACAGTATATACGGTATTATACAGGGCTGTATATAGTGAGGGGCTGTAATGTAGGAGTGTGCACAGTATATACGGTATTATACAGGGCTGTATATAGTGAGGGGCTGTAATGTAGGAGTGTGCACAGTATATACGGTATTATACAGGGCTGTATATAGTGAGGGGTGCAATGTAGGAGTGTGCACAGTATATACGGTATTATACAGGGCTGTATATAGTGAGGGGCTGTAATGTAGGAGTGTGCACAGTATATACTGCATTATACAGGGATGTATATAGTGAGAGGCTGTAATGTAGGAGTGTGCACAGTATATACGGTATTATACAGGGCTGTATATAGTGAGGGGCTGTAATGTAGGAGTGTGCACAGCATATACTGCATTATACAGGGCTGTATATAGTGAGGGGCTGTAATGTAGGAGTGTGCACAGTATATACTGCATTATACAGGGCTGTATATAGTGAGGGGTGCAATGTAGGAGTGTGCACAGTATATACTGCATTATACAGCGCTGTATATAGTGAGGGGCTGTAATGTAGGAGTGTGCACAGTATATACTGCATTATACAGGGATGTATATAGTGAGGGGCTGTAATGCAGGAGTGTGCACAGTATATACGGTATTATACAGGGCTGTATATAGTGAGGGGCTGTAATGTAGGAGTGTGCAGAGTATATACGGTATTATACAGGGCTGTATATAGTGAGGGGTGCAATGTAGGAGTGTGCACAGTATATACGGTATTATACAGGGCTGTATATAGTGAGGGGCTGTAATGTAGGAGTGTGCACAGTATATACTGCATTATACAGGGATGTATATAGTGAGGGGCTGTAATGCAGGAGTGTGCACAGTATATACGGTATTATACAGGGCTGTATATAGTGAGGGGCTGTAATGTAGGAGTGTGCAGAGTATATACGGTATTATACAGGGCTGTATATAGTGAGGGGTGCAATGTAGGAGTGTGCACAGTATATACGGTATTATACAGGGCTGTATATAGTGAGGGGCTGTAATGTAGGAGTGTGCACAGTATATACTGCATTATACAGGGATGTATATAGTGAGGGGCTGTAATGCAGGAGTGTGCACAGTATATACGGTATTATACAGGGCTGTATATAGTGAGGGGCTGTAATGTAGGAGTGTACACAGCATATACTGCATTATACAGGGCTGTATATAGTGAGGGGTGCAATGTAGGAGTGTGCACAGTATATACTGCATTATACAGGGCTGTATATAGTGAGAGGCTGTAATGTAGGAGTGTGCACAGTATATACTGCATTATACAGCGCTGTATATAGTGAGGGGCTGTAATGTAGGAGTGTGCACAGTATATACTGCATTATACAGGGATGTATATAGTGAGGGGCTGTAATGCAGGAGTGTGCACAGTATATATGGTATTATACAGGGCTGTATATAGTGAGGGGCTGTAATGTAGGAGTGTGCAGAGTATATACGGTATTATACAGGGCTGTATATAGTGAGGGGTGCAATGTAGGAGTGTGCACAGTATATACGGTATTATACAGGGCTGTATATAGTGAGGGGCTGTAATGTAGGAGTGTGCACAGTATATACGGTATTATACAGGGCTGTGTATAGTGAGGGGCTGTAATGTAGGAGTGTGCACAGTATGTCCAGTATTATACAGGGCTGTATATAGTGAGGGGCTGTAATGTAGGAGTGTGCACAGTATATACGGTATTATACAGGGCTGTGTATAGTGAGGGGCTGTAATGTAGGAGTGTGCACAGTATATACGGTATTATACAGGGCTGTATATAGTGTGGGGCTGTAATGTAGGAGTGTGCACAGTATATACGGTATTATACAGGGCTGTATATACTGAGGGGCTGTAATGTAGGAGTGTGCACAGTATATACTGCATTATACAGGGCTGTATATAGTGAGGGGCTGTAATGTAGGAGTGTGCACAGTATATACGGTATTATACAGGGCTGTATATAGTGAGGGGCTGTAATGTAGGAGTGTGCACAGTATATACGGTATTATACAGGGCTGTATATAGTGAGGGGCTGTAATGTAGGAGTGTGCACAGTATATACGGTATTATACAGGGCTGTGTATAGTGAGGGGCTGTAATGTAGGAGTGTGCACAGCATATACTGCATTATACAGGGCTGTGTATAGTGAGGGGCTGTAATGTAGGAGTGTGCACAGTATATACGGTATTATACAGGGCTGTGTATAGTGAGGGGCTGTAATGTAGGAGTGTGCACAGTATATACGGTATTATACAGGGCTGTATATAGTGTGGGGCTGTAATGTAGGAGTGTGCACAGTATATACGATATTATACAAGGCTGTATATAGTGAGGGGCTGTAATGTAGGAGTGTGCACAGTATATACGGTATTATACAGGGCTGTATATACTGAGGGGCTGTAATGTAGGAGTGTGCACAGTATATACTGCATTATACAGGGCTGTATATAGTGAGGGGCTGTAATGTAGGAGTGTGCACAGTATATACTGCATTATACAGGGCTGTATATAGTGAGGGGCTGTAATGTAGGAGTGTGCACAGTATATACGGTATTGTACAGGGCTGTATATAGTGAGGGGCTGTAATGTAGGAGTGTGCACAGTATATACGGTATTGTACAGGGCTGTATATAGTGAGGGGCTGTAATGTAGGAGTGTGCACAGTATATACGGTATTATACAGGGCTGTATATAGTGAGGGGTGCAATGTAGGAGTGTGCACAGTATATACGGTATTATACAGGGCTGTATATAGTGAGGGGCTGTAATGTAGGAGTGTGCACAGTATATACTGCATTATACAGGGATGTATATAGTGAGAGGCTGTAATGTAGGAGTGTGCACAGTATATACGGTATTATACAGGGCTGTATATAGTGAGGGGCTGTAATGTAGGAGTGTGCACAGCATATACTGCATTATACAGGGCTGTATATAGTGAGGGGCTGTAATGTAGGAGTGTGCACAGTATATACTGCATTATACAGGGCTGTATATAGTGAGGGGTGCAATGTAGGAGTGTGCACAGTATATACTGCATTATACAGCGCTGTATATAGTGAGGGGCTGTAATGTAGGAGTGTGCACAGTATATACTGCATTATACAGGGATGTATATAGTGAGGGGCTGTAATGCAGGAGTGTGCACAGTATATACGGTATTATACAGGGCTGTATATAGTGAGGGGCTGTAATGTAGGAGTGTGCAGAGTATATACGGTATTATACAGGGCTGTATATAGTGAGGGGTGCAATGTAGGAGTGTGCACAGTATATACGGTATTATACAGGGCTGTATATAGTGAGGGGCTGTAATGTAGGAGTGTGCACAGTATATACTGCATTATACAGGGATGTATATAGTGAGGGGCTGTAATGCAGGAGTGTGCACAGTATATACGGTATTATACAGGGCTGTATATAGTGAGGGGCTGTAATGTAGGAGTGTGCAGAGTATATACGGTATTATACAGGGCTGTATATAGTGAGGGGTGCAATGTAGGAGTGTGCACAGTATATACGGTATTATACAGGGCTGTATATAGTGAGGGGCTGTAATGTAGGAGTGTGCACAGTATATACTGCATTATACAGGGATGTATATAGTGAGGGGCTGTAATGCAGGAGTGTGCACAGTATATACGGTATTATACAGGGCTGTATATAGTGAGGGGCTGTAATGTAGGAGTGTACACAGCATATACTGCATTATACAGGGCTGTATATAGTGAGGGGTGCAATGTAGGAGTGTGCACAGTATATACTGCATTATACAGGGCTGTATATAGTGAGAGGCTGTAATGTAGGAGTGTGCACAGTATATACTGCATTATACAGCGCTGTATATAGTGAGGGGCTGTAATGTAGGAGTGTGCACAGTATATACTGCATTATACAGGGATGTATATAGTGAGGGGCTGTAATGCAGGAGTGTGCACAGTATATATGGTATTATACAGGGCTGTATATAGTGAGGGGCTGTAATGTAGGAGTGTGCAGAGTATATACGGTATTATACAGGGCTGTATATAGTGAGGGGTGCAATGTAGGAGTGTGCACAGTATATACGGTATTATACAGGGCTGTATATAGTGAGGGGCTGTAATGTAGGAGTGTGCACAGTATATACGGTATTATACAGGGCTGTGTATAGTGAGGGGCTGTAATGTAGGAGTGTGCACAGCATATACTGCATTATACAGGGCTGTATATAGTGAGGGGCTGCAATGTAGGAGTGTGCACAGTATATACGGTATTATACAGGGCTGTATATAGTGAGGGGCTGTAATGTAGGAGTGTGCACAGTATATACTGCATTATACAGGGCTGTATATAGTGAGAGGCTGTAATGTAGGAGTGTGCACAGTATATACGGTATTATACAGGGCTGTATATAGTGAGGGGCTGTAATGTAGGAGTGTGCACAGTATATACGGTATTATACAGGGCTGTATATAGTGGGGGGCTGTAATGTAGGAGTGTGCACAGTATATACGGTATTATACAGGGCTGTATATAGTGGGGGGCTGGAATGTAGGAGTGTGCACAATATATATGGTATTATACAGGGCTGTATATAGTGAGGGGCTGGAATGTAGGAGTGTGCACAGTATATACGGTATTATACAGGGCTGTATATAGTGAGGGGCTGTAATGTAGGAGTGCACAGTATATACGGTATTATACAGGGCTGTATATAGTGAGGGGCTGTAATGTAGGAGTGTGCACAGTATATACGGTATTATACAGGGCTGTATATAGTGGGGGGCTGTAATGTAGGAATGTGCACAGTATATACGGTATTATACAGGGCTGTATATAGTGAGGGGCTGTAATGTAGGAGTGTGCACAGTATATACGGTATTATACAGGGCTGTATATAGTGGGGGGCTGTAATGTAGGAGTGTGCACAGTATATACGGTATTATACAGGGCTGTATATAGTGAGGGGCTGTAATGTAGGAGTGTGCACAGTATATACGGTATTATACAGGGCTGTATATAGTGTGGGGCTGTAATGTAGGAGTGTGCACAGTATATACGGTATTATACAGGGCTGTATATAGTGAGGGGCTGTAATGTAGGAGTGTGCACAGTATATACTGCATTATACAGGGCTGTATATAGTGAGGGGCTGTAATGCAGGAGTGTGCACAGTATATACGGTATTATACAGGGCTGTATATAGTGAGGGGCTGTAATGTAGGAGTGTGCACAGTATATACTGCATTATACAGGGCTGTATATAGTGAGGGGCTGTAATGTAGGAGTGTGCACAGTATGTACGGTATACAAGGCTGTATATAGTGAGGGGCTGTAATGTAGGAGTGTGCACAGTATATACGGTATTATACAGGGCTGTATATAGTGAGGGGTGCAATGTAGGAGTGTGCACAGTATATACGGTATTATACAGGGCTGTATATAGTGAGGGGCTGTAATGTAGGAGTGTGCACAGTATATACGGTATTATACAGGGCTGTATATAGTGAGGGGTGCAATGTAGGAGTGTGCACAGTATATACTGCATCATACAGGGCTGTATATAGTGAGGGGCTGTAATGTAGGAGTGTGCACAGTATATACGGTATTATACAGGGCTGTATATAGTGAGGGGCTGTAATGTAGGAGTGTGCACAGTATATACTGCATTATACAGGGCTGTGTATAGTGAGGGGCTGTAATGTAGGAGTGTGCACAGTATATACTGCATTATACAGGGCTGTGTATAGTGAGGGGCTGTAATGTAGGAGTGTGCACAGTATATACTGCATTATACAGGGCTGTGTATAGTGAGAGGCTGTAATGTAGGAGTGTGCACAGTATATACGGTATTATACAGGGCTGTATATAGTGAGGGGCTGTAATGTAGGAGTGTGCACAGTATATCCAGTATTATACAGGGCTGTATATAGTGAGGGGCTGTAATGTAGGAGTATGCACAGTATATACTGCATTATACAGGGCTGTGTATAGTGAGGGGCTGTAATGTAGGAGTGTCCACAGCATATACTGCATTATACAGGGCTGTATATAGTGAGGGGCTGTAATGTAGGAGTGTGCACAGTATAAACGGTATTATACAGGGCTGTGTATAGTGAGGGGCTGTAATGTAGGAGTGTGCACAGTATATACGGTATTATACAGGGCTGTATATAGTGAGGGGCTGTAGTGTAGGAGTGTGCACAATATATACGGTATTATACAGGGCTGTATATAGTGGGGGGCTGTAATGTAGGAGTGTGCACAGTATATACGGTATTATACAGGGCTGTATATAGTGAGGGGCTGTAATGTAGGAGTGTGCACAGTATATACGGTATTATACAGGGCTGTATATAGTGGGGGGCTGTAATGTAGGAGTGTGCACAGTATATACGGTATTATACAGGGCTGTATATAGTGAGGGGCTGTAATGTAGGAGTGCACAGTATATACGGTATTATACAGGGCTGTATATAGTGGGGGGCTGTAATGTAGGAGTGTGCACAGTATATACGGTATTATACAGGGCTGTATATAGTGAGGGGCTGTAATGTAAGAGTGTGCACAGTATATACGGTATTATACAGGGCTGTATATAGTGAGGGGCTGTAATGTAGGAGTGTGCACAGTATATACGGTATTATACCGGGCTGTATATAGTGAGGGGCTGTAATGTAGGAGTGTGCACAGTATATACGGTATTATACAGGGCTGTATATAGTGAGAGGCTGTAATGTAGGAGTGTGCACATTATATACGGTATTATACAGGGCTGTATATAGTGAGGGGCTGTAATGTAGGAGTGTGCACAGTATATACTGCATTATACAGGGTTGTATATAGTGAGGGGCTGTAATGTAGGAGTGTGCACAGTATATACGGTATTATACAGGGCTGTATATAGTGAGGGGCTGTAATGTAGGAGTGTGCACAGTATATACTGCATTATACAGGGCTGTATATAGTGTGGGGCTGTAATGTAGGAGTGTGCACAGTATATACGGTATTATACAGGGCTGTATATAGTGAGGGTCTGTAATGTAGGAGTGTGCACAGTATATACTGCATTATACAGGGCTGTATATAGTGTGGGGCTGTAATGTAGGAGTGTGCACAGTATATACTGCATTATACAGGGCTGTATATAGTGTGGGGCTGTAATGTAGGAGTGTGCACAGTATATACGGTATTATACAGGGCTGTATATAGTGAGGGGCTGTAATGTAGGAGTGTGCACAGTTGTCACGATTCACTTCGTGACTGTCAAGATCCCTTAGCCGCTGCCCACAATATGTCACGGATTGGGGTGACTTTAGACCAGCAGACTGCTATCACATGTGCAGGGGGCTTATCCTAGGTATCCCACTGCTCTCCAATATACCATGAACTGCAGGGATTTGTGTATCCCGCTTACAGTTCCCCTTAACACTTGCAGCTCTCTGGCGCCCCCCTTACTCTCAGGTCAGATTAGGTACTGCACCTAGGGTAATTAGTCGCCAGAATGGCTGCCTGCTATGTACTGGCTATTGGGCAGACTGCAGTGACGCGATAACTACTCCCGCTCAGGCAGGAACAATAATTATCAAGCCGCAGTCGCTACAATCACCCAAGAGTCTGCACACGGTATCGCCGCCACCAGCTCCGATTAAACGGTCCGGAGCAACCCAAAACAGTAGCGTAATTCCCTTCAGAGACAGGGTACGGTTTAGGGCAGGAAGAACGAACTAGTATTAAAGATTATACCCCATAAATGATTTTTAGGCAGTGTTTATAAAATATTTTACAAAGATGTTACAAATGAGACAATTGCAAATATGTACAAGGTAATTATGAAAATAAAAGGATTAAATGAAGAAAAGATAACACTCACATTTCTCAGATCATTGCATGGCAGGCAACCATACGTCCCAGCTCATTGGGCGTGCTCAGGTCTGTCCAGGAAGAACTCAAAATCTGCCCTCTTGGATGCCTGCCAGCACTTAAAACCTACAGTCTGTGACCTCACAGAAAGGGCTTGGTTTTCCAACTCCTCCTACCTCTTCGGTTTCACTAACTGGGCATTAAATATATCTGATGCCCGTAACTTCGCTCCAGAACCTGTCATAGTCATATCAAACCCAGCATTCATCTCAGATTACCGTGAGCTTTCTAAGGAGATCAAATATGTCCTATTTGGGATGTATATTCACCGAGTAATCCCTATTTCTTTACCTGATGGAGTTAAGAGCTGAGGCTTAGAGTGATGGGTAGGTCTACCGAGTGAGATTCCAAATATGTATTTTCGTGTCCATAACTTAAACGGTTTGCATAATATCTTACCAAAATGGAACAAAGGACTTCCAGGGGTTCTAGAAGTTTCTCTATCAGTTCCTGCTAACACAAATTCCCTTGCAGCTATGCCAGTCGTAAATACCTTCCGTCAATAAAACTCCCCCACAAGGCAAGCTCTGCTACACAGACAGTTAGAACCACAGGGAAGGAAAGAGAACCAGAGAGAGGGGGGGGTTTAGCCCCCGCATGCTAGCAAGAAAACTAACTTATGATATTTCATACCATATCATGACACCTCCCCCTTTTGGCGTGCGCTACGGTGGCAGAACCTCTCGGTATGCCTCCATGCGCACCTCCGTGGGTTCACCCTGGCGGGAGAGTCCATCTGCATTCCCATGCTCTCTGCCCGCTTTGTGTTTAATGGTGAAGTCAAATTGCTGAAGGGCAAGGCTCCAGCGCAGCAACCTGCCATTGGTTCCACACATGGTGCTTAGCCAGCGCAGAGGGTTGTGGTCGGTCACCACGGTGAAGGTGCGACCGTACAAGTAGGGCTGCAAGCGCTGCAGGGCCCAGACTATGGCCAGGCACTCCTTCTCAATGGTGGAGTAGGCCACTTCCCTCGGCAAAAGTTTCCGGCTCAGGTACAACACGGGGTGCTCTTGGTCCTCCGAGTCCACCTGGCTGAGCACAGCACCAAGGCCAAACTCGCTGGCGTCGGTCTGTACCAAGAATGGTCGACTGCTGTCGACTGCTTTCAACACAGGGGCATTGCACAGTGCGGTTTTCAACGCCTGGAAGGCCCCCTCACAGCCATCTGTCCAGTTGACGATGTGGGGTAGCTTCTTCCTGGTGAGGTCCGTCAAAGGTTTTGTCAGGCTACTATAGTGCTGCACGAAGCGCCTATAGTACCCTGCAGTGCCCAGGAAGGACATCACCTGTTTCTTGTTCCTGGGAGTGGGCCAGTTCACGATCACGCCCACTTTGTCAGGCTCTGGCTTTAGGGTGTTTCCACCTACCCGGTGCCCCAGGTAGTGAACCTCCCTCATGCCCATCTGGCACTTTCCCGGCTTGATAGTCAGTCCTGCTCGGTGAATTCGCCCGAGCACCTCCTCGAGATGCTGCAGGTGTTCATCCCAGGAGGGACTGAAGATGGCAATGTCATCTAAGTACGCCACAGCGTACTTCTCCAGTCCCTGAAGCAGGAGATTGACCATCCGCTGGAAAGTGGCAGGGGCATTCTTCATGCCGAAGGGCATGACCGTGGACTCGTACAGTCCAAAGGGTGTGATAAAGGCGGACTTCTGCGCCTCGGGGCTCAGGGGAATCTGCCAGTATCCGCGACTCAGATCCATTATTGTCAGGTATTCTGCGCCAGCTAACTTCTCAAGCAGCTCCTCGATGCGCGGCATTGGGTGCGCGTCAGAGGCTGTAATGGCGTTGAGCCCCCTGTAGTCCACGCAGAACCGGGTGGTCCGGTCCTTCTTTGGCACGAGAACTACAGGTGAGGCCCACGCGCTCTTTGACCGTCGAATCACCCCCAGCTGTAACATCTCATCGATCTCCTGGCGCATAATCTGCTGCACCTGGTCAGAGATTCGATAGGGTGTTCGCCGTAGTGGGGCGTGATTCCCGGTGTCCACCTCGTGGACCGCTAACTCAGTCCTTCCAGGCCGGTTGGAGAACACGACCCGGAAGGGTTCCAGTGTGGTTTGCAACTGCAACCGCTGTGGTTCATCTAGCAAGGCGCTTACCTCCACATCCTCAATGGACCCACGGGCCTTGGCTTGGGCCAGCATGTCCAGGAGGGCGTCTTCCTCCCCGTCTTCGGGTGCGCTGCAGACCGGTAGGACGAAAGGTTCGCGTTCGTGATGAGCCTTCATCATGTTGACGTGAAAGGCCTTTCGCCTACCCCGAGTGTGGTCAAGCGTGACCACATAGGTGACCGGGTTGAGCTGTTGGTGGACGACGTACGGGCCCTCCCAGGCTGCCTGAAGCTTATCCGTTGGTACAGGAACCAGCACCCACACCTTTTGACCCACGTGGTAGGTCCGCTCCCGGGCGTTCTGGTCGTACCAGTGCTTCTGATCAGCCTGAGCCTGCGTCATGTTGTCATGCACCAACTGCGTCAAGGTCTGCATCTTGTCACGGAAGCGCATGACATACTCCACTATGGACATTTCAGAAGGGTTCGGCTCCTCTTCCCAGGATTCTCTTACCAACCCAAGGGGTCCCCGGACTCGCCTGCCGTACAGGAGCTCGAAGGGGGAGAACCCCGTCGAGGCCTGCGGAACCTCTCTGTAAGCGAATAGCAGGTGTGGGAGGTACCGCTCCCAGTCGCGCCCTTGTGTCTCAACCAGCATGCGTAGCATCTGTTTGAGGGTACCATTGAAACGTTCACACAAGCCATTGGTCTGTGGGTGATACGCACTCGATACCAGGTGCTTCACCTGCATTTTCTTACAGAGAGCCTCCATTAGGTGAGACATAAATTGGGTCCCTCGATCAGTAAGCATTTCCCTGGGAAATCCTACCCGTGAAAAGATGGCCAACAGGGCATCCGCCACCTTATCTGCCCTAGTTGACGACAGAGCTACTGCCTCTGGGTACCGGGTAGCGTAGTCTACCACAGTAAGAATAAATCGCTTTCCAGAGCTGCTGGAGACGGCCAGCGGGCCCACAATGTCCACCGCAATCCTCTGGAAAGGCTCCTCTATCACTGGCAAAGGGATCAGGGGAGCCTTAAGAGCAGGCCCCGCCTTCCCCACTCTTTGACAGGTGACACAGGAGCGGCAGTAGTTTGACACATCTGTCCCCATCTTAGGCCAATAGAAGTGTTGAGACAGCCGGGCCTTAGTTTTGCTGATCCCCAAGTGTCCAGCTAGCGGGATCTCATGGGCAATCCGCAACAACTCACCCCGGAATTGCTGTGGGACGACCAGCTGTCTTTCCCTCAACCACTCCTTTTGTGATTCTCCGGGTACTGTCTCCCGGTACAACCTTCCTTCTTCCCAGAACACCTTCTCCTTATCAGTTTCAGAGAATGACGTCCCGGCGAGTTGTCTCAAACTCTCTAGGCTCGCATCTGTGTGCAGAGCGGCCTTAAACTCCTGGCTAGGGGAAGCCAAAAGCGACGTCAGGGTCCCTTCCCCACGGGAACCCTCTTGGACCTGCTCTGGGTCCACCTCTGGTTCAGTCACACTGATGACTGAGGAGGGTCCGGAAGGCAGACAGTTATCTGCGTTCCGGGCACTCTGACTGCGGGTGACAGCAGCTACGTAGGCTGTCTCCCCGGGGATTTCTACAGACCCAACAGCCGTCGCTGCTATGGGCTCTACCTCCCCATCCACCCCCATTACCTCAGGAGCATTGCTACTTATGGGCCAGTTACCTTCCTCGGTGGCACTGGTCAATTGCATGGCATCACCTTCCTCACGGTTCCCATGTATCTCCCCATTTCCTGTAGCACCGACACTTGCCCCTGCTAGGGGTTCCTCAGCCGTCTCACTCCGCAGAGCCACGTGGCTGAGCACTCCTGTACCTATGGACACATCAACTTTCACAGAAACATCATTATCAGATTCAGTTGGCACAGGTACAACATTTTCACCATCAATCCTAGGGAAAAAATGGTTAGCAGATGCATCACTACAAGATAAAGCATGGTCAGGTAACACATGCGATTTCCCATCATCATCATCATCATCACCAGGGTTAACTTTACCCTCATTAGTAGATTGGGGAGGGGTGTCAATGACGTAGTAGGCAAACAACCTCCCCAAATCAGTCCCCAACAAAACATCAGTGGGCAAATTAACAGACAGCCCCACTTCCTTCACCCCGCTCCCGGCACCCCAATCAATAAAAACCCGGGCCATTGGCAAGGGACAGCTGATGCCCCCAATCCCAGTGACAGTTAGGGTTTTCCCCGGAATGATTTCTTCAGGGGCCGCCAGTTCGGGTCGGATGAGGGTTCGTTCAGCCCCGGTGTCCTTGAGGCCTGTAGCAACACGACCTCCCACAGTGACAGGCTGTACGTTGTCACACCCCCTCCCAGCCACACCACCCACCAAAAGAACTGCTGCGTTAGGCCCTGGGGCCTGGGATGAGGGGTTCTTCTGCTTGGCTGGACATTGGTGACTGAGGTGTCCAGTCTGCCTGCAGTGGTAACACTGTCGAAGTTCGGTGGTAGGTCTGGTGCTATTGGCCACGGGGACAGGACCTCTGGTGTGTTGGCTGGCAGAGGTACTGGCGTTGGCTGCAGGCTTACCCCCTCTCCAGCTGGTGGTGACTGGCTTCCGCACTTCCGATCTACGGTTGGCCTCATAGGCATCGGCAATCTGCGCTGCTTTCGTCACGTCTTTGGGTTCTCTGTCCATCACGAACTGTCGCACCTCAGTTGGGCAAAGACGGAAGAACTGGTCTTTGATCATCAGGTCTCGCAGCTGTGCAAAGGTGGTCACTGACAGTCCTTGGGTCCACTGGTCAAAGTGGGTCCCCAGTCCATGCACTACATCACTGTAACTGTCGTGTGGGCCACGTTGGAGGGTCCGAAACTTTTTACGGTACACCTCGGGTGTAAGCTGGTACTTGGCTATGAGAGCCTGCTTGATAGCCTCATAGTCACCATCTTGTTCCTGAGGGAGGGCAGCAAACGCCTCCAGAGCTTTTCCTCTCAGCCCTGGTGTCAGGTACCGTGCCCATTCTTGTGTAGGCAGCTGGTACTGTCTGCAGGCTTTCTCAAAGGCCCGCAGAAAAGTGTCCAAGTCCCCATCCTTTTCCATAACAGGAAAGTGGTCGGGCCGGGGCTTTGGTGTCTGAGCGCTGCTGGGCTCACGGCTGGACTGGGACGACCCCTGCATTTGCAGTTGGGCCATCTGCAGCTGGTACTCCCGCTCCGCTTGGGCCTCTCGCTCGGCTCGCTGGGCCTCTCGCTCAGCTCTCTCGGCCTCTCGCTGGGCCTCTCGCTCGGCTCGGGCCTCAGCCTCCTGCCTGTATTGCTGAATCAGCTGCCGACGTCCCTCATGGTCGTCAGTGGGGAATTCTTTCAAGGCCGCCTGCAGGTGGGGGTCCAATTCGCCCGGATTGCTAACGGGGCGAGCATTCAGTGGTTGGACCTCTGCTGCAGCACCATGTTCGCTGGTGCTGGCATCTGCGGCTTCTGGGCTCTGTGAGTGGTCTAGAGCGGCTTCCCACTGCACCAGTTCAGCGACCATTTGAGTCTTGGTCTTGTTCTGGGGGTTCAGGCCATGGTACATGCATATCCCAGCAAGAGTGTCTTTCTTCTGCTGGGCGTACCAGGCTTCTCCTTTCGCAGCCATGGTTGCCAAATAAAAGATAGAATAGAAAAACGAAGAGAAAGGGAAGGGATAATTGTCACGATATGGTATGAAATATCATAAGTTAGTTTTCTTGCTAGCATGCGGGGGCTAAACCCCCCCTCTCTCTGGTTCTCTTTCCTTCCCTGTGGTTCTAACTGTCTGTGTAGCAGAGCTTGCCTTGTGGGGGAGTTTTATTGACGGAAGGTATTTACGACGGTCATAGCTGCAAGGGAAATTTGTGTTAGCAGGAACTGTTAGAGAAACTTCTAGAATCATGAAAGTCTTTTGTTCCATTTTTGTAAGATATTACGCAAACCGTTTACGTTAAAAACACGAAAATAGATGTTCTTATTCTCTCTCGGTGGATCTATCAATGACTCTAATCACAGGCTTGTAGCTCCCTCTGGTGAAGAAGTAGGGATTGCTCTGTAAATAATATGACATATTTGATCTCATAAGAAAGCTCATGTTAATACAAGCTGAATGCTGGGTGTGCTATGATTCTGATATGTACTGGAACGGAGTTATAAGCATTAGACCAATTGGTATTCAAAGTACTCAGACTGAAAGGTAGGAGGATCTGGAAAAGCCAGCCCTTTCTGTGATGTCACTAGCTGTAGGTCTTAAGTTTGTGGCCAGATCCCCAGCTCCTTCTTCTTGTCTTTTCCTGTGAGGCCTGAGCAGCACGACAAATGAGCTGGGATGTCTGGTTGCCTGCAATGCAATGATCTGAGAATATGTGAGTGTTATCTTTTCTTCATTTAATCCTTTTATTTTCATAATTACCTTGTACATATTTGCAATTGTCTCATTTGTAACATCTTTGTAAAATATTTTATAAACACTGCCTAAAAATCATTTATGGGGTATACTCTTTAATACTAGTTCGTTCTTCCTGCCCTAAACCGTACCCTGTCTCTGAAGGGAATTACGCTACTATTTTGGGGGTTAGCAGCCGAACCCGTTTAATCGGCGCTGGTGGCAGCTTACCGTGTGCCGGCTGTTGGGGGGTCACTGTAGCGACTGCGGCTTGATAATTATTGTTCCTGCCTGAGTGGGAGTAGTTATCGTGTTGCTGTAGTGCGCCCAATAGCCAGTACATAGCAGGCAGCCTTTCTGGCGACTAATTACCCCAGGTGCAGTACCTAATCTGACCTGAGAGTAAGGGGGGCGCCAGAGAGCTGCAAGTGTTAAGTGGAACTGTAAGCGGGATAGACACAAATCCCTGCAGTTCATGGTATATTGAAGAGCAGTGGGATACCTAAAATAAGCCCCTGCTGTAAACAAGAGGTCAATAGCCTCGTGTGTGTTTTTTTCATCACATTGTGGCAGTGGAGGGATAACTAGGATAAGCCCCCCTGCACATGTGATAGCCGTCTGCTGGTCTAAAGTCACCCCAATCCGTGACATATTGTAGGCAGCGGCTGAGGGATCTTGACAGTCACGGTGTGAATCGTGACAAATTGGTGGCAAGGCGGTGGGATATTAGAGCATTAGTGATTTGGTTTGAGCAATCATTCCTCTCACTAAAAACTTGCAGAAAGTTCTTGCGAGAACTCTGCGCAAATAAGTTTGGAGAACGAACTCAGTGTTTATTAGTTGTGAGACAAATTGTGTACTGGTAATTATCCCTTCCCTTTTTCTTCGTTTTTCTATCCTATCTTTTATTTGGCAACCATGGTTGTGCTGGGAGAAACCTTTTATGAACAGCAGACCAGAGACACCCTTGTTGCCTTATGCAAGTCACAGCACATTGACTATGCAAGCAAAAACAAAAGCGAACTGGTCGCAGCCCTGATGCAATGGGAAGCCGCTCTAGACCACTCACAGGGCCCAGAAGCCGCAGATGCCAGCACCCGCGAACATGGTGCTGCAGCAGAGGTCCAACCACTGAATGCTGGCCCTGTTAGCAATCCGGGCGAATTGGACCCCCACCTGCAGGCGGCCTTGAAAGAATTCCCCACTGACGACCATGAGGGACGTCGGCAGCTGATTCAGCAATACCGGCAGGAGGCTGAGGCCCGAGCCGAGCGAGAGGCCCAGCGAGCCGAGCGAGAGGCCCAAGCGGAGCGGGAGTACCAGCTGCAGATGGCCCGACTGCAAATGCAGGGGTCGTCCCAGTCCAGTCGTGAGCCCAGCAGCGCTCAGACACCAAAGCCCCGGCCCGACCACTTTCCTGTTATGGAAAAGGATGGGGACTTGGACACTTTTCTGCGGGCCTTTGAGAAGGCCTGCAGACAGTACCAGCTGCCTACACAAGAATGGGCACGGTACCTGACACCAGGGCTGAGAGGAAAAGCTCTGGAGGCGTTTGCTGTTCTCCCTCAAGAACAAGATGGTGACTATGAGGCCATCAAGCAGGCTCTCATAGCTAAGTACCAGCTTACACCCGAGGTGTACCGTAAAAAGTTTCGGACCCTCCTACGTGGCCCACACGACAGTTACAGTGATGTGGTGCATAGACTGGGGACCCACTTTGACCAGTGGACCCAAGGACTGTCAGTGACCACCTTTACACAGCTGCGAGACCTGATGATCAAAGACCAGTTCTTCCGTCTTTGCCCAACTGAAGTGCGACAGTTCGTGATGGACAGAGAACCCAACGATGTGACGAAAGCAGCGCAGATTGCCGATGCCTATGAGGCCAACCGTAGATCGGAAGTGCGGAAGCCAGTCACCACCAGCTGGAGAGGGGGTAAGCCTGCAGCCAACGCCAGTACCCCTGCCAGCCAACACACCAGAGGTCCTGTCCCCGTGGCCAACAGCACCAGACCTACCACCGAACTTCGCCAGTGTTACCACTGCAGGCAGACTGGACACCTCAGTCACCAATGTCCAGCCAGGCAGAAGAACCCCTCATCCCAGGCCCCAGGGCCTAATGCAGCCGTTCTTTTGGTGGGTGGTGTGGTTGGGAGGGTGTGTGACAACGTACAGCCCGTCACTGTGGGAGGTCGTGTTGCTACAGGCCTCAAGGACACCGGGGCTGAACGAACCCTCATCCGACCCGAACTGGCGGCCCCTGAAGAAATCATTCCGGGGGAAAACCCTAACTGTCACTGGGATTGGGGGCATCAGCTGTCCCTTACCGATGGCCCGGGTTTTTATTGATTGGGGTGCTGGGAGCGGGGTGAAGGAAGTGGGGCTGTCTGATAATTTGCCCACTGATGTTTTGTTGGGGACTGATTTGGGGAGGTTGGTTGCATACTTCGTGGATGACCCTCCTCCCCAATCTACTAATGAGGGTAAAGTTAACCCTGATGATGATGATGATGATGATGATGGGAAATCGCATGTGTTACCTGACCATGCTTTATCTTGTAGTGATGCATCTGCTAACCATTTTTTCCCTAGGATTGATGGTGAAAATGTTGTACCTGTGCCAACTGTATCTGATAATGATGTTTCTGTGAAAGTTGATGTGTCCGTAGGTACAGGAGTGCTCAGCCACGTCGCTCTGCGGAGTGAGACGGCTGAGGAACCCCTAGCAGGGGCAAGTGTCGGTGCTACAAGAAATGGGGAGATACATGGGAACCGTGAGGAAGGTGATGCCATGCAATTGACCAGTGCCACCGAGGAAGGTAACTGGCCCATAAGTAGCACTGCTCCTGAGGTAATGGGGGTGGATGGGGAGGTAGAGCCCATAGCAGCGTCGGCTGTTGGGTCTGTAGAAATCCCCGGGGAGACAGCCTACGTAGCTGCTGTCACCCGCAGTCAGAGTGCCCGGAACGCAGATACCTGTCTGCCTTCCGGACCCTCCTCAGTCATCAGTGTGACTGAACCAGAGGTGGACCCAGAGCAGGTCCAAGAGGGTTCCCGTGGGGAAGGGACCCTGACATCGCTTTTGGCTTCCCCTAGCCAGGAGTTTCAGGCCGCTCTGCACACAGATGCGAGCCTAGAGAGTTTGAGACAACTCGCCGGGACGCGCTTCTCCGAGACTGACAAGGAGAAGGTGTTCTGGGAAGGAGGAAGGTTGTACCGGGAGACAGTACCCGGAGAATCACAAAAGGAGTGGTTGAGGGAAAGACAGCTGGTCGTCCCACAGCAATTCCGGGGTGAGTTGTTGCGGATTGCCCATGAGATCCCGCTAGCTGGACACTTGGGGATCAGCAAAACTAAGGCCCGGCTGTCTCAACACTTCTATTGGCCTAAGATGGGGACAGATGTGTCAAACTACTGCCGCTCCTGTGTCACCTGTCAAAGAGTGGGGAAGGCGGGGCCTGCTCTTAAGGCTCCCCTGATCCCTTTGCCAGTGATAGAGGAGCCTTTCCAGAGGATTGCGGTGGACATTGTGGGCCCGCTGGCCGTCTCCAGCAGCTCTGGAAAGCGATTTATTCTTACTGTGGTAGACTACGCTACCCGGTACCCAGAGGCAGTAGCTCTGTCGTCAACTAGGGCAGATAAGGTGGCGGATGCCCTGTTGGCCATCTTTTCACGTGTAGGATTTCCCAGGGAAATGCTTACTGATCGAGGGACCCAATTTATGTCTCACCTAATGGAGGCTCTCTGTAAGAAAATGCAGGTGAAGCACCTGGTATCGAGTGCGTATCACCCACAGACCAATGGCTTGTGTGAACGTTTCAATGGTACCCTCAAACAGATGCTACGCATGCTGGTTGAGACACAAGGGCGCGACTGGGAGCGGTACCTCCCACACCTGCTATTCGCTTACCGAGAGGTTCCGCAGGCCTCGACGGGGTTCTCCCCCTTCGAGCTCCTGTACGGCAGGCGAGTCCGGGGACCCCTTGGGTTGGTAAGAGAATCCTGGGAAGAGGAGCCGAACCCTTCTGAAGTGTCCATAGTGGAGTATGTCATGCGCTTCTGTGACAAGATGCAGACCTTGACGCAGTTGGTGCATGACAACATGACGCAGGCTCAGGCTGATCAGAAGCACTGGTACGACCAAAACGCCCGGGAGCGGACCTACCACGTGGGTCAAAAGGTGTGGGTGCTGGTTCCTGTACCAACGGATAAGCTTCAGGCAGCCTGGGAGGGCCCGTACGTCGTCCACCAACAGCTCAACCCGGTCACCTACGTGGTCACGCTTGACCACGCGCGGGGTAGGCGAAAGGCCTTTCACGTCAACATGATGAAGGCTCATCACGAACGTGAACCTTTCGTCCTACCGGTCTGCAGCTTACCCGAAGATGGGGAGGAAGACACCCTCCTGGACATGCTGGCCCAAGCCAAGGCCCGTGGGTCCATTGAGGACGTGGAGGTAAGCGCCTCGCTAGATGAACCACAGCGGTTGCAGTTGCAAACCATGCTGGAACCCTTCCGGGTCGTGTTCTCCAACCGGCCTGGAAGGACTGAGTTAGCCGTCCACGAGGTGGACACCGGGAATCACGCCCCACTACGGCGAACACCCTATCGAATCTCTGACCAGGTGCAGCAGATTATGCGCCAGGAGATCGATGAGATGTTACAGCTGGGGGTGATTCGACGGTCAAAGAGCGCGTGGGCCTCACCTGTAGTTCTCGTGCCAAAGAAGGACCGGACCACCCGGTTCTGCGTGGACTACAGGGGGCTCAACGCCATTACAGCCTCTGACGCGCACCCAATGCCGCGCATCGAGGAGCTGCTTGAGAAGTTAGCTGGCGCAGAATACCTGACAATAATGGATCTGAGTCGCGGATACTGGCAGATTCCCCTGAGCCCCGAGGCGCAGGAGAAGTCCGCCTTTATCACACCCTTTGGACTGTACGAGTCCACGGTCATGCCCTTCGGCATGAAGAATGCCCCTGCCACTTTCCAGCGGATGGTCAATCTCCTGCTTCAGGGACTGGAGAAGTACGCTGTGGCGTACTTAGATGACATTGCCATCTTCAGTCCCTCCTGGGATGAACACCTGCAGCATCTCGAGGAGGTGCTCGGGCGAATTCACCGAGCAGGACTGACTATCAAGCCGGGAAAGTGCCAGATGGGCATGAGGGAGGTTCACTACCTGGGGCACCGGGTAGGTGGAAACACCCTAAAGCCAGAGCCTGACAAAGTGGGCGTGATCGTGAACTGGCCCACTCCCAGGAACAAGAAACAGGTGATGTCCTTCCTGGGCACTGCAGGGTACTATAGGCGCTTCGTGCAGCACTATAGTAGCCTGGCAAAACCTTTGACGGACCTCACCAGGAAGAAGCTACCCCACATCGTCAACTGGACAGATGGCTGTGAGGGGGCCTTCCAGGCGTTGAAAACCGCACTGTGCAACGCCCCTGTGTTGAAAGCAGTCGACAGCAGTCGACCATTCTTGGTACAGACCGACGCCAGCGAGTTTGGCCTTGGTGCTGTGCTCAGCCAGGTGGACTCGGAGGACCAAGAGCACCCCGTGTTGTACCTGAGCCGGAAACTTTTGCCGAGGGAAGTGGCCTACTCCACCATTGAGAAGGAGTGCCTGGCCATAGTCTGGGCCCTGCAGCGCTTGCAGCCCTACTTGTACGGGCGCACCTTCACTGTGGTGACCGACCACGACCCTCTGCGCTGGCTAAGCACCATGTGTGGAACCAATGGCAGGTTGCTACGCTGGAGCCTTGCCCTTCAGCAATTTGACTTCACCATTAAACACAAAGCGGGCAAAGAGCATGGTAATGCAGATGGACTCTCCCGCCAGGGTGAACCCACGGAGGTGCGCATGGAGGCATACCGAGAGGTCCTGCCGCCGTAGCGCACGCCAAAAGGGGGAGGTGTCACGATATGGTATGAAATATCATAAGTTAGTTTTCTTGCTAGCATGCGGGGGCTAAACCCCCCCTCTCTCTGGTTCTCTTTCCTTCCCTGTGGTTCTAACTGTCTGTGTAGCAGAGCTTGCCTTGTGGGGGAGTTTTATTGACGGAAGGTATTTACGACGGTCATAGCTGCAAGGGAAATTTGTGTTAGCAGGAACTGTTAGAGAAACTTCTAGAATCATGAAAGTCTTTTGTTCCATTTTTGTAAGATATTACGCAAACCGTTTACGTTAAAAACACGAAAATAGATGTTCTTATTCTCTCTCGGTGGATCTATCAATGACTCTAATCACAGGCTTGTAGCTCCCTCTGGTGAAGAAGTAGGGATTGCTCTGTAAATAATATGACATATTTGATCTCATAAGAAAGCTCATGTTAATACAAGCTGAATGCTGGGTGTGCTATGATTCTGATATGTACTGGAACGGAGTTATAAGCATTAGACCAATTGGTATTCAAAGTACTCAGACTGAAAGGTAGGAGGATCTGGAAAAGCCAGCCCTTTCTGTGATGTCACTAGCTGTAGGTCTTAAGTTTGTGGCCAGATCCCCAGCTCCTTCTTCTTGTCTTTTCCTGTGAGGCCTGAGCAGCACGACAAATGAGCTGGGATGTCTGGTTGCCTGCAATGCAATGATCTGAGAATATGTGAGTGTTATCTTTTCTTCATTTAATCCTTTTATTTTCATAATTACCTTGTACATATTTGCAATTGTCTCATTTGTAACATCTTTGTAAAATATTTTATAAACACTGCCTAAAAATCATTTATGGGGTATACTCTTTAATACTAGTTCGTTCTTCCTGCCCTAAACCGTACCCTGTCTCTGAAGGGAATTACGCTACTATTTTGGGGGTTAGCAGCCGAACCCGTTTAATCGGCGCTGGTGGCAGCTTACCGTGTGCCGGCTGTTGGGGGGTCACTGTAGCGACTGCGGCTTGATAATTATTGTTCCTGCCTGAGTGGGAGTAGTTATCGCGTTGCTGTAGTGCGCCCAATAGCCAGTACATAGCAGGCAGCCTTTCTGGCGACTAATTACCCCAGGTGCAGTACCTAATCTGACCTGAGAGTAAGGGGGGCGCCAGAGAGCTGCAAGTGTTAAGTGGAACTGTAAGCGGGATAGACACAAATCCCTGCAGTTCATGGTATATTGAAGAGCAGTGGGATACCTAAAATAAGCCCCTGCTGTAAACAAGAGGTCAATAGCCTCGTGTGTGTTTTTTTCATCACATTGTGGCAGTGGAGGGATAACTAGGATAAGCCCCCCTGCACATGTGATAGCCGTCTGCTGGTCTAAAGTCACCCCAATCCGTGACATATTGTAGGCAGCGGCTGAGGGATCTTGACAGTCACGGTGTGAATCGTGACAATAATTACCAGTACACAATTGTCTCACAACTAATAAACACTGAGTTCGTTCTCCAAACTTATTTGCGCAGAGTTCTCGCAAGAACTTTCTGCAAGTTTTTAGTGAGAGGAATGATTGCTCAAACCAAATCACTAATGCTCTAATATCCCACCGCCTTGCCACCAATATGTCACGATTCACTTCGTGACTGTCAAGATCCCTTAGCCGCTGCCCACAATATGTCACGGATTGGGGTGACTTTAGACCAGCAGACTGCTATCACATGTGCAGGGGGCTTATCCTAGGTATCCCACTGCTCTCCAATATACCATGAACTGCAGGGATTTGTGTATCCCGCTTACAGTTCCCCTTAACACTTGCAGCTCTCTGGCGCCCCCCTTACTCTCAGGTCAGATTAGGTACTGCACCTAGGGTAATTAGTCGCCAGAATGGCTGCCTGCTATGTACTGGCTATTGGGCAGACTGCAGTGACGCGATAACTACTCCCGCTCAGGCAGGAACAATAATTATCAAGCCGCAGTCGCTACAATCACCCAAGAGTCTGCACACGGTATCGCCGCCACCAGCTCCGATTAAACGGTCCGGAGCAACCCAAAACAGTAGCGTAATTCCCTTCAGAGACAGGGTACGGTTTAGGGCAGGAAGAACGAACTAGTATTAAAGATTATACCCCATAAATGATTTTTAGGCAGTGTTTATAAAATATTTTACAAAGATGTTACAAATGAGACAATTGCAAATATGTACAAGGTAATTATGAAAATAAAAGGATTAAATGAAGAAAAGATAACACTCACATTTCTCAGATCATTGCATGGCAGGCAACCATACGTCCCAGCTCATTGGGCGTGCTCAGGTCTGTCCAGGAAGAACTCAAAATCTGCCCTCTTGGATGCCTGCCAGCACTCAAAACCTACAGTCTGTGACCTCACAGAAAGGGCTTGGTTTTCCAACTCCTCCTACTTCTTCAGTATTACTCACTCCTTATTACTCTTCGGTTTCACTAACTGGGCATTAAATATATCTGATGCCCGTAACTTCGCTCCAGAACCTGTCATAGTCATATCAAACCCAGCATTCATCTCAGATTACCGTGAGCTTTCTAAGGAGATCAAATATGTCCTATTTGGGATGTATATTCACCGAGTAATCCCTATTTCTTTACCTGATGGAGTTAAGAGCTGAGGCTTAGAGTGATGGGTAGGTCTACCGAGTGAGATTCCAAATATGTATTTTCGTGTCCATAACTTAAACGGTTTGCATAATATCTTACCAAAATGGAACAAAGGACTTCCAGGGGTTCTAGAAGTTTATCTATCAGTTCCTGCTAACACAAATTCCCTTGCAGCTATGCCAGTCGTAAATACCTTCCGTCAATAAAACTCCCCCACAAGGCAAGCTCTGCTACACAGACAGTTAGAACCACAGGGAAGGAAAGAGAACCAGAGAGAGGGGGGGGGTTTAGCCCCCGCATGCTAGCAAGAAAACTAACTTATGATATTTCATACCATATCATGACAACAGTATATACTGCATTATACAGGGCTGTATATAGTGAGGGGCTGTAATGCAGGAGTGTGCACAGTATATACGGTATTATACAGGGCTGTATATAGTGAGGGGCTGTAATGTAGGAGTGTGCACAGTATATACTGCATTATACAGGGCTGTACATAGTGAGGGGCTGTAATGTAGGAGTGTGCACAGTATATACGGTATTATACAGGGCTGTATATAGTGAGGGGCTGTAATGTAGGAGTGTGCACAGTATATACGGTATTATACAGGGCTGTATATAGTGAGAGGCTGTAATGTAGGAGTGTGCACAGTATATACGGTATTATACAGGGCTGTATATAGTGGGGGGCTGTAATGTAGGAGTGTGCACAGTATATACGGTATTATACAGGGCTGTATATAGTGAGGGGCTGTAATGTAGGAGTGCACAGTATATACGGTATTATACAGGGCTGTATATAGTGGGGGGCTGTAATGTAGGAGTGTGCACAGTATATACGGTATTATACAGGGCTGTATATAGTGAGGGTCTGTAATGTAAGAGTGTGCACAGTATATACGGTATTATACAGGGCTGTATATAGTGAGGGGCTGTAATGTAGGAGTGTGCACAGTATATACGGTATTATACAGGGCTGTATATAGTGAGGGGCTGTAATGTAGGAGTGTGCACAGTATATACGGTATTATACAGGGCTGTATATAGTGAGAGGCTGTAATGTAGGAGTGTGCACAGTATATACGGTATTATACAGGGCTGTATATAGTGAGGGGCTGTAATGTAGGAGTGTGCACAGTATATACTGCATTATACAGGGCTGTATATAGTGAGGGGCTGTAATGTAGGAGTGTGCACTTTATATACGGTATTATACAGGGCTGTATATAGTGAGGCGCTGTAATGTAGGAGTGTGCACAGTATATACTGCATTATACAGGGCTGTATATAGTGTGGGGCTGTAATGTAGGAGTGTGCACAGTATATACGGTATTATACAGGGCTGTATATAGTGAGGGGCTGTAATGTAGGAGTGTGCACAGTATATACTGCATTATACAGGGCTGTATATAGTGAGGGGCTGTAATGCAGGAGTGTGCACAGTATATACGGTATTATACAGGGCTGTATATAGTGAGGGGCTGTAATGTAGGAGTGTGCACAGTATATACTGCATTATAAAGGGCGGAATATAGTGAGGGGCTGTAATGTAGGAGTGTGCACAGTATATACGGTATTATACAGGGCTGTATATAGTGAGGGGCTGTAATGTAGGAGTGTGCACAGTATATACGGTATTATACAGGGCTGTATATAGTGAGAGGCTGTAATGTAGGAGTGTGCACAGTATATACGGTATTATAAAGGGCTGTATATAGTGAGGGGCTGTAATGTAGGAGTGTGCACAGTATATACTGCATTATACAGGGCTCTATATAGTGTGGGGCTGTAATGTAGGAGTGTGCACAGTATATACGGTATTATACAGGGCTGTATATAGTGAGGGGCTGTAATGTAGGAGTGTGCACAGTATATACTGCATTATACAGGGCTGTATATAGTGTGGGGCTGTAATGTAGGAGTGTGCACAGTATATACGGTATTATACAGGGCTGTATATAGTGAGGGGCTGTAATGTAGGAGTGTGCACAGTATATACTGCATTATACAGGGCTGTATATAGTGAGGGGCTGTAATGCAGGAGTGTGCACAGTATATACGGTATTATACAGGGCTGTATATAGTGAGGGGCTGTAATGTAGGAGTGTGCACAGTATATACTGCATTATACAGGGCTGTATATAGTGAGGGGCTGTAATGTAGGAGTGTGCACAGTATATACGGTATTATACAGGGCTGTATATAGTGAGGGGCTGTAATGTAGGAGTGTGCACAGTATATACGGTATTATACAGGGCTGTATATAGTGAGAGGCTGTAATGTAGGAGTGTGCACAGTATATACGGTATTATACAGGGCTGTATATAGTGAGGGGCTGTAATGTAGGAGTGTGCACAGTATATACTGCATTATACAGGGCTGTATATAGTGAGGGGCTGTAATGTAGTTGTGTGCACAGTATATACGGTATTATACAGGGCTGTATATAGTGAGGGGCTGTAATGTAGGAGTGTGCACAGTATATACTGCATTATACAGGGCTCTATATAGTGTGGGGCTGTAATGTAGGAGTGTGCACAGTATATACGGTATTATACAGGGCTGTATATAGTGAGGGGCTGTAATGTAGGAGTGTGCACAGTATATACTGCATTATACAGGGCTGTATATAGTGTGGGGCTGTAATGTAGGAGTGTGCACAGTATATACGGTATTATACAGGGCTGTATATAGTGAGGGGCTGTAATGTAGGAGTGTGCACAGTATATACGGTATTATACAGGGCTGTATATAGTGAGAGGCTGTAATGTAGGAGTGTGCACAGTATATACGGTATTATACAGGGCTGTATATAGTGAGGGGCTGTAATGTAGGAGTGCACAGTATATACGGTATTATACAGGGCTGCATATAGTGTGGGGCTGTAATGTAGGAGTGTGCACAGTATATACGGTATTATACAGGGCTGTATATAGTGAGGGGCTGTAATGTAGGAGTGTGCACAGTATATACGGTATTATACAGGGCTGTATATAGTGAGAGGCTGTAATGTAGGAGTGTGCACAGTATATACGGTATTATACAGGGCTGTATATAGTGAGGGGCTGTAATGTAGGAGTGTGCACAGTATATACTGCATTATACAGGGCTGTATATAGTGAGGGGCTGTAATGTAGGAGTGTGCACAGTATATACGGTATTATACAGGGCTGTATATAGTGAGGGGCTGTAATGTAGGAGTGTGCACAATATATACTGCATTATACAGGGCTCTATATAGTGTGGGTCTGTAATGTAGGAGTGTGCACAGTATATACGGTATTATACAGGGCTGTATATAGTGAGGGGCTGTAATGTAGGAGTGTGCACAGTATATACTGCATTATACAGGGCTGTATATAGTGTGGGGCTGTAATGTAGGAGTGTGCACAGTATATACGGTATTATACAGGGCTGTATATAGTGAGGGGCTGTAATGTAGGAGTGTGCACAGTATATACTGCATTATACAGGGCTGTATATAGTGAGGGGCTGTAATGCAGGAGTGTGCACAGTATATACGGTATTATACAGGGCTGTATATAGTGAGGGGCTGTAATGTAGGAGTGTGCACAGTATATACTGCATTATACAGGGCTGTATATAGTGAGGGGCTGTAATGTAGGAGTGTGCACAGTATATACGGTATTATACAGGGCTGTATATAGTGAGGGGCTGTAATGTAGGAGTGTGCACAGTATATACGGTATTATACAGGGCTGTATATAGTGAGAGGCTGTAATGTAGGAGTGTGCACAGTATATACGGTATTATACAGGGCTGTATATAGTGAGGGGCTGTAATGTAGGAGTGTGCACAGTATATACTGCATTATACAGGGCTGTATATAGTGAGGGGCTGTAATGTAGTTGTGTGCACAGTATATACGGTATTATACAGGGCTGTATATAGTGAGGGGCTGTAATGTAGGAGTGTGCACAGTATATACTGCATTATACAGGGCTCTATATAGTGTGGGGCTGTAATGTAGGAGTGTGCACAGTATATACGGTATTATACAGGGCTGTATATAGTGAGGGGCTGTAATGTAGGAGTGTGCACAGTATATACTGCATTATACAGGGCTGTATATAGTGTGGGGCTGTAATGTAGGAGTGTGCACAGTATATACGGTATTATACAGGGCTGTATATAGTGAGGGGCTGTAATGTAGGAGTGTGCACAGTATATACTGCATTATACAGGGCTGTATATAGTGAGGGGCTGTAATGCAGGAGTGTGCACAGTATATACGGTATTATACAGGGCTGTATATAGTGAGGGGCTGTAATGTAGGAGTGTGCACAGTATATACTGCATTATACAGGGCTGTATATAGTGAGGGGCTGTAATGTAGGAGTGTGCACAGTATGTACGGTATACAAGGCTGTATATAGTGAGGGGCTGTAATGTAGGAGTGTGCACAGTATATACGGTATTATACAGGGCTGTATATAGTGAGGGGTGCAATGTAGGAGTGTGCACAGTATATACGGTATTATACAGGGCTGTATATAGTGAGGGGCTGTAATGTAGGAGTGTGCACAGTATATACGGTATTATACAGGGCTGTGTATAGTGAGGGGTGCAATGTAGGAGTGTGCACAGTATATACTGCATTATACAGGGCTGTATATAGTGAGGGGCTGTAATGTAGGAGTGTGCACAGTATATACGGTATTATACAGGGCTGTATATAGTGAGGGGCTGTAATGTAGGAGTGTGCACAGTATATACTGCATTATACAAGGCTGTGTATAGTGAGGGGCTGTAATGTAGGAGTGTGCACAGTATATACTGCATTATACAGGGCTGTGTATAGTGATGGGCTGTAATGTAGGAGTGTGCACAGTATATACTGCATTATACAGGGCTGTGTATAGTGAGAGGCTGTAATGTAGGAGTGTGCACAGTATATACGGTATTATACAGGGCTGTATATAGTGAGGGGCTGTAATGTAGGAGTGTGCACAGTATATCCAGTATTATACAGGGCTGTATATAGTGAGGGGCTGTAATGTAGGAGTGTGCACAGTATATACTGCATTATACAGGGCTGTGTATAGTGAGGGGCTGTAATGTAGGAGTGTGCACAGCATATACTGCATTATACAGGGCTGTATATAGTGAGGGGCTGTAATGTAGGAGTGTGCACAGTATATACGGTATTATACAGGGCTGTGTATAGTGAGGGGCTGTAATGTAGGAGTGTGCACAGTATATACGGTATTATACAGGGCTGTATATTGTGAGGGGCTGTAATGTAGGAGTGTGCACAGTATATACGGTATTATACAGGGCTGTATATAGTGAGGGGCTGTAATGTAGGAGTGTGCACAGTATATACGGTATTATACAGGGCTGTATATAGTGAGGGGCTGTAATGTAGGAGTGTGCACAGTATATACTGCATTATACAGGGCTGTATATAGTGAGGGGCTGTAATGTAGGAGTGTGCACAGTATATACGGTATTATACAGGGCTGTATATAGTGAGGGGGTACAATGTAGGAGTGTGTACAGTATATACTGCATTATACAGGGCTGTATATAGTGAGGGGCTGTAATGTAGGAGTGTGCACAGTATATACTGCATTATACAGGGTTGTGTATAGTGAGGGGCTGTAATGTAGGAGTGTGCACAGTATATACGGTATTATACAGGGCTGTATATAGAGAGGGGCTGTAATGTAGGAGTGTGCACAGTATATACGGTATTATACAGGGCTGTGTATAGTGAGGGGCTGTAATGTAGGAATGTGCACAGTATATACGGTATTATACAGGGCTGTGTATAGTGAGGGGCTGTAATGTAGGAGTGTGCACAGTATATACGGTATTATACAGGGCTGTATATAGTGAGGGGCTGTAATGTAGGAGTGTGCACAGTATATACGGTATTATACAGGGCTGTATATAGTGAGGGGTGCAATGTAGTTGTGTGCACAGTATATACTGCATTATACAGGGCTGTATATAGTGAGGGGCTGTAATGTAGGAGTGTGCACAGTATATACGGTATTATACAGGGCTGTGTATAGTGAGGGGTGCAATGTAGGAGTGTGCACAGTATATACTGCATTATACAGGGCTGTATATAGTGAGGGGCTGTAATGTAGGAGTGTGCACAGTATGTCCAGTATTATACAGGGCTGTATATAGTGAGGGGCTGTAATGTAGGTGTGTGCACAGTATATACGGTATTATACAGGGCTGTGTATAGTGAGGGGCTGTAATGTAGGAGTGTGCACAGTATATACGGTATTATTCAGGGCTGTATATAGTGAGAGGCTGTAATGTAGGAGTGTGCACAGTATATACGGTATTATACAGGGCTGTATATAGTGAGGGGTGCAATGTAGGAGTGTGCACAGTATATACGGTATTATACAGGGCTGTATATAGTGAGAGGTTGTAATGTAGGAGTGTGCACAGTATATACGGTATTATACAGGGCTGTATATAGTGAGGGGCTGTAATGTAGGAGTGTGCACAGTATATATGGTATTATACAGGGCTGTATATAGTGAGGGGCTGTAATGTAGGAGTGTGCACAGTATATACGGTATTATACAGGGCTGTATATAGTGTGGGGCTGTAATGTAGGAGTGTGCACAGTATATACGGTATTATACAGGGCTGTATATAGTGAGAGGCTGTAATGTAGGAGTGTGCACAGTATATACGGTATAATACAGGGCTGTATATAGTGAGAGGCTGTAATGTAGGAGTGTGCACAGTATATACGGTATTATACAGGGCTGTATATAGTGAGAGGCTGTAATGTAGGAGTGTGCACACTATATACGGTATTATACAGGGCTGTATATAGTGAGAGGCTGTAATGTAGGAGTGTGCACAGTATATATGGTATTATACAGGGCTGTATATAGTGAGCGGCTGTAATGTAGGAGTGTGCACAGTATATACGGTATTATACAGGGCTTTATATAGTGAGGGGCTGTAATGTAGGAGTGTGCACAGTATATACGGTATTATACAGGGCTGTATATAGTGAAGGGCTGTAATGTAGGAGTGTGCACAGTATATACGGTATTATACAGGGCTGTATATAGTGAGAGGCTGTAATGTAGGAGTGTGCACAGTATATACGGTATTATACAAGGCTTTATATAGTGAGGGGCTGTAATGTAGGAGTGTGCACAGCATATACTGCATTATACAGGGCTGTATATAGTGAGGGGCTGTAATGTAGGAGTGTGCACAGCATATACTGCATTATACAGGGCTGTATATAGTGAGGGGCTGTAATGTAGGAGTGTGCACAGTATATACTGCATTATACAAGGCTGTATATAGTGAGGGGCTGTAATGTAGGAGTGTGCACAGTATATACTGCATTATACAGGGCTGTATATAGTGAGGGGCTGTAATGTAGGAGTGTGCACAGTATATATGGTATTATACAGCGCTGTATATAGTGAGGGGCTGTAATGTAGGAGTGTGCACAGTATATATGGTATTATACAGCGCTGTATATAGTGAGGGGGTGTAATGTAGGAGTGTACACAGTATATATGGTATTATACAGGGCTGTATATAGTGAGGGGTGCAATGTAGGAGTGTGCACAGTATATACGGTATTATACAGGGCTGTATATAGTGTGGGGCTGTAATGCAGGAGTGTGCACAGTATATACTGCATTATACAGGGCTGTATATAGTGAGGGGCTGTAATGCAGGAGTGTGCACAGTATATCCAGTATTATACAGGGCTGTATATAGTGAGGGTCTGTAATGCAGGAGTGTGCACAGTATATCCAGTATTATACAGGGCTGTATATAGTGAGGGGCTGTAATGTAGGAATGTGCACAGTAGATACGGTATTATACAGGGCTGTATATAGTGAGAGGCTGTAATGTAGGAGTGTGCACAGTATATACGGTATTATACAGGGCTGTATATAGTGAGGGGTGCAATGTAGGAGTGTGCACAGTATATACTGCATTATACAGGGCTGTATATAGTGAGGGGCTGTAATGTAGGAGTGCACAGTATATACTGCATTATACAGGGCTGTATATAGTGAGGGGCTGTAATGTAGGAGTGTGCACAGTATATACTGCATTATACAAGGCTGTATATAGTGAGGGGCTGTAATGTAGGAGTGTGCACAGTATATACTGCATTATACAGGGCTGTATATAGTGAGGGGCTGTAATGTAAGAGTGTGCACAGTATATACGGTATTATACAGGGCTGTATATAGTGAGGGGGTGCAATGTAGGAATGTGCACAGTATATACGGTATTATACAGGGCTGTATATAGTGAGGGGGTACAATGTAGGAGTGTGCACAGTATATACGGTATTATACAGGGCTGTATATAGTGAGAGGTGCAATGTAGGAGTATGCACAGTATATACGGTATTATACAGGGCTGTATATAGTGAGAGGTGCAATGTAGGAGTGTGCACAGTATATACGGTATTATACATGGCTGTATATAGTGAGAGGTGCAATGTAGGAGTGTGCACAGTATATACGGTATTATACAGGGCTGTATATAGTGAGGGGCTGTAATGTAGGAGTGTGCACAGTATGTACGGTATTATACAGGGCTGTATATAGTGAGAGGTGCAATGTAGGAGTGTGCACAGTATATACGGTATTATACAGGGCTGTATATAGTGAAAGGTGCAATGTAGGAGTGTGCACAGTATATACGGTATTATACAGGGCTGTATATACTGAGGGGTGCACTGTAGGAGTGTGCACAGTATATACGGTATTATACAGGGCTGTATATAGTGAGGGGGTGCAATGTAGGAGTGTGCACAGTATATACGGTATTATACAGGGCTGTATATAGTGAGGGGGTACTGTTATGGTTACCCCAATGACCATGGGAAAAAATACAAAACGGACTAGCTCTCGGGTGATGGAAACTAAGGTCGACCGTGACCTGAACCTGACCCAACACTTACAGTAGCCGGGGGATGTACCTACGATGCCCTAGACACCACGCGCCAGCCGGAGATCTAACTACCCCTATAAGAGGAATATACAGGCCTGCCTTACCTCCAGTGAGGAACCCCAAAAGATGATAGTAGGCCCCCACAGATATTGACGGTGAGTTCAGAGGAAATGACATACGTAGGATGAACAGCAGATTTAGCACAGTGAGGTCCGCTTACTAGATAGCAGAAGGACAGGAAAGAGTTACTTCACGGTCGACCTAAAAATCACTATTCAAAAACACCATCCAGAAATTACTTTAAACTCCAGTGACAACTCATGCCACTGGAGTAGTAATTTTCTGTCCACAAGAGCTTCCAGCACTGAAGAGTAACATTGCAGATAGCTGGACAAAAATAGCAAAACAAGAAACAAAATTCAACTTAGCTGAACTGGGACTTGAGGCAGGTGAATACAACAGAATGCTACTAGCACATTGTTGGCCGGAATGTGACTAACAGCCAAGCAGCCTTAAATAGGAAACTCCCCTAGAGGGTGGCGACAGGTAATCAGAGATGGAGGAAGGCACATAAGAGACACTACCATAACAGACCACCGGGGGAGCCCACAAACCGAATTCACAACAGTACCCCCCCCTTAAGGAGGGGGCACCGAACCCTCACCAGAACCACCAGGGCGACCTGGATGAGCACTATGAAATGCACAAACCAAATCGGGAGCATGAACATCGGATGCTGTCACCCAAGAATTATCCTCCTGGCCATAACCTTTCCACTTAACCAGATACTGAAGTTTCCGTCTGGAAACACGGGAGTCCAAGATCTTTTCCACCACATACTCCAATTCACCCTCAACCAACACAGGAGCAGGTGGATCAGCAGAAGGAACAACCGGTACCTCATACCTCCGCAATAATGACCGATGGAAAACATTATGGATATTAAAAGATGCTGGGAGGTCCAAACGAAAGGACACAGGATTAAGAACCTCCAGAATCCTATAAGGGCCGATAAACCGAGGCTTAAACTTAGGAGACGAGACCTTCATAGGAACAAATCGAGAAGACAGCCACACCAGGTCCCCAACACAAAGACGAGGACCAATACGCCGATGACGATTAGTGAACTGTTGAGTCTTCTCCTGGGACAACTTCAGATTGTCCACAACCTGTCCCCAAATCCGATGCATCCTATCAACCACAGCATCCACTCCAGGACAATCCGAAGACTCCAATTGACCGGACGAAAACCGAGGGTGAAACCCTGAATTACAAAAAAATGGAGAAACCAAAGTGGCAGAACTAGCCCGATTGTTAAGGGCAAACTCTGCCAATGGCAAAAAGTCAAGCCAATCATCCTGATCAGCGGACACAAAACACCTCAAGTAAGTCTCCAAGGTCTGATTAGTACGCTCAGTCTGGCCATTAGTCTGAGGATGGAATGCAGACGAAAAAGACAAATCGATACCCATCCTGGCACAGAACGTCCGCCAAAATCTAGACACAAACTGAGTACCCCTGTCAGACACTATATTCTCAGGAATACCATGCAAACGCACCACATTCTGAAAAAATAGAGGAACCAACTCAGAGGAGGAGGGCAATTTGGGTAAAGGTACCAAATGAACCATCTTGGAAAAACGGTCACAAATCACCCAGATGACAGACATCCTACGAGAAACCGGAAGGTCAGAAATAAAGTCCATAGAGATGTGCGTCCAAGGCCTCTTAGGAATAGGCAAGGGCAACAACAACCCACTGGCCCTAGAACAGCAGGGCTTGGCCCGAGCACAAACATCACAAGACTGCACAAACATGCGCACATCTCGAGACAAAGAAGGCCACCAGAAGGACCTAGACACCAAATCCCTGGTGCCAAAAATTCCAGGATGACCTGTCAACGCGGAAGAATGAACCTCCGAGATAACTCTACTGGTCCAATCATCAGGGACAAACAGTCTACCAGGCGGACAGCGATCAGGCCTATCCACCTGAAACTCCTGCAAAGAACGCCGCAGGTCTGGGGAAGACAGCTGACAATATCACCCCATCCTTCAGGATGCCGGTAGGTTCGGAATCACCAGGCGAGTCAGGCTCAAAACTCCTAGAGAGGGCATCCGCCTTCACATTCTTGGACCCAGGCAGATATGACACCACAAAGTTAAATCGGGAGAAAAACAACGACCAGCGCGCCTGTCTAGGATTCAGACGCCTGGCCGACTCAAGATAAATTAGATTCTTGTGGTCAGTGAGGACCACCACCTGGTGTCTAGCACCCTCAAGCCAATGACGCCACTCCTCAAACGCCCACTTCATGGCCAGAAGTTCCCGATTTCCCACATCATAATTTCGCTCAGCGGGCGAAAACTTTCGGGAGAAAAACGCACATGGTCTCATTACTGAGCAGTCAGGATCTTTCTGCGACAAAACTGCACCTGCTCCGATCTCCGAAGCATCCACCTCAACCTGGAACGGAAGTAACACATCAGGTTGGCGCAACACAGGAGCGGAAGAAAAGCGGCGCTTAAGCTCTTGAAAGGCCTCCACAGCCGCAGAGGACCAATTAGCAACATCAGCACCCTTTTTGGTCAAATCAGTCAAAGGTTTAGCAATGGCAGAAAAACCCGCTATAAATCGGCGATAGAAATTAGCAAAACCCAAGAACTTTTGCAGACTCTTCAAAGAAGTAGGTTGCATCCAATCACAAATAGCCTGGACCTTGACAGGGTCCATCTCCATAGATGAAGGGGAAAAAATATATCCCAAAAAGGAAATTCTCTGAACTCCAAAACTACACTTTGAGCCCTTTACAAAAAGAGAATTAGCTCGCAAGACCTGAAAAACTCTCCTGACCTGTTGAACGTGAGATTCCCAGTCCTCCGAAAAAACAAGAATATCATCCAAATACACAATCATAAACTTATCCAGATATTCACGGAAAATATCGTGCATAAAGGACTGAAAAACGGAAGGGGCATTTGCGAGACCGAAAGGCATTACCAAATACTCAAAATGGCCTTCAGGCGTATTAAATGCGGTCTTCCACTCATCCCCCTGCTTAATCCGCACCAAATTATACGCACCACGTAGATCGATCTTAGTGAACCACTTAGCCCCTTTTATGCGAGCAAACAGATCAGTCAGTAAAGGTAACGGGTACTGGTATTTAACTGTAATCTTATTCAAAAGTCGATAGTCGATACAAGGTCTCAATGAACCATCCTTTTTACCTACAAAGAAAAATCCTGCCCCTAGTGGAGACAACGAGGGGCGAATATGACCCTTTTCCAAGGATTCTCTGATATACTCCCGCATAGCAGTATGTTCAGGTACAGACAAATTAAACAAGCGACCCTTAGGAAACTTACTACCGGGGATCAATTCAATAGCGCAGTCACACTCTCTGTGAGGAGGGAGAGAATCAACTTTAGGCTCTTGAAAGACATCATAAAAATCTGACAGAAATGCTGGGATCTCAGAGGGAGTAGATGAAGAAATAGGAACCAAAGGTGCATCCCCATGAATGCCCCGACATCCCCAGCTCAACACAGACATAGATTTCCAGTCCAAGACGGGATTATGAATCTGTAACCATGGCAATCCAAGCACTAAGACATCATGTAGGTTATATAATACAAGGAAACGAATAATCTCCTGATGGTCTGGGGTAAGACGCATAGTCACTTGTGTCCAATATTGTGGTTTATTGCTAGCCAAAGGTGTAGAATCAATACCCTTCAGGGGAATAGAAACTTCCAACGGCTCCAAATCAAACCCACAACGCTTGGCAAAGGACCAATCCATGAGACTCAGAGCGGCGCCAGAATCCACATAAGCATTCACAGTAACAGATGATAAGGTACAAATCAATGTCACGGACAAAAGAAATTTTGACTGCAAGGTACCTGTAGAAAAAGATTTATCAACCTTATTTATACGTTTAGAGCATGCTGATATAACATGAGCTGGATCTCCACAGTAGAAGCACAATCCATTTTTGCGCCTGTAATTTTGACGTTCGCCTCTAGACAAAACACGATCGCATTGCATATGCTCTAATGCCTTTTCAGAGGTCACCGCCATATGGTGCACAGGTTTTTCCTCAGAAGATACCGCCATATGGTGCACAGATTTTTCCTCAGAAGACCCCGCCATATGGTGCACAGATTTGCGCTCCCGCAAACGCCGATCAATCTGGATAGCCAATTTCATGGCATCATTCAGACCTGTAGGCACAGGGAACCCCACCATGACATCCTTCACGGCATCAGAGAGACCTTCTCTGAAATTAGCTGCTAAAGCGCACTCATTCCATTTAGTAAGCACCGACCATTTACGGAATTTCTGGCAGTATATCTCAGCTTCATCTTGCCCTTGGGAAAGAGCTATCAAGGCTTTCTCAGCCAAAATCTCCAAATTAGGTTCTTCATAAAGCAACCCCAAAGCCTGAAAAAACGCATCTACATTTAACAACGCAGGATCTCCTGGCGATAATGCAAATGCCCAACTTTGTGGGTCGCCGCGCAGTAGAGAGATAACAATTTTAACTTGTTGAGTCTGATCACCAGCAGAGTGAGATCTCAGAGACAAAAACAATTTGCAATTTTCTCTGAAACTCAAAAACCGGGATCTGTCTCCGGTAAAGTATTCAGGCAGAGGAATCTTAGGTTCAGACATTGGAGCACGTATAACAAAATCTTGTAGGTTCTGTACTTTTGTCGCAAGGTTATTCAAACCTGCAAATAAACTCTGTGGATCCATGTTTCAAATGGGTGTAACCCAAGCATTCAGAGGTTAAGAGGAGAGGAGAAAAAAAAAAAGGCTGAAGACTGCAGTTTAAGCAAGGAATACAAATGATCAAACTAAGGTGCACTTTCAAACACAGAAAAAAAACCTTTTCTTCTCCTTCCTACTTTAGTGCATATTTTAACACATAGATTTTTTATAGGCCGGCCAAACTGTTATGGTTACCCCAATGACCATGGGAAAAAATACAAAACGGACTAGCTCTCGGGTGATGGAAACTAAGGTCGACCGTGACCTGAACCTGACCCAACACTTACAGTAGCCGGGGGATGTACCTACGATGCCCTAGACACCACGCGCCAGCCGGAGATCTAACTACCCCTATAAGAGGAATATACAGGCCTGCCTTACCTCCAGTGAGGAACCCCAAAAGATGATAGTAGGCCCCCACAGATATTGACGGTGAGTTCAGAGGGAATGACATACGTAGGATGAACAGCAGATTTAGCACAGTGAGGTCCGCTTACTAGATAGCAGAAGGACAGGAAAGAGTTACTTCACGGTCGACCTAAAAATCACTATTCAAAAACACCATCCAGAAATTACTTTAAACTCCAGTGACAACTCATGCCACTGGAGTAGTAATTTTCTGTCCACAAGAGCTTCCAGCACTGAAGAGTAACATTGCAGATAGCTGGACAAAAATAGCAAAACAAGAAACAAAATTCAACTTAGCTGAACTGGGACTTGAGGCAGGTGAATGCAACAGAATGCTACTAGCACATTGTTGGCCGGCATGTGACTAACAGCCAAGCAGCCTTAAATAGGAAACTCCCCTAGAGGGTGGCGACAGGTAATCAGAGATGGAGGAAGGCACATAAGAGACACTACCATAACAGACCACCGGGGGAGCCCACAAACCGAATTCACAACAGGGTACAATGTAGGAGTGTGCACAGTATATACTGTATTATACAGGGCTGTATATAGTGAGAGGTGCAATGTAGGAGTGTGCACAGTATATACGGTATTATACAGGGCTGTATATAGTGAGAGGTGCAATGTAGGAGTGTGCACAGTATATACGTTATTATACATGGCTGTATATAGTGAGAGGTGCAATGTAGGAGTGTGCACAGTATATACGGTATTATACAGGGCTGTATATAGTGAGGGTCTGTAATGTAGGAGTGTGCACAGTATATACGGTATACAGGGCTGTATATAGTGAGGAGGTGCAATGTAGGTGTGTGCACAGTATATACGGTATTATACAGTGCTGTATATAGTGAGGGGCTGTAATGTAGGAGTGTGCACAGTATGTACGGTATTATACAGGGCTGTATATAGTGAGAGGTGCAATGTAGGAGTGTGCACAGTATATACGGTATTATACAGGGCTGTATATAGTGAGAGGTGCAATGTAGGAGTGTGCACAGTATATACGGTATTATACAGGGCTGTATATAGTGAGGGGTGCAATGTAGGAGTGTGCATAGTATATACGGTATTATACAGGGCTGGATATAGTGAGGGGGTGCAATGTAGGTGTGTGCACATTATATACGGTATTATACAGGGCTGTATATAGTGAGGGGCTGTAATGTAGGAGTGTGCACAGTATGTACGGTATTATACAGGGCTGTATATAGTGAGAGGTGCAATGTAGGAGTGTGCACAGTATATACGGTATTATACAGGGCTGTATATAGTGAGAGGTGCAATGTAGGAGTATGCACAGTATATACGGTATTATACAAGGCTGTATATAATGAGGGGCTGTAATGTAGGAGTGTGCACAGTATATACGGTTTTATACAGGGCTGTATATAGTGAGAGGTGCAATGTAGGAGTGTGCACAGTATATACGGTATTATACAGGGCCGTGTATAGTGAGGGGGTGTAACGTAGGAGTGTGCACAGTATATACGGTATTATACAGGGCTGTATATAGTGAGGGGTGCAATGTAGGAGTGTGCACAGTATATCCAGTATTATACAGGGCTGTATATAGTGAGGGGCTGTAATGCAGGAGTGTGCACAGTATATATGGTATTATACAGGGCTGTATATAGTGAGGGGCTGTAATGTAGGAGTGTGCACAGCATATATATTATTATACAGGGCTTTATATAGTGAGGGGCTGTAATGTAGGAGTGTGCACAGCATATACTGCATTATACAGGGCTGTATATAGTGCGGGGCTGTAATGTAGGAGTGTGCACAGCATATACTGCATTATACAGGGCTGTATATAGTGAGGGGCTGTAATGTAGGAGTGTGCACAGTATATACTGCATTATATAGGGCTGTATAATGAGGGGCTGTAATGTAGGAGTGTGCACAGTATATACTGCATTATACAGGTCTGTATATAGTGAGGGGCTGTAATGTAGGAGTGTGCACAGTATATACGGTATTATACAGGGCTGTATATAGTGAGGGGGTGCAATGTAGGAATGTGCACAGTATATACGGTATTATACAGGGCTGTATATAGTGAGGGGGTACAATGTAGGAGTGTGCACAGTATATACGGTATTATACAGGGCTGTATATAGTGAGAGGTGCAATGTAGGAGTGTGCACAGTATATACGGTATTATACAGGGCTGTATATAGTGAGAGGTGCAATGTAGGAGTGTGCACAGTATATACGGTATTATACATGGCTGTCTATAGTGAGAGGTGCAATGTAGGAGTGTGCACAGTATATACGGTATTATACAGGGCTGTATATAGTGAGAGGTGCAATGTAGGAGTGTGCACAGTATATACGGTATTATACAGGGCTGTATATACTGAGGGGTGCAATGTAGGAGTGCGCACAGTATATACGGTATTATACAGGGCTGTATATAGTGAGGGGGTGCAATGTAGGAGTGTGCACAGTATATACGGTATTATACAGGGCTGTATATAGTGAGGGGCTGTAATGTAGGAGTGTGCACAGTATGTACGGTATTATACAGGGCTGTGTATAGTGAGAGGTGCAATGTAGGAGTGTGCACAGTATATACTGCATTATACAGGGCTGTGTATAGTGAGGGGCTGTAATGTAGGAGTGTGCACAGTATATACGGTATTATACAGTTCTGTATATAGTGAGAGGTGCAATGTAGGAGTGTGCACAGTATATACGGTATTATACAGGGCTGTATATAGTGAGGGGCTGTAATGTAGGAGTGTGCACAGTATGTACGGTATTATACAGGGCTGTATATAGTGAGAGGTGCAATGTAGGAGTGTGCACAGTATATACGGTATTATGCAAGGCTGTATATAGTGAGAGGTGCAATGTAGGAGTGTGCACAGTATATACGGTATTATACAGGGCTGTATATAGTGAGGGGTGCAATGTAGGAGTGTGCATAGTATATACGGTATTATACAGGGCTGTATATAGTGAGGGGCTGTAATGTAGGAGTGTGCACAGTATGTACGGTATTATACAGGGCTGTATATAGTGAGAGGTGCAATGTAGGAGTGTGCACAGTATATACGGTATTATGCAGGGCTGTATATAGTGAGAGGTGCAATGTAGGAGTGTGCACAGTATATACAGTATTATACAGGGCTGTATATAGTGAGGGGCTGTAATGTAGGAGTGTGCACAGTATATACTGCATTATACAGGGCTGTATATAGTGAGGGGCTGTAATGCAGGACTGTGCACAGTATATACGGTATTATACAGGGCTGTATATAGTGAGGGGCTGTAATGTAGGAGTGTGCACAGTATATACTGCATTATACAAGGCTGTATATAGTGAGGGGCTGTAATGCAGGAGTGTGCACAGTATTTACTGCATTATACAGGGCTGTATATAGTGAGGGGCTGTAATGCAGGAGTGTGCACAGCATATACTGCATTATACAGGGCTGTATATAGTGAGGGGTGCAATGTAGGAGTGTGCACAGTATATCCAGTATTATACAGGGCTGTATATAGTGAGGGGCTGTAATGCAGGAGTGTGCACAGTATATATGGTATTATACAGGGCTGTATATAGTGAGGGGCTGTAATGTAGGAGTGTGCACAGCATATATATTATTATACAGGGCTTTATATAGTGAGGGGCTGTAATGTAGGAGTGTGCACAGCATATACTGCATTATACAGGGCTGTATATAGTGCGGGGCTGTAATGTAGGAGTGTGCACAGCATATACTGCATTATACAGGGCTGTATATAGTGAGGGGCTGTAATGTAGGAGTGTGCACAGTATATACTGCATTATATAGGGCTGTATAATGAGGGGCTGTAATGTAGGAGTGTGCACAGTATATACTGCATTATACAGGTCTGTATATAGTGAGGGGCTGTAATGTAGGAGTGTGCACAGTATATACGGTATTATACAGGGCTGTATATAGTGAGGGGGTGCAATGTAGGAATGTGCACAGTATATACGGTATTATACAGGGCTGTATATAGTGAGGGGGTACAATGTAGGAGTGTGCACAGTATATACGGTATTATACAGGGCTGTATATAGTGAGAGGTGCAATGTAGGAGTGTGCACAGTATATACGGTATTATACAGGGCTGTATATAGTGAGAGGTGCAATGTAGGAGTGTGCACAGTATATACGGTATTATACATGGCTGTCTATAGTGAGAGGTGCAATGTAGGAGTGTGCACAGTATATACGGTATTATACAGGGCTGTATATAGTGAGAGGTGCAATGTAGGAGTGTGCACAGTATATACGGTATTATACAGGGCTGTATATACTGAGGGGTGCAATGTAGGAGTGCGCACAGTATATACGGTATTATACAGGGCTGTATATAGTGAGGGGGTGCAATGTAGGAGTGTGCACAGTATATACGGTATTATACAGGGCTGTATATAGTGAGGGGCTGTAATGTAGGAGTGTGCACAGTATGTACGGTATTATACAGGGCTGTGTATAGTGAGAGGTGCAATGTAGGAGTGTGCACAGTATATACTGCATTATACAGGGCTGTGTATAGTGAGGGGCTGTAATGTAGGAGTGTGCACAGTATATACGGTATTATACAGTTCTGTATATAGTGAGAGGTGCAATGTAGGAGTGTGCACAGTATATACGGTATTATACAGGGCTGTATATAGTGAGGGGCTGTAATGTAGGAGTGTGCACAGTATGTACGGTATTATACAGGGCTGTATATAGTGAGAGGTGCAATGTAGGAGTGTGCACAGTATATACGGTATTATGCAAGGCTGTATATAGTGAGAGGTGCAATGTAGGAGTGTGCACAGTATATACGGTATTATACAGGGCTGTATATAGTGAGGGGTGCAATGTAGGAGTGTGCATAGTATATACGGTATTATACAGGGCTGTATATAGTGAGGGGCTGTAATGTAGGAGTGTGCACAGTATGTACGGTATTATACAGGGCTGTATATAGTGAGAGGTGCAATGTAGGAGTGTGCACAGTATATACGGTATTATGCAGGGCTGTATATAGTGAGAGGTGCAATGTAGGAGTGTGCACAGTATATACAGTATTATACAGGGCTGTATATAGTGAGGGGCTGTAATGTAGGAGTGTGCACAGTATATACTGCATTATACAGGGCTGTATATAGTGAGGGGCTGTAATGCAGGACTGTGCACAGTATATACGGTATTATACAGGGCTGTATATAGTGAGGGGCTGTAATGTAGGAGTGTGCACAGTATATACTGCATTATACAAGGCTGTATATAGTGAGGGGCTGTAATGCAGGAGTGTGCACAGTATTTACTGCATTATACAGGGCTGTATATAGTGAGGGGCTGTAATGCAGGAGTTTGCACAGTATATACTGCATTATACAAGGCTGTATATAGTGAGGGGCTGTAATGTAGGAGTGTGCACAGTATATACGGTATTATACAGGGCTGTATATAGTGAGGGGGTGCAATGTAGGAGTGTGCACAGTATATACGGTATACAGGGCTGTATATAGTGACGGGTGCAATGTAGGAGCGTGCACAGTATATACGGTATACTGGGCTGTATATAGTGAATGGTGCAATGTAGGATTGTGCACAGTATATACGGTATTATACAGGGCTGTATATAGTGAGGGGCTGCAATGTAGGACCGTGCACAGTATGTACGGTATACAAGGCTGTATATAGTGAGGGGCTGTAATGTAGGAGTGTGCACAGTATATACGGTATTATACAGGGCTGTATATAGTGAGGGGTGCAATGCAGGAGTGTGCAGAGTATATACGGTATTATACATGGCTGTATATAGTGAAGGGGTGCAATGTAGGAGTGTGCACAGTATATACGATATTATACAATTATAATTGATATCAACACTGCTATTATTTTGAACACATCCCCTTTCAATTACCGTAATTATTCTAACACACAGACTCATTAGCATGCAGATCATGTATGCCGAGTATGTTGGTTTTCTTAGAATCTACCTAAGCAACTGGTAAATTGTTTGATATAATAATATATTAAGTAATATAATTTATACCAAACACAGTGATTAGTCTGGTTAATCATACTGGACTGCTATTATTTTGAACACTTCTGTACATAGCAGAGACTTAAATGGATAGAATACAAGTAAGGGCTTGCCTACACTTGTGTGGGGAAACGGGGGTTTGGCGGGCTCCCAAGGTCTGCTAGCCGGGACCGTGTGGACCAGGGATCGACCCGCCTAACACCTGCTCTCCCATTAACGTGGGCATAACGCTACTCGGACAACGCAGGGTGAGGGTAATATAGTGTGGCAATGCTTTATTGAACCACAAAACGGGCAGATAACCCATCAAACAATCCCAGCACAGTACCCAAGATGGTGCACATTACAGAGTCTTACCCTTCCTCTGACTCACCAGGATAATGGTAGAAGTTACGTCAGAGCTCCCAGGGTCGCTACCCGATCTGTGATACTCACACAGAGAGGAGGTAACGACAAGCGTAGGGAGATGACAGTCCATAGAGTCCATACAAGGTCCAAAGCCAGTTGACACAAGAGTCACCAACTGGCTTATCAGAACATCTCCATGGAACCAGGCGACCAGCGGGTTCCAAACCTGGCTTTCTCCAAACAGATCCATGGTTCAGCAATGGTCAATGGAGCAGATCTGTATCCTTCCAAATGGAGCCGAAAACCCCTAGGTTGTTTCTTATAGAATGATAGATCCGTGTTCCTGGTGATGGTGCCATGATGAATTGGCTGCAGTCCTGTCTCTCATCCTTTGGGTGTTTTGCTGAATGTGTGGCTGTGTCAACACTTAAATGCAAAAGTCAACCTACAGATAAAAAGTAAATTCTTCTTGGTTTGCAAAACATAGTCGTCTGGGTAATTAAGATATAATCTGGTTTCTTAACAACTTGTGTATAAAAATCAGTCCCATTCTCATCCAGAAGAGTAGGACGATTTTTTTTCTCACTTGAAATCCATGTGATGTCCGTCTTTTAACTCGGCAGAGATAATCTTTTACAGGACCACATACAGTTTTCTATACTACAGAATTTTATTGTATTCACAAAAATCTGATCCCATACTGATGGTCCGTATGGCATGCAATTTTTCTCTCTTACTGTCCGATTTCAGAGTGAAATCACAGTATGCTGCAATTTTTTTCTCATGCTGAATACAGCTGAGAAAAAATATGCAGATCTGCACTGCCTCATTGAATGACATTGGTCTGAGAGCAATCCGAGTGCACTCGTCTAATTTATACTCAAATGTGAGCAAGGACTTATACTGGATCTTTTCCCACCAACAGATGTGTCACGATTCACACCGTGACTGTCAAGATCCCTCAGCCGCTGCCCACAATATGTCACGGATCGGGGTGACTTTAGACCAGCAGACGGCTGTGTCACGATTCACACCGTGACTGTCAAGATCCCTTAGCCGCTGCCCACAATATGTCACGGATTGGGGTGACTTTAGACCAGCAGACGGCTATCACATGTGCAGGGGGGCTTATCCTAGTTATCCCTCCACTGCCACAATGTGATGAAAAAAACACACACGAGGCTATTGACCTCTTGTTTACAGCAGGGGCTTATTTTAGGTATCCCACTGCTCTTCAGTATACCATGAACTGCAGGGATTTGTGTCTATCCCGCTTACAGTTCCACTTAACACTTGCAGCTCTCTGGCGCCCCCCTTACTCTCAGGTCAGATTAGGTACTGCACCTGGGGTAATTAGTCGCCAGAAAGGCTGCCTGCTATGTACTGGCTATTGGGCGCACTGCAGCAACGCGATAACTACTCCCACTCAGGCAGGAACAATAATTATCAAGCCGCAGTCGCTACAGGGACCCCCAAAAGCTGGCACACGGTCGCTGCCACCAGCTCCAATTGAACGGGTCTGGAGCAAACCCCCCAAAAAAACAGTAGCGTAATTCCCTTCAGAGACAGGGTACGGTTTAGGGCAGGAAGAACGAACTAGTATTAAAGAGTATACCCCATAAATGATTTTTAGGCAGTGTTTATAAAATATTTTACAAAGATGTTACAAATGAGACAATTGCAAATATGTACAAGGTAATTATGAAAATAAAAGGATTAAATGAAGAAAAGATAACACTCACATATTCTCAGATCATTGCATTGCAGGCAACCAGACATCCCAGCTCATTTGTCGTGCTGCTCAGGCCTCACAGGAAAAGACAAGAAGAAGGAGCTGGGGATCTGGCCACAAACTTAAGACCTACAGCTAGTGACATCACAGAAAGGGCTGGCTTTTCCAGATCCTCCTACCTTTCAGTCTGAGTACTTTGAATACAAATTGGTCTAATGCTTATAACTCCGTTCCAGTACATATCAGAATCATAGCACACCCAGCATTCAGCTTGTATTAACATGAGCTTTCTTATGAGATCAAATATGTCCTATTATTTACAGAGCAATCCCTACTTCTTCACCAGAGGGAGCTACAAGCCTGTGATTAGAGTCATTGATAGATCCACCGAGAGAGAATAAGAACATCTATTTTCGTGTTTTTAACGTAAACGGTTTGCGTAATATCTTACAAAAATGGAACAAAAGACTTTCATGATTCTGAAGTTTCTCTAACAGTTCCTGCTAACACAAATTTCCCTTGCAGCTATGACCGTCGTAAATACCTTCCGTCAATAAAACTCCCCCACAAGGCAAGCTCTGCTACACAGACAGTTAGAACCACAGGGAAGGAAAGAGAACCAGAGAGAGGGGGGGGTTTAGCCCCGCATGCTAGCAAGAAAACTAACTTATGATATTTCATACCATATCGTGACAGGCTGTCACATGTGCAGGGGGCTTATCCTAGTTATCCCTCCACTGCCACAATGTGATGAAACAACACACACGAGGTTATTGACCTCTTAGTTTACAGCAGGGGCTTATTTTAGGTATCCCACTGCTCTTCAGTATACCATGAACTGCAGGGATTTGTGTATATCCCGCTTACAGTTCCCCTTAAACCTTGCAGCTCTCTGGCGCCCCCCTTACTGTCAGGTCAGATTAGGTACTGCACCTAGGGTGATTAGTCGCCAGAAACGCTGCCTGCTATGTACTGGCTATTGGGTGCCCTGCAGCAACGCGATAACTACTCCCACTCAGGCAGGAACAATAATTATCAAGCCGCAGTCGCTACAGTGACCCCCAAAAGCCGGCACACGGTCGCTGCCACCAGCTCCAATTGAACGGGTCTGGAGCTAACCCCAAAACAGTAGCGTAATTCCCTTCAGAGACAGGGTACGGTTTAGGGCAGGAAGAACGAACTAGTATTAAATATTATACCCCATGAATGATTTTTAGGCAGTGTTTATAAAATATTTTACAAAGATGTTACAAATGAGACAATTGCAAATATGTACAAGGTAATTATGAAAATAAAAGGATTAAAGGAAGAAAAGTTAACACTCACATGTTCTTAGATCATTGCATTGCAGGCAACCACACGTCCCAGCTCATTGGGCGTGCTCAGGTCTGTCCAGGAAAAACTCCAAATCTGCCTCCTGAAAGTCTCCCAGCAACTTAAAACCTGCAGGCTGTGACCTCACAGAAAGGGCTGGCTTTTCCAACCCCTCCTACTTCTTCAGTATTACTCACTGGGCATTAAATATATCTGATGCCCGTAACTTCGCTACAGACCATAAAATAATCGCACCATACCCATCATTCATCTCGTAGTATCGTGGGCATTCCGATGAGATCAAATAAGTCCTATTTGTCACGCACACTGACCGAGAAATCCCTACCTCTGTACCAGAGGGAGCTAGAAACCTGTGTTTCGAGGGATGGGTAGATCCTCCGAGTGTGATTATGACGATATATTTTGTGTTCGTATTTTAAATCGTTTGCCTAATATCTTTCAAAAACAGAACAAAGGACTTTCAGGATTCTAGAATCTTCTCTAACAGTTAAAGCTGAGCACTGTCTACTACAGGAAATACCGGTCGTAAATGCCTTTCGTCAATAAAACTCTCTTCCCCCATGCACAGTGGAAAGGCAGCTCAACTCTGAAGAAAAAGAGAAGGGGGGTTTCTTAGCCCACATCCTGGGCTAACAAGAGAAACTAAACTTATATGATATTCGTATATTTCATACCATATCGTGACACCTCCCCCTTTAAGCGTGCGCTACGGCGGCAGAACCTCTCGGTATGCCTCCATGCGCACCTCCGTGGGTTCACCCTGGTGGGAGAGTCCATCTGCATTCCCATGCTCTTTGCCCGCTTTGTGTTTAATGGTGAAGTCAAATTGCTGAAGGGCAAGGCTCCAGCTTAGCAACCTGCCATTGGTTCCACACATGGTGCTTAGCCAGCGCAGAGGGTTGTGGTCGGTCACCACCGTGAAGGTGCGACCGTACAAGTAGGGCTGCAAGCGCTGCAGGGCCCAGACTACGGCCAGGCACTCCTTCTCAATGGTGGAGTAGGCCACTTCCCTCGGCAAAAGTTTCCGGCTCAGGTACAACACGGGGTGCTCTTGGTCCTCCGAGTCAACCTGGCTGAGCACAGCGCCAAGGCCAAACTCGCTGGCGTCGGTCTGTACCAAGAACGGTCGACGGCTGTCGACTGCTTTCAACACAGGGGCGTTGCACAGTGCTGTCTTCAACGCCTGGAAGGCCCCCTCACAGCCATCTGTCCAGTTGACGATGTGGGGTAGCTTCTTCCTGGTGAGGTCCGTCAAAGGTTTTGCCAGGCTACTATAGTGCTGCACGAAGCGCCTATAGTACCCTGCAGTGCCCAGGAAGGACATCACCTGTTTCTTGTTCCTTGGAGTGGGCCAGTTCACGATCACACCCACTTTGTCAGGCTCTGGCTTTAGGGTGTTTCCACCTACCTGGTGCCCCAGGTAGTGAACCTCCCTCATGCCCATCTGGCACTTTCCCGGCTTGATAGTCAGTCCTGCTCGGTGAATTCGCCCGAGCACCTCCTCGAGATGCTGCAGGTGTTCATCCCAGGAGGGACTGAAGATGGCAATGTCATCTAAGTACGCCACGGCGTACTTCTCCAGTCCCTGAAGCAGGAGATTGACCATCCGCTGGAAAGTGGCAGGGGCATTCTTCATGCCGAAGGGCATGACCGTGGACTCGTACAGTCCAAAGGGTGTGATAAAGGCAGACTTCTCCTGCCTCGGGGCTCAGGGGAATCTGCCAGTATCCGCGACTCAGATCCATTATTGTCAGGTATTCTGCGCCAGCTAACTTCTCAAGCAGCTCCTCGATGCGCGGCATTGGGTGCGCGTCAGAGGCTGTAATGGCGTTGAGCCCCCTGTAGTCCACGCAGAACCGGGTGGTCCGGTCCTTCTTTGGCACGAGAACTACAGGTGAGGCCCACGCGCTCTTTGACCGTCGAATCACCCCCAGCTGTAACATCTCATCGATCTCCTGGCGCATAATCTGCTGCACCTGGTCAGAGATTCGATAGGGTGTTCGCCGTAGTGGGGCGTGATTCCCGGTGTCCACCTCGTGGACCGCTAACTCAGTCCTTCCAGGCCGGTTGGAGAACACGACCCGGAAGGGTTCCAGTGTGGTTTGCAACTGCAACCGCTGTGGTTCATCTAGCGAGGCGCTTACCTCCACGTCCTCAATGGACCCACGGGCCTTGGCTTGGGCCAGCATGTCCAGGAGGGTGTCTTCCTCCCCGTCTTCGGGTAAGCTGCAGACCGGTAGGACGAAAGGTTCACGTTCGTGATGAGCCTTCATCATGTTGACGTGAAAGGCCTTTCGCCTACCCCGAGTGTGGTCAAGCGTGACCACATAGGTGACCGGGTTGAGCTGTTGGTGGACGACGTACGGGCCCTCCCAGGCTGCCTGAAGCTTATCCGTTGGTACAGGAACCAGCACCCACACCTTTTGACCCACGTGGTAGGTCCGCTCCCGGGCGTTTTGGTCGTACCAGTGCTTCTGATCAGCCTGAGCCTGCGTCATGTTGTCATGCACCAACTGCGTCAAGGTCTGCATCTTGTCACGGAAGCGCATGACATACTCCACTATGGACATTTCAGAAGGGTTCGGCTCCTCTTCCCAGGATTCTCTTACCAACCCAAGGGGTCCCCGGACTCGCCTGCCGTACAGGAGCTCGAAGGGGGAGAACCCCGTCGAGGCCTGCGGAACCTCTCGGTAAGCGAATAGCAGGTGTGGGAGGTACCGCTCCCAGTCGCGCCCTTGTGTCTCAACCAGCATGCGTAGCATCTGTTTGAGGGTACCATTGAAGCGTTCACACAAGCCATTGGTCTGTGGGTGATACGCACTCGATACCAGGTGCTTCACCTGCATTTTCTTACAGAGAGCCTCCATTAGGTGAGACATAAATTGGGTCCCTCGATCAGTAAGCATTTCCCTGGGAAATCCTACCTGTGAAAAGATGGCCAACAGGGCATCCGCCACCTTATCTGCCCTAGTTGACGACAGAGCTACTGCCTCTGGGTACCGGGTAGCGTAGTCTACCACAGTAAGAATAAATCGCTTTCCAGAGCTGCTGGAGACGGCCAGCGGGCCCACAATGTCCACCGCAATCCTCTGGAAAGGCTCCTCTATCACTGGCAAAGGGATCAGGGGAGCCTTAAGAGCAAGCCCCGCCTTCCTCACTCTTTGACAGGTGACACAGGAGCGGCAGTAGTTTGACACATCTGTCCCCATCTTAGGCCAATAGAAGTGTTGAGACAGCCGGGCCTTAGTTTTGCTGATCCCCAAGTGTCCAGCTAGCGGGATCTCATGGGCAATCCGCAACAACTCACCCCGGAATTGCTGTGGGACGACCAGCTGTCTTTCCCTCAACCACTCCTTTTGTGATTCTCCGGGTACTGTCTCCCGGTACAACCTTCCTCCTTCCCAGAACACCTTCTCCTTATCAGTCTCGGAGAAGCGCGTCCCGGCGAGTTGTCTCAAACTCTCTAGGCTCGCATCTGTGTGCAGAGCGGCCTGAAACTCCTGGCTAGGGGAAGCCAGAAGTGATGTCAGGGTCCCTTCCCCACGGGAGCCCTCTGGGACCTGCTCTGGGTCCACCTCTGGTTCAGTCACACTGATGACTGAGGAGGGTCCGGAAGGCAGACAGGTATCTGCGTTCCAGGCACTCTGACTGTGGGTGACAGCAGCTACATAGGCTGTCTCCCCGGGGGTTTCTACAGACCCATCAGCCGACGCTGCTATGGGCTCTACCTCCCCATCCACCCCCATTACCTCAGGAGCATTGCTACTTATGGGCCAGTTACCTTCCTCGGTGGCACTGGTCAATTGCATGGCATCACCTTCCTCACGGTTCCCATGTATCTCCCCATTTCCTGTAGCACCGACACTTGCCCCTGCTAGGGGTTCCTCAGCCGTCTCACTCCGCAGAGCGACGTGGCTGAGCACTCCTGTACCTATGGACACATCAACTTTCACAGAAACATCATTATCAGATACAGTTGGCACAGGTACAACATTTCCACCATCAATCCTAGGGAAAAAATGGTTAACAGATGCATCATTACAAGATAAAGCATGGTCAGGTAACACATGCGATTTCCCATCATCATCATCATCAGGGTTAACTTTACCCTCATTAGTAGATTGGGGAGGAGGGTCATCCACGAAGTATGCAACCAACCTCCCCAAATCAGTCCCCAACAAAACATCAGTGGGCAAATTCTCAGACAGCCCCACTTCCTTCACCCCGCTCCCGGCACCCCAATCAATAAAAACCCGGGCCATCGGTAAGGGACAGCTGATGCCCCCAATCCCAGTGACAGTTAGGGTTTTCCCCGGAATGATTTCTTCAGGGGCCGCCAGTTCGGGTCGGATGAGGGTTCGTTCAGCCCCGGTGTCCTTGAGGCCTGTAGCAACATTACCTCCCACAATGACATGCTGTACGTTATCACACCCCCTCCCAGCCACACCACCCACCAAAAGAACTGCTGCATTAGGCCCTGGGGCCTGGGATGAGGGGTTCTTCTGCCTGGCTGGACATCGGTGACTGAGGTGTCCAGTCTGCCTGCAGTGGTAACACTGGCGAAGTTCGGTGGTGGGTCTGGTGCTGTTGGCCACGGGGACAGGGCCTCTGGTAGGTTGGCTGGCAGGGGTACTGGCGTTGGATGCAGGCTTACCCCCTCTCCAGCTGGAGGTGACTGGCTTCCGCACTTCCGATCTACGGTTGGCCTCATAGGCATCGGCAATCTGCGCTGCTTTCGTCACGTCTTTGGGTTCTCTGTCCATCACGAACTGTCGCACCTCAGTTGGGCAAAGACGGAAGAGCTGGTCTTTGATCATCAGGTCTCGCAGCTGTGCAAAGGTGGTCACTGACAGTCCTTGGGTCCACTGGTCAAAGTGGGTCCCCAGTCCATGCACCACATCACTGTAACTGTCGTGTGGGCCACGTTGGAGGGTCCGAAACTTTTTACGGTACACCTCGGGTGTAAGCTGGTACTTGGCTATGAGGGCCTGCTTGATAGCCTCATAGTCACCATCTTGTTCCTGAGGGAGGGCAGCAAACGCCTCCAGAGCTTTTCCTCTCAGCCCTGGTGTCAGGTACCATGCCCATTCTTGTGTAGGCAGCTGGTACTGTCTGCAGGCTTTCTCAAAGGCCCGCAGAAAAGTGTCCAAGTCCCCATCCTTTTCCATAACAGGAAAGTGGTCAGGCCGGGGCTTCGGTATCTGAGCGCTGCTGGGCTCACGACTGGACTGGGACGACCCCTGCATTTGTAGTTGGGCCATCTGCAGCTGGTACTCCCTCTCCGCTTGGGCCTCTCGCTCGGCTCGCTGGGCCTCTCGCTCGGCTCGGGCCTCTCGCTCGGCTCGCTGGGCCTGGGCCTCTCGCTCGGCTCTCTCTTGGTATTGCTGGATCAGCTGCAGACGTCGGTCCAGGTCATCTGCGGAGCATTGTTGCAGAGCCAGCTGCAGGAGGAGGTCTGCGCCCCCTTGGTTGCCAGTAGGGCCCGTATTCAGGGGTTGGACCTCTGCGGCAGCACCATGCTCGCTTGTGCCAGCTTCTGCGGCCTCTGGGCTCTGTGAGTGGTCTAGAGCGGCTTCCCATTGCATCAGGGCTGCGACCAGTTCGCTTTTGCTTTTGCTTGCATAGTCAATGTGCTGTGACTTGCATAAGGCAACAAGGGTGTCTCTGGTCTGCTGTTCATAAAAGGCTTCTCCCAGCCCAACCATGGTTGCCAAATAAAAGAGAGAATAGAAAAACGAAGAGAAAGGGAGGGGATAATTACCAGTACACAATTGTCTCACAACTAATAAACACTGAGTTCGTTCTCCAAACTTATTTGCGCAGAGTTCTCGCAAGAACTTTCTGCAAGTTTTTAGTGAGAGGAATGATTGCTCAAACCAAATCACTAATGCTCTAATATCCCACTGCTGCCACCAATTTGTCACGATTCACACCGTGACTGTCAAGATCCCTCAGCCGCTGCCCACAATATGTCACGGATCGGGGTGACTTTAGACCAGCAGACGGCTGTCACATGTGCAGGGGGCTTATCCTAGTTATCCCTCCACTGCCACAATGTGATGAAACAACACACACGAGGTTATTGACCTCTTAGTTTACAGCAGGGGCTTATTTTAGGTATCCCACTGCTCTTCAGTATACCATGAACTGCAGGGATTTGTGTATATCCCGCTTACAGTTCCCCTTAAACCTTGCAGCTCTCTGGCGCCCCCCTTACTGTCAGGTCAGATTAGGTACTGCACCTAGGGTGATTAGTCGCCAGAAACGCTGCCTGCTATGTACTGGCTATTGGGTGCCCTGCAGCAACGCGATAACTACTCCCACTCAGGCAGGAACAATAATTATCAAGCCGCAGTCGCTACAGTGACCCCCAAAAGCCGGCACACGGTCGCTGCCACCAGCTCCAATTGAACGGGTCTGGAGCTAACCCCAAAACAGTAGCGTAATTCCCTTCAGAGACAGGGTACGGTTTAGGGCAGGAAGAACGAACTAGTATTAAATATTATACCCCATGAATGATTTTTAGGCAGTGTTTATAAAATATTTTACAAAGATGTTACAAATGAGACAATTGCAAATATGTACAAGGTAATTATGAAAATAAAAGGATTAAAGGAAGAAAAGTTAACACTCACATGTTCTTAGATCATTGCATTGCAGGCAACCACACGTCCCAGCTCATTGGGCGTGCTCAGGTCTGTCCAGGAAAAACTCCAAATCTGCCTCCTGAAAGTCTCCCAGCAACTTAAAACCTGCAGGCTGTGACCTCACAGAAAGGGCTGGCTTTTCCAACCCCTCCTACTTCTTCAGTATTACTCACTGGGCATTAAATATATCTGATGCCCGTAACTTCGCTACAGACCATAAAATAATCGCACCATACCCATCATTCATCTCGTAGTATCGTGGGCATTCCGATGAGATCAAATAAGTCCTATTTGTCACGCACACTGACCGAGAAATCCCTACCTCTGTACCAGAGGGAGCTAGAAACCTGTGTTTCGAGGGATGGGTAGATCCTCCGAGTGTGATTATGACGATATATTTTGTGTTCGTATTTTAAATCGTTTGCCTAATATCTTTCAAAAACAGAACAAAGGACTTTCAGGATTCTAGAATCTTCTCTAACAGTTAAAGCTGAGCACTGTCTACTACAGGAAATACCGGTCGTAAATGCCTTTCGTCAATAAAACTCTCTTCCCCCATGCACAGTGGAAAGGCAGCTCAACTCTGAAGAAAAAGAGAAGGGGGGTTTCTTAGCCCACATCCTGGGCTAACAAGAGAAACTAAACTTATATGATATTCGTATATTTCATACCATATCGTGACAAGATGTATCATTCTACTCAGTCTCACCTGCTCTACACACTGCTGGTCACAGATCTGACAGCATTTAAGTATAAATTCACCGCACTCTCACAGGGAATATAATGCAGAATCTTTCAAATTTTATTAAATGTGTTTCTGGGAGCAAAAATAATGTGTTTTTTTCCAGACCCGCTAGTTTACCAGGTCTCTAGGTGAGTTTTGCTCTTGCTCCATTTTTTAATTTTCAATTTTATTTTTATTTAATTTTTATTTAATTTTTATTTTTATTTTTATTTTCATTTTATTTTCATTTTTCATTTTTTTCATTCATTTTCACATTATTTTTCTTATTATTTTGTCTTTATTTTTCAACCCAATTTTCATCCTTGGTTCACGGTTTTCCCAACAGCATCCATCTTATTATACCTACATTATTTTTCATATTTTTCATTTTTTCCCCTTTTTTTCATTTTTTTCATTTCTTTCATTTTATTTCTTTTCACTGTTATTTTTATTATTATTTTTATTCATTTTTATTATTATTTACATTTTCCAATTTATCCTTTTTTTCATCATTTTTTCCTCATCTTTCTTATTTTATTTTACCATTTTCTCTTGCCATTAGACTTTATTAGGTGCCCGTCCTATAACGTTCTATCTCATTACATACTCTATTACATATCGCATATCTTATGCCATATTCCTGAGACCACGGTGACACATCGCTATCACAGCCATAATGTGCTTCATACAGGCATTCAAGTCCCCCTGCGCAGTTCATATCGTTCCTTCTATTATACTCATACAGGCATTTTGGTTTCCCTAACGACAGCCGCGCATGCGCAGTTCCCATATGCACACAGCGATATGTCACTTCCGGTTTTGACCGGCCACCTCCGGTCCCGCGCTACATAAACGCCACACTGGGGGCTGGTAGTCATCCACCACCGCATCTAGGCACGGGAGCGCCGCTATCCACGCCACCAACACAGGTAGATACCCCCACTATATATGCGCATTTTCTATTTTCAGCCCTATCCCTTACTACATAGCTAGACTATGATATATCTGTCTCTACAGATCTACAACGACCCCTAATTGCGCTACTACGCCTGGGCACCATATAACAATAGGTATTTTATTATCTCCCCCATTTAACCCTCTCCCTTCCGTATTTCCTCTTCTCAGTACTAACGTACTTTTAAATCTTCTACAGCATCACCGGGACCCTTAAGGCCCCGTCACACACAGCGACACTGCAGCGATACAGACAACGATGCTGATCGCTGCAGCGTCGCTGTTTTGTCGCTGTGTGGTCGCTGGGGAGCTGTCACACAGACAGCTCTCTCCAGCGACCAACGATCAGGGGAACGACTTCGGCATCGTTGAAACTGTCTTCAATGATGCCGAAGTCCCCCTGCAGCACCCGGGTAACCAGGGTAAACATCGGGTTACTAAGCGCAGGGCCGCACTTAGTAACCCGATGTTTACCCTGGTTACCAAAAAAAACAAACCGTACATACTCACCATCTGATGTCCGTCAGGTCCCTTGCCATCTGCTTCCTGCTCTGACTGAGTGCCGCCGTACAGTGAGAGCAGAGCGCAGCGGTGACGTCACTGCTGTGCTCTGCTCTCACTGTACGGCGGCACTCAGTCAGAGCAGGAAGCAGACGGCAAGGGACCTGACGGACATCAGATGGTGAGTATGTACTGTTTGTTTTTTTTTACATTTACGCTGGTAACCAGGGTAAACATCGGGTTACTAAGCGCGGCCCTGCGCTTAGTAACCCGATGTTTACCCTGGTTACCAGTGAAGACATCGCTGGATCGGTGTCACACACACCGATTCAGCGATGTCAGCGGGACCTCAACGACCAAAAAAAGGTCCAGGCCATTCCGACACGACCAGCGATCTCACAGCAGGGGCCTGGTCGCTGGTACGTGTCACACATAGCGAGATCGCTACTGAGGTCGCTGTTGCGTCACAAAACTTGTGACTCAGCAGCGATCTCGCTATGTGTGACGGGGCCTTTATCCCGATTCCTCCTATACCTCTTATCTACCTGAATAAAGTCATAACATGTTATTTTCAAACTGTTTTTCATTTGATACCAGTCTCTGACAGGATACATATGGACTTCTATGTATATATATGTATATATTTGTATATAAATGTGTATACACTGTGTTCCAAATTATTATGCACATAGAGTTTAGGAGTGATAAGGTTAGAATTTTTTTGTTTGTCATTTAAACTCATTGATGGTGATGTGTGTCAGGGCTCTTTATATCACTGAAAGCAATTGCAGATACCTGTGCAAATTAGTTTGGCAGGTGTGTCCAAATAAAGGCAAGACTACTTAAGAAGGCTGTTCCACATTATTAAGCAGCCTACATTTTTTGCCAAAACGGGAAAGAAAAAGGATGTGTCGGCTGCTGAGAAGCAACAAATTGTGGAGTATTTAGGTCAAGGCATGACTACAATCAACAATGCCAAGACACTTCATCGTGATCATCGCACAATCAAGAAGTATGTAGCTGATTCCCAGCACACACGTGTGCGTGCTGATAAGGAAAAATTGAGGACTCTTTCCAACAGGCAATTGCGTAAGGTTAAAAGAGCAGATGCAAAAATGCCTTGTCATAGCAGCAGACAAGTTTTTAAAGCTGCTGGTGCCTCCAACGTCCCCAGAACAACAAGATGCAGGGTCCTTCAGAGGTTTGCAGCTGTGCGTAAGCCATCCTGTCGACCACCTCTATCCACTGCACACAAGCAGAAACGGCTCCAGTGGGCCAAACGATACATGAAGACTGACTTCCAAACTGTTTTGTTCACCGATGAGTGCCGTGCAACGCTCAATGGTCCAGATGGATGAAGTGGAGGATGGCTGGTTGATGGACACCCCATGAAAACACGGCTAAGGCGCCAACACGGAGGAGGTGGAGTAATGTTTTGGGCTGGAATCATGGGGAGAGAGATTGTCGGCCCCTTTATGATCCCTGAAGGGGTAAAGATGAACTCCATAATCTATGTGGAGTTTCTAAAACAACACTTCCTGCCATGGTTCAAGAGGAAGAACCGTGCTTTCCTCAGCAAGATCATTTTCATGCATGATAATACACCGTCTCAAGCTGCAAAAAATACATCTGCATCTCTGGCTGCTATGGGCATAAAAGAGGACAAACTTATGGTGTGGCCACCATCTTCCCCTGACCTCAACCCCATTGAGAACCTCTGGAGCATCATCAAAAGGAGTGTCTATGATGGCGGGAGGCAGTTCACATCTAAGCAACAGCTCTGGGAGGGTATTCTGTCCACATTCAAAACAATTGAAGCAGAAACCATCCAAAAACTGACAAATTCAATGGACGAGAGAGTTCAGAAGCTTCTTTCGAACAAGGGGTCCTATGTGCAAATGTAACATCACCTAGAATAAAGTTTTCACTTGAAAACTGTTTGATTTCATTTTGTAATAAGCTGATAATGCTTATAACTTCACAATTAACCATTTTTTGTTCAAAATAAAAAAAAAAGGTTGAAAACTCTGCTGTGCGTAATAATTTGGAACATGCATTTTGAGTGTTTATTTTTTTTTTTAAATATACTGTTTTCATAGGCAGTTTGTTCCAAAACATTGCAATTATACTAGAATAGTAGATGACTGGAAAATAACAATGACTGCAATTCAGATAGTTAATTTAGAGAAAATATGAGGAAATATTATTTGCATAATAATTTGGAACACAGTGTATATGCTCATTGATATCTATCTCCAGTAGGATGACCTGGATTTCTGGGGACCCCTACGAATTTATGAATTTATTGTTTGACTTATTATTTATTTTTGTTTCTGCTCTGTTTGTTTTGTTATCCACAGCGGGTATGATAAAGGCTCCGGCGGAGCCGAAACGTCTCTTGTCGCTTTGTTAAAATATTCTGTTATGCTCCCAGAAACACATTTAATAAAATTTGAAAGATTCTGCATTATATTCCCTATGAGAGCGCGGTGAATTTATACTTACCGTATATACTCGAGTATAAGCCGAGATTTTCAGCCCAAATTTTTGGGCTGAAAGTGCCCCTCTCGGCTTATACTCGAGTCATGATCGGTGGTGGGGTCAGCGGGTGAGCACTGTCATATACTTACCTGCTTCCGGGGCTCCTGGCGCTCCCCCTGCCCGTCCCACGGTCTCCGGGTGCCGCAGCCTCTTCCCCTGAGCGGTCACGTGGGACCGCTCATTAGAGAAATGAATAGGCGGCTCCACCTCCCATAGGGGCGGAGCCGCCTATTCATTTCTCTAATGAAGCGGTGCCGGTGACCGCTGATAGAGAAAGAGGCTGCGACACCGAAGACAGGCAGGGGGAAGGAGCGGGACGCCGGGAGCAGGTAAGTGTCGCATATTCACCTGTCCGCGTTCCACACGCCGGGCGTCGCGCCATCTTCCCGGCGTCTCTCTGCACTGACTGTTCAGGCAGAGGGCGCGATGACGCATATAGTGTGCGCGCCGCCCTCTGCCTGATCAGTCAGTGCGGAGAGAGACGCCGGGAAGATGGCGCCGAGGAGCTGCAAGCAAGACAGGTGAGTATGTGTTTGTTTGTTTTTTTATTGCAGCAGCAGCAGCACAGATTTATGTGGAGTATCTATGGGGCAATGGTGCAGAGTATTATATGGCAGAGCTATGGGGCAACGGTGCAGAGCACTATATGGCACAGCTATGGGGCAATGGTGCAGAGCACTATATGGCACAGCTATGGGGCAACGGTGCAGAGCACTATATGGCACAGCTATGGGGCAATAACGGTGCAGAGCACTATATGGCACAGCTATGGGGCAACGGTGCAGAGCACTATATGGCACAGCTATGGGGCAACAGTGCAGAGCATTATATGGCACAGCTATGGGGCAACGGTGCAGAGCACTATATGGCACAGCTATGGGGCAACGGTGCAGAGCACTATATGGCACAGCTATGGGGCAACAGTGCAGAGCACTATATGGCAGAGCTATGGGGCAACAGTGCAGAGCATTATATGGCACAGCTATGGGGCAACGGTGCAGAGCACTATATGGCACAGCTATGAGGCAACGGTGCAGAGCACTATATGGCACAGCTATGGGGCAACGGTGCAGAGTACTATATGGCACAGCTATGGGGCAATGGTGCAGAGCACTATATGGCACAGCTATGGGGCAACAGTGCAGAGCACTATATGGCACAGCTATGGGGCAACAGTGCAGAGCACTATATGGCAGAGCTATGGGGCAATGGTGCAGAGCACTATATGGCACAGCTATGGGGCAACGGTGCAGAGCACTATATGGCAGAGCTATGGGGCAACGGTGCAGAGCACTATATGGCACAGCTATGGGGCAACGGTGCAGAGCACTATATGGCACAGCTATGGGGCAACGGTGCAGAGCACTATATGGCACAGCTATGGGGCAACGGTGCAGAGCACTATATGGCACAGCTATGGGGCAACGGTGCAGAGCACTATATGGCACAGCTATGGGGCAACGGTGCAGAGCATTATATATATGGCACAGCTATGGGGCAACGGTGCAGAGCATTATATATATGGCACAGCTATGGGGCAACGGTGCAGAGCATTATATATATGGCACAGCTATGGGGCAATGGTGCAGAGCATTATATATATGGCACAGCTATGGGGCAACGGTGCAGAGCATTATATATGGCACAGCTTTATGTGGAGCATCTATGGGGCCATAATGAATGGTATGGAGTATCTATTTCTAATTTTGAAATTCACCGGTACCTGCTGCATTTTCCACCCTAGGCTTATACTCGAGTCAATAAGTTTTCCCAGTTTTTTGTGGCAAAATTAGGGGGGTCGGCTTATACTCGGGTCGGCTTATATTCGAGTATATACGGTAATTGTCTGCGTGACCTCCTGGTCCATTACACCTGCACCCCAAATTTTTGACAGAGTGCACGCTATATATTTTATTAGTAATCACTGGTAGGCAGGCAACAGAATAGGCAATTGGCTAGGGTGAAGGTAGAAAATCTCTGTATTCACTTCTATATATACCTTCTTTTTTTGTATATTTGTCTGTCATTGGATGTTTTCCATCCTTTTAATGCATAGGTAATAAATATTATTTACCATAGGTATTTTTTTCTATGCAAACTAACCTATTAGAGACCATACATTCATTATTTTTTCATAAATTATTTGAGCACCTGTGGTGGAAACCCCCACAAATGACACCATTTTGGAAACTAGACCCCTTGAGAACTTTAGATGTGTGGTGAGCACCTTGGACCCTCAGGTGCTTCACAGAATTTTATAATGTTGAGCCATGAAAATTAAAAAACACATTTTTCCAACAAAAATGTTATTTTAGCCTCAATTTCTTTTTATTTTCACAGGGGTAACATGGGAAAATGGATGACAAAATTTGTTGTGCAACTTTTCCAAAGTACGCAGGCACCCCATATTTGTTGGAAAACGACTGCTTGGGCGCATGTTAGAGCTGGAAAGAGAATGAGCGCTATTTTAGCTGCAATAGGTTATGGCTACCATGTGAAACTTGAAAAGCCCCTGACATTGCAAAACAGCAGTAACCCCCACAGGTGATCACATTTTGTAAACTACACATCTCAATGAATTAATCTAGGGGAGTAGTGAGTACTTTGAACCCTCAGGCGATTGACAAACTTGTATAAAATTGGCTGAGAAAATGAAATATTACTATTTTTTCCACTAAAATGTTGCTTTGACCCAAAGTTTGCAATTTTCAAATGGGGTAATAGGAGAAAACAAACAGTACAATTTGTTACGCAATTTCTCCTGAGCACAACTATACCCTGTATATGGTCCAAAACTACTTTGAGGCACAATGCAAAGCTCAAAAGGGAAGAAGCACCATATTACAGTGCAGGTTTTGCTGCATTGGTTTGAGGGTGCCATGTCACTTTGAAGAGAAAATGAAAAAAACTAATGTATCAAAAACTTTATTTAACCAAATTAGGATTAAAACGTGACACAACACCCAGATCCCTGTTAATGGGAATGGGTTAATAAAAACCTGGCCCGAAAAATATGAAGGGCAAAGGGTGAGGGGCAGAAAAAAGGACGTAATGTAACCACTACACGTCCCTAAAGATACTCCCTGCCTGTCTGCGGAGGTTGGCACCCTCTTGAGCGCAATGTGGCGCCCCCGCTCCTCGTCGACTCACCCTTAAGGCCCTATAAATCCCTATGCACGTGTGGGAATGCTGTACCACTACCAAAACCTAATATCAGGCTCACAGCTAGGGATCAACAAATGAAACACAAAAAGCCAGGTAGTAATTCACCAAAAAGACATCTGGTCTGACCGTACAAACCCCTATTGTAATTTCTAATCTGTTGCTTATGGCTAGTACACCCTAGGGAGTCCCTAGCAAATTTACCCTGCCTGTCAGCGGAGGTTGGCACCCTCTTGAACGCAAATGGCGCCCCCGCTCATCGGCGGCTGCCCCTCCTAACCCTGGCCGAATCCCTGCAAAAATTGGGGATCCTAAACCTGGGCAGTGCCTTAGGGGCTACACTAGTGACCCATATCAAGGATCCCTATGGCTCAGTCAGACCCTCAAAAGACGACAGTATGAAATACCTTTAACCAGCCATAACTTAAATACACCTAGTAACTAGCGGGTACAATATAGTGGGTACCTGCAACCAGGCACAGCATGCATCTCCGATGTGTTTCAACCACACGGAATTTCATTTTCCCATATGCCTCCTGAGGAACCACATCATGGGGGGGAAACGCGTAGAGGCTAACCTGGACACAGATAAGTGTTTCAGGCTTTTTAAATTTATTGTTTGCTATTCACCATTTGTGCATTTGTAACCATGTCATACACATATGGGTACTAGATTATTTGTGACATTAATTTGTGACATTAATTTGTGACATTAATCTAAACAGTATCTGCTAGCTACTAGGTGTATCCGGTTCTAGCGTTTGCTAAAAGTGAGTTTTTTATCATCTGTAACCACTATATGGTACCCGCTAGTTACTAGGTGTATTTAAGTTATGGCTGGTTAAAGGTATTTCATACTGTCGTCTTTTGAGGGTCTGACCGAGCCATAGGGATCCTTGATATGGGTCACTAGTGTAGCCCCTAAGGCACTGCCCAGGTTTAGGATCCCCAATTTTTGCAGGGATTCGGCCAGGGTTAGGAGGGGCAGCCGCCGATGAGCGGGGGCGCCATTTGCGTTCAAGAGGGTGCCAACCTCCGCTGACAGGCAGGGTAAATTTGCTAGGGACTCCCTAGGGTGTACTAGCCATAAGCAACAGATTAGAAATTACAATAGGGGTTTGTACGGTCAGACCAGATGTCTTTTTTGGTGAATTACTACCTGGCTTTTTGTGTTTCATTTGTTGATCCCTAGCTGTGGGCCTGATATTAGGTTTTGGTAGTGGTACAGCATTCCCACACGTGCATAGGGATTTATAGGGCCTTAAGGGTGAGTCGACGAGGAGCGGGGGCGCCACATTGCGCTCAAGAGGGTGCCAACCTCCGCAGACAGGCAGGGAGTATCTTTAGGGACATGTAGTGGTTACATTACGTCCTTTTTTCTGCCCCTCACTCTTTGCCCTTCATATTTTTCGGGCCAGGTTTTTATTAACCCATTCCCATTAACAGGGATCTGGGTGTTGTGTCACGTTTTAATCCTAATTTGGTTAAATAAAGTTTTTGATACATTAGTTTTTTTCATTTTCTTTTCTGAATTCTAATTTTGTTTATCAGACAGTATACTTTTTGCCATGTCACTTTGGCAGAGCCCCTGGAGTTCCAGAACAGCAGAAATCCCCATACGTGACCTCATTTTACAAATTTCATCTCTCAATGAATTAATTTAGGGGTGCAGTGATCATATTGACACCACAGGTGTGTCACAGAATTTTATACCATTGGGCAGTGAAGAAAAAATAATTACATTTTTACCACAAAAAATTGTTGTACATTTTCAAACTGGGAAATTCGTAAAACTGGTGCTAAACTGTGTCACACAATTTCTGTTGAACGTGGCAATACCTCATATGTGGCCGTACAGTACTGCTTTGCCTCACAGTGAGACTCAGGAGGGACAGAGCGCTATTTGACCCTTGGAGAACAAATTATTCTAGAATAGTTTCCGGACTCCATATACAGAGCCCCTAAATGCCAGAACAGCAGATTCCACCTCAACTGACCCCATTTTGAAAATCACACCTCTTTGGGAATTTATCTACAGGTGTTTGACTCCATAAGTGTGTTCGAGGAAAATACAGCAGTGGATGTTGCCGAGTGAAAATTGCAAACTGCCGCTGTTGTGCCCAGTACGAGCCTTGTCACATGACTTAGGATAAAAACCAAACCAGAATCTCAATTTGCAGACACTGTGTTTCGGGGTACTGCCCCTCGTCAGTGCAAAGTGGAGGTATGGTTTGGCTGACCGGGATCCAAGAAGTATAATTTCTCCTTGCGGAGAGTGACATGTTAAGCCTGTCGAGATTTAGATATTAGAGATTTACACAGAAACCCAGGTGTAAGTGCTCAGTACTGGGCGCAGGATAAATATGAGCCGAGATTTGGGGGGCAAAATTAACAAATGCCATTCCTTATGCGGTATAAGTGATTAGACCACGTAATTCTTTGGGTTGGTGCCATTACAGCGATACCAGATTTATATCAAGTTTTTATATTTGGCTGCTGAAAGACGCTATTCATTGCAAAAACAAGTTTTTGCATCACCATGTTTTGAGAGCTATAATTTTTCCATATTTCGGCCGACAGTCATGTTACGGCTTATTTTTTGCGGGACAGGTTGACATTTTTATTGGTATCATTTTCAGGCACATGACATTTTTTGATTGCTTTCTATTCCACTTTTTGAGAGGCAGAATGAACAAGAACCAGCAATTCAGGAATTATTTTTTTTGGGGGGGTTTATTGTCGTTCTGCGTATGGTAAAAATGATAAGGAAGCTTTATTTTTCGGGTCAGTATGATTACAACGATACCCCTTTTATATTGTTTTTTGTGTTTTGACGCTTTTACACAATAAAAACTATTTTATAGAAAAAATAATTAATTTTGCATCGCTTTATTCTGAGAACTATCAATTTTGTATTTTTCTGCTGTTGGAGCTGTATTTGCAGCTCGTTTTTGTGGAACAAGATGACATTTTTATTTTGACTTGACTTTTTGGTTGTCTTTTAGTCTACTTTTTGTGCTTACCTGGTAAAGAGAATCCTCTTTGCCTCCACGCATGATATCACCCTCCCCGAAAAGAAGGCAACCGGTTACCTGGGGTGTTACACATTCATGATGTTGCAGGCAGCATAACGCTCACTGCATCATTTCAAGACGCTTTCTTGTCTGCCATGAGCTCTGTTTGAACCTGCTGTCATTGTTTCTCTTGACACTGTGCCGGGAGACACAGCAAAACTTTATGCAACACAACATATATAGTGTGGGAAATAATTACTTGATCCCTTGCTGATTTTGTAAGTTTTCCCGCTGAGAAAGACATGCGCAGTCTGTAATTTTAAGGGTAGGTTAATTTTAACATTGAGAGATAGAATATCAAAAATATATCCAGAAAATCACATTGTATAATGATTTTCTGGGCACAGCAGTCAGACATTTTTTGTAGCTGATGATGAGATTTGCACACGTCAGGAGGAATTTTGGTCCACTCTTTGCAGATCTGCTCTAAATCATTAAGATTTTGAGGCTGTCGCTTGGCAACTTTGAGCTTCAACTCCCTCCATAAGTTTTCTATGGGATTAAGCTCTGGAGACTGGCTAAGCCACTCCATGACCTTAACCCCTTTCTGACATCCGACATACTATCCCGTCCATGTGGGCTGGGCCCGTCTGACCATGGACGGGATAGTACGTCATAGCCGATCGGTCGCGCACATGGGTGGTGTGCGACTGATCGGGGCCAGGTGTTAGTTGATTGTCACAGTTGACACCCGGCACTAAGTGCCAGGAGTGGTCATGGACCGCTCCCGGTACTTTAACCCCCGGAACACTGTGATCAAACATGATAGCAGCATTCCGGGAGCAGGCAGAGGGGCTCACAGCTCTCACAGCCCCTCTGCCTTTGGATCGGAGACCCCGCGGTACGCTGCAGGGTCCCGATCGCTGCCATGGAGACCCGATGTTGTCATGATGACATCCGGGTCTCCAGACCTGAGTGACTTCCTGTCATGCGCAGTGCATGTCAGGAAGTCTCTCAGTGTCAGTGTACAGAAGCTGCAACGCTGACAGCTTCTATAGCATGCAAATCTGCCTGCAGAAAATGAGTGTCCCATAGTGGGACACAGTGTAAAGCTAAGAATTAATTAAAACATGTTTTTTAAAATAATTGTAAAACGATTTAAAAAAATAATTTAAAAAATCAATATTCTATCATTAAATGAATATTTGAATTAAAAATAATCTAAACAATAAAAGTACACATATTTAGTATTGCCGCATCCTTAATGACCCGACCTATAAAACTGTCCCACTAGTTAACCCTGCTGTTCTGTTCGCATTTGCTATACACTTGTACTGTTCCCGGGTCAATATGACCCGACCTACTAATTCTTGATTTTTAGCTACTCTAAGTGTTTTATTTGAATACTTTTTTTCATTATTATACTGTATGTGAACATGGTTGATCATAAACAAATGAAAAATTTAAATTCAAACTTAATAACTTATTTTTTTTCATAAAAAGGTTACACAGGCTTTTTACAATTATCTTTGATTGTTGGCATTCTGCACACAAATAACAAAGAAGCTTTACATTACTATTACTAAAACATGAAATTTAACTTTTTGAAAACAATATTTATAAATCAACAAATGAAAAATCATAAAAACTTCAACCTTTTTAGAAAAAGAAAAAACTGAACATGTTCATGCGTTTTTACAATTACATTTGTAAAGTACAATTTTACATTTACCAATATAAGCATTTAGAGCTGTCACATCTAATTTTTTCCATTTATCACCATAAACTACTTGTCCCTCAATGTTTGTCATTTGTATTATAATATTTAGGATAGTCATATTTAGGAACAATGCGAATGCTGATCCTATATCAGATATTCTTGATGTAGCGTACCTTGTAGGACCAGGAGTAGCTTTTATGATATTTTCAGAGGACAATCTACCAGCCTGACTAGGCTGCAAGTTCCAAATTACACACTTGTTTTTAGAAGGGATTTCTTGCATCCGGCTAGTTATCTGGGTATCATGTTCCTCTTCATACTCCACTTCAGAATCCGAATTTTCAACATTGCTTTCCATCTCGCTTATGTGGTCCTCCTCTTCGGACATTATTTTCTGTGGGACATCATCTTCTGAATCAGAGGCGTTGACAAGCTCTTCCAATTCAGCGTCAGTCAATAGACATTTTAGAAACATTTTTATCCAAGTTTTGAAAAAAAAAAAGAATACCTGTAAAGATGTGTATTCACAGCTCAGTGCTCTCTCTCTCACAGATTCCAGTGTCTCTTTCAGGCCATGTGCACACGTTCAGTATTTTTCGCGTTTTTTCGCTATAAAAACGTGATAAAAACGCAAAAAAAACGCTTACATACGCCTCCTATTATTTACAGTGTATTCCGCATTTCTTGTGCAAATGTTGCATTTTTTTCCGCGAAAAAATCGCATCGCGGAAACAAAGCAACATGTTCATTAAATTTGCGGAATTGCGGGGATTCCGCACAACTAGGAATGCATTGATTTTCTTACTTTCCGCATGTGGCTGTGCCCACCATGCGTGAAGTAAGCAGATCATGTGCGGTTGGTACCCAGGGTGGAGGAGAGGAGACTCTCCTCCACGGACTGGGCACCATATAATTGGTAAAAAAAAAAATTAAAATAAAAAATAGTCATATACTCACGCTCTGATGGCCCCCGGAGTCTTCCCGCCTCTCTGGTGCACGCTGCCGCTTCCGTTCCTATAGATGGTGTGTGAAGGACCTGCGATGACGTTGCGGTCTTGTGATTGGTCGCGTGACCGCTCATGTGACCGCTCACGTGACCGCGACGTCATTGAAGGTCCTGCACACACACACCATCTATAGGAACGGACGCCGCTGAGGAGATCGGCTGTCTGCAGGTGAGTATAACCATTTTTTTTAAAACAATTTTTATTATTTTTAAACATTCTATCTTTTACTATAGATGCTGCATAAGCAGCATCTATAGTAACAAGTTGGTCACACTTGTCAAACAGTATGATTGACAAGTGTGACCAACCTGTCAGTCAGTTTTCCAAGCGATGCTACAGATCGCTTGGAAAACTTTAGCATTCTGCAAGCTAATTTCGCTTGCAAAATGCTAAAAAAAAAGCGAAAAAAACGCAAAAAAAAATGCGGATTTCTTGCAGAAAATTTCCGGTTTTCTTCAGGAAATTTCTGCAAGAAATCCAGACGTGTGCACATACCCTAAAACAGTATAAAATGCTATCGGGTCATATTGACCCGAACAGTACAAGTGTAACAATCAGCGTGTAGCAAAAAGTAAACAAAAAATATATATAGAGCTCCACAAATGAGGAGAAGTCAAGATACCACTAGTTTCAAATCCTCATATAAAAAAATCTACAGGGTCTCAAAAATCATTTCGGGTCATATTGACCCGAACAGTACAGCAGGGTTAAACCCCTTCAGTGAACACCATTAAAAAATCATCATACCACCAAATAAAAAGTGGAATAACACATGATCAAAAAGATGGATATAAATAACTATGGTACCGCTGAAAACGTCATCTTGTCCTTCAAAAAACAAGCCGCCATATAGCTCCATCACTGGAAAAATAAAAAACTTATAGCTCTCAGAATAAAGCGATGCAGAAATAATTATTTTTTATATAAAATAGTTTTTATTGTATAAAAGCACCAAAACAAAAAAATATATATATATGAGGTATCGCTGTAATCATACTAACCCGAAGAATAAAACTGCCTTATCAATTTTACTAAACGCTGAATGGTATAAACGCCACCCCCCCCAAAAGAAATTCATGAATTGCTGGTTTTTGTTCATTCTGCCTCCCTAAAATCGCAATAAAAGCGATCAAAAAATGTCATGTGCCAGAAAATGGTACCAATAAAAACGTCAACTCGTCAAGCAAAAATCCAAGACCTCACATGACTCTGTGGACCAAAATATGGAAAAATTATAGCTCTAAAAAAATGTGGAGACGCAAAAACTACTTTTTGCAATAAAAAGCGTCTTTTAGTGTGTGACAGCTGCCAATCATAAAAATACACTAACAAAACCACTATAAAAGTAAATCATACCCCCCTTCATCACCCCTTTAGTAAGGGAAAAATAATAAAATTAAAAAAATGTATTTATTTCCATTTTCCCATTAGGGTTAGGGTTGGGGCTAAGGTTAGGGTTGGGGCTAAAGTTGGGGTTGGGGCTAAAGTTAGGGTTAGGGTTGGGGCTAAAGTTAGGGTTGGGGCTAAAGTTAGGGTGGGCCAAAATATGGAAAAATTATGGCTCTCAAAATGTGATGCAAAACTATTTTTTGCAATAAAAAGCGTCTTTTAGTGTGTGACAGCTGCCAAACATAAAAACCCACTATAAATAGTAAATCAAACCCCCTTTATCATCCCCTTAGGGAAAAATAATAAAATAAAAAATATATATTTATTTCAATTTTCACATTAGGGTTAGGGCTAAAGTTAGGGTTAGGGCTGGGGCTAAAGTTAGGATTACGGTTGGGGCTAAAGAAAGGGATAGGGTTGGGGCTAAAGTTGGGGTTAGGGTTTGGATTATGTTTACGGTTGGGATTAGGGTTAGGGGTGTGTCAGGGTTAGGGTTGGAATTGGGGTTAGGGGTGTGTCGGGGTTAGGGGTGTGGTTAGGGTTGGGATTAGGGTGAGGGGTGAGTTCGGGTTAGGGGTCTGGTTAGTATTATGGTTAGGGTTGGGGGTATGTTGGGGTTAGGGTTGGAGTTAGAATTGGTGGGTTTCCACTGTTTAGACACATCAGGGACTCTCCAAATGCGACATGGCGTCCAATTTCAATTCCAGCCAATTCTGCGTTGAAAAAGTAAAACGGTGCTCCTTCCATTCCGAGCTCTGCCGTGTGCCCAAACAGTGGTTTACCCCCACATATGGAGTATCAGTGTACTCAGGACAAATTGGACAACTTTTGGGGTCCAATTTCTCCTGTAACCCTTGGGAAAATACAAAATACAACCTTTATAACTTCCTAACAAGAAAAAATTTTGGTTCCAAAATTGTGCTGATGTAAAGTAGACATGTGGGAAATGTTACTTGTTAAGTATTTTGTGTGACATATCTGTGTGAATTAAGGGCATGAAAATTCAAGTTGGAAAATTGTTGAATTTTCACCAAATTTCCTTTTTTTCACAAATAAACGCAAGTCATATCAAAGAAATTTTACCACTATCATAAAGTACAATATGTCACGAGAAAACAATGTCAGAATCACCGGGTAATAACCTTATAAAGGGACAGTGGTAAGAATTTTAAAAATTGGCCTGGTCATTAACATACAAACCACCCTTGGGGGTAAAGGGCAGGGCCGGACTGGCCATAGGGCACTTCTGGCAAATGCCAGAAGGGCCGGTGCCAGTGGTGGGCCGCTCAATCCGCCGCCCCCGCCGTCGCATTCAACTATACCGGCGTATAGACGCCGGTACAGTTGAATGCAATGATGGAGGAGAGAGCGTCTACAGACGCTCCTCTCCCATCATTCCCCGCTCTGCCTCTGACACTGCGGGTGCGCGATGATGTCATATCATCGCGCACCTGCTGTGTCCCGGGCAGACTGCAGCTGCTGAGACAGGAGCAGGAACCAGGAAGCAACGCTGGGCACGAGGAGAGGTGAGGAGAGTTTTTTTTTTTTCTGGACTGTGGGGCCATTCTCGGAGGAGGGGAGGGGAGGAAGAGAAGAGATGTGGGCTGTATATAGTTCTCTGTGGGCTGTGCTCTGTGCTGTATACTGCTGTGGGCTGTATATAGTTCTCTGTGGGCTGTGCTCTGTGCTGTATACTACTGTGGGCTGTATATAGTTCTCTGTGGGCTGTGCTCTGTGCTGTATACTGCTGTGGGCTGTATATAGCTCTCTGTGGGCTGTGCTCTGTGCTGTATACTACTGTGGGCTGTATATAGCTCTCTGTGGGCTGTGCTCTGTGCTGTGTATTTAAGTTATGGCTGGTTAAAGGTATTTCATACTGTCGTCTTTTGAGGGTCTGACCGAGCCATAGGGATCCTTGATATGGGTCACTAGTGTAGCCCCTAAGGCACTGCCCAGGTTTAGGATCCCCAATTTTTGCAGGGATTCGGCCAGGGTTAGGAGGGGCAGCCGCCGATGAGCGGGGGCGCCATTTGCGTTCAAGAGGGTGCCAACCTCCGCTGACAGGCAGGGTAAATTTGCTAGGGACTCCCTAGGGTGTACTAGCCATAAGCAACAGATTAGAAATTACAATAGGGGTTTGTACGGTCAGACCAGATGTCTTTTTTGGTGAATTACTACCTGGCTTTTTGTGTTTCATTTGTTGATCCCTAGCTGTGGGCCTGATATTAGGTTTTGGTAGTGGTACAGCATTCCCACACGTGCATAGGGATTTATAGGGCCTTAAGGGTGAGTCGACGAGGAGCGGGGGCGCCACATTGCGCTCAAGAGGGTGCCAACCTCCGCAGACAGGCAGGGAGTATCTTTAGGGACATGTAGTGGTTACATTACGTCCTTTTTTCTGCCCCTCACTCTTTGCCCTTCATATTTTTCGGGCCAGGTTTTTATTAACCCATTCCCATTAACAGGGATCTGGGTGTTGTGTCACGTTTTAATCCTAATTTGGTTAAATAAAGTTTTTGATACATTAGTTTTTTTCATTTTCTTTTCTGAATTCTAATTTTGTTTATCAGACAGTATACTTTTTGCCATGTCACTTTGGCAGAGCCCCTGGAGTTCCAGAACAGCAGAAATCCCCATACGTGACCTCATTTTACAAATTTCATCTCTCAATGAATTAATTTAGGGGTGCAGTGATCATATTGACACCACAGGTGTGTCACAGAATTTTATACCATTGGGCAGTGAAGAAAAAATAATTACATTTTTACCACAAAAAATTGTTGTACATTTTCAAACTGGGAAATTCGTAAAACTGGTGCTAAACTGTGTCACACAATTTCTGTTGAACGTGGCAATACCTCATATGTGGCCGTACAGTACTGCTTTGCCTCACAGTGAGACTCAGGAGGGACAGAGCGCTATTTGACCCTTGGAGAACAAATTATTCTAGAATAGTTTCCGGACTCCATATACAGAGCCCCTAAATGCCAGAACAGCAGATTCCACCTCAACTGACCCCATTTTGAAAATCACACCTCTTTGGGAATTTATCTACAGGTGTTTGACTCCATAAGTGTGTTCGAGGAAAATACAGCAGTGGATGTTGCCGAGTGAAAATTGCAAACTGCCGCTGTTGTGCCCAGTACGAGCCTTGTCACATGACTTAGGATAAAAACCAAACCAGAATCTCAATTTGCAGACACTGTGTTTCGGGGTACTGCCCCTCGTCAGTGCAAAGTGGAGGTATGGTTTGGCTGACCGGGATCCAAGAAGTATAATTTCTCCTTGCGGAGAGTGACATGTTAAGCCTGTCGAGATTTAGATATTAGAGATTTACACAGAAACCCAGGTGTAAGTGCTCAGTACTGGGCGCAGGATAAATATGAGCCGAGATTTGGGGGGCAAAATTAACAAATGCCATTCCTTATGCGGTATAAGTGATTAGACCACGTAATTCTTTGGGTTGGTGCCATTACAGCGATACCAGATTTATATCAAGTTTTTATATTTGGCTGCTGAAAGACGCTATTCATTGCAAAAACAAGTTTTTGCATCACCATGTTTTGAGAGCTATAATTTTTCCATATTTCGGCCGACAGTCATGTTACGGCTTATTTTTTGCGGGACAGGTTGACATTTTTATTGGTATCATTTTCAGGCACATGACATTTTTTGATTGCTTTCTATTCCACTTTTTGAGAGGCAGAATGAACAAGAACCAGCAATTCAGGAATTATTTTTTTTGGGGGGGTTTATTGTCGTTCTGCGTATGGTAAAAATGATAAGGAAGCTTTATTTTTCGGGTCAGTATGATTACAACGATACCCCTTTTATATTGTTTTTTGTGTTTTGACGCTTTTACACAATAAAAACTATTTTATAGAAAAAATAATTAATTTTGCATCGCTTTATTCTGAGAACTATCAATTTTGTATTTTTCTGCTGTTGGAGCTGTATTTGCAGCTCGTTTTTGTGGAACAAGATGACATTTTTATTTTGACTTGACTTTTTGGTTGTCTTTTAGTCTACTTTTTGTGCTTACCTGGTAAAGAGAATCCTCTTTGCCTCCACGCATGATATCACCCTCCCCGAAAAGAAGGCAACCGGTTACCTGGGGTGTTACACATTCATGATGTTGCAGGCAGCATAACGCTCACTGCATCATTTCAAGACGCTTTCTTGTCTGCCATGAGCTCTGTTTGAACCTGCTGTCATTGTTTCTCTTGACACTGTGCCGGGAGACACAGCAAAACTTTATGCAACACAACATATATAGTGTGGGAAATAATTACTTGATCCCTTGCTGATTTTGTAAGTTTTCCCGCTGAGAAAGACATGCGCAGTCTGTAATTTTAAGGGTAGGTTAATTTTAACATTGAGAGATAGAATATCAAAAATATATCCAGAAAATCACATTGTATAATGATTTTCTGGGCACAGCAGTCAGACATTTTTTGTAGCTGATGATGAGATTTGCACACGTCAGGAGGAATTTTGGTCCACTCTTTGCAGATCTGCTCTAAATCATTAAGATTTTGAGGCTGTCGCTTGGCAACTTTGAGCTTCAACTCCCTCCATAAGTTTTCTATGGGATTAAGCTCTGGAGACTGGCTAAGCCACTCCATGACCTTAACCCCTTTCTGACATCCGACATACTATCCCGTCCATGTGGGCTGGGCCCGTCTGACCATGGACGGGATAGTACGTCATAGCCGATCGGTCGCGCACATGGGTGGTGTGCGACTGATCGGGGCCAGGTGTTAGTTGATTGTCACAGTTGACACCCGGCACTAAGTGCCAGGAGTGGTCATGGACCGCTCCCGGTACTTTAACCCCCGGAACACTGTGATCAAACATGATAGCAGCATTCCGGGAGCAGGCAGAGGGGCTCACAGCTCTCACAGCCCCTCTGCCTTTGGATCGGAGACCCCGCGGTACGCTGCAGGGTCCCGATCGCTGCCATGGAGACCCGATGTTGTCATGATGACATCCGGGTCTCCAGACCTGAGTGACTTCCTGTCATGCGCAGTGCATGTCAGGAAGTCTCTCAGTGTCAGTGTACAGAAGCTGCAACGCTGACAGCTTCTATAGCATGCAAATCTGCCTGCAGAAAATGAGTGTCCCATAGTGGGACACAGTGTAAAGCTAAGAATTAATTAAAACATGTTTTTTAAAATAATTGTAAAACGATTTAAAAAAATAATTTAAAAAATCAATATTCTATCATTAAATGAATATTTGAATTAAAAATAATCTAAACAATAAAAGTACACATATTTAGTATTGCCGCATCCTTAATGACCCGACCTATAAAACTGTCCCACTAGTTAACCCTGCTGTTCTGTTCGCATTTGCTATACACTTGTACTGTTCCCGGGTCAATATGACCCGACCTACTAATTCTTGATTTTTAGCTACTCTAAGTGTTTTATTTGAATACTTTTTTTCATTATTATACTGTATGTGAACATGGTTGATCATAAACAAATGAAAAATTTAAATTCAAACTTAATAACTTATTTTTTTTCATAAAAAGGTTACACAGGCTTTTTACAATTATCTTTGATTGTTGGCATTCTGCACACAAATAACAAAGAAGCTTTACATTACTATTACTAAAACATGAAATTTAACTTTTTGAAAACAATATTTATAAATCAACAAATGAAAAATCATAAAAACTTCAACCTTTTTAGAAAAAGAAAAAACTGAACATGTTCATGCGTTTTTACAATTACATTTGTAAAGTACAATTTTACATTTACCAATATAAGCATTTAGAGCTGTCACATCTAATTTTTTCCATTTATCACCATAAACTACTTGTCCCTCAATGTTTGTCATTTGTATTATAATATTTAGGATAGTCATATTTAGGAACAATGCGAATGCTGATCCTATATCAGATATTCTTGATGTAGCGTACCTTGTAGGACCAGGAGTAGCTTTTATGATATTTTCAGAGGACAATCTACCAGCCTGACTAGGCTGCAAGTTCCAAATTACACACTTGTTTTTAGAAGGGATTTCTTGCATCCGGCTAGTTATCTGGGTATCATGTTCCTCTTCATACTCCACTTCAGAATCCGAATTTTCAACATTGCTTTCCATCTCGCTTATGTGGTCCTCCTCTTCGGACATTATTTTCTGTGGGACATCATCTTCTGAATCAGAGGCGTTGACAAGCTCTTCCAATTCAGCGTCAGTCAATAGACATTTTAGAAACATTTTTATCCAAGTTTTGAAAAAAAAAAAGAATACCTGTAAAGATGTGTATTCACAGCTCAGTGCTCTCTCTCTCACAGATTCCAGTGTCTCTTTCAGGCCATGTGCACACGTTCAGTATTTTTCGCGTTTTTTCGCTATAAAAACGTGATAAAAACGCAAAAAAAACGCTTACATACGCCTCCTATTATTTACAGTGTATTCCGCATTTCTTGTGCAAATGTTGCATTTTTTTCCGCGAAAAAATCGCATCGCGGAAACAAAGCAACATGTTCATTAAATTTGCGGAATTGCGGGGATTCCGCACAACTAGGAATGCATTGATTTTCTTACTTTCCGCATGTGGCTGTGCCCACCATGCGTGAAGTAAGCAGATCATGTGCGGTTGGTACCCAGGGTGGAGGAGAGGAGACTCTCCTCCACGGACTGGGCACCATATAATTGGTAAAAAAAAAAATTAAAATAAAAAATAGTCATATACTCACGCTCTGATGGCCCCCGGAGTCTTCCCGCCTCTCTGGTGCACGCTGCCGCTTCCGTTCCTATAGATGGTGTGTGAAGGACCTGCGATGACGTTGCGGTCTTGTGATTGGTCGCGTGACCGCTCATGTGACCGCTCACGTGACCGCGACGTCATTGAAGGTCCTGCACACACACACCATCTATAGGAACGGACGCCGCTGAGGAGATCGGCTGTCTGCAGGTGAGTATAACCATTTTTTTTAAAACAATTTTTATTATTTTTAAACATTCTATCTTTTACTATAGATGCTGCATAAGCAGCATCTATAGTAACAAGTTGGTCACACTTGTCAAACAGTATGATTGACAAGTGTGACCAACCTGTCAGTCAGTTTTCCAAGCGATGCTACAGATCGCTTGGAAAACTTTAGCATTCTGCAAGCTAATTTCGCTTGCAAAATGCTAAAAAAAAAGCGAAAAAAACGCAAAAAAAAATGCGGATTTCTTGCAGAAAATTTCCGGTTTTCTTCAGGAAATTTCTGCAAGAAATCCAGACGTGTGCACATACCCTAAAACAGTATAAAATGCTATCGGGTCATATTGACCCGAACAGTACAAGTGTAACAATCAGCGTGTAGCAAAAAGTAAACAAAAAATATATATAGAGCTCCACAAATGAGGAGAAGTCAAGATACCACTAGTTTCAAATCCTCATATAAAAAAATCTACAGGGTCTCAAAAATCATTTCGGGTCATATTGACCCGAACAGTACAGCAGGGTTAAACCCCTTCAGTGAACACCATTAAAAAATCATCATACCACCAAATAAAAAGTGGAATAACACATGATCAAAAAGATGGATATAAATAACTATGGTACCGCTGAAAACGTCATCTTGTCCTTCAAAAAACAAGCCGCCATATAGCTCCATCACTGGAAAAATAAAAAACTTATAGCTCTCAGAATAAAGCGATGCAGAAATAATTATTTTTTATATAAAATAGTTTTTATTGTATAAAAGCACCAAAACAAAAAAATATATATATATGAGGTATCGCTGTAATCATACTAACCCGAAGAATAAAACTGCCTTATCAATTTTACTAAACGCTGAATGGTATAAACGCCACCCCCCCCAAAAGAAATTCATGAATTGCTGGTTTTTGTTCATTCTGCCTCCCTAAAATCGCAATAAAAGCGATCAAAAAATGTCATGTGCCAGAAAATGGTACCAATAAAAACGTCAACTCGTCAAGCAAAAATCCAAGACCTCACATGACTCTGTGGACCAAAATATGGAAAAATTATAGCTCTAAAAAAATGTGGAGACGCAAAAACTACTTTTTGCAATAAAAAGCGTCTTTTAGTGTGTGACAGCTGCCAATCATAAAAATACACTAACAAAACCACTATAAAAGTAAATCATACCCCCCTTCATCACCCCTTTAGTAAGGGAAAAATAATAAAATTAAAAAAATGTATTTATTTCCATTTTCCCATTAGGGTTAGGGTTGGGGCTAAGGTTAGGGTTGGGGCTAAAGTTGGGGTTGGGGCTAAAGTTAGGGTTAGGGTTGGGGCTAAAGTTAGGGTTGGGGCTAAAGTTAGGGTGGGCCAAAATATGGAAAAATTATGGCTCTCAAAATGTGATGCAAAACTATTTTTTGCAATAAAAAGCGTCTTTTAGTGTGTGACAGCTGCCAAACATAAAAACCCACTATAAATAGTAAATCAAACCCCCTTTATCATCCCCTTAGGGAAAAATAATAAAATAAAAAATATATATTTATTTCAATTTTCACATTAGGGTTAGGGCTAAAGTTAGGGTTAGGGCTGGGGCTAAAGTTAGGATTACGGTTGGGGCTAAAGAAAGGGATAGGGTTGGGGCTAAAGTTGGGGTTAGGGTTTGGATTATGTTTACGGTTGGGATTAGGGTTAGGGGTGTGTCAGGGTTAGGGTTGGAATTGGGGTTAGGGGTGTGTCGGGGTTAGGGGTGTGGTTAGGGTTGGGATTAGGGTGAGGGGTGAGTTCGGGTTAGGGGTCTGGTTAGTATTATGGTTAGGGTTGGGGGTATGTTGGGGTTAGGGTTGGAGTTAGAATTGGTGGGTTTCCACTGTTTAGACACATCAGGGACTCTCCAAATGCGACATGGCGTCCAATTTCAATTCCAGCCAATTCTGCGTTGAAAAAGTAAAACGGTGCTCCTTCCATTCCGAGCTCTGCCGTGTGCCCAAACAGTGGTTTACCCCCACATATGGAGTATCAGTGTACTCAGGACAAATTGGACAACTTTTGGGGTCCAATTTCTCCTGTAACCCTTGGGAAAATACAAAATACAACCTTTATAACTTCCTAACAAGAAAAAATTTTGGTTCCAAAATTGTGCTGATGTAAAGTAGACATGTGGGAAATGTTACTTGTTAAGTATTTTGTGTGACATATGTGTGTGAATTAAGGGCATGAAAATTCAAGTTGGAAAATTGTTGAATTTTCACCAAATTTCCTTTTTTTCACAAATAAACGCAAGTCATATCAAAGAAATTTTACCACTATCATAAAGTACAATATGTCACGAGAAAACAATGTCAGAATCACCGGGTAATAACCTTATAAAGGGACAGTGGTAAGAATTTTAAAAATTGGCCTGGTCATTAACATACAAACCACCCTTGGGGGTAAAGGGCAGGGCCGGACTGGCCATAGGGCACTTCTGGCAAATGCCAGAAGGGCCGGTGCCAGTGGTGGGCCGCTCAATCCGCCGCCCCCGCCGTCGCATTCAACTATACCGGCGTATAGACGCCGGTACAGTTGAATGCAATGATGGAGGAGAGAGCGTCTACAGACGCTCCTCTCCCATCATTCCCCGCTCTGCCTCTGACACTGCGGGTGCGCGATGATGTCATATCATCGCGCACCTGCTGTGTCCCGGGCAGACTGCAGCTGCTGAGACAGGAGCAGGAACCAGGAAGCAACGCTGGGCACGAGGAGAGGTGAGGAGAGTTTTTTTTTTTTCTGGACTGTGGGGCCATTCTCGGAGGAGGGGAGGGGAGGAAGAGAAGAGATGTGGGCTGTATATAGTTCTCTGTGGGCTGTGCTCTGTGCTGTATACTGCTGTGGGCTGTATATAGTTCTCTGTGGGCTGTGCTCTGTGCTGTATACTACTGTGGGCTGTATATAGTTCTCTGTGGGCTGTGCTCTGTGCTGTATACTGCTGTGGGCTGTATATAGCTCTCTGTGGGCTGTGCTCTGTGCTGTATACTACTGTGGGCTGTATATAGCTCTCTGTGGGCTGTGCTCTGTGCTGTATACTACTGTGTGCTCTGTGCTATATATAGTTCTCTGTGGGCTGTGCTCTGTGCTGTATACTGCTGTGGGCTGTATATAGTACTCTGTGGGCTGTGCTCTGTGCTGTATACTACTGTGGGCTGTATATAGTTCTCTGTGGGCTGTGCTCTGTGCTGTATACTACTGTGGGCTGTATATAGTACTCTGTGGGCTGTGCTCTGTGCTGTATACTACTGTGGGCTGTATATAGCTCTCTGTGGGCTGTGCTCTGTGCTGTATACTGCTGTGTGCTCTGTGCTATATATAGTACTCTGGGCTGTGCTCTGTGCTGTATACTACTGTGTGCTATATATAGTTCTCTGGGCTGTGCTCTGTGCTGTATACTACTGTGGGCTGTATATAGTACTCTGTGGGCTGTGCTCTGTGCTGTATACTACTGTGGGCTGTATATAGCTCTCTGTGGGCTGTGCTCTGTGCTGTATACTACTGTGTGCTCTGTGCTATATATAGTACTCTGTGGGCTGTGCTCTGTGCTGTATACTACTGTGTGCTATATATAGTTCTCTGGGCTGTGCTCTGTGCTGTATAATACTGTGGGCTGTATATAGTACTCTGTGGGCTGTGCTCTGTGCTGTATACTACTGTGGGCTGTATATAGCTCTCTGTGGGCTGTGCTCTGTGCTGTATACTACTGTGGGCTGTATATAGTACTCTGTGGGCTGTGCTCTGTGCTGTATACTACTGTGGGCTGTATATAGTTATCTGTGGGCTGTGCTCTGTGCTGTATGCTACTGTGGGCTGTATATAGTTCTCTGTGGGCTGTGCTCTGTGCTGTATATAGTTCTCTGTGGGCTGTGCTCTGTGCTGTATACTACTGTGGGCTGTATATAGTTCTCTGTGGGCTGTGCTCTGTGCTGTATACTACTGTGGGCTGTATATAGTTCTCTGTGGGCTGTGCTCTGTGCTGTATACTACTGTGTGCTGTATATAGTTCTCTGTGGGCTGTGCTGTATATAGTACTCTGTGGGCTGTGCTGTATATAGTACTCTGTGGGCTGTGCTGTATATAGTACTCTGTGGGCTGTGCTGTATATAGTACTCTGTGGGCTGTGCTGTGTATAGTACTCTGTGGGCTGTGCTGTATATAGTACTCTGTGGGCTGTGCTGTATATAGTTCTCTCTGGGCTGTGCTGTATATAGTACTCTATGGGCTGTGCTGTATATAGTACTCTCTGGGCTGTGCTTTATATAGTACTCTGGGCTGTGCTGTATATAGTACTCTGGGCTGTGCTTTATATAGTTCTCTGTGGGCTGTGCTGTATATAGTTCTCTGTGGGCTGTGCTGTATATAGTTCTCTGTGGGCTGTGCTGTATATATTACTTTGTGGGCTGTGCTGTATATATTACTTTGTGGGCTGTGCTGTATATATTACTCTGTGGGCTGTGCTGTATACTACTGTGTGGACTGTGCTGTATACTTCTACGTGGGCTGTGCTGTATACTACTGTGTGGGCTGTGCTGTATACTACTGTGTGGTCTGTGCTGTATACTACTGTGTGGTCTGTGTTATCTACTACGCGAGCTGTGCTATAGTATGCAGGCTGTGCTGTATACTATGCGGTTTGTGCTATATAATATGCGGGCTTTGCTATATACTATGGGGAGTATATTATATTCTATGGGGGAGGCCATGTTATGTACTATGTGGCTGTGTTATATACTATTGTGGGGGTATATTATATTATATTCTATGGGGGAGGCTGCGTTATATACTATGGGGGGCTGCATTATATTCTATGGGGGGCTACATTATATATTATGGGGAGGTGGGCTGTATTATATTCTATGGGGGTTACATACTCTGGGGTGGCTGCATTATACTCTGTGGGGTGGCTGCATTATACTCTGTGGGGTGGCTGCATTATACTCTGGGGTGGCTGCATTATACTCTGGGGTGGCTGCATTATACTCTGGGGTGGCTGCATTATACTCTGGGGTGGCTGCATTATACTATATGTGGGCTGCATTATACTGTATCGAGGACTATGGGGAATACGTTATACTATATGAAGAACTATGGGGTGCATTATACTATGGGAAGTGAATTGTACTACATGGATGACTGTGGCGGTGCATTATACTATATGGAGCACTATGAGGATTGTATTATGCTATATGGAGGACTATGAGGATTGTATTATGCTATATGGAGGACTATGAGGTGTGTATTATACTATGTGGAGGACTGAGCAGTGTATTTTAATATATGGAGGACTATAGGGAGTGTATTATACTATATGGAGGACTATGGAGCACATTATAATATATGGAGGACTATGGGGTGTATTTTACTAAACAAGTAAAATGCTGCATATTCGGATTGTTTTTGCTGGAACAAAAAGCCTTGTTGTCAGCAGCACATTGCCAGTGTAAACTGTAGATGTGCTGCTGAAAACATGATACTGTATGGGGATCTGTTAGTGATCTATTAGTGATCGTTCTGTCTCATCATTATTCCTCAGCTGGTGGAAAGAGGCCGGGAAACAAGCGTTGAACAACTTCAGTATTGTCGATCAAACTCGTTTAGCGGCCTGAACTCAGCGCACGTAAATACAACAGAAAGGCTTCTGTGTGATGTGCAATATGTTAGCATTTGGGGCCCCATTTTAAACTTTACCTAGGGCCCCACTTTGCCTAAAACTGGCCCTGCCTACAAGTGTACAAAGATATTATACAGTCACCATGTGACAAGTGGGCCTGTGTAACTTCAAATGCCAGGGCTGAATTTTAGTCCCAGTCCGGCCCTGGTAAAGGGGTTAATGTGCTTCTTTTTGAGCCACTCCTTTGTTGTCTTGACTGTATGTTTTGGGTTATTGTCTTGCTGGAAGACCCAGCCACGACCCATTTTTAATGTCCTGGAGGAGGGAAGGAGGTTGTCACTCAGGATTTTACGGTACATGGCTCCATCCATTCTCTTATTGATGCAGTGAATTAGTGCTGTGCCCTTAGCAAAAAAGCACCCCCAAAACATAATGTTTCCACCTCCATGCTTGACAGTGGGGACAGTGTTCTTTGGGTTATAGGCAGCATTTCTCTTACTCCAAAGTTGTCTCCTTCTCACCCAGCATCTTATGATTTTGTAGCCCATTCCAGCTTTGTACAGGTCTATGATCTTGTCCCTGACATCCTTATAAAGCTCTTTGGTCTTAGGCTACTTTCACACTAGCGTTAACTGCATTCCGTCACAATGCGTCGTTTTGCCGAAAAAACACATCCAGCAAAAGTGTTTGCAGGATGCGTTTTTTCACCATTGATTAACATGAAGCGACGCATTGTGACGGATTGCCACACGTCGCACCCGTCGTGCGACGGATGCGTCATGCAGTGGCGGACCGTCGGGAGCAAAAAACGCTACATGTAACGTTTTTTGCTCACGACGGTCCGCTTTTTCCGACCGCGCATGCGCAGCCGGAACTCCGCCCCCACCTCCCCGCACTTCCCCGCACCTCACAATGGGGCAGCGGATGCGCTGGAAAAATGTATCCGCTGCCCCCGTTGTGCGGCGGAGACAACGCTAGCGTCGGGAACGTCGGCCCGACGCACAGCGACGGGCCGAGCCCGACGCTAGTGTGAAAGAAGCCTTACCCATGTTGTAGAGGTTAGAGTCTGACTGATTAATTGAGTCTGTGGACAGGAGTCTTTTATAAAGGTGACTATGTAAGACAGTTGTCTTTAATGCAGGTAGTGAGTTGATTAGGAGCGTCTAACTGGTCTGTAGGAGCCAGAACTCTTAATGGTTGGTAGGTGATCAAAAACTTATTTCTCACTGCAAAATGCAAATAAATGTATATAATTTATGCAATATACAATGTGATTTTCTGGATTTTATTTTTGATATTCTATCTTTCAATGTCAACATTAACCTACCCTTAAAATTATAGACTTTTCATGTCTTTGTCAGTGGGCAAACTTACAAAATCAGCAAGGAGTCAAATACTTATTTCCCCAACTGTAGTCATGACCGAAAGTGTAGGCACCCTTGAAATTGTTCCAGAAAATGAAGTTTCTCTCCGAAAATTATTGCAATTTGTTATACACATGTTTATTTAATTTGTGTTTATTGGAACAACACAAAAAAGCAGAGGGGGAAAAAATGCAAGTTAGACATAATTTCACATAAACCCTCATAATGGGCTGGACAAAATTGTTGGCACCCTCAACTTAATACCAAAGGAAAAAACGTTGATGTTCCAGCTCTTCTTTAAAAAATGTATCAAATTATATTTCACATGATTAAAATAACTCGAGCTCCTAGGACCACACTATAACGTGCATGAGGACAAAAGCGACACGTTATGAAAAAAGTGTTATGAACAGACGAATCCAAGTTTGAGGTGTTTGGATCACACAGAAGAATATTTGTGAGACGCAGAACAACTGAAAAGATGCTGGAAGAGTGCCTGACGTCATCTGTCAAGCATGGTGGAGGTAATGTGATGGTCTGGGGTTGCTTTGGTGCTGGTAAAGTGGGAGATTTGTACAAGGTAAAAGGGATATTGAATAAGGAAGGCTATCACTCCATTTTGCAACGCCATGCCATACCCTGTGGACAGCGCTTGATTGGAGCCAATTTCATCCTACAACAGGACAATGACCCAAAGCCCACCTCCAAATTATGCAAGAACTATTTAGGAAAGAAGCAGGCAGCTGGTATTCTATCTATAATGGAGTGGCCAGCGCAGTCACCAGATCTTAACCCCATTGAGCTGTTGTGGGAGCAGCTTGACCATATGGTACGCAAAAAGTGACCATCAAGCCAAACCAACATGTAGGAGGGGCTTCTGGAAGTATGGGGTGAAATTTCTCCAGATTACCTCAGCAAATTAACTGCCAGAATGCCAAAGGTCTGCAATGCTGGAATTGCTGCAAAGGGAGCATTCTTTGACGAAAGCAAAGTTTGAAGGAGAAAATTATTATTTCAAATAAAAATATTTTTTTCGAACCTTGTCAATGTCCAGACTAGATTTTCAATTCATTTGGCAACTCATTTGATTATTAAAAGTATGAGTTTTCATGGAAAACACAAGATTGTCTGGGTGACCCTAAACTTTGGAACCGTAGTGTATGTATGTGTATATATGTATGTATATATATATATATATATATATATATATACACTAGATAGAGGCCCATCGGGAGGGCGGTAATGTCACGATGGGGGCAGGCATGCGGCACTGTTGTTGCCTGATGGCATCCTGTGATAATCTAATGACTTTTGCATCAGGGGACTAATGTGCTTGACGCCTACACTTATATGCATTTTTTTGTCCCAGCGATGCTGTTGTTCTTCAAGAGTTTCATTTGCCCTTTGTTGTCTTTGACGTTGTGCCTTTGCTGCTTTCCTTTCATTGTCATTGGCATACTTTTTATGAGGAGCCATGTTGGCGTTGATGTTTACTTTTTAAAGGGGTTTTCCCACAAACAAAAGTTCATTTTAACAATTGTCTATGTCTGACCATGTACCGAACATACCATAGCTCCTGGGCAGGGGAGGAAGCAAAAGACAATACTGACATTACAGCAGGAGATCGCAGAGGATACATTTTGTGAGGTAAAATAGTTTTTAAAAACAGTCAGTGAAATATTTTACCTCACAAAATGAATCCACTGTGTTTCTCAGCTGTAATGTCAGTATTATCTTTTGCTTCCTCCCTTGCCCAGGAGATGTGGTATGTTCCGTATACGGTCAGACACAGTCAATTTTTAAAATGTACTTTCGTTCTTGGGAAAACCCCTTTAATGTGACCGGCTTCCTCTGCCTGTAGACACGTCGCGCATCTGCCCCCGGGATCAGCCAAATGATTCACTGCACCTGCGCGTAATTTGCGCAGGCGCAGTAATTCAGACCGCCGCCATCTTTGTGCATACAGATGGTGGCGGTCACATTAAAACTGCACATGCACTCCTCCTGTACAAAGATGGCGGCAGTGTTATGAATCCCAATGGCAGGGGATCTCAGAAATTAAAGCAAGTCTGCAAACATAAATACCAGCTCATAGGGAAGTGGTAACTAGGCCGACCATATACCTGATCCTAGCGCAAACACTAACAGTAGCCGGGGAACGTGCCTACGTTGATCCTAGACGTCTCGCGCCAGCCGGAGAACTAACTAACCCTATCAGGGAAAATAAGACCTCTCTTGCCTCCAGAGAAAAGACCCCAAAGTAATACAAGCCCCCAACAAATAATAACGATGAGGTAAGAAGAAAAGACAAACGTAAGAATGAACTAGATTTTAGCAAAGAGAGGCCCACTGACTAATAGCAGAATATAGTAAGATGACTTATATGGTCAGCAAAAAACCCTGCAAAATATCCACGCTGAATATCCAAGAACCCCCAAACCGACTAACGGTGTGGGGGGAGAATATCAGCCCCCTAGAGCTTCCAGCGATATCAGGAATCACATTTTGTACAAACTGGACAAAAATATAAACAATGGAAACGATCAAAAATAAGAAAGCAGGACTTAGCTTATCTTGCAAGGAACCAGGACCTGAAGACAGGAGCAAACAGAAATGAACTGATTACAACGATGCCAGGCACTGGACTGAGAATCCAGAAAGTTTAAATAGCAACACCCCAGACCTAACGAAGCAGGTGAGTACCAACCTGGGAAAGGACAATCCAAGTGCCAAACCACTAGTGACCACAAGAGGGAGCCAAGAAGTATAGTTCACAACACGGCAGTCAGTGAATCATTTGGCTGATCCCGGCGTCGGCATGTTCGCGATGGTGTTCCGCTGGTGGTACCGCACAAGAGGCTGTGAGAGTGTGTGACTGTATGAGTGTGTATGTGTGTGTGTGTGTGTTGCGACGGTGTTCCGCTGGTAGTACCACGCAACAGGTTGGTACCAGCAGCAGTTTCCATATTGAGACACCCATCACTTGGGTGTCCCAATATGGCGGTCTGTGAACTTCCTCCGCTTGGAATTCTGGGATACGGTTGCATCTAAGCAGAACAGGAAATGAAAACATTACAAGGCAATTATATAAATAGATATATATATACAAATCATAAAAAGCTATAAAACCCCCATTGATCATTAAGGCCATTTGGCTTCATAGTCCTAAGGGTAGTAATCCAACGACGTTCTATCTGAGCCAATTTATTCATAAGATTGCCGCCTCGTATACCCAGATGAACAACATCAATACCCCTGACTCTCAAATCAATTAGTCCAGAGGGATGAAACTCGTGATAATGGGAGGACAAGGTCTTCATTTTAGCAAATTTTCCATTGTGATCCTCATCAGAGGTGATAAACCTAGCCACTTTAATATCCCTCACATGTTCCTGGATGTGTACATGTAATTGTATTGATGTATATAAATAAAGCCACAGTGGCAAGTCAAATGGCAGATAACAGACATCGTTTTACAGTTACAGTGGCATGTAAAAGTTTGGGCACCCCTGGTCAAATTTACTATTATTGTGAAGTTAGGCAAGTTGAAGATGAAATGATCTCTAAAAGGGCTAAAGTTAAAGATTACACATTTCCTTTGTATTTTAGGCAAAACATATATATATAGTTATTATTTATTTATATAGCACCATTAATTCCATGGTGCTGCACACGAGAATATATACCGTATATACTCGAGTATAAGCCGATCCCCCTAATTTTGCCACAAAAAACTGGGAAAACTTAATGACTCGAGTATAAGCCTAGGGTGGGAAATGCAGCAGCTACCGGTAAATGTCAAACGTAAAAATAGATACCAATAAAAGTAAAATTAATTGAGACATCAGTAGGTTGTGGTTTTGAATATCTATATTGAATCAGGAGCCCCATATAATGCTCCATAAAGTTTGATGGCCCCATAAGATGCTCCATATTAAAATATGCCCCATATAATCCTGCATAAAGGTTAATAATGGCCCCATAAGATGCTCCATAGACACATTTGCCCAATGTAATGCTGCACAAATGTTGATTATGTCCCCATAAGATGCTCCATAAAGATATTTGCCCCATATAGTGCTGCACAAGCCTTGATTATGGCCCCATAAGATGCTCCATACAGACACTTGCCTCTTATAATGCTCCACAAATGTTAATTATGGCCCCATAAGATGCTCCATAAAGATATTTGCCCCATATAGTGCTGCACAAAAATTGATTATGGCCCCATACAGACACTTGCCCTATTTAGGGCTGCATAAACGTTGATTATGGCCCCATAAGATGCTCCATACAGACACTTGACCCATATAGTGCTGCACAAACGTTGATTATGGCCCCATACAGACACTTGCCCCATTATAGTGCTGCACAAACGTTATGGCCCCATAGATGCTCCATACAGACACTTGCCCCATTTGCTGTTGCTGCGATAAAGAACAAAAATCACATACTCACCTCTCTGTCGCTCAGGCTCCCGGCACTTTCAATATTCACCTGACTTCGTTCCGGCGCCGCTCCATCTTCAGCACTGACGTTCAGGCAGAGGGCGCGCACTAACCACGTCATCGCGCCCTCTGACCTGAGCGTCACTGCAGAAGACGGGCGGCGCCGGAATGAGGAGCAGGTGAATATCGCACACCCCTCCCTGTTATACTCACCTACTCTTGGCGTTGTGCAGTCCCTGCTTCTCCCTGTACTGAGCGGTCACCGTTACCGCTCATTACAGTAATGAATATGTGGCTCCACCTCTATGGGAATCTCGAACCATGTCCTCTGCGGTCTCCCATTCTTCCTCAGCCGCAAAGGAGCCTGCTCAGCAGAGACATCGGTCCCAGCATCTTGCTCAAGCTGATGCTGTACGTCTGGTTACATCTGCCGTCCCAGGTCCAGCTATTGTAACCAGCATTAGTAAGCGGCGAGCAGACGCTCCTGGGACTAAGTCCTGCTTTTTGCCTACTGGGCATGCTTGTGAGTTGACCTCTCATTGGAGGTCGGAGGTCACATGCCCAGGTCCTCAAGCGGCTCTGATTGGACCACTGGTAAGGTCCCGGAAGACTGCGACTATAAGAGGTTTGTATGGCCGCTCGGCCATGCTCTAGCATAACCTCAAATTGTGATGTTTGTGGATGCATGTATGTTCTGGTGAAAGCTCCTAATAGATGAAATAGCGCCAGTTAAGTGCATACCAGCACCAAGCATGATTCTCCAGCGTCTAAATAACAGCGCTCGTCAGTGCGGTTCCGTGCACAATTAGTGTGCTTTCCTCTCCCTAGTTAGGGTGGCTAGTGGCGATCGCCAGAGTGATGCTGCGCGCACTCAGTGTGATAAATCTATTATTTAGTATTTCCTGGCACCTCGGGTGCGGCGCCGTGCGCCAGTGGGTCTAGAGGGACTCTAACTCCCTGTCCTTGGGATAGAGTTCCGTGACCGAACCCTTGCGTACATTCTGTGGTATTGCGGCTCTGTGACGCAACAGGGTCCTTCTATAAACATACCGGGTGACGTTAACCCGTGTTTGTTCATTTTTATACCGCCATATAGTCCGCCAGTACCGAGCAGCTGGTCACATCTCTGCACGGTGGACCCCGGGCTGCGAACGCACCTCATTAATACCCTTTTATTATTTGGTGCTTTCCGCCAGCCCTAGCACAGTGTTCATCACTACTTCTGCTTTCTATGTTTCAATTTCATATAGATGATTTCCATGGTCCTCTATAGGAATTATTTTATCATTCTTAGTACATGAGATACTATCCTTATACATGTAAGATGCTGTTTATTTCTTTATTCAAAATGACCCCTTCCTCTTTCTCCCCTTATATCACTCAGATAAAGTGTCCTCTATAAGGAAATGCGTCTTTCTCTCAAAGACCTAGGAAGGATGGGCAAAGAAAGAAAACACATTGCTGAGAGGATATTAAATGTGACTCTAGAGATCATCAACCTGCTAACCGGAGAGGTGAGGTGTGGCATTCATGTCACTTGGAGTCACTTGTATCTGTGTTAACTAAAACGGTATTCGAACAGATAGAAGAAGTTGAGGTGTTTAAAGGGGGATCAATTTTTCTCTACATGCACAGGTGTATACATTAAAAAAGGAGCTATCTGATGAGGATGAAGAATGGAGAAAGGATCAGGTTTGCTCACAGAATAATGATGAAATCAACGAGCAGAAGATCCTAGAACTCATGAACAAGATGATTAATCTGTTGACTGGAGAGGTGAGCTCTGCAGGGATACCAAGGACAGGTAGTGTATGGATGGTGAATGTTTTCTTGTGTGTGACTATACATACATTAAAAAGAGAGGTTTTCTTGGACTTTTGGTAGAAGAGGTTTCTGCCTGATCTCGTGCTAAAACTAGAAGAATATATGTAAGTGTGTCCAATATCTAGTTTCCTGATGAAATACTAAACAGTTGAATCTTCAAGGTCAAAGCCAATTTCACTATTGGTATTGAACAAGATTAGGAGGAAATACATTCCCTATGCCTGACTGTTCTTAGATTAGTAGATATTGAAGGATGAAGAAAATTTTTTTGTGGATGTATGGATATATGATAAGTGATTTTCGTGGATATTTGAATAAATACATTTGGCAGGTAGACAAGTACGTGCTTAGCACATTGATTACTATTGTGTTTGTAGTTGGTGTACTCTGTGAATTATATGTGATGTATCTTTGAAGATTGGTTAGATTGTTTTTTATTATTGAGCATTACGATTAAAAAATGTTGTTTTTTTTCCGTTTTTGTGCAATTTTTAAACTACTTAGTGGACGAAGGTGATACAACTTTGAAAGCAACAAGCATAGATGAAATGAATGACTTACTACCGAGTGTCAAGATGGAAAGCTCGAACATAGGACTGCTAATCAACACAAAGAGGACAAAGATATTGAACTGCCAGGTACGACCAAGATGCATTTGAGATTGACGGCGACGAGCTGGAAGTTCTTAAGGACTTCAACCTACTCAGACACTCAAGACCTAGTGGTACTGAAGAAGGATTCAATACCATGAATTGCAAGAAGAACAAACAAATTAATTTTGGAACAAATCAAGCCAGACATGTCACTCGAAGCAAGAATCATCAAGCTGCAACTTGTCTACTTTGGACACGTCATCCAAAGAGAGAAATCACTGGAGAAGGACATCATGGTTGGAAGAATAGAAAGAACAAGGCGAAGACCAAGACCAGCAACCCGATAGTTTGATACTATCAAGATAACAGCCGAGAAAATTCTGGTGAACCTATCTAGTCTTGTACAAGATTGAGCTTCCTACAGAGCGTTCATTCATCAATTCGCTATGACTCGAAGTCAAGCCAAAGGCCGTTAAAATATAAAAGCTATTCATTTCTTTATGTATGTGTATAAGTGCCAGAAGTAATTTTGGGGATTCTGGACAAGTAGGAGGTCATTTTGCATTTTTTCATCTTCGCTTGCAGGTTTAGTGAACACAAACAGTTTTTGTTTTGTACAAAAAAGTCGATTTTTGGCTTTTTCTCTAAATTTATTTTCTTGCTTAACAGGTTCCTGTAAGGTGTCAGGATGTCACTGTCTATTTTTCCATGGAGGAATGGGCATATTTAGAAGGACACAAGGATTTGTATGAAGATATTTTAAAGGAGAACCACCAGTCCGTAACATCACTAGGTAAGGTGGGATCAATTTAGTTCAAGAATTTTTAATTGTATGAACAGATGTAATGTCAGATTAAGGTGAATGCAGACTTATAGAGACTTGTCCTGTGTGCCCTCCCATTAAATTGTGTCTTCTACAGAGGGATTCAGGTTGAAGAACAAACCAGAGGAGGTCTTGTCTACTCTTGATACACAGGAACATTACAGCATTCTACAGGATTATCAGGTAAATGTTGATTTCTACAAGCTTTGTATATAATATTTTTACCTTATAATTACCTTTAGATGTTTTGTGTTTCCATTCAGTGTCCTGTTAAATCTTTAAAACTTGTCTTCTTTTTTATATATTATGGTAAAACAAGACTGAGTATCCATCTTATACTAAAGAGTTGGTTGTAACAAGAGATAAAGAAACATATGAGGTGATAAACCAACAATTGAAGGAGGGAGAAATTATCTCAAATAACACCACAGGTAAGTAAACCACCTCATTCTGCAGAAGTAACACCAGTCTACAGAAAACTCTGATCTTTATAGATTTAATCGAGCAGAACTGTCAAAATGTTGGGTATTCGCAAATTTGGCAACAGTCCTTTGTGAGCCAAGACTGCCCCAGATATTTGGAAATGATCTCGATAAATTTGGGCATGTCCCATTACAAAAGGTAGTATTTTTATAAACTCCACCTAAAACCCTCCAGCTTTGATCATTTCCTGGGCTGTTCCAGAGAATGGGTCTAAACTTATTTTACTAACAGAGATATTGGTTAGTATTTTTTAATGTCATCTTCAAATCTGTCCTACTTGTGGATAGCCCAGAATGCCCTGATAATAAATTATAAAGTACAATTTCTTTACACTGAATGGAGTTGTCCCTCAATTGAAATGCATCCCATTGATCACTTGTGACCTCATCGATCACTAGAAGTGGGGTTCAGAACCTCTGTCTGCGCTTCTGATAATGGCATTTAAGCACATTCTACACATCAGCTAAATGGATGATAGCCAGCAATACACAGACCCTAGCACACACGTCCCAATTCATCATTTTCAGGTTTTTCTTAAGCCACTTTCCTTTATTGTTTCTTTTATTGTCTTCTGGTATCAGTTGTTGTTTTTGGTATCAAATTCTCCAAAATGGCACATGCAATTCATGATTTTGGTGCAAAGTAAAAAAATGGTTTTAAGAAAAGTGTTTTAAATGTGTAAAAGCAGCAAAACTTAAAAAAGCCTCTATAAATCTGGTATTGCTGTAGTATAGTGACCATCAGGGCCGGGGCGAGGGTCACCTGCATAAAGCTCTACCTTCTGCCTCAGAGAGGGGGCGCACTTAGGGGTAAAAATGCCATCTGACATTGCTGAATGCCTGCGGCTGCCCGTTCCCTTCCTCTGTCTGCAGGCATTCAGCACAGTGACAGCCAGGGCACGGACAGACAGGGAAGCAGTGTCAGTCACTGACACCGCTCACCCCTCTCTGCCTGTGCCTCGGCCGTCGCTCCTCCTTTGCAGTCAGTTGTATTCACATCTACTAGACGCGGAAACAGTTGATGTCAGCGTTGACCAAGACAGGAGCAGAGGAGCTGTAATCAGCTCAGCTCCCTGCGCCGCCGCGAACTCCAGCAGAACACAGGCCACTTCTGGCCTGTGCACTAAAGGAGACTGTGCATGCAGGGGACGTTGGATGGCACGATGCAGTGACGTCATCATGCCATCCAGCGCTCACTGCTGCGCTTCATAGAAGAGGAGACAGCAGTTGTGCTGGACAGCGAACCTGGATTAGATGAGTATAAGTTGTTGTTTTTTTTGTCTTTCTCTTATATTATTTAACTAATGAATGGGCGGCATCACAAGAGAGGTTGTGTGGATATTACACTGGGAGATTCTGGCTGTGGGGGCCTATTACACTATTGGGTACATATACTGGGGGTTGACTTTGGGAAACATTATACTGGGAGATGGCGGTGGGGAGCATTATATTGGGGGCTTATTACAACTATGGGGTATCTATTATACTGGAGGCTGGATGTGGGGAGCATTATACTGGGGGTTGGCTGTGGGGTATATTGTACTGGGGGCCTATCACACTATGGGGTACATATTATACTGGGGGCTATCACACTGTGGAGTACAATACACTGGGGGCTGGCTGTGGGGGATGTTATAACTGGGCTGTGGAAACATCATACTGTTAATGGGGGACTGTGGTGGATATCATATTGTTTAATGGAAGACTGTGGTGGATATCATACTGTGTGGGGTATTATACTCTATCTAAGGCTCTGTGGGGGCCATTACATTATATTGGTAATGGGGGCTATAATACTGTATGGGGTGCTGGAAGGGTCATCACCCTATATAGAGTGTTGTGGTAGTGATCATACTATACTGTATAATGGGGGCTGTGGTGAGCATATTGTATAGGGGGGCTGTGGTGGGCATCATACTGTACATTAGGGTACTGTGGTGGGTAGCATACTGCATGGGGGCTGTGGTTGACATCATAGTGTATATTGGAGGTCTGTTGTGGATAACAAACTGTATGGGCATCTGTGGTGACCATCACACCGTGTAGGGGGACAGTGTAAGTAGGAGATACAATTTGGAGAGAACAATGTGGTTGGTAGTATGAGGGCATAGTGTGAAAAGGGACACAGAATGGATATGGAGAGTGGGCAGCATGAAATGGGGGCACTATTCAGAGAGGATAGCATAGCAGGGGACAGTGTGGACATATAGAGAGGGTAAGGAAAAACATTGGAGAAGGGACTGCTATAGTATAGGCTGTGGTTCATAAGGGCCAATGGTATGGCAGTTATATGTGATAATGGCAGACAGTGGGGTAGTTGCAGTTGATAATGGTGGACAGTTGGGTGGTTGTGAATCATTAAAGCAGAAAGTGTGGCAGATGTAGCTCATAAGGGCAGAGAGTGGGCAGACATAGTATGGAAATAGTATGGAAATATATTTTTATGATGAGGACATTTCAATAACACTCTTATTTTTAAGGGCACCATGTCATGATATGCTACCTGAGACCATAGACGAGGTAAGTCTGCAGAGATGTGGATGTGAAAAGCCATCATGGAGTCTGCACAAGATGGAGACGAAATGAAAGAACAACTCCAATCAAAGAAGATGTCACCTATAAGGTACCTGGATGTAAATGTTTATTTGTGATACTGTCCCATCAGTAATGTGGTTCATGTATGGTTCACTGTTTGATAATGACTGATAAGAACAATCCCCCCAGCATCTCCTTACCATTATTAAGGACATACTAGAAGTTGTAGTTCATGTGATACAAATGTATATGGTGCTGACTTGACAATACAATTGATTGCTTATGGTTCTGGTGATGCAATTATGTACTAATGGTGGTTCTGGTGATGTATTCATGTACTGTTGATGGTACTGGTGTATTTATTTACTGACGGTGTTTCTGACGACGCATTAATGCACAGATGGTGGTTTTATTTACTGATGATGATTCTGGTGCCTTATGCATGTGCTATCGATGGCTTTGGTGTTCTATTTATGTACTGATGATGATTTTAGTTTTACGCTGCTCAAAAAAATAAAGGGAACACTTAAACAACAGAATATAACTCCAAGTAATTCAAACTTCTGTGAAATCAAACTGTCCACTTAGGAAGCAACACTGTTTGACAATCAATTTCACATGTTGTTGTGCAAATGGAATAGACAACAGATGGAAATTATTGGCAATTATCAAGACACACTCAAAAAAGGAGTGGTTCTGCAGGTGGGGACCACAGACCACATCTCAGTACCAATGCTTTCTGGCTGATGTTTTGGTCACTTTTGAATGGTGGTTGTGCTTTCACACTCGTGGTAGCATGAGACGGACTCTGCAATCCACACAAGTGGCTCAGGTAGTGCAGCTCATCCAGGATGGCACATCAATCCGAGCTGTGGCAAGAAGGTTTGCTGTGTCTGTCCGCATAGTGTCCTGAGGCTGGCAGCGCTAGCAGGAGACAGGCCAGTACACCAGGAGACGTGGAGGGGGCCGTAGGAGGGCAACAACCCAGCAACAGGATTGGCAAATTCACCACTGGTGCCCTGTGCTCTTCACAGATGAAAGCAGGTTCACACTGAGCACATGTGACAGACGTGATAGAGTCTGGAGACGCTGTGGCGAGTGATCTGCTGCCTGCAACATCCTTCAGCATGACCGGTTTGACAGGGGGTCAGTAATGGTGTGGGGTGGCATTTCTTTGGCGGGACGCACAGCCCTCCATGTGCTCTCCATAGGTAGCCTGACTGCCATTAGGTACCGAGATGAGATCCTCAGACCCCTTGTGAGACCATATGCTGGTGTGGTTGGCCCTGGGTTCCTCCCAATGCAGGACAATGCCAGACCTCATGTGGCTGGAGTGTGTCAGCAGTTCCTGCAAGATGAAGACATTGAAGCTATGGACTGGCCCGCCCGTTCCCCAGACCTGAATCCGATTGAACACATCTTGGACATCATGTCTCGCACCATCCACTAAAGTCACGTTGCACCACAGACTTTCCAGGAGTTGGCGGATGCTTTAGTCCAGGTCTGAGAGGAGATCCCTCAGGAGACCATCCACCGCCTCATCAAGAGCATGCCCAGGTGTTGTAGGAAGGTCATACATGCACGTGGAGGCCACACACAATACTGAGCATTATTTTGACTTATTTTAAGGATATTACATTACACTTTAATTTTGTGTGTGACTCCAAATCCAGGCCTCCATTAATTTCCATTGATGATTTTTGTGTGATTTTGTTGTCAGCACATTCAACTTTGTACAGAACATTGAGAATATTTCATTCATTCAGATCTAGGATGTGATATTTGAGTGTTCCCTTTATTTTTTTGAGCAGTGTATATACATGTACTGATGATAGCTCTGGTGATGATTACAGCACCAGAACAACCATCAGTACATGAATGTCATCAGAACCCCATCAGTACAGAATATGATGCAAAACACCAGTTTCTTACTTTTGCTGTTTTTTTGTGAAAAATGTAACACATTTAGTGTTAGTGGTCGTTACAGCTTGTTACCTGACCCATCTGAATGGGGAGAGGGCATTAGGGGTCATGTTACCGTTAGTCTCTAACCCATTCCTTTGCTTGGGGACTGAGGGTTCATCAGGGGAGGGCTCCATTGGCTTCAATGGCCTAGGGCACCAAAATACCCTGTCCCAGCCCTGCTGACCCTACCAATTAATTTGTCTCATTATTTATCCCGCATAGTAAAAATAAATAAAAATCTTGAACTGTTGTTTTTTCATTAGATGTTGAAATCACCATTTTAAAATAATGCTTTACGAACAAATTTCTTTATAAAACCCACCTCTACTAACATGTTACTTCATTATGACCGTGCTCACCACAATCATGTAACAGGAGCAATACCTTACAGTAAATTTTTACCCATGAGAAAATTATAGTAATTATTTTGTAAAAGAATCCCAATATCTGAAAATTAGATTGCACGAAGATCTTCATGTAGAAAGGTAATGAATGCAAAATGGCCTATTGTGCACCTAACTCCCTACTAACTGATGTCCACTTTTGTATGAACTTTCACCAATAAAGTGTGGTGAGTGCGAACCACTTCTACTTGTTCAAGTTACACCCTATTTTGTTCATTCTGCTACCCAAAAATCGCAAAACGGCTTAGGTTAACATTTATCCATTTTCACATATTTCCACCTGTGAAATGAAAAATCTGAGGCTAAAACAAGATTTTAGTGGTAAGAATGTCTTTTTTTAACCTCTTCACGACCTTTCCCTATTTTTCCTATAATAAGGCATATGGAAACACTATGGACATCGTCTGGCCTATGATTCGGTGGGGTCTGTCCGTCTTTTTAAGCATTGTGGCAGTTCAACTCTCTCAGCGGTATATGTAGGTAGAAAACAGGAACACTGTCTATTTAAATCTTCGGTTGGTTTATATGGCGGCATAAACCAACAAAAAGTAAAGCACAGCCCTTCGGGCAAAAACAGGAAAACAACAAAGAAAACAAAAATGGTGTACACAGTACATACATTTGCGAGGCGCTGCCCATTCCTCAGAACCACAGATTCAGTCTTTCCTCCTCGGGACACAAACCACTGGAGATCTTCTCTACAGTCCTGCTGAACCCAGACTGCCTCTGGAGCCCAGCTATTTAAGCCTCAGACCACACCCTGGGGTGGAAATAAGGTGGACATCCTTCCATCCGCTCTATGGATGTCCACATAAAAGCCAGTCCATTATATAAATTAGCTTCACCCCTCACGGCAATTAGTGTGCTGGAGGATAAAACTCTGAGTTTTATATCACTGATGCCATTAAACGTAGTGACACATATCTCCCCTCCAGCAATTTACCAATGACTTTGTCACAGCGTGCATAAAGCGCAGTCGGCCACAGTTTTGTGAACTGAAAAGAAGAACACCCCTGAACAGAGGCTAGACGGAGTCCAGAATAATCCTACTTCCTCATTATAGTTAAAGGATCCCTCGGATGTTTCATCTGAATCACTTCATTTGGAGGATTAGATGGAAACCCCAATATAAGTTCTCAGCATAGAAGGCCAGATAAATGTGACCCCAAATGTTAAGTAAAATGTTTCCAATAAAAGCTTCAACTAAGTCCACAAAAATAGCAAGTCCCCACTCAGGCTCATAATCTATTAGTGGAAATATAGGGGGCTTTCATGTTACTGGTAGCACAGAGGCTCTGGAAAGCGCCATGGCTTCTTGCCTCCCAAAAGAAATCCATTGAATTGTGCGCTCACAAATCCAAATGCCCCTCTCTCTTCTGAGCCCCACAGTGTTTCCAAACCACATTTAGGGTCCACATATTTTGTTTTTCTGTAGAGATGAGATACCGCCTAATTTATGTTGTGTGTGTCTCCAGATTCACAAGCTGGACACAATGTATGGGCACTTCAATGTACTGGGTAATAACTATAATGTACTAGGCACTGCAGTTGCAAATTTTCAATTTTCAACAACATCCACTACTGCTTGTTTTTTTATGGAAAACACACATAAAGTCAAAATCGTCACTACATCTGTAGATAAAGTCCCAAAAGGGTGTAATTTCCAAAATGGGGTAACTTGAGGGGGATTCTTCTCTTCTGGCACTTTGTGGCTTTGTATATGAGTCTGCTAACTATTTCATGATAATTTGTTCTCCAAGAGTCAAATAGCGCTCCTTTCTTTCCAAGTCTCGTTGTGTGGCTAAGCAGTACTGTACAGCCACATATGGGGTATTGCAACAAAAATTGTGTGACACATTTTTTTGCCAGTTTTACTTATTTTCCCCTTGTGAAAATGTACAATTTGAGGCTAAAGCAACATTATTATGGTAAAAATGTAATTATTTATTCTTCACCGCCCAATTGTATCAAATTGTGTGACACACCTGTGGTGTCAATATGATCACTGCACCCCTAGATGAATTCATTGAGAGGTGTAGTTTGTAAAATGGGGTAACTTATTGGGAGTTCTGCTGCTTTGGTACCTCATAGGCTCTTCCAATGGGTCATTGTGCCTGCAAGCCGCTTGGCACTTTTCCCTTCTGAGTTTTCCATTGTTCCAGAACAGTAATTCCCGAGTACATGTAGGATATTGGCGTACTCAGGAGAAATTGAACAACAAACTGTGAGGTCCATTTTTTTCCTATTAGCCCTTAGAAAAATTAAAAAACTTGTGGCTAAAACAACATTTTAGTGGTAAAAATGTAATTATTCTTTCTTCACCCCCCAATGTTATAACATTCTGTGAGGATCATGTGGTGTAAGCATACTCACCTCACCCCCAGATGAATTCATTGAGAGGTGTAAGTTTGTAAAAATGGGATCACTTGTGGGGGTTTCGGCTGTTTTGACATGTCAGTGGCTCTCCAAATATGACATGTGATCCGCAATCTATTCCAGCCAAAATTGCGCTCCATAAATCAATTGGCGCTCCATCCCTTCCAAGCCCTGCCATGCATATTTAGGGCATCTGGGTACTCAGGAGAATACGCACAACATATTTTGGCTTCCATTTTCACCTGTTACCCTTGTGAAAAGGAAACATCTGGGGCTAAAGCAACATTTTTGCAGGAAAAAATTATTTTTTCATTTTCATGGCTCAACCTTATAAAATGCTGTGAAGCACATGTGGGTTCAAGGTGCTGGCTACACCTCTATATACAGTTGTGCTCAAAAGTTTACATACCGTGGCAGAATTTTTGCTTTCTTTGCCTTTTTTCAGAGAATATGAAAGATAACACCAAAACTTTTTCTCCACTCATGGTTAGTGGTTGAGTGAAGCCATTTATTGTCAAACTACTGTGTTTTCTCTTATTAAATCATAATGATAGCCCAAAAAGTCCAAATGACCCTGATCAAAAGTTCACATACCCCATTTCTTAATACCGTGTATTGCCCCCTCTAACATCAATGACAGCTTGAAGTCTTTTGTGGTAGTTGTGGATGAGGTTCTTTTTTTTCTCAGATGGTAAAGCTGCCCACTCTTCTTGGCAAAAAGCTTCCAGTTCCTCTAAATTCATGGGTTGTCTAGCATGAACTGTGTGCTTGAGATCTCCCCAGAGTGGCTCCATGATATTGAGGTCAGGAGACTGAGATGGCCACTCCAGAACCTTCACTTTGTTCTGCTGTAGCCAATGACAGGTCGACTTGGCCTTGTGTTTTTGATCGTTGTCATGTTGGAACATCCAAGTATGTCCCATGCGCAGCTTCCGGGTTGATGAGTGAAAACTTGCCTCCAGCATTTACTGATAACGTGCTACATTCATCTTTCCTTCAACTTTGACCAAGTTTCCTGTGTCTTTGTAGCTCACACATCCCTAAAACATCAGTGTTCCACTTCTGTGCTTTACAGCAGGAATAATGTTCCTTTCATCATAGACCTTGTTGACCTCTCTCCAAATGTAACATATGTGGTAGTGATGAGCAAGTATACTCGTTACTCGGGTTTTCCTGAGCATGCTCCAGTGGTCTCTGAGTATTTATGAGTGCTCGGAGATTTAATTTTTGTCTACGCAGCTGCATGATATACGGCTGCTAGCCAGCCTGAATACTTGTGGGGGTTGCCTGGTTGTTAGGAAATCCCCACATGTATTCAGGCTGTCTAGCAGCCATAAATCAAGCAGCTGCGACGATGAAAACTAAATCTCCGAGCACTCACAAATACTCGGAGACCACCCGAGCATGCTCGGGAAAACCTGACCACCCAATATACTTGCTCATCACTAGTTTCTGGTTGTTGCCAAAAAGTTCAATTTTTGTCTCATCACTCCAAATTACCTTGTTACAAAAGTTTTGAGGCTGGTCTCTGTGGTGTTTTAAGTATTGTAGGAGAGATACTTTGTGGCATTTTTGCAGTAATGGCTTTCTACTAGTGATTCGACCAAGCCGCCCATTTTTCTTCAAGTACCTCCTCATTGTGCATCTTGAAACATCCACACCGCTAGTTTTCAGAGATTCTTGTATTTCAGCTGATGTTATTTGTGGGTTTTTGTTTGCATCCCGAACAATTTTCCTGGCAGTTTTGGATGACATTTTGTTGGTCTACCTGACCGTGGTTTTGTTTTTACAGAGCCCCTGAGTTTCCATTTTGTAATCACAGTTTGAACGTTGCTGACTGGCATTGTCAATTCCTTGGATATCTTTTTGTATCCCGTTCCTGTTTTATACAGAACAACTACCTTTTCTCGTAAATCCATTGACAATTCTTTTGCTTTCCCCATGACTCACAATCCAGAAACATCAGTGGGTGGATGAAAGATGCAAGAGTCTGTCTGGATCCCAGAAATTCACTCAGCTTGTATGCACACACACTCATTACAAGCAAACAAGTAACAGGTGAGGATGTTACCTTTAGTAGCCATTCAAACCCATTTGTGTCAACTTCTGTGTATATTATCAGGCCAAAATCACCAGGGTATGTGAACTTTTGATCAGGGTCATTTGGATGATTTCAGTTGTCATTATGATTTAAAAAGAGAAAACACAGTAGTTTAACAATAATTAGCTTCCTCCAACCACTAACCATGAGTGGAGAAAAGGTTTTGGTGTTATCATTCATATTCTCTGAAAAAAGGCCAATAAAGGAAAAATGCTGCCGTGGTATGTAAACTTTTGAGCACATCTGTAAGTTCCTTTGACGGTGTAAATTCCAAAATGGGGTTACTTGTGGGGGGTTTCCACTATTTAGGCACATCAGGGGCTCTGCCAACTCATCATGGCATCTGCTATTGATTCCAGCCAATTTTGCACTCTACAAGTCAAATGGTGCTCCTGCCTTTCCGATCCCTACCATGAGCCTAAATAGTAGTTTTCCGGCCACATATTGTAAGTCCGTTTTCTTTTGTTACCCTTTTGAAAATGCAAAATTTGAGACTAAATCAATATTTTGGTGGGAAAAAGTAAAATGTAAATTTTTTTCCTCCCAAAAATCTTTAATTCTTGAATGTGGTTTTGAGCACTTTGAAGGGTGTGGTTTTTAGAATAGTGTAACCTTTGAGTTGTCTTTTTGTTATATAGACCTCTCAAAGTCACTTCAAAAGGGATGTATGTGGTTTCTAAAAAAAAAAAATTGGTTTTGTACATTTTTTGGGACAAAAGAAAAATTGCTAATACATTTTTAACCCTTCTAACTTCCTAGCAAAAAAAAATGTTTAAAAAATGATGCTGATGTGAAGTAGACATTTGGGAAATGTTATTTCTTATCTATTTTGTGTGGTATAATTAATTTAAGGGCATAAAAATGTAAAGTTTGAAAATTGCTAAATTTTCAAATTTTTTGTCACATTTTTGATCTTTTCATAAATAAACACAAATCATATCTGCTTAAATTTACCACTAATATGAAATACCTCGTGTCATGAAAAAACTCTCAGAATCACTGGAATATTGTAGCATTTCAGAGTTATAACCTCATAAAGTGACACTGGTCAGAATTGAAAAAAATGGCCTTGTCAGGAAGGTAAAAACTGGGGTGTGAAGGGTTTAATAATGGCCTAATGGTATAAAATTATGTGAAGCACTTTTTGTGTCAATCTGATCAGTACACTCTTCGATGAATTTATTGAGGGGTGTAGTTTGTAAAATGGGGTGACTTGAGAGGTTTTCTTCTGTTCTGCCATCTCAGGGGCTATGCTGATGTGGCATGGTACCTACAAATCATTCTAGCAAAATCTGGCACTTCAGGGGCTCCTCAAATGTGACCTGTCATTTACAATCTATTTCAGCCAAAATTGCGCTCCAAAAGTCATATGGCGCTCTTTCCCTTCCCAATCTGTTATGGACCTGGTGGTTAGGAGCACCCGAAATGACCTGATGGTTAAAATGGAAAACCTGGGACAAGCTCTGAGGAAGTGGTAACTCTACTGACCGCAATCCCTAATCCTATCACACACACTAGAAATAGCCGTGGAGCGTACCTAACTCTCCCTAGACGCCTCTTCACAGCCTAAGAGCTAACTACCCCTAAAGATAGAAAGAGCAGCCTACCTTGCCTCAGAGAAATTCCCCAAAGTAAAGGTAGCCCCCCACAAATATTAACTGTGAGTTAAGAGGGAAGTGACAAACACAGGAATGAAACAGATTTTAGCAAAGGAGGCCGAGTCTTCTCTAGATAGACAGAGGATAGAAAAGGGAACTATGCGGTCAGTATTAAAAACTACAAAAACCACGCAGAGTGTGCAAAAAGACCTCCACACCGACTCACGGTGTGGAGGTGCAGCTCTGCACCCCCAGAGCTTCCAGCTAGCAAGGAAATATCATAATAGCAAGCTGGACTAGAAACATAGCATGTACTGAGAAATATATTCAAAAACCAATGAACAGCAAATGGACTAGCGAGGACTTAGCTTCTGCTGGAGTAGACAGGTCATCTGAGAAATCCAAGAGAGATCTGAACCAGTACTGAGACATTGACAGCTGGCATGAACTAATGACCTGGGCAGAGTTAAATAGGGAAGCCAGCAGCAGCAATAAACGAGTGCAGCTGAGAAAGCCAAGCTCAAAGATCAGCAGTTCCACTCAAAGCCACCAGAGGGTGTCCAAGGACAGAACTCACCAAAGTACCATTCACGACCACAGGAGGGAGCTCGAGAACGGAATTCACAACAGTACCCCCCTTGAGGAGGGGTCACCGAACCCTCACCAGAGCCCCCAGGCCGATCAGGACGAGCCAAATGAAAGGCACGAACCAAATCGGCAGCATGGACATCGGAGGCAACAACCCAGGAATTATCCTCCTGACCATAGCCCCTCCATTTAACCAGGTACTGAAGCTTCCGTCTCGAAATACGAGAATCTAAAATCTTCACCACATACTCCAACTCCCCCTCAACCAACACCGGAGCAGGAGGATCAACGGAAGGAACCATAGGCGCCACATATCTCCGCAACAACGACCTATGGAACACGTTATGGATGGCAAAAGAAGCTGGAAGGGCCAAACGAAACGACACAGGATTGATAATTTCAGAAATCTTATAAGGACCAATGAAACGAGGCTTGAACTTAGGAGAAGAAACCTTCATAGGAACATAACGAGAAGACAACCAAACCAAATCCCCAACACGAAGTCGGGGACCAACACAGCGACGGCGGTTAGCAAAACGTTGCGCCTTCTCCTGAGACAATGTCAAATTGTCCACCACGTGAGTCCAAATTTGCTGCAACCTGTCCACTACAGAATCCACACCAGGACAGTCAGAAGGCTCAACCTGCCCTGAAGAAAAACGAGGATGAAAACCAGAATTACAAAAAAAAGGCAAAACCAAAGTAGCAGAACTAGCCCGATTATTAAGGGCGAACTCGGCCAATGGCAAGAAGGTCACCCAATCATCCTGATCAGCAGAGACAAAGCATCTCAGATAGGTCTCCAAGGTCTGATTAGTTCGTTCGGTTTGGCCATTTGTCTGAGGATGGAACGCTGAAGAAAAAGACAAATCAATGCCCATCTTAGCACAAAAGGACCGCCAAAACCTAGAAACAAACTGGGAACCTCTGTCCGACACAATGTTCTCCGGAATGCCATGCAAACGAACCACATGCTGAAAAAATAATGGAACCAAATCAGAGGAGGAAGGCAATTTAGGCAAGGGTACCAAATGGACCATCTTAGAAAACCGATCACAAACCACCCAGATGACAGACATCCTTTGAGAGACAGGAAGATCAGAAATAAAATCCATGGAAATATGCATCCAGGGCCTCTTCGGGACAGGCAAAGGCAAAAGCAACCCACTGGCACGAGAACAGCAAGGTTTGGCCCGAGCACAAGTCCCACAGGACTGCACAAAAGAACGCACATCCCGTGACAAGGAAGGCCACCAAAACGACCTAGCAACCAAAAGTCTGGTACCAAAAATCCCAGGATGACCAGCCAATACTGAACAATGAACCTCAGAAATAACTCTACTAGTCCATCTATCAGGGACAAACAGTTTCTCCACTGGACAGCGGTCAGGTCTATCAGCCTGAACTCCTGCAGCACCCACCGCAAATCAGGGGAGATGGCAGACAAAATCACCCCCTCTTTGAGAATACCAGCCGGCTCAGAGACTCCCGGAGAATCAGGCAAAAAACTCCTAGAAAGGGCATCAGCCTTCACATTCTTAGATCCCGGAAGGTATGAGACCACAAAATCGAAACGGGAGAAAAACAGTGACCATCGAGCCTGTCTAGGATTCAACCGCTTGGCGGACTCGAGGTAAGTCAGATTCTTGTGATCAGTCAAGACCACCACACGATGTTTGGCTCCCTCAAGCCAATGTCGCCACTCCTCGAATGCCCACTTCATAGCCAACAACTCCCGATTGCCGACATCATAATTACGCTCGGCAGGCGAAAACTTTCTAGAAAAGAAAGCACACGGCTTCATCAAGGAGCCATCAGAACTTCTCTGAGACAAAACAGCCCCTGCCCCAATCTCAGAAGCATCAACCTCGACCTGAAAAGGGAGCAAAACATCTGGCTGACGCAACACAGGGGCCAAAGTAAAACAACGTTTAAGCTCCTGAAAAGCCTCAACGGCTGCAGGGGACCAGTTCACCACATCAGCGCCTTTCTTCGTCAAATCAGTCAAAGGCTTAACCACACTAGAAAAATTAGCGATGAAGCGACGGTAAAAATTAGCGAAGCCCAGGAACTTCTGAAGACTTCACAGATGTAGGTTGAGTCCAATCATAAATGGCCTGAACTTTAACAGGGTCCATCTCGATAGTAGAAGGGGAAAAAATGAAGCCCAAAAAGGAAACCTTCTGAACTCCAAAGAGGCATTTAGACCCCTTCACAAACAACGCATTAGTACAAAGGACCTGGAACACCATCCTGACCTGCCTCACATGGGACCCCCAATCATCCGAAAAGACCAAAATATCATCCAAATAAACAATCATGAACCTATCCAGATACTTCCGGAAGATATCGTGCATAAAGGACTGAAACACAGATGGGGCATTAGAAAGCCCGAATGGCATCACCAGGTACTCAAAATGGCCCTCGGGCGTATGAAATGCTGTTTTCCATTCATCGCCCTGTTTAATACGCACAAGATTATACGCCCCTCGAAGGTCAATCTTGGTAAACCAACTAGCCCCCTTAATCCGAGCAAACAAATCAGACAACAGAGGCAAAGGGTACTGAAATTTGACCGTGATTTTATTGAGAAGGCGGTAATCTATACAGGGTCTCAGAGAGCCATCCTTCTTGGCCACAAAAAAGAACCCTGCTCCCAATGGTGACGAAGACGGGCGAATATGTCCTTTCTCCAAGGACTCCTTTACATAACTCCGCATAGCGGCATGTTCTGGCACAGATAAATTAAACAGTCGGCCCTTAGGGAACTTACTGCCACGAATCAAATTAATAGCGCAATCACAGTCCCTATGAGGAGGTAAGGCACTGGACTTGGGCTCATCAAATACATCCTGGTAATCCGACAAAAACTCAGGAACTTCAGAAGGAGTGGAAGAAGAAATTGACATCAAAGGAACATCACTATGTATCCCTTGACAACCCCAACTAGACACAGACATTGATTTCCAATCCAGTACTGGATTATGAACCTGTAACCATGGCAAACCCAACACGACAACATCATGCAAATTATGCAACACCAAAAAGCGAATATTTTCCTGATGTGCGGGAGCCATGCACATGGTCAGCTGAGTCCAGTACTGAGGTTTATTCTTGGCCAATGGCGTAGCATCAATCACCCTTAAGGGAATAGGAATCTGTAAAGGCTCCAAGAAAAACCCACAGCGCCTGGCAAACTCCAAGTCCATCAAATTCAGAGCAGCGCCCGAATCCACAAATGCCATAACAGAGTAGGACGACAATGAGCAAATCAGAGTAACAGATAAGAGAAATTTAGGCTGCACAGTACTAATGGTGACAGACCTAGCGAACCTCTTAGTGCGCTTAGGACAATCAGAGATAGCATGAGAAGAGTCACCACAGTAAAAACACTGCCCATTCTGACGTCTGTGTTCTTGCCATTCAGCTCTGGTCAAAGTCCTATCACATTGCATAGGCTCAGGCCTCTGCTCAGAAGACACCGCCAAATGGTGCACAACTTTGCGCTCGCGCAAACGCCGATCGATCTGAATGGCCAAAGACATTGATTCATTCAGACCAGCAGGCGTTGGGAACCCCACCATAACATCCTTAAGGGCTTCAGAAAGACCCTTTCTGAAAATTGCTGCCAGGGCACACTCATTCCATTGTGTAAGCACAGACCACTTTCTAAACTTCTGGCAATATACTTCTGCTTCATCCTGACCCTGACATAGAGTCAGCAAGATCTTTTCTGCCTGATCCACAGAATTAGGTTTGTCATAAAGCAATCCAAGCGCTAGAAAAAATGCATCTACATTAAGCAATGCAGGATTTCCTGGCTCAAGGGAGAATGCCCAGTCTTGCGGGTCACCACGCAACAAAGAAATAACAATCTTTACTTGCTGAATGGGGTCACCAGAGGAGCGGGGTTTCAGAGCAAGAAAGTCTGCAATTATTTTTGAAATTCAAAAATTTAGATCTATCCCCAGAAAACAAATCAGGAATTGGAATTCTAGGCTCTAACATCGGATTCTGAACTACATAATCTTGAATACTCTGTACCCTGACAGCGAGTTGATCCACACAAGAGGACAAACCCTGAATATCCATATCTACACCTGAGTCCTGAACCACCCAGGGGCTAAGGGGAAAAGAAAGACAAAACAAGCAGCAAAGAAAAAAAAATTGACTCAGAACTTCTCTTTTCCCTCTTTTGAGATGCATTAACACTTTGTGGGCCAGCTGTACTGTTATGGACCTGGTGGTTAGGAGCACCCGAAATGACCTGATGGTTAAAATGGAAAACCTGGGACAAGCTCTGAGGAAGTGGTAACTCTACTGACCGCAATCCCTAATCCTATCACACACACTAGAAATAGCCGTGGAGCGTACCTAGCTCTCCCTAGACGCCTCTTCACAGCCTAAGAGCTAACTACCCCTAAAGATAGAAATAGCAGCCTACCTTGCCTCAGAGAAATTCCCCAAAGTAAAGGTAGCCCCCCACAAATATTGACTGTGAGTTAAGAGGGAAGTAGCAAACACAGGAATGAAACAGATTTTAGCAAAGGAGGCCGAGTCTTCTCTAGATAGACAGAGGATAGAAAAGGGAACTATGCGGTCAGTATTAAAAACTACAAAAACCACGCAGAGTGTGCAAAAAGACCTCCACACTGACTCACGGTGTGGAGGTGCAGCTCTGCACCCCCAGAGCTTCCAGCTAGCAAGGAAATATCATAATAGCAAGCTGGACTAGAAACATAGCATGTACTGAGAAATATATTCAAAAACCAATGAACAGCAAATGGACTAGTGAGGACTTAGCTTCTGCTGGAGTAGACAGGTCATCTGAGAAATCCAAGAGAGATCTGAACCAGTACTGAGACATTGACAGCTGGCATGAACTAACGACCTGGGCAGAGTTAAATAGGGAAGCCAGCAGCAGCAATAAACGAGTGCAGCTGAGAAAGCCAAGCTCAAAGATCAGTAGTTCCACTCAAAGCCATCAGAGGGTGTCCAAGGACAGAACTCACCAAAGTACCATTCACGACCACAGGAGGGAGCTCGAGAACGGAATTCACAACACCAATCTACCCGAAGATTTCATCCATTCTAAGTTTATGCTTAAAACATACAACTCTGCCCTTCACCTCTCCACACAAGCCAATTTCAACACCCTCATCACCTCAATATCCAATAACCCGAAACGTCTCTTTGACACTTTTCATTTTCGATTCAACCCGAGAGTGCAAGCCTCAACCACGGATCTCTGAGCTGACGATCTGGCCAATTATTTCAATGAAATAATTGACCATATCTGACAGGGAATTTTCTCCCAGTCCCCTCACACCATGCACTGTCCTCCCTCTCCCACTGCAGCTAATTCACTCTATTAGTTTGAACCAGTCACAGAAGAAGAAGTGATCAGGCTCCTTGCATCTTCTCGCCTTACTACTTGCACCAATGAGCCTATTCCATCACATATCCTCCAGTCCCTTTCCCCTGCTGTCACCACTCACCTAACAAAAATATTCAACTTCTCTCTCTCTTCATGTATCTTTCCCTCCTCATTTAAGCATGCCATCATACATCCATTACTTAAAAGCCATCCCTCAACCAAAACTGTGCGTCTAACTATAGACCTGTCTCTAATCTTCCCTTCATCTCTAAACTCTGAAAGACTTGGTCCACTCCCGTCTAATCCGCTATCTCTTAGATAACGCTCTTCTCAACCCTCTTAAATCAGGTTTCCGCTCTTTACACTCTACTGAATCTGCCCTCTCTAAAGTCTCTAATGATCTACTAACAGCTAAATCTAATGGTCACTACTCTATGCTAATTCTCCTGGATCTCTCTGCAGCTTTCGACACTGTGGGTCATCAGCTCCTCCTCACCATGCTTCGCTCAATCGGCCTCAAGGACATCGTTCTCTCCTGGTTCTCGTCCTACTTCTCTGACCGCTCCTTCACTGTAACTCTTGTTGGCTCCTCCTCCTCTCATCTTCCCCTTACTGTTGGGGTTCCTCAAGGATCAGTCTTAGGCCCCATCCTCTTCTCTTTGCATACTGACCCTTTCGGACAAACAGTCAGTAGATTTGGTTTCCAGTACCATCTCTGTGCTGATGACACATAATTATACACCTCTACTCCTGACATTACGCCTGCATTATTGCAAACCACCAGTGATTGTCTTACTGCTGTCTCCAACATCATGTCCTCCCTGTAGCTGAAACTGAACCTGTCAAAAACTGAACTCCTTATGTTCCATCCCTCTACTAACCTACCTTCAGTGGGTATGGAAATTATTCAGACCCCTTAAAATTTTTCACTCTTTGTTTTATTGGGGATTTGGATGTTCTGCCCCCAGCAGTTCGCCCCTGGTACGTTTACGTCACCTGTGGGAAGTTATACCATCCAGCTGCCATACCATCATCCCAGAGGACCCCTTTAAGTAGCGTCGGTCCCTACTGACCGAATACCACAGGTGGCGTCATGAACAAACTTTATTCCTAAACTCCCTTTAAAGACCTTTTCCTTTACTTGGGTGCCCAGGGCCACGGACCGGGTCGCAGCCACCGTGACGTCCCCTTCAAGTACCGGACCCGGTACCGAGTACCCCACTGCCCTGGCAGGCGACTCAACTTGGCATTGCGAACTGCTGGGGGCGAAACATCCTATAACCGTTTTATTGCAGCTATTTGGTAAATTCAAAAAAGTTAATTTTTTTCTCATTAATGTACACTCTGCACCCCATCTTGACTAAAAAAAACAGAAATGTAGAGATTTTTGCAATTTTTTTTTTAAAAGAAAAACTGAAATATCCCATGGTCATAAGTATTCAGACTCTATGTTCAGTATTAGTGTGCTCAGACTAGAAGCACCCCTTTGCCTTTGAGCTAGTACAGTCATGAGTCTTCTTGGGAATGATGCAACAAGTTTTTCACACCTGGATTCGGGGATCCTTCGACATTCTTCTTTGCAGATCACTCTAATTCTGTCAGGTTGGATGGTGAACGTTGGTGGACAGCCATTTTCAGGTCCCTCCAGAGATGCTCAATTGGGTTTAGGTCAGGGCTCTAGCTGGGCCAGTCAAGAATGGTCACAGAGTTGTTCTGAAGCCACCCCCTTTGTTGTTTTAGCTGTGTGCTTTGGGTCATTGTCTTATTGGAAGGTGAACCTTTGCCAAGTTTGAAGTCCAGAGCACCCTGGAAAAGGTTTTCATCCAGGATATCTCTGTACTTGGCCACATTATTGTTTCCTTCAATTGCAACCAGTCGTCCTGTCCCTGCAGCTTAAAAACACCCCCATAGCATGATGCTGCCACCACTGTTGGGATTGTATTGGGCAGGTGATGAGCAGTGCCTGGTTTTCTCCACACATACCGCTTAGAATTATAACCAAAAATGTCTATCTTCGTCTCATCAGACCAGAGAATCTTATTTCATATAGCCTGTGAGTCCTTCTTGTGTTTTTAGCAAACTTTATGCGGGTTTCAAATGTCTTGCACTGAGGAGAGGCTTTCGTCAGGCCACTCTGCCATAAATGTCCGGCTGGTGGAGGACTGCAGTGATTGTTGTGGAACTTTCTCCCATCTCCCTACTGCATCTGTGGAGCTCAGCCACAGTGACCTTGGGGTTTTACCTCTCTCACCAAGGCTCTTCTCCCACGATTGCTCAGTTTGGCTGGATGGCCATGTCTAGGAAGACTTCTGGTGGGCCCAAACATCTTCCATTTAAGGATTATGGAGCCCACTGTGCTCTTAGGAACCTGGAGTACTACAGAAATTCTTTTGTAACCTTGGCCAGATGGGTGCCTTACCACAATTCTGTCTCTCAGTTCCTTGGCCAGTTCCTTTGACTTCACGATTCTCATTTGGTCTGACATGCACTGTGAGATGTGAGGTCTTATAGAGACAGGTATGTGCCTTTACAAATCAAGTCCTATCAGTTTAACCTGCCACTAGGTTTGGCCGATATAAAACATGGCCACCGCCTTTCGGGGCTTATCTACAGCATTCTATAATGCTGTAGATAAGCCCATGATCCGACCTGAAAGATAAAAATACATTTTATTATACTCACCTGGGGGGCGGTCCGGTCCGATGGATGTCGTAGGTCACCATATTTTGATAGTTCTGATTTTTCCATATATCAGCCGACAGAGTCATGTGAGGGCTTGTTTTTTTGTGGGACGAGTTAACGTTTTTATTGGCAACATTTTCAGACACATGACATTTTTTGATTGCTTTCTATTCCGATTTTTCTGAGGTAGAGGGAACAAAAAACAGGAATTTTTTGGGGGTATTTTTTATGTCGTTCTGCATGGTAAAATTGATAAGGCAGTTTTATTCTTCGGTTCAGTATGATTACAGCGATAACTCATTTATATGTTTTTTTTTATATTTTGGCACTTTTATACAATAAAAACTATTTTATAGAGAAAATTATTATTTACAATTTTTTTAAACTTTTTTTTTTTTTTACTTTGTCCCACTATGTGACTATCATTTTTTCCAGGCTCATCGCTTGTATAGCACTGGGATGCACAGAATCCCTATGCTATGCAAACTGTTAGCGCTGCAACTGTCCTAGCTCTGGTGACGACATCGGGTCACCATGGCAATGATTAGGACGCCGCATGATCTCGCTGGGTCTCCGATCCAAGGGCACAGGGGCTGTCATCCCTCTGCCGGCTCTTGAAATGCTGAGATCGGGTTTGCTGTATTTAGGGGGTTAAAGTGCCGGGAGCGATGCAGGACCCATCCTGGCACTTAGTGCCGGGTGTCAAATGTCAGAATCTACTGACACCCAGCGGCAATCACGCACGCGCACAGACCGTGTGTGCGCAAAATCGCCGGGACGTATCCATGCGTCCCTGGTCAATAAGACCCAAGTCAGAGGGATGTATGAATCCGTCTAAGTTGGGAAAGGGGTTAAGCACCTGTGGGTTCAAAATGCTCACCAAAAGTGAATTACTTAATAGGTATAATTACCAAAATGGGGTTTCTGCTAATTTGCCACATCATTGGTTCTGCAGATGCAACATGGTGCCTCCTAATTTATTCCAACATTTTGCTCCTTAAGAGCCCTACCGTGCGCCTAAACAGTAGTTTCCGCACATATGGGTTATTCTTGTACTCAGGAGAATTGCACATTAAAGTTTGGGGTACATTTTCTCTTGTTACCCTCCAGATGGGATTGTAGGTGACTACTAGAGGTACCCGGTTATTTTCTTCTTTAGCTTTGTAATGTAGCAGGTGATTCTTTGATATTCTGGTGGCTCTTGTGATCTGGTTTTCAGTTTTTCTTGGATGGTAGCCCTGATTCCAAAAGGTCTTTCTGAGGCGACCAAGGTGTTCATCTCTTTCCACGATTGTATCTGATGGCTTGGCTGTAGACAATAGAGTTTTTTATGTGTTTTGGATGGGAACTGTCCCATTTAAGGTATGTTGGACGGTCCATTGGCTTCTGATACAGGGATGTCTCTATTTCATTGTTCTGCAGCTTAATGATGGTGTCCAAAAAGTTAATTTTAGTACAAGAGTAGTTGAGTGTTAAGTTGATGGTGGGATGAAGTATCCTCTTTTTCTTTGAAGAGGCAATTTGCATATTAAATTTCCCAGAGGAGCATTGCACGGCGAATAAGCCTCCTTACCTTAACAATCCAGAGCTGGTATGTCACTCTCCACAAGGAGAAACCTTACCCCTCAGACATCAATCCAGAGCCTCTCACCTAGCCAAATCAGTTCTCATGCTTTACACTGACGAGGGCCAACAGCCCTAAACAACGTGCCTGCAAATTGAGATACTGATTTGGTTTTTATCCTAAGTCATACTACCAGACTCGATAAAGGGTTGATTGTGACTTGTAGGATCGCTACTTCCAACAGGTGGCGCTTTAGAGTTCAAGTCCTCTTTTTCTCTGAAGAGGCAATTAAATTGCATATTAAATTTCCCAGAGGAGCATTGCACTTCTTCAGGTAAGATCAGTAGCATAGCTACCAGAGGGGGCCATCGCCCCAGGCCCGATGCTCAGAGGGGGCCCACCTGGAGCTACGCTACTGTAACTGTATCGGCGCGTGCAGCGCACCGATACAATTGCATTCTGCAGCAGAGCAGGGAGAATCGATCTCCCTGTTCTGCCGCTATGGTGCCACTGAGCAGGCTGGGGAGGCCGGTGCCAGCAGTGGGTCCCCACCTGTCATCGCAAGGTCAGCTGTATCGGCATTTAGCTGATACAGCTGACTGCATTGATGAGGGAAGGAGCGCTGCGCTACGCTCCTTCTCCCATCATCCCCCTGCCAGCGTCTGACGTAACTGATGCCGACACTGACAGCGGGCACGATGGCATCACTACCCGGCGCCCGCTGTCAGGAGATGAGTGGGAGCTCGGAGCAGCGGAGGAACCAGGAGGAAGAGAGGTGAGTGTTTATTTATTGGTTTATTTTATGGGGGCTGCCTTATGCTATGGGGTCTGCCTAATGGGGTGCTGCCTTATACTACAGGGTCTGCCTATGTAGTGCTGCCTTATGCTACGGGGTCTGCTTATGGGGGTACTGCCTTATACTACAGGGTCTGCCTATGGGGGTGCTGCCTTATACTACAGGGTCTGCCTATGGGGTGCTGCCTTATACTAGAGGGTCTGCCTATGGGGGTGCTGCCTTATACTACAGGGTCTGCCCAGTTTGCTGGACCTTCCCCTGGGAAATGCTGACCTGGTGTCATGCTCGCGCCCAGACTGGTTGGCGCGGGCGTGCGGAGGTGTGTGGCCCCACTGTGCCACAGACCAAACCTCCCTGGAAGGGGCGTAACTAAGTAGCTTCCTAGGTGTTCGCTGGAGCCTCTGATGGTGAGGTCAGACTTGTGCAATAGGAAGCTACCAGGTACCACTCCAGGGTGGAGTCTGGTTGTGGCTGCTGATCCCACCGGGGAACGGAACATAGACAAGCAAGCGGGCACGGCTGGCACATAGGCAGGCAGACGGGTACAACAGGAACACTGTCAGGCAGGCGGGCACGGCTGGCTCTCTGGTAGGCAGGCGGGCACGGCTGGCTCTCTGGAAAGGTAGGCGGGCACGGCTGGCTCTCTGGCAGGACTGGTGGGAAAGACTGGTACACTGGAAGAACCGGTAGGGACCGGTCTGCAGGCAGGTATGTAGAACGGGTAAGAACCTGTTCAGACACGAGGACCTAGGAATAAGTAGATAAAGACCGCAAGAGCGGATGCAGAGCGAAAGCACAGGAGCTAGAGCCAAGAACAGAAATGCAGGAGGCGGAGCCAAGTGCAAAACTGCAGGAGGCGGAGCCAAGAGCTAGAGGCGGAGCCAAGTGCAGACAGGCAGGAGGCGGAGCCAAGAGCTGGAGGCGGAGCCAAGCGCAGACAGGCAGGAGGCGGAACCAAGTGCAGGGGAGGTAGAACCGCAAGGAGCGGAGCCAGGTAGAACCGCAAGGAGCGGAGCCAGGTAGAACCGCAAGGAGCGGAGCCAGGTAGAACCGCAAGGAGCGGAGCCAGGTAGAACCGCAAGGAGCGGAGCCAGGTAGAACCGCAAGGAGCGGAGCCAGGTAGAACCGCAAGGAGCGGAGCCAGGTAGAACCGCAAGGAGCGGAGCCAGGTAGAACCGCAAGGAGCGGAGAGGAGCTGCGGGAGAGGTCTCTGCAGCAAAGCTGAGCAGAGCCACAAGGAATGTGGAGAGAAGCTGCAGCAAGGGATAACTGCAACAGCAGAAGATAAGCTGAGTAGAAAGGAGCAGAAACGCAGAAGTGAGGAGCAGAGGTAAAGTCACAAAGGTTCAGAGCAGGCAGAGCTGCAAGAGTGTGGAGTGTAAGCAGACTGAGAATACAAGGAAAGACAACAGGGAAGGAAGCCAAAGACTAGGAGACCGAGGTAAGACTAAGGGTACCGTCACACATTGAAATTTCCATCGCTACGACGTTACGATTCGTGACGTTCTAGCGATATCCATACGATATCGCAGTGTCTGACACGCTACTGCGATCAGACACCCTGCTGAGAATCGTACGTCGTAGCAGATCGTTTGGAACTTTCTTTCGTCGCTTGATCACCCGCTGACATCGCTGGATCGTTGTGTGTGACAGCGATCCAGCGATGTCTTCGCTTGTAACCAGGGTAAACATCGGGTAACTAAGCGCAGGGCCGCGCTTAGTAACCCGATGTTTACCCTGGTTACAAGCGTAAACGTAAAAAAACAAACCGTACATACTCACCCGTCGGTGTCCTTCAGGTCCCTTGCCGTCTGCTTCCTGCTCTGAGTGCCGGCCGGAAAGTGAGAGCAGAGCGCAGCGGTGCTGCGATCTGCTCTCACTGTACGGCTGCACTCAGAGCAGGAAGCAGACGGCAAGGGACCTGAAGGACACCGACGGGTGAGTATGTACGGTTTGTTTTTTTACGTTTACGCTGGTAACCAGGGTAAACATCGGGTTACTAAGCGCGGCCCTGCGCTTAGTTACCCGATGTTTACCCTGGTTACCCGGGGACTTCGGCATCGCTCCAGCGCCGTGATTGCAACGTGTGACCGCAGTCTACGACGCTGGAGCGATGATTATACGACGCTGCGACGTCACGAATCGTGCCGTCGCAGCGATGAAAATTTCAATGTGTGACGGTACCCTAAGTGCAGACAAGGCAATGGAACAAGACACAAGGACAAAGACACAGGGACCAGGATATACTGCCTCCTGGAGGGCGGACAACAAGACCAAGGAAATAACACAGAAAATCCTCCAGAGAGGGAGTAACTCAGAGAAAGGCCAGGCAAACTCAGAAGCAAGACACTAACTGAGCTAACACATTGCACAGGCCCAGAACACTGGGTGGAGCTGCACTATATACTGGAGGCCTCTTGACAATTGGTCAGGAACAGATTGGACAGATGCACCTGATTCCTATAAGAACCAGAGAGTTCAGGCGCCGGCCCCCTATACACACACAGCCATGAAGCATGCAGGAGAGCAGAGACATAGAACATGGTGCTGGCAAGAAACAGAAACCACAACATGACCTGGAGCAGTGGGTAAGATAGTGTGAGAGATGTGAGGCCATGCCATGATGCCAGCAGAGTTGTTACAGTTCCCCCCCTATTTACGGCCCCTCTTCTTCAAGCCCGCCAGAATAACTTGTAGAAGAAGGATGGGAGCACACATAGTCCAGGCCAACATGACATCTTCAGGGTAGAAGGCGGCAGGAGGGTCACCAGGTATCTCAGAAAACAAAGTCTTTTGGTGCTCAACAGGGTTAGCTTCCACAATGAGCAGGACCACCTCCTCCAGGTACATAGGTAACAGGGACTTGAATGCTGCCGTCTTAATATCTTCACCAGCCAGACACATGGAAACTGGAAACCTTCTCATAGGATTCAAGTTTTGCCCAACAGGTAGCAGAGAAGTTCCTGGATACTGAACACAGGAAAAGTCACTAGAGATGAGTGTGGAGAACAACAGCTCCACCGGGTCAGAGAAAAATTGAGGTGAACAAACTTCTGTTTTGAAATCTTCACCAGCCGGCCACAAGGACGCAGAAGGTATAAACATAGGAACCATCTTCTGCCCGTTATCCCGAAGAAATTGTCCAAGTGGCGGGGATGTTCCTAGGAACGGATTACAGGTATAGTCGTTGGAGATGTGTGGAGAGATAGTCACCGCTTCGCCATCTTCGGTGACATTAGCACACCTTGACTCGACGACTAAGTGTTTACTGGTATAGTCGCTGGAGATGTGTGGAGACATCGTCACCATTTCCCCATCTTCGGTGACGTCAGCACACCTTGACTCGTCGACTAGCAGACCAGCTGAAGAAGATGACACTGCTGAGTGTCTTTGACGCATGGGAACCAGACAGTTCTTAAGACTGGGTAAGTTCAAACGAAGCACTTTACCACCCGCTCTGGTCAAGGGTTCCAGTAGAGTCCTTGGCTCAGAATGACCCATGGGCATAACAGACAGCATGTGGAAGACAAACTTCTTCGTGTATAAGGCTCCAATTTGGAGCTGTAGTTGTCCTTGCAGGACTAGACTGCTCTTTAGCAGGGTTCGGCCATTATCAGGCAACGCCCACACCGGGTTCTGGAGCTGAAGAACGGAGACCATACACTGACTCCGCATGACAGGCGGCTTAAACACACCAAAGCTCCCAGAAGGCAGAGAAACAGTCATTAACTTAGATGGAGAGGGAGTACTCTCGCCAGGGGCAGCCTCTCCTACTGGCCCAGGGTTTTGGAGTACAGGCTTCACAGGGCAAAGACCACCTGAATGTTCTTTACAACCACAGGGATACCGTATTTCAATCTCAGCACGAGATTCAGGCTGCAGATTTGCCAGCCCCCTTTTATTAGACCTCTCGGATCTTGCTCGGGTGGCTGCTTCGGCAGGTTGTGGAACAGGTGAGTCTTGGATGGTCATGGACGGAAGCGACGGTTTACCTTCAGGTTTCTTTTGTCTGGACCGTCTCTGTGAGCTTGGAGGGGAAGACTTTTCAGGAGACGCAGAGGTAGGCACATCGAAGACTTTACGGAAGGCCGCCAGGAAGGCCTCCAAGTCCATGATGATGAGATCCCCTGCTTCAAACAAGGGGTTGATCCATAGCAAAGCATCTCCTCTTAGGTAAGACATTATGTATCCAACCTTGAACAAATCAGAGGGGAAAGCAGAAGCATACCATTCGAAGTTCAGCATACACTGCTCCAGGAACACATGGCACTGCTTCGGATCCCCATAGTACCTTGGCGGATCCGCAGGAGCCTGCTTTTCATAGGCCAAAAGTTTATTAAAGATAGCATCAGAGACAACGATTAAAGAATCTTGCTCCGAGAGCGAAGGCACATGGGACTCAGCGGGGACCATGGCCTGTGCAAACTGTCATGCTCGCGCCCAGACTGGTTGGCGCGGGCGTGCGGAGGTGTGTGGCCCCACTGTGCCACAGACCAAACCTCCCTGGAAGGGGCGTAACTAAGTAGCTTCCTAGGTGTTCGCTGGAGCCTCTGATGGTGAGGTCAGACTTGTGCAATAGGAAGCTACCAGGTACCACTCCAGGGTGGAGTCTGGTTGTGGCTGCTGATCCCACCGGGGAACGGAACATAGACAAGCAAGCGGGCACGGCTGGCACATAGGCAGGCAGACGGGTACAACAGGAACACTGTCAGGCAGGCGGGCACGGCTGGCTCTCTGGTAGGCAGGCGGGCACGGCTGGCTCTCTGGAAAGGTAGGCGGGCACGGCTGGCTCTCTGGCAGGACTGGTGGGAAAGACTGGTACACTGGAAGAACCGGTAGGGACCGGTCTGCAGGCAGGTATGTAGAACGGGTAAGAACCTGTTCAGACACGAGGACCTAGGAATAAGTAGATAAAGACCGCAAGAGCGGATGCAGAGCGAAAGCACAGGAGCTAGAGTCAAGAACAGAAATGCAGGAGGCGGAGCTAAGTGCAAAACTGCAGGAGGCGGAGCCAAGAGCTAGAGGCGGAGCCAAGTGCAGACAGGCAGGAGGCGGAGCCAAGTGCAGACAGGCAGGAGGCGGAACCAAGGGCTGGCGGCGGAGCCAAGTGCAGGGGAGGTAGAACCGCAAGGACCGGAGCCAGGTAGAACCGCAAGGAGCGGAGCCAGGTAGAACCGCAAGGAGCGGAGCCAGGTAGAACCGCAAGGAGCGGAGCCAGGTAGAACCGCAAGGAGCGGAGCCAGGTAGAACCGCAAGGAGCGGAGCCAGGTAGAACCGCAAGGAGCGGAGCCAGGTAGAACCGCAAGGAGCGGAGCCAGGTAGAACCGCAAGGAGCGGAGAGGAGCTGCGGGAGAGGTCTCTGCAGCAAAGCTGAGCAGAGCCACAAGGAATGTGGAGAGAAGCTGCAGCAAGGGATAACTGCAACAGCAGAAGATAAGCTGAGTAGAAAGGAGCAGAAACGCAGAAGTGAGGAGCAGAGGTAAAGTCACAAAGGTTCAGAGCAGGCAGAGCTGCAAGAGTGCGGAGTGTAAGCAGACTGAGAATACAAGGAAAGATAACAGGGAAGGAAGCCAAAGACTAGGAGACCGAGGTAAGACTAAGTGCAGACAAGGCAATGGAACAAGACACAAGGACAAAGACACAAGGACCAGGATATACTGCCTCCTGGAGGGCGGACAACAAGACCAAGGAAATAACACAGAAAATCCTCCAGAGAGGGAGTAACTCAGAGAAAGGCCAGGCAAACTCAGAAGCAAGACACTAACTGAGCTAACACATTGCACAGGCCCAGAACACTGGGTGGAGCTGCACTATATACTGGAGGCCTCTTGACAATTGGTCAGGAACAGATTGGACAGATGCACCTGATTCCTATAAGAACCAGAGAGTTCAGGCGCCGGCCCCCTATACACACACAGCCATGAAGCATGCAGGAGAGCAGAGACATAGAACATGGTGCTGGCAAGAAACAGAAACCACAACATGACCTGGAGCAGTGGGTAAGATAGTGTGAGAGATGTGAGGCCATGCCGTGATGCCAGCAGAGTTGTTACACCTGGTACGATACGAGCACCTTCAGTTCCGGAATTACTGGGGTCCGCTCCTTCCTGAGTGCCATATATCAAGGCCTTAACCACTACCTCCTGGAATTGAAAGTGTGATGTATTGGTGTGGCGTGCACATCGTGACAGCAGGAAAGCATTGAGCACTGCCATTTATACGATGTGCATGGCCAGCTTTTTGTACCACACCCTGGCCTTTCTCAAAGCACTGTACAGTTGGAGGAGTTGTTTTTTTAATAATAATCTTTATTTTTATATAGCACTAACATTCCGCAGCGCTTTACAGTTTGCACCACATTATCATGTGAGGAGTTGATCGGAGAGGTCAATGCCCCCCATGTTTTTGTTGTACCCCAGTACACCTTCCGGTTTGCTGACCAGTGTAGAGGTACCTCGTGCATTCCTGAGGGCGCTGCCATCACCGTTTATGGTGGTCAAGAGAAGGACATCCCTCTTGTACTTGACCACCAGCAGGTGGTCGCTACATTGGGCTCTGCTGTCACCCCTTCTGAGCATCTGCCCAAGTAGCGTTTTCGGGAGGCCTTTCTGATTTTTACAGACAGCACCACAGGCTGCGGTACCTCTCGCAGAGAGGGATTTGAAGAGTGGGAGGCTGGTATAAAAGTTATCGGTGAAGAGGTGATAACCTTTATCCAGCAGTGGGTGCACCAAATCCCACACAATCTTCCCACTCACTCTCAGGACAGGAGGACATTCAGGGCGTTCAAGCCTGGGGTCCTTTCCTTCATAAACTCTAAACTTGTGGGTGTACCCTGAGTTACTCTCACACAGTTTGTAGAGTTTAATTCCGTACCTGGCCCTCTTGCTGGGAAGGTACTGTTGGAATCCTAGCCTTCTCTTAAAATGAACTATAGACTCATCCACGCAGATGTCCCTTTGGGGCACGTACACTTCAGCAAACATTTTGTTGGTGTTCGATTACCGGCCGAGCTTTGAACATACGGTCAAAGTTGGGGTCATCTCGTGGGGTACACTGTGCATTTTCGGTATAATACAGGAATTTGTGGATGGCCTCAAAACACAACCGGGCCATGACCATTTGGAACACTGGAGTGTTGTATAAAATATCAACACTCCAATATTGCTGAATTTCTGGCTTCTTCAGGATCCCCATGTTAAGGACCAGGCCCCAAAACTGCATCATTTCAACTGTGGCTACAGGAGACCAGTTAGAATATAATGAACCGGGGTTTTTTTGCCAAAAATTGACAAGCATATAAATTATTTTGGCCCACCATGAGGTTAAAAAAATCCTCAGAGAAAAAGACTTTGAAAAAGTAAATTTCTGTGAGGCCGATGGTGTCAAACTTGATTCCTGATTCTGCCACAAAATCAGGAATCAGTGGCTCATAATTTTTGGGGTCTGCAATGGGGTGCCCTGGTTCAGCTTGATCTTCTGGAATGGTGGGCATTGCCTCATCATCTGTCCTGGAAAGTCTGCGTGGCGGTTCCTCAGGACCCAAGGAGGAAGATGAGGGAGAGGATGAGGATAAAGAATCCAAGAAATAAAGAAATGTGGGATCCGCTCCCTCGCTATCAGTGTCAGAGGAAATTAAAACATATGCCTCCTCCAGTGAATAACGCTGTTGGGACCAACGTGACGGGCGGGACATTTTTTTTTATGAGTATGGTGCTTGTGTTAATTACTTTATTTTTAACTGTTTGTGTATGTGTGGGGGGGATAGTGCTTGGTGCAAACTTGTCTGAAAAGAAAATGCTAAAACATAAAAAGAAACGGAGAAAAAAATGTCTGAAAAGTGTAAAACAGCAGGCATCAGCTCTTAGAAGTTAACTGTTTCACTTATCAAAGATCGACGGCTGCTGGATGTACGCACTGGGGTGGCGAAAATAAAAGTGTCCAAAACAGCAGGCACGAGCTCTGATAAGTGAACTGTTTCACTTATCAAAGATCGGCGGCTGCAGAATGTGCACACGGGGGTGGTGGAAAAGAAAAGTGTCTAAAACAAAAGGCGCGAACTCTGATAAGTGAACTGCGTCACTTATCAAAGTTTGGAGACTACTGGATGTGCGCACGGGGGTGGCGCAAGGGGGGGTGAAAAAGAAAATGGAAAACAGCAGACACGAGCTCTGATAAGTGAACTGCGTCAGTTATCAAAGTTCAGCGGCTGCTGGATGTGCGCATGGAGAGGCGCAAAGGGGGATGAGAAAGAAAAGCGAGCACGAGTGTTGATCGGTGAACTGCATCACCAATCAATGCTCGACAGCTGCTAAATGTGCGCACAGAGGTGGCGCAAAGGGGGGGTGGAGGAGGTAAAAAGAGGGGTGAAGGAGGGGATGGGGGGATTGGGGTGGATGAAGAGAGATCGGGCAGGGATCAGGGATCAAAACTTACGGTTGTAGTCTCTCTTCTTCTGTCTTCTTTCTTCAGCAGGAATAGTGGTGTCACAGGCTTCTGCTAGTGTGAGGACCTGCAGAGCAGTCAGGCAGGTCAGAGACAGGTGAGATACAGGTCACAGAGAAGTCATACCGCTGCTGTTACCTGTCATTGGTGGGATCGATGTTCACATCGATCCCACCAATCAGAGCTGGCCCTGGTGATGCCGGTGTTGCTAGGCACCGGCTTAGGATCAGAGCTCACAGCTCCGATCTTAGGCAGGTCACCAGCAGGGCACAGCGTGGTCACATCACGGCTGTGCCCTGTGATTGGCGCTATCGACAATTACATTGATCGCGCCAATTATCAGCTGCAGGCCATGCTAGGCCTTTCCTACGCACTGGAAAAAAATATAGCCAGAGAAAAAAAATGTTTTTTAAACTCTTTCACCGTTTTTTTTACCACAGAGAAAACAAGAATATTAGCAAAAAATCAAATTGTGGTTTTAAAACATAACTTTTACTAGTTAGTTTTCCAAAAAGAGGCCATTACCTCCATAAAAACAATGTGACTATTAGCCCATCACACTTATGTCCATTTACATGTCTCAAACCCCTATCTAGGGGAATATAGTACAAATCCCTATTCTCTGTCAGAGATAAAGAGTAAACATATTTACCTCAGATACCGTGTTTCCCCGTAAATAGGGCGCCCCCCGAAAGTAAGGCTTGCTAGGGGGAGCACTGTGCCTGCTAATATAAGGCACCCCCGCAATAAAAAATAAGGCATACCGTATATACTCAAGTATAAGCAGAGATTTTCAGCCCATTTATTGGGGTTGAAAGTCCCCCTCTCGGCTTATACTCGAGTCATACCCAGGGGTCAGCAGGGGAGGGGGAGCGGGGGCTGTCTAATTATACTCACCTACTCCTGGCGCGGTCCCTGCAGATCCCTGCTTCCCTGGCGCCGCAGCTTCTTCCTGTACTGAGCGATCACATGGTACCGTACATTACAGTAATGAATATGCGGCTCCACTCCTACGGTATTCATTACTCTAACGAGCGGTAACGGTGACAGCTCAATACAGGAAGAAGCTGCGGCGCCGGGGAAGCAGGGACTGCACCCCGCCAGGAGCAGGTGAGTATAACGGGCAGGGGAACGCAGCGCTGCACGATGTTCACCCGCTCCTCGTTCCGGCACCGCTCCGGAATACATGTGGGGATTCCCTAGCAACCAGGCAACCTCCACATGTACTCAGGCTGGCTAGCAGCCGTGAATCATGCAGCTGTGTCAACAAAAAACAAATCTCCGAGCAGTTACAAATACTCGGAGACTACCCGAGCGTGCTCGGGAAAACCCGAGCAACGAGTACACTAGCTCATCACTACTGTTCAGAATTGAACAGCCAATCATAGCGATTGTGAGTGCGGGTGGGCGGGGACACCCCCCTGAGATGCAGACACTATCTTCCCACAGGTAAGATGGCACCGGATTTTAATGCGATCACCGCGACTTCGGTCGGAGTGTCGCATTAAAGGGCATGACGTACCATTATGTCCATGGGGAGTAAAGTCCAGGTCACATGGACAGAATAGTACGTCGGATGGCAGAGAAGGGTTAAAGAGACGTCAACACAGAATGACTCTTTAACCCCTTCCCGACCTGTGACGCCACGTAGGCGTCATGAAAGTCGGTGCCAATCCAACCTGTGACGCCAATGTGGCGTCATGGAGGGATTGCGTCCCTGCAGATCGGGTGAAAGGGTTAACTCCAATTTCACCTGATCTGCGGAGACAGGGGGAGTGGTACTTCAGCCCAGGGGGGGGTGGCTTTGCCCCCACGTGGCTACGATCGCTCTGATTGGCTGTTGAAAGTGAAACAGCCAATCAGCCATTTGTAATATTTCACCTATGAAAAGTGGTGAAATATTACAATCCAGCCATGGCCGATGCTGCAATATCATCGGCCATGGCTGGAAACCCTGATCTGCCCCTGCCACCGCCACCGATCTCCCCAGTCCTCCGTCCTGAACCTGTACTGTGCTCCGCTCCCCTCCGTCCTCCTGTCCGCTCCCCCATTTTCCTGTTCGCTCCCCCGTGCTCCGATCCACCCCCCGTGCTCCGATCCCACACCCTCATACTTACCGAGCCTCCCGGTGTCCGTCCGTCTTGTCCATGGGCACTGCCATCTTCCAAAATGGTGGGCGCATGCACAGTGCGCCCGCCGAATCTGCCGGCCGGCAGATTCATTCCAGGTACATTTTGATCACTGTGATAAAACATATCACAGTGATCAAAATAAAAAAAAATAGTAAATGAACCCCCCCTTTATCAATCACCCCCATAGGTAGGGACAATAATAAAATAAAGAAAATATATTTACTTTTACTTTTCCACTAGGGTTAGGGTTAGGGCTAGGGTTAGGGTTAGAATTAGGGTTAGAACTAGGGTTAGGGTTAGAACTAGGGTTAGGGTTAGAATTAGGCTATGCGCACATGGTGCGGATTTGGCTGAGGATCCGCAGCGGATTCGTAGCAGTTTTCCATCAGGTTTACAGTACCATGTAAACCTATGGAAAACCAAATCCGCTGTGCCCATGGTGTGGAAAATACCGCGTGGAAACGCTGCGTTGTATTTTCCACAGCATGTCAATTCTTTGTGCGGATTCCGCAGCGTTTTACACCTGTTTCTCAATAGGAATCCGCAGGTGAAATCCGCACAAAAAACACTGGAAATCCGCGGTAAATCCGCAGGTAAAACGCAGTGCCTTTTACCTGCGGATTTTTTAAAAAATGGTGCGGAAAAATCTCACACGAATCCGCAACGTGGGCACATAGCCTTAGAGTTAGGGTTGGAATTAGAGTTAGGGTTGGAATTAGGGCTAGGGTTGGAAATAGGGTTAAGATTAGGCTTGTGGTTAGGGTTATGGTTATGGTTAGGGGTGTGTTGGGGTTAGGGTTGTGGTTAGGGTTGGGATTAGGTTTAGAGTTGGGATTAGGTTTAGGGTTAGGGTTGGGATTAGGGTTAGGGGTGGGTTGGGGTTAGGGTTGTGGTTAGGGGTGTGTTGGGGTTAGGGTTGTGATTAGGGTTATGGCTAAAGATGGGATTAGGGTTAGGGGTGTGTTGGGGTCAGAATTGAGGGGTTTCCACTGTTTAGGCACATCAGGGGTCTCCAAACACAACATGGCGCCACCATTGATTCTAGCCAATCTTGCGTTCAAAAAGTCAAATGGTGCTCCCTCCCTTCCGAGCCCCGACGTGTGCCCAAACAGTGGTTTACCCCCACATATGGGGTACCAGCATACTCAGGACAAACTGGGCAACAACTTTTGGGGTCCAATTTCTCCTGTTACCCTTGCGAAAATGAAAAATTGCTTGCTAAAACAGAATTTTTGAGGAAAGAAAAATGATTTTTTATATTCACGGCTCTGCGTTATAAACTTCTGTGAAGCACTTGGGGGTTCAAAGTGCTCACCACACATCTAGATAAGTTCCTTGGGGGGTCTAGTTTCCAAAATGGAGTCACTTGTGGGGGGTTTCTACTGTTTATCTGTTTATGCACATCAGGGGCTCTACAAACGTAACATGATGCCCGCAGACTATTCCATCAAAGTCTGCATTCCAAAACATCACTACTTCCCTTCCGAGCCCCGACGTGTGCCCAAACAGTGGTTCCCCCCACATATGTGGTATCAGCGTATTCAGGACAAACTGGACAATAACTTTTCGGGTCCAATTTCTCCTGTTACCCTTGTAAAAATAAAAAAATTGCTAAAAAATAATTTATGAGGAAAGAAAATTTTTTTTTTATTTTCACGTCTCTGCGTTATAAACTTCTGTGAAGCACTTGGGGGTTTAAAGTGGTCACCGCACATCTAGATAAGTTCCGTGGGAGGTCTAGTTTCAAAAATGGGATCACTTGTGGGGGAGCTCCAATGTTTAGGAACACAGGGGCTCTCCAAACGCGACATGGTGTCCGCTAACGATTGGAGCTAATTTTTCATTCAAAAAGTCAAATGGCGCTCCTTCCCTTCCGAGCCCTGCCGTGTGCCTAAGCAGTGGTTTACTCCCACATGTGAGGTATCAGTGTACTCAGGAGAAATTGCCCAATACATTTTAGGATCCATTTTATCCTGTTGCCCATGTGGAAATGAACAAATTGAGGCTAAAATAAATTTTTTGTGAAAAAAAAAATGCTTTTTCATTTTTACGCATCAATTTGTGAAGCACCTGGAGGTTCAAAGTGCTCACTATGCATCTAGATAAGTTCCTTGGGAGGTCTAGTTTCTAAAATGGGGTCACTTGTGGGGGATCGCCATTGTTTAGGCGCACAGGGGCTCTCCAAACGCGACATGGTGTCCGCTAACGATTGGAGCTAATTTTTTATTCAAAAGTCAAATGGAGCTACTTCCCTTCCGAGCCTTGCCGTGTGCACAAACAGTGGTTTGTGACCACATATGAGGTATCGGTGTACTTAGGAGAAATTGCTCAACACATTTTAGGATCCATTTTATCTTGTTACCCATGTGAAAATGAAAAAATTGAGGCTAAAAGAAATTTTTTGTGAAAAAAAGTACTTTTTCATTTTTACGGATCAATTTGTGAAGCACCTGGCGGTTCAAAGTGCTCACTATGCATCTAGATAAGTTCCTTGTGGGTCTAGTTTCCAAAATGGGGTCACTTGTGGGGAGCTCCAATGTTTAGGCACACAGGGGCTCTCCAAACGCGACATGGTGTCCGCTAAAGATTGGAGCCAATTTTTCATTGAAAAAGTCAAATGGCGCTCCTTCCCTTCCGAGCCCTGTCGTGCACCCAAACAGTGGTTCCCCCCCACATATGGGGTATCGGCGTACTCAGGACAAATTGTACAATAACTTTTGGGGTCCAGTTTCTCCTTTTACCCTTGGGAAAATAAAAAAGTGTTGCTAAAAGATCATTTTTTGTGACTAAAAAGTTAAATGTTCATTTTTTCCTTCCATGTTGCTACTGCTGCTGTGAAGCACCTGAAGGGTTAATAAACTTCTTAGGCCATGTTCACACGCTGCGGGTTCCTCTGCGGGTTAATCCCGCAGCGGAATTGAAAATCTGCAGGGCAAAACCGCTGTGGTTATCCCTGCAGATTTATCGCGGTTTGTTCCGCGGTTTCTGCTGCGGGATTACTGCTGTACTATTGATGCTGCATATGCAGCATCAATAGTAATGTAAAAAATAATAAAAATTGGCTATACTCACCCTCTGACGTCGCGATCTCCCCGGCGCTGCAAGCGGCTGTGCCGACAAGGACCTTCGTGACGTCACGGTCATGTGACCGCGGCGTCATCACGGTCATGTGACCGCGACGTCACCACAGGTCCTGTTCGGCACAGCAAACCGAAGACCGGATGGCCGCGGGCAGCGCTGAGAGGTGAGTATAGCTTCATTTTTTATTTTAATTCTTTTTTTTACACTATTTTATGGTTCCCAGGGCCTGGAGGAGAGTCTCCTCTCCTCCACCCCGGGTACCACCCGCACATTATCCGCTTACTTCCCGCAACGTGGGCACAGCCCCATGCGGGAAGTAAGCGGTTCAATGCATTCCTATGGGTGCAGAATCGCAGCGATTCTGCACAAAGAAGTGACATGCTGCGGGTTGTAAACCGCTGCGTTTCTGCGCGGTTTTTCCCGCAGCATGTGCACTGCGGTTTGCGGTTTCCATAGGGTTTACATGTTAATGTAAACGCTATGGAAACTGCTGCGGACCCGCAGCATCAAAATCGCGGCGGTTCCGCGGTAAAAACCGCAGCGTGTGAACATGGCCTAAAATGTGGTTTTAAGCACCTTGAGGGGTGCAGTTTTTAGAATGGTGTCTGTTCTGTCCTCACTAAATAAGGGAGGCTTATTGTAGCTATCCAGTCAGCTAAACCGCTATACCGGGGTCCAATAAGGAGACTGTGGTTGAGTCTGTGCTTTATTAAACGTATTGGTATATTGATGCGGTGAAACTGTGAACAATGATATACATGGAATCAGTACAAGGTATAGAACAAATACATAATACACATGATAAACGTTATGCATTACATTTAGAAGGCTAGTAACTGAACTAGGAGTACAACTGGTTAGGCTAGGCTAATATAGAGCAGGAATTATCTAGAGAAAAACATAAAGACATACCGGCAATGCAATCGCAAGGGGAATGAAGTGTAAGCGTCTTCCCTGGAAGGCAAACTAGAGGAAGTGAATGAAAACTGGAGGGAAATGTGGGCTGAGCTACCATAATGCATTGCAAAGGAGGATCAGACATAAAAAATACATAGCAGAAAAATAGAACAGTCAACATATCTCTGACCGCTAGAGGGAGCCAAAGCACTACAGATAAAGGTATGAATATATCAAGTCCTGTATACTGGCTGAGAAACTGCAAATTATGCAAACAGATAATTGGAGGTAACAAATTAGATGGCGGAGACAGAACACTCCCCGTCTGACATCAACGGATGTCACTACTCCTTTCTTCCGAAGGCAACAATAGGACCAGTTCAGATACCGGTCTGGAAAATGTCTTAGGTTCATTCCCTTTGGTCATCCTTAGTTCAACTTTGCGGACGTTGCCGTCCTTGCTCGGGAATGTTGCGGTAACTAGACCAAGTGGCCACTGGTTCCGGTGAATTTGACAGTCTTTCACAAGAACAAGGTCACCTACGTTCAGATTAGGTTTAGTAGATTGCCACTTCGTACGTGGCTGCAGGGTAGACAAATATTGTTTGCGCCACCTGTCCCAGAAAGTATTTGCAAGACTTTGTACCTGTCTCCATTGGCGCTTGTAGAGGTCCTTAGCGTCGAATCCTCCTGGAGGGGCACTGGACAGTCCTGTTTTCTGGGTAAGTGGAGTAGCTGGAGTCAATAACAAGGGCTCCTCAGGGTAGTTAGGAACTGGAACCAAGGGTATGTAATGCCACTGCTTCGGATGAACTGATCTCCTGATACGTAGCACTCTGTTATTGACATAAACGTAGAATCGCCTGGTTTCGTTGTGGATATATCCCAGGACTACTTTGCTGTCCGAGTAGAACTTGGCCTGTGTCAGGTCGATATCCATTTCGGATGTGATGAACTCTGCTAACTCAATGGCTAGGACTGCGGCACAAAGCTCTAACCTGGGTATAGTGTGCTCTGGTTGTGGTGCGAGTTTGGCCTTTCCCATAATGAAACCAATGTGGCACTGACCTTTGGAGTCTACAGTTCTCAGGTAGGCAACAGCGGCAATCGCTTTGACAGAAGCATCTGCAAATACGTACAGTCTTTGGCTTTGTATTTCAGTAGATGGCACAGGGGCGTATGGTCTTGGCACATTCAGGTTGGAGAGTGCCGCTAACGAGTTCTTCCACTCTTCCCACTGGATCCTCTTATCAGGTGGCAGAGGTGCATCCCAGTCAGATGTTTCCCTAGTTAAGTCTCTTAGTAGGGCCTTGCCTTGTATAGTAACAGGAGCTGCGAAACCCAAGGGATCGTACAGACTGTTGATGGTAGACAGGACGCCTCTACGTGTGAAAGGCCTTTCTTCCTGGTTGACCTGAAAGGTGAAAGTGTCTGACTGTAGATTCCAGAGAAGCCCAAGGCTGCGTTGCATTGGTGCGGGGTCTGACCCCAGGTCCAGGTCTCTGAGACCATTGCATAGGTCCTGAGAAGGGAACGCTTCCATGAGTTCTTGGCTGTTTGAGGCTATTTTATGAAGCCTAAGGTTCGAGCAGGCAAGCATGTCCTGGGCTCTCCTGAGAAGACTGATGGCAGTCTCATTTGAAGGCATGGCTTTCAGACAGTCGTCAACATAAAAGTCCTTTTCGATGAATTGTCTGACATCTGCTCCGTATTCTGCTTCTCCTTCCTGAGCCGACCTTTTGAGTCCATAAATGGCGACTGCAGGGGAAGGACTGTTGCCAAAGATGTGCACTCTCATGCGATACTCTGTGACTTCTTTAGTAGGATCATTGTCTCTGTACCAGAAGAATCTTAGGAAGTTCCTGTCTCTCTCTCTCACAAGGAAACAATGGAACATTTGCTGGATGTCAGCGATGAAGGCAATGGAATCCTTACGGAAGCGCATAAGTACTCCCAGCAGTTTGTTATTGAGGTCTGGTCCTGTTAGTAGAACGTCATTTAGGGAGACATCATTAAATTTGGCACTGGAATCGAACACGACTCTAATCTGGCCTGGTTTCTTAGGGTGGTATACTCCGAACATTGGTAGGAACCAGCATTCTTCAGAGTCTTTGAGAGTGGGAGCTAGTTCTGCGTGACCGTTTTCAAAAATCTTTGACATGAAGGAGAAAAAGTGATCTTTCATCTCTGGTTTCTTTTGCAGATTACGTTTGAGAGAGGAGAAACGTTGTAATGCCTGATTTCTGTTGTTCTGTAGACGTGGTCTGTGGGTTTTGAAGGGAAGAGGTGCGACCCAGCTGTTGGTCTCATCTTTAACGAGTCCCTTGTCCATTACCTCCAAGAACAACTTGTCCTCTACCGACATTGCCATTTGGTTGTCCTGCTTAGTTCTCTGGAAGACTGTGCACCCTAACTGATCCTCATAGCTTCCCGACACTATACTGCTGTCGTGAGTAAAGTCTATTAAATGGTTGGGCAGTTGGATGCTGTGTGGCAGTTCCCTGACATGGAACTCATTGATACAAGGTTGAAACAGAGATGGTCGTCCTTTCACCAATGTATTTGTCAGCATGCTTGTCACAGAAGATGGGGCGTGCATGCGTCCCAAGCATACGTTGCCAATTATGACCCATCCTAGGTCTAGCTTTTGGGCATAGGGAGCATTGTGGAGTCCATTGATATGACGTCTCACTTTATGAACCTGCAGGATATCTCTCCCCAACAGCAGAATTATCTGGGCCTGATGGTCGAGTTCCGGTATAAGGTGTGCTATTCGCTTTAAGTGAGCGTGATGGATTGCTACATCTGGCGTAGGGATTTCAGATCTGTTGTCTGGGATCTGGTTACATTCGATGATGGTAGGTAGTGGTAGGCAGAATTGTCCGTCTAATGACTCGATTTGGTAGTCTGTAGCTTTCCTGCCTGCTGTTGTCACAGTACCTGCACACGTCTTTAATGAGTAGGGAGTGCTTGGCCCTTTGATGTTGAATAGGTCAAAGAATGTTGATCTAGCCAAGGATCGATTACTTTGATCATCCAAGATAGCATACAGTCTCACAGCCTGGTCTCTATGGCCTTTTGGGTATACTCTGACAAGGCATATTTTTGAACAGGACCTACTGTCTATTGTCCCTTTGCAGACCTCGGTACATTGTGAAGTGATCTCTGGCGTAGCTGTATCAGTGTTCCTTTCCTCCCCGCCATGCTCACTGTCAGCTGGCGTGTTTTGTGCACTCCATGGAGCTGGGCCTGGGTGTAGAGCAGTGTTATGGTCTGTGGTGCCACATTCTGTGCATTTTACACTGACCTTGCAGTCCTTGGCGAGATGAGTTGTGGACGAGCAGCACTTGTAGCAGATACCGTTCTCTTTCAGGAAGCTTCTGCGGTCTGGCATAGATTTTCCTCTGAAGGCTCTGCATTTCAGGAGAGGATGAGGCTTCTGATGAAGTGGGCACTGCTTGTCAGGGTCCTGCACCTTTGTCTCTGATTGGGAGCAGCCAGCAGACCTGTAATTAGAACCTGGAGAAGAAACATAAGTCTTGTGTACTGCCACAGATGTTCTGCGTGGATTTGCAGGTGGTGACGGTGTGGCATATGGCATTGCAAAGTCAAAGCTGGGATCGTTTCTAATTCTCGCTTGTTGGTGTATAAAGTCTACAAAAACGGAGAAGGGGGGAAATGGAACACTGTGTTTGTATTTGTACGTGGAACCATGTGTGAGCCACCTCTCCTGTAGATTGTAGGGCAACTTCTGGACTATAGGGTTAACACCTCTGGCTGTGTCGAGAAATGCAAGTCCCTGTAGGTCGTCCTCGTATTTGGCAACTTGGACTTCCTTTAGTAGGTCGCTTAGCTCTCTAAGTTTCTGGAGACCTTTGCTAGAAATTTTAGGAAAGTCATCGATTCTTTTGAACAAGGCTCTTTCTATTACCTCTGCCGAACCGTAACACTCATCCAGCCTCTTCCAGATCTCTCTGAGGCCAGTCTCCGGGCGATTTATATTAATGTCTCTGATTCTTACTGCGTGTTTGACTGACTCTTCTCCCAGGTATTTGACTAACAGGTCTATCTCTTCCCTGTGTTGTAGCCCCAAGTCTCTAATGACATTTTGGAAGGAAGCTTTCCAAGCTCTGTATCCTTCAGCTTGGTCAGTGAATTTCATGAGCCCCTTGGCAACCAGTTCACGTCGTGTGAAGAACCTGGCAAATTCTGTCGTGAACCGGTTGTCAGCAGAGTAAGCTGGTGATGGGTCGCCCTGATAGTGATGTGAGGTGCGTTCATACCTGTTAGTGTCCTCAGGGTGGCGCCAGCCGGTGTCGTATTGCTTCGGTCTGACGTACGGTGTGTCAGCAGGGTGATCCACATTGGTTACCTGGTGAGGGGCAAGGTAGTCATTAGCAGAGTTGTTTTGTGTCACGTTTTCGAGTTTGTTTCTGTCCTGGAGCTGAGCCTCGTGATGACTCTCGCTCACTTCGCTGGAGACGTCGTATTCTCGTTTTGGTGCTGGTTCAGGGTTATAGTTTGGATCGGGAAGTTCATTAACATACTGAGATGTGCGTTGTGTTGAGTCTTGTAGTGGAAACTCCAGACTCGACGTACTGCTTTGGCTATGCAGCTTGGGACTTTGCGCGGCTTCTAGCGATTCCGCTTCAGCGAGGGCTGCGGCAGCTTCCCTTTTTGCTGCTAGGCTTTCTAAGGCGGCATCCACACGTGCCTTTTCTAACTGTGTCCTTCTCTCTTGGTCGGCTCTCTCTAAGCGTGACCTTCTCTCTTGCTCGTCTCTCTCTAATCGTGACCTTCTCTCTTGCTCGTCTCTCTCTAATCGTAACCTTCTCTCTTTGTCATCTAAGCGTGCCTTTTCTAATTTAAGTTGCATCTCTTGGTCAGCAAAGCTCGCTCGTATTTTGGCAGCTTCAGCATTTGCGCGGGCAATGGCGACCGCGCTGCTGATGGATGTTGTCTTTGAGGAGACGGAAGTAACGGACCTTGTTCTATGCGATTTGTGAGACATGGTGTCTTGGGAAAGTGCTTGGCTGTGCAGAGATTGCTGTAGCTGTATTTAGTCTCTGAGTAGCCGGTGACTTGAATCCCACTAGTTGGATGGCTGCCGTTTCACTGTTCTGTCCTCACTAAATAAGGCAGGCTTATTGTAGCTATCCAGTCAGCTAAACCGCTATACCGGGGTCCAATAAGGAGACTGTGGTTGAGTCTGTGCTTTATTAAACGTATTGGTATATTGATGCGGTGAAACTGTGAACAATGATATACATGGAATCAGTACAAGGTATAGAACAAATACATAATACACATGATAAACGTTATGCATTACATTTAGAAGGCTAGTAACTGAACTAGGAGTACAACTGGTTAGGCTAGGCTAATATAGAGCAGGAATTATCTAGAGAAAAACATAAAGACATACCGGCAATGCAATCGCAAGGGGAATGAAGTGTAAGCGTCTTCCCTGGAAGGCAAACTAGAGGAAGTGAATGAAAACTGGAGGGAAATGTGGGCTGAGCTACCATAATGCATTGCAAAGGAGGATCAGACATAAAAAATACATAGCAGAAAAATAGAACAGTCAACATATCTCTGACCGCTAGAGGGAGCCAAAGCACTACAGATAAAGGTATGAATATATCAAGTCCTGTATACTGGCTGAGAAACTGCAAATTATGCAAACAGATAATTGGAGGTAACAAATTAGATGGCGGAGACAGAACAGTGTCACTTTTGGGTATTTTCAGCCACATAGACCCCTCAAACTGACTTCAAATGTGAGGTGGTCCCTAAAAAAAATGGTTTTGTAAATTTCGTTGTAAAAATGAGAAATTACTGGTCAAATTTTAACCCTTCTAACTTCCTAGCAAAAAAAAAATGTTGTTTCCAAAATTGTGCTGATGTAAAGTAGACATTTGGATAATGTTATTTATTAACTATTTTGTGTCACATAACTCTCTCGTTTAACAGAATAAAAATTTGAAAATTGCAAAATTTTAGCCAAATTTCCATTTTTTTCACAAATAAACGCAAAAATTATCGACCTAAATTTACCACTAACATGAAGCCCAATATGTCACGAAAAAAGAGACTCCGAACCGCTAGGATCCATTGAAGCGTTCCTGAGTTATTACCTCATAAAGTGAAACTGGTCAGAATTGCAAAAAACGGCCAGGTCATTAAGGTCAAAATAGGCTGGGTCATGAAGGGGTTAAACCAAGTACAGACGCTCGGTGCTTCGTGGCGCAGTTGAACAACTATCTAGAGCTTCCCACATTTTTGTTTTCCATCTATCTCCAACCCCCTTCTTTGATTGACAGCCCTGGCTTGATAGAGCCAGAGAAGTGAAGAAATAGAGGGAAAACAAGCAGGTGTGAAGGTGTAGTTAATTGTTTGGCCATGATGCAACAAGAGCCTTTACTTAAGGTACCTTCACACTAAGCGACTTTACAACGATAATGATAGCGATCCGTGACGTTGCAGCGTCCTGGATAGCGATATCGTTGTGTTTGACACACAGCAGCGATCAGGATCCCGCTGTGAGATCGCTGGTCGTTGCTGAAAGTCCAGAACTTTATTTCGTCGCTGGATCTCCCGCTGACATCGCTGAATCGGTGTGTGTGACACCGATCCAGCGATGTCTTTACTGGTAACCAGGGTAAACATCGGGTTACTAAGCGCAGGGCCGCGCTTAGTAACCCGATGTTTACCCTGGTTACCATTGTAAAAGTAAAAAAAAAAACCACATACTCACATTCCGGTGCCCGGCGTCCGCTTCCCTGCACTCCTCCTGCATCCTGTGTAAGTGCCGGCCGTAAAGCAGAGTGGTGACGTCACCGCTCTGCTCTGTGGGAGATGCCGGAGATGTTCGGCGCTGACACAGGATGCAGGAGGAGTGCAGGGAAGCGGACGCCGGGCACCGGAATGTGAGTATGTGGTTTTTTTTTTTTTACTTTTACAATGGTAACCAGGGTAAACATCGGGTTACTAAGCGCGGCCCTGCGCTTAGTAACCCGATGTTTACCCTGGTTACCAGGGGACTTCGGCATCGTTGGTCGCTGGAGAGCCGTCTGTGTGACAGCTCTCCAGCGACCACACAACGACTATACAGCGACGCTGCAGCGATCGGCATCGTTGTCTGTATCGCTGCAGCGTCGCTTAGTGTGAAGGTACCTTTAGTCTGACAGCTCAGAATGACTGTTTAAACCATCTTTAAGGCCATGTTCACACTTTCAGTATTTGCTCAGAGTTTCACATCAGTATTAGTAAGCCAAAATCAGAAGTAGACCAATCGGAGAAAAGGTATAATAGAAACACGTGACCACTTTTGCATTTTTCACCCACTCCTGGTTTTGACTTACAAATACTGATGTAAAATACTGACCAAAATACTGCCATGTGAACGTTCCCTTATGACTGCAGTCAGCCTGTCTAAATATAGCCTAAGTTGTTTCAATTAGAAATTAGTGTTTTTAGCTCTTGAACATGTACACACTGCTCAAAAAAATCACTGCTCAGTTCTAAATCTTTATTTATTACATAGTGGAATGTGCTGAGAACAATAAAACTTAAAAAATATTAATGTAAATCATGACTAATATCCCACGGAGGTCTGGAGTTGGAATGATGCTCAAAATCAAAGTGGAAAATGAAGGTACAGGCTGATCCAACTTCAGTGGAAATCCCTCAAGACAAGGAAATGATGCTCAGTAGGGTGTGTGGCCTCCACGTGCCTGTATGACTTCCCTACAACGCCTAGGCATGCTCCTGATGAGGTGGCAGATGGTCTCCTGGGGGATCTCCTCCCAGACCTGGACTAAAGCATCCGTTGGTGGATGGTACGAGACATGATGTCCCAGATGTGTTCAATCATATTCAGGTCTTCGGAACGGGCAGGCCAGTCCATAGCTTCAATGCCTTCATCTTACAGGAACTGCTGACACACTCCAGCCACATGAGGTGTGGCATTGTCCTGCATTAGGAGGAACCCAGGGCCAACCGCACCAGCAAATGTCTCAAAAGGGGTCTGAAGATCTCATCTCGGTACCTGATGGCAGTCAGGCTACCTCTGACGAGCACATGGAGGGCTGTGTGGCCCTCCAAAGAAATGCCCCACTGCCAAACCGGTCATGCTGAAGGATGTTGCAGGCAGATCGCTCACCATGGCGTCTCCAGACTCTTATCACGTCTATCACATGTGCTCAGTGTGAACCTTCTGTCATCTATGAAGAGCACAGGGCGCCAGTGGCGAATTTGCCAATCCTGGTGTTCTGTGGCAAATGCCAAGTGTCCTGCATGGTGTTGGGCTGTGAGCACAGCCCCCATGTGTGGACGTCGGGCACTCAGACCATCCTCATGGAGTCAGTTTCTAACCGTTTGTGCAGACACATGCACATTTGTGGCCTGCTGGAGGTCATTTTGCAGGGCTCGGATAGTGCTCCTCCTGTTCCTCCTTGCACAAAAGCTGAGGTAGCGGTCCTGCTGCTGGGTTGTTGCCCTTCTACGGCCCCCTCCACGTCTCCTGGTGTTCTGGCCTGTCTCCTGGTAGCGCTTCTAGCCTCTGGACACTTCACTGACAGACACAGCAAACCTTGCCACAGCTCGCATTCATGTGCCATCCTGGATGGCCTGCACTACCTGAGCCACTTGTGTGAGTTGTAAAGTCCGTCTCATGCTACCACGAGTGTGAAAGCACAACCAACATTCCAAAGTCCCCAAAACATCAGCCAGAAAGCATTGGTACTGAGATGTGGTCTGTGGTCCCCACATACAGAATCACTCCTTTATTGAGTGTGTCTTGATAATTGCCAATAATTTCCATCTGTTTATTCCATTTGCACAAGAACATGTGAAATTGATTGTCAAACAGTGTTGCTTCCTAAGTGGACAGTTTGATTTCACAGAAGTTTGATTTACTTGGAGTTATATTCTGTTTGTGTTCCCTTTATTTTTTTTGAGCAGTGTGCATAGCCCAACATAAGATGCATATATGCCATGTTTATCTAACTTTTATACTAGCTAGCTTTGTTGCCATTTTGTTTAGCTTTATCTGCTTATGATAACGTTATATGTAGGCAACTGAATTTTAAACAGAATAGCATTGTATTGTTAAAGTGTGTTTGTTTTATTAAAAGAAAACACTTTAAATGAAAACTTAAGCATATTTTATATTTTTTAAGGGCAACAATCATCACAGAGCAGTATTGCTACATTTTTAAAATTTGTAAGTGTACTTCATAAACCAACTTTACCCAGTTTCATACTCAATGCTACACTTCATGGTTGTATGTACAACAAAATTAGGAAAATTGAAATCTGAAGATGTTAAATGTTCTTTTTATTGGGACATATCAGAAATGCTATAAAATATTGAAATTATTGTGCTTTGCAGAGAAAAACATTTGTTTTTACTTCCAACAGATTACTTCACCATAAACTTGGAGGAACATCATTTTTATCCAGATTATGAAGTAAATGACAACAGTATCATAGAAGATAATTATAAAAAATACTCCCTGTCTTCAATGTTGACCTCAGGCCGTCACAGCAGAGATCTGACTATGGATCAAAGTAATCGGAGGGAACCGTTGTTTGACAAGTTACAAAATGCAGGATTTCCCAGGGATGAAGGTCTATTTTCATGTTTGGAATGTAGAAAATATTTTTCTGAGAAATCGGATCTTGTTAGACAAGATGGCGAGAAGCCATTTTCATGCTGTGAATGTGGAAAATGTTTTAGACAGAGATCAGATCTTTTAAACCATCAAAAAATTCATACTGGGAAAAAGCCATTTTCTTGCCTGACTTGTGGAAACAATTTTGCCCAGAAATCAAATCTTGTTAAACATCAAAGAACCCACATAGGGGAGAAGCCATTTTCATGTTCAGAATGTGAGAAATATTTCACCAGTAAATTGAGTCTGGTTGAACATCAGAAAACTCACACAGGGGAGAAACCCTTTTCATGTTCAGAATGTGGAAAATGTTTTACGTTAAAATCACTTCTTCATAAACATCAAAGAACTCACACAGGAGAGAAACAATATATATGTTCTAAATGTGGAACTAGTTTTGCCAGTAAGTCAATTCTTGTTGATCATCAAAGAACTCACACAGGAAGTAAGCCCTTTTTCTGTAGAGAATGTAAGAAATATTTCACCAGAAAATCAAGTCTTGTTGACCATCAGCGAATTCACACAGGGGAGAAACCATTTTCATGTTCAGAATGTGGAAAATGCTTTACTCTGAAATCACTTCTCCTTAAACATCAAAGGACTCACACAGGAGAGAAGCCATTTTCATGTTCAGAATGTGAGAAATGTTTCACCAGAAAATGGAGTCTTATTGAGCATCAGAAAACTCACACAGGGGAAAAGCCATTTTCATGTTTAGAATGTGGCAAATGTTTCATGCTAAAATCACGTCTTTTTAAACATCAAAAAACTCACACAGGGGAGAAACCCTTTTTATGTTCAGAGTGTGGGAAACGATTTACAAGGAAAATGGGTCTTATTGAACATCAAAGGACCCACACAGGGGAGAAGCCATTTTTATGCCCTGTATGTGGGAAGTGTTTCACCTTAAAATCACTGCTTCTTAAACACCAAAAAACTCACAGACTGCATTTATTTTGCCAGGAAACGTTGAACTTTGTAGAAGTTTTATTTCCTCCTGTGTAAATATAACACACAGCTTCAAACTGTCACAAAATATACATTAAATATGTAACAGAGAAAGAAAAATAAAGTGTGTAATATAAAGTCTAGTTTGACATAAAATTAATGAAAATACTAATGCATTTAAATGAGCTACAAGTAAAACACATGGCACCTAAAGTAATCTGAGAGTAGCCCAAGAAATCTCCAGTGCATATAATTTGGGATGGTGGAATAAAAGCCAAAATGTTACTGTCTGAAATCAGCTTGACATATGCATGATGTTTTATGTAATTATGACAGTAGTAATTTATGATAAAGTGTACATAAAATATGCTTGTACATTAATCAAATATGCGACCAGATTAACTGAAATTTCCTGTGGCATCGGGCTGTGGAGTCGGAATTGTGCAGTCGGTGTCCATTTTGTTGGAGTCGGTATAAAATGGACCAACTCTGACTTTTAAAATATATAATAAACTGGGTACAGTAGTTCAGTGCAGGATGTGCTGTAAATGTTTTCATAGGAATTTGGGAATGTTATGAAATATCCTATATATGTCTATTCTGTTCCTGATCTAAGGATCTCGGTTTTTAGTTGAGATGAATCTGTGCTGCACTTTATGAACATGCTCAGTAGTGAGGCAGCGCTGTGGGGTCAGAGTCGTGGAGTCGACATCGGAGTCGGAAGTCAGGGAAATTGAGGAGTCTGAGTCGGTTGTTTGGCTTACCGACTCCACAGTCCTGGGCACCACAATAGTCCGAATTGACCAGTCCAAATCAGAGGCAGAACAGAAAAATCTCAAGGATAATTTTCATTCATTGCTTTTATTTTTCTAATAAAGTTAGACTATTTCATGCGTGGAATATGTGTCTCTGTGGCAAAGACAAATTGTCATCCAACTGTTAAAACTAGTAATCTCTGGCAAGTGCAGTTTAGAACCTATTGTTGCACAATGGCTTTTGTAAGTACCATGAAAACACTAAAACACTGAAGTAAATTGTATAAAAAGCTAATTGTTATATGTGTGGCTATTAGCCCATTCAGAATGCCCTTGTATCTTATAGACATATATAATGGTGATTAGAGAATGTACGGACATTTTAATTTGGCAGTTCACTTTAAATTTGGCCAGGAAGATTGTTTTGTGTCAGTTATTTGATGCAAATCAAATATTCCATATCATGATCTGCTGCCTTCCGAGACTCCAGAGCATAATAAACGTTGGGTAAAAAAAATAATAATACTTATTCCTTTGCTGCTCACCTGTGTCCATTTTTTTTCCAAAGCTCCATCCGGGGCTTCTAGCAATAAGTAGACCTGTGATGTTATGACGTGTGTTGCCCAAGGCCTAGTCAGCACCAGAAGCACGACTCAAAGTGAAGATGCCGAACATCTTTTGCCAAATGAAAGCAGAGGTCGAATGCGGCATTGCAGAGGAATAAACCCAAGGATGTGAAAGGGACTGGAAAAGAGGATTATAAGAATTTATTGTTTTTAACCCCTTCCCTGTCCTTAGAATTCATCTAAATTAAGTTTTTGAAAATAAAATGAAGGGACAACAGAAAATTTGAATAGCTGCAAAGTAAAACAAAAGATGGTAAGGAGCAGGAAAAGAAATCTAAAGAAACAACAGTGGCATTGACTTTTCAACTTAGGTTGGTTTTCAAATAAGTAATCGGAAATTAACAGAACGAAGTGAATAGCTGGTTCATGTGGCATGAGGTATACTGGATACAAACACTGGGCACAGTATGCCCAAAAGTATGTCAGCAGGGGTTGATCTGTGTTTGGTGCCTCATCCTGATAGATAAGAGATGTGAAACTGCAATTGCTACTCTGATGTTGATGACAGAGGATTATCTTCTGCCATATGCTTCAATGCAGCACAGGTTTGCTGGTCTCAGCTCAGCTGTACTTTTCATAATAGTTATTTCATGCTCCATTGTGGAGACAGAGCAGAGGGAATACCTTTGGAATGCTATACAGTGTGTCTGTAAAGTCATGGTGCACTTTTTGACCAGTCACAGGATCTATTTATAGTTTACATTTTGGCACCCTTTCTCTGGCCCAATCATATCAGACCTGTTCATGAGGAGAGATAACAAGAACCAATCAAACAACATAAACTCATTTAAGCTGTTGCTGAGTCCCCAGTCAGATTAACGCCTGAGAAACTGATCTCTGATTAATACACTGCCAGGTCTGTGACATCATGCTTATGCCAGCTGTGTGGTTTTCCATGCCAGTCGAGATGTGGACGGTACAGAGGAAAGTTCAGTGTGTTCTGTGGCTCGCTAAATTCGAATCCATAACCAAAGTGCTACATGAATATTGGCGCATTTATAATGAAGCACCACCACATAGGAATAACATTACTGTATGGGATAAGCAGTTGAAGGAAACCGGCAGTTTGGTGGAGAAACCCCGTTCTGGTACGCCATCAGTCAGTGACGAGTCTTTTGAGGCTATACGGGATAGCTACCTAAGAAGCCCTAAAAAATCTGTGTGTGCGTGTGCTCGACAATTACACCTAGGCAAGACTACAGCTCATAAGGTGTTAAAGAAACGTCTCTGTTTTACGGGGTACAAATTGCGGCTGTTGCACGCTATCAAACCGGCGGATAGATCCAAACGATGCGCGTTTGCTACAAATATGCTTCATAAGATTGACAATGATGCAAGATTTTTGCAGAAGATTGTGTTTAGCGATGAGGCGACCTTCCATATCTGTGGACATGTTCATCGCCATAATGCCCGAATATGGGCTGCTGAATATCCTCATGTCTACGCTGAGTACGAACATAACACCCCTAAAGTGAACGTGTGGTGTGGCCTGATGCATGATAGGGTGATAGGCCCATTTTACTTTTGGGGTTATGTGAAGCAACATGTGTAGATTGAACGTATCAATGACATTAATCATTTAAAACAGAATCACATACGTTATTCACTCTGTTACACCAGATGTCCTTACCCATGTGTGTCAAGAACTTCACTATCGTTAGGATGTGGGTAGGGCAACAAATGGAGCCCACATCGAACTGCACTGAATAGGTATGAAACTGGGAGAGTTTTTATTTTATTTGGGGCAAATTTCACATATCTATTGTTTTTTGTTGCTTTCCAGTGACTGGTCAAAAATGCACCATGACTTTACGGACACACTGTAAATCAGCTACCCAATCAATGTTGTAAAAACACAAATGTTGCTAACTTGTTGTATAAGGCAAAGGATAAAATGAATTTGGCAGACCAGTTGTACAAGAGCATATAGTGTACACAAAAATAGAATGTACTCTAAACATAGATTGGCTTAAGAATGTGCTGTATATCTGGGATGAAGGCACAGCTGAGCCTAACACAGCATAGCAGAGGACATCGGTCAGCCAGCTACAAGCAAAATGCTAAGTCATCAATTTAGAGAGCCAGATCGAAATAAAAGACCGAAAGGAAAGTTACCGTAAATAATCTTTATTTTGGTGTGGTCTGTATATTATGTAAGTATGCATTCACGCTGCTTTGTGAAAAATAATGTGATTGAAGGAATAACCCTTTAATATAAGAATAAGGGAACATTTGCTCATTTACACCATGTGAGGTGCACATGGTGTAAATGAGAAGAAGTTGGGATTCCTCTGGTTTCACTACAGTGGAGTCAGTCCATTTGTATAAGGTCAGGCGCTAAATCTAATCCATAATATGCAGGATCGCAGCCCAGATGATACTATCTCCATCAGTAGCGAAGTTTCAGATATTTCCCATTTCTCAAGCATGTGCAACGTCTCTCCCAGCTCATTTACACCATGTGTATCTCACATGGTGTACCTTAGGCCTCTTTCACACTTCCGTCTTTGTAGCCCCGTCGAGATATGTTGTTTTTTAAGAAAACAGGATCCTGAAAAAAAATTTGCAGTTTTCTCATAGACTTGTATTAGCGACGTATCGTGACAGATGGCCACACGTTTCGTCCGTCGTGTACTAGATCCTGCGGAATTTGATGGACCATCATTTGGAAAAAACGTTCAAAGGAACGTGTTTTTTCTCCAGTGGAAAAACGTTCCCCGATGCCTCCTGCGGCAAACGTCGTTGCACAGAATGGGAGCCCCTCTCTCTCTCTCTCCCACAAATTTATACCTGTAAATTCAGCCCGGGACTCATGCGACGCATCCGTCATAACACTGGATGTGTTGCACACGTTTTCCTCTAATTTTGCAACGTCCGTCAATAATTCGGTTCACTGCACTCTGACGCAGGACGACCGACAGAAGTGTGAAAGAAGCCTTATTCTTATATTAACCCCTTCCCGACCCATGACGCCTATGTGGCGTCATGGAATGATCGCATCCCTGCAGATCGGGTGAAAGGGTTAATTCCTATTTTACCCGATCTGCAGGGAGAGGGGGAGTTGTACTTCAGCCTAGGGGGGGGTGGCTTTGCCCCCACGTGGCTACGATCGCTCTGATTGGCTGTTGAAAGTGCAACAGCCAATCAGAGCAATTTGCAATATTTCACCAATGAAAATGGTGAAATATTGCAATCCAGCCATGGCCGATGCTGCAATAGCATCTGCCATGGCTGGAAATCATGTTCTGGCCCCCCCTACCGCCCCCGATCTCCTCCCCAGTCCTCCGTTCTGTCCGGTACCCCCCTCCGTCCCCCTGTTCGCTCCCCCGTGCTCCTGTCCGCTCCCCCCGTCCTCCGATCCCCCCCCCCCTGTGCTCCGATCCACCCCCCCACCATCCCCTCATACTTACCGATCCTCCCGAAGTCGGTCCGTCTTCTCCCTGGGCGCCGCCATCTTCCAAGATGGCGGGCGCATGCTCAGTGCGCCCAAAGAATCTGCCGGCTGGCAGATTCGTTACAAGTACATTTTGATCGCTGTGGTAGGTTCTACCACAGCGATCAAAATAAAAAAATAATAAATAAACCCCCCCCTTTATCACCCCCATAGGTAGGGACAATAATAAAATAAAGAAAATATTTTTTTTTCTTTTTCCACTAGGGTTAGGGTTAGAACTAGGGTTAGAACTAGGGGTAGGGTTAGGGGTAGGGTTAGGGTTACGGGTAGGGTTAGGGGTAGGGTTATGGCATGTGCACACAGAGCGGATCGGCCGCGGATCCGCAGCGGATCGGCCGCGGATCCGCAGCGGATCCGCAGCGGATCGGCCGCGGATCGGCAGCGGATCGGCCGCGGATCCGCAGCGGATCCGCAGCGGATCGGCCGCGGATCCGCAGCGGATTGGCCGCGGATCGGCAGCGGATCGGCCGTGGATCTGCAGCGGATCGGCCGCGGATCCGCAGCGGATCGGCAGCGTATCCGCAGCGGATTGGCCGCGGATCTGCAGCGGATTGGCCGCGGATCCGCAGCAGATTGGCCGCGGATCCGCAGCGGATTGGCCGCTGCGAATTCGAAGCAGTTTTCCATCAGGTTTACAGTACCATGTACACCTAAGGAAAACCAAATCCGCTGTGCCCATGGTGCGGAAAATTCCGTGCAGAAACGCTGCATTGTATTTTCCGCAGCATGTCAATTCTTTGTGCGGATTCCGCAGCGTTTTACACCTGTTCCTCAATAGGAATCCGCAGGTGAAATCCGCACAAAAAAACACTGGAAATCTGCTGTAAATCCGCAGGCAAAACGCGTGCCTTTTACCTGCAGATTTTTCAAAAATCGTGCGGAAAAATCTCACACGAATCCGCAACGTGGGCACATAGCCTTAGGGTTAGGGTTGGAATTAGAGTTAGGGTTGGAATTAGGGCTAGGGTTTGAAAGAGGGTTAAGATTAGGCTTGTGGTTAGGGTTACGGATAGGGTTAGGGGTGTGTTGGGGTTACAGTTGTGGTTAGGGTTGGGATTAGGGTTACAGTTGGGATTAGGGTTAGGATTAGGGTTGGAATTAGGGTTACGGTTGTGTTGCGGTTAGGGTTGTGGTTAGGGGTGTGTTGGGGTTAGGGTTGTGATTAGGGTTATGGCTACAGTTGGGATTAGGATTAGGGGTGTGTTGGGGTTAGTGTTGAAGTTAGAATTGAGGGGTTTCCACTGTTTAGGCACATCAGGGGTCTCCAAACGCAACATGGCGCCACCATTGATTCCAGCCAATCTTGCGTTCAAAAAGTCAAATGGCGCTCCTTCCCTTCCGAGCCCTGCCGTGCGCCCAAACAGTGGTTTACCCCCACATATGAGGTATCAGCGTACTCAGGACAAATTGGACAACAACGTTCGTGGTCCAGTTTCTCCTTTTACCCTTGGGAAAATAAAAAATTGTTGCTAAAAGATCATTTTTGTGACTAAAAAGTTAAATGTTCATTTTTTACTTCCATGTTGCTTCTGCTGCTGTGAAACACCTGAAAGGTTAATAAACTTCTTGAATGTGGTTTTGAGCACCTTGAGGGGTGCAGTTTTTAGAATGGTGTCACTTTTGGGTATTTTCAGCCATATAGAACCCTCAAACTGACTTCAAATGTGAGGTGGTCCCTAAAAAAAATGGTTTTGTAAATTTTGTTGTAAAAATGAGAAATCACTGGTCAAATTTTAACCCTTATAACTTCCTAGCAAAAAAAAAATTTGTTTCCAAAATTGTGCTGATGTAAAGTAGACATGTGGGAAATGTTATTTATTAACTATTTTGTGTCACATAACTCTCTGGTTTAACAGAATAAAAATTCAAAATGTGAAAATTGCGAAATTTTTGCCAAATTTCCGTTTTTTTCACAAATAAACTCAGAAATTATCGACCTAAATTTACCACTAACATGAAGCCCAATATGTCACGAAAAAACAATCTCAGAATCGCTAGGATCCGTTGAAGCGTTCCTGAGTTATTACCTCATAAAGGGACACTGGTTAGAATTGCAAAAAACGGCAAGGTCATGAAGGGGTTAAAGGATTGTTCCCTCAATAATGGCTGTTATCTGAAGTTGGAATCGTGGCTTGGAGAGAGCCTAGCAGAGATTCATTCTTTATGAAGTGTCCTATTGGAAACCGGTCACATGTGGATGTAAATGCAAAACAGAACAGCCCCTTACCATGGATTGTAGTTCAGATCCATTGACTTCCATGGAGCTTCTGAGTTGGAATCCGAAAACCAACTCATGATTAAGGGTGCTCAGTTAACTTTGATATCCTTGAAGCGCTGTTACACCATACACCGAGACCCTCTGTAGTTCTCTGGAGGGCATACTCCCTCATGCATCCAGCTTTACAGAAACAGTTTGTGGAAGGCTCATTTCTGTCCTAGATTGAGTGCTCCAGTACACATGGCAAGGTCTAGAAACGCTTGGTTTGGTGAGTTTGGGATGTGTAGGGTTTTAGTCTCTCAGGTAGGTATTACGCATTACATCTTCAGTAGTGTTCACACAGGCAATACAGTTTAGTTCCAAACACGTGCTGTTTTTATTGCTTTTCACAGGTTGTCCAGCACCAAAACAAACTCATAAATACAAATCCCTAACCTTTTTCAGGGGCTAAGTAAACAGAACAGACCCTGGCTACTCATACATGGCTGAGCTAGCCCCAGTTCGGTCAAACAAAACAGCTATTGTCCATAGCAACAACTAATACCTGCAATTCTCTGCTCACGTCCTGTGCATTTAATCATGATCACATATGTAAGTGCAGGTTCATACCAACAGATTTCAAATAGAAGTGTTCAACTCCAGGCACAGTTCACACTGAACAGGCTGCAGCTTCCACATAGTTCTCTGCAGCTCTCACAGACTGCTTAGTGCAGTCTCCATTCAAGAGAGATCCCTGCATGTCTCTCAGCTACAGCAACACATTTTTTGGCTGGACACTCCCCAGCAGCACACTCAACTCTGTTCAACCAGACTGACACACGTAGTGAACACAGGCCAGGGTTCTTAGTTAAATCAAGCCAGGTGCATGTCATTAAGACCTGCAGTGCTAGGATTTCACCCAATTCTACCTGGCTTTGATACATATAACCCCCCTCTGCCCAAAGCCAAGGACTGGGCACAATCTGCCAACCCACAGTGCCAATAGGTTCACTCTACCAAAATTAATTGTCACCCAGCTTCTGGGGAACACCATTGACACGGAGCTCAGCTAGCTACAGCTTCCACACAGAGCTCTGCTATCTACTTACTACATAGAATGTTAGAGTTGGAAGGGACGTCCAGGGACATCATGTCCAACCCCTTGCTCAATGCAGCATTCACTAAACCATCTCGGACAGGTGTATATCCACCTTTTGTGGCAGCCTGTTCCATTCATTGATCTCACTCACTGTTAAGTTTTTTTAAATTATCCAAACTGTATTTTCTCCCTTTCAGTTTCATTCCATTTTGTCTCGTGTTGCCATGTGCAAATGAGAATAAGGATGATCCCTCTACACCAGACCTGGACATAGTGCAGCCCAAGAGCTGTCTCGTTCTGCGGTCGGACTGGGACAGCCAGAGGGCTGGATGTGGCCCGTAGGCCGCACTTTACTAAGGTCTGGTGTAGAGGGATCTGTTGTGAATTTGCTTTTTGCTCCCTCTAGTGGTTACTAGTTTTTTGACTCTGGTTTTTCTGTCATTCCTTTTATCCGCACCTGGGTCGTTAGTTAGGGGTGTTGCTATATAAGCTCCCTGGACCTTCAGTTCTATGCCTGGCAACGTAGTTATCAGAGCTAGTCTGCTGTGCTCTTGTCTACTGATCCTGGTTCCAGTTATATCAGCTAAGTCTGCCTTTTGCTTTTTGCTATTTGTTTTGGTTTTGTATTTTTGTCCAGCTTGTTCCAAATCTATATCCTGACCTTTGCTGGAAGCTCTAGGGGGCTGGTGTTCTCCCCCCGGACCGTTAGACGGTTCGGGGGTTCTTGAATTTCCAGTGTGGATTTTGATAGGGTTTTTGTTGACCATATAAGTTACCTTTCTTTATTCTGCTATCAGTAAGCGGGCCTCTCTGTGCTAAACCTGGTTCATTTCTGTGTTTGTCATTTCCTCTTACCTCACCGTCATTATTTGTGGGGGGCTTCTATCCAGCTTTGGGGTCCCCTTCTCTGGAGGCAAGAAAGGTCTTTGTTTTCCTCTACTAGGGGTAGCTAGATTCTCCGGCTGGCGCGTGTCATCTAGAATCAACGTAGGAATGATCCCCGGCTACTTCTAGTGTTGGCGTTAGGAGTAGATATATGGTCAACCCAGTTACCACTACCCTATGAGCTGGATTTTTGTATTCTGCAGACTTCCACGTTCCTCTGAGACCCTCGCCATTGGGGTCATAACAGTTTGCCAGGCCAATATTAAATGTTTAATGCATTGCAGAAGAGGGATTATAAGAAAGAAGATTCTGAGTTTTTTTTTTCTTCTTCCCCTTTACCTCAGAGTGGCTATGCTTGCTGCAGACATGAATGTCCAGACCTTGATTACAAGTGTGGACCAGCTGGCTACTCGTGTGCAGGGCATACAAGACTATGTTATCAGAAATCCTAGGTCAGAACCTAAAATACCGATTCCTGAACTGTTTTCCGGAGACAGGTTTAAGTTTAGGAATTTCGTGAATAATTGTAAATTGTTTTTGTCCCTGAGACCCTGTTCATCTGGAGATTCTGCTCAGCAAGTGAAAATTGTTATTTCGTTCTTACGGGGCGACCCTCAGGATTGGGCTTTTTCGCTGGCGCCAGGAGATCCGGCATTGGCTGATCTTGATGCGTTTTTTCTGGCGCTCGGTTTACTTTATGAGGAACCCAATCTTGAGATTCAGGCAGAAAAGGCCTTGCTGGCTATGTCTCAGGGGCAGGACGAGGCTGAAGTGTATTGCCAAAAATTTCGGAAATGGTCCGTGCTGACACATTGGAACGAGTGTGCACTGGCCGCTAATTTTAGAAATGGCCTTTCTGAAGCCATTAAGAATGTTATGGTGGGTTTTCCCATTCCCACAGGTCTGAATGATACTATGGCACTGGCTATTCAAATTGACCGGCGGTTGCGGGAGCGCAAAACCGCAAATTCCCTCATGGTGTTGTCTGAACAGACACCTAATTCGGTGCAATGTGATAGAAAAACCGCAAATTCCCTCATGGTGTTGTCTGAACAGACACCTGATTTAATGCAATGTGATAGAATCCTGACTAGAAATGAGCGGAAAATTCATAGACGCCGGAATGGCTTGTGCTACTACTGTGGTGATTCTACACATGTTATCTCAGCATGCTCTAAACGTATAGCTAAGGTTGTTAGTCCTGTCACCGTTGGTAATTTGCAACCTAAATTTATTCTGTCTGTAACTTTGATTTGCTCACTGTCATCTTATCCTGTCATGGCGTTTGTAGATTCAGGTGCTGCCCTGAGTCTCATGGATCTCTCATTTGCTAAGCGCTGTGGTTTTACTCTTGAACCATTAGAAAATCCTATACCTCTTAGGGGTATTGATGCTACACCATTGGCAGCAAATAAACCGCAGTATTGGACACAGGTTACCATGTGCATGACTCCTGAACACCGCGAGGTGATACGTTTCCTGGTTTTACATAAAATGCATGATTTGGTTGTTTTAGGGCTGCCATGGTTACAGACCCATAATCCAGTCCTGGACTGGAAGGCTATGTCAGTCTCAAGTTGGGGCTGTCGTGGTATTCATGGGGATTCCCTGCCTGTGTCTATTGCTTCTTCTACGCCTTCGGAAGTTCCGGAGTATTTGTCTGATTATCAGGATGTCTTCAGTGAGTCTGAGTCCAGTGCACTGCCTCCTCATAGGGACTGTGACTGTGCTATAGATTTGATCCCAGGCAGTAAATTTCCTAAGGGAAGACTGTTTAATCTGTCGGTACCTGAACATACCGCTATGCGTTCATATATCAAGGAGTCTCTGGAGAAAGGACATATTCGTCCGTCTTCTTCCCCTCTTGGTGCGGGATTCTTTTTTGTGGCAAAAAAGGACGGATCTTTGAGACCTTGTATTGATTATCGGCTTTTAAATAAGATCACTGTCAAATTTCAGTATCCTTTACCGCTGTTGTCTGACTTGTTTGCCCGGATTAAGGGTGCCAAGTGGTTCACCAAGATAGACCTTCGTGGTGCGTACAACCTTGTGCGCATTAAGCAAGGTGATGAATGGAAAACCGCATTCAATACGCCCGAAGGTCATTTTGAGTACTTGGTGATGCCTTTTGGGCTCTCCAATGCGCCTTCAGTTTTTCAGTCCTTTATGCATGACATTTTCCGGAAGTATCTGGATAAATTTTTGATTGTTTATCTGGATGATATTTTGGTTTTTTCTGATAATTGGGATTCGCATGTGGAGCAGGTCAGGTTGGTCTTTAAAATTTTGCGTGAAAATTCTTTGTTTGTCAAGGGCTCAAAGTGTCTCTTTGGTGTACAGAAGGTTCCCTTTTTGGGATTCATTTTTTCCCCTTCTGCTGTGGAGATGGACCCAGTCAAGGTCCGAGCTATTCTTGATTGGACTCAGCCCTCGTCAGTTAAGAGTCTTCAGAAGTTCTTGGGCTTCGCTAACTTCTACCGTCGTTTTATCGCTAATTTTTCTAGCATTGTGAAACCTTTGACGGATATGACCAAGAAGGGCTCCGATGTAGCTAACTGGGCTCCTGCTGCCGTGGAGGCTTTCCAGGAGTTGAAACGCCGGTTTACTTCGGCGCCTGTTTTGTGCCAGCCTGACGTCTCACTTCCCTTTCAGGTTGAGGTGGATGCTTCGGAGATTGGGGCAGGGGCCGTTTTGTCGCAGAGAGGCCCTGGTTGCTCTGTTATGAAACCTTGTGCCTTTTTCTCTAGGAAGTTTTCGCCTGCCGAGCGAAATTATGATGTGGGCAATCGGGAGTTGTTGGCCATGAAATGGGCATTTGAGGAGTGGCGTCATTGGCTCGAGGGTGCTAAGCATCGTGTGGTGGTCTTGACTGATCACAAAAATCTGATGTATCTCGAGTCTGCTAAACGCCTTAATCCGAGACAGGCCCGCTGGTCATTGTTTTTCTCCCGCTTTGATTTTGTTGTCTCGTATTTACCAGGTTCAAAGAATGTGAAGGCCGATGCTCTTTCTAGGAGCTTTGTGCCTGATGCTCCTGGAGTCGCTGATCCTGTTGGTATTCTTAAAGATGGAGTTATCTTGTCAGCTATTTCTCCGGATCTGCGACGTGTGTTGCAGAGATTTCAGGCTGATAGGCCTGAGTCTTGTCCACCTGACAGACTGTTTGTCCCGGATAAGTGGACCAGCAGAGTCATTTCCGAGGTTCATTCCTCGGTGTTGGCAGGTCACCCGGGAATTTTTGGCACCAGAGATCTGGTGGCCAGGTCCTTTTGGTGGCCTTCCTTGTCAAGGGATGTGCGGTCATTTGTGCAGTCCTGTGGGACTTGTGCTCGAGCTAAGCCTTGCTGTTCTCGTGCCAGCGGTTTGCTCTTGCCCTTGCCTGTCCCGAAGAGACCTTGGACACATATCTCCATGGATTTCATTTCTGATCTTCCGCTATCTCAGGGCATGTCCGTTATCTGGGTGATATGTGATCGCTTCTCCAAGATGGTCCATTTGGTTCCTTTGCCTAAGCTGCCTTCCTCTTCCGATCTGGTTCCTGTGTTTTTCCAGAACGTGGTTCGTTTGCACGGCATCCCTGAGAATATTGTGTCAGACAGAGGATCCCAGTTCGTTTCCAGGTTCTGGCGATCCTTTTGTAGTAGGATGGGCATTGATTTGTCGTTTTCGTCTGCTTTCCATCCTCAGACTAATGGACAGACGGAGCGAACCAATCAGACTTTGGAGGCTTATTTGAGGTGTTTTGTCTCTGCTGATCAGGACGATTGGGTGACATTCTTGCCGTTGGCTGAGTTTGCCCTTAATAATCGGGCTAGTTCCGCCACCTTGGTTTCGCCTTTTTTCTGCAACTCTGGTTTCCATCCTCGCTTTTCTTCGGGTCATGTGGAGCCTTCTGACTGTCCTGGGGTGGATTCTGTGGTGGATAGGTTGCAGCAGATCTGGAATCATGTGGTGGACAACTTGAAGTTGTCACAGGAGAAGGCTCAGCGCTTTGCCAACCGCCGCCGCGGTGTGGGTCCCCGACTACGCGTTGGGGATTTGGTATGGCTTTCTTCCCGCTTTGTTCCTATGAAGGTCTCCTCTCCCAAATTTAAACCTCGTTTTATTGGGCCTTACAAGATATTGGAAATCCTTAATCCTGTATCTTTTCGTCTGGATCTTCCTGTGTCGTTTGCTATTCACAATGTATTTCATAGGTCCTTGTTGCGGCGGTACATTGTGCCTGTAGTTCCTTCTGCTGAGCCTCCTGCTCCGGTGTTGGTTGAGGGCGAGTTGGAGTACGTGGTGGAGAAGATCTTGGATTCTCGCCTCTCCAGGTGGAGGCTTCAGTACCTGGTCAAGTGGAAGGGCTATGGTCAGGAGGATAATTCCTGGGTGGTCGCCTCTGATGTTCATGCGGCCGATTTAGTTCGTGCCTTTCATGCCGCTCATCCTGATCGCCCTGGTGGTCGTGGTGAGGGTTCGGTGACCCCTCACTAAGGGGGGGGTACTGTTGTGAATTTGCTTTTTGCTCCCTCTAGTGGTTACTAGTTTTTTGACTCTGGTTTTTCTGTCATTCCTTTTATCCGCACCTGGGTCGTTAGTTAGGGGTGTTGCTATATAAGCTCCCTGGACCTTCAGTTCTATGCCTGGCAACGTAGTTATCAGAGCTAGTCTGCTGTGCTCTTGTCTACTGATCCTGGTTCCAGTTATATCAGCTAAGTCTGCCTTTTGCTTTTTGCTATTTGTTTTGGTTTTGTATTTTTGTCCAGCTTGTTCCAAATCTATATCCTGACCTTTGCTGGAAGCTCTAGGGGGCTGGTGTTCTCCCCCCGGACCGTTAGACGGTTCGGGGGTTCTTGAATTTCCAGTGTGGATTTTGATAGGGTTTTTGTTGACCATATAAGTTACCTTTCTTTATTCTGCTATCAGTAAGCGGGCCTCTCTGTGCTAAACCTGGTTCATTTCTGTGTTTGTCATTTCCTCTTACCTCACCGTCATTATTTGTGGGGGGCTTCTATCCAGCTTTGGGGTCCCCTTCTCTGGAGGCAAGAAAGGTCTTTGTTTTCCTCTACTAGGGGTAGCTAGATTCTCCGGCTGGCGCGTGTCATCTAGAATCAACGTAGGAATGATCCCCGGCTACTTCTAGTGTTGGCGTTAGGAGTAGATATATGGTCAACTGTCATGATCTCCATGGCCAGAGAACTAGCATAAGCCTCTATAGGAACAAGCTCTTGGAAGATGTAACTATACTGACCATGAACTAAACCTACCGCATCATCTAGAAGTAGCCAGGTAGCATGTCCTACTTTTTATCCCTATATGCCCAGCGCCGGCCGGAGAACTAAATAATGCTAGCAGAGGGAAATATAAGACCTGACTCACCTCTAGAGAAATGCCCAAAAAAAAGGAGACAGAGGCCCCCCACATATATTGGCGGTGATTTTAGAAGAAATAACAAACGCAGCAGGAAAATAGTTTTAGCAAATTTGAGGTCCGCTTTCTAGATAGCAGAAGACAGAAAGCATACTTTCATGGTCAGTAGAAAACCCTAACAAAACACATCCAGAAATTACTTTAGGACTCTGGCATTAACTCATAATACCAGAGTGGCAATTCCTGATCAACAAGAGCTTTCCAGACACAGTAACGAAACTGCAGCTGTGAACTGGAACCAAAATACAAAACAAAACATGGACGAATGTCCAACTTATCTAGTAGATGTCTGGGAGCAGGAACAAGCACAGAGAGGCTTCTGATAACATTGTTGACCGGCAAGCATCTAACAGAGAAGCCAGGTTATATAGCGACACCCAGATCTAATCAGAACAGGTGAACAGGGAAGATGATGTCACAAGTTCAATTCCACCAGTAGCCACCGGGGGAGCCCAGAATCCAAATTCACAACAGTACCCCCCCCTCAAGGAGGGGGCACCGAACCCTCACCAGAACCACCAGGGCGATCAGGATGGGCCCTATGAAAGGCACGAACCAGATCAGAGGCATGAACATCAGATGCAGTGACCCAAGAATTATCCTCCTGGCCATATCCCTTCCACTTGACCAGATACTGGAGTCTCCGTCTGGAAACACGGGAGTCTAGGATTTTTTCCACAACGTACTCCAACTCACCCTCAACCAACACCGGAGCAGGAGGCTCAACGGAAGGCACAACCGGTGCCTCATACCTGCGCAATAACGACCGATGAAAAACGTTATGAATAGAAAAGGATGCAGGGAGGTCCAAACGGAAGGAAACAGGGTTAAGAATCTCCAATATTTTATACGGACCGATGAACCGAGGCTTAAACTTAGGAGATGAGACCCTCATAGGGACAAAACGAGAAGACAACCACACCAAATCTCCAACACAAAGCCGAGGACCAACACGACGGTGACGGTTGGCAAAAAGCTGAGTCTTCTCCTGGGACAACTTTAAATTGTCCATCACCTGCCCCCAGATATGATGCAATCTCTCCACCACCGCATCCACTCCAGGACAATCCGAGGATTCCATCTGACCGGAGGAAAATCGAGGATGGAACCCCGAATTACAGAAAAACGGGGAAACCAAGGTGGCAGAGCTGGCCCGATTATTGAGGGCGAACTCCGCCAATGGCAAAAAAGCAACCCAATCATCCTGGTCAGCAGACACAAAACACCTCAGATATGTCTCCAGGGTCTGATTAGTCCGCTCGGTCTGGCCATTAGTCTGAGGGTGAAAAGCAGACGAAAAAGACAAATCTATGCCCATCCTAGCACAAAATGCCCGCCAAAATCTAGACACAAATTGGGTTCCTCTGTCAGAAACGATATTCTCAGGAATACCATGCAAACGAACAACATTTTGAAAAAACAGGGGCACCAACTCGGAAGAAGAAGGCAATTTGGGCAGGGGAACCAAATGAACCATCTTAGAAAAACGGTCACACACCACCCAGATGACAGACATCTTCTGAGAAACAGGCAGATCTGAAATAAAATCCATCGAGATGTGTGTCCAAGGCCTCTTAGGAATAGGCAAGGGCAACAATAATCCACTAGCCCGAGAACAACAAGGCTTGGCCCGAGCACAAACGTCACAAGACTGCACAAAGCCTCGCACATCTCGTGACAGGGAAGGCCACCAGAAGGATCTTGCCACCAAATCCCTGGTACCAAAAATTCCAGGATGACCTGCCAACGCAGAAGAATGCACCTCAGAGATGACTTTACTGGTCCAATCATCAGGAACAAACAGCCTATCAGGCGGACAACGATCCGGTCTATCCGCCTGAAACTCCTGCAAGGCCCGCCGCAGGTCTGGAGAAACGGCTGACAAGATAACTCCCTCCTTAAGAATACCTGTGGGGTCAGAGTTGCCAGGTGAATCAGGCTCAAAACTCCTAGAAAGGGCATCCGCCTTAACATTCTTAGAACCTGGTAGGTACGATACCACAAAATTAAACCGAGAAAAAAATAATGACCAGCGCGCCTGTCTAGGATTCAGGCGCCTGGCGGTCTCAAGATAAATCAAATTTTTGTGGTCAGTCAATACCACCACCTGATGTCTGGCCCCCTCGAGCCAATGGCGCCACTCCTCAAACGCCCACTTCATGGCCAAAAGCTCCCGATTCCCAACATCATAATTCCGCTCAGCGGGCGAAAATTTACGGGAAAAGAAGGCACAAGGCCTCATCACGGCGCAGTCAGAACTTTTCTGCGACAACACTGCCCCAGCTCCGATCTCAGAAGCGTCGACCTCAACCTGAAAAGGAAGAGTCACATCAGGCTGACGCAACACAGGGGCAGAAGAAAAACAGCGCTTAAGCTCCTGAAAGGCCTCCACAGCATCAGGGGACCAATTAGCAACATCAGCACCCTGTCTAGTCAAATCGGTCAATGGCTTAACGACATCCGAAAAACCAGAAATAAATCGACGATAAAAGTTGGCAAAGCCCAAAAATTTCTGAAGACTTTTAAGAGAAGAGGGCTGCGTCCAATCACAAATAGCTTGAACCTTGACAGGATCCATCTCAATGGAAGAGGGAGAAAAAATATATCCCAAAAAGGAAATTCTCTGAACCCCAAAAACGCACTTAGAACCCTTGACACACAGAGAATTAGACCGCAAAACCTGAAAAACCCTCTTAACTTGCCGGACATGAGAGTCCCAGTCATCCGAAAAAATCAGAATATCATCCAGATACACTATCATAAATTTATCCAAAAAATCGCGGAAAATATCATGCATAAAGGACTGGAAGACTGAAGGGGCATTAGAAAGACCAAAAGGCATCACCAAATACTCAAAGTGGCCCTCGGGCGTATTAAATGCGGTTTTCCACTCATCCCCCTGCCTGATCCGCACCAAATTATACGCCCCACGGAGATCAATCTTAGAGAACCACTTGGCCCCCTTTATGCGAGCAAACAAATCAGTCAGCAACGGCAATGGGTATTGATATTTAACCGTGATTTTATTCAAAAGCCGATAATCAATACATGGTCTCAAAGAGCCGTCTTTTTTTGACACAAAGAAAAAACCGGCTCCTAAGGGAGATGACGATGGACGAATATGTCCCTTTTCCAAGGACTCCTTTATATATTCTCGCATAGCAGTATGTTCAGGCACAGACAGATTAAATAAACGACCCTTTGGGTATTTACTACCCGGAATTAAATCTATAGCACAATCGCACTCACGGTGCGGAGGTAGTGAACCCAGCTTGGGTTCTTCAAAGACGTCACGATAATCAGACAGGAACTCAGGGATTTCAGAGGGAATAGATGATGAAATGGACACCAAAGGTACGTCCCCATGAGTCCCCTTACATCCCCAGCTCAACACAGACATAGCTCTCCAGTCAAGGACTGGGTTGTGAGACTGCAGCCATGGCAATCCCAGCACCAAATCATCATGTAGATTATACAGCACCAGAAAACGAATAGTCTCCTGGTGATCCGGATTAATACACATAGTCACTTGTGTCCAGTATTGTGGTTTATTATTAGCCAATGGGGTGGAGTCAATCCCCTTCAGAGGAATAAGAGTTTCCAAAGGCTCTAAATCATACCCACAACGATTGGCAAAGGACCAATCCATAAGACTCAAAGCGGCGCCAGAGTCGATATAGGCGTCAGTAGTAATAGATGACAAAGAGCAAATCAGGGTCACAGACAAAATAAATTTAGACTGTAAAGTGCCAATGGAAACGGATTTATCAAGCTTTTTAGTACGCTTAGAGCATGCTGATATAACATGAGTAGAATCCCCACAATAGAAACACAACCCATTTTTCCGTCTAAAATTCTGCCGCTCGCTTCTGGACAGAATTCTATCACACTGCATGCTTTCTGGCGTCTTCTCAGTGGACACCGCCAGATGGTGCACTGGTTTGCGCTCCCGCAGACGCCTATCGATCTGAATGGCCATTGTCATGGACTCATTCAGACCCGCAGGCACAGGGAACCCCACCATAACATCCTTAATGGCATCAGAGAGACCCTCTCTGAAAGTAGCCGCCAAGGCACACTCATTCCACTGAGTAAGCACAGACCATTTACGGAATCTTTGGCAGTAAATTTCAGCTTCATCTTGCCCCTGCGATAGGGACATCAAAGTTTTTTCTGCCTGAAGTTCCAAATGAGGTTCCTCATACAGCAAGCCCAAGGCCAAAAAAAACGCATCCACATTGCGCAACGCAGGATCCCCTGGTGCCAATGCAAAAGCCCAGTCTTGAGGGTCGCCCCGGAGCAAGGAAATCACAATCCCAACCTGCTGTGCAGGGTCTCCAGCAGAACGAGATTTCAGGGACAAAAATAGCTTACAATTATTTCTAAAATTCTGAAAGCTAGATCTATTCCCTGAGAAGAATTCCGGCAAAGGAATTCTCGGCTCAGATACCGGAGCATGAATAATAAAATCTTGCAAATTTTGTACTTTCGTGGTGAGATTATTCAAACCTGCAGTTACACTCTGAAGATCCATTATTAACAGGTGAACACAAAGCCATTCAAAGATTATAAGGAGAGAGAAAAAAAAGAAAGACTGCAGCATAGACAGACTGGCAAGTGATCCAATTAAGAGCACAGAGAAAAAAAAAAAAAAAAAAAAAAACTCTCAGCAGACTTCTTATTTCTCTCCTTTCTCAGCCAAGGATTTTAACCCTTTAGTGGGCCGGTCAAACTGTCATGATCTCCATGGCCAGAGAACTAGCATAAGCCTCTATAGGAACAAGCTCTTGGAAGATGTAACTATACTGACCATGAACTAAACCTACCGCATCATCTAGAAGTAGCCAGGTAGCATGTCCTACTTTTTATCCCTATATGCCCAGCGCCGGCCGGAGAACTAAATAATGCTAGCAGAGGGAAATATAAGACCTGACTCACCTCTAGAGAAATGCCCAAAAAAAAGGAGACAGAGGCCCCCCACATATATTGGCGGTGATTTTAGAAGAAATAACAAACGCAGCAGGAAAATAGTTTTAGCAAATTTGAGGTCCGCTTTCTAGATAGCAGAAGACAGAAAGCATACTTTCATGGTCAGTAGAAAACCCTAACAAAACACATCCAGAAATTACTTTAGGACTCTGGCATTAACTCATAATACCAGAGTGGCAATTCCTGATCAACAAGAGCTTTCCAGACACAGTAACGAAACTGCAGCTGTGAACTGGAACCAAAATACAAAACAAAACATGGACGAATGTCCAACTTATCTAGTAGATGTCTGGGAGCAGGAACAAGCACAGAGAGGCTTCTGATAACATTGTTGACCGGCAAGCATCTAACAGAGAAGCCAGGTTATATAGCGACACCCAGATCTAATCAGAACAGGTGAACAGGGAAGATGATGTCACAAGTTCAATTCCACCAGTAGCCACCGGGGGAGCCCAGAATCCAAATTCACAACAGTCAACCCAGTTACCACTACCCTATGAGCTGGATTTTTGTATTCTGCAGACTTCCACGTTCCTCTGAGACCCTCGCCATTGGGGTCATAACAGGGATCATCCTTATTTTCCTTTGCACATAGGAACATGAGAAGAAATGGAATGAAACTGAAAGGGAGTAAATACAGATTAGACATTAGAAAAAAACTTTTTAACAGGTTGAGGGTGGTCAGTCAGTGGAACAGGCTGCCACGAGAGGTGGTGAGCACCATGCCGCCCGCTCGCTGTCTCCATCCACGCTGACTTCATTGGTGGAGGAAGGGCCTCCGGCCACTTCCTCAACCAATCAGCTTGTGAAACAGCTGATGCGATGACATCATTTCATTGCATCAGCTGTGTAGAGAGTCAGCACACTGGAGACAGAAACAAGCAGAGCGCCTGGTGAACAGGACCCAGTTGAGTATGTGGTCTTTTTTTTTCAAGTGCATGGGATGTTTTGCTGAATATGGTGAGGCTATGGAGGCCTCATTCTGGACATGGGTAGGCTATAGGGGCCTCATCCTGGACATGGGCAGGCTATGGGGCCTCATGCTGGACATGGGCAGTCTATGGGGTCTCATCCTGGATATGGGCTGGTTATGGGGTCTCTTCCTGGACATAGGGTAGCTGTGTAGGGCTCATGCTGGATATGGGGAGGCTGTGGGGCTCATGCAGTATATGGGGAGGGTTTGTGGGGCTCATGCAGTATATGGGGAGGCTTTGTGGGGCTCATACAGTATATGGGGATGCTGTGTGGGGTTCATGCAGTATGTAGGAAGGCTGTGTGGCTCATGCTGTATATGAAGCTCATGCAGAATATAGGGAGGCTGTGGGGCTCATGCTGTATATGGGGAGGCTGTGTGGGGCTTATGCAGTATGTAGGGAGGCTGTGGGGCTCATGCTGTATATGGGGAGGCTGTGTGGGGCTTATTCTGTATATAGGGAGGCTGTGGGGCTCATGCAGTATATGGGTAGGCTTTGTGGGGCTCATACAGTATATGGCGAGGCTGTGTGGGGTTCATCCAGTATATGGGGAGGCTGTGTGGGGCTCATGCAGTATGTAGTGAGGCTGTGTGGGGCTCACGCTGTGTATGGAGCTCATGCAGAATATAGGGAGGCTGTGGGGCTAATGCTGTATATGGGGAGGCTGCATGGGGCTTATACTGTATATGGATAGGCTGTGTGGGGCTTATGCTGTATATGGAGAGGCTGTGGGGCTCATGCTGTATATGGAAAGGCTGTGTGGTGGCTATTACAGTATATAAGGGGCTGTGGGGGCTCATACACTATATAAAGGGGCTATATTGGGGTTCAAACAATATAAGGGGATGTCAGCTTGCTTAATTCTGCTCAAGTGATACAATTTATATTAATTATCAATAATCTAATAATTTTAATATTGAGAATTAATTTCAGCCTATTGGTTCGGCCCTCCACAACAGTCAAGGTCTGTCAGGCCTCTGGATTCCCTGTTTTCATTTGTGGCACTTTTGCCCTTTTCCAAGATGGCATCTGCTGCCTCGCTTCTGCTCATGTGATCCGCCTTCCCTGTCTTTATAACCCTGGTTTACATCCAACTCCTTGCTTGCGTATTCTGCTAGAATTCCTGGTTTGTGCTACAAGAGACTTTCCTCTTCAGATACTCCGGCTCTGCCTCCTCAGCAAACCTGCTCAGCTCTCAGTGGTGTCTGTGCTGCAAGCTGTTTTTGCCTGTGTCTATCTGCAATCTTCTCCTGCCTGCTAGGACACGTAAGCTCTGCCTGCTACAGCCAATCTAGTTTGGTATCCGCTGCCAGTTTGACTGTTTCTGGACTCGAAGCTCTGCATTGCTTCTGGATTCTTTTCTAGTGACTGCCAAACCTAGTATGAACTGTGTCTTATTATCTGCTTCACCACAGAGGGTGCTACACCCATAAGACTTTGCCCGCAGCAGAGTTGCAAATGAACTACTAAGAAGGACCTTGTTTGCTATTTACTTGAACTGCTGTGCACATGCTGCATCCACGTTTGTGCATATAAACACTGACTCTGCCTGCAGTAGTGCTGCTAAGGGTACTGTCACACTCTGCAACTTTCCAACGATCACGACCAGCGATACGACCTGGCCGTCATCGTTGGAAAGTCATTGTGTGGTCGCTGGAGAGCTGTCACACAGACCGCTCTCCAGCGACCAACGATGCCGAAGGCCCCGGGTAACCAGGGTAAACATCGGGTTACTAAGCGCAGGGCCGCGCTTAGTAAACCGATGTTTACCCTGGTTACCGTCGTAAAAGTAAAAAAAAAAAAACAGTACATACTGACGTCACCGCTGTGCTCTGCTCTCACTTTACGGCCGGGAGTCAGTCAGAGCGGGAAGCAGACGGCAAGGGACCTGACGGACACCGGAATGTGAGTATGTACTGTTTTTTTTTTTTTACTTTTACGACGGTAACCAGGGTAAACATCGGGTTACTAAGCGCGGCCCTGTTTACCCTGGTTACAAGCGAACGCATCGCTGGATCGCTGTCACACACAACGATCCAGCGATGACAGCGGGAGATCCAGCGACGAAAGAAAGTTCCAAACGATCTGCTACGACGTACGATTCTCAGCAGGGTCCCTGATCGCTGCTGCGTGTCAGACACAGCGATATCGTATGGATATCGCTGGAACGTCACGGATCGTACCGTCGTAGCGACAAAAGTGCCACTGTGTGACAGTACCCTAAGGCACTTCTCCTGATATCATCTTGTTTGCTGTGTTTAAACTTGCTCACGCCTTGCACCTGTGTTCATTTGAATAATACAGACTTTACACTGCAATTTGGTTCAGCTGCCTTATTTGTCTCAAGCCAAGAGATCCCTGAGTGTACCACTTTAATTGTTACAAGGTCTCTCATGTGGACCTCGGGAAAATTAATTGCCCACCCCTGTTCTAAGGTATAAGCAAACATGGAATATGAGATGAGCCAATCTTTTTAAATTGTAATATTTGCCAGACTTGACGAATTTTCCACAATAAAATGATTTGTGGTGAAATATGCAAGTGAAGAAACCAGATTATATCTCAATTACACAGACGACTATGTTTAGCAAACCAGAAGAATTTACTTTTTATCTGTATGTTGGCTTTTGGATTTAAGTGTTGATTTCTGGTTGGTCAAAACAGCAGACTTTTGTTTGTGTAAGCCTGGAATATTGACTTGTAAGCTGATGTTTGATATAACATAGTGTGCTCTTATCCTTGATGAATAGTGAGGCCTAATTATTTGCTAATTATACATTGTCTAGCCCAGATAGTTTGTTAATTATTAAAACAGGAGGAAAATCTATGCAAATAAATTACATAATCTAACAAGGCAACTTGGTCATCACCATTGTTCCCATTTTCTTGATGCTGGACTGAAGGACACTGGGTAAATCTAAAAATAGGGTTCATGCCTCTGTATAAAGAGACTCAGAGACCGAGAGGCTGAAAAAGAGACAGCCAGAGATTCTGCAAAAACACCCAAATGACAAGAGACAGGAGTGCAGCCAATTCATCACGGCACCATCACGAGGGACACGGATCCATCATTCTACAGGAAACAACCTAGGGTTTTTCGGCTCCGGTTGGAAGGATACAGATCTGCTCCATTGACCATCGCTGAACCATGGATACATTTGGAGAAGGCCAGGATTGGGACCCGCTGGTCGCCTGGTTCCATGGAGATGTTCGGATAAGCCAGGTGGCGACTCTCCTGTCAACTGGCCTTGTACCTTGTATGGACTCAATGGATTGTCATCTTCCTACGATTTTCGTTACCTCCTCTGTGTGTGTGTGTGTGTGTACAACAGGTGGGGTAGCCGACCCTGGGAGCTCTGATGTAACATCTGCCATTATCCTGGTGGATCAGCGGAAGGGTGAGATTTTGTAATGTGCACCATCTTGGGGAATTTTGATGGGACTGTTCCAAGTGTTATCTGCCTGTTTTGTGGTTCAATAAAGCATTGCCACACTGTTTTACCCTCACCCTGTGTCTTCTGAGTAGTGTTGTGCCCACTTAATGGCAGAGCGGGTGTAAGGCGGGACGATCACAGGTCCATGTGGTTTTGGCTAGCTGACCTGGGAGCCCGCAAACCCCCCCCGTTTCCCCACAATGTGTATAACACTTGGAGATCTCTAACTTTTTTTACTCTCTTTTGAGTTTAACACAATCTCAGCCTTATAATTGTCCAAGTGATCTCAACCTATGAGACTAGGGGAAAACAGATAGTGCAGTTAATAGTTGCCACCAGTTACTAACAGACTTTAAAGAAAAAAACAGCTCACCAGCATTATATTTCCTTATGGTTCAGAACAGGGAAAGCTTTAATGCCATGGATAGCAAAGGAAGTGCAAGAAATCCAGCTTCACAAACTCAAAAAAGGTTTTCTTTAATGGTGAAAATAACAATCCAGTGAAGACATTATATTTTTAAAATAAAGTTACGATAGAGGACATCCTTTCATTTATGCATTTCAGGTGTATTGCACTCTTTAATGAGTTTGTGAAGCTGGATTTCTTGCACTTCCAGGGCAAACAAGCTTAAATTGTAAAAACAGTCCAATAATTATTTCTTTTTTACACAGTAGTCTGTTCAAAAAATATTTATATTTGGGAAGTGTCAAGAGATTTTTTATTTGCTAAATAAAGAAGTGATAATTTTTGGGCTGCTTTTAAAATGCTATCCCTTTATTTATCCCCACTAGCTAGTGTGTCTGTTTGGGACACGGTCCTGCAGGGTAAGATTTTAATCGCTTCCAGACATTTGCTGCATATAAACATCATGGTCAGAAAGAACTTTCCGACCAATGCAGTATATATTTGTCATGTCATTCATGTGATCACCATGACTAAGCGCACGTTGATCGCATGAAGGTGTGTCATCCCGGGGGATTCTGAACAGTCAATCACAGCATTTTCAGTGTTTCAGGCAATGTCTGAGCACCAATCATAGGCTGCAGCCTAGAAACTACGGCTTCAGACTTTGGGCTAGCTCTGATTGGTATGATTCGACTATGATGTCGAATGTACCAATCAGAGTGCACAGACACCATCTGACCCCCACAGTGACCAGTCTGTACTTCCTCATTCTAGCTGCGGACTTGTACAGGGCGGTCACTGTGCCGTGCTGGGCCTTGTGGTGCCACAGACTTTCTAAAGTCTGCGCCATCACTGCTGCTGTTGAAGAAAGACTTCCTAATCCTTCCCTGATCCATTCCTGATTTTTTTTTCCTAATCCACCCCAATCCCCTTCTCCACCCTTCCCACCTTTTCCACCTTTTCCACTCTCCACCTCACATACACACACATCAGTACTTGATTTTTAGCACTTTTTCTTTCGTGCATCCTGCACCTGCTGAGTGTTGATCAGTGACACAAATCATCCTCTGTGTTTGCTTTTTTTTTTTTTTTTCAAATCTTTTTATTTAAACTTTCATAACAATATCATACATGACAGTTCAAGTTGCATTAACAGTAGTATAATGAGAAATCATCGCAATGTTAAGTATCCCTCCCCTACCCCCTTACTCCCACCCAACTGTGTTTGCTTTTTACCATTACTTTTTTGTCCCTGTCTATTTTTTTCTACCTCCCCTTTGCACCACTCAATGTGTGCGTTCTATAGCCGCCAAGCTGTTGATCAGACGCACACCACTCATTAGCTTTTGGCCTGGACTTTTTTCCAGTTTTTTTTTATTCCCTTTTTGCACCATATCCGTACGTGCGTCCTACAGCCGTTGAGTGGTAATCACTGACACACATCACTGATTGGCCCCTGGTTGTTTTTTGTTTGTATTTTAACTGAATTGAGTCAGGTTTAGTGTCAGTTGTGGGTGCTCAGTCTTTTTTTTTTTTTTACTGACGTCAGTTTAGTAAGTTAGTATTTTATTTTACTAACTTTATTATTGTTTTTAATATATTTTTTTATGTTCTAAATAAAAAAAGAAGTTTACACCAAGCACACACACCTGAATAAAATTTGGTACACACAAACACCGCAAACATGAAAAAAAATGTAGTCAGGCTCGTCCCAAACCCGGTATTCAGCGGAGAACGCATATGTTTTCCTTGCCTCCGACACTGACAGTGAGGGAGAGTATCCCATCTTCATTTTTCCGACTCCTCTTCCTCTAATGATACCGAACCACCACGCAGAGGCTTAAGGATAGAAAATGGCAAGGAAATTGTGATGGATTTGGTGCACCCAATGTTGGCTCAAGGTTATCTCTTCTATGTAGATAACTTTAATACCTGCATGCCACTGTTCAAGTCCCTTTCTGTGTGAGCTACTGCATTGGGTGGAATTGTCCACAAAAATCAGAGCGGCCTCCCTAGGACGCTAATTGGGCAGCTGCTCAGAAAGGGTGAGAGCAGAGCTCAATATAGTGACAACATGCTGGTGGTCAAGTACAAGAGGGATGTCCTTTTTTTGAGCACCTCACATGGTGATGGCCACAGACCCACTGCTGTATGTGGTACCTCTACACAGGTCACTAAACCAGACTCTGTACTGGGGTACATCAAGAACGCATCATACAGATGGCAATGTATAACTTTCGTGCTATCACGATGTGCATGCCGGAGCGGGACCTTCCTTCAGTTCTAGGAAGTAGTAATCAAGGCCCTAATATTTGGCAGTCTGGAAGGAGCAGGCACCATTACTTCCAGAAGGTGCTATTGTTGTACCAGGGCAAAATTTCCCCAGTGAGGTCCCTCAAACTGGAAAGGGAGTAAGATCACTAAAAAGATTCAAACTTTGTTACAGAATATGGATACGAAAGGACACCATTTATCAGTGTAACGCCAGTGGGTTTATACCTTGTTTCTTCGGTGTTACTCTGCATGTCTCTACTTTAACCCTTTGCTCCTCTCCCCCTAACTTGCAGGGATACTGTAGTCTGTTGCTTGTATGGATGCGGCTCAGTTCCCTGTGCCGCTGTGTAGCTGTACATGTGCTGTGGTGTCTTTGCTCTGCTGCATGACCACCCGCATGTGCGGTCCCTGGCTGCCACTGTGGAAGCTATCCGTGGGTTGCAAGGTCCTCTGCAGCTGGTGCATGACTTTCAACGTGTGTTCAGGCTAGCAGTCGCTGTCAGGTGCCCTAAGCCACAATTCCTGTGCTGTCTGTGCTGTAATAGATTCTGTTTGTGCTTAGGGTGTGCGCGGCCACACCTTCCCTGCTTTTATTAGGGCTTGTGTGTGCACCTGTGTTACTTTCCTCAGCCTATTGCTATAAATTGCTATAAACTCTCTCTTTCCTGTTGGGGATTGCCAGAGCATTGCATTATGTTTCTGAGTCTAGTCTTATGTGTGAGGTATCCAGCTCCCGTTCTGTCTGCAGTCTGTTCTGGGAGAGCTGATACCTGTCTTCTGCCTGTTCTGGGGGCAGAATACCCAGATCCTGCCTGCTCTGGGGGCAGAATACCCAGATCCACTTGTGTCTCATTTGTCTGCCTGTTCTGGGGCAGAGTACCCAGATCCTGCCTGCTCTGGGGGCAGAATACCCAGATCCGTTTGTGTCTTGTTTTTTCCGCCTGCTCTAGGTGCAGAGTACTCAAATCCATTTTTGTTCATGTCTTGTTTTTTTCCGCCTGTTCTGGGGGCAGAGTACCCAGATCCGCCTATCCTGGAGGCTGCATATCCAGTACCTGATCCTGTCTGAACTTTGTCCTCTGTGTTATGTTCCTGAAGTCCCTTTGTGTCCGACACCCCATACCCAATGACTGTGAACTTCCTGGGCTCATCTTTTTAAAGATGAGTCTGGTTCTACTAAGCGATCTTTATCTCGTATAGACTATATATTTGGAACTAGTGGCTTGGCAATGTGGGTGGATAATGTTGAACATGGCAATAGGGGGATTTCGGACCACAGTCCGGTAACTCTTAAACTTAAATATGGGCAGTCCAATAATAATAGATCCTGGAAATTAAAACCCTTCTGTTTGAAATTAATAGATTCTAGTGATAGGACGATTGACCAGTTAAATTGTTTTATTTTAACACACCTGGAACCCCAGAGTCTTGGTTTATTTTGGGATACCCTCAAGGCATATTTAAGGGGGTGCTTGTCCTCTACAATCTCCTACATTAAAAGGGTAACGGCGGGGGAGGATGATGAGATAGAGCAGCGATTAAAAGATTCGGAGGCCACATATATAGCAAATCAGACTAGCAGTAACAGGGTTGAGTGCCTTTCTTCCCAGAGGTTGTATACTCAACATGCAGCCGTTAAGTCGAAACGCAAACTATTTTTTACCCACCAGTCCTACTTTGAGCTGGGGAATCAGGCCAGCACACTCCTGGCTTACTTAGTACGCCAACATAACACCTCCAATACAATATTGCAGATCAGCGTATTTGATGGCTCATTAGTATCCTCTACTGATGAAATACTTCAATATTTTCACGACTATTATAAATCATTATATAAATCCAGTAGCGGTTTTGATGTTTATGACTGTCTGGATTACTTATCAGATATAACGTTCCCCACACTGAGCCCATCTCAACAAGCCTTCATGGAGGCTGAGTTTACTTTGGAGGAAGTGGAACACGCTATAGCGGACATGGCTACTGGGAAGGCCCCGGGACCTGATGGGTTTCCCATTGAGCTGTACAGGAAATACCGAGATAAGTTGGCACCGCTTCTATTGAAGGTACTTAGGGGAATATGGGAGGGAGAGTCTGTGCCTGAAACCATTTATGATGCCAACATTATTGTGCTCAGGAAGGAGGGAAAGGATCCTCTAGATTATGGATCATATCGACCAATTTCTCTGGTGAACGTAGATTATAAAATCTTTACTAAGATTCTGGCTACCAGACTGAACACGATTATATTAGAAAAAAAAGAGCATGAACCGCACATCCCAAAATCATACGTTGATCTAAAGCCGCTAGGCAAAAAATTATATACTGAACATGAGGTTTTCAGTTTAACATTCTGATCAGACTGTATGAAGCCCACTGCCACTTCACGGCAAACCTCGTAGTGGGTCCTAACGCCCTAACGGAGCGGAGCCGTGCGGCGACCACCGCCGCAGCGGCCATGCACCAGCAGGGCGGACGGCCTGTTGCCCCACAGCACCCATGCTGCGAGACTGAGCCCCCATGACTCCAGACCGCGCCGCCCCACCAGCACAAAGCCACAGCAACAATGGCCGCCACACAGCACCAGCACCAAAATGAAAGGAGCATTTAAACTCACCTTCCTCCAGCTCTTCAGTGAGAGCCAAGATGGGCTAGACCCCTTACTTTGCAGTCTCCTGCTAATTAAAATCACCTCTGCCAAATGGGAGGAGTGCTGGTCCAAGAAAGAGACAAGAACATGCTTTGTGCAAAAAGAAAAAAAAGAGCATGAACCGCACATCCCAAAATCATACGTTGATCTAAAGCCGCTAGGCAAAAAATTATATACTGAACATGAGGTTTTCAGTTTAACATTCTGATCAGACTGTATGAAGCCCACTGCCACTTCACGGCAAACCTCGTAGTGGGTCCTAACGCCCTAACGGAGCGGAGCCGTGCGGCGACCACCGCCGCAGCGGCCATGCACCAGCAGGGCGGACGGCCTGTTGCCCCACAGCACCCATGCTGCGAGACTGAGCCCCCATGACTCCAGACCGCGCCGCCCCACCAGCACAAAGCCACAGCAACAATGGCCGCCACACAGCACCAGCACCAAAATGAAAGGAGCATTTAAACTCACCTTCCTCCAGCTCTTCAGTGAGAGCCAAGATGGGCTAGACCCCTTACTTTGCAGTCTCCTGCTAATTAAAATCACCTCTGCCAAATGGGAGGAGTGCTGGTCCAAGAAAGAGACAAGAACATGCTTTGTGCAAAAAGAAAAAAAAGAGCATGAACCGCACATCCCAAAATCATACGTTGATCTAAAGCCGCTAGGCAAAAAATTATATACTGAACATGAGGTTTTCAGTTTAACATTCTGATCAGACTGTATGAAGCCCACTGCCACTTCACGGCAAACCTCGTAGTGGGTCCTAACGCCCTAACGGAGCGGAGCCGTGCGGCGACCACCGCCGCAGCGGCCATGCACCAGCAGGGCGGACGGCCTGTTGCCCCACAGCACCCATGCTGCGAGACTGAGCCCCCATGACTCCAGACCGCGCCGCCCCACCAGCACAAAGCCACAGCAACAATGGCCGCCACACAGCACCAGCACCAAAATGAAAGGAGCATTTAAACTCACCTTCCTCCAGCTCTTCAGTGAGAGCCAAGATGGGCTAGACCCCTTACTTTGCAGTCTCCTGCTAATTAAAATCACCTCTGCCAAATGGGAGGAGTGCTGGTCCAAGAAAGAGACAAGAACATGCTTTGTGCAAAAAGAAAAAAAAGAGCATGAACCGCACATCCCAAAATCATACGTTGATCTAAAGCCGCTAGGCAAAAAATTATATACTGAACATGAGGTTTTCAGTTTAACATTCTGATCAGACTGTATGAAGCCCACTGCCACTTCACGGCAAACCTCGTAGTGGGTCCTAACGCCCTAACGGAGCGGAGCCGTGCGGCGACCACCGCCGCAGCGGCCATGCACCAGCAGGGCGGACGGCCTGTTGCCCCACAGCACCCATGCTGCGAGACTGAGCCCCCATGACTCCAGACCGTGCCGCCCCACCAGCACAAAGCCACAGCAACAATGGCCGCCACACAGCACCAGCACCAAAATGAAAGGAGCATTTAAACTCACCTTCCTCCAGCTCTTCAGTGAGAGCCAAGATGGGCTAGACCCCTTACTTTGCAGTCTCCTGCTAATTAAAATCACCTCTGCCAAATGGGAGGAGTGCTGGTCCAAGAAAGAGACAAGAACATGCTTTGTGCAAAAAGAAAAAAAAGAGCATGAACCGCACATCCCAAAATCATACGTTGATCTAAAGCCGCTAGGCAAAAAATTATATACTGAACATGAGGTTTTCAGTTTAACATTCTGATCAGACTGTATGAAGCCCACTGCCACTTCACGGCAAACCTCGTAGTGGGTCCTAACGCCCTAACGGAGCGGAGCCGTGCGGCGACCACCGCCGCAGCGGCCATGCACCAGCAGGGCGGACGGCCTGTTGCCCCACAGCACCCATGCTGCGAGACTGAGCCCCCATGACTCCAGACCGCGCCGCCCCACCAGCACAAAGCCACAGCAACAATGGCCGCCACACAGCACCAGCACCAAAATGAAAGGAGCATTTAAACTCACCTTCCTCCAGCTCTTCAGTGAGAGCCAAGATGGGCTAGACCCCTTACTTTGCAGTCTCCTGCTAATTAAAATCACCTCTGCCAAATGGGAGGAGTGCTGGTCCAAGAAAGAGACAAGAACATGCTTTGTGCAAAAAGAAAAAAAAGAGCATGAACCGCACATCCCAAAATCATACGTTGATCTAAAGCCGCTAGGCAAAAAATTATATACTGAACATGAGGTTTTCAGTTTAACATTCTGATCAGACTGTATGAAGCCCACTGCCACTTCACGGCAAACCTCGTAGTGGGTCCTAACGCCCTAACGGAGCGGAGCCGTGCGGCGACCACCGCCGCAGCGGCCATGCACCAGCAGGGCGGACGGCCTGTTGCCCCACAGCACCCATGCTGCGAGACTGAGCCCCCATGACTCCAGACCGTGCCGCCCCACCAGCACAAAGCCACAGCAACAATGGCCGCCACACAGCACCAGCACCAAAATGAAAGGAGCATTTAAACTCACCTTCCTCCAGCTCTTCAGTGAGAGCCAAGATGGGCTAGACCCCTTACTTAATTTTTGCCTAGCGGCTTTAGATCAATGTATGATTTTGGGATGTGCGGTTCATGCTTCTTTTTTTTTTTCCTTTTGCACATAGCATGTACTTGTCTTTTTTTGGACCAGCACTCCTCCCATTTGGCTCAGGTGATTTTAATTAGCAGGAGACTGAAAAGTAAGGGGTCTAGCCCATTTTGGCTCTCACTGAAGAGCTGGAGGAAGGTGAGTTTAAATACTCCTTTTCATTTTGGTGCTGGTGCTGTGTGGCGGCCATTGTTGCTGTGGCTTTGTGCTGGTGGGGCGGCGCGGTCTGGAGTCTTGGGGCTCAGTCTCGCAGCATGGGTGCTGTGGGGCAACAGGCCGTCCGCCCTGCTGGTGCATGGCCGCTGCGGCGGTGGTCGCCGCACGGCTCCGCTCCGTTAGGGCGTTAGGACCCACTACGAGGTTTGCCGTGAAGGGGCAGTGGGCTTCATACAGTCTGATCAGAATGTTAAACTGAAAACCTCATGTTCAGTATTTAAATTTTTGCCTAGCGGCTTTAGATCAATGTATGATTTTGGGATGTGCGGTTCATGCTTCTTTTTTTTTTTCCTTTTGCACATAGCATGTACTTGTCTCTTTTTTTGGACCAGCACTCCTCCCATTTGGCTCAGGTGATTTTAATTAGCAGGAGACTGAAAAGTAAGGGGTCTAGCCCATTTTGGCTCTCACTGAAGAGCTGGAGGAAGGTGAGTTTAAATACTCCTTTTCATTTTGGTGCTGGTGCTGTGTGGCGGCCATTGTTGCTGTGGCTTTGTGCTGGTGGGGCGGCGCGGTCTGGAGTCTTGGGGCTCAGTCTCGCAGCATGGGTGCTGTGGGGCAACAGGCCGTCCGCCCTGCTGGTGCATGGCCGCTGCGGCAGTGGTCGCCGCACGGCTCCGCTCCGTTAGGGCGTTAGGACCCACTACGAGGTTTGCCGTGAAGGGGCAGTGGGCTTCATACAGTCTGATCAGAATGTTAAACTGAAAACCTCATGTTCAGTATTTAAATTTTTGCCTAGCGGCTTTAGATCAATGTATGATTTTGGGATGTGCGGTTCATGCTTCTTTTTTTTTTTTTCCTTTTGCACGATTATATTAGATCTTATACACCCGGACCAAACTTTACGCCTAGGAAAAGTACTTCCATCAATATTGGGCGGGTTCAGTTGGTCATCCAATATAGCTCTCTAGAGTCAGATAATAAATGGGCATTGGCATCACTGGACGCAGCCAAAGCTTTTGATTCCCTTGAGTGGTCCTTCCTCTCTGCATGTCTGCGAAGGTACGGTTTTGGGGACAAATTTCTGAGAGGGATAGGTACATTATATGCGAAGCCTAGAGCACGTATGGTTGTGAATGGCTCAATATCCGAGCCTTTTTCGTTACATAGAGGAACTCGCCAAGGATGCCCTCTCTCCCCTGCTCTATGTGCCTTGGCGATAGAGGCTTTGGCAATATGAATGAGGTCCTCCATTGACATCAAGGGGATACACATAGCGGATCGGGTAGACATTATTGGCCTTTATGCTGATGATATGGTAGTGTTTATGGATCAAACAGAGGATACGTTACCAAAAGTAATAATGATTATAGACAAATTTAGCAAATTCTCCGCTCTTTATATAAATTGGTATAAGTCTGCCCTGATGCCTCTCTCTCATACCCCAATGCCACGTCTCGAAACTCTCTCGTCATTGCCCATTGTCTCCAACTTCAAATATCTGGGAATCCATATGTCTCAACATAGTCAATTTGATTTACAATTTAATATCTACCCATTATTGGATCTGGTTAAATCCAAATTTGCTACCTGGGATAAACTCCCGCTCTCTGTGGCTGGTCGTATCAATCTGATCAAAATGATATTGCTCCCCAAATTAAGTTACTGCTTCCAACACAGTGCTGTCCCAATACCTAAATCCCTCTTTGCGACTCTAAATTCCCTATCTACATCTTTCATATGGGGGAAACTAGGCCTAAACTTAGACTATCTGCAGAGACCGAAACAGGGGGGCGGGGCGGCTTTGCCGGACTTATATTATCTTGCCGGGCAGGCTAAAATGATAAATAAATGGATGCCCAATAACTCTCTTCCTAATTCTGAGAGCCACTTGCTTTATTCTGCCCGGATTGATTGTCCATTGGGGTTTCTGGAGTTGGAGAGGGTTGGTGTTCCTCGTTTATTGCCTATGCTCCGGTTGGCACGATCAATATGGAGACAAATTAAAAAAATAACTAAATCTGTTGATATAGCAGCGGAAATGCCATTGTGGAATAATAGTTATTTTCTGGGACTATTGGGCTACCCGTCCACGGAATATTGGATATCGCATGGTGTTCTCTCAGTAGGTCATATACATAACCAGGGGATTTTTACCTCCTTTGAACAATTACAAAATTCTTACAATATCCCGAGGTCTCAATTTTTCCACTATTTACAATTAAGATCAGCCTTTCAATCGCACATGCGGAATATGGGTACAGGTCGAGCTATTTCATCTCTACCTTTTAATAGGAATTCTTAATTCGCAAGGTCCTCAAGGACTTATTTCCTCTTTATATACCTATCTGTTATCCATAGGAGGGGGGTCTATTATAGATTCTATTAAGGGGAAATGGGAGGGACTTCTTCCGGATTCACTGGGGGAAGAATGGGACGATATTTTGGAATCTCCAACTAAAGTTTCCCCATCGATTAATAATAGGATGACTCAATTGTAGATTATATACCAATCCTATTTGACCCCGACTCGCCTTTTTAAAATGGGTCATCTACATTCATCAGATTGTCTAAGGTGTCACTCCAGTGATGCGGATTTCATTCACATGATTTGGAGGTGTCCTGTTATTTTTCATTATTGGAAAGAGGTGACGACATTATTGACATCCTTGTTGTCGATTCCTGTCCCACTTGAGCCATTGATTTGTTTATTTGGGGTGTGGGATGCGGAAACCTGGGATCACCACACTGGGATTTTTCTGTGAGAGACACTGTTTATGGCACGAAAGGTACTGGCGCTGCAATGGATGGGTGGTTCTTGCCCATCTCTTAGAGCTTGGGTTGATTTAGTAAACTCAATTATCCTGTATGAACGGACATTATATCAGAATAGAGGATGTCCAGATAAATTTGAGAAAATATGGGGCAGATGGAACTCCTCCCATCACACTCTATAATCCATAATAATTTAATATACATGTGAGAAGTAGGGTCCGTGGTTTTGGGGACATTGCTTACAGAGTGAAATTTATACGGAATTTTATTTTGGCGGCGTTCTCTTTTTTCTTTTTTTTTCATTCAGTAGTTAATGTAGTTAAGGTTATACAATAAGATACTAGTGATCGACATGCACCATTTGTTACTCTTGTAATACTCTAGAAGTTATGATGTAATGTAAGTAATTGCATTTTATGATATAATGGATAATGATGGACACGAATGCAAATGTGCGTACTGTATGATTTATTTTGCAACTAATAAACGAATAAAAAAAAAAATGAGTCTGGTGTTCTTGCTGAGTGTTTACTACGCTGTGCTCAGTCTGTTATGCGGTGCTCACTCCATCCAGCCCAGGTCCACTCTGGCGGTGCTTGCACCATTCCGCTTGAGTTCCTTCCTAGGTCTGATGCCCGGAGCCTGACGGCCGTAGCTAGGAGCTTATTGACCACCGCTGCCTGGTCCTGTGCCATCCGTGTTCCAGCCGATGACCTGAGCTGCCACGCCAGTGTCCCAGATATCTATTTGAAGTTCCTGATGTCCTGATTTAGCCTGGCAATGACCTGGGAACAGGCAGAGGAGAGTAATTTATCTTTTATTTTTTTTAAGTCATTATACAGTATGGGGCACTATGTGGGGCCATTATATGGTATGGAGCATCATGAGGGGCCATTATACAGTATGGAGCATCATGTGGGCCATTATATAGTACAGAGCATCTTGTGGGGCCATTATACAGTATGGAACATCATGTGGGGGCCATTATCCTGTATGGAGCACTATATGGAGCCCATTATACTGTATGGAGCACTATGTGGGGCCATTATACTGTACGGAGCATCATTTATTATTACTTATTTATATAGCACCATTAATTCCATGGTGCTGTACATGAGAAAGGGGTTACATACGGAGTTATAGATATCATTTACAGTAAATGAATTTACAATGACAGACTGGCACAGAGGGGAGGGGACCCTGTCCTTGCGGACTTACATTCTTACGGGATAATGGGGAAGAGACAGAAGGTCGGGGGTGCAGCAGCTCTGGTGGTGGTGAGGCGGCAGAATGGTTATTGCAGGCTGTAGGCTTTCCTGAAGAGATGGGTTTTCAGGTTCCGTCTGAAGGATCCGAGGGTGGTGGATAATCAGACGTGTTGAGGTGTGGAATTCCAGAGGATGGGGGATATTCGGGAGAAATCTTGGAGGCGGTTGTGTGAGGAACGAATAAGTGTGGTGGAGAGTAGGAGGTCTTGGGAGGATCGAAGATTGCCTGAGGGAAGATATTGGGAGATTAGTTCAGTGATATAGGGAGGGGACAGGTTGTGGATGGCTTTGTAGATCAGTATAAGGCCGGCGTCACACTAGCGTGTTTTACGGACGTATGAGAGGTGCAGAAAATACGGATTGCATACGGTTCAATTATTCTCTATGGCCCAGCTCCTATCTGCCGTATTTTACTGATCCGTATTATACGGTCTTGTACGGCCGTAGAAAATCGCAGCATGCTGCGTTTGTCACCATATTGCGCAAAAAAAAAAATTGCCAATGAAAGTCTATGGGGGCGAGAAAAATACGGATTACACACGGACCATGCGTGTGACTTGCGAGAAATATGCACCGGTGTTATAGAGAAAAGCCAGCAATTCAGTGCGGTGTACAGTAAAATCACACTGACAGAATAGAATAGGTACAATAAATGTCTACACATAGAATAGGTATATATACATATATATATATATATATATATATATATATATATATATATATATATATATGTCAGTGAGACATATTCATACAGCGCTAGATATCAAAAAAGCCGGTAATTCAATTGCCGGCTTTTGCTATCTCCTTCCCAAACCCGACAGGATATGAGACATGGTTTACATACAGTAAACCGTCTCATATCCCTTTTTTTTGCATATTCCACACTACTGTTAGTAGTGTGTATGTGCAAAATTTGGGCGCTCTAGCTATTAAATTAAAGGGTTAAATCGCGGAAAAAATTTGCGTGGGCTCCCGCGCAATTTTCTCCGCCAGAGTGGTAAAGCCAGTGACTGAGGGCAGATATTAATAGCCTAGAGAGGGTCCATGGTTATAGGACCCCCCCTGGCAAAAACATCTGCCCCCAGCCACCCCAGAAAAGGCACATCTGGAAGATGCGCCTATTCTGGCACTTAGCCTCTCTCTTCCCACTCCCGTGTAGCGGTAGGATATGGGGTAATGAAGGGTTAATGTCACCTTGCTATTGTAAGGTGACATTAAGCCAGATTAATAATGGAGAGGCATCAATTATGACACCTATCCATTATTAATCCAATAGTACGAAATGGTTAATAATACACACACATTATTACAAAGTACTTTAATGAAATAAAGACACATGGTGTTGTAATATTTTATTAGACTCTTAATCCACCTGAAGACCCTCATTCTGTAAAAGAGGAAAAATAAAAAATCAACAATATCCCATACCTTCCGTCGTTCTGGTCACATCCCACGATGTAAATCCATCTGAAGGGGTTAAATCATTTTACACCCAGGAGCTCTGCTAAAGCAGCTGTGCTCGTGGTTGTAAAAATACGGGGAATGAATGGAGTGCAGGGGAATGTCCTGTAGTTACCTTGAGCCGCGGTGATGCGCCCTCTGCTGGATATCCTCATATGAACTCGAGCCTATATGTGTCTCAATGACATATATATATATATGACTGTATATATGTTTTAATGAGCATTTGAGCCCATAAGTAACCTTTAGCCTACTAACAAAATTTATATCAAAACAACAAAATGGAGTCGAAAAGCACAAAATGGAGAACCTTTCTTAATTTCTTCCTTCACACCATTAGATGTCGGTTTTGCAAGCCTGCGAGAAAATATCGCAGTACGGATGCCACGCGCAAAATACGCTGCCACACCCTGCCTACGGATGACATACGGATCACTATTTTGGGAACATTTCTGCATATTACCGCCGTAAAAAATGAATGTGACTCCGGCCTTAGTAGTTTGAACTGGATTTATTGGGGAATTGGGAGCCAGTGGAGGGATTTGCAGAGGGGAGAAGGAGGGGAGTAGCGAGGAGAGAGTTGGATTAGGTGGGTAGCAGAGTTGAGGACAGACTGGAGTGGTGCAAGAGTTAGCGGGGAGGCCACAGAGGAGGGTGTTGCAGTACTCAAGGCGGGAGATGATGAGGGCATACACAAGAGTTTTAGTAGATTGAGGGCCGAGGAAGGGACGGATTCTGGCAATATTTTTGAGTTGGAGGAGACAGAAGGTGGCAAGAGTTTGGACGTGCGGTTTGAAGGACAGGGCAGAGTCAAGAGTTACTCCGAGGCAGCGGATTACAGGTGCGGGAGAGAGCGTTATGCCATTTACTATAATAGACAGATCGGGTAGGGGAGATATGCAAGATGGAGGAAAGATGATGAGTTCGGTTTTGTCTACATTGAGTTTTAGGAAGCGACAGGTGAAGAAAGAGGATATGGCTGATAGACACTCCAGGATTCTGGACAGCAGTGAGGTGACATCTGGGCCAGAGAGGTAGATCTGTGTGTCATCCGCATACAGGTGGTACTGGAAGCCATAGGACTTTGAGTTGTCCTAGGCCAAGGGTTTAGATGGGAAAAAAGTAGGGGCCCCAGGACAGAGCCTTGAGGGACACCAACAGAGAGAGGGCAGGATGAGAAGGTAGTGTGGGAGTGGGAAATGCTAAATGTGCGGTCGGAAAGGTCTGAGGCATTCCAGGACATGGCAAGGTCTTTGATGCCAAGGGAAGAAAGAATCTGTAGCAGTAGGCAGTGGTCAACTGTGTCGAAGGTAGAGGACAGGTCGAGAAGGAGGAGAATGGAGAACTGTCTGTTGGCTTTGGCTGTGAGTAAGCCATTAGTAATTTTGGTCAGGGCAGTTTTGGTGGAGTGGTGGGGGCGGAAGCCAGATTGGAGGGTGTCAAGTAGTTAGATGAGAGGTGGGAGGAAAGTTGAGCATGGACATGCTGCTCAAGGAGTTTTGAAGCAAATGGGGGCAGTGATATGTGTCAATAGCTGAGCAGAGAAGTTGGGTCAAGGTTTGTTTTGTTGAGGATGGGTGTGAAGGTGGCATGTTTGAAGGGAGAGGTGTTATGTTGAGCTGGTGGTTAGGAACACTAGAAATGACCAGATGAGCAAACTAGCAATACAGGACGAGCTCTGGGAAGTGGGAGCTCTGCTGACCGCAACCCCTGATCCTATCAACAACAACTAGAAATAGCCGTGGAGCGTTCCTGACTCTGCCTAGACGCCTCTTCACGGCCTAAGAGCTAACTACCCCTAAAGATAGAAAATACAGCCTACCTTGCCTCAGAGAAATTCCCCAAAGAAATAGGCAGCCCTGTTATGATCCTAGTGGCAAGGATCGCAGGTCGGACTAGCTAAGTAACTGAACAGACGACTAGCTCTGGGGAAGTGGTAACTAGATTGACCGCAACCTGATCCTATCCGCACACAACTATAGGCAGCCGTGGAACGTAACCTGAAAATCCTAGACGTCTCTTCACGGCCTGAGAAACTGACTATTCCTGGAGGGAAAGAAAGTCCTCTCTTGCCTCAGTGGAAAGACCCCAAAGATATAGAATAGCCCCCCACAAATATTAACGGTGAGTTAAGGGGAAAGCACAAACGCAGAGATGAAATTAGATTAAGCAAATGAGGCCCGCTAATACTAGATAGCAGAAAATAGGAAGGGAACTGTACGGTCAATTAAAAACCCTATTCAAAATATCCACGCAGAGATCGCTCGAGCCCCCGCACCAACTAACGGTGCGGGGGAAGCAACTCCGTACCCCAGAGCTTACCAGCAACAAGAAATCACATATTAGCAAGCTGGACTAGACTCATCATACACAGAAATCATATTGCAGGCAGATGAGCAAAAAATATTCAAACAGAACTTAGCTTATCCTGAAGAGGCAGAAAACGAGATAATCAGGAGTAATCAGAATAGCACTGAATACATTGACAGCCGGCAACAAGTGGAAGTGAAGCAGAGCTAAATAGGAGCCTCCCTGGAGAATAACGATGCAGCTGCTGATCCAGCCAGACCCGCAGGATAATAAACCAAACCACCAGGGGGAGCCAAAAAACCAAAATCACACAATACCATCTGTGACCACAAGAGGGAGCCTGAAAACGGAGTTCACAACACAGCCCCCACATATATTGACTGTGAGTTAAGATGGAAGTCACAAACACAGGAATGAAATAGGTTTCAGCATAGGAGGCCAGACTTAACTAAACAGATTGAGGATAGAAAAGGTATCTTTGCGGTCAGCATAAAAACTAACAAAAAACCACGCAGAGTGTGCAAAAGAAACCACCGCACCGACTCACGGCGCGGTGGTGCCACTCTGCATCCCAGAGCTTCCAGCTAACAAGATAAAATCATAATAGCAAGCTGGACAAAAACACAGTGGTAACAAATAAGCTAGCAGGGACTTAGCTTTTGCTGAAGTAGACAGGTCATCTGAAAGATCCAAGAGAACTGAACCAGTACTAGGACATTGACAGCTGGCATCAAGTAACGATCTGAGTGGAGTTAAATAGAGCAGTGTTGTGAACTATACTTTTTGGCTCCCTCTTGTGGTCACTAGTGATTTGGCACTTGGATTGTCTTTTACCAGGTTGGTGCTCACCTGCTTCGTTAGGCCTGGGGTGTTGCTATTTAAACTTCCTGGATTCTCAGTCCAGTGCCTGGCATCGTTGTAATCAGTTCACTTCTGTTTGCTCCTGTCTTCAGGTCCTGGTTCTTTGCAAGATAAGCTAAGTCCTGCTTTCGTACTTTTGATCATTTGCATTGTTCATATTTTTTGTCCAGCTTGTACAATATGTGATTCCTGTTATTGCTGGAAGCTCTAGGGGGGCTGATATTCTCCCCCCACACCGTCAGTCGGTTTGGGGGTTCTTGGATATTCAGCGTGGATATTTTGCAGGGTTTTTTGCTGACCATATAAGTCTTCTTACTATATTCTGCTATTAGTCAGTGGGCCTCTCTTTGCTAAATCTAGTTCATTCTTACGTTTGTCTTTTCTTCTTACCTCACCGTTATTATTTGTTGGGGGCTTGTATTACTTTGGGGTCTTTTCTCTGGAGGCAAGAGAGGTCTTATTTTCCCTGATAGGGGTAGTTAGTTCTCCGGCTTGCGTGAGACGTCTAGGACCAACGTAGGCACGTTCCCCGGCTGCTGTTAGTGTTTGCGCTAGGATCAGGTATATGGTCAGCCTAGTTACCACTTCCCTATGAGCTGGTATTTATGTTTTGCAGACTTTGCTGTAATCTTTGAGGTTCCCTGCCATTGGAATCATAACAGAGCAGCCAGCCAAGACCTGAACGAGATCAGCTGGAGAAGGAATCTCAGAACCAGCAGCTCCACTCACAGCCACCAGAGGGAGTCCATGAACAGAACTCGCCGAAGTACCATTCATAACCACAGGAGGGAGCTCGAGAACAGAATTCACAACACAGAGGGGAAGATACCCGAAGATAACGATAGGTTGAAGAGATGGGTTAGGGCTGGAATGAGCATGTTTGTGAGGTTGGGGAGCAGGTGGGAAAGGATTGGGGTCAAGTGCACAGGTGATAAGGTGTGATTTGGGAAGGAGGTGAGTAAGCTCTCCTTCAGTGATGTTGGAGAGGGAGGTTATTAGGGAAGGGCAGAGGTCTGGTATATGGAGTGGTTGGGGTGGTGGAACAGTAAAGGTTTGCCTTGTTTGGTCGATCTTATTTTTTAATTAGGTGGCAAAATCCTCGGAAGAGATGAGGGGAGTTGGAGGTGGCAGTGGTGGGTGGAGGAGAGAGTTGAATGTGCTGAACAATTGTTTTGGGTTGTAGGATAATGAAGATACAAGATTTGTGATATAGGTCTGTTTAGCAGAGGTGAGGGCTAATTTGAAGGCAAGTGTAGCTTCTTTGAAAGCAGTGAAGTCGTCTGGCAGATGTTTTCTTCCAACACCGCTCCACGACCCTGGATGCTTGTCGATGTTTTTTGGTGAGATTGTTGTGCCAGGGTTGCCTGTTTTGATTTGGCGCACTTTGCCATGCATGAGAGGGACGACTGAGTCTATGTCTGATGTGAGGGTGGCGTTATAGAAAGCGGTGGCGATACAACACCATGTATCCACCTTAGAACTAAATTTTAACAGCAAGGGGGCTAAATTATGTAAATGAAAGTCCTGAAGGTTGAGACTATTACCCCAAAATATTTAAGAGTTTACTATTTGAATGTGTGTATGCTCCAATAAGTATTCCTCTGGAAGAGGATCAACAGGCATAAGTACCGATTTGCTCCAGTTAATTAGAAGGCCCGACCATTCTCCGTTTGTTTTAATTATGTCCAGTACTGGTCCTATAGAAGTGCCTAGATCCCCCCAAAAAAGAGGCATATCATCAGCGTATAGAGAGATTTTCATCTCTATTGACCCACACCGAAAGCCAGAGATTACAGGATAATTTTGTACCAAACAGGCACGTGGCTCTATGGCTATTGCAAAAAAAAAGGGGTGACAGGGGACAACCTTGCCGTGTTCCCCTTCACAGATCAAACGATCCTGAGATATGACCGTTAACCCAGAGTTTTGCCCTAGGAGAACTATATAATAACTGGATCATTAAAATAAATTTATCACCGAATCCCATGGCCTTTAACACAGCCCACAAAAAGTTCCATTCGACGCTGTCAAATGTTTTGGCGACGTCTAAGGAAAGGATCGTCCTTGTTCCCGTGGATTTTTTAACTAAGCTGCATCCCCATATTTAACCGCCTTATATTATTTGAAGTGGACCTGTTTGGTATAAATCCTGTTTAGATCATCGTGTATTACCCTTGTAATCACCTTGGATAATCTATTTGCAAGAATCTTAGCAAGCAGTTTGGCATCGGTTTGGAGGAGGGAGATGGGTCTATAAGAATCAGGCAGGGATGGATCCTTTCTAGGTTTCAATATCAAAACCACCACGGCCTCTTTCATAGAATCTGGGAGGTTACCAATTGTAATACTTTCTTAAACAACTGCCAGTAAATTTTAAAGCAATATTTCTTGATAGGTTTTGAAGAATTCCCCTGGTAACCCATCTGAGCCTGGGGCCTTCTCATTTTGGGACCCATGAATGGCCTCCTCCAATTCCTCAAGTTCAATTGGTTTGTCTAGTATATCCCTCTCTAGATTTGATAATTGTGGTAATGGAATGGTTGCTAAAAAGTTCTCTATTTCTTTTGAATTGGTGATGTTCTAGAAGAATAAATACTATAAAAGTAATTATGCAGAGTGTGGAGAATATCTCCATCCTCCATAACCATGACCTCAGTGTCAGAGACTAGAAATAGATGAGGACCCATTTTGAGCTTTAAGAATGGTTGCTAGCAAGTGGCCCACACTTTCACCCTCCGTAAAATATGTTTTGTAAAAGAACGTTTTTGTGCAGCTAGTTCCAATAGATGATTTTTAATTAGTTTTTGAGATTCTTTCATATTTTCCGCAGTGCTAGCTGAGGGATTTGATATAAATTCTGATTCTGCTAGGCTGACCTGCTCTTGTAACTTTTGGGTGTATTCTCTTGTTTTAGTTTTCCATTTACTAGTTTCACCAATATAGACCCCTCTAACAAATGCTTTCATAGCATCCTATACTACTAACCTCGAAGTGGAGTCCATATTAAAGTTAAAGTACTCCCGCAATCTGTCGTGTAGAGAACCCCCTCTGAATTCAAAATGGGTTTAACCGCCATATGTTCTTGGTGACCAAGCCCTCCATGCTCAACCTCAGTTGTACCCTTATGGGGCAATGATCCAACATGGTTTTTGGTAAATATTCAACCTCTTTTACCAGAGACATAATATTCACATTTTGAACCGCCAAGTCAATTCTGAATGGTAAGACATTGAATAACAAGAGTATTGTTTGATATTGGGGTGCTTACTGTGCCAAATATCTATCAATTCCAGCTCCAACAGAACTCTGGATAGAGAGGTCTGTGAGACTGACTCAGATATGGTCCCTGTATGAAATTTATCCCAGTACGGGTGTACCTAGGTTAATACGATTAATCCCCAATCCCTACAGTTTTAAGCGTGCCCTAAAAACGCATCTGTTCAGACTGGCCTACCGCCTCAATGCATTAACCTAAGTATCCCTGTGTGGCCCATTCAAAAAACTTAAACCATAATCAGGTTCCTCGCATCATGTTTTCATACGCTTTATTGTTGTGAAATTGGATTCTGGGCTCCCCCGGTGGCCACTTGTGGAATTGAACTTGTGTGCATCATCCCCTCAGTTCACCTGCTCCTATCAGGTTGTGGGAGTCGCTATATAACCTTGCTCCTCTGTCAGTTTCTTGCCGGTCAACAATGTAATCAGAAGCCTTCTGTGCTTGTTCCTGCTACTAGACAACTCCCAGCTAAGTTGGACTTTTGTCCTTGTGTGTTTTTGCATTTTGTTCCTGTTCACAGCTGCTGTTTCGTTACTGTGTCTGGAAAGCTCTTGTGATCGGAAATTGCCACTCTGGTGTTATGAGTTAATGCTAGAGTCTTAAAGGAATTTCTGGATGGTGTTTTGATAGGGTTTTCTGCTGACCATGAAAGTGTCCTTTCTGTCTTCCTGCTATCTAGAAAGCGGACCTCGATTTTGCTAAACCTATTTTCATACTACGTTTGTCATTTCATCTAAAATCACCGCCAATATATGTGGGGGCCTCTGTCTGCCTTTTGGGAAAATTTCTCTAGAGGTGAGCCAGGACTGTCTTTTCCTCTGCTAGGATTAGGTAGTTCTCCGGCTGGCGCTGGGCATCTAGGGTTAAAAAACGTAGGCATGCTACCCGGCCACTTCTAGTTGTGCGGCAGGTTTAGTTCATGGTCAGTATAGTTTCCATCTTCCAAGAGCTAGTTCTCATATATGCTGGGCTATGTTCTCTCGCCATTGAGAATCATGACAGTTTGACCGGCCCAAAAAAGGGTTAAATTACTGGCTGAGAAAGGAGAGAAAAAAGAAGTCTGCTACAATTTTTTTTTTTTTTTTTTCCTCTAGTTCTGAGTGTGCTCTTAATTGAATCACTTGCTAGTCTGCCTATACTGCAGCCTTCCTCTCTTTCTCTCCTTCTAATCCTTGAATGGCTCTGTGTTCACCTGTTTCAAATGGATCTTCAGAGTGTAGCTACAGGTTTGAATAATCTCGCCACAAAGGTACAAAATTTGCAAGATTTTGTTGTTCATGCACCTATGTCTGAGCCTAGAATTCCTTTGCCTGAATTCTTCTCGGGGAATAGATCTCACTTTCAAAATTTTAAAAATAATTGCAAATTGTTTTTGTCCCTGAAGTCTCGCTCTGCCGGAGACCCTGCACAGCAGGTCAGGATTGTAATTTCCTTGCTCCGGGGCGACCCTCAAGACTGGGCTTTTGCATTGGCACCAGGGGATCCTGCGTTGCTCAATGTGGATGCGTTTTTTCTGGCCTTGGGGTTGCTTTATGAGGAACCTCATTTAGAGCTTCAGGCGGAAAAGGCCTTGATGTCCTTGTCTCAGGGGCAAGATGAAGCTGAAATATACTGCCAAAAATTCCGCAAATGGTCTGTGCTTACTCAGTGGAATGAGTGCGCCCTGGCGGCGATTTTCAGAGAAGGTCTCTCTGATGCCATTAAGGATGTTATGGTGGGGTTCCCTGTGCCTGCGAGTCTGAATGAGTCCATGACGATGGCTATTCAGATCGATAGGCGTCTGCGGGAGCGCAAACCTGTGCACCATTTGGCGGTGTCTACTGAGAAAACGCCAGAAAATATGCAATGTGATAGAATTCTGTCCAGAAGCGAGCGGCAGAATTTTAGACGAAAAAATGGGTTGTGCTTCTATTGTGGTGATTCAACTCATGTTATATCAGCATGCTTTAAGCGTACTAAGAAGCCTGACAAGTCTGTTTCAATTAGCACTTTACAGTCTAAGTTTATTCTATCTGTGACCCTGATTTGTTCTTTGTCATCTATTACCGCGGACGCCTATGTCGACTCTGGCGCTGCTTTGAGTCTTATGGATTGGTCCTTTGCCAAACGCTGTGGGTATGATTTGGAGCCACTGGAGGCTCCGATACCTCTGAAAGGGATTGACTCCACCCCATTGGCTAGTAATAAACCACAATACTGGACACAAGTGACTATGCGTGTTAATCCGGATCACCAGGAGGTTATTCGCTTTCTGGTGCTGTATAATCTACATGATGTTTTGGTGCTGGGATTGCCATGGCTGCAATCTCATAACCCAGTCCTCGACTGGAGAGCTATGTCTGTGTTAAGCTGGGGATGTAAGGGGACGCATGGGGACGTACCTTTGGTTTCCATTTCATCATCTATTCCCTCTGAGATTCCTGAATTCTTGTCTGACTTTCGTGACGTTTTTGAAGAACCCAAGGTTGGTTCACTACCTCCGCACCGGGAGTGCGATTGTGCCATAGACTTGATTCCGGGTAGTAAATACCCTAAGGGTCGTTTATTTAATCTGTCTGTGCCTGAACACGCTGCTATGCGAGAATATATAAAGGAGTCCTTGGAAAAGGGACATATTCGTCCTTCGTCATCTCCCTTAGGAGCCGGTTTTTTCTTTGTGTCTAAGAAAGACGGCTCTTTGAGGCCGTGTATTGATTATCGACTTTTGAATAAAATCACGGTTAAATATCAATATCCGTTACCACTGCTTACTGATTTGTTTGCTCGTATAAAGGGGGCCAAGTGGTTCTCTAAGATTGATCTCCGTGGGGCGTATAATTTGGTGCGAATCAAGCAGGGGGATGAGTGGAAAACCGCATTTAATACGCCCGAGGGCCATTTTGAGTATTTGGTGATGCCTTTTGGTCTTTCAAATGCCCCTTCAGTCTTCCAGTCCTTTATGCATGACATTTTCCGCGATTATTTGGATAAATTTATGATTGTGTATCTGGATGATATTCTGATTTTTTCGGATGACTGGGACTCTCATGTCCAGCAGGTCAGGAGGGTTTTTCAGGTTTTGCGGTCTAATTCCTTGTGTGTGAAGGGTTCTAAGTGTGTTTTTGGGGTTCAAAAGATTTCTTTCTTGGGATACATTTTTTCCCCCTCTTCCATCGAGATGGATCCTGTCAAGGTTCAGGCTATTGGTGATTGGACGCAACCCTCTTCTCTTAAGAGTCTTCAGAAATTTTTGGGCTTTGCTAACTTTTATCGTCGATTTATTGCTGGTTTTTCTGATGTTGTAAAACCATTGACTGATTTGACTAAGAAGGGTGCTGATGTTGCTGATTGGTCCCCTGATGCTGTGGAGGCCTTTCGGGAGCTCAAGCGCCGCTTTTCTTCCGCCCCAGTGTTGCGTCAGCCTGATGTTGCTCTTCCTTTTCAGGTTGAGGTCGACGCTTCTGAAATCGGAGCTGGGGCGGTGTTGTCGCAGAGAAGTTCCGACTGCTCCGTGATGAGACCTTGTGCTTTTTTTTCCCGTAAATTTTCGCCCGCCGAGCGGAATTATGATATTGGGAATCGGGAGCTTTTGGCCATGAAGTGGGCTTTTGAGGAGTGGCGTCACTGGCTTGAGGGGGCCAGACATCAGGTGGTGGTATTGACTGACCACAAAAATTTAATTTACCTTGAGTCTGCCAGGCGCCTGAATCCTAGACAGGCGCGCTGGTCGTTGTTTTTCTCTCGGTTTAATTTTGTGGTGTCGTACCTACCGGGTTCTAAGAATGTTAAGGCGGATGCCCTTTCTAGGAGTTTTGAGCCTGACTCCCCTGGTAATTCTGAGCCCACAGGTATCCTTAAAGATGGAGTGATATTGTCTGCCGTTTCTCCAGACCTGCGGCGGGCCTTGCAGGAGTTTCAGGCGGATAGACGTGATCGTTGCCCACCTGGTAGACTGTTTGTTCCTGATGATTGGACCAGTAGAGTCATCTCTGAGCTTCATTCTTCTGCGTTGGCAGGTCATCCTGGAATCTTTGGTACCAGGGATTTGGTGGCAAGGTCCTTCTGGTGGCCTTCCCTGTCACGAGATGTGCGAGGCTTTGTGCAGTCTTGTGACGTTTGTGCTCGGGCCAAGCCTTGTTGTTCTCGGGCTAGTGGATTGTTGTTGCCCTTGCCTATCCCGAAGAGGCCTTGGACGCACATCTCGATGGATTTTATTTCGGATCTGCCTGTTTCTCAGAAGATGTCTGTCATCTGGGTGGTGTGTGACCGTTTCTCTAAGATGGTCCATCTGGTTCCCTTGCCTAAGTTGCCTTCTTCTTCCGAGTTGGTTCCTCTGTTTTTTCAAAATGTTGTTCGTCTGCTTTCCATCCTCAGACTAATGGCCAGACCGAGCGGACTAATCAGACCTTGGAGACATATTTGAGGTGTTTTGTGTCTGCGGATCAGGATGATTGGGTTGCTTTTTTGCCTTTGGCGGAGTTCGCCCTCAATAATCGGGCCAGCTCTGCCACCTTGGTGTCCCCGTTTTTCTGTAATTTGGGGTTTCATCCTCGATTTTCCTCCGGTCAAGTGGAATCTTCGGATTGTCCTGGAGTGGATGCTGTGGTGGAGAGGTTGCATCAGATTTGGGGGCAGGTGGTGGACAATTTGAAGTTGTCCCAGGAGAAGACTCAGCTTTTTGCCAACCGCCGTCGTCGTGTTGGTCCTCGGCTTTGTGTTGGGGACTTGGTGTGGTTGTCTTCTCGTTTTGTCCCTATGAGGGTTTCTTCTCCTAAGTTTAAGCCTCGGTTCATCGGCCCGTACAAGATATTGGAGATTCTTAACCCTGTGTCCTTCCGTTTGGACCTCCCTGCATCCTTTTCGATTCATAATGTTTTTCATCGGTCATTGTTGCGCAGGTATGAGGTACCGGTTGTGCCTTCCGTTGAGCCTCCTGCTCCGGTGTTGGTTGAGGGTGAGTTGGAGTACGTTGTGGAAAAGATCTTAGACTCTCGTGTTTCCAGACGGAGACTCCAGTATCTGGTCAAATGGAAGGGATACGGTCAGGAGGATAATTCTTGGGTCACTGCCTCTGATGTTCATGCCTCCGATCTTGTCCGTGCCTTTCATAGGGCTCATCCTGATCGCCCTGGTGGTTCTGGTGAGGGTTCGGTGCCCCCTCCTTGAGGGGGGGGTACTGTTGTGAAATTGGATTCTGGGCTCCCCCGGTGGCCACTTGTGGAATTGAACTTGTGTGCATCATCCCCTCAGTTCACCTGCTCCTATCAGGTTGTGGGAGTCGCTATATAACCTTGCTCCTCTGTCAGTTTCTTGCCGGTCAACAATGTAATCAGAAGCCTTCTGTGCTTGTTCCTGCTACTAGACAACTCCCAGCTAAGTTGGACTTTTGTCCTTGTGTGTTTTTGCATTTTGTTCCTGTTCACAGCTGCTGTTTCGTTACTGTGTCTGGAAAGCTCTTGTGATCGGAAATTGCCACTCTGGTGTTATGAGTTAATGCTAGAGTCTTAAAGGAATTTCTGGATGGTGTTTTGATAGGGTTTTCTGCTGACCATGAAAGTGTCCTTTCTGTCTTCCTGCTATCTAGAAAGCAGACCTCGATTTTGCTAAACCTATTTTCATACTACGTTTGTCATTTCATCTAAAATCACCGCCAATATATGTGGGGGCCTCTGTCTGCCTTTTGGGAAAATTTCTCTAGAGGTGAGCCAGGACTGTCTTTTCCTCTGCTAGGATTAGGTAGTTCTCCGGCTGGCGCTGGGCATCTAGGGTTAAAAAACGTAGGCATGCTACCCGGCCACTTCTAGTTGTGCGGCAGGTTTAGTTCATGGTCAGTATAGTTTCCATCTTCCAAGAGCTAGTTCTCATATATGCTGGGCTATGTTCTCTCGCCATTGAGAATCATGACACTTTATGCAGTTAATAGCCCTCTGTGTCTGTACTGTTACATATTTAGGCTGTTAACTGGTTCATGCAGCTTTACATGAACACCCGATCCTTACACTATGGCTGGTCTGAACAACGAAAGCAATTGTTACCATCGACCTTTGTGTCTCCCCTTTTCCTCATAGATTGTAAGCTTGCGAGCAGGGCCCTCACTCCTCTTGGTATCTGTTTTGAACTGTGATTATTGTTATGCTGTAATGTCTATTGTCTGTACAAATCCCCTCTATAATTGTAAAGTGCTGCGGAATATGTTGGCGCTATATAAATAAAATTATTATTATTATTAAATACATATTGAAATCCTCCATCATGAGCAAAGGCACGTTTGGAGGAGAGAGTATTTTTTTCAGTACCTCACTGGAGTAAGGTGGAGGGATATAAATGGCTACTCTAAGGATTGGGGTGTTATGTATAGTACAGAATATAAAGACAAAGTGACCCTCTGAGTCTACCATGACTTTGATGCACAGAAACGGGATGGCCCTATGAACCAGAAGACTCACTCCTCTTGAGTGCGTGCTATTGACCGAATGATATTCAAATGACATCCATGCAATAGATGCGTCTTTTCCTTCACCATATGTGTTTCCGTTAAGCATATTATTGCTGGTTGGTAAGTATGCAACCATGAAAATATTGTGCATCTCTTGCATGGGTCACCCAGTCCTCTGACATTCCATGCTATAAGATTTATGTTTTTGGACAAAAAGCAAAGTATCTAGCATATGATATCACTGTTGTTTCCACTTGCAGAGAGCCCACTGGAAGGTAGCTGGTCATATATATAGTAGTTTCCTAACCCAACTACATGTAATAAACTAATAACACATATAAACAACTTAATAGACATTCCTCTCCTAATAAGAGGATTGAGGCTTTGTATGTTCCTGGAGTCATGTGACGAGCTGCCTCTATTGTTGCTATATAGAACACCATCTATTTGAATTCCAGCCAACAAGTAATAAGTGGCTACCTGCCATAGAACAGACTGACATAAATTGAAAAATATTATATGCAGGGAAGGTATAAAAAAGAAACCACAACCGTCCTCGTGTCAGGATAAATACACTTCTCAGGGGCGCCTGTTCCGTAGGTCTTTTTCGTTATTATACAGCCATACCAAGGCATCATGTGGGGTCTCAAAGATATGTATCTCCTTTTGCAGGTACTCAGATTTTAGCAAGATAAAGCATGGAGTAGGGCACTTGATTATCTCTCTTTTTTTTAATATAAAAAAACTTTGCTTGCCTTTTTTGTATTTCTGCAGAAAAGCCAGGGTAAATGGAAGTTTTATATCCATTAATAGAGAGATCTTTAAGTTCCTTGGCTTTTTTTTTTAATAGCATCTCTGTCACGGTAGTGCAGCATGCGGATAATAACTGGACGTGGGGGAGCACCTGGTTAAAGGGGTCTGCTGGGGAACCTGTGCTCTCGTTCAATTGCAAAAAGTGATGAGAGTGCCTCCTTTCCTATGGTATTATATAGCCACTTTTCAAAAAATCCCACAGGATCCTTTCCTTCCACTTTTTCGGGGACCTCCACCAGCCTTATATTGTTTCTGTGCATCCTGTTTTCTAAATTGTCTGTTTTATCCAACAGTAGGGAAATGTTCTGCAGTTTTCTTAACATCTCTAATGATTTGAGGCATTTTATCCTCCATGCATCCAAATCTCCCCTCCAGCTCCTCCACTCTTTCATTTACTGTATGGAGGTCCTGTTTAATGCAGTGAATATCCTCCTTCATACTGCCTCTTTGTTCACTAATCATTGCTAAAGTAGTGTTAGACAAGGAGACTGCTGCAAATAATAATAATAATCTTTATTTTTATATAGCGCTAACATATTACGCAGCGCTTTACAGGTTGCACACATCATCATCGCTGTCCCCGATGGGGCTCACAATCTAAATTCCCTATAAGTATGTCTTTGGAATGTGGGAGGAAACCGGAGTGCCCGGAGGAAACCCACGCAAACACGGAGAGAACATACAAACTCTTTGCAGATGTTGTCCAAGGTGGGATTAGAACCCAGGACTCCAGCGCTGCAAGGCTGCTGTGCTAACCACTGCGCCACCGTGCTGCCCTCTCTCATAGTTGGTTCAGGAACATCATCCTGTGAGAGGGCACATAGCACAGACCTGCTCCATTTGGTATGCAGAGGTGATCTTTCCTCACATGCTGTTGAGTGTCTGCACCATGTTACCATCTTGTAACTCTTTTTCCATCCCCAGTTGCTGCTCAGTGATATTGTGAGCATTCTCCAAGCCTGATTGTGCCTCAAGCTGCAGGGGGTCACAGAGACCCTTGCAAATCGTTCTAGTCTTGCAGTAGCATCAGCTGCTCTGTCTGGGGCTGTAGTACTTTCACGATAATGTATAAAATGTAATATGATTATTAGTTTTGCCTGATAGCACAGCACTGTGGGCTTTGACCCCGCTTCTCTCTGTGTTTCTGCTGGCAGAGATGTGTGTATGTGGATCCCAAATGCCTCATGGCCCCCCACAAGAATTTTTATTGCGCTTGTAACTGCACAATTCTCCCTCCAGCTCCAGCTGAAACTGGTCTGACCTGTCCCTCAAGACAGGAGGTTCTTTGTTATAATATAGTAATATATTAGGCCAACGATTTAGGCTAGGAAAATAATAAGTACATATTGCTAACTTCCATCGGCAGATCTGTTAAACACTGTATGCGCGAGCTGCTAAACACATCGAGTACAAAGTGCGGATTTCTCTAGAACTGTGTGGAACAACTAGGAAAAATTTGGTACCAATAGAAAGCCAATTTTAATACAAGATGGATGAGGTATGTGTTATGATTCCGACATGTTCTCCAGCAAAGATAGAATTGTAAGAATTGCTGTTAAAAGTTGTAGTCTGAGGAAAGGGGAGGGGCCAGTGAAACCAGCCTTTTTAGTGATGTCACAGCCGACCAGTTATAAGTCTCTACACTTCACCCAGCCTTCAGTTTTTTTTTGCCTGGGGTCACACTATAGAAAGACTATCTCATGAATTGGGATATTTGGCTCTGCCTACCAGCATGGTTTTGCCTGAGATGATCTGAGCACATGTGAGTTTTATCTTTTTCTTTAATCCATGTAATTTTATAATTGCTACATACATACTTTGTCTCATATTGTAACATCTTTATATACCTTTTTGTAAACACTGCCTGATCTTTATTGAGTAAAATATTTAAAATACTAGCTTCGTTCTCCTGCTCTAAAACGTACCCCAAGTCTTCTGAAGGGAATTATGCTACTGTTTTGGGTTAGTTTCGGACCCGTTAATCGAAGCTGGTGGCGGCATACCTTGTCATGCGCTTTTGGGAGTCGTAGCGACGACGGTGTTAATAATTATTGTTCCTGCCTGAGTGGGAGTAGTTATATTGCCCTCGCTGCAGCGTGCCCAATTGTTATGATCCGGTGACCTTGGAGCCGCATGAGAGACTTTCTCAGGAGTAGGTGGTACCTGTACTGACCGCAAACCCTAAACTAACACCGCAACTAGAAGTAGCCGTGGGATGTACCTAACACGTCCTAGACACCTCGACACAGCCGGAGGACTAAATACCCCTATAGATGGAAATGGGAATTCTATCTTGCCTCAGAGCAGAACCCCAAAGGATAGGCAGCCCCGCACAAATATTGACTGTGAGTATAAGAGGAAAAACACACGCAGGCAGAAAAACAGGATTTAGCAAAAGAGGCACTTCTAGCTAAATAGAAAAGGATAGGACAGAATTCTAAGCGGTCAGTATTAAAATCCTAAAAAGATCCACAGCAGATAATACAAATATACTACATCTAACTAAAGACATAGAAAGTATATCTGCATCTCCTGAGATTCCAGCATGACTGAAAAATCCAAACAAAGTCTAAGCTGGAAAAAAACACAATGAATTGCACTGAATTGCAAAGCACACTGCATGTATGCACGGAGATAAAAAACCAGACACTTATCTTAGCTGAATGGGCAGCAGGGCATGAGGAGCCAGAGAGAGATGCAATCCCTCCAGGAACAATGGACAACTGGCCAGGAATCATGGATCCTGCACACCTAAATACCTAATAGAGCTACAATCAGCAGAAACACCTGCCCTGGATTACAACCCCAAGACAACTGCACTACCACCAACAACCACCGGAGGGAGCCCAAGAGCAGAATTCACAACACCCAATAGCCAGTACATAGCAGGCAGCCTTTCTGGTGACTAATTACCCTAGGTGCAGTACCTAATCTGATCTGAAGGTAAGGGGGCACCAGAGAGCTGCAAATTTTCAAGCGGAACTGTAAAGCGGGATATATATAAATCCCTGCAGTTCGTTACATTGCAGAGCAGTGGGATAACTAAAATAAGCCCCTGCGGTAAATTGAGAGGTCAATAGCCTTGTGTGTGTTTTCAGCACATTTGAGCAGTGGAGGGATAACTAAGATAAGCCCCCCTCCACATGTGATAGCCGTGGGCTGGCCAAAGGTCACCCCGATCGTGACATATTGGTGACAGTCACGGTGCAAATCGTGACAAGTACCTTGTGTAGGTGCCATTTTGGAGGATTCATCTTCCCTCGGCCACTCTCCTCTCCCACTTTCCTGCTGCATGTCATGATTTATCTCGTTAGCAATATCCCTGAAACACAGACGCAGTTAGAGGAGACACACTGGTCAGTTCTGGGCTGCAGGAGTGAGTCTAAAGCCAGGTAACTGAGCATTTTTCTGGATGGAAAGCAGGAGCTCTTTAAAACACTTCTTCACATGTTGTCCAAGCCACGCCCAGCCCCACCACCTGCATGCTCTTCTAGTGGCTGAAATAACTATATCGTCCTATCTGTGGACAAGTCAGATGTGGTTCCAATGTCTGACAAGGAATGGGAGCTAGCTTTGGAGACTCCAAGGCTTGGTTTGTCTGACTATCCTGAGAGAGCCACTCGGCTCTAAATCCTACATTGCACATATTATACCACAGCCAGGATGAGTAGGATATGTATGGCCCCAGTTCCTGGATGTGTGCCTCAAGTGTTGCAGGTGCCAAGACGTTTTTTCCACCTTATGTGAAGATGTCCAGAGAATTGGGGATATTGGCCCAGGTGGCTAGATTCCTATATGACCCTGGGACCTGTCTTTGGGTATTGGCCCTGACGAGTGCCCGGGTCCCCCTTTTCTGACTGCAATGCTTTGGGGCCATTGGAAAGGTGGGAGCGTCAATCCTCATAGCTGGTGGCAGAGATTGTCGTATGGTGAGGTGTCGTATTTTTTCCTTAATGTTTTTAGGTCTCCCACCTTGCTTATTCTCCGTTTCTGTGACCCTAGGCGGGATCTGTTGATTTCTCTAATTTTCTTATTAAATTTGTTTGAACCCAGGCCTGCATAATGTACAACCTCATGGTAGTGTACTTAGCATACGTGACATTGGAATACTTCTGTTATCCTTTTCTTTGCATATCGGTCCCTCCTGGTTGTACACTGCATAGTCGATTGACTTGTTCATTTGCTGCACTGTAGCTGTATTTAGTACTTCATTCTGTACTTTGTAAATGGCATTGCCTGTGTGTTTAGGGTCGTCCGGCTGCATAATAATTTTGCACCAATCAGATGCCTCACTAATGGCAACGAATGGTGGATAAGTCTCTGCCTGTATTTCTCAACTTTGAGGACACCAAGAAATGGGAACATTAAGTATTGTAGATGCACTTGGCTAGTCAAGTAAATGTAGTGCAGCAGATGAAAGTTATATTAGGCTTACTTCCCTTTGAACTTGGAATATGTCCAGAAAGTGTACAACAATGAGAGTCTGCAGGCAAGAGTGAAGCACGGTAGATGGTCCATGCAATTCAGCAAATGGAGTTAAGGATTAGAGATGAACGTTCGCCAATCTCAATGACTTTTGCACCCCAGTCTCAGATTGGACAGACTAGGAGGTGTAGTTTTTAGTGTGCTGCATCGATTTTGCGTTATTGCAGTCTACTATCTGCAATTTAGTAACAATTTTTTGAAATGTGGAGAATGCACATTGGGTCTCCATCTGGTGGGTTGCCTATAGAGGAAGGGGTGTCAGAACCCCATTATACTATTTCCTGCATCCTTAAATTTTTCTACCAATAGTAGTATACGAAACTGATGTTTGTGGCAACTGAGTGTGGCTGAGCAGAAAAGCAGTTTGAGCTGTTGCATGAGGTATCAGGGCTCCCAGCACATCAGACTTACACCGAACCCTCACCCATCTCATCTTAATTTAAACTTAAATTCAAAGCTCTACATGCTGGCCCAGACCATGGATCGCCCATGGCTGACTGATGTTGTGCCATTATCAAATTTCTACTGTGGGTCAGTAGATGCCACTTTTCATGGTGTCTGCCCCTAATTTTTGGAAATGCTTGGACTTCAAGGTGGGTCACGTTCATGTGTGTTCCAGGGCTCTCAGACCACCAGGCCTACACCTGTCACTCATCCACCTGTTACTGATTTAAGCTAGAAATGCTGGTCCAAGCCCTGTCCAATGCATCCATGCTACACAATTATACTATTTGCACTTTTCCTGGTGTCGGACCCTAATTTGAGCTGTTTTGGCAGTTTTTTGGCCCCACTGAGAGTTTTGTCTATTCGTTTGGTTTTGCCTCCCATTGAAGTCAGTGGAGTTCAGATATGTTCAAAGCCGAACCATAACGAACCTTGAAAGGTTTGATCATCTCTATTTAAAAGCTTCTATATTCTCCTCCTTTAGCTAGGCTGCAAAACACACATTGACTTCTTGTGGCAATATATAACAATATTCAGTATGTAGTGAATTTTACACTACTCTTGGTGGGAAAGGAGTAACGTTTTCACATTATTTGCATTTTGATGATTCACAGAGGATAATTTACAATGTAGTTCCCTAATTAGTTCCCTAATGGCGAATTTATGAGACAAATAGTTGAATCGTTTCTCCCACTCTGTTCTATTGGCCAGCGATTTGAAACACCTAAGTTCTTTTTCCCTTACCAGTGTTCTCAAAATTCTTAAGGACCCTTCCTCCATTGTTAACTATCTAAGCAATGATACTTTTGGTTCCTGCTTGAGCCAAGGTGTACTTCACTGTTGTTTTTTTCTGATAGTAACTGGCTAGTTTTACGAACTAGTTCACTTGCCTGCTGAATGCCCTAACCCTCTGCCTTTCTATTGAGAGTAAACTGCACTTGTCATGACCCTGGCTTGTCTAAACACTTTTCACAGTTCTTCTCCTGGTATTAGGAATTTGTTTAGCCCAAGCCAAATTGGTTGCAGTTGAAAGGTTCGGCTTCTTGAGAATTTGCTCTGGCCATAGACCGAGCTGACTACCTAAAAGAATCAACTACAGTGGCATGTAAAAATTTGAACACCCCTGGTTAAAATTACTGTTATTGTGAACAGTGGGGCAAGTTGAAGATGAAATGATCTCTAAAAGGGCTACAGTTAAATATAACACATTTCCTTTCTATTTTAGGCAAACAAAATATAGATATTTTCATCTTTCACATTTTAAAAATTACAAAAAGGAAAATAGGCTGATGCAAAAGTTTGGGTACCTTGCATAGTTAGTACCTAGTAGCACCCCCTTTTGAAAGTATAAGGCTGTGTGCACATTGTATTTTTGTTGCGTTTGTTCCGCATGGAATTGGCCCAAAAATGCAGGGGAATCCTCATGGCAGCAAAGTCAATGAGAATCCTGAAGTGCTGGGCACACGATCACTAATTTTCAATTCCAGATTAGTGTTACTTTTAAACCCGCAACATGTCAATTATTTGTCCGTTTTTGCCTTGTTTTTCACCAGTTGAGTTAAGCAAGTACACAGCAGTTATAAAAATGTTTGCGAATTTGCTGAGTTTTTGCTTGTGCTTTTGCGAACTTCATATCAGGTGTTTACCACACTGTCATCTGTGTGACAGTGTTAGAATCACCAGCGCGGCGGTTCTGATCGGCGGTAACGTTCCCACCGGTAAGATTGTGACCGGCGGTTAGAGCACTGCGGGGTCATGTTGTCAGATGTCAGTATGACCCCACAGATGTGACTCTGACCTGAGGTAAAAAGCTTACTGTAGGTCACCGGCGTCGGCTGTCGAGAGACTACTACTCCCATCAGCCGAAGCCTGCTCTCACTGATTACAGCAAGAGCAGGCAGTGGATGATGGGGTAGTATTCAGCTGGCAGCTGTGCTCAAAGTAGAAAAAAAAAAGTTAAATAAATATTGATATAAAAGCACAGTATGTACTAACCTTACAGCTAATCCTTAAAAAAACCTTATACTCACTTTAGCGCCTAATCCCCGATGCCCATGTCACCTGGAAAAGCGAAAAAAATAATAAACCACCATATCCCTCTCCTATCCGCTATAATCCATACTGTCCTCTGATGATTCACTTGTAGAGCAGTTACATCAGCTGATGTGACTGTTCTATCCGGCGACACACTAGCAGGAGCTTGTAATCACTCTTGCCTTTTCTAGCGCTGAGCTGTGATGAGAAAGTTCACTGGAGTTCATCAGCTCATGCGCCCCGGTGACCTCACTTACAGCACCGCTGCGTGAGAAAGTTCCCACACAGCAGAGAAGCCGCAAGTGAAATCACTGGGGATCATCAGCTGATGAACTCCAGTGAAGATTCTCACCGCAGCTCAGCGTCACACACTGCAGGAGCGATAACCTCCTGTATCAGTGTGTAGCCGGCTGTCCTTGAGAGCAGTCACATTAGTGACTGCTCGCAAAGTCATCAGGATCATCGTAGGACATTATGGATTATCTCTTCACTTCGGACAGGTGATGAATATTGTTGTCTATTATTTTAATTCTATTACAGGAGACATTGTGTAATAATTATAGGGGATAACTCAGGAGACTCTTTGCGTGGAACAAGACAACTACAGGACACAGTTTTATAAGTGGTAAAGTCTATATTATCACACAGTGATTCAAACAGGTGCAGAGAGAAACTCAAGTCCACAACACTTGGTGTAAATATTAAACGCAGCTCAGCAGTCTATAGGAAACTTCAGAGGAAAATGCAATCATGCAGACAGTCTATGAAGCACAATTATTCTTGAGGATACTTGACACGAATAAGTCCTTGCTTAGTCCAAAACACAGATAGATATGCTTATAAGGCAGTTCAAATAATATCTTAGCTCAACCAGGGAGGTCTGGGTAATAGTCTCAGGTTCTTGCAAAGCAGAAACAGCTTACATGTCCAGCAAATGCAGATGGAAGTAAACAAGAGCAGCAGATGAAGGAGGATTACTGGAACTGGGGTATGCAGCAGAAACTCAGAGCAGAGTAGCAGGATCACCACACAGGTTCACAGGAGCAGGTATATAGCCAGGGAGTTACCAGAGGTCAGGAGCTGGATGCAAGGCAGAATACTCTAGCACAGACTGAAGGCTGGGGTGGAGTTTTATAGCAGGAAGACAGAGTGCACATGAGACCAAAGACGCCATCTTGGAAAAGGGCACTAATGCACTCCACGGTCAGAGATGATCTCATCCGGAACACCATGCAACCGAAAGTAATTCTGTATAACCAAGTTCACTGTATCTTTAGCTGAGGGGAGGCCGGTGCACAGAACAAAATGAGCAGCTTTAGTCAGGCGATCAACTACCACCATGATTGTATTCATGCCCCCCGATGTAGGCAGCTCCACAATAAACTCCATTGATATAGACCCCCAAGGGCGGGACGGAACAGGTAATGGTTGTAGAAGACCCGTAGGTGCCACATGAGGAGTCTTGTAATGAGCACATACCTCGCAAGAGAGAACATAGTCCTTGGTATCCTTCAGGCAAGTTGGCCACCAGAAGAATCGGCTCAGGAACTCTTGTGTCTTCTGTATCCCCCTGTGACCAGCCAACTTGGAGTCATGTACCAACTTGAGGATCTGCAGACGGACGACCTCAGGGACGTAGATACGTCGATCTCTGAACCACATGCCACCCTTAAAGACAAGATTAATATCCACAGGTGGGTTGGCCAGTAATACATCACCGTCATAGGCCTCCCTGCACCCCTTCCACAAGTCCTGATCGTGGATATCTCCGATGAAATTGGCATCAGATAGAATGGTCTTGGATGGGGCTCCAGGTACGGAATCCGCAGCATGGATTCGGGATAAAGCATCAGCCTTCCCATTACGAGAACCTGGACGGTACGAGATAACAAAGTTAAATTGATTTAAAAATAAGTTCCAACGAGCCTGACAAGGAGAAAGACATCTAGTGGATCTAAGGAACTCTAAACTGTGGTGGTCAGTTAGCACTATGATCTGTTGTGCAGCTCCTTGCAGATGCCTCCATTCTTTGAAATCCGCAATAATAGCCAGCAATTCCTTGTCTTCCACGTCATAATTCTTCTCTGCTGAGGTTAGTCTACGGGAAAAGAAAGCACAAGGATGTAGCAGACCCTTCTCTCCAGTTCTTTGGGAGAGAATAGTCTCCAAAGCATTAACAGAAGCGTCCACCTCCACAATAAAAGACAGTGTTGGATCTGGGTGTATCAACAGCGGTGCTGATGTGAAACAGATCTTAAGCCGATCAAAAGCTTCTTGAGCCTGTGATGACCACTTAAAGGGCTTTTATTTCTTTGTCAAGGAAGTAATGGGACAGACAATATCAGAAAAATTTCGAATGGAGCGTCTGTAGAAATTTGCAAAAACAATAAAACGTTGGACCTCCTTAACGTTCTTGGGTACCGGCCAGTCAAGGATAGCCTGAATCTTACCAGATTCCATGTTCAGCCTCTGGGGAGAGATGATATAACCTAAGAACTGTATCTCAGAACGATGGAACTCGCATTTCTCCGGCTTAATATACAGATGGTTCTCTTTCAGACGTCTTAAAACAGTTTTGACATGTTCTTCATGTTCCTGTAGAGAGTCAGAAAAGATTAGTATATCGTCCAAATAGATTACTGTTATGGAAATATTAGGGTTGGATAAATATATCCCTGTGTGTGCTGTGGCCGCTCCCAATTAGACTGAGTATTTTGAGCGCTCATCAAGAATGGACTGTACACAACTGTGACAGAACAACATTCCATCAATACTGATACTTTATTGTACATACATAGTTTTATATTTTCACATAGAAAGGAGTGGTTAGGGGTTGTCAGGGGTGGTTAGTTAATTACCATATTGTCTAGCTCCTCTGTCATTGGTTATCTAAACATATATGGAATATTGTGATTAATGCTCATATGACTGCTGATCAAGCAACTGAACTCGAGTTCTCTGTCTAGGACAAAGTGGAGACACCTGACCAGCAGTCACCAAACATCTGACTCTCTTCTGCTTTTAGGGGTGGAAAACCCCATATAATCTGTCTGGCTTATATCAGTTTGTCAGCCATTTTAAACCATTGATTATAATATATATATTAGCTGTGAGCATATAAGTATATATTTGATTATAGAGGAGTATACATGCAAGTGAGATCTACATGATATATATATTTCTATCACAAGCCCCCCTTAGATATCACTTGCCCTAATCCTAGCCTCCTGTCCCAAAGCGCTGCAACTCTTTTGTGCTGTTGGCGAACTGACACAAGCCTAACGCCTGTGCCCCACTCCATACAGACTTTTCGCAAATGGGCGGTCAGGAGATCTGTCCCTAACGGGGGTTCGTTGCAATCAGTCTCTTAGTCAATAGCAGGTGTAGTGAGCGATGTGCAGTCTTTATCAGGTAGGTCATCTGTTCGGTCAGGCAGGGCATCCACGACATCATTCTGGCTTGGGTGTCATCTTCTGGTAGGGGAGCTTTCTTGCCATGCGATGAGTGGATCCAAGCGAGTCTTCCCTCCAGTTTCACAGAGTTTGGTGTCATCAGCAGCACTTGAGCAGGACCATCAAATCTGGGATCGAGTGGTGTTCTCCTTACAAGCTTTTTCACCAACACCCAGTCTCCTGGCTTCTAGGAGTGCATACCGGACACTGAATCTCGATCTGGCAATGAAGAAAAAAACTCGAGAATGGATGTTAGCAAGTTTCTTGGTGATTTCAATTACATAAGCAGACAAAGTATCATATTGCATAATCAGCTGCTAAGGGAAAGGATACCCCTAACCTGGGACTAGACACAAACAAAATTTCATATGGTGACAGCTTTTCTGGGCCTCTGGGAGTGTGCCTAACACTGAGTAGTGTGATTGGGAGTGTGTAGGCCTAAAGGTACCTTCACACGAAGCGACGCTGCAGCGATAGCGACAACGATGTCGATCGCTGCAGCGTCGCTGTTTGGTCGCTGGAGAGCTGTCACACAGACCGCTCTCCAGCGATCAACTATGCCGAGGTCCCCTGGTAACCAGGGTAAACATCGGGTAACTAAGCGCAGGGCCGCGCTTAGTTACCCGATGTTTACCCTGGTTACCAGCGTAAAATCTAAAAAAAACAAACAGCACATACTTACATTCACGTCCCCCTGCGTCCACTTCCTGACTGACTGAGCGCCGTACAGTGAGAGCAGAGCGGTGACGTCACCGCTGTGCTGCTTTCACTTTCACTTTGCGGCGCTGAGTCAGAGGAGGAAGCAGACTGCAGGGGACGCAATGTGAGTATGTGCTGTTTGTTTTTTTTACATTTTACGCTAGTAACCAGGGTAAACATCGGGTAACTAAGCGCGGCCCTGCGCTTAGTAACCCGATGTTTACCCTGGTTACCAGTGTAAAATATCGCTGGTATCGTTGCTTTTGCTTTCAAACACAACGATACACAGCGATCGGACGACCAAATAAAGTTCTGGACTTTATTCAGCGACCAGCGACATCACAGCAGGATCCTGATCGCTGCTGCGTGTCAAACGAAACGATATCGCTAGCGAGGACGCTGCAACGTCACGGATTGCTAGCGATATCGTTATAATGTCGTTTCGTGTGAAGGTACCTTAAGTCTGACCCTACTGCTGACTAGATCTCTCATGTGAGGTTTGCTGTGAATGCAGGTCCCTGGTCACTCTCTATCACTTCTGGGACCCCATAGCTGCATATCTCGTCTCTGAGAGTAGCTTCTTTGCAGTAGTCTTTGCTGACTGGTTCCTCACTGGGAAAGCTTCTGGCCATCCTGAGAACACGTCCGCGACCACAAGGGCATATTCGAATCCTCCACTTGGCGGCGTCTGGATGTGGTCTATCTGGATCCTCTGGAAGGGGGTACAGTGGTCTGGCAAGTTGATGTGTGGGAACTTTCTTCATTCTTCCAGGGTTGCATTTGCCACAGGTCAGACAGCTGTTTATGAATTTGGCTGTTAGGGTGGAGATTTCTGGAGCGAACCAGTAAGCACCAATCGGATCATTCATCTGTGTCTTTAATCTGTGTGTGGGCCCATGTGCCCACTGGACCACCATAGGGTACATGCTTCGGGGTAAACAGGGTTTGTAGTCCATTTAGTATACCCTTCCTTCTTCATGTGTTGCTCACTTCTGCACCCAGCATTCCTTCTTGTCCTTTGGGGCTTGCTCTTGCAACTTTTTTGAGCAGATCCCAGGATGTCATCTGGTCAGGTTTCCTGTCTTCAGCCGTCCTGTAGTAGCCGTCCGGCTCTACGACCTCTTCCACTTGTCCATATTGTCTTCCCTTGACTGTTTCTTTGGCTGCCATATCCGCCATGTTGTTGCCTCGTGCCCCTACTGTGTTCAGTTTTCCATGCGCTTTGACTTTTAGCATTGTCACCACTTTTGGAAGTTGAAGTGTGTTCAGCAGGTCCTTAATGGCTCCATTGATGCTTCACGGTTGTTCCGCTTGCTGTGAGGAAGTCCCTTGCAGCCCAGATGGGTCCAAAGTCGTGTGCTATGCCATGCAAGTACCTTGAATCGGTAAACATTTTCTCAGTCTTGTCTTCTGCCATCTGGTAGGCCTTCATCAGCGCTATCAGTTCTGCTTCCTGGGCTGACAGACTGGGCGGCAGACTTCTGGACCACAGGATCTCTTGATTGCTGGTCGCTGCACCTCCCGTGTGGAATCTTCCTTCATCATCTGCAAATCTGGAGCCATCCACATAGAGGATCAACTCTGGGTTGGTCAGTGGCTCTTCTGCCACCTTGGGTAGTCCTGCTGTTTCCTGTTGCATGATGCTGAAGCAATCATGGTCATCCGTCCGGAGCAAATTCAGATCCCTGCAGAAGGTATCATGCCGATTTTGATCAGACTTTTTATCTGAGGATCCGTATCTGTATCCCCCCTTGGGAGTGGGAGTAGAGTGGGCGGATTGAGGACTGTGCATTTGGAGATGGTGACATTGTTGGGCAGGAGTAGAGAGCACTGGAGGCGAAGATGCCTGGCGGTGGAGAGATGTTTTAGCTGGGTTTGGTTGAGGATTGCTGAGATGTCATGCAGAGCCAGGATTTCCAATGGTTTTTCCACTGATGTCAGTAGTCCTGTCCAGGAGGGCGTGTGCTGCAACTGCTGCTCTCATGCGGGAGGAAGAGGCTCCCCTTGCAACTGGATCCAGGCAAGCTGAAAAGTAGTCCGAAAGTCTCTGTTTTCCCCCCTGAAGCTGTGTCAGGACTCCAGTAGCAAGGCCTTCTCTTCTCATCAAGTAGAGACGGAATGGCTTCTTGTAGTCAGATAGGCCTAGTGCTGGCGCTGAGACTACAGAGCCTTTTAACTTCTTGAACGAACTGAAGGCCACATCTGTCTGGAGGAACGGGGTCACACTGACGTATTCACACAGAGGCTGCATTAGGACGGAAGCATCAGGGATCCAGGCTCTGCAATATGAAACTAGACCAAGGAAGGCCTGTAGCACCTTTGGAGTTGTCGGAGGGACCATCTTCTCCACTGTGGTCTTCCGGTCATCTGTCAGGTGTTTCGCCTGGTGAGCAATAGAGTGTCTCTGGAACGTAACTTGCTTCAGACACCACTGGACTTTGTTCTTTGAGATCTTGCAGTGCTGCTCCGCCAGGTAGAGTAGGAGATACAAGGAATGGGCTTTAAACGTGTCAAAGTCAACTGCACAAAGGAGTAGATTGTCCATGTATTGTAGCAGGGTTACTTCTGCTTGTTCTGTGACTCAGTTGGTGAGAACTGTGGACATTGCTTTGGTGAACTGTGAAGGGCTGTTCTGGGCCCACTGTGGCATCACTGTCCATGTGTGGTGTCCCCCCTGGTGCATTAAGGCAAACAGGAACTGGTCTTCCGGATGAGGGGGAACACTGAAGAAAACCTTAGCCAGGTCGGTCACTGTGAACACTTTTGCTGTGGCAGGCACATTCGAGAGCAGAGTGTGCGGATTCGGCATAATTGCAGTTTCAAACACTGTGGTGTCATTCACAGCTCTCAGGTTATATACCATTCTGAACTTGGCTGGCTCTCCTTTTACAGTCTTTTTCTTGACGGGGAAAAGCGGGGTATTGCAAGGCGATTTGCGAGGAACAATGATTCCTATTTCCAGGTGGACCTTCAGTTGGTCAGAGGCAGCTTGACTCTAGGCCTGGCCTGGGCCTTACGAGGGTACGGGGTACATGGCTTGAGTGACACCCGTACTGGGGCAACTTGAGGTTTTTCTCACGTGCTGGGGTCCCTTAGACCATAGACTTTCTGGTACTACATCCAGTACCTCCTTGGGTAGGCCTCATCGATTGTTTAATGTTCTTGTAGCGCTGCCAGCATGACTCTTCTCGGGTCAGGGATGAAGAAAATGTCACTGTCCCATCTTCCTGGAACACTGTGGTTGCCTTCAGCTTCTGCAGTAGGTTCGCTCCCAGCAGGTTGAGTGGCAGGTCCTTTACACCACAAACTGGGACAGGATAGAGTGTCCTGGCTGAGTGCACACGCTCAGTGGCTTTGTAAGCTGAGAATGTCTGACTTGACCACCAATGCCCATGCAAGACACAGAGGATTCTTATAGGCAGGTGGGATCAGCGAGTTCCACAGGTGTCATCACACTTCTGGCTGCACCACTTTGGATCTGACAACGCCATCCATTTTAAGGGTAATTTGAGGTACTGGTCTTGCAGATGAAGTTTTACATGTCAGGAGCGTAGTGTCTTGCAGACCTGGCTTGCTTGCCTCTGTCCTATGGACGGGGTACTTCACTGCTTTCTGCACTTCCTCCTTGACCTGTTTCTCTGGACCAACTCTTGGATTGCATGGGTCCAGTCTCTTCGGGGGCGTGAGTGCTTTGCACTGGTTCTGGAAATGGCCAAACTTGCTACAGATGTAACACTTGACACTTTTTCTGTCTTTGTAGGGTGGTTGCGCTTTCAGGTCAGTGGTCACCATGAGAGGGGCTGTCTTCTGCACCCCTGGTTGGGACTCAATCCCTTTGGCTACTGTGGACAACGGCATGATGGGTACTGTAGCGGCAGCGGGGTCCGGCCTGCTGATTGAAGCTGCGGTGGTAAGACGGGGCCTGCAGGTGCATTCGTGGCGAGGCCCGGGGTGCCATGAGACCGGCGGCTGCATCCAACCCAAGGTCTTGGGGCGTTACAGGGGCTGTGGCTGCATCTGCCATCACTTCTTCCTCCTGCTCCGACATAGCTTCTCCCCTTTGCTAACCTTATTGAGGTCGGTGTCTCCTCTCTGGAGTCTGCAGCGGTTCTTCTGGTGGTGTGTTGGTCGGCACTTTGCAGCGTCTTCACCTCTGGCTCCCCTTCTGGTGTTCTCAGCAGCACGGCACCCTTTTCCTTCTTTGTGCTCTTTTGTGGTGCTAAAATGGTGCAATTTTGGTGACAATCGGCAATAAACAGTCTCCTAGGCGCACATAAAACATTTTTTCTGGGTCAGTCCACTGCTATTGACCTGTTCCTAGGCCTAGCCACTATCAGTGGTTTCCTGATTGGCTGTCTCAGTCCATGCCCAAAGGCCTGTGTATCTGGTCATGAATGGTGAAGCCCAAGTCTTGGAATACTTGCATTACTCTGCAATGAAACTTCTTTACAGACTCTGTCTTTTCTTGGCTCATGTCATGGCTCACTCTCTGAGCTGTTCAATTAGCTGTGGCCCTGACTTCCAAGCGTGTATGTCTGATTCTGCTGGAAGTTTGAATTGTTCCTTCATGATTGGCCAGAGTGCATCACCTGCTTCTATTTTCATTCATGGCCCAGAGATCATTCCAGCTGGCTGCATATGTTTACTGCTTCTGCTACATTCTTCGGTAAAATGGCATGGGATGCATCCCTGGGTCTGGAAAATTGTCACCTGACTTGAAGTGCAGTGCACATAGTGTAATGGTGGTGCCTCTATCTGCCCTTGCATTCTTGGTGCCTGTGGGTTTCTTTTCTAGTACTAGACAGCATGTATGATGTTCCCTCTTCATCTTCATCAGAGGAATAGTTGTGATGGCTTGTACCGGGGTCATACACTGACTGATTTTGGACTTAGAAGTTGCTTTTTTTTTTTTTTTTTTGTGTGAGGATGTCTCCCCCCTTGCTGAAGCTATGATGGATTAGGATTATAGTTTCATGTTGGTGTGAATGTGGATGTAGGCAGCTCTGACCGGTGCTGAAGCTGTACATTATCAATACATAGTGATATCAAAGTTCATGTAAAACCTTAAGGGTTACAATATTGTTGACTGTGAAATGAGGTAACGGAGGATCTGTCAGTGAGCTCGTTCTGATATCACTCCTCCCCCCTCTGCACCCAGGGCTGAGCTGACTGCTGCCTGATATGTCTGGGGCTGCCCACTGTAGGGGGGGCTTTCACCTTCTTTCCCCGATATCACAACTGGCAATGGCTGGACTGTGCCAGGGACACCTTGTGCTGTAAGCACCATATTGTTTGAATTGGGCGTTGGCCCAGCCGGCAACACGGAGGAAAAAAAGAGGAAGAAGAAGGAGGAGGGGTTGAGGAGTGAGACAAAGGAATAGTAGGAGGGGAGAGAGAATGTGGAGAGAGAGAGAAGAAAGGTGTGGTGGGGGAGTGGATAAGGAGGGAGGAGAAGATGGAGGGTGGAGGGAGGAGAGAGGGAGGAGAAGAGAGGAGTGGAGAAAGAGGGGAAGAGAGAGAAGAGGAAAAATGTGGAGGAAGAGGAAAGGAGAGAGAGAGAGAGAGAGAGAGAGAGAGAGAGTGCGGAGAGAAAAGACTGACAGAGGAAAAAAAAGGATAGATTAGAACAACAAGAATAATAGAGAGGAGCAATTATGCCTTCTCCCTGTAGGGAGAGACGGAGCGCACCACATACTGTGCAAAAATAACTACCTATACCATGGATTCTGCTAAAAGCAGACTGCGCAGATTCTCCCGTCTCATACCCACAAAAATCACTTCCTGGTTTGCTCACATAACTTTCTGTACCATCTAAACGATGTAAGCTCTGCTGCCACTTTCATACCATGTATTAGTATTCAGCAATCTAACATCAGCTACTGTAACTTCCCTTATTTTCCTTTCTACGTCATGCCACTCTGCAGCTTGAAATCTGCCATTCTAATGAATTTCACGTACTTTATACCTTCCAAAAATCTTCACATACTTAACACCTTCGTATTCTGCCACTATCTAGGGGCTGTTTTCTCATCAGGAAGTAAAAAAACTTTCCTGTTGCTTGGCCACTTTATTCCCCATGGCAAAAGCAAAAAATGAAAAACACACAAAAATGAAAAAAACAGTACTAAGAAAAAGAAAAAACTTCTAAAAATGAGTATATAAAACTCTAAGAAAAACCCAAAACGATAAGAAAAACCGTCAAAAACTCAGTTCACAACCAAAAACTCAAAATTTTGATACAAATGGAAAGAAAAAAAAACTTTTTCCAAAAATAAATAAATAAAAAATAAAAAGGTAAAGAGATTGAAGATTGAGGAAAACTTAATTAAAAAACTTTAAAATGCCGCAAAAAGAAAAAGACCCTTTAAGAGAGTAAAAATCTCTGCGCTCAAATGCAGTCAGAGACATACTTCCTCTTTTTATATACCGTATGCTATTGCAATAATATCAAATGTCACTAAAATCACGTTTCTGAAAACACTTATGTCACATCAAAAATGATAGATACAATTTAAATTTCACTTCTTCACAAAAAAAACTACACATAGCCAGCATTGCAAAAGAAAAAGGAAAAAACAGATATGACAGTGTGATTTACAATGCATATCTCCGCTTCAGCTGAAAAAAGAGGAAGTTTAAGAGAACTATTTCTGCTTCTTAAAGCGGCAATAGTACATGACACAAACAGACAGATAGACAATCCGAGAGATGCCCTTTTAAATTCTGTGACACATGCAGGTTGCGCTGGGAACAGACTACTGCCAATCGCACTGGCACGCATATGCCGGGTTCTACCACCCTCCGCTCCGGTCGTCCTGACTGGCCGCCGGCTACGGGAATCTGCAGTAGCCCCTCTAAGTTATCACTACCCGTGCCTGGAACATGGGACTACCTGTCCCGAGACCTCCTGCCTCTCCTATGCACGGGAATCCTGCAATAACTTATCGAGCGATTTGGCCTCCTGCGGTCTGTTTCTCAGCAACCACAAACAAAAGTCACTTTTTCTTCCTCTCTCGGATTTTACACAAAACATATACACGGTCCACAGCAGACACCTCCCAGGGTGGATTCGTGGCTACGGATTTTTTACACTACCTGGGAATTCGTGACCACACCTGACCGGCAAGAGGCATAGACAAGGACTGGGCACAGGGGACTTTCAGGTAAGATGATAACATTTTCTTACCTTACTTATGGAGCTGCGCAGTCTCCTGCCCCTGTGCCAGGCCACCGCTACACTTCCGTATCTCCGGTTAGAAGGATCCCGTGCTTTCATCCGTGCCCCACGTTGGGGGCCATTCTGTTATGGAAATATTAGGGTTGGATAAATATATCCCTGTGTGTGCTGTGGCCGCTCCCAATTAGACTGAGTATTTTGAGCGCTCATCAAGAATGGACTGTACACAACTGTGACAGAACAACATTCCATCAATACTGATACTTTATTGTACATACATAGTTTTATATTTTCACATAGAAAGGAGTGGTTAGGGGTTGTCAGGGGTGGTTAGTTAATTACCATATTGTCTAGCTCCTCTGTCATTGGTTATCTAAACATATATGGAATATTGTGATTAATGCTCATATGACTGCTGATCAAGCAACTGAACTCGAGTTCTCTGTCTAGGACAAAGTGGAGACACCTGACCAGCAGTCACCAAACATCTGACTCTCTTCTGCTTTTAGGGGTGGAAAACCCCATATAATCTGTCTGGCTTATATCAGTTTGTCAGCCATTTTAAACCATTGATTATAATATATATATTAGCTGTGAGCATATAAGTATATATTTGATTATAGAGGAGTATACATGCAAGTGAGATCTACATGATATATATATTTCTATCACATTACCACAAACTGGTCCAACAAATCTCTGAAAATGTCATTAGCAACGTGTTGAAACGTTGCAGGGGCGTTACAAAGCCCGAAGGGCATCACAAGAGATTCAAAGTGTCCATACCGGCATCTGAATGCTGTCTTCCACTCATCCCCTGGACGAATACGCACCAAATTATAAGCCCCACGAAGATCCAGTTTAGAGAACACCTTAGCATGGCGGACTCTTTCCAGTAATTCGGGAATCAGAGGCAAAGGGTAACGGTTTCGGACAGTTACCTTATTGAGTTCCCGATAGTCACCACAGGGTCTCAGGGTCCCATCCTTCTTCTTTACAAAAAAGATAGGTGCCCCTCCTGGTGAGGAAGAAGGACGTATGAAGCCTTTGGGCAGATTTTCATCAATATACTCCTTTAAGGTTTGAAGCTCAGGTGCCGCCAAAGGGTATATGTTACCAAAAGGAATAGCCCCAGGAAGCAACTCAATGGGACAGTCATAATGCCTGTGTGGAGGAAGCTGATCTGCATTCTTCTTGTCACAGATGTCAGAGAACTCTTTATATGCTGGAGGTAAAGAAAATACCTGTACATGTGGTTCCATAGCCGTGGACTCGGGGACAGCTTCTGTTAACGCTGAGTTGCTCCTTGTTGGAAAGATAATCTCCTTGGTCTCCCAGTTGATAATTGGGTTCTGAGAACGCAACCAAGGAATGCCTAAAATCACAGGAAAATGAGAAGAAATTAGCAAGAAAGAAAGTTGCTCCTGATGATTAGGCTCCAACAAAATTTCAAGGGGTACGGTCTCCTGATCCACAGGCCCAGAGATTAAAGGTGACCCATCCACTGTTTCCATGGTAATTGGATAGGCTCTTTGCTGAATTTCAATACCATGTTCCTTGGCAAATGCGATATCCATGAAATTGCCACCTGCACCAGAGTCAATCATAGCTGCACTGGAAATCCACTGTCCTGAACACAGGATCTTAATAGGGAGAGAACAGTGAGAGTTCTTTTCCTTAAGCTCCTTGGGGGGTGAAGTCATAGAAAGTGAATGTAATACAGCGTTTAAAGGCAGGCTACATTCAGAGATGTCAGATTCATCATCAGTTGTCATACACCCCTACTGCTGCTAGCACCTTGTTAGGCCGTCCAGGACACTTAGGACAATTGATGAAGAAGTGGTCAGACTGGCCGCAGTAGAAACATAGACTTTCACGAAGGCGATGCTCCTGGCGCTCATTCATCTCGCGCCTCTGAACGGAATCAATTTGCATGGGCACCTCCTCCACCTCCCGAGATGTTTTACCTGCAGGCTCTTTGGAAGGAAGGGAAAAGTTAGAAATACGGTTATATGCAGCAAACTTCTCCTGCCTACGCTCAGTAAGGCGAATGTCAATGCGAACACAATGCTGTATAAATGTCTCTAGCTCTTGTGGTGACTCAGAGCGAGCTAGTTCATCTTTTACAATACTAGACAGACCCCTTTTAAAAATAAGCAATTGTGCATAACTGTCCCAATTGGTATCTACCGCTAATCTCCTGAATTCAGTAGCATACTCAATAACAGAACGTTTTGCATGGCGTAAAGACAATAAAGCAGATTGCACGGCAATTAGGATCATCAAACATTAATGCCATAGCGGCCAAGAAATCATCCAAGTTATTTAACCGTGGGTCACAAGACTCAATCATCGGATTCGCCCTGGCGAGCACTCGTGCGGTCAGCGGCATTATTACACACAATACTTTGGATCTATCATTAGGAAAACGGTCAGCATGCACATCAAAATATAGCATACATTGATTCACAAAGCCACGAAATTTGTCGCAATTACCATTAAATCTGAATGGGGGCAACTTACGTGGGCTAGCTGGTGGCGGTTGCCCAGAGGGAAAAGTCGCTTGTGCAGCTATTTGCGTGCTTATGTCCTGAAAAGCCCGTCCATACTGGGACTCTATGCCAGCAAGTTTGTTTTCCTGGGCTGCCATGCGGGTGCTTAAGTCCTGCAAAGTCTGTCCAAACACTTGTTGTTTGTGTTCAAAGCTTCCAAACTTCTTTAGCAGACCTTCCACATCTTACTGCAGTGATCTAATTATGGAAAACACCTGCTCTAGTCTGCTTTCTGCAGTCATTGCTCCAGCAGTCTCCTTTTTTTTTTTTAGGCTAGAGTATCCTGTAATAATTATAGGGGATAACTCAGGAGACTCTTTGCGTGGAACAAGACAACTACAGGACACAGTTTTATAAGTGGTAAAGTCTATATTATCACACGGTGATTCAAACAGGTGCAGAGAGAAGCTCAAGTCCACAACACTAGGTGCAAATATCAAATGCAGCTCAGCAGTCTATAGGAAACTTCAGAGGAAAATGCAATCATGCAGAAAGTCTATGAAGCACAATTATTCTTGAGGATACTTGACACGAATAAGTCTTTGCTTAATCCAAAACACAGATAGATATGCTTATAAGGCAGTTCAAATAATATCTTAGCTCAACCAGGGAGGTCTGGGTAATAGTCTCAGGTTCTTGCAAAGCAGAAACAGCTTACATGTCCAGCAAATGCAGATGGAAGTAAACACGAGCAGCAGATGGAGGATTACTGGAACTGGAGTATGCAGCAGGAACTCAGAGCAGAGTAGCAGGATCACCACACAGGTTCACAAGAGCAGGTATATAGCCAGGGAGTCACGAGAGGTCAGGAGCTGGATGCAAGGCAGAATACTCTAGCACAGACTGAAGGCTGGGGTGGAGTTTTATAGCAGGAAGACACAGTGCACGAGACCAAAGGCGACATCTTGGAAAAGGGCAGTAATGCACAAAAAGGTAATAAAAAATGTTCAGAGTCCTGACACATTGGCTTCTGTGGACTGGGCGATGACGTGAGAATGGTTTAATTTAGGTTCAATAAAGGAGTCTATCATTTTTTCAAATACAGTACTTTATTCTGTGTTTTTATAATATCACTATGGGGTTAGTAATGGGGGTGTCTTATAGATGCCTCTCCATTACTAACTTCTGCGCTTGATGTTACCTGGCAATACAAAGGTGACATCAACCCCAACTATAACCCCACTTGCTACCACACCAGGGCAAGTGGGAAGAGCAAGGCTAAGTGCCAGCCAGATTTGGTGCATCTTATGGATGGGCCTTTTCTGGGGCGGCTTAGAGCTGATGTTTTTAGTTTGGGAGGGGTACAATAGCCATGGCCCCTTCCTAGGCTATACGGGAGCCCACGCCCACGGGAGTCCTAATTACCCCATGCGTGTTACCGCCACCAGAATTCACGGTGGGCGAGTTGCTGTGCTGTTTGGTTACAGCCTATGTAGGTTAATTCTGTGAACACTCCTACATAAGCTGGTGACAACATGGGACATTGCTTTAACTCTTGGTTTACCTTCGGACCTGGGGTGAGTAAATTGGGTTAATTGAAACAATTAAAGAATGTGTCTGTTTTATTTCAAATGAAGTGTTTTATTCTCAGTGTGTGTGTGTTTATTTAACACTTTACTTACAGGTTTAGTAATGAGGGAGACTGGCTGACACCTCTTCATTACTAAATCCAGGGTTTGGCATCAGTGACAGCTGCTGACACCAACCCCTAATCCTATTACCATCATGCAATTGAACAAGGCATTGGGAAGAGCCTGGGCTAAGTGCTAGATTGGCGTTTCAAATATGAAAATAAATAAAAAATTAATTCAAATAATTAAATTGTATTTTATTGAATTAAATAAGTATTTGAACATCTACCAACCACTAAGAATTCAGGCTCTCACAGACCTGTTATTTTTTGACCTCCTACTCTGCACTTATTAAAAAGAAAAAGAGAACTTAAACTCTATAGCGCCACCTGTTGGCGAACTGAGATACTGATTTGGCTGTTATCCTAAGTCATATTGCACGACACGTTAAAGGGTTGATTGTGACTTGTAGGATTGCTACTTCCAACAGGTAGCACTATAGAGTTAAGTCCTCTTTTTCTCTGAAGAAGCAATTTGCATATTAAATTTCCCAGAGGAGCATTGCACTGCAAATAAGCCTCCTTATCTTGACAAGCCAGAACTGGTATGTCACTCTCCACAAGGAGAAACCTTACCCCTTAGACCTCAGCCCAGAGCCTCTCACCTAGCCAAATTAGTTGTCAAAACTGACGAGGGCCAACAGCCCGAAACACCGTGTCTGCGAATTGAGATACTGATTTGGCTTTTATCCTAAGTCAGAGGACACTACTGAGGACCACAAAAAAAGACTTGTTTGGCCCAAGCAACATGATGACTTAAAGGGGGTTTTCCCACGAACAAAGTACACTAAAATCAATAGATCTTGATAAGCTCCACAATTGGATGTGTTTAACAAAATATTCCTGTGCTGGTATTATCTTATAAATGTGCCCCTGCTGTGTACTGTGTAATGTCTGTACATGAGAAGGGGAAGTGGAAACCAAAAACATAGATGCGACCCAATATGTCCATTAATATATATTCCAAAAACAGAGAAAAGCAAATTTGGCACTGCTCCACCACCGTGGTCTCTTGAACAAGGATTTAGGACCCATTGAAGCGCAGGAGCGCAAAACATACGTTGTCCGCACTCTCTGCATTACTCCCGAGCCTATGCTTTTTTATCCATGAAATAAAGGCTTCCACTTTTGGTAACGGTGAGTGCCTTCCTTTTTTCATTTACCGTGCCATTAATATACAGTATATATGTTTATATTAATGGACTTATTGAGTCACATCTATGTTTGTGGTTTCCACCTCCCCTTCTCATGTTCATGCTAATTAGCGAGCAGTCCATATTTATTTTTGGTCCCGACAATGTCATAGTGGCAGGAGATTATCAAAACATTGGACAGATTTTGTATATATATCCATGGCATGTTGCTGCTGTTGTTTTTCTTGAGTTTTGTTTACTTGTGTAATGGCTGTGTCTGACCATACAGGGACATGGTCTGATCATACCACAGCTCCTGGGTGGGGAGGGGGGGGGGGGGCGAATAAATGATTAGACAGTCAACATAGAACATTTCCCAGCCTGTTTTATCATATAAGTGAGAATTTCTGCCACATTTCCAGTCCTCGGAAATTAAAGATACAGTCTTGTACTTTGTAAATTAAATTTTATTTTTCAAACAAATATTAAGGTGTAGGATAGTGAACATGTAGCATTTTCCCTAAATATGACAAGATGGGCACAACTTTGTATAGCTGATTGCATCATCTCCTGTACCAAGTAACGATTTCATTCTGGATACCATTTGCTCCGTCTCCTCCCTTTTATGCTTTTCCTCTAAAGGTCCATATTGCTCCTCAAGTTTTCTTTCCTTTGGTCTGCTGATATGAATTGTTCTATTCCTACACAGACTTGTACCATTCCAGCCTTCACATAAACAAAATGACATAAATCAAACAACTTTTGGCAGGAGCCTTAACGTCTTTATCTTTCTATCCCCCTAGATGTTTGAGGGATTGTTTTTTTGTGGGACACGATGTAGTTTTGAATGTCACCATTCATTTTATCATACAAATGGGAAAAAAATCGAAGTGTGATTTGTTTTTACAGAATTCATTGCGTGGTAAGCATTACCTGGCAGAATGATGATAGTATGTGTAATGGGGTCTTCCGTGCTGGAGTACCTCTTTAGTACCACCCCGTGTTTCAGGAGGTCCACTCTGCTTTAGCTGGAGTCTGAATGAAGGATGCTGGCTGGAATTCCTTGATTACATGGGCGCATATAAAATATCACTGCTTCTCCACGTATTTCCAGTATGACAACATTTTACTCACAGGACATAGAATATATATCACACAGGTACAGAGGGCAGGCCTATTGAAAAGCGGCAGGCCAGACATACATTACAATAGCCGCAGGGGGCCGGAGCCTGCCGATATTTACTGTGGGAATTACAAAGGTGGGAGAGGTCAGAAGGGGGATATCTTGTCCCCTCTGCCCAGGGGTGCAGCCTGTGGGCTGATGCATTAGGGACATGCCTCTCACATGGAAACTATTATACATACATATAACTGCACAACATAATCTGGGTGCTGAGGGGTTTCGTAACACGGCTCCCCCTTTTCAGCGACGCGATCGGCATACACAGTCTGATCCTTAACAGATCGGTTTGGGGATGACCGAAGTTTATGGGGTTGGTACAAGTTCCTTTTGTCGACTTAGTCCATCGGCATTACCGTTTTGTTTGCCGGGTCTGTAGTGGATGGTGAAGTCCAGAGGTTGTAGGGCTAAACTCCACCGCAGTAATCTGGCGTTGTCTCCGGAGACCCGATTAAGCCAGACTAAGGGATTATGGTCCGTTAGGAGGGAAAACTGTCGTCCATACAAATATGGTTGCAACTTTTTGCCAACCGCCAGGCACTCCTTCTCGATGGCCGCATAGCTTACTTCACGGGGCAGTAGTTTCTGACTCAGGTAAGCTACCGGGTGTTCTTGGCCGTCCGGCCCGACTTGGCTCAGTACTGCCCCCAATCTAAACATAGAAGCGTCTGTGTGAACAAGGAAACGTTTAGTTGGATCGGGTGCGGCCAATACAGGGGTATTGGTGAGGGCGTCCTTTAGCTGGCGGAAGGCTTCCTCACACTCTGGGGTCCAGGTTACCTGGCGGGGTTGGTTCTTACGGGTCAGATCAGTGAGGGGCTTGGCTACGCTGCTGTAATTGGGAACTAATTTCCTGTAATACCCCGCTGTCCCTAGAAATGCCATGACCTGCGTTTTAGTGCGTGGGGTGGGCCATTTGGCTATGGCCTCAATCTTGGCTGGTTCTGGTCGCTGTTTCCCACTTCCCACCCAATGCCCTAAATACTGAACCTCTGCTTTGCCCACGTGACACTTGTTTGGGTTCAGGGTGATTCCGGCCTTGTGGATCCTGTCCAATACTGTCTCTAGGTGATTTAGATACTCTTCCCATGTCGCGCTGTAGATGGCGATGTCATCCAGGTAGGCACAAGCATAGTCCTGGAGACCATCCAGAAGCTGGTCAGCCAGCCTCTGGAAGGTCGCCGGGGCAGTCTTCATCCCGAATGGCATAACTCGAAACTGGAATAAGCCAAACGGGGTGACAAATGCCGACTTGGGAATAGCGTCAGGACTAAGGTGAATCTGCCATTAGCCTTTGCATAGATCGATGGTGGTCAAATACTTTGCCCCCGCCAGCCGGTCTAACAACTCATCCACACACGGCATGGGACACGCATCTGTCACCGTTTTCAAATTGAGCTTACGATAGTCTACACAAAACTGTGTAGTCCCATCCTTCTTGGGCACTAACACTACGGGGGATGCCCAGGGACTATCTGACTCTTCAATGACCCCTAAACGCAAAATCTCTTGTATCTCTTGTCGCATCCCTTCTCATACAGACTCAGGGACGCGGAAGGGGGTCTGATCCTGGGTCTCAACCTTGTGTTGTGGCAGGTGAGTGTACCCTGGTCTCCCCGAAAACATCCTTTGTTGCTGCCTCAACATGGCCTCCACCTGCTGTCTCTCCCTGGGACCTAGGTCTTCACCCCAGTGTACCTGGTCCCATGTTTTAGACTGAGTCCTTTCCCCTAAGACATCCGGCAAGGTAAGTCCGGCTAAATCCTCTGCTTCAGGTGCACAGATGGCCACTACCTCTTCAGGGCGCTCCCGGTAGGGCTTCAGCTTATTCACGTGGAACATGCGGATAACCCTGGGGTCGTCACAATCGGCGACATTATAGGTGGTGTCGGCTATTTTCCCCACTACCTGGTAGGGCCCCTGCCATGCAGCTTGGAACTTGTTCTGCCTAGTGGGCTCTAACACCAGGACCTTCTGTGCTAATTCCAAGGTGCGTTCTCTGGCCCTCCGATCGTACCATATGCGCTGGCGCCGCTGGGCCACCTGCATGTTCACACGTACAGCCCGGGTCAACTCGCGATAAACATAAGGGTGAATGACCTCGGGGAGATCAAAACATCCAACACCGCGGAGACACCATCACGTGTTTCTCAACGCAGTGATCCAGAACACTGCCCCCATCCCTTATGGGAAATATGCAAATGTGTCATGATCTCTGCAGGCAGAGATCATAGCAAGCCTATAGAGGGACAAGCTCTCGGAAGATGGAACTATACTGACCATGAACTAAGCCTGCCGCGCAACTAGAAATAGCCAGGTAGCATTTCCTATTTAACGCTAGATGCCCAGCTCTGGCCTAAGACCTAAATAGCTAGCAGAGGGAAATATAAGACCTGGCTCACCTCTAGAGAAATATTCCCAAGAAGACAGTAGCCCCCCACATATAATGACGGTGAGTTCAGATGAAACAACAAACGCAGCAGGAAAATAGTCTTAGCAAATTTGAGGTCCGCTTACTAGATAGCAGAAGACAGATAGTATACTTTCATGGTCAGCAGAAAAACACTAACAAAACACCATCCAGAGATTACCTTAAACTCTGGCATTAACTCATAACGCCAGAGTAGCAATCCCTGATCAACGAGAGCTTTCCAGACACAGTAACAAAACTTCAGCTGTGAACTGGAACAAATAGGCAAAACAAAACATGGACAAAAGTCCAACTTATCTAGTAGTTGTCTAGAAGCAGGAACAAGCACTGAGAGGCATCAGATAACATTGTTGACCGGCAAGAAACCACCAGAGAAATGAGCTTAAATAGCGACACCCACTACTGATGGAACCAGGTGAAACAGGAAGGAGGATGACAAGTCCAATTCCACAAGCGGCCACCGGGGGAGCCCAGAATCCAAATTCACAACAGTACCCCCCCCTCAAGGAGGGGGCACCGAACCCTCACCAGATCCACCAGGGCGACCAGGATGAGCCCTATGGAAGGCACGAACAAGATCAGAAGCATGAACATCAGATGCATTGACCCAAGAATTATCCTCCTGGCCGTAACCCTTCCAGTTGACCAGATACTGGAGTCTCCGTCTGGAAACACGAGAGTCCAAAATTTTCTCCACAACGTACTCCAACTCACCCTCAACCAACACCGGAGCAGGAGGCTCAACTGAAGGTACAACAGGTACCTCATACCTGCGCAATAACGACCGATGAAAAACGTTATGAATGGAAAAGGACGCAGGGAGGTCCAAACGGAAAGAAACAGGATTAAGAATCTCCAATATTCTATAAGGGCCGATGAACCGAGGTTTAAACTTAGGAGAAGAGACCCTCATAGGGACAAAACGAGAAGACAACCACACCAAATCTCCAACACAAAGCCGAGAACCAACACGACGATGACGGTTGGCAAAACGCTGAGTCTTCTCCTGGGACAACTTCAAATTGTCCATAACCTGCCCCCAGATGTGATGCAATCTCTCCACCACCGCATCCACTCCAGGACAATCCGAGGATTCCACCTGACCGGAGGAAAATCGAGGGTGAAACCCCGAATTACAGAAAAACGGGGACACCAAGGTGGAAGAGCTGGCCCGATTATTGAGGGCGAACTCTGCCAATGGCAAAAAAGCAACCCAATCATCCTGGTCAGCAGAGACAAAACACCTCAGATATGTCTCAAGGGTCTGATTAGTCCGCTCGGTCTGGCCATTAGTCTGAGGGTGAAAAGCAGATGAAAAAGACAAATCTATGCCCATCCTAGCACAGAATGCCCGCCAAAATCTAGACACAAATTGGGTACCTCTGTCAGAAACAATATTCTCAGGAATACCGTGCAATCGGACAACATTCTGAAAAAACAGAGGAACCAACTCAGAAGAAGAAGGCAACTTGGGCAGAGGAACCAAATGGACCATTTTAGAGAAACGGTCACAGACCACCCAGATGACAGACATCTTCTGGGAAACAGGCAGATCTGAAATAAAATCCATCGAGATGTGTGTCCAAGGCCTCTTAGGAATAGGCAAGGGCAACAGCAGTCCGCTAGCCCGAGAACTACAAGACTTGGCCCGAGCACAAACATCACATGACTGCACAAAGACTCGCACATCTCGTGACAGGGAAGGCCACCAGAAGGATCTTGCCACCAAATCCCTGGTACCAAAAATTCCGGGATGACCTGCCAATGCAGAAGAATGTACCTCAGAGATGACTCTGCTGGTCCAATCATCCGGAACAAACAGTCTATCAGGCGGACAACGATCCGGTCTATCCGCCTGAAACTCTTGCAAGGACCGCCGCAGATCAGGAGAAACGGCCGACAAAATTACTCCCTCCCTAAGGATACCTGTGGGTTCAGAATTACCAGGAGAGTCCGGGTCAAAACTCCTAGAAAGGGCATCTGCCTTAACATTCTTAGAACCCGGTAGGTATGACACCACAAAATTAAAGCGAGAAAAAAATAAAGACCAGCGCGCCTGTCTAGGATTCAGGCGTCTGGCAGTCTCAAGATAAATCAAATTTTTGTGGTCAGTCAATACCACCACCTGATGCCTAGCCCCCTCGAGCCAATGGCGCCACTCCTCAAACGCCCACTTCATGGCCAAAAGCTCCCGATTCCCAACATCATAATTCCGCTCTGCGGGCGAAAATTTGCGAGAAAAGAAGGCACAAGGCCTAATGACGGAGCAGTCGGAACCTTTCTGCGACAACACTGCCCCAGCTCCGATCTCCGAAGCGTCAACCTCAACCTGAAAAGGCAGATTCACATCAGGCTGACGCAACACAGGGGCAGAGGCAAAACGGCGCTTAAGCTCCTGAAAGGCCTCTACAGCATGAGGGGACCAATTAGCAACATCAGCGCCTTGTCTGGTCAAATCAGTCAGTGGTTTAACGACATCCGAAAAACCAGCAATAAATCGGCGGTAAAAGTTGGCAAAGCCCAAAAATCTCTGAAGACCCTTAAGAGAGGAGGGCTGAGTCCAGTCACAAATAGCTTGCACCTTGACGGGATCCATCTCAATGGAAGAGGGAGAAAAAATATACCCCAAAAAGGAAATTTTCTGGACCCCAAAAACGCACTTAGACCCCTTCACACATAAAGAATTAGACCGCAGAACCTGAAAAACTCTCCTGACCTGCTGGACATGAGAGTCCCAGTCATCAGAAAAAATCAGAATATCATCCAGATATATTATCATAAATTTATCCAGAAAATCGCGGAAAATATCATGCATAAAAGACTGGAAAACTGAAGGGGCATTAGAAAGACCAAAAGGCATGACCAAATACTCAAAGTGGCCCTCGGGCGTATTAAATGCGGTCTTCCACTCATCCCCCTGCCTGATCCGCACCAAATTATACGCCCCACGAAGATCAATTTTAGAGAACCACTTAGCACCCTCTATACGAGCAAACAAATCAGTAAGCAATGGCAATGGGTATTGATACTTAACAGTGATCTTATTCAGAAGCCGATAATCAATACATGGTCTCAAAGAGCCGTCTTTTTTTGAGACAAAGAAAAACCCAGCTCCCAAGGGAGAAGAAGATGGACGAATATGTCCCTTTTCCAAAGACTCCTTTATATATTCCCGCATAGCAGCATGTTCCGGCACAGACAGATTAAACAAACGACCCTTTGGATATTTACAACCCGGTATCAAATCTATGGCACAATCGCACTCACGGTGCGGAGGTAACGACCCAAGCTTGGGTTCGTCAAAGACGTCTTGATAATCAGAGAGGAACTCAGGGACTTCAGAGGGAATGGACGACGAAATAGAAACCAAAGGTAAGTCCCCATGAATACCCTTACATCCCCAGCTCAACACAGACATTGCTCTCCAGTCCAAGACTGGGTTGTGAGACTGCAACCATGGCAATCCCAGTACCAAATCGTCATGTAAATTATACAGCACCAGGAAACGAATAATCTCCTGGTGATCCGGATAGATACGCATGGTAACTTGTGTCCAGTATTGTGGTTTATTATTAGCCAATGGGGTGGAGTCAATCCCCTTCAGAGGAATAAGAGTCTCCAAAGGCTCTAAATCAAAACCACAACGATTGGCAAAGGACCAATCCATAAGACTCAGAGCGGCGCCAGAGTCAACATAGGCGTCCGTGGCAATGGATGACAAAGAGCAAATCAGGGTTACAGACAAAATAAACTTAGACTGAATGGTGCCAATGGAAACAGACTTATCAAGCTTCTTTGTACGCCTAGAGCATGCCGATATAACATGAGTAGAATCCCCACAATAGAAACACAATCCATTCTTCCGTCTAAAATTCTGTCGCTCGCTCCTGGACAGAATTCTATCACACTGCATACTTTCTGGCGTCTTTTCCATAGACACCGCCAGATGGTGCACCGGTTTGCGCTCCCGCAGACGCCTATCAATCTGAATAGCCATTGTCATGGACTCATTCAGACCTGCAGGCACAGGGAACCCCACCATAACATCCTTAACGGCATCAGAGAGACCTTCTCTGAAAGTTGCCGCCAAGGCGCACTCATTCCACTGAGTAAGCACAGACCATTTACGGAATTTTTGGCAGAAAACTTCAGCTTCGTCTTGCCCCTGAGATAGTGCCATCAAAGTTTTTTCTGCCTGAAGTTCCAAATGAGGTTCCTCATAAAGCAAGCCCAAGGCCAGAAAAAACGCATCCACA